>NC_084830.1:77558908-80058908 GCF_033115175.1 Lepus europaeus | reverse complement strand
ACGGTGAGAAGGAAATAGGACTGGACAGTGACAGGTGAACTAAGAGGCAGTTCTGGACTGGGGTGGCCCTGAGACATTTCAACCACCATGACCAGTCACTAGATGCAGTGACCACCACATGATTCTGTGACCAGAGACAATTCTACACAGGGACAATGAATGCTGTCTATCACCAAAGTTCTTTGCAATGAAATGTGGGTACTTCAGTCTTGCAGGGGGCATTCATTCGACACACTACACTGTTCATTAATCCCTCTTTCCTTTGCTGCTGCCCAAGGGTTTAGGGCAATTACAAGCAAGGTCATTTACATTCCGCAATCCCAAAGTCCTTGCCATCATGTCTTCTTTTTAAACATTAATTATTTCAAGGAGAGAATTGTGAATGTGTGCATGTGCGTGTGCATGTGCATGTGTGTGTGTGTGTGTGTATGAGAGAGAGAGAGAGAGAGAGAGAGAGAGAGAGAGAGAAACGCCAATCCACTGGTACACTCCCCAAAAGCAATAGCTAGTATCAGGCTGGGAACTAATCCAGGTCCCTCATCACCTGCTGCTTACCATAGTGAGCATTAGCAAGAAACTGGAATCATCAGTGGAGTCAGGACTTGAACCTAGCCAACCTAGCCAGTCCAATACGTGTTGCACTTGTCTTAACTGCTATGTCAAACCTTCACCCCAACTCTTTTTTTTAAATTAAAGATTTGTTTTTATTTATTTGGAAGGTAAAGTAACAGGGAAAGGGAGAGTCTGAAAGAGAAAGAGATCTTCCATCAGCTGCTTCATTCTGCAAATGGCCACAATATCTAGAGGTGGACCAGGCTGAAGATATGAGCCAAGAATTTCATCCAGGTCTCCCATGTGGGTGGCAGGAGCCCTGGAACTTGAGCCCTCTTCCTCTGCTTTCCCAGGCATATTAGCTTGGAGCTGGGCTGGAAGTGGAGTAGTTGGAACTCATCCCATATGGAGTGCCAGCCTCTGGCTTAACCCACTGTGCCATAATATTGCCCTCCCCACTCCCACCAGTCATCTCTCCTTTTTTTCCCCCTTAAAATAAACTTGGTGAGACCTATGTGAAAAGGATTTCAAAACATTTCCCAGTAATCCCTGAAAGGTACTCAGTGCATTTGCCATCTGTAACAACCCATATGAATACTTATCAAGAGCTCTGTAAAAGATGAAGTTTATCTTTGGCTTGTAATTATTTTAATCATAATTATCTTTCATTATTTTATGAATAATGACACTGTGCACCAGAGAAGTTAGAGAACTTTCCAAAAGTTGCACAACCAGTGTTAAAATCAGAATTATAACTGTAAAACTATGATTTTTCTACCCCATCCGTGTTCTTCATCTCACCCTTTTGATGGAATCATTGATTATAAGAGTACTTCAAAAAGTTCGTGTAAAATGGGATTAAAAGATGTTTGTTTTGGTGCAGAACATTTTTTAAAATACACATTTTCAGGATCTTTTGGAAAACTGCTTACATGTATGGAGTTCAAAATTTTTTGCACCAAAATAAACTTGTCCTTCGGAAGCATCCATGTATGTCTGGGAAATAACTTTTACTCAGGTAACAGGTGGTTTTACTTTGAAAACACAAGGACAGCTTTGAGTCCTGTTTTTTCACTTTCTCTCTAATACCTGACTGTTGATGAACCCTTTTGAAAAGCATTTCTTCGTTTGATACTGCCCTCACTTGGTTTTTCACATTTCCTGGCTAATCTTTCATCTCCTTTCCAGCTCATCTTTCTTATTTGTACTTTACATTAAATATTTCTTCTCTCTGAGGTTCTATTTTATGCTGTCTCGTCTTTTCACTCCACATCTTCTGAATGATTTTATTTACGCTCATGGGTTTGTTACTTTTTATAGGCTAATGACTCCTAGCCCCATTTTTCCACCCTAAATTCTAGTTTTTTTTTTAAAAGATTTATTTATTTAAAAGGAAGAGAGGAGAGAGAGAGAAAGAGAGAGAAAGAAAGACTCTTCCATCTACTGGTTCAGTCCCCAAATGGCTACAACATCCGGGTCTAGACCAGGCTGAAGCCAGGAGCAAGGTACTCCATCCAGCTTTCCCAAATGGGTGGCAGAAGTCTGAGTACTTGAGCCGTCTTCTACTGTCTTGCCAGGTTCATTAGCAGGAAGCTGGAATGGAAGTGGAGCAGCTGGAACTTGAATTAGCACTCTGACTTGTGATGCCAGCATCCCAAGCAACGGCTTAAACTGCTGCACAATAATATTGGTTTCTAAATTCTACTTTTGAGCCCATTTGTCTAGGCAGCTGTCAGCTGAACTTCTCTACTTCAGTGCTCCATTGGTCCCACAATTATACTACTCAGCACTCCCTGGTTACAAATTCATATTGGAGGGGCCGGCGCTGTGGCACAGTAGGTTAATTCTCCGCCTGCAGCACCGGCATCCCATATGGCTGCTGGTTCTAGTCCAAGCTGCTCCTCTTCCTATCCAGCTCTTTGCTATGGCCTGGGAAAGCAGAAGAAGATGGCCCAAGCCCTTGGGCCCCTGCATCTGGGTGGGAGACCCAGAAGAAGCTCCTGGCTCCTGGCTTCATCTGCACAGCTCTGGCCGTTGTGACCATTTGGGGAGTGAACCAGCAGACAGAAGACCTTTCTCCCTGTCTCTCCCTCTCACTGTCTGTAGCTCTACCTCTTAAATAAATAAATAAATCTTTTTAAAAAAACAAATCAATATTGAACAGAAATAAAATTTGATATTACTAAGGCCAAAATGAATAATACACTGTATTACATGATGAAATTATGGGGACCTGGAATCAGGAATTTTAGCACATAGCTTTAGCACTCAAATCATTTGTGTTGGCTTTTGGTACACTGCTGGAAGCTCTGAGGCTCTTAGTCTGCTTTCTGTTGCTGTGACAAAATATCCAAGGCTGGGTACTTTATACGGAAGAGAGGTTTATTTAGCTCACAGTGTTGGATGTCCAAGAGCATGTCCCTGACAACTAGACCACTGCTTTCTGCCCGTATAGATTTGTCACTTTTGAGTATTTCACGTAAATTGAATCATGCATTCCACATAGCATAGTGTTTTCAAGGTTCACCCATGTTATAATGCATATCACTAGTTTAGTCTTTTCCATGGCTAGATAATATTCCATGGCAAGGATTGTATCACAAAGTGTGTGTGGTTATGTTTAGTTTAACTGTCTAGAATAGGGAAATACATAGAAACAGAAAGCAAATTAGTGATGGCCAAGGACTGGGAGGAGGGGAGAATGGGATGTGATTGTTTGATAGATATGGGATCTGGTTTGTTTTTTTTTTTTTTGGATATGTGAGGAAATGTTTTAGAATTTGATAGTGGTGCTAGTTGTACAGTCTTGTGAATAAACTAAAAGCTATTGAATTTTGCAGTTTAAAATATTTAAATGGTGACTTCAAAAAGACAGAACTGGCAAAATCAGTTGATAAATATCCATTGTCCCCTTGATCTAAACCCATTCTCCAATAAATTCAGCTGCCTTATCTGTGACCCTTCAGTGTATCCTTCCAATGTCTTCATTACAGAGACTAGTACAGCAACCCATTCGGTTGCTTGTGTCAGAAGATCCATGGCATCCTTACCACTTCTACTTTCTCATCACCTACAGCTAAACAACCATGGAGTTTCTCCATCCTATTCTGTACCCTATCCATCCTCTTTCTGTTACCACGATGTTATTTGTAATACTAGTAGCATGTCCCATTTGTTCAATATTTCCCACATACCAACTACTGTGCTAAGTGTCTTAGAATGTCCTTATTTTTTTCACAGATTTTGTTTTTTCCTTCTTTTTAAGAAGGGTTTATTTATTTATTTTAAAGGCAGAATGACGAGAGAGAGAGAGAGAGAGAGAATCTAAGAGAGCCAAGAACTCCATAGAGGCCTCTCACATGGATGGCAGGGGCCTAAGCACTTGGACCATCTTACACTGCCTTCCCAGGCGCATTAGCAGGGAGCTCGATTGCAAGCAGAACATCTGGGACTCAAAGCAGGGCTCCAATATAGGATGCCAGTGTCTCAAACAGAGACTTAACTCACGCCGCAATGCTGACCCTCTGTATCTTCTAATTGTAATTGCTTCTCGTCTTTACCTCTATGCTATTCTTCTCAGGTGCAGAATATTTTCTTGACCATTAATCTGCTTATGTGACTCCAATGCCTAAAACCATTAGATAGCTTCCCACCACTCTTAGACCAAAAACCAAACCCCTTACCAAGGCTTCCAAGTCCTTAGTTTTTCATTTGCCATCTAATTAGCTCTCAGGTTTTACCTCTCCCTTATCCCCTCCTGCTCTTCCCTCCAGGCTTTCTGAATCACTCACCATTGGAAAAGTACAGTCAACTACTATCTCTCAAAGGCTTCATGCATGTGTGCGTGCTGCCACTGCCTGAGATATCCTTTCTTTGGACTCCCTCTTTGCTTGGATATCACCTATTCATCCTTCAGGTCTCACTTTACATAGCATTTCCTTTCTGAATCCTTCCTTTGTTCATCTGTGACTGGGTTAGGCATCCCTTAAGCACATGCATAAGCCTGCTGTTGTACATAGTGTACTCTATCAGATAGGCCAGTTCCTTGACTGTAAGCTCTTTGGCAGTTGTATCCTTCACATGCCTTTTCTAGAACCTGGGATGATACAGCCTCATATGAATACTGGTTGAAAATGTTATAAAGCTGTAACTCGAATTCTAAAGGCCGGGCCCAGCACTGTGAGCGAAAGGATGGTGCTATCAGAGTAAGGGACATTGCAGGGAGCTTCTCACCCTGGCCTGTCTCCATGTGCAAATGGGAATAAGGAGGAATGTTTATAATGTCAGTCTCCTAATCCATGTTGTGACTCATGCTGCTAATAGAAATCCTAAAGAATGAGGATAAATTATAATGTTGCAGGGGCTTACTTAAACAACGAATGGAGATTTCTTGTTCACTGATTGTGGTCAAGGTTGTTTTATAGTCTGCCTTTAGCTCTTCAAAAGAAGTCATTTCAAAAGTATTATCCCATTCTCTTCTGCCTCCTCATCATCACTAATATCTCCACATCACAAATTTCTATTATTTCCCCTTCACTGCAAGCAAGTCAGTCTAAAGGCATCCATTTCATGGACAATTATTACATATTATACTGAGGCACAGCGCATTTAATGACAAGAAATAAAAAGGATTAACTGTCAGTGCAGACTTGTCACATTTGATAGTCTAGAGAATTTTATTTCCCTGTTGTGTGGCGAAGACAGGGTGAAGTCTGAAATGTGAGCTATCACAGTCATTATATACCCAACTCTTCATCCATTGTTTTTGAGGGCACATTTTTCCTCCAGGAAAACAAAAAACAAATCTTCAATCATATATTTTTACTTTTAAAAATGGAAACAACAGATTCTCAAGTTGTAATATCTAACTAGGAAACTTCTCTGGCAGGAAACATAATATTGGATGTTTATACCTCCTTATCTTATCCTCTTCTGTAGACCTTGCAGGAAAAACACTGATGCTTCTCTGCTTGTGGCATCCTGTATCCTAAGGGGCTGAGGAGGAGATGGAGTAGAACAGTTTTTAATCTCACTAGCAAATAGCTGCATCTACTTTGTAGATCAAAGCTGCTCTTGCAAAGAGTATCACTGGTGCTTGGAACATGATAGTCAGGTGCTCCCTCCAATAGCCACAGCTTCCGTTAACAAAGGAGAAGAAACTCTTGCTGCTGGTGCTGGCCAAAGGTCAGGCAGGTGCATCATCCATATAAAGAGAAGAAGAGGGAGAAAAGGGAGAGGGAGGAGGGGAAGGGGAGGGAGAGGGAGAGATAGAGGGACAGGGAGAGGGCTTATTCCTATGAACAGAACAGTATAGCAGAAAGAGCACAGCTTTAGCCTTCAGAGCCAGCCAGACTTGGCCTTGTTTTTGAAGCTCTCTGAGTTCCTGGCTGTGCAGTTGTTATCAGAAATTCCTGAGTCTCAGTTTCATCACCTGTGTAATGGGCTCAGTAGCTTCTACCTTAAAGCCTTATTGTGAAGAATAAATGTGCTCTGGCCCAAGTTCTGTGCTGCATCTTTTTACATTTTTTTAGTTTTTAATTGACATAATGTTTGTACCTATTTGGAAGGGCAGTATTATAATTTGATATCTGTGTTTAACGTATAATGACTAAATGAGGGTAATTAACATTTCTGCTTCCTCAAATGTCATCATTTCTATGGGTTGAGAACCTTTAAATTCTCTGGTATTTTGAAATGTATAGTAAGTTGCTGTAGATTATAATTACCCTACTGTGCTATATGGAACATTAGAACTAGGGGCCGGTGCTGTGGCTTAGCAGGTGGCGCTGGCATCCCATATGAGCACCGGTTCAATTCTCAGCTACTCTGCTTCCAATCCAGCTCCCTGTTAATGCATCTGGGAAAGCAGCAGAAGATAGCCCAAGTGCATGGGCCTCAGCATCCATGTGGGAGAACCAGATGAAGCTCCTGGCTCCTGGATTTTGCCTAGTCCAGACCTGGCTGTTGTGACCACTGGGTAGTGAACCAGCAGTTGGAATATTTCCCTCTCTCTCTCTCTCTAACCCTGCCTTTCAAATAAATAAATGTAAAAAGAGAGAAAGAAATAAAAGCATTAGAACTAAATTAATACCCCTATCTAACCACATTTTGGTTTGTGTTATACAATCTCTCTCCATCCCGTTCTTCTTCCCCTTTGCAAGCTCAGGTGATCTCTGGCTTCGGATCAGCGCGATGCACTGGCTGCAGCAAGCTGGCCCCAGCGGCCATTGGGGGGTGAACCAACGGAAGGAAGACCTTTCTGTCTGTCTCTCTCTCTCACTGTCCACTCTGCCTATCAAAAAAAAAATAGCAATATTTATTAAAGAATAAGGTCCTTAGGTACAAAGGAGTCATAAAAATTGTTATGAAGGTTGTAGGTCAAAGAAGCTGGCCTACAGTTTTAACCAATAAAGGAAGAAGGGGAAGTACATTGTATAGTTGATGACAGTTGATGACACATTTACTATTGTATCACATACTGGCTCACTACCTCAGGAGATCATTGGCAGGGTCTCCAGGCATTCTGTTACTCTCCCACTAAGTTTCCTTACATGAAACACAACCTATGTTTATGGTAATAACAGAATTCTATATTGCTGTTCAATTTGACAAGAAGCAAACAGTAGGGAAAAATTGGTAAAGTCACACCGCCCTTCAGCCATCTGAATACCCCTGAAAACAAGGGCTGAAATGAGCCACTAAGAAACAGTATTCAAAGAGCAGTATATTATCTAATGTGGTTTACAAAATGATAAAATTCAGTTGTCTTTAATGGAAAAGTCCACAGTATTTGAAAATTAAGAATATTTGATGCTGATTTTTATCAAAGTGGTAATCCAAGCAATGAAATTGGAACAAATTCCAAACACACTTACTTGCATCATCTCAGTTTAATACTCCAATAAATTACAAAAAAAGACAAACAATGAAAACAACATATATAGCGCAATGGCTTTATTTGGCTTCCTCTGGATAAAATCTTCAGTTTTCCCAAAAGGTACACTAATACACTGTTGGTGGGAATGTAAACTAGTACAGCCATTGTGGAAGACAGCATGGAGATTCTTCAGACATATGAAAATAGATGTACCATGTGACCCAGCTGTCCCACTCCTGGGAAATTACCCAAATGAAATGAAATTAGCATAAGAAAGAGTTATCTGTACCCTCTTGTTTATTGCAGCTCAATTTCCAATAGCTAAGAAATGGAATCAACTCAGATGCCCATCAACCAGTGACTAGATAAAGAAAATGTGGTATATATACACTACGGACTACTGCTCAGCCATAAAAAAGAATAAAATCCTGTCTTTTGCAATAAAATGGATGCAACTGAAAACCACTATACTTAGTGAAATAAGCCAGTCCCCCAAAGCCAAAAATAAAATGTTTTCCCTGATCTGTGGTAACTAGTAGACTACAAAAAAATGTAATGTATATGAGCAAAATTGACATTTTGAGACTTGATTGTTCTTTGTAACCCTTCTCTCTACTGTTGAGTAACTGTTTTTTTCTTCTTACTACTTGTTGAATTCATTACTTAGTGGTTAAGTTTATGATTAAAAAATTTTAAAAAAAGTCATTGTAAAAATTAAAAGAATTAAGAAAGGAAGGAGGATGGAGGTTAGGAGTGTGGGCTTATAGGAGGGTAGGGTGGGAAGTATCACTATGCTCCTAAATCTGTATATATGAAATACGTGAAATTTGTTCTCCTTATATAAATAAAAATATTTAAAAAAGAAAAACAGTCACCTTTGAATTCTGCAGCCCAAAGTTAAAATGAACAGTTTTCAAAACTATGTAGGAATGGGGCTGGTCCTGTGGCATAGTGGGTAAAGTCGCTGCCTTCAGTGCCGGCATTCCATATGGGCACCAGTTCAAGTCTTAGCTGCTTCACTTTCAATCCACCTCTCTGCCATGACCTGGGAAAGCAGTAGAAGGTGGCCTAAGTCCCTGGGTCCCTGCATCCATGTGGGAGACCGGGATAAAGCTCCTGGCTCCTGGCTTTGGATTGACCCAGCTCTGGCTATGTGGCCACTTGGGAAGTGAACCAACAGTTGGAAGACATTCTCTCTCTCTCTCTCTCTCTCTCTCACTCTGCCTCTGTTTCTCTGTAACTCTGCCTCCCAAATAAATCTTTTTAAAAAAACTGTGTATGAATTATTAATATTCATACTACTTTTCATCCCTCTGCCACTCAGAAACATGAATGATCTTACAATGGTGCATAGAACAAGCGGATGACTATTTGTGGTTTTTTTATTGCTGTTGCCTTAGATATCAGTGAGATGATGTTTTAGAAGCATGGATAAATAAATTCAGTATAGTATACACCTATGTATACCTTCATGTATTATTCTTTTTTAGCAGAAACTGGGGTTTGGACAGAAGACTTTTTTTTTTTTAAGATTTATTTATTTATTTGAAAGTTACACAGAGAGAGAAGGAGAGGCAGAAAGAGAGAGGTCTTCCATCCACTGATTCACTTTCCAGTTGGCCACAATGGCTGGAACTGCGCCGCTCTGAAGCCAGGAGCTAGGAGCCCAAGGACTTGGGCCATCTTCTACTGCTTTCCCAGGCCATAGCATAGAGCTGGATTGGATGTGGAGCAGCTGGGATTTGAACCAGTGCCCCTATGGGATGCTGGCACTGGAGGTGGTGGCTTTACCCACTATGCCACAGTGTCGGGCCCTACTAGAAGACTTTTTTCTTTTTAATTTATTTTATTTATTTGAAAGGCAATGTACACAGAGAGAGGGACAGACAGACAGAGACAGAGAGAGAAGTCTTCTATCTATTGATTCACTGCTGCACTAATCCAAAGCCAGGATCCAGGAGCTTCTTCTGGGTCTCTCACATGGTTACAGGGGCACAAGGACTTGGGCCATTTTCCTGTGCTTTCCTAGGTGCATTAGCAAGGAGCTGGATCAGAAGTGGAGTAGCCAGGACTCAAACCGGTATCCATATGGGATTCTGGTGATACAGGCAGTGGTTAATCTTCTATGCCACAATGCCAGCCCCGTGGACAGAAGACTCTCAATATTGATGAGCAAACACACAACATCTTGAGTGAGTCATGGGTGTGCTGCTTGCTGTGTAGCATAACATTTCAAGATACTGAACTTAAGAATTAGATTTGTGTGACTGAGAAGACTTTGGGGAGAACAGATGTGAAATGCTAAGGCAAATGAGTGTGAGTTTTCAACATCTGTCCCTTTAATTTTCTTTATTTTTGCTTCATTATCTGCATCATTGGGTGCTGTATCTGTCATAAGCCAACAGATGGCAATATTCTAAGATCATTTTTTAAAGATGGTTAAAATGAATGGCATTCTTTGCTGCTCCCAGATAATTCAGAAGGATGAAACAAGATTTTTATTGGTTGTCTCTTTAGTATTACAAAATCTTCTTTCTCCAAAATTTTCATTAAGGATTACCAAAGTTTTTTTCATCTCACTGCTGCTCTTCTTGACTAGAATTTTTAAATTTTTGCTTAATTTTTGACTTCATATCTGCTCTGAACCCATCTTTTTGTGTTTTATATGCAAATATTAATGTTTGCTAATAATACAAAGTGTGCATTTGTATAAGTATACTCATAAAAGAGTACTAAAGTAGTATTAGGTATACAAAATGCTTAGTATCTTAAACATTTGAAAATGTTTACACTTTTAAAAATTTCTTTGCCTGGGGGCCGTGGCTGTGGCGTAGGAGGTTAAGCCTCTTCCTATAGAGTTGGCATCCCATATGTGTGTTGGTTCAAGTTCTGGCTGCTCCATCTCAGATCCAGTTCCTTGCTAATGCACCTGGGAAAGCAGCAAAAGATGGCCCATGTACTTGGGCCCCTGTATCCATGTGAGAGATCTGAAAGTAGCTCCTGGCTCCTGCCTTTGGCCTGGCCCAGTCCTGGCCATTGCAGCCATTTGAGGAGTAAGCCAGCAGATGGAAGAGTTCTCTCTCTCTTTCTCTCTCTCTCTCCTCTCTCTCTGTATTTCTGACTTTCAAAAAATTTTCTTGCTTTTGTAGAGAACAAAACATAAGCAAACCACACTCATATTTCCTTCTTTCATTTTTAAGACAAATTTTTAATTTTTTAAAGATTTATTTATTTATTTGATATACACTTGATCTTAGCCAAAAGGCTGAGAAGCGATGATTTATTTATTTGAAAGGCAGAATTACAGAGAGGCAGAGGCAGAGGGAGAGAAAAGTCTTTCATCTGCTGTTTCACTCCCCAAATGGCTGCAATGGACGGAGCTGGGCTGATCTGAAGCCAGAGTCAGGAGGTTCTTCCAGGTCTCCCATGTGAGTGCAAGCGCCCAAAGATTTGGGCAATCTCCTATTGCTTTTCCTGGCCATAACAGAGAGCTGGATCAAAAGTGAAGCAGCTGGGACTAGAACCGGCACCCATATGGGGTACCAGCACTGTAGGCAGATGTTCTACCCGCTATGCCACAGTGCCAGCCCCAAGAACAATTTTTAAATCTACAAAAGTGTTTTTGTTTTAGGACCATGAGTTTGCTCAAACGATGTAAACTGTTCCAGAAAATGAATGCTGTAGTTTGGACTAAGAGTCGCTTCTTAGTAAGTAGAGGATCACACATATTCTGATCCCTTGTGATAGAATCTCTAATGACAGGAGCTCTGACCTCTCACTTTTGGGAGGAGCTTTGAACAGAGTCTGAAAATGAGGAAAAAAGTTTCCTTTTTTCTGTATCTGTCTCTTTAATAATAGCAATTCTCACTAGGATGACATGATATTTCTTGTGTCTCAGTTTACATTTCCTTGATGACTAATGGCATTATTTTTTCATAAATTTGTTGACCATTTGAATTTCTTTTCTTTTTTTTTTTTAAGTAAAGAGACGGAGAGGGAGAGAGAGAAAGAGAGCAAGGAGCTCCCATCTCTGGGTTCACTCCTTAAATGCCTCAAGTGGCCAGGGCTGGACTTATCTGAAGCTGGAAGCTGGAAAACCAATCTAGGTTTCCATGTGAGTGGCAGTGATCCAACCACTTGAGCCATCACCCACTGCCTCCCAGTATATGTATTAGCTAGACATTGAAATTGGAAGATGAGCCATGTTTCAAATTCACTCACTTCAATGTGGAATGCAGGCATCTCAAGCAGTATCTTAACCCCTAGGTCAAATGTCTGCCTCATTTAATTTCTTCTTTTGAGAAGTAACTATTCATATCTTTTGCCTATTAACTGTTTTTTATTGAAGTTTTTAGTTCCTTATATATTCTAGATACTAACCCTTTGTCAGATGAACAGTTTGCAAAGTTTAGTCCTTAAAAAACTAAAACTAGATCTACTAATCTACTATATTATCCAGCTTTCCTACTGCTGAGTATATATATCCAAGAGAAATTAAATCATCATTATAAAAGATACACTTCCGTATTTATTGATGCACTATTAACAATACTCAAGATACAGAATCAACCTAAATTTCTACTGACAGATGAATGGATAAAGAAAATGCCATACACACAAACATGTTCACACACAATAAAATCTATTCAGCTGCAAAAAGTAATTAAATCTGGACATTTGCAGAAAAATGGATGGAAATAAGGAATATTATGTTAAGTAAGGTAAGTAGGAAAAATACCTCAAGTTCTTTCTCATATGTGGAAGTTGAAAAATGTTGATCTGAATGTGAAATAGTTATTACTAGAGAATTGAAGGTTGGGATTGTTGGGGGAGGAGGGATAGTGTGAGGTTGGATAATGGCCAAAATACAGTTAGATGGAAGGAATAAGTTCTGATGTTCTACAGTACAGTGGGGTTACTGTAGTTCATAATAGTCTGTCAATGTATTATGTGAAGAACTGGTAAGGAAGCTTGAAGACTCCAAACATAAAGTAATGATAAGGAGATGGCAGTGTTAATCACCCTGATTCGATCATGACAAATTGTTTTATAGATTTATTGAAACATCACTGTACCACAGAAATGTGTATAATTACTATGTGCTACAAATTTTTAAAAAGCTCAAGGAGGGGCTGGCATTGTGGTGCGGTAAGTTAAGTTCTGCCTGTGATGCCAGCATCCCATATGGGTGCTGGTTCAAGTCTTGGCTTTTTAACTAGCCAATGAGCCAATCTAGCTCATTGCCTATGGGCCTGGGAAAGAAGCAGAAGATGACACAAGTTTTTGGGCCCCTGCCACTCACGTGGGAGAAAGAATGGAGTTCCAAGCTCCTGGCTCTGGCCTGGTCCAGCCCCAGCTGTCACTGCTATTTGGGGAATAAACCAATGAGAGGAAGATTCTCTCTCTCTCTCTCTCTCACTCTCTCCTTCTCTCTTTCTCTCCTTTTCCCTCTGTGTAACTCAGCATTTCAAACAAATAAATTTAAAAAACTCAAAGAACCGTGGCTCAACAGGCTAATCCTCCGCCTTGCGGCGCCGGCACACCGGGTTCTAGTCCCAGTCAGGGCTCCGGATTCTGTCCCGCTTGCCCCTCTTCCAGGCCAGCTCTCTGCTATGGCCCAGGAAGGCAGTGGAGGATGGCCCAAGTGCTTGGGTCCTGCACCCCATGGGAGACCAGGAGAAGCACCTGGCTCCTGCCATCGGATCAGTGCGGTGCACCGGCTGCAGCGCGCCAGCCGCGGCGGCCATTGGAGGGTGAACCAACGGCAAAGGAAGACCTTTCTCTCTGTCTCTCTCTCTCTTACTGTCCACTCTGCCTGTCAAAAAAATAAAAAAAAAATTAAAAAACTCAAAGAAATGGAAATGCTGACTACCTTGATTTGTACTGAAGTGTCACACTGTGTCTCTCCAAAATGTACGATACCAAAAATATGGAAAAGAAATGAACCCAACCTGGATTGTTGCCTAGAGGAGAAACACTGTATTCTGTGTCACTTTATCTAGCCCATAGCCCTGTTCTCACACAGCACCTTTGTCACTTTTCTTGACCCTTTTCTTCTGCACAGCTACCTCTTGGTCCTTGGGAGCTTCTCAGGAGATACCTCTTTTTGGGGGATGGCATCCATAACTTTGCACAGATTGTTAGACAGAAGCCACAATGTCAAAGAATTCAAATGTATCCCCAGGCCTGATCAGGCTTGGAGCACCCTTTTTGCATTACAACTGCCTCCCATGTGGGTGGCAGAGACCCAGGCACTTGAGCCATTACCTGCTGCCTCCCAGGATGGGCATTAGCAGGAGAAGCTGTAACAGCAGAGCTGGGGTCCAAATCAGGGACTCTGATATAGGATGTGAACATCCCAAGAAGTGATTGAACCTTTGTGCCAAATGCTCACCTATGCCTTCTTGCCTCCTGTTCTTACTGAGTACTCTTTTCCCTCTGGGACCACAATCTTGTGGTCCCTTGGCACTCATTCTCCCTCTTCCTGGGACAACCCACCTGTATTATTGATGCTGTTTTCATCTATGGCATCAGGTAGGGTAGATGTCACTTGCAGCTACAACTAAGCACAGAACCTCTCTGTTTCCACCACCCTTATTTTGTGTTTATTCCATTTATTACACTCACCACACTCTGCTGCCATGGCCCGTTTATGTATCTGTCTCCCTACCTGCCTGTTATTTCCTTGAGAGCAAATGTCTTGATCACTGATGTAGCTCAAATACACAGATGGCATACTCTTCTTCTTCTTTTTTTAATGAATCAAAAACTTTCTAATAAATCTTCCTGCTTCTTGTCACATTCTCAACTTTCATCCTTGCTCATGTCCAAGTCCTTTCTAAATTGCAGGTCTGGTTGTGTTTATTCATTCCCTTATTGATCTCCAACAATTCCCCTGAGCTTGAAAGAGCAGAGGCCAGAGCTCTTTGCCTATCACTCAAGGACTGTGCACCCTTGCTTCTCTACTATGCACAGTTGTTTCCCATGACTCTCAATCATCCTCTGTCCAGACTTATGGTCTCTCTCCATCCTCAAGCTCATGAAGTATGGCATGCTTCCAGGCCAGTGGCCATAAATTTCTATCTGCTTTTCCTGCCTCCACTTATGTTCTTCAAGGTTCAGTTCAAATATCTATTTGTTCAAGAAATGTATATTGCTCTGTAATGGTTCCCAGGGACTACCACGTACCCAGATATACAGAGATAAGCAAGTCAGGCAAGATCCCTAACCTCCTGGAGTTTACATTTGAAAGAAATGCAAAAGAAGAAAAAAAGAGAAGAAAGCAAAAGTAATGAGTAGGTAAGTTAATTAGCATTTTCTGGAAATGCTGTGAAATAAGTGATTTTATGTCAAAAGAGCCTTGTAAACATTCTTAAAAATAGTGTGATCAATTGGCATATGTTCTAATTAACATTTTCTTATTGGCTTTATTTACTAAGCTTTTTTAAAAAAAGATTTTATTTATTTGAAAGGAAGAGTGACAGAAAAAAGAGGGAGAGACAGAGAGGAAAGTAGATCTTCCATCTGCTGGTTTACTCCTCAAATGATCATAGCAGCTGGAGCTGAGCCAGTCTGAAGTCAGGGGCCAGGAACTCCATCCCAGGGTCTGTATTAGCAGGAAGCTGGAGTCAGGAGTTGGAGACAGGACTGAAATCAAGATACTCCAATATGGGACATGGGTGCCTTAACTGGAATCTTAACCACTAAGTTATATGTCTGGTCACATGTTATTGTTTTAATAAACCTCATCGTTCATAACTCCAACAATAGATTCTCGGATATCATCTTCTGTGGTCCATCAGTAGCATTTGGCCAGTTAATTATCTTGTTGGTCTTGTTCAACCCTTTGTCCTGCAGTCTCTTGCCTCTCCCTTTCACTGAATAAGTTCCCTCAGTCTCTTCTGCATGTTCCTCTTTATCTTCTGACTTCCAGACAGTGTTGTGAACCAAGGCTTGACTTGTTTTTTATCTGTATTCATTCTAATTACCTGTGTTGGCTATTTTTTTGCTGCATAACCAATTATCTCCAAAATGAACATCTTAAAAGCAATGCAGATTTGGCCGGTGCCGCGGCTCACTAGGCTAATCCTCTGCCTTGCGGTGCCGGCACACCGGGTTCTAGTCCCGGTCGGGGCACCGATCCTGTCCCGGTTGCCCCTCTTCCAGGCCAGCTCTCTGCTGTGGCCAGGGAGTGCAGTGGGGGATGGCCCAAGTGCTTGGGCCCTGCACCCCATGGGAGACCAGGAGAAGCACCTGGCTCCTGCCATCGGATCAGCGCGGTGCACCGGCTGCAGCTCGCCAGCCGCGGCGGCCATTGGAGGGTGAACCAATGGCAAAGGAAGACCTTTCTCTTTGTCTCTCTCTCACTGTCCACTCTGCCTGTCAAAAATAAAAAAAAAAAAAAAACAATGCAGATTTATTATCTTTTAGTTTCTTTGGGTCAGGAATCTGGACACAACATAGATGGGCCTTCTAAAGATTTCTCATGAGGTTGTAATAAAGAGGTCAGCAGAAACTAAGTTTTCATATAAGGCTTGACTGAGAATGGATGTGCATCTAAGCCCATATGTTTCTTTTCTTTTCTTTTTTTTTTCCAGGTTGAAGTTCCTTTGGCTTGTTGGCTTAAGGACTTCAGTTCTTAGCTGGTGTTGGCTAGACACCATCCTCGGTTCCTTTCCACACAAGCCTCTCCAAAACAGAAGTTGCTTCATCAGCTTTCAAGATACATATCTACCTACTCTCGTTTAGTACAGATAATCATAAAATTAGTGATGTCAAATAAGTGTTTCAAAGTTAACATCTCCAAACTGAATTCCTGATTTTCAAGCCAGTCTTCACCTCAAGTATGCACCTCCTGCAGTTTTTGCTAAGTAAATTGTAACCACACCTTTCCAGTTTCATCCAAAAACTGTTGCAGTCATCCACGACCCCTCTGTTTCCTCCACATCCACACATCAGTCCATTAGCCAATACTGACTATGCTGTCACAAGACTTACATTTAGAACTTAACCATTTCTTGCTACTTTTCCTCCTATCATCCTGGTCCAGAAATTTCTCTGCTTTTTTCATTGTCACCCTTTAGTCTATTATCAACGTAAGAGCCAGATTGCTCTTGTTGAAATGAAAGTTGGGTCATGTTATTCTTCTGGTCTGATTCCTTCAGTGGTTCTTTATTGCACTCAGATTGACAGCTATTCCTTGTAATTGTCTCTAAGGCCTTGTAAGGAGTCCTTTGTTGCCCTCTCTTGTTTCATCTCCTTCTCTCTCTGCTCCAACCATGTTGTCCCATGAACATACTAGGCATGCTTTATATTTTACCAGGGGCTTGTTTTATTCAGGTATGGTATGCAACATAGACACAGAAACAACTGTTCTGAAGGAAGAAATTTTTACTGACTGTTCCTTGGAGGTACAGAACAACACGCAGAGCCACAGAGAGAAGTGCCAGTGTCATTCAGGAGGGAAAAGGGGTTAGGGAGAAGCTTGGCAAAAGACATTTATTGTGATTTCTGTAGGGAAAAGCAAGGGCAGTAGGGTAATCAGACTTGGGATAGGCTCCTTGAATGATTTCCATTGGCTTTAGGGTTTAGGAACTGTCTCTAGTTGTCTGATACCTGGTCCTGGGGTAATTAAGACATGGCAGTATGGGCCCTCAATGTAAGAATGAAATGAAAGAGGTGGCTGGGGTATGTACTTTTTATTGACTGGTTTCCATGTGAAAGATTTGTTCCTGGCCTGAGCTGTTTGCTGTGTCTATCAGTTAGCTAAACCTAGGAGAACAATTTCACTAGGATCATCAAAGCTCCAGATGCTAGAGCATCTGAAATGGAGAAGCACTGGGGAGATTTGTCAATGGGCTGCTTGTCTCCCTTTGAAGGTGAGGAATGAGTTGGAACCACTGTGCAAGAACCAAGCCTGAATCAGAGTTCAAGACTTGGCTGGCCCATGCTTTCTGTTTGATAATACCTGGAGAACCCTGCTGTGCTTCCTGGAAAGGGCCTTTGGCAGAAATTCAAGTTATGGTTGGAGAGGGATGAGTGACATCATATCTGCCATCACACACCTCTGTTCCTACTGGATGACTTGTGACTTGAAAACACCCTGTCCTGCAGTCAAGGGATAGGTTAACATAGAGTTGAATGGTTCATGATGTTTTTATTTACTGGACAAGAAATAGCTCTCTTTTTCTTTAATAAGAGTAAGAGTTAAGAATGTTGAGACGGGGCCAGCATTGTGGTGCAGTGGGTTAAGCCACAGCTAGCAACATTGGCATCCCATATCTGGGCATCAGTTTTTACTTAGCTCCTTTGCTTCTCATCTAGCTTCTTATAATATGCCTGATTAGGCAGTGGAAAATGGCTCAAGTACTTGGGCTCCTACCACCTATGTGGGAGACCAAGATAGAATTCTTGTCTCCTGGCTTCAACCTAGTCTAGACTTGAGTGTTGTGGCTATTATGAGAGTGAATTAGTGGTGGAAGATCTCTCTCTCTCTCTCTCTCTCTCTCTCTCTCTCTCTCCCCCTCTCTCACTGTCACTCTGCCTTTTAATAAATAAATAAATAAATAAATCTTAAAAGAAAAAAAATACTGAGACAGATTAGTATAGGAGATAGGCGAGAGATGATTAAAGTAGTGTATTTTTAATTATCCTGGTTCATCCAGATGTCATTGTATGACATGGCATGTGTGTCTTTATGCCATAAATCTGTCTCTTAGAAGCTGTAAGAATCAAATTACAAAGGCATTAAGAAACAAGGAGAAGAAACACCTAACATCATAATCATGTTTTAAATGCTGGAAAATTTCTAAATTTTTAATAAATTTTTCATTTTTGAGTATTCAGTCTATACTTATTTTTTATTTTTTTACTAGGCATAATTTTTGTTTTTTAATTTATTACTTATTTATTTATTTTTATTAAAAACTTTTATTTAATGAATATACATTTCCAAAGTACAGCTTATGAATTACATTGGCTTCCCCCCTCCCATAACTTCCCTCCCACTCACAACCCTCCCCTTTCCCGCTCCCTCTTCCCTTCCATTCACATCAAGATTCATTTTCAATTCTCTTTATATACAGAAGAGATCAGTTCAATATATATTAAGTAAAGATTTCAACAATTTGCCCCATATAGCAACACAAAGTGAAAAAATACTGTTGGAGTACTAGTTATAGCATTAAATAACAGTGTACAGCACATTAAAGACAGAGATCATACATGATATTTTTAAAAAATTAATTAATTTTCTATGCCATTTCCAATTTAACACCAGGTTTTTTTTTTCATTTCCAATTATCTTTATATACAGAAGATCGATTCTGTATATACTTAGTAAAGATTTCATCAGATTGCACCCACACAGAAACACAAAGTGAAAAATACTGTTTCAGTACTAGTTATAGCATCATTTCACATTAGACAACACATTTTTTAAAAGATTTATTTATTTATTTATTTGAAAGTCAGAGTTACAAACAGAGAGAAGGAGAGGCAGAGTGAGAAAGTGGTGTTCCATCCGCTGGTTCACTCCCCAGTTGGCCACAACGGCTGGAGCAGTGCCGATCTGAAGCCAGGAGCCAGGAGCTTCCTTGGAGTCTCCCATGCAGGTGCCGGGGCCCAAGAACTTGGGCCATCCTCCATTGCTTTCCCAGGCCATAGCAGTGAACTGGATCGGAAGTGGAGCAGACGGGTCTTGAACTGGCGCCCATATGGAATGCTGGCACTGCAGGTGGCGGTTTTACCCAGTATGCCTCAGCACCGGCCCCCAGTCTATGATTATTGAGCACCAACTGTACGTCTGACTCTGTACTAGTCACCAAGAGTGAAATGAAGAACTAGAAGGACAAGTACATTCCAATGAGGGAAATGATAATCAATTACCTATTCCAAGTGAAAATAGTCTGATGATCTAGGTATGAGTGGTGAGGACAAAGGCGGGTGAGAAGGTTGGAGAGAGAGCCTGGGGCAGAACTTAATGCCAGTGTTTGGATTTCATGATGGGGCCAATGTAAGGAAGCCTCTGGAATGTTTTTAGAAAGAAAGTGACATATCCTATTCATCACTCCTACTCCTCCTATCTGACATTTTTTAAAACATCTGTCACACAAGAAATTTATTTTTGCATTTGGCTTTTATTTATTCTGCTCTTTTTATATTTACCTAGATAGATCATGGCTAGCATGGCAAAAAGTGAGCTTCAAGGAAAATAAATATTCATTAATTTATAATTTCTTTATTATTTTTTAAAAAGATTATTTTAAAGACAGAGAGAGAGCGCAAGAGTGAGAGCAAGAGCGAGAGGAAGAGAGCAAGAGTGAGAGAGAAAGAGAGAGAATCTTCCATCTGCTGGTTCACTCCCCAGATGGCCACAACAGCAATAAATTTTGAAATTCGTGCAGTTTTTTCATAATAAGCATTTCCCATGAACATCTTGAAGTAACTTTGAATACCTGAATACTTTTTATTGTTCCCATTCCTCTAAATCTCAAAATACTAATCTATGTGATTAGAAGCATAACAGATTGAGAAGCTGTGAAAGTTACCAATATCAAAATAGAGCCACTTATGTTAAATCCTAAAAAATGCACTTGAGAGGCCATGAAGTAGGAGCCTTCATGCCTGTGCAAAGATGCTTATGGTAAGAACAATTACAAGGGCTCTTAAAAAACAACAGTCTTGCACAAAGGTCATGAAACCTTACACAAGGATAGCTGCCCAGCAACTATCGATTTCACTAGGGCCTGATGCCACCCTTGTTACTAATTCTTTTTTTAAACATTTTAAAAAATATTTATTTGAAAGGCAAAGTGATACACACACACACAGAAGGAGAGAAAGAGAGATGAGAGAGAAAGAGAGATGAGAGAGAGAGAAAGAGAGAGAGAAAGAGAAAGAGTTTTTCCATCTACTGGTTTACTACCCAAATGGCCCCATTGGTCAGGGAAGGATCAGACTGAAGCCAGGAGCCAGGAACTCACTCTGGCTCTCCCATGTAATTTGCTGGGGCCCAAGCACTTGGGTCATCTTCCACTGTTTGCTCATGTACATTAGCAAGGAGCTGGACTAGAAGTGGAGCAACTGGGTCTTAAACTAGCACTAGTATGGGATACCAGTATTGCAGGTAATGGCTTGACTTGCTGCACTGCAATGCTGTCCTCTGTTATTAATTCTTTAATAGAGAATAATTATATTAAAACAACTTATGTTATAATCTTTCTTATTTTGCTTTCAAAAACCCTTGCCTTCCTTTGCCTCTTGGATACACCTACAGTCAGCCATGACATCCATATCTTGAATTGCGATCCCTAGCCACTCTGAGATAAACCCTTCATTTTGGGGAGCCAATCTCTTTGTTGCTCCTTTTTCTGTTGAGTATAAAGGTGCTGTTCTACCTTGTTACATGATCAAGCTTCATGATAGCAATAGAAATTGGCTTTTGGTCAAGTCTTATAATTAATTGGCTTGTGGCTAATTAAGAGGAATATAAAAATTTGTGTTATTAAATGATGTCAGGTTTAATGGCTGTGAGAGTGGAGTTACCTCCAGGATCAAAACCTGAATCTCTGACACTCATAGACTGGAGGTTAGCTTAAGCTTTGGCTTTGCACTGAGTAGACCCCAAGGAAGAGCACCTCACACCTTGTCCTTAACATGAGGTTCCTTGGGCAGGTGAGGTTTTGACCTGCTGACTGCTTTGTCTGCTTCTCTCTTCCCAAATGGATAGTGTGGAATAATTCAGTTTAGCCCTAAATCTATTTTCTTTTCTAAAAATTTTGTGAAAGATGCTTGTGCATGGATAACACTGAAAATTGGCACTTGGACACAGCAGGAGACACATTTGCTGCTTTGAATTTAGGTTTTCATTTTATCAAGCAACACACTCCCCTTCTCTCCTCCTAAGCAGATTGGAGAATGTTCCCTTGAGTCTGTGTTTATTATGAAAATACAGAGCTATGGGCCAAATTTTAATTCTATTAACTTCCCCATGCAATGGAAATGCAAAGGAGAAATGTTGATGAAGTGCATGTATAAAGCTAGAAATTCAGAAGCAAATGTTTCCTAAGCTATAACTACTTCTCTAGATGTATTTTCTCTTGGGTTTTACCTATTAATTTAGATTAGAGGCCTACTTTATAATTTCCATTTGCCCCTGTGGTTTGTTTATAAACAGTTTGTTTATGGAAGCTATATGTCTTATTTTTAAATAAGATTGCAATATTATTACTGCTCATGGCGATCTCCATCTTAATTTAATAATTCACACACTATAGTTTCTCTAAATGAATAGTAGGAGTCTTAGGCAATGTGAGGGGCTCAAAGCTACCTGTTATCCCACAGCTCTGTTCTTTCCCTCTGAGTGGGAAGCTGAGGTTTACACAGAGATCACTTGGTAAACAAGAATTTAAAGAAACACATGCTGAGACCATTGGGGACTGTTAAAAGCTCAGATAATGCAATAATGTTACCCGTAGCTCTGGTGTACAAACTGCAGATTTATGCAAGTAATTAATAGTATCTTGCCAAGAGAGTTGGTAGGCTTTTCAAAAGGAATCTTTCTTTGTGTCTTTTGATATTTAAAGAGCTATAATTACAATGGCAGAGCATTGAATTCTTTTTTCCCCCCATCCTCTTATACACATTAATTTATGGACCAATCCAGTGTTACAGACAAGCTAATGAAAGAACCACACACTCCCTTTATTATTTTTTTACAGTTTCACTTATATGGATGAATGTGAAGTAGTTAATGCTATAAATAAGTATAATGATGTATCTCTTCTCTGAATTGCCAGTTGTTGATGCTGTAGTCTTACACAATAGAAGAAAGGAATTGAATTTAAATCTCTACCCATCTTACTTTCCTCTTCTCTCTGTGTGCCAGTTAAGAAATTCAAATGTTTCTGCCATTATGAGACTGTATTTTTTTTAACCTTCCTCTTTATTTTTAGATTCAAAAAATGAAATTACATAACTTGTGCAGTGAGCTTAGTTTTTGCTGATTTCAAGGACCAGCATCTGAGATCCTCAGTAAAATTCTCTTCCTCTTCTTGGGATTGGGAAGAGAACTGCCATGACTAGAGCATGAAGATCCCCTGTCTCCAGGATGCTCTACATGGTTGTACACTCTCAGTGAACTTGGATAGTGAGCAAAATGCTTACCTTCTTATGGGAATACCTTGACTAGAATACAAGAATGTATTCCTTGAGATTTTTCAATGCCCTGCTTAAGAGTTTGAAAGAATTTTTACTTTTGTTGCAAACAAGCCATTTTTTAAAATTCAACCTAACAAAAGGTAAAGCTTATTAGGACATTTTGTCAATATAGCACACTGAACACAACGCTAAGGACATTGGCTCATAGCCTTTTAATAATGGGGAACCAAAATACAAAGCATCATATTATATTTATAGAAGCATCAGAGCCAAGATGCTTGAAGTCCTTTCTCTGTGCAATGATTCATAGGACTTTTAACAAGTGAAAGAAAATGTTCTTTTGAAAATAAAGTACACATTGTGTAGCACTCAGTTCTTGGGACATAATGACACATTCTATAATACCAATAGCATGAATACTAATTCTTATCCTGTTTATGTTGTATATTTTCTCCATAAACTGAAAACCTGAATCATCTAATCCAAGTTTTGGTTCGCATCATCTAACCTGAAGTTTGTTTATTACCTGGATGATAAAGAAAAAGGAGGTGTTGTACTAGGATCCAACAGATAGTGGTAGAGCCAGGATTCAGGTCTTCATTATTCATGGACAGCACATCCTTCAGTGTTATAATCATTCATTTTATGATTTCTATCGGTTAAGCTGGGTCAGAATTAGAATAGTCATTTTGCTTATTTCTCAGTTTGTTGACTCTCTTCAACTATAATTTTCTTGGAGGACAAGGGCGTTGTGTGTTTAATTTGCTCACTCTGGTACTTGGAAGAACTTCATAAAAAATAAGGAGTGTGTATGATATGTACCACACTCCAGCAGCAACACAACATAATTTTAGAAAAACCAACTCTGGGCCCCATAATGTTGACACTGCAAGTGTTTTGGCAAATCACTTTGTTCATTCCAGATGGAAGTCCTTACATTTAAGCCATATTAATAATAGGAAGGCTTCTTGATAAAAAGAAAAACATAGACAATAGGTATAACTCAATGTACATTTAGTTTTAGCACAGTTTTGTAGACAACACTTACAAATAATATACTGAAGTGATCTTCTGTATATAAAGAGAATTGGAAATGAAAAAAAAAACAACCTGGTGTTAAAATGGAAATGGCATAGAAAATTAATTATTTTGAAAAAAAAATTATGTAGGATCTCTGTCTTTAATGTGCTGTACATTGCTATTTAATGCTATAATTAGTAATCCAATGGTAGTTTTTTCACTTGATATTGCTATATGGGTAAAATGTTGAAATCTTTACCTAATATATACTAAATTGATCTTCTGTATACAAAGAGAATTGAAAATGAATCTTTACATGAATGGAAGGGGAAAGGGAGCGGGAGGGGGGAGGGTTGCGGGCGGGAGGGAGGTTGTGGGAGGGGAGAAGCCATTGTAACCCATAAGCTATACTTTGGAAATTTATATTCATTAAATAAAAGTTTAATAAAAAAAAAAACAAATAACTTTCAGTGCTAAGAGCCTTGATTTTGTGTTGGTCCTCTCAAGAACATGTGTTTGGTTGTCTTTTGGGGCATTGTTTACTGACATGTCTTGCTGTTTCAAACTTTTGTTGGTTTACTTTGGAAATTTCTTCCTGTCTATCAAAATTTTTGTACTGATCACCAAGAATTAATTGTTAAGATTTTTATTTACATTTATTTAAGGTTCAAGCTCTAATATTGAGTTATTATTAACTATATTTCCATAGTAAGAGTTATTATTTCTCATCTGTCACTTCAGAGATCAACACTGGAAGCATGATGACCTATGATCAATTTACCTCCATTGAGGGGGAGATAGAGTGTATGCACAAGAAAAAGAAGACGATAGACCAGATATAATATCATTATAAAAATGTTATTTTGTTAATGTGGTATTTCTCATTTGTAGATGTTCATTTTTTTGTTTATACATTTGAGAGGCTCTGAGCTCAAGAGAAAGAAAGGGAGCTCTCATCTGTTGGTGTACTCTCCATTAATGACAAATGCTGGGCCAGGTTGAAGTCAGTCTCCCATATAGGTGGCAGGTACCTAACTACCTGAGCCATCATCTGCTGCCTCCAGAAGTGCATATTAGCAGGAAGCTGGAATCAAGAGTGGAGCTGGGACTCAACCCAGGCATTATGTTACAAGAAGCAATGTCCCAAGTGACATCTGAATGGCTAACATAAATGCCAATCCTTGCAAACATCTTAATAAGAAACCCAACTAATGCTATGCAATACAAGAAGAATCCTTATCTGTGGAATGCCTTAGCAAGATGTCTCTGGTTTAGGATGTTTATGTTAAGCAAATATGAACTGTATGGCTTTATGGGGCACAGTTTCCTAGCAAATATCTCACATATAACTTTATAAATATAATTTGAAAGTATTTCCTAAACTGAAATACTCCGTACTGTCAGAAAAAATCATACCTTAGCTGGAGAACTCATCTATTGCTTTGATCTAGGGGCTGCAACTGATGCAAGAAGTGAGGACCTGAAGAGCTGTACTTGGGATTTTAGATGTGCCTTTTAGATTCCTATGTTCTTGAAATTATTACTAAGCTTGATACTGTGTGAAATCTTGATTCATGTGAGTGATGTGAGAAGCTGATTCCTTAAGTTGATTAATCTGTGATGTAGGAGAAGGAGGAGATTGTCTCTTCTTCAATTTTTTTCCCCTAGGACACTCTCCAAAGTAGTAACAGCAGAGTTTGTTCCATAAAACCACTATTCTTCATGTCCTGTGGTAGAGAAGTTTCGTCTTTGAATATCCTTTTTTTATGGACAAAAGAAACCAACTCATAGGTTGAATATTATCTGAAAAATTTCTCTAAAGTATGAAGAAAAAGCATCAGCACTTTTGGAATCTCACTTTTGAATTCTTCCAAAATTTTCTTCTTTATTGTACCCATGTAGATTTTTGTTGATTTACAGTTTTATAAACACAGTGGTTGTGAACTATGGGTAGATGACAAATAGTGGTGGTAGGGTTGAATTATTTTTGGTATAGCTAACATCATCAATTATGTATATTATTCTTGAAAAAACATGGTTTTTCTAATAATGTACTGAGCATTAGACTAAAAGTCAGATAAAGATCCCATTTGGCCTCTAATTATCTTTCTGAATTTGGATATGTTCTCACCCATATCCAAAAATGGAGTTAAATAGCTTTTTTTGTGGTAAAAGTTCTTATTTTTAAAATTTATTTTTTATTTATTTGAAAGTATAATTACAAAGATGGAAGGAGAGACAGAGAAAGAGATGTTCTATCTGCTGGTTCACTCTAAAAATGGCTGCAATGGCTGGGATTAGGTCAGGCTGAAGCCAGGAGCCTGAAGCTTCTTTTGGGTCTCTCATGTGGGTGCAAGCACTTGGGCCATCTTCCACTGCTTTCCCATGTGCATTAACAGGAAGCTGGATTGGAAGTGGAGCAGTCAAGTCTCAAACTCGTGCCCTCATGGGATACCATTGTCACAGGTGGAGGCTTAACCTACTATGCCACAATGCTGGTCCCAGTAAAAGTTCTATTTTTTAAAAATTTTATTTAAGAGATACAAATTTCATATATTTCATATATACAGATTTAGGAGCATAGTGATACTTTGTAGCCTACTCTCCCTCCCACCCATACTCTCACCCTTCTTTCTTCTCCCTCTCCTATTCCCACTTTTAATTTTAACAAGTATTGTTTTCAGATTACTTTATACTCATAAAATTAACCCTATTCTAAGTAAATAGTTCAACAAAGAGTATGAAGAAAAAAACCATTATTCTTCAACAGTAGAGACAAAGGCTGTAAATGATCATCAAATCTCAAAATGTCAATTTCAGTCAAATACATTAGATTTTAGGTACTATATTAGTTATCACAGATTAGAGAAAACATATGGTATCTATCTTTTTGGGACTGGCTTATTTCACTGAGTATAATGGTAGGCATTTGCACCTGTTTTGTTGAAAAAGATAGAATTTCTTTTTTTTTTTTTTAGCTAATATGCAGTATTCCATGGTGTACATATACCCTAATTTCTTTTCCAGTCATCAGTTGATGAACATCAAGATTGATTCCATACGTTAGCTATTGTGAATTGAGCTGCAATGAACATGGTGGTACAGACAACTTTTTCATCTGCTGATTTCATTTTCTTTGGGTAAATTCCCAGGAGTGGGATTGCTGGGTCATGTGGTGGATCTATTTTCATATTTCTGAGATATCACCATACTATCTTCCACAATGATTGCACCAGCTTACATTCCCACCAACAGTGGACCAGGGTACCTTTTTCCCCACATCCTCACCAGAATTTATCATTTGTTAATTTCTGTCTAGAGCCATTCTAACTGAAGTGAGATGAAACCTCATTATGGTTTTGATTTGCATTTCCCTGATGGCTAATGATCTTGAGCATATTTCATGTGTCTGGCCATTTGAAATTCCTCTCTTGAAAAATGCCTGTTCAAGTCTTTTGCCATTTCTTAACTAGATTGCTCTGTTCATGTTGAGTTTCTTGTGCTCTTTATAGATTCTGGAAATTAATCCTTTATCAGCAAATATGTTCTCCCATGCATCTTCACTTTGCTGGGTGTTTCTTTCGCAGTTCAGAAGCTTCTCAGCTTGATGTAATCCCATTAGTCAATTTTGGCTTTGGTTGCCTGTGCTTCTGGGGTCTTTTCCAAGAAGTCTTTGCCTATGCCAATGCCTTATAGAGTTTTCCCAATGATCTTTAAAAATTTGATTGTATTGAGTCATAGATTTAGATCCTTGATCCATTTTGAGTGGATTTTAGTGTAAGGTGTTATGGTTCACATTTCTGTAGGTGGAGATCCAATTTTCCAAATACCATTTATTGAAGAGACTCTCCTTGCTCCAGGAATTGATTTTGGCTCCTTTGTCAAAGAGAAGTTGGTTGTAGATATGTGGATCGATTTCTTGAGTTTCTATTTTGTTCCATTGGTCTACATTTCTGATTTTTGCCAATACCATGATGTTTTGATTATAACTTCCCTGTAGTATGTCTTGAAATCTAATTTGTGAAAGAACAAGTTGGGCTTAGAATAGAGAAATGAGGGAGCAAGTCCTAGATCACTTGTTGACAATAGCAATATTACATGAATACTTAGCAAACTGTTTCAACCATTAGATAACAACTTAAGAAAACATTGTTCTTTCATTTCTCTATTCTCTTCAAGGTAGGAAACTAATTCTATTATGAAGGAATCTGTAGGATGCACAATTTAATCTTTAGACCTTATAAAAGAGATGGCTAACATTTTTCTGTAATAGCATAGCCAAAATAAGAACTTAAATAATAATCTCATAGCTAGATTCACTTCGCCATCAGCGAAGTATACAGTAAGTAGAAAAAACCTCCCTTTCAGACCAAAGGGAAAGAAAGTTTTAAAGTGAGAATATAATTTTCCTCATGGGCATTGTCTACCTTAGAAAAACTACTACAGAACATGCCTGTGACTATAGACTTGTAGTTCAGGCCACCGAAGATTAGAGATGGGACACGGGCACTCCCTTGACTTGCATCCTCTGGTCTGCTTGAACACAAACCAGGAGGAAAAGAAAGCTCGGCATCAGAAGCAATGGGTGGCAGGCCTATTAATGGCTGATCTGTACAGTGATCTGCCCTCAAGGAGACCCAACAGGCCAGTCCACTGCAGTGGCTTTCAATGTGGCAAGTCTGGGCTTCAGCAGAAGTCAGCTTGTGAAGAGCCCTGGCAGCTCTGCCAAGAGTTGGATCACTGGAAATGGACCTGCCCTGGAGTCGAAGGATGCCCAGGTCAGAGCCACAGATCTTATTGGCTCTAAGCTGAAAAGCCCTTCACTCAGCCCAACTTCCAAAGTGACCACTGCAGCTGAGGGGATGGTCAAGTAGGGTCAGCAACATTGCAGGCAGAACTGTAAATTTCTTGTTAGAGATGCCCCCTGCCTTTACCTGGCCAGCTCTCCTCCCAGGCCAGCCAAGTAATGAAAGTCAACAGAGTGCCTTCCCCTAGGAGGTTCACACCTCCCTTAGGATATACCCCATGTGAAGAGATAGATAGGCCTGGGCCTCTCAACTTCCAAGGCCTAAAGCCCACCAGATTATTATCAAGCCCCTTCTATCAGGTTCTATTTGCCTCTCAATCAGAAAACTTAATTGTAGCTTAGACAGCACCTTTCTTAGCTCCTCTAATAATGACTCTGTCCTTTGTTCTAGGCCCTGTCTAGTGCACTTGGGCCTCATTCCTTTGTAATCATAACCTCTACTCTACCACCAATGGCTCTACTCCTAACCTGTGTGTACTGATGGTCCTCTTCCCCACTTAATGCTGTATAATTGTTCAAACCTGGTAAATGCCACTCTTAGCATCATTGGTTACTATCCTCACTCTGTCTTTTATGACGTTGTCTAAATATGATCAGAGTTGGCAAACTTGGAAGGCTTCCATAGGCTTGGCAACTCATGACGACAGCCTAGGATGGTTACTGGCGCCATAAACTAGAGTGTCAATTTGTTGGGTCAACAACAGGAGCCACTGTGCACTTGCTCCTCATGTGGGATCTCTGTCCTTAATGTGCTGTACATTGTGATTTAATGCTATAACTAGTACTCCAACAGTATGTTTCACTTTGTGTTTCTATGTGGGTGCAAACTGTTGAAATCTTTATACTAAATTGATCTTCTGTATATAAAGAGAATTGGAAATGAATCTTGATGCAAATGGAAGGGGAGAGGGAGCGGGAGAGGGGAGGGTTGCGGGTGGGAGGGAAGTTATGGGAGGGGGAAGCCATTGTAATCCATAAGCTGTACACTGGAAATTTATATTCATTAAATAAAAGTTAAAAAAAAAAGAAAAAAAAAGAAAAAAAAAACCAGCTCTTGTAATTTCACTGATATTTTGTATTTTTTTGGTTTGTTTTATTTCTTCTCTAATTATTTCTTTTCTCCTATTAATTTTGGCCTTGTTTGTTGTTGTTTTTCTAGGTCCTTGATATGCATCTATAACTCATTTATTTGATGCTGTTCCAATTTCTTGATGTAGGCACCAATTGCTATACACTTCACTCTTGACACTGCTTTTGCCATATCCCATAGATATTTTTTAAGATTTATATATTGACTTTAATTTTTTTTTTGACAGGCAGAGTGGACAGTGAGAGAGAGAGACAGAGAGAAAGGTCTTCCTTTTGCCGTTGGTTCACCCTCCAATGGCTGCTGCGGTTGGCACGCTGCGGCCGGCACACCGCGCTGATCCGATGGCAGGAGCCAGGGGCTTATCCTGGTCTCCCATGGGGTGCAGGACCCAAGCACTTGGGCCATCCTCCACTGCACTCCCTGGCCACAGCAGAGAGCTGGCCTAGAAGAGGGGCAACTGAGACAGAATCCGGTGCCCCGACCAGGACTGGAACCCGGTGTGCCGGCGCTTAAGGCGGAGGATTAGCCTAGTGAGCCACGGCGCCGGCCAAGATTTATATATTGACTTTAAAAGCAGAGTTACAGAGAGGCAGAGAGAGAGAGAGAGAGAGAGAGAGAGACCTTCCATTTGCTGGTTCACTCCCTAAATGGCTGAAACAACTAGAGCTGGACTGATCTGAAGCCAGGTGCCAGGAACTTCTTCTGGGTCTCCCATGTGGGTGCAGAGGCCCAAGGATTTGGGCCATCATTTACTGCTTTCCCAGACTCTACCAGAGATCTGGATCAGAAATAGGACTTCTTCCAGCTGGGACTGGAACTGGCACCCATATGGGATGCCAGCACCCTAGGAAGTGGCTTTACCTGCTACACCACAATGCCCCCTCAAGTAAGTTTTGATATATTGTATTGCTGTATCCATTCATTTCCAGAAATTTTTTGATTTCTCCTATGAGCTACTGTGCATTCAGGATCATGTTGTTCAGTCTCCATGTGTTTGCATATGTTCTTGAGATTCTTGAGTTGTTGATTTCCAGTTTTATTCCACTGTAGTCAGAAAAGATGCATAATATGATTCTATTTTTTGGTGAGACTTGCTTTAAGGCCTAGCCTATGGTCTATCCTAGAGACAGTTCCATGCCCTGATAAACAAATGTGTTTTCTGCAACTATGGGATGAAAGATTCTGTAGATATCAGTTTGGTTCATTTTGTCTTTTGCACCTTCCTCCAAGCTTGAGCAGACAGTAAGTGGCCAAGGGGCTGTCTTAGAATTCAGTGCTGGGCTGGTAAAGCTCAATACTGGGCTAAAGTTAATAGTTTCTATCCCTAGGCTGGTGCCTGTGAACAGAGTCACTGGACTTGCTCAAATTTCAGGGGAACCCTGCACCCTGGTGAGACAGATTTGTTTTGCTGTGTAGCACCCCCAGCTTCTTGTGGCCTGATATTCATATCCAAGAACATGCAGGGCCTAGTGACTGTACAATCCAGTTATAACCCTGTTATGGCCTGAGTAGCTGAGAAGCTGCCTCTTTTCATGCCTCCTACCATCTTGGCCAGACAGCAAGGAATGGCAGCACTGTTTTGGAGCTCAGTGCCAAACTGATAAAACCCAATATTGAGCAAATTCCAATGGTCCCTGTCCCTGGAACAGCACCAGCAGACTGAGCCTCTAGACCTGCTACTGTGCCGGTAGAGTTCCATGGTACTGGATGAGCAAACTTATTTACCACCCAGAATCACCAGTGACTGATACGTGCAACATCAGGTGATGAGCCCACCTCAGTAGCAGGTAGACCATAATCCACTCAGCAGTATAACAGATTTTCTAGAAGGACAGCCATAAATGAAGCCAGAAACTGAAACTAACCTTTTGGCATTTGACATTGTATTTGAAGATGCAAATTTCCAGGGAAACATGACCTTACCTAAAGGGCAATATAAGGTGCCAGAAACAAATCAAAATTTCCAAATGCTCAGATGAAGATTTCCAAATAGCCATTTTAAGGTAACTCAGCTGAACTCAAGAGAACACAAAGAAATTATTCAATATTCTTATGGAAAGATTCTATAGAGAAATGGAACTAATGAAACAAAACCAAGCATAAATCCTTCAACTGAAAAAAATACTAAGTGAAATTAAAAACATGATAGAGGGTATCATTAGCAGAATAGATCAAACAGAAGAAAGACTCAGGGAGTTCAGAGACAGGACATTTCAAATACATAATTGGAGGAGAAAAAAGAAGAATCAAGAGGGATGAAAAGAGCTTACAGAAAATATGGGATATTTTGAAAATAGCAAATATTTGAGTTATTGGGATTCAGGAAAGACTTGAAAATGCCAAAGGAATACAAAGCACACCCAAAGAGATGGTGACAGAAAATTTCCCAAATCTGCCTAAAGATATGACTGTCAAGGTAAAGAAAGATCAGATATCACCAGCTAGATTCAACATAACTAAATCTAACACAAGACATATTGTAATCAAGATTAAAGAGAAAGTAGATTATCAAAGCTACAAGAGAAAAGAAGCAAATAACACATAAATGGGTCCCAATTTGCCTGACTGCAGACTTGTCAGCAGAAATTTATAGGCCAAGAGGGAGTGGGATGAGACTTTTACAGTACTAAAGGGAAAAATTGCCAACAAAGAATATTGTATCCAGCAAAGCCATTCTTCAGATATGAGGTACAGATGAAGACGTTTCCAGACAAAACCTGAGAGGAACTTATCACCACCATACTTATGTTTCAAGAAACGATAAAGGGAATTCTTTGAACAGAAAGAAAGAGACACTAAGAAGAAAGAAGATTGTATCAAAAGCTAGAAAACTCACCGGAAAGAGTAATTATACCTTCAAATTCAGAATGCTCTAATATTGTAAATATGGTATGTGAATCTTTTATGCCTTTACTATGATGACAAAAGTATAATTATTGCACTAAAATGTTGAGAGAAAGAATATGGAAAAAAATTAAATGTAACGTCAAAGATCCAAAATGTGGAGAAATGGAAAACAAATGCAGAATATTTTTTACCTTAAATATCAATGGACTGGGGCTGGTGTTGTGGCGTAGCCAGCAAAGCTGCCACCTGCAGTGCTGGCATCCCATACAGATGCTGGTTTGAGACCCAGCTGCTCCACTTCCAATCAGCTCTCTGCTATGGCCTGAGAAAGCAATAGAAGATGGTCCAAGTCCTTGGGCCCCTGCACACGCAAAAGCAGTAAAAATCATTATATGATATGAGATCATTATATGATAAAGGGTTATTATAAATCCAGCCAAAGCACTAACACTTGTAAATATATATGTACCCTTGGGGCCAGTGCTGTAGTGTAGTGGGTAAAGCCGCTGTAGGTAGTGCTGGCATCCCATATGGGCACTGGTTCAAGTCTCAGCTGCTCTGCTTCCAAACCAGCTCTCTGCTATGGCCTGAGAAGCAGCAGCAGATGGCCCAAGTCCTTGGGCCCCTGCTTCCACATAGGAGGCCTGGAAGAAGCTGCTGGCTTCTGGCTACAGATAAGCTCAGCTCTGGCCATTGCAACCATCTAGGGGGTGAACCAGCAATCAATGCTTGCATTTAAAAAAAACCAGAAAGATCTCAAATAAGTTATTTCTATACCTTAAGAAACTAGAAAAACAAGAGCAAATCACATCCAAAATTGGTAGAAGGAAAGAAATCTTAAATCTTGGAGCATAAATAAATTACATAGAGATTAAAAACTACAGAAAAGTCAGTTAAATGATGAGCTGGTTGTTCAAAAAACAAAATAGATAGGAATAGATGTTTTGGTACAGCAGGTTAAGCCACTGTTTGCCACACCCACATCCCAAATTGGACTGCTGGTTTGAATTTCCGCTACCAATCCAGGTTCTTGCTAATGCATCCTGGGAGGCAGGGGATGATGACTTAAATGCTTAGGCCCTTGACACCCCTGTGGAAATCCATATAGAGTTCTTGGCTTCTGGCTTTAGCTTGGCTCAGTCCTGGCTGTTGTGGGCATTTGAAGTGTGAATAGCAGATGGAAGATCTTTCTGTCCCTATATTTTTCTCTTTCTGTTGCTTTGCCTTTCAGGTAGAGAAAAATAAATTTAAAAAATTTAAAAAATGATAAGCCTTTAACTTGAATAACCAAGAAAAGAAAATGAAGTTTTAAATACATAGAATTAGAGATGAAAATGGAGACATTACCACAGGAACCACACAAATGCAGAGGATTGCTAAAGATTGCTGTGAAAAACTATATAGCAACAAATTAAATAACCTAGAATAAATGGACCAATTCTTGGACACATACACCTTATCCAGATTGAATCATTTCACAGGGAAATAAAATATTTAAACAAATTGATGATTAGTGAGATTGAATCAGCAATTAAAAAAAAAAAAACAAACAACAAAGCTCTCATCAAAGAAAAGCCCAAGACTGCTAATTTTATCAAACATGTACAGAAGAATTAACACCAGTCAATCCATCTTAAATTATTTAAAAAAATCGAAGAGGAGGGAATTTTTCCAAATTCATTCTATGAGGGCAGCATTAGCGTGATACCAATCCACATAAGGACACAGCATAAAAGAAATTTACAGGTCAATACCCTCAATGGACATAGATGGAAAGATGTTCATCAAAATGCTGATAAATCAAATCAAACAGTGCATTAGAAAGAGTATTCACCATGAGCAAATGAGATTGATCCCAGGGATATAAGAAAGTTTCTATGTATGCAAATCAATAAATGTGATACACAGCATCAACAGAAGGAAAGACAAAAGCATGATCATCTCAAAAGATGCAGAGAAGGTATTTGATCAAATTCAACATCCCCTTATGACAAAAACTTTGAAAAATTATGTATATTAGGAATAAACCTCAACATAATAAGAGCCACATGTAAAAAGTCAACAGCTAACATCATAATAATAGGGAAAGGCTAAAGACTTTCTAAGGTCTATAACAAGACATGATGCTAACTTTCACCACTTTTATTCAGCATAGTACTGGAGTTTCTAGCTACAGCAATTAGGCAACCAAAAGAAACAAAGGGCTTCCAAACTGGAAAGGAAGAAATCAAATTGTTGCTGTTTGCCAGATGACATGATCTTTTATAGGGAAAACCCAAACACTCTCTATCAGATCTAGTGAATTCAGTAAAGTTTCAGGATACAAATCAATGTTCAGAAATCAGTAGTGCTATGCAACCTACCTAAATTGAACCACAAAGACATAGAAAACCTAAACAGACCCATAACTGAGACAGAAATTGAAACAGTAATAAAGGCCCCCCCAACAAAGAAAAGCCCAGGACTGGATGGATTCACTGCTGAATTTTACCAGACATTTAAAGAAGAACTAACTTCAATTCTTCTCAAACTATTCAGAGCAGTCAAAAAAGAGGGAATCCTCCCAAATTCTGTCTATGAAGCCAGCATCACCTTAATCCCTAAGCCTGAAAAAGATGAAGCATTGAAAGAAAATTACAGGTTCTGGCAAGATGGTGGAATAGGAAGGGAGCACACTGATAGTCCGGGAAAAGACAGTTTAATAAAAGTGGAGATACTGCAGGTTCAAGGAAGAGTTAGGGAAGAAACAGCAGAGGAAACGCTTCTGGAACTACTGGTTCACAGTGGACCTACGTGGAGGGCACGGCCGCACACAGCTTGGGACCCAGGCCCCAGAATCTATGCACCAGTGCTAGAAAGGGAGGTGAGCCGAAACCTCAGTAGCTGGAGACACCAGCAGGAAAGTGGAAGGAGGAGCCTAGAGGGAATGAGGCTTGAAGCCCCGTGGGGGAAAGTTCACCAGGCTAACTAGAGGAGAGAGGAAAAAAAAGGGTCAGATACGGACACAAGTCTCTCTCTCCACTCACCTTTCAAAGGTGAGCAAGACAAAGAGCAGGCACCATTTTGGACATATGTAAAAGCTGCATGACCTCAGGGCTGCACCCGCCCTCAGCCAAACAGAAAAACCTGACTCTGGGGGCATGAAATAACAGGAGGTTAGGACCTAGTGAATGTGTGGAGTTAATGAACTGAGACTCTGAAAAAAAAAAAAAAACAGTGGGTGAGAGAAAGTGAGTACTCTCCGGAGATACCACAAACTTGGTAACCTTGGCAACCCAGTAGGAGACTGCAGGGGAATTTGAGCTCACACTGAGGGCAGCACAAATCCTTTGTGTGGTCCTTGGTATAGAGCAGATGAATATTATACCCACAGCAGCCAGAGATCAGAAATTGACTGCCTTCAATTCTGCTCAGCTGTGTGGAATTACTTCCCTTCTGAATTAAAAATAAATAAATAAATAAATAAACATAGAGAGAGAGATTTACCATGCCTAACCTGGGTGTGTCACTTTTGGCACACCCTTAACCCTGAAGAACCAAACAGAACTCTCTGGCCATACCCATCACAAGCCTCTAAGGATCCATCAAAAGCAGACAGTCCACTTAATACAGTCCTAGTATAACGAGAAAAAACACCACAGTGAGGGAAGAAGAAACCAAAGAATATCTCCACAATGCCAAGCAACAAATGCAGAAACCGAGGAAACAAGAACAAGGAAGACACTATGATGCCCCCAAATGAACAAGACACCCCAATGCAAGATTATGAAGATGACGAGATAGAAGAAATGCAAGAAACAGATTACAAAAAATTTATGATAAAAATATTTAGAAGTTTTCAAAAACAAATGCTTCAGTTACAGAAATCCTTACTGGATGGGATAGAAAATCTCTCTCATGAAAATGAAATCGTTAGGAGGAATTAAAATGAAATGCAGAAACTAGTAGAACATGAAATTGTGATAGTAAAGAGAAACCAAAATGAAATGAAGAATTCAATAGATCAAATGACAAACACATTAGAGAGCCTTAAAAACAGATTGGGTGAAGCAGAAGAGAGAATATCGGACTTAGAAGACAGAGAACAGGAAAGAAAACAGTCAAACCAAAGAAAAGAAGAGGAAATTAGAAATCTAAAAAATATTGTTGGGAACCTACAGGATACTATTAAAAAAACCCAACATTTGGGTTCTAGGAGTTCCTGAAGACATGGAGAGAGAGAAAGGATTAGAAGGCCTTTTTAGTGAGATACTAGCATAGAATTTCCTAGGTATGGAGAAGGACAGAGACATCCTAGTACAGGAAGCTCATAGAACCCCTAATAAACATGATCAAAAGAGATCCTCACCACTACACGTTGTAATCAAACTCACCACAGTGAAACATAAAGAAAAGATCCTAAAATGTGCAAGAGAGAAACTCTTGAAACAGAACACTCACAGAGGATCTCCAATTAGACTCACAGCAGACTTCTTATCAGAAACCCTACAAGCTAGGAGGGAATGGCGAGACATAGCCCAGGTACTAAGAGAGAAAAACTGCCAGCCCAGAATATTATATCCTGCAAAGCTCTCGTTTGTGAATGAAGGTGAAATAAAGACTATTCATAGCAAACAGAAATTGAAAGAATTTGTCGCCACTTGTCCAACCCTGCAAAAGTTGCTTAAAGATGTGTTACACACAGAAACACAGAAACATGGTCATCAATATGAAAGAAGGTAAAGGAAGAAAACCTACCAGTAAAAGATCATAGGAAGCTCAAAGCATATACTAGAAAATATCTTTGGGAAAATGGCAGGGCAAAGTCACTACTTATCAATAGTCACATTGAATGTTAATGGACTAGAACTCGGTATGCCAGTGCCGCAGGTGGATAATTAGCCTATTGAGCCGTGGCACCGGCCTCTGATCTTATTTCTTAATACACTCCTTTTTCATTCTGCTCTTACCTAGGCTAGCCTCCTGGTTGAGTCTTAAATACTCAAGATATCTTCCTCTTCAAAGGACTTTACTATTCCTTCTGCTCTTCCCCAGATAGTCACAAAACTCTTTCACCTATTTTGCTCAAATTTCACCTTTTTAGAGTTCCTAATCACTCTTTAAAATCCCACTAGGATCCAGTTCTCAGAACTTGCTAGCTCCTTCTGTAGTATGAATGCTTTGTTTACCCAAAATTCACATATTGAAGCCAACTCACCATCGTGTTGGGGTTAGGATGGCCTTTGGATGGTAATAAAGTTGCAAGAACAGAACCTTCATTCAGGCAGTGAATCAGCGGATGGAGGACCTCTCTCTCTGACTCTACCTCTCTCTATGACACTTTCAAATAAATGAAATAAATCTTTTAGGGAAAAAAAAGGAACAGAGCCTTCATGAGTGGGATTAGTGCCCTTCTAAAATAGTCTCCAGAGAATATCTTTGCCTTTTTCCATCTACCATGTGAGGACACAGAGAAAAAGCACTTTCTACCATCCAGAAACCTTAGTCTTGACATGCAGACTCCAGAGCCATGAGAAACAAACTTTGTTTAATACAATATGACTTAAGTAAATTTGATTAATTCACTCTTGGAGCAGGGTAGGAATTTTACAGGTGGATACTTGAGGTGCAGATTAGCAAAACTAGATAAGATTAGACATCAATTTTGTTACAGGGTTGAGGCTAGGTAGAAGCAGAGACACCTTTCTTGAAGATATTGCAATAACCCAGGCAGAGTTGGTGGTGCCTTGGACGAAGGTAGGAATGACAGATGCAGTAAGGTATCAGTTAATTCTCTATTTATTGTGAGGGAGAGTCGAAAGAATTTGCCAACAGATTGGATATAGGGCATTGGAACAACAACAAAAAAAGAGGAACCAGAGACGATTCCAAGGTATGTCTAGAATAATGAAATTTCCAGTAACGGAGATGGGGAGGAAGTTTTTAGGTTCAGTTCTGAGCATGTTAAATTTGTTACTCCCATTAGATATTCAAATGCTGAGGTCCAGTTGGTAGTTGAATATGTGATTATGAGGTTCAGGATAGAATCCCAGGTTGGAAATATGAATTTGGGTTTCATACTGAAATGATGCTATCTACAGCCATGAGTGTAGATAATGGATAGGATCAATGAGGAAGCAAATGAAGAAAAGAAACAACCAGGGAAGAATTTCAATGTTGAGAGGTTGAGAATGTGATGGAGGAGTAGCAAAAGGCCCTGGCAAAGGGCACCATTGAGTAGGGGGTAACCAAATCAGTGTTGTGTCCTGGAATCTGAGTAAAGACAATGTTTGTGGTGGAGGGTGATCAGCTCAGCCCAGATGTTTGACTATTTTTGGAATATGATCTATTGAGAGTCTATTTGGAGCATGAAGAAATTTTCCATTGTTTACCATTTTCATACTAAAAATGAGAAACTTAATATAAACATTTAAAATCAACTATTTTTCCTCTAAGAAGGTAGGTAGCATATTCATCATCTTCTTTATTTGGTTATCGTTTGGGGTTGATATTGGAGTGAATTCACATTCATTTTTATGTTTTACATTTGGGCTGGGGAATATCTGGCCTATGGGCCACATAATGTCCACAAAATCATTTGGCCTGGAGCTGCTAAGGCAACTGCAGGCAGGACTTGAAATTCAATAAATCTGTAGCAGGCCAATTTTTAAGTTGATAATTTTGTATTCTCTGTGAAAGATGTTATAAATATCCAAATGGCCATTGGCAGGAAAAAGCTTCCTCATCCCTGTTTCACATGAAAGAATACACATATACATATGAAGATACTTCAAAAGGTTTATGAAAAATGGAATGAAAAGATAAGTTTATTGTTGTGTAGAAAATTTTGATATTGATTTTTGTTAAAAGGCATTTCCATGAACTTTCTAAAGAACCCTTGTATGCATGGATTTAAAAACACTTTGCACCAAAATAAGCTTATCTTTTCATTTCATTTTTCTATAAAATTTTTTGAAGCACCCTGATATGTTGTGCACAGACACATACATACACAGAATTTATGTAATAAATATTGATTTGATGTGGATAAAAATGCAATATTTAAAGTTCAATAACCACTATCACCATACTCTTTAAAAGTTGACAAAAATACAAGAGGGTTCTATTTATCTGTGTGCTAATGTAGAAGATGCTTGTTATTTCTACATATGCAATTCTGTACTTCTAACTCTCTGAGGTTCTTTTTTGTGCCTTGTTGTGCATTTGGAAAAAGAATTATTCATATTAAGTGTGAAATTCATGAAGCCAGTGGGACATTGTGCTAGATGATCTTTCAAGGCTCTCTCACTTCAAAGGTCCTAAGGAGAGTGCTTATGCCAACGTCCTGTATTAAGCCAACTTGGATGGGGCAGTCCTTCAAATAAGCTGGATTAACCCTACTGCTATTTCTCTCAGGGAATAACAGCTCAGCTTTTTAGAGTATATGGGTCATCAGCAAAAGTTAGATTATAAAAATACAAAAATCCTCAAGTCACAATCATGCCATACAGTAAAGAATTGAATGTGATTTAGGCTGCAGAGAGAGGGAAATGAATTTTTAGTTAAAAGCCATGAAAATCAGCACTATTTCACATAGTTTAAATAGAGTGCTATTCTTTGTTCAATATAGGCATTCATTCTGTTCAGTTTCCTTGAGTTCAGAGGTAATAAAAAGATACACATTTTTCTACATATTCAGTCCATTTTGGAAGGGTCTATCATTTTTATAGCTATTTTTTGTTTAAATTGCATAACTACTAATTTTCACTGCCTATTTCAAAGAGAAATGCGACATCCCCAATCCTTCCCTGAATGTTTTAAGGCTCCATGGAGAAAACATGTGATGATAAGATACCACTGTGGCTGTTTTACTTTTCAATCCTCTTCCAGTGTTTCAAAGAGAGTTTAAAATTGGACAGAATTGTGTGAAGCCATCAAATCAGAAGTCTCCTCCTCAGTAACAACTCCTTTGTTATTAGTGTGTTGTAAACTGAGCCTTTTGAAGAATGTTCCAGAAGTTTGCCTCATTTAATGGAGGAAAGTGCTGAAACCAATAACAGATTAGGCTTATCAAAATTGAGAGTGAAAGGTGATTGCGTAGTTAAATGCAGTAAATTTGAATCTTCACTGTTGGAATAAGATTGAGACTTGAGGCGCAGATTAGCAAAACTGGATTAGTTAGCATCTGAGGAGGGAATCCATAGGCTTCTTATTTTGTACCTTTGTTCTGGGGAGAGTGCTATTTGCTCACACATGACAGTAAGACCACAATGTAAGGTGCCTGATTAATAAGACAAAAACATTAATTGTGTGAATCAAGCAGCAGGGTTTGAGCTAGAAAATGTCCCCTGAACTGAATCTTAGAAGGGCTATGGGTATTTAGGCCCTAAGATGACATACATTTTCTTTTCTCTGGTTTTATAACCTCCAGTCATTCATGTCAGGCAGGAAACCATCTTGTATTTGGGTTTTGGGCTCTCAGTGTACATGTTCTTGTTGAGAAATGAGTCATTCAGGGCTCAGCTGCTTGTTTCTAGAGCCCACAATTCCTACAGGGGAGTTCACTGAGAAAGGAGCCCCAGGGTGGGGGTGATGCAGACTCCCTAGCTGGGGAGGTGGCAGGTGCTTTGGTTGGATCGATAGAAGAGAAAAGCTGCTTTGCTGAGGGGCTGCTGGGATGTGCAGCGACAGGTGTTATTCAGGCTGTTGCCCCCAAACAGCCAAACACTTTCAGTGCATTCATGATTTTTCTTCTGAAAATCCTCTGCCCAGGAGTGTAACAGTGCCCAGGGCAGAAGCAGGCTGCACAGATGGGGACTGTTGCATGCCAGGCATGGTGGAGAATGACTATATACCTTTTGCTTGGCCAGGGGCTCCAGGACAAACCTTCTCTCCCAGGAGCTGGATATGACGAAAGGGTCTGAATGAGAATGATGTCATCCTATTCACATTCCTGATCTACACCACCCACGATACAGGAAAAAAAAATACTAAGCATTCTCCACTCCCCTTATCCATGGGGGACACATTCCAAGACCCACAGTGGATGCCTGAAGCCACGAGTGGTAACGAACCCTGTATTGCCTGTGTTTTTTTTCTATGTGTCCCTAGCATCATCACAGAGATACAGGGTGAATCTGTCTTAGCATGTTTGATGCCCTGGTGCCTCTTCACATCACTGCGTTTGCTCTTTACGGCCACTGTTAAGCAAAATAAGGGTTCTTATTTATACAACCCCCTGACAGTTGGTCATATACCTGAGATGGCTATTGAAGCACTGCTCAGTGGCAAGATTGTAACAGGTTTTAGAAAGAAGACCGGGAGGGACTTAGCAGGACTGTATAAGCTGTCGCCACACTCTTCAGAAAGGGGTGCCATTAAACAATTAGGAAGTGTTTACTTCTGGAATTTTTCATTTCATATTTTCAGATCTTGATCGACCATAGGTAATTGAAACCATGGAAAGTGGAAACCCCAATAACATGACCAGGACAGAGGGATGGGCTACTGCATTTAAAAGTTGTGGTTTTTTTTTTTTTTTAATTCCAGAGAACTTAAAAAAAGAGACAATCAAAAAGATGCAATCAAAGTTCCTCCAATCCACCAAGGGAAATCTTTTGAAGTTTTCTTTCAAGTCTCTTCTAAGTGTTTACCCATGGATTACTCTGCTCCTCCTCCTTCCTCGGAAGATGACCTTGCTGCCTCCTTCACAGAAAGCATGAGGCTGGAGTCTCTCCCAGTGATATCGTGCTCACCTACAGCTCTATGTGAACATCCCTTCCTCTAGCCCCAGAGGTTCAGTCCTCTTCTTTCTCAAGATGAATTTGCCTGGAGTTCCCGCATACACTGCTCAGCCCTTCAGGTTCCTATTCACCTGCGTGTGCAACATCTCTCTCCCTTGGCCCTTCACTCTTGGTCAAAAACACAGTCCATGGCCGGCGCCGCGCTCAATAGGCTAATCCTCCGCCTGTGGCCCCTGCACCCTGGGTTCCAGTCCCGGTTGGGGTGCCGGATTCTGTCCTGGTTGCCCCTCTTCCAGTCCAGCTCTTTGCTGTGGTCCGGGAAGGCAGTGGAGGATGACCCAAATACTTGGGCCCTGCACCCGCATGGGAGACCAGGAGAAGCACCTGGCTCCTGGCTTCGGATCAGTGCGGTGCGCTGGCCGCAGCACGCAGGCCGCAGCGGCCATTGGAGGGTGAACCAACGACAAAGGAAGACCTTTCTCTCTCTCTCTCTCTCTCACTGTCCACTCTGCCTGTCAATAAATAAATAAATAAATATATAATAATTAAAAAAACACAGGCCAGTCACAGCCATCCTGAGAGCAGCCTGTGTCAGGGCTGTGGCCTCTGGTGTTCTTTGTAAGCTCTTCTGTCCTAGTACATCTGCAGAGAATCGCTGTTTCTGTTCAATCACCTGCTGTTCACACCTTTTCTTTGACTGACTTGTCTTACTTTTTAATTTAAAAAGAGAGGCAGACAGTGCCACAGTTAAGACGCTGCTTGAGACACCTGCATCCTACGTTAGAGTGCCTGTGTTCAAGTCCTGGCTCTGCTAGGACTCCAGCTTTCTACTCCCTGGGAGACAGCAGATGATGGTTCAAAAACTTGGGTCCCTGCCACACACATGGGGGATGTGGATTGAATTCTTGACTCCTGGCTTTGACCTAGCCCGGCCCTGGCATGTGGAGGGTGAACCCACAGATGGAAGATCTCTTTTTGTGTGTCTCTCTGCCTTTCAAATAAATTAAAACAAATTAAAAGAAAAAGAAATACATGTATGTGATTTTTAAAAACAAGCAACACAAAGGGGATTAAATAAAAAGTAAATTTTCTACTCATACCAAAGCCCAAGACTCCTAGTTTCTTAGTTCTTCCTACAAAAGGCAACTATGCTATGAATTTATTCTTCCAGAAAGAATTCTGTGCATTGACAAATTTACATGACCCCTTTTCTTCCTCCATCCCCTCAAATAATGCATGTTAAAAAAACAAAGCAATGCTAAAAGAATGAATGGAAATATGCCAAACACATTGTGGCACTTGGGACTTGGAAACCAGGGTCAGATCTGTTCCCTACCATGCACCACCCCGCCTCCCAGCTGTATCCTCCTTCACTTCCAGAATGGGTTCTGAGTTCTGAGATGCTTACTCTCTGCCTCCTTGCTCTCTCCTACTTTTGTCCCCACTTTGCCAGGTCGCTTCCCTCTGCTTCTGCTTGGACCCTGGGATGTCTACCATGTGTGTGCTGGTGTGGGGTGTGACCTGGGCTGTCTTGCTCCTGGCTGGTAGTACCACAGCACATCTGGCTAATGATCAGGGTAACCAGCCCCCTCTCCACCAGCTATCTAGGCTTTGAGAATGACCTTGTGGGGCTAGCACCATGGCTCACTTGGTTAATCCTCTGCCTGTGGCGCCAGCATCCCATATGGGCACTGGGTTCTAGTCCCGGTTGCTCCTCTTTCAGTCTAGCTTTCTGCTGTGGCCCAGAAAGGCAGTGGAGGATGGCCCAAGTGCTTGGTTGTCTGCACCCATGTGGGAGACCAGGAAGAAGCACCTGGCTCCTGGCTTCGGATAGATGCAGTTCCGACTGTAGCAGCCATTTGGGGAGTGAACCAACCACTGTCTATAACTCTACCTGTCAAATAAAAGCAAACAAAGAAACAAAAAAAGAGAATGCCCTTCCGTGGAAGGCCAAACCCTTGAGGGTTGCCCAACTGCCATAGGTGGGGGCAGGTGTTTGGAAAGGCATGTGTGTCCTATGGCTAGTGGAAGGCAAATTCCAATAGTTGCTGGGTCATATGTCCATTCTGGCCACTGAGTCACAGTCCCTGAGCCTAGGAAGTTCCTGGGTCATTCAGTATCCCCATACCCAAGGGGATCACTAAATGATGAGTAAAAAAAATCAGGACAGATCAAGAAAGAGACTTTGGAACATTGGATAAAGAAGTATATTATAGTATCTTTAGAGTCTCTTCTCTCTTTTTGAACAAGGAGCCCCACATTTTACTGTGCATTTGTCCATGAAGACTGCAGCCAGCCTTAACCGCAGCCTTCCTAACCAGGTGCATCTCATCCCCAGGTGGTTTCTCCACACTGCCAGCCAGCCTTATGGGTTTCTCTAGCCAGCTGTCTCCTCATTGTGCATTGTGGCTAAACATTCTCTGCCTTCTCTCAAATTTGTGCTCCTCTGCCTGTCTCTTCACCTCAGCCAGCAGTGCTATCTCTTCTTTTAGGGACAAAGAAATAGAAGTCACCAAATGAACAATTCATCATGACCCTAATCCAAGTCTCTTCCACTCCTTCTTTACCTCTCACTCCATGGGATGAGGCATGCTCTCTCCTGTCTTAGCCCTCACCTAAATGCTGGATTCCAGCCCTTCCTTCATTTCTGTCTCCAAGGACTAAGCCCGGTTATTTCTCTCTCTTCAAGAGATGGAACTCAGCTGTGGGAAGAGCCAGAGCTCAGAAACATTGCTTGGAATGGGTCCTAGCTTCACATTGTCTTCCTTGTATTAGCTTGGGCAATATGCCTCAGTGTCCCTTTCAAAAAACTGATATAACATAACTTGTTGAAGATTAAGTTAGCTAATATTGATAAAGTGATTAGAATAGGGTTGGCACATATGAAGGCTGGCACTAAGCAAATGCTTGTCTGATACAAAATTAGTCAAACTTTTCTCAATTCCTTTTTTAAAAGATTCATTTTATTTATTTGAAAGACAGAGTTAGAGAGAGAGAGAGGTCATCTATCTACTGGTTCACTCCCCAATGGCCAGGACTGGGCCAGACCCAAACCAAGAGCTAGGAGCTTCATCTGGGTCTCCCACAGGGGTGCAGGGGTCCAGGGACTTGGGCCATCTTCTGCTTCTTCCCCAGGAATATTAGCAGGGAGCTGTATTGAAAGTGGAGCAGCTACGATGCCAACTGATGCCCTTGAGGGGTGCCAGCATTGCAGGTGGTGGCTTTACCTGCTACACCACAGCAATGGTCCCCTCTCTCAACTCTATTTAACATACTCACTTCTCTTCCATTTTAAACAAACCATATTTTTTTGACCCCTAAACTCCTTATAGCTGTATTGCCATGTCTTTAATCATCCAAGAGCTAAATTTCTTCAATGTTATCTTACACACAGGCATCTGCTTTTTCCTGGCTCACTCCTCATTGCATAACAATTATGGTGCCTGCCCCAGCATCCACTGAAGTTAATGTTGCTATAAAAATACACATAGTCCTGTCATCAAACACAATAGCCATGTACACATGCGCGCGCGCGCACACACACACATATTTAAATCTTACTTGATGCTTATTTTGCATTTGATAGTTTTGGCCATTTCTTGACAATCGTTTTCTCTTGTTGTGATTCCTTTCTCACCTATCCTCCTTCTCTAGAAGTTCCTTCTCACCGTTGTTTTCAGATTCCTGTTTCTCTGACCACCAATAAGAGTAGGTTTTCCTCAGCGTTCTCTCATTTAATTATTCTACCCACTCCCACAGCTACAGTGAGTTCAGTAAGTTGATGGTACTCATGGAGATATGGATAAAACAGATATATCCTCTCCTGAGCTCCAGGTTAATTTATCCTTCTGCCTGCGGACAGTCACTTAGATGGCCCAGAGATACCTCAAGGTCAACCTAAGATTGAGATTGTCCTTTCCTCTTCCTCTGCTCTTACTTGCTGAACTTCTCCTCTATGGTTCTGCTCAATTAATTTTCTTGTCTGCTGGTAAACTCCATTCTCTTTTTCATCTTCCCTGATTAGGCTCTTGGCTGCCTCTCCAATCTTTTCTCTTCTGAGGCCTCATATTAACTTCTGGGCCACAGACTAAATGAACCTCTGGAATTCCTCTGAACACACAAAGTTCAAGCTTTAGTACCCTGTTCAGAGATCACTTCCCTTTCTGGCTTCAAGGTAAACACCTAGTGTATCAGTCCTTGTATTACTACAGGATACTACAAAAAGATCATGGAAAATGGAATTTAAGAATAGATTTGTTTTGGTGCAAAAGTATTTTGAAACCCATGTGTGTTTTTTCATAATGTGATTTGCATGAGTTTTTGGAATATTTCTAGAATGCATGGGTTTAAACTTTTTTGCAGCAAAATAAATTTACCTTTTATTCATCTTTCCATGAATTTTAAAAATGTTATCAAATAATAAAATACCTGAGATAGACTACTTTATAATGAAAAGAGATTTATTTTAGCTCCTGTTCTCTAGGTACAATGTCAATTGGCCTCATCTGGTGATAGTGTTCTTGCTGACAGTCCCAAGACAGCACAGAGCATCCCATGGTGAGGGACAGGGAGGGTCTGACCATGTGTCTTCTGGTCTTGCTCCCTCTTTTCATGCAGGCACCAGGAAGCTGCACCCTAAATACATCACCTACTCCTAGTAACTCCCCACAAACCTTGCTTCTAAAGGCCATAGTCAGATTAAGTTTCTATACTCTCAGTACCTCATAACAGGGATTGAATTTCAACATATGAAGCCTTGGGGTGACACTCCAACTCTAACCAAATCATAGCACCTATTTCTCTTTAGGTCCTCTGTGAAGTTTTTGCAACTGACTGCAAACTCAAAGGAGTAAATGTTGTCATTTTAATTTTTTTCTATACATGAAGACAATTTTTTTCTCTTTGCCCTCATTCTACCAGACTGATGGAAAATGAATGACAGTCCTTTTAAAGAGCTTCCTCCCCTCTCTAGAGTTTAAGTACTCATGGCGGGGTATGCCCTGATTACCACTGCCTCCTGAAAACATCTGCATCTTTCCTCAGATAGGAGAAAGGACAGAAACTCTGGCAGTTGTTTGACGTTTCTGTGGCATTGTTGGGGTATAGAGGTTTTGGTTAGGTTCTCAGTGCTTTCTGAGTCTGGACTCCAAGACAACCATTCATCTTTAGAAGCTTCTAGGTGTCTCATAAGCAATATGGCATGAAGATGGGCTGCACTTCTGCTGCTCTCAGAGCCACAGACTTCTCTTCAGTTCCATTTTTGTTTATTTGAAAGGCACAGAGAACTATCCACTGGTTCATTCTTTCAATGTCTGTGATGGACGGAGGGCTGGAAGCTTGGAGCTGGGATTGCAGTCCAGGTCTCCCATGTGGGTACAGGGAAACCAATACTTGAGCCAACACCAGTGCCTCTCAGGGTCCACATTGGCAGGAAGCTGGAGTCATGAGCCAAGGCAGGAAATCAAACCCAGGCACTCTGATGTGGAATGTGGGTATCTTAATTGCTAGGCTAAACACCCATTTCCCTTCCTTTTCTTGTTTTTTTTTTTAAAGAAAATTTAAAGAAAAGTTTAAAGAAAAGTTTTCTAGGGGTGTAAAATAATGCCAGAGAATGAGTAGAGGGAAAAAAGACAAAGCTACACAAAGGACTTATATGCTATTTTATCAGTTTATATTAATCTTTAGGTGATAGAGAAATCATATTTTATTAAAAATGGAAACAAAATGTTATATTGCATATTAAGAGAACAGTTAAAGGACTACACTTAGTGGTCTTTTTGTCTGTACAGTCCAACATTGTCAGATGCCCTGCTTAATGTTGGTAAGACCCCACACTGTGAATTTTCCCTCTGCAAATTTCAGTTGAGGCCTTAAATCTGGAGTGCAGGCATGTGATGTCAGATGAACCTATAAAAGCCAACTTTGGAACTGAGCGACCAGAGACATTGGCTAGATTTGGGGAAACTGTGTTTTTTAGCAAGTTCCGAGACAAACCTGTCTGGCTCTGGAAGCAGCAGAGGCAGAGTCCTTGGCTTTCAGTCTCCATCTTCCCAGGTGCCAAGTGGGGGCATTACTGGAGCGTTCACGGAGCAGCCCCTGTGGCATGATTTGGCATTGTTCCTGGATGCATATCAGGATCTCTGGCCTCATAGGGATTCTGTGAGCTGCCTAGTGCAAGTCTGTAGAACTTGCTACCTGCAACTAAGGACACTGACCAATACCAGATGACAGCAATGCACATGCTGTTATCTTTCCAATGAGAGCCAACTAGGGCTGGCATAAAGATGTGGACAGGGCACAGATTTGAAAAATGGTAGGAAAAACACTCTCATTTGGATGTCAGTGATTATATAAGAAGCAGGGGGTTGGGGGAATGAGAAAGACATCTCAGGATAAATGTTGAGCAGAAAAGGAAAGGAAGCTGAAAAGGGTAATGCTGTATGGCCTTAGGTGTTCACAAAACCGAATGACATTATATGCTATGTGCTGTGAATATAATGGATGAGGGGCTAGAGGACTGTCTAGAACAGACAGGCCCACTTAGCAGCTTGGAAGTAGAAGCAAGGAAGTGAATAACTAGCTGGCCCTGGCATTTTGGGAGGTAAGGAAATACAAAATAACGGAGTCAAGTGGCCAGAGCAGATTCCACCTATCGTTCAAGGTCCTGTCTGTATCCCCAGATAATCAATAACTACTTGACGTGGGAATGAATGAATCAGATGTTCCCAGGGGTAAACAGAAAGCTAGAGAGAAGTACAGAATTTAAGATCTTGAATCTAATGCTAGAAATTTGCTTTTCTCTCATTTGCATGCTAAATGTAGGGCTGCAGATGGCTTCATGTTATTACAGCTGTGGAATTGACTTACATTGGCTGCAGAATTCTATTGCCCTTGCCACAGAAAATGACCTTGACGTATTAAAAAATTCTGTGGGTTTGTTTCGGAAGACAAAGGCAAAAGCAAGATTAATTCAAATGATGAGTTAATGTGTACCTTAGGGTCTGTCAGAAAATTTCAAGAGCAACTAGAAGTCTTTTTAAAAGTCTGACTTTAGATTTAGCTGCTCTGTAGCTCCCTTTCTCTCAATTCCATGTTGTCATTTTGTTCTTTACGCATTACCAGCTTTTCTATTTTTGACTGAGTTTTCTAACATTTTGCAGCCTCTCTTTCCTCCTCTGCTTTCCACACTCCATTTTTACTAAAAAAAGAAAGAGTATCTTTGCTACCTATTAAAATAATGTTACCTTTGCCTTAGCATGTTTCTCGCTTCTCATAATTTGTGAAAGTGTAACTATTTTAACAGAAGTGCACAGTGGTTTGTCTGGAATCTGTCTGAAATCACACAGCTCCCTCATCACATTCAGAAGATCCCAAAAGATGAGTGAAAACTGCTGAGCGATTCGCATAAGAGCTTGTGAGGAAAGGTTAAATGGATTGGGATTATTTGTCCTGTATCTTAAGAGAATGTGCTAAAAATAATATTAATTTGTCTTAGCCAAAGTGATCTGTTAAAAAGAGGACCTACAACATCTTTTTAAAAATTCTTTTCCCTGAGACTCTTAAATAGACCCAGTTATCTTAGTTGGGTTGAGGGAAGTCCACTTGGAAGCATCTGACTTTAGGGCTGGGTCAAGGTCCTATCAGGGAAAGGAAACAACATGGAGATTGGAGCAGGGAAGGCTTATTGCAGGGAATTGTTAATTTTAACAAGGCTTTGGAGTTATCAGAAATTTTCTTGGGAGAAGCAAAGGTAACTCTAGAGAATATAAGAATGGCAGATATATGGAGCAGCACTACCCTTAGGGCCGAGGTAAGGCACCCAAAGAAAAAGCCCTCTCCTTGGTGCCACCAGTGGTAGATCCACTCCTTGTTGGAGACGCATGGCCATAAGTCATTGAGTGTCACAGAAGTTGTTTTGGTCCTGCTCTGGTGGAAGTTTCCAGCAATCCACTCCCTAGGGTATCAGGGAAACCTATTGCTGGTTGGGTTCTTAGTGGAGGCATTCTGCTACTGAGCCTCTTGGAGAGCAGTGCCCAGAGAAGTTGCTGGCTGCTGGGTGTTGCAGGGTGCCGCATACCACAGGAGCTGAATATGGAAAGGCTGTGAGTGTGGACTCATCCTGCGAGGCCCGCACTATCTGGACGGTGGGGAGAAGGCGTTCTTCGACAAGAAGCACTGGAAATATTTTTTCCCATTCTGTCGTTTGCCTATTCACTTTCCTGACTGTTTCTTTTGAAGTACAGAAACTTCTCAATTTGATGCAATCCCAAATGTTAATTTTGGCTTTGAATGCCTGTGCTTCTGGAGTATTTTCCAAGAAGTCTTTGCCAGTACCTATATCTTGCAGGGTTTCTCCAATGCTCTCTAATAATTTGATGGTGTCGGGTCATAGATTTAAGTATTTAATCCATGTTGAGTGAATTTTTGTGTAAGGTGAAAGATAGGGGTCTTGCTTCATGCTTCTGCACGTGGAAATCCAATTTTCCCAGCACCATTTATTGAATAGACTGTCCTTACTCCAGGGATTGGTTTTGGATCCTTGATCAAATATAAGTTGGCTGTAGATGTTTGGATTGATTTCTGGTGTTTCTATTCTGTTCCATTGGTCTATCCTTCTGTTTCTGTACCAGTACCATGCTGTTTTGATAACAACTGCCCTGTAGTATGTCCTGAAATCTGGTATTGTGATGCCTCCAGCTTTGTCCAGAATCTACAAAGAAATCAAGAAACTCCACAACATCAAAACAAACAACCCACTTAAGAGATGGGCCAAGGACCTCAATAGACATTTTTCAAAAGAGGAAATCCAAATGGAAAACAGACACATGAAAAAATGTTCAGGATCACTAGCAATCAGGGAAATGCAAATCAAAACCACAATGAGGTTTGACCTCACCCCGGTGAGAATGGCTCACATTCAGAAATCTACCAACAACAGATGCTGGCCCGGATGTGGGGGAAAAGGGACACTAACCCACTGTTGGTGGGAATGCAAACTGGTTAAGCCACTATGGAAGTCAGTCTGGAGATTCCTCAGAAACCTGAATATAACCCTACAATACAACCCAGCCATCCCACTCCTTGGAATTTACCCAAAGGAAATAAAATTGGCAAACAAAAAAGCTGTCTGCACCTTAATGTTTATTGCAGCTCAATTCACAATTGCTAAGACCTGGAATCAACCCAAATGCCCATCAACAGTTGACTGGATAAAGAAATTATGGGATATGTACTCTATAGAATACTATACAGCAGTCAAAAAAAAAAGGAATCTAGAAAACATCATGCTGAGTGAATTAAGCCAGTCCCAAAGGGACAAATATCATATGTTTTCCCTGATTGGCTACAACTAACTGAGCACCAAAGGGGAAACCTGTTGAAGTGAAATGGACACTATGAGAAACAGTGACTTGATCAGCCCTTGTTCTGACGGTTGATGTACAATGTAATACTTTATCCATCTAAGTATTTTTTTTTTGTTCTAGTACTAGTGTTTGAACTCTGTAGTTAACACACAATTATTCTTAGGTGTTTAAATTTTAACTGAAAAATGATCCCTGTTAGGAATTTGGAAAACATTATGCTGAGTGAAATAAGCCAGTTCCAAAGGGACAAATATCATATGTTCTCCCTGATCAGTGACCAACTAACCGAGCACCAAAAAGGAAACCTGTTAAAGTGAAATGAACACTATGAGAAACGGTGACTTGATCAACCCTTGCCCTGACTGTTGATGAACAACTTAATACGTTATCCCTCTTAGTATTTTTTTTTTTGTTTGTTCTACTTAATACTTTTGGTTGAATACTGTAATCAATACACAGTTATTATTAAGTGTTGAAACTTAACTGAAAAGTGATTGCTGTTAAATATAAGAGTGGGAATAAGAGAGGGAAGAGATGTGCAGTTTGGGACATGCTCAAGCTGACTTGCCCCAAACGGTAGAGTTAGAAACATACCAGCGGATTCCAATTCAATCCCATCAAGGTGGCATGTACCAATGCCATCTCACTAGTCCAAGTGATCAATTTCAGTTCACAATTGGTCATAATGATAGGACTAAGAGCCAAAGGGATCACATAAACAAGACTAGTGGCTGCAAATACTAACAGAATAAAAAAGGGAGAGAACAATCCAACATGGGAAGTGGGATACACAGCAGACTGATGGATTGGCAGATGTCCTAACACAGCACTCTGGCCTCAGAATCAGCCCTTAAGGCATGCGGATCTGGCTGAAAAGCCCATGAGAGCATTTCAGGCATGGAAAGCCAAGACACTCTGGCAAAAAAAAAAAAAAAAATGAGCTAAATGAAAGATCTCTGCGAGTGAGATCCCAGTGGAAAGAACGGGGCCATCAAAGAAGGAGGTACCTTTCTCTGAAGGGAGGAGAGAACTTCCACTTTGACTACGACCTTGTCTAAATATGATCAGAGTTGGTGAACTCAAAAGGCTTCCATAGCCTTGGCAACTCGTGATAAGAGCCTAGGGGGATTACTGATGCCATAAACAAGAGTGTCAATTTGTTAAGTCAACAACAGGAGTCACTGTGCACTTACTCCTCGTGTAGGATCTCTGTCCTTAGTGTGCTGTACATTGTGATTTAATGCTATAGCTAATACTGAAACAGTATTTTTCACTTTGTGTTTCTATGTGGGTGCAAACTGTTGAAATCTTTACTTAATATATGCTAAACTGATCATCTGTATATAAAGAGAATTGAAAATGAATCTTGATGTGAATGGAAGGGGAGAGGGAGTGGAAAAAAAAAGAAACACTGGAGACAAGTTTCAGTGAACATGTTCGTTTATTAAGAGTCAAGCATAAGCTTTTAAAGGGCAGGCAGAGGGCATGAAGCTAGCTCAGGGCAACGCTAATTCTATAGGGTAAAGCTGATATTGGCACCACTATGCTTCTCCAATCAGCTTGAAGGTCACGTAGCCTATGCAGCTTTCCAGGTGACCTTTATGGGTCTGGGCCACACCTGGGAGCCCTTTACCTGATTGACAATTACAAGGCCCTTCAATAGGAAGTGGGGGTGGGGGAAATGTGCCTAGGGTTCCTGCCTCCTGCCTTCAGTCATGTGTGCTATACACTTCAGTCGTGTGCTATACACTCTTAACTTCCTGCATGGGCTAGGCAGGCAGTCTCCCAGCCAGGCACAGGATCACCCACATGTGAGTACTGCATGAGCTGAGCCCTGATGATGCTTTAGGGGCTGGGTACTAGGTGTGGCACCTGTACATTTCTGAGAAAGGACATCCAGAAGAGGAGAGAAATGTGTCTCCAGTGCCTTCTGCTGACAAAGCTGCATATTTGGCCATCTGACAAAGGAAAAGCATATAAGCATACAGATTCACCCTCCAAGAGTGGGCAATAAATTGATAACTGGCATAAAATTGATAATTTTGAGATGGTGACAGGTAAGGTGTAAGTTGGCATGAGAGAATTCTGGATTTTGTTCTAGCTGCGTGACACCAAATGATTCAGCAAAGAGGTTGATAGGATAACACATGAGTTTACGTCATAAAGTTTTCAGAAAAATGGAATTAAAGATAAGGTTGCTGGGGCTAGCAGTGTGGCATAGCAGGTAAAGCCACTGCCTGCAATGCCAGCATTCCATATAAATGCTGGTTCAAGTTCTGGCTGCTCCTCTTCTTATCAGCTCTCTGCTAATGGCCTGGGAAAGCAGTGGAAGATGGCCCAATCCTTGGGCCCTTTGCATCCATGAGAGAGACCTGGAAGAAGCTCTTGGCTCCTGGCTTCAGTGTGGCCCATCCCTGGCCTTTGCAGTCCTTTGAGGAGTGAATCAGCAAATAGAAGATTCTTGCCCCCACCCCCACCCCATGTCTCTTCCTCTCTGCCTTTCAAATTAAAATGAAGATGTTTGCTTTGGTGCACAAAAATTTAAGTCCATGCATAGCCTTTCCATAATATGCATTTACCCTTAATTCTCTGAAGATTCTTCATGTACATGGATTGCAAATTTTGTTTTGCACTAAGATAACTTTTAATTCCATTTTCTATGAATTTTTTGAAGTTCTTTTGTAGATCCTGTGCAAGTTGGGTCTCTCTTCTGCCATTTATTCTTTACTGAGTTTATCAATCCACAGGATTAGATATTCTTTTTATTAATTTTAAAGAGTGTTGAAGTTTTTATTGTTATTACAGTCGAGAAAAAATTCTTGGTTAATTCAGATTTTGTGATTAAATCACTTCTAAATCTTTTCTGGGTACTGCCAAAGGGGGGGGGAAAAAAAAACTTGATTCTTGGCTCTGCATAGATGGATTTTTGGTTGTTTGGGGTGAGGGACAATGCTAAACTTTGAATTTGAGATTTACATAGCAATTGTTGCTGGAGAGTGCAACAGTTCTGTCTTCCCAAATGTACTGTGCCTCCCAAATTCTGTCCAGATAATACTGCATGATACTTTTGGAGAAAATTTAGAAGGCATTTAGGGACTTCAATTCTGTTATGTAACGAAACCCTTCCATTCCCATCTACTTGGTTAGGTTAACCAAGTTTCTCAGTACTCAATTTGACAGTGAAAAACAAAAGTATAATTTTTGTCAAATGTGTCTCACCTGGCAAAAGTTTTCATGCACAGACACATGGACTAATGGACAAAATACAGCCACCTCATCTATCTCCTTCGGAGCTGTTTTTCTAATGATAAATTACTGTGGTTGACAAAATTCAGAAGACATTCTTCCAAGATTCCTGACTCCTGGTTATTTATTGAAGCCTGAATCTATTGATTGCTTTGAAATATTTGTAGAATTGTATTTATTGATCAACTGATCAGTTGGATTTAGACTAGAGAGAGCTTCCTGGATAATCACAAGGGCCCTTTAAAGCAGAAGCATTCGTCAGAGATGCAGCAGCTGATATGGTGTGGGAAGCAATATGGTGTGGGAAGGACACGTTACACTCTTTCTGGTCCTGAGATAGAGGGGGCAAGTCTACCTGCCAGGACCAAGGACAGGGCACTGGAGCTAAGGATGGTCCCCAGCTCACAGCTGGCATGGAAACAGGACCTCAGCACTGCAGCTGCACAGAACTGGATTCTGCCAGCTACTGGAATGAAGCTGGATTGTCCTTCAAGGTTCCAGAAAGGAATGCAGTACTATTTATCCTTGACATCAGTTTTGAGACCTGACAGATTGAGATTTTTGGCTCAAGGAGCAGTGAGATAGGGGCTGGCATTGTGGTGCAGTGGGTTTAGCTCCATCTGCCGGCATTCCATATTAGCACCAGTTAGAGTCCCAGGTGCTCTACTTCCAATCCAGCTCCCTGCTAAAGTGCTGGGAAAACAGCTCGACTGCTTGGGGCCCTGCAACCTGTGTGGGAGAACAGGATGAAGTTCTAGGCTCGTGGCTTCTGTCTGGCCCCCATTTTGAAAGTGTGAACCAGAGGATGGAATGTCTCTCCTTCTGTCTCTTCATCTTGCCCTCTCTAATAAATAAATAAATCTTTAAAAATAAAAAAAAAACCTGCTATATCACAGTGCTGCTATTTTATACTGTTAAATGTGTGATAATCTGTTATGGCATCAAAGGAAATGAATAATTACTTGTTATGTTTAATGGTATTTCATCAATGCATTTAATTTATTTTTGTTTTTGACTTGATATTATTTATTTAAAAGGCAGAGTGACAGAGAAAAGGTGGAGGGGAGGAGAAAGAGAGAAAAAGAGAGATAGAGAGATACCATCTATCTGCTGGTTCACTACCAAAATGGCTGCAATGATTGGTGTTCAGTCAGGCTGAAAAAAGTAGCGTGGAACTCCATGAGGATCTCCCACATGGGTGATAGAGGACAATGTAATTGGGCCATCTTCTGCTGCCTTCTCAGGCACATTAGCAGGAAGATGGATCAGAAACAGAGCAGCTAGGACTTGAACCTGTGCTTGATATGGGATGCTGACATTGCGGGTAGGCTGTGCCACAAGGTCGGCCCCTGTTTTGATTAATTGCAATCAAGGATAATGTTTAAGTTTACAACATTTTGAGAGGAAAGAATAACACTTAGAGTAATATAGTATCAGACGAGGATAAAGTTTAATTGTAGCTTGTGTATATATTTTTGTAATACAGAACTGTAATAAAATAATAAAAATATCATTAAACATAATATATACTATATTAGGATAAAGTTCTGAGAAGAAAGTAAAATAGATATAAGTATGTAAAGAGAAAGAAGAATGTACAATAATTTTCACTGTTGAAGGATGTAAGGCCGCCACAAAGCACACCAAACACTGGAATAAGGGAAAGGGTTTATTGGAGAAAATCCAGCAGACCGGAGGGAAGGGGCGAGGAAGGAGAAAGGGAGAAGGAGAGCTTAAGAGAGATCAAGAGAGAGAGATCAGGAAACAGAGAGAAGGAGAGAGAGTGAGAGAGGAGAGAGAGAGCGAGAGGAGAGAGGAGCGCCACATGTTCAGGAACAGGTCCTTTTAAAACTTTGCCAGAGGGCAGGCAGGGAAGTAGGAGAAGGGAATCCCATTAGAATGGGGTTGGCAGGATAAGCACCTGCTCCTGCCTTCGGATCAGCGCAGTGCGCCAGCCGCAGCGCGACGGCCACGGCGGCCATTGGAGGGTGAACCAACGGCAAAAGGAAGACCTTTCTCTCTGTCTCTCTCTCTCACTGTCCACTCTGCCTGTCAAAAAAAAAAAAAAAAAAAGAATGGGGTTGGAGCTTGACACCAGTGGTTGGGTCATGTGGCCACCTGGCTTCCAGCAATGGCGGCAGGGGCTAGAGCCTAGGATGGTGTCAGGGTGTAGATCATGCCATAGATAAGACTGTGCCATTTTCCTAACAAAGAAAAGTTTGTGGTGTGTATTTTAGAAATGAAAATTGTGGATATTGAAATCACATAGTATTAGATTCTGTTGAATATATGAAAAGAGTAATCTCATATTTTTATTTGAAAATCATTATTTTTACTACCCTGGAAATTCTGCATTTTGTAACTATTTAAAATTTGTTGACTTCATTTTTAATATCAACTAAAATTATGCAAAGGATCACATGGTTTTTCAGAATTATTTCAAGGAGTAGACAAACAGGGAAGTCTGAAGACTATTGGTTTGTAGGATTCTATTTTCTCAGTTTGACAACAGCGTTCCCTTCCCATTGGGATCAATCTGGAAAACCTCATGCAGTTCAGAAAGTTCACTCATTCATTGACTGTTTTTCCCATGAAAGACTAATCAAAGCACTATAAAGATCCTGTATCATATGTTTAACTTCTGTGAATCCAACTAGACTCACACACAAAATTAAAATGGGGGAGAAATAGAGAGACAAATAAGAGGGAATAACACTTTGAATTCACTAGACAGATCTATTCAGCTTCAGTCAGTGTAGGGATGTCTTGAGTGAGTGTGAAATGGGGTCCAGTAACTCTCATATTATGTACATCTCTTTGGCTGGGTTCCATTCTTTTTTAAAAAAAATAAATAATTTAGAGTGATAGAGACACTCAGAGGAGGAGAAGGAGTGGGAGGGAGGGAAAAATGGAGGGAGAGGAATAGATCCAGAGAGAGAGAGAGAGAGAGAGAGAGAGAGAGAGAGAGGGATCCCATCTACTAGTTTACTTCTTAAATCCCCACAATGGCTGGGCTGAAGCTGGAAGCTGGAAACTCAATCCAAGTATCGCATGTGGATGGTGGGGACCCAACTACTTGAATCATCATCATTGCCTCCCTGGGTCTGCAATAGTAGAGGGTAGAGTCAGGGGCTGAAAATTGAACCTTGGTACTCAGATGTGAGATGTGTGCAGTTTAACTGAGGTCCTAATCACTAGGCTAAACACTCACCTTTTAAGTGGATCCTATCACTAGGCTAAAAACCCACTAGTTCTAGTATTTGAACATATGCATTTGTCTTACAGTGTGGCCTTACACAAGCCAACCAGTTCCTCTGGTGTTCAAATGAAGAAAGAGCACATATTTCAGAACCTACCTCCTGTACCTGATGCTGGGGACCAGGCACTGTGCCCAGGGACTAGGGTACAAGACAAACAACATGAGAACCCTGACTTGGAGAACACAGATGGAGTTGTTTTGGAAAAAAAAAAAAAAACCACAAAAACAAAAACACAAGAATATGTATGTCCTTCCAGCGCTTCCATTCAATCCTTGTCCTATAGGATTTTGCCATCTAATCAGCATGGTCTTTAAGAGTTGAATTTTTCATTTTCTGCCTTACCCTTGAAGTCCAGTTTTCCTTTGGAATACCTTATCTCTGTTAATGGTCTGTTTAGCTACTTGGTCATTTTTGCTGGACCCATGAGATCTCAGCTTCCTCTCCTTCCAGATCCCATCAAACCACAGTCAAGATTGCTTCCCCAAATTTTGATAATTTTGATTTATGTCCTTTCTTCTTGTTTGCACAAAGCCCAGGTATAAGTCAAGTATTCACCATGGACTATCTTCTGATCTTCATTATTCTCCCCGATTCAACCCTTGGAACTCAATGTCTCAGGACAATATTTTAAATACATAACTATCCATATCACTTTTCTGCTTAAAGGTCATTTTCCAGCCTTAAATTAACTACATTATGGGGTTTTAAGAGGAAAATCACCAGAAGCTAACTTACTATAAGGACATGGTGGTGTTCTTTCAACATTTTTCATTATTCGCACAAGAACCCTACTAACAGGCTTTATTTTTCTATTGCTTACATATTCACTTTAATTTATTTGAAGGGCAAAGTTACAAAGAGAAAGAGAAAGAGACAGACTGAGATATGTGGTTGACTCTAGGAGCCAGGTCTTGCACATAGGTGACAGTGGTCCAAGCACTTGGACCATCATCTGCTGTCTTCCCAGGTGCATTCTCAGGAAGCCAGATCAGAATTGAAGGCCAGACTCAAACCTAGACATTTGGGTATGGGATTTAGGTATCCCAAGCAGCAGCTTAACCTGCTGCACCACAGTGCCCATCCCCTGCTAATAAATTTTAACATACTCCTTTTACAGGAACATCAAGGAGGGGTTGAGTGACTGCTCATCCTCCCCAAACAACCCTGCAGCTGGGATCCAAACCGTCCTCTTTGTGCAAATGAGCTTTGGAGTCAGATCACTGGAGTTCTGAATCATGGCCTACTCACTTACCAGCTGACACAAGTTATTGAATATCTCAGACTTAACTTCCTACTCTGAAAAAGAGAAGTAATAATAGCTATCTTGATGGGTTGTTGTGTAATTTGAACAGTCTGCATCTGGAAAGTGCTGTCATACTTCCTAACACACAAGGAATTCAGTCTGGATAAATGCTAAGTGGTGATGGCAGTGGTGGCAGTGGCAGGTGGTGTTGTCATCTCCACCATGCACACAATGATTCGTGAAGGATATTCTCCCTGGTGGGCAAAGAGATGGGTGAGAGATCATTTAATTGCATATTTGAGCAACATAACTAAAAAAGCAGAATAGTCTCCTATTAGGAGAAAAAGGTAATGAAGGGCTGCAAAATGTCACTGCAGGCTAGGAAGTAATGAAAATAAGTGCAACATCAATGGTATCATAGAACAAGATAATGTGGGCCAGTAAATACAGATTGGTTAGATTTACATATCTGTGTTCTGGGTCTACCAGGCCCACTAACCAGTGTGTGATCCTGGTTGGCTTCTGAGGCTTAGGCTAATCATTTGTACACTTTGGTTTTTATTTATTTATTTATTTATTTATTTATTTATTTTTGACAGGCAGAGTTAGACAGTGAGAGAGAGAGACAGAGAGAAAGGTCTTCCTTTTCCGTTGGTTCACCCCCAAAGTGGCTGCTATAGAGGAGCAATCAGGACAGAATCCGGCGCCCCAACCGGGACTAGAACCCGGAGTGCCGGAGCCACAGGCGGAGGATTAGCCTAGTGAGCTGCAGCGCTGGCCCATCTGTACACTTTGAAACAGTGACATATGTTTGGAATAGTTACTGTGAGTGTTGAACTTGTTCATAAACATTCATTTATTGAGCCTCAAGCTAGGCATTCAAGGATAACTAACACTTACATAGTTTTTGTTAAGTGTCAGGCTTTGTTTTCCATTTTATAGATGGCAAGGGTAAGGAACAGAGGTTAAGAAACTTACACAGGGGCTGACGCCGTGGCTCACTTGGTTAATCCTCTACCTGCGGTGCCTGCATGCCATATGGGTACTGGGTTCTGGTCTCGGTTGCTCCTCTTCCGGTCCAGCTCTCTGCTGTGGCCCAGGAAGGCAGTGGAGGGTAGCCCAAGTGCTTGGGCACTTGCACCCGCATGTGAGAACAGGAGGAAGCACCTGGCTCCTGGCTTTGGATCAGCGCAGCGCTGGCTGTAGCGGCCATTTGGGGAGTGAACCAACGGAAGGAAGACCTTTCTCTCTCTCTCTCTCTCTCACTGTCTATAACTCTACTTGTTAAATAAAAAAAGAAAAAGAAACTTACACAGGTCATGCAGTTGGTGACTCACACACCCAGGTCTGGAATCCAGGCAGAGTGAGCCCGGGGGGCTGTGTGCTCAACCCTGCCACTGAGTTACCAGCAAGTGAGGCTCTGTCCTCATGGAGCTTATGAGATAGGGTAGTATACATGCAAGAGAACAAAGACATACATAATTAAGAATAAAGTCAGTGCTCTGAAGGCAATGAATAGTATGTGTGGTGGAGAACAATAGCGTATCAGGGTCTGATGTCCTCCAGAGACGATGGTCAGGGATGTCTAAGCTTGGATTAAATGCAATGAGGTATTTGGTGAAAGGCAGTCTGGGCCCAATGCCAGTGAGCTTTCCATTTGCTTTTCTGTATCACAAAGATTCCTTCCTTCCCTCCTTTCTTCCTTCTTTTTCTTTCTTTTTTTTTCCCCTCTTTTTTTATGGTTTCTTCCCTAGGTGGCGGTGGCGGCTGCTGCTAACGCTGCTGCTGCTTCTTCTTCTTCTTCAAGATTTTATTTATTTGAGAGGCAAAGTTAAAGAGGGAGAGAGTAAGAGAAGGAAATATAGAGAGAAAGGTCTTCTATTGGCTGGTTCACTGCCCAAATGGCTGCAATGATCAGAGCTGGGCCTATCTGAAGCCAGGAGCCAGGAGCTTTTTCCTGGTCTCCCACATGGATGCAGGGGCCCCGGCACTTGGGCCATCTTCCACTACTTTCCCAGCCAATAAGCAAAAAGCTGGTTCAGAAGAGGAGCAGCCAGGACATTAATCGGTGCCGATATGGGATGCTGGCACCACGAGTAGAGGCTTAGCCTACTCCCCACAGCACTAGCTTCTCTCCTTTTCTTTTCCTCCTCTCACTCCCTTCCCAATGGTGTCTTTACTGCTGGGCCAAACACTGGCCCTCTGAAACACTTTCTTAACCATGCATTGCTTTCTGCTGCTTATGATCCTGAGAGGTAGACTTGTAGGGGTTTCACATTTGTTTAGGTGGAAGCTATGAAAATAGCAAGGACTCCCAAGCTTGAACAATTGGCACACAGATTCTTACACATTAGTTTGTTTGCACATGAGATCTTTTGTTGGGTAATTGGGAAAATCTAGGTATTTACAGGTATTGTCACTTTTGTACCTTTAACAATTTGTTAGATTTCAAAAACATCAACTAGGTTCTGTTGTTCTTGGTGGCTTTGAAAAGGTAAGACTTCTGGAAATTCATAGAGGCTTAGTCGTGCCTTTGCCTGTGCTTTTTATTTCTAAATAATAGCTCATTTCTTTGGCAAACCTATCATTTCTAATTTAATGGGTAGTACTTCAGTAATTTAACTAGCTTTTTGAAAGCTACAATAGCAGCTCAGGAAATCATAATAGAGGACTAAAATAAGATAAATGGGGGAGAGGGACAGATTACCTCTTTTTGCTCATCTGGTTGTTATTATTGTTAATAATAATAATAAAATACAAGAAATTGATATAACTGTCTTTTTATCATCGTTTAAAATATCCTTGGGAATGTCATATAAAATAGCAGTTGTAGCAGTGCGATGGAAATTATAGTAGAGTAAAAGAAATTGGCAACAATGGGTTCTGTCTGACAATTGCTGCCTGATATTTTGAAAGCAAAATAGTCACAAATGTTTTTAGGCCATTTCATGGCCAAAAAAAAAAAATCAAAAAGGAAATTACACTTTTAGATATACTCTACCCTTTGTCCTCCTCCCTGACTGATCTATCTATTAGTCGTGGATGATTGCTATGCTGTAGCAGGCTGGCTGTGAGATGGCCCCAGTAGCCTCTGCCTCCTGGTATCTCTGCCCTTTTGTGATCTTCTCTTTCAGGCTAGGGCCAGATTTAATGACATACTTCTAACAAAGAGGATATGGCAGAAAAATGGGATGCTTTTCCAAGCTTAGGTGGTAAAAGATTGTGACTTTCCCCTTTAGATCTCACTTTTATTTCTCTCTTGGGAGAAACCAGCTACCAAATCATCAGTAGCCCCGTGGAGAAGCCCACATGAGGATGGCCCAGGCTTAGCTAACAGTGTGTGGGGGGACCTGGAGACAAATCTCCTCTCCCCACCACCCTGCTGTACATCCAGACAAGACCATAGCCCTGACTGACAGCTTGGCTATATCCTCATGAGATACCTGAGCCACAATACGCATCTAAATGACACTCATATTTCTGACTCATAGAACCTGAGTTAATAAATATTTGTTGTTTTAAATGCTAAGATCTTGAGTCATTTGTTATGGAGCAATAGATAACTAAAATGGAGAGTGCATGGGGATGAGAAATGTCAGAGTGGTTCCTACAGTCTCTGCAAACAGGGAGTCATAGGCTACAACCCCCATGCTGTACTGTGGCAAGGGGCTGAGGTCACGCACCAGGGCTGATCCAACTGCTTGGATCCAATTTATTTTCATTTCCCTAGACTGAGGCTAAATTGGGTTTCTTCACTGAAAGCAGCAGATGTAGAACCCAGCCAATTAAAGTAGAAGGAAACCTGCTGGAAAGATATCTGGGATAGTGTGGGTGGGGCCAGAGAGTCTGTGGGAGGCTTTAAAGCAAGGCTGGGGGACAGGTAGGAGCCCTCAGAGTATTGGGAGCAGGAGAAGAAGCCTGGCAGTCTCTCCCGTGGCAATATAGTTCAGCATATTAGTACAACACAGTGTCTCTGGCATCCTTTCCATCCTTGTCTTGGTTGTGATTCTAAGCCTGGGGGTGGGGGAGCACCCAGCTGACTGTGCTTAGCTCCATGTACAACCAAAAGGAGAGGCCCTATGGCTTTCATAGTGGAGAACAGGCCCCTAGGATTCATCCTTGGTGGCAGAGATCATTCTTTCCCTATTGTCTGATTTCCTCTTCTTCGTGACAAAAATTTTACCTGGGCTAAACACTGCATTCTCTCAGCCTCCTATATTCAAAAGGATGTATTCTAGTCAATGGGATCATATGACAAAAATGGGCTGTGCAATTTTTGTATTGTACTCTTAAAACAAAAGGTACTCATGCACCTCTTTTTTATTCCTTCTGCTTATTATTGAAGGGAAACATTATGCAGCGCTATTTTTGACTTCATGGGCAAGGATCACTTAGGGTTAGTGCTATAGTTTGAATGATCCCACCAAAATTCATGTTGGAATTCAGTCCCCACTGTGAGGTATTACAAGATGGAGACAATATAATTGCGGTATTTGGAGGTAGGTTCTTTGGGAGGCAATTAGGTTACATGAGAACAGGAGGAAGGGGCCCTTACCCAATGGGATTGTTGCTTTATAAAAAGAGAGGGAGGAGATGTACAATTTGGGACATGCTCAATCGGACTTGCCCCAAATGGTGGAGTTAGAAACATGTCAGGGATTCCAATTCAATCCCATCAAGGTGGCATGTACCAATGCCATCTCACTAGTCCAAGTGATCAATTTCAGTTCACAATTGATCACACTGATAGGTCTGAGAGTCAAAGGGATCACACAAACAAGACTAGTGTCTGCTAATACTAACTGATAGAATCAAAAAGGGAGAGAACCATCCATCATGGGAAGTGGGATACACAGCAGACTGATGGATTGGCAGATGTCCTAAACAGCACTCTGGCCTCAGAATCAGCCCTTAAGGCATTTGGATCTGGCTGAAGAGCCCATGAGAGTATTTCAGGCATGGAAAGCCAAGACACTCTGGCAAAAAACAACAACAACAACAACAACAAAAAAAAAACAAAAAACAAAAAAACAAAACCTAAATGAAAGATCTCTGCCAGTGAGATCCCAGTGGAAAGAACAGGGCTATCAAAGAAGGAGGTACCTTTCTCTGAAGGGAGGAGAGAACTTCCACTTTGATTATGACCCTGTTGGAATAATATCGAAGTCAGCAAACTCAAAAGGCTTCCATAGCCTTGGCAACTGATGACTAGAGCCTAGGGAGATTACTGATGCCATAAACAAGAGTGTCAAATTGTTAAGTTAACAACAGGAGTCACTGTGTATTTACTTCTCATGTGGGATCTGTCCTTAATGTGTTGTCCAATGTGAAGTAATGCTATAGCTAGTACCGAAACAGTATTTTACACTTTGTGTTCTGTGTGGGTGCAAACTGATGAAATCTTTACTTATTATATACTAAATCGATCTTCTGTATATAAAGATAATTGAAAATGAATCTTGATGTGAATGGAATGGGAGAGGGAGTGGGAGATGGGAGGGTTGTGAGTGGGAGGGAAGTTATGGGAGAGGAAAGCCATTGTAATCCATAAACTGTACTTTGGAAATGTATATTTACTAAATAAAAGTTAAAAAAAATAAAAAGAGAAGTTCAGACCTGAGTTAGGATGCTCAGTCTGTCTTGCCAGACTTGCACTATACTGGGACCCTTCAGGGAGTTCCCTTCAGCAAGAACAATATCACTGGTTGCAGCCATCCAAGTTGAACTTCCCAGGCTTCAGAATTACGACTTGAACATTTTTTTTTAAAATAAGAAACTGTTTGCGGTGTAAGACAGATCGAAAAGCAAAAGAATAGAAGGCACTTGTGTGCTTAACATTACTGCATTCCACTCAGAACTATATTGAATGTGATCCATGAGAGAAATCTATCTTGAGTAGCACTTTTCTTGAAGCAACCTGATCTGCAACCTGAGGCTACAACCACTAGGGGCATCTATTGGAAATCAGGGGGTCACTAGGAAGTGGAATTGAATGCTGTGCTGGGCTGCCAACAAGGGCAAATACTATCACACTGCTTATGCAGCACCCACTAGTTCCTGAATTAAAGATTTATTTCAGTTTTGAGAATGGCACTAACCAATTGGCTGTTTAGAATTCGTGCATTGTGCTTACACTCAGGTGAACTGGTTCATATTTATCAATCCTCTGCCAACCAAACCTGGACTGCATTCAAGACTTCATGTTCTTCATCCTCTGCCTGTCCCTGACCTTTTTATGTAAAAAAAACTATTAACGCCTTGGAAATTTGGAGCTATAAGGGACGTTAGTGAGCAAATTGGTGGAACTGGAGCTCCTGAATCAGTCTGTGCAGCACAATCCCTAGGAAAGTTTGATGAAAATGTGGGTCTCTCTGTCCCCCACAGCTACACCTGGCACATTCACTTAGTTGGGTGAGAAGTTCAATATTAATCATCCCTTGCAAGCACTCTTCAGTTCTCTAGGGGGAAAAAATGCCCTAAGAGCTCCTACATACTTTGTTAAGGAGTCTCAGGGGGAAATTTGACCAATTTCTTTACAGTTAATGGGGCTTTCCTCAGAGACTGGTCATCTCTTGTGTCCTCATGTGGTTCAGTATGGCTTGCCTTCCCATTCGGCTCAGGCCATTACAATTCCATCAGTAATGAGGGTCTTCTGAGCCTGGGTCCACCCCAGCTACTGCTGGACTTATGAGACTGTGAGGCTTGTTGTTGTATCCCTCCATGGTCTCTCTATGAGGCTGTTTTTTTTTTTTTCTTTTTAAAGATTTTGTTTATTTTATTTGAGAGGTAAAGTTACACAGAGAGAGGAGAGGCAGAGAGAGAGAAAGGTCTTCTATCCAGTGGTTCAATCCCCAAATGGCTGCAACGGCCCGAGCCATGCCTATCCAAAGCCAGGAGCCAGGAGCTTCTTCCGGGTCTCCCAGTATGGGTGCAGGGGCCCAAGGACTTGGGCCATCTTCTGCTGCTTTCCCAGGCCATAGTGGAGAGCTCGATTGGAAGTGGAGCAGCCAGGACTAGAACTGGTGCCCATAAGGGATGCCGGCACCGCAGGTGGAGGATTAACCTACTGCACCATGGCACCCGCCCTGAGGCTGCGTTTTTTTGTGTCAGGCTCTCATGCTCCTGTAGAAGCTGCAGCTCTTGATTCCCCAGGGTTCTTCAGTTAGTTATTACCAGTTAGTTATTACCAGGGTGTGTTCACACAGCTCTCCGTCTTGCCCTTGTATCCATGCCCTCCCTCATGAGAAGACTCATGGTGATTCCCTGTGAGAGACTATACCGCAGAGCTGCTAACCTACACTTCAGAAATATCTTCAGGGCCCAGTGACACAGCGGCCCGAGATGAGAAAGAGCAGTGTCTGGTGAGCTGCAGCAGGGTGCTCAGTTGTGCAGGGGGCAGTGCTTTGCAGATCTTGAGGGAAAGCAAGTGCCCAATGGTACCCAATCTTCTAATTTTTCACAAGAATTTGAAAATTTGAATTTTTTAAAAAAATGAATGATTTCTAATTTTAATATTGCTAACAAGGCAATAATATTTATAAAATTACACTGTAGCTTTTATGTTTAGAAGCCAGATTTGTAGTATGGGCCACTCTTAGATACTCTGGCTAGAATTTAGTGATACTGGCCTACCAACTCTGTTGGTGGGAAGGGAAATTTGCTTCTGATTCTATTCCAGTGATTATAAAGTGAAGAGAGAAAACAGATAACAAGATATCTATTACTTTCTTAATAAATTGCCCTTACATCAAATCATGTTACCAGAATTACAAGGTAAATTGAATAATGATGACACATAAAACATTGTATCTGTGATTAAACAATTTTAAGTCCTTAGATTTTTTTTTTAAGATTTATTTATTTATTTGAAAGACAGAGTTACAGGGTGAGGTAGAGACAGGGAGAGAGGTCTTCCATCCACTGGTTCACTCCTCAAATGGCCATTATGGTGACTTGAGCTGATCCAAAGCCGGGAGCCAGGAGCTTCTTCTGGGTCTCCCACATGAGTACAAGGGCCCATGGACTTGGGCCATCCTCAGCTGCTTCCCAGGTACATTAGCATGGAGTTGGATTGGAAGTGGAACATCTGGGACTCAAACCTGTGCTCATATGGGATGCAGGTGCTGCAGGCTGGAGCTTTAACCTACTGGGCCACCAGAGGTTCCAGCCCTTAGATTTTTATCCTTCAATCTATTTCGGTGCTTTCTATTCTACTTGCCTATTTTTGCATGAGCTCTAAATGATAATTGTGGCTTTATAAGATATTTGATAGGACAAATATTAGAAGCGGCACAGCATGCTGGTGAAGTAATTTAATTTTCTCATATGTGTGTGTGTGTGTGTGTTTAGTCAGATAAAATCAGAATCACCAGCTTTTTCATAGGACAGAACTTCTTTTTAAATTTTTTTTTATTTGACAGGTAGAGCCACAGACAGTGAGAGAGAGAGAGAGACAGAGAGAAAGGTCTTCCTTCCATTGGTTCACTCCCCAGTGGCCGTTACAGTCAGCGCTGCGCCTATCTGAAGCTAGGAGCCAGGTGCTTCCTCCTGGTCTCCCATGTGGGTGCAGGGGCCCAAGCACTTGGCCCATCCCCCACTGCCCTCCCAGGCCACAGCAGAGAGCTGGACCGGAAGAGGAGCAACCGAGACTAGAACCCAGCACCCATATGGGATGCAGGCACCGCAGGCCGAGGATTAGCCAAGTGAGCCATGGCGCTGGCCCCGAAAGAACTTCTTTACTATTTCACAAGTGAGGAAACTGAGTCTCAGAAAGATTAAGTGACTTGCTTAAAGTTTTCCACCTAGTGGTGGGTGTATCCAATGTATTTTGCTGTCTTGCCCATGTCTTTGGTCTACAATAAGCTTCTGAAACTCCCCTGTATCCTACTAGAGTATCTGATATTTCTGTGCCCCGAGTTACTCATCATGATTAAGGTGTTAGGTACAGGAGGATCCTGTATACATGTTACTTTGATGACATATTAACCTTTGAGCCCATAGTAGGGCTGTGGTGTTTCACTGTGGCGTGGGGATGTTTGCCAGGCTGAGAAAGGCTGTGTCACAGGGTGGGTTGGGAAAGCAGAGAGTACCTGGCTTACTGGTAGACGTGTTATTGAGAACATTTGGAGGTGAGTTTCACTATTTTCTTGACATTTCCTCCGGTCTTCTCAGTCACAATAATAAAAGCAAAGAGACAGAAAATGATGGATGTTAGAAACAATTTGCTGGATGCTTAAACAAAGGCCGTAGCAAGAATGCAATTAAGTAGCAACAGTAAGCATAGAATATATTTCTATTCAAAAAGATCAAGTCTAATTTAAACTTGATTTTTCTTTTTTTTTTTTTAAAGACTTACTTTTATTTATTTGAAAGGTGGAGACACAGAGAGAGAAGGAGAAAGAGAAAGAGAGAGGACTTCCATCTGCTGGTTCACTCCCCAAATGGCTGCAACAGCTGGGGATGGGCCAGGCCAGAGCCAGGAATAGGAGCTTCCTTATGCATCTCCTACGGGAGTGCAGGGGCTCAAGGACATGGGCCACTTCTGATGCTTTCCTAGGCGCATTTGCAGGGAACTGGATTAGAAATGGAGCAGCTGGGACTTGAACCAGGGCCCAAATGGGATGTCAGCGTGGCAGATGGCAAATTAACCTTCTATGCCAAGCAGTGCCCCCTCCTTTTATTTTTTAAAAGATTTATTCATTTGTTTAGAAAATAAATAGATTGATACGGATTTGTAGAAATTGGGACTTTTGTGCCTTGCTGCGTGCAGCTGCTGTGGCATGTGGTATGGTGGTTCACAGGCTTTAGTTTGCCTTTCTTCATTGGAGAACACTGGACACCTGGGACTACAGTTGGGAATCCATGTGCCGACTTCATTTACTAGGTCCTCATAAGGAGGATTTGGGTGATTGTAAATCCTGCCTCGATTTGGTGGTCTACTCTCACTGGACACTTTCAGGGGGATAGAACAGAAAAAATACACTGTGTATCAAAGTAATACTTTCATAATAATAATGAAATACTTCATAAACTTACTAAAGAATAAATGCAAATTCACATATCTGTAACTAAGTTTAAGTTTTATGTGTTAATCTTTGGAGATTTGTTAAAAGTTAATTTCAGCCTTTTCAGACTTTATCTCTTTCCTCCTCTGATTCCATCATGTTTCTGGGCAACTTGAATTATGCCAAGGAACCTGGAGGAGGGGAGACGTCTGTTCCTCAGCTGCCATCTGTCCACGCTGGTACCCACTGAGGCGTCATTTCACCCACCTGAGCCTTGGCTGACGGTCTGTGAAGGTCACTGCTGAGTCATCCTTTGTCTCTGCTCAGTTGGCCTCTTCAGGTTCAGACTGTTGCGCTGTTGGTCCTATAGCCTCACTCTCAAGGGCACACGATCATCAACTTCCAGGACACTGCAGGGCCCTGGTTACATTATGAGCTGGCTGTTCTCAGGCACAGAGCCCTGTATTAGCTTATACAACCTCTTGGAGGCCAGCTGAAGAGTGAGATTAGGCCACGTACATACACCCCCTACACAGAGGCAACTTTGGTGTGCAGTGATGGGCATGATGTTCACTTCTCTCTGCCTTCTATGGAAGGTTATCCTGGGAGAACTAGGAAATAATGCATGCAAGAGGCAAGGACATCACTTAGTATTGAGGCTTATCAAGTCTTCCTCCAGGAGCCTGGAGCAAACAACTCCTACACTGTGGATTAGAAGTAGTTTTTATTTTCTGGGTTAGAGAGGAATAAGTCTGACAAAATGATAGCTTTGAAATATTGCTTTAAGTCCTTACTCCTCCACAATTCAATCGAACCATTCCAAATTTATTTTCTTAGGGATATCAGTCAGAAGTCAGAAGCAATTAGAATAAAAAATAAAAGGGAAATAATTCTTAGCATATTTCTTTTTAAAAATTATTTATTTATTTGATAGAGTTACAGAGGGGGGGAGGGGGAAGGAGAGGGGGAGAGAGAGAGAGAGAGAGAGAGAGAGAGAGAGAGATCTACCATCTGCTTGTTCACTTCCCAAATGGCTGTAATGGCCATGGCTGGGCCAGGCTGAAGCCAGGAACCAGGAGATTCTTCTGGGTCTCCCGCATGAGTGCAGGGGCCCAAGTACTTGGGCCATTTTCCCCTACTTTCCCAGGCACATCAGCTGGTAGCTGGCTGGGAAGTGGAGCAATTGGGACATGAACTGGCACCCATATGAAATACCAGCATTGCAGGCTGTGGCTTTACCTACTATGCCGTAGCACCAGCCCAAGATCTTAGTTTTGAGTGTCAAGGGTTACACATGTGCTGTTCAATATGGTAGGCACTAAGCCATAGCAATGTGGCTGTGAAATTAATTTAATCAAAATAAAATTACATAAAATGAAAAATCCAGTTTTTTTCTACCAGCCACACTTAAATTTCTCACTATGTATTGCATAGCCAAATATTGTAAGTCATTTGTGCTGTGACTGAAATTGCACAGGGCTAATATAGATCATAATGCATACTGAGTAAAAGCCAAGCTTTCAACCTTTGGGACTTGAAAGGATTTCTCTGACTGGAAAAAGGGAAAGGGGTGGAGGAGGCATTAGGAAGGAAGGAGGATATGGGTCACTGATAGGGGTGAAGTCCATAACTAGATGTGTCTATTCTGTGGTGGGAAATGGCATTCAGGTGCTGTGAGGGAGCTGAGGAGTGACCCCAAGCCATCTGGTCTCCTCTCAAGATTTCATCACACATGGCCTGAGGAGTTGTGCCAGGTGTTTTTCCCCATGGTATGAGTCATGGGAGCATCTCTTTGTCCATGTCTGGTTCAACGCCCTGACAGGATTGATTTCAAGTCCAATGTTGTGAGTGCTACAGAGGACACAGAGGACAATGGTGTATACTGAAAGGGTGGTGGACAGGTTGCATGGAGATGTTCCTTTAAAAGAGCTGAACAGAACCATGGGCAACCCTAGAAGATTCTGCAAGATCACCACTATTCAGAATTCTTTTCCAAATGTCCCTAAGGGGTCTCATTTTGTTGGCCACCTATTATTGCATGAAGGTCATAGAGGAAGTGGTGGGTTGACAGTAACTCTGGGAAGAAGCTCTGCCTGTCAGTTTTCTTGAGTGTCTCTGGACTGCAAAGCCAGGATCAAAACTGATCTTGATTGTTTCTAGGAGACTCGTGCTTTCCCTAACCACATGGATCTGTCCCCTCTTCCTCTGTTCCAAGAAGCCCTGTTTTAGCTTTCATATAGGTCAGATTGTCATCTCCACAATTCCAGGGCAGCTCTCTGTCCTGCTTTTTCCCTTTGTCATCAGCTTGATGCTGTACCATGGCCAGGGGATGAGAGGGTAGAAAAGGATCCAGGTGGGCAAGAGCCAATCATCAGCCTGGGCCAGTTCACCAGAGACAATTCAAGGGAGCAAAACACTGAGAATTGAAGTGACTGTCTACAGACATTTTCAGATGAGCAGAAATATTGAAAGTACCAGTTTTTGAATGTTTTCAGGCTGAAATGATTGCTGCCTTGTCTTCTCATTCATGTTTCTTAGAACTCACCCAAAATTTCTCTGTGAAATGAATTTCATCTCTGGGCATGGTCCTTCTTTGCACTATCTCATTTTGAAAGCAGTGCTTCTCCATTTAGGAACATGTCCTTGTTAAGCTCCTCAACTCTGACCCAAGGATGTCACCATAGCAACTTTTAAAGAGCACAGCTCTGGGCTTTAATGTCCAGGCTCAAACTTAAGACAGGACCATGTTTGCCAACACCTCCTTGGAAGGAATTAGTAGAGACTGTGAAGGTTTTAGAGCTATCTAGTCCTCTTTCATATGTAAAATAAAAAAAAAAAACCTTATCCCAAATGTTTCAGTTGATCACTTTTTTGGTTGTTGTTGAAAGCAACAGGAAACCACTCTGGCTAAAAAATAAAATCAAGATTTAGTTAAATAGTACTAGGGTAGTTCATCTAATTGGAGAAGCAGCTGAGAAGCCAAGCTCCAGAAGGGGCAGGAAGCAGGGAAGCCCATGGGACCTCAGCAGCAGAAACTGCAGGGATTTCTCTTTAGGGCTTTACTGCAATGGTACTTCAAAAAAATGTGTGGAAAATAAGGTTAAAAGACCATTTAATTTTGGTGTGAAAATTTTGTGAAATGCTATACAGTCTTCAAAGAGGTCTTTAAATGTGTATTATGATAAAGCTATGCATAGATTTTAGTGGTTTTTTTTTCGTGTGTGTGTGTGTGTGTGTGCGTGCTTAGGTTCCTGAAGTCCATGTGTTCCCACAATTTTCTGAAGCAACATTTTATATGATGATTTAGTTCCTACACTGTCTAGACTCTGTATGTCTGCTCAAGGTTGAAAGTGAGGGAAGGGCATCTTTTTGACTTGGCTTGGATAATGTGTTTCCATCCTTGGCTCAATCAACTGTGGCCAGGAAACAGGGTGAGGTATGTGCAGTTGGGCTGGGTCAGTGTGGGACTCCTGAGTTTCTCCTAAGTTGTGTCTAATACTCTGCTGTGCTGTTTATGCTCTCTCCTCTTTGTTCCTGCAGATCCATTTTTCCATCCTTCCCTTCTCATGCTGGGACCCAGGAAGCTGACGGCCACACACTGCATCACTGACTCATCTTTGCCAACTCTTCTGACACCAACAGGAAAATCAGAGGGCAAGAAGAGAGATGACAGGATATTTCTTTCAAACCTCTCTCTGGCTTTAGGGCTGTTCACTAGGAGCAGACACTTCCTCCTCAACCATAGCTTCTTCTGTGCTTGTGCTGGGTAACTCTTGCTCCACGGCACCACTGGGCAAAATCTTGGCTTTTCAACTCTGAGTTTTTTTGTTGGTTTGTTTTTAAACAAGAAGCAACACAGCTGGGAGTTAGAAACTCAATCCAAGTTTCCAGTGTAGGTGGCAGGCACCCAACTACTGGAGCCATTACCATTGCCTCCTAGGATACACATTAATAGGAAGCTACAGTGAGGAATGGAGTTAGCACTCAAACACAGGTCCTCTGATGTGGGGTGTGGGCACATTTTTAAATGTTTTGAAATTTATTTGGAGGAGTTAAAGAGAGAGGGTGGTGGGGAGGAGTGGGAAGAAGAGAGAGAGTGGGGAAAGAGAGAAAGAGAGAGAGAGAGAGAGAGAGAGAGAGAGAGAGAGAGAAATCTTTGATGTGCTGATTCACTTCCCCAGATGGCTACACCAATCAGGGCAGGGCCGGGCCAGAGCCAGGATCTAGGAGCACCTTCTGGGTCTCCCATGTGGGTGGCAGGGACCCAAACACTTGGGTCATCTGCTGCTGCTTTCCCCAGGCCATTAATAGGGAGCTGGATTGAAAATGGAGCAGCTGGGACATGAACTAGCACCCACACAGACTGCTGGGATTGCAGGCAGTGGCCTTATACTCTATACTACAATGCCAGCCCTGGATGTGGGCATCTTAACTGGTGTGTTAACTACTAGGCTAAACACCACTCTAGGAATTTTTACCAGTTTCCTAATTCTGCTAGTTTCTGAGGGCCTCACCACTCCTTATATGTGCTCTTCTTTCCATACCTATATAAGTAGCTTCTTTTTTTTTTTTTTTTTTTGACAGGCAGAGTTAGACAGTGAGAGAGAGACAGAGAGAAAGGTCTTCCTTCCGTTGGTTCACCCCCTAAATGGCCGCTATCGCTGGAATGCTTCTTTCTTAAGGATATTTAAACCATCTAAGAAATTCTCATTTGACAGAAGCTTGACATATAGAATCCAGCTAACACCCAACAAAAAAAGTTATGTACCTCACTGACACCATATTGACCTTAGCAGAATTGTAGAATGTTGTTGAACATTAAACCACTTAAGGAGAGGCTAGTATAAGAAACATTATTTAATTAATAATTAACTTTTGTAACATGAGAGGTGGTCACACACACACACACACACACCACACATTTCATCCACTGGTTCACTCCCTAAATGGCTACAAAGGCCCAGATGAGCCAAAGCCAGGAACGGAGAACTCAATCCAGGAATCCCATGTCGGTGGCAGGAACCTAAATACTTGAATCATTACCACTGTCTCCCAGGCTCTGCATTTGGAAGAGCTGGAGTCAGGGGCTAGAGCTGGGCATTGAATCTGGGCAATCTGATATGGGTGGAATGTGGGTGTGTCAAACAGTAGGGCAAAATCTCACCATTAACTATCTGTTTTGCTATTCATATGTTGTAGGAAACATGATTTTGCCTAATCAGGAGCCCTTTGTTGTATTGCCATCTCCAACTTTGAGTCCATACAGTTTGGGTGGCCTTGATATACCCTAACCCTGGAAGACATAGGAAGATTACTTTGGCCACAATGATTCGTTCAGAAGTGGACATGGGGCAGAGGTGGCACAATCAGAACCAGGACTTTGGGGAGGCACTAATCTGGTAGAATATACATACACAACTGCTGTTGGCTGTTGTTTCTGAGTGGGAAACCACACACACAAAAACAGAATAGTGACAGAGGGAAACAGCCTGGACAAATGGCTGGAATGCCCCTTAGTGATGGCTGGAATCATAGCACAACAACTTAATTTTTAAGTTATTTTAAAAAATTTATTTATTTATTTGAAAGGCAGAATGACACAAAGAAAGAGACAGAGATCTTCAATCCATTTGTTCATTCCCCAGATGCTCTGCAATGGCTAGGACTGGGCCAGCCTTAAGCCAGGAGCCAGGAGCCAGGAACTCCATTCTGGTCTCCCACAATGGTGGCACAGGCCCAAGCACTTGGGTCGTCTTATGCTGCTTTCCCAAGCACATTAACAGGGAGCTGGATTGGAAGCTGAACAGCTGGATCTCTAACTACAACTCTGATATGGGATGGTGGTGTTGTAAGCACTGGTTTATTCTGCTACACCAAAAAGCCAACCCCAATTTTCAAGTTTTATAGTCCGCATGTTTTTAGTGACACAAGTCAATGAATTCGCTTTTCTGCATAAGCTGGTTTGAGTTGGGCGTTTTACCATTTGCAAAGAGTTCTAACCCACAGAAGATGTAAGTAATGTTTCCCTGTTTTTTGAGAGTCTTCTAGAGACAATTTATTTATCTCTCAGTTCCAGGAATGGCTTTTTTTCCTTCTGAGCAAATGGTTTATTTTATAGACATTGTGTATTACATAAATAATTCTTCTTTGAGAAAAAAGTTACAAACCAAATTTTGGATCTACTTCTAGTCAGTGTCCAGAGCTTTATGAAATACATGAAATTGGCTTAACTTAAGTACATTTAAAAAAATATGTGGCCACATTACTCATGGCTGTATCATTTTTCTACTTTTATTATTCTTTGCCCTGAATCCATATTCTATTTTTACTTTACTTTTATTTTGCTTTATTTTATCTCTGCATGCTTGCTTAATTTATTTTTTAGCAAAGGCAGTATATAAATAAATAAATATGCCAAATGATGAGAAAATTCTGTAAGATTCTGTTTACATTTCTATTGTCAACTGAGAACATCTGTTTCTTTTGAGAAGATATCTCCTTGGTGTATTACAAACATCACTGCCTGCCTGTAAGAGATAATGTGGATAATCTTGCTTTTCTTAATAGGTTTGTGGCTTTACTTAATGTCTTTGCCAAAAATCATTGTTTTGAGGGGAGATCACAGGGTCTTATTTAGGTAGTTATCTAATTTCCCATCATAATAAAAAAGTGAACAGGACACAAATGCATGGATTTGCTGTAAGCGGGCCACCTTGTAGAGATGTCAGCCTAAATTACTTAGTTTGGCATTGGCATTGACTCTGTAATACCTTCAATTTTTTATTATTGTTTCATAAATGCATGCTTTTGTGGTTGGGGATAGCTTCTTTTTCTTCATAAGGATTCTATTGCACTATTATAGTCTAGCCTGACATTCTCTTGTTTCACGGTTTCTGTAATGCTCCATCTCTCCCTTCTGCAGGTGCTCTACACATTGTTAACTGAGCAATATTCCTTAAGAACTTGCTATAGCCAGTGCAAGTCCCTACTCTGGTTCTCTAGTTGCTTGTGACTCAGATCACCCATGAAGGGGCACCTTCATTTTGTCCACACACTTACACTGTTCTCAATATTAATTCTCAGCAACACCCATCTGCTCACTATGTTCAGTACAGAATTTCACTCATTCTTTTCTTTCAGCTCAGATGTCATCTCTTAAAAAGCCCGTTCTCTTTCTGTATTCATCTACCTCCTGCCACTTTTCAAACTTGAACTTAGTGGAATTATCCTCCAGTGTTGCTTTCTGTACAGATCTTTCTTGTGTGCAAACCTTCCCAGAGTGCACATTCAGGTGCATGCATTATGTTATGTGCAATTATACGTGTTTTTTTCCCCAAAGAAGAGTAATTACAATAATTACAGGTGGGATGTTTGGTCTAGTAGTTAAGATGATGTGTGGTATGCTTGAATTCCATGTCAGGGTAACTGGTTGAAGTCTTCGTTCCACTTTCAATTCCAGTTTCCTGTTGATGCACACCCTGGGAATCAGCAAGTAATGATTTAAGTAGTTGGTTCCCTGCTACCCACATGGAAGGTGATTGAATTTCAGGCTCTTGGCTTCAGTCTGGAATAGATTGAGTTGTTGAAAGCATTTGGGAAGTGAAATAGAGGATAAGAGATCTCTGTATGTCTTTCTGCTTTTCAAATAAATAAATAAATAAATAAATACCAAAAACCAGATCCTACATAAATCATTTATAATTATTCACAATAGAAATGGGTGCTCCCTAATTTGAGTAATTATAGACATACATTTCTTTTATTGTAAAATTTTGTTTCTCAAGAATAAATGTAAAGCTTTTTGAAAGGAAATATGAGGCCTTCTTTCTTAACTCCCAAACATTTAGCACAACAATAAATGTACAGTATGTATTTAAAAGAAGTGAATTAAATGAGTTAGTTAGGTGTTTGATTGAGTTATGGCCAATAGAATGTGAACGGAGTTATGTACCTGAATGCCAGGACTGGATTATAAAATCTTTGCATCATAGTCTTTCTACTCTTATTGGCTAGATCAAAACTGGAACTGCATACAGAATTAGCCTGGATCCCAAGGATCATTATGCCCCTCGCTGTGATGAGATAAATCACAACTGAAGATTTCAGGATTTATTTGCTTTTCAAGAGTTGGCATCATTTATCATGAGAATGTATGTTTTATGGGCTAACTAGAAATATAAGAGAATAAGTTTTACATTAGTTAGCAAAGACAACTTCTTTTACCCACATGATTGCTCCCATGAGTTTTTGCCCAATGATTAGAAGGCTTGAGTTACCTGAGGCTGCAAGCTCTCTGAAGATAACATCTGACTCTCCTTATCCTTAGTACTCACTGTAGCACATGCACACAGTAGGTCTCAGTAGGTAAAATCATTCATTCCTTGGGATCTGTAGGAGATTGGTTCCAGGACCAAAATCTGTGGATGTTCAAGTACCTTATATAAAATGCTGTATTATTTTCATATAATCTCTGTATATCTTTCCATATACTTGAAATCATCTCTATATTACTTGTAATACCTAATACAATATAAAAGCTAAAAAATTAGTTGATACACTATATTTTTAAGGATATAATTAGAAGAAAAACTTTTGTATGTGCTCAGTACACATACAACCCCCCTATTTCCCCCAATATTTCCCTCCAGATATGGAAAGCTGACTGTGCTTTTAGTGTGAGATACTTGTCCTAGGTAATCAAGGTATAAGTGTTGATTTTGCTGGTTCATTTTGTATCTGTTCCAAGTGTATATACACAAATATTTCAAATTTATTTAAATATTCAACTATGACAAACTGAGAACTTTATTTTCATTGACTTAAAGTGACAAATAGTAGTATAAGAGGAAAAGGATTTTAAAAGATTAGTTTTATAATACAAAGGATTGTATTCATTAAATAAACACCTTCTAAAAATAATACAAGGGAATAATCACACGCATAGAACTGAAGTTAGAATCTGTACTCTTACTTGAACTTCTTGGAAGAAAGTCATAGGTAAATGAAGAATGTTATATTCATGCACACATGCACACAACCATAGCCATCACATCTGTGCCCATTGTAACGTCCCTGCCTCTGGAGTGGACAGTTATAAGCAAATAGGCAACTATTACTCAGTAGGGTCACCCTCATACTAAAGTTAATTTTATAAAATCCTCACCTGGGTCTTGGTCAGTAGAGAGAATATTGGTTTTTCAGGAACGACATGATCTGCATTTCGCCCATCAAAGACTTAACATGCAGTGAAGTTGGCTGAGAAACTTCACACCTGGCTATTTCCCACTATGCTGTGCTACCTATTTTTCCCCAGGGAAATGATGGTAGAAATAGTTCTCTGTGTCTGGGTTGTTAGAGCTCTGAGGAAAGCTACTTTTTCTCTCATTACCTTTCCCTGCAGTTGCCATAACCTCTGGTCAGGCCCTAATGTTAAATCCATTTGAGTGATTGAGGAAACGTGATAGTTTAGCTAACAGTTACAGTGATTAACTGAACAATTTTTTTAAGAAACTGATTACTTTTTGGTTACATTTTTCTCCAGTCAGTTGGATAAAAAACTATCATTTCCATTTAGTTTAGGTTCATAAATCTGGTATGGTAGTTGGTGAGTGACTTTTTGCTAAAAATTCTCCAATCTTTTATTTAGAGAAAAATAAAATCTGAATATTATTTACTTTTTATTTTTTATTAATTTTTTGATTAATGTGTAATACATGTGCACTATCATGCAGCACAGTGTACTCTTTTAACACATGCACATAGAGTAAACTGATCATATAAGGCTATCTGCATTCCTGCCTCCATCATTCCCTCCATGTTTGGAGCCCACCAGCTCCTTCCTTCCTTCCGGTTCTTTAAATAGTATGTAATGCATGATGGTGATCTACAGTTGTCCCACTGTGCTGTGGAACACTGGAACCTAGTTAACAGTAATAGGTTCTAGAGTTGTTGATCCTAACAGTAATAGAAATATATTCTCAGACATTTCATAAGTTATAAATGTATGTAAGTACCTTTGTTAAACTCTGTAACCCTATTTAGATACTGATGGTAAGTTTCTAGGATAGTTGGCCACGCTGCCTAATTTCTTCTTGCCTGGTCTAACTTTTTGTTTCCTACTTTACTAAATAAGTTGCAATGAAGGGAGGGTAGTGAAGAGGAGATCTACTCTGGTAGAAACGGTTATAATTTCCTGATAGAGTGTGAATGTTTACTGAAGTCTGTCCACATGTGAAAGTCAGTCCACAAGGTAGTATTGATTGAACAACTACTATGAATGGTAACAAATTGAGGTATTCTGGAAAAATCTATATTTTATTTTCTTTATTGTTGAGGTATAGTCTATACATTGCCCATCAGCTTTCAAACAATTGAATATGAGAGATTCTAAAATACTGAACACAATTTAGAAATCACTTTTTGATTGTTTAATATACATAATATATTATGAAAATCAATTAACAGAATACAGAGCCATAAACATTAAATACAGGAGTGATTTGGCACACATCCTTCTTTACCTTTAAAAATTATCATTTATTTAATTTAAGAAAATAGTATTTGACAACTTTGTCTTTACAATAAAAATCGGGTCTGCTAGGGAGCGAGCAGTTTGTGCCATGGCTAAGATGCTGCTTGGGATGCCTGCTTCCCATATCAGAGTGCCTGAATCTGGGTCCTGGTTTCATTCTCGATTCTAGTTTTCTGCTAATATGCACCCTTGGAAGCAGCAGATTATGGTTCAAGTTGTAGCTTGGACCTGCCAACTACATTGGAGATCCGGATTGAAATTTCTGCTCCTGGCTTTTGTCTGGCCCAGCTCTGGTTGTTATAGGCATTTGGGAAGTGAATCAGTGGATGGGAGGTTTCTCTCTGTGTGCCTCTCATTCTCTTTTTCAAATAAATAATTACAAATTAAATTAAAAAGCAAAAAATTAGGGCTCAGAAAAATCATTCTCGTTATTTTAGTGTTGACTTAGGTTATAAATAGAAAACAAAGAATTGCCAAATTAAATATTGTGATATTGTTGGGTAACTCTCATTAGTGAGAAAAAGACTTTAAAAACTTACATGTATATGGAAAGCCAAGACACTCTGGCAAAAAAAAAAAAATCTAAATGAAAGATCTCTGCAAATGAGATCCCTTTGGAAAGAACAGGCCATCAAAGAAGGAGGTATCTTTCTCTGAAGGGAGGAGAGAACTTCCACTTTGACTATGACCTTGTCTAAATAAGATCAGAGTCGGCGAACTCAAAAGGCTTCCATAGCCTTGGCAACTCATGACAAGAGCCTAGGGTGATTACTGACGCCATAAACAAGAGTGTCAATTGTTAAGTCAACAATAGGAGTCACTGTGCACTTACTCCACATGTATGATCTCTGTCCTTAATGTGTTGTACAATGTGAGTTAATGCTGTAATTAGTACTCAAACAGTACTTTACACTTTGTGTGTCTGTGTAGGTGCAAACTATTGAAATCTTTACTTAATATATACTAAATTGATGTTCTGTATATAAAGATAATTGAAAATGAATCTTGATGTGAATGGAATGGGAGAGGTAGCGGGAGATGGGAGGGTTGAGGGTAGGAGGGAAGTTAAGGGGGGGGGGAAGCCACTGTAATCCAAAAGCTGTACTTTGGAAATTTATATTTATTAAATAAAAGTTAAAAGAAACTTACATGTATAGTTGGAAGGAGAAACTTGTTCTGAAAAGGTTGTTCTGATCGATCTGTTTGTTAAAGCATGCATAGGTGTGTGTGTGTGTGTGTATGTGTGGTGTGTTTGTCTATGTGTTTGTGAAGTACAACTGGAGAGTATCTCGTCTACACTTTGAGAGGAGTAAATATGTATGTTAACTGAAGCTAGGCAAATCATCAAGGCAGAATGTGATCACATTATAATCTTTAAAAACAGGAAACAAGATATTTTGATTAGATTTGAGGTTTTTTTATAGAATATGGAAATTCTAACCAGGAAAACAGTAAAATTGGTTGATGTTTCCCATGCCATTTGATTATCTTACCCTTCGTATGATGCCAGGTTGATTTTTTTTTATTTCCATGTTAGCAATTATTTTTTATATTCAAGTCACAGCACTCAGGATATTACAGCTTTTGATATTTGAATTTAATATCCTTATAGGACAACTGCTGAATCCATTAGTTAGCCATCTGGTTTAGAGTAGCTTGCCTGCTATTTCTTTAGGCTTTCAAATTCTTGAAATGTTTTGTACTAATGATCATTTGCATTTTAAATGTGTGCATGTGTGTTCATGTATATACTGACATCTTGCTGTAACAGTTCACTCTTTTAGAGCTGAATGAAATGAAAGAATTACTTCCCAAAAGATTTAGTAATTGAAATAGCAAAGTGATCTCATTATAAAGTTTTGCCACTAAATGTATTAGTTTCATATGAAAGCTGTAACAAGTTGCCACAAACTAGGTGACTTAAATCAAGCACATTTATTCTTTTCCAATTTTGGTGGTCAGAAATATGAAGTCAGTTTCACTGAACTGAAATGCAGGCATTGGCAGGGCCATTGTCCATCTGGTGGCTCTAGGGGAGAGTCTTTCTCCTTGCTTTTCTAGTTGTATTTCTTGCATTGCTTGGCTCATGGCCCCTTCATCTACAAAGCCAGCTGCTACACATCTTGCTTCAGTCTTCATAGTGCTTTTCTTCTTGCTATAGTAAAATGTCCCTTTATTTTCACTTATAAAGAACACTGCGGTTACATTTAGGACTCCTCCAAATAGTCTCATCTGAAGAGTACTAAATCACATTTGCAAAAACTCTTTTGCTAAATGAGCTAAGATTCACAGAATCCAGGGATTGGGACCTGAATATCTTTGAGGACCGTTACTCAGTTATGCCAGAAAGGGTTAACTCAGCAGGCAGGGGTTGCTCAAACCCTGCGCATTCCCAATGTTTTCAGGATTGGCTTTTCATTCTTTGTGCACCTGAGATCTTGTATCATTCCAGATAGTTCATGCTAAGAATATTTTTAATGGTGAATACCTATTTCAGTCACATTATCAGTTTGACCTCTTAATGGTGGAGGGATGCAGACTTGAGTTGCTAAGTCCAGTCTCACAGGTGCTGCAAGCCTATGTGACTGATCCTTAATAAAATCTCTGGACACAAAGGCTCAGGTGAGCCTTCCTGGTTGATAACATTGCACTTAGCCCAAGTTGCTGCAGGTTGTTAGTGAGAGAATTGTGTACAGTCTGTGTCACCACACTGGGGGAAGTCCCCTGGAAGCTTGTCTGGGCACTCCTGGACTCTCCTGCATTTACCTTTTCTCTGCTGAGTTCCACCCATATTTTTTCATGGTTATAAATTGTAACTGGTGTGCATAAGAGCTTTCTTGAATACTGTGCATCTTTTTTAAGATTTGTTTATTTATATGAAAAGCAGAATTACAGAGAGAGAGAGAGAGAGAGAGAGAGAGAGAAGGAGGGAGGGAGAGAGAATTTCGATCCACTGGTTCACTGCTCAAAATGGCCACAATGGCTAGAGCTTGGCTGACCCAAATCCAGGAGTCAGGAACTTCCCCCAGTTCTCCCTTGTGGGTATAGGGGCTGAATCTGAGTCTTTCTAGTGAATCGTTGAGCCTGAAAATGGTCTTTGAGACCCCAACACACTAGCCTATCAGGACAGATTACTCCAAAAACAGGATTAAGTAAATATTAGAATGAAAGATATCTGTGTATGTTTAAGTTGTCTTCAAAAAGTTGATGGAAAAGGCATATTATTAAAAAGATCCCCAAAATTCTTAGCATTAGAATAAACATTTTTTAATATCATTTTCCCACAAGCTTTTTGTAGTACCTTTGTATGTTCTGCAAGTAAAACGTGCAAAACAGAAAATGCCATCTTTGATAAAATATTAATATGAATAAAATTGAACCATCACTAGGATATGCAAACAAATGACTGAAAGCCATGAAAATCAGATGCTATATCCCTCATGCCATTGAAAAGTATCCGTCATGATATTTTAACTCTGTATGCAAATTTTAAGTGCAGACTTTGGAAATATATAAAGAAGTATCATACATATTCCAAAAGCTTAAAAATAAAGTTTATTCCTATATGACTTTGAAAATGACAGAAAATGAATGAAATTTAATTTATTGTGCTTTCATTGCTAATTCACCTCAGCATAGTCCAGAAGAAAGAAATCAAAGGACATGAATTAGACTATATTTTTCCTTGTAATAACAACCACCATCTAATGAACTGGGAAAAGAAGTCAGAAAATTATTTCCTTTACCTTGGAAAGGAACAGTGTTCAGAAAAGTGCTTGAGCTAATAAACCAGAATATGACGTGGTCTCAATTTTGGTGGAATGTTACTGAGAACAAAAAAAGGGAAGAGTTATTACTACTCGGGAGGGAATATGAATAAATGAATCAAGCAAGATGGATATCAGGTACATCTCATTTTCACACTTCCTCCTCACAAATCTTCAGTTAAAGTACTTTGCTAATTTTTAATGTGTGTGTGTGTGTGAGCATGCACACACAGTGCGAAATCAGTGTAGGACTGTACCTTTTGATATATACCTAATTAAACTGGAAAGTGCTAAAGGAACCCATATGTCTATGAGAACAAGGAAGCAGAGCAAGCTTTATACAGTGATCCAAGATAACACAGAAAAACCATACAATAGACTCTTAACTACTACAAAATTATAGAAGTAGGACTTTTGTCAAATTTTCTAGATTTTTGAAGAAGGTTTTGGCTGTCATCTGAGGTACATTTTATTGTGTGGAGTGTTGAACCAAATGAATTTGCTAGAAAAGACTGCTTATGAGTCATTGGGTGCTCCTTCCAGAAGTTTGACACATTTTTTAAAAAGATTTATTTATTTTATTTGAAAGGCAGAGTTACAGAGAGGGGGCGAGGGAGAGAGAAACAGAGGGAGAGAGAGAGAGATCTTCCATCTGCTGGTTTACTCCCCAAACTGCCACAATGGCTGGAGCTGAGCTGATCTGAAGCCAGGAACCAAGAGCTTCTTCCGGGTCTCCTATGTGGGTGCAGGGGCCCAAGGACATGGGCCATCTTCTACTGCTTTCCCGGATGCATTAGCAGAGAGCTGTATTAGAAGTGGCACAGCCAGGACTCAAATCGGTGCCCATATGGGATGTTGGCACAGCAGGTGGTGGCTTTGCCCGCTATGCCACAGCACCAGCCCATAGTTGGGCACATTTTGAGGACTAAGGTATATCAGATGGGGGAATGTAATTCTGGGTTATTAAAACATTCCATTGCATGATAGCATATGGGAGGCCTTGGGGGTGGAGAAGCATCAGGAACAAAAGAAAGCTGATATTAGGAATTGTACATGGCTTCGCATCTGCCAGCGTCTGTTTCTATGGCAGAATGCCTGACAATATTAAAATCAATATTTGGTGAATTTGGAAGTTACAAGGGGGCATTTCTGTGTTAATTAATGACCATATTATATTGCTTTACCTTTCATTACTTTAATTAAAATATCAAGCAAAGCTTCTTGGGAAATAAAAGGTTTATTCGAGCTTATAGTTTTGGGGTTACAGTTCAGGATTCACTATCTGTTGTCTGGAGGAGGCTGGTCAGGGTGAGTGCAGAAAAATGATATCATCCATGAACTCAAACAGTTAACTTCTTGGTAGAACCACCTTCCAAAGGCATGCCTCCAATGACCAAAAGAGCTCCCATTGCTACAATTAGATTAAATCTCCAGCCTTAATCCATCAACTATTAACATGAAGACATCAGAGTGTAAACATTTGCATATGGTTTGAGGAGACAAGTTCTGCATATTATGATAAATGACATCTGCATACACACACTTGAGAGAGTTTTGCTGCAAACTGTACCAGAGGATCCTGTGGTTGCCACCTGGAAACATCAGGCTGTGTAGACATGCTACTGTGGATCTGGAAAGTTTACACCAATATTGAAGGCAGGAGCCCAGACCTATAAAAAATACTTCAGTTCTTACTATTAAAACTGCTTCTGGAAAAGGGCAAAAAAAAAAAAAAAAAAAAAAAAAAAAGGCAACTAGATTCTCAGCGAGTAAGACAGAGCAGTGACAAGGGACCTTGAACCTGAACTCGACCTGAGAGCTGGAAGTGAATCTCCTGATAAAGTCTGAGCAGTGCTCCGCAGGTCCATTCAGATCTCCACAAGCAATTCAGGGGGTGGAGGGACTCTGGTCAGCAAAAGAGTCAGACCACCTGCAAACACGGGTGCAGTGTATATGGGGGTACTTCAAGAAGTTCATGGAGAAAGCCTGCGCCGATTGAGTTTTGAATGCTAATCTAGTCTTGGCTGCTTGTGGTAAAGCCTAGTAAGTGATAAATATTATTTCTTTTATATGCTATTGGATTTGCTAAATTTTTGTTAGAACTTTTTGTGTTCATGTTCTTGAGGAATTTTAATCTGTGGTTTTAATTTTTTTTTTTTTGCAATTTTGTAATCAGATTTGGGTAACAGAATAATACTTACCAAATAAAAGTGTTCAATGTTTTCTCTATTATTTTCTGGAAGACTTTTTTTTTGGACTTGGTTTTGCTTGCTTCTTAAATAGCTAATAATATTTCACCAGTGATGTTTCTGAGCTTTCATTGTAGAAAGTTTTTTTTGCCTTAAATTACGAATTTAATCTCTTTAATAGATATGGACTTTTCAAGTTATCTACTGTTTTTTGAGAAAGCCTAGATAATTGGTGGTGTTTAAGGAATGTATCCGATCAATCTATTTAGATACATGTATCAGCATGAAGTTAATTGTAATATTCTCTTATTATCCTTTTAATGTCTCCAAGTGCTGAAGTGATTTGCCTTCCTGTGGGTAATGTGTTTATTTTCTCTCTTTTTCTTGCTCAACCCTGCTTGAAATTTATCCATTTCAATGATCTTTAAAAAGAATCAGTTTTGGCTTCATAGATTTTTTTCCCTGTAGTTTTTTTGATATTCTATTTCACTGACTTATTCTTGTTTTTTTTTTTTTTGTTTGTTTGTTTTTTGTTTTTTTTTTTTTTAGTGTTCGTGTTCTAACTTACTTCTTATTTCACTGAGTTATTTCCTTTATTATTTTCCTTCTTTTACTTACTGTAGGTTTAATTTACCTTTCTCTTGCTAGTGTTTCTTTTAAACGGAAATTTAGATCTCTGGCTTTAAAACATATTGTCCTTTTAATAAAAGCATTTAATGTTACCTTTTTCCTCTAAACATTGATTTTTCTACATATCATAACAAACTCTGATTTAATTAAACTATTTTCAAATTCGATTTTTGAGTTTACTTCTGATCTATAGATTCTTTAATTTTCAGATATCTAAAATTTTCTAAATGTTTTTACTTTTGTTAATTTTTTGTTTGACTTAAAACATAATAATTGTACATATTTATGAGGTACAATGTGATACTTCAATACATGTATGCAATTTGTCATGTCCAAATTAAGATAATTAGCACTTGTACCTCCTTATCATTTCTCTATGTTTGGAGCCTTCAAGCTCCTTTCTGTTGTGGTCAGAAAATATTCTCTCTAAGACAAATGTATTGACATTTATTAAGACTAATTTCAGCCAGAGTGTGACTCATCCTGGTGAGTACTTTATGTGTAGTTTAAAAGAAAATGTAGGGGCCGGTGCTGTGGTGTAGCAGTAAAGCCGCGCCCTGCAGTGCCGGCAGCCCATATGGGCACCAGTTCGAGTCCCGGCTGCTCCAATTCCAATCCCTCTCTCTGCTACGGCCTGGGATAGCAGTGGAAAATGGCCCAAGTTCTTGGACTCTGCACCCATGTGGGAGACCCTGAAGAAGCTTCTAACTCCAGCCTTCGGATTAGCGCAGCTCAGGCCGTTGTGGTCAACTGGGGAGTGAACCAGCGGATGGAAGCTCTCTCTCTCCCTCTCTCTGCCTCTCTTTCTCTCTGTGTAACTCTTTCTAGTAAATAAATAAATTTTAAAAAAAATAAAGAATATGTATTCTGCAATTGTCTAGCATAATGTCTGAAAATGTTACTGAAGCAAAAGTGGTTGTTAGTGTTACTCAGGTCTTCTCTATCCACATAGACATTTTTGTCCAATTTTTCTATAAATTGCCAAAAAGAATGTGTTAGATTCTTTTTAAAAAATATTTATTTATTTGAAAAGCAGAGTAGCAGAGATGGAGAGAGAGAGAGAAAGAAAGAGAGAGACAGAAAGAAACAGAGAGATTGATCCACTATCTACTGGTTCACTCCCCAAATGGCTACAACAGCTAAATCTGGGCCAGGCCGAAGACAGGAGCAGGAAGCTCCATTTTGTTCTGCCACATGGGCAGGACCACAGATACTTAGACCATCATGAACTGCTTTCTTACACTCATTTGCAGGGAGCTGGTTGGGAAGAAGAGAATGCAGGATTCAAACAGGCACTCTGATACGAGAACCCAGCATAGTAAACAGGGACTGCTCCTGCTGTTCCACAGTGCTGGCCCTGAGTGCACTACATTCTTAATGATGATTGTGGATTTGTCTATTTCTGCTTTAGTTATGTCACTTCTTCATACATTCTGAAACTCTGTTGTTAGTCACCTTGATATTCGTAGTTATTATAGCTTCCTGATAGGGTGAACCTTCTAGCATTGCGTAATATTCCCTGTTTTGATATAATTTCAAGCTTTTCTGTGCTTTTTTTGCATGACATATTTTTCTAGTTTTTCCCTTTAGTGTGGTTGTTTCTTTATATTTAAAATACAACTTTTGTAGATAACATAAAGTTGAGTTTTGCTTTTACATGTAGTCTGGAAATTGCTGCCTTTTGACTAGAGTGACTGGTCTATTTATATTTAATATAATTAGTAATATGATTATTTTAGACCTGCCATTTTTTTCTGTTTACTTTATATTGGTCCTGCTTGCTTTTGTCCTCTGTTCTTTCTTTTATGTCTTCTTTTCGGGAATTCAGTTAGTTTTTGTATTCCATTTTATTTTCTTGGCTGGATTTTTGCTATATCTCTCTGCACAATCATTTTAGTGGTTGCTGTTGTGTTTACTTCACATACCTCAAAGTTAGCTCCAATCAATTCAGAGTGAATAGTTGAATTACTTCAAGTAAAATATAGCAACCTTAAAATAATCTATTTTTATTTGCAGACTCCCAGTGCTATTTTAAAAAAAAATTGTATGTAGTTTCTTTTTGATTTTGAAAAACCACTTATTTTCATTTTAATTGAAAGGCAGAAAGACAAACAGAGGGAGAGGAAGAGGAAGAGGGAGTGGGGTGGGGGAGAGAGAGAGACACACACATGCACAGAGAGAAATATGGAGAGGGAGAGATCTTTCAACTACTGGTTCACTCCCCAAATGTCCACAACCTCTAGGAGCCAGCATTGGGCCAGGTACAACACAGGAGCACTGAACTCAATTCAAGTCTCCTATGTGAGTGGCAAGGACCTAAGTATTTGAGCCATCTCATGCTACCTCTGAGCTACCAACAAAAAGTTAGCTCAGAAGTGGAGTACCTGGGACACAAGCCAGGCACTCTGATACAAGATTGGGATATCTCAAGAGGCAACTTAATCAGTGAGCCAAATGTCCACTTCTATCATTTGTATCATTTGTACTTTAACTAATCATGTTTATTACAAAGTAACTAAGGAATTGACGGGACTGGTGCTGTGGCATCGTGGGTAAAAGCTGCCTCCTGCAGTGCTGGCATCCCATATGGCCGCTGGTTTGAGTCCCGCTTACTCCACTTCTGATCCAGCTCTCTGCTATGGCCTGGGAAAGCAGTACAGGTGGCACAAATGCTTGGGTCCCTGCACCTGCATGAGAGACATAGAAGAAGCTCCAGGGGTCTGGCTTTGGGTCAGCACACTCCTGCCATTGTGGCCATCTGGGAAGTGAACCAGTGGATGGAAGACCTCTCTCTCTCTGCCTCTGCCTCTCTGTAACTCTGCCTTTTAAATAAATGAATAAATCTTAAAAAAAAGGGAAAGGAAATGACTATGCCTCTATGTATTCACCTAGCCAAAAGCTTTTCATGTTTTCCACATGTTATGTCTGTGGCTCTTTATCCTGTTGATCTGAATAGTTGCATTTGATGACATTTCCCTTTTGATTTCTGATGGCTCTTTTCTATTTGGGATCAATCTACTCAAGTTTTTCTTGAAAAATGCTTTACTTTGAAGAATGGCTTTACTAGATATAGTATTCTTAACTGATAGGTTCCCCCCCGCCCACCTGTTTAAAGCACTTTGAACATTCCATTTCAATTTCTCTGGCTCCCATAGTTTCAAATGATAAATTAGACATTTTTCATACTTTCCTATAAAGAATATAGTGTATGTTTTTCTTTCTGCTTTAAGTATTGTCTTTTTAAAGATTTATTTATTTATTTGAAAGTCAGAGTTACACACAGAGAGAAGGAGAGACAGAGAGAGAGAGAGAGAAAGAGGTCTTCCATTCACTGGTTCACTCCCCAGATGGCTGCAATCATTGTAGCTGTGCTGATCTGAAGCCAGGAGCCAGGAGTTTCCTCCTGGTCTCCCCCATAGCTGCAGGTGCCCAAGGACCCGGGCCATCCTTTACTGCTTTCCCAGGCCATAGCAGAGAGCTGGATCAGAAGTGGAGCAACCGGGACTCAAACCGTCACCCATATGGGATGCCAGAATGGCAAGTGGCGGCTCCACCCTCTACGCGACAGCGCCGGCCCCTTTATTTTTGATTTTCGAGTTTGACTATGATATATATATATAAGTTATATCCTGGTTAGGATTCATGGACATTCTTAGATCTATAAGCATATGAATAAAATATACAATGACATTAGCTAATATAATTATATTAGTTTATATTATACTATTATTAATATATTCATAGATATAAATAAATATACATTTTATAAAAAATTTGGAAAATTTTTAGATATTATTTAAATATTTTTCCATTTTTTTCTTTCTGGAATTCCCGTGAAACATATTTGGAACACTTCATATTGTCTTCAGAGTTTACTGAAATAGATTTTTTTTTCTATATTTTTTCTCCATCTTTTTCAGTAAGGATAATTTCTATAGATCTATCTTCAATTATATCAGTTATTTTTGTTTCATTTTCTCTCTACTCTTCAGATCAGTAAGTTTTTTTTTTTAAGATTTATTTATTTTACTTGAAAGAGTTACACACAGAGAGAAGGAGAGGCAGAGAGAGAGAGAGAGAGAGAGAGAGAGAGAGAGAGAGAAAGGTTTTCCATCCACTGATTCACTCCCCAATTGACTGCAACAGCTGGAGCTGCGCTGATCTAAAGCCAGAAACCAGGAGCTTCCTCTGGGTCTCCCACGTGAGTGCAGGGGCCCAAGGGTTTGGGCCATCCTCCACCACTCTCCCAGGCCACAGCAGAGAGCTGGATCAGAAGTGGAGCAGCTAGGACTTGAACAAGCACCTATATGGGATGCTGGCACCGCAGGTGGCAGCCTTACCCACCATGCCACAAGCCAGCCCCAACTTAAGTTTTTACTTTGTTATTTACTTTTCATCTTTATAATATCTTTCTGAAAAAAATATTTCTACTTTTATTTTGAGATTTTCTGCAACTATTGCTAGCACATTTTCTTTTAATTCTTTTTAAACCCAACATATTTTCTGTTACTTCTGTAAGCATGGTTGTAATAGCTTCTTTGATGTCTTTACCTGATAAATTCAACATCTTGCCCAAACTGGGCAGTTGCTATTGACTGCCATTTTTCTTGGATATGGGTCACAGTTGTCTATTTCTTTGCATATGTAGTAATTTGGGGTATTATTGAGTTTTTGTACTAGTAGGTATTTAACTTCCCTGGATTCAAATGGCAAACTTATTTGGCTCTATACATAACTGTTATCCATTAGGGCTTTTACACTGATCTCTGTGGTTATTCCCATATATGCAAAGATTTTCATCCACTTAAGGATTTTGTTACACTGCTGGTGCTGTGGCATAGCCAGTAAGGCCACTGCCTGCAGTGCCAGCATCCCACATGGGTGCCAGTTCGAGTCCTGGCTGCTCCCTTCCAATCCAGCTCCCTGCTAATGTGCCTGTGAAAGCAATGGAAGATGGCCCAGGTCCCTGGGCCTGTGCACCCACATGAGAGACCCAGAAGAAGCTTCTGCCTCCGGGCTTCAGATCAACCCAATTCTGGCTGTTGCAGCCATTTGAGGTGTGAACCAGCAGATGGAAGACCTCTCTTTCTGACTCTACTTCTCCATGTAACTCTGTCTTTCAAATAAGTAAAACAAATCTTCAATAAAAAAAGTATTTGCCACAACATCATCACGTTTAAGAAAATTAACAATGAATTCTTATGACCTTTTAATACCTGGTTTATATTCAATTTTCCCAATTGAACCCAACATGTTTTTATATTGAATTGGAATTTAAAAAGGGCTACAGACTCTTTTAAGGAATTAAGTCTTTTTAAAAATGATACTGATTTATTAAAATCAACTGTTCAGTTTTTCTGTGGTGTTACATATTCTGGCTTTGTCTAATAAACACTTTTTAAAGATTTATTTATTTATAAGGCAGAGTTACAGAGAGAGCGGGAGAGAGAGGGAGAGGGAGAGGGAAACAGAGAAGGGGAGACAGAGAGAGAGAGAGAGAGAGAATCTTCCATCAGAGAGAGAAAGATCCCCATATTGCTGGGCCAGTCTGAAGCTGGGAATCAGATGCTTCTTCTGGGTCTCCCACATGGGTGCACGGGCCCAAGCACTTTGGCCACCTTCCATTGCTTTCCCAGGCCATCAGCAGAGAGCTGGATCAGAAGAAGAGGAACAGATACTTGAACCAGCACCAGTATGGCATCCTGGAAAAATACTTCCCAGGTGATGCTACGTACTTCAGATCCATTCTATTAGGACACAGTCTGGCTGCTCTGCAGTAGACTGCTTGGTGGGCACAGGTGGTCCTCAGCTTCTTCCTTCCAGATTCCCTCCTCAGGAAATCATTTGATTAGCCAACTTGGGAATGACTGTCTCTCTTAGATATTGTGTTTTTGTGTGAGGATCATATTTTTCCTGCCAGCTGTCTTAATTTATGCCACAGTCAAAATGACAACTGACCCTCACATTTGTTCCAGCTATCACTGAATTCACAGCCTTGAAAAAAAGACATCTGAACTGAAACACAGTACCTTATTAAGTCATCCAGTGTACATTAGCACACTGCCTCATACCCTGAGGTTTTTCTATTCCTATCTCTTTGGTAGCTGTGCTCCATAAATCTCTGACTTCTAAAAGAGTAGCTGTTGTCATGCTTACAATTTACTACTTATTTGTTTTGTTTGATCGATATTAACAGCTAAGGTGAAAAAAAATTTGAGACAGTTAAAATGTGCATTTAGGAATGGAGTTACTGATATCGATTTTGGTGAGCTAGTATTCATTATGTGTTGGATTCCTGAATCACAGAAAACTTTTTTATGTTGTGCAGCTCAAGTCAGTTCCTACAGATTAGATTATATCAATGTGATTAAATTTGCTTTTATATATTTCAACTAGCAAGTCATTTCTATGGGCAAATAAAGACCTTTGAATTATCTTCTTATTTGATTAGGGCATGTTATATTTTTTAAACCTCTTTCTCTCTCTTTTCTAAATCAAGATTTAGTCATCTTAATTAGAAGTGGTAGGCCCTCCAGCCAAATTTTAAATCAAGGCAACAGCCTTGGTTTTTGAAATGGCAGTGGACATTGGTCTGAGGAGACCTTGTTTTATTGCCATTCGCATGGCAGCAGGAAGCAGAGCAATTACTATTACCAAGTAATTTAATACTGTTTTATTAAACGTGGTCTTTCATCTTGGTAAGGAGTTCTGGGATTCATGAGGATGTCCATTCTCAGTGAAATACTATCCCATTTACATAGACTAAGTCCCAATTGCTAGTCATATTATAAAAACATAAAAGAATAAAGACGAACTAAAATCTGAGTAGAGAATAAAGTATAAGAATCAATTAATGAGCATCCTTTTAAGGAATTATGATACCATTACTTTAATAGTCAGATACACTTCTCTTTCTTACCTGAGCTAACGTTCTGTTTTTACATCAGGTACTTGACATGTTAGACCACAGAAGAGGAATTAAAACTTGATTCATGGTCCCAAATAGAGTTTAAATCATTTAGATAAACTTAATTGTACAACGAAATGCCTGTTTTAAAATAGTAGGTGGCTCTTTCAGCAGACGTTATTTGGTGTTTAAATTACAGTTTACTTTGCTCAGTACATTTCCTGGAGGAATGGTGTCTTAGGCATTTTAAAGAACTTATATGGAAGGAAATATTTTAATGCAAAGCTTTTTGTGTAAAAGTGCCTTGGAAACATAAAGTTTCTCTCATAATACTTTTAAGATCAACTATTATTTCTCCCAATGCAAAATGGAAAAATTAAATCAGAAGTGAAAGCATTTTCTCCTAAAACCAGAAAAGGACTCCAAATCAATTGAATATTCATTTTATTTTTCATCTTTGAGTAGTTCCTTATCCCTCCAGACCAGACAATTTGTGTTATATCATGCTTTCTGTTTTTATAAGCAATTTTGTGTCTATATTTTCATATGAATATAAAAAATTTACTCCCCAATATTTAAGTCCATATCCATTGATTTTTTTTTCTGATTTTTAAATAATACTTGGTTCATCCCTACCCTAACCCAGAGGTTTTTAATCCTTAGAGCCATAGTGTCCCCAGTCTCTGAATCTCCTGCTTGGAAGAATGAGTCCCACCTCAGTGCTTTCCTGGCCACCTCCAGTGGATTGCTTTGGTGAGGGATTGAGCACTGGCTCCTTTGACTATGGTCAGTTCCACCCCAGCTATGGCCATTCCCACTTGGCCTTTTGGATTTCTCTTTTTCACTCCCCAGGATTCCTGGTTATCAATAGTAACAATAGAAATGAGGTGTCATCTTTATTGGGCCAAGAGAGCTTCTTCGCCTGAGTTCTCTTGTTTTTTTCAGGACCTCCAGTGAAGAATTAGATTTCACAAAAATTATTGTGGATTTGTTATGGGTACCATAAAATTTCTGCCAAAACACCTACAACCATATTCTCCAGCAAAGCAGAAAGGTGCACTTCTTCTTCTTTTTGTTTAAATTTATTTGACAGATAGAGTGAGACAGTGAGGGAGAGAGACAGAGAGAAAGGTCTTCCTTCCATTGGTTCACCCCCCAAATAGCCGCCATGGCTGGAGCTATGTCGAACCGAAGCCAGGAACCAGGTGCCTCTTCCTGGTCTCCGACGTGGGTGCAGGCGCCTAAGCACCTGGGCCATCCTCCACTGCCTTCCTGGGCCACAGCAGAGAGCGGGACTGGAAGAGGAGCAACTGGGACTAGAACCTGGTGCCCATATGGGATGCCAGCACTACAGGTAGAGGATTAACCAAGTGAGCCAAGGCGCTGGCCCAGAAAGGTGCACTTCTACTTCTTAAGGGGTTGGCTTAGGTCTTCAAAATATACTGCTGTCATACTTGGACAAACAAAGAGCTTTTGTATTTTTCTTTATATTTAAATCATCACTACATGTGGCCACAACATTGGTGGCAGACTTCAAATGTCCCCATAGGGGGTCTGGTTCCTCAACTCAGAATCTAGTTCTGAGTATTCTATGAAGCTGTCAAGCAGTTGTGATAATTTCCTCAAAATTATTTTTCTTGGGGCTGGTATTGTGGCAGTAGTGGATTAAGCTGCTGTCTGTGATGTCAGCATCCCATATGGGTGCAGGTTGCAGTTCAGGCTGCTCCACTTCTTTTTTTTTTTTTTAACTTTTATTTAATGAATATAAATTTCCAGTGTACAGCTTATGGATTACAATGGCTTCCCCCTCCCATAACTTCCCTCCCACCCACAACCCTCCCCTCTCCCTCTCCCTCTCCCCTTTCATTTGCATCAAGATTCATTTTCAATTCTCTTTATATACAGATCAATTTAGTATAAAGATTTCAAGAGTTTGCACCCACATAGAAACACAAAGTGAAACATACTGTTGGAGTACTAGTTATAGCATTAAATCACAATGTACAGCACATTAAGGACAGAGAACCCACATGAGGAGCAAGTGCACAGTGGCTCCTGTTGTTGACCCAACAAATTGACACTCTAGTTTATGGTGCCAGTAACCATCCTAGGCTGTCGTCATGAGTTGCCAAGGCTATGGAAGCCTTTCAAGTTTGCCGACTCTGATCATATTTAGACAAGGTCATAAAAGAGAGTGAGGATAGTAAGGAATGATCCTAAGAGTGGCATTTATCAGGTTTGAACAATTATACAGCATTAAGGGGGGAAGAGGACCATCAGTACACACAGGTTGGGAGTAGAGCCATTGGTGGTAGAGTAGAGGTTATGATGACAAAGGAATGAGGCCCAAGTGCGCTAGACAGGGTCTAGAACAAAGGACAGAGTCATTATTAGAGGAGCTAAGAAAGGTGCTGTCTAAGCTACAATTAAGTTTTCTGATTGAGAGGCAAATAGAACCTGATAGAAGGGGCTTGATAATAATCTGTTGGGCTTTAGGCCTTGTAAGTTAAGAGGCCCAGACCTATCTATCTCTTCACATGGGGTATATCCTAAGGGAGGTGTGAACCTCCTAGGGGAAGGCACTCTGTTGACTTTCATTACTTGGCTGGGCTGGGAGGAGAGCTGGCCAGGTAAAGGTAGGGGGCATCTCTAACAAGAAATTGACAGTTCTGCCTGCAATGTTGCTGACCCTACTTGACCATCCCCTCAGCTGCAGTGGTCACTTTGGAAGTTGGGCTGAGTGAAGGGCTTTTCAGCTTAGAGCCAATAAGATCAGTGGCTCTGACCTGGGCATCCTTCGACTCCAGGGCAGGTCCATTTCCAGTGATCCAACTCTTGGCAGAGCTGTCAGGGCTCTTCACAAGCTGACTTCTGCTGAAGCCCAGGCTTACCACATGCAAAGCCACTGCAGTGGACTGGCCTGTTGGGTCTCCTTGAGGGCAGATCACTGTGCAGATCAGCCATTAATAGGCCTGCCACCCATTGCTTCTGATGCTGAGCTTTCTTTTCCTCCTGGTTTGTGTTAAAGCAGACCAGAGGATGCAAGTCAAGGGAGTGCCCGTGTCCCATCTCTAATCTTCGGTGGCCTGAACTACAAGTCTATAGTCACAGGCATGTTCTGTAGCAGTTTTTCTAAAGTAGACAATGCCCATGAGGAAAATTATATTCTCACTTTAAAACTTTCTTTCCCTTTGGTCTGAAAGGGAGGTTTTTTCTACTTACTGCTTACTTCGCTGATGGCGAAGTGAATCTAGCTATGAGATTATTATTTAAGCTCTTATTTTGGCTATGCTATTACAGAAAAATGTTAGCCATCTCTTTTATAAGGTCTAAAGATTAAATTGTACGTCCTACAGATTCCTTCATAATAGAATTAGTTTCCTACCTTGAAGAGAATAGAGAAATGAAAGAACAAGTTGGGCTTAGAATAGAGAAATGAGGGAGCAAGTCCTAGATCGCTTGCTGACAATAGCAATATCACATGAATACTTAGCAAACCGTTTCAACCATTAGATAACAACTTAAGAAAACATTTACCAGAAGGTCCAATGCCTTCTATAAATTTTAAGAATCATGTATTTGAAAACACCTCTTAAATATCTAACATGGTGTAGTTTGTTAACCAGTAAACTTAAGCACAACCATCTAAAATGTTTTTAGTTTCTTTCTACCAACAAGTTTAAAACATGATACACAGATTCAGGTCACACAAATTAAAATGTATCTTTGATTGATTTTAGCAGCTTAAATTTATGGACAATCTTATCTATAAGCCATTTAAAATAAAACTCTTAATAAAATTTCCCCATGAGGACATACAATATGTACGCACATATAACATAGCATAATAGACCAATATAGCAATTTTAAAAACTCTTTTTGTAGATTGCCAATTGATTTGAATTGCTTTTTGTTTTTAGTAACCTCAGTTAACCATACTTTCTCTCAGTTGGTACTGTTAATACATTATTGGCTTCATCTGTTTACAGAGCCATCCCAAAATACTGAATACAATAGAAGTGGCTGGAAAAAGTCAATAGGAACCTATAGGAGGACAGCTAAACACAGAACCAACAACGCTTTAGTTTTATGAGCAGCAAATCATATACAACTGTGGATGACAAAAGACTTTAAGTCACCATGTTTAAAATTATAAACTCATCAACCAACAAGAGGCACTTGCTTACTTCACAGTATTTTTGAAAGCACCTGTAGGATTTTACAAGTATTTAACCCTTTAGGCCTCTGGGGCTTTCTCATTAAGATAACTATCATATCTAGTAACACAAGATCATTAGACTTTTTAATTCTCAAACATTTGTATTAATAGAATTATCCATTATAGAAACTTAAATTCTGGTACCACATCACATCTTGACAGTCCTTATAATATAATCCAAATAGACTGATTAGTTGGTGTCTCTATAAGATGAGAGACATAGGTCCTTCGATTTTTTCAGTTGGGCCCAAACTGGAAAAACCAAAGTCCAGGATTTACTGGAAATTTTAGAGACCAGATTGTTTGAAACTTTGATTTTTTGAATGCCTGTCAAGAATGCCAAGAAGGCTCAAAATCCAAAATATCTGGTTGAAATAAGATTCTTTAAAATCATGACATAACATAGACCAAATTTGATCATTGTTACAAGGTGATTATTCAAATCTTTGAAAATAAGCACATATTTAAATAACCCATAGCTCTTAATAAAAATTCAGCTGTTTTTGAACAATTAGAATTTAACAGACATCAAGAGAACATAATAGATTACTTTAACACATTGCTTTAACAGAGCATCAGAGTTTAATTCTATATCAAAGAGAAATTGAGCTTCCTGTGATCTTTTGCTGTGAGGTTTCCTTCCTTTACCTTCTTTCATATTGATGACCATGTTTCTGTGTTTCTGTGTGTAAGACATCTTTAAGCATCTTTTGCAGGGCAGGATGAGTGGCAACAAATTCTTTCAGTTTCTGTTTGCTATGAAAAGTCTTAATTTCACCTTCATTCACAAATGAGAGCTTTGCAGGATATAATATTCTGGGCTGGCAGTTTTTCTCTCTTAGTACCTGGGCTATGTCTCGCCATTCCCTTCTAGCTTGTAGGGTTTCTGATGAGAAGTCTGCTGTGAGTCCAATTGGAGATCCTCTAAGAGTAATCTGATGTTTCTCTCTTGCACATTTTAGGATCTTTTCTTTATGTTTCACTGTGGTGAGTTTGATTACAACATGTCGTGGTGAGGATCTCTTTTGGTCATGTTTATTAGGGGTTCTATAAGCTTCCTGTACTAAGATGCCTCTGTCCTTCTCCAAACCTGGGAAATTTTCTGCTAGTATCTCACTGAAAATGCCTTCTAATCCTTTCTCCCTCTCCATGCCTTCAGGAACTCCTTGAACCCGAATGTTGTGTTTTTTAATAGTATCCTGTAGATTCCCGACAATATTTTTTAGATTTCTAATTTCTTCTTCTTTTCTTAGGTTTGCCTGTTTCCTTTCCTGTTCTCTGTCTTTTAAGTCTGATATTCTCTCTTCTGCTTCGCCCATTCTGTTTTTAAGGCTCTCTAATGTGTTTGTCATTTGATCTATTGAATTCTTCATTTCATTATGATTTCTCGTCACTATCACCGTTTCTTGTTCCACTAGTTGTTTCATTTCATTTTGATTCCTCCTTAATGTTTCATTTTCACGAGAGAGATTTTCTATCTTGTCCATTAAGGATTTCTGTAGTTCAAGAATTTGTTTTTGAGAACTTCTTAATGTTCTTATCAATTTTTTGAGATCTGCTTCTTGCATTTCTTCTATCTCATCATCTTCGTAATCTTGAATTGGGGTGTCTTTTTCATTTGGGGGCGTCATAGTGTCTTCCTTGTTCTTGTTACCTCGGTTTTTGCGTTTGTTGTATGGCATGTTGGAGATATTTGGTTTCTTCACTGTGGTGTTTTTTCTTGTTACACTATGGCTCTATATTAAGTGGACTGTCTGCTTTTGATGGATCCTTAGAGGCTTGAGATGAGTGTGGACTGAGAGCTGTGTTTGGTTCCTCAGGGTTGAGGGTGTGTCAAAGATGACACTCCCAGGTTAGGTGTGGTAAATCTCTCTTTCTTTCTTTTTTTGATTCAAAAGGGAAGTAATTCCGCACAGCTGAACGTAATTGAACGTAGTTAGCAGGCGAATGATATACCCACAGGAGCCAGAGATCAGAAGCTCTTTCCCAAGGACCACACAGGGAATCTCTGCTGCCCTCAGTGTGGGCTCCAATTCTCCTGCAGTCTCCCACTGGGTTGCCAAGTTAGATGCTAATCTGCTGTTATTTCACCCCTCCCCCCAGAGTCAGGTTTTTCTGCTAGGCTCAGGGCCAGTGCAGACCTGAGGTCGCCTTGCTTATGACGTATGTCAAAATGGCGCCTGCTCTTTGTCTTGCTCGCCTTTGAGAGGTGAGCGGAAAGAGAGAAACTTGTGTCCGTATCGGTCACTTTTTTTTTTCCTCTCTCTCTTCTAGTTAGCCTGGTGAACTTTTCCCCACAGAGTTTCAAGCCTCGTTCCCTCTAGTTTCCTCTTTCCGCTTGCTCGCCCGCAGGTGTCTTGGGCTATTGAGGTTCGGCTCACCTCGCGTTCCAGCGCTGGTGTGTTGAGTCTGCCGCTGGTGTCCCGAACTTGGGCTCCTACGCTCTCCACGCAGGTCCACTGTGAATCACTAGTTCCGGAAGAGTTTCCTCTGCTGTTTCTTCCCCTACTCTTCCTTGACCCTGCAGTATCTCCACTTTTATTAACCTGTCTCTCCCCCCGGACTAATAGTGTGCTCCCTTCCTATTCTGCCATCTTACCGCTCCCCAGGCTGCTCCACTTCTAATACAGCTCCCTCCTAATGTGCCTGGGAAAGAAAAAGAAGATGGCTTAAGTACTTGGGCCCCTGTACCCACCTGGGAGACCCAGATGAAGCACCTGGTTCCTGACTTTGGCTTGGCCAGCCATGGCCATTGCAGCCATGTGAGGAGTGAATTAGTGGATAGAAGATTTCTCTCTCTCTCTCTCTCTCTCTCTCTCTCTCTCTCTCTCTCTCCCTGTAACTCTGCATTTCAAATAAATGAATCTTAATTTTTTTCCTCTACCTCTAGAAGCAATAATACATGCTGGAGAGTATTATGCTTGGAAGAATAATTAGCAATATGGAAGGAGAATCCCATTCTACAATATAATATATTTGTTCCAAATATGCCACACCTTTTTTTTTGAATCAAAAGAAATCTGGCTTGATGTTTACTTATAAACACTATCTTGAAATTCTTAGTTATTTGGAGCTCATGTAGTCGTATTTCCTCAGGATAATGTGGGATTCGCAGAACTCACCTTGTCTAGAGTAGTTTCTCAATCTTGACACTATTCATATTTTAGACCAGATAATTCTTTTAGTTGTGAGGGGCTGTGCTGTGTATTGTGGAGTATTTTACGGCATCTTTGTTCTCTACCTACTAGATACCAGAAGTTCCTCTTAGGTGCTTATGCAGGAAAACAGCATCCTCCTTCTTCACCTGGGACAACCAAAATGATCTCTAGGCATTGACAAACTGCTTCTTGTTGAGAGCCACTGCTTGAGAACAATTGGAAATGGGCCTAGTTTCAGTTCTAGCTCATGGCTGCTACTCACATTTGTCTGTACCAGTGTCTGCTGGTCCTTGGCTTAAAGGCTGAAGTTTCCTCTTTTCCTCTTGCTGAATCATGACGGTGTGGGCCAATGCTCGCAGGCCCTATTACTTGCTGCCCAAATTCTTTAGGCACCAACACAGTGATTCTGCTTAGGGGGTGTATAAGCTTTGAAAGTGCTATGTGTACAGGCCAGACCCTTGGGAGACTCTGTCCCTATAGTTTGATGATCCAGTTCTTTCTGAATTCAGATCTTTTCTATCTCCTTTAATTCTATAGCTCTTCTCATTTTAGGTAATCTCCTACCATGCTATTATGAAACTAGTTTTGAGATCATTTCTTAATTATCTTGGAAAATTAGGACTATACTTCCAGAACACCAAACTTAGGTTTTCTTGCCAATACCCAATATAAAAAAACTACAATTTACTTAAGCTCTTTGTTTCGCTAGTTGTTATTATTATTACTCATGTTACTATTGTCTAATTTCTCTCCTGTGCTGTATTTTCTCTCATTTACTTCTCGACTCCTTTTCTTCATTTTGTTTTCTATTTCTTTTTCATAAATGGCTGTTTTAAGTACAAAATTGAGTATTTGGGAAAGGATGGGAAGCACATCTATCCTAGATTCTGCAGATTCAGAGGAGAATTATGGTAGAGAGTGAAAATTACACCCGTTTCCTGGGAGGGAAAAAAGCTGTACATCATGTGGGATCCAAAAAGTAAAGTACAAAACATATTATTTGAAAATTTTGTAATGCCAAAAAATGGACTGCTTACATCTTACTTTCTTGAAATACATTTTGTTTCTGTTCTAAAGTTGGCAGCAAACATTGAACCTTGAAGTCACAAGCTTTGGCTTATACCCAAGGATGAAGGAGTATTTGGTGGAAAATACACAGCTTAGTGGGAATATTTTGCCACAGGAGAGGTGGCTACTACAATTTCTTAGAACACTAAAAAATACTTTTGAATCACTGTGAAAGTTGGGGCAGGATTGAGATTCATCCATAAATTTGGGAAGGAAAAAAAAATCCCGGCAGTTTCCAGAGCTGGAAAATCACTGATTTTCCTTTTTCTTATACACAGAAGGTCAGCAATTCTCTGCCATTTCCTAAATATCAACACATTCCAGGCCACTCTCTCTTTACTAATCTCTAAACTGTCCCCCGACCTCCACCAAGACACTACTACCAGGCTCCTGGAGAGGTTGCACTGGCCTGCCCTCTCTCTCCTCCCTCTTCAACCTGACTGAGAGTGCTCACACAATCTCCATGGTCACTAAGGGAGCCTCATTGCTTCAAGAGTTGGACATTTCAGGTGTAATTTTTTCCAAGGACGAGCTCTGGTCATGGTGTCAGGTCTCCTGGTTAGGAGGAAAGCCAAGCTCTAGTCTGAATGTGGCAAATGGCAGCCATTCAAAGTGTTTTGCATTAGGGACAAATGTCTCTTGCTCAACTTCCATAGAACTTGCTTTTCGTCCAGTTCATTTAGATCCTTCCTAGGCAGTAATCAGGCACATGTCCTAGAAAAGTCATAGATATTTCTACCCTTTTGTGACATATTTTCTGAACTGTGTGCTTCCAGATACTTTTACCTGGCTTTATTGGAGTCCTTAACCTTGATCAGTACTGGAAGGCAACATTCTGAAGGATAGTTTGATTTTTATTATGATGTACCTATCTTGTTATTACTAGGCTCATCTTGACTAACATGAGACCCAGCCAAAACAGCAACCTAATTTGCACCCAAATTCATAAGCCAATGGTATCCTATATGGAGATTTAAGCCAAGAAACAAAAGTTTGTTGATTAATAATAACCTAGTATTTTTTGGTAGAATGCTGTGTTTTAGATGATTCTTATCTTAGAGTAGATACTGAGTGTATTTCATCCCTTCCCTTGTCCTTTGCTAAGGTAGGCTCTTATGGATCCTTGCTGACTGCTCGACCTTTTTTCTAGGAGGCATTTGCTACTGGATACTATGATCATGATAGTTTTTATTGGATATTAAGTCATCATGTGATGAAACTATTTTATCTTAATCTCAGATCTCTGCTCTTTCCTGGGCACAAATCTGACATTCTACCCTTCAATCAAGATAAATGGAGACTTGTAGGTGTTAGCAGGAAATGAGTAGATTGTGGGAGAGCCAAGAGTACTGCCTGAAGCTGACATATAGAATCACTATCCACTTGTCTGCCCACCCCTGCCCTTGCATTGAGAATGAGAAGGACAATTAGTGTATACAACAGCGAGGTGACTTCACAGAAGAGATCTGAATGCTGATTAGAAACCTCTTTGGTTTATGTGAAAATCCTCTTTTTAGATACTAGTTTTGGAAAGAGGACTTAGGATATAATGTTAGGAATGAACAAATCCAACTCCTTGCAGGAAAGGTGCAGGCTAGTGAAAGATTCAACATTTTCACACCTGTGTGCAAGATAATGTTAACCAACTAAGTAGAAATTTCATGGACTAGGATTAATGATCCAATGATTATTCATCCTGGGGTTTTTACCAGTTTTACGACAGAAGAGGGGAAATAAAGTTATCTATTCTCATTCTTTGCTAAAACAGTATGGGTTCCTAGAAATGGGCAGATGCTATTAAGACTCAAAGATTTTATTAAAGTTTTTGTGTAAATGTATGTGTATGTAAATATGTATACTATAAAAGAATGAAGCAAAAATCTGATAGATAAATTAATATAGACTAGTAAAACAAGTTCAAGAATTTTGAAAGAGCAGAAAAGGAAGACCAGAGAAACAAAAATTGTTGAGAACAAAAAGAAAAATAATATACTTTATTTATTTTTTTGAAAGATTTATTTATTTATTTGAAGAACAGTGTTACAGAGAGGCAGAGGCAGAGAGAGAGGTCTTCCATTTGCTGGTTCACTCCCCAGATGGCCACAGTAGCCAGAGTTGCAATGATCTGAAGCCAGGAGCCAGGAGCTCCCTTGGAGTCTCTCATGCGGGTGTAGGGGCCCAAGCATTTGGGCCATCCTCCACTGCTTTCTCAGTACATAGCAGAGAACTGGATCAGAAGTAGAGAAGCTGGGACTGGAACTGGTGCCCACATGAGATGCTAGCACTGTAGGCGATGGCTTTACCCACTATGCCATGGCCCCAATAATAGAAGATGACTTTAATTCAAACTCTCTCTCTCTCTCTCTTTCACACACACACACACACAGAGAGAGAAAGGGAGAGAGAGAGAGAGAGAGAGAGAGAGAGAGAGAGAGAGTTGTTTCTTGCATGAATCTGACATTTTTGGCTATGTTTCCTAACCTTTTAATGCTCCATCTCCATCTTTATACAGCCAAGTTCATATTGCTGGCTTGGAGGCTAATGGGCTCTTACATTGGTCTTGAATATCAGCTTTCCAAGGCACAAAAACCAAACCCCATTTTCCATACTAGACTACAAAATCTACTACCTGAAAATGGGTGGATGAGGAGCTCTGCATTTTCTTTCCTTAGCATTTACACACTTCAGACATAATGTTTGACTCTGGTACTGCAGATCCTTTCATAACCTTAACTCTCTTCTGATTTCTGAGAATTAAATTGGACTTTGGAACTGGGACTGAAGTATATTCTACTCGTTGATGTTGACAGATGATAGTATGCTGAGATCAGAGAACTTATTTTTTTTGAACAATGAGCATGTGGAAATGAAGGCAAGCTAGGAAAAGAAAAAGAATGTGCTGGAGTGTATGGCAGCCATGCATATCCTGGAAGAAATACCCAAAAGCAAGAGAGGACCCAGGAGTGCTATTGTATGAAAGAACAATGGTGTCCAGTGAGAAATCTGAATGCCTATGAATAACATCATTAGATGTAACATGGATGACCTTTAAGAAGGAGAAAGGGAACTTGATTCCCGTTGTTTTGTGTGTGTTCCCCATGGGTTCTTCACCAGTTCTCTCTGCCCCGGAAGGTTCCAGTCTGATGGTTTTCACAGACAGCTCACTTCTCCATCTCTGCTCCCCACAGTGGTACCAAAGGGCTGCAGTTATTAGCAATAGACTTTCTGGAGAAGAGCTACATAATTTTCAAGGGGACTTAACATAATTTGGTTTGGCTAAATACCATTAGGATCAAAAATGTGCTCAGCGCTGGATGTAATTCATCTACCTCTTTTAATGGCTACCATTTAAATTGTATTTGAACATTGGAAACAAACGTGCTTCCATTGCGAGTCTGTAGTCTTTAACACAGTTTCAAAATTCCAGAGGAAAATGCTGCATTGCAGCTTTCCTGTTTTTGCAGCCGATCTGTTGGCAGGCAGCTGCAGAGGAGGGGCCACCCCAGAGGCAGCTTGTTTTGTCTCAGCAGATCCCTCAGCAGACTCTGGAATGTAATGAGAAAAGTGTCCACAGCTTGCCTGGGGCAAAAGGGGCTGGGGAGAGAAGGCTTGATACACAGGTATTAATTAAAGAGGTTTGCTTATCTTCATCATTTATTTTATCCTGTTATTTATTTACTGATTGTATTTTTCATTATTTATTTGAGGAGAGAGGGAGAGGGGGAGAGAGAGAGAGAGAGAGAGAGGAAAAGAGAGAGAGAGATCCTATCTACACGTTTTAACCTCCAAATGATCTCTCTCTCTTTTTTTTTTTTTTTTTAATTTTTTGGCAGGCAGAGTGGATAGTGAGAGAGAGAGAGACAGAGAGAAAGGTCTTACTTTTTGCCGTTGGTTCACCCTCCAATGGCCGCTGCGGCCGGCGCATCACGCTGATCCGAAGCCAGGAGCCAGGTGCTTCTCCTGGTCTCCCATGGGGTGCAGGGCCCAAGCACTTGGGCCATCCTCCACTGCCTTCCCGGGCCATAGCAGAGAGCAGGCCTGGAAGAGGGGCAACCGGGATAGAATCCGGCGCCCCAACCGGGACTAGAATCCGGTGTGCCGGCCCCGCAAGGCGGAGGATTAGCCTGTTAAGCCACAGCGCCGGCCAACCTCCAAATGATCTCAAGTGCCAGCACTGGGTCAAAGTCAGAGGCCAGGAACTCCATCCAGGTCTCCCATGTTGTGTGGCAGAAACTCAATTACTCAAGCTTTCTCCCTCTCAGGGTCTACATTACCAGGAAGCTGGAAATGGGTAGTCCCACATGCATCTTAACCAGTATCTTAACAGGCCAAATGCCTGCACTTTAGTATTTATTTAAAAAAAATTATTGGTTGTTTATCAGGCAGTATACTCTTTTCAAATGTTCAGGTGCTATTTATTTTTGAAATTATGGGGAATTCATGAAACAGATGCAAGCTGCTGTGTGTGTGTGTGTATGCTGATATTCCTATTGGCATTGCTTAATTTTAACCCCAGCAAATGGACATTATATGTCTTGACCATCAGTGGACCTGCCAGATGAAGACCCTTTGCAAGCTGAGCAAAATTCAGTGAAGGATTTATAAGATAAAGATGTCTACTTGTTCACTTCTATGTGCATACTTTCTCCAGTCATTTATAAACTATTTCTGCCATATTCTAGGCACTGGAAACACTGGGATAAACAAGAATGAAATGATCAACCTCAAGAGCTACTTTTTAATATGAGCCAAATAGCAGTTCTCAAGGGTGTCTAGGAGTCCCCTTAGAAATTTTTCTTCCTTTGTTTCCTAGGTCTAAGGCTTGGCTCCATTGTAATGTCTGTGTTTTAGTCCAGCCAGAGCAGTTTCACACCACTTTTCTTTCAAACTTGGCTGCTAAATGTCATTTGTGAAGGAATGGCACACACATGAAACAGACACACATATCTCTTGCTCAAACTGACTTGATTTAGTTAATATTACAGATGTGGACCATAAGATAACTTGACTTGTTGAAGGTCATTTGATCAGTGAGTAGCAGAGCAGATGTCAACTCAGAGTCCTTGTCATTGTGTCTTCTGTTCCCAGGTGTCCTGATATGAGCTCACCTTGGCTTGGTGAGGGCAGAGCCACACAACTCCCAGTATCGTCACCTACAAATCAAAGTCCTGTTGGAGACCGGTAATTGAACACTTTGGCTTCACTTGTGAAAATCCCTTCATCTTTTCGTGGTATGGGTTGAGTTCCCCTTATCCAAGATTCTTGGGACCAGAGTGTTTTGGATTTCAAATTTGTGGATTTTAAAAAGTTATTTCATAATATTTGTGTATACATAATGAGATACCTTGGAAATGAAGTCCAGTAAACACAGACCATTTATGTTTCATGTACTCCTCATACACAAAGCCAGAAGTAATTTTATACAACGTTGTTAGTGTACTTCACTTGGCTGTGAGCTTTGTGTTCAGATGTGGAATTCTCTGTTTGAGGCCTCATGTCACTGTGCTCTAAAAGTTTCAGATTCTGGAGCATATTGGATTCAGATGTGCAGATCAGGAATATGCAACCTATAGTAATTTTGGTTCACAGAGGTTTGTCTTTTCTAAAGAACTGGTTTGCCAAAGGTCTGCTTTGTCTTTCCCTTTTTCTCATCTGTGAATCAAATTATTGGCTGCCCTTATCACTATAGAGCTGTTATGATGGTTTCCTCCTAACCTATCCATTTAAATTTTGTCTTGCCAACTCAGAGCATTTTCTTTTCAACGGTATAAAAAGAATCACAAAATTTTTACTTTATGAGTCTCGTGTTTTTTCACAACAATGTGTGGCTTCTAAAAATTCTGCCTCCAGTTTAAACAGACTTGCCTTGGCTACTACTCCGAAAGCAGGTTTGTCTGGAAAAAAAAAAAAAGTTGTGCAGCTGACAGCAGTTTGAAAGAAGCTCTTGACAAGCCTTTGTTCTCGCCTGTTTAACAGCTTAAGGTTTAGAGAATCCAGTGTGAGTTCACCTTTGCATTTGAGTCCAAAAACTGAATCCATTAAAGGACTCTCTTGAGCCTATGGTGGATTTCTTACTCCTAGGAGGACGCTGCCGGCTCACTTAACTGGTTTGAAATTGAGTGGCCTCAGGCTCCACTGTCTTTATTTGGAGGAGGATGGGAGTTGGGGAATTAGCTCAAAAACTGTAACTACTCTTTCCCCTTTTGTGTCTTATGTCTATCATTCAGCACCGGTTCCATTATTTTAGAACCGTTTCAGAGTACCTAGGAAACGGCAATTAGAATTAATAGCAGCCTATCCCCTTTTCTATTAATTCTTACATTTGTACTCATGTCATTCACATGTATATGGTTTGGACATTGGGATGACAGAAAAATATGGCAGACTTTCCTCCCCAGTCTTAGATGAAATTTCTATTTGTTTTTGTTTGTGGTTTCTAGTGGGGTATGTGTGTGTGTGTGTGTGTGTGTGAGAGAGAGAGAGAGAGAGAGAGACTTTTTGACCTTTGACAGCCTGGTCATGCAGAGAAGATCCTCCTGCTACAGAAGGGCAGCAACGAAGGAAACAGGTACACCATGGAGGATGATATTCGTGGTTGCCTAACTGCTCAGAACCTCTCTTCTCTCTTTATTAATTCACAGGCTATGTATGTAACATACTTGCCTCATTAAGCAGAATATGACATCCTAGCTTGGTGTCTACTCTGAGCAGATATAGAGGGAGCTGCTCATCTAACAAGCTGCTTGTGAGCTTTGCTATGAAACAATGAATAGTCAGCTCAGCGAACTTGGCAAGATCAGGAAGGAGGATGTGGCCTGGGGAGCAATTGATACCTTAGTCTTGAGACTCAAGAATGGACCCTCACAGAAAAACGGAGTTCAGGTGACTGAAACCACTGGGTATTTTGATCAGCTGCAGGATGGTACTCTAGAAACACTGGATGGGCTCCCATTCCAGTTGTGTACATGTATCACAGTAGGTCTTTGGTCAAATTACTTCTCAGCCTCAGGATCCTTATTATGGGCCGGCGCCACTGCTCACTTGGCTAATCCTCCGCCTGCAGCGCCAGCACCCCGGGTTCTAGTCCCATTTGCTCCTTTTCCAGTCCAGCTCTATGCTGTGGCCTAGGAGGGCAGCGGAGGATGGCCCAGGTGCCTGGGCCCTGCACCCGCATGGGAGACCAGGAGGAAGCACCTGGCTCCTGGCTTTGGATCTGCGCAGTGTGCCGGCCATAGCAGCCATTTGGGGGGTGAACCAACTGAAGGAAGACATTTCTCTGTGTGTCTCTCTCACTGTCTAACTCTGCCTGTCAAAATAAAAAATCTAGTTCTTACATTAAAAAACAGGCAGAGTTAGTGTGAGAGAGAGAGACAGAGAGAAAGGTCTTCCTTTTCTGTTGGTTCACCCCCAAATGGCCGCCACGGCCAGCGCACTGTGGCGGGCACACTGTGCCAATCCAAAGCCAGGAACCGGGTGCTTCCTCCTGGTCTCCCATGTGGGTGCAGGGCCTAAGCACCTGGGCCATCCTCCACTGCCTTCCTGGGCCACAGCAGAGAGCTGGACTGGAAGAGGAGCAACCGGGACAGAATCTGGCACCCCAACCGGGACTAGAACCCTGGGTGCCAGCGCTGCAGGTGGAGGATTAGCCAAGTGAGCTGTGGCACCGGCAGTTCTTACATTTTTTGAGATTAGTGAAATAGTAAGCCTTAAGTGCTTGGTACAATGACTCAAACAGAGAATTCACTAAATGTAGGCTATGAATTGGGTTCTTGTTCTTCAATGAGTAGATATGGTGCAGACTGGCATTTCTCTTCAAGTCATTTTCCTCACCTCCTGAGCACACAGGCTTCATTTTAATGACTGAGGCCATTGACTGGGCTATGGGAAATAGCTTGTGGGCAGAAAGAACTATTCCATTTTCAGGACTGGTCTATGAAAACTTTATGTGCAATCTTCACATTCTGTCTCCTTCACATCTTGATGGGACAGGCTGGGTACCCTCAAGGGGTAGTGGAGCAACAAGTTGGAGGCAGCCTGGGTCCCTGGCTGACCATATGGATGAGACAACCCTTCGACTTCTACTTTAGCCACCACTGGGCTTGAGTTAGAAATCAATTTGACTGTGAGAAGCCCTGAGATTTCTGAACTTATGGATTTAGCAGCTGGTGACTTTCACTTTAAGACACAGCAGGTGATAATAATCTGGAAATCCATGTTTGAAGCATTACCTTAATTTTGAAAGAAATTGCCTGAATTAATGAAGTACAATACTGAATGAAGTGAATGGAAGAAAAAAATGATGTGATATCAGATGTAAATAATCAGAATCAGAACTAATTTAGGACAAAGGTGGCGTTGCTTAAATAGCCACATTAAAGGCTTTTAAAAATATATTAATCCTAAGATGAGCTTGTGCTAGTATGTGTTGATGACATAAGCATGTGTTTTATAGATAAACTCTAATAGGTCATTCCTCCCAGAGTGAGTGAATCAATCTTTTACTGGCATTGGTTCCTTCTTAAATGTCTTTTGTATTTAACTCATCTTGCAGACTGGATCCAATAAAACAAAATAAAACACATTCCATCTTTTCTCCCCAACCCCATCAATGCTGGAGCTAATGTTTTGCTTGCCTGGCCTAACACTTAGCATAATATTTCTAAATCACATGAATGAACTATCAGGGGACAAAATCAACAAGGAAATAAATATGAGGCCAAGGTGGCATGTGATTCGCATGTTGCTGGCCATGGTTAAAGGAATTATTCTCCTTGTCCTTCTGTGCTTGATGCATGGGGTGAAAGCAACTTCAGAGTACTGAATCTTCCAGGCAAAAAATGGGACAGGTGAAAGATAAGGGATTGAAAGTAGAAAGTGAGGAGAAATTTAATCCCCTAAGCAGGACTTGAACATGTGAATAGTGGAAAGGGTGCTGGGGAAAGTAGCAGCTCGTTATTCCCCAGTCTTCGGAGCACCTGAGCTTGGGTGAGGAATTTGAACAAGGCACTTGGAGGCTTCTCTTCTCAGCACTCTCAGGTCACTTATGTAACTCAAGAGTTTTCAGATTCAAAAGTGTCTGATTTCTATATTGTTGCCAGAATGACTCAACCTCTTCACTGACTTCAATGGGCATTTTAAGGACCTTAATTTATTTCCAACCATCAAAATTGTTTTCAAACCTCTTGTTTAGTTCAGAGATTACTCTCCCACTTAAAATTTGCTTCAGAGTGAAGGGCAGAGAAGTAACATTGGTTGGCTCAAGTCTCATGCTCTGGGGGAGTGAGCGTGAGCTGTGACGATGAACAATCTGTGGCTGTGATGTGGATGCGCTGCTTTATAAGGCTGATGTCTGGAAAGGCAGTAGGGGAGCTACGTAAGTGGCCAGACTTACAATCATTTCTGAAACCAAATGAATGGAGTCTTGAAATAACAAATTATACCCAAGGCACATAGTCTGGATTTAAAGAGATGTTTTTTTTCAATTGGTTATACTGAGCTCTGCAAGAAATTCTAATTTCTGTACTCTGATTTATCTTTTCTTGTCCAAATCTCTTCACCCACTTCTTCATTTCTTTATCAGTTTATTCATCTACCTATCTGTTTAGTCAATGACTTTATTGAGCTCCTACTATGTTGCAGGCACTGCCCTGCTGCAGGAATACCCAGTATGCTGTCATGCAGATGGTTTCTCCAGATTGTGCTTCCCCCATCCTTTCCATTCATGAGCCAGCCCCTTTCTTGTCTAACTCCTTCTGTGTGTCCCCCAGCAAGACCAATCCTAAGCATCAGAGCGCCAGTTTCTTCTCAGTTCCAAACTTCATCTTGAGGTTTACAATGGCTACATCCCATTGCAACAAGCAAATGGAATATCACATTTGGAAAGAATCTGTAAGTAAACTCATCCAGTTTCCCAGGAACCAGAACTCTTCTGTACTACAGTTTTATCAACTCAAAGTCCAACTTTTGCTTTAATGTTTCCAGGGACAGTGAGCTCACACAATGCTACATTTATGGATTTCTCTTACTATTATACAATTCTTCCATGTATTGCAATGCTATCTGCCTTTGTATCCTTTCTGTGATATTAATCCTCATCTCCGTCAGCCTCTTTGGAAACAGGAAGAATGCAGTACTTCTTTTCTATGTACTAATTGTATTAACGTGGACTTTTTCACTTGAAATAGCAAAAACCTTACCATAATTAGGATGCAGATTTGTCGTATGGGACCCAAGGCCCAAGAATGACCAAGAATCAGAGTCTCAAAAGCATCATGATTCTCTCCATGTGTCTCATTTCTTTTCTCACGTGTGTTTCTGTATCTGTCCCCTTCACACTTTCCTACGTCTCTCCTTGTTTTCTCTCTTCTTGAGTTCATGTGGTAGAGAACATGTTCCGGGTTCTGCTTCCCAGAGTAGGACTTCCCTCCTCCCTGTCACTCTTCTTCTTCCCTTCTTCTCTGTTCCCTAGTGCTTGGGGAGGGCAGTGATTGCTCTTGTTGAATCAGAGTATACTGGAACTAATCCCCTGAGCCTGTGGGCCTTATTCAGTGGCATGGCTGTTTCTGAGGCAACTCGGTGGAAAAAAAAGAGAATGAGGAACGATTTCCAGAAAAAGTGCCTAGGGTAGAAATTCTACATGTATTCTCTAAGCACCATGCAAATATTTGAATATGGGAATCATTCATTTGTAAATTACCACTCTGGGCTACCCAACTCCAATTTCCCCAATCTCAGATGATCCAACACTGGCATCTTCTCTCTGTCTTTCAAATTTTATTACAAAAAATGTGTCTTCTAGAACTCATTCTAACACTTAGAACTGATCAATACAGGGTTAAGGTCACCTACACAAAAATTGCAGGATTCCAGGAGATCAGTTCCCTTAGCACTTACTACCTCACTTACCTGGGAAGTTTCCATTGTTGGTAGGAGTTATGATTCCAAATATTTTTTTCTAGACAGAGATTTCAAGATGAAAAACATGTCATTGGCCAAGGACAATGTGAATCCAAAGTAAAATGAAATTCTATTAATAATCTAACTGGAAAATTTTGCCCTGAGAACATTGAGCTATAACTTGTATCAAGTTTTAGAAACATATTGTCTCCTTTAGTAGTTAAAATTCATGAGCTATGAATGGTAAATGCATATAGCAAATATTTTTTTCTTTATCCTCTGTATCCTAGATATAAGTGGTACTTAAGAGGTACTTTAAAATTACTTTATGTTTATAACTTTTACATTTCATTTTTTCTTTTTTTTAAAGATTTATTTATTTGAAAGTCAGAGTTACACAGAGAGAGGAGAGGCAGAGAGAGGGAGAAAGGTCTTTCATCCGATGGTTCACTCCCCAACTGGCCACAATGGCTGGGGCTGCACCGAGCTGAAGCCAGGAGGCAGGAGCTTCTTCCAGGTCTCCCACACGGTTGCAGGGGCCAAGGACTTGGGCCATCTTCTACTGCTTTCTCAGGCCACAGCAGAGAGCTGGATTGGAAGTGGAGCAGCTGGGACTTGAACTGTCATCCATATGGGATGCCAGGGCTTCAGGCCAGGGCATTAACCCGCTATGCCTCAGTGCTGGCCCCATTTCACTGTTTCTTAAATAACAAAATTATCTTTACTGTTGCATTGTTTTATTTAATTCAATAAATAAATAAGTTCAACACATTTATTGAGAACTAAGTACAGGCATGCATGAAAAGTGTTATGCCAAGTACTGGGGCTGAGGAGGTGAGTATGGCTTTTGAATTTTAGGAGCCTGTAATCTAAGATACACTCACAGGCACATATATAGATGGCATTGAGAGGGATGTGACAGATTCATTTAGGACTGCTACAAAATCAGAAAATAGGGGCAGATGTTGTACTGCAATGGGATAAGCCCCAACTTGGAATGCCCTCATTCCACATTGGAGTGCTGGCTCAAGTACTAGCTACTCAACTTCCAGTCCAGCTCTCTGCTAATGCACTTAAGAAGCAGAAGACACTGGTGCAAGTTTATGTGTTTCCACCATGATAAAAGAGACCCAGATGGAACTCCAGGCTCCTGGCTCTGGTCTGGCCCAGCCCCAGCCATTATGGCCATTTGGTGAGTGAACCATTAGATGGAAGATCTCTCTCTCTTTCTCCTCTCTCTCTCTCTCTCTCTCTCTCTCTCTCTCTCTCTATATATATATATATATATATATATCATTCTGCCAGTCAAGTAAATAAATAAATATTTAAAACATCCCAGGTCAGAAAACAACACAAATATGAGTATAGGCAGTGTGGATGGGCATTGTGCTATAGTGTTTTGGGGTTAGATAGACTTCATCTTCAACTCAGTCCCTGTCAGTTATTCTACATGTTACTCTTACAAGTTAAATATCCTCTCTGGGAGCCTCATTTGATAACATTCTCATGAGAATGAAATCATATCATAAAAGCACATGACCTGCTGCTGCACTTATTCATCCTGGGATACTGGGAAGCTTTCAGCTTGGGGGAAGATTCAGATAAAGAATAGTCAGTCACAATATAGTAGAGTAGGTGCCATCCCAGGGGGCTAGATTCAAGAAGTAGCATCTTTATTTTATTTTAAAATTAGAATCCATTGACAGGCTTCAAGAAGAATCATAAATTTTCAAGTTACTATTTTAGAGAAATCATCGTATTTGACATAGAGCAAGTGGATTTTATGGGGGTGAGTCTAAAGGCAAGAGACTCATTTGTAGTTTTTGCAGTAGTCCTGGGCAAAAGACAACTGTGGATATCATCAACAAAGACAAAACAGGAAAAAGAATATCCTAGCATGGGATTTGCTATATAGTGACTTTTTGGTAGACTGGACATAAAAAAGGAGAGGATAAGAGGAGAACAGAAAGAGTCTAAATATATGGGTGACAGGAATGCAGGAAGAGAAACAGGTTTTGGGTGAAGAAGAGCAAATTCTTTTCTGGACATGCTGAATTTGTGGTACTTGTGGGACATCTCAGTGAAGATTTTTTAATACATGTTTGGACCTTGAAGGGAAGTGCTAAGGAGGGAAACGTGACCCAGAACTATGGCTCAGGCTCTGGGAATTAGCTAAAAGATCCCTCAGTTGCTATACATCCAACTCCATTCCCAGTAGCTGTTGCAAAAGAGGGTGTTCAGGAATTGAACAGGGAAACCTGTAATCAGTGTGGGGAGGTAGCATATCTTCTCTTTTCCAAGTTTACCCAGAGTTTTCCTATGTATCAGAAAACCTCTCATTGATGATTCATTTACTGTCATGTACATGAAACACTGAGTAATAGACTATACACAGGCACTAGACTTGGAGACCAGTTTGTCAAATGTGGTCACACTGGGTCTAATTCATATCAAGAGTTGTAAAAAATAGTTCCCACTGCAAAAATTGTCTGAGAGAAACCACTCTATCAGGAGAATGGTAGATATTGTAGTTTAAAAATTTTATCATTGAAAGACTTAGGAATTGCATTAAAAATTCCAGGAAATCAGAGGCTTCTGGTAATGCATGAGTCACACACAGGGAGGGGACACTTCATCAAGTGGTCAAAGGTTGACTGTCTAATGATGAACATTCATCTTTGCCTTTCTCTGTGAACTCTCACATCCAGTCGGTTGCCAAGTGTTAGTAGTATGACCTTGTAGATCATTCTCATCTGTCTCTCTTCCTTTTAGTTCCTTGCTTTGGCACTAATTATCTCAACTTTAGTTTTTGTACTGGATTCCTTCCTAACCCCAAGCCATTCTGCATGCTATATCACATTAATCTTCCTAAATCACTGGACAAAGTTCACACTGGCATTCTAATTCCTCAAGAGTATAGCCCAGCTTCCTTCATTCATTCAACAAACATTAAAAATGTGATTGAGGAGCTGAAACTTCTCTGAACACATCTTGCATTTTCTCCTCTCCCCAGTTCTGCTCTGTTTCCTCTAACATGGTAACATGATCTGTCTCCATCTTCTTCCTATCTATGCTTCATGGAGTTCTTGCCTGTCTTGAACACTCTGCTGAAATACTTCTTTTTTGGGATGCTCGGCCTTTAACAATTTTTTTAAAATTTGCTTTCATTTTCTTTTAAAAGCAGAGAAGCAGATGGAAAGACATCATTGATCCACAGTTTCACTCCCCAAATGCTTGTAACAGCCAGGGCAAGGCCAGGCTAAAGCCAGGAGTCAGGAACTCCACTCAGTCTCTATGAAAGGCAAGGATCCAAATATATAAGCCATTATCTGCTGTCTTCCAGGATGCATTATCAAGAAGCTGGATCAGAAGTAGAGTAGCCAGGACTCAAACCAGGAACTCAGATGTGGGATGCAGACATCCCAAGCAGCTAAAAATATATGTCCCAGGATGTATATCCATATAACACTAGTTATAAATTCTTAATTTCTTTAGAATAAACTTTATTCTGCAGAATTTACCATATGCTACTTGGGGGGGATTTATGTAAAAATGCCCTTTCCTGTACTCAAATATATGCTCTCATAAGGCAGGAAAATGTTAATCTGTTTCATTTTTGTATCCTGCACAATGTCTTCCTCACAATAGATGCTTATTAAATGAGTGTTAAATGCATAAATGAGGCAATAGGCCATGAGTCTTCTTATTTTACTTTTATCCTTCTTAGCCTTCCTCAGAGGTTCCAGCCTTCCTCTTCCAACAGAGAACAATGAAAATTTGGCCAAGGGATTACTTTAACAAGTATTCTGTTGCAAGTGAATTGTACCCTTCATTTAAGTAATTGAAATTCAATTATTCCAAGAGCACTTGTTGATAACATATCTGTCAGGCGCTTGGAACAGTTCTTGCCTCAGAAAACTCCACCATTAATTCTCCCATTGGGAGAAGGGATACAAAGCCACCATATCCCCTCCAAATGCCACCCTCTCAGACAAGGATGGATCAGGAGTTTCTTTATGATCAGCTAAAGGTGGAGGGAGATTGGACACACCTTAGAGAAGTCCTAATTTCTGTGGTCTGCCTTGCGGAAGGCGTTGAGTCAGGAACCACGGTCAAAACTCAAAAAGTTAAAATTGGAATCTCACAGTGAGTCACACAGTAACTTCATGTTTAATTTAATCTCCACACTAGTGGCTGCACCATTTTACCTTGCCCAAGAGTTCTGATTTCTCTACATTCTTTCAAAAAGGACAAAATAATTGATCAAGGGAATGAAAAACACGTACACAGAAAACTATGAAACATTATGAAAAGAAATTAAAAAAGATAGAAATAAATGGGAAGACATCCTGTGGCTGTGGAGTGCAAGATTTAATACTTTTAAAGTGTCCACAGTACCTGGAGTGATCCACAGACCCAAAGCGAAAGAGATGCTGCTTAGGCTGCCTGCAGCTCATATTGTAGAACCTGGGTTCAAGTCCCAGCTCTGCTTCCAATTCCAGCCTTCCTGCTGATGTGCACCCTTTGAGGAGCAGATGATGGCTCAATTTACTTCTGGCTCTACCACCCATGTGGGAGACCTAGAATGAATTCCTAATTTTGTCCTGGCCTAGCACCAGCTGTCATAGGCATTTGGAGAGTGAACTGGATTTGGAGAGTGAACTGGTGGATGGAAGGTCTCTCTCTGATTCTGTGTGTACATCTGTATATGTGTGTGTGTGCCTTTATTTCTACCTTTCAAATAAGTAAGTAAATGATAAAAATTTTTTTAAAAAAGAAAGTATGAATGTAATGCCTAGAAAACCCCGTAAAGGGGCCTCTAACCTTGCCTGGGAAAATGGAAAAATAACACTTCATTTTCTTACCAAAGTGGGTATTTCCTTTACATTCATTCAACAGAATTTATTGAGTACCCAACACTGTACTACTGCACTCTGCCAGTAGTTGAAATTTATTACTTTTTGCCCCATTAATAAACATTTACATAGGATTTAAGAATGCAGTTTATTGTGCCAAACATTACTCTAAGTGCTTCAAGGATAATATCTCATCTAATCTTTATCACAATCTGATAGAGTGTATAGTATTTTATATTGATTATGTGGGTTAAAAATGTCTCTGGTGGGAAAAATGTAAGTTCATTGCTTATAGTCACTCACATTGGTTGTTAGGACTGGGATATAAACACATGCAGATCTCACAGCCCATTTTCTTAACTATCACAATGCACAATCAAAATGACCTTGGAAGACCAAAGGTTTGGAAAAATCACCCAAGCAATACAATATTTGAATGCTTTAAAATTGCTAAAGCAAGTCTAAAGAGAAAGACTCTTTTCCTTTAAGATGAAAAATAGGTCCAATGTATAAAAAAGTATTTCAGGCACTAAAGCAGAAAACAATCAGTAAACCAAATTTTCCCTACAAAATTGTAAGATATGTTTAAACATGGAATTGTAAAATAAATACTAGAGGAAAGATCTATCTTATATTCCCATTCTGAAAATGGTCCTATCATTTCACTTTAGCATTGCTCTATTCATTTCTTTTTTTTTAACTTTTGTTTAGTAAATATAATTTTCCAAAGTACAGTTTATGGATTACAATGGCTTTTTCCCCACCATAACTTCCCTCCCACCCGCACCCCTCCCATCTCTCGCTCCCTCTCCCATTCCATTCACATCAAGATTCATTTTCAATTATCTTTATATACAGAACATCAATTTAATATATATTAAGTAAAGATTTCATCAGTTTGCACCAACACAGAACATAAAGTGTAAAATACTGTTTGAGTACTAGTTATAGCATTAATTCACATTGGACAACACGTTAAAGACAGAGATCCCACATAAGGAGTAAGTACACAGTGACTCCTGTTGTTGACTTAACAATTTGACACTCTTGTTTATGGTGTCAGAAATCTCCCTAGGCTCTATTCATTTCTTATATTGTTCAAGATTTTTTTTAAAAAATTATTTGACAGGTAGAGTTATAGACAGTGAGAGAGAGAGACAGAGAGAAGGTTTTCCTTCCATTGGTTCACCCCTCAAATGGCCACCACAGTCGACGCTGCGCCGATCCGAAGCCAGGAGCCAGGTGCTTTCTCCTGGTCTCCCATGCGGGTGCAGGCGCCCAAGCACTTTGGCTATCATCCACTGCCCTTCTGGGCCACAGCAGAGAGATGAACTGGAAGAGGAGCAACTGGGACTAGAACCCGGCACCCATATGGGATGCCAGTGCTGCAGGCAGAGGATTAACCAGGTGAGCCACGGCGCCAGCCCTGTATTGTTCAAGATTTAACTTCTGTACAGAACTGTTTAGGCATAAGATTTCAGCTTTCACAAAGGCTCAAAGATTACTCTTTCTTGACTTTCTCTTAGGTGTAGTTTTGGTGGGAAGGAACTCTTTAATTATGAACAGTAAGTCAAGCCTTTCCCATTGGAGTTCTAACAGCGCAGAATTTCTTTTTTCCACCCCTGTAACAATCATTTTCCAGTAACAGGACTTGATTCTTACTATTGTGGACTTAAATAATTTGATTTTAATAATCTTTTCTTGTAGTAAGTGCACATAAGATAAAACATACCAACCTAACCACTGTAAAGTATATAGTTCGGTGGTGTCAAATCCGTTCCTAATCTGCAGCCTCACCACCAGCCATCTTCAGAGCTCCTTTCATCTTGCAAAATTAACACCCTATACCCATTAAACAATAGTTCCTCATTTATCTCACCTCAGCCTCTGGCAATCCCATTCTATCTCCTGCATCTATGATTCTGATAGCTTGAAGTACCACATTTAAGTGAAATTACATGGTATCTATCTGTAACTGAAATTTCACTTAGCATAATATCCTCAAGGTTCATCAATGTTGTTTATAGCATATGTTAGAATTTTCTTCTTAAGCTTGAAAAATATTATACTGTGTACACTACATTTTGGTAATCCATCCTTTTTTTAATGGACACTTGTATTGCTTCCATTTTTAAAAAATTTTTAAATTTTTATTTTTATTTGAGAGGTGGAATTACAGACAGAACAAGGGAGAGGCAGAGAGAAAGGTCTTCTCTCCACTGTTTCACTCTCCAAATGGCCGAAATGGCTGGAGCTGGGCTGATCTGAAGCCAGGAGCTTCCTCTGAGTCTCCCATACAAGTGCAGGATTCCAAGCACTTGGGCTATCTTCTACTGCTTTTCCAGGCTAGCAGAGAGCTGGATCAGAAGAGGAGCACCTGGGACATGAACCAGTGTACATATGGGATACTGGCACTGCAGGCAGAGGCTTAACCCACTATGTCACAGTGTTGGCCGCTTCCATGTTTTATCTATTGTGTATATTGTTACTATGAACACGAGTGTACAAACATCTGTTGGAAACCCTGCTTTCAGTTCATTTGGGTAAATTCTCAGAGGTGGAATTACTGGATCATATTGTAAGTCTATTTTTAATTTTTTGAAGAATAACAAAACTGTTTCTACAGGGGCTATACCAGCTTGCCTTCTTTCTAACACTATACAAGCATTCCAGTTTCTGCATATCCTTACGAATACTTCGTCATCACTGGTTTTTTTTTTTTTTTTTGATAGTAAACACCTCAGTGGGTATGAAGACCTGTTTAATTGTTTTGTTTTGCATTTCCTAATGATTAGTGATGTTGTGAATATTCTTCATAAGCTGATTAGCCTCTTGTGTATCTTCTTTGCAGCCATGTCTATTTGATTCCTTTGTTCCTTTTTGAAACATGTTGAGTTTTAGGAATTCCTTATATGTTCTGCATATTATCTCCACATTACATATGTGTTTTGCATATATTTACTGCATTTTCTGAGTTGCCTTTTTACTCTTGTGATAGTATATTTTGAAATATACATTTATTAATTTTATTAAGTTTATTTTGCATATTATTTTTTATTTGGTTGCCTATGCCTCTGATGTCCTATCTTAGAAATCATTATCAAACTCAAAGTCTTAAAGATTTTGCTCTGTATTTTCTTCTAGAGTTGTTATAGCTTTAGAATTTGCATTTAGCTTTTCAATCAATTTTGAATGAATTTTTGTATTTGGTGTTAGATAAGGTCTACTGTTATCATTCTTCTGTACTGGAATGGATATCCACTTGTTCAGTACCATTTGCTGAAAAGACTGCTCTTTTGCCATTTAGAGGTCTTCATATCCTTGTCAAAACTCACTTGACTACACAAGTAAGGGATTTATTTCTGGGTGCTCTACTTTATTCCATCAATTTGTCTGTCTGTCTTTATGCTAGTAACACATTGTTTTGATACTGTAAATAAATACTTTTGATATTGTAGTAAATTTTGGAATCAGGATATGTGAATTCTTCAGCTTTGACCTTTATTAAAACTGTTTTGGCCGCTCAGAGATCCCTTGAGAGTCCATGAAAATTTCTGCTCCTTCAGAAAGCATTATTGGGATTCTATAAGGATAGGATTGAAATTGTAGATAATTTTATCAATAATTATTGGCATTTTAACAATATCACATTCCAATCCATGAATATGGGATGTATTTCCATTTATTTACGCATTTAATTTCTTTCAGCCAAAAAAATCAACAAATATTTGGACTTTAAATTTCACAAGTTTTTCATTTCCTTGGCTAAGTTAATTCTGAAGTATTTTACTCTTTTGGTGCCACTATAAATGTGATTATTTTCTTAATTTTCTTTTAGCTTGTTCACTGTTACGTAGAAAAGTACTGACTTTACGTTTTGACTTTGTATGCTACTGCTTTTTTGAATCTTTTATGAGTTATAACTTTTTTTGTGTGGCATCTTTAGTGTTTTCTACATGCAATTTAATGTCATCTGTGAATGGAGATTTTTTTTCCCCTCCTTTATGATTTGGATTCTTTTTATTTCTTTTTATTGCTTAATTGTTCCAGATAGAACTTCCAGTACTATGTTGAATACAAGTGGGGAAATCAAGCATCCCTATTTTGTTCCTGAGCTTGCAACAAAAGCTTTTAGACTTTTTTTTCATTTTTTTTTTTTTTTGACAGGCAGAGTAGACAGTGAGATAGAAAAGTCTTCCTTCTGTTGGTTCACCCCCCAAATGGCCGCTATGGCTGGTGCACTGTGCCGATCCGAATCCAGGAGCCAGGTGCTTCTCCTGGTCTCCCATGCGGGTGCAGGGCCCAAGCACTTGGGCCATCCTCCACTGCACTCCTGGGCCACAGCAGAGAGCTGGACTGGAAGAGGGGCAACCGGGACAGGATCCGGCACCCCGACCGGGACTAGAACCCCGGGTGCTGGTGCCGCAGGTGGAGGATTAGCCAAGTGAGCTGTGGCGCCAGCCCAGCTTTTTGACTTTGCTATTGAGTATGTCTGCTATGGATCTACCTTTTTCTTTCTTTCTTTCTTTCTTTCTTTCTTTCTTTCTTTCTTTCTTTCTTTCTTTCTTTCTTTCTTTCTTTCTTTCTTTCTTTCCTTCCTTCCTTCCTTCCTTCCTTCCTTCCTTCCTCTCTCTCTTTCTCTTTCTCTCCCTCCCTTCTTTCTTCCCTCCTTCCTTCCTCTCTTTCTTCATTCTTTCCTTCCTTTCCTTTCCTCCCTCCCTCCCTCCCTTCCTTCCTTCCTTCTTTCCAGATTTTTTTTTTTTTTTTTTTTTTTTTTTTAGTGGGAGGTAAAATAGCAAGGTTTATTAGTGAAGGGACATCTGTAAGGATGGATGGGCACCTCTCCAGACAGAGCCTGAGAGACTGGGGAGGAGGAAGGAGGGAGGTTACATGTTGAGTGGAGAGATTACACCTGACCAGGCCAGGCGGGCGGCTCAGAAAGATGCAGAGAGCTGAGCGCACAGTCCAGTTGAGGCTGGGGCTTTTTAAGGAGATGGGTCTTGCTTCCCCACCTCTGCTCCTCTTGGAACAAAGGGCTTTTTGGATGTAAATAGAAAAACTTCTCTTGAAGGTCTGAAACAAAGGACCTTATGGATTTGTTTATTTGGCAGGCAGAGGTAGAGAGAGAGAGAGAGAGAGAGAGAAGAGAAGGGAAGAGAAGGGGAGAGAGAGAGAGAGAGAGAGAGAGAGAGAGAGAGAGAGACCTTCCATCTACTGCTTCATTCCCCAAATGACTGAATTTCCCAGGGGTTGGGCCAGGCTGAAGTCAGGAGCCAGGAACTTCAAGCCGGTCTCTCATGTGGGTGCAAGGGCCCAAATACTAGAGTCATCTGCTGCCTTTCCAGGTGCATTAGCAGAGAATTGGATCAGAAGTGGAGAAGTTGAGTTTCAAACCAGCACCCACAGGCAGCAGCCTAACCTGCTATACCACAACGCTAACCCCAATCCTTGTTATTCCTGTCGAATCTGTGGTAATGTCCATACTGTCACTTCTGATTTTGATAATTTGAGTTTTTTCTTTTTCTTAGTCCATTGGTGATTCCATTGATTTTTTTTCCCTAGCATTAGCAGTTAATTTTTCTCTATTGTTCTATTCTCTATTTGATTGATCTTTCCTCTAATAGTTATTATTTCCTTCTTTCTGCTAGTTTTGAGTTTAGTTTCTTTTTCTGTAGTTTCTTAGGTTATAGTTAGGTTGTTGATTTGACATCTTCCCTGTTTTTCAAAGTATTTCTTTATAGGTATAAATTTATCACTGCTGCTTTAACTGTGTCCCATGATATTAGTGTGTTATTTCCATTCTTATTTATCTGTAAACTTTTTCTAATTTCTCTTGTGCTTTCTTCTTTGATCTATTGGTTGTTCTAAGAGTGTGCTGTTTAATTTCAAAATATAGGTGTTTTTTATGGGGGTATTCAATCTGTTATTGATTTCTAGTTTCATCTCATTGTGGTCAGAGATGATATTTTGCATAATATCCTTTTAAAATCTACTGAGATTTGATTTGTGACCTACCATGTGGTCTATCTTGAAAAATGTCCCTTGTGAATTTGAGAAGAATGAACAGACTGCCACCATTGGAGAGTATTTGGGGCATATATATGTCATATATAGTCAGTTTATTTTTGTTGTGTCTCTTACTTCCATACTTACCTTCTAATTCTCCCACTCATTTTAGAGAGTGGGATATTGAAATCTCCAACTATTATTGTAAAAATGTCCATTTTTCCCTTCTCTGGGTTTTGGTTCACATATATTTTTATGGTTGGCTGTTATGTATGTAAATATTCATAAATGGTATGTATTATTGTAATGAAGTTTTTACTAATATGGAATATCTAGTGTCTCAGAAACTTTTTTGATTTAAAATTAATTTTGTTTGATAATAGTTTAACCAATCTTTTCTTTTGGTTATTATTTACCTGGAATATCTTTTTTGTACCCACCAATTTCATGTTATTTGAGTCTTTGGGTCTAAAATATGCTGCTAGTAGACAAAATACAGTTGCATCCTTTTTTTTTTTTTTTTGAAAATCCGTTCTGCCAACATTGGTCTTTTGATGAGAATGTTTGTTTATTTAAAGTAATTAATGATAAGGAGGGCTTACTTTGGTCACTGTTCTACTTATTTTCTAGATGACTTGTAGCTTTTTTGTTCCTTAGTTCTTGGATTACTGTCTTTTGTTTTTAGATGATTTTTTATAGTGAAGTGTTTAAATTCCTTTTTCATTTCCTTTTGTGTATTTTCTTTTTTTAAAGATTTATTTACTTATTTGAAAGGAAGAGACAGAGAGAGAAGAGGGGGAGAAAAAGAGAGAGAGAGAGAAAGAAAAAATGAGAGAGAGAGAGAGAGAGAGAGAGAGATATCATCCATCTGCTAGTTCAATTCCCAAAAGGCCACAATGACTGAGGCTGGCCCTGAGCTGGGAGCCAAGGGCTTCTTCTGGGTCTTCCACACAGGTGCAGGGTCCAAGAACTCGGGACATCTTACACTGCTTTCCCAGGTACATTAGCATGGAGTTGATTCAGAAATAGAACAGATGGAGTTGGATCAGAAATAGAACAAATAAGTACCCATATGGGATGCTGGCGCTACAGGTGGAGGGTTAATTTATACCATGATGCCAGCTCTTGTGTATTTTCTATGGTTTTTTTCTTTCTGGTTAGCATGGCTATTACAGTAACATCCTAAAGTTATAAGATTCTAATTAGAGGGGCTGGCACTGTGGCACAGCGGGTTAACGCCCTGGCCTGAAGCGCTGGCATCCCATATGGTCGCCGGTTCAAGACCCGGCTGCTCCACTTCCCATCCAGCTCTCTACTATGGCCTGGGAAAGCAGTAGAAGATGGCCCAAGTCCTTGGGCCCTTGCACCCGTAAGGGAGACCTGGAAGAAGCTCCTGGATCCTGGCTTCAGATCGGCGTAGCTCCGGCCTTTGCGGCCAACTGGGGAGTGAACCATTGGATGGTAGACCTTTCCCTCTCTCTCTCTGTCTCTCCTCTCTCTGTGTAACTCTGAGTTTCAAGTACATAAATAAAATCTAAAAAAATTCTAGTTAGAATTTGTAACAGCTTAACTGCAACATCACACAAATACTACTCCTTTACAATTTGTCCCTTTCTTTTTCAGTAATTGATCTCACAAAATCGTGTCTTTATATATATACACCTCAAAACATAAATTAATAATTATTTTAAGTGCATTACTCTGTTAAATTATTCAAACACCAAATATGTAGATACAGACTTAAGTCACAATAATACTTTCAGACTAAGAATTGCTTTTTCAAATTTGATGTTAAATCATGTAGAAAACAAAAGTGTTAACTCTGAAAACCAAACCAAATCCTGTCCCTTGTCTGAGGATTACTGGTTTTTGTTATTGTTTTTGTGCATTTTTTATTGATGTAGGTTGTGTTGGTAGGATCAACCTGATGTGTGAACTTAAGATGTTTTATGAATGTTTACCTTTCCCTGAGAATACACAGTAATTTTCTAATTTATCTCATATATGCAGTTGCTCTTGAATATCCTGGTCTTTAATGTCTGGTTCCCAAAAGGGAAAATGGAGAATAATGAAAAGGAGAAGTTGTTGCTGGCCCTTTAAATATCCTGGAAATCATTTCTAACAGAGGCAGAGGGATTGCAACAATGGAAGAAGCATAACAATTTTGACTGCCTGCCTCTTTGCACCTCTCGGATCAGAAGCGGTGCTCAGTTATCAGAGCACATGTCCACACTAGTTGAAGGACATGGGCTTTTTTGCCCACCCTGATTCTTGAAAGCTTTGTGAAAACTGCTCCTTAAACACACGTTCAGAACTGTGCATGTACAGGAGATCCTGCCCCTGAACTGGAGACAGAATAAGAGCAGCTGCTTCTGTGCTCTTTGCTGAATTGGAATGAATTCAATTGATCCAATATTTGCTATGGTCTAAATGTTTGTGTCCCATCCCTATTCATATGTTGAAATATAAACTCTAATACTAAGAGGATAAGAGGTGAGAATTTTAAGAATTTGAGGAGACAAAGGCAGAACCCTCATGGGTGCAATTAGTACCCTGAAAAAAGAAGCCTGAAGGAGTGTTTGTCCCTTCTACCATGTGAAGTTGCAGAGAGAAGGCATCTTCTATGAGGAAGGTAGCCCTCATCATACATTTCCAGCTTCTTGTTCTTGGACTTCCCAGCTTCCAAAATTGTAAGGAATAAATATGTTTTTGGTTTATAATTTCCCAAATCTAAAATAATTTGTTATAGCAGCCTGAATGGCCTAAGGTACTCTACAACACTTTCCTTGGAAGCTGCAGTCCTTCAATAGACTAGAGAGTTCCAGAACAGTGACATCAGAACTTTCAGTGCAATGCTGCTAAGACAGGAGACAACTTTGCCATCTTCCCAGAAATTTGATCATAATCCTTTATTAGATGTGAGAATAATCACATCTTGTCAGTTGTTAATCTATTGAGATTTTAAAGCTTTAAAGAAATTCACTTGTCTCTGAGCTGGTCAGTGACTAGAATATGAATTTATTTTATCTTTTAAATCACAATGTAATTGTATTTAGTTATAAAAAGAAAGAGAGATGCCATGTGGCCCAAATATCCACAGTACTTCTGCATTGTTTTGTCTTTTTAAAGAAGTAAGTTGTTTCACAAATAAACTTAAAAAATAGCAACTTATTTATTTGGTGGTCTCTGGAAGCTTATGTATGTTTGAAAGAACTATACATTTAGATACAGTTAGAAAGTCTGCAAGGTGTGTACTCAATGTTAACCATGTTGCATCTGGAGGTTGGGTTTTATAAGAGGACTTTCAATCTTTCTATATTTGACTTTTTTGGAAAAAGATCCTAGATCATCAGGAAAAGAAAACTCCATAATCTTCCATGAAGATATTCTCATTTTGGAAAAAAAAAATTCCCTGCTGAGTCTGGTCAGAATACAAGTAGACTTTTGATTTTGAGTGTCATTCCACGCTGGTCTGTACAGCCATTCCAAGTTAATGCATGACCAATAATGCATGTGCCTTACTTACTTCTTTGGCCATATTTGGTATTGTCATGACGTACAAATATACTCCAACTTTCTGTTTTGACAACCCTTTATCAATTATCAAGCATTTCATTCAAAAGAGCACTCACCACCCACCTAGCACATGGTAGGTGTTTAATAGACATACTACATGAATGGTTGCATGATGGCATTGACACACATTTACCGGTCCCTTTAAGGTAGACACTAATTCTCACATCCTTTCCTATCCAATGAGAAGCTAAGTTATAGCTAGAGTTTCAGTTATATTTGCTGTTTATTGATTCTTTCATGAATTTTTTATACTTGGAGATACAAATTTATTTTAATATCTCACAAATTTATTTTAGGGTTTCCAATGCTGCATCCATTTAATATAGTTGATATTTCAAGAATGGGGGTTTGGTGTAGTGGTTAAGATGCCTGCACCCCATACTTTAGTCTCACAGGTTTGAATCCTGGTTCTGCTTCTGATCTCAGCTTCCTGCTACTGCACACCTTGCAAGGAAGCAGGTGATGATTTGAGTACTTGGGTCCCTGTCATCCACATGAGGGCCCTGAAATGAGTTTTGGTCTTTGGCTTTGAACTAACCTATTCTCAACTGTGGTGGGCATTTGGGGAATGAACCAGTGGATGAGATTTCTGTCTGCTGGTCTCTCTCTGTCTCTCAAATAAATAAGTAAATAAAAGTGTAGAGAATGCAGGTGACATTTTATTATTAACAGAGAAATTTATACATCAGATCTTAAGTAGGATGAGGGAGCTGTGGTTGATAAACATTCTAGGTTAGGAAACATGGTACTAAGCTGACACAGATCAAAGACAGTGGCAGAGTTGCTAGGCCTAAAACTTCCTAGTGCTGATAACTTCATCTACTTGAGATGCTAGCAAAAAATAAACTATTTAGATGGAAAGACATCATTAGATATGTGTTGGTCATACTGTAATGAGAGATGAGGTTTGAATTAGTGGAAGAAGTTGGAAGAAGATTAAAAAAAAAGCGTGAGATGACAGGAGGAGGATGAGAAGGAGGAGTGAGAAATAATGACCCTATCTAAGAGCATGGCAATTCACGTTTTGGCATAATCACAGACACACAAATACACACAGTAACTTCAGCACATCTTGTGAAATTGGCAAAGGCACAAAACTTGGAGGAGATCCAGTTCGTTATGGGCACATCAGGTTTGTCATCATCGTGAAGTATTTAGGAAGATGTGTTTAAGAGAGTGAAATTTAGGCTCCATGATGAAGGAGGGAAAAGAAGCATGTGGGTGAGTGGTATTTCTAGGAGTTGTCATTCTCCCAAGAGTCTCGGAATAGACATCAGAGGAGAGAAAGAGTTGACTGAGAGGGCTTGGGAGCATCAGTACAGAGTGATGCAAGAATAAACACACCCTCATGAATGGGAAAGTATAGAGAAGGAAATATAATGATGGGGCAAGACAAAGTAGGCTAAAAGGTAGAAGAAAAGGAGCTTAAGAATTTAAGAAGACTTTCCTTCCTGGTGGTAGGTAGAATATGCAAAATATATATTATTCAAAAATTGATAGTCATGACACTGATTGAGATGGCTTTGAGAGGGGCTCATGGTGTCACTTTAGTCTCAGACATTTCCAATTGTCACTCATTTTTCAGGCTGTTCCATATTACACAGCTGTGCACTCAGTTCCCTTCTTGTTCTTCAGCTTCTAACTCCAGGCCCCGTGATATGCTAATGCCACGGTATGTCATATGGGCCTGGTGTCTCAGAGAGCATGTGGGTGTAGGAGGCACAAAGGGGCCATGAATGGTTGCTACAGGCACTCTAACAGGTTAACTCTGTAGCACGTCCATGATTTTGCTTTTTCTGCTCTCACTCCACTTCTGAGCATCATCTACAGGGCAGCTATAAGGATAAAAGGTAAGTCTAATATGGTAATAATATTTTTGTCCAATAATTGGATAGTGTACACAAAGGTTGACAACATGATAGGATAATAACTACAGCTAATTGTATCAGTAAGTTCTGCTGCATAACAGCCTCAAAGTTCTCATGGTCTCTAATAGAAACATTGATTTTGTTCTTACAAAAACAAAAGCTGTGAGTAGGCTACAGGTCTACTCTGTGCTGTGGGCCATCTGAAGTTCCTCCTCATGTATCTCCTCATTTCTGGACCTAGGATGAAGGAGCAGCTCCTACTGGGGACTTGCTGTTCTATGATGGAGGGCATGAGTACAATAGGCAAAGCTGATATATAGAAAACTTCTGTATTCATGATACCCTCAGTCCTAATGTTGGTGCAAAGGTGAGTATTCTGCTTACAAGGAGGTATCAGAAGGGTGCACACGCGTAATTTGGTTATATGAGAGGGAAAGAACTTTGAAGAATACTAAGAGTTCCCCAATTAATAACCACCTGGAGCTTAGCTTTATTATATTGGTCTTTGGGGTTCTTGGGGTACCTTGGGAAGGAGAGCAGATTTTGATTGTAACTATGGGAAAGGAAAGGCTCTGAATGTCTCCCATGTCCATCCCTTCCTAATTAGATCCTATCATTTCACCACTGAAATTAAAAATGAGTTCAATATTTAAAATGGAAATATAATTAGAAATGCAAAGAATATAACATTATTAAAAATGCAAAGGAATGCAAATATAAATTATGTAATTTATCTTTTTGACATACCTTGTCTGCAGAGACTTGTGCTGACATAATTTCATCTTGTTTAGTTTGCAGATAAAAAGATAATCCCTGTTACCATGTAAATTACATTGTGCAATGCTATTTTAAACCATCATATAAGGGAGAAAATAGCCAAGCATCTTACTAACGCTATCTAGTAGTATTAAAGGAAATGGGAAAAAAAATACAGTTTGACCTGCCCAGGTCTTTATCTCTATTGAGTTAGCAATTTACCCCTCAATACCTATTTCTTTGGATTGGTTACTTAACCATTAAAAAATGACAGGCAGCAGTTGTACTTGAGAAGTATGAGATCAGCAGCCTCTGCTTCATAGCGAATGCTCTCTGGAACCAGCTCCCACTGCCTGTGATGGAAAAGCCTCAGATATTAAGGTCTGGAAATTGAGGTTTTGAACAGAAAGGAAAATATCTCAATTTTAACTGTAGGGCAAGATGTTGCCTTTTTAACATAGTTTCGTAGGGATTTTTTGAAGCAATGTTTTCAAATGTGAAGTTACTTTTACCTGAGTTCCCTCAGGAAATGAAATAGGAATAGAAAACTTAAAATGCTATTGAGGTTGAGGTGACAATGAGCACATAGTCTGAAAGGGTAGTTATTTTTCACTGGCTGTCATTTACAACTATAAGGAATTAATGATATCCTATGGTGCTTTTGCTGGTGATTGTCTTTGGAAATTAAATAACTAAATGACATTTTATTGTCCTGTATGGAAGACCAGAGTCAAATTGTATCCTCATGGAAGTGGCCTCCTGTAATGACTCCAGTCCTTAAGGAACTCTCTCCACTACGATATTGTTTTTTACCCTTCCCACAGAATTGGTCACATGTTCTGGATTGTGCAACTCATGGGGTCATGCCAGGCCTAACCTGTTTGCTCTTATCCCAGCTCCCAGCACAGCTTGGTGGGTAGTTGGCTGTAAATCTCTATTTGTTGAAGGAATGAGTGTGTTGATTTGCATTATCATCAGCTTCCATATTTTAGGATTGTAAATTCCTTGCTGTCAAGAATCCCGTTATGCGTCTCATGTTAACTTCCCTGCACTTGGCAAATTGCTGGCTGGGAACACAGGGGCATTTAGGTGATATTTGCCAACACGATTATTCAGGTTTACTTATGTTTCAGTCATCTGTGGCATGATCTCTAGTGATGTTAAGTTTAATTTTTTTTAAGATCATATAGCTATAGAAAGGTATCCTAAAAAAGTTCATGGAAGATGTTTTTTATAATAAAACTACGCATACATTTCAATTCTTTTTCAATAAAATAAGCATATTTTTAAATTCCTTTTTTTTCCACAGACTTTTTAAAGTATCCTTGTATGGTATCCATATGTATTTACTGAGTGCCACACATTGAAATTTGCATGTGGCAGATAAACTTTTGCAATGAACTGAACTATTCATTTTAGCCACAATTTAGTACTGCCCCAGTTGTGTTGACAAAATCTCCAGATGCTTAAAAATGAAATGAAGCAAATAGAACGCAGAAAAGGAGGGAGTGATTGATTAATTCAGCAAGGAAAAATAGCTATCATTGTCCAAAGAATATCATACTTAAAGCATGGGCTTTTTTTTTTTTTTTTTTTTGACAGGCAGAGTAGACAGTGAGAGAGAGAGACAGAGAGAAAGGTCTTCCATTTGCCATTGGTTCACCCTCCAATGGCCACCGCGGCCGGTGCACCGTGCTGATCCGAAGGCAGGAGCCAGGTGCTTCTCCTGGTCTCCCATGGGGTGCAAGGCCCAAGGACTTGGGCCATCCTCCACTGCACTCCCGGGCCACAGCAGAGAGCTGGCCTGGAAGAGGGGCAACCGGGACAGAATCCGGTGCCCCAACCGGGACTAGAAGCTGGTGTACCGGCGCCGCAGGTGGAGGATTAGCCTATTGAGCCGCGTCGCCAGCCAGCATGGGCTTTTAACATTGAAAAAGGTCCTTGAGATCTTTCCAAAACTTCTAGGGCATCACTGGGGAGATGTGTAAGAGATCATGGGCTCTTTGAAGAGATGTCTAAGAGATCATAGTTGCAGCCTTGTTCTTGGATGGCCTGGGTTCCAGGCTTGACTCCTGCCTGAGTGTGGTGGTGGCCCACTTACTTAATCTCTCCTTGCCTTAAACTCCCCTCCTTTAAAATGCGCACAGTAGCACTATCTACCCACAGGACTGTTGAGAGGATTACTGGAGGTGATGCAAGGAAAACACCTAGCAAGGCACTTGGCAGAGTGAGTGCCCAGAAAAGGTAGGCTGCTACACTCTTGTCATTTTTGTTATTTCTTGAATGCTGATGGCTATAATAAGGCATGGCCCAAGATTTCATTAAGACTCTCCTATTTTGAAAAACAACCTTTTATTGACACCTTATGATGCCATCAATACCCTATAAGATAATGAGTCTGTTATGCCAATACTTAAAACAATGATTTTGTATGAGTGGAAATGGAGACTTGGAAAGGCCAAGTAATGTATTCAAGGTCACCCAGCAGGTACATGGGAGGGCTAAGATTCAAACAGTTCTCCTGGCAGTAGCCTGCAGCATATGCTTTTTCAGAAGGGGACACCCCCAAAAGTAAAGAGGGAGCACCACAATTCTGTTGTAAATAGGTGTCCTGAGGAAGGGAAGGTCATTTCAGAGAGGGAGTGACCATGGGGGCCTGAAGAAAATGACCTCGGATGACCAGAATTCTGAGTGATAAATAAGAGTAGAAATTGAGTTTGAACCACGATTCATCATTTTTGTAATTCAAAAAAGGTCCAATTTTTTTTAAAAAAATTATTTGAAAGAGTTACAGAGAGAGAGAGTAGGGGAGAGAGAAAGCAAGAGTGAGCACAGGAGCTTCCATCTTCTGGTTCTCTCCCCATATGGCTGCAATGGCCTGGGGCAGAGCCAGGCTGAAGCTAGGAGTCAGGAGCTTCATTTGGTTCTCCCACATGTGTGGCAGAGGCCCGAGCACTTAGGACATCTTCCACTGTTTTTTTTTTTTTTTTTTCATAGTCATATAATTTAATTTATACAACCATGCTGAATAATGTGATGGTTTGCTTCATTCCGCCCCCACCCCCAGGCCATTAACAAGTATCTGGATTGAAAGTTGGATAGCTGGAACTGGTGTCCATATGGGATGCTAGCACTGTAGGTGGAGGCTTTAACAGCTACCCTACTGTGGTGGAATGAGAAGGTTATGCCAAGATGGCACTGACAAGTGTGCATCAGTTACTTAGGAAATGGCTTTGGAACCCACCTGGCAAAGGAGCCTGCCTAGAAACAGGCAGTGATTGTTTACAGAACAAACTGCCCCTTGACCAGATTGGCTGCCTCGACTATATAAGCTGCTGCACTAATTGAAATAAATGAGTCTGCGAGCTGCTGACCTCTAGTCCTCTTTCACCTGACTCCCTGTGTCTGTGTAGTGACTCTGTGCCTCTTGCCCCTCACCATGCTTCTCCTCTCAGAACAAATCCACAGCAACACCTAAATGCCATCCCAAAAAGGTCCAATACTGATCATTTCACATGGTTCCACCCACAATACACAGATGCCAGTGGTAATGATTGTGGACAAAGTTTACAACATGGATAATTTTAATCATTTCCCAGCATCCCTATTTTCAAATGAGGGCTCCTGAATGTTAGAAAGGAAAAAACCAGCAATTTAAATAAATTAGAGTATATGGATGCTGGGAAAAGGAGAATGAATCTATAATGGGATGAAGTTCAAGAATAAATACTAACGCCTTGGTTGTTAATGTGTAGGTATTTTAAGTCAATTTTACCATGTCTTTTTATTTGTAGGCCATTATATAAGACAGAAGCTAGTGCCAATTAAAGCTATATGGATGAGTAAAGGCAACAAAGATGTTTCTGCAGTTATTTAAGGTTCCTATGAAACATTCTAGGAGTAATCCAAATACACAGCATTCACTGTTTCAAGAAGGCATAGAAGCACTGCAAAAGTCCTTTCTATTTCAAATCCACCCTAAAGGTCTCTTTGGCACAAAAATGTAAGAATTTTACTCCCCATGGGACAAAGATTTTGCACTTTTTGGACTGAAAAAACAGAGACCAAAGTGGGCGTTGAAGAACAATTTAGAGTCTGATTTTGGAATGGACTTACCTGATGGAAGCTCTGGGGTGGTCCTTGGTCTGCACTGCACTGTGCTCTCAACAGTCACTTCCAGCCCAGCTCCCTGCTAATGCACCTGGGAAAGCAGCAGAAGATGGCCCAAGTGCTTGGGTCCCTGCCACCCACACATAGGAGACCTAAATAGAGTTCCTGGCTCTTGGCTTTGGCCTGGGTGGGGGAGTGGACCAGAGGATGCTATTTGGGGAGTGGATCAGAGGATGGAAGATCTCTCTGTAACTATGACTTTCAAATAAATAAATAAGTCTTTAACAGAAATAGAGCAGTTGATAAATCTGTGGGAGGCATTTTCTTGGGGGTACTGGTGGTGCTACTAGCATGGAGCTGACAGAGGCCAGGGCTGCTGCTGACCTGCCCATAGCAATGAACTTTCCAGCTCACATGGCCAGCATGACCAAGGTTGGGAGGCTCTGTGCCAGGTCCTGTGGTTTTCACAATTCCCTTGCCCACACTTGTGCTTTCTTGTTCTGGACATTTTTGCCTAGCTTCTGACAACCCATTTTTATTTCTAGACAACTAGAAAAACTGAATAATTAATGCAATCTTCCTATTATCAAACTTTCATTATTATCTAAATATTTGTAAAGTTGATTAGCCAGACACAGCACAATGAATTAAATCTTGTTTCTTTTGATTAGGAGCATATAACCTTAGGCAAACGTCTTCCCTCAAGTTTAGAAGATGAGCAGCAGTAACACAGCCATACTAGGCTCACATGCATTGGCAGGGAAGGTGCAGGGGAGGGCTGTGCCTTGCGCCCTGAACCAACAAGGAAGGTCATCACCTTGCCCCTGCCCAGTGCAGGGTAGCCATAGGGAAGGTAGTGGATTTCAGAACCTACAAGCAGGAGGAAGAAATTTCCTCTGAGGGCCATACAGGACACATTTAGCAACCATCACATCAATACAAGGAAATGGATATGATTATTAAAAAAAGTTGTAAGGATTTAAAATTTTTTTGCACCAAAATAAACTTAAAAGTTTCCTTGAACACTTATTGATTTATTTGAAAGGCAGAGTAAGAGAGAGAAAGAGAAGACATGTGTGATTGATCTTTCATCTACTGGCTCATTCCCCATATACCTACAACAGCCAAGGTTGGGTCAGGCCAAATTCAGGAGTCAGGGACTCCATATGGGTCTTCCATATGGAACCCAAGTCCCCGAACCTTCACCTGCTGCCTCCCAGGTGAGCATTAGGAGACAGTTGGATTGAGAGCAGAGGTGGAACTTGATTCAAGCATGCTGATATGGGATATGGGCGACCCAAGCAGTGGCTTAACCTGCAGAGCTATATGCCCAAGCCTCCACAAATTTTTGGAAGTATTCATATATGCACATCTTTTTCTTTTGCAGCTTGTTTTCGGTTTTATTGATGCATAATCCTGCAAACAATTCAAATTCTCTCTTGTACTTTACTTTGCCCATGCAAACACAGCTTACAAGCAAACAGTAATTCAATTATCCTTTGTGTACATGCAGCCCCCTTAATTGTTTTAAATCTTTAAACAAAAAGCTAATGTTTATTTGCTTCCTATTTTTGCCAAACAGCTGTGGTTGGGGCATATTCTCACAATACTTATGGAAGGTATATCTCCATAAGATTTCCACAAGGTTTGGGACAAACACAGTTCATGAAATTAAGCTTCCCAAGTCCAGAATTGTTTTAAATCTTCTGATTGCCTAAGCATGATTTCAGTTAGAATGCCTTTGCAGGCCTTTCCTGAGTGCATTATCAGTGAGTAGCCACTAGAGGGGGTGTGAAGAACGCAATCTTCTTTGGAACTGGGCCTGCAGAAACCATTTCCTTTATTCACAAGCAGCATGTCTGCCCCTTTCTGTGTTCTGAGCAGGAGGAAGAGAGCCCTGGGACAATCACTCGCATGTGTTTCTAAGATGCTGTCTACACAGAAGAGGGAGAAGAAGGCGCTGAAGGTTCCCTGAGGTCTGCTGACCTGGGTTTCCACATGTCACAGAGGGAAGGTTTGGCCAAATAGCTAATGCAAGCCCTGCGCTCTGTTTGATCCAGCTGCAGCTTTCACCCAGCTGGTAATGGCCACTGCTGCTGGGGGACTTGGGGTTTGAGTAGAACTAATTTCTCTGACTTTGAAAGATTTTCCCTACAGTGATTCATTTCCGTCAGAAAGGATCTTGTTGATGGCTTAGTTTGCCTTTGGCATTTTCATTTTTTCTTTCTTTCTTTCTTTCTTTCTTTCTTTCTTTCTTTCTTTCTTTCTTTCTTTCTTTCTTTCTTTCTTTCTTTCTTTCCTTCCTTCCTTCCTTCCTTCCTTCCTTCCTTCCTTCCTTCCTTCCTTTCTTCTTTTTTTTGACAGGCAGAGTGGATAGTGAGAGAAAGAGAGACAGAAAGGTTTTCCTTTTTGCCATTGGTTCACCCTTCAATGGCCGCTGCGGCCGGCGCATTGTGCCGATCCGAAGCCAGGAGCCAGGTGCTTCCTCCTGGTCTCCCATGCGGGTGCAGGGCCCAAGCATTTGGGTCATCCTCCACTGCCTTCCCAGGCCACAGCAGAGAGCTGGACTGGAAGAGGGGCAACCGGGATAGAATCCGGCACCCCGACCGGGACTAGAACCCTGTGTGCCGGTGCCACAAGGTGGATTAGCCTGTTAAGCCAAGGCGCCGGCCGCCTTTGGCATTTTCAAAGGAAAAGAAATCATCATTCTTTTCCTTCAAAAGAGGAGGGAATGGGAGTCAGAGCTGCAGGTTATGCACCCTCCGTGGACTTGCTCCTGCCCCAGAGAGGCATCCCACAGAAATAGGAGGGGTCGGGAGCTCCCAAGGATACCTAAAAACTTGCTATGGGGTTTACTACCCTGGGGAAAGGGAACTCAGATGGAATACAGGGGCCCAGTAGGGCAGTGCTTCTCAAACTTTAACCTGTATCAGAATCACCCAGAACGTGTTCTTGTGCAGAGTGCAGGGTCCCACCCCAAGGGCTCTGATTGAGTCACTCTGAGACAGAGCCTGAGACTTCGCAACAAGTTCACAGGTGATGCTGATGTTGCAGATTGAGAGTCATTGTTCTGGGGAGCATCTTGAGATCTCTAAGATTTCTCTGTTGTTTATGAGATTTGGACCTTGCAGCACCAGAGTCACAATAGTGGTGAGCTTTCTTGTGGGATTAGGGCCTGAGAATCTGAAACTGGCTTCCAAGGTACTGAAAATATTCCTGGCTTAGACCTCGTTGCCCCAGCAGAGCCAGATTTCTGCATTTGGCAAAGCCCTCAGACTGTTTCACCTCTTCTCCAGAGTGCCTCAGACCACTCAGCTTCCCTGAAACAACTTCCCCCACTCCTGCAGATAGCTGTGGCCTCCATTTTAAAATCTCAAGGTATGGGGAAAGTATACCAAATGTATTCTGTACCATGTGGACGCAGTTCGTGGAAGTTTATGGGTTAACCCCATCTCCTGGTGACCTGGACTAGTTATTTAACCTCTGTGTATGTTCATTTCCTTTTTTATAGAATGAGAACCACAGCTATACCTACCATGCAGGCTGGTTGTTGAGATTGAATGAGGTAGTACTTGAACGTTGATTAGAACAATGTCCCCTCACATGTTATTCTTAGTACATATTAGCCATTATCCTTATCCCTCATCTTTTTTTTTCCTTATCTGGCAACCTGAACAAGAAGCTTCTCAATTTTGGGGAGAATGCTGTGCTTTGGAATGTGGGAAGTACTGTGAGATATCCTTTAAACCTCTCACCTGGCTGACAGATAATACTTGGCTGTTATGTTGATGCCAGTGATCAAGTATAAAGATACAGCCAGCTCAGAGTTTCTGAATTTTGAACAATCTGGGATACTGCTGCTATTACCTTTTTAACAGATTAGAATATCCTGTGCTATTGCCATCCTTTCTACCTTACAAAATAGCAGAAGAAAAAAGAACTGTCTCGAAGATCATCTGCAAATGTTGCCAGCACATTTTTGGTGACTCGAGGCCAAGCACTTCATAGGTCTATATTCTATCCCCTGAGTGAAAAAATGGATGTGACTAAAACCTGCCTCTGGATTACCAATCATGTTTTCTATGTATGACAGATGACCATGTTTTCTTTTTTTAATTTTAGCAATTTTTTATTTTTAAGATACAGAGTTATACACATACTCATATACACAGAGATAGAGACAGAGAGACACACAGAGACATCTCCCCTTTGTGGATTCATTTCTCAAATGTCCATATAATTGAGCCTTGGCCAGGTTAAAGGGGGGAGCCAGGAACTCAATTCAGGTCTCATTCCCATGTCTGCAGAATGGATGCAAAGCTTGAGCCCTCACCTGCTGCCTCCAAGGGTCTGAATTACCAGGAAGCTGGAAGTGAGAGCAGGGCCAAGATTCAATCTTGAGCACTCTGAAATGAGATGCAGCATCCTAGCTGGTGGTTTAACTGCTGGGTCGAACACTGCCCCACTATTACTTAATTACTTGGAATCTATATATGGATATCTTTAATGTGGATTTTTAAATTTACCTTTTGATTTATTTAAAACATGTTTACTTAAGAGGTAATTTTGAAATGATACAAAATTCAAAAGATTTACAGGGTAAACAAGGGAGATCCAAGATGGCTAACTAGGGTATAGCCACACTAACTTAAGCTGCTCTGGGATATGAAAAGAACAAAGGAAGGACTACATTTCTAGGGGGAAATTTTTGGTAAAGAAATGAAACAAACAAACAAACCCATGAAGACTCAGTGGGACAAGAGGAGAGAACTGACGCAGCTAGCCAGCTGTGAGCCTCTATCTTTACCATGTCAAGATGGGAAGAGACTCACAGTTTTAGCTGAGAAGGAATTTCATAGCCACCCACTGACTTCTACTTCCGCCTGGAGAGCTGACTTGGGTCTGAGCAACAGTCAGGCTTAGAACAGGGAAGCCACCCGCCGTGGCTCACTTGGCTAATCCTCTGCCTGCGGTACCGGCACCCTGGGTTCTAGTCCTGGTTGGGGTGCCGGATTCTGTCCTGGTTGCTCCTCTTCCAGTCCAGCTCTCTGCTGTGGCCTGGGAAGGCAGTGGAGGATGACCCAAATGCTTGGGCCCTGCACCCGCATGGGAGACCAGGAGGAAGCACCTGGCTCCTGGCTTCGGATCGGTGCAGCGTGCCGGCTGTAGTGGCCATTGGAGGGTGAACCAACGGCAAAGGAAGACCTTTCTCTCTGTCTCTCTCTCTCTCACTGTCTAACTCTGCCTGTCAAAGACAAACAAACAAACAAACAAACAAGGAAGCCACCTTACTTCCCCCCAAATCCAACAGTGAGCCATACTTGGCAGTGAAAAAGTCACACAGTATGCCTCTGTTTTGCTCCTACTAGCATCATAGTCAGAATTGGGGCAATTTGTGGGGCAAAGGACACATCCCCTGCATCCTACAACTGTGAGCATTTGGGGCATCAGCCACAGATCTACCCTCACACATCCTATGTGAACCATTGGGGTTCACTTAGCTTCTGGGGCTAACACCAGAAGCAGCTCATTAAAAAAAGTCCACTGCCACCATGGGAGATCTGAGTAATAATCTCACTATATCCTGTAACACCAGGACTATAACAATTCATCGTAAATTTCTTGGTGCCACTGGAATCTACCTGGTGGTTATAGGGAAGAGACTACCTGAATTATTTTATTAAAGATTTATTTATTTTAAAGGCAGAGTTGCAGAGAGTGGGGGAGAGAGAGAGATAAATCCTATCTGCTGGCAGTAATGGCCAGGGCTGAGCCAGGCTGAAGTGAGGAGCCAGCAGCTAGGAGCTTATTTTGGGTCTCCCAGGTAGGTGTAGGGACCCACACACTTAGTTCATCCTTTGCTGCTTTTCCATGCACATTAGCAGGGAGCTGAATCAGAATTGGAGCAACTGGGACTCAAAATGGCGCTCGTATGGGATGCTAGTGCTTCAGGTCAGGGCTTTACCTGCTATGCCACAGTGCCAGCCCCTACCTGTGTTCTTTTATCTCTATGAACTACAGCAGACTAGACTGCTCTGTCATTTGTAGACATAGTTGACACTGATTAAGACAAAAGAAGCCACAAGCACTATGTGGCGCAGTGATCTAAGCCTCCGCCTGTAGTGCTGACATCCCATTTGGGTGCTGGTTCTAGTTCCAGCTGCTTCACTTCCAATCCAGCTGTCTGCTATGGCCTGAGAAATCAGTGGAAGATGGCTCAGGTCCTTGGACCCCTTTACCTGTGTGGGAGACCTGGAGGAGGCTCCTGGCTTTGGATCAGCCCAGCTCCAGCCATTGTAGCCATTTGAGGAGTGGGCCAGTGGATGGAAGATCTTTCTGTTTGTGACACTGCCTCTCAAAAAAAAAAAAAGACAAAAGAAATCATTCAGAGACTGCACTCTTGGGTTCACCTAGAATCAAAAGCCAAAACAACAAGCCAAGTGATAGCCTGCATTCCAGCTAGCCCATAAACTTTTTTTTTTTTACAGTAAAATTTGCTCCATAAAGAAGAAGGGATTAGTACATCAGATGGGCACACATCATCATAGGGATGCAAGAGACATGAAGAAGCAAGGTAGCATGATGCCTCCAAAAGAACAAAATAGTCCTCCAGGATTAGATCCTGAACTGAAAGAAATCTATGAAATGACAGATACAGAATTCAAAATAATGATTGTAAGGAAACTTAATGAGATGCAAGAGAATGCAGATAGACAGATTAAAGAAATGAGGAAATCAATGAGTGACATGAATGAAAATATTATTAAGGAGATAGAACTCATTAAGGTGAACAAAATAGAAATTTTGGAGATGAAATCTTCAATCAGTGAAATAAAAAATCATTGAGAGCTTTAACAACAGAATAGACCAAGTGGAGGAAAGAATTTCTGTCCTTGAGGACAAGCATTTTGAAATAAACAATCAGGGGCTGGTGCTGTGGCTCAGCAGGTTAACACTCCAGTTTGTAGTTCTGGCGTCCCATATGGGTGCTGGTTTGAGTCCCAGCCACTGCATTTCTGATACAGGCTCTCTGCTAGTGGCCTGGAAAGCAGAATGGCTCAAGTCCTTGGCCTCCTGCACCCAAATGGGAGACCCAGAAGAAGCTCCTGGCTCCTGGCTTTCAGATTGGCACAGCTCTGGCTATTGCAGCCAAAAGGGGAGTGAACCAGCAGATAGAAGACCTTGCTCTCTCTGCCTCTCCTCTTGACTTTTAAATAAATAAATAAATCTTAAAAAAACCCCAATCAGTCAAAAATAAAGAGAATGAAAAAGAATGAAGGTCTGCACAAATTATGGAATGTGATTTAATGACTAAATATTCATATTATACATATTCCTGAAGGAGAAGAAAAGAAAAAAGAACATTAAGAACATGCTAAATGAAATAATGTTGAAAATTTCCTAGGCCTTGAAAGAGACATGGACATCCAGATACAAGAAGTTGAAAGAATCCCAAGCGGACTCAACTAAAAAAAGTCTTCTCCAGGTCTCATCATCATCAAATTGTCAAAAGTTAAAGACAAGGAGAGAATACTAAAGACATCAGAGAAAGTGTCAAGTTACATATAAAGTAAAACCATTTGATTATCATCAGACTTCTCAACAGAAACCCTATAGGCCAGAAGAGAGTGGGATGATATATTCAAGGTATTAAAAGAAAAATCTTTGGGCTGGCACTGTGGCAAAGTGGATTAAAGCCCTGGCCTGCAGTTCTGGCAACCCACATGGGTGCCAATTTGAGTCCTGGCTGCTCCACTTCCAATCCAGCTTGCTGCTAATGTGATGGGAAAGCAATGGAGGATGGCCCAAGTCCTTGGGCTCCTACACCCATGTAAGAGACCCAGAAAAAGCTCCTGGATCCTGGCTTTGAATTGGCTCAGCTCTGGGCCATTGGGGCCATGTGGGGACCATTTGGGAAGTGAACCAGCAGATGGAAGACCTCTCTCTGTCTCTGTCTCTGTCTCTGTCTCTACCTTTCTCTGTAACTCTTTCAAATAAATAAAAAATAAATCTTAAAAAAAGAAAAAAAAAAACTTTCCAACCAAGAAGATTATATCCAGTGAAGCCATCCTTTAAAAGTGAAGTAGAAATAAAGTATTTTCTGGATAAGCAAAAACTGAGAATTCATTACCACCAGAGCAGCCATACAAGAAATTCTGAAGGCCATCCTGCATTAGAACTAAACATCATGAAAATACAACACCACCAAATTTACAGAGCAGAAAGAATCATCATCCAATCAGCAAAATGACAGGTCTTAGTTCTTATCTATCAATACTAACCTTGAATGTAAATGAATTAAATTCACCACCCAAAAGAGTTAGGTCAGCTGAATGGATAAAAAACCATGACCTCACTATATGCTGTCTACAAGAAGCTCACTTCACAAAGATACACACAGACTGAAAGTGAAGAGATGGAAAAAGGTATACCAGGCAAATGGAAACCCAAAGAGAGTAGGTGTTGCTATTTATAAATCAAATAAAACAGACTTTAAATTGAAAAAAAAAAACCTGTAAAAAGAGATAAAGGAAGGACATCATGTTTTGTCAAAGGTTCAATTCAGCAAGAAGACATAACAGCTATATATATATATATATATATATATATATATGTATATATATACCCAACACAAGACCACCCAGAAATATACAGAAAATACTATTAGACCTAAAGGGTGAGATGGACTCCAATACAGTAACAGTGGGTGACTTCAACACCCTACTCTCATTAATAAACAGGTTATCTAAACAAAAAAAATCAATAAAAGTATATCAGGGTTGAAGCATGCTATCAAGCAAATGGCTCTAATGGATATTCACAGGACATTTCACTCAACAGCTGCAGAATGCACATTCTTCTCTTCAGCACATAGAACATTTTCTAGGGTAGATCACATAGACCACATATTAGATCACAAATCAAGTCTCAGCAAATTTGAAGACTGAAATCATACCATGGATTTTCTCATATCATAAAGAAATAAAACTATAAATTAACAACAAGAACAATAAAACTCATAAATATTTGGAAATTAAACAACATGCTACTAAATGACCAATGGGTTATTGAAGAAATTAAAAAGGAAACAATTTTCTTGAAGTAAATGAAAAGGAAAACACAACATATCAAAACATGTGGGATACAGCAAAACAGTATTAAGATGGAAATTTATAGAATTAAGTGCTTCCATTAAAAAAGGGAAATGTCTCAAATTAAAGATCTAATGACGCATCTTGAAGACTTAGAAAAACAAGAACAAACCAAACCTGAAATCTGCAGGAGGTGAGAAAAAAAATAAGTATTAGAGCAGAAATAAATGATTGAAACTTAAAAAAAATTCAAAAGATCAACAAAAAGTGGTTTTTTTGAGAAGATAAACAAAATAGATAAATCTCTAGCCAGACTAACAAAGAAAAAAGAGAAAAAAACTCAAAATTAGAGATGAAAAAGGAGACATTATGACTGGTACCACTGAAATACAAAGGACTGTAAGAAACTACCATGTAGAGCTATGCCACTAAACTGGAAAACATTGAAGAAATGGATAGATTCCTGGATTAATATAATCTGCCAAGATTAAATCAAGAAGATATAAACAACCTAAACAGATCCATAGCAAGCGATGAGATTGAAGCCATAATAAAAAATCTTTCATCAAGGAAAAGTCCAGGACCTGATGGCTTTGCTACTAAATTCTACAAAGCATTCAAAGAAGAAGTAACTCCAATACTCTTCAAACTATTCCAAAATATTGAACAAGATGGAAGTCTGCCAAGCTCTTTTTATGAGATCAACATTACTTTGATACCAAAACCAAAAAAATACATGACGTAAAGAAAACTATAGACTTATATCCTTAATGAACATGAATGTAAAGATTCTCAATAGGACACAAATTGAATCAAAACCACACAAAAAAGACCATACATCATGATTAAGTGGGATTTATCCCAGAAATGCAAGGGTGGTTAAACATTTTAAGATCAATAAAAGTTATAAGTGACATCAATAGAATGAAGAAAAAAATCCATATGTTCATTTCAATAGATGCAGATAAGATTCAATAGATGTTGATAAGATTCAACACCGCTTTATAATAAGAAACCCTCCACAAATTAGATATGGAAGGAACATGCCTTGAAATTATAAAAGCTATATATCACAAACCCACAGCCAATATCACACTGATCTGGAAAAAGACAAGGATATCCACTTTCACTACTCTTATTAAATATAGTATGGAAATTTTTGCAAGAGCAATTAGGAAGGAGAAAGAAATAAAAAGCATTGAAATTGGAAAAGAGGAATTCAGATTATCGCTATTTGTGGATGACATGATGTTGTACATGAATAAAACCTGAATACTCCACCAAAAGCTGCTAGAATTGATAAGCCAATTCAGTAAAGTTGCAGGTTACAAAAAAAAAGCATAGAAAAAAGAATAGCTTTTTTATATGCTAATGATGAACTCACAGAGAGAGAAATCAAAAAAGAAATCCCATTCACAATAGTCACACACACAAAAATCACATATTTAGGAATAAATTTAACCAAAGAAGTGAAAGATCTCTAAAATGAAAATTATCAAACATTTATGAAAGAAATCATCAAGGACACATAGTTGTGCCAATGGTGTGTCAATTTTGTTTAGTTTTTCAAAAAACAAGTTCTTCTTTTTGCTGATCTTTTGTATTTTTTGTTTCAATTTTGTTGATTTCTTCTCTAATTTTAATTATTTCCTCTCTCCTACTAGTTTTGAGTTTGGTTTGCTGTTGTTTTTCTAGATCCTTGAGGTGCTTTGATAGTTCATTTATTTGCTGCCTTTCCAATTTCTTGATGTAGCACAAATTGCTATAAACCTTTCTCTAACACTGCTTTTGCTATATCCCATAAGTTTTGATATGTTGTATTGTTGTCTTCATTTGTTTACAGAAACTTTTTGACTCCTCTTTTTATTTATTTATTTATTTATTGACAGGCAGAGTTAGACAGTGAGAGAGAGAGAGAGAGAGAGAGAGAGAGAGAGAGAGACAGAGAGAAAGGTCTTCCTTCTGTTAGTTCACCCCCCAAATGGCTGCTACTAAAGCCAGGAGCCAGGTGCTTCCTCCTGGTCTCCCATGGGAGTGCAGGGCCCAAGCACTTGGGCCATCCTCTACTGCCTTCCAAGGTCACAGCAGAGAGCTGGACTGGAAGAGGAGCAACTGGGACAGAATCCGGCACCCCAACCGGGACTAGAACCCGGGGTGCCAGCGCCGCAGGTGGAGGATTAGCCTAATGATCCATGGGGCTGGCCTCCTCTTTTGATTTCTGCTATGACCCACTGGTCACTCAGGAGTATGCTGTTCATGTCTCCATGTGTTTGAGTATGTCCTGGAGATTCCTGAGTTGCTGATTTCCAGCTTAATTGCATTGCGGTCCGAGAAGATGCATGGTATTATTTAAATTCTTTTGACTTTGCTGAGACCTGTGTTATGGCCTAGAATGTGGTCAATCCTAGAGAAAGTTCCATGTACTGGTGAGAAAAATGTGTATTCTGTGGCTGTATTCTGAAGACTCTTTAGATATCTGCTAGGTCTATTTGATCTATAGTATCGATTAACTCTGCTGTTTCCTTGTTGATTTTCTGTCTGGTTGGTCTGTCCATTGCTGAAAGTGGGGTATTGAAGTCCCTGAATACTATTGTATTTGAGTCTATATCTCCCTCTAAAATCTTTATCATTTTTTAGATAGCCAAATGCCCTGTAATTAGGTGCATATACCTTTATAATAGTTACATCTTCCTGTTGAATTGATTCTTTAATAATTATATAGTGTCCTTTGTGGTTTTTAATAATTTTTGTGTTAAAGTCTTTAACATGGATGGTCACACCAGTTCTTTTTTTTTTTTTTGGTTTCTGTTAGCATGAATTATCTTTTTCCATCTTTTCATTTTCAGTCTGCATGCATCTTTGTTAGTAAGATGTGTTTCTTGTAGGCAGCAAATTAGGTGGGTTTTCTTTTTTAATCCATTCAACCAGTCTGTGTTTTTTAACTGGAGAGTTGAAACCATTTACGTTCAGGGCTACTATTGTAAGGTATCAACTTTGCCCAGCCATATTTCCATAAATAGTCCTAATTTTGTATTTTTGGTTTTATTTGTACTTTTGCTTTGTCATTTTCTGTGTTCATCTTCTTTTGTATTGATGTTCCTTTTTCTGTGTTTCTGTGTAGCACACCCTTGAGCATCTTTTGTAGGGCTGAGCGAGTAGTTACAAATACTCTCATTTTCTCTTTGTTATAGAAGATATTTATTTCCCCTTCATTCATAAATGAGAGGTTTGCAGGGTACAGTATTGTGGATTGACAGTTTTTTTACTTAGGACTTGGAATACATCTCACCATTTTCTTCTTGTCTGTAGAGTTTCTGATGAGAAGTTTGCAATGAGTCTAATTGGATTTCCTCTGAATGTGATTTGCTGTTTTTCTAATGCACATTTAAAAATTTTTCTTTATGTTTTACTGTGGGGAGTTTTACTACAATGTGTCATGGTGAGAACCTTTTCTGGTCATGTCTATTGGGAGTTCTGTGTACTTCCTGTACTTGAATGTCTTTTTCTTTCTCCAAATTTGGGGCATTTTTGGTTATTATTTCATTAAGAAAGACTTCTAATCCTTTCTCTCTTTCCATGCCTTCTGGATCTGTATGTTGGGTCATTTGATAAAATCCTGTAGATCTCCAGCTGTGTTTTTTAGTTTTCTAATTTCTTCTTATGTTATTTGTCTGGTTGCAATATTTCCAAAAATTTGTTTTCTAGTTCTGATATTCTTTCTTCTGTCTTACCCATTCTGTTGCTAAGGCTTTCAATTGCTTTTTAAATTTGATCTATTGAATTCCTCATTTCTAATATTTCATTCTGACTTCTCTTTACTATCTCAGTTTTTTGGAAGTGCTTTTCATTTAGATTGTGAATTTGCTTCTGATTGCTTCTAAGTAATCTGATGATTAATTTTCTGAATTCCACTTCTGACATATCTTCAATCTGTTCATCTTCACCTTCTATTATTGAAGAGTTGTAGTGTTCCTTTGTGGGGCTCATAGTGTTTTTCTTATGCTTATGTAATGTTTTTCCTTTGTTATTCAGCATTTGTGTGTTTTTTCTTTTTTTGTCTGGTTGCTTTTCTCTTTAATTTGTGTCTTTGTGCTTGTGGTGAGGTTTCCCTCTGATATGAACTGCTATGCATCTGTGCATTGCAAGTGGGAGCACACAGCCCCACCTCCTGTATCCCAGCCCACTTCTCAGTCATCATAGGGGTGGTACGAGCTCTGTTACATGGAGCACTGCCTACTGGGGCTCCTTCTCACTGGTGGATGGAATGAGCCTAAGTTTTCTATATTCAGGACTTCTTCTTGTTGTATAGCTTATGTGGTAGGGAGAAATTACTCTGAAATGTTGTGGTCCTCATTCCTGGGTGGGGCTGTGGCGAGGTGGCTCCCGAAAATGATGGGCACATGCATGGGAAACAAAGATGGCAGTCCCTTGCTTATGTTTAAAAAATGTAATATGGTTCCTCCCAGCTGGCTGTAGGTCTGGTAGTGGTGGGGTGGGAAGTAGATGGACAGGGTGGGATGCCTGACCTCTCTGTTTGTTCTTCTATACCTTCTCTTTTTTCCCTCATAGAACTTCAAACATATTTTGTCAAGCTCCCCCTCCTGCTGCTATCTGTAACTCCATGGACCTGTGATTTCTCATGTAACCTGGTCCACGGGGGCTGGTGCCAGCTTCCCCATTCCATGGCTCTTCCACTTCTCTTTCTTATTTGCTCCTTCACTGGGGACATGCCCAGCCTCTTTTGGTCTCCTGGGCTCAACATCACAAATTTTCCAAGGATCGGTCTCCAGCATGTATCCTGTCTCCTTTTTAACTATCTATTTTGCTATACCACCATCTTGGGACCCCTCTAAGATCTAGTTTCAATTCAATTTATACACATAAGATTAACTCTATATTAAGTAAAGTGTTCAACAAACAATATATAAAAAAAAACCCTGTTCTTCAATAGTTGAGGAATAAGTCATTGCATCTCAAAAGTGTCAATTTCAGTTCTATAGATTATGTTTTAGGTACACTATTAGTTACCACAGATTAGGGAGAACATATGGTATTTGTCCTTTTGGGCTGATTTATTTCATTAAGTATAATGTTTTCCATTTGCATCCTTTTTAAAAAAGATTTATTTATTTATTTGAAAGACAGAGTTACAGAGAGGCAGAGAGAGAGAGAGAGAGAGAGAGAGAGAGAGGTGTCTTCCATCTGCTGGTTCACTCCACAACTGACTGCAATGGTTGGAGTTGGGTTGATCAGAAGCCAGGAGCTTAGAGCTTCATCTGGGTCTCCCATGCAGGTGCAGGGGCCCAAGCAGGGGCCTTCCCAGGTCATAGTAGAGAGCTGGATTGGAAGTGGAGCAGCCTGGACTTGAACCAGTACCTGTATGGGATGACAGCACTGCAGAACAGAGCATTAACCCACTGAGCCACCCCTTGCATCCATTTTGTTGCAAACAACAGGATTTCTTTTTTTTTTTTTTTTTTTTTTTTACCAAAGTGTAGTATTCCATGGTGTACATACTCCATAATTTCTTTATCCAGTTTTCAGTTGACAGACATTTGGGTTGATTCCACATCTTAGCTATTGTGAATTGAGCTGCAATAAACATGGGGATAGAGGTAACTCTTTCATATGCTGATTTAATTTCCCTTGGGTAAATTCCCAGGAGTGGGATGGCTGGGTCACATGATAGGTCTATATTCAGATTTCTTAGGTATCTTCATACTGTCTTCCATAGTGGCTACACCAGTTTATATTCCACCAATAGTGGATTAGGGTACCTTTTCTTCCACATCCTCACCAGCATTTGTTGTTTGTTGATTGTTGTACAAAAGCCGTTCTAATGGAGGTGGGGTGAAACTTCATTGTGGTTTTGATTTGCATTTCCCTGATGGCTAATGATTCTGAGAATTTTCTCAAGTGTCTGTTAGCCATTTGGATTTCCTCTTTGAAAAATGTCTGTTTCAGCCCTTTGCCTATTTCTTAACTGGGTTGTCTGTTTTGTTGTTTCTGAGTTTCTTGAGCTCTTTATATATTCTGGATATTAATACTTTGTCAGTTGCATAGTTTGTAAACAATTTCTCCCATTCTTTCATTTATCTCTCCATTTTTTAGTTTGCTTCTTTTTATTTTTTTAATTTATTTGCATTTAATTTTAATTTTTATTTTTTAAGGTTTTTATTTAATGCATACAAATTTTGTATGTACAGCTTTTAGGAATATAGTGTTTCTCTCCCCCCCATTCCCATCCTCCCACCTCCACTCCCATCCCACCTCATACTTCCTCTCCCATTCCATTTTTTATTAAGATTCATTTTAAATTCACTTTATATGCAGAAGACCAACTCTGTACTAAGTAGAGATTTCCACTGTTTGCACCCACATAGAAAACACAAAGTGTAAATTACTGTTTGAATACAAGTTTTCCCATTTAATCCCATAGTACTCCTCATTAAGGACAGAGGTCCACCATAGGGAGTAAGTGCACAGTGACTCTTGTTGTTGATTTAACTATTAACACTCTTATTTTTGATGTCAGTGACCATCCGAGGCTCTTGACATGAGCTGCCAAGGCTATGGAAGCTTTTTGAGTCCAAAAACTCTGTAGGTATTTAGACAGGGCCATATGCAAAGTGAAAGTTCACTCTTCCCTTCAGAGAAAATTACATCCATCTTTGATTATCCCTTCTTTCCACTGGGATCTCACTCACAGAGATCCTTTGTGTAGGTTATTTTTTTTGCCACAGTGTCTTGGCTTTCCATGCCTGAAATGTTCTCCTGGGGTTTTCAGCCAGATCCAAATGCCTTAAGGACTGATTCTGAGGTCAGAGTGCTATTTAAGGCATTTGTTATTTTATGAGTCCGCTGTGTTGCCTGTTTCTTTTGCAGTACAAGAGCTTCTCAATTTTATGTAATCCTATTTGTCAATTTTTGGCTTTGATTATCTGTGCCTCAATCCAGAAGCTTTTATATAGCAAAGGAAACAATCAGCAGAGTCAAGAGACATCCAACAGAATAGGAAAAAAATATTTGCAACCACCTATCTAACAAAGGATTAATATCACAAATATATCAGCAACTTAAAAAACTCAACAACAAAAAACCCTACCAATGTGGTAGAAAAATGGGCAGAGGACTTCAATAAATAAATAAAATAAATAAATAAATAAATAAATAAAAGAAATCTAAATGACCAACAAATGCATGCAAACTGCTCAACATCCCAAGCTATCAGGGAAATCCCAATGAAAACCACAATGAGATATCACCAGAACCCTGTCAGAATTGCGAAAATCCAAAACATGGAGGGTAACAAATTCTGGCAAGGATGTGGAGAAAGGGGAACATGTGTACACTGTTGGTGAGAATGTAGTTTAGTGCAGCCACTGTGGAAAAACAGTTTGGAGATTTTTTAAGAAACTATAAATAGACTTTCCATATGATTCAGCAATCCCACTACTTTTGGGATTTTCCAAAAGAGTGGAACACAATGTATCAAAGAGATATCTGCACCACCATGTTCATAACATCATTGTTCACAGTAGCCAAAATTTGGAATCAAAAAAGGTGTCCATTATCCGATGAATGGTTAAAGAATATGTGGTTTATATACAAAGAGGAATATTATTCATCTATAAAAATAATGAAATTCTACCATTTGTAGGGAAATGGATGTAACTGGAGGACATCATGTTGAGTGAAATAAGCTGGACCCAGAAAGACAAATACTATATTTTCTCCCTTATATTTGGGAGCTAAAGTTTAAAACACAAACAAAAACAAAAAAGAAAACTGTCTCTGTGTAGCAGTACTGTTGCAAATATAGTTCTGTAAATTTTGTTTCATACTTTTGCCAAACCAATGGTTATGAATGTTATACTGTAATTTTTTAAAGATTAAATTATTACAGTGAGGCAGAGGCAGAGGCAGAGAGAGAGAGAGAGAAAGAGGTCGGTCTTACATCTGCAGTTTCACTCCCCAAATGGCTGCAATAACCAGAGGTGCACCAATCCGAAACCAGGAACAGTGCAGAGGCCCAAGAGACTTGGGCCATCTTCCACTGCTTTCCCAGGCCATTGCAGAGAGGTGGATCGGAAGTGGAGCAGCAGATCTTGAACTGACTCCCATAAGGAATGACAGTGCTGCAGGCGGTGGCTTTACCCACTACGCCACAGCTCTGGCCTCTATACTATCATTTCATTGATCTGTGATTACTTTAAAATTTATTATATATGGGAGAAATGGTTATTTTTCCATTCTATTATTTATAGCCACCATATGTGTTCCCACTAAAGTCTTTTTACTTGTTTAAATTCTTATTTGGTGAAGTATTAAGCCTTTTTACTATAATGTGAGTTCAAAAAATGTTACCTCAAAAAACTAAAAAAGGTACAGAAAGAGGGAGAGAGGGAAGAAGGATGGGAAGGGAGAGAAGGAGAGGACAGGGATATCATTATGGTATTAGAATTGTATCAACAAGTCACATTGATACTGTGGTTTTCCTCACAATGTGTTACAATTTATGAACCAGCATTGCCATATCTTTATCACTCCTAGTTCACAGTTTATGTTGGGGTTCCCACTCAGTGTTGCATTCTCTTTGGGTTTTGAGAAATATATGATGATGTACATCCAGCATTACAGTATCATATAGAATAGTTTCACTGCCTTAAAAATCTCTCATATTTCACTCATCTATCCCTCCTTACTATAGTCCTGTCATATTATTCCCATAGTTTTGCCCCTAATAGAATGCCATGTAGTTGAAAAAACACAGGGCATATCCCTTTCAGATTGGTTCCATTCACTCAGCAATATTATCTTAAAGTCCCCCCATGCCTTCACCTATTCTTGTTTACTGAGTCAAGAACATTGTTGTTGCTGTCAGGTTTTGACAATTATGAATGGACCTTCTTTAAACATACATTTAAGTTTTCAGATTGGTATTTGTAAAACAATAGCTCTGCCATGTAGGAAAATCTTAATCATTGGGATTTAAGACTGTTTTACATCATTCACAAGCATCTTGTATTGAAGTGGATATCAAGCAGTTGGGAGGATCATGGTCACAATGCTTTCAACAGCAATGTGCCCTGAAACATGTACATGTGTCTTTGTTGTGTTGTTGTTGTCTAGGCTGATGCAGTAAAACAGTTTATGATGCTCTCTTCAAGTGATTGAGGTGGAATAGAAATGTCTCCCGTGGATCACTCTTCTCTTCCAACTTCATCCAGGTTTCTCTCCTGCCTCTGGATCCAGGTAAGTTTCTTTGCTATTGATGCAACCATTATCCCAATAGTCCAGTCTGAATCATCTTCAGTCTGACTTTTTCTGTCTTTAGTCACAGTCAGCACGTCCACTTTCTACCCCTATGTCTACATCATTGTAGCTTTCTTGGTGAATATGCATCTTTCATTTCCCTTACAAGAAAACAATAAATTTCTGTCTTCTTCGCCTACCTCCAGAACATTATATAAGACTTGCCTGCAACAGATGGCTAGCACAAAACACTTTTGACATTGCTAGAGTTCAGAACTATCTGACTAATCAGATTCTGTACCCTTGTAGAATAAAAGGTACAGATCCTTACAAGGCTCTGCTATAAGAAAAACAACAGCTAACATATTTTAATATGTAGCATATATTAGGCACAACACTAAACATTTTCATGTAAGTTTTTTTCATTTATCCTAATGAAACTGCTCATTTGATATTGTTTCACTCATTGTATATATGATGAAACTGAATCTTGGAGAAATAAAACAACTTGCCCAAAGACCTAGGTAAATGGATCACATTCTGAAAGGATTCCTGAATTGTATTTCAGGGTCTATAAGGTATAAAAACAAAGGAAAATTTCATTTTATTCACTTGTAACTTTAAAGAGAATTGTTCAAATATAAGTCCTAGTCAATATCAATTGTATGTGTGGATAATTGATTAGTGCATAACTATCCTCCAAAACTGAGAACTTCATGCAGATAGAGACTTTTTGCTCCATGTAGCTCCAAATCCTAGCAAACTTCCTGGCTTATTTTAGGTATTCCTAACCCATGAATGATCTCTACATTCCAGACAGCCAACAAGTTCACCTCCTGGAATATCACTCCTGCATTTTAGAGGTTGATGGTGAGCTGTCATCATGAGGAATGTGTTATTACCATCCTTTTAAACAATGGCGTCATCCCTGTCTTTCATTCTTCAGATTAATTTCTGGCATAGATACTTGATGGAGAAAAAAGATTCATTACTATACAACAGAGGAGATAACTGGGTTCAGGAAATCATGCTTTCTAAACTTCTAAATAATTTATGAAATATTCTCAAGTATCTAAAACATATTTTTAAAATTCTATTTATGCATATTGGCTGGGATTACAGTTGTTGTGCCTATGCATGAGTTATCAGTTATAATCTAGGAAGGGTTTATATCTTCATAGTTAAAGGCTTAATGTTCCTCTGGCATCCAAATGAGATCTGTGTGTTACCGGAAAGGGCAGGAAAAGCAAAAACAGACTATTACTGTGCTCTTTTCAAAATTATCGTGCTTTTGATTTTGATTTCCTATTGCTTGGAGTTTCAAGTTTTAACTTCTCAGTTGGGCATTCAAGAAATTCCATTTTATGACCTAGCTTATATGTTCACCTTGATGTAATAGTCCTCAGTAGGGACTCTGATCTACTGGAGTGAGTTCTGTTACTCCTCTCATAAGTCAAGGTCATTTTAATCTTCAATTTGTTAAGATGACATCATTTTCTCACTTCCGTATCTATTCCTATTCTCTCTAATTCCTCAAAAACAAGGTACACTGTGGTTTTCTGATTTACCCTGATTACTTTAATAGTGTGATCTCAATCACAATTTAGTGGCATAACTAGCAGCTCAGATTTAAATTACATTGAAATAAGCTGGCCGGTGCTGTGGCTTACTGGGCTAATCCTCCACCTGCGGCGCCGGCACCCAGGGTTCTAGTCCCGGTTGGGGCACTGAATTCTGTCCCGGTTGCTCCTCTTTCAGCCCAGCTCTCTGCTATGGCCCGGGAAGGCAGTGGAGGATGGCCTAAGTGCTTGGGTTCTGCACCCGCATGGGAGACCAGGAGGAAGCAGCTGGCTCCTGGCTTTGGATTGGTGCAGCACCGACCATGGCGGCCATTTGGGGGTGAACCAACGGAAGGAAGACCTTTCTCTCTGTCTCTCTCACTGTCTAACTCTGCCTGTAAAAAAAAAAAAAAAAAAAAAGAAAGAAGCCTTCAACATTTGCTTTTTAGATGATCTTTGGGGAGTTATTAATTCCTCTATGCTCAGTTTCCTCATCTGTAAAATGTAAATAGATAAAATTACCTTTTATAATTGTTATGAGACTTAATGAATCTTTGCATGTAAAATGCTTATCAGAGCATCACACAGAAACCAACAGCTGTAGACTGTTTTCAAGTCTTCTTATTTCAAACATTAGCTTCACTAAATAGATTGCAATTTCCAGTGTGAGAACAGAGATCATGACTTTTATTTTAAATAGTCATAACCTTAAGCACTTAGTTCTTTAGAGAACCAACTTAATTGGAGAACAACGTGGGAAGAAATACCAGACTTGGTATATGGTCTTCTTTAGTCAAGTTTGCATGTTCCAATTCACTGAAGTTGGTAACACAGGAGGACGGCTGCTTTTGCTATCGGTAGTATTGGCATAGGGGTTTTATATTCAGTTTTAGAAATATGAGGTTGATTAAAGGTTAAGATTTTCAATTAGACACTATTAGCAGCAGGATTTCCTGATCTAGCAATCAAAGGAGATACCTGAGCTGAAGATATCAGTTCTCAAGTCCAATTTTGTCTGGGAGGCCATTGAAGCCGTAGGCATTTGATCACCTAAGAGGAGAATTCAGCAAGCAGAACAGAGAGCATCCGGGAGCAAGGATTACTGCCTTGGTGTAGGCTGCATGAACTACTACTTTGCAGAGGAACTGGAAGAGAGAATAGAAAGATAACAGCAAAACGATGGTAGTGCTATGTCCTCAGTGGAAGAGAGTATTTCAAAAAGCATGTTTGAAATTGCCAAATACTTCAAAAGCTGAGGACTAAAATAAATGTGTGTTTATCTGCAGGAAGCCACTGTTGACCTTTGTGGGAGATATTGGAGAGTTATTTGGAGTGAATCAAAAAGAGAATGGGAAATAACAAAATAGAGACATCAAGCAAAGAAAACAAATTTTTTAAAGAAAAGACTGTTAAAAGAAGAATAAAGATGTAAAGTAGGGACAGAATTTTGAGGGAAATGTGAGCTTTATTAATTTTTCTAAGGAAAAAGTTTTGAGCATTTTTCAAAACCATAGGGAAAGATATAGATCTGTTATAGGTTGAATTAGTCCTTCTAAATTTATATATGTTGAGGTCCTAACCTTTAATACCTTATTTGACCTAATTTGGAAGTAGCATTATAGCAAATACAACTAGTTAAGATGAGTTCATACTTGCTAGGTTTGACCCCAATCTAATATGACTGGTATCCTTGGTCAAAGATAATATTTGGATGCAGAGAGACACAGGGAGAATGCCTAGTGAAGATAAAGGCAGAGCTTGGGGTGATGTTTCTACAGGCCAAGGAATGTCAAACAATATCAGCATGCCACCAGAAGGTAGGGGAGAGGTGTGGAGCCACTTGTCCTTCCTAGCCTGTGAAAGTTCCCAATCCCGCAACACCTTGCATTCAGACTTCCAGCTTCTGGAATGTTATACCCTATCTTTCAGTTGTTTAATACACCTAGCTTGTATTGCTTTCTTCTTGCTGCCCTAGAAAGTTTATATGAGATCATAGGAAAAAGAAGAACCTGCAAAGGATTTTGAGTAGCTCAATCTTCTCGAAAGGAACCTATGTACCAATTACATAGGTAATCAAAGTTTTATTGTATATTCCACATCATAAAAGGCCTTGTATTGTGTTGAAGATGATGTAGTTGAGAGAGTGATATTTTATATAAATCAATGTTTATAAATTAATAATTTTATAAGAAAGTCATCATAGAAACTCAGTTAATGTATTAATGGGTAATTTTGCAATGTTACATTAAAAGATTAGATCTATTTAAGTCTGTTCTTTTCAATAAATGATATTGCCATATGTATTTAAACACATATACACATTTATATTGGCCCATTTGACTAAGTTTAGAGGGAAATTTGCTAGAGGAATTACCTGCAATTATAAGTAGTATGGAATAGAGGAATGAATTGAATTTTTTTATCTCAAGAAGAAAGTGGGGACCTGTTTAATTCATTTGCTAGAAGAGGGAAATGTAAAAAGATTTTTGTATTTTTTACAGGTTCAATATTTCAAAAGTATTCTACTATAATTTTTATATCTAAGCTAACACTTTTGTGAGTGACCAGAAAAACAAATGAGCTCTATCATCATCAAAGTCTAAAATATTCAAGACTTATAATTCCAGGCACAACACAGCTGAAGCTAAAATGTTCCTCACAGATGGATAGCTGGTGAGGTGTGGGTCTTGGATGTGTGGTGACACATGGCACAGTTAATAAGCTGGGCATCCTTCTTCCTCTGACTGTACCGATATTTCTGGTATAGGTCCTCTCTGTGTCAAGGACCCTCATTTGCACAACAAAAAAATAAGAAAAACACACCAGCTCTTCTTGTGATTCATATTATTTCTTCCTATACTTGTGGCTCACTTGTTTCAGAATTTGGAGACCACAATACCCACAAGGTCCTTTCTCTTCAGACACTGCCATACAAAGACACTTTTGATGCTCAAACACTTCCCTGCTGTTTACAACTTCAGAGGTGTCCTCCAAATAATTTTCCCTCTTAACTTCAATGGTGCAATTTCATCTGACGTGGTAACTAATAAATCAAGAGAAAGAAGAGAGAAAAAGAAAATCTCCTTTATTGTAGAATCTTATTTTCCTGCTTTTTAGCGGTGATTTACTAAAGAATGATATTCAATATATTTATACTTTTATATTCTCACATTTGAAATTTGTGGATTTTGCCTACTCATTATTTTTTTGAAAATTATTCTTTTTTTAAAACTTTTATTTAGTAAATATAATTTCCAACGTACAGTTTATGGATTACAATAGCTTTTTCCCCCCATAACTTCCCTCCCACCACACCCCTCCCATCTCTCGCTCCCTCCCCCATTCCATTCACATCAAGATGCATTTTCAATTATCTTTATATACAGAGATCGGTTTAGTATGTATTAAGTAAAGATTTCATCAGTTTGCACACACACAGAAATATAAAGTGTAAAGTACTGTTTGAGTACTAGTTATAGCACTAATTCACATTGGACAACACGTTAAGGACAGAGATCCCACATGAGAAGTAAGTACACAGTGACTCCTGTTGTTGACTTAACAATTTCACACTCTTGTTTATGGCGTCAGAAATCTCCCTAGGCTCTAGTCATGAGTTGCTAAGGCTATGGAAGCCTTTTGAGCTCACTGACTTTGATCTTATTCTGACAGGGTCATAATCAAAGTGGAAGTTCTCTCCTCCCTTCAGAGAAAGGTACCTCCTTCTTTGATGGCCCCGTTCTTTCTACTGGGATCTCACTCACAGAGATCTTTCCTTTAGGTGTTTTTTTTTTTTTTTTGCCAGAATTTCTTGGCTTTCCATGTCTAAAATACTCTCATGGGCTCTTCAGCCAGATCCAAATGCTTTAAGGGCTGATTCTGAGGCCAGAGTGCTGTTTAGGGCATCTGCCATTCTATGAGTCTGCTGTGTATCCCGCTTCCCATGTTGGATGGTTCTCTCCCTTTTTGATTCTATCAGTTAGAATTCGCAGACACTAGTCTTGTTTGTTTGATCCCTTTGACACTTAGACCTATCAGTGTGATCAATTGTGAAGTGAAATTGATCACTTGGACTAGTAAGATGGCATTGGTTCATGCGATCTTGATGGGATTGTATTGGAATACCCTGGCACATTTCTAACTCCACCATTTGGGGCAAGTCTGATTGAGCATGTCCCAAATTGTACATCTCCTCCGTCTCTTATTCCCAGTCTTATATTTAACAGGGATCACTTTTCAGTTAAATTTCAACACCTAAGAATAAATGTGTGTTAATTACAGAGTTCAACTAATAGTATTAACTAGAACAAAAAAAAATACTAAAAGGGATAAAGTATTACATTGTACATCAACAGGACAAGGGCTGATCAAGTCACTGTTTCTCATAGTGTCCATTTCACTTCAACAAGTTTCCCCTTTGGTGCTTAGTTGTCACCAATCAGGGAGAACATATGATATTTGTCCCTTTGGGACTGGCTTATTTCACTTAGCATGATGTTTTCCAGATTCCTCCATTTTGTTGCAAATGACCGGATTTCATTTTTTTTTTTTACTGCTGTATAATATTCTATAGAGTACATGTCCCATAATTTCTTTATCCAGTCAACTGTTGATGGGCATTTGGGTTGATACCAGGTCTTAGCTATTGTGAATTGAGCTGCAGTAAACATTAAGGTGCAGACAGCTTTTTTGTTTGCCAATTTAATTTCCTTTGGGTAAATTCCAAGGAGTGGGATGGCTGGGTTGAATGGTAAGGTTGTATTCAGGTTTCTGAGGAATCTCCAGACTGACTTCCATAGTAGCTTTACCATTTTGTACTCCCACCAACAGTGGGTTAGTGTCCCTTTTTCCCCACATCCTGGCCAGCATCTGTTGTTGGTAGATTTCTGAATGTGAGCCACTCTAACTGGGGTGAGGTGAAACCTCATTGTGGTTTTGATTTGCATTTCCCTGGTTGCTAGTGATCTTGAACATTTTTTCATGTGCCTGTTGGCCATTTGGATTTCCTCTTTTGAAAAATGTCTATTGAGGTCCTTGGCCCATCTCTTAAGTGGGTTGTTTGTTTTGATGTTGTGGAGTTTCTTGATCTCTTTGTAGATTCTGGCTATTAATCCTTTATCTGTTTTATAGTTTGGAAATAATTTTTCCCATTCTGTCGGTTGCCTCTTCACTTTCCTGACTGTTTCTTTTGCAGTACAGAAACTTCTCAATTTGATGCAATCCCAATAGTTAATTTTGGTTTTGACTGCCTGTGCTTCAGGGGTCTTTTCCAAGAAGTCTTTGCCGGTACCTATATCTTTCAGGGTTTCTCCGATGTTCTCTAATAATTTGATGGTGTTGGGTTGTAGATTTAGGTCTTTAATCCATGTTGAGTGAATTTTTGTGTAAGGTGAAAGGTAGGGGTCTTGCTTCATGCTTCTGCACATGGAAATCCAGTTTTCACAGCACCATTTATTGAATAGACTGTCCTTACTCCAGGAATTTGTTTTGGAACCTTGATCAAATATAAATTGGCTGTAGATGTTTGGATTGATTTCTGGTGTTTCTATTCTGTTCCATTGGTCTATCCATCTGTTTCTCTACCAGTACCATGCTGTTTTGATAACAACTGCCCTGTAGTATGTCATGAAATCTGGTATTGTTATGCCTCTGGCTTTGTTTTTGTTGTAAAAGATTGCTTTAGCTATTCGAGGTCTCCTGTGTCTCCATATGAATTTCAGCATCATTTTTTCCAGATCTGAGAAGAATGTCTTTGTTATTTTGATTGGTATCGCATTGAATCTATAAATTGCTTTTGGGAGAATGGACATTTTGATGATATTAATTCTTCCAATCCATGAGCATGGAAGATTTTCCCATTTTTTGGTACCTTCTTCTATTTCTTTCTTTAAGGTTTTGCAATTTTCATCGTAGAGATCTTTAACGTCCTTTGTTAAGTTTATTCCAAGGTATTTGATTTTTTTTGTAGCTATTGTGAATGGGATTCATCTTAGAAGTTCTTTCTCAGCCATGGCATTGCCTGTGTATAAAAAAGCTGTTGATTTTTGTGCATTGATTTTACATCCTGCTACTTTGCCAAACTCTTCTATGAGTTCCAATAGTCTCTTAGTAGAGTTCTTGGGATCCCCTAAATAAAGAATCATATCATCTGCAAAGAGGGATAGTTTGACTTCTTCCTTCCCAATTTGTATCCCTTTAATTTCTTTTTCTTGCCTAATAGCTCTGGCTAAAACTTTGAGAACTATATTGAATAGCAGTGGTGAGAGTGGCATCCTTGTCTGGTATCAGATCTCATTGGAAATGATCCCAACTTTTCCCCATTTAATAGGATGCTGGCCATGGGTTTTTCATAAATTGCTTTGATTGTATTGAGGAATGTTCCTTCCATACCTAGTTTGCTTAGAGTTTTCATCATGAAAGGGTGTTGAATTTTATCAAATGCATTCTCTGCATCTATTGAGATAATCATCTGGTTTTTCTTCTGCAGTCTGTTAATGTGGTATATCACATTGATTGTTTATTGAACACTGAACCATACCTGCATACCAGGGATAAATCCCACTTGATGTGGGTGGATGATCTTTCTGATGTGTTGTTGCATTCTATTGGCCAGTATTTTATTGAGTTTTTTTGCATCTATTTTCATCAGGGAAATTGGTCTGTGATTTTCTTTCAATGCTGCATCTTTTTCTGTCCTAGGAATTAAGGTGATGCTGGCTTCATAAAAAGAATTTGGAAGGATTCCCTCTTTTTCGATTGTTCTGAATAGTTTGAGAAGAATTGGGGTTAGTTCTTTAAATGTCTGGTAGAATTCAGCAGTGAATCCATCTGGTCCTGGGCTTTTCTTTGTTGGGAGGGCCTTTATTACTCTTTCAATTTCTGTTTCAGTTATGGGTCTGTTTAGGTTTTCTATGTCTTCCTGGTTCAATTTAGGTAGGTTACATGTGTCCAGGAATCTACCCATTTCTGGTAGATTTCCCTGTTTGCTGGCATACAAATCCTTGCAGTAATTTCTGATGATTCTTTTCATTTCTCTGGTGTCTGTTGTTATGTTTCCTTTTTCATCCCTGATTTTATTGATTTGGGTCTTTTCTCTTCTTTTTTTTAGTTAATTGAGGCAATGGTATGTCAATTTTATTCATTTTTTCAAAAAACCAACTCCTCATTTGGCTGATTTTTTGTAATGTTTTTTGGATTCAATCCTGTTGATTTCTTCTCTGATTTTAATTATTTCTCTTCTCCTACTAGATTTGGGTGTGGTTTGCTGCAGTTTTTCTAGATCCTTGAGATGACTTGAAAGCTCATTTATTTGGTGCCTTTCCAATTTCTTGATGTAGGCACCTATTGCTATAAACTTTCCTCTTAACACTGCTTTTGCTGTATCCCATAGGTTTTGATATGTTGTGTTGTTATCCTCATTTACTTCCAGAAATTTTTGATTTCTCTTTTGATTTCTACTATGACCCAGTGTTCATTCAGGAGCATGTTGTTCAGTCTCCATGTGTTTGTATATGCTCTAGGGATTCCAGAGTTGCTAATGTCCAACTTCATTTCCCTATGATCTGAGAAGCTGCATTGTGTGATTCTAATTATTTTTATTTGCTGAGACTTGCTTTATGGCCTAATATGTGGTCAATCCTAGAGAAGGTTCCATGTACTGCTGAGAAGAATGTAAGTTCTTTATGTGTAGGATGAAAAGTTCTGTAGATATCTGTTAGATCCATTTGGGCTATAGTGTCATGTAAATCTACTCTTTTCTTGTTGATCTTCTGTCCCATTGATCTGTCTTTTTCTGAGAGTGGAGCATTAAAGTCCCCCAGTACTACTGTATTGGAGTCTAAGTCTCCCTTTAAGTCCCTTAACAAATCTTTTAAATAAATTGGTGCCCTGTAATTAGGTGCATATACATTGATAATCTTTATATCTGCCTGTTGAATTGATTCCTTACTCATTATATAGTGCCCCTCTTTGTCTCTCTTAACAGTTTTTGTGTTAAAGTTTATTTTGTCTGATATTAAGGTGGCTACGCCTGCTCTTTTTTCATTTCTGTTGGCATGGTATATATTTTTCCAGCCTTTCACTTTCAGTCTGTATGCATCTTTGTTTGAAAGATGTATTTCTTGTAAGCAGCAAATAGATGGGTTTTGTTCCTTAATCTATTCAGCCAGTCTGTCTTTTAACTGGATAGTTGAGGCCGTTAATGTTTAATGTGACTATTGATAAGCAGTGACTTTGCCCTGCCATTTGCCAAAGATATTTTCTTTCTTTCTTTTTTTAATTTTTGACAGGCAGAATGGACAGTGAGAGAGAGAGAGAGACAGAGAGAATGGTCTTCCTTTGCTGTTGGTTCACCCTCCAATGGCCGCCGCGGCCTGCGCACCGCGCTGATCCCAAGGCAGGAGCCAGGTGCTTCTCCTGGTCTCCCATGGGGTGCAGGGCCCAAGCACTTGGGCCATCCTCCACTGCACTCCCAGGCCATAGCCGAGAGCTGGCCTGGAAGAGGGGCAACCGGGACAGAATCCAGTGCCCCGACCGGGACTAAAACCCAGTGTGCTGGCGCCGCAAGGCGGAGGATTAGCCTGTTGAGCCATGGTGCCAGCCGCCAAATAAATTTTCTAATATATGCTTTGAGATTCCTGTGATCTTTTGCTGTGAGGTTTCCTTTCTTTATCTTCTTTCATATTGATGACCGTGTTTTTGTGTTTCTGTGTGTAACACATCTTTAAGCATCTTTTGCAGGGCTTGATGATTTGCGACAATTCTTTCAATTTCTGTTTGCTATGAAAGGTCTTTAATTTTGCCTTCATTCGCAAATGAGAGCTTTGCAGGATACAATATTCTGGGTTGGCAGTTTTTCTCTCTTAGTACCTGGGCTATGTCTCGCCATTCCCTTCTAGCCTGTAGGGTTTCTGATGAGAAGTCAGCTGTGAGTCTAACTGGAGATCCCCTGAGAGTAATTTGACGTTTCTCTCTTGCACATTTTAGAATCTTTTCTTTGTGTTTCACTGTGGTGAGTTTGATTACAACGTGTCGTGGTGAGGCTCTCTTGAAAATATTGCAATCATTGAAAGATTTATATTTATAAACTCTTGTGACAATATATGTGTTATTCACATAATAGGTATGGACAGCATTTTGAAATGTGGTAGAATATTCAAGTGCATTTATTTTTTCATGGATCTGAGTGTAGAATAATTTGCTCACTTTCCCATGTCCTGGATCTTGCATATATTAGTAAGGATACACATAGTGCCAGTGAGAAAAAGCCTATGCTGTAACAGGCTTCAAAATGGACACTTTACCCCACCAACTTGGAAGTTGAACCCAAGGCAGGCTGCAGGGGAAGTGGAAGGGGCTCCAGCTCTGCTTGTGCCCATTCTTTAGGCTCTGCCCTCCTTTGCACCTAGCTTCACTGCTAGTTTGTGAGCAGAAGACAGCAGTTCCAGATATCACAGTGTTCAGGGGACAAAGAATGTGTTGTCTCTCCTTGAATTTCCTTCTTAAGATTCAACAACAAATACCCAAATTCCCTCAAAAAGATTTTCTTTCCTTTCAAATTGACAAAAATGGGGGTCTTATTCTCTTCTCTGAGCCAGTCATAGGCTATTTGAATAGCCTGTGATTGACATACGGTATTCATTTGGGGCATCTTTGACCCTGCTTCTGGGCTTCCTCTTTCCCTTATTTTCAGGGCAATTATTTGAGATGGCCACATTAACTAAAAACAAAACAATATTTCAGTGTAACATGGTATTTAAGTTGGCTGTTAGCAAAGATTTGGTTTCATCCTTGCATAGCCTGTGCTAGTCAAGAAAAGTTCATTCTCAGAGGAGATTAGGGTATGTTTCTTTGGGATATGATAAACTCCTAGGGTTACTCTACCAGGTACATTTAATATGAAATGCCGCTGTCCAGAGAGGAAATTGATCTAGGGAAGACTGCAATGTCCCTTGCATTTAATTCAGTATGAGTCAGGGTAGCTCATAAAGCAGCCTTCCAGATCACTGATAAGTAACTTCATTAGAATTTAATTTACTGTAATGCAATTATTTACAGGAAGGTCTCTCAGTCTCTCCCAAAAAATTGAAAAGATTGTGCCTAATGAAATCAGTTCCTCCCTATGTTTTCTCATCTTTATCCACCTATTTGCCAGTGTCCTAAATATGGGCATCATCCCTGCTTCTTTCCTATTCTTCCTCTTGCAGTTTTAATCCATCACAGAAACCATCCTACTTCCAAATGAACCAGAATCCTTCCATGCATGCAATCTTCACATTGTTAGTTTTAATGTGAGCTATTGGATAGGCGCCCAATGATCTCTCTTCCCCCAGTTTCATCTGTATTACTGCACAGCCTTTCAATCTATTACTAATACAATGCCTGGAGAACACTTGAAAAATTCAATGTATGGGGCTAGTAATGTGGGTAGTAAGCTAAGCCTCTTCCTGTGGCACCGGCATCCCATATGGGCACTGGTTCAAATCCCTGCCGCTCCTCTTTCAATCCAGCTCTATGCTTGTGGCCTAGAAAAGCAGTGGAAAATAGCCCAAGAGCTTGGGCCCCTGCATCCAAGTGGGAGACCTGGAGGAAGCTCCTGGTTCCTGGCTTTAAATTGACTCTGCTCCAGCCATTGCAGCCATGTGGGGAGTGAATCAGTAGATGGAATATTTTTCTCTCTGTCTCTCCCTTTCCCTGTCTGTAATTCTACCTTTCAAATAAATAAATAAATAAATAAATAAATAAATAAATAAAATCTTTAAAAAGTTCAATGTACACAATTTCTTAAAATTATTTATTGATATCCTATTGCATTAAGGATGATACTTGTATGAGTACAGACTCTTATAATGAACATGTTGTCTCTTCTCACCTCTGTAGTGTTTTTTGGTACCATCCCGCTTTTACTCCAACCTCTCTGGGCCACTTTCTGCTACTGAAACACAGTAGTTGGCATTGATCATTAGTACAATCATGGAACCTTCACTCTTCTGTACCCTCTGTTTTGACCACACTTTCTCATGTTCACTGGCTGGCTGGCTTCTAGGTTGTTTCTAGCCCAGTCATTAACTTCCCAGGTGGCTTTCCCTGCTCATCCTGTCTACATAGACCTCCTCCCTTGGCAGAAGGGTGGTATAATTTTAACTTATTATATGCCCTCACAAGTCTTTTATCAGTTTGTCTTCATGTGATTCGTCATTTGTTTCATCATTTATCACCTGTCTTCCCTGCAGACCTAATGCTCCATGAGGGCAGGATCCATGCTGGTTCTGTTCACCACTAAACCTGCACACCACTCCCAGGATCAGGGCCTGGATGCAGCAGAACAGAGGTTAAATAAATGAATCCTCTGTAGAATGGTGATTCTTGTGAACATGGGTGATGGCTGCACTCTATCTCACAGCAGAGTATTTATCACACAATATATTCTTAGGACATACTTATTGTTGAATAAATGAATACCTCTTGTTAGAATAATAAAACTTAGCATTTGACTGCCAGATCAGGAAATGTGGGAATAGATTTCTCACTACTTGGAGAATATCAACTGGATAACTAGCAAACGTTCAATAGTGTTTATGATATTTTCAGGTAGGTTTAGTATCATGCTTGCAAAAACAGTTATCTTTTAATGAGAAAAGAGAACACTTGATGAGGCAGAAAGCCAGAGGAAATAGTTACAAGTGAGGAGAATGGGCCAATCACTTCCTCCAAATCTAACTTGATCATGTGAAACAACTCAGTAGACTAATGGAAGGTTGAGAACAGCTCTGGTGTTACATAATAAAAAAGAGGCTGTGTCTATTTTAAGTTCCCATTTACCTCATGGATCACTGAACCATTTTTATTCATACTGAATATAATTCTAGGACTCTAAAGTATTTGCTATTTGTCAAACACAGTTCTAGTGCATTCACTGGATTGAGGCTGCCACAGTCCTCTCTGATAAATTCTGTTATTTTGCTAATTGGCTGAAGCACAGAGGGGTTAAATGACTGGCAACAGTCATACAGCTAGCAAGGGACAGGACTGAGTTTCAAACACAGGCCTCTGTAATCTTCAAAGAGGGAATATCTTGGAATGATCACAACAAAGAAACTGCAGATGGACTTGAATAGAGATGTGTTAATGATCATTGCCTTTCACACTGGTCATGGTTCCCTGGGTCTCAGGAAATAGCTCTGCCAGTGCTTTTATTCTTCACATATAATTTTAGTCAGGCACAATGTAGTATATAAATAGTATAATAAACATGCAAATGTACATGATGTAAAATGAATAGCATCTTAGGGGCACTATTCAATACTTGGTCATCAATTGAAGAAGAGACAGGAGAGTTGGGGCAAAATGAGGACATGGGGCTGCTCTGCCCTGCTCAGCTCTCTGGCTTTTATCTTCTCTGGATCCCAGTTTCCTCAGCAAACCAATGCACTGGTTAGATGCTAAGTCTAACCAACTTCAGCCTTATACAATTTTATATAAAGGTACTGATGTGTTAATGGAACAAAAATCATGTCATTATGAGACATAGATTGTCATTTCTTGTCTAGGCAATTGCTTTTATTCTTAATTCCCATCCAGCCAAATTTTTACACAGCTACTAGAAAGATTTTTATTTTTTTGAAACAAACTGCTTGGCTTTATTATTCCCTGCATAAGAACCTTCAACACTAGTCCTTTAATTAACATAGGATACCCATGGTTGGACTCATTCCTGTAAAACATTGAGCTTCATGCTCCCTGTATCAAGCTATCTGCAGCTCTTTGAACACTGTAAACCACTTCATATCTATATGCATTTGCTCTGGTTGTTTTCTTTCCTCTGCCTAGAAGTCTATTTATCTTTGTCCTTTGTTTGTATGATGGGCATTTTCAAGATTCAGGAAAGGGGTGGGCATTGTGGTACAGTGGGTTAAAATACTGCTTGCAACACCCTCATCCCATCCATATCAGAGTGCCTGGGTTCCAGTCCTGCCTCTGCTTCTGATTCAATTTCCTGATAATGTGTACCCTGGGAGGCAGCAGGTGATGGCTGGGATACTTGAGATGCTGGGATACTGCCAACACATGGGAGACCAAATGGAGTTACAGGCTCCTGGATTTGACCTGGCCCAACCCCAACTGTTGTGGGCATTTGGGGAGTATTTTGGCAGATGGAAGATCTTTTTCCTTCTCTGCCTTTCAAATAAATAAAAATAAACTTTTAAAAAGGTAAGAAAGCATCAACTTCTCTATGAAAATAGTTTTCCCATACCTTACTTTATAGTAGATTCCCCCTCTGCTTTGGTATAGAGAGAAATGACTCTTTCTTCTTGGTGTCTACAGTGCCTCTAAACCCAACTTCTCCATCTGAGACATGTTCACATTCTACACACTCCCCCTAATATGTTGACAAGTGAAGAACATATTTTCTCCTTCTTTATACCTCTAGCATTTAGCACTGTATCCAGTATATAGTAGCAGCTCTGTAAATGTAAATGGATGATTAAGAACATAAATGAATTTGAATGAATGAAAAGGTATCAGCCATCTAAAGACTGCTTCTTACTGTCAAATTCTCAAGTGTTGGCTGGATGCATTTAGTGGTGGGGATATAAAAGAATAAAATTTATGTAGGGGTGGGAGGATTTTAGAGGGAGGTGGGCTTTCATTCCATTGCCCATGTTGTTTCAGCTGCTTCTGATAGTATTATCTCTCTTGGCTCTTGTAAATAAAATTTTCAGATACTTAATATAATATTGATGCTCCAATAGGTCTTTTGAGGTCTTTTGAAAATACTCTTAATTTCTTTTGGACAGGAAGGCTGGATAAGCATGCATGTACTGCAGGGGGGAATTAATTTGAGAGCATTGTGACTCGGAGTACAGTAATTATTTTAAGCTGCTTTTTAAAATTCAAGGAAACCAGACATATGATATTGCAGTATTTTAGTAAATGGGCCTAGGCACTAACTCCAATGTGTGAAAGATAAACTTTATACACATATTTACACTTTTGATTAATTTACTCATCATTCAATTTACATTACATTGATTGAACACCTTTTTTTTGCCATACATTAGATGAATTAAATTCATGAAGATGGGTTGAAGGATGACTCCTTGATTACTGGGACAAAGTCCTTGGTGTTGGAGAGCTTTTTACATTCATTTGTGATCATGGCATTGATTGGCCTACACAAGCTCTTCAGGAACCTAACCCTGCTGGAGATCCTGCCCTTCTGCAGGTTCCCACAATGCTCTGCACATGTTCTCACCTTAGTACCTTAAAACATCTTGAAATGTCTTTTTGAAGAACTCAACTCCTCTTTCAGCACTGATTTGAAGTGTCAGCTCTTCAGGGAAGCTTTCCCTGATCACATGTCCTGGTCAACTCTCCAAGCAGTAGTGGTGCTTCATGGGCCTTTGTGCAACCAGAGTTAGTTAATTATGCAAGTAGTTCTTTAGTAACTGTCCTTCCTGCTGGAATATAAAGTGTGTGAAGGAATGATCTGTGTGTCTCTTTTCCCTTGTGTACCTCTGGAGTCCAGCACTATTTCAGTTTATAGTGAACTCATATTGGAAAAAATTTTAGAATGGCTTAATTCCTCCGTGTGATCTCACAGCTCATGCACTAGCCTTCCTTTTTCAAAAGAAATGCTCAGTGTGGTTAGAACATTTACCCTAGCAGTTATCATGCCAGTAAAGTTGCCCATGTCCCACATCGAGAATCTGGGTTCGATTCCCAGCTCCAGCTCCTCCTAACTTTCTGTTAACACAGACCCCAGGAGACAGCAAGTGATGAGTTAAGTGATTAGGTTTTTCCATCTATTTGGGAGAACTGGATTGAGTTCTCAGCTCCTTGCTTTGGCCTCTGACCCAGCCTAAGACTCTGCAGGCATTTGGGTGAAGATAGCAGTGGATATGAGCTTTGTTCATCTGTCTGTATGCTTGTCTGTCTCTTTGTCTCTTGGACAAATAAATAATTTTAAAAAGGCAAAAAAGAGATGCTTGGTTGCCTAATGACACCCAGAAAGACTCTCAGAAAGCAATTGCTTTTCCTCAAAGTCATTGTGATATGTTTGTTCTCCCATGGTGCCTAAGGCTCTGAGGCTGCTGTGACATTCTGGCCCTGTTCTTAGTACTTCTCAGGATGGAATAGAAAGGAGAGGGCAGCTGATACCTCACCCCCAACTCACTCTTAGAGGAACAGAGAAGATCAGCTTTTGGTATAACCATAGCAATCTTTTTCCCTCCATGAAAGATAGAATCAAGTTGCTCATTTATGGTCAAAGAAGAACTTAAAAAATATTCAATCTAGTGAAGGCAGTGAGAATCAGGAGCAGAGATCAAAATATGTAGCCATTTGTTTTAGAAAAATGTCCTCTAAACTGATCTCACAGTTGGAACTTAAAAGGCCTGAGATACAATCATGTCCTGCAGAGGCTCTGAAATTGACTCTGGCACTAAAGAGATCCTAAGCAATATTAGCCATGGAGAAAGAAGAATGGCACATCCATCACATTGTCATGCTCTGCCCTGTTTTCAAATTGCAAAGTCAGACACGGTATGGAGTTGAGGGATGGTGTTCTTATTCTGCTTGTTTCCACCTTATACGGGTTAAAAGGGTCAGCTGGGCAGTGTGTTCCTCTGGCTTATTTGAAGAGAGCCCCATCTCTCTTGATTATTTTGGCATCCCTTCATGTTGGCCAAAGAGGTCGCCTGTGAGATCTCTGGCTGCATGTTGTCTTTTTTCCTGTAGCAAGGTGGCTGTTGATGTCAGGCTACCTTACATTCCCCTAAATCTTCTTTTTAGAGAGAATTTGGAAGTACCACCAAGCTCACTAGCAGAACAGAGCTCTTTATGCTATTGAGCTTTACAAACTCAAGACATGATTTCTGCCAATGCCTGTCTGCCTGCTTGGCTTTGAGAAACCATATTCTAATGAATACTCAGTGACATTGCTTCAGTGATCCTTATTAAAATCAGAATTGCAACCATTTTTTATAACCCATTCTCTTGCATTTCTCAAACTCCAAAGGTCTATTTTCTTTCTTGAATATAATTAATTTATTTAGAGGGAGGGAGAGAATGTGTTTGTGATGTATGTATATGTGTTTGTGTATGGATCTGTGTGTGGTGTATGTGTGTGTGTTTGTGTGAGAGAGTTAGAATCACAGACAGAAACAGAGAGACAGAGCTTCCATGCCCTGGTTCACTTCCTGAGTGAGTGCCAGTGACAGCTGGGGCTTGTCAAAGCCAGGAGCTGGGAGCTCAATCTGGTTTCCCACATGGGTGGTAAAGGCCAAACTACTTGAACCATCATCTGCTGCCTCTCAGGGTATGCATTAGCAGAAAGCTGGAATCAAGAGTGGATCCTGGACTTGAACCCAGGCACTCAGATAAAAGGGTGAGGAGTCTCAATTGTGGCTTAAACTTTAAGTCAAACACATGTCCCTCTCCCCCATTTCTTTAGGTAATGCTTTATTATGCCTTACTGAGATTTTTTGGTTTTATATACACCTAGGGCATTGGTTTCATTTGGGAAAAATTCTTGGGCTCATTCCAGAATTATTGAATCATACATTCTGAAAGGGTTTTTTTTTTTTTTTTTTTTTTTTTTTTTTTGACAGGCAGAGTTAGACAGTGAGAGAGAGAGAGAGAGAGACAGAGAGAGAGAGAGAGACAGAGAGAAAGGTCTTCCTTTTCCATTGGTTCACCGCCAAAATGCCCGCTATGGCAGCTCGCTGTGCCGATCCGAAGCCAGGAGCCAGGTGCCTCCTCCTGGTCTCCCATGAGGGTGCAGGGCCCAAGTACTTGGGCCATCCTCCACTACCTTCCTGGGCCACAGCAGAGAGCTGGAATGGAAGAGGAGCAACTGGGACAGAATCCGGTGCTCCAACCAGGACTATAACCCGGGGTGCCGGCGCCTCAGGCAAAGAATTAGCCAAGTGAGCCACAGCGCTGGCCAATCTGAAAGGGGTTTTGCAATCTGTATTAAACAGATTAAATAGATAAGTTTGACTGAAGTTCCCCTTGGTATTGATTTAAAATAAAAAAAGAAGCTCTTTCTTTAAATCAGTATCCCAAAAATGACAAAGTGATAGTTTTTTTCCATAGGCAATTGAATCATACAGTTTAATGCAGCATTACGTACATAGGAATAATAAACAAACTAACAAAATGTGGTTTTATCAAATTGGCCAATATATGTTAAGCACTTAATATAATACCTGGCACATAATAATTGCTGTGTGAATGTTAGGTAGTATTAAAGTTATTGTTTGGTTTCACAAGATACTCATTAATTAAACAGACTCTTACATTTTTTCCACAGAGTAGTTACTACAGGATGCAAGCTAAACAACTGTTATTACATTTAAGAGAATGAAAAATAATTACATTAAAAAAGAAGTACATCTTCAATGTCCTTATAACTCTCTCCTAATTTTAATGATTTCATCTTCTTTGTGTTGCTGTGTACCTGCGGCAGTTGGATTGGCTAGCTATTCATTCCATCCTTTCCCTCTTCTCTATGGTCCTTAAGACTCTCCCCTGAAGCCGTCTACTCTCTCTTTGTATTACTCCAGGTTGTAGGTAGCATTACAGTGAGCCCAAGACAGGAAGCTGACTTCTATTGTTGTGAGCCAAAGGCAAATTCTATGGCAAAGTCAAAGACATAATGGCATAAGTATTAGGAAACTGCCATCCTTTCCCAATGTTTCATGAATATCCAAATGGTATCCTTATTTTAGGTATGAAAACAAGCACTTCCTATAAAAATAAAAACTATGTAACAATTGGTATGGTGGTTGAGTTGAATGGATTCTGTCTTGAAATAGAGATTTCCATTCAAATTCTACCACTGCCTAGCTGTGCAGCCTTCAGAAAGGCTCTGTACATTTCCAAAGATTAGTTCCTTCATTCTGAAGCAGGAATAGAGCTTTGAAGATTAAACCAGATGAAGGTGTTGCAAAGTGCTTATGACAATGCCTAGCACCAAGTCAATGCTAACTGCTTTCGCCATTTTATTTAAATCAGGAACAAAGAGAGGAGGGCTAGATTAGCACCTTGATTCAGAGACCCTTGCTGCACCTCATGCCAGAGTCACATTGCAAGTTGGAGGTTAGATGGCAAGCATGAAACGAATGCATTTGTAGGAGAAATGAGAAATAGAGGAAGGAAAACTTAGTCTTTCCATATGCAGACAGTTGCATAACATTTCCTTCTTAAGTTCTTGAATCCCAATGAGAGAGCTGAGCGTATGTTTGGGAAGAAGACTCATGAATTAATATTTTTCCCAATGGAGAAGCTCACAGGAACTTTGAAGTGTTTATTAAAGAGTTGATAATGAGGAGAAAACTTTTTGAAAATCATATTAAAAATTACCTCCCAAACTGCTTCAATAATTTAACCTTGGAATCATAAGACTCCACTGGAATAGAAAGAACACATTTTTCTCTTCTCCCCCTACCATCCCTGGTGTACTGGATGTGTGCTGATAGCTCTGATGGCCTCTTTCTTGGAGTTAGTGGTGGAATGATGCTCTTCATGACCAATCAAATAATTACTGGAGTTGAAATTTGTAATCCTGATATCAAATGCTTCATAATGACACCAATTTAAATTTAATACTGCTCTTATCTTTTGACAAAAATAAGGTTTAATATGTTTTTCTCCTAGAGGGGGTAGAAATAAGGAAAGACTTTATTATACAAGATAATTAAAATTCTTCCTGAGGTTAAAAGTGATTTAAAAAGAATCACAACATGAGATAATTAGGCCTTATTAGACACTTTATCTGCTTCACTGAAGTCACTTTTTTCCAGGATGATAAAATGTGCTTTTGTCTTTTTTTAGAATGCTGGATACCAAATTTGGAGAAAAAAATGATCTTTCCTCCTCCTCTTAGACTCAGCACATGACTGTGTGAATGGATTTGTGGAAATAATTTAATGACAGGGTTACAGTTTCCAAAAGCTAGACCTTTATAGAATGTGATGGTTTTCAAGTACTTATTCATTTTTCTAGTGGAATTATATTTTACCCTCTATTTTTAGTTGGTTAACAGAAAATGATATGAATTTGTGTTTTCTGATTTTTCCCCCTGACAGGCTGAATAATAACAGATTTGTTTTGGGATGTTTAACAAATTTTTTTTTGTTATTTGACAGACCCATTTGTGCTTTCCTGTGCCATAACAGGTAAAGCAAAGAATGCTAATGTTTGTGTTTTCAGTGTCTAATGAACATATAATATTGGTTATTATAATAACCATGCAGTGGTGGATGGTATTTTTTTTAAGATGAAAAGTGGCTCAGGCATTTAAAGCACTTGATGTTTTTGTAAAAGGAAGCAGGTACCCAAGGTGCTTTGGAGTTTAGCCAGCATTATGAACTGTATCCCTACATGGTGTCTGATATTGCTTTTCAATTCTGCTTTTAGGCCCAATGACAGCGATACTGTGAGTGCCAGCCTTTGCTAATGGCTCTATGGGTTTCCAATGTATTTTTTAACAATGTTTGATGCACCTAACAATAAATGAATCAAGCAGAACTTCTTTATGCCCATAAATTCGTATTCAACTTGTTTTTATCAATTGACCAGGCAATGAAAAGAAATGTTCCTACTTTGTCTTTAAGAAAACATTTCAGTTTTATTGACAATGACTTGCTTTGTAGGTTTTATCAAATCGTTCTTTCCTTCTGAGTGACCCTTTTCTTTCAGGGAAAGGCTTATGTATAGATCAGTGCATCAAGGGCAAAGTAAAATACACAGCTCTCTTTGAATGAAGGCTAGGAACATAAAGTTGTTAAGTAAATCCTTATTTTAAGATGAAATATCTAGAAGAGAAGTAGTATGCTTCAATGGAAAAATAGCTTCTGCCATACTTTTGTGGCATTTATTCTATGTGATGTAAAGGAAATTGCTGCTTTAAAAAGAAACTTAAATAGTAAAAGAAGAATGGGATGAAACCAAAATATGTGAGTATAAAGTATAAATATCCAAGCTATTCATTAAATCAGGTTTTACGTGTTTTCGTATAGTACTGCTGCTTTGCAGGGTATAAGTGCTATCCATGTTTCCTTTGTCACACAGGTGGATCCTTTTAGGAAGAGTAGGACACCTTCAGGGTCCTAGTGATCGGTGAACATTAATAAAAATGTGCATGAAGCATGGGCATATGGCTTAAAAATTACCACAGTGTACAGAATCATTATCTCAATAAAGAAACAGAACATGGTTACCACCGTTAATTTTTATATATGACTTTTGAATCAAATAAATATGCTCCATGTTCATTAATCCTGATAACCAGTGGGATCTTTATGATTTTTCTATATATACATGCATCATCTATGACAAATAACAGTTTGGTTTATTTTCCTTCTAATCCCTTTTCCCTTTTCTTCTATTTTTGTCTTAACTGTACTGGCTGGAGCCTCCAGTATAATGTTGAATAGAAGTAATAATGGCATCCTTGTCCATCCCCAATAAAAAAAAAGGTTAGTTTTAGTATTTCACAATTAAACATTATGCTTGACTTTCTTGGTCATTTGCCAAGATTTATCTTGACAGAATGTTGAATTTTCTCAGGTGTCTCTTCTACCTCTGTACAGATCATTGTAATACTCAATAAATCTGCTGAATTGTATGGATTGATTTTCTAAACAATTTTATAAAACAATGTTAAATTCCTAGGGCAAAACAAAGTTAGCTCTATGATATTATTTCTATGCACAGCTGGATTCAATTTTATAATATTTATTTGGGATATTCAAATCTCTGCTTAAAAGTGACTGCGCTGTAACTTTTTTTTTCTTGTTGAGTTTTGGACCAAGGTTATCTTGACCTCATAAAATTACTTGGGAAGTGTATCCTTTTATTATTATCTCTAGAAGATTATAAGATTGGTGTTATTTGTTTCTTAAATATTTTGTACAACTCACTGTTGAGAATCCATTAAGACCTGAACTTTTCTTCATGGGAATGATTTACATTCTACTTATTTTTATTCATCTTTCTAGGTTATATTTCTATAATAACTTGTCAATTTCATCTAAATTTTAAATTATTTTTGCTGTACTGTCAATTGTCTTTTTCTTCCTGTTGTCATTTTATTATCTGCAGCAATTGCAGTATCATCTCCTTTTGCCTTCCTGAAAATGATTGTTTCCTGCCCTTGCCTCCCTTGGTCAATTTTTCAATGTTTCAAAGTGCTTATGCATTGTACTTTTTTGTTTTTGTCATTTGCATGTTTGTTTTTTATTACATAATTTATGGGTATGCCTTTATTCTTTCTTTCTTTTCCTTCACTGGATGTAATACTGCACCCCCCCCTTCTAATTTATTAATCTGGACACTTAGCCCCTTAACTTTCAGCCTTTTATCTTTTGTAATATTAGACACATTTAAGCACATGTATTTTTCTTCCAAACTCTGTCCTTTTAGATATAGATGATATCTTATTCAGGTTCTTAACTGACACATTCAATAAGTAGTGAATGGTTATAAATAGGTTAATTACTTATGAGTAATCCTTTTCTGATTTCATCAAACAGTCTCCACATTCTTCATATTTAAGTTACTTAAACTGTATGGAAAAATTTGGTTGAAATAAGAGAATAGACTTACAGAAGAAAGTGTTAAATCTCTCATTATGGAGAGATGATCACTCACTTGGTGTTGTCACTCAAAGCAGTTGTCTTCTTTTTACCTATTTATTTCCTTTGCATCTTCTTTTATCATCTTCCTACCTGCTGCAAAGGTCATCAGGCTTAGCTAACTCAATTTACTGTACTATCACTGGTCTTCATTTTACATGTTTAGTACACACTGGTGAAGGTGAAAGAACATTCACACCTGTTAGAAGTAGAATTTGCGTTGGCAATAGTGCCCCTTATCCATGAGAGAAACCTTTCAACACTCCTAGTGAATGCCTGAAACTATATAGGACAAAATCCTATAGTACTGTGCTTTAACTTATACACATGTATGTATAATAAATTTTAATTTATAAATTAGGCACAGTAAGAGATTAATAACAGTAGGTAATAATAAATTAGAACAATTATAAGAAATATACTAAATAAAATTTTTGTGAGTGTGGGCTCCCTTTCTCCTTCAAAATATCTTATTGCATTACTCTCATACTTCTTGTGATGAATGAGTTGATACAATACTTAGAGGATGAGATGAAGTGAGGTGAATGACACTGGCATTGGATTAAGCAACTTTGTGAAGATTGCTTGAACATAAGCCTTGATATACTAAGACAGTCGATCTCAAAACTGGATGGCTACTAAGTAATTAGAGTGGAAGTGTATACAACATGGATATACTTAACAGTGCGCTGGAACGATGGGATGAATCACATTTAATTTTTTTATTTATCTGTATTTGAAAGGCAGGGAGAGAGAGAGAGACAGAGAGAGAGAGAGAGAGAGAGAGAGAGAGAGAGAGAATGAATCTTCCATCCATTGGTTCACTTCCCAAATGGATGCAGTGACTGGGGATGGGCCAGGCTGAAGCCAGGAGCCTTGAACTCCATCCAGATCTCCACAAGGATTGCATGGGCTCAGGTTCTAGGGCCATCTTCTGTTGCTTTTCTCAGTACATTAGCAGGGAACTAATTTGGAAGTGGAGCAGCTGGGACTTGAACAAGAGTTCACATGGGATGCTGGCATTGCAGGTCGGAGGCTTAATCTGCTATGCTACAATACTAGCCTCTCTAGTAGTTTTTATTCAATAATTTTGGACCAAGGTTGACTAGAGAATACTGATCATAGAAAGTAAAATTTCAGATAAGAGAGGCTACTGTATGCTTTCTTTTTAATGTTTATTTGTTTATTTTAATCTTCTTCAAAGGCAGAGTGATAGACAGCAAGAGAAAGAATGATATGGGTTTGTAAATAGATGATAGATTGATCTGGCATCTGCTGGTTCACTCCCCAAATGCCTGCAGCAGCCAAAGCTGGGTTAGGCTGAAGCCAAAAACTGTATCTGGGTGTCTAACATATGTGGCAGGATCCTGAACACTTGAACCATCATCTACTGCCTCCCAGAATACATTAACAGGAAGCTGAACTGGAAGTAGAATAGCCAGGACTTGACCTAGCGGTCTGATATGGCATGCAGATGCTGCAAGCCACAGCTTAAACAGTTGCATAGAATGCCTGCCCCATTTATACTTTCATTAAAAATTTTATTTTACTATTGAGAGGCATAAAGAAGGGAGAGAGAGAGAAGGAGAAGTGAGAGAGCGTCTAGTCACCAGTTCACTCACTTAGTGGCTGCAGTGGCTGAGGCTGGGGCTGGGACAGGCTGAAGCTGGAATCTGGGAGTCAATCCAGGTCTCCCGCATGGATGTCACAGGGATCCAACTACCTGAGCTATTAGCTGGAAGCTGGAATCCAGAGTCAGAGCTGGGACTCAAACCGCATACTCCAATATTGGACTTAACTGATGCCTTAACTCTTCGCCACATGCCTACCTTGTACACCTCCTTTAGGTGTTTATCTAATGCTACCATATATTGCCTGTCCCTCAATTTTGTTCCTTACTTTACTTCCCTATTGAAACTCACATGCTGCTTGGGATCATGCAGTGAGTAAACCGAGATCTTAAAAACCATAACATTACATTTACTTGGAATTTTCTATTGCCTTACCTCAGCTTAGAAATTGAATTTCCACAGCCTCGGGAGCTCTTCTGAAGCCAGTCAAAGTGTACCATACTCCTGTGGATCCTGTGATGTGACTGATGTGTATCTGCTTCTCCTTAACTGAGCTACCTGACTGGATTTGATCTATTTCCTATCCTCATGGACCACAAGGGAGTCAGTTTTTTTTTTGTTTTTTTTTTTTTTCCCCACACTTAGGTAACTATGGCTTTGTTGTCACTGTTATTTTTGCAATTTTTTTTTTTTTACAGACAGAGTTAGACCGTGAGAGAGAGAAAGACAGAGAGAAAGGTCTTCCTTCTGCTGGTTCACCCCCCAAATGGCCGCCATGGCCTGCATGCTGCGCCAATCTGAAGCCAGGAGCCAGGTCCTTCCTCCTGGTCTTCCATGTGGGTGCAGGGTACAAGTACTTGGGCCATCCTCCACTGCCCTCCTGGGCCACAGCAGAGAGCTGGACTGGAAGAGGAGTAACTGGGACAGAATCTGGCTCCCCAACCGGGACTAGAACCCCGGGTGCTGGCGCCTTAGGCAGAGGATTAGCCTAGTGAGCCGCAGTGCTGGCTATTTTTGCACTCTTTGTATTTTCTTTTTCTTTCTGCTATTTATCTCTCATAACTTTTTTTTTCTTGGCACTCTTGACCTTGCATTGTCCTGTTAATTTTGATGTTTTCCTTGGTGCTCATTCATTGCTATTTATAGTATTTATAGTATTTCTCCTATGCTTGTGCTTTGGTCACATGTTGTCTGAGATCTGGTGATTTGGATGGCCAAGATATAACACATTGGCTACCTGATTACTCGAGCTTATAGTTGTGACTGTGACGTACTTAGGAAGAAATTGGCTTCCAGGAGACTCTCCTAAGTCAACAGTCCCATTATCTAGATTCCACTAGTGTTCTCATTTTAGAACATCCACTCCACCCCTATAGCTACATAATAGGGTCAAAGGAAACATCTTTTATGGGACTCTGAACACTAACATGTGGGGAGGCCAGGATGCAGTTTCAGCCTCTTGGCTTCCATCTGGCCCAGCCCTGGCCATCGGGGGAGTGAACCAGCAGATGGAAAATATCTTTCTCCCTCTATTTCTCCCCTTTCTCTGTCCCTTCTGCCATTCAAGTAAATAAAGAAATCTTTTAAAAAACCCACTATTTAAAACAAGTGTGCAGATAACCAAAACAAAGCTTTGCTGAGCACTTTGTGCTATAAAAGCTATCACTAAAATAGTATGCTGAAGGGGGTACATTTTGGCAGAATATGAGGAAACTGTGAGTCAAGATCATACTACAAATTTATCTTTCGGGGTCATCAACATCAGTGAGGAGCTTGTACAGTGATGCCATTTGTCTCACAAAGATTGTTTCAAAACGGTAAAAAGGGGAAGGGTGCCAGAGAAGAGGAACTAAAAACAGTGAGTACAGTTTTATTTAAATATTCCTGCATCACCTATGTAATACAATCTACCCTGCCAGAATTAGTTGCTTAGAGCCACAGGGGGTGTTGGGAAAAATTTATCTCTCATTTATATTTATATGTTCATTGTCAAAAAGTCAAACAATGATTCAGATAGGAATAATTTTTTCAAAATATTTTATAATTTACCCAATTGTGTCTCATAGAGTAGCTTTTGGACAAGAACATATTTAACAAAAGTCTCACTATTAGAAGAGATTTCTAAAAAGTAAAAATTGAAGGGAATGAAAAAAACTGCTTCCAAAAAACTCTATAACATGTTGATATTTGCAAGAATTACTATGTGATATAGATTCATCCTTAGAGGAGGAAGGACTTACTGATGTTCAGGGAACATGGTGACCATTTGTGATTATAGGAATCTACATCTTATTATATACAGTAATAAAGTAACAGTAGATTTTATCACAAGTGATACACGTGTGCTAATACACTAACACTATGGGACAATGAAAGTGACAGTAAACATTGACAAAACACATATATCTAATAGGAATAGGAGAATGGAGAAAATCATTGTCTCTTAAGTTCCCCACAAAAAATGTTAATAAAACAGGTTTTAGCCTCAGAATCAGCCCATAAAGCATTGGATCTGGCTAAAAAGCCCATGAGAGTTTCTCAGGCATGGAAAGCCAAGACACTATGGCAAAAAAATGACCTAAATCAAAGAGCTCTGTGAGAGAGATTGCAGCAGAAAGAATGGGCCATCAAAGAAAGAGATACCTTTCTCTTAAGGGAGGAGAGAACTTCCATTTCGACTATGGCCTTGTCTAAATAAGGTTGGAGTTTGTGAACTCAAGAGGCTTCCATAGCCTTGGCAAATCATGACAAGAGCCTTGGGTGATTACTGATGTCATAAATAAGAGTGTCAATTGTAAATCAACAACGGGAGTCACTGTGCACTTACTCCCTATGTATGATCTCTGTCCTTAATGTGTTGTACAATGTGAATTAATGCTGTGACTAGTACTCCAACAGTACTTTACACTTTGTGTTTCTGTGTGGGTGCAAACTGTTGAAATTTTTACTTAGTATATACTAAGTTGATCTTCTGTATATAAAGATAATTAAAAATGAATCTTAATGAAGAACGGGATGGGAGAGGGAGTAGGAGATGGGATGGTTTGCGGGTGGGAGGCTGGTTATGGGGGGAAACAACTATAATCCAAAATTTGTACTTTAAAATTTATATTTATTAAATAAAAGTTTTATAAAAGAACTATAGTTGAGAACTTGAGAGTAAATTGAGAAGGAAACAGATGTGTTGTCACTACTGTGGGTGACTGGACAGACAAAGGGAAGGATGTCTTTCTCATACAGATTGTAAAACAGGTGCATGAATATATGCTAGTTTTGATAGGAAACTTCAGCCATTCATACATCTGCTGGGAGCCTGGTTATGCTGAAAGCAGGGCTTTGATAAACTCTTCAATTGCCTTAATGAGACTTTGTTCTCCAAGAAGATAGACATCATATGTAGAACTTTGAAGCAAATTTTTGGCAGTAAGGATGAACTTGCAGGTGATAGAGAAGTAACAGAAGATAGCTCAGATTACATGGCAGGAAAAAATAAGATGATTCATAGAATAATCAGATATATCAATTAGTGTTGAAGAAATCAAATCAAAACAAAATCATAAATCATAGGAAAGTTAGCTTATTAGCAGGTGTTTATAAAAGGGAATGAGGAACTGTAGCTGGGCCGAGCCATTTGAGAAGCTGGTGGTCCAGAGAACTCTTTTTAGTGTCATTCCCTATATATAGGTAGAAGGGTACTCCCTTCAAATACTATCATCCATTAGACTTAGGATTCTACCCTCCCTTATTTGGGTTTATAAATATTACAATTTAGGTAATTGCTTGGATATCCCCCAAGGACTCACATATGGAGGATTTGTTCTCCAAAAGTCTTATCTTAGTGGTTAACAGATTAATGTCAATGCATTAAAGGTGAAGACTTGATCAATTATGGTGTTTGGTAAATGGGCTCAGTGGGAGGATTTTAGATCATTTGGTGCTTGCCCCAAAAAATTAGTTGTCGCAAGAGAGATGGTTTTATAAGTTGAACTTGGCTGAGCTGTTTTCTCCCTGTTCCCTGGCTCACAACATGATCTTCCCCCCATATGCATTCCACCATCTATTGCCATCATCAGACACCAGAACAATGAGGCTGTCAGATCTTGGACTGTGAACCTCTGAAGCTGTGACTGAAAAAAATTTTTTTTTTCTTTATAAGTTAGCTTCTCTGAAGTAGTATAAATATGTGGGAATTCTATGTGGACAATTTGGACAAGGCCAAGGAAATATCAAGTTATGGATAATCACTATTTGGTACAATTACTGGATCAGGTGCTGGTTGCCAAGCAAAGTTTGCTCTCATAGGGCAGCTAGCATAGGATTGGCATGTGTTATGCTCACCTTAGAGAAGGTTGGAGAATTTGTGAATCACATTTTAGTTTTCACACAACTCCTGATTCATGGTTTCAAGAACTTTGTTGAAGTGTTTCAGTCCTGGTCCAATTGTATGGTATTATATAAGAACTCCACAGCCTTTCGCTCTCTTTTTCCCTTTTCTTTTCTTTTTCACTCAACTTTTTTCACTTCATTCTATCCCAAAAAAGCATGTTGTCCTTAAACTTAAGAGATATTCCTCTGACCTCAAATGCAATTGTCTCCACAGTCTTGCCACAAATCTTTCATGAATCAAGGAAACAAACTGAAGAGAGAATCTAGCCTCATTTTTTTTAATCCGACTTTTTTGTAGATAATTATAAATGCACATACACTTGTAAGAAATAATATGAGATCCTGTATACCCTCTACTCAGTTTCCCCTAATGGTATCAAAACCGAAGTATATCATCAGAACCAGGATATTAACATTGGTACAATCCATCAACCTTAATTCTAATTTCCTCATTGTTTTTAACTAATGTGCGTGTGTACACGTGTTTAGTTCTACACAATTTTATTGTACGTGTAGGCTTGCAGGATTGCTCCCACATTTAGAGGGCACACACTTCCATCATCACAGAATCCCTCAGGTTAAGACTTCACTTCAGCAAACCCTGTGTAGTCACAACTCATCTGTTCTCGATTTCTAAAACATTTTTCTTATATTTTCAAAAATGTTATAATTTATTTTTCTCAGAAATTAAGTATATTTAAGCAAAAAAGAGATAATGGCTATTTTAGGGACAAATGATCACAGAAAGAAACAAATATATATTCTGTTTTGACTTTTTATCTTTATTGAAAATAATATTCTGTGGAAAGGCTAGACTACTGTATGCTACTGAATGTATATGATCAGCTATGATCTCTATTCTAAGCTTCAGATCCAGATTTATTCTTCCTTCTAGAATATTCCACATGGATTGCTTGAAGAAAATTCAATTGTAAAAGTTTAAAATCATTGACTCTCATAGTGTCCATTTCACTTAGCAACAACAACAACGACAACAACACTAAAAGGAATAAAATAGTAAATTGTTCCTCAACAGTCAAGACAAGGGCTGATCATGTCATTGTCTCTCATAGTGACCATTTCACTTCAATGGGTATCATTTTAGATGCTCGTTTAGTTGCCATCGATCAGGGAGAACATATGATATTTGTCCCTTTTGGACTGGCTTATTTCACTCAACATGATGTTTTCCAGCTTCCTCCATTTTGTTGTAAATGCCCGGATTTCATTGTTTTTTACTGCTGTATAGTGTTCCATAGAGTACATATCCCATAGTTTCTTTATCCAGTCATCCGTTGATGGACATTTAGGTTGATTCCACGTCTTAGCTATTGTGAATTGAGCTGCAACAAATATCGAGGTGGAAATGGCTCTTTTTTTCTCCCCTTTAATTCCACTTGGGTAAATGCCAAGGAGTGGGATGGCTGGGTCCTGTGGTAGTGCTATATTCAGGTTTCTGAGGACTCTCCAAACTGTCTTCCATAGTGGCTTTACCAGTTTCCATTCCCACCAACAGTGGATTAGGGTTCCTTTTTCCCCACATCCTTGCCAGCATCTGTTGTTGGTTGATTTCTATACTCTCAATTAGTTTCATGGTGTCGTGGCGCATCTCTAGTTCTTTGATCCATGTTGAGTGGATTTTTGTATAAGGTGTAAGATAGGGGTCTTGCTTCATACTTGGACATGTGGACATCCAGTTTTCCCAGCACCATTTGTTGAAGAGGCTGTCCTTGTTCCAGGGGTTGGTTTTAGGTCCTTTGTCGAATATGAGTTGGTTATAGATGTTTGGATTGATCTCCGGTGTTTCTATTCTGTTCCATTGGTCTATCCCTCAGTTTTTGTACCAGTACCAGGCTGTTTTGATTATAACTCTCCTGTAGTATGTCTTGAAGTCTGGAATTGTGATGCCTCCGGCCTTGTTTTTATTGTAAAGGATTGCTTTAGCTATTCTTGGTCTCCTGTTTCTCCATATGAATTTCAGCATTGTTTTTTTTTAGGTCTTTGAAGAATGATTTTGGTATTTTGATTGGTATTGCATTGAACTTGTAAATTGCTTTTGGGAGAATGGACATTTTGATGATATTGATTCTTCCAATCCATGAGCATGACAGGTTTTTCCAATGACAGGATCAGCCCTTGTCTAGACTGTTGAGGAACAACTTACTATTTTATTCCTTTTAGTATTTTTGTTGTTGTGGTTGTTGTTGTTGTTGCTCTGTTTGTTCTACATAAGACCACTGGTTGAACTCTGTAATGCACAATCATTCTTAGGCGTTTAAAATTAACAGAAAAGTGATCTCTGTTAAACATAGAAGTGGGAATAAGAGAGGGAGGAGATATATAGGTTGGCACATGCTTACTCAGACTTACCTCCAATGGTGGAACTAGAAATGTGCCAGGGGAAATCAAATCAATCATACCAAGGAGGCAGGTACCAATGCCAGCGCACTTGGTAAAGTGATAAGTATTAAGTACACAACCGATCAAAAAGATAGGGTATGTGTCGAAGAGATTTCACAAATAAGGCCAGTGTAAGCAAATAATGAAGGATAGAATTAAAAGGGATAGAATGATCTTGCTGGGGAAGCAGGACACACAGCAGACTCATAGAATGGCAAATGCCTAAAACAGCACTCCTGCCTCAGAATCAACCCTTGGGACATTCGGATCTGGCTAAAAGGTCCATGAGAGTCTCACAGTCATGGAAAGCCATGACACGATGGCAAAAAACAATCTAAATGAAAGACCCTGGTGAACAAGACCCCAGCAGAAGAAACAGGCCATCAAGGAGAGAGGCGCCTTTCTCTGAAGGGAGGAAGGAACCTCCACTGTGACATGGCCTTGACTACACAAGTTCAGAGTTGGTGAACTTAAGGGACTTCCATAGCCTAGACAGCTCATAGCAAGAGTCTTGGGTGATTGCTGACATCATAAATAAGAGTGCCAATTGTTAAATCAACAACGGGCATCACTGGGTACATGCTCCCCACGTAGGATCTCTGTCCTTAATGTGTTTTACTATGAAACTTAAAAATACTACTAGTCGAACAATACCCTATACCTTGTGCGGTTGTGTGAATGCAGCCTGTTGAAACCCTTGCTTAGTATATACTAAGTTGATCTTCAGTATATGAAGGTAATTAAAAATGAAACTCGATAAAGGGAAGGATGGGAAAGGGAGAGAGGAGGGCCACGGGAGGGAGGGAGGTTGGGGGGGAAGCCACAATAATACAAAAGTTGTATTTTATGAAATAAAAAATTAAGTTGTATTTTATGAAATAAAAAATAAAAAAAAGTTTAAAATTAAATGTGTCATATATCATCCTCTCCCCATACATAGGAAAAAGAATCCTCTCCTCTACCTGTACTTCCTGCCTTAAGTCAAGGTGCCCAAATCAGTTTTGGGTTTGCCAAGTAACCAGGGAGCCCAATCATATGAAGTGATGGCCCAATATATCAGTCACAACCTGAGTCCTCCCATGCAGTCTCAGGGTTTTCAAGTCCTGACACAGAAGCCTCCTGTAGTCATGAGCACCCAGCTCCCTGTGTGTTCTCCCCTCTAGACTCAGGAGTCTCTGCGTGGCTGGTTGCTAGGCGTGGACATGAGCTGGCACAGCTGTAGTGGTGTCCATTCATATGTCTCTATCCTCATTTTCATAACCCATGATCCTCCAATCAGTTTCTTTCAAGGAAATTGACCAACCATATGAAGCATTTGACACTGGCTATAAATTAGTGTAAATTCTGGGATAACCTCAAGCTACTTTTCTTTCCACTCAAAGTGGTTGGCTAAACACATTGCCTAAAAATCTTCCTCCATGAAGGATTGCCCCTTAATACTCTTCTTTACAGAGAATTTAAATTTCAAGTGTGGTTATAATGAACCCAAAATAGTAAGCTGATCAATTCATGAACAATACTTTTTTTCAATTTTTTCCTCTTCGGTACTTTCCACAAATACAACCACAGGTATTATCAGAGGAAGCAGCACTGGTACAATGATGAAGATGTGTAAGGATCTGAGTTCTTTGTTTCTGCAGTCTGCTTTTGCTCTTCTGTCCTGCTTATGTTCAATCCCTGTTGTACAATTTGCATTTTACAATGGATTCATATGGCCAATTGGACTTTATGACCTGATAGGATCTGGTTCATGATGGGAAGTTCTGACTGTGGTTCAATGTTGCCTCTCTATCAGGCCCAACTTTCGTACCAAGAATCATTTTTTTTTTTTGAGTGGTAGAGTGGACAGTGAGAGAGAGAGATAGAAAGAAAGGTCTTCCTTTTTCTGTTGGTTCACCCCCTAATGGCCGCTGCAGCTGGTGCACTGCTCTGATCTGAAGCCAGGAGCCAGGTGCTTCTCCTGGTCTCCCATGCAGGCGCAGGGTCCAATGACTTGGGCCATCCTCCACTGCACTCCTGGGCCACAGCAGAGAGCTGGACTGGAAGAGGAGCAACTAGGACAGAATCTGGTGCCCCGACAAGGACTAGAACCCGGTGTGCCGGCACTGTAGGCAGAGGATTAGCCTATTGAGCTGCAACGCCAGCCCAAGTATCACTTTTCAAAAGGTATGTAATTCTCTGAAGATTGCATAACCTTTCTCCAGAACTGTAGGTGTCTGTGTTGTGATTCCTTCATTGATGCTTAGCACAAATATTACATAGTCACTTCTTCAACACTGAAACCTCCAGCACCATCATGGATGGCTGTATTACATGGCTCAAGCGTCTCTGCTGCTAACAGTTCTGCCTAAACCTACCTCAGGTTAGCCAGTGCTGTGGCTCAATAGGCTAATCCTCCTCCTGTGGCGCCAGCACACCGGGTTCTAGTCCCAGTCGGGGCACTGGTCAGGGCACCGGATTCTGTCCCGGTTGCCCCTCTTCCAGGCCAGCTCTCTGCTGTGGCCCTGGAGTGCAGTGGAGGATGGCCCAAGTGCTTGGGCCCTGCAGCCACATGGGATACTAGGAGAAGCACCTGGCTTCTGGCTTCGGATCAGCGTGATGTGCCAGCCGCAGTGGCCATTGGAGGGTGAACCAATGGCAAAAGGAAGACCTTTCTCTCTGTCTCTCTCTCTCTCACTGTCCACACTGCCTGTCAAAAAAAAAAAAAAAAAGATGTTAAACCTACCTCAGAACACTCTCCTGTTGTAGGTTCCTCTCCAAATTTATGTATTGCCTCCTATTTTGGAGGACTTTCTTAGGTACAAAATGCTGCTTCTACAACACAATTTTACTTGGCATACCGCATTTTTCTTTGAGAGGTTTGTGATGTGATAATTTGTGTTTTTCTCTGGAGAAATTTTCCAGGATATCTTAGATCACAATACTCGTGTAATTTTATTGAAGATAGAATTCCTAAATATCCAGTTTCCTCAAGTTCATGATCTTCCATATGACTTATCATATTCTTGGGACGCTCTAAAGCTAGCTTAGTGTTGTCTCAAGTTAGCACGACAGGGTCTGGTCTTCATTTCCCACAAAGGCTTATATTTATACCATAGATGTGGCTGTCTCATGGTGGAGAAACTCCATTTGATAAATTATTTTCAAGTTTTTAATTCATTTCTTGGCTGCTATTGGTTTCTATATGCATGTAACTCTTGAATTTTAATTTTAAAATTTTCTAAAACTTTTGTCTTTCATGATTCACATCATAGTTGCTAGAATATCTCATCTCCCTTCACAGGGAGACTGGATGTCTCCAGGAGCTCTCTTATTACTGCCCTTCTGGTTGCGCTCAGTTGAAGTCCCCTTTTTGCTGGTTTTATGTGCTTAAAGCCATGGTGCTTTCTTGGACTCACTGGTCAGCAATGCTTCCAAGGGCCATGGCCATCTTCTGCTTACAGAAAGTTTTCGTGTCATGGTGGCTTGGAGGTGTTTCTCATTATTATATCTGTTTAGCTTAAGGTTACAATTAGAAGGAGATGCATCATTTGCAGGAAGGAACTGTTTGAAGTATTGACTGCCCCTTCCACACCTAACACACAGATTTCTCTTTACACAGCATCAATTAGTTAAAAAAAACTTTAATAAATAAATGCTTATTTGAATTAAGCTTTTGGACTTGGTTTAAGCTGGATCAAAATTGTATACCATGACAGGAGTAGAAGGGAGATTATAAGTGAAGAGAGACTCTTCTAATGTTGTTCTGGCCAAACCAGTTCCTGAGCAATGTTGAGCTTCCTGGTAGATGTTCTTGGGGGAAGGTGCATGTGTGCTGCTACAACAGTCACCATAAAAATGAATTTTAAATTACAGGAAGTATGAGCTGGTTGGCATCCATTGGCAGGTAGAAATCTTTTGGGTTGTTTGTGACAGTTCTTCGTGAGGGGAAGCACAACCTTTGTCCATTGGCTGAGAGCTGTGCTACTTCCTGAGAGCTCTCCGGGCAGGGAAGCAACTGAGGTTGGGCTTCTCTACTGTTTCATATTACTTTTCAAAGGAAAGAATAGACTATTTAAAACATGATGTGATTGAGATTGAAGCTATAGATCCTAGTAACTTCATGTAGATGTCTTTCTACTAGATCTCAGTCAATTCATTTAGAGGATTCAAATGACTTTTCAATGGTCACTAATAATCCAATCTAAAGAGGTGGTGTTTGCTTTACATGGGGTGTTGACTATAAAAATGACCATTCAAGCTGAATCTGTGCAAGGCAATCTCAATAATAATTGAAAAAAATCTACAGTTGTTTCTTAACCCTTACACCTGTCAAGTCCTTTAAGATATTAAGATCCTTTTACTGTCAGTTGAGAATGTACAGCAACATAGCAAAACTAATATTCTTTTATAACACTGTAATTTAAAATTTTAGAAACATTGAAGAAAATTGAAGTGTTTCTTTTAAAAAAACTTATTAAAAATAGTTTGAACAGCCTTTCTTTCTTTTTGTCTTATAACAACATATGGAATGAACATCTTTTCTATGCCTTGGTGAATTGTCACATTGCTTTCTAAGTCTGGAACTGTTTCCAGGATTTTATCCTTTGTGCTTTCAATGTCATGAAGTATCTTGGAGAGTTCTTTTAATGTGAGCATTTTTCCTGGCATCACTTCCTCTGAGGCATCTTCATCTTTTTTTCTTTTTTTTGTCACAAATGCTTTTCTCATCTATGCTGCTAAGTTTTCACCTTCACTAAGTTCTTCTGGCTTAGTATCTAGAGTTCCTTGAATGGCAAGAATGTTAACATTCCTAGTCGGTTATGTCTCCCACTTATGCATATTTGATGCAAATTTCATTTTCACTGCACTTTAATCTCTCTTGGTCAATTTTCATTTGAGTATCTATTTTCATAAAGTGTCACATGGGTTTATTTCTAAGCAACAAGGAGGTGGCATAACTGCTCACTTATACGAACTGAAAATCAGATACCATTGGCCAGCCACCAACAACTGAAGCAAATGGTGTGGTTGGTCTTTGATCATGAGTCCATCTGTTATTTATGTACTGATTTGTGGCTTGAAGATTTATTGCGTGTATTTATGCTTCCTGAAAATATTCAGTTAATGTATTGCAACTGAAATTTGAACGGTGTTTTTAGGAAGCTGTTATTACTTTAAGCTGGAGTAACTGAAATTTGTGCATATTAAAAGCATGCAAAATGAGGACTTCCTGAAAATAAGCATAATACTTTTTAATCCTCATTTTCTTGAGATTTTAGAACTACAGGGAAATTCCATTTCTTTGTTTTTCTCCTTTAATGGGAGTAAGTTTTAATAAAATGAGCATAGTCCTTACGAGTACAATTGGATGAGTAGACAAGTGTAACTACTACCTCAATTCCATTAATTTTTTGATGTCTCTTTTGCTGAATAAAATCTTTTGTTCTTGAGTCTGTGCAAATTTCCACGAGGCACACTTCAGTCTGGGTATTGAGATGTAGGATGTCTATATATTATCCCAAATGACTAAATATTATCTATCTTGGTTTGATGAGTTTGACCTTTTTTATTTGGGTCAAGTCATTCAACAACTGTTGCAAATTTACACCCTCCATATCTGATGATAAGCTGTCTGGAAAAATTGCCATATTGACATTCCTGTCCTGAAATGTGGTTGACTGGGCTCCATAGGTAAGGTTTTGATGAGTTAGCTTTCCTAATAGATTTTCATATTTTATTAACTTTTATAACAATATGTATGATTTAAAATCTTTAGTTTTAAGGGTAAAATGAGAAAAACAGAAAGGTAAGCAAATCATTGCTACCCTCCTTACTCTCAGGATGAATGGGTATTGTGTCTCATAGGAAATTACAAAAGAATTTTTTAGAAAAGTTGTACTTGGTTTACATAGGCTAATTGGACATTTGGTTTTATACCAGTGACCTATCAACCACTATTTATTTTGTGTATACCATGATAGAGATACTTATTTCTGGACATCTCAATGGATGGACTGGTGGGGAGGCTCAAAGGAGGATTTGTGAAACCCACTGAAGAAGGAAATGTCTGCATTTCTGGGACTCTTTCTTAGTTTTTGATTATATCCAAATGAAGATCTCTTCATTAAAAGAAACTGGTTCTTCTGAATAGAAGTATACTCATATAATTGAGTCCTAGTAGTGATATCTGGAAAACAAAACTTGAAATGCAATTACTTCCCTTCTTCTTATTGCCATAATTAGGAAGGATTATTTGGACCAGGCATAAAGTGATCAATTTCCTCTTATAATAACCCCTATCTAGGGCCCATTTGTACTATTCATTGGACTATTGAGATGAAAGGGTAAAGGAGAGAGAAATGGTTGGAGGGAGTTTTGAACTTCAGTGGTTTGATGTATAGCATCCATGGAATGCTATCTTGTTGCCTCAAGAGAGATACTGTTTCTGCTATTTCACAGGGTTCTAATTCTTAGCTAATTAAAAATTGATAGGAAGGTAAAAAGTGTATATGTAAAGTTATTGTGACAACAAGCAATAAGGAACTTAGAAGATTCCCCTGGGTTTTATCATACTTAAATTACACTATAAAAGTGTTATTTCTTCCAAAAATCTCAAATAAAATCTTGAGGTTTAATTTGTTCTTGGCACTCAGAATTGAGACTATATAGAGACTGTGTTCCCCATAGATGAATATCATGCAGGGGTTGATGGAAATTCCTTTCCTGATTAGCATTTATCTAGTTGTCTTTTATTATTATGAATATTGTTATAGTAATATGCATAAAATTAGAATAGCACAAAGAACTATGAAATGAAAAGTTGCCCACGATATCACACAACTGCAAACCAATATATTTTTTTTTTAGTAAATATAAATTTCCAAAGTACAGTTTATGGATTATAATGGCTTCCCCCCCATAATTTCCCTCCCAGTTGCACCCCTCCCATCTCCTGCTCCCTCTCCCATTCCATTCACATCAAGATTCGTTTTCAATTATCTTTATATACAGAAGATCGATTTAGTATATATTAAGTAAAGATTTCATCAGTTTGCACCCACACAGAAACACAAAGTGTAAAATACTGTTTCAGTACTAGTTATAGCATTACTTCACATTGAACAACACATTAAGGACAGATCCCACATGAGAAGTAAGTACACAGTGACTCCTGTTGTTGACTTAACAATTGACACTCTTGTTTATGGTGTCAGTAATCTCCCTAGGCTCTAGTCATGAGTTGCCAAGAAAACCAATATTTCAGAAATCACCACCTTTCACAGCTCCCATTATTAGCTCTTCTGGAGTTTAAATCTCATACATCTCTAGCAACTTTAAGTAGCATTTGCTTACAACCCAACAAGAAAAAAAAATTTCACACAATTTTCCTGACTCATGATTTTTAATAATTGTTATTTTTATCAGTTAGTATTAGCAGATACTTGTCTTGTTTGTGTGATCTCTTTGACTCTTAGACCTATCAGAGCTATCAATTGTGAGCTGAAATTGATCACTTGGACTAGTGCGATGGCATTGGTACATGCCATCTTGATGGAATTGTGTTGGAATCCCCTGGCACATTTCTAACTCCACCATTTGCGGCCAGTCCGATTGAGCATGTTCCAAATTGTTCATCTCCTCCCTCTCTTTTTCCACTCTTAGATTTAACAGGGATCACTTTTCAGTTAAAATTTAAACACCTTAGAATAATTGTGTGTTAATTACTGAGTTCAACCAATAGTACTAGAACAACAACAACAACAACAAATACTAAAAAGGATAAAGTATTACATTGTACATCTAAAGTCAGGACAGGAGCGGATCAGTTCATTGTTGTTTATAGTGTCCATTTCACTTAACAGGTTTCCCCTTTGGCGCTCAGTTGTCACTGATCAGGGAAAACAAATGATATTTTTCTCTTTGGGACTGGCTTAATTCACTCAGCATGATGTTTTCCAGATTGCTCCATCTTGTTGCAAATGACTGGGTTTCGTTGTTTCTTACTGCTGTATAGTATTCTATGGAGTACATGTCCCATAATTTCTTTATCCAGTCTACTGTTGATGGGCATTTGGGTTGGTTCCAGGTCTTAGCTATTGTGAATTGAGCTGCAATAAACATTAATATGCAGATGGCTTTTTTATTTGCCAAATTAATTTCCTTTGGGTAGAGAAAGATCCAACATGCGAAGTGGGATACACAGCAGACTCATAGGATGGCAGATGTCCTAAACAACACTCTGGCCTCAGAATCAGCCCTCAAGGCATTCAGATCTGGATGAAGAGCCCATGAGAGTATAGCAGGCATGGAAAGCCAAGATATCATGGAAAAAAAAAAAAGACCTAAATGAATGATCTCTGTGAGTGAGATCCCAGTGGAAAGAACGGGGCCATCAAAGAAGGAGGTACCCTTCTCCGAAGGGAGGAGAGAACCTCCACTTTGACTATGACCCTATCGGAATAAGATCAAAGTCAGCGAACTCTAAAGGCTTCCATAGCCCTGGCAACTCATGACTAGAGCCTAGGGAGATTACTGACGCCATGAACAGGAGTGTCAAATTGTTAAGTCAGCAACAGGAGTCACTGTGTACTTACACCCCATGTGGGATCTGTCCCTAATGTGTCATCTAAAGCCTAGTGATGCTATAACTAGTACTGAAACAGTATTTTTATACTTTGCGTTTCTGTGTGGGCACAGACTGATGAGGTCTTTGCTAATTATATACTGAAGTGATCTTCTGTATATAAAGAGAATTGGAAATGAAAAAAAAAAACAACCTGGTGTTAAAATGGAAATGGCATAGAAAATTAATTAATTTGAAAAAAAATTATGTAGGATCTCTGTCTTTAATGTGCTGTACATTGCTATTTAATGCTATAATTAGTAATCCAATGGTAGTTTTTTCACTTGATGTTGCTATATGGGCAAAATGTTGAAATCTTTACCTAATATATACTAAACTGATCTTCTGTATACAAAGAGAATTTAAAATGAATCTTTACATGAATGGAAGGGGAAAGGGAGCGGGAAAGGGGAGGGTTGCGGGCGGGAGGGAAGCTATGGGAGGGGGGAAGCCATTGTAACCAAATAATAAAAAAAAATAATAATTGTTATTTTTAGAGTTTTATACATTTATAACTTTAAATATTATAATTTAAACTGTATTTCTTAGTTAACTTCAGATAATATCTTTTGATTCTTATCTAAGTAAAATCTATTACCTTCATCTCTCCCTACTCATAATTTTTAAATAATCATATTTTTATTCTTACATATTTACAACCTTAAATATTATATACTCCAATGTGCATTTATTAATTAATTTCAGATAATATCTTTTGATTATTGTGTATGTAAAAATGAAAAAAATCAGTATTCTTATTACAAATATTTAAGTGTTTTAATCTTTTATTTAATTTTATGATTTAAAATCTTTAGTTTTAAAGGTAAAATGAGAGACAAACAGAAAGGTAAGCAAATCACTTAAATTATATTTAAGTATTCTATTTTGTCTTTAGGTTACTATTAAACACTGATTACCTATTATTCAGTGAACAATCAAGTAGCAAGATAGCAACCACACAAAAGGAAATATATTCCTGTGGCTTAAAAATCTCTCCAACTAAGATACGTTATTTTGTGTGTGTGTGTGTGTGTGTGTGTGAAGCTTAGCTGTCAGTGATTTTCTAATAACTGATTTGAAAAATTTTCAATTACCTTCTGCAGGATTTTTTTTTAACTTAAGAGATATTTATTAAAAATTTTCAGTTTCTGTAGATCTGAAATGCATTTATTTTGTCTTCTCATATTATTAATAGTTTGGCTGTGTGTAGACCTTTAGGGCCAAAATCAATTCTCTTCACTGGAACTTTGAAGATGTTGCTCTGTGACTTTTACTCATCTAATATTTTGAATGAGATACATCATAGCGATAAACTTTTTCTTTGTTTTTGGCTTTCTCTTTCTGGAAGTTTCTAAAATTTTCTCTTTATACTTGTTCTGAAATTTCACTAGACTCTCTAGTGCAAATCTTTTTCAAAAATCTTTATGATATCATTTAATCTAGTAATTTTCTTTAACTCTGGGGTATTTTCTTCTATTATATCTTTTTATTTATTTTTATTTATTTGTCAGCTAGAGTTATAGACAGTGAGAGAGAGAGAGAGAGAGAGAGAAAGGTCTTCCCTCCATTGGTTCACTCCCTAAATGGCCGCCATGGCCAGTGCTGCGCCGATCTGAAGCCAGGAGTCAGGTCCCTCCTCCTGGTCTTCCATGCGGTGGCAGGGCCCAAGCTCTTGGGCCATCCTCCACTGCCCTCCCAGGCCACAGCAGAGAGCTGGACTGGAAGAGGAGCAACCGGGACTAGAACCCAGTGCCCACATGGGATGCTGGTGCTGCAGGCGGAGGATTAACCAAGTGAGCCACGGCGCTGAACCCTATTATAACTTTGACTATTACTTTTAATTGTCTTCTGTTGTTTCTTCCTTTTAACCCATCCCCTATGAGAATCAAATATTTCTATTTGTGTAAAAAATATTTTATGAAAAAATTGTGTTTTTGGTTCAATTCTTGGGTGATTATCTGTAGTCTGATTTTTTCCTATCATAATTTTACTTTATAATAACTTTTTATTCCCTGATAGGTATTTTTTTGGTTTTACAAAACTACTTAGTTTTGTCATTTTGGATATCATACATTCTCACTGATTTATTAATTAATCAAATATTAAAACATTTAAATCTTTCTTGTTTTAAAAAAGATTTTTTTATTGATTTAAAAAAGAAGGAAAGACACAGGGATGAAGGTCTTCTACCTGCTGGTTCACTTCCCAAATGGCTGCAACAACCAGATCTGGGCCAAGCAGAAGTCAGGAGTTAGGAAATCCATCCTCATGTCCCACATAGATGGTAGGGGCCCAAATACTTGGGACATCCTTTGGCACTTTCCCAGGAATATTAACAGGAAACTAGATCAGAAGCAGAACAACCAGGTTTTGGATTGGCACTCTCATATGGTTTGCTGATCTTGCAAATGGTGGCCTTAACTCATTGTACCACAACACTGGCCCATAAACTTTTTTTTTTTTTTTTCCAGGCAGAGTGGACAGTGAGAGAGAGAGACAGAGAGAAAGGTCTTCCTTTTGCCATTGGTTCACCCTCTAATGGCTGCTGCAGCTGGTGCACCGCTCTGATCTGAAGCCAGGAGCCAGGTGCTTCTTCTGGTCTCCCATGCAGGTGCAGGGCCCAAGCACTTGGGCCATCCTCCACTGCACTCCCAGGCCACAGCAGAGAGCTGGCCTGGATGAGAGGCAACCTGGACAGAATCCGGCGCCTCGACCCGGACTAGAACCCGGTGTGCCGGCGCTGAAAGGCGGATTAGCCTATTGAGCCGCGGCGCCGGCCACATTTGTTTTTTGATAGCCCAAATAAATCTCCATTCAAAATTTTGCATTTTTACATATTCAATTTTCTTTCACATTGTTGACTCTCACCAATTGGCAGGCAGCTCCCAATTATTGATTCATATTTCGAATTACTTATGAGGTTGATTCCTATTAGTGCTAGATCTGAGTTTATTCTGCCATTTTGTAGTCTTTTTCTTCAACAAATTCTGCTGTAAGTAGAAAGTTAGTTTAGAGCTTTGTGACCCTCATGGAGACATTTTGATTGCTAGCTTCACTTATAGTTTAACAGGCAGAGATGTAAGGTGAGCCCATCCACCCTCTTTAGGGATAAATGAAGTAGGCTTTACTTTGATCTGCAATATTCATGTTAGGCACTATTGATTTCATTCCATTATTTTGTAGCACATTTGTTTTATCTTTCATTCATTCTTTCTTTTTTCTACCATTCTATGTTACTTTCTCTTTTATTTTCTTTATCTATATTGACACTTGATTTTCCTGGGAAGGAAAACTTTTGCATCTCTGAGGTAAGCATGTGTATTAAGTACATCTTCGTTTAGCATAACAAAGGAGGCTAATTTAACTTGGGGGGAGCTATTTGAAATTTGTGGTCTTCAAAATTCTCAGATTTTAATAGTACAAATAATGGTTCTTCATTTGGAATAGCTATTTGAAGAGTTCAAATGAAGTAACATATCTCCTGAAGACTTTCAGCTCTCTGAATTTTTTATATGCTTGCAAACTATGGGATCTGAATTTTCCTCTTCTGGACGAGCTCATGGAATAATTTATTCACCTTTAAAAAAGTAATCTACTTCATACTATATTATTGAGCCATAATTCATTCCTTAACAAGTAATGCTCTACTTCACATCATAAGCCCAAGGATTTTTGTAGTTTTTAAAACATTATTTGCTTATTTGAAAGGCAGAGACATGAGGAGAGAAACATGTAGGCAGATAGACAGATCTCTCATCTCCTGGTTCACTCACCAAATGCTGCAATAGCCAGGATTAGGCCAAGTTGAAGCCAGGAGCTAGGAATTTAATCCAGGTCTCCCAAATGGATGTTAGGGACTCAAGTACTTAAGTCAGTATCTACTGCTTCCAGGGTATACATTACTGGGAAGCTAGAATTGGGTGTGGATCCAAATTGAAATCTAAGCATTCTGAGATGGGATGTGGGTATCCCCAGTAGCGTCTTAGCTGCTGTGCCAAACACCCATCACCAGTTTTTAAAAGGCAAACTTCCACTTCACTCTGTTATAGATCCATTGATTAAGTGTGTATTCTAAAAGCTGTTAGTTTTCCCCCTAACTAAATTCAAATGTGTGTTTCTTGGGTCAATAGTCTACATGATCCACATTTTATTCATTCAATATTGGATATTTTCATGCATGATTTTACATTTTATCTTTGTAAGTGAAAATATTTAACTAATTTTGATATTAATATTTTGATATTGACTTATTTTGTTCATGCTACTCATGAGCAACTAAATCTGAAGTGGGTGAACTTTGTCTTACAAAAGTGTATAGTAAATATTCAGTTGTTTGGTTTCTGTTTCAGTCACTCAGATTTCCCACTGGAGAAAAAAATCATGCATATTGAACATAACAAATGAATATCTTACTTTAGCAAAAGCTTTATTTAGGCATCTGGCCTGTGAACTGCAGTTTCCATCCTGAGACTAAGCCATATAAAACCAATATAAACTCATCACTGGGGTTTGCCAAGAAAGTGCATTCTAAGATCTCAGAGATGGATCACCTGGTGATGTGGCTTGTTTGATAAAATCTTCATAGAAAATATACTAGTGGACAGTAGGCATTTTTCCCTTTGTTATGCTAAGAGGATAGTGAGCTGAATTTTTTGCAGATAAGATAGATGTGTACTATTTAGAATAGAAATATAGCTTTCTTTTTACATCAGTGATATGGATTTTCTGTCTCAAGTCACAGAAAATTGATTCTGTTATCAAATTATCTTAACCTATTCTGGATCCCACATGATCCTTTTCTGGGAGATGCCCTCAAATATTTAACTGGCTTATGTCCAATTATATTTTAGCAAATCATTCATTTCTATGGAGGTATTTTTATAGCCAATTAATTTTTAAGAGTTCTCAGAGAAATGACATTGTTCAGTTAGACACTCTTGCAACTATTCCATGTTATAAGAAGTCCTATGCACTTTGAAATGTTTCCAAGATACTGTGATGTAAGACACGTTCTGTGACATAGAATTCTTAGCTCTTTCTTTCCCACTTATCTTTGTGTTAGGCTAGACCCAGAGCTCTTACTTCAGGAAGCTTGAGACTTTCTCCTTCAAGCACTGTCTTGGTACATCTTCACTTAGAAACAGATAATCTTAGATTAAGAATTATGTACTTATTGAATTCTTTTATTTCTTAGTATCATGGAAGGATAGGAGGATGAAACCTTTTATTCACTTACCTGAGCAATAACTCATATGGGATCTTCCCTTTTTCAAGTTCAGATCATTTTCATTGATTTTTCTGAATTAAAATTTTGAGAGTGCAGATGTGGAAACAAACAATTCATAACTATTTCAGGATGGATATCAATGTATTATTTTCTCTATATCAGTATTTTAAAGATTTATTAATTTATTTGAAAGGCAGAGATAGAGAGAGAGAGGAGAGAAAGAGAGAGAGAGAGAGAGAGAGAGAGAGAGAGACATCTTCCATCCACTGGTTCACTCTGCAGAGCTTGGCTAGGCTGAAGCCAGGAGCTTCTTCCAGGTCACCCACATGGGTGCAGAGACCCATCCTCTGTTGCTTCACCAGGCTCATTAGCAGGGAGCTGGATAAGAAGTGGAGCAGCTGGGACTTGGACCAGGGCCTGTATGGGATGCTGGTGTCCCAGGAAGAGGCTTAATCTACACCTGTGTCGGCCTCCTCTGTATCAGTTTTAAAACCATCTTTTAGACACCTGGTATTCCATGGGGACTGCCACGTTAGGGAGGAGAAGGGTGTGAGGAAGACATTGGTGAATGAGCTTGTGAGTCCCTCAGCCTGAACTCCACCAGATCACCTCCACATACAGTTTCCAATTGAATAAAATGTCTACTGCAAAACATTTGAGAATGGTTGATTAAGAGATATTACATTCTTTGAATCCTAGCTGACAGAGACCTGTCTGATAAGACCACAATATTTTGGTCTTCCGCAAAATTGCTCTTACAGAATTGTGTTTTGGTATTATTAGTATTACTTTGCCATTTTATTGAGCTTCACTGCAAGACACAGTCACATGAACTGCACTGTTGTATTTTAGTGAGGCCATCATTGTGAACATTGCCTCCCATGATACATAGAAAGCTTCTTTAGGAAGACCTGTTAAATTGTTTTTTTTTTTCCCCTGGGGACATCCTATGCAATGCCTTACTTAATTTTATGCATATTATGTATATCACAACTTTTAATTAATTAGCTATTAGGAAGGTAGCTAATTTTAACCTCTCCTCTGAACACTCATTACATGTAGAACTGTATGTATGGTTTGCAAGTGACTTTGTCTAAATTTCTTTCACTTATTAATTGTGTACTTCTACATCTCTCTTTAAGTTTTTTGAAAAAGATTTACCATCATTATGCCCTCAATCAATCAATTAATCTATCTAACTATAAAATAGATGAAATTTGTTCACCTTATATAAATTTTTTAAAATAAATTAACAAAAATATTTACCTATTTATTTGAATGGCAGAATTACAGAGACATAGAGAGGAAGAAACACAGAGAAAGAGACATTCCGTTTGCTGGTTCACTCCTCAAATGGCCATAACAATTGGGGCTGAGCGAGGCAGAAGTCAGGAGCCAGGAACTATATCCAGGTCTTCTGTTGGGGTGGGAAGGACCCAAGCACTAAGACTGTGCTCTGATGCTTTGTCAGACACAGCAGCAGTCAGCTGGATTGAAGCAGCTCTACCCGGAACCAGAGCTCATAATGGATGCCGGCATGGCAGGCAGCGTTACTGTCTGGGTCACAACACCAGCCCCCTCTGTTTACTTTTACTTGGCTGTATCTATGTATTTTCTTGAATTTATGTAAATATATTTTGAATGAAGTGAATCTGTCCAATAAGATTCTAATTTTGGGCATTAGAAAATCCAGTCCAGTGTGGCTTAAACCCAAAGGGAGTTAATTTTGCTATGTCACAATTAAAAAGATCCAGGATAGAGTTGGTTTCAACATGGCTTAGCCCAGGGTTCAAATAAATATCACAAGGATCTGGTCTTCCTCTGCCTTCCCACAGTTTTTCAGTTTTCTGCTGCTGTGCTAATTTTATCCTCATACAAATTATCCACTTGTTTGACAATAAAAAGATATCTGTAGGAGTTCCAGCTTGGAAGGTTTGCTTTCCTAAAATCAGCAGCTAACATTCTAGAATTAAGCCTCATTTGGTCTGATGTACCTGACTTTTTTAGAGTGTCCATTTCTGTCTAACATTTGAACCCTAAGATTGGAATGTGCTGCTTCTCAGGCCAAGGTCACATTCTCTACTGTGTGAGTGGGGACTGTGTCAGCAATTCAATGAGAGGCTGAGAGATAGGTTGTTAGCCTCAAATCCAGAGCAGAATGTGTTTAACAATGAGAAATGATTGCTGGAGCAAAACAAGGGGGAAAATACCCATTTGAAGGGATATAATAATTAAAAATATAATGATAGTGAGTTATTTTTTACTATTCTAAAAGCCAAAAGCATTCAATTATCCTCCATGGTCTTTGAAATGGTAATGTATAAGGAGTGACCACAAAATAATGGGAATGGGAGTTAATATTATTTTTTAAACAAAGACAAAAGAATTCATATACTCAAATGAGAATGGCATTTCAAGGTCATTAGCTTGGAGATCTATACACATTATGATAATAACTATCACTAATTGAATGTCTGCTCTTCCAGGAATTTTAGAAATGTAGGTAAGAGAAAACAACATTTATTTACATATTGACCATCAAATTCTTCTCAGAAACAGTCTATCTGGGCATAACAAGAATGTCCTTGGGAGTGAGAATAAGAGGTAAATTGTTTTGGAATGAAAAAAAAAAAAAACAAGTTTTGGTGGTTGGGAGCAGAGAGGGAGACATGAGATAAATGTGTGAGAGAGGACTCCATCTTAGTGGTTGGGAACAGAAAATAACCTCTGTCATTTCTAAAATTCACTTTAAAGCCTATCAATACTCTGTTAATATCTACTAAGTACAAAGACATTGGGTGAGTGATGGTTCTTTGGGAAAATCAGAAAAAGGGCTGTGCTGCACATTCAGAGAAAAGGAGGAAGATGCAAGAGACAGGATGTGAAAGGGACCAAAGGTTAGGCAGAAACAAGACTTCAGAAGAGATTAGCATCGAATGCAATTCACAGCAACCTTTGGGACTGAACTTCCAAGAGGTCATAGTAGAAAAAGGAAAGGATGATCCCAGATGACAGCTGGATTAAAAATAGGTCATTGATAATTTTCCCAAAAATCATGTATTAGTAAACACATTTGATGAGGAGGAAATTCAGTTCTGAGAGATCAAATGACCTGACCAAGCTTACAAACTGGTACAGCTGGAATTAAATTAAGCTTATAAACTATACCAGATTATAAACTGGTACGGCTGGAATTACATACCAACTCTGTTTCTTTTTTCTTTTTTTTTTTTTTACAGGCAGAGTGGACAGTGTGAGAGAGAGACAGAGAGAAAGGTCTTCCTTTTTGCCGTTGGTTCACCCCCAAATGGCCGCTGTGGAAGGCGCGCTGCGGCCGGCACACTGCGCTGATCCGAAGCCAGGAGCCGGGTGCTTCCTCCTGGTCTCCCATGTGGGTGCAGGGCCCAAGGACTTGGGCCATCCTCCACAGCCTTCCCGGGCCATAGCAGAGAGCTGGCCTGGAAGAGGAGCAACCGGGACAGAATCCGGCGCCCCAACCGGGACTAGACCCCGGTGTGCCGGCGCCACAAGGTGGAGGATTAGCCTGTTAAGTCGCGGTGCCAGTCCCAAGTCTGTTTCTAAAGCTGGCATTACTTTCCTTTATGCTACAATATGTATCTTTATTTCTTCTTTGTTCAAAAGTACTTAGTGTGCTCACCATTTAGGTTTGTCATAACTGTTATTTGATATTATTATAAGGTGTATTGCAGCCACTGGACTGAAATATTTAGTTGTGCATGATTCTCTTATTAAGGGAGAGTAAACATAGAAAGTCAATTCCAGTCAAATGGAGACTTGATGGACATAAAATCATAATTTAGTTAAGGTAAATATTAATTAATACCAGGTTAAGGTAGCTTGGCATACGTTTTTAACAGTCATGAATAGACTTGCCTGTAGACTGAAAGTGTTCAGAGCCCATTTCTAACACCATGCATCTATCTATGCATTGAAGATTCTTATATTATTTAATACTGAAAGATGATTTTTAGAAAAAAGGTGAACTCATGACTCATTCAGACATAAAAATGAAAAAAATGAACACATATTATATATCTTATTCGTTGAAATAACTGGATCAATTTTATAAGTAATTGAAAGTAAAAAGCCATAAATAAAGGAATTGAATTAATAATAGAGTCAAAGCTTTTTATTTTTTTTTCACAGCAGAGCAAAGAAGTCAATGGAAAATTACTGGAGAAGCCATAATTTGCATCTTTATCAGTTACAAAGAATTATAAACTGTTTAAAAAAAATGAATGGCTAGAATGTAATAACCCAGAAGGGTGTGCTGCATGTAGAAATGTACAGTGTTCCATTAAAATATAATATTTTACTATGGTAGACTAGAAATTCTGAAAGCTTTGGGTAGAACTTCTCTTCTAAGGGGGAAGTGTTTGAGGCATGCTTGCTCTTTTAATCTCCTATGTCAATGTTTTTAAGATTGATCAACCCTCCTTTTATCTACACATTCCTTTGTAAAAATACTCTGATAGATTAAATCAGGTTTAATCAAACTTTGCAAGTCTAGTGAATTATTATGTCCTTTCTATGTGGTTTTACATCCTGTCCTAGTAAATAACTGTCAACATTCTAATTTATTTGGTTCCTGAATTTGAGTGGCAAGAGTCCAGGGGATGAAGTTGGAAGGTTGTTCTACATCTCTTTCATTCTGGAGTTTTGGACAACGAGAAGTGAGGATTTAGACAGGAGCAGATACAAATCCTATCTCAAAATTTTTATGTAAATCTTTCTATACAATGCATATTTGAATCAAAGAGCTAATATGCTGGCCTTAAAGTTGAAGAAAATTATCTGGTTTTTTTTGTCCAAATTGTTTTATGTAAGAAGTATCAATAAGACTTTCAATTAATGGCATATAGTTAATGGCATGATTAGGATAGTTTCTGAAGGTTATTGGTAGATGAAGTTATGCCACTTTGAGATGAAAGAAGAGTGGAATGACTTTAAAAGCTGTTGGAATATGGGATATACTTTTGGAAATGGCATTTGTAAACTAGATGCTGAAAAGGTATCAACTGAAGTCCTGTGTTTTGTAATAAAAGATTTATTTATTTATTTGAATGTCTGAGTTATGGAGAGAGAAGGAGAGACAGAGAGAGATCTTCCATCCATTGGTTCGCTCGCCTGATGGCCACATGGCTGGGGCCAAGCCAGGCTCAAACCAGGAGCCAGCAGCTTCTTCCAGGTCTTCCACATGGGTAGCAGGGGCCCAGATACTTGGGCCATCCTTCTCTGCTTTTCCAGACACATAAGCAGGGAGATGGATGGAACGTGGGGCAACTGGGACATGAGCTGGCACCCATATTCGGTGCTGGCATTGCAGGTAGCAGCTTTAATTACTATGCCACAGTGCCAGCCCTATCATTTTTATCTTTTTTCAAGCATTCACATTTCTTCATGAGTAGCATACTGTGAGTTACTGATGATCTGCAGTAAAAATGAAATTAATGCATGATTTTAAGGCTTCTTACTAATCATCAATTCTTTGGTCAAAAAGTACTTTGATATAATTAGCACCTATATTTTTTAATAAAGTATTAAAAGGTATCATCACTAAAAGAAAACACTTCTTGAAATTCCTCTTATTATTTTTAAAACAAAGCTTTAAGTATAAACCGTTGTCCTGCTATTGAAAAAATTGCCTTGGGGAATTGGGGTACCTAATTCATAGAATTGACTATAATAGTTTCTCCAATGCCATTGTATCTTGTCAGGCACATACTTCTTCAGGGACTTCTGAGAATGCACATGACAGATTCAATTACCTAAATCCATGTTTAGTGAATTCCTTAGATGTCTTTGTTGGATCAGAGATAAGTGTGTACTCTGGCATTGAAGCCTGTGTAATATGTTATCAATCACCTATAAGAATTTATCATAAGTTATATAGTATTGGTGGTACTCATAGTCCTATCTGCCAGTAAGCACCCAAACCTGGGATATTGAAGAACAGTACTTTACATGGTATCTTTGCAAATGCATCTTGTACAGTATGATGATTTTTTTTCTTTTCAGTTAACTTTATTAAATTCACATTTCTAATTATTTAGCAAAACACCTTGAAGTGTTGGGTCAGTGCTCAGCAGTGCCCTCAAGGACTAAAGATTTTACTGTCTGTGATCTACTCTTCTTGCTTATTATAGGTCTAGGTGCCACATTACACCCACATTCCTAGCTGAGAAGAGAGGTAGGATATAGTGTCTTCTCCATAAGTGGCACTATCATTCCACTTAGTTACAGAATCCCCAAGCTAACTTTCCCTTAAAGCTCATTGAGCAGAACTGGGTCAAGTACCTACCCTTGGATCATTTACTGTTTGAGACCATTCTATAACAGAGGAGGGGCCGTTCTTTTTTAAGATTATAGGCTCTCTCCTAGGATACAAAACCTAACGTTCCTCTAATATGGAAGAGAGGATATTTGTTGGATGGTGATGGACCAGTTGTGCTACAGTGTTGATGCAGGTGTGTGAGGAGGAGGTCAAGAAGAAAACAAGGTTGTAGGAGGATTTGTTGTCAAGGAGTACAGGTAATGCACATTGCAGAGGGATAATTCTGAGGTGATGAGTGGAGTTAGAGGGCTGTAAGGGAAAGTCCTGTAAGGGCAAAGTAATGAGTATCTATATTAGGCTGTGGTGGTTAGAATCAAGAAAAAGGAAGCAATCCAATATTTTGAAGGAATAAATGACAGTGCCTCATGAGGAAATCAATAAAGAGATTAAGAAAGGATGATCTAAGAATGAAAGTGAAAGACATCTCCAAAGTTGTTATCCAGAGGCTAGCAGAGAAGTGCTGATACTGACATCCAAGTGGTAGTTCAGACAGTGAGTTGATTTGGAGAAAAGGGATGAATCCAGGGTCAAGACTCCATTCAACAAGGCATCATGTATTGAGGCTTTACTATGTGACAGCACTGTGCCAGACACTACAGGATCTGGGGGAGGAGATTCTCTGCATATGGGAAGCTGAATGTGTACACTTTTTCCAATCGAGAAGAGATCAATCAACAAATACGTGATGCTTAAGAAATGGTTTTTTTTTCCACCTAATTGTGTATTGTGGCGGGGTGGGGGTGCTTGGCTTTTTGTGTCAGAGATCTGTAAATATTTGGTTTATTTGGAGGGGCTTGAAAAATAATTTAGAAAAAAGCAAAACAAAAAATTCTAGCATTAAGAATATGTTCATTGGATCACATCTATATTGCCCTTTTACCTGTATTTAAAAAGAAAACATTAGTTTAGAGGACAGACTGACTACTGAAACAACTAACAACTTGGTTGTAACTGGAAGTCAGAGAAGTAAAGAAGGAATTGGAAAGAGCCTGGGAGGGAAGTAATGAGAACATCCAGTGTCCCAGCATGGCTAACGACAGCCCCATATTCAGGCCCATTATCTCCCTCTGATACCTCATTTATGTGGCTCGATTGTCTGCATTCAGCAAATTCACCATATAATTTACAACTCTCCACGTATATAATATGGATCTAGCTTGTAGAGGAGCTGCTTGGACAATTTAATAGAAGTAAAAACCTTGAACAGGTATTTTTAAGGACAGAAAAAAATTGACATTGTAATAGGCTTTAGCTAAATGATATTGGAATCTCAGGAGAAACTAGAGACAAGGCTGAGATAAGAGCAGAAATAGCATTTTTTTATTATTGATGTGAGAAATTTAGTAAACAGCCTTTCTGCATCATTGGGAGGAAAATCCACACCAAAAATAATCTATTTTGATTTTAGACATTTTTTAGAAGGTTATTTTAATTTAATTAATGAGAAATCATAGGTTAATTGCCTCCAGCTTTAATGTGAGTGTATTATGCATGCAGGCATATTTTATTTATATCTAGACTGTTTGATGTACACAATCAATTCAAAAAGGGATAATGAAGAGGTGTTCTGTCCTGTGTGGAATAATAATTAGGGACTCTAGTACAGAATATTTTTTATTAATTGTGCAGCTCAGTAAACATGTTTGACATAATACTGAGAAATGCATTTGTCAAATTTTATGAATATTTTTCTCTCCTCTTGTTTCTTTTGCTTTTTCTAACTTTTTATACCAGTACCTTTGTACCTAGCTAGGAGACCCCTACAAGTCCTAATAGTCTGATGTAGAGACTTAGGACCACATGATAAGTTAGTTGCATTATGAAATTCAGCAAATAGCACTGGACATCTGGCTGCTATTCTTAACAAGATTCACCTATGTTATTAGAGAAATGGGAATCTGAGGTTTTTTTAATAGATGTGTAAAGCCATATTAATCTATGATGCAGAATAAACCACATTAGTTAAACCTCTATGGTCTTTTGAGTATTGTATAATTTGTTGGCAATTTTATATGTATCCTCTAGCTCCCTGGACAAAGTTTTTTTTTTTTTTTTTCCCCAAGGATTAGGATGTGATATCTCTGCTTCCTTCTTCCCTATGAAATATAACCACTGGTTCTTGTTTGCCCAAATTAACAACTGCCTTTCCAGACTTATTGAAGTTTTACTTTATAGCAATTCTGTAGATCTTTGGGCATCCTCAATTTGGCAGAAAATTTTGTTCAAACATGGGAGTGATTTAAACTGTTAAAATTTTCTCAAACTCAGAGTGATCATTTATTGAAAAAGTTATACTACACCTTGTTGTACTACACCTAGTTGTACTACACCTATACTGCTTGTACATGAAAGCAACATGTCTAGAAATTTCTAGAATGTTCTTAGAAAATCTGTATAACCAGGAGCAAATCACAAGAACTTGGGATGTGTTGCCAAAAATGTTTCTATCTTGGCTCCTTTTGCTGCCTCCACACTTGTCTCTTCTGACAACCATTTCTTACTTTTCTATCAACCTTAAAATCCATCCTCTCACTCAGGTCTTTTCCTATGGCTATTTTTTCTACATATCTCATCAACGTATCCATACAGGGATCTCAGCAGGTATAGTATATCTATGTTAAGACAATTGCATCTAATTGCCATGCCATGTGATACAGAACTTCTGTTGGGCCACCAGTGCCCAGGAATGATTCTTTGGCCTAAAGTAAGTCATACATGTGAGATTTATAGAGAACCATATTGTTCCAAAAATCAAATGTAAATTTTACTGTTTTTTTTCTGCTAATGTCCAGTTCAAAGAGAGCTGAGGGGAAAGTGACTGCAGAAATAACATTCAAATGTTGTCACCATCTGGTGCTTGTTTGGTGGCCTATGTTACATGAGCAGGTGGTCCTTGTGTCTCTTTGAGTGGCCAGATGTCCACGTCACAAAAGCCACTGTCACACTCAGTGTTAATTGGCATCTTGCTTGTAATGATCTGTGGAGAAGCCAAGCCTGAATAGACCTCAGTGTGTTATTCATCTTTGTTCTAAGAGCTCTGGGTCAAAGCTGACACACATTTTTTTCCTGCCTTTGCCTTATTTTCTGTAGGAAAGTCTAATAGTGTTGCCTATATGTGCTATCACATCAATCTATAGAAAAGCAAATGCAGGTATTGTTAAGCCAGTGATTCTTAACTGAGATAAGAGCTCCACAAAGAGGTCTTCTTCAAAGAAACTTCATAGAATTTAGGAGCAGTCAGTTGCCTATTTTGATGAGTCTTGAAATGATTTATCTACTCTCAGCTTTAAATGTTAGGATTTTAGAAGCAAAAGTAAGCTGAGAGGCAATTCCGCAGTTACCCGCTGACTTTTACTTCAGTCTGGGAAACTGATTGGGTACTGAGCAACTGCCAGGCTTGGAGCAGAGAAGCCACTTTACTTCCTTTCCTTCCCCTACTCCTGAAGAGCATCATATTTTGCAGCAGAAATCTAGGCAATGCTCCACTGTTCTACTCCTACAAGTATCAGAATAAGCATCAGGAGAAGACACCATCTTCTTAAAGAGAAATGAGATGAGACTGTGGCATCCAGTGCCACTGGTGGTATTGCCTAAGGAAGAACCCTGTGGATCACACAGACTTTGAGTCCAGCCAGGAGTGCTAGTGGGAGGCTGGGTGCCCACCTAAACTCTGTCATGAGAGCATACTGCCTGCTTGCCAATTCCCCCACCAAGGGCTCCGTGAGATTAGCAGGGAGGAAATATCATCCTAAATGGCAAGTACAGGCTGCCATGGCTAAGGGTATTTATCTGAGGGATAAATCTGCTGTCTCCACTGACTTTGAGTCTGTCCGGAAGGGTTGGCAGGGGCCAAGTGCCCACTTAAGCCTGTGAGGTGTTCCCATCCCCTCTCTATCACTGGTGCCTGTACTCAAACTGCCAAGGTGGAACACTGACGGGCAGCTGGCTCTGGGAATGCTTGGCTGTATCCATGGATGGAGCTGCCTTGTGGAGCTGAGACTATATCCCTTTCTCCCTTTGACTGTGGGAGCTGCACATGCTATGACTGTAGGAATTCTGTGACTCTACAATACTATGCAGAGTATAGCAGGGTATCTAGGAAATCACTGTGTCTGGTTTTAGAGACTCAGAGTTCCCTGAGTGCCAGGGTGGGTCATTGCAGAGGATTCTGTGCTCACACTGAGGACTGCAAAGATCCTTTTTGTAGTTCTTGAGAATGAATGGGTAGGGTGTGTAGTTACTGTAGGAATGCCCTGGTAATTGGTCACCTTGGCAGACAGGAGGTGCGGCAGTGATCACACCAGTTGACATGGTCATACCCTCTCACCTGCTGACAAAAAGATCTACCACACTCAATGTGGGTGCCACTCTGGACTCTTACACAACTCCTGAGTACTGACCAGAGCTCCCTGGCCCCACCCAGCTACACCTGTTAATATCCACTGATGGAGCAGACCACTAAACCAAAGAGCCATATCTCAAAGATAAAAGGCTTCACAGGAGACAACGAATAAGTGGTTCCAACGATGCCTAAAAATAAATGTAGAAACATGAGAAACATGAACAAGGAAAACAATATTAGTAACCAAAGGAAAACTAACTATATTTCAATATTAGAATGTGAAGATGAAGAGATTGATGAAATGCCTAAAAAGGAATTCAAAAGAATGATCATATGATTTCTCAAAAACAATGAGTAGCAAATTCATGACTTAAAGAAATCCATACATGATACAGATGAAAAACTTTCCTGTGAGATAAGATATTGAAGAGAAGGCAAATTGAAATATTAGAAATGAAGAATTCAGTGTGTCAAAATACAACAGAAAATCCTAAAAACAGACTTGGTGAGGAAGAAGAAAGAACATTCATGCTAGAATATAAATCCTTGGAAATATCACAGTCAGAAAAAAAGAAGAAAAAATGAGAAAAATTAAACTGTTTCCAATTTATGGGATACTATCAAGCAATCTAACATATGTGTCTTAGGAGTTCCTAAAGGTGTGGAACAAAAGAATGGATTTGAAGGCCTATTTGAAAACTTACCTAATTTGGAGAAAGAATGGGAAATCCAAGTATAGGAAGCACATATAACTCTATTAACCTTTTTCTGAAAAACTGAGCTATAAACATGCTATTTTTAAAAATATTTTTATTTATTTGAGAAGTAAAATTACAGACAGAGAGAAGGAGAGGCAGAGAGAAAGGTCTTCCATCTGCTGGTTCACTCTCTAATTGGCCACAATGGCTGGAGCTGAGGTGAACTAAAGCCAAGAGCCAGGAGCTTCTTCCAGGTCTCCCATGAGGTTGCTGGGGCCGAAGCACTTGTACCAGCTTCTACTGCTTTCCTTGGCCATAGCAGAGAGCTGGATCAGAAGAGAAGCAGCTGGAACTAGAACTGGTGCCTGTATGGGATGCTGGCCCCGCAAGCAGAGGCTTAGCCCACTATACCACAGTGCTGGATTTTTACATAAACATGACCAGAAAATATCTTCACAAGGACACATTATAGTCAGACTTTTAACAGTAAAACATAAAGAAAAGATTCTAAAATTTGCACGAGAGATCTGCCAGATTACCTTCAGAGGATCTCCAATTAGATTGACAACTGATTTCTAATCAGAAACCTTACAGGGCAGGAGATAATATGGAGACACAGTCCAAGTCCTAAAAGAAAAAAAAGTCAACAGAGAATACTATACCCTGAAAATCTCCCATTCATGAATAAAGGTGCAATAAAGACCTTATAAAACAGAAATCAAAAGAATTTGTCACTATTTGTCTAGCCTTACAAATGATGCTTAAAGATGTGCTACACACAGAAACACAGATCAATAGTCATCATTATGAAAGAATTTTAAGGCAGAAAACCTCTTAGGAAAATACAAAGAAATCAAAGGCAAACAATAAGAATATTTATGGAAAAATGACAAGGTCAAGTCATTACTTATCAGTAATAACCTTGAAAGTAAATTGCCTAGATTCTCAAATTAAAAGATACAGGTTGGATGAATGGAATAAAAACAAGACCCATCTATTTGCTGCCTACAAGAAATATGATTTACCAACAAAGATACACACAGATGGAAGGTGAAAGGATGGAAAAACATGTTCCATGTCAATGGAAAGGAAAAAAGAGCAGGAGTACCCATCCTTACACCAGACAAAATAGACTTTAACACAAAAACTGTTAAAAGAGACAAAGAAAGGCATTATGTAATTATAAAGGGATCAATTCAACAGATGTGAATATATTAAATGAAGATGTGACTATATTAAATGTATATACATTTACTGTCAGAGTGTCTGGCTATTTAAAAGCAATGTTAATGGATCTGAAGAGAGACATAGACTCCAATACAATAGTAATGGGAGACTTCAACAGCCTACTTTCATCAATGGACAGATCAACTAGACAAATACTCAAAAAAAAAAAAAAAAAAAACCAATAGAGTTAATCTAAAGTACAAGCCAAATGGACCTCATTGATATCTACAGAACATTTTATCTCAAAGATGCAAAATACACATTCTTTTCATCAGTGCATGGGACTTTCTCTAGGATAGAGCATAAACTAGGCCATAAAGCAAGCCTCAACAAATTAAAATTAATTAAGTTCACACCATGTATCTTTTCTGACCACAATGGAGTGAAGCTGGATATGAAGAACTTAAGAAACTCCAGAAAACATGCTAACACCTGGAGACTGAACAACATGCTCCTGAATGAAGAGTGGGTCATAGAAGAAATCAAAAGAGAAATAAAAAACTTCCTGGAAATGAATGAAGATGACAACACAACCTATCAAAATCTACCGGAGGCCAGCGCCGTGGCTCAACAGGCTAATCCTCCGCCTTGTGGCGCCGGCACACCGGGTTCTAGTCCCGGTTGGGGCACCGGATTCTGTCCCGGTTGCCCCTCTTCCAGGCCAGCTCTCTGCTATGGCCTGGGAGTGCAGTGGAGGATGGCCCAAGTCCTTGGGCCCTGCACCTGCATGGGAGACCAGGAGAAGCACCTGGTTCCTGCCTTTGGATCAGCGCGGTGCACCGGCTGCAGCGCGCCAGCCATGGCGGCCATTGGAGGGTGAACCAATGGCAAAAGGAAGACCTTTCTCTCTGTCTCTCTCTCTCTCACTGTCCACTCTGCCTGTCAAAAATAAAAAAAAAAACAATCTATGGGATACAGCAAAAATAGTGTTAAGAGGGAAGTTTATAGCACTTAATGACTATATCAAGAAGTTGGAAAGACATCAAATAAATGATGAAACAGTACATCTCAAGAAACGAAGAAGAAAAGAACAAAGCATATCCAACATTAATATAAAAAAAGAAATTATTAAAATTAGAGAAGAAATAAATAAAATTGGGTTAAAAATGTTACAAAAGATCAGTGAAATGAAGAGCTGGTTTTTTGAAAAAAAAAATAAACAAAACTAATTCAACTAACCAAGAAGGGAAAAAGACCCAAATTAATATTATAGATGAAAAAGGAGATGTTACAATGGACATTACAGAAAGAAAAAAATCATAAAAAATCATAAGGAATTAGAATAAACTGCTATATGCCAACAAATTGGAAAATATAGAAGAAACAGATATATTTCTGTACAGACACAATCTACAAAAACTGAGCCATGAACATACAGAAAACATAAACAGACCAATTATCAAGATGTAGATTGAATTAGTAATAGAGACCCTCCCAAGAAAGAAAAGCCCAGGACTAGATGGCTTCACTGCTGAATTCTACCAAACTTTAAAAGAAGAACTAATTCTCATTCTTCTCAAACTACTCAAAATGATTTAAAGGGAAGGGAGCTTCTCAACTCCTTCTATGAGGCAAGCATCATCTTAATTCCAAAGCAGAAAATGATACAGCAAAGAAAGAAAACTATAGAACAATGCTCCTGATGCACAGAAATGCAAAAATCCTCAATGTAATGCTATCTAATCAAATCCATCCAACAACACATCAGAAAGATCACTCTCCTCGACCAAGGGGATTTATTTACCTTTGTATGCAGGGATGATTCAATATTCATAAAGCAATAAATGTGATACACAACACAAACAAATTGAAAAACAAAAATCATATGCTTATCTCAGTCAATGCAGAGAAATCATTTGATAAAATATCATTTCATGAAAAAACCTTAAGCAGATTGAGTAAAGGATGAATATGTCTTAACACAATCAAGGCAATATATGACAAACCCCAGAGCCAACTGCATGTTGAATGGGGAAAAGTAGAATGATGAATTTCCACTAGGATTTGGAACCAGATAAGGATGTTCATTTCACCATTGCAGTTCTGGATGGTTTAACTGGAGCCATTAGTCAAAAAAAAAAAAAAAAAAAAAAGAAATCAAAGGGGTATCCCTGTTTGCAGGTGACATGATCCCATTATGGGGCAACCAAAAGACTACTAAGAGACTATTGGAATTCATAAGATAGTTTGATAATACTGAGATATAAAATCAACACACAAAAATCAATAACCTTTGTATACACAAAAAATGCTATGTCTGAAAAGGAACTTGTGAGATCAGTACCATTCACAATAGCTATAAAGAAATTTAAATACCTTAGAATAAATTTATCCAAGGAGGTTAAAGTTCTCAATGATGAAAATTTCAAAACATTAGAGAAAGAAATAAAAGAAGACACACAAAAATGGAAGAATGTCCCATGTTCATGATTTGGAAGAATTAAGATCATCAAAATGTCAATGCCACCTAAGCAATTTACAGGTTCAATGCTATCCCAACCAAAATACCAATGACATTTTTCTCAGGTCTAGAAAAATGATGATAAAATTTGTATGGAAACATTACAGACTCTGGGTGGCTAAAGAATTCTTAAACAACAAAAACAAAACTGGAGGCATCACAATATCAGATTTCAAGACATAGTACAGGGCAGTAGTATATTGGTACTGGCACAAAAATAGACGTGTAGACCAAAGGAACAGAATAGAAACCCCAGAAATCAATCCATGCATCTACAAAAAACTAGTCTTTCACAAGATTAGTTCCATCAGTCCTCAGAGAAATGACAACCTTTAACAAATGATGCTGGGGAAATTGGATTTTTGCATGCAGAGCTATGAAACAAGTCCCCTATGTTATACCTTGTAGAAGAAATAAGTCAAAGTGGATCAAGAATCTAAATCTACAACCTGATGCCATCAAATTACTAGAGGAAAATATTGGGGGAACTCTGTAAGATATTGGCATACTCAAAGACTTCTTGGAAAATATCCCAGAAGCAGAGGTAACACAAGCAAAAATAGACAAATGAGACTATATCAAGCTGAGACGCTTCTGCACTGAAAAGGAAACACTCCAAAAAGTGAAGAGGCAACTGACAGAATGGGAGAAAAATATTTTCAAACTATGCAACTGATAAAGGGTTAATATCCTGAGTCTATACATAGCTCAAGAAGCTCAATAACAACAAAACAAACAATCCAGTTAAAATATGGGCAAAGGATATTAACAGGCATTTCTCAAAAGATGAAATTCAAATGGCCAATAGACACATGAAAAAATGCTCAGATTCACTAACCATCAAGGACATGCAAATAAATACCAAAATGATATTTCACCTCACCACAGTTGGAATGGCTGTCATATAGAAAAAAAAAGCCATAAAATCTGAGGAGGATGTGGTGAAAAAGATATCCTAACACATTGTTGGTTGGATTGTAAACTTGTACAACTATAAGGGAAGATAATACAGAGATTCTTTAGAAACTCAAAAATAGACCTACCATTTGACCCAGTGATTCCACTACTGATAATTTACCCAAACAAAATGAAATCAACATTTAAAGAGTTATCTGCATCCACATGTTTACTGGAGCTCAGTTCATAGCCACTAAGATATGAATCCACACAGATGTCCATCAACTGATGATTTGATAAGGAAATTGTGGTACATACACATTATGATACACTATTTAACATAAAAAAGAACAAAATTCTGAATTTTACAGTAAAATGGATGCAACTGGGAACCATAAATTAATGAAATAAGACAGTTTCCAAAAGACAAATATATCTTCCCTGATCTATGATAACTAAGAGTATAAAAATATCTGAGTGAAATTGACATTTTGAGATTTGATAATTATTTATAATCCTTGTCAAAACTATTGAGGAACAGTATTCTTTTCTTCTTACTATTTTTTGGGTTCTTTACTTAATGGCTGGTTAAGTTTATGATTATAAAATAAACTGAAAGTATGTCATTGTAAAAATTAAAATAAAAAATGAGAAAAATAAGAATGGAAGGAAAAGGGAGGATGAAGAGTGGGAGAGAGAGTAGGGTTAGAAGTATCACTATGCTCCTAAATTTGTATAAAATAAATGAAATTTGTTCACCTTATATAAATAAAAAAATTTAAAAATAAGTGAAAGTAACATTTTCAGGTATTTATTTATTTTATTTATTTTTATTCTTGCCATGCCTGACCAAGAAGAGATTCAGATGCAAAGGAATCTCATTCTCTGCCCAACCATACCCGAAGCTGGTGATATTTTGATCTACCTGACAGTTTTCTATGTTTCAGCCTAATCTTCCTGTGTTTCATAGTTTATAGGTTTTTAAATGACTTCCATTTTCTTCCTCCCACTCTCTTTCCTTCTACTTTTCTGTCTTTTTTATTCTGGTTTTGAGGTAATATATTTTAAATTTATATTACAAAAAGAGGCTTTAATATTTCACCAAATAAGAAGCTTAACAAGCAAAAAGCAAAAAGATCCTAGCTTAGTGCAAATAAAGACAATGGCTACAAACAATAATTGAATGTATAGATGACCATTTCACCCATATAGAATTTTTGGTCAATTAGCTTTTCATAATTTCTTTCAATGAAATGTAACCAACAACAATGTAACATCTACATATTTCCTGCATGGTGGAAATTCTATTTTTAAGTGAAATATTTCTATATCATAAATTCCTAGCCACAAGACTGGTGCTGAAAGTAAGCTTACTCAGACTGACTTGAATGATGGGTGCCTCATTGCATTAAGACTGGTCATTGGATACTATTACTGCAACTTCTAAAAGGTTCATGTCTTCTAAAATGAAAGTTGCTTGGCAAGAATAAGGCATTCTACCTGTATAGGCTTTAGCTATAATGATAGGCACTATTCAATATCTCACACACAAGTATGCACTTGCTGACACTGAGAGCCAACATCCAAAAGCAAGGATTAATCTTTTATTTATTTATTTATTTATTTTTTGAAAGGCAGAGTGGACAGTGTGAGAGAGAGAGAGACAGAGAGAAAGGTCTTCCTTTGCCGTTGGTTCACCCTCCAATGGCTGCTGCGGCCAGCACACCGTGCTGATCTGAAGCCAGGAGCCAGGTGCTTCTCCTGGTTTGCCAATGGGCTGCAGGGCCCAAGCACTTGGGCCATCCTCCACTGCACTCCCGGGCCACAGCAGAGAGCTGGCCTGGAAGAGGAGCAACCGGGATAGACTCTGGCACCCCGACCGGGACTAGAACCTGGTGTGCCATCACCGCAGGCGGAGGATTAGCCTATTAAGCCACGACGCCGGCCAGCATTAATCTTTCTTCCTATTTCCATCATACAGAGAAAAAGAAAAGATGCTTGAGAAGTTAAATAAAGATCAAAATGCAGTGAAAAAATTTGTTTCACAGTCAGCAAATAAGATTTAAGTGCCTGCATCCAAATAATTCACACGTAGCATAACAAAGGCATCTTTCTTCATGAAGTTTTCCATAAATACTCCAGCTCCTATTTCTCTTTTATTTCTTCAGATTTCTCTAAGTATCACATAATTCCTTGTGCCATACAAAGTTTGAAATTGTTTACATTTCATGCATACATTTCTTATGTCTCCAACTGTATTACTAGATACAATAGTCCATTCTTATCTATGGAGGTACACTTCAAGTCTCATGGTGGATGCTTGAAACTACTTATAGAACTGAACTCTAGGCCGGCGCCGCAGCTCAATAGGCTAATCCTCCACCTGTGGCGCCGGCACACCGGGTTCTAGTCCCGGTCGGGGCGTCAGATTCTGTCCTGGTTGCCCCTCTTGCAGTCCAGCTCTGTGCTATGGCCCACGAGTGCAGTGGAGGATGGCCCAAGTCCTTGGGCCCTGCACCTGCATGGGAGACCAGGAGAAGCACCTGGCTCCTGGCTTCAGATCAGCATGGTGCACCAGCCGCAGCTGCCATTGGAGGGTGAACCAACGGCAAAAAGGAAGACCTTTCTCTCTGTCTCTCTCACTATCTACTCTGCCTGTAAAAAAAAAAAAAAAAAAAAAAGAACTGAACTCTACATATACTATGTCTCCTCATATACATATATTCACCATTGATAAAGGTTATGTTATAAATTAGGTAAATTAAAAATTAATAATACTAGTTAATAAAATATGTCTTAATTTAAAAATAATTAAAAACAAAAATTTTAAAAATAAAAAAACTATTTTAGTTTAAAATTATACATTTTTTACTTACGGAATTTTGCACTTAACGTTTTCAGACTGTAGCTGACCATTGGAAACCAAAACTGTAGAAAGTAAAACCTTGGGTAAGGGGGATCACATGACTTGAAGTAAGGTATTGTATTTCAATTATTTTGATATCTCCAAGAACCTAGCACTATACTGGGTAAGTGGCAAGACTCTATACGTATTAAACATTTAGTAAATACTCACTGAACAAAAGTGAAAGATAGGACAGTGAGTTTTGTAAACAAATCAAATTTTTTTATTTCAGATTTTAAAAATGGAAATGAACAAAATAAGCCATCTTCATGTTAAGTATCTTTGAGATATTGATTGATATTTGTGTAAAAGATTAGGATTTGATATTTATTGAACCATTACAAGAAAGGTAAAAGTTAGACTGTCCATCTTTTATGCATTCCATTAATTCTAAGACTTTCACAGTTCTGAACCAGAACTAACTGCATTGACAAATTACGTATGCTGAATTAGTCACATTACTCAAGTCCTGTTCTTTTTCCTCTGCAGAATATTTGTCACTCAGCTATTTAAATGGAATCATATCTGTACAAAACCATGACATAATACTTTGTCAAAATGAAAAAAAAGTAAATCAGGTTGGTGAGTAATCACATCCTTTCTTCCTATCCCATCTTATGGGTTCAGAAGAAGTTTTCTTTAAAAGAACAGATCATTCTAAAGGAAATAGAATCAGAGTACCTTAGTAAAATATTGCAAAATCTTAGTCATTAGTACATGAAAGATATTTTAACTTCATTGACAATTAGGCATTCTTTATTACAAAAAGAGGTTCTATTTAGTGTATGTCAAATAATCCCAGAAAGAAAAATAAAATATAGCATTTCAGCATGAAATCAAATGAATCACACTGGCATTAAATAACTAAATTAACATGAAGTTCCAAATTGCTTTATTTGAATCATATTCCTAGGGAACTTCTATAAAGGTTAGATTACTGCTCTGGAGGCAGACAAAGAAGAGTATAGAAAATGACATTTTGACTTTTTCTATTAGCATTTTCCTTAAGAAGCCCAAGCTCTTGTGAGGCTGAGGGATGCATACCTGTATTAGTTGGGGATATGTGTTGGCCAAGAATTTTTGCTCTAGTTAAAGAACCCTCTTGATTATGTGGATGCAATCTAGGACAGCAGGAAAGGGAATTTTAGGAAGAGATTTGTATTTGCAGACAGTGGAAGATTACAACAGAAAACAGAAGACTCTGGAAGGGAAAAGACTGAGAAAATATAATATGATCTTAGACAGGAGAAATGAAAGAATTAAGGAAAAACCTCGAGGTCTTAAAATTATGAAAATCTAGGTAATGGAAAAGAAACAGATGTCTTAGGAACTCTAGGAAGAACAAAAATCTGTACAAAAATAAAATTTATTTATATTATATTATTTGGTTACCTAGTGAAAAATTTTGTGATAATAAGTAAAACTGCTTTAAATTTTCACCGTTTAACATAAACATTTTAATATAAAATATGGACTATGTTTGCATGAATTAAATTTTTTAAAAGTCAGAGGGAGAAGATCTCTTCTATTGGTTCATTTTCCAGAGTCCCACAACAGCCTGGGCTGGGCCAGATGAAAGTCAAGAGCCTGGGATTCCATATGGATATCCAATGTGGGTGGCAGGTACCCAGCTACTTGAGCCATCACCTACTATCTTTCAGTATGCCCATTAGTCAGAAGCTGGAATCAGGAGCAGAGCCAGGATTCAAACCCAGGCACTGCAATATGAAATGTGGGCATCTTAAGCAGTGTCCTGACCACTGGGTCAAACAATTACCCCCCAAGACTACATAATTATGATTGAAAACAGAATGTAACTGTTATGACCTTGATCACGTAATACATAGATGACAATGTATAGAGGACCAAAGGTGGAGAGTGAATTGAAGTATAAGGCAGGTGTAAGAATGTTTTCATGGCACTGAATAGGGAGTCAAGACACAGGCTCTCAGTTAATGGGATAAGAGGTAAAGAAGGAAATACCCTCTTTATTAATCTGGACACAAGAAGTGGAAAACCTAAAATAAATAGTGAGATAAGAAACTTAACTGGATGGTGGTTAGTGGTGGGAGTAGTGTAACTTCATCCATTGTATCAGGGAGTATATGGTTAATGTGTAGAATTGTTGACCTATAAGTTGGTGTGAAAACATACTATTTGTCATTGTAGACATCATCATAGGAAGAAAATGTTAAAAATGCCTTCCTGTAGTTCCATCCTAAACAGAGGGTAGTGGATAGAGCATCATTTCCTTTCATTTTGTAAGAGGTGATTTTAAATCATATGTATGTATAGTTTTTGGTTTTCCATATTTTTATATATTTTATTTAAGTTATAGAAGTTTCATATATTTCCTTTATATCATTATAGGAACATAGTGGCACTTTGTCCCCCCCCCCCCTTGCTCCAACCCTCCCTCCCTCTCCCTCTTGGTTTCCCACTATTAATTTTTACAATGGTCTTTTTTAGTACAATTAGTGACCATATAGGTAACACTACCCTAAGTAAAAGAGTTCAACAAATACTCTTCCTCAAGGAAAGAGACAAGGGCTATAAACCATCATTGATTCTCAAAATGTCTTTCACTTCAATACATTATAATTCAAGTACTCTATTTACTCATTACCTCCAATTAGGGAAAAACATATGATATCTTTTTGGGACTGGCTTATTTCACTAAGTATAATGGTTTCCAGTTGCAACCAACTTATTGCAAAAGACAGGGTTTCCTTTTTTTTTTTTTTTACAGCTGAGTAGTACTCCATAGTGAGTATATATACTGTAAGTTCTTTATCCACTCAAAAGTTGTAGGACATTTGGGTTAATTCCATATCTTAAATATTGTGAATTGTACTGTAATGAACATGGTGGTACAGATAACCCTTTCAATATACTGACTTCTTTTGGTTTGGGTAAATTCACAGGAGCTTCTCAAAGTGTCAATTTCACTTCTACATATTTCATTTTTAGGTGTTCTGTTTGTTATCCCAGATCAGGGAGACTGTAAGGTATTTGTCCTTTTGGGTCTGGCTTATTTCACTAATTCACTAATGATGTTTTTCAGATTCATAAATTTGTTGCAAATGACTGGATTTCATTTATTTTTACCACTGTGTAGTATTCCATAGAGTACATATCCCATAACTTCTTTATCCAGCCTTCAGTTGATGGAAATTTAGGTTGATTCCACGTATTAGTTATTGTGAGTTGAGCTGTAATAAACATGGGGGTGCAGAAAACTCTTTTATTTGCTGATTTAATTTTCCTTGGGTACATTTCCAGGAGTGAGATGGCTGGGTTATATGGTAGGTTTATATTCAGATTTCTGAGGTATCTCCATATTGTCCTCCATAGTGGCTTTACCAGTCTACAATCCCACCAACAGTGAATTAGTGTACCTTTTCCCCTACATCCTTGCCAGCATTTGTTGTTTGTTGGTTTTTGTATGAAAGCCATTCTAGCTGGGGTGAGGTGAAACCTCATTGTGGTTTTGATTTGCATTTCCCTGATGGCTAGTGATCCTCAGCATTTTTTCATGTCTTTGTTGGCCATTTGGATTTCCTATTTTGAAAAAAAGTCTGTATAAGTCCTTTGCCTATTTCTTCACTGGATTGTTTGTTTTGTTGTTGTGGGGTTACTTGATCTTTTTGTAGATTCTGGTTAATAATCCTTTATTAGTTACATAGTTTGCAAATAGTTTCTCCCATTATGTCAGTTGAAACTTTACTTTCCTGAGTGTTCCTTTTGCAGTACAGAAGCTTCTCAATTTGATGTAATCCCATTTGTTTATTTTGGCTTTGGTTGTCTGTGCCTTTGGGGTCTTTCCCAAGAACTCTTTGCCTGTGCCAATGTCTTTCAGGGTTTCTCCAATGTTTTCTAGTAATTTGATGGTATCAGGTTATAGATTTAGGTCTTTAATTCATTTTGAATGAATGGATTTTTGTATAAGGTGTAACATAGGGGTCTTACTTCATACTTCTACATGTGGAAATCCAGTTTTCCCAGCACCATTTGTTGAAGAGATTTTCCTTGCTCCAGGGAATGATTTTAGCTCCTTGGTCAAATATAAGTTTGCTGTAGATACTTGGATGATTTCTGCTGTTTCTATTCTGTTCCATTCGTGTATACATCTGCTTTTGTACCAGTACCAGGATATTTTGATTGTAACTGCCTTGTTGTGTGTCTTGAAATCTGGTATTGTGATGCCTCTGGCTTTGTTTATGTTGTTTAAGATTGCTTTAGCTATCTGACATCTCCCATGTTTCTGTATGAATTTCAGCATCATTTTTTCTAGATATGAGAAGAATGTCTTTGGTATTTTGATTGGTGTCACATTGAATCTGTAAATTGCCTTTAGAAGAATGGACATTTTGATATTGATTCTTCCAATCCTTGAACATGGAATTTTTTTCAAGTTTTTGTTGTCCTCTTCTGTTTCTTTTTATAAAGTTTTATAATTCTCATCATAGAGACCTTAGACATCCTTAGTTAAATTTATTCCAATGTATTTGATTTTTTTGTAGCTACTGTGAATGGCATCAATCTTAGAAGTTTTTTTTTCAGCCTTGGCATTGTCTGTGTATTCAAAGGCTGTTTATTTTTGTGTATTGATTTTTATATCCTGCTACTTTACCAGACTTTTTGTGAGTTCCAATAGTCTCTTGGTGGAGTCTTTTGGATCCCCTATATATAGAATCTTACCATCTGCAAATAGAGATAGTTTGACTTCCTATTTACATATTTGAATTCCTTTAATTTCTTTTTCTTGCTTAGTAGCTCTGACTAAACTTTTCTGGACTATATTGAATATCAATGCCAGGAGTGGACATCCTTGTCTGGTTCTGAATCTCAGTGGGAATGCTTCCAAATTTTCCCTACTCAATAGAACACTGGCCATTGGTTTGTCATATATTACCTTGTGTTGAGAAATGTTCCTCTATACACAATTTGCTTAGAGTTTTCATCATGAAAAGGTGTTGTATTTTATCAAATGCTTTCTCTGCATCTATTGAAATAATCATATGGTTTTTGTTCTTTAGTTTGTTAATGCGATATATCACATTGATTTGTGAATGTTGAACCATCCCTGCATCCCAGGGATAAATACCACTTGGTCCGGGTGAATGATCTTTCTGATGTGTTGTTGGATTTGATTGGCCAGAATTTTGTTGAGGATTTTGAGTCTATGTTCATCAGAGAAATTGCTCTGTAGTTCTCTTTCTTTTTTTCATCTTTTCCAGGTTTAGGAATTAAGGTGATACTGGCTTCATAGAAAGAATTTGGGAGGACACCCTTGATTTCCATTATCTTGAATAACTTGAGAAGATTTGGAGTCAGTTCTTTAAATGTGTGGTAGAATTCAGCAGTGAAGCCATCTGGTCCTGGGCTTTTCTCTGTTGGGAGGGTCCCTATTACTGACTTAATTTCCATCTTGGTAATGGGTCTGTGTAGGTTCTCTATCCCTTCATGGCTCAATTTAGGTAGGTTGTATGTGTCCACGAATCTCCATTTCTTCTAGATCTCCCACTCTGTTGGCATCTCTCTCTCTAATCTCTGATGATTCTCCCTATTTCCATGGTGTCTGGTGTTAAATCTCTGCTCTCATCTCTATCTTTATTGATTTGGGTCCTTTCTTTCCTTGATTAGTTGAGCCAATGGTGTGTCAATTCTATTTTTTCAGAAAATCAGCTCTTTGTTTTGCTGATCTTTTGTATTTTTTATTTCAATTTTGTTGATTTCTTCTCTAATTTTAATTATTTCTTTTTTCCTACTAGTTTGGAGTTTGGTTTGCTGTTGTTTTTCTAGATTCTTTGAATGCATTGATAGCTCATTCATTTGGTGCCTTTCTAATTTCTTGATGTAGGCACAAATTACTGTAAACTTTCTTCCTTTTTATTAAGATTTATTTATTTATTTGAAACTCAGAGTTACACACACAGAGAGAGAGAGAGAGAGAGAGAGAGAGAGAGGTCTTCCATCTGCTGGTTCACTCCCAAATTGGTCACAACCTCTGGAGCTGCACCGATCTGAAGCCAGGAGCCTGGAGCTTTCTCCGGGTCTTCCCATGTGAGTGCAGGGGTCCAAGAACTTGGACAATCTTCTGCTTCTTTCCTAGGCCATAGCAGAGAGCTGGATCAGAAGTGCAGCAGCCAGGACTTTAATTGGTGCCTATATAGGATGCCATCACATACCCACTATGCCACAGCTCTGGCCCCAGCAAAGACATTTTCTTTGGCTGGTAAGCTATTCTCTAATCATCCATCATCTTCCCCACTTCAAAATGTCTGTCACTCTTCTCTTTTCAATCAGCAACTCTTATGTATGTGGGGACTTCAAAAAGTTCTTTGAAAGTTAAATTAAGAGATAAGTTCATATCAACCAACAACAGATGCTGGTGAGAATGCGGGGGAAAAGGGACACTAATCCACTGTTGGTGGGAATGCAAACTGGTAAAGCCACTATGGAAGACAGTTTGGAGAGTCCTCAGAAGCCTGAATATAGCACTACCACAGGACCCAGCCATCCCACTCCTTGGAATTTACCCAAGTGGAATTAAAGGGGAGAAAAAAAGAGCCATTTGCACCTCGATATTTGTTGCAGCTCAATCACAATAGCTAAGACATGGAATCAACCTAAATGTCCATCAACGGATGACTGGATAAAGAAACTATGGGATATGTACTCTATGGAACACTATACAGCAGTAAAAAACAATGAAATCCCGGCATTTACAACAAAATGGAGAAAGCTGGAAAACGTCATGCTGAGTGAAATAAGCCAGTCCAAAAGGGACAAATATCATGTTCTCCCTGATCGATGGCAACTAAACAAGCATCTAAAATGATACCCATTGAAGTAAAATGGACACTATGAGAGACAATGACATGATCAGCCCTTGTCTTGACTGTTGAGGAATAACTTACTATTTTATTTCTTTTAGTATTTTTGTTGTTGTTGTTGTTGTTGTTGCTAAGTGAAATGGACACTATGAGAGACAATGACAGGATCAGCCCTTGTCTAGACTGTTGAGGAACAACTTACTATTTTATTCCTTTTAGTATTTTTGTTGTTGTGGTTGTTGTTGTTGCTCTGTTCTACATAAGACCACTGGTTGAACTCTGTAATCAATGCAAAATCATTCTTAGGTGTTTAAAATGAACAGAAAAGTGATCTCTGTTAAACATAGGAGTGGGAATAAGAGAGGGAGAAGATATATAGGTTGGCACATGCTTACTTGGACTTACCTCCAATGGTGGAACTAGAAATGTGCCAGGGGATTTCAAATCAATCATACCAAGGAGGCAGGTACCAATGCCAGCGCACTTGGTAAAGTAATAAGTATTAAGTACACAACCAATCAAAAAGATAGGGTATGTGTCGAAGAGATTTCACAAATAAGACCAGTGTAAGCAAATAATGAAGGATAGAATTAAAAGGGAGAGAATGATCCTGCGGGGGAAGCAGGACACACAGCAGACTCATAGAATGGCAAATGCCTAAAACAGCACTCCTGCCTCAGAATCAACCCTTGGGACATTTGGATCTGGCTAAAAGGTCCATGAGAGTCTCACAGGCATGGAAAGCCATGACGCAATGACAAAAAGCAATCTAAATGAAAGACCCTGGTGAACAAGACCCCAGCAGAAGGAACAGGCCATCAAGGAGAGAGGCGCCTTTCTCTGAAGGGAGGAAGGAACCTCCACTGTGACATGGCCTTGACTAAACAAGTTCAGAGTCAGTGAACTCAAGGGGCTTCCATAGCCTAGACAGCTCATAGCAAGAGTCTCGGGTGATTGCTGACGTCACAAATAAGAGTGCCAATTGTTAAATCAACAATGGGCGTCACTGGGTACATTCTCCCCACGTAGGATCTCTGTCCTTAATGTGTTTTACTATGAAACTTAAAAACACTGCTAATCGAACAATACCCTATACCTTGTGCGGTTGTGTGAATGCAGCCTGTTGAAATCCTTGCTTAGTATATACTAAGTTGATCTTCAGTATATGAAGGTAATTGAAAATGAAACTCGATAAAGGGTGGAATGGGAGAGGGAGAGAGGAGGGCCACGGGAGGGAGGGAGGTTGGGGGGGAAGCCATAGCAATACAAAAGTTGTACTTTGTAAATTCACATTTATGAAATAAAAAATTAATTAATTAATTAATTAAAAATAAATATAAATACATAAATATGGTGAAAAATGTATACTAAATTGATTTTCTGTATATAAAGCGAATTGAAAATGAATCTTGATGTGAATGGAAGGGGAGAGGGAGCGGGAGAGGGGAGGGTTGCGGGTGGGAGGGAAGTTATGGGAGGGGGAAGCCATTGTAATCCATAAGCTGTACCTTGGAAATTTATATTCATTAAATAAAAGTTAAAAAAAAGAATTGTATTTACAAACCATAAAAAAAGAGATAAGTTCATTATGATGCAATACATTTTTAAAATTCATGCATAGATTTTTCATGATATGCCATTTCCATGAACTTTCTGAAGATATACCCAGGAATTTCAAAAACAAAGCCTCCTCTTAACATTGCTTTTGATATGTCCCTCTGTCTGTCTCTCACTCTCCCTGTAACTTTGCTTTTCAAGCAAATAAATGATAAATCTTAATGAAAAAAGAATTATCTGGTATGAGTGGTGCCATGGTTATGACACCACTTGAGACATCCCTATCCCATATTGGATTACCTGGTTTGAGTCCTGGCTCCTCTGCTTTCCAAATAGCTTCCTGATACTGTGCATCCTGAGAGGCACAAGTGATGGCTCAAGTACTTGGGTCTCTGTCAACTACATGAGTGATTCTGATTGAGTTCCAGGCTCCTTGCTCTGGGCTTGTCTAGCCTTGGCTATTGTGAGCATTAGAAAAATGAGCCAGTAGATAGAAATTCTTTCTCTGTCTCTTGGTCTCTCTCTCTGTGTCTCTCTGCTTTTCACATGAACTGAAAATAAATAAGTATATGAATAATTTATGGTTTCATTAATTTATTTTTAGATTGTGATCTACATACTCTGTTTCAATGTGTGAGGTATGGATCTAACTTATTATTTCTTTTCCTCAGAGCTTGTATTTTTCTCAACTTTATCATCTTTTTTTTAAAAACTTTTATTTAATGAATATTAATTTCCATAGTACAGCTTATGGATTACAATGGCTCCCCCCCACACCCATAACTTCCCTCCCACCCGCAACCCTCCCCTTTCCCACTCCCTTTCCCCTTCCATTCACATCAATATTCATTTTCAATTCTCTTTATATACAGAAGATCAGTTTAGTATATATTATCAACTTTATCTTCTAAACAATTTGTCTTCACATGAGACACTTTTCAGGAACATAGTTTTCCAGGAGCCATCCTCAGGCATTATTAGGTAAACTTTGTTAAGATCCTAAAGGAATGTCCCACACCATTGAGATGTGTAGCCATACTTGTGAATCACAGCAAGGAGACTCAATCTGGTGGTAAAGGTGAAAGTGTTTTTTTTTTTTTCCTTAATGAACATTATCCAAAGGGTTGGCTGTAGGCCTATCCTTAATTTTGGAGAGACAGTTGCTCCCCTGAAGTGTTTGATAATACAGTTGTTTGGATTGATTTTTATTGATAAGACACAATGCCAGCAATTTTATGCAATGGCTGCTCTCCCCTTGAACAGTTCTTTGCACTTCATATAGGAGATATGGGTAGCTTTATCTTTTCATCCAAAATATTTTAACATTATTATGCATATTGGATAATGTTTTCATCATCTGGGAAATGAAAAAACCCTATTTCAGAGAGAAATCCAGTTTACTGGACTCTTCTAATAAATTGGACAAGGTCTAGACCTATGAGATCATGTTTGAGTTCAACCCTGAATACAATCAAATGAGTGAGCCTTGTGCTATTTGGATTATTTTGTATTGTCCATTAGTTACAGTTTCTTGACAGCAAGAGGAAGAACATATGTTGTCTGAGTTAGGAACAGATTCTGGGTAGGCAGAGTAGGGAAGTTGAGACCATTTACTAGACTCACTGACATGAAGATTGCTTTCTCTTTGGTCTGTTGTACTGCCCAAACATTCATCTTCAGACACATAGTTAATATACTGGAGATCACAATTAGTTTACATTAATGGAAAGCCCCAGTTCATCCTCTTTCTGGAGTTCTAGCTGAATGTTACTACTATTACAAGTTAATTCTCAACCCTAGCTGCACATCAAAATGCTTGGGAAGCCTTAAAAAAATACTAGTGCTTAGACCCACATCAGATAAGCTACTCATGAAAGAAGAAAATTTGTTTCTGCTCACAGTCTTGGAGGTTCACAGTCTAAGTTTGGGTAGACTCATTGGCTTGGTATCTGGTGACAGTGTTCTTGTTGGCAGAGTTTGAGGCCCTGCAGAGCATCACATGACAAGCGGGTGTATCTGTATATGTCTGTCCTTATGTAATCAACCATGGTTCCATAACGAGCACTCCAGCCTGACAACCTAATCCAATCTAATCAATTCCCAAAGGCCCCACCTGTAAACACCATAACTGGATTGCTTCCAACCTTTCAGCACCATTAATGTAAGACTTTGAGTATCAGGCCTTTTTTTTTTTTTTTTTTTGAGAACCAATTTTACTGCTAACTCTCATAATAGAACTCCTTGAGGATAGAGGTCCTGCATGAGAAGTTAGTGCACAGTGATTCCTATTGTTAATTTAACAATTAACACTCTTACGTATGATGTCAGTGATCACCCGATGCTCTTGACATGAGCTGCCTAGGCTGTGCAAGCCTTTGGAGTCCACAAACTCTGTCAGTGTTTAGACAAGGCCATAAGCAAAGTGCAAGTTCTCTCCTCCCTTCAGAGAAAATACATCTTTGTAGATGGCCACTTCTTTCCACTGGGGTCTCACACACAGAGGTCCTTCAAGTAGGACATTTTTTGCCACAGAGTCAGCTTTCCATGCCTGAAATTCTCTTGTGGGCTTTTCAGCCAGGCTAGAAAGCCTTGAGGGCTGAATCTGAGGTCAGAGTGCTACTTAAAGTGATTGTCATTTGAGTGGGGTCTCCATCCACCCTCTCTGCTGCCTTCAAGGAACTGAAGGGAACTGGAATCTCCTGTGTGGAACTGGAATTTCACCAGGAGTTGAGAGGCACCATCTGTCTGATGGGTACCTGTTGGATACAAGGTAGGTCTACAGTATTTGACGATTCCTGCTTTTCTGACACATGGCAACTCATACATTTATACAGGTATTGTCTGTCAATTACAAATAGAGTAAAGATTTTTTTAAAACTCCCCCTTCAAAAAAATAATGCCCAACACTGCTTCCTCAACTGTTTCTCGTATTTCTATAGGCCTGTACGTCCTGTTGTTTTGTCATCAGCCATTTCCCACTTCCCATTTCCCCTCCATGCTCCAGACTCTCAGAAAGGGACCTGCCTCTGCCTGGAGTCCTTATCATGAGAGCATTCAGACCTGCTGGAGGAGCATCCATTCTAGGTTACAGACAGGGAAACTGAGGCTTCAGGACGGAAAATGTCCTGCTGGAGTTCTACCTCTGGCCAGACTGACTCTAGACACGGCTGCTAACCTCTAGGACAGACCATCTGGCTCAGCCAAGACCTAATGGGTTTACTAGCCACTGTGTTTGGGATGTCTGAACGTGGGGACTTGACCTCTTGGAGCCAGGCTGAGCAGGAGGGACTGGCCAAAGTCCTTTCATCTCTGCCAAGTGCAGCATGAAGGATAATACAGCAGAAAAAATGGGTTACAGCACCCACACTGTGTCCCACGCTGCCCTAAGCTGAGTAGGACTGGAGAAGAGAAGTGGCCCCCTGCCCCATCCCTGAACAGTGGGGGGCCCAGGGGCAGTCCCTCTACTGCCTTGCAGTACCTCCTTTGGTTCAAAGAGGAACATGGTTCTTTATTTATGGAATAAAAGAACAAGCAAATGGACCATGCAGACAAAGGGCTCTCAGCAAGCAATGGGAGCATGGGGCTCCTTCTCCTCAGCCAACCACACAACAGCTTACACATGGAGCATCCTGACTCTGCTTACATCACAGAAGGGAAATTGTGACACCACCTGCCTCACCTACGGGGCACCCTGACTCTGCTAGTCTCACAGCAGGCATACCACCACACAGCTGCCTCACAAAGGGGCACTTTGACCATGCCAGTCTCACTGAAGGGGCAACCCACCAGACCTGTCAGACATCTGCAGCATCTGGATGCAGGCTTATTCACAAAAAGAAGAGCTCAACTCTGCCTGAAGCAATGACAGGGGCACTGGGATCCAACCTGATTCACCCAGAGCTGTGCCTGACCGCTACTGAACTACCAGCAGGGGTGCCTCAACAGGTGCCCCATCGCACAAGAATCACCCTACCTGTCCTATATCTGATAGGGTGCCCCTACCTCTCCTATATCTGATGGGGCTCCCCAATCTCTCCTGCATCTTACTGGAGTGCCCCAACATTTCCTGAATATGACTGGGGTGCCCCATCTCCTCCTGAATCTTACTGGGGCACCTCAACCTCTCCTGTATCTAAAAGGGGTACCCCACCTAACCTCAATCTGACTGGGGTGACCCAACTTTTCCCGAATCTGACAAGGCACCCTAACCATTCTTGAATCCAACTGGGTTGTCCCTACCTCTCCTATATATGATGGGGCACCCCAACCTCTCCTGAATATTACTGGGGCGCCCCAATCTCTCAATCTGAGTAGGGCACCCCAACCTTTCCTGAATCTGTCTGGGGTGCCCCCACCTGAACTAACTTGAGGACGGGGTGCTCTGACTCCTACTGCCTCCAGACAGGGGCACCTCAACCTCCAAAGAATCTGCCAGGGTGCCCCAGCCTGGAGCTTTCCAATGACAGGGGCACCGTAACCTCTCCTGGTTCTGTTTGGGTGGTTCAACCTGGACTGACTCAATAACAGGGAAGCCTGAGCCCAGCTTCCACCATGACAGAGGCTCCCCAGCTTGCCTACAATGATAGCAGCACCCCCAACGTGTGGCCTCATAAACAGGATGCCTGCCCCAGCCCGAATGATGGACAGGAGCTCCCAGCCTGCCTGCCTCAGCCAAAGGGATCCTCAACCCAGCCTGGTGCCCTGACCCCACCTGGTGACAGGGGTGCCCCAGCTCCACCTGCCTGCCTGCTTCTCTGCCCACGCTCCCAAGCTTCCAGCCTCACAAATGGCCCGACTCCACCTCACCTGTCTTAAAGCCTCGGGACCCAGACTCTGTCTGCCTTCAAGACATGGCGCCCTCCAACAAAACCAAGCCTGCTACCAACCCACCTTTGACCTCTGTCCAGACAGACTGAACCCCCATCCGCTGTATCCCTCCATTCTCTCCGCCTAAAATAAAGTCTTTTCTGCTGTAACTGGCTGCCTCCTTGCCCTCTTAGAATGGAAAAATTCTAAACTTTGGCAGTCCTGGCTGCTGGCAATGTCCCAAGTCGGGGTTCTGCTGGGCAGGGAACATTCCACTGGGCTGTGCATCATCTGTGACCAGCCTTGATAGGTTCAGGTCCTAACTCTTCATGCCTCCCTGGCCCCACTGGGGCTAACATCTACTCCTAGCATCCCACAGACAATGAAAACCCAAGTAGAAGTGCCCCACTTATCGAAGAGGCAAAGTCCTCCCATTCACACAGTTAAGATGTAAAAGCGCCAATCCTGAGCTTTTAAGCCCATTGTTTATTTTTCTGAATGATATAGAGTACCAGAATATCAGGTCTCTCTCCTTTTTTTTTTTTTTTAACTTATTTGACAGGCAGAGTTAGGCAGTGAGAGAGAGAGATAGAGAGAAAGGTCTTCCTTCCGTTGGTTCACCCCCAAAATGGCCGCTACGGCCCGTGCTGCGCAGATCTGAAACCAGGAGCCAGGTGCTTTTTCCTGGTCTCACACGCAGGTTCAGGTGCCCAATCACCTGGTCCATCCTCCACTGCCTTCTTGGGCCACAGCAGAGAGCTGGACTGGAAGAGGAGCAGCCGGGACTAGAACCTGGTGCCCATATGGGATGCCAGCACCGCAGGCGGAGGATTTGCCAAGTGAGCCACGGTGCCGGCCCATAGAGTATCAGGCCTTTAACACATAGGCCTTTGACACCCAAACTGATGTCCAAACCATGGTATCTTTCCTGGGACCAAACCATACTGAACCTCTGATTTCAAGTCCAGGGTTTATTCCTCTCAATTACAAACTCAATTGAAATAGCAGAATAAGACAAAATAAAGTGTGGGCAGGAGGAGGATGAGGAGGAGGATTTGGTAATGAAGTAGTATTAGAAAGTTAGGGGTGTCCAGGAGCTGGCAGACTGCTGAACGGGGCAGGATGCTGAAGTAAATCTCACACTGGAATCATTTTTTCCTCTATCTAGAAGGGCAAGTAGAACACTGCTGCATTTTATGTGATGGAGATAATTGCTCCTTTACCAGGGGACAAAGTGGAGAACATATATCAGACTTTTCAGAGGAAAATGCTGATGTTCTGCTCTACACTTTCTCATATAAATGGTGCACTTCTTCAAGGCCTTGACCTTTCTCCACATAGAGCCCCATAAATACTGAGAGGCTTTTTAATGCCATGGTCCCAAGGACTTGTTTAGGTATTCTGCAGGGCCAGGTGCCTCTCATTTTCTTGAGGAAAAAATAATGAAATCTTGTTAATTCATAATTCACAGCCTGGAATATTTGCTAAGATTTGGGGTGCTATAAACAAAGGCTTATCTTGGCTTTCCAGCTTACATTTATAAGGAAGTCTCTAAAGCATTCTGCAAACAGTACTTGGGTCTCAGAAACAGTTTAAATCACATCATTCCTGGCAGGTCATTGCCTTGTCCTGAGGATAAATTCAATGCTGTGAGCTGAGTAAACATTTATACCGCACAATTGTAAGCATTTAATGAAGCCGGAGTGCTTTTTGATTTTCAACACCGGCTACTTATTGGACGCGTAGCTCATTACAAAATGATTCTGAGAAGCATAATAAGAGTTGGGGTAGAGCAGAACTTCTGGATTCAGCTCTTGTCCTCCCTTGAGGCAGAGCTGGGGGCAGCCATGAATGGGGTCTCAAGCCTGCAGGTCTGGGGGAACTGATCTGTGACCTGGGGTAACACTGAGGGGTTTCCCTTTCAATCCTCTTCTGCTCTCTTCTAAAGGTACATTGCATCCATTTCTTTCTTCTTACTCATGTTCCCATGGGTTTGCAGTCAGTCTCATGAGGCCTCAATAGTGGTGTCTTCATCAGCCAGTATGTAGGGAGACCTTTTTCTTTTTATTGTTGTTCTTTTACCAGTTCTGTATCCCAGCCTACTATAAAAATCATGGGACTTTTTCAGGCTTCTGAAATGCTGGAAACAAATGCTTTAGGTTGTCAGGGTATGATGTTGTACCGATCTGTCATTTTTGACTTTGTTCCAATGGTATTAGCCATTTGTAGAGCTGGCAAAAGATAGCCACTGATAGAGTTAAGTTTAGAAAATAGAATAAGATACATGAAAGTAAATCCTTCCAAAAACAAAAACACTCATGTGCAAGAGAATTGTATAAGGTTTATCTTTAATAATCTTCCATTTTTGGCAGTTCAGGTTTAAAGTTAGTGTATAAATTTCCCTCATTTGACTACAGAATGTGAGGGTAAGGTTTTACTTCAAGTTTGATTTTTGTACCCACAACCCTATACAAGTGGCTTGTCAGACCAAAGGTGTTCAATAATTGTCTATTCAAAGAATAAGTGAGAGACACGGCTGGCATGAATGTTTTGGATTCTGAAAGCTGAATTTTGGCTGCGGCCATTAGCTGGAAGCTCCTTGATGGTTCCTTATGGGATGGCTGAGAAAGTTACCAACATGCTTGGCAGGGAGAAGCTGCTCAATCAATTCTAACTGTTCACATTGCTACCCTTCCTTATGAGCATCTCATGTGCAAGCATTTGACCCAGGGGCCTTCTGTGCTTTATTTAATTGAATCACACAAAAAGCTTTAGGTTTAGAAAATGGCTAGAAAAAGGATAAAACTGAGACCTAGAGAATAATTACCCAAAAGTCACATATTAATTAAGGGGCTGAATCCAATTCAAACGTGCAAACATAGGAGTTGAAGGAGATTGCTTAGTTCTTATTGCTGCACTCCCTAGTTTTTAAGAGAAACCAGATTTCTCCCTGCTAAAAGCCAAGGAAAGGGAAGGGAAGATGGAGCTTGGTGGGCGAGGGGATCATAGGAGCCTCTGATAAATTCCAGGCCCCAATTTCCCAGTTGTACCTCTTATTGTCTCTTCCTAGCTGATTGTCTGTGTGGCTTTCAAAATATCACTTAACAAGAACATTTGAGAAATTACTTGGAAAGTGATAATCTATAGAATGTGATGTAATTATGGCTCACTGCAGGGCTGCCCTGAGGAGTGACAAGGGCCCGTATTGAAGCGGCTGGTGAAGAGGACTTGAACACTATACCAGCTGCATAACCCTGGCTTCCTCCCAAGAGCTCCTGATGGGATATTCTCCATGATTTGTAAGACCACCTGGAGTTATTAGTCCCTTGAGGGTCCCCATAAGACCCATTATTATCCTTTCCTTTGCTCCCCAGGTGCCTTAAGTTGGATCCTTATTCATTGTGGGTTTGGAAAACCACGCACGTGCCAAGTGTTAGGTAGCAATAAAATGCTATTACTACTGATCCCGAAATGAAAATGGCATGGCAAATCTAATGTCTGTGTAATCAGGATCCAGAAATCTGAACTCTACCTTTTGGCTAACTTAAAATCTGTGTCATGACGGTAACTGCAATCCAGTTTTATGTTTTGTCTGATTGTAGTAAGCGGTGTTTATAGTTTTGAAAGCTTTAATTAATTCTTCTTTGTGGATTTGAGTCTTGAGGCAACTTAAAGTTTGTTCCTGAGAAGACAAGAGTTGTGTTTAAAATAACAAATGATGCCTTTGAGTCATTGGCTTTCTTTCTCACTTATATTTCCCAACACTGGAGTTTTAGAAATGTTTTCTAAAATGATTTTGTAAGAAAGTCATATTTCAAAAAAAAAGGAGATAAGAAATAAAAAGTATGGATGATAAAGGTTTGAATTTATGCAGAAGAAATTTAAAAATACATGTATAAAACTTCACTGGGGGCATATAAACTGTGTGATAACATGATCATTTTCAGTAATATTACACTAGCAGTTTCTGACTCAGAATGTCCATGTACACTTTGAATTTTTTTAACATGAACTCATTATAGAACAAATGATTGCATTTAAAAGAAAACATCAAAAGCTGTTTGTTTATTCTTACCAGTTCTCTTTTTTCCATGGAAATTATGCTTCTGAATATAATGAATAAAACCAGAGGCAATTACACTGATTTTAGAGGAGTCTGCTGAGTATGTGAGTGCCATTTTCAAAAATATAGTAACTTCTCTTGTGAGGCAGAGCATGTGCCCAGGAAGGAGTGGGGAAGAAAGCCATCTCGGCATTCTCTCTGTCACGTATGTGGTGTGCTACGTGACCCTCAATATTCCTCACAGGCACCTCTTCACCTCCTCTGTGGGGAGAGTCGGATTCCGACTCATGTTTGTTGGATGCCACCATCCCTTTTCTTCCTACTACCTCTTTATGTTTTCATGGGCACTTTTCTACAGAAATTAAAGGTAGAAAGGGGAGCCCTAAGAATTCTAAATGAAAGCAACTGTAAATAAGCAATTTAATAAGTTCAAAATTGTATAAATAAATCTGAATTTCCAGATGGGACTTGAAAACAGTTTGAATACCTGTGTTCTAAAGTTAAAATTCAGAGTGCATAAATATAATAATTTTCAAATGATATAAAATGACAACTACAAACAGACCATTGGTATGCTTTAGCAAACAAAAACAAAAACAAAAACATAACCCAAACTAAAAACCAAAACATTAGAAAATACCTGAATTAGGTTCCATTTGCATTCTTTATTTTTTTATTTTTATTTTTATTTTTTTTGACTGGCAGAGTGGACAGTGAGAGAGAGAGAGAGATGTCTTCCTTTACCGTTGGTTCACCCTCCAATGGCTGCTGCGGCAGCATGCTGCGGCCAGCACACCACACTGATCCGAAGCCAGGAGCCAGGTGCTTCTCCTGGTTTCCCATGCGGGTGCAGGGCCCAAGGATTTGGGCCATCCTCCACTGCACTCCTGGGCCACAGCAGAGAGCTGGACAGGAAGAGGGGCAACCGGGACAGAATCCAGCGCCCCTACCGGGACTAGAACCTGGTGTGCCAGTGTCGCAGGTGGAGGATTAGCCTATTGAGCTGCGGCGCCGGCCATTCTTTATTTTTTTTAAGACTTATTTTATTTATTTGAAAGACAGGAGTTACAGAGAGAAGTAGAGCCACAGAGAGAGAGAGGTCTTTCATTCCACTTGTTCACTCCCCAAATATACTGCAATAGCCAGAGCTGAGCTGATCTGAAGCCAGGAGCTTGACCTCCAGGTCAACCATGCGGGTGCAGGTGCCCAAGGAATTAGGCCATCTCCTACTGCTTTCCCAGGCCATAGCAGAAAGCTGGATCAGAAGAGGAGCAGCCAGGGCTCAAACCAGTGCCCATATGGGATGCCAGCACTGTAGGCTGGGGCTGTAACCAGCTGTTACCACAGTGCCGGCCCCTGCATTCTTTATTTTTAAATTTAATTTTATTTATTTGAAGGGAAGACTTACGGAGAGAATGATAGAGAGTGCTCTATTATCTGCTCGTTTACTTCCCAAATGATGCAGGTTTGGGGCTTGGTCAGGAGGAAGCCTGGGACTGGAATTCCTTCAGAGTATCGCATGTGGGTGGCAGGGGCCCAAAAACCAGTGCCATCTTTCCCTGCTTTGCCATGAGATTCACAGGGAGCTGGAGCAGAATTGCAGAAACTGGGACTCAAACTAGTGCTCCTGTGGGATGCTGGCCTCCTACATTTGAATTCTAAAGTCAGTGGTTTCTGGTTCAAATGCAGGTTGGGTCCATTTCCAAATTTGATAACAGCAATGTAGATTTCCTTCAAAAATATAAAAAGATAATTTTCAAATGTAATCATTTTTTTCATAAAACGTTGTGGAAAGTCATGGGTTCCATAAAGTTCACCAGTTCTACCCTTTGGGGTTCCAAGTGATCAACTTGAAAAAGTGTGTTAAGCATTATCACAGGTCTCATTTTCTAAAATATTGGATGAACTTTGCAAGGCCTAGAAATGTTAACAAATCTTTTGTTCATAGCCTAACTTGAAAGCATCCATGTTTGAGGAAATGTATACTTGGGAGAATAAAAAGATATCAAAGTGCAGGTTGTTTCAGGGCTACTGTATCAATCACCATTGCATAGTGTTTAAGGATGACTTCAGTGTATTGTGGATCTTTTTAACTTAATCATCATCACAACCTCACCATGCAGGTAGATTCTGGTAGGGTATTAAGCTGTCCGTGAGGGATTTATATCCAGAGAAGGAGTGAAGCTGCAACTTGAAACCACAGTGTCTGGGCTGGCATGGTGGTGCAGTAAATTAATCCTCCACCTGCGGTGCCGGCATCTCATATGGGTGCCAATTCTAGTCCTGGCTGCTCCTCTTCCAATCCAGCTCTCTGCTATGGCTGGGAAAGCAATAGAAGATGGCCTAAGTCCTTGGGCCCCTACACCTGTGTGGGAGACTGGAAGAAGCTCCTGGCTTCTGGTCTCAGATTGGCGCAGCTCTGGCTGTTGCGGCCATTTGGGGAGTGAACCAATGGAAGGAAGACCTTTCTCTCCATTTCTCCTTCTCACTGTAACTCTTCCTCTCAAATAAATAAATAAAATCTAAAAAAAAAAAAAAAAGAAAAAAGAAACCACAGTGTCTGATCCCAGAACTAATTTCTTCATCATGATATCACAGACCTCTTTGGACTGGTTTAAAACATATTTTGATACACAATTAATCCATTTGCTACTTCACTTGCTATGAATGGTTGGTATTTGGCCCTTAGCTATTGTGCCAAGAAAATGTTATAAGTAAAGCAAATTGAAATTTCAGTTACCTAAAATTTCAAAACATAGGGAAATTTGGCTGTACATCTGAATAAATGACCAGATTTATCAGATTTCTGTGAGATGTCAAGTTTGAATGGAGTAGATGGCAACATATGAAGGGATTAGAATCCCCAGGTCTATGAACTTGTGGAACTTACTGGTGGATTTCTCTGAAACACCTTCCATATGATCCTCCATCCTTAAATGATAAACTCTAGAATGTCATTATTAAATTTTAAAATGGCAGATAATTTTAGTAGAATGTTAACTATATTTGAAGTCTAAACTCATAATTATGTCCCTGAATAAAAAAATAATCAATTTCTATATAAATTTTACAAGAGTCATGACTAGAACTAGAAAGCAAAATCTTCACCTTAGCAATGGGAAGCATGGGTGTGCATCAAAGAGTTTGTTGAAGATGGAACCAAAAGCTAAGTATGTTTATGAAGAATCTTCAAAAATTCATGGAAAATGTGCACTATGAAAAAACTATGATTGGACTTCAAAAATTTTTGCCTCTAAATAAACTTAGCTTTTAATTCTGATTTGCATAAGTTTGTTGAAGTCCCTTTGTGGGTGAAGTTTTCCAACCACACAATTCCATGAGCTGATTGCCAAATCAGCCTACAAGTTCAAAAGCTCAGACTCTTGATAGACTCCTTTTGACTTATCTGGTAATACATAAAAACCATTTTGCATATCTGCAGAATATTTGGGAAAAGACAAATATGGTGAAATATGAATATATATTTTTATTATTGCATAAGCAACACTTACAGAAAAAATAATTTTTGAATAGAAATAGAATCAGGTCATATTGCATTTCTGTATTTTGTACTGGATGTTATTACTCAAACTCTGTGTTTTACCTCTTTCATAATGCCTGTCATTCTTCCTTATGCTTTTGATAGCAGTTCATCCACCTCTGCTATATTCTTAGTTTCTGCAGGCTGTTGATAATGTCTTTATTTATCTTTGAACATACTTCCTGAGCAGTGCCCCTTTTCTTGCACAAATGTCTGCTCCACTTGGGGTTTTATACTCACAGATGTGTCATGAATATTCATGAGATTTAAGTGAATAGTCCAGTATCAATTCAGGAAATTTTGACCCTTTTGTACGAATTATTTAAAATATTCCATTTCCTACAGAGGTAGGGAGCCCTCTAAACCTGTCAATACAAAGAGAATGTTAATTTCTTCTACGCCAAGGCTATTACCTTCTCATACTTCAGTGTCTGTCCTTAATTACACTATCATTGTGTCTCTCTCAGCTTACTCCTGTTAACATACTCATTTTGTTGGCCTTTATGGCATCTCCTTGATTGATCTTCAAATTTTACTGCCCTTAGCTCTTGTGAACCAAGGAGTACAGGCATTTGGGAACTTCTTATGAGGAGTGATGATGAGCTGAATCATGAGATGAATTTCACAAATGTGGTAGCTACTTTCCAAGCAACACTTCTGCTCCACAGAGGGAACAGAATGATATAAACATTGTTATATTGTTTGTTTTACTTGCCTCTCCCTTCCTCTCTCCTTTACCTCCACTCCTCCTCTCTTCTCTTTCCTCCTTTTTTCTGTATTTTCTTTCCTTCATGCAGAAGATCATTCTAAATGCTCCAAGTTGTGATCTGATCTTACCTTCTTTTATTTACTTATGTGTTGGTTGCTAAGGAGGACATAGACACTTTATTTATTTAAAAAAATATTCATATAATTTCATGTCTCTTATATTGTTTGTATGTTAAATTGCCGCAAATAGTTTGAATATGTAGAATGCAAAATTTACTTTGAGAGGTAAATGTTATGGCACAGTGTGTTAAGCAGTTGACTGTGTCACTTGCATCCCATATTGGAGTGCCTGAGATCAAGTCCTGGTTCTTCTGCTTCTGCTCCAGCTTCCTGCTTGTGCCTGAGATGTAGCAGATGTTGTCCCAAGCACTTAGGTTCCTGTCACTGACATGGGAGATCTGGATGGAGTTCCTGGCTCCTGGTTTTATAAATCAGTAAGTAAGTAAATCTTTAAAAAAGTTTGTAAAGTTTGTATTGAAACGTTAAAGAAATTTTCTTCAAAGTTATCTTTGGATTTCATTTCCAGAAAGGTTGAGAACATAAGACCTTTCTCCCTCTCTCCCTCACCCCTTTTTATGTTATTAAGGATCTTTCTTTGCCATGAACAGAGATGTTCAAAAACTCTCTGTTCAGCCTAGCTTTTCTTTACAGTTTTACTGCTTTCATCCCATGTCTCAAGCTTTTAGTAGAATCTTACTGTCTTACTATTATGACTGAGCCCAACTGATGTTTGTAGGGAGGTGGGATGTGCTAATTAATTTTATTAATTTATTTTAATTAATAAATATTAATTGTGTATTTTACAGGGTACAATGTGAAGTTTTGATCAATACATACTTTGATTTAACCAAACTACTTAACATTTCCATTACTTCCCCAACTTATTATTTCTTTGTGGTGAGGATGTTAAAATCTTTTCTTTAGGCAATTTTGAAAAATAGAATATATTACTGCTAACTGAGGTCTACATACAGTTCAGTAGATCATGAAATCTTAAACCTCTACTCCTTTTCCCATCCCTCCCTCACCCCACCAGCCTCTGGTAACCATTTTCCTACTCTATTTCTGTGAGACTAACTTTATTTTAGATTCCACATATAATAAGTGAGATTATACAAGGATGCTTCCCAAAACTCATGGAAGGGATAGGTGTTTGGGATAGCAGTTAAGAGGCTGTCTGGGAAGCCCACATCCTATATCAGAGTGTCTGAGTTGGAGTGCCAGCGTCTCTCTCTCTCTCTTTCTCTCTTTCTTGGACTTATTTATTTACTTGAAAGCTAGAGAGACAGAAAGAGGGACACACACACACACAGAGTGTGAGAGAGACAGAGACAGAGAGAAAGAGACAAAGAGAGATCTTCCAACCATTGGTTCACTCCTCAAGTGACCTCAATGGCCATCTCTGAGCCAAGCAGAAGCCAGGAGCCAGGAGTCTAGAACTCCATTTGGTTCTCTCATGTGTGACAGGGGCCCAAGCACCTGGCCATCATCTCTTGCCTTCCCAGACATGTTTGGCAGGAAGCTGGATTGGAAGTGCAGCAGCTGGGACTCAAAGAAGTGATCCAATATGAGATGCTGGCATTGCAAGCAGCATAACCCGCTATGTCACAGTCCCAACTTCCAGTTTTCATTTCTGATTCCAGATTCCCACTAAAGAAATCTGAGAGCAGTGTGAGACTCAACTAGTGGTCTCTAACACTCACATGGAAGACTTGGATTGAGTTTCCAGCTCCTGGCTTCCACCTGGCCCAGCCCTGGGTATTGTGTGCATTTGGGGAGTGAACCAGTAGATGGGAGATCTGTCTGTATCATTCTGCCTTTTAAAATTTTTCTGAAAATGAAATTATATGATGTTTATTTTTGTGCAAAAGAATTTTGAGATACCTGTTTGAGGGGTCTTGTACAACTGCATCTTCATGTGCTAAGCTTATTTTACTTAGCACAATATCCTCCAATTTTAGCCATGCTGTCATGTAACAAACTCTTTCTTTACAAAAGTTGTACAGTATTTCATTGTGTTTATATATCATATTTTCTTTTTGAAGTAATTTTTAAAATTCATTTTATTGATTTTATTTACTTAAATGGGGTAGAGATAGAGATAGAGATAGAGAAAGAGATAGAAAGAAAGGGAGAGAAAGAGAAAGAGAGAGAGTGGAAGAGTGAGATAGATAGATCTCATTCACTGGTTTGCTCTCCAGATGCCTGCAGCAGCTGAGGCTGGGCCAGGCTGAAGGCAAGAATCAGAACACTCAACCAAGGTATCTCTTGTGTGTGGCAAGGACCCAAGTAGTTCAACTCTTACCTCCTGTTTCTCAGTATGTGCATTAGCAGGAAGCTGGAAATGGGAGCTAGAGCCAGGACTCAAACCCAGGCACATAGGATATGGGTATCCAAGCAGAATCTTAACTGCTGCACCAATAATAATAATCCCATCCCAATAATATTTAACTAACAGATAAAAATTATACTTATTTATAGGGTACCATGTGATGTTCTAATACATGGATACATGTGTAATATTCAATCGAGGTAAATATATCTCCTCAAACAATAAACATTTATTTATACCACATTTTCTTTATATATTCACGCATTTAAAAACACTTTGCTTACTTCCATCTTGATTATTGTGAATAACACTGCAATAGTGCAACTGTCTCTTTGATAAGCCAATTTCAAGTCCATTTGATATGTACCTAGGAGTGAGATTGTAGAATCATTTAATAATTCAAATTTCAGTTTTTGGGAAATCTCCCTACTGTTATCCATAATGATTACATTAATTTACATTCCCTTCAACAGTGTAGAAAGAGTCACCTTGCCAATATTTTTCATTTGCCTCTTTGGTAACAGCCCTTCAAATAGATGCGGGGCTTTAATTTGCACTTCCCTGATCATTGGGGAGCATGACACTCCCTATTTCAAATTACATTATAATGTCACAAAACAGCATCAAAGTGCTTATCAAGGTGGATATTTGGTTTAGCAGTGAAGATATTAACTAGGATAACTGCATACTGTACCTGAGTGCCTGGGTTCAAGTCCTGGTTCTGTTCTCAATTTCAGTTTCCTATTAGTGCACACCCTGGGAAGTAGCAGACGATGGCTCAAGTAGTTGAGTCCCTGCCATCCACATGGGAAATCTGGATTGTGCTCCAGGCACTTGGCTTCAGCTTGTTCTAGCCCCATCTATTGCGTATATTTGGGAAGTAAGCTAATGCATGGGAGTTTTGTCTGTCTCTCCTTCTTTCTCTGTCTCTCTGCCTCTCAAATAAATTAACTAAATTTTTCAATGCTGACTGAATATTTTTTCCATATATTTGTAGGCATTTTAATCCCTTCTTTTGAGAAATGTCTTCTCAGATTCTTTGAACATTTTTAAGTGAGTTGTTTGAGTTCCTTACATATCTTGGATGTATGATTCACAAATATTTTTAGAGCCCATGGGCTTTCTATTTTGTTGTTTATTTGGTTGTGCATAAGCTTCTTCAGTTTGATGCAATATCATTGGTTTATTGTTACTTTTGTTGTGTCTCTTTTTGAAGTCTTATCCAAGAAATCAATGCCCAGATGAATGTGATAGATATTTTCCCATACACTACACATTTTTTTGTCTAGTAGCTTTACATTTTCAGGTCTTACATTTAAGTCTTTTATAGATTTGAGTTGATTTTTTTTATATGGTGTGAGACAAAGGTCAAATTACATTCTTCTGCATGTGGGCATTATTCAGAAGACACATGCGATACCATTTGTTGCAAGAGATCATAATTTCCCCAGTATTTATTCCTCACAATTTGGTCAAAGATCAATTTACTATAGATGTTTTGGTTTATTCTTGGTTTTCTAGCCTATTCCGTTGATCAATTGGTCTATTACTTTTTCCAGTACCAATCTGTTTTGATTGCAATAGATTTATAAAATATTTTGAATTCAGAAGTGTGATTACTCTAGCTTTGTTCATTTTAGCTTAAAATTGCTTTGGATATTTATGAACTTTTCTTGTTCCATGTGAGTTTTGAGATGGTCTTTCCATTGTTAAACATTTCTTTTTAATTCTATTACCAGTGAAATCAAGTTGGTAGCTTAAAATTGACCACAGTAAGGAGTATTTGCATCATAAAATTTGTAAAGAGTAGCAAACAAGCATTGTTTCTCTTTTTCTTTGTGTTTACAAGTGGTTGTTAAGCATATACCAGCATTATCTATTTTCTTCACAAATAATGAGGAGGAGACACTACCTTTAATTTTTCTGGGGAGTCAGGGTAGGGGAGAAAATGTGGATAGATCAACTTCACACTCTGTTCTCCATTCTTCTTGGCTACCTCTTGGCTTAACTGTCCTCTTCCTGTTTTGAATGTATTGCCATGGCCTCTCCAACTACTATGCATTATTCTCTGGGGTTAAGGGAAGCAATCAACTCTTGTTCCAGGTCTCACTGACCGTTTGGTTATTAATCAAGTGGTCATTTGGCTTAGCTCTCTTTGTTTAGTCCCGTCCTTGTAATATGGATGTGTTAGCTCTAGGCAGAGCCACGGATCAGGGAGCTAAAGCCTCAAATGATTAATGATTTACTAGGTCTCATGTCTAGTTAGAGGCAAAACTGGGCTCCAGGTTTTCAAGAATATAGGTTTTCAGAGTAATAGGTAGGTTTTGTTGTTGTTATCAAACTCTGTCTCCCATAACTTAAAAAATCTCAAATCCTAAATGTTCCATAGTAATGAGTTTCAGAAAGTGTTGCAGACTTCAGAATAAGACACTAACTCTAATGATATTAATATTTGATTTTTTCCTTATCTGAAGAATAAAATACAGCAATGAAACACAGAAAAATATAGGAATGTTGGTTACAAACACAAAACTCCTAATAAATTAATGTATGTTAAGAGACATGCCAGGGGGCCAGTGCTGTGGTGCAGTGGGTTAAAACTCCGGCCTGCAGTGTTGGCATCCCCTAAGGGTGCCAGTTCGAGTCCTGGCTGCTCCACCTCCAATCTAGCTCTCTGCTAATGGCCTAGGAAGGCAGTAAAAGATGGCTCAAATCCTTGGGCACCTGCACCCATGTGGGAGACCTGGATGAAGTTCCTGGCTCTTGGCTTCAGATCAATTCAGCTCTGGCTATTGCAGCCAACTGGGGAGTAGACCAGCAGATGGAAGACCCCTCTCTCTCTTTCTCTACCTCTTTCTGTAACTCTTTCAAATAAATAATAAAAATTTTTTAAAAAGAGAAATGCGCAACTGTTGAAATCTTTATACTAAATTGATCTTCTGTATATAAAGAGAATTGAAAATGAATCTTGATTCAAATGGAAGGGGAGAGGGAGCGGGAGAGGGGAGGGTTGCGGGTGGGAGGGAAGTTATGGGAGGGGGAAGCCATTGTAATCCATAAGCTGTACACTGGAAATTTATATTCATTAAATAAAAGTAAAAAAAAAAAAGAGAAATGCACTTTAAAACAATTTACCATGGTAATCCGTCAACTCTTAAAGGCATTTCTGGACCTAGCTCCTATGACTTTCAAAGTGATGCAATTTTCCCAGTAATGTAAATGATTTCTTCCAGCCCTCTTTTAAAGGAAACTGCATCATCTTCAGTACGAAACAGAAAGATAGAGGGCAGCATGGGACCAGAGTGCTAGCTGCCCTCTAAAGACTGTGAGTGTGGAGCTTGTACATCTGAAGAGGTAGCCAAGAAAATGGAGAGAGCAATGTGAAGTGCATCTACTGTATCCTTTCCCCTGCTCTTGAAAGATGAAACGCAGCATCTCTTTCTCATTAAGGAGAAAAAGGGGATCCCGGAGACAAATCCAATGAAAGATAAATGAGTGCTCTGCCAGCTCAACGTCAACGCGAAGGCTGGACAGGGGAGGCTTGCAGAGCTCAGAAGGTATTATTTTTAGAGGGTGCAAACAAGAGACCTTGCCAGGCCTGAAGGCATTTTTTTTTTTTTTGCAGGCCTCAGTAATTGGGTAGGTTTGGCTGCCTGAAAGAGGGGGTCCTGGTGGTTCCTGATGAATGCTCCACTTGTGTACCGGCGTGATTTACCGCTGAATAAACACAACACAGGACTGGGAAGGTGGCAACTCCCAGCCCCAGCAGAAAGGGAGAGCCTATAAATATGCCGGGGGGAGGGGTCAATAGGAGTGATTTCACTCCGTGTGCACAGGACTGCTGATGAGGTCTGACAGGGCTCCCTACTTCATTAATGCGTCACAATGGAGAAGAGCGCCTGAAGGGCACAGGGAGCAGCAGGCTGTCACCTCCGCGCAGCGATCAGGAAGACCAGCCTAGGAGAAAGGCAACAATAGAAAGAGGAAGCCAGCACAGGCGGCGTCTTCTTCCTCCTTCTGCACTGCTTAATTCTCCTGTTCTTCGCTCCTTCCCTCCCTCCCATCGTCCATCTCTTTGCTATTTCTGGAGAATTTTTTCTCTTGATGGGTAGAGCATTTGCAACAAAGGAGAGAGAGGAGGCCTAGATGCTGAAGAGGAGAGCAGGGAGCTTTTACCCACAGGACTGTTGGGCTGTGAACACTCCTGCTAGGGCAGAAATGAGAACATATTGAGCATGTGTGCTCAATTGTGCAAAGGAGAAAACAGTCTTTCCAGGGAAATCACCTATAACAATTCAGAAGCTGAAATCTATTTTTCCTGCACCGAGCTTACCTTTTTGTTTTAGGAAATAACAAATGAGGGGCCCAGGCACCTCCGAGGTACGGTCCCCTCCCAGCCTCAGGGACTTCCCTTCCCTTGTTGCTCCCCAGTATTCATTTGCCCCCTGAAACTGTAGCCCCTTTTCCAAGGCTAAAGAATATAACTCACGTTCGCTCCTCTTCCACGTCTTTCAGGCTCTCTGCTTTTCTGGCTGAGTCTGACAAATGGAACGGCAGCCCTGCCACCCTGGTCGTTCAGTCATCCGAGCCGTACTCCTGATTGCTGCATTATCGATCAGGCTGTGACCTGTCCAGAGAAATGGAAAGGATGAATGATTGTGAAATAAATTTAGTAGTCTTTCTTGGCACCTTCCTCTTTTTCTATACTCATTAGTGTTCCACCACAGCTATTTATTTCCTCTTTGCAATTTGCAGGAGATTGAGGATGTCAAGAAAAGGTTTGCAGGCTTGCTGTCTTGTCTTTTCCTGATGGTTTGCCTTTCCTAACTACATCCATCTCAGTACTACTGATTATTATGGACAATGTATCATGAACTAGTATTTCAAAAATAGAAATGTGTAGAAAATGCACATTATCTTGTAATTCCACTTCCTCACCATTTACAATTGTTTCATAAATACAAAAAGATAAGCAGATACGTAAGTATTTGTGGTCTGTAAGATATCTGTTTTTCTAGGCCTAGTAACTTATATTAGGTTTCTATGTTTTACAGGCTTACCATAGTTCTAGTAAAATTTTCCTTTTTGACATATCATATTTTTGGTGTATAGGTGCAGAGTTAACATACAATAATGATAGTTAAAGGTGAAAATTTTGAATACACTTTTAAAAACAAACATGCATGCTTTTCAAAAATATTTCTTTACTTAAGATAAAGGGGGAGAGAGAAAGAGAGAGAGAGAGAGAGAGAGAGAGAGAGAGAGAGAGAGAGAGAGAGAGATATCTTCCATCTGCTGGTTCACTTCTCTAGATGGCTGCAATGGCCAGTGCTGGGCCAGGTGGAAGCCAGGAGCTTCATCTGTGGCTGTTAGGGGCCCAAATACTTGGGTCATTTTCCACTGTTTTTCCCAGGCCATTGGTACAGAGCTGGATCAAAAGTGGAGCAGCTGAGACTTGAACTGGAGCCCATAGGGGATGCCAGTGAACTGGAGCCCATAGGGGATGCTGGTGTTGCAGGTGGTGGTTTTATCCATTACATCACAATGCTGGCCCTAATAGGCATGATTTTAAGAGTGTCCCCAAGTAATGGTGAGCTGACTTAGGACTTTGTAAGTTGCAGTGAGGTTATTTTTTTTTTTTGTATTTGAAAAAACTAATAATAAAATATATCCATTGTTAAGGAAAGTACTTAGATTGGTTTGGCTTATATTTTGTTGTCTTATGTCACTCATGATGGGTCAATGTCACTTATCTTTTTATCTATTGTTCAAGAGGCTTTGATTTGCTTTATACACAGTTGCTTGAATAATTGTTGACTTAAAAATTGAAAGAAATTAAATACATACATTATGGAATACTACATAGCAGTAAAAAGAAATCCTTTCATTCGCAAGAAAATGGATGCAGCTGGAAACCATTATACTTAGTCAAGTAAGCCAGTCACAAAAAGACAAATACCATATGGTCTCTCTGATCTGTGGTAACTAGTAGAGAACCTAAACTGCAGTTTATAGGAGCAAAACTGGCACCTTAAGATGCATTGATTTTGAACAGCCAATTTTGAACAATCAATATTGGAAATCAAAGGACTTCTTAAGAAAAAAATCAAATGATGGAAGATACTCACCTGGTAAATAATGAAAAGTTAGCATTTTTATGTGCATGAATGTTTTATGTTAAAGGAGGAGCTAGAATTTCTACTTCATAGACACAAAACAAAAAAATAATTGATGAACACTTTTATCTTGCAGGTTTTAGAAATGATATATATTGCATACCACCACTTGAACCTGGAACTATGTTTTTAGAGAAAGATAAAAGCTGGTTATCAATAAATATGAAAAAATTCACTGAAAAAGTTAATACCGAGAAGTAAAAATTAAAGTCCAAAAGGAAGATGTCAGACAGGAGAAATTGGGCATCCAGACAATGAAGTGAAGAAGTGAAGACATCACCTGTGTCCCTTGTCATTGCCTCACACTCAGTGTGGTTGGTAGTGCTCTGTGACCTCAGAAGCATGTTCTTGATGACTGGTTAAGTGCATGAAGAATTAAGATATTTTATTAAGGCTTCTGTACTAGCATCTCTGCGTTCATGCTTGGGTGGTCATTTCTTTTCCTTCTTTCACACCTGGTCCATTCTTTGCCAATCTGTGTCCACGATCTCTTTAAGACATGAATAAAGTCTGCTCATTGTGAAAGGAAGCAGTCAAACTTGTTGAATAATGTAGAAAAGGTTAGATATATGCTCTGAGTTTTAGTCTCCTTATTGTGTGTTATGTGTGTTGGTGTAGTTTTCTTCATGTTCCCTTCAGGGGTTCTCTGGACTTCTTGCAAATGTGGGTTTATAATTGTTATTAAGTTTGGGGAGGGGGAGAGAGAGAGAGAGAGAGAGAGAGAGAGAGAGAGAGAGAGAGATCTTCCATCTGCTGATGCATTCCCCAATTGGCTGCAATAGCCAGGCTGAAGCCAGGAGCCAGGAGTTTCGTCTGGGTCTCCCATGTGGGTGGAAGAGGCCCAAACATTGGCCTATCTTCCCCTGCTTTCCCAGGTGCATTAGCAGAGAGCTGGATTGAAAGTGGGGCAGCTGGAGCACAAACTGGTACCCATATGGGATACTGGCATTGCAGGCAACAGCTACACCTGCTATGCCACAATGCCAGTCTGAGTATATTTTAATCTCAGACAGTCATTTGTATCTTAAAAAATAAAAACTTGATTTTGATCTTTTTTTTATAAAGGAATTTTTTCTTTCTTTCTTTCTTTTTTTTTTTTTTTTTGAAAGGTAGACTCTCAGAGAGAAATGCAGAGAGAGAGAGAGAGAGAGAGAGAGAGAATCTTCCACCTGCTGGTTCATTCTCTAAATGACAGAAATGGCCAGAACTGGGCCAATCTGAAGCTAGGAGCCAGGAGCTATTTTAGGTCTCCCACGTGGGTGCAGGAGTCCAGGCACTTGAGTTGTTTTCTCTTGCTTTCCCAGGTGCATTAGCAGAGAGCTGGATCTGAAATGGAGCAGCCAGGACTCGAACTGGCACTCATATGGGATGCTGACACTGCAGGCGGCAGATTTATACACAATGTCACAGTGCTAGCCCCTGATCTTTTTCTTTTTTAAAAACTATCTTCCATGTCTCTATTCCTCTAGCTTTCTCAAGAAATGAGATATAGTTATAGAAATGGATTTCATGTCTGTGTCTGCTCATTCTTTTTGTAGAATGACCTCAAAACTGGTTTCAGGAGTTACTATAGCACTGGGTCAAAATCAGGTTCACTCATGAAATACAGAAAGCCAATTACCAGATAGGTGAAAGAAAGGAAGTATTTATTGCAAAGCTCAGAGAAAGAAGCTGGCCAGTTATTGCTTAATTTTTGAGCTCCCTGAGATATTAGGAATGAAGCGTCTTTCAGATTACAGTTGAGGCTGAGAAGTTTGTGTTCAGCTCATGTCCAGGTTCCTGGTTGGTCTGCAGTGCTTATAGCCCTCCTTTGACTGGTTAGCAATGTATTGCCCTTTAGGGAATTTTCATGATGACAAAGTGGGTTTTGGTCAGTCTGGCAGTTACATGCAGGTGGTAGCTACTTTTACATTGGGGCCTGGGGTTCCTGGAAAAGAAACCCCTCAAGATGAGACTGAACCTCAAGACATTATCTTCAGAGAAATGATCGACCTCATGAGTCCAGTAATTAGGGACCTTCTAGGGCAGACTGTACCACTTCCTCAATTCAGTGAGCTAATTTTAGTAAGAGGTTGATTGGCAATCATAAAAATAGGACAAGGAAGCTTAAATTAGGCGAGGGAGGCTGGGAGACTTAGAATTGATGGTTTCTAGTATTTGCACACCAGGCACTGTATAGGGGCTGGGTTTCAATTCTGACATATGTGTTTTAGGGGTGATTTCAGAAACAAAGGGGAGTTATATTTGCTAGCATGCTTTCAGGCTTGGTAATTTTTGACAGGATGTAAATTTTATTTTATAAACTTGGGAGTATTTTTATTTGTACAAATCATATCAAGCTTTGTTTTTGGCATCTTTAAGTTATTTTAGACACAGTGTCTTCAACTGTTACTTTTAAGCGTTGTTAGGTAAATTCAGATCTGTATTTCATCTAGGTTAATTTTACTCCATTACTCAGCAAGAGACCCTTCTGAATCCTTTATTCACTGCCCCAAGAATCATGTAGATTTCCAGCATCAGGGACTGGGGACAGGGGCAGGGTGTCTCTTCCTGACCCTGTGCAAGTTCTCGGTACTCTTCCCTCCAACTCTTAGGTGGTTCTACCTGTAGCCTAGAATGGTTTCCTCACATGCGTGGGCTGATCAGTGCTGCACTGATCCCTGTGGGACTGTTCTGCTGTTCCACTGATGACTGGAGTCCTCTCCTCTTCTGTACCCTGTTTTTCAAATTCTAGTCACCTTGCCTTCCCAGATTCTCATCTCCCTCTCCTCAGCTCAGGGAGTCACTGGGTTCTTTCTTCTCTCCCTTCCTTTCTCCAGGGCCTGGAGCCTCTCTAAAGGATGTAACCTTGAGCAATGACACAGTTCCCCTTCAATATTTCAGGGATCCCTGCTATTCATGGCTTGACATCCAATATCATCAGAACACTTGTTTCATGTATTTATGTATTTCCTCTAGTAGTTTCGATGTTTTGGATGTGGGGTTTTCAGATAAGTTCTGTATTGCTTACAACTTATTGGCCAGTGTTACAAGTCCTGAATTTTCTTATCTTTAAAATGCCATTTTAATTTGTTTTTTACTTACCTAAAGAGTTGTGAAGATAAAGTAAGAATATGTTTTTTTTTTTTTTTTTTTTTTTTTTTTTTTGGACAGGCAGAGTGGATAGTGAGAGAGAGAGACAGAGTACAGAGAGAAAGGTCTTCCTTTTTGTCGTTGGTTCACCCTCCAATGGCCGCTGCGGCTGGCACATCGTGCTGATCCGAAGCCAGGAGCCAGGTGCTTCTCCTGGTCTGCCAATGGGGTGCAGGGCCCAAGCACTTGGGCCATCCTTCACTGCACTCCCAGGCCATAGCAGAGAGCTGGCCTGGAAGAGGCGCAACCAGGATAGAATCCGGCACCCCACCGGGACTAGAACCCGGTGTGCTGGCGCTACAAGGTGGAGGATTAGCCTGTTAAGCCACAGCACCGGCCTAGAATATGTGCTTTTAAAATGAATTTACCTCAGTTTTTAAAGGGGATTTATTTATATTTATTTGAAAGGCAGAATTACACAAAGAGAGACAGAGACAGAAATAGACACACACACAGGGGGAGAGAAAGAGAGAGAGAGAGAGAGAGAAAGAGAGAGAGAGAGAGCAATCTTCCATTCTCTCCTTCACTCTCCAAATGGTTGCAAAACTGGATCTAGGCCAGGCTGAAGCCAGGAGCCTGGAGCTTCATCCAGTCTCCCAAGTGGGTATCACAGGCCCAAGCACTTGATTCATCTTCTGTTGGTTTCCCAGGCACAGTAGCAGGGAGCTGGATCAAAAATAGAGCAGTTGGAACTCAAACTGGTGCCCATAGGGATACCAGTGTTGCAGTCACAGTGCTGGCCACCCTTACTTTCTTATAATTCACTTTCTTTCAAAGATTTGTAGAGAAAAATACAAGCATATGATAAAAAATAATGTAAAATAAAATGAAACCAGGTGTAATAGCCCAAATGCTTATCATAAAATTTGAGTGAATTGGAATTTGTTGAGTGTTTGCTTTGTTCCAAGCCTTGGGCTAAGTACCAGACAGAGCATGTTTATAGCATTGTGTCTGCTCACAGAGCGTGTGTGAACTTTGTGCTTTCTCCAACATAGCACTCACCCACTGTTCAGGAGTGGAATCATTTTACCTAATGTTAAGATTGAGACTTTAGGGTCAGGTGTCGTGGTACAGTGGCTTAAACTTACAACTGGAATGCCTCTATCCTATACTGGAGTGTGTGGGATGGAGTCCCACCCCCAATTCCCATCCAACTTCATGCTAATACATGAGCTGGAAAGCAGCAGATGAGGGGTCGGGTGCTGAAGTTCCTGCTTATACATGGGAGACCTGGATGGAGGTCCTGACTTTGACTTTGGCCTGGCCAGGCTGTTGCAGACATTCAGGGAGTGAATCAGTAGATGGAAGAACCGTCTGTCTCCTCTGTCTCTCTTACCCTCTCTATGTTGTTGTTCTTTTAAATAAATAAAATAAATATGTAAACTTAAAAATAAAAGAGACTTGAGTCTATTCCAGAAGGTTCTTACATAGGAGAGCCATGTGGTGCAGGGACCAGGACCTCACTTCTTCCCCATTAAATTCAGGCCAGCAATTTTCACTCTCTGAATCACTTTAAACTTTTGAGAACTCTGTACCTTCACTGTTCTGATTCTCCCTGAGTGCTGCTATCACCTGTTTCAGGATGTCTTCCCTGGTCCCTAGAACCCCCAACCCAAATCACAGCTAAGTGCCTGTCTAAAGAGAACCCGAATCTTCAACGCTTAAATCTGGCACAGCTCTTATGATGTTGGGTTAGAGTGGTTTGCTTAGTGAGCTTCATCTCAATGCTCCTTTAAGAGACGGATGATGTTTTTAATCTATAGTTTCAAGTCCTAGGTTACAATGTCTGATGCAAAATAGATACTATCTATGTTGAATGAATGCACAGAATAAAGAAGCTAATCCTAAAATAAATAGAAGAGTTGTCTAAATTTCTGTTCATGGAATAACATTCTGGGGAGGCTTACAGCGGTTCTCATAACTGGTGGTCTACCAGTAGATACAAAATGTAAGACATCGTTACTCTATTACTTCAAAGTTCTATTGAAAGCTGATCCTTTGACTTTACATGGTATTTTTATAATATCTCAAGCTTATCTTCCTTTTTTTTTGACAGGCAGAGTTAGACAGTGAGAGAGAGACAGAGAGAAAATTCTTCCTTTCCGTTGGTTCACCCCCCAAATGTCCGTGGCCAGCATGCTGCGCTGATCCAAAGCCAGGAGCCAGGTGCTTCCTCCTGGTCTCCCATGTGCAGGGCCCAAGCACTTGGACCATCTTCCACTGCACTCCCAGGCCACAGCAGAGAGCTGGACTGGAAGAGGAGGAGCAACTGGGACAGAATCTGGCACCCCAACCAGGACTAGAACCCCGGGTGCTGGCGCCGCAGGCGGAGAATTAGCCTAGTGAGCCGCGGCACTGGCCAAGATTATCTTCCTAACAATTACTGTGCACTGAAATCTTGTGTTCCCCTAAAAATTGCATGTTGAAGCCTAAAACCTAAATGTGATGGTATTAGGCAGTGGAGACACTGGGACACAATTAATGCATAAGGGTGGGGTCCTCTTATAGAATTAGTGTTCTCTCTTTGAAAAAAGATTTACTAGGGGCAGTTCTGTGGCACAGTGGGTTAAGCCACAGCCTGCAAATGCCAGCATCCCATATGGGAGAAGGAGAGGGAGAGGGAGAGGGAGAGCGAGAGGGAGAGCGAGAGGGAGAGGGAGAGCGAGAGGGAGAGCGAGAGGGAGAGGGAGAGGGTAAGGAGTCAAGGGAGTCAAGGGAGGGAGAGGGAGTCAAGTCCTGGATGATCTACTTCCCATCCAGATCCCTGCTAATGTGCCTAAGAAAGCACTGGAAGATGGCCCAAATCTTGGGCCCCTGCACCCACTTGGGAGACCCAGAAGAAGCTCCTGACTCCTGGCTCCAGCCTGGCGCAGTCCCAGTTGTTGCAGTCATTTGTGAAATGAATGGCAGATAGAAGATTTCTCTCTCTCTCTCTCTCCTTCTGTCTGTAACTATGCCTTTCAAATAAATAAACCTTTAAAAAAAGAAAAGAAAAAAGATTTATTTATTTGAAAGTCAGAGCAAGACAGAAGAGGAGAGAGAGGGAGAGAGAGAAATCTTCTATTCAATGGTTTACTCCTCCTAAACCATGGCGGGTTGAAGCCAGGAGCCAGAAATTCCACCTGAGTGGCAGGGGCCCAAGTGTTTGGACTATCATTTGCTGCCTAATCAGGTACATTACAGGAAGCTGGATCAGAAGTGGACCAGCTGAGATTCAAGCCAGTGTTCCAATAGAGGATGCTTGCATTGCAAGCAGTGGCTTAAACTTCTGTGCCATAAAGCTAGTCCCTAGGCATCAGTGCTCTTGAGAGACACAAAAGATAATGCCTTTCTCTATTTTATAAAGTCACGATGAAGAGAGAACCATCTGCCAATCAACCTGGTAGAGGACCCTCACAGATCTTGCATCCACTGATCCCTTGATTCTGAGCTCCCAGCCTCCAGGACTGTGAGTAGTAAATATCTGTTGTTTTAAGCCATCTATCTGTGACATTCTGCTGTGGCAGCCCAAACTGACTAAAATGGTACCATTAGATCTTACTTTGGTGATAAAAAGTGTCTTAATAATAAGTTCCCTAAAGTAGCTAGTGTCCACTCTTTCTAGTATCTTACTGGGATTCTGGTTATATGGGAGCCAGTAAGCTGAATGAATAACAATTTTAAGACTGATAGTACCCTGTGATCTTGACTTTGCCTTCATTCTGCCACATGCTTATGCTTATAGGGTCTGATGTGATTATACCAATTCTTCTCATGGGGACATCTAGGGATTATTGTATGTGAATGACTAAGATCTTTTGCATAATGTTTAAATAAATACTCATGGATAACCAGAAATGACCGATTTTACCTTAAAATAGAGATTAAAAGAAATTTGGTTTGCTATGGAGGGAGCTAGATGTTTTTCTCCCTATATAATTAAAGTCAGTTGGATAAAAGGGTAAACACTAAGATTCTTCTAGAATGTGTAATTATTACCTCCCTATTTTACAAAAAGGAATGAAAGATCTTTCCCCACACTGGCTGATGTAGAATTGCTTAATTTTGTCATTGAACCTAGGTGCTGTGGCTGACTTTCTATAAACTCCAAACACAGGCTATATGCCAAAGGCACTCTGGTAACATGACTCGCCCTCCGTCCTCAAGGAGAGGAAATGGAATTTCCAGGTCTTGAGCTTGAGTTTATTTAGACAGACATCTCATTTACTCTGTTATTTTTGGCGACTGAACTAGGGTAGATATTTTAATAACTATCTATTAAAGGGATGAATGCATTCTGTTTCAATATAGCAGTGATACACTAGAAGCTTGACTAAATAAGGAAACTATGGCATGAGTATGATTCATTCTGCTAGTGCTAGACTATGAGGTGAGGTTTTTTTAAGCAACACTCCACAAAGGTGGTGACCCTTGAGTTGAGACTTCAAAGGATGAGTAGAATTGTTTTCAGACAAACCAGAAAAGGCCATTTCAGTGGCAATTGAACCCAATACTAACAAGCCAGTCTAGTAACCAAGGCAAGAGAAGGTATAGATTGAGCTGTGGGTACATTCAGTGGGTTTAGAGGAAGGTAAGGGGATTGAAGATTTATTTGAGAAAATTAAATCAGTGGCAGTTTGATGCTGACTGATTTCACAGCTAGGTCATGGCATAGTCAGGAGTCTGTGGGGAAGGAGGGAGGTGACCATATCGCCATCCTACTCCCTTCTGATTCATCTGCCTTTCCTCTCTCAACTAGAACATAGCCTGTGTTCACTTCTGAGTCTTCAGTACTCAGAACAGTTATTGGCACGTGTCCATTCCTCTTTTACTGATTGGGTGAGTCATGTGCTGTATGTGCCATTGTCTGTACTTTACCTACCATGGGGAAATCTTACCACTTGGTAAGTGATCTGTATTTTAGTAGGGAGGAATTCTGTGTTCACATTATAATCAGTTTTCTGGGATTTCCCATTCAGCTTGTATAACTTGTACAGCCCAGAGGTCAGCAAGAAATTATGAGCCAGGATAAGAGATTAAGCAGGTAAATCCAATTCAGCTTCCATGGTGGGCCTTCCATATTGCCATTACCTGGCCCTAGAAATGGCCTTGTATCACAATAATTCCAAGAACTAGTGCTTATTGAGAACCTAGTACATATTAGGAGCTCTGCTTATCATTTCATATGAATTATTTTACTAATTCTTCATAAAACCTCTTAATCTTTATAACAAAAAACTGTAATTTTTATTCCCAATTTGTAGAAGAGAAGACAGTTGCTGAGAGTTATTACACAATCTAAAAAGGGTCCACAGGTAGGAAAATACTGGTTGATTTTTAATCACAACTTAGGAGCCAAAGCTAAGACTAAGCACAAGTATAAAGACCTCACTGTGTTGGGTTCAATCCTGGAGAGGAAGACCTAAAGAAATTCCTCTTCTGGGATACTCTCCTCATTTTCATGTTCCTGATTGTACTTGCCCAGTTGTTTTTTGAACACACAGATAACAGTGAATCTCAATGCACAGTCATATGGTGAGTGAGACTCCTTTGCTTAATGTTATAAATTCATCAAGCAAAAGGGAAATACTTTGATTAATAATTTCAAGTTAAAAGTGGGTGGTGACTAATTGGTAAGTGAAGTCATGTATCCTTGGCATGAGGAAGTCACCTTCCAGGGACACTTTGGGTTTTCAAGTACGAGCCCAAAATGTTAATTCCAGATATCTGTGCTCCTAGCTATGACCAATCTCATGGTTCAAGAGAGCAGAAGGTCAGAGCACTAAAATGGACACATTAGAATTAAACTGGCTTCCATCTCAGAGCTTCATATAAATATTACTCTGGCTCTATAAGACACTCAGTGTTTGGTTTCTGAACCTATTAATATATAATGAGGGTAAGATGTAATTAATATCATTTGTTTTGATTTTCTGTTAAATCTGCTTTAGTAATAAGAATGTAAGGTAATTATTCAGAAAGCCCTTTCAACAAATGTCAGTTTTCATTGATTAAAAATCAAGTCAGTGCTTCATTTGAAATGATATTTACAAGCATGCTTTAAGTAGAAATGAATAATTATCAGGTTATTGAACTGCAAGTTATCTGCAAAGAATTGTCTACTCTCTTTTTCCAGTAAGGCTTAATGTGAAATAACAATGGGGGAATTGAGGAGTGTCACACTTTTCCTTTGAGGGAGTCAATTTTCTCATGTAGGGCTGAAGTCATAATTTCCCTCTTCTGTTGATGTAAAATCTCCAGAAACTGAAGTTTTAGGGGGCCAGGCATTATTACTTGGGGGGAACTCTAAAATCAGGCAGCATCTACAATTCCTCCACTTCTCTGTGGTCTTGCTGCAGCACATAGTGGTTATGCTGAGTGAGTTCAGGAATTTCTTTTCTCTCCAAAATGGCTTTTGTTTCTATATATTTCCTTTTCATTCTTTTACATAAAACAATGGTTAAGTAGTCTGTCATCTGTTACTCACAGAGTTGTTCTGAAGGCAATGTGAATTCAGAGCCATTTGTTTTTTCTGGGACTAAAGAATGTGCACGACAACAACTCGAATAAATTTAGACTGAGCATATTTGTATTTACAAATAAACATGTACATATAAATCAAGTCACCAAAACTATGTACTGCATGGATTTTAAAATAGTATTCTTTCTGTGACTCTTACTTGAATCACTCCAACAAAATGACAAAAACTCATTCCTATGTGTTCTCTTCGTTCACTTACTCATTATCCTTTGTAACAACCACTCTTGTAGGTGCTTGAGACAGCACAGGTACAAAGCTGCACAGCGTCATTACCTGTTGGGTATCACATTGAAGTCAGGGAGACTGACAATACAAACAAACACAAGAAATATGGAGCTTGGCAGATCGTGAGAAGTTTTAGGCAGGAAGATGAAGCAAAGAAGTTGATAGTGAGAGCTGGGCAGGAAGTTTTTATTTGCAATTGGATTTTCAGAAAAGCTTTACTGGATGAGTGACAGTCCTGCAAAAGGAGTGTGGATGAGTGAGCTGTAGGAATCTGAGGGAAGAGCACTCCAGCCTTGTCCAAAGGCCTGCTGTAGTGACAGGCTGGCAATGGAAGCAGAGTAAGGTGACTAATGTTGGCACAGGGTGGAAGAGGAGGAGATTAGTAGGAAGTAGTAGATCCCATTGGAAAACTATATCATAAGATAGCTGCTTCCTAATGGTCCACATTTGCCATAAAAGAGAAATGGCATCACAAACTAGAAACCAGAATTTTGTTGATTTTCAGGTAGCTCCAATACATTCTTTTGGAGGCTTTCCTTATGGGGTTACCACTTGGTCAATGGCCACCATGATCTAAGTGGGCACACCTTTACATCCCTGGGTTCTGGGACCTGGTCAGATTTTATCCCTGTTATGAAATTTAATCCCACATGGATTGGCAATTTTCTAAGAGAGAATTTAGCAGAGAGAAAAATGACAGAGATGAGAAAAGTGACCACTTTGTTGAAATTGAGAGCTGTGTTGAATATAGGTGAATGAGTTATACTCGGCAAGGTTTCAGAATTCTGAGTTTTCTTCTAAATTGAGACATTTTGGTAATTGTCTCCCAAAAAAAACTGAACTAATTTTTTATTTATTTACTTATGTTTTATTTGTTTGAAAGGCAGAAATACACACACAAACAGACATATACACATAGAGAAGAGAGAGAGAGAGAAAAGAAAGACATAGAGATCTTCCATCCACTGGTTTACTGTGCAGATGACCTAAGTAGTTAAACAGCTGAGATTGGGTCAGGCCAAAGTCAGGAAACAGGAACTCAATCCAGATCTCCAAGGTGGCTGATAGGAACCCAACTATTTGAGCCATCACCACTGCCTTCTAGGATGCACACTAGCAGGAAGCTGGAATTGGAAGCAGAGCTGAGACTCAAACCCAAGCACTCTGATAAGGAATGTGGTCATCTCAGCCAGTCTCTTAGTCACTAGATCAAATGCCTACTCCTGAAGGAAATTTTATATACCACATTGCTGCCTACTAGAACGCAGAATGTTCTGATTATTCCTTTGACTTCTCTTGGATCCTATTTAAAAGGCAGGAGAAAGTCAAATACTGTATTTAACTTAATGGCTAGACTGCTGTGGTGGGGTGGGGAGAATGGAAGGGAATAGGAGCTTATTCGGTAATTACTATGACCAGCCAACATTGCTACCTTTAATTCTCATAACTCTCTCTTTCTGAGGTGGTTAGAGAAATTGCTCAGAACTCTAGGCAAACTCCTCTGTGTTCTGATTCACCACATATCCATGAACAGAGAATACCAACTGATGGCAAAGTAGGGAATGTGAAGATGTCAAAGTCAGGAGCCACATATCTATTAATGGAGGCAAAGGGAAATTCCACCTCCACATATTTCTTTATGTCCTTAGAGGCCTCCATCTCCAAGCTCCTTTAGAGCTTGAGACTGTCCTCAGCATCAGGGAGTATTGTTTTCTTAGAATATACATTGTAGTCTGCTAGAAATATAAATCCAAGACCAGAAATTTCCAAATACCTACCAATAAATGATCAGAAAGATTGCAATTTGGGTGAACAAAAATCAGGAAATATGAGGACCCTTTCAATGGCATCAGAAAATTAAATTTCTCTAATAACAAATTATGATATAATGAGGTCACATTAGTGGAAGAGAAGGCCCAGATGCCGCAACAATTTAATCTCTCTCTCTTTATGTAAGCTTGTATTGAATTTTAATGAGTATTTTGATTGATAACATATTTAGTTCAAAATAGGTCTTTGAAGACAGCTGTAAGAGTATTAACATTTGAAAGATGCTGGTGATAGAAATTCATTTCATTAACTAGCTGATAAGAAAAATAATCACTGTATAAACCTGCAGTGTTAGACATATAGTTATGATCCATCTACTCCAATTCAGAAAAGAGACAGTAATATACTTTTATTGGACTATTCTTTGAACACTATAGGAGCTCATTTTCTTTATTGAAGAAAATGCCAAGTGACACCAATGACACAGGTATAGTAAAAGCATTGAATTTAAGAAAAAAGAATTTCACGTAAAAGCTACCTAAATATAAAATAGCTTTGGTGCTTCAACTCTTGGTAAATTTGCAATGGCTTTGAGGGCTTAGGAATTATCTCAGTGGGGGTGAAACTTTAGACCAGTACTTTCCAATAGTAATACAGGCAAGTCACAAATGTAAAGTATATACACACTTCTTAAATTCTAGTCTATAGCCAATTTCAAACTGTAAAATAACAAGTGAAATTTATATATGATGTCCTTTAAACCTAATTATAAATTCAACTTGTAATCAATATAAACAATATTGTTGAGATATATTTTATCTTTTTTGCACTAAGTCTTCCATCTGTTTTTCAACTGTGCTAGAGAACATAAAACAAATCTATTTCCTCTCCCACAGCACAATCGCATTCAAGTTTTGCAAAAGGCTTTATTTACTCCCCAAATCATCTCTTTGACATGTTAAATATTCAAGTTCTAACAACTATTCTTCTGTTGTTCCCCCTTTCAGGCTACTAATCTCTGGGCATGCTAGGTATCTAATAAATAGCCTTATAAAGTTTCCTTCAGGGTAGAGGTTAAGGCATCACTTGGTATGTCCACGTCCTTTGTTGGAGTGCTTGAGTTCGAACCCTGACTCTACTCCCAATTCTACCTTTCTGCTAATCCACACCCTGGGAGGCAGTAGGTGATGGTCCAAGCACTTGAATATCCAAACCCAATGTGAAAACCTGAATTGAATTCTGTACTCCTGACTTTGGCCTGGCCCAGCTCTGGCTGTCAAGTGAATTCGAAGAATGAACCAGCAGGTGTAATATCTTTCTCTGACTCTGCCTTTCAAATAAATGCAAATTAAAAAAAGACAAAAATGAAAGATTTATTCTAAAACTTGGTTGTTTTAGTTTAATGGTGCTGTTATTCAACCATGTTCTGAATTCACGCCTCCACTGGTGCAACAAGTTATCAGTTCAAGTCAGTTAAAGTTTATAGTTTACTAGATGGGGCAGTAGACTCAAAAGGTTCAGTATGTAACTGCCAGTTTCTTCTGCCTGAAATATATCTGAGACCAAGGATGTACTCATTGTGAAGATAATGAAACTTGAGCTTAGAGGTCCTCTCTTCTTTGGGCCCCTCTGAAAGCTTGGGAGGACCTTAAACAATGTGCTCAAATGATTTTGTAAATTTGAAAGAAGATATTTTACTTCTCTTAAAACCTTGACTTTATTATGTTTTAATGGCTGTGCACATTTTTGGAATTGGGCTAAGAATGGAGCTGAGTTGAGAATATATTTAATTTGTAGTCAGTGGGATAATTATGTGGATTCTATTAGCTGAAGTATAGTTGTTGCAACCATGCAGAGTTATGTTTAGTTACTTTAAGGTAACCCAGTGTACAAATGAGTTGTAGAAATCTTTTCTCTGGGTGTGCTCATCAGTGTTAACATGTAGTGGAAGATCAGAGATTGGGCATCAATGTGATTACATCCTATAGATCCCTCAGCCTGCTCTGTGGAAAGGTCTTTCAATGATCTTTATATTGTTGTAATCAAAAATTGTGTCTTTACTGACAATTAAAACAGAAGCTTTCGCTTGTCAGTTAAGTATTTGATATTGTGGTATAAAAATGATGACAACATATCGATTTATTTTCCTTTTTGATGGATTTACACAAAAGAATTAATCAGACTTCCTGTGTTTTTAGGATACAGACTGTTAACATTACTAAATACAAACATTGAGTAGGTCTTCTACAAGAAAGTGACTTGAAGAGATATCTCTTCAAATATGTCAATAGCCATAAAATTTTATGTGACATGAGTTATGAAATCTAAGGAAACTTTCTAGATTATGAATAATGAAAAAGCAAATTTTTATTAGCAATATCAATAAATGATTAAAAATCTATTCTTTCTAAGAAGTTTGTAACTATAAAACTGTATAGTTCTGCATGAATTCCTACATATTTACTTCTAAGGGTACAGATTAAAAAACTTGGCATGGGACCCCAAATCCCATTAAGTTGGGTGGTAAAAATGCCATCTTAATGTTAAAGTGACCATATTAAATGTTAAATTGATCATATAGATAGGATTAAGTATTAAAGGGATCATATAAATAAGATCAAATGTCTGATAATAATAATAATAATAATAATAATAATAATAATAATAGATAGAATTAAAAAGGAGAGAATGTTCCAACATGGGAAGCAATCCACACAGCAGACTTGTAGAATGACAACAGCTTTAAATAGCACTCTTACCTCAGAATCAGGCCTTAAGGCATCTGGTCTGGCTGAAAAGCCCATGAGAGCATTTCAGGCATGGAAAGTCAGGACACTGTGGCAAAAAAGAAAATGTCCTACATGAAGGATCTCTGTGAGAGACTTCAGTGGAAAGAAGTGGCCATCAAAGAAGGTTGTACTTCTCTCTGAAGGAGGAGAGAACTTCCACTTTGCTTATGGCCTTGTCTAAATACTGACAGAGATTGTGGACTCAAAAGACTTCCATAGTCTTGGCAGCTCATATCAAGAGTCTTGAGTGGTCACTGACATCATACATAAGAGTAATTGTTAAATTAACAAGAGTCCCTGTGCATTTACTTTCCATGCAGGACTTCTGTCCTCAAAGAGTTGTATTATAATAATTAACTATAAAACTTGTTCTCAAACAGTTTTTTTTTCCATGCATGTGTGTAGAAATTATGAAAACTTTCCATAGTATAGAGTTGGTCTTCTGTGTATAAAGTTAATTGAAAATGAATCTTAGTGGAGGATGGGACTGGTAATGGGAGAGGGAAGACGAAGTGGGATGGGAGTGGGGGTGAGAGGGTGGGATGTGGGGAAGAATCACTATATTTCTAAATTTGTTCTTATGAAATTTTTACTCATTAATTAAAATGTTTCTTTGAAAAAAATCTATTCTTTCTAGAAAAATATTATAAAATCAATGTCATATGAAGAAGTTTTAAAGAGCATGTAGCCAAAAAAATAAACCTGTAGGAAAGTTGTGTTTCATGGTATTTCAGGTAATATAATAATATAAATATTATGTTATTTCTCAGTTATATGATGTTTCTGGTACTTGCTAGCTTTTGCAATTTCTTTTAAAATTTTCATTGCACAATTTTATGCTATTATTTAATAAAATATTTATTATTTAATGAGTTGTAAATATTTAATTTTGTGCTTATAACATTGTATTTTGTAAGAAGTTCAACCCCTATTTGTGTAGCTTTTGGGCCTCACAAAATCTAAATTCACTTTTTCTTCCATTTACCCCTCTGTTAAAATATATTAATATCTTTAAATCAAGATAAAATTTCACTTTCTTTATGAGCTATTTTGTAGATATTTCCTCTCTGTGGCTTGTCTTCTGAATCTCTTAACGTTGTCTTTAACAGAATGTAAGACTTAATTTCAGTGAAATCCACCTTATCATTTCTTTCTTTCACATGTAATGCCTTCACATGGTGCCTAAAAAGTATCACCATACCAAAGATCCCCTAGGTTGTGTTATCATCTGTAAGATTCCTAGTTTTGTATTTTACAGTTAGAGCTATAATGCATTATGAGTTAATTTTATCAATGAAATTTTTGTTAGTTTTTTGTATCTAGATTCACATTTTTTGCATATAGAAGTTCAGTTGTGCCAAAACTATTTGTCAAGACTGTTTTCTGTTCATCCATTTTCTTTGCTCCTTTGTTAAAGATTGATTGGTGATATCTATGTGGATCAATTTCTGCACTCTCAACTCTGTTTTACTGATATATTTGTATATTATTTTGGCAATAGCTTTCTTTTGATTGCTGTAGCTTTAGAATAAATCTTGAAGTCACATAGTGTTCTTGCTCCAAAACTTTTCTTCTCATTCAAGTTTAAGTTGACTATCTTATGTAATTTGCTTTATCATATAAGCCTTAAAATCAGTTTTCTATTATTCACAAAATAACATGCTGGAAGTGTAGTTGGAATTTCAATATATCTACAGTTTGAATTGAGTAGAACTAGCACTTTGATAATATTAAGACTTTCTATCCATCAACATGGAATATCTCTTCATTTATTTAGTTTTTAAATCTTTCATGAGTTTCATAGTTTTGTTCATATAGATCTTATACATATTTTTAGATTTATACTTAAATGTTTGAGTGTTTACATAAATCATAGCATATTTTTAATTTTAAATTCTACTTGTTATATATAAGAAAGCAATTGACTTGTGTACTAACCTTGTATTCTGCAATCTTGCTGCAATTGCTTATAAGTTACCAGAGTACTGTGATTTTTATCACATTTAACTGCTAATAATGTTGGTCAATTTGAAGATCATCTTTTTAATAAAATGTCTGCTGTAGTTCTTGCTATTGAAAAAAATTATGTTGCTTCTTTTTCATTGGTATATTCTAGTCTTGAGTCCTTTGTCTGATATATGTGATACAAATATTTTTTTGCACACTGTATTTAATTCTACCTTCTTCATGTTATGTTTTGATAAACAAGATTATTGATTTTAAAAAGTAAAATTTATCAAACTAGACATTACTTCTAAAAATATTCTGTTCAAGAGTCTTTGACCACCCTAATATTGTAAAAATAAAATGCTATGATGTCTGCTATATTTTAAATTTTACCTTCTCATTTAGGACTACTAATTTGGGGTTGATTTTTGGAAGGTTGCGAGATAGAGTCAAATTTTAATTTTCTCTAAATGAATATCAAATTTATTCAGTATTGGTTATTGAAGACAACCCATTTGCATTGCATTCCTGAGATTTCTTATCATAAATGTAATGATTATATTCTTGTAGATGTAGTTCTATATTCTTTATTTTTTCTTTTTTAAAAAATTTTATTTATTTATTTATTTTTAACTTTTTTTAATAAATATAAATTTCCAAAGTACAGCTTTAGGATTACAGTGGCTTCCCCCCCTCCCAACCATAACCTCCCTCGCACCCACAACCATCCCATCTCCTGCTCCCTCTCCCATCCCATTCACATTAAGATTCATTTTCAATTATCTTTATATACAGAAGATCAATTTAGTATGTACTAAGTAAAGATTTCAACAGTTTGCACCCACACAGAAACACAAAGTGTAAAGTACTGTTTGAGTACTAGTTATAGCATTAATTCACATAGTACAACACATTAAGGACAGAGATCCTACATGCGAAGTAAGTACACAGTGACTCCTATTGTTGACTCAACAATTGACACTCTTGTTTATGGCGTCAGTAATCACCCAAGACTCTTGTCATGGGTTGCCAAGGCTATGCAAGCCTTTTGAGTTCACCGACTTCGATATTATTTAGACAAGGTCATAGTCAAAATGGAAGTTCTCTCCTCCCTTAAGAGAAAGGTATCTCCTTCTTTGATGACCTGTTTTTTCCATGGGGATCTCACTCATAGAGATCTTTCATTTAAGTTTTTTTTTTTTTTTTTTTTTTTTTGCCAGAGTGTCTTGGCTTTCCATGCCTAAAATACTCTCATGGGCTCTTCAGCCAGATCCAAATGCCTTAAGTAGGCTGATTCTGAGGCCAGAGTGTTGTTTAGGACATCTGCCATTCTATGAGTCTGCTGTGTATTTCGCTTCCCATGTTGGATTGTTCTCTCCCTTTTTGATTCTATCAGTATTTGCAGACACTAGTCTAGTTTATGTGATCCCTTTGACTCTTAATCCTATCATTATGATTAATTATGGACTGAAACTGTTCAATTTGACTAGTGAGATTTCATTGGTACATGCTACATTGATGGATTGAATTGGAATCCCTGGCATGTTTCTAACTCTACTGGTTGGGGCAAGTCTGATTAAGCATGTCCCAAATTGTACATCTCCTCCCTATCTCATTGCCACTCTTATATTTAACAGGATCACTTTTCAGTTAAATTTAAATGCCTAAGAATAATTGCGTGTTAATTACAGAGTTCAACCAGTAGTATTAACTAGAACAAAAAAATACTAAAAGGGATAAAGTATTAAATTGTACATTAACAGTCGGGACAAGGGCTGATCATGTCACTGTTTCTCATAGTGTCCTTTTCACTTCAACAGGTTTCCTTTTTGGTGCTCGGTTAGTTGTCACCGATCAGGGAGAACGTATGATATTTGTCCCTTTGGAACTGGCTTATTTCACTCAGCATGATGTTTTCCAGATTCCTCCATTTTGTTGCAAATGACCGGATTTCATTGTTTTTTTTTTTTTTTTTTTTTTTTTTTACTGCTGTATGGTATTCTATAGAGTTCATGTCCCATAATTTCTTTATCCAGTCTACTGTTGATGGGCATTTGGGTTGATTCCGGGTCTTAGCTATTGTGAATTGAGCTGCAATAAACATTAAGGTACAGACAGCTCTTTTGTTTGCCAATTTCATTTACTTTGGGTAAATTCCAAGGAGTGGGAAGACTGGGTTGAATGGTTAGGGTTATATTCAGGTTTCTGAGGAATCTCCAAACTGACTTCCATAGTGGCTTTACCAGTTTGTATTCCCACCAACATGGGTTAGTGTCCCTTTTTCCCCACATCCTCACCAGCATCTGTTGTTGGTAGATTTCTGAATGTGAGCCATTCTAACAGGGGTGAGGTGAAACCTCATTGTGGTTTTGATTTGCATTTCCCTGATGGCTAGTGACCTTGAACATTTTTTCATGTGTCTGTTGGCCATTTGGATTTCCTCTTTTGAAAAATGCTATTGAGGTCCTTGGCCCGTCTCTTTAGGTGAGTTGTTTGTTTTGATGTTGTGGAGTTTCTTGATCTCTTTGTAGATTCTGGTTATTAACCCTTTATCTGTTGCATAGTTTGCAAATGTTTATTCCCAGTCTGTCAGTTGCCTCTTCATTTTACTGACTATTTCTTTTGCAGTACAGAAACTTCTCAATTTGATGCAATCCCAAGTGTTAATTTTGGCTTTGACTGCCTGAGCCTGGCGGGTCTTTCCTAGGAAGTCTTTGCCGGTCCCAATGTCTTGCAGGGTTTCTCCAATGCTCTCTAATAATTTGATGGTGTCAGGTCGTAGATTTAGGTCTTTAATCCATGTTGAGTGGATTTTTGTGTAAGGTGAAAGGTAAGGGTCTTGCTTCATGTTTCTGCATGTGGAATTCAATTTTCCCAGCACCATTTATTGAATAGATTGTCCTTACTCCAGGAATTTATTTTGGATCCTTGATCAAATATAAGTTGGCTGTAGATGTTTGGATTGATTTCTGGTGTTTCTCTTCTGTTCCATTGGTTTATCCATCTGTTTCTGTACCAGTACCATGCTGTTTTGATTACAACTGCCCTGTAGTATATCCTGAAATCTGGTATTGTGATACCTCCAACTTTGTTTTTGTTGTAAAATATTGCTTTAGCTATTTGAATTTCAGCACCTTTTTTTTCCAGATCTGAGAAGAATGTCTTTTTTTTATTTTGGTTGGTATTGCATTGAATCTATAAATCGCTTTTGGGAGAATGCACATTTTGATGATGTTGATTCTTCCAATCCATGAGCATGGAAGATTTTTCCATTTTTGGTATCCCCTTCTATTTCTTTCTTTAAGATTTTGTAATTTTCATCATAGAGATCTTTAACGATTTTAGTTAAGTTTATTCCAAGGTATTTGATTGTTTTTATGGCTATTGTGGATGTGATTGATCTTAGCAGTTCTTTCTCAGCTGTGACATTGCCTGTGTATACAAAGGCTGTTGATTTTTGTGCAGTGATTTTATATCCTGCTATTTTGCCAAACTCTTCTATGAGTTCCAATAGTCTCTTAGTAGAGTTCTTTGGATCCCCTAAATAAAGAATCATATCACCTGCAAAGAGGGGTAGTTTGACTTCTTCCTTCCCCATTTGTATTGCTTTAAGTTCTTTTTCTTGCTCAATAGCTCTGGCGAAAAATTCCAGAACTATATTGAATAGCAGTGGTGAGAGTGGCATCCTTGTCTGGTACCAGATCTCAGTGGAAATGCTTCCAACTTTTTCCCATTCAATAGGATGCTGGCCATGGGTTTTTCATAAATTGCTTTGATTGTATTGAGGAATGTTCCTTCTATACCCAGTTTGCTTAGAGTTTTCATCATGGAAGGGTGTAGTACTTTATGGAATGCTTTCTCTGCCTCTATTGAGATAACCATCTGGTTTTTCTTCTGTAGTCTGTTAATGTGGTGTATCACATTGATTGATTTGCGAACACTGAACCATCCCTGCATACCAGGGATAAATCCCACTTGGTCTGGGTGGATGATCTTTCTGATGTGTTGTTGCATTCTATTGGCCAGAATTTTATTGAGGATTTTTGTTCATCAGGAATATTGGGCTGTACTTCTCATTCAATGCTGAATCTTTTTCTGGCTTAGGAATTAAAGTGATGCTGACCTCATAGAATGATTTGGGAGGATTCCACCTTTTTTTAATTCTGTATAGTTTTAGAATTGGAGTTAGTTCTTCTTTAAATGTCTGGTGGTTTCAGCGGTGAATCCATCTGATCCTGGGCTTTTTTTTGTTGGGAGGGCCTTTATTACTGTTTCAATTTCTGACTCAGTTATGGGTCTGTTTAGGTTTTCTATGTCTTCCTGGTTCAATTTAGGTAGGTTGTATATGTCCAGGAATCTATCCATTTCTGAATGATTTCCCTGTTTGCTAGCATACAAGTCCTTGTAGTATTTTCTGATGATTTTTTTTATTTCTGTGATGTCTGTTGTTACGTTTCCTTTTTCATCTCTGATTGTATTGATTTGGGTCTTTTATCTTCTTTTTTATGTTAGTTGGGCCAATGGGGTGTCAATTTTGTTTATTTTTTCAAAAAAACGGCTCCTCATTTGGCTGATTTTTTAAATGTTTTTTGGATTCAATCCTTTTGATTTCTTCTCTGATTTTCATTATTTCTCTTCTCCTACTAGATTTGGGTGTGGTTTGCTGCAGTTTTTCTAGATCCTTGAGTTGCATTGAAATCTCATTCATTTGGTGCCTTTCCAATTTCTTAATGTAGGCACCTATTGCTATAAACTTTCCTCTTAACACTGCTTTTGCTGTATCCCATAAGTTTTGATATGTTGTGTTGGTATCCTCATTTACTTCCAAAAATTTTTTTTATTTCTCTTGATTTCTTCTGTGACCCAGTGTTCATTCAGGAGCATGTTGTTCAATATCTATGTGTTTGCATATGCTCTAGGGATTCCTGAGTTGCTAATTTCCACCTTCATTCTGCTGTGGTCTAAGAAGCTGTCTGGTATGAACCTCATTCTTTTGAATTTGCTGAGATTTGCTTTATGGCCTAGTATGTGGTCAATCCTAGAGTAGGTTCCATGTACTGCTGAGAAGAATGTAAATTCTTTAATTGTAGGATGAAAAGCTGTGTAGGTATCTGTTAGATCCATTGGGCTATAGTGTCGATTAAATCTGCTGTTTCCTTGTTGATCTTCTGTCCAGTTGATCTGTCTATTTCTGAGAGTGGAGTATTGAGATCCCGCAGTACTACTGTATTGGAGTCTAAGTCTCCCTTTAAGTCTCTTAACAAATCTTTTAAATAAACTGGTGCCCTGTAATTAGGTGCATATACATTGATAATCGTTATATCTTCCTGTTGAATTGATCCCTTAATCATTATATAGTGCCTATAGTGCCCCTCTTTGTCTCTCTTAACAGTTTTTGTGTTAAAGTTTATTTTGTCTGATATTAATATGGCAACACCTGCTTTTTTGGTTTCTGTTGGCATGGAATATCTTTTTCCAACCTTTCACTTTTCAGTCTGTATGCATTTGTTGGAAAGATGTGTTTCTTGTAAGCAGCAAATAGATTGGTTTTGTTCCTTAACCCATTCAGCCAATCTGTGTCTTTAAACTGGAGACCTGAGGCCATTAACGTTCAATGTGACTACTGATAAGTAGTAACTTTGCCCTGCCAATTTCCTAATATGCTTTGAACTTTTGTGATCTTTTGCTGTGAGGTTTCCTTCCCTTACCTTCTTTCATATTGATGGCCATGTTTTTGTGTTTCTGTGTGTAACACATCTTTAAGCATCTTTTGCAGGACTGGACGAGTGGAGACAAATTCTTTAAATTTCTGTTTGCTATGAAAGGTCTTTATTTCACCTTCACTCACAAATGAGAGCTTTGCAGGATATTATATTCTGGGCCAGCAGTTTTTCTCTCTTAGCACCTGGGCTATGTCTCGCCATTCCCTCCTAGCCTGTGGGGTTTCTGATGAGAAGTCTGCTCTGAGTCTTATTGGAGATCCTCTGAGAGTAATCTGGCGTTTCTCTCTTGCACATTTTAGAATCCTTTCTTTGTCTTTCACTGTGGTGAGTTTGATTACAACATGTCATGGTGAGGATCTCTTTTTGTCATGTTTTTTAGGGGTTCTATGAGCTTCCTGTACTTGGATGTCTCTGTCCTTCACCAAACCCAAGACCTTCTCTGCTGGTATCTTACTAATAAGGCCTTCTTATCCTTTATCTCTCTCCATGCCTTAAGGAACTCCTAGAACTCGAAAGTTGGGCTTTTTAATAGAATCCTCTAGATTCCTGACAATATTTTTTAGATTTCTAATTTCCTCTTCTTTCCTTTGGTTTGACTGTATACTTTCCTCTTCTCTGTCTTCTAAGTCCCATATTCTCTCTTCTGCTTCACTGACTCTGTTTTTAAGGCTCTCTAATGTGTTTGTCATTTGATCTATTGAGTTCTACATTTCATTTTGAATCTCTTCACTATCACACTTTCCTGTTCTACTGGTTTCTGTTTCATTTTGATTACTCCTTATGATTTCATTTTCATGAGTGAGATTTTCTATCCTGTCCAGTAAGGATTTCTGTAGTTCAATCATTTGTTTTTGAAAACTTCTAAATATTCTTATCATAAATTTTTTGAAATCCGTATCTTGCATTTCTTCTATCTCATCATCTTCATAATCTTGGCTTGGGGTGTCTTGTTCATTTGGGGGCATCATAATGTCTTCCTTGTTCTTGTTTCCTCAGTTTCTGTGTTTGTTGCTTGGCATTGTGGAGATATTCTTTGTATTCTTCTTCCCTCGCTGTGGTGTTTTTTCTGTTATACTAGGACTGTATTAAGTGGACTGTCTGCTTTTGATGGAGCCTTAGATGCTTGAGATGGGTGTGGCCAGAGAGCTCTGTTTGGTTCTTCAGGGTTAAGGGTGTGCCAAGGGTGACACACCCAGGTGGCATGGTAAATCTCTTTCTCTCGATCTCTCTCTCTCTCTTTTTTTTATTCAGAAGAGAAGTAATTCTGCACATCTGAGCAGAATTAAAGGCAGTAGGCTCTGATCTCTGGCTCCTCCCATTCCAGTGCTGGTGCATAGATTCCATGGCTGATGTCCTAAGCCCTGGGTGCCCGTACCCTACACACAAGTCCACCATGAATCACTAGTTCCAGAAGAGTTTCATCTGCTGTTTCTTCCCCAACTCTTCCTTGAACCTGCAGTATCTCCACTTTTATTAAACTGTCTCTTCCCAGACTATCAGTGTGCTCCCTTCCTATTCTGCCATCTTGCCAGACTCCTTAATCCTATCTTAATCATAGTTCCCCAAACCTTTAAAATCCTAATAGGCAGGGTGTTAGAATATAGTGAATAAAGAAAAGGAAATCTGTTCTCTCACAAGAAAGAAAGAAAGAAAGAAAGAAAAAAGAAACAACCAACGAAACAAACAAATATTCAGGAATAAAGTTAATGTAATGTTTGGCTTAGTATGTTGGCATTGTGCTTCATTGGGTTACAATCTGTAATGCCAGTATCAATATCAGACCACTTGTTAGAGTCTGGCTGCTCCTCTTCTATTCAGCTCTCTGCTTATGTGCTTGAGAAAGCAACAGATGATGTCCTAAGTACTTTGGCCTCTGTCACCCACATGAGAGACCCAGGAGGGCTCCTGGCTTTGACCTGACCCATTCCCAGCCAATGGATCCATTTGGAGAATGTACCAGTGGATGGAACATTCTCTCTCCCTCTGTCTCCTTCTCCCTCTCCCTCTCCCTTAACCTCTCTCTCTTTTTCCTTTTTCTCTCTCCGTCATCTGCCTTTCAACCAAATGAATAAAATCAATCCTTAAAATAAAAACGTGTAGAAGCCAACATTGTGGCACAATGAGTTAAGCTACACTCTGTGATGCCAGCATCCTCTGTCAGAATGCATATTTAAAGTACCTGCTGCACCACTGCTAATTCAGCTTCCTGTTAATGTGCCTGGGAATACAGTGGCAGTTGGCTCAAATGCTTGGGCCTCTGCCACCCTAATGGGAGACCTGGATGGAGTTCCAGGCTTCAGGTTTCAGTTTGGCTCAGCCCTGGCAGCCTTGGCCATTTGGGGAGTGAACAAGCAGATAGATGATCTCTCGCTTTCTGTCTTTCCCTCTATCTGTGTAACTCTACCTTTCAAATAAATAAATAAATCTTTAAAATAAAAAAGTTTGGCTTAAAGGAAAAAATAAGACCAAACTGTAAAGAGAGTTCCTGAAGCATCCTTGTATAACAGGAAATGGGGAAATAAGCAAGGATAAAGAAAGTTCTAGTTTATATCATAGACCAAAAAGAACTTTTTTCGGCCGGCGCCGTGGCTCAACAGGCTAATCCTCCGCCTTGCGGCGCCGGCACACCGGGTTCTAGTCCCGGTCGGGGCACCGATCCTGTCCCGGTTGCCCCTCTTCCAGGCCAGCTCTCTGCTGTGGCCAGGGAGTGCAGTGGAGGATAGCCCAAGTGTTTGGGCTCTGCACCCCATGGGAGACCAGGAGAAGCACCTGGCTCCTGCCATCGGAACAGCGCGGTGCGCCGGCCGCAGCGCGCTACCGCGGCGGCCATTGGAGGGTGAACCAACGGCAAAAGGAAGACCTTTCTCTCTGTCTCTCTCTCTCACTGTCCACTCTGCCTGTCAAAAATAAAAAAAAAAAAAAAAAGAACTTTTTTCTTAGGCTAAAGACTTTATTGAGCATTTTCCAAGGTCTGGAAACTCACACATTTCCCAGTTTGAAGTCATTAGCATATCACAGGCATGTCCCTTTTCTTGTCTGTTAAATTGTGATAACATTTCAATAGAAGAAGTGGGAACCTGACCTGCTGTTTTTCACTTCTTGCCTCATTTACATATTTCAGAGTTCAGGAAATAAATTTATGAAGCACATGGCCTTTAAATTTTCCTTTCCGATTTCTCAACATTTTCAGATAACTTAGGTACACTTTCAGGAAGAAATTGCATGGGGATGTTTGTATAAGACACATGTGGAAAATGTGTCTCATGCTTTTTGTAAAAACTAACTTTTGTCCTTATGGATTTTCACTCTGAGAGGCTGTTGCATTTTAGGGGACAGAATTGGACCTGAAGTGAGCTGGGCAACCATAGATTCTAGTGCACTGCAGTGGTGGAGGGGATTTATGATCTTTCCTTGTCTGCATTCCTAAACACAATGGGTCACATTAGTGCCCTGGTCTTGGTTCTGCTTAGGGCCTGGATGAGTTTCTGTAAGAGCTTGGCACAAACTGAGCAACATCCCTTCTACTGAGGTTTCAGAGGTAAGGAGATGCCTCTCTGCCTGGAGAAACCCAGAGGATGTTGGGATGCTATATGCTCTGGAGAGAGGGGATTGGAAGAAAGAGAACAGAGATAGGAAGATGTTGACAGGAGACTGTAATGGGGACCATTTGTGCCTTGAGTAACTTCTTTCTGAACTAGTGAAGAACATGCATGCTGCGAAAGATACATGATAGGAAACAGGACAGGTTATAAAAAGGTTGCAAGTGGAGCATTCAGTACAATCCCTGGAGGTTGACAGGACCAATGTAGCAATCAGTAGACTTCCAGCAAAAGTCTATTAAGTCAGTTGGGGTTCAAAGCAAGGAAGCCTCAGTCTTCAGGGGACAAAGGTTCCATCTGACATTGCTATTATGTGGATGTGACATTTCTTCTTGCTATCCTCATGTCTCCCATCTCTTCACTTTCCTCATCACAGTATTCAAAATGCATAAAAGACTCCAGGGCTTTAAAGTTTACAAACAGCAAGTTATTTTGAGGAAACTGCAAAGCAGGCAGAGAAATTAAGCTGGAAATTTGGGGAAATTTTAGGGAAAAACAGCTTATGCACAACTGGAGGGAGGGAAATAGCTGTATGGCCAGTAAATACTCCACTGAACACGATGCAGCAATCTATGTGGCCAGTAATTTCAGTGAATTGGTCTTAAGTCACTTTTGTCCCCTGTATGTAGTAAGTACTGAGAAAAGTAGAGCAGAATTATTTTGAGGGAAATCATACATTGACCTTGTTGCAGTGCATACTATATAGTTTAGAACATGATAGCATTAGCTATGACAGTAGCTTGTTGATTTGAATAGAATATATTTTCCAAGTATTTTTCTTACTAGCTTATTCATATTTCATCATTTTTCATGGTTTTATGTTTATATTTGGTACCTATGTGTATACCATATCACAATTTTTTGAAAATTTTTCAATTGATACATAAAAATTATATGTATATATAGAGTTCCATTTGATGTTTGGAGATGTTTACATTGTATAATGTTCAAATCAACATAAGCCTATCTATTTCCTTAAATATTTGTAATTTCTTTGTTGTGAAAACATATTTTAAAGATGGTCATTTATAAGCTTACCATTTACTTTGATCTTAGGAGCTGTCATTCAAATAGTTAGTGATCCTAATCAACTTGGAGTCATCAATAGATATAATAAACACATTGTGAGTTGTATGTAGTCAAACAATACTAAGTGCAGGATCATGTTGGGGGATAGCACTTTCTATGTGCAGATCACTACTGGTCGTCTAATTACCAAACTTAGTAATTTCTTTCCAGTTCATCTAACATAGTTGATGATACTGATGATTGACTTCATAAAGTAATTATTTTCTTAAAATTTCCATGTTTTGCTTTTTTTTCTGGACTTCTTTCCAACTCCTTTCATTCAGTGTCCTTTCTCTATTATCATTCCCTCTATGTATATGCCCCTATTGTTAAGTTTTAACTTTGTCTTTTATTTTATTGGCCAGGTGGAGTTAGACAGTGAGAGAGAGACAGAGAGAGTTGTAGACAGTGACAGAAAGACAGAGAGAAAGGTCTTCCCTCCGTTGATTCACTCTCCCATGGCCACTACACACTTTGTCTTGACCATATTTCACATTCTTTTGAATTCAACAATCACTTGAAGCTGATGATTTCTACATCTTTATCTTCAGCTGTATTATTTTCCTCTAAACTACAGGTTTACATTTTCAACTGCCTACTGGAGAGACATAATCAGATGAGATGCAGGCATATCAAGCTCACAAAACCACTAGTGAATCCATTGTTTTTTTTTTTTTTTCTAACTCTCACATTACATCTCCTTAAGTATATGATACTTTGTATTTTGTTTAGTATCATGGAAATATTGGTGTAGTGTGGGTGGGAGACCATGATCTTGACTTCTTGCTGGGTTTGACCAGTGAATGGTTATCAGGAGGTAAAAGGGCAGGAGAAGAGACATAGATGGGTTATCCTGTGACTTCTGTGTTTTTGAACTGCCAAGCAGTGGCTACCTCCATAATTGTATCCCTTGTCAAAGGTACCCTCTTCCTTGGCTCCAGCTATTGTCTAATCGTGGTAAAAATGTTCCCAATTTTTTGTTGTATCAGGCCTGGGTAATAGCTTCCTACTTTTGCTCTCCCTGAGTATCTAAGTATCTTTTATTAGTTCCTTTTTTTTTTTTTAACTTATTTGACAGGTAGAGTTATAGACAGTGAGAGAGATAGACAAAGAGAAAGGTCTTCCTTCCATTGGTTCACTCCCCAAATGGTTGCTATAGCTGGTGCTGCGCAGATCCGAAGCCAGGAGCCAGGTGCTTCTTTCTGGTCTCCCATGCGGGTTCAGGGGTCCAAGCACTTGGGCCATCCTCCACTGCCCTCCTGGCCACAGCAGAGAGCTGGAGTGGAAGAGGAGCAACTGGGACCAGAACCTGGCACCCATAGGGAATGCTGGCGCCACAGGTGGAGGGATTAACCAAGTGAGTCACGGCGCTGGCCCCTCTTATTAGTACCTTAATTCTGCCCCTACTGCTGCTTGTAGATTCTTCATGAAATTCTCTGCAAAATCCCGGCTTAATATGTTCTCTATTTCCTCCCAGACCTTGGCTGATACAGTTTTCTTAGCATCTCCCACATTTAAAACGGAGCCGGTCATCTGGTTCCCATAGGTCACTGTTGCCTCTAAAAGAAATTCTCTGTTCCAGACCCAAATCCTTGGCATTTAATTGCGACTTTAGTACCTTGATAGTATCTTGGCTTGGGTCTCTCACCCCATAAAGGATTCAGAAATTTTAATATATATAAACTTTAATTAAGAAGGATACCTAGAGTTTAAAGCCTCATATCACTTCTCTTTTTTTCACTCACTCACTCATTCATTTATTTTTATGAATTGCCAAAGGTTAAGAACTCATTCTGGCTGGTTGCTTGCTCTATTTCCAGAGCCTAACCAAGCACTCATTATTTTGTAGGCACTTGATAAGTGTTAAATGGGCGAGTGAGTAAATAGCTGAATGAATGAAATTTCCTAAGCAAATGCTGACTGCTCTACAATAAATGTTTTAGCCCCATGGTGGGAAGGGTGGCTGTGACACTGCCTCTTCTTGGATGACTGCTTCTTTGCCCATCCTCCCACAACGGGGTGTTCTGGATCTTCCCTACTTTTGTACCTGGGCTAGATCTCTGACTGTTTTGACCAATAAAACTTGGTGGAAGCAAGGGAAGGCAATAAGAAGGTTTTGTCCTGGAATAGTGTGCAAGAGGGGTGTTTGGCCAACTGGAGGACAAGAGGCCATGGGAAGTAGACTGAGGACCCTAGCTGACAGCCAGCACCTGCTGTCAGACCTGTAAGTGAAGCTGGAAATTTGCTGCCACCCATCCATGCCAAATGCGTGACACCACATGAGTGAGCCCACGGGAAACTGTGAGAGGAACCGCACAGCTGACCTCTGGAAGCATGTGATGTAATTAATCACTGCCTTTTCAGACACATGACTTAAATGATGGCATGATTTTAAGGACTACATCAATTTCTTTCCTTTTAAGGAACTTACAACCTACTGGGAAAGACATATCATATATACTGCTAATTCCTGATTTTTGTTTGAGTGTATCATGGATACATTTGTGAAATATTTCTTTTAGAGTTGTGAATGATTCTTGACAACTAGGAAAAGGATGTCTAACAAAACTAGAATGAAGACAGAAAAACCTTAAAAAAATCACATTTGGCCTAATACACATGAAATATTGGAAACAGGGGGAAATGCACGTGCATAAAGCTGGGAAATTGGAGTGACTTTTTTATGCATTACTTGGGGAGGAAGTATGAATTTAGTTCTGTCCTAACTATCTCAGCTTTCTCCACAGATGCATGCAGGAAGAATATATTTACACTGGGTTCTATACAGATATAGCATATATTTCATATACAGGCTCTGACAGACTCAATTCTGAGTGAAGAGTAATCTTTCAGATAATTTTCATTGCATTTATATTATAAACTCCATTTGGTGGGCGAATATCACTCTAAGCCTCAGCATTCATATGCTAATGTTTTAAGTTGGAGTTGTCAAGAGAATTATGCACAGGCTTGAGTACATGTGTGTGTGAGTGAGTGATATTTGTGTTTGCCAAAGCAGCATGTGCTCCTGAAGGGAGAGTGTGTCTTATCTTACTAGCTGTCTGGTCTCAGTTTCTCTCTCTAATGTGCCAGGAAGAAAATGTCTTTATCACTGAATATTTTGGTAATGCACAGATTCCAGGATGCCCTCCAGTGGTATGAGACATCTGTGTGTGTGTTCTCCTGTGAGTGCCTGTGTCCTTTGGCACATATGTGTGTGTTTATATATTTATTAGGAGTGGGGAATCAGGTTAACTTTTGCTTCTGCATCCTTATTATTTCATGGGATATCTGTAAACACCTTTGGAATTTTGAACTCCTTTGGTTTAATGACATTTATGAGACAACTTAATAAAATAGTCCACAGACAAAAGGAAAATGCTCTGGGATGCCACTCTTAACTCTTACGTTGATCCTATGTTTCTACAAGAATAATAACATTCTTTAATTGAATATCCTCAGTATAAAGCCTTTTATATATGTCTTAAACTTATAACCAATTCTAAGAACTAGTAGAAACGTGAGTGTAACATAACTGTGTAGAGCTTGAGTAAAGAGACCAGAGGAGAAGGTGAAAGAAAGGTCAGTGCATGCAAGACCAAGCATATTAGTACATTTTTTATTATTATGAAAAACCTGAGGCTGGGTACAAATAAGGAAAAGATATTTATTTAGTTCACAGTTTTAAAGTCTGAAAATCCAAACAACAGCATGCTGGCTCTGATAAGAGCTTCCTGGACTGCATCATCTCATCAGGAGCATCACCACAATGTTGGGAATACAGGTGCAAGTGAGAGATGACATCAGAAGACTGGTAGCCAGAGAGTTGTTCAGGGATCAGTTTCAGGCCTTAACAAACTCTATTTCATAAAAGCAAATTCATAGGTGTTCCAGGATCTGCCTTAATCCTCTCTGAGAACAGTCCCCAGTGATCAAACAGTAAGCTCCATGACCTCTGCAATGCCACACTGAAGACTAAACCTCCAACAACATACACCCTTAGGGATCACACACTCAAGCCAAACCATGGCACTGGGAATGCTCTACAAGGCCCTCAAGCACAGCTGGATAGGTGGTGAGGTATCACTGATGGGTTGTATACTGAGAGCCAACATGGTGGAATTTATATTTTGGAAGTTTTATTCAGGATGTAGTGTGGAGGAAAGACTTGTCTCTACGGGGGTGGCTCCCCTGTCTCACAAACTAAATGAGGCACTTTGCCCACTATCAAGAACTAGAATGTAGAGTGATGTTTCTCAACTTGTGGTTTTGGATCCACCTGAACCAGAAGGATCTGGAGATACCTGTTGAAGAGGCTCATTCTCAGTCTTTTCTCATATCTGCCAAATTAGTATCTTTGCAGCTGATTACTACTTCATTCTGATTTTACTCAATTTTTTTCATTTTCTAGAACATTCACCAATCCTTCTTCTCCATGTATTTGGTAGAACATGGACCTATCTTTTTGAAACCCAGCTGTGCAGACACCATTGCTTCCTTGAGGGAGTCAATCTTGAATGAGAGCACAGTTGGTGACTTTCTCCATTGTATTATTTCTCTCATTTTAATTATTTGTAGATAGACTCTGTGTTGGTGCATTAATGTACTTTTTATTTGTCCACATTTGTATTCTTCTCACTAAGTCTTTAGGAGACAGTGATGATAAGATATGATTTTGTTTCTCCGATTCCTATCATAGTAGCTTAGGTGCTTCATAAGCACAATACATGAGCGGCCTATGTTGTGGCACAGTGGGTCAAGCATCCCATACTGGAGTGCCAGTTCAAATCGTAGCTGCTCCACTTCTGATTTAGCTCCCTGCTCATGCACCTGGCAAGGCACCTGAAGATTTTCCAAGTGTTCATGCCCCTGCCACTCATGTGGGAGACCAAGGTGGAGTTCTTGGCTCCTAGTTTCACCCTGGCCCAGACCTGGTTGTTGCACCCATTTAGAGAATAAACCAGTGCATGGAAGATTACTTTTTTTTCTCTCTGTCACTCTGCCTTTCAAATAAATAAATAATAAGTTCTAAAAAATTACACAGAATATGAAAGTTTCTTGAACTTATCCATATTTCCAAATTTTCTCTGACTAGTTGTGTTTACTTTGGCAATTGCTTTTTAAAAGCTTATTTTGTACCTAAATCTGTATTTACAACAATGGAAGATGGTTTCTAGTTGGGGCAACAGCATGCATGCAGTTGAAATAGATACACTATGGCACATACCACACTGCTGTGGACAGTTCCAAAGTGAAGAGAGCAACATCAGTTAGCTTTATGTTGGATGGCTAGGTAAAGGATTTGGGATGAGAAGTGAATTTTTGTTTCCAGTAAAATTGAATAAATGAGGAGAGATCAGGTCATTCATAGTCAATATTCAACTAGGAATATACTTATATTTGGAAAGAATCCAAGTTCACAGTACTAATTAAGGATGAGAAAATATTAGTAAATTGAAGAGGTTGACAATGTATAAATATGGAGGAACAGACAATTCTTGGGGGAAAGCAAATGGAATCTGACAACATTGCAGAAAAGAACCCTATTTTACAAAATGAAAAGGGTTGTAAACAGTGGGAAGCAAAAAGAGCAAATGAAAATATTCAGAACTGTGGATTTATCTTAATGGCTTTAGGACATTCTTGTCTATGAAAGGAAGCTACATGGGAATTTTAAAAAGTTCAAGGAAAAATACAATTAAAATTTAAGTTTGTTTTGGTACAGAAGTTTTTTGAAATCCAGGCATAGTATATCATAGTATGCATTTCCCACAAACTTTTTGAAGAAGTCTCATACATATGGATTTCAAAATTCATTTGCATCAAAATAAATTTATCTTTTAATTTCATTTTTATGACCTTTTAGAATATCCTTCAATACATGACATGACACATGGGTACAACAGAAAAGCTCCCTGTGCCCATTTTCATTTTTCCCTTGGTTGATGGTGTCTTGAAAGTGAATCTGGGCCCTGCAGCCCTGTTCCACATCAGACAAGTGGAGCTTTTCCTTCAGTTTACATTAGAGTTCCTAGTTTCAGGGATTCCTCTGGCACAAAAGATCTGTGCAGAGTTGCATTCTCGTGATGGGGAGGTGGTGTAGTCTACCTCTTATTGCAAAGGGGTTCACTGATGAAATCAGAAACTGTTCCAGTGACACAGAGTGATGCCTCTTCTAGTTTTCCACCACAGATCTTTAGACATAACTAAAATTTTATTTTCCCTATTATTTTTAGGGCAAATATGCTACCTTTATTACTGGTGTTTAAGTTTCTGGGTTTGTAAACAGCATTTGGTAATAACTTTCTGTTGGTCTTCTGCTGGTGAGATCTTTGACTCCAAGAATGAACCAAGAATGAGATTGATTAGTTCTTCCTTGGCCAACTCATTTGCAAGTTTGGCCTCTCCAGGCTTGTAATCATAGAATCATCAGTATGGGAAGCAGGTAGGGACCTTCTGATTTTGTGCTGCCAAAAAGAACATAGAATGCCAACAGATACCAAACAGCCAGAAGGTCTTGCAAGGAAGAAAGTGCTGAGGCAGGTGTGCTTGATTGGTCAATATCTACAATCTAAAGAAAGCTGTTGTGACTAAGATATTGCAACAAAAATGACATCTATAAACTTCAGGAAAGAAGCATTGGCCAAACATGGCATACAGATTGTGAATTATGGGACTAGATAAATGAGAACTAAATTGTTAGGACAACTTTGGAGGTTTCTGCCTCATGAGAAACCCAAAGATTCATTATGTTTCATCTCTCTGTGATGTATGGTTTTATAAATTTTGGGCAAAAGCAAGAAGAGAAATACCCACACCTGCAATTTAGGAGTTTTGTGCTAGCTTTGAAGAGTGCTGATTCTGCCAGCTATAATTTGGCAGTCGTCATGTCTTTTGGATTAGGAAGGTGATGCCTGCAGAATGTCCAGGTATAGATTTCATCCAGTGGGGGGTTAACTTAATGCTGCACCATTTGCAGAGCGGCCTGGCAATGATGCCCTCACTTAATATTCATTCTTCTCTGAAACTAGGATTTGGCTGACAAACTACATGAATTGCTACATCTTTTTATTTGTGTGAAGTAGAGACTGGAAATTTACAGAATGTGAAGTGATAAATCAAAGAGATGGGAATGAATAAGAAATTGCTCTCTTAAGCTCCTATATTTGTTGATGCACTGACAAAAAATAAACAGCCTGGCAATGTGAAGACAGTAAAATACTTTTGAAACATACGCTGTAAATGCAATGCATTATATTCATTTATGCTCCTAGAAGACACTTTTTTTTGGGTGCTCAAGAGAAAAGGTGATTTGATATATGGGAAAAGAGTGCTAGAAGAAAATTTTAAAACATTTGCCAATGGAACATCAATTCAAATCTGCCAGAAATGTGGGCAGGAAATAGAAAAACTTCTGCCTTGACAATGTTTTTAGGAAAATGGGCCACTAAACAAATATCATTTGAAGGCAGTAAGGAGCAAAATGCTCAGAAACACAATTTTATTTCCTTTTACAAATTCTTCCCCCAGAGTTTTTAGTCACTCACAAAACAGATGTCATTTTTGAAAATGCAGAATTGCAAAACACAAAAAAAATCAGCATCCTTCAAGAATACTGTTGTGCTTTTTTCTTATTTGCTGCTAGAAAACATGTGTGTCTTGAATACCAATTATCTTTTCAGTTCAGTATTTTCTTGGGAGAACAAAAACTTTCTGGTACAGCTGCAGAGCACAAACAAAATAGTATCACAGAAGAGCAACTCGCACCTTGGAACCAGCTGTTTATGCTATTTTTTCATCTTTTGTTTAACCCTCTGAGTTCTGAATGAGAGTAGAGAATATCCATGTGTGTGTGTGTGTGTGTGTCCATGGGCATTTAAACCTTTCCCAGATTTCACTGAGGGCAGTGAATAGAGGCAGACCTGTGCAATAGTTTCAGCTCAGCCCCTTCCTAGTTGTGTGATGCTGGGAAATCTAATTTTTCTAAACTTCATTTTCTCAACTGCAAAATGGCTATAATATTTACTTTTTGGCTTTTTATGAGAATTTAGGGACACAATGGATGTTAATGTATTTAACACACTATGGGGCACATACTGTGTGCTCAATGGATGTTATTTATTGTGAAATGGCGATCTATTTGAGGTCAAGTTCTTGTCTTTGAGTTATGTTCTATCTTGTTATTATGGTGATAGGCACAAAATATATTTGATGTTCAGGTGATTGTTCCTCTGCATCATTCCATAAATATCTGAGTATCTATTGCATGTCAGCACTTTCACTGTGCTATGTTAATTTCCCAATGACCCTGTACAATTGTGTCATTATTGTTGTCTTCTATATAGAAAAATGACATGTTGAGAAGCTTAGGAATTTGCTCAAGTTAAAGACAATTAATGGTGGAACTATGGTTGAGATGCAAGACTTCAAGTTTAAGTCCAGTATTATTTCCAGTGAAGCTTCCTAAAATAAAATAAAGAAAAATTCCAACAATAGCTACACTAAACTAGACTTACAGGGTTAAGAGTATGTTAGTGTGTCCCATTTTGCACTCAGTGGAAAAGTAAGTGCAATGTACAAAACCAGGGGAGGGCAGGCAGCCTCTGGGGCTCTGATTTATTCAAGAAGCCTTAGCTTTGCATGTGTTCAAATGTGAGGTTTACTAGGATCTGGGGGTGTGGATCCAGAGGCTGGTTCCAATTGAAATCTGTAGAAAGCACATTAGCAACAATTTATATTACTTTTAGCCAGGCTCATTCATACCTCTGGTGTTCTGCAGGGTTCCACTAACACTCAGAAAAGAACATTTAAAGGCAGCCACGTAACGTGCATTGCACCTTTGCTCACCATTGCCAGGAGCTGAAAATCTTCCCAAGAGAAGCAATTTTAATATAAAAGACTTGATCCATGACTTTTTGGTTCATGTTGAATAAGAAAACTTTTAGACAGCACAAATTCCTAAGGTAAAGAGTAAAACAGTTGGAGGTGCGCGTTTTGTGCAGCAAATCATCACTTGGGATCATGTATCTCAATGTCTGAGTGCTTGGTTCAAGTTCCAAGTCCTCTGCTTCTGTTTTAATGTTTTAGCTTTCTTCTAATGCACACCCTCATAGGCAGCAGATAATGGCTCAAGTACTTGGGTCTATGCCATCCTCATGAAAAACCTGGATAGAGCTTCTGGTTCCTGGCTTCAACCTGGCCCAGCCTCAGCTGTTTCAGACTTTAGGGGAGTAAACCAGTGGGTAAAATATCCCTCTATGTCTCTCTCTCTGTCTCTGTCTCTCTCATTTTGCCTTTCAAATATAACAAAACAAAACAAAATTACAACATTTTTAAAAAGTAAAAAAAGTAAAAAAAAAGATATTGCAATTTCTTTAGTGTGAGTGGAGTTGTTTAAAAATGCAATCTTTCCATAAGCTCCTTCAAAAAAAGATTAAAAGCGAATCAAGAGCAAAGGATGAGCAGCATAGATATTTTCAAGAGGGAGGAATCTTTCAGATAAGCTGTTGAGTCCAGGGATAAGGCAGGATGACATTCTCTGATGCATCCACATCTGGTTTGGGAGCTCAAGCTCTGACCTTTGGCATGGCCTGCAAAGTGATGTGAGGGTTCTGTCTCTGACTGCAGTGATTGTGAGCAAGGGGAGGTTGGAGGGTAGAGGGGTAGGCAAGGTTCACCAGAAGTAATCATGGAAGAGAGAAGGGCCTGGCCAGAGCTGAGCTGGCAGAGCTGGGCTCAGTGAGATCTTCACCAGATGGAAATTCCAGTCCCTTGTGTGAGGACCCCAGGCTGCTGGGTGAGGCAGGCAGCCATTTTCATCCTGGATGTTCTGCCTGCTTTTTCTCCAAAAGAAAGTAAAATGAGCTTGCATTTTCTTTTCTGTGTTGTTCCAATTGGAATGTTCAAAGGGGTTTATGTTTTCATTCCTTGTGATTTTGGAGAGAAGAAAACAGTTTAATATATGTGAAGTTTGTGTGTCTGTCTGGTGCTGTCTGGTGCAAGCCACACTTTTCCAGGGTAAGAGTAGAAAAACAAAACTGGCAGGTGTTAAGCCCCACTCTGATTTTCCCTTTAAGAATATTTTTTCCAAGTTATAATTGGTCTTGGAAAAGGAGACCCTACAAATATTTTACCAGGGGGGAGGGTTTGGTAGCATAACCTGAGATCAGTGTCATATATTCCAACCAATTGAAAGTGGCTTTAAAAGTGACTTAAAACTTAAAAATCCTTTTGCTTCTCTTTTACTACTATACCAAAATGATACCATCTTTTTTTCTTTCCTCTTCTTCTTTTTACATTTAAGAGATGGGAAAGAAAGACAAGAAAGAGAGGTTGAGAGAATGAGCTCCTATCCACTGGGTTATTCCTCAAGTGCCTACAGTGCTGATGCTGGGCCAGACTGATGCCAAGTCCCCAGAATTTAATCTGGGTCTACCACATGGATGGCAGGGACCCAACTATGTGAGCAATCACCTACTGCCTACCAGACTGTAAAAGCAGGAACCCGGAATAGGGAGTACAGTTGAGACTCAAAACTTGGGAACTCTGATGTGGGAACCTGGAATCCCAACTGGTATATTAACCATTAGGACAAACACTCACACTAAGACACCACCTTTTTTTTTTAAGATTTGTTTATTTATTTGAAAGGCAGAGTTACGGGGCAGAGGGAAGGGAGAGATCAATCTTCCATCTGCTGGTTTATTCCTGGCCAAAGCCAAGAGGCAAGAACTCCATTTGGGACTCCCATGTGGATGGGAGGGACCCAAACACTTCGGCCATCTTTTGCTGTTTTCCCAGACACATTAGCAGGGAGCTGAATCAGAAGTGGGGAAGCCAGGACTCAAACCCATGCTCATGTGGGGTGCTGGCATCTCAGGTGGCAGCTTAACTCTGTACCACAATGTTGGCCCCAACACAGCACTCTTTACTGGTGACGCTACTCTTTCAATCTCAACTTGTTTTGACCAGCCTATTGTGTGGTAAATTCTAGCTGGGATGAGCCATGCAAAGGATTCTTCTGAAGATTAAGGGAATATGAGTAATCACATATATCTCTGTTAAGATGCATGTCTCTGTTAGGATGGCTTTACTGAGATGTGGGGTTTTCAATTTTATCACCAGGACATACCTAGAGAAACAGGAACATTTGGTCACCCTGTCCTACAAGAGTGTAGGGCATTGATTAAGAGCTGACTGTTTAATTGACCAGTTGTGTGGCCTTGGGTAACCTTTCCCAATTTTTGTTTCTTCAGCTGCAAAATCAAAGTCCTGGCTACATGGTCCATGATGTTCCTTCCTGCTTCATGGTCCATGAGGTAAGGACTATTGGCAGTGGCTGAAGTGGGAGCAAAATTGTAAGTGTTTTGGATTTTGGGAATCTTGAATTAGAAACTCTGCCAACTTTAGAAATTGGTAAAGGTCTCCATTTCTGTTCCTACAGCTCTTTGCTACCACTTTGTCCTGCATCTGCCAACCTTTCAAAGCAGGGAGACTTTACCTCCTGGTTATAAAATAACCTCCAGTGTATCTTGCTCCACTGATTGAAACCTCCTTTACCCTGGGCCCTCTGATCTCATAGCCACAGCCTTGGTTCATCCTACCATCAAGTTCCATGTGGACTTGCCTGACTTCTGCCCTCATGATTCTTAATTACCTTCATTATACATTTGAAAGTGCAAACTTTTCATTCATTTGATTGCCCTTTCTCCCCAACTCCTAATTAATCAGACCTACTAAGGCTTTATTATGTAAAACTATAAATAAAAATTTTGTTTATACATTAAATTTGGGCAAACATTCTCATTGTGATAAAAAATTAACATGTTTCTTAATTGCTTTTTTATTTATACTTTTCTCATCTCTCACTTTTCTCATCTCACTTGTAAGTTTAAAACAAACTCCTTTGCCTTTATTGGTATTACAAATAAGATGTTACATTCTGAATGTATACTACATATTTTTTTTTAAGTTTTTTTTTTTTGACAGGCAGAGTGGATAGTGAGAGAAAGACAGAGTGAAAGGTCTTCCTTTTTGCCGTTGGTTCACCCTCCAATGGCTGCTGCGGCCGGCGCATCGTGCTGATCCGAAGCCAGGAGCCAGGCGCTTCTCCTGGTCTCCCATGCGGGTGCAGGGCCCAGGGACTTGGGCCATCCTCCACTGCCTTCTCGGGCCATAGCAGAGAGCTGGCCTGGAAGAGGGGCAACCGGGATAGAATCTGGCGCTCCAGCCAGGACTAGAACCCGGTGTGCTGGTGCCGCAAGGTAGAGGATTAGCCTGTTAAACCACGGCGCTGGCCATATCTACATATTTTGAGGCAGCTTGTATAAGTAAGTAATACAACATAGCGTGGTTAAGTCTACAATTAGAACAGAAATCATCTATAATAGATGGAGGAAATGTCACCTGGCATTATTAATAATAGCTAATAATAGGAACTAACTTGAATTGAGTAATTTACTGTGCCCAGCTCTGGCACTTTATGTGAATTCTGTCTTTGTTTCCGAACAATGGAAGCACAAAAGTAACACTTGGGGCACATACTTCTCCTTGGCTGATCAAAGACTAGTTATATATTAGATTTGAAAGGAACACCTTCCCCTAAACTGATTTAAAGGAAAACTTATTGTGTCTGTACTTTTAAAAGTACTTGGACAACCTATGAAAACTTTTTTTTTTCAGTTATGGCTTTGTAAAAGTCAAAGACACTGTTGAAAGTAGTATTTTTTGATTGACCTATGAAAAGAATATAGCATTAATTTATAAAATAGTAGAATATTGACTTGATCTTTAAGGGTTTATAATTTTGTTTTTAAAGACTTATTTCTTTATTTGAAAGGCAGCATTACAGAGATAGAGGGAGAGACAGAGAGAGATCATCCATCTGCTAATTCACTTCCCAAATGGCTAAAAATGCCAGGCCTGGACCAGGCCTGTGCAGGGAGCCAGTAACTCCTTCTGGGTTTCCCATGTGGGTGGTATGGGCCCAACTATTTGGGCCATCTTTTGCTGCTTTCCTAGGTCATTAGCAGGGAGCTTGATCAGAAGTGGAGCAACAGGGGCAGGAATTGGCACCCATTTGGGATTGTAAGCATCCCAGGTGGTGGCTTAACCTGCTACGCCACAACCCAGGCCCCAACATTCCTTAAATAAAGGGCAGATACTCTGTGTATATGGTTAGCCTGCTACCATATATTTTATGTACTAACTGTGTAGGAAGCAGCAAAGATTCATTTGGTTGCTTAAGAACTCAGTTCTTATTTTCTCCTAAACAGAGGCTCTTCCTACTTCCACACAGGCAGAGACAGCTGAGGTCACTTGCAGCAAAAGCAGTGGTTTTCCCGAAGAGATTTTGAATCACCAGGAACACTTGCACAACCACCTGGCAGAGATCCTAGTACTCTGTACCACGTAGCGTGGAGGAATTCATTTTAGCATGAAAAATTTTAAAGGCATTTGTTACCAACAGACTATGTTATCCAAGAAAGAACTACATCTTGATAAGCTAAACAGAATAGAATTGAAGTAAAAGGCATTTCCCTACATTTGAAAGAATTGATGCATTGTGTGGAGTAACTTAAAATTGATAGAGATAAATTGAAATGTAATTAATGTTGGGAAATGCCTTTCAATTCAATGAGTTTGCTTTTATGCTTGATGTTTGATACTGATTTGCATTTCCTGAAAGTAACTAGGAAGTGAGTTGATTTTATATGATAATTAAAACATGTCACCAGAATTAAAAGTGGAAAAGTACATTCTCCTGTAATGTATGTAAGAGTATTTATGATTATAAAAGTTTTTTAAACCAAAATAAACATCTTTTAATTATATTTCACAAGCTTCAACATTTTTAAAAATAATTTTTATTTACTTTTAATTATCTGAAAGGCAGAGTGACAGAGAGAGAGGGGGACAGAGAGAAAGAAAAATCTGCCATCTCTTGGTTCACTCACCAGTTGCTCTCAGCAGTTCACACTGGGCCAGACTGAAGCCTAGAACCAGGAACTCAACCTAGGTCTCCCATCTAAGAGGTGGTAGCCCATCTACTTGAGCCTTTACGTGCTATAACCCAGGGTGCACATTAACAGGAAGCTGGAACAAGGAGTAGAACCAGGATTCAAACCCCAAGCACTCTGAAATGGAATGTAGACATCACAAACAGCAACTTAACTACTACCCAAACTCCCACTCTCCACAATGATCTTTTGAAGTGCACTGAACTTGTATTTGGGTGGGGCTGAGTCAAGTGTTCAACATAACTATTAGCTATACCAAATTATTCCATGTAAACTAGCAAGATAGGGAATTAGGACACAACAATGGATAACATTACACCAACATTTACTTGCATTAGGAGAATATTTTTTTGGTGGTGATCTTAGCTTTAATGACAATGTATGGCAGCATCTAATATCTTGACTGTCCCAACTTTTGTATCTGTTTGCACAAACACTCATACACACACACACACATACCCCTCAACCTGGGGTACATACACTTTTAATATCTCATTTTACAGATGGAAGCTGAAGAACAGAGAAATTCACACCTAGTAAGTGGAGAAACCTGGATGCAAACTAGGACAGTTTGACTCCAGAGTCTCTCTGCTCATAAGCACTATGCAATATTGCTGTGGTGATTGATTGGTAAATTTCTTAAATGGTCTTAAATTGCTCTTATCTGATAGGTCAAGGAGGTAAAACACTATAGAAAACTGATCAGTGTGAGAAAATTATCCCTAAAATCCTCTTACCTCTCTTAAATTTATCCCTTTGGGGGGAAAAATGTGGTCCTAACATTTGGTTAGAATTATGTCTACCGTATTATTTGGGAAGGATGTCTAGTAGTCTAATAGCCTATTATTTTGAAGAGATTAAGCATTTTTCTTTTGGAAGAAAAGATACATTGTTATTTCATACTCTTCTTAAGAGGCTCCTGCCTCTAGATATAATTAAAGTACTAATTTTTAAGAATTGGGTTTTCCAAAGATAAACTCTGAAGAGATTCCTTGACAAGAGTCCTTCTCCTGGGAACATCTTTTCTAATATTAAGTCATTCATCAAATATTTGAGAGTAGATGGAGCTCCAGGCTTCCAGCTGGGTCAGTTCCTGGAACCCACAAAATTCAGAGGCCATGGTGCTGAGTGAAGTGACTTGTACAGGCTTGGATGGAGACTACATAGGGAGGCACTTTCAGGTCTCTTTCACAAAAGTCATGAAGAGTCACAGAATCTGAACTTAGTTGCTCCTCACAGCTGAGCCCCAAACCTCCCACTGGGGTACACTGTAATTATCGTACTCTAGGATTTTTCTTCATGAAATAAACTATTGGTGCAAGGATCTTTTGGCAGTATCACATAAAATCTACATTTACTAGGATTTAGACAATCAGTATTTATTATACTGAGGCACACATTGGTAAATTTTCTCTTCCTCTGTCCCATGTAATGGCATATTAAAGCCGATTTAAGTATATCTATGATTGAGAATATATATAAAGAAGAAATTTCTCCAGACAGACAACATGTGTTAAGTACTATCAAAGTAGAGTAGATTAATTTAAAATTGGAAAATTCTCACTTGACTTAATTTTCGTATGTTTGTAATAAATATTTCAAGATGAAAATTATTAGAAATGTATTATGTCATCAATAATGTCATTATCCAAAGCAGTTTCTCTTCTGTCTGCCCTCAACTCTCAAATGATTACGCATGTTTGAGTCTCTGCAGGCAGGCAGGCAGGTGAAAACATTCTGATAGTATGAAGGGGTCAGAGTGAGGTTTTTGAAACAGGAAGAAAGGCTGTCTTGTGTGCTGGGAGCCAGGAACTATGTGTGCTGTGGCACCACAATGAAGCTGGAGTTTCACTCATTTATTCATTGAACAGTGTGTACTGAGTCCCTACTGTGTGCTAGGCAATTGGGTTAAGATTGTTCTGAAAGTTCCATGGGTAGAAGCAATTCGTAGATAATAATGATAAGATAATTAAAATGTAAATTTAGTTAGTTTTTATGACCTCAACAATTGATTTGCATAAAGCACTTTCTTTCTTCTCTTTGTGTAATCCAAAAGAGATTAAAATCTATTTGGGTAATTAATTGTTTTCTTCATTCATCATCCTCAGCATATTTACTAGTGAAAAAAATTCAAGCATTAAAAAAGTTTGCAATTCAATTTTTAAAATTCATAACTGAATTTTAGATAAAGTAACATCATGGAAACATTCATAGCTGTCATTATACTTTCTATTGTGGATGTACCCAGAGAAATATATGAATCTGACTTTAAAAAATTGTATTCTAATTTTTCATGTCAAGGTGATCTTTTGACATGTCTCCCAAGGACTTTCAGACATTTATAAAATAGGTGGTATTTCCTAACTGCCTTACAAACACTATTTTATGTAAAAGAAGTTACTATTCTTGAATTTAATACACAAAACCTATTTTTTAATCTCATATCACCATTGACTTAGACCTAGAGCATAATATGATGAAATGGTACATTTTGGGGTGGGCATTGGCACAGCAGTTAAGATACTGCTTATGACATCTGCATTCCATATCAGAGTGCCTGAGTTCAAATCCAGGCTCTGCTCCTGATTCCAGCTCTTGCTAATGCACACCTTGGATGGCAGCAGTGGTACCTTAAATAGTTGGGTCCCCGCGGTATATATAGGAGACCCAGACTGAATTCATATGTCCTAGCTTGCATCTGGCCCAACCCTGACTGTCACAGACATTTGGGGAGGTGAACCAGCAGAGGGAAGATATTTCTTTCTCTCTCTCTTTAAATTAATAGTAAATAAAATGTTTAAAGAAGAAAAAGTATATATTAGTTTTCAACGGGTTCCTAATTGAGTTATTTTTTCACAATGAGACTTTCTAGGCAAAACCAAGTTGAAAATCAGATATAAAATGTAGAGATAAATTGCTATAAAGATAGAAGCAATAAATCATGGCATGTTATCAAATCATAAAGGAAGGAAGCATCTACACTTTTAAATTACTAATATGTTATAGAAAATGCAACTCTTAAATTTTGAATTAGTAGCCTAAACATTTGGTATAAATTATTGTATATACTGTTTTGTATAAATTATGTCATATCTCAAGGCAGTGTTACTTTTATTAATTGAGGTCTTTGGAATTTACATCATAAAATTATACTTAACATACAAAAATAACAATTAAGTAATCTTCTATTGGTTACTCTATTTTGGTCTCTGACTCCAAGGGCTTTGTGGGGATAGTGTATGATTATATAATGCAATGTCCATGTATTATGCTTTATAATTTTTGAAATCAAAATACTCAATCAACATTAATTAGGAGATATTGTGCTGTAATTTCTGAATGCATGTACAATGGTTAGTCTTCTAAATTGTGTGCAATTTTCCTTTTCTTTCAAACTTCCATATGGAGCTTTCCCTATTATATATTAAATTGAGAGGCAGTTAGTTTCACATTCTGGGCATCCAAACATCAGATTTTTTTTTTCATATTTTCATGTGTAGTATGCAAAGTGTGTCCACTTTTGGAAAACTTATCCTTGTAATTTTTCCATAGCATATGCTTTGGGGGTCTCTTGTAAGAAATTTGGAGCTATTCCTTTTGGTTTTATAAATTCTGTCTAAGGGATTCTAAGCCACATTTAATTACACATGGTAGAAAAGCCTCATGTGCTAATGTTCTTCTGGTTGACCCATCGTGAATTCCTGCTAAAATTTTCATAAGCCTTGGAGACAATTCTCTAGAGTATCCCCCAGAGCATTTCCTGGACACCAGTGATGCAAGAGTTTGCCATCCCACTGATGGGTGTCCCAGAGCACCCCAGGAATAATATGCCCATTCCCTGAGAGCTGCTCATGGACCATGATGGTACTATAAATGGCTGAAATGTAATGCAGCTTCCCCTCCAACTTCCTCCAACTCAGCCTAATGGAGATTTAAGATCCATTAAGAGCTCTTTGCTGCATGTGCAATTTCTATTGATCAGATTGACTCATTTCATTTTAGCCAATGATCCTATTACAAAAGCTGCCTCTTTCCAGTGTTTTACTGGCACAGGGAAATCTACATGTACTCTATTTTGTAACAGGCAGTACAGAGAAGCTCATTGGCTAGAGTTGTGTTTTCTAGTCCTTGCAAATCATTTGCAGCACATGACCCTTAAAAGTTTTCAGGAGTTATTTTCATTCATGCTTATGCTTAAGGTTGAGACATAGGTTAAGTTCATGTAATTCATTTTAAACAAGAGTTGACCATGAAACTATGTTAACCACAATACGGAGGTAGACAATACTCAGTATGAGCAACACTGTGACTTAAAAATGAGGTTTCCCTGATTAGAAACCTATCAGGAAAGCAGCTGGAGAAAGGAAATATCTGTTTACAGTGACAGACTTGTTAAATTAATAGTTATCTTTGTTTGTAAAAAGAGGTGTTAAGTATGTTGCAGTATGATTGTTTTAGTGCCCAGCAGTAAGCTGGGGCATGGGCTTTAAACATATTGAAGAAGTGGATGTTCAAGAGGAAGTTTAGGGTCAAGGAAAAGAGTAGATAAGGACAGAGTCTTTATCCTTTATCCTGAATGAAGTTCTTTACTTAATTATATGAACATATTATATGGAGTTAATGACTCCCATTTGCAAGATACTTTGTAGTTCCAAAGTATTTTCACACAGATGCTGAGTAAATCCTACTACCATTTACTGAATACTTACAACTAACTTTTGACATGTACATACATTGTGACATCTAATCCCTTTAACAATGCTGTAAACTTTGAATTACTACCACCTTCACTTTTTACACGAAGAGATAAAGACATAGATAAGTCAATGATTTGGCCAAAGCCTTGACCTGAAGTCTGGTTTCAGACGCAAGTGTGACTGGTTTCAAATGAAGTTTTCTCCCTTCCTTCCCTCCTTGTTTCTTTTTTGACTGCTTCCCTCTTTGCCTTCCTTCCCTGATAATGATGTCACTGGCTGGATCTATCAACTACCTTGTTCATCAGAGATCAGCAGTCTATCCTGAGTATCCAAAGTGAATGGTGCCAGTGTCAGAATTTGAACTTAAATTGAGTGATATAGTCATATAGTCTATCACTTTCTCAGGTAGTGTTGAAATCAACGTTTGGATTAAGCTGTGGCATGTTTTTATATCTTTTTATGCCATCAGAGAAGTGAATTTTTAGAGGTGAAACTCATTACCAGTCACTGGAATCCTGACTTTAACTCTATTATATTTTTTGTTAAATATTATTTATTTGAAAGATCTCTCTCCCTCTCCCTCCCTTCCTTCCCCCCACCCCTCGCTCTGTGTGTGTGTGTGGTGGGGGTATTCCATCCATCGGTTTGCCCCCGAAATGTCCACAGCAGATAGTCCAAACCCAGGAGCCAAGAACAACATTTGGGTGTCCCCAGTGTGTGTAGTAGGGACCCAAGTACATTAGCAGGAAGTTGGATATAAACTGGAAGATCCAGGACCCAAACCAGCACTTTAACACAGTATGTTTGCGTTGCAAGTGGAGGCTTAAGCCATTGTGCCACAACACTGATACCAACATTACTATTTTTTAAAAATCTGTATAATATTTTACCCTCGTTATTTGTTAAGAGGTTATAATATTTGCCAATCTTCATCAATGCAATAGCCTTAGAATTTTGTTTATGAGACTTGTCTTAAATGGAAAAAATATGGAAAATTCCTTTAAAGATATCATTCTTTACTTATTTTGAGACAGCAGGAATTCATTGAATTACCTTCATGACCAGAAAACTCCTGAATAGAAAGTTGACATGGGTTCTACAACAAGATAAATAAGTAATTATTAAATTTATGCCCAAAATCACAAATTCAGTCTGGGAATTTGTGTATTTTTGTATTTTGTTTCATTGTGTGTGTGTGTGTGCGTGTGTGAATTTTATTGGACTGCCTCAAAAGTCCAATGAACTGATTTTGAAAGATCTATGAACTACCTTTCTTTGGAAAAGTTGTTATTTCGATTATGTGAAGCTGGACAAGCGTATGTTAAGTTTATGCACATGTATCTCCCTTTGTAGGTGAATTTGAACTACAGTAGGTGATTTTTGTTAAAAACAACAAATTTCAACTAAGAAGCCAAAGGAAAAAATTCAGTTCAGCATGTTCTTAAGCAAGAAGTAAGTGATGGTGATCAGGTTCCTAGAGCATTCTCATTGTGGAATATTGAATGTGCCCACATTCTAGCTTCTTGTGGCTTAACTCCCTGATGATGCTACCCACAACACTTCATATATAGTATGAAAGTGATTTAAAATCATAAAGAAAGTATAAATATTATTCCATATTTAAAAAGTTTAGATGTGTTTTGGAAAATGTGTGTCTCCCAGGAATAATTGATTGCTGATAGAAACAAGTAATGATTTGGGCTGAAAAATGGACTAATATCAGAAAAAAAAAGTTTTTTTTCTTGAAAATTATAGTGACTGACTTGGACTGTGGTAAGTTTTTTAAGGCTTTTAAGAAATGTGCCATTTATATTTACCAAATATAAACAAACCATATTTTTCTTATTTCCTCATCTCTGAATAACATTTCAAGATAATTTCTGAAGGAATATGTATTTTGAGACATTGTATTTTGACATCTGAGAACTGCTTCAAATGACCATGTCTTTCTTTTACTTAAAAGTGATGTTAAGGGTGTTGGTGCTGTGGCGTAGTGGGTAAAGCCACCACCTGCAGTGCCAGCATCCCATATGGATTCCGGTTCAAGTCCCACTGCTACATTTCCAATCCAGCTCTCTGTTATGGCCTGGGAAAGCTGTAGGGCCAAGTCCTTGGACTCCTGCACCCACATGGGAGACCTGGAAGAAGCTCCTGATTCCTGCCTTTGGGTCAGCAAAGCTCCAGCCCTTAAGGTCATCTGGGGAGTGAACCAGCAGATGGAAGATTCTCTCTCTCTCTCTCTCTCTCTCTCTCTCTCTCTCTCTCTCTCTCTCTCTCCTCTGTCTCTCTGTAACTCTGCCTCTCAAATAAATAAATAAATAAATAAATAAAATCTTTAAAAAAAGCGATGTTAAGAGAAAGATATTCCTTCATCTGCTATATGTTCAGAAGAAACAAAACCTCAGAACCAAGAAATGTCCTTCAGCTATGTTGGATATATAGGGTTAAGATGTGAGTGGTACATGAAAAGATCAAAACTTGGGGTCGGTATTTGTTTAAGTGGTTCAGATGCCACAGTATGTTACATTTTAGAGTGCTTGGGTTTGATTCCTAGCTCAGGCTCTTAATCCTATTTTCTGCTATTGCATACTGTGAGAGGCAGCAGAGGTGGCTAAAGTAATTCATTTTCTGCCATCCATGTGAGAGACCTGGATTAAGTTTCTATCTCTTGACTCCAGCCCTGGCACTGCCCCAGGCATTATGGACATTTGGGTAGCAAACCAGCCAATGGGAACTTTCTCCCCCATCCTCTCTCTCTCTCTATCTCACTCTTCTCAAAAAATAAGTTTTAAAAAGACCAAAAGTTTAGGGGTGAACCCTAAAGCAAATTAATTATGTCTCTACCACTCAATAGAACTAGGAAGCTCACCAGTTTCCTGCCTCCACAGGAAATTCTATGCAAGTCTGTTAGGTTTTCTGGATTCCTGAAGATAACAAGGCTTCAGGTACTTTTAATTACAAAAGTAGTCTTATTTTAGTAGGGAAATTACCTAGTCTATTGTAGTGATGACAACCTGGAACTTTCTTGGAGATGAAAGCTGTTTTCCTCCTCCAGTTTGAGATGCTGCAAATGGGAAGCTGTGGTAGGGAAGGGAGATTGGGGTACCTTCTCTGGTTCTCTATCTGACACTTTGTCTGCTGTGCAGCTCCTCTTGGGATTGACTGTATTTCTTCCATGGCTAGAATCGAAGGAGGGAGGCAAGTTAGGGGCCCTGAATAGCCTTACTTGGCTCGAACTACAGCTGTCTGGAGTTGACATTCTCTTAGCTTAGTGAGTACTTAAATGGGTAAATATGGAAGCGCATTGCGAGATCCTAAGAAATCCTAACACTGCTGATCATCTTTCAACTTAAAACAAAAGGGCATTTGTGCAGTGTCTCTCCAGGGGTACTTGATCATAACCTTTGTGAGTTCTGAATCTTTTTTTTTTTTAAAATTTTTTGCCAGGCAGAGTTAGACAGTTGGAGAGAGACAGAGAGAGTTATAGACAGTGAGAAAGAGATAGAGAGAAAGGTCTTCCTTCCGTTGGTTCACTCCCCTAATGGCCGCTATGGCTGGTGCTGCACCGATTGGAAGCCAGGAGCCGGATACTTCCTCCAGCTCTCCCATGTGGGTGCAGGGACCCAAGCACTTGGGCCATCCTCCTCTGCCCTCCTGGGCCACAGAGAGCTGGACTGGAAGAGGAGCAACTGGGACTAGTACCCGGTGCCCCAACCAAGACTCGAACTGGGGGTGCCGGTACCCCAGGCAGAGGACCAGCCAAGTGAGCCACAGCACAGGCCATGAGTTCTGAATCTTAATCCAGTACCCCACTTTGTCATGAGGAAGAATCTTTGGTATCTATCATTCTATGTTCTGACTTCTGGACCTGAGCCAAAACAGAGATAAAATGAATCATTTTTATATTCTGCTACACATAAAAGAAAGATTTTGAAAATTGGATGGGTGTTTGACATAGTGGTTAAGATGCCTGTGCCCTGGGGCCGATGCTGTGGTGCAGCGGATTAACGCCCTGGCCTGAAGCACCAGCATCCCATATGGGTGCCAGTTCTAGTCCTGGCTGCTCTTCTTCCCTTCCAGCTCTCTGCTGTGACCTGGGATAGCAGTGGAGGATGGCCTGGGTCCTTGGGCCCCTGCACCTATGTTGGAGACCCAGAGGAGGCTCCTGGCTCCTGACTTCAGATTGGTGCAGCTCTGGCTGTTGCGGCTATCTGGGGAGTGAACCAGTGGATAGAAGACCTCTCTCTGTGTCTCTACATCTCTCTGTAACTCTAATTTTCAAATAAATAAAATAAAATGTTAAAAAAAAATGATGCCTGTGCCCTATTTCAGAATGCCTGGGTTTGAGTCGCAGCTCTGTTCTTCATTCTAGTTTTCAGCTAATGCAGCAGATTATGACTCAAGTACTTGGGTCCCTATCACCCACATGGGAAACCCACATGGAGTTCCAGGCTTCTGTCTCCATCCTTATCCCAGCCCTGGTTGTTGTAGGCATTTGAGGAATGAATCAGTGGATGGGAGATCTCTCTTGTGCTCTCTCACTCTTGCTCTCTCCTTCTCCTTTTAAATTAAAAAAAAAATGAAAATAATATTCTGCTACTTTCAAAGAATGAACAAAGCAGTTCTGTACACTGAAGAGAGCACTGGAATGATAATCATCATCAGCATCTGCTTGGCTCTGTGCTCTTTGCTCCTCCCCAGCACACTGATCATCCTATTTTATAGAGAAGGAAATGAAACTGAAAGAGGGTGCATACCTTCTCACAATCTGGTAGCTAGTAAGAGGGAGTGAATTAAGTATCATTATACCAATGTTTTAGAAACATAAAATCTTGAGCCATACCCTAGACCTACTGAACCAGGCCTTGCAATCTTGGTTTAAGAAGCCTTCCAGGTGATGCTGGTACACAATGCTCAAGTATAAAATCCCTGCAGGATAGCAGACACTGGGAAATCTAAGTTCTCATCTTTGCTTTAGCACTGATCCTACAAAGGTGCTTCAGAAAGTTCATGGATATTGGAATTAAAGGCAAGTTTATTCTGTTAAAAAAAATGACATCCAAGTAGAGTTTTTCCATAATATGCATTTTCTATGATATTTTTAGAAGACAATTGATGTACTAATAGGTACAGAATTGTCTTTCTCAAGTGTTTTTTTCAGGTAGATATTATTGAGAGCAGATGGTTAATTTGAAGTGCACATGCTCTTATCACTAAGCAAATTATCTTTTTAGAAAGACAAATCAGCTCTACTGAACTGAATATATTTGGGTCTAAAACAAAATGACAATATGAACCAATGGGATCTTGCGTTCTGTTTGAGAAGTGAAATTTCTAATCTACTTTCTCCTAAGACTTCTGAAATGTTGGATGATGAGAGCACTTATAGAGGTTTTGCCTAATGAAATCCACTTACCAATTCTTGTATATACTTTAAAATTTATTTTTGATTAAACATAGCATAATGTTGATAAGTGTGCTTAGAGATATACTTTACTAAATTTCATTTTAGCACTAAACCATTGACCTACATGGAACAATATGTGAATGTGTACTATGAAATGTACCATGTTCACTATGAGAATATTGTCAAAAAAATTCTTCCTTCTGTAACCTCTTTCTGAGAACTTAAATGAGGTACTTTATAAGGCCTTAGTCGCAGGAATAAGCTTACTGTTTTTGAGCATCTGAGTCCCTTTTTTTCTAAGAACATACAGAACAATATAAATCTACAGTATCATATTTTGACTCTTGTCTTATATGCTGAGTTGTGACCCCAAAATTCATGTGTTGAAGTCTTAACCCCTAGTACCTCAGAAAGTGACTGCAGATAGGGTCTTTCAAGAGCTAATTAATTTAAAAAAAGGTCAACTGGAGCAGACCCCATTCCATTATGATGAGTGTTCTTATGAAAATAGGAAATTAGGACACATACACACACAAATACACAAAGGGAAGACCATGTGAAGACACAGTGAGAAGACACCATGTGCAAGCCAAAGAGAGAGACTTCAGAGGAAACCAACCTTACAAATACCTTGATCTAGACTCCATAATTATGAGAAAATAAATTTCTTAAGTCACCAAGTCTATGGTGCTTTGTTATGTTATGATAGCCGTATTAGCCAGGGTTCTTCATAGAAACAGAGTCAACAGGACAGATATAGACTTGGAAGGTGATATTTATTATAGGATTTGATTCATGATTATGGAGGCTTAGATGTCCAATGATTTACTGTCTGCACACTGGAGACCCAGGGAAACCAGTGGTGCAAATCATTCTGAGTCAAAGGCCTTAGAACTAGGAGCATCTATATTTGCAGGCAGAAGACGGATGTCCCAGCTCAGCAAAAGAGAAATAATTTGTCCTTATGGGGGCTGATGCTGTAGCATAGCTAGTAAAACCACCTTTGGCAGTCCTGACATCCCATAAGGGTGCCGGTTCAAGTCCTAGCTGCTGCACTTCCAATCCAGCTGTTTGCTATCACCTGGGAAAGCAGTGGAATATGGCCCAAGGGCTTGGGCCCTGGCACCCACATGAGAGCTCCTGGCTCCTGGCTTCGGATTGACCCAGCTCCAGCAGTTATGGCCATTGGGGAGTGAACCACCAGATGGAAGACCTCTCTCACTGCTTCTGCCTCTGCTTCTGCCTCTCTGTAACTCTGCCTTTCAAATAAATAAGTAAATTTTAAAAAAAGAAAGAATTTATCCTTCTTGCCTTTTTATTCTGTTCAGGTCCTTAACTGACGGTTAGATTATGCTGTCCCACGTTGGTGAGGTCAGATCTTTACTTCACTGACTCAAATGCTAACCACTTCTGGGAACATCCTCATAGACACATCCAGAAGTTAGTGGCCAGCGCAATAGTTTGGATATTAGTTTTGGTGTCCTCCAAAACTGTGTTAAAGATTTGGTTTCCAGAGTGTTGCTCTTGGGAAGTGAAGGAATTGTTAGAAGGTGAGGCTCAGCAAGGAGTCTTTAGGCCATTGATGGTATGACCTTGGAAAGTAGTTTTCATAAGAGAATTGCTATAAAAGCCTAAGTTTGGATCTGGTCTCTCTCTTTCTCTTTGTTCCCTATCTTACCATGTCAGTCTTCCTCCCCACGCATGCTGCCATTGCCACCTGGCACCCTCAACAGATCAAAGAAAAAAAAAATGAAGCTTCCCAATCTTGAATTTGAGCCTTCAAAACTGTGAGATAAATAAACCTTCTCTCTCTCTCTCTCTCTTTTAGTCAGGCAGAGTTAGACAGTGAGAGAGAGAGAGACAGAGAGAAAGGTCTTCCTTCCATTGGTTCACCCCCCAAATGGCTGCTACTGAAGCCAGGAGCCAGGTGTTTCCTCCTGGTCTCCCATGCGGGTGCAGGGCCCAAGGACTTGGGCCATCCTCCACTGCCTTCCCGGGCCACAGCAGAGAGCTAGATTGGAAAAGGAGCAACTGGGACAGAATCTGGTGCCCCAACCAGGACTAGAATCCGGGGTGCCGGCACCGCAGGCAGAGGATTAGCCTAGTGAGCCGCAGTGCCAGCCTAAACCTTTTCTCTTTATAAAGTTAGTTGCATCCAGTATTTTGTTATGGTAATGCAAAAGCTGACTAATTCAGTAAGCCTTCTAGGCAAGTCTTAACCCAGTCAAGTTGACACATAAAATTAACCATAACAGCAGCCCAAGCAATTAGTACATTTTATGTTGGCTATTGCAATGCTAGATTCATGAACCAAGTCCAGCAAAAGTTAGAGAATTTCTTAATATTCTTTTCATGTGTTAGCCTTACTTCCAACTTTCGCTTTCTTGTTTGCTTTTTATCTATTTCCCTGTTTATTTATTTTTTCTCATGCTGCTGTCATACTCGTTAGGTACCATATTGCATATGGCACCCCCTGTTGGGCTGTCTATTGCATTTACTGTACAACTTGCTTGGGAGAATTGGATGGATTCCTGACTTCTTCCTGGAGCCAAGTGAAAGGCACAGGCACTGACTCCAGGCTTAGGGTGATATTCTGGCATGTGTTTCCCTTCTATCTCCTGTGTGTTTCCAGTCTACCCAGACTGTACCCTTTCTCTTGAACCCAAGTTACAACACTCAGACTTTCTGTTTGGAGGCAGCCATGCCTGTTGCTGGTATCTGTCTTGAAACTGACTGAAATGAATGTTTTAACTGGGGGATTCCAACTAATCAGGCACCCTTGAGGTACCATTCCTGCTTTGAAATTCGATCTCTTCTGACTGCAGAATACCCTCAGAATTGCTCCTGTTCTTTTATGTAAGAATTTATTTTGTATGTCCTAGATGATAGCTTTCCTATATGTTTGTGTTTTTTTTTTTTTAAAGAAAATTTACTTACTTATTTGAAAGGAAGAATCACACACACATCATCATCATCATCATCATCATCATCATCATCGACATCATCATCAGCTTTCATTAGCTGGTACACTCTCCAAATGCCAGCAACAGCCAGAGCTTAACCATGCTGATGCCAGGAGCCAGAAACTCCATCTGGGTCTCCTATATGAGAGGCAGGAACTCAAATGCTTGAGTCATCATCCTCTGTTTCCTAGGTGCATTAACAGGAGTCTGGATTGGAAGCAGAGCAGCTGGACTTGGAACTAGCCCTCTGATATGGGATGCATGGGTCCCAAGCAGTAACTTAATACACTGCAGCACAATATCATCTCTGTTGGTATATATTCTTGAGCTTTCTTTATCCCCTCTGTTTTTCAATGATTTCCCTTAGTTTCTGAGACAGTGTGAGTTCCCCTTTTTGTTTCAAACACATACTCTCTCTCACACACACATATAAAATTTAAACATACAAATGAATATGTATTTAAATTTTGTTTGGCATAATAAAAATTATATAAATATAATGTATTTCTATATTTAAATTTTATTTAACAACTAGTTTCTGGGAGTAGGGGTTTAGCTAGTGGTAAGGATACCTGCATTTCACATCAGATGACTGGGTTTAACACCCAGCGCTATCTCCCGACTTCAGCTTCCAGCTAAATCTAGGTAGCAGCAATGATGGCTAAGGTGATTGAGTTCCTGTCAACCAGCTGGGAGACCTGGATTGCATAATGGTGCCCAATTTTGGCCTTGGCCCAGCCCCATATATATCAGGGATTTGGGGAGTGAACCAGCAATAGGAGCGCTTTCTCTCTGTCTCTGTCTCTCTGCCTCTCAAAGCAATAAATAAAATTTAAGGAAAAAATATTTTTTTATTAAACTTTTATTTAATGAATATAAATTTCCAAAAAACAGCTTATGGATTACAATGGCTTCCTCCGTCCCATAACTTAACAATTTGACACTCTTGTTTATGGCGTCAGTAATCTCCCTAGGCTCTAGTCATGAATTGCCAAGGCTATGGAAGCCTTTAGAGTTCACCGACTTTGATTTTATTCTGATAGGGTCATAGTCAAAGTGGAAGTTCTCTCCTCCCTTCAGAGAAAGGTATCTCCTTCTTTGATGGCCCCATTCTTTCCCCTGGGATCTCACTCCCAGAGATCTTTCATTTAGGTCTTCTTCTTTTTTTTCTTTTCCATGGTGTCTTGGCTTTCCATGCCTACAAAACTCTCATGGGCTCTTCAGCCAGATCCGAATGCCTTAAGGGCTGATTCTGAGGCCAGAGTGTTGTTTAGGACATCTGCCATTCTATGAGTCTGCTGTGTATTTTGCTTCCCATGTTGGATCCTTCTCTCCCTTTTTGATTCTATCAGTTAGTATTAGCAGACACTTGTCTTGTTTGTGTGATCCCTTTGACTCTTAGACCTATCAGAGCCATCAATTGTGAACTGAAATTGATCACTTGGACTAGTGCGATGGCATTGGCACATGCCACCTTGATGGGATTGTGTTGGAATCCCCTGGCACATTTCTAACTCCACCATTTGCGGCCAGTCCGATTGAGCATGTCCCAAATTGTACATTTCCTCCCTCTCTTTTTCCACTCTTAGATTTAACAGGGATCACTTTTCAGTTAAATTTAAACACCTAAGAATAATTGTGTGTTAATTACAGAGTTCAACCACTAGTACTAGAACAACAACAACAACAACAACAACCTCAAATACTAAAAAGGATAAAGTATTACCTTGTACATCTAGAGTCAGGACAAGAGCTGATCAGGTCATTGTTTCTTATAGTGTCCATTTCACTTCAACAGGTTTCCCCTTTGGTGCTCAGTTGTCACCGATCAGGGAAAACAATACTTTAAAGATTTTGTTTGGGGAGAGGGAGATTCTGGAATAAACTTACTTGATCATTATAAAATGGAATTTTCCTTGCCTTTATATCCTGAAACATAGAGTACTTTGTAAGTAGCTGTACTTGCCTTTTTTTAAAAAAAAAAAAAAAAAGAGAGGAGAGGTAAAGAGAAAGAGAGAGGTCTTCCATCTGATGGTTCACTCCCCAGTTGGCCACAATGGCCAGAACTTCGCCAATCCAAAGCCAGGAGCCAGGAGCTTCTTCCAGGTCTCCCACACACGTGCAGGGGCCCAAGGACCTGGACCATCTTGTACTGCTTTCCCAGGCCATAGCAGAGAGCTGGATGGGAAGTGGAGCAGCTGAGTCTCGAGCTGGTGCCCATATGGGATGCCAGTGCTTCAGGCCATGGCATTAACCTGCTGAGCTGCAATGCCAGCCCCTGCACTTGCCTTTTGGAACAAGTTTATTTATACATACATAAACATGTAACTAGTGGAGCAGACCCTATGACCCTATGCATTACTTGGAGCAGGTTTTTTCTTTAACCTGTTTATACTTGCTTCTTTAAATCTAAAAAAAAATATGAAATTCCTAGGGTTCTTAGAAGATACGAATGTAATCCAGCTCTTGTAACTATATTAAGTCCCACCTTACTGTGGTGATTTATACAAAAGACACACATGCCTTTACAAAAATGTTGAACAAAGTGGTAAATTGTTTTGAGGGGCTTGCCAAAGGGGTTATAATCCTCAACACAATCCCAAATTTTCTTTAGTACCTTCTTTAGATGTCTCCTTCGTTGAAATCTCACTCAATGAGCTGGATGTTCTCCTAAAATCTCTCTTCTCTAGTTCTCTCAGAATACTTGCTCACTTCCTACACACCCCCTCCTTCTGTCTCCCTCTGTTTCCATCATGCTATTTCTTGTTTAGTCAATCAGACTCCTCTACTCACCCAATCCATTTATCAGCAAAGCAGCACACGTACTGAACCTTCTGTAGAAGACAAGTAAGGGCAAAGGCTTTGGAAACGCAGACTTTAATATCTTTGTTCCTGTCACATAAGATGCAGCAACCCCATATAGACGTATAATGTAACCTATGAGCTTTGTCAGAGGTGCCATTTTCAATGGGAAATGTACAAGGAGACAGGAACAAATTAGCTTCCTTTGCTTCCCAGGGACCAATTTGTAGGAAGAAACATTTACAGACTGTCTAATGACCTTGCTCTCAGACGCTGATTGGAAACAAGAGTGCAACTAAGACTTACTGATTTATAACTGGAGACATTATTTCCCACTCTCAGTGTGATCTACACAGATGATGTTTCCATTGGCACATGATGATCATTAATGCACTCTGCTTGCCATCATCATGATGTGAATTAAAATTTTCAGAGTTGAAGTATAAAGTCATTGTTGAGGACCTGGTCTTGATGTCTCAGAGAGCTATGTTCCAGTTTGGACTCTCCATTTCTTGATGAGAGTCCTGGGGCTTGTTACTTAACCTTTTATGAGGCTTAGCATCTTTGTCTATACCCAGGGGTAATGTTAACACCTCCCTGAAAGCATTACTGAAACGTTAAGTAAGGTAACAGATGTAAGGAACAGTTGACATCACTTCCTATGGACCCAGGAATGTTCAAGGAGAGGCTGTGAGTCCAACCTCCCACCCTCCAACTCCCAATATGTGCTCCATACAATATTAAATATGTTATATTTAATAACATGTGCTGTACACTGACTCTGTTTTGGCCCTGTGTTACTCTCTGAAGATAAAGAGATGAACGGACATAGCTGCTGGCCTGGAGAAACTCACATTTTTCCTAGAGAATGAGAGTCTCACAAGCAAATAAGGAATTCCTATTGTTAAGCATTAAATCTGTGATTAGACTGTTAAGAAGGAAGAAAGGAAATAGTTATCAATTTTGCTTGGGTAGAAGGTGAGTGGGAAGAAATAGGATGAATCTGGATAATTAACTATTTCACAAAGATGTTAAAATTATCTGGGGGCCCAGCACTATGATGCAGTAGGTCAATCCTCCATCTGCAGCACTGGCATCCCGTATGAGCGCTGGTTTCAGTCCTGGCTGCCCCCCTTCTGATCCAGCTCTCTGCTAATGGCATAGGAAAGCAGTAGAAGACAGTCCAAGCACTTGGGCACCTGCAGCTGCATGGGAGACCCAGAAGAATCGCCAGGCTCCTGGCTTCGGATCAGCTCAGTTCTGGCCGTTGTGGCCATTTGGGGAGTGAACCAAAGCAGATGGAAGATCTTTCTTTCTGTCACTCTCTTCCACTGTTTGTAGCTCTACCTCTCAAATGAATAAATAAAATCTTAAAAAAAAACTATTTAGAGATTTCTGCAAAGGTATGTATTTAGCAGAAAAGAGGAGAAGAAGACTGAAAAGAACCAGGACCATGGCCAAGCTGGAGATCCATGCAGACCTGCTCCTCATAATTCCCCAGGAAATAAATCTTACTGTGTTCTAAATTGAGATCGCACAGATGGATGGAGGATACGTTCCACGTGCTGTATTTTATTAGATAGCTAATATTGCAGATTATGTCAGGTGGTTCTGAGCATTCAGATAACCATGCCTCAGTTCTGAGCAGGAGCTCTGGTTCTCACAAACATAGCTGTGCACTAGCCCTGTGGCATAGCTTGATGTTCTCAGGTGGAAGTAAGTTCTCTCTACCACTTGAAGGTTGCATTAGGCCTTCTGGCTTTGCAGTGTACAGATGCAGTCATCTTTCCTGCCTCAATGCCTCAGGTCACTTTGTATACTTTTGCTGCAACTCCCTGTCCACTTTCTCTCTTTTTAAAATTCAGTTCAAATAATACTTGGATAGGTTCCTTTTTCCTATAGGTGTTTTGATCAGCATAAGGCAATGACTGTGTCTTATGAGCTGTGTGTCCCTAACCTCTCTCACTCTCATTTTTTTTTTTTTTTGACAGGCAGAGTGGACAGTGAGAGAGAGAGAGAGAGAGACAGAGAGAAAGGTCTTCCTTTTCCGTTGGTTCACCCCCCAATCAGCACCGCGCTGATCCGAAGCCAGGAGCCAGGTGCTTCTGGTCTCCCATGTGGGTGCAGGGCCCAAGGACTTGGGCCATCCTCCACTGCCTTCCCGGGCCATAGCAGAGACCTGGACAGGAAGAGGAGCAACCGGGACAGAATCCAGTGCCCCAGCTGGGACTAGAACCCGGTGTGTGGGCACTACAGGCGGAGGATTAGCCTATTGAGCCGAGGCTCTGGCCCTCCTCACTCTCATTTAAGAATTCAACAAGTACTAGCAAATCATCTCTGTGACCCTGGTTTCCTTTTTTATTTTTTATAAAGTTTTATTTTATATATTTGAAAGGCAGAGTTACAGAGAGAGAGGTAGAGACACAGAGTTCTTTCATCTGTGGGTTCACTCCCCTAAATGGCCACAACAACCTGGGCTGGGCCAGGCTGAGGCCAAGAGCCAGGAGCTTCCTCCAGGTCTTCCAAGTGGGTGCAGGGACCCAAGCACTTGGGCCACTTTTTGCTGCTCTCCCAGGTGTATCAGCATGGAGCTGGATCATAAGTGGAACAGCCAGGACTTGAATTGGTGCACATTGGGGATGCCAGTGCCACAGGCTGGGGCTTTAACCTGCTGCACCACAGTGCCAGCCCCAGTTTCTGGTCTTAGCACAGCAGCAGGATGCTTGGACCAGAGTTATTTCAGTGAAAAGAGAGAGTTGGTTTTGCTTTTACTTAATAAAAATTTCAAAATTTAAATAAGAATTTTGGTTCTGATTTGCTTTGTGAAGATGAGAACAACCAGTTCATTTGTTTACAAAGGTAGACTGCTAGTTTCCTTAGTTACCCTGACCTGCTACTATTGCATAATAGCCATCCTAGCTGTGGGTGCTTGGTGTAGTGATTAATATGCCACTTAAGACATCGTCAACCCATATCTGAGTACCTGGATTTGGCTCATGGCTCCACTCCTGATTCCAGCTTCCTGCTAATGTGCAGCCTGGGAGGCAGCAGAAGTAGCTGAATTGTTTTGGTTCCTGCCACCCGCTTGGGAGACCCAGATGGAGTTCCTGGCTCAGGCTTCCCATTGTTGCAGGCATTTGGGGAGTGAACTAGTGAAATGGAGATCTCTGTCTGTCTGTCTCTCTACTTTTCAAATAAGTAAAATAAGTAAATAATTAAAAAAAATAAGTCATTATAAACTAAATTGGGAGTTAAATTTCCAGGCAATCTGGGGCACAGTTGTGAGTTTGGAGTTCTATGACGATATATATTTGAACAATGATATTGGAGTCAATCCAAAAGAATTCAGTCAAACATTTTGACTTGAGTTTGAAACTAAGAATGACAACATCCCCATCCAGATCCTTATCTTAAAAACAAACCCAAAAAATCAAAGTATATGTTCTTTTGATCTGGCAAGTTGACACAAATGATTTCAGCCATTGGTACCACGTGCTGCTTAAAAAGTAGCAATATATTATCTAAGATTCCAAATTTTTACTCTGTTGCTGAGCTGAATTGTCTTTTGAATGTTCCTAAGTGATCAGACATTTCCAGTGCAATGAATGCATTGCAATAATTCTAAGTGGGGTGAGAGTCCTGGAGCTTCTTGGCCATGAAGTGGAGACACAGGAGTGGGAGATATGAGTTTTCTCTTTTTCCACTATAATTTGTGATATGAGCAGGCAGTCTAGAAAAAAAAAATTGTTCTGAGGATATGAAACTGCGCTGAGTAAAATGTACACTTATTAAAATCATTTCAGTGAATTCTTCATAATGAAGTTTTTTTCTGTACTCTACAGTTTCAGTTAAAAGAGCTAACAGTTAAAACAAAAGACAAAATACCATAGAACGAGCTCATAACAGGAATTTATTCTCAAGCAAGTTTACTGTACATTCTGTTATCAAAACAAAATTAACTGAAACTCTTATTTATTCTGCTGCACAATAAAAGCCAATATGCAGACGATGTTTAGGTGCTGAGAGTTTCAAATACAAAAGATTTCCTTATATTTATGGCATAATTCCCTTACCAAGATGGGAAAATGAACTCAAATTCAAATCAGGAAGATGTTAGCAAAGATTGAAATTTAGAATTCTTCTCACTTTATAATTTTTAAGAAGATCTTTGGATTATTGTGATGTCCTTTGCCATAGAGTTTTCAGTTAATAGTGGCCTTTTTATTCCTAAGCACTTCACATCAACATAAGCTTATCTTTCAATTCTATTTTTCTTGAACCTTTTGAAGTCCCTTGTGTATATATATATATATATATATAGTGTACATATATATGTATATATGTAGTATACAAATTGTGTGTATAAATATATATGAAACATATATAAACATTATATCTAACATTTCTCATACTGTTCAGTGACTGCTGCTCTTGCTATAGAAACCCTAATTTCCTGCAGATTTAAGATGGTATGTTTCCAGTGCTTGTGGGAGATCTGGATTGAGTTCTGAGCTCTTGGATTCATTAGGTGGAGGGTATTTTATGAATGAACCAGTGGGTGGGAGTGCTATCTCTCAACTACATTATTTTTAATAGAAAAATTCAAAGAATAAAAAAGAGTGTTAATTGATTCAGAAAAATTTTATTGCCTCTCTAAACCAGGTACTATTTTAGTTACTATGCGTTCATGAAGAAAACACAGGCCTTAGAATCTAGTGGTTATGCATTTGGTTGTTTGATAAGCCCACTGTGAATACTTCTACATCTGAGAAAGCCTAATCAGGATAATGTTCCTTGTTCAGGCTAGTACTTTTATAGCTGAAAGTGTCTTGTGAAGACACATTGAGCAATGTTCCTACAGAGTGTGAAGAATGGAAATGTGGATAAATTATCACATCTAGAGACTTTACAGACAAAATACACTTCCTAATGTACCTTTTAAAAATAAACACAGCCATAATTGTATATGGATGCCAACAGGCACACAAACACCTCTTACTATGATCTCCCATTAATAACAGCACTTAAACTGTGGACAGTTGAGGTTTTACCATTCGAAAGTTCTTGAGACACATTCTTCATGGTGTGAAGTAGTTGAGGAAGTTGCTCTTTCTGTTTTACAAATCTTTGGGTTTTCAAAGGCCACACAGTAAGTTAGTTGTATAACTGGAACAAACATTCAAATCCTTCAGCCATGCATCCACCTTGGTTTCCTGGGCACCTTAATGTCGTTCTTCTCCTAGGCTTCTCTGGTTGAGCATGTGATGGTGATCCCTGAATATTTTGCTTTTAAAATTATCATAGTTAAAGTAATGTGTGTCGATTTGATAGATAGTCTCATGTCCTGCTGCAACGTCTTCAGCAAGAATATTAAGAATATTCGTAGTTACTGGAAGTTCTTGCATTTGAATTTGAACTAACGCCCAGACTCTGACCTATTTTATTCTTGATCAAAATAGGTGGCAGCTTTCATTAAGAGTGGGACATGAATTACAAAAATTGTTATCCTGGCCAAATTCCAATGCAGGCAATCATATAATGGCAATTTTCAAATGGACAAAATTAATTACTTGGAAAATAAAATCAGCATCTGGATTTTCAGACAGGAATGAAACAGGACTCACTAAATTAAATCCCGCCTGACCACCATGTGTCCATCACCCAACCTGTGTATCTGTCTCCAGCTTCAAACTAATCAGGAGCAAGGAACAACCATACCTTAACCCCGGAAGTCCCCTACTATCTTGATAGAGACTTCCCCAACCTACACACATGGCCAGAGTAGCCTTCCACCAGAATGACCCTCCTGGGTAGCAGTAGTGAGCCACACTGCTGTCTTGACTCTGTTATATGCAAAAAAAACCAACAGTGCCTGTGCACAACATTGAACAGAATGCAGCCCCCAGTGTCATGTACCGAGGGGAAATCTCCACACCTCCCCAAATGCGTAAAAGCATCTGTTTAGCTCCCATCTGAGAGCCAGTTGGCAGATCCTCTTCCTGCTGTGCTGTCTTTCTTATGCTGGAACATAAACTCTAAAAACTTTGGGCTACATATTGGCCTTTTGTCAATTTCTGTTTGCAAGTGAGCCAAAGAACCTGGGGCTGCTAACATTTTCTTTGTATCTCAAAACACCTGGGTGGATTTTGGTGGATAATTCCATTAACCTGGTATGGTTTCGACATCAGTCAGTATGTATAGTACATGCAGTAATCTTTTTTTTTTTTTTTTTTTTTTTTTAAATCTGAAACAGTTTAGTATTTAGCTACAGTGTGGAAAAGAACACAAGTTTCTAAGATCATTTCTCACAAACAAGTTTTTGAAATTCTAACATTCTAAGATAAGGACTTAAGGATTTAGCCTGAGTCTGTGTGAACAATCCCTGACTTAAGCAGCAACAAACTTTCACCCCCTCCCCCACCCTTCCCCAAACCACCCCTAGCCTAGCCACTCCTCCCAAAAGGTAGAAAGACATAGAGAAGACACAGAAGGAGTTCCCATCTGCTGGTTCATTCCTTATATGCCTGCAATAGCCAGAACTGGGCTGGATCTGAGCCAGGAACTGGGCACTCAGTTTAAGTCTTCTATGTGGGTGGCAGGAACCCAATTACATGAACCATCACTGTTGCCTCCTAGGGTCTACATTAGCAGGAAGCTGAAGTCAGGAGATGGAAAGAGGATTGAATATAGGCACTCTGACTTGGGATGTGGACCTCTTAACTGCTATTGCTTAATGGTCAAATAATGCTTGCGTTCTAATGCATTCATCTGGAATCATGCAAGTATGTGAGTATATAGAGTTCAAGTAAAGGTTGGGGAGTTGTGAAATTGCTTAACCTAAGACAATTTTACAGGATTAAGTTTATAAAAATAAAACTATCAATGAACAAGTTTGAAACACCCTTGATAGTTCTCCTTTTTATGGAGACCAAATGCCAATGGAGACATTCTAATTACTAGGCTGAAGTCTGAAAACATGTGGAGGCACCACTAGCTCAAAAAAAGTGCTTAAATATTACTTTTATTTCCTTTACAAATGCTTTACTATTTTTAAAATGCTTTCACAATTTATTTATTTTTAAGAAAGCTTTTATTTAATGAATACAAATTTCATAGGTATGGTTTGATTAATTTAGTGGTTCTTCCTCCTATACCCACCCTCCCACTCCCTACTCCCATCACACTTCCTACTCCTTCTCCCATCCCATTCTTCATTAAGATTCATCCTCAATTAACTTTATATACATAAGACCAACTCTATACTAAGTAAAGATTTCAAAAATTTGCACCCACACATTAACACACAAAATATAAAGTATTGTTTGAGAACAAGTGTTATAGTTAATTCTCTTAGCACTACTCATTTAGGGCAGAGGTCCTACATGGGGAGTAAGTGCACAGCGACTCCTGTTGTTGATTTAAGAATTAACACTCTTATTTTTGACGTCAGTGATCACCCAAGGCTCCTGACATGTGCTGCCAAGGCTATGGAAGTCTTCTGAGTCCACAAACTGTCAGTATTTAGACAGGGCCATAAGCAAAGTGGAAGTTCTCTCCTGCCTTCACAGAAAAATAAATCCTTCTTTGGTGGCCCTTTCTTTCCACTGGGATCTCACTCAGAGGTCATTCATGGAGAACATTTTTTGCCACGAAGTCTTGGCTTTTCATGCCTGAAATGCTCTCATGGGATTTTCAGTCAGATCCAAATGCCTTAAGGGTTGATTCTGAGGTCAGAGTGCTGTTTAGGGCATTTATCATTCTATGAGTCTGCTGTGTGGACTGCTTCCCTGTTGGGACTTTCTCTCCTTTTTAATTCTATCTGTTGTTGGGGCCAGCGCCGTGGCTCACTTGGTTAATCCTTTGCCTGCAGCGCCGGCATCCCATATGGGCGCTGGGTTCTAGTCCCGGTTGCTCCTCTTCCAGTCCAGCTCTCTGCTGTGGCCTGGGAGGTCAGTGGAGGATGGCCCAAGTGCTTGGGCACCTGCACCCGCATGGGGAGACCAGGAGGAAGCACCTGGCTCCTGGCTTCGGATCTGCTCAGCGCCAGCTGTAGCGCCATTTGGGGAGTGAACCAATGGAAGGAAGACCTTTCTCTTTGTCTCCCTCTCTCATTGTAACTTTTCCTGTCAAATAAATAAAAAAATTAATTAATAATTCTATCTATTGTTATTACCAGACACTTGGTCTTACTTATGTGATCCCTTTGACACTTATTCCTATCTATATGATCAATTAAACACTTCATATGATCACTTTAACAAATCATATGGCATTAGTACCACCCAGACTAATGGGATTTGAGGTCCCATGGCAAGTTTTTAGCTTTACCATGGGAATATGTGCCGAACTGTACAGCACCTCTCTTTCTTACTGCTACTCTTATTTTTCACTGGGATCTATTTTCATTTCACTTGATACACCTACGATTAATCCTATATTAAGTAAAGAATTCAACCAATAGTATTAAGTAGAAAAAAGTAATAAAAAGTAAAATAAAATAATAAACTGTTTTAACTTGTTTGTTTTTCACGAAAATCCTATTTGAACTGGGGACAGCTTGGTGGGGAGGGTATGGTAATTGTCATTTTAAGAGGAGATTTAAACTCAGAAAAGGTAAATGTCAGAGCAAGATCAAAATAGGCTCAACTTCAAGCCTTTGTATTGTAAATTCTGCAAATTTATCTCTTCTCCCTCTAGGCCTATTTCCTTTAGATCCAGAAATTTCCTCCCTCCAAATTAGATGCTGCCACTTGATGCTAGTGTTGTGGTTTAAATTGCTACTGGGAAAGCCAATAGCTACAAAGCAGGAAGTAAGATACTGTGACAACTCTGACCTCAAAATAAATTATGCATCAAATGGTAAGAAGTGGGTCAATGGCAGAGCCAAAGGCATTCATATGTGATGAACCACTCACTGTAATAGCTGACTTTTGGTCTTGGTAGAGACATCTCACTTACAAATTATTTTCATGGGAATTTGGATCTATTTTTCCTCCTTCCAGGAAGGTGGAAGTCTGTGTGGGTTTCAGAAGGCTGACCTAGACTATTATATGTTCCAAGATTCTTGGTGGAAGAAAGAAGCTTGGTAGTCCTAAGGATTCAGGAGTTATCTAGTTATAGAAGTGTAAACTACCCAGGGAAAAGTTTGCCGATGATTCCTAGGTAATGAAATTGGAATAGCTACAGTTCAAGTAAACTTACCTGATGGATAGTTTGAGAAGCATCTCTAGGTGTAATTCAATATGTTTTTTCTTCCCTTCGAATATAAATTCGGGCAAAGATATTTCAAATTGAACTGTGCAAGCAAATGTTCATAAAATGTACTGAATTATATTAGCTCTAACATTTCCCTCACTCTGATATTTGTTTACAAAGAACCAAAGACGATATTAAGAAAAAGCCATAGCCAATGAGTCGGGCGATCTGCTTCAGTTTAGATGTCCTTCAATTCAGCAGAGGCAAATGTTTTGAATCAGAGTAAAGACCAGGCTAAAGAAAAAAAAAAATGATTCCCTGATACCTGTCATGGAAACATATGCTTAGTCTTTTAGACTAAATTTAAGGAGAGATGTTTTATATATTCTTTCAACTTTGCCAAGATATGCTGAACACATTAAACAAACCCAGTCCTCCTGCTCAAAATGTATGAAATTTCTATTCCATTTTTAGGGTGTCTGCACACCACTGACATTTCTGTTTGAAATGAAAAATTGTTTCCGGTAATTTATTTTTCTTTATGCATTTTATTCTGAACCAGCATGTCAATTTTGTATTGTAAGTGTATAATGTCCATGCCACATGGGGTACATGCTACAAATGAAAAATAAAATGTTGATAGACTTAATTATGCTTATCATTCTATAAAACAACAAAACAACCTTCAAGATAATCCTTGAAGAATTTTGCAAGTTGATTGGAACTAAACCTCATAAATATTACTTCAAATATGAGAGCTACAGCATTAATACAACTTTGCCATTTTAAGATGTATATTTAAGTATCTGATATTTTAGGCTAGTGCTGTCAATAGGTCAATTCTGCAGTCTTAACACTCTACCTCTAATCACACACCACACCATATTGATTTTTCTCTAGGGAATGACTTTAATCTGCTCCCTCTGTTCTCATTGCTGTAGTTCAAGCTTTATTTTTTTCCTTCAGAGTGTTTCTAATAGCATCCTCCTCTCTGGCTCCCACACCCCTACTATTAGCACATTTCAGTCCCTCTTTCATATTACCACTGACTTATCTTTTAAAAAACAAATATGGTCATGTTGTATGTTAGTCCAAACCTCTGTTGGATCACTCTTGTCTTCAGTAGCAGTCTAAATTCCTAAAAGAAAAATTATAACAGGAGCTTAGTGTTCCATGTCACTACATTTTAAACATTTTTAAATTTTAATTTTTAATTAGTTTTAATAGATTCGATGAGATTTGTAAATATAATTCTAAAAATATAATGATATTACTTTCTCCCCTTCCCCTCTCTTCCTCCTCTCTTCTTATCCCTTTCTTTTCTTTTTCTTGTAGTTTTTGAGATAACATATTTTAAAATTACATCACAGTAAAAAGGCTTAATAGTTCACAAAATAAGAAATTTATCAAGTGAAAAGCAAAAAGCTCCTACTTTTTATAGACAATGGATATAGGCAATAATTGAATGGGGGAAAATGAATATACAATGAACTTTAAAGTAACTATGGATCATTAAAACTATAGTAGTATAACACTCTTAACCATTGGCTGGACAGAAGTATAAAACAATGTTTTATAAAACTGTATTTTATAAAAATGCAATACTGATACACGCAGACATTTTCATTTTTCTTTCTTTTTTTCTTTCTCTCTCTTTTTTTTTTTTTTTGATTGTGTTTTAAATTTTAGGTCCTACATGTAAGGGAGAACATGTGGCATTTGTCTTTCTCGGTCCAGCTTATTTCACTCAACATAGTGTCTTCCAGTTGTGCCCATTTTGCTGAAAACGGTAGAATTTTATTCTTTTTTATAGTTGAATAAGAGTCAGTCATGTATATATACCACGTTTTCTTTATCCATTCATCTTATGATGGACACCTTGGTTAATTCAAAATTTTGCCTCTTGTGAACAGTGTTACTATAAACATGGTGGTTCAGATATCTCTTTGATAGAATATGTTCATGTATTTTGGGTATATAACCAGGATTGAGACTGCCAGATCACATGGCAAGTCTATTTCTAGTTTTTAAAGAAATTGCCACACTATTTTCTATGGTAACTGCACTAATTTACATTCCCATCAACAGTGTTCCCCTTTCTCCACATCCTCACCAGCATTTGTTGTTCTCTGTGGTTTGGATTTTAGCCATTCTGACAGGAGTAAGGTGATATCTCATTGGTTTTGATTTGCATTTCCCTGAGGTCTAGTGATGTTGGATATTTTTGCATATATTAATTGGGCATTTGTATTTCTTCATTTCAGAACTGTTTATTAAAGTCCTTTGCCCACTTCTCAATGGGATTGGTTGGGTTTTGTGTTGTTGTTGTTGTTGTTGAGTTTTTTTAAGTGGCCGATGTATTCAGGATATTAGTCCTTTTTCAGATAGGTGGCTTGCGAATATTTTTTCCTATTCTATTGTATGTATATTCAATTTATTGATCATTTCTTTTGCTCTACAAAAGCTCCTGAGTTTGATACGGTCCCATTTGTTTAGTTTTGCTTTTGTTGTCTGTGCCTTGGGGGTTTTGTTCAAGAAGCTATCATCTATAACAAGGTCTCAGAGTGCTTTCTCTAAGTTTTCTTCTGGCAATTTCATAGTGCCAGGCCTTAAATTTAAGTCTTCAATCCATCTTGTATTGATTTTTGTATACAGTGAAATGCATGAATCTAATTTCATTCTTCTACATACATACATCTAATTTTGCCAGTATCATTTGTTGAAAAGATTATCTTTACTCCATTGTATGATCTGAGCACTTTTGTAAAAAATTAGTTGTCTGTGTATAAATTGATTAATTTCTGGGCTCTCTATTCTGTTCTATTGATCTATGTATCCGTTTCTATGCTAGTACCAAGCTGTATTAATTACTATAGCTTTATAATATGCTTTGAAATCAGGTATTATGATGTCTTCAGCTTGGTTTTACTTGCATGGGATCATTTTGGTTATTTTGGATCTTTTGTGTTTCCATATGAATTTTATTATTTTCTCTGTAAAGAGTGCCATTAGTATTTTGATGGGAATGGCATTCAATCTATAATTGTTTTATGTAGTATAGACATTTTGATGACATTGACTCTTCTAATCTATGATCAAGGAATAACCTTCCATTTTTTTAGTGTCCTTGATGATTTCTTTTTATTAGTTTTTAAAAATATTTATTTATTTATTTGAAAGACAGAGTTACAGAGAGGCAGAGGCAGAGAGAGAAAGAGAGAGAGAGAGAGAGAGAGAGAGAGAGAGAGGTCTTCCATCCACTGGTTCACTCCCCAAATTGCCACAATGACCAGAGTTCAGCTGATCCTAAGCCAGGATACAGGAGCTCCTTTTGGGTCTCCCAAGTGGGTGTAGGGGCCCCAGGACCTTCTACTATTTTCCCAGACCATATCAGATAGCTGAATCATAATGGATCAGCTGGGACTCGAACCAGCACCCATAAAGGATGCTGGCACTGCAGGCAGTGGCTTTTCCTGCTACACCACAGCATTGGCCTGATGATATCATTCAACATCGTTGTTTGCCATTCTACTGAGTACATCATAGTATATCATTTTGTGTTAATTTGTGATATTGAGCATCTTTTCATGTGCTTAATTTCTATTGACATATCTTTATTTGGTGCAATATTTATTCAGATATTCTGATAATATTTCTGTTAATTAACATTATTTTGATGGTACAATAGTAAAAACATTCCCTTATTTAAAATCAGGAGCAAGGCAAGATTGCCTGCTATCACCAATTCCATGGAACATCGCATTGGAAGAATTGATTTGTTGTTGCTATAAACATGGGTCCTGGACATGTGATAGAGGCATAAGTGGGAAGAAAGGATGAGCCATTTAATTAAAAGCATGAGATAATTAGTTATCTAACACTTTAGATGGATCAGAAATTCCATTAATTTAATTTTCCATGAACTTTTTGAAGTACCTTCATGATTTCTAAAACAATGTTTTTAAGTATACAAATTAAAATTTGAATAAATGAAAATCTGTATCTTGATGTTAAATAAGAAGACTCAATATAGTATTGATGTATATTTTTTCTAAATTAATTAAAAAATTTAACAGAATCATAAAAATAAAACCTATTAACTTTGGATTATTTTTGGAACTGTTAAAGTTAGGTTTAAAATCCATTAAAGAATAATAAAAAATGGGATTTTTTTAAAGATCACTTTATTCTTTTTAAAGATTTATTTTATTTATTTGAAAGAGTCACAGAGAGAGGTAGAGAGAGAGAGAGAGAGAAAGAGGTCTTTCATCTGATGGTTCACTCCACAGATGGCCCCAACGGCCGGAGCTGAGCTTATCCAAAGTCAGGAGCCAGGAGCTTTTTCTGGATCTCCCACATGCATGAGTCCAAGGACTTGGGCCATCCTCAACTGTTGTCCCAAGCCATAGCAGAGAGCTGGATCGGAAGAGGAGCAGTCAGGACTAAAACCTGAGCCCATATGGGATGCCGGGGCTTCAGGCCAGGGCTTTAACTCACTGTACCACAGTGCAGGCCCCTAAATGCTCACTTTATTACTTTGTTCATGTTTACTTTAGATAATAGACTTTATATTATAAAACTGTTTCAGGCTCACAGCAAAGCTGAGAGGAAAGTACAGTGATTTCCCCTGTAGGCCATGCTCCCACAGGTGCACAGCCTCTCCCATTTTTAACATCCCACACCACAGTGGTGCATTTGTTGTCACTGAAGAACTTACATTGACACATTACATAAACTAAAGCCTACAGTTTATATGAGGGCTCACTCTGGGTGCTGAACATTCTATGGATTTTGAAAAATGCATAATGGTATTTATCCATTATAGTACCATGCAGTGTGGTTTTACTGCCCTAAAAATCCACTGTTCTCTGCCTATTTATACCCCACATCCCCAGAAAGAAAGTATTTTAAAATAGAAAGATAAAAAGTTATGGGGCATACTAAATCTGTCAAATATTAAGATTGCATTGATATGATCATTTTGGATTGGACTACAAAATAGACCCAGAGAACCATGCAAAGGGTGTAAATAAATGCACAGGATAATTTATAATCTGATGCAATCAGTTGTCATTGGATGGGAAATCCTAGCTTTTTATTTCACTCTTCTTCATAAAATGAATTTCAATTTTGTCAATAATTTAAATGTTAAAATTAAACCCATTGTCCATCCTGTAATGTCTAAAACAGTTCTATAAAAGTACTAGAAGAAAACAGAAGAGAGAAAACAGTGAGAGAGAGAGAGAGAGAGAGAGAGAGAGAGAGAGAGAGAGAAAGGTCTTCCTTTGCTGTTGGTTCACCCTCCAATGGCCACTGCGGCCGGTGCGCTGCAGCCGGCGCATTGCGCTGATCCAAAGGCAGGAGCCAGTGCTTCTCCTGGTCACCCATGGGGTGCAGGGCCCAAGCACTTGGGCCATCCTCCCCTGCACTCCCGGGCCACAGCACAGAGCTGGCCTAGACATAGTACTTTTAAGTCTAATTTCCTTAATATGTAAACTTTCTTGAAATCATTAATGAAGAACTTAATTTTAAATTACCAGAAAATGTGTATAGAGAGCAGAATGGGTAGTTTATAAAAACATTGACTCTGTCTCACTTTAATAAAATAAAAATTAATTTAAAGAATACTTTTTTCATCAGGTTTTTGAGAATCAAAAATTGTGTATACTGAGATGACAAGGGGTGGGCAGTAATTACTCTCAGTGGAAATGCAAATTGATAGGAAGTTGTCTTTTTTTAAAAAAAATTTATTTGACAGGTAGAGTTATAGACAGTGAGAGAGAGAGACAGAGAAAAAAGTCTTCCTCAGTTGGTTTATTCCCCAGATGGCCGCTACGGCTGGTGCTGCGCAGATCCGAAGCCAGGAGCCAGGTGCTTCCTCCTGGTCTCCCATGCGGGTGCAGTGGTTCAAGCACTTTGGGCCATCCTCCACTGCCCTCCCGGGCCACAACAGAGAGCTGGACTGGAAGAGGAGCAACCGGGACTAGAACGACGCCCATATGGGATGCTGTCGCCGCAGCAGAGGATTAACCAAGTGAGCCATGGCGCCGGCCAGAAAGTTGTCTTTGAGCACAGTTTGATATTCTTCAAATTCTTTATGTGTTTATTTTTAAAAAGAAACATCTGTTTCCAAGAATTTACACAATTTTATATGTTCCTTTGAACGTATGTCTTATATTAGTGGTAGCTTCAAAATAAGAAAAGAATGGGTACTATGTAAATGCTGACCAGTAGGTGATTGATTAAGCAAATATGATAGAGAGAATACCCTGAAATAGTCAAAAGAGTGAGGCAGAGACAAATGATCTTTTGAGAAAATAACTCCAAGAAATATTAATGAATGAGGACAATAACATGCAAAGAAATACCTAAAATATATCCCTTATATAAATACATTCAAGTTTTTCTGAAATGATTTATAAGAACCTAGGTTCAGTGATTGGATCTGCAGAAGTAGAAAATGGGTTGGAGAATAGGGAAATTGTTGACTTCAAATAGTATCTCCAGCAGTTCTTAAGTTTTTTACAATGTCACCTATGTGTTATTAAAATTCTTTAGTGAAAAATTAAATATCTTTAAAGATATTATGTGAAAGTAAAGAGATGAGATTTGTGTATATTTCTGATTGGTACTTGAGGGCTAATCTACTTTCTTTTTTTAAAAGATTTATTTATTTATTTGAATGCCAGAGTTAGAGAGAGGAGGAGAGGCAGAGAGAGAGAGAGAGAAGGAGAGAGAGAAAGAGAGAGAGGGGTCTTCCATCTGCTGGTTCACTCCCCTATTGGCCTAAATGGCCCAACTCTGGCCATTTAGGCCAAAGCCAGGAGCCAGGAGCTTCTTCCAGGTCTCCCATGAGGGTGCAGGGGCCCACGGACTTGGGCTATATTCTACTGCTTTCCTAGGCTGTAGCAGAGAGCTGGATGGGAAGTGGAGCAGCCGGGACTCAAACCCGTGCACGTATGGGATGCCAGCGCTGCAGGCGATGGCTTTACCTGCTACGCCACAGCGCCAGCCCCAGATCTACTTTCTTGAAATTCTCTGAACTTCTGCTTCAAATATAAACTGGCCTTGATTTGGGAATCTGTCGTTGGGTTGATTCATCTTGTTTCCAACTGTAGGACAGCATCCCACAACACCTACATTCCTGTGTGCTCCAATTGTTGTGACTTCTGGCTTTCTGGTAGACCTTGTCTCTCTGGGACCCTCCTCTTTTCAGCTGCACTTTTCCTTCCTTGCCTGTCTGGTTGTTTCCTAATTTTTTGCTAAGTCAGACAAATCACTTGCTTTTCTAGACTCCGGACTACTTGCTCAGTTACTGGTCCCATGTTTCCTTTCTCCTCTGCTGATTTGTAATGGAAAATTTGCTAGTGCTTGCCTTCTTGCTCTCTTGGGCTCTCTCATTCTCACAAGTCCTTCATCATCTTCTTCTTGGGACAAACATTGCTTTGCCTAAGGTTGAACACAGATTGAACTTGACTGGTAAAGGGAAACTACATGTAAAGAAAGCCAAAGCAGGGGGAAAACGAGACTTTTTCTTTGAAACGTTTAAGAGAAGGAATTTGTTAAAACGGAGGAGGAGAGAGTCACTGTTCAGATTGTAAAAGTTGATTATCTTCCTGGATCCTCGTGCCCTTGGTTGGGGTTGAAAAGATTCAAGGCTCACTAGAGCTTTATGTGTGTGAGTAGGACAGGGGCAAGTAGAAGGGGATGATTGAATGCCTTGGAATAAGAAGAGAAGTAAGGTATGAAAGTGGGAGGTTGGCAAAGGGTAGGACAATGAATGCTTGAAGAGAGGCTTCATGGCACAAGATTAGCAAAGATTGTCCTATGGATATTATAGAATTGAGGAAGAAACTGCATTCCGCAGGAGGAGCCAGCAGAGAGAAGACCCAGTCCTAGTTGCACTTAAGTGCAGCTAGTCCTCCTTATGTAAATGGATGTCATTTTCTGCCAGAATAACTTCAGGAGCTTGTCCCAGATAACAGGAGAACCTTTCTGCTATTGCTCTCTCGAGTTCTCCATGCTGCACAGAAGTGGATCATGCCACAAGGCTGTTTTTGAAAATTAATATTGAATAATCTTTTTGAACACCTAAAGCATAGATAACAGAAGTAAAAATAGATAAATTGGGCTACATCAAAATTTAAAGCATCTGTGCATCATAAATAAATAACTTCTGTAACTCAGCAACCACAAAACAAGTAAGTGGACATCTGGCCTAATGGTTAAGGTGTCAGATAAGATGTTGGCATCCCGCATGGAAGTACCTGGGTTCAGTGCCCAACTATGACTCATGATTCCAGCTTCCTGCTCTTGCAGATCCTGGCAGGCAACAGGGATGGCTCAATGATTGTGTTCCTGCCACCCATGTGCAGGACCTGCACTGAATTGCTATTTTCTGTCTTCAGCCTTGCCCAGCCCCAGTTGTTGCAGACATTTGGGGAGTAAACCCACCAAAGGGGAGCTACCTCTGTCTGTTTCTCTGTATCTTTGCCCCTCAAGAAATAAATGAAAAAAATGGAGGTAAGAAGGCAAACTACATCTATATGAAGTCCGTGAGAGAATGGATATTGAGAATTTTCCTTTAAAATAAACAAATAAGTGAATTTAAATATCAATAAAGGACTGAGTACACATTTCTCCAAAGAAGATATGCAATTAGACAAAATACAGGTGAATAGGTATTCAGCATCAGTAAAAATTAGGGAGATGGCAATCAAAAATCATGAAGGGATACATCCATTAGGATGGCTACTATAAAAGAACAGAAAATAATATGTGTGAGTTAGGGTGTAGAGACTGGAACTGACAAAGACTCACTCCTTGACCAGGTTTGTCTGATTCCTGAGTCTTCTTCTCAACCAAGACTCAACTTTTGGGCACCTATGTTCATTTGACTCTGCCCAGTTTGAGCAGGAATCCTCTGCTCAATATCTGATCATTATTAACAACTGATGAAATTTCTCACTCTCCAGTATCCCCCTGGTCTGCCTTCAGTAAGAATGCTGTCAAGTTGGTTTTGCCAGAATTCCACCTTTAACCCTGATGTTTTCTCTTAGTAATTTTGTATCCTTTGACCTCTCATTGTGCTCCTTGGTTATTTATTTGTTTATTTATTTATTTATTTATTTTTTTGACAGGCAGAGTGGACAGTGAGAGAGAGAGACAGAGAGAAAGGTCTTCCTTTTGCTGTTTGTTCACCCTCCAAGGGCCGCCACAGCCGGTGCGCTGCAGCCGGCGCACCGCGCCTATTCGATGGCAGGAGCCAGGTGCTATCCTGGTCTCCCATGGGGTGCAGGACCCAAGTACTTGGGCCATCCTCCACTGCACTCCCTGGCCACAGCAGAGAGCTGGCCTGGAAGAAGGGCAAGCGGGACAGAATCCGGTGCCCGACCGGGACTAGAACCTGGTGTGCCGGCGCCGCTAGGCGGAAGATTAGCCTATTGAGCCGCGGCGCCGGCCTGTGCTCCTTGGTTATTAATCCCAACTTTCTCATTCTGTATTTGCTTTTTTGTTTGTTTTTTAAACACTTTATAAAAATGCTTTTTTGAGCCAGTGCCGCGGCTCACTTGGGTAATCCTCCACCTGTGGTGCTGGAACCCCGGGTTCTAGTCCTGGTTGGGGCGCCAGATTCTGTCCCAGTTGTTCCTCTTCCAGTAGCGGCCATTTGGGGCGTGAACTAATGGAAAGGAAGCTCTTTCTCTCTCTCATTGTCTAACTCTGCCTGTCCCCCCAAAAATACTTTTTTGAGATCTCTTTATTTGAAAAGCAGAATTTACACACACACACACACACACAGAGAGAGAGAGAGAGAGAGAGAGAATGAATCTTCCATCCACTGGCTCACTCCCCAAATGGCTGCAATGGCTGGAGGTGGGCCAGGCTGAAGCCAGGAAGCAGGAACTTCTCCCAGGTCTCCCATATAGGTGGCAGGGCCCAGGCAATTGGTCTATCATCTGTTGCTTTCCCAGATGCATTTACAGGGAGCTGGGAAGGAACTGGAGCAGCTGAGACTTAAAAAAGTGCCTATATGGGATGCCAACGTTGCAGGTGGCAGCTTTACCAGCTATGCCACAATGCTGGCCCCGTTTTGTATTTGGAGTTAAGCCCGTTTCCAAACTGAGACCTCTTTTCCTCTATTCTGACAATTCCCGAAGAAAATCTATTTCTACCATTTTATTGTGAGCCTCAGTTTCTTTAACAGAACTCTTCTGAACTATTGGTGGGAATGCAAAATGGTGCATTCTCTGTGAATAATATGGGGATTCCTCTCAAAGTTAAACAGAATTACCCCATAATTCACTGATTCTGCTGCTGGATACATGCCCAAAATAATAAAAAGCACTTTCAAAGAGGCATCTGTGCTTCTTGTTCATAGCAGCATTATTTACAATAGTCAAAAGGTGGAAGCTACCTAAGTGCACATCAATGAGTGAAAGGAGAAATCAAAGTGTGGTAATATACAATGGGACATTAGACAATCTCTTTTTTTGACAGGCAGAGTTAGACCGTGAGAGAGAGAGACAGAGAGAAAGGTCTTCCTTTCCATTGGTTCAGCCCCCAAATGGCCGATATGGCCGGCGCGCTGTGCTGATCCGAAGCCAGGAGCCAGGTGCTTCCTCCTGGTCTCCCATGCAGATGCAGGGCCCAAGCACTTGGGCCATCCTCCACTGCCTTCCCGGGCCACAGCAGAGAGCTGGCCTGGAAGAGGAGCAACCGGGACAGAATCCGGTGCTGCAACCGGAACTAGAACCTGGGGTGCCGGCACTGCAGGCAGATGATTAGCCAAATGAGCTGTGGCGCCGGCCTAGACAGTCTTAAAAATAAATGAAACTCTGGCAATGCTACCACCTATATGAACCTTCAGGATATCATGTTAATTAGGCTAAATTAGTCTAATGACAAATTAACCAATACTGTATGTTTCTACATACATGAGGTACCTAGAGTAGTCACACAGAGAGAAAGTAGAAGGGTGATTAACAGGGTCTAGAGGAGAGAAGGATTGGGAGAATAACTGTTGTAAAGTGCTACAGTTTTGCAAGATGAAAAGAGCTGGAGATTGAGGACACAGCAGTGTGAGTACACTTAACACTAATGATCATATATGTAAACATGGTCAGATGGTAAATTTTTTGCATACATTACCAGGATTAAAGTAAGAAACAAAAAATGAAAAAATGAATGAAATTGCCCAATTAATGTTCCTAGGCTTACTGCTATGTCCATATGACTTGACTGAAAAAAAGGAAAGACCTCCTGTTTACTTAGGACAAGGCAGACACAGATACTCCCAATTCCAATTCTTGCTTCAAAAATGATTAGCTGCAGTGTTTCTCTCCAGTGATCAACTTGCACAAGATAACACCTTCTTTACTTGAATCAACTTTGTACAGGCTTCTTCCTTTCTACAGATCCTGGAACTTGACCTGTCTTTGTGTTTCAAGCAAGTATTGGAATACGAAACAGCTGCTCCTCAACAAACCTTCCTGAAAATTGACTGCCCACAGAGAAATGCAGTCCCTGACCAACTTTCAGTCATACCACCTGTTTGTAGTTTTCTCCATTGCTAGTTCTTGCTAATTTTGTTTATCTCTGTAAAAGAAAAGCCATTTCTACTTGACTTTTAAGAAACTTGTAGATACTGCTATTGAAATGGTCTCCATATTACAATAGAATTTTGAGCAAAGTCTCTCGTTACTTAAGTACGTTTGTTTTTGACACTGACAAATTATAGCAATAATGTTTGCCCCATTGATCATATAGAATATAGTGAAAAGTTACTTTATGCATGAATTGTTTATAAATAGTAGGTAGCACATATAATTGGAATATACACATCTAGTTGTATAGTATATATATATATAAGTATTCTAGCTATCATTATAATATTGTCCTAGAGTAATATATTTTCCTTGTATATATTTTCATTTAAATTTGACATATAGTAATTGTACATATTTATGGGGTACAGTATGCTACTTCAATTCATGTCATAATTAAAGCATAGTAATTAACATATCTACTGTGTTATTTTAGAGATGTATCCTTTTTTGCATTGGAAAAATTTAAACTGCTCTCACGGTGGGCATTTAGTTTCATGATTAAGACGTCAGTTGAGATGCTCACATCCTGCCTTGGAGTACCTGTGTTCAATTCCCAGCTCTGCCTCCTAACTTTATACTAATGCTTCCATTTAGAGAGAATAGTGATGGCTTAAGTGGAAGCCACCCATGTGGGAGAGCCAGACTGGGCTCAAAAATTCTTGGCTTAGACCCAGCCAAGTTCTGGATGCTGCAGTCATTTGCAGAGTAATCCACAGGTAGGAGCTCTCTCTCTCTCTCTCTCTATCTCTCTCTCTGTCTCCCTGTCTCTTAAAAAGTAAACAAAAATTTCAATATCCTCTTACTAGTTATTTTGAAGTATTCAGTTAATTGTTGCTAACCATAGCTATCCTACTGTGCTATAGAACATTCAGCTGCATCCTGCAAGCATCCTCTATCCATCCTTCTCTCCTCCACACTCTTCCCAGGATCTGGCAACTGCTGCTCTATTCTTTACTTCTTGGAGGTCAACATTTTGCCTTCCAGGTAGAAGTGAAAACACGTAGTATTTGTGTTTCTGTCTCTATTTCACTTAACATATTGGTATTTAGTTCCATCCATGTTGCTGCAAATGGCAAAATTTCATTATATTTATGGATGGATGATACTTCATATATACCACATTTTCTTTATCCAGTCATGTGTTGGTAGAAATCTAAGTTGACTCCATATTTTGACTATTACTGCAAATGTTGCAACAACTGTGGAAATTCAGCCATCTCTTCCAAATAATTCATTTCAGTTCCTCTGGGTATGTAATCAGTAGTGGGATGGCTGAAATTTTTTTTGTCTGCAAACAGGGATGATTTGTTCTTTTCCTTTCCTATTTGGATGACTGCTATTTCTTTTGTCCTACTGCTTTGGCTATGACTTTTAATACATATGGAATATGGTGATGAAAGTGGACACCCTTATCTTCGTCGTTATATTATAGAAAATGATTTAGGTTAGAGTTTTGTTATATATATATATATATATATATATATATATATATATATAGACCTTATGGTGTATACATACATTCCTTTTATACCTCATCTTTTGAGTTTTTATTTTTAAATCAAGAAGAGATATTGAATTTTATTTAATTCTTTACCTGCATCTATTGAGGTGGTCATAACTTTCTTGTCCTTCATTCTTTTTAATATTTTTTTATTTTCATTTGTTAAAGTATCTTGAATACCTTCTCCCTCTATAACTCCAACTTTCATATAAATAAGTAAATTAAAAAAAATCTCTTTGGGGCCTCTGCCTGCAGTGCCAGCATCCCATATGGGCTCTGGTTCATGTCCTGGCTGCTGCTCTTCTGATCCAGTTCTCTGCTTATGGATGAGGAAATCAGTAGAAGATGGCCCAGTGCTTGGGCCCCTGCACCCACATAGGAGACCAGGAAGAAGCTCCTGGCTCCTGGCTTTGGATCAGTTCAGCTCCAGCCATTGCAGCTATGTGGGAAGTGAATTGGTAGATAGAAGACCTTTCTCTCTCTCTCTCTCTCTCTCTCTCTCTCTCTCTCCATCTGTAACCACCTCTCAAATAAATAAATAAAATCTTTTTTTAAAAAAAAACTCTATTTGTTTCACTGATAGTTTGTATTTTCTTTTAGTCTGTATCTCATTTATGTCTACTCTGATCTTTGTTATTTTTTAAAAAAGATTTATTTTATATATTTGAAAGGCAGAGAGTAGGAGGGAGGGGGGAGAGAGATAGGGAGAGAGATAGAGATAGATAGATAGAGAGAGAGAGTGAGAGGTCTTCCATCTGCTGTTTCACTACCCAAATGGCCACAACAGCCAGGGAGTGGCTAAGATTTGAACCTGTACTAATATAAGATGTTGGTATCGCAGAGGGCAGCTTAACACACTAGGTCACAACACTGGACCCGAGGAAGTGATTTTCCATCCACTGCTTTACTTCCCAAATGGCCTCAACACCCATGGCTGGGCCAGGCTGAAGCTTGGAGCCTAAAACTTCATCCAAGTCTCCCACAAAGGTGGCAGGAGCCTCAGCCCTGGGTCATCATTCTACCTTCCCACATGCATCACCAGGTAGTTGGATCAGATATGGAGCAGTTAGGACTGCAACCATCATTCCAATATTGGATGCTGGAGTAGCAGGCAACAGCTTTGCCCATTTCACCACAACACTACCCCCAGAGTTAAGCAGTGGCTTAACCCAATGTACCACAATATTAGCTCCGGATTTTTGCTATTACTTTGCTTCTATTAATTTTGGGTTTTGGGGCCAGTGCTGTGGTGCAGGGGGTTAAGCTGCCATCTGCAGTACCAGCATCCCATTTGGACACCTTTAGAAGTCCTGGCTGCTCCACTTCCAGTGCATCTTTCTGCTAATGTGCCTGGGAAAGCAGCAGAGGATGGCCCTAGTCTCTGGGTCCCTGCACCCATGTGGGAGACCAGGATGAAGTTCCTGGCTCCAGGGGCTAAGTTTTTGCAGCCATTTGTGGAGTGAACCAGCAGATGGAAGATCTCTCTCTCTGTCTCTCTGTCTCTCTCTGTCTCTCCCTCTCTCTGTATTTCTGACTTTAAAATAAATAGGTAAATCTTTTTTTAAAGATTTATTTATTAATTTGAAAGTCAGAGTTACACAGAGAGAGGAGAGGAACAGAGAGAGAGAGAGAGAGAGACAGAGAGAGAGAGAGGTGAGGTGTCTTCCATCTGCTGGTTCACTTCCCAGATGGTCACAAGGCTGGAGCTGCGCCAATCCGAAGCCAGGAGCCAGGAGCTTCTTCCAGGTCTCCTATGCGGATGCAGGGCCCCATGGACTTGGGCCATCTTCTACTGCTTTCCCAGGCCATAGCAGAGAGCTATGGGATGCCAGTGCTTCAGGCCAGGGCGTTAACCTGCTGCGCCACAGCACTGGGCCCTAAATAGGTAAATCTTTAAAAAAAAAATAAAATAAAATTTTGGATTTAGTTTGTTCTGGCTTTCCACTTCAATGAGTTGCATTTTGAGACTTTTTATTTGAAACTTTTATGGTTTTAAAAAATTTTCTTATTTTTGAAATGCAGGCATTTATTGTCATAAGTACTGACTTCAAGGTATACCTTATGCTGTGTTTTCATTTTCATTTGTTTCAATAAATTTCTAACTTCCCTTTAGATTCCTTCATTGTTCTATTGGTCATATAAGAAAATGTTATTTAATTTCCATATATTCGTACAATTTCTAAAATTCCTCTCATTGAGGTCAGAAAAATATATGCTATGTTTTTAAGTTTTCTGAATTTATTGGGACTTTTTTTATGGCCTAACATCTTGTCTATCCTGGAGAACATTCCATGTGCTGATTAAAAAACAGTGTGTATTCTATAGTGTTGGATGAAATATTCTGTATTTGTCTGAGAGGTTCATTTGGTTTGGTGTGTGTGTGCGTGTGTGTGTATGTGTGTGTATGTTTCAATAGAATCTCATGTGATCAAACTCAGATTTTTTTAAACAATTTATTTATTTTTAAATATTTGAAAGGAAGGGAGAGAGAAAGAGATCTTCCATGTACTGATTCACTCCTCAAATGCCCACAACAGTCAGGTCTGGGCTGGGTTGAGCCAGGAATCAGGAACTGTATCTGGGTCCCCCGCAAAGTGGCAGTGGATGAAGTACTTGAGCGGTCATCTGCATCCTCCCACACACAGTAGCAGGAAGCTAGAATCAACGTGGAGGCAACACTGGATCCCAGGCACTCCGATATTGTGTGTGGGTGCCAAGTGTAGGCTTACCTCACTGTGCTGCAACTTCTGGTTGCTTTATGGGGAGCAAGTTAGGGTAAGCCACTCAGAAAAGCCTGCTCATCTGTTTCATGGGAATTGTGATGACTGGGTAGGGTCAGATGTTTTCTTCCTTGGGCCTCTGTGTGCTAAGCCTCTCCTGATAGACTGCCTAAGCTATGTTCTGGTGCCAAGGGTTGATTGCTGGACCCATAGGGGTGTTTCTGGGGAAACAGGAAGGTGAATAGAGTCAGTGTGCCTTGCTTTCAAATGATCTGTAGGGACACCTGACCCCTTTCTGGAGGACTGTGCAGGCTCAGGTGGTCATAGTGGACACTCTAGGTGTTTCCTTGTGCCATGGCAGAGTGGGCAGGGACCCCTGCATGGGTTTGCACCACTGAGTCTGTGGATGACTGGGAGAAGGGCTGCTTCACAGGACTCTGGATGGATGGAGTCTTAAGATGGTGCCGCAAGAGGCTCAGTGGGAGAGGGCACAACATGGACTGGACTTTTTCTCTGGGGCAGTGTGTTACCCAGCAGCTTCCCTAATGGCACTCAAAGCCTATAAGGGCAGAAGAATTCTTCATCAGTAAATGCTTCTAGGGGTCTAGAGTGTGAGTGGGACCCACCAGGGGCTTCCTGCTTATCCTCTCCCCAGCAAGTAAAGTTTCCTTGGTTTGAGGTTGGTCTCGAGATAGATATAAATAGGTGCTGTGGGCTTCATTCCCTTCTTTATAAGGTGCCTGTGTGTCTTTGTGCTTTGCAATAAATCTGTCACTCCACTTCAGTCTGATGCTGAGTCTCAAATACTCCAGTGAGGCAGCTGTTGGTTTTTCCTTGTTTGGTCCTGTGTTGTGGAGAGAAGTGTGCTAAGCACTTCTACTCAGCCACCATGTCCCTAGTACTTATAATTCTCCTTTATAAATATTTTGTAGGTAAAATTGCTATTAAGGGCTATCAGGTAACACTTTTCAACTGGAATTTTAGTTCAAGAAACACTATGTTGAAAACACCTGTATAGGTGATATAAAGTTAGGCTAAATGATTTGAATTTTTGTATGACATTTTAAGTTGTAATTTTTGTGTTTTAACTCCACGGAACTATGAATTGAGAATGAAAACAAGTGCTCTTTGCAGTAAAAGTCAGTACTTATGGGGCCTGCGCTATGGCATAGTGGATTAAACTCATAGCCTGCGGTGCTGGCATCCCACATGGGCACTGGTTCGAGTCCCAGCTGCTCCACTTCCGATGCAGCTTTCTGCTACGGCCCTGCAAAAGCAGTGGAAGATGGTCCAAATCTGGGTCGCTGCACCTGCGTGAGAGACCCAGAATAAGTTCCAGGCTTCTGGTTTTGGATCAGTGCAACTGCAGCCATTGTGGCCATTAAGGGAGTGAACCAGTGGATAGAAGACCTCTCTCCCTCTCTCTCTCTCTCTCTCTCTCACTGTCTCTCTGCCAATGTCTCTCTGTAACTCTGCCTTTCAAATACAATAACAAAGCTTTTTTTAAAAAAAGTCAATACTTAATAACTGTAAGCAGTGCCTGTTAAAAGCATTCTTTTTAAATTTACAGTATTTTAAATGATTAATTTTTGTAATTTTTGAAAATTATATATTTATTAATTATTTTCTTTCTTTGAAAGGCAGGGAGACACACATAGAGTGAAACTAGGAGACAAAAAAGATAAAGAGAACAGATATCTTCCATTTACTGCTTCACTCCCCAAGGACCAGCTTGAAGCTCAAGCCCTTAACTCAAAAAGAGTCTCACACAGAGGTGGTAGGGACCTAACTACTTGAGGCATTACTGGTCCTTTCCTGGGGAACAGACCCGGAAAGTGCAATTGGGAACACAGAGGGAGTTCAAACCCAGGTGCTGATATGGGATGTGGTGTCACAAGCAGTATCTTAACTGCTGCACCAAACGTCAGATCCTCCTTTTGGCTTTCTTTTTAACTTTTATTTAATAAATATAAATTTCCAAAGTACAGTTTATGGATTACAATGGATTCTTCCCCCTCATAACTTCCCTCCCACCCGCAACCATCCCATCTCCAGCTCCCTCTCCCATTCCATTCACTTCAAGTTTCATTTTCAATTCTCTTTGTATACAGAAGATCAATTTAGTATATGTTAAGTAAAGATTTCAAGTTTGCACCCACACCGAAACACAAAGTGTAAAATAATGCTTGAGTAATAGTTAAAGCATTAATTCACATTGTACAACACATTAAGGACAGAGACCCTACATGAGGAGTAAGTGCACAGTGACTCCTGTTGTTAACTTAACAAGTTGACACTCTTGTTTATGGCATCAGTAATCACCCTAGGTTCTTGTTATGAGTTGCCAAGGCTATGGAGGCCTATTGAGTTCGCCAACTCCGATCTTATTTAGAAAAGGTCATAGTCAAAGTGAAAGTTCTCTCCTCCCTTCAGAGAAAAGTACCTCCTTCTTTGATGGCCAGTTCTTTCTGCTGGGATCACACTCACAGAGATCTTTCATTTAGGTGTTTTTTTTTTTTTTTTTTTTTTTTTTTTTTTGCCAGAGTGTCTTGGCTTTCCATGCCTGAAATACTCTCATGGGCTTTTCAGTTGGATCCAAATGCCTTAAGGGCTGATTCTGAGGCCAGCGTGCCGTTTAGGACATCTGCCATTCTATGAGTCTGCTGTGTATTTTGCTTCCCATGTTGGATCGTTCTCTCCTTATTATTTCTTCAGTTACTATTAGCAGACAGTAGTCTTGTTTATGTGATCTCTTTGACTTTAGACCTATCACTATGATATGTGAACTGAAATTGATCACTTGGACTAGTGAGACATGCCACCTTGATGGGATTGAATTGGAATCCCCTGGCACGTTTCTAACTCTACCATTTGGGACAAGTCCGATTGAGCATGTCCCAAATTGTACCTCTCCTCCCTCTCTTATTCCCACTCATATTTAACAGGGATCACTTTTCAGTTAAATTTAAATGCCTAAGAATAATTGTGTGTTAATTACAGAGTTCAACCAGTAGTATTAAGTAGAACAAAAAGAAAACACTAAAAAGGATAAAGTATTAAATTGCTCATCAACAGTCAGGACAAGGGCTGATCAAGTCACAGTTTCTCATAGTGTCCTTTTCACTTCAACAGGTTTCCTTTTTGGTGCTCGCTTAGTTGTGACCGATCAGGGAGAACATATGATATTTGTCCCTTTGGGACTGGCTTAATTCACTCAGCATGATGTTTTCCAGATTCCTCCATTTTGTTGCAAATGACCAGATTTCATTGTTTTTTACTGTTGTATAGTATTCTATAGAGTACATATCCCATAATTTCTTTATCCAGTCTACAGTTGATGGGCATTTAGGTTGATTCCGGGTCTTAGCTATTGTGAATTGAGCAGTAGTAAACATTAAGGTGCAGACTGCTTTTTTTGTTTGCCAATTTAATTTCCTTTGAGTAAATTCCAAGGAGTGGGATGGCTGGGTTGTCTGGTAGGGTTATATTCAGGTTTCTGAGGAATCTCAAAACTGACTTCCATAGTGGCTTTACCAATTTGCAATCCCACCAACAGTGGTTAGTGTCCCTTTTTCCCCACATCCTTGCCAGCATCTGTTGTTGGTAGATTTCTGAATGTGAGCCATTCTAACAGGGGTGAGGTGAAACCTCATTGTGGTTTTGATTTGCATGTCCTTGATGGTTAGTGATCTTGAACATTTTTTCATGTGCCTGTTGGCCATTTGGATTTCCTCTTTTGAAAAATGTCTATTGAGGTCCTTGGCCCATCTTTTAAGTGGGTTGTTTGTTTTGTTGTTGTGGATTTCTTGATCTCTTTGTAGATTCTTGTTATTAATTAATTAATTAATTAATTGTTGCATAATTTGCAAATATTTTCTCCCATTCTATCAGTTGCCTCTTCACTTTCTTGACTGTTTCCTTTGCAGTACAGAAACTTCTCAATTTGATGCAATCCCAATAGTTATTTTTGGCTTTGACTGCTTGTGTTTCCAGGGTCTTTTCCAAGAAGTCTTTGCCTGTGGCTATATGTTTCAGGGTTTCTCCAATGTTCTCTAATAATTTGATGATGTCAGTTCATAGATTTAGATCTTTAATCATGTTGAGTTGATTTTTGTGTAAGGTGTAAGGTAGAGGTCTTGCTTCATGCTTCTGCATGTGGAAATCCAGTTTTACTAGCACCATTTATTGAATAGACTGTCCTTACTCCAGGGATTGATTTTGGATCCTTGATCAAATATAAGTTGGCTGTAGATGTTTGGATTGATTTCTGGTGTTTCTATTCTGTTTCATTGGTCTATCCATCTGTTTCTGTACCAGTATCATGCTGTTTTGATAACAACTGTCCTGTAGTATGTCCTGAAATCTGGTATTGTGGTGCTTCTGGCTTTGTTTTTGTTTTACAAAATTGCTTTAGCTATTCGAGGTCTCCTGTGTCTCCATATGAATTTCAGCATCATTTTTTTCCAGATCTGAGAAGAATGTCTTTGTTATTTTGATTGGTATCGCATTGAATCTATAAATCGCTTTTGGGAGAATGGACATTTTGATGATATTGATTCTTCCAATCCATGAGCATGGAAGATTTTTCCATTTTTTGGTATCCTCCTCTATTTCTTTCTTAAGATTTTGTAATTCTCATCATAGAGTTCTTTAACAATTTTGGTTAAGTTTATTCCAAGGTATTTGATTGTTTTTATGGCTATTGTGGATGTGATGGATCTTAAAAGTTCTTTCTTAGCTGTGGTATTGCCTGTGTATAGAAAGGCTGTTGATTTTTGTGCATTGATTTTATATCTTGCTAATTTTCCAAACTCTGCTATGAGTTCCAATAGTCTCTTAGTAGAGTTCTTTGGATTCCCTAAATAATCATATCATCTGCAAAGAGGGATAGTTTGACTTCTTCCTTCCCAATTTGTATCCCTTTAATTTCTTTTTCTTGCCTAATGGCTCTGGCTAAAACTTCCAGAACTATATTGAATAGCAGTGGAGAGAGTGGGCATCCCTGCCTGGTACCAGATCTCGGTGGAAATGCTTCCAGCTTTTCCCCAATCAATGGGATACTGGCCATGGTTTTTCATAAATTGCTTTGATTGTATTAAGGAATATTCCTTCTATACCCAATTTGCTTAGAGTTTTCATCATTTTATCATTCAAGCATTTTATCGAATGCTTTCTTTGTCTATTGAGATAATCATATGGTTTTTCTTCTGCAGTCTGTTAATGTGGTGTATCACGTTAATTGTTTTGCAAACATTGAACCATCCCTGCATACCAGGGATAAATTCCACTTGGTCTGGGTGGATGATCTTCCTGATGTGTTGTTGTATTCTATTGGCCAGAATTTTATTGAGGATTTTTGCATCTATGTTCATCAGGGATATTGGTCTGTAATTTTCTTTCAATTCTGCATCTTTTTCTGGCTTAGGAATTAAGGTGATGCTGGCTTCATAGAAAGAATTTGGAGGATTCCCTCTCTTTTGATTGTTCTGTATAGTTTGAGAAGAATTGGAGTTAGTTCTTCTTTAAATGTGTGGTAAAATTCAGCAGTGAAATCATCTGGTCCTGGGCTTTTCTTTGTTGGGAGGGCCTTTATGACTGTTTCAATTTCTGTGTCAGTTATGGGTCTGTTTAGGTTTTCTGTATCTTCCTGGTTCAATTTATGTAGGTTGTATGTGTCCAGGAATCTATCCATTTCTGATCAATTTCCCTGTTTGCTGGCATACAAGTCCTTGTAGTAATTTCTGATGATTTTTTTATTTCTGTAGTGTATGTTGCTACATTTCCTTTTTCATCTCTGATTTTATTGATTAGGGTATTTTCTCTCTTTTTTATAGTTAGTTGGTCCAATGATGTGTCAATTTTGTTTATTTTTTTTTAAAAAAAAGCTCTTCATTTGGCTGATTTTTTGTAATTTTTTTTGGATTCAATCCTATTGATTTCTTCTCTGATTTTCATTATTTCTCTTCTCCTACTAGATTTGGGTGTGGTTTGCTGCAGTTTTTCTAGATCCTTGAGATGCATTGAAAGCTCATTTATTTGGTGCCTTTCCAATTTCTTGATGTGAGCACCTATTGCTATAAACTTTCCTCTTAACACTGCTTTTGCTGTATCCCATAAGTTTTGATATGTTGTGCTGTTATCCTCATTTACTTCCAGAAAAGTTTTTGATTTCTCTTTTGATTTCTTCTGTGACCTAGTGTTCATTCAGGAGCATGTTGTTCAGTCTCCATATGTTTGCATATGCTCTAGGGATTCCTGAGTTGCTAATTTCCACCTTCATTCTGCTGTGGTCTGAGAAGCTGCATGGTATGAACCTAATTCTTTTGAATTTGCTGAGACTTGCTTTATGGCCTAGTATGTGGTCAATCCTAGAGAAGGCTCCATGCACTGCTGCGAAGAATGTAAATTCTTTAATTGTAGGATGAAAAGCTGTGTAGGTATCTGTTAGATCTATTTGGGCTATAGTGTCGATTAAATCTGCTATTTCCTTGTTGATCTTCTGTCCAGTTGATCCGTCTATTTCTGAGAGTGGAGTATTGAAGTTCCCCAGTATTATTGTATTGGAGTCTAAGTCTCACTTTAAGTCCCTTAACAAATCTTTTAAATAGACTGGTGCCCTGCAATTGGGTGCATATACATTGATAATCGTTATATCTTCCTGTTGAATTGATCCCCTAATCATTATGTACTGCCCCTCTTTGTCTCTCTTAACAGTTTTTGTGTTAAAGTTTATTTTGTCTGATATTAATATGGCGACACCTGCTTTTTTTTTGGTTTCTGTTGGCATGGAATATCTTTTTCCAACTTTTTACTTTCAGTCTGCATGCATCTTTGTTAGAAAGATGTGTTTCTTTTAAGCCACAAATTGATGGGTTTTGTTCCTTAACCCATTCAGCCAATCTGTGTCTTTTAACTGGGGTCTTGAGGCCATTAACATTCAATGTGACTACTGATAAGCAGTGAATTTGCCCTGGCATTTTCCTAAAGATATTTCTAATATATGCTTTGAACTTCATGTGATCTTCTACTGGGAGGTTTTCTTCCTTTACCTTCTTGCATATTGATGGTTGTGTTCTTTGTTTCTGTGTGTAAGACATCTTTAAGCATCTTTTGCAGGACTGGACGAGTGGAGACAAATTCTTTAAATTTCTGTTTGCTATGAAAAGTCTTTATTTCACCTAATTCACAAATGAGAGCTTTGCAAGATATAATATTCTGGGCTGGTAGTTTTTCTCTCTTAGTACCTGGGCTATATCTCGCCATTCCCTCCTAGCCTGTGGGGTTTCTGATGAGAAGTCTGCTCTGAGTCTAATTGGAGATCCTCTGAGAGTAATCTGATGTTTCTCTCTTGCACATTTTAGAATCTTTTATTTATGTTTTACTGTGGTGAGTTTAATTACAATGTGTCGTGGTGGGTATCTCTTTTGGTCATGTTTATTGGGGATTCTATGAGCTTCCTGTACATGGATGTCTCTGTCCTTCTCCAAACCCATAAAGTTTTCTTCTAGTATCTCACTAAAAAGGCCTTCTAATTGGTTTTTAAGCTACAATTGTATGCAGGCCTTCTGTCAGAATTCCACATGGGGAAATTTTGATAAAACAATAATCACAAAGTTTAACTGAACCAAAGTTCTTACTGAACACAGCCATTGATCTAGCTTAGGACTTTTAAGATCAAATCTGAATGTTTTCTTTACTTGGTGTAAAGAGAGGCCCATTGTGGATTTTTCCTTTCTGTCATCCTTTTAATACACCTTTCTTTTAACTGCTACCTTTTTACTGAGGAGGATACGGTCCTCTCCTTTCATTAGATTTGGTATCTAGAAAAATAGAGGGTCTGTGTTTCTTAAGTCGTTGTAATTTTTGATTAAAATTTCCAGCCATCCAGTCACTCATTTATTGAGCCCTGGGTGGAAGGATTGTGAGATGGTCCTATATAGAAATACTTATGGGGATGGTGCTGTGATATGGAAGGTTAAGCAGCTGCTTGTAGCACGGACATCCTATATGAACACCCGTTGAGTCCTGGCTGCTTCTCTTCCTATCCAGCTCCCTGCTAATGATCCTGGGAAAGCAGTAGAAGATGGCTCGAGTCCTTGATACTCACGTGATAGAGCTGGAAGAAACTCTTGTCTCCTGGCTTTGGCCTGAACATTTGGGGAGTGAACTAGTGGATCAAAGATTTTCTCTCTCTCTCTCTCTCTCTCTCTTTCACTCTCTCTCTCTGTATCCTTGATTTTCAAATAAATAAAAACCATTTTTTAAAAGGAGAGAAAAGGTGAAAGTACAATAATACATTTTTAAAAAGAAAGAAATGCTTACACAGTTATTTCATATTGTTTCCAAACTAGTCCTGAATCAACCAGAGTATTTCAATTCCACAGTCATCCACTCCCACCACTATCCGTGTGTTTGACTGACTTTGTTTTTTCTTGACACTTTTGCATATTCTTAGGTGAGATGAGAATGAATTTCAGGGGTGATGGGCATCCTTCCTCCTCCTTCCCAATTATGTGTTGGTCCTTGCTCCCCGAACTTCTAAACTCATTCATGTATTGAACTGATTATATGCAGACAGAATTGATGGACCTTTCTGGAAAATCAGCTAAAATCATCTTTTTACTGTAGACTTGGATGTCATTGACCAAAATAAACTAGTGACCACTGGTTACATCAGATCGAATCCCATATATCACCAGTTGAGAGGGGACAAGAGAAATTTAGTATTTGTTCATGTTATTTGAGTGACAGAGCAAGGTGCTAAACTCCTGGCCACAACCACAAATGCATCTAGTTGCTCTGCCTCAGGTTTAGGCTAGAAAAACACCAGGCACCTGGCATAAAAATGAAATAATCTATCTTTATACTTTGCACATGAAACAGAAGGGTGACATTGCTTTTAAACTTAAAAGGCTAGATATCTGGGCTGTCTTGCCTGTCTTGATAATGACAATTCCTGAGACTGTGATATTGCTATAGGTTGGTGGTATTCTGACAGACGGTACCCGAGTACAAGTGCATCTGGGCTATAAGACTTTTTCCCCAAACGATTCCTTCTGTTTTCTACCGTTTCCTTGTTAATGGATTTGCTCATCTTGATTAGTTTTCTTTCTTTTCCTTTATATTGAAAAGAATTTTATTTGGCTCATAGTTCCAGAGGCTTAAGACCTCTGCTAAGGTCTTAAGCACCTGCCTCTGCTAAGCTCTGGTGAGGGCCTCATGGTGGATGGTACCACAGTGGTAGAGGCTACTGCAAAAAAATTTACATGGCAAGAGAGGAAGTAAGAGATTTGGGTGGGGGAAAGCTTGCTCTTTTTTATAACAACCCATTTTTTGAGATTTCATTTATTTACTTGAGGGGAAGAGTTTCATGCAGAGAGAGGGAGGGACAGAGAGAGGCCTTCCATCCATTGGTTCACTCCCCAAATGGCTGCAATGGCTGGAGCTGATATGATCTGAAACCAGGAGCTTCTTTTGGGTCTCCCACATCGGGGCAGGGGTCCAATCACTTGAGCCATCTTCCGTTGCTTTTCCAGGCCCGAAGAGGAGCAGCTGGGCTAAGAACCAGCACCCACATGTGATGCTTGCACCTCAGGTGGAAGCTTAACCTACTATGCCACAGCACCAGCCCCTAACAACCCATTCTTAGAGGGACTCACTCATTCTTGATAGAGATAGCACACTGCAAGACACCAGCATTGTTAATTATAATTTCTTACCTTGAAACGAAACACCCCAATTGACTGTCATCACATTGGCAGCTCCGTGATATCAGGTAGAGAGAATGCACCAAGCAGAAACAATTTGGTGCCCAGATTATGCAAAACCAACAGCACCATCATGCATGGTGGCATTGCAAACTATGTTCAGACATGCTGATCAGAGAAGCACAAGACTTAAACAATTAATTTGATAAATATTTTTCTTTTGATTAGAAAAGTTGCATGATCAAAGAGGAATCTGGAAGAGAGTAGAGCTCTGCACAGACGGAAAGCTGCAGGGGTCTGTGTGAACACACCTTGTTAGCTCTGGAGATTGGTGAGTTGTAGAGATACATATGATCATCCCATGTCATTGGTTGCCATTTCTGCAAAATAAAGCATAGGATATGCTTAGAAGTTTTCCTAAAATAAGAGCCATGAAATTAGATTTCGAAACTAAGTGTTTAATTGTCATAATTATCATCTTAACATTTTTCCCTTTACATTGACCCATGGCTTGAATTAGGCATACTAACTATACATTCACATTTCAAAGGCACCTTATTCCTTGAAATCTGGTAGAAATTCAACAGAAAATTCCAGAAATGTTGTACGTTGTTAGTGGTTACCTTAAACATCATGGACAGGGTTCATATGCCTCATTGCAGGCCCTCGCCAGGGCTCGTGAAATCTGCTGTTTGTTCATTTCTCCAGGAGACCCTTCCTGCTCTTACATTTATCGCAGTGTGTTGTGATAAATAATGCAGTGCCTTCCCAACAGTTTCCTTTACCATGCAAGGGGGTACATTCTAAAAAGAGAACAAGCAGACACAGAAATGGAAATTAACCCCAGGCCTGCCAGCCTCCATCAGGAATAATGGCGTCACATAATTCCAGGGTTAAATGAGAAGTAGGTGCCTTTTTACTGAGTTCAGCTCTTTGTCCTTGCTTTAGTGTGTCATTGTAGCAACTGTCATGTAAGGTTAATGACAGCCCCTCATTACCCTTGTCAAATATGTAATAATGTGGCCCAACAACGGGTCTGAATGGCTTCTGCTTGTCAGACCCCTATGTTTTGCCTAGCAGATGGTCACTGTGTTTGGAGAGGCCCTCGCTCAGATCCATCACACTGATATCCTGAACACGTGTGTGCGGGAAGCACTTTCCCCTGATGGGACAGTGTGTGGCTGGAATACTAATCGAGCACAGCAAGACAACTGCAGCCCTCACCCCCCCCTCCTCCCTCAAGTCCCTGTTAGTTTTCTGTGAGGCTCCAGGGGGAAAGAGAGCAGATAGGACCTTTCTTGCCTCTCTCCTTCTATTATTTCCAGCGAAACACAACACTTTTCAGCTGTGATACTCACCCGTTTCCAAACCCTTTATTTGGATCACTTAGGATGCAGCACCCATGAAATTTAGACACATTCTATTTTTGGAGGATGTGGAAACAAAGGGGAAAAAGCCTCAGAGAGGAATGGAGCAGGGGGCAGGGCTTTCCTGGAAAAATGCTACAGTCTGAGTGCAGGAAACTGGGATCCTAGCCTGTGACCTTGCACAAAGTCACTGCCTCTCGCTACAGCTTACACATATCCTTGCCTGGGAAGGTCACCTGGCTGCAGGAGGTGAGAGAGACACTCAAGGCCATATAAAGGACTCTCTGTCCTGCCTCGGGGCTCCTTTGACAGATCCTAGCTTTTCTCATCCTGTTTTTTTTTTTTTTTTTTACTTTATATAATTTCTTAAAAATGAATAGTGGCTCCCAGTCGCTTCTGAAATCAACTTGAACACTAAGCATCTGCAAAATCAGTTACAAGGTAAGCCTTTCTATTTCCCTTGGTAATGTGTTCTCACAATTGTTCAAGCTGCACACAGGTCTTCCGTCACAACTGTTTTCTCTATGCACACATCTTCTTGGCTTCAAATCTTTGCTTGTGCCTAATATCTAATAGGTGACTCTAATGTCCTTCCATTCAGCCCCTCTGCCTCAAAAATACCTCTAAGGTCCTTTCTGACACAGCTCTGGTAACTTTTGCATCTCTGAATATTCTTAATCACCAAGGAATCACTCTCCTGATTAATTTACATTCAAAATTGTAGAACTTGGAAACAGGAATTATATGCAAGCACTTTTTGAAGATGAAACAGTAAAGGATACCTTGGCTAAGAACAAGTTTGAAGAGTACATATGGTGGCAAGACCAGGATCCAGATCTTTTGCCTCTGAGTTTAGCATCCTTTTCCCACTCCCTGTTTTCCACCACTTAAGAACTTATCTGTATTATTTGTGTCCATGTCACATTCACAGACCTCTTGAGCTCAGACACAGTGGTGTCTACCTTTGTGGGCTCTGACAGACCCACACATTTCTGGGGACACAGGGAATGGTCATGTCACAGAGTACAGGTTGCTGTAAGTTGCAGGATTGATGCCACTTCTGTTTGTAATCTCCATGGCATTTGACACTTTGCTAAATTATCTGTTGGCACTCATTTCTTGGTACTAACCTACCAAGTGACATTTTGTTTTTCGATCTTTTATACGACCCACACCTGAGACTGGTGAGTCATTGTGAAACAGTTTTCATGAATGAAATGTCATGTTAGGTCCCCAAGGGGCTGAGGGTCCTTCAGGCTTTCCAGGAGGCACTGGCTTTCCTGGGCTCCACTGGTGGTGGAGACACCGCCTGCCACACAAACCCACCAGTGACAGTGGGAGTGAGGATGAAATAAACCAAGAAACTGCATTCGGCCTTTTGGAGGGGTGGGGAGCAGAGGAAATAGAATTTCAGGTTTTTCTAACCCAGTCTCCCAGGAGGAAGATAGCATTTCAGATGACTTCAGATTTGGCGTTTGATGAAAGTTTCTCTTCCTTCATCAAATATGTGGAAATTTCAGTTAACATGGTGAATAACTTTGCTTCCTAAATTAGACCAAAATGACAGAAGAATGCTTCTGCTTTCTCTTTGATTCCAGGTACTTTTCCCAGAAAACTTTTTCTCATATAATTTAATTCTTACCCCAAATCACACAGCACATTTGCACTGCTTCCCATAGACTGTCTTAGTCACAAGGATGCTTCCCTCTGAATATCTTGAAAGTTATACTCTGTTATTGCTATTTGGCAATCAGAGTTTTGTCTCTCAATGTTCATGGAACGCTAAATATATCAAATATTATGCTGAAATACAGAAAGAAATGGAGCAACATTCTAATGTACAGACACTATCTAAAAGTAAAGATAGTTACATGAATAGATAAACCTTGTCATCCAAACTTAACCTCTTCCTACTTCATCATTCTGATATGAGCCAATCCTCTCTTATCTCCAAATCATACCATGTGCCTTTAGGAACTGTTGCTGCCCACTCTGTGACCTTCCCTCTATTCCTAAACTCTTCTCTGACTGCTGCCCCTCCTCTTGAAGCCTTATTTGGTGCTCGGCCATGGCCTAAGTACATTGCTTTTTCATTGGGGGTTCATTGTTTATTCTATCACAACATGGTATCTCTGGGTCAGGATCTGGAGTCAGCATTCTCCTTGATACTCGTCATCGAATTCAGGTCATTACTTCTGCTTCACTTTATAGAAAAAATTCTGTCTCCACTCTACTCCTTTTAACTTGTACCATCTGGTAAAACCACCTGTCTACTCATCGTGTGGTCTGCAATTCTCTTGGTAACAAATTCCTCATTTATTTCAAGTTCTGGATCATGTGGGTAGCCACAGTGATGACCTCTCCTGTATGCAAACCTCTCAAGTGCTTGACTGCTAATCCTTAGTAACTCTTCTCTGACATTCAGACATCTCCCTCCTGCCCCAGTCACATTCTAGAACTTGACATAATCACAAACCACCACACTGCATTTAAAATAACCAAATCTACCTCCCTCCTCCTTTTCACTTGTTGGGATATACCCTGGCAGCATCAACCCATAGATTTCTACCATCTATTTTCTTTCTGGCGTTCTCCTGGCTCCACACCCCTCTTTTCCAGTGAGGATTCAGTAGTAAATCATCATAATCACTTCCTTGCAAAAGCCTTTCATTGCTCAGCTCCTGTTTTCACCCACCATATCTTCCATTCCACAATATTTCTTGGCAAAACTCCAAACCGGGATAAATTCAACCATCTGTCTCCCCTGTGGCTACATCTGAGCAGTTGATTGTCACTGGTGAAAATTATAAAACCAGGCAGAAAGGGTTTCCTTTGATTGTATCAATAACATTTCAGATGGGTACTTGACATGGTCCAGACATCTTGCTAACTTTCTCTCTTAAGTCGGCCCTTGTGTCTCTTCTCTCAATCGTGTCTCCATCTCCTTCCTCTAAGCAATTCTCGCCCAGCATCCTTGCTCCAGTTGGACACTGTTAATTCATTGTCCCCACAGTATCCATAGTGATTTTTTTAATGCAAAATGCATTTTCCCCCACTGAAACTACCAACATGACACTCATCATACTGAGACTAATTGCGAATTTCTTCAAGTGGCCTGGCCCCAGCCTATATATCTACCTGTTTCTCATCTCTCAGCTACTCTCTGGTCAGGACTTCTGTTCTCTCAGCCTCCTTTTGGGTCCTCAGTCATATGAGTCCCTTTGGACTGTCACACTTACTTCTTTCCCTTGTCCTGGGTAACTCTCTTTTGGTCTCCTGTTAAACACCACATCCTAGACTGGCATTCCCTGAACTCTCCATTACAAACTGTCCCTTTCTCAGCTTCTCTTCTGGCATGATAGTTTTCTTGTACTTCATGACATTGTCTCAATTTATAATTTACATCTTACCCAAATGATCGCTTGTTTGATTTCCTTATCTTTCACTGAGCTCCATGAGAGAGGAAGTTTTGTACATTTGGGTCATCACTGTCTATGCAACACAGAGCAAGTTCTTGCCACATAGCAGGAGTTTAATGAATATTTGCTGAGTGAATGGAAAGAGTTGTGAATGAATTGCTATTCAAAGAGGGCATTAACAGGGAAAATGGAGGGAAAGTTTTCACAGAAGGTTGACCAGTTAGAGAGGAACTATGAGATTGTCAAAGAAAGAAGTAAATGAGATTTTGAATAAAGGGGATATCCTGGAAAATCATTGAGTTGTGAATAAGTAATGTGTCCCTGGAAAGGACTACTTATGGGAACACCCCAGGGGAAAGGGTTGCAAGCAGTGTCAGGCAGCATAGTGGCCCCCAGAGATGTCTGCACTATACTCCCCACAACTATTTGAGTGTTATGTTCAGACAAAGGAGGATGACAGAGAGGTATGTAACGTTGCATATCAGCATATCTTGAGTTGCACAGAGTATCCTAGACTTTTCAAATGAGTCCAATCTTGTTGTAGGGGCCTTGGATGTGGTAAAGGGAGGTAGAGGAGCCAGCATCAAAAATGTGAGAAAGATTCAAGTGTAGTTGCTGATTTTGGAGATGGAGAAGGGGACCACATGCTGAGACGGACAGCTTCTAGGAGGTGGAAAAGGAAAAGAAACAGATTCTCCTGTAGAGTGTATGGAAGGGAATACAGTCATGCTGATACATAGGTTGTATCACAGTGAAACCCATGTCAGATTCCTGATCTCCAGAATAAATGGTAAAGTTATAAATCTGAATTGTTTCAAGTCACTAATTTTTTCTCTGGTACTGCAGCAACAGGCGACTCTCATCAAAATGAAGCTATAGGTGTTCTCTGTAGTCAGACTGCAGCAAGCCCTCTCACAACGCTTAGTGGCCTGATCTCTGTGTTCCCGGACACAGGGAGACAGTCAGTGTTTCAAAACTCAGAAGCAGCTTGGTCAGTCTGTTATGTGGGAAGATATCTGTGAATCCATGTTGGGGGAAACATGTGGTGCAGGAGGCATATTGATATTAGAGGAACCATAGAGACTTCTAAGATAAAACATGCGAGTGATCAGGGAATGCTAAAGGAAGACCTTATGAGCATTTTCATCACCTACACCATTTGTCACAGCATTTTCATAGGTTTATATTTTATTTCTCAATTTAGAATAAGAGTTCCTGAAATACATTGGCTTCAAAAAATCTTGGTCTATGTCCTCCTAAATTCTTAATAGTAGCTGCTTAATGAATACATGTTGATTTAGGAGAGAATTAAGACCAGAAAGATTTCCTTGCTTCTGTGGATCTGTGAAAATTTCTTAGACAATAGAAAGAAATAGTATGGGGCAGCAATAATCAATCATCATTCTTCCACTAACCAATCCATTCTCTATGACCAGGGTTTCCTAGCCTGTAAAACAGACGCTGAACTAATTCTGACTGTCCAGATTTCAAAAATGAATAAGATAAACTTGAAAAGTACATCAGTTAATAGGAGAGGCAGCCCTCATTCTGAGGCTCTCAATCAAAGCAGAATCCTCAAAACACCATTGATCATGCAACATCTGCCAATCTAACAGGGGCTCAACTGAAATCACTGGGACCTTAATTTTTGCCTGCTTTTGAAGAGAGTGAGACAGAGGATTATGAAAAGCTGTGTGATGGTTTAGTTTGTAGCTGCCTTTCCCCTCCTTGTCTAAACTACTTAAAAAAAAATAAGGACAGCTGTGGAAGAAGCCAGTTCAGCAATCTGTTTCTTGCCTGCCATCCTGCCTACCATCTCTGTGTTCCTCTGGGAAAAGAACTAGGGGAATCAAGAGCAGGAAATCAGAGACAAATTCTAGAGCTTCCTGCTGCTGGGTTTGAGCAGGGAAAGCACAATATAAACTATAAACGTAGTTTAGCAGAGCCAGCTTCTCCCTTGTGACCCATAGAAATAAACTGGCCTTCCTCCTTGGGGACTAAGGTATTTGAAATTAATTGTTACCACTTTATACAAATATTTCATCCAAAATGAAAGGAATAAAATACTCTAATGAAATCATTGGCCTCCTTTATAAATATGAATATGAATACACAACATAGCAGAGAAACCAAACAATATTAGTGTGTAATCAAATGATCAAGTGTCTGCTAGACAGCAGCATTGTCCCTTGTGAGTGAGTAGTATGATTTTTTTATATTTGCACCAGCTCTGGAGTCTTGCAGGGTCTGTTCTGAAGCATTTGGGCACACTTGCCTGCAGGTATCAGGTAAGCTGGGAAGCTCACACTATCTTGCTTGCTGTTGATGACTTTTCTTTAGAAGAGAATGATTCCTAGTTTTTCTTGTCCACAGTAGAGGGATTCAGCTTTTAAAATACATAACAGTGTTTTAGCCACTCAGCTGCTCCAAAACTTTCCCCAAAATAATGTCCCAACTTTTTATTATGACTTTCTGTATAGCTCTCGAATGCTGGACTTGACTTACTTTTTAACCTTAATTTTCATCCTCCTTCATGTACGCCACACAGATCCCATATTACAGTTTCCTTTTTCTGCTTTTCTGTTTCTGAGCTACTTGTTCCTCCACCTGGCATTCTCCCTTGTTTCCTTCCTTATTTGAAAAATCTATTCATTCTTCAAGTCTGCTGAGATGCCACCTCCTCTGTGAAGTCGAAACACACTGTAATGTCCCCTCCTCATTGATGGGGTCAGATTAGATCACTGCTGTCTCCGAGCCTCTACACTTCCTCATTTATGTCTTTATTTTTAGCACAGATTCTACATTCTGGCTTATGAAACTTGTGTTTCTGCAGTCTCTCCCACTGGAGTCTTAGTCCCTTCGGAGTTGATGTCCTACTTGGTTCATTTTTGCAAACCCCACAGAGACTAAAATGATGCCAGGCAGCTGTGGTTCAAGGAATATAGGTGAGAATTTCAAAGAGTTTGTAGAAAGTGGAACTAAAAGATAAATTTATTTTAGTACAAATAATTTTTGAAATTTAGACATTTGAGGGAACTTCTAAAATTTTCATGGAAAACGCACATTATGAATAAACTGTCCAGACAGCAATATCCAGAAGATACCTGATGAAGCCAACAGAAGGACTCACATGCAGTCCAGAGATGAAGGACTGCTGGAGCATTAATTTCTCCATTACTTAAACACTGCTTGAAGAAAGAAACCTGTAGAGGGCATACATATAAGACAGAACACAGTGTATGCCAAGTGCAGAAGCTGAAAGGTTATTGCTTCAGATGCTCTTCTTCATTGAAGCTCCATCAGCTTTTGAATTTATAAATTGATGTCAAGTAAGTTTCCAGTCTCGATTTGGAAGCATTCGTTTTTATCCATTATATACTATCTGGAGAGCAGGAAACATTATGTCAAACTCATGTGTGTGTTCATTTTTGTCTTTCTCTTAAGGAAAGAGGCACTTACCAATTTGGGTATGAGGGTTAAAAAGAGCAAGATAATAACAACAAGCAACAATTGCACAGCAATTTGCAGGCTACAAGCCCTTCAATCTGCTATTTCATTTAACCCTCAAGACAATCTTAGGAAGCCGGTATTATTACCCCCACTCAGCAGAGGAGAAAACTTGGGCTAATGATGTTTAAGTGACTTGTCTAAGGTTATATAAAAGCACCAAGACTGACAATGTTATTTATTTAGAGTAACGTAGAGCAAATTGAACTCCCATATGATTATACTGGAATTTTCACTTTAATAATATGCAACCATTACTGACTGCTGACAATGTAGCAGGCACTGTTCTGCATGCTTTTCATGCATTAACTCACTTAATACCCAAAACCACTGCATGAGGCAGAGACAATGATTACTACCCTTATTTTACAGATGGGAAACTGAATTCCAAAGAGGTTAGAGACCTTAGTCTTGGTAGTATAACTGATGAATGGTGGAGTGACTGCTTGGATCAAGACAATCTTGCTCCAAAGTCAATCTGTAAAACCGCTATAGTAGAATGCCTCTTGGGAGATGTGGTACCAATTCTATGAGGTAATAATTCTAATGGTTGATTTCACAAAACTTTCATTCATGTCATTTTAAAGACAGACTATTTTTAGTGGTTTCAAGTGCTTACCTTGTTCCCAGGAATGACTTGGCTTTCCCACTTCTAGGATCTCATCACCTCCTATCCCTCCTTTGCTTACCCACCATCCAGATGGCAAGTAACACAAACATAATGTTTAGGAAAATACCTGTAGAATTCCTGGAAAGAATTCCCCCAATGTTCAGCTATCAGTACCTGGAGAAAATCCCCTACAGACCACATGGAGCCCATACTATACTTTATTCCACATTCTATTCCTGAACCCAAGTGGAAACATTTTTTTCTTCTCTTTTTCTCCAGCTTTTCTATTGCCTTTCTGGTTTCAACATAGATGGCACTTGCTTGGAGAATTCTTTCCTATTCACATTATCCAACTCTACCACCACAAAGTCTGGAGTAGGTGCCTCTTTAAGGGTGTCTATAGTTCCTGCATTTTCCCTTTATAAATTATTTGTAATACTCATGCCAGTTTAAAAATATTCCATGCATACACACAATGATTTCTGTATGATGTGTTTTTTTTTCAAAGATTTATTTATTATTTATTTGAAAGGCAGAGTGGCACAGATAGTGTCATTGCCTAAATACCTAAAACATACAGAGCTGGACCTGGCCAATTCCAGGAGCCAGAGATTCCAGCAGGGACTCTTACATTTGACAAAGGATTAACATCTAGAGAATGTCAGCAACTTAAGACCTCAACAACAACAACAGTAGCAATAACAAAACCCAATCCAGTTGAGAAACAGGCAAAGAAACTCAATAGACACTTCTCAAAAGAAGAAATACAAATGGCTAACAAAATGCTAAATATACTAGCAATCAGGGAAATGCAAATCAAAACCACAATGAGATGTCACCTCATCCCTGTCAAAAGGGCTAAAATCCAAAACACAGAAAGGAGCAAACACTGGAGAGGATACGAAGAAAGGGAACACTTATACACTGTTGGTGTGAATACAGATTAGTACAGCCACTGTGGAAAATAGTATGGAGATTTCTTTAAAAATGAGAAAAAAAAATAAAACTTGCCATATGATCCAGCAATCCCACTTCTGAGTATACTAACATTGATCCAGTTGAGTTTTATTCATGAAGAATTTGTCATTTTATAAAGTATCTTCCATGTTTGAGTTTTACAGATTTTTCTAGCATATTTAAAGACAATTTTAAAGTATAGTGTAGGCTTCAAGTGTAGTGTTCACCTGAAATTGTTACATTTTTCTTTCTCTATCCTTATTTTTCTTATATAATTGTTGTATATTTCCATTTAATTTTTCAGATTATAAAAGGTTTTAGTAGAGGAATTGGACAAAGACTGCCAATTAGCACCTAATAATAATTTCTTCTTATTTATCAATACAATCAAATATTTTCAATCTACCTTCGATAAAGGTGATATTTCCAAGGGTCTTTGATAGATGTGCCAAGTGACTAAGTTTTAGGAAATAAATATATGGCTTATACACAATGTCCTTGTTGGTTAAAGGTCAAAACTTTTTGAAACTCTTTTTCTTAGTTGAAATTGTGACAGGAGGGCTGGATGTTGATCAACTCTTTCTGAATGTAAGGTTAAGTCATGAATAGATCAATATAATAGAACTTGAACTGCCCACCATTACTAGACTTTGTTTGCTTTAGGTGATGGGTTTTTTGTTGCTTAAGTCCTATTATGCTATAGTTTCTGCCATGATTAAAGCCTAATCTTAAACAATATAAAGAGATTAAATTTCATGAAGTTTTCACTGGTGAATGTTCATAGTCGTGTTGTCAAATGATATGTCCTTGGGATGGTGCCATGGCTCACTTGGTTAATCCTCCGCCTGCGGCACCGGCATCCCATATGGGCGCCGAGTTCTAGTCCCAGTTGCTCCTCTTCCAGTCCAGCTCTCTGCTGTGGCCTGGGAGGGCAGTGGAGGATGGCTCAAATGCTTGGGCTCCTGCACCCGCATGGGAGCCCAGGAAGAGGCACCTGGCTCCTGGCTTCGGATCAGCGCAGCGCCGGCCATAGCAGCCATTTGGGGAGTGAACCAATGGAAGGAAGATCTTTCTTTCTGTCTCTCTCTCTCACTGTCTATAACTCTACCTGTCAAATAAAAAAAAATGATATGTCCTTGTCAAAATTTTGGAGATGGATTCATGGAATGGCTGGGACTCCTACCTTGGGATTTATACATAGTATCAGGTTCCAGTATTGTGGTTTTAGAAGTGGTAGGTATTGTCAATTGCTCTCTTAGAAGATGTATACAAGCAGACTTAGTTGTTCAACTGCCAAATGTGAATAACACAATCACTTCTAATATCTGTGGCACAGATAGTAAACTACTTCAAAAAGAAGTCACCTGTGCATTCCTAGCTATCAGTATTTGATATTCACATTTTGAGCTTACACTTGATCTTAAAAGGTCAAAAAGTGATACACATTTTGAGCTTAAATATGTCCATTGGATCTAAAAGCAGAGATAAACCTTCCTTCAAATCAAAATAATTACCTAAAAACACCTCAGTGTTCTTAGACACTTATAATCCTAAAATTTGGTGGATATTTGGAAATGATACTCATGACTTTTCTGGAAGACAGTTTAAAAATTGTTTCAGAAGAAAGTTATTCACATGATGGAATAATTTGTGATGGTTTCTTCATGGAATTTTGCTCTGCCTTTGATTCTTTTTGGTAATATTTAGTACTATTTAAGTCTAATGAATTAGTTTTATTTTATTTTCAATTTCTGTGTATTTTTATCTTAAAATTATAGGGAGATAAAAAATAAGTCAAAAATATTTATCTGAAAAATCGTAGCATGGCTGGGACCACTCACCTGAAATATTCCAGATAATTATCTGAACAATAATAAGGTGACTATCGTTTTTTCAGCAATCTATTGAATAAATGGTGAAATTAAAAAGTGATGTTTGCATAGTCTCTAGAGTCTGAATGGAATTTTCTTTTTTTTTAATTTTTTTTAACTTTTATTTAATGAATATAAATTTCCAGTGTACAGCTTATGGATTACAATGGCTTCCCCCTCCCATAACTTCCCTCCCACCCGCAACCCTCCCCTCTCTCGCTCCCTCTCTCCTTCCATTCACATCAAGATTCATTTTCAATTCTCTTTATATACAGAAGATCAATTTAGTATAAATACTTCAACAGTTTGCACCCACATAGAAACACAAAGTGAAACATACTGTTTGAGTACTAGTTATAGCATTAAATCAAAATGTACAGTGCATTAAATCAAAATGTACAGTACATTAAGGACAGAGATTCCCACATGAGGAGCAAGTGCACAGTAGCTCCTGTTGTTGACCCAACAAATTGACACTCTAGTTTATGGCGCCAGTAACCACCCTAGGCTGTCATCATGAGTTGCCAAGGCTATGGAAGCCTTCCAAGTTTGCCAACTCTGATCATATTTAGACAAGGTCATAAAAGACAGAGTGAGGATAGTAACCAATGATCCTAAGAGTGGCATTTACCAGGTTTGAACAATTATACAGCATTAAGTGGGGAAGAGGACCATCGGTACACACAGGTTGGGAGTAGAGCCATTGGTGGTAGAGTAGAGGTTATGATTACAAAGGAATGAGGCCCAAGTGCGCTAGTCAGGGTCTAGAACAAAGGACAGAGTCTTTATTAGAGGAGCTAAGAAAGGTGCTGTCTAAGCTACAATTAAGTTTTCTGACTGAGAGGCAAATAGAACCTGACAGAAGGGGCTTGATTATAATCTGGTGGGCTTTAGGCCTTGTAAGTTAAGAGGCCCAGACCTATCTATCTCTTCACATGGGGTATATCCTAAGGGAGGTGTGAACCTCCTAGGGGAAGGCACTCTGTTGACTTTCATTACTTGGCTGGGCTGGGAGGAGAGCTGGCCAGGTCAAGGCAGGGGGCATCTCTAACAAGAAATTTACAGTTCTGCCTGCAATGTTGCTGACCCTACTTGGCCGTCCCCTCAGCTACAGTGGTCACTTTGGAAGTTGGGCTGAGTGAAGGGCTTTTCAGCTTAGAGCCAATAAGATCTGTGGCTCTGACCTGGGCATCCTTCGACTCCAGGGCAGGTCCATTTCCAGTGATCCAACTTGTGGCAGAGCTGCCAGGGCTCTTCACAAGCTGACTTCTGCTGAAGCCCAGGCTTACCACATTGAAAGCCACTGCAGTGGACTGGCCTGTTGGGTCTCCTTGAGGGCAGATCACTGTACAGATCAGCCATTAATAGGCCTGCCACCCATTGCTTCTGATGCCTAGCTTTCTTTTCCTCCTCGTTTGTGTTAAAGCAGTCCAGAGGATGCAAGTCAAGGGAGTGCCCATGTCCCATCTCTAATCTTCGGTGGCCTGAACTACAAGTCTATAGTCACAGGCATGTTCTGTAGTAGTTTTTCTAAGGTAGACAATGCCCATGAGGGAAATTATATTCTCACTTTAAAACTTTCTTTCCCTTTGGTCTGAAAGGGAGGTTTTTTCTACTTACTGTATACTTGGCTGATGGCGAAGTGAATCCAGCTATGAGATTATTATTTAAGTTCTTATTTTGGCTATGCTATTACAGAAAAATGTTAGCCATCTCTTTTATAAGGTCTAAAGATTAAATTGTGTGTCCTACAGATTCCTTCATAATAGAATTAGTTTCCTACCTTGAAGAGAATAGAGAAATGAAAGAACAAGTTGGGCTTAGAATAGAAAAATGAGGGAGCAAGTCCTAGATCGCTTGCTGACAATAGCAATATCACATGAATACTTAGCAAACAGTTTCAACCATTAGATAACAACTTAAGAAAACATTTACCAGAAGGTCCAATGCCTTCTATAAATTTTAAGAATCATGTATTTGAAAACACCTCTTAAATATCTAACACGGTGTAGTTTGTTTAACCAGTAAACTTAAGCCCAACCATATAAAATGTTTTTAGTTTCTTTCTACCAACAAGTTTAAAACATATGATACACAGATTCAGGTCACACAAATTAAAATGTATCTTTGATTGATTTTAGCAGCTTAAATTTATGGACAATCTTATCTATAAGCCATTTAAAATAAAACTCTTAAGAAAATTTCCCCATGTGGACATACAATATGTACACACACATAACATAGCATAATAGACCGATATAGCAATTTTAATAATAGCTTTTAAAATCTTTAACTCTTTTTGTAGATTGCCAATTGATTTGAATTGCTTTTTGTTTTTAGTAACCTCAGTTAACCATACTTTCTCTCAGTTGGTACTGTTAATACATTAATGGCTTCATCTGTTTACAGAGCCATCCCAAAGTACTGAATACAATAGAAGTGGCTGGAAAAAGTCCATAGGAACCTATAGGAGGACAGCTAAACACAGAACCAACAATGCTTTAGTTTTATGAGCAGCAAATCATATATAACTGTAGATGACAAAAGACTTTAAGTCGCCATGTTTAAAATTATAAACTCATCAGCCAACAAGAGGCACTTGCTTACTTCACAGTATTTTTGAAAGCACCTGTAGGATTTGACAAGTATTTAACCCTTTAGGCCTCTGGGGCTTTCTCATTAAGATAACTATCATGTCTAGTAATTTTCTTGAGCTTGTTCCTGATAAACAGAAGAGGTTCTTAAAGTGCTGCTCTGAATAACATTCCTGGATACCAACAGTCTCTATTTTGGATCATGCAGCTCTCCCTCATATGAAAACCATGTTATTGGTTCTTCGTATAAATGAATAATTTATACATGCTAATACTTTTTGTATCTCCCTGAGAGCAAATCTACTGTTTCTGATAATTTTTGTGTTTGGACGAAGAGCTGGTAGTTGGTTTAGAAGTTATTGCTTTTGAAATTGTGCGACTTGGTTTAAAGATCCAGTGCATCAGGGATAAATAGACGTGATAGAATAGACATAGTTAATGCCTCCTTTTCAGAATCATGCAACTCTTAGAGATGATACTCTTGAAAGGACTAATCATGAAGCACTGATAAGTACAGCTCATGTTATAATTAAACATATATCTTGTTTCTTTTAACATGTCCTAATGCTTTAAGTTTATAGCAAACTATGCCAATTATTGGTAAAATTAAGTTATATTCTGGTTGTTCACTTGTACAAATTACTTAGCATTAGAGAGTTGGGGCTGAGCAGGAGTTTGCATAAAATAATTGAACTATGAATGATTATTTTTTTATATTGCTCCAATTTAATAGAAAAGGCACATGAACCCATATATTACCGAATTCTGTTGAAATCTCAAAATGCAGCCACACAATTTCAGTGAGTATGTTATTTTCAGAAAATATATGGGTGTTTCCCCAAGATAGAGGTTCTTAATAAATTACTTGAGTATTTGAGTTTTCCAGGAATTCTATGTGAATAATCTCTTTATTTACATGTAGTCAATATCAAATGCTAAGGATGCTTTTATTTTTTTTTCTCACAAACTTTTTTTTCTTTTTTTGTCAGGCAGAGTGGACAGTGAGAGAGAGAGACAGAGAAAATGTCTTCCTTTTGCTGTTGGTTCACCCTCCAATGGCTGCTGCGGCCGGCGCATCTCGCTGATCCAAAGCCAGGAGCCAGGTGCTTCTCCTGGTCTCCCCTGGGGTGCAGGGCCCAAGCACTTGGGCCATCCTCCACTGCACTCCTGGGCCACAGCAGAGAGCTGGCCTGGAAGAGGGGCAACCGGGACAGAATCCGGCGCCCTGACTGGGACTAGAACCCGGTGTGCTGGCGCCGCAGGCGGAGGATTAGCCTATAGCAGCTTTATTTATGACAGTTAAAAGTTAGACACAAAATATATCAGGTGAATGGATACACAAAACATATTACATACAATGGAATATTTCTGAGCAAATAAAGGAAAGTAATGTTGATATGTATACAAATATGGATGGATTTCAAAATAATTATTTGATATGAAAGGATGCTTTGTTTTAAAAAAACGATTTTGTTTCCCGTGTTTGTGGAAAGGAAATATTCAAATGATCTTTCTTCTTATCTTTAAATTAAATGAAAAGTAGAAATACTAGTATTTTATGCAAATAATCATGTTTCTATATACAAGCATCTTAATCTCCATTAGAAGGAAAAGTATGAATGCGTGATAGGAATGGATATGTGCAGGTATTTTACAGAGAATATACTGAAGGATAAAAGATGGGCAGTATGACTACATATCCAGCCTTGCCCAGGTACCCCATTCTTTCTTATTTATTTATTTATTTATTTATTTATTTATTTATTTTTATTTGACAGATAAAGTTAGTGAAAGAGAGAGACAGAGAGAAAGGTCTTCCTTCCGTTGGTTCACTCCCCAAATGACTGCTATGGCCAGAGCTACGCCGATCCGAAGCCAGGAGCCAGTTGCTTCTTCCTGGTCTTTCATGCGGGTGCAGGGCCCTAAGCACTTGGGCCATCCTCCACTGCCTTGCCGGGCCACTGCAGCGAACTGGACTGGAAGAGGAGCAACCGAGATTAGAACCCGGCACCCATATGGGATGCCGGCACTGCAGGCAGAGGATTAACCAAGTGAGCCACAGCGCCGGCCCCCAGGCATCCCATTCTTAAGTTTTCAGTTCTGTTTTCATACCTCATTCCCTATTTTATCTACAATCAAATTGAGAAAGGAAAATTGTAAAAAGAGAGAGAGAGAGAGAGAGAAATAAATCATTTGAATAGCAGAAAATATATTTATTTCTATATATTTCTGGGAAAAAAATCCATGGCCTTTCACTTCAGTGTTTAATGTGTTTGATGCTACACAGAAGCCACTTGAATCTAGATTTTGGGGAAAACTTTTAAATTATATGACTCAAAGTACTTTTGAGCAATTGCAAACATTACCTCTCCCTCATCTTTCCTATCTTTTGCTAAAGATAATAGGTGTAACCGATAAATGGCATGGAGGAAAGAAGAGTCACTATCATACTCTTGTCTGTCTGTCCAAGTCCAGGTCTTTCTATTTGGTTTTTATTTAAGGTACTCAAACTCTCAAGCTTCAGACTTCTCCTTCTGGTGAGGACATTGCATTTCGGACATCTGAGTCACATCTTCACAATCCTTAGAACCAAGGAGAGTTGTGCTGGCTGAGTCTACACTGTTTCCAAGCATGGGGGAACCTGCTGTAATTTGCAGCCCACCAGAATACGTAACAAGAAAAGAACAGTTCCTCATTGGAAGGTAATGAGGTGCTAATATTACAGTGGTAGGAATGGAATTCTAGTAAGACATAAATAACAAATGTTTACTACAGGTAGAAAACTAGAAATACCTAGTATATTATTTGTGTATATTCATAGTCCTATGTCTACAACTACATGGGCATCTACATGTCTACATGATGTTTCTATGCATATGTCTTCAATAGCTTCATTTTTTTTCTGTAGCCTCCACACACACACCCCCACCCAGTGTCTTTCATAAGTTCATGGAAAATGCACATTTATTTTTAATTCCATTTTCCATGAACTTTTTGAAACTCCCCACATATACTATATGAGGATTATTTATTCTGTAGCACTTTGATATATGTTTCTCTTCAAGATGATCCATTATATGAATGTAGCCATTAAATAAACACTAAGTGAACACTAACTTTATACATGATTCTAAGAATATAAAAAAGAGCAAATTCTACTTGTCTTGTGTTCTATATATTCTGTATAATCCATATATTCTACAATGCCTCTGTACAAAAAATAAACTCAAAAAGTATTAAAGATCTCCATGTACAACCTCAAACTGAAACTACCAAAAGGCAATATAGGGAATACATTTTGGGACATGGGAAAGGGCAAAATTTTTTGGGTTGGATACCCAAAGCACAGTAAATAAAGCAAAACCAAACAGGATTTCATGAAACTAAGAAGTTTCTTCACATCAAAGGAATCAATAGACAGCAGAGAAAATATTCAGAATGGGAGAAAATATGTGCAAGCTACATGTCTGACAAGAGGTTAAATCCAGAATATAAGGCTTTAATGTCCAGAATATATAAGAAACCCAAATAACTCAATAACATCAAAGTAATAATCCAATTAAAAACAGACTGTAGATCTAAGCAGACATTTTGCAAAAGAAGACATTGAAATGGCCAACAGGTACATGCAAAAGTACTCACATCAACAGTACATGCAAAAATGCTCATAGTGAGTTATCACCACACTTAAGTTAGACTGCTATTATCAAAAAGACAAAAGATAGCAAATATTGATGATGATGTGGAGAAAAGGGTAAGTTTGCACCAGATTGGTGGGAATGTAAATTAATATGCTAATTGTGGGAAAAATGTGGCGGTTTCTCAAAAAACTAAAATAGAACTAAAAATAATAAAATAAAAAATAGAACAAAAATTAGAACTAAAAATAGAAAAAACCCACAAATAGAAAAAACCTGATGCATGAATACCATTTTGTACAGACCCAAGAGAAAATAAATGTCTGTCAAAGATATATCTGCATGCCATGTATGCTGCAGCACTCTTCATAATAGCCAAGAAAAAGAAGCAACCTATGTGTCCATACTCAGTGAATGGATAAAAAAATGTGGTACACATCCACAACGGAATAGTATCCAACCACAAAAAAGAATGAAATTCTGTCACTGATGACCAAATGAAAGAAATTGGAAGTCATTATGAGAAATAAGTCAGGCATAGAAAGACAAGTATTGCAAGATTTCACTCATGCATGAAGTCTAATAACACTGACTTCATGTAAGTTATCAGGGCCTGGCAAAAAGAGAGGGGAGGGAGGAAGGAGGGAAATTTAATTAATAGGTTCTAAGTTATAGTTCGGTATGAATGAAAAGTTCTGGTATTCTATTGTTCAGTAGGGTGAATATCAATAGTGATGATGTATTATATAGTTTTCTAAAAATGTTAAAAAATTCATTTAAATGTCTTTTTACCATAAAGAAATGATAATTGTTAGAAAAGATATGTTCGCCTTGATATGGACTTTACACAAACTGTTCATGCATTGAAACAACATGGGACACTCCATAAATACGTACAATTTTTATGCATCACTTACAAAGAAAATGATATATGCAAGTTCAAAGTAGGTGAATATTCTTGCAACATTTTGCACATAGTTTTCAGGTATTACTATTATCTTTATATGACATTGGCAAGAGGAATAATCTTGGGAGAAGATATGTGACATGTTATATAATTTGAAGTATTCTTATGTTTGAGATAGACATTTTCTCACCAGCAAGCATAAGTTCAAAGTGTGTGTTTAGAGGCATTGGCTTTCTTTACATTTTATTTTATTTTATTTTTTTATTTAATGAATATAAATTTCCAAAGTACAGCTTATGAATTACAAAGGCTTCCCCCCCAACTTTCCCCCCACCCACAACCCTCCCCTTTCCCACTCGCTCTCCCCTTCCATTCCCATCAAGATTCATTTTCAATTCTTTTTATATACAGAAAATCAGTTTAGTATATATAAAGATTTCAACAGTTTGCCCTCACATAGCAACACAAAGTGAAAAAATGCTGTTGGAGTACTAGTTATAGCATTAAATAACAGTGTACATCACATTAATGACAGAGATCCTGCATGATATTTTTTCTTTACATTATTGAGAAAGATGTTATTCCTCCAGAAAATATTGTTGATTTCATTTGCTAAGATACTGATTATAAGACTAATTTTAAAAGCATGAGTGTGGTAAATAAGCTCAAAATTAATATAAAGATATGTCTGGGTAATAAAGATGCTTATGTAATGAACAGTTGTTTTATTGTGTTTGGCAACATGTTCTGAATTTTTTATTCAAGAGAAAGCAATATAGTTTTATTTAAAGTGTTACATAGAATTATTTGAGTCTCCTGTCTGAAAAATGATTTGTAATGATGAGATGGAAAAAAGTCTCCATTAGTAACAACAGTTTTATGGTAGGCCACATATTTACTTTTATTAATTTTCACTATTTCGTCTTAAAATGAATTAACCATCTTGATGGTTTGCTCTAGGGGTTACTGTGTGAAATTATGAGTCAAAACGATTATGGTGCAAATGGAAAACATGGAGTTTATGACCTTTCCAAACACTTAAACTTGTTTCTGAAATAGGACGCTATGATTTCTACTTCTGACGCTTTTCTTCATACGATGATACCTTGTACATTGTAAATTCTGTGATGCAATTACATATATAAAAATAAGGTACAGGATTTATTCACTTCCAACCAATATTAATAGCAAGTGGATAAAACATTTCTCAAAGTAGCTTGAGAAAAAAAGCAAGAGATCATTTAGACTCATGGAATTAATGCTTGACAAGGCAGATGTTGTAACACAGCATCAGGGAGATTAAAGCAGAGCCTCTGAGCTTCTCTATTCATCTCAGTTGCAACTACTTGGCTGTTAAATGTGGTACTCCTGGATTCAAGCTTCAAGGTTCTCCATGTGGAAGGGACACAGTTTAGTGAATCTGCAGTCATATTTTTACAACCCTCAGACCCAAAGGAAAGAGGTACTTGTTAAAATATCTGAATATGAGGGCAGGTGATGAGATTTGCAGCGCACTAAAATGCATTGATGGCACAGGTCAGTTCCCCAAAGGAAGCAAAATATGCTGTTTCCAGTTGGAGGAAAGCTGGTGCTGCAAGGGCTGAAATAAAATTTTCTGGACATCTTTACCAGTTTGTATCTTAATGTCAGTTATCGAGGGGCTCAGAAATAGGTGTTGGAAGTTTTATAAATCTCTATGTGCAGCACGATAATGAACAGGACATCTCCAGGCATCAGATAAATCTAAATTAGAATCCCAGTTTACTTCTTAGTAGTGACCCTTGTAATGGGTTGATCTGCACCCCTGTCAAATTCATATCTTGTCATCTGACCTCCGGAACCTAATAATGTAACTTTATTTGGAGGCAGGGTTTTTATAGAGGTAATAAAATAAAAAGGAAGTCATTATAGTGGGCTCTAACGCAGTATGACTGGTGTCTTTATACAAAGGTTCCCCTTTAGGAAACAGAGGTATGCACTGAGGGAAGATGGTGGGAAAAGACACAAAGAGAAGATGGGCCCTCTGTGAGCCAAAGAGAGAGGCCCAGAACACAGTCTCCCCTCATAGCTCTTGGAAAGAGCCAATCCTACCCGCATGTTGATTTTGCACTTCTGACCTCCAGATTTCAGCACAACACATGTCTGTTATGTAAGGTGCTCAGTCTGTGGTCCTTATAAACATTTTTTGTTACTTAACATTTTTTGAAAAGGATTTTTTTTATATTTACAATATTTGTACATATTTATAGGCCACTGTGTGACATTTCAGTACATGTATACAATGCATACTGATCAAATCAGGGTAATGTTCATCTAAAAATAGTTTGAGATCTTAAATTTACATTTTTGATCCATCCTGAGTTAATTTTTACATTTATATTTTTATATTTTTAAAATATGTATTTTTTGATAAGTAGGCAACAGAGAGAAAAGGGCAAGACAGACAAAGAAAGAGATTTTCTGGGGTCAGTGCTAAGGTGTAGCAGGTAAGGCTCCTGCCTGCAGTGTTGGCATCCCATATGGGTGCCGGTTCAAGTCCTGGCTGCTCCACTTCCGATCCAGTTCTCTGCTATGGCCTGGGAAAGCAGCAGAAGATGGCTCAAGTCACGTGGGAGACCTGGAAGAAGCTCCAGGCTCCTGACTTTGGATCAGTTCAGTTCTGGCCATTGTGGCCATCTGGGGAGTGAAACAGCAGATGGAAGACCTTTCTCTCTGTCTCTCCTTCTCTCTGTTACTCTTCCTCTAAAGTAAATAAGTAAATCTAAACAAACAAACAAGCAAACAAAAAAAACCCTCAGTTGGCTGCTTTCTGTTCTCATTTGCTATGGTAGTCATAGGAAACAAATCGATTTGAACATCTTTACCCAAATTTGTAGTTCTCAGTAAACATTATCACTTTTAAGTATGTTTCCTCCATCTCTTTTATGCATTGTCCTGAAGTCTGTAAGAACACTGATGAATTGGTGTCCTTTAGCCCTTTGCACAAGTTAAATAGCTTTTCTTTTCTTTTCTTTTTTTTTTTTTGTGGTTCTTACTCTTTTTTTTTTTAACTTTTATTTAATGAATATAAATTTCCAGTATACAGCTTATGGATTACAATGGCTTCCCCTTCCCATAATTTCCCTCCCACCCGCAACCCTCCCCTCTCCCGCTCCCTCTCCCTTTCCATTCACATTAAGATTCATTTTCAATTCTATTTATATACAGAAGATCAATTTAGTATAAATACTTCAACAGTTTGCACCCACATAGAAACACAAAGTGAAACATACTGTTTGAGTACTAGTTATAGCATTAAATCAAAACGTACAGTACATTAAGGACAGAGATCCCACATCAGGAGCAAGTGCACAGTGACTCCTGTTGTTGACCCAACAAATTGACACTCTAGTTTATGGCGCCAGTAACCACCCTAGGCTGTCGTCATGAGTTGCCAAGGCTATGGAAGCTTTCCAAGTTCCCCGACTCTGATCATATTTAGACAAGGTCATAAAAGACAGAGTGAGGATAGTAACCAGTGATCCTAAGAGTGGCCTTAACCAGGTCTGAACAATTATACAGCATTAAGTGGGGAAGAGGACCATCAGTACACACAGGTTGGGAGTAGAGCCATTGGTGGTAGAGTAGAGGTTATGATTACAAAGGAATGAGGCCCAAGTGGACTAGACAGGGTCTAGAACAAAGGACAGAGTCATTATTAGAGGAGCTAAGAAAGGTGCTGTCTAAGCTACAAGTAATTTTTCTGATTGAGAGGCAAATAGAACCTGATAGAAGGGGCTTGATAATAATCTGTTGGGCTTTAGGCCTTGTAAGTTAAGAGGCCCAGACCTATCTATCTCTTCACATGGGGTATATCCTAAGGCACAAGTTAAATAGCTTTTCAAAGTATCAGGCTGTGCACAGGCATTTGGCATGGTGGTTAAATGCCATATGGGACATATGCAAACTATATCGGAAGGCTGTGTTGTGGTCCTGGTTCTGTTCCTGATTCTATCATCCTTCTAATGCACACCATGGGAAGCACAATTGATGGCTCAGGTGTTGTGTCCATGTCACCCACAGGGAGACCAGGTTGAGTTCCTGCCTCCTGGCTTTAGCCTGGCCCTGCCATTCCTGCACGGGCATTTGAGGAGCAAACCAGTGGATGGGAGATCTCTCTTTTTCTTCTCTGTCTTTTGAATAAATAAAAATAAAAATTTTAAAATAGTAAACATCCCTGACATCAGACTATCGCACTACAAATTCTGGTACAAATTCTAATAACCTATTAATGAGGGATGGGGACAGCGAATGCTTTATTAAAGAGTATAGTCAATATCTTTATAGATTAGATATAGACTTTTAACTTTATTAAGTAGGGAGACCTATTATCCTGACGGAATAATAGCTAAGGATGCAGGTTTTAGAGTTACCTGATTTTTGAATCACAACTCTGCCATTCACTATGTTATAGTGGCTTATTTACATAATCTTATTATGCTAAGTCTCTGTGTCCTCTTCTGTAAAATGGGAGCTGATAGTGGTGGAATGAGGGTTAAATGAGTTAATAAATACAAAATGATCAGAGCAGAGCATCAGCTTTAGTGAGCCTTTACTAGAGGCTCATTTCTGTTATTTACTTTTCTTGCTCAGTGTCAAGATTCTAGTGGCATACCATTGTGAATGTTTCTGTGTGGAGGAATGAGTAGATCATTTTGTCTCATAATGTCCACCACAGTGATTTATTTCTAAATAGCATCACTGTTATATTGTCTCGGGAAATCAGCATTTTAAAGGACTTTCCTGTATACAAAAAGATGCGGCACATTCGCAGGGCTGCTCATTGTCTCTCAAGGCAAAGAAACGTAATGATCTATTTCTCTCTTGGCTAAAACTTCTATATGAGCATCTCAGGAATTAATTGTAGGATTACCCAGAAAGCACAGTAGAATCATCTCCTCTTTGCCTCATTTATCCACGAACACAGGTCTGACTGTAATTTAGGTCTTTTATCTTTAACGCCTGGGCACTGGTAGAATGAATGCCCTTTGTACAGGCAACACACCTGGGAAATATGGCTGTAGGCTCCCTAATGAAAGCGATACATAGAACAAAAGGCAGGCAATGAGGTCTTCCCGGACACCAGAAAAGCTCCGGCTGTGCTTGTGATGATAATGCCGAGCAGGCTGCTGATACCTGAACATACCTTTTAACAACCTGCTCTAACACACACGATTCCCACGTTAAACCTTGGCTTGATTGGTGGAACAATACTTTAACAGTAACCTTGCAGGAGGACAGACTAACTCAGAGATATAATAGCCTGTGCAGTAATTTATAGCTCAGGTACTGGTGTAAGTCAGGCTGAAAGTGGTTTATTGTCTTTGGAAACTTTGCCTAGAGAGCTGGCATAATGGAGATTTGTGGGATCTGTTTGAAAAATTCAGAAATTGTAATCATGTTTTATCTGCAGATAATTTACAAATAAAATCTATTCACTTATTCACTTGCAGGATTTTTATAACTTACCCCAAACCTATATATTGTACTACGTGTTATGTCAATGACCACAGTTATTTTATTTATAGGTTTGTAATATTTATAATTAGTATTTAGATTTATTATGTATGGGTGCTTCATTTTAAAAATTTTATTTGAATTCTCATATTTAATTTTTTAGATCCACCCCACTAAAGAAAACAGCTCTAGGGACGAAGTTAATCTGTGTAAGTAGCTTAAAGGAATGATTTCATTTAGCAAGCACATACTTTTCTCCTTAAGTTACAGATTTAAAGACATCTACTAGCACACATATATGTTATATATGAATTCAGATGTCACACGTGGTCTGCTCTGAAAGCTGACTCCATGGGGACACCAAATGATCAAGGCCAGAAACTATCCTAAGTATGCCAGGAAAAGGGAAGGGATTGCCATCGTTATGTAATTTATTCATTCAGTTCTATGTAATCTTGTATATATTTACATATTATATGGCATTATGAATACCAAATCATTCTGCACAATTGCATTTCTTATCCTTCTAACCTCTAAATGTGGCATTTGTTAAGGCTTTCTCACTTGTTTTCTTAAAATTCTCCATTACATTTATACATGTATTTTTCATTTACCGTGAATGTTTCATGGTTTCTATCTTGAGCCAGGGCTCCACATCTCCAACTGCTTCTTAAACAATCCACGCACAACACATCCAACAAAATCAATACCATTTTAGCTCTTCCTATGGGCCAAGCACTTTGAGAGGCACTGTGAGAATATAATGAGGAATTAGGCATGGCTCCTATCTTCAATGAATCTGTAATAATCACATATTAATAGCTTTAATGAGGCATATTGCAGTAAATAACTATTGAGTAAACCTAAGTATTCAAAGGTGTACAAGAAAGAACTTGATTTTCACAAGGGGAATTTGGGAAATATTATGGGATAGGTAGGATGGTGCAGGGTCAGACTTTGACACATGCAGGAGGGCGGTGGAAGAACTGGCATGAGGAGGAGCTTTCACACAGGAATAAAGCTGCAAAGCCAGCCCTGCTCCAGCAACAGTGGGACAACAACTGTAGCAGCTGGGGAGATTTGGGAGGGGCAAGGACACTTGACAGAGTGAGAGGATGAAGTTAGAGTAGCAGCAAGTGAGTTGTGTGAGGCAGGTCATCTTCACGCCATCATAACAGCCTTTGAAAACCAGTTTGACCTGGAATATAATCAGAAAGTGTGGAAGGAGAAATTGGCATCTGTGTGATAGGAAGATTTCTGTAATAGGAGGCAGAGGGAAATTTGCATCTGAGACAGATTGAAGGCAGACAGACTGGTCAATATGTCTTAGATATGACCGTAGAAAACATGTTAGAGTCCCAGAATCTTGAGATTGGACTTCAGCTCTAGCACATTCTAGCTGTAGGAACATGACTAGATCACTAACCTCTCAGTGTTTACCCTTTTGATCTGTGATGTGGAGCTAAGAGGGTGTTTCTAGGTCTTACATGAGAATGTATATAAAGCAATGATCACAGTGCCTGGCACATACTTAGTAAGCCTTCTAACATTTTAACTAATATGCTTTTTATTATTGTTGATATAACTACAACTATGATAGATTCATTTCAGTACCAGAAATAGTTATTCATCCAGCCATGTATTCATTTAATTAATTATTCAGCACTTACTGTGCTGGTGACATTTGAAGCATTGGAATGAAGTTGTGAACAAAAATTTTTCTGACTTCTTAGGGATTGTGTAACACTGGAGAGATAAGCTACACACAGGCAAATGAGGAAGTCAATAGTTTGTTGTATTGTGACAAGTACTATTGGTAGATTCTGTGGACCGGCATCCTGGTTTGCCTAGGAAAGTCCCAGTTTGTGTGTCACCTGTCGTCATTATTACTAGTGCTTCTTTTCACTTGCACACATATGTCTTTGGTAAGTTATGGTTATCCGTGACACAGAGAATAACTGAACAAGATTAGAAGGAGAGAAGATTCTGGCCCAGGGTGGAGATTATCATTTCATAATGGTTAGTTAGGAAAGGGCTCACTGTTAAGTGTCCTATGAATAGGGATATGAAGGGAGGAAAGGAAGGATGTACACATCTGAGAGAAGAAGTTTCCAAGCAAATGCAGACACCCTTAGGTGACAGAAGTTTGTTATGAGCTGGAGACACTTGTTTATTTTTGTTTCTGCTACCTGTAGTTTTGGTGTCATGTCCATAAAATCATTGCCCAACCAAATGTTAAAGAGCTTTTTCTCTGTGTTTTCTTCCAGGAATAAATGGTTTCAGATCTTATGTTTACATTTTTTAATGTACTTTGCATTGATTTTCATATATGATATTGGATAAAGATCCAATTTCACTCCTCTGCAAGTGGACACAAGGTTTTTGAACACCATTTTTGAAGAGAATGTCCTTTCTCAGTGTACATTCTTACCGTCTTTGTCACAGAGTAGTTAATTCTATATGTATGGGCTTATTTGTGAGTTCTCCATTCTTTTCTATCAGTCTTTTTTTTAAAAATCTTTTTTATTTTATTTAATTATTTGTTTTTTGACAGGCAGAGTGGATAGTGAGAGAGAGAGACAGAGAGAAAGGTCTTCCTTTTCCGTTGGTTCACCCCTCAATGGCTGCTGTGGCTGGCGCGCTGCGGCCGGCGCACCTCGCTGATGCGAAACCAGGAGTCAGGTGCTTCTCCTGGTCTCCCATGCTGGTGCAGGGCCCAAGGACTTGGGCCATCCTCCACTGCACTCCTGGACCACAGCAGAGAGCTGGACTGGAAGAGAAGCAACCGGGACCTAATCTGGTGCGCCGACCGGGACTAGAACCCGGGGTGCCGGCGCCGCAGGTGGATTAGCCTATAGTGCTGTGGCGCAGGCCTTTTGTCAGTCTTTATATCTGGTTTGATTCCAGTATTATACTCTCTTAATTACTAGTTTTATAATATGATTTGAAATTGGTGTGATGCTTTTAATTTGGTTCTCGATAACACTTTAGCTATTTGGGCATTTTAGTCGTTCCATATGAAGTGTAGACTTGTTGCATCCAGCTACTTTATGTCTTTTGATTGGAGAATGTAGTTCATTACTTACTATACAGTAACGGTTTAGTTCATCAACGTTGCCATTTAACTAATTGTTTTCAGTTTGTAATTTCTTGATCCCCTCTTTCTCTCTGTTTTCCTTTGTGATTTGATGATTTTCTTATTCCTTTATCTTTTTTTTTTTTTTTTTTTTTTTTTGGTATCTACTATAGGGTTTTGCTTTCTGGTTAGTGTAGGGCATACACAAAACATTTTGCAGTTAGAATAGTCTAAGTTGAAGGCCAGGTAATTTTATCACATACAAAAACTGCATTTTACTGTCTTTCCTCCCACATTTATAATTTTTAATATCACAATTTGGATTTTATATTATATATTTATTGTAACTATGTTGTTTTCAATAAATAACCTCTTTGGTAGCATTAAACATGATTCATACACTACCATGACTATACTAGATATTCTGAATTTGACTTTATACACCCTCTAGTAGTGACCCTTATACTTTCATAAGTTTTCATGCTTATGTTAGTAGTCAGCATCCTTTTGTTTTATCTTGAAGAACTCCATTAGAATTACTCCTTTATTTCTGAAATATGAGTTCATTAGCTAAAGTATTCTTGTTTGACAGATTTACAGATTTTTTATCTTCCAATATGTTGAATATATTATTTCATTCATCTCATCTGTCAGCAAGGTTTCTTTTGACAAAGTTGCAATCATCAAATGTATCTTCCTTTATGTGTTATGAGTACTTCTCATGTGTTTTCAAAATTTCCCCTGTTTTTGATTTTTGATAATTTGATTACAAGTATCTTTGTAGAGTTTTCTTTGGGTTGAATCTGTTTAAGAACTTTTGACCTCATAAACCTTGATGTCCCTATCTCTCCCAAGATTTGAAATGTTTTAAGTCATTTCTTTCATTGAGCCTTCTGTCCATTTCTGTAGGTATTCTCCTTCTGTGACCTTTGCAATCTATATATTATTTCTCTTCATGGTGTCCCGTATGTTATATAAGTTTTCTGCATACTTTTTACATCTTCACTTTTCTGACTAAATAATTTCAAATGACCTGTCTTCACATTTAAATATTATTTCTTCTATTTGGGGAAGTCAGCCAATGAAGCTCTCTATTGCATTTTTTTCACTTCATTGTACTTTTCAGCTCCAGAATTTCTGTTTTCTTCAATTATTTCTTTATTTGTTGAATTTTCCATTTTGTTTTTGTATTGCTCTCATGATTGTGTTGAATTGTCTATTCTTATTTTCTTATAGGTCTCTGAGCTTTCTTAAAACAATTATTTGGAATTCTTTGTTAGGCAATTTGTGGATTTGGAAAATTGTCTCTCATTTCTTTGGGATTGCTACTGAAAATTATTGTTTTGCTTTTGTGTTTTCATTTTTGCTTGTTTGTTTCTTTTTTTAACTTTTATTTAATAAATATAAATTTCCAAAGTACAGCTTATGGATTACAATGGCTTTCCCCCCATAACTTCCCTCCTACCTGCAACCTTCCCCTTTCCCACTCCCTCTCCCCTTCCATTCACATCAAGATTCATTTTCAATTCTCTTTATATACAGAAGATCAATTTAGTATATGTTAAGTAAAGATTTCAAGAGTTTGCACCCACACAGAAACAAAAAGTGTAAAATACTGTTTGAGTACTAGTTATACCATTAAATCACAATGTACAGCACATTAAGGACAGAGATCCTACATGAGGAGTAAGTGCACAGTGACTCCTGTTGTTGACTTAACAAACTGACACTCTTGTTTATGGCATCAGTAATCACCCTAGGCTCTTGTCATGAGTTGCCAAGGCTATGGAAGCCTTTTGAGTTCACCAACTCTGATCATATTTAGACAACGTCATAGTCAAAGTGGAAGTTCTCTCCTCCCTTCAGAGAAAGATACCTCCTTCTTTGATGACCTGTTCTTTCCACTGGGATCTCACACACTGAAATCTTTCATTTAGGTCATTTTTTTTTTTTTTTGCCAGAGTGTCTTGGCTTTCCATGCCTGAAATACTCTCATGGGCTTTTCAGCCAAATCCAAATGCCTTAAGGGCTGCTTCTGAGGCCAGAGTGCTGTTTAGGAATCTGCCATTCTATGAGTCTGCTGTGTATTTCACTTCCCATGTTGGATCTATCCCTTTTTTGTTCTATAGGTTAGTTTTTTCAGACACTAGTTTTGTTTATGTGATCCCTTTGATTCTTAGTCCTATCATTATGATCAATTGTGAAAAGAAATGGATCACTTGGACTAGTGAGATGGCATTGGTACACACCAACTTGATGGGATTGAATTGGAATCCCCTGGTATGTTTCTTTTTTTTTATTTTTTATTTTTTAAACAGGCAGAGTGGACAGTGAGAGAGAGACAGAGAGAAAGGTCTTCCTTTTTGCTGTTGGTTCACCCTCCAATGGCCGCCATGGTAGGCGCGCTGCGGCCAGCGCACCGCGCTGATCCGATGGCAGGAGCCAGGTGCTACTCCTGGTCTCCCATGGGGTGCAGGGCCCAAGTACTTGGGCCATCCTCCACTGCACTCCCTGGCCACAGCAGAGAGCTGGCCTGGAAGAGGGGCAACTGGGACAGGATCGGTGCCCCGACCGGGACTAGAACCCGGTGTGCTGGCACCGCAAGGTGGAGGATTAGCCTAGTGAGCCGCGGCGCTGGCCCAACCCTGGTATGTTTCTAACTCTACTGTTTGGGGCAAGTCAGCTTGAGCATGTCCCACATTGTACATCTCCTCCCTCTCTTATTCCCACTCTTATATTTAACAGGGATCACTTTTCAGTTATGTTTCAACACTTAAGAATAACTGTGTATTAATTACAGAATTAAACCAATAGTATTAAGTAGAACAGACAAAAAAAATACTAAGAGGGATAACGTATTAAGTTGTTCATCAACAGTCAGGGCAAGGGCTGATAAAGTCACTGTTTCTCATAGTGTCCATTTCACTTCAACAGGTTTCCTTTTTGGTTAGTTGTCACCGATCAGGGAGAATATATGATATTTGTCCCTTTGGGACTGGCTTATTTCACTCAGCATAATGTTTTCCAGATTCCTCCACTTTGTTGCAAATGACCGGATTTCATTGTTTTTGACTGCTGTATGGTATTCTAGAGAGTACATATCCCATAATTTCTTTATCCAGTCTACAGTTGATGGGCATTTAGGTTGATTCCAGGTCTTAGCTATTGTGAATTGAGCTGCAATAAACATTAAGGTGTAGACAGCTTTGTTGTTTGCCAATTTAATTTCCTTTGATTTCCTTTGAGTAAATTCCAAGGAGTGGGATGGCTGGGTTGTCTGGTAGGGTTATATTCAGGTTTCTGAGGAATCTCCAGATTGACTTCCATAGTGGCTTAACCAGTTTGCATTCCCACCAACAATGGGTTAGTGTCCCTTTTTCCCCACATCCTGGCCAGCATCTGTTGTTGGTAGATTTCTGAATGTGAGCCATTCTAGCCGGGGTGAGGTGAAACCTCACTGTGGTTTTGATTTGCATTTCCCTGATTGCTAGTGACTTGAACATTTTTTTATTGCCTGTTGGCCATTTGGATTTCCTCTTTTGAAAAATGTCTATTGAGGTCCTTGGCCCATCTCTTAAGTGGGTTGTTTGTTTTGTTGTTGTGGAGTTCCTTAATCTCTTTGTAGATTCTGTTTGTTTCTGTTATTACTTGAAGTCTTATGTTGCCATCTTCTCACTGGAAGATACAGTCACTTCTTCCAGGTTTTATTGACTATCTTTGGGAAACAAATGATTTGCCAGTATTCTAGTCTAGGGATTCTAAGGCTCCTTCAGATCTTTCGATGGATTTATCTGCTTCACACCTTTTATTCCTTTTTGGAAGGAAATTCTTTTTTTTTTTTTTAGATTTATTTTATTTATTTGAAAGACAGAGTTACAGAGAGAGGTAGAGACAGAGAGAGAGGTCTTCCATCTGCTGGTTCACTCCCCAGAAGACTGCAAAGGCTGGAGCTGTGCCAATCCAAAACCAGGAGCCAGGAGCTTCTTTTGGGTCTCCCACACAGGTGCAGAGGCCCAAGGAGTTGAGTCATCTTCTACTGCTTTCCCGGGCGACAGCAGAGAGCTGGATTGGAATTGGAGCAGTTGGGACTAGAACCGGCACCCACATGGGATGCTGGTGCTTCAGACCAGGGATTTAACACGCTGCGCCACAGCGCTGGTCCCTGGAGGGAATTTCTTAAGGTTGTATGCTTTCTCTCAATCCCACAAGTTTGGGCTGGGTTCCCAGTCTCCTATTTGTTTTCCCTAGGCTAGTGGCCTGAAAGTTTATGTGCATTCTGCTACTTCTTTGGAGTTGATCTGGTGATTGCACATGTTTAGAAAGTATCTACAAAGGCTCACATTTACAATTTGTGAGCACATATAGGTAACTGGCTATGGGAGGGAGATGATGAGATCACAGAGCATTGAGGATTACTTGCAACAGTTGATATATTTCTGAATATGAGGCATCCCAAATAACCCAAAGGCAGACCTCCTTCTGGATTCTGAAAAAGTTAGTAGGATACATTTTCCCTCTTTGGAGTTTTGAGTCCTGAATGTTCTATGGCCTTGCCTGTTTTCCCTGCTCCCAGCCCATTCCAGCCATTAAGCTGTGCTCAGTATTTTCAGGGAATGGGAAGAGGTGGGCTCTTGGGCATTGTCCCATGTAGCTGGGGAAACAGGTTCTTGCTACTCTCTTGCTTCCCCCCATAGAAAGAATTATAGGCAAAAGGGATCCCTGTTGGCACTGAGATGAATCATCTTGGCAGAAGACTGCTATGGGTAAAGCATATTATTATATCTTACCCCCTTCAGTTCATTTTTATTGGATTTTTTCCCCAATAATGTGTTGATACTTCACAGGATTACTGCTTGTCCATACTAGTGCACTGTGGGGAGATGATGGCAGAGAAATCCTATTCTACCTATCTTTTTAATGTCACTCCTGAACTGTATCTTTAAAGAATAACCTTGCACTATATGGAATGGCAAAAGTGGAAGCAGAGAGATGAGTTAGTTCATTGTAACAATCAAAAGGAGAGATGATGTGGCTTGAATCAGGGTGGTAGCAGTGGATAGGGTTAAATTATGCACATAATTTGAGATTAAAACTGACAGAATTTGCAATATATTGGCTGTGAAGAAAGGGGAGAGAAAGAAGTCAAAAGAACGACTCTAAAATTTGGGACCTGAGCAATCAACAGAATGGAATTGCCATTTAGACAAATGGAGCAAATTTGATGGTGATAGAGGTGGGAAACTGGGGACTTTATTATATTTTATCTCTCTATGTTAGAGAGCCAAAGGGAAGTACAGAATAGGAGCTGGATTTTCAAGGGAGAAGTCCATGCTGAAGGTACCAATTTGGGAGTCTTCAAAATACAGGTGTTATTTAAACCACAAATGGAGGTGATCATCTATCCGGTGAGTAAAACCAAAGAAGAAAAGTCTAAGAACTGAGCACAAATATGTCAACATTTATAGGCTGGTGCGATAAAGAGGAAGACTGATATGCCCTTTCCTTTTCTTTTTTTAAAGATTTATTTTAAAGTCAAAGTTACACAGAGAGAGAGAGATATATCATCTATCCAGTGTTTCACTCCCCAAATGGATGTAATGGCTAGGGCTGTAACAGGCTACAGCCAGAAACCAGGAGCTTCATTTGGGTCTTCTAAGTGGGTGCAGGGACCCAAGGACTTGGGCCATCTTCCACTGTTTTCTCAGGCACATTAGCAGGGAGGTGGATCAGAAGTGCAGCAGCCATGATTGGAACCAGTGGCCATATGAGGTGCTGGCACAGTAGACTGCAGCTTAATCCATTGCAGCACAGCGTTGGCCCCAAGATACACTTTTTGAAAAGGTATACTTGCATCGTAGGAGCCAAACCAAAGAAGTAGAATCTTGGCAACCCAATGAAGAATGGATTTCAAGAAGAAGGGAGAGACATACTGTGCCAAGTGTGGCTAATATAGAGCTCACTGGTCACACTCCCAGGAATTGTTTTGGTGCTGCTAAAGGAGCACCAACTGCATTAATGTGAGTAATATTACAGTGACTATGATTTTCACAGCATTTCATTTCCACAGTCCATTCTCATTTCCTTACTATTAACTTAGAAGAAATAGTAAGTGGTCATTGTGTATATGCTTTCCAGCAGGTATCATTCTAGACCCCAAGAAGACAAGTATCTATTTTCTTTCAAAGAGATACATGAATGAACTTTCTGCACACTCTGCCAGCCATCTCCGTGTTTCCTCAACCTGTAGTTGAATACATTTTTCTTTGTGTTTAACTGAACTCTATCTTTAGGCCCATTTCTTCCTGTCAGGTCCTCTGCCAAGATGGAGAGCAATTAATCACCATCGCCTTCATACAAATGCCCTTTGTGTTCTTGAAACTAGTAATCAGATCACCTCTTAACCTGCTCTTCTGTAGGATAAACAACACTGCTGCCTTTCATCTTCACTTAAAGGCCCCACTTTTACCATCTTCATGTGTAGAAAGATAGCATATTAAGTAAGTACAGTCTCCTCTAGGCCTTCTTACCCCTATGTCTCACAGACATTTTTTATATTAATAACCTGAAAGCAAATCTTTACTTTCAAGAGGCACATGAATGAATTTCTTCTGACCTTAGAGTCTGTTATTGATCTGATTTCAGCATCATGCCCACCCCAAGACTGTAGGTATGTGTGTCTGTGTGTACATGAACATGCATTTCTGTGCGTCCATTGTGTCTCTTTGCATCTCTCCATCTATGTATATGTGTGTATGCATGTGTGTGTATCTGTGTGTATGATGGCAGAGCAAGAACACTTGATCGGATTCACAGGCTAGCTCAAAGAGAAACACTTCACCTCTGGTGGTTACTTGCCAGACAGAATGGTCATTCAGCTACTCTCATTTATTAGCAAGATTCTATATTTCAGCATACCTGTATGCCCTTGAAATCTCTGAAGAATGTGTTTTGCTTCTAAAACAGATGGAAAAAAAAAGAACCTGGGCCTTTATCTAAGAAATGTGGTTTCCTATCCTTGTTAATTATTTTTGTCCTATTTCTGAAACATTTCACATCTATCCTTGAAATCTGAGCATTTGGGCCGTGACAAAGAGCAGAAAAGAAACTTCAGATGGAAAAATTCCAGAGTAGTTTACAGATGACTGATGCTTCAGCAATTGGGTGCTCCTTAGTAGGGATATTGTACCTTTATGGATGAACAAAGGTCTCTAATGCACCAGCTTTTGCTAGTTGCAGATGGGTTTTCTTTCTTTTTTATCTGTCTTGGATTTTATATCTTTAGATTTTACCAATACCTCATGTATTTTATTCAGTTTTGGCCACTTACTTTGGTGAAACAACTCATTGGTTTGGTGAAACAACTCATTGAGGGCTTGTAAATTATTAGCCTTTAATTTTCCTATTCCTAAAGTGAATGTCTCATGATTGTGAACTTGAAATGCACTTTGATATATATTAAGGCAAATGAAAGTCTTTACAATGGAGTGCCTTATTTGTGTGTATTTCCACACAAAATAGCAAACTAAGGCACCTTACAAAGAGGATTTAGAATTGTTTGGCTGCGTCCAGATTCCTTAATTGTGTCTGTGTCGGCAATCACTGATGAGCTGATCTGATTCAATGTTCCGAAGCCTCGATTTTCTCAAAGGTTAAAGCTGAAAATAAAAGCAACACTTCTTTGTAATGTCTATTGATCTTGAGTTTATAATAACGTCTTTGGCATTGTAGGGGATCATTGCTTTTCCTGACAGCCACAGTTTGCTTTTAGTCTTAGCTACTGAGGCTTTTAAAGGCAGGTGGAATGTTCTTTGGAATGTTCTCTCTTCCAAGTATTTCACACTTAACTACACAAAATATGTTAAAATGATAGGCCTTCATGCCATCAACCCACAGAAGCAAGAGGGAGAAGATCCAACTCCTCTATTCTTATCTCACCCCTGCTGACTATAGAGGTCTCCAAACAGCAGGGAGGCATAAATGAAATTTATCACCAGATAAGCCTTCCAAAAGACTAAGAAGGTAAAAGAAAGTATCTTTTTCTAGTAGATGATATTTTCCAAAGGGTGGGGTGAGGCTCCCAGACCCTAGAATCACCACATTTCTCCCTTGCTGAGTGTGGAGCTGATAAACAGTAATACATGCAGTGGTGCACAAATGTGCACTGAAATTTTTTAAAAATGTTCACTGACCTTTGGGATCCTTCATGCTCTTTAAGAATCTACTGACCTACAGGCAATTACTGCACACAAATGCTTAGCTTCTGCTGGGAATTCAACACTGGGGTTTTGCCACCGGCTTCTCTCTCTTCCACTTTTCTGCAAGCAACCATATTCTGCAGCAAGACCAAAACAGCTTCAGCCCGCAGGGAAAGTGTGGGGCTCGCCTCTCTGCCTGGGCTGGCTCTGCACTGCTGTTTGCTTGCAAACATTTAGTTACCAGGAAATGTGGAGTCAGCTCTGCTCCTGCTCCACTTAATTTTCTTCACCCCATGCAGTGGGTGTTTCTCTTCTGCTGCCCCAGCTGTTCATGCTTTTCCCAGGGCGGCAGAGTCTGCCCCAGCTGCAATCTGTGCTTCCTGCAAAGTTCCTTAGTTGTCTACTTGACCTCAGCTGCCCTGCCTAGATTTTTCATTTCCTGAGGCTTCCAAATCAACATTAAAAGCATAGTGGTAGCAGCTGCAGCGACAGCACCTGACAAGAGCATTAGTGGAGACTGCTGTAGGAGTCAGACCTGGGTTCAAATCTTGCTTCTGTTACTAATATATTAGGCAAGTTGTGTAACCTTTCTGAGCTTTGGTTTATTCACCCAGAAAGAAGATTCAGTCAATCTGTTGTAAGCATTAAAAAAAAAAATCATGGAAAACTTCCAGCATATTGCAGGTCCTTCCTACCATCAGTTTTCACCTCTGCTTCCCTTTTTGATTGTATACTCAGCTTTCTGTGGTCAGTATGCAAATGGACAAGACAAACAGCAACTCCACCTCGTGGGGCTTATAAACTGCTTTAGGATGTAAGACCTAAGTGTGAGAAAAGTTAAATGAAATTTTTCTTTTAAATGAAATTTTTAAGACTAACTATGGGAGATAAATCACAAGGCAGGGGGTGATTTATGTATTAATGTGAAAGACAATGTGTTATAAGAATTGACTGTGGAATAATCAAGAAAGAAAAGTGTGGAAATGATGCAATTTTAACTCGATCTTCAAGAGGATTCGAATTATTATAGAAAGGAGAAAGAATAGAGGGCCTCCTAGAGGAACATTGAGCAAAGCCATGGAATGAGGACAGTGCAGGAGTGGCAAGAGAAGGGGGCTTCAGACTGAAGCAGAGGATTCCTCTGCAGTGGTAGGAGAGGGAGCTTACAAGAGATGTTGGGAGGGGAGTCTTTGACAGTCTCAGCAAATAAAAGTTAAGGTGTTCAGTCAAATGTGAGTTTCAGATTAATAACAAATACTCTTTGGGCCTAAATGTATCCCTAATCTTCATGGATCATATTTATTTAATTATTATAATTATATTTAATTATTTCAAATAAATTGAAATTCAAATTTTTTGAGCATCCTGTCTTTTGTCTGGCATTTTGTCTTCACTTAAACAGCAAGCCAAGGTTTCTGCCCTTGGCTTTGCCTTACTGAGGGTTTTAAAATGAGGAGTGGACTGATGAATCAAGTACTTTATAGAGACCAACTTGATAAAATGCCAGAATGGCTTGGAGAGAGAGAGAGAGCTTAGAGGCAGGAAGGTTGGCTGTGGTGTATTCTCTCCTACTTTAAACTCTTGGTCTCATATATGTAGAGAAAGAATTCTCCTGATAGCTTACTAGGCAAAGATATATTTGTCCTTTGAGCAATTTGGAGACTTATGGAATATAAGGATGCTGGATGACAGGTTAGTCTTAATGTGATGGTATTTCCAATGAACATTAATCCAGGCTCCTGGCATCAGGAACCCGCCATAAATTATCAGTGGAATGGGAACACCCACAGCTCTTCCTAGAATTCTGTGAATCTTAGAGATGGGTTTGCTTCCTGAAACACCATTATTTTGCTTTGATTTAGAGCTCATAAAGATAATGAAGACAATTAAATAGTAATATTCTCCTTGGATGTTTGTAGACAAACAGAAAACACTAGGACAGGCTTCTTATTCATATTTAAAAATTTATCATGTTGCCAAATAAAATCAGGTTTCCACAATGAATATCTTTTGACTCTCTCAATAGAGGAAAATATCTTGTTTTTTTTTATAGATATAGGAATTTCTAAGATTATGATTTTAGAAGAATTTTCAAAACTGATTTTTTTCTTTCCTTTTCCCTGATTTTATCTAATTTGTTGAAATTCAGCTTATTGAAAACTAACAGCACTATACCCTTGTTGATGGTTTTGATTATTTCCTCAAGCAATGTTGTTAAATACTTTTACTGAAGATAATGAGACCAAAGCAACTCTCCCAATTCTGAAATTGATTTTAGACAATGATAGGGTGCATGAAAGAATTATTTTTGGTTTTCATTAATGAAATAGGAGGTTAAAATGAGTATTTGCAGAATCCTATTATTAACATAGCCAATCTAAGTGCTCATCTTTGTCACCTGGTGTGAGGACAGTGGACATTAATATCAGATGCTCTGATGGTAGGGTCACCTATCTTATTCTCAGATATCTTGGTGAGGGCACTTGGTGCACAAACCTAGCAACTAACTTCTTCAGGAGCACAGGTGAATCCTTTTAATTGTTGATGAGCAAGCAATATTTGTCCTCTAGCACCAGGAGTTTAAGTGGCAGGATCTGAATTATTTTTAGCATGTGATGCTTTCTTTTTCTTTTTTTTTTTTGACAGGCAGAGTGGACAGTGAGAGAGAGAGACAGAGACAAAGGTCTTCCTTTGCCGTTGGTGCACCCTCCAATGGCCGCCGCTGTTGGCGCGCTGCGACCGGCGCACCGCGCTGATCCGATGGCAGGAGCCAGGTGCTACTCCTGGTCTCCCATGGGGTGCAGGGCCCAAGCACCTGGGCCATCCTCCACTGCACTCCCTGGCCACAGCAGAGAGCTGGCCTGGAAGAGGGGCAACCAGGACAGAATCCAGTGCCCCGACCGGGACTAGAACCCCGTGTGCCGGCGCTGCAAGGTGGAGGATTAATTAGCCTAGTGAGCCGCGGCGCGGCTGATGCTTTCTTATATATAAATACTGTGTAGCCAAAAAGTGACACTCTTACCACTTCCTTCATCTTTCAAATGTGATATTATTTCATGAAATGAAGACTTTCAATTGCAAAATTGCATGTCACTGAAAGGCAGCTTCATTTGGTTCTTAGACTAAGAGTAAATTGAGGAAATATAATCAGTAAAATATCCGAGGTAGAGAATTCAGAGATTGATTCTAGAGGACCGAACCAGAAGACTACCAGTTCAGATAACAAGATCTAGATCACCAGTGGCATTCAATGTGGCACAAATCTGATGCAAGGGTAATGGCTTTAGTTGACTAGCCTATGCTGAACCCTGGCCAGGAACCTGCTACTCTTATCACTAGGGAGTGAAACAGCTGAATCGACCTCTCTGGGTAATGTGCTATTTCTAAATTTTGTGTTCTGAACTCAGGAATTTTAAGTCAAGCATCCAGAATCAGGCGATAGATATATAACAACTACATGAGTTTGGTTTTGGTTGAAGTTTTTGCTGCTTGGTTGGAATTGTTAGTGCGATTCTCTGATTAGCCAGAACCTTTGCCTTGTAACTACTAAGAAAATTCTTGAGGATTATGCAAATAAATTTGTGTAGGAAAACTGGCCTTTCTTCCAAATCCTATGCCAAATTCTATGGATTCATTTTGGAATTATTTTTAAAATAACTTGCACTTTTTTGGCCTCCATCCCATTTCATGACTTCAAATGCTTTGGATCAACTTTGTCTGTATTTCCATTTCAAGTCCTACTTCAAAATTCATCTCCATTATTTTTTCTCTTGCTCATTTCAGAATCAGAGAATAGGTACACATAAATGCCCATTGCAAATAAACACAAAAGTTGCTTCAGTATGGATTCCCATGAAAGCTAAAGCAAAATAGAAAGCCAAAACAAACAGAGGGAGGTATGAAGTGTCATTGTTGTTGTTTATATTTATTTCTAAATTCCCTTCTCATTTGGACTTACAGGCTGTTGCTTAGATTTGTGATGACACAAGTTTTGTTCCCCTGACTTGTGTTTCTTCTTCCTCAAAAATTTACAGTGAGATATAAACTTTCAGCTGAGTTACTAGGGACTAGCTATACTGGGATGAGTACTAGAGAAAAAGCTCTGGTTTGGCTTAGGGATAAGGAGATCAGCATTTCCTTTCATGCAGAGAAGTCTTCCAAGGCTTACTTTCTGATATCTTACATAATGTGGGATAATTGAGTCTTTTTAAAAATAGACCTAATGTCCTTTGCCTTGGGATAGAAAAAATCCTTTTATTTGGGGGGGGGGGTGAATTAGTTTGACTTTTTTAGAAAGTCTGTATCATATAACCTAAGTACCTGAGGGGAAGACAAGCTGATATATAAACTTTTTTTTGAGGTTGATGGCCCATCAAAATTTGCCAGAACTTTGATTGGAATCTATATTTTCAAATGACCAAGAATTCTATAAATTGTTGATAGTCTTTTAGGATTTTCTGACTCTGGCAGTCTGCTACATGCTCCTGGGGGCAACTTTCATGAAGAAAATGCATTTAAAAACTAATGAGTGTGAACTAAGATGCTTTTTGAAATGGCCATGAAGTCAGCCACATGATCTATAAAAGCAGTTTCCATTAGCATGGAGAACAGCAATGCTTTTTATCAAAGATGAAGTTATGTGTGTGCTGCTCATGTTTGTGGAGCAGTGCTGTGTTGGGTCAGTGGTGTAAGTTCTCTGAGGGGATAGGCTGAGGCTTAGCATGGCAGTCATAAGGATGGTGGGAAGTGATCAGAAACCTGCTACTGTGGAAACCCAATAGGAATCTGGACATGCTGAGGAAACTTGCCGGAGACCCAGAGGGACATTTGCAGCATATGGAAAGACAGAGCTGTCCACGAAAGGTGGCACCCTGCTATGCCAACAGTCTTCCTCCTTGATTCAATATTAAAAGTGTGCTAGCAAGGGCTTCATATTTTTAAAAATAACCCTTAAAAGCTTAGAAATCTTCTCTTTGGATTACTCTTTCTTTTAAATATAGGAAAATATTGTTGTTGCAAATGAATATATAAATATTTTAACACTTTAAAAGCTCCTAGAACCCATTTAAATGATTACTTGTCAAATGAATATATTTCTCATCTGTGGATCACTCTTACAAGCTAAATGAAAGGATGCCTGCATTAATTCCCTTCTGTGAAAACAGCATCCAAGTGTTTTACTGACTGAAGGATGTAGTGCAATGGAATTTGCCAGTTTAACATCATTCCTTCAGCTAATGCAGTTTAGCATTTCTGCAACAAAGGTATCATGTGCTTCTGTAGTGTATTGTTTTGGCACAAAATGTTTTTTTGCTGTGTTGGGGAGCTAGATGTAACCTGGTGTCTTGCATCTTCTACAATAAAATTGTTAGAAAAAAAAAGTCAGCATTCCAAACATTTTCTATGCTCCAAATAAAGGCCACACCATGCAATCTGAAATCCTTCCAACAGAGGGCCCTATGGGTTTGATTTAGATCAAGAAAGTGAGGAAACTACTTGGGTTTAGGTTGCTATAGTAAATTCTGTATTATACTTAAAAATAGAACTGATAAAAATGGAGTCAGTTGAGTTGAACTGGAAGAATCAACCCAAGATGAAGTGCAAGATCGACTCCTACAAGACAGAATTTCATAATTCTTTGAATTGATGTTCTTTTCAAACGACAAAATATATTTTACCATCTATAAATAAGAAAGCTGACAAATTAGAGATAACCCATGCTTTAAAGCACAGTAATATTACCTCAGTCAGTTACATTTTAAAAGAAACAAGTAGCTACTGCATCCGTTCTCTTTTTGGAGACATTTTATCTTTGCTGTTGGCAAATAATTTAGTGTTGGTATAAGCAGATGCATTATGTACATAAAATGCAAAGTAAATATTTAATGCACAAAATATACATTTGTGTGCATGCATAATACAAAATGTTACTAAAATATTGTACAATAACAAATGATACTGTTTAAAAAGGTGAAGTACAAAAGCTTAAGAATAAGCTAAAATGCATTTCTTTGCTTAAGCATACCACGCAGCTTACTTATTTCGTGTTAGGTCTAGATTTAAATTCTATTTTCAGATCAAAGAGGCTTATAATATGTACATTAAGCTGAGGCCAAGAATAAACTAAAGCAATAAATTACTTTTGGACTCTAGATCTTTGTCTTGTGATTTTAGGGAATGCTTTATTTTATCTGATTTCTTTCAATGCTCTTTGAAATGCATGGATTCATTGTATTCCATGAGCAGACAGCTTTCTCAAATTTTCACCCATCTTATTATGTCTGGTTGAAAATATTTATTTCATTTGATTTAGAGGTGCCTTAATGACATAACTAATTTTCTGCTTACATAAATATTTTTGAGGTTTGAATATGCTTTCTAAAATATATTTGCTCAAAATTGTAAAATTAACCTTTTAATATAATCTCTAAATGTTAATTAGAAATACTGGCATCTTAATAAATGCTTATATTTACAACTGAAATGTTTCCTTTTTGATCCTGAATATAAATGCAGATTATAATTTAATCTTCTGGATGAGCCATTACTATCTAAATCATGTATAACAAACACATTATAAATATATATTTTAAATTTAAGACTATAATAACATATTCTGTACTTATAATTCATATTTTTATAAAATACATATAATTAATTTTATATACCAATCTTTTACCTGTTAATATTTTGCTATATAAGATGCTTTGATCTGATATTAATAAAGAAAATCCTAGTTTATTTTGAATATCATATTTAAAACATATATCTCTACTATAATCTGTTAATAAGCAGAAAACATTTAGTTTGGTTGTCTATAAAATAATTTTTTGATTTTTTTTCATTTACAAAACACTTGACAAGGACAGACTATTTTAAACATAACAGTAGTTTGGGTATTAATACGGACTTTGGTTACCAAATATATATTTCCATTGTCTTTTGTTTTCTTTTTCTATGATTCGGGGAAGAGACTTCCAAGAAAATCAAAAGAAGATTCAAACCAAAATATTTACAGTCTTTTGAGGTATTTTAAAAATAAATAACAAGGGTTTTCAGTAAAATTTTTCTAAAGGAAAACATATTTTCTAATATTTGTTTTGTTTTCAATAACAAACATGGGTTATATCTTGCAATGGATTTCCTAACAAAGATTAAGTAGCAGGAAGCCACCTTGGTTTTATGGAGCTACGATTTTCATGTTGTAAAACTGTCCATTTATTTCCAGTGTCCTTACATGTGAACTACAGGAACAGAGAACTAATACATTTGGTTTATTTTACTTATCAACAGTGAGCTTATGGACATGACACAGTGCCTTCTGGCCAAGAACTACAAGTGTACAAGTGCACAACAGTATGCACATGGAGCGCACCTAGCCAATTCCTCTTGCTGAAACAACTGTCCATCTTTTTTTTTTTTTTTGGTCTAGAGGTCTAGATATTTACATAACTAGCCAAGTAGTGATTAACTTTCATCAATATTTTAATCTTTTTTAATGTAAGAGGTGATTGCAGCGAAAACAGTAAGAAATGCTGAGTAAGAATAGTGTGACAACATTTAGGGCTCAGTTTTGATGAAAAGTAACAATAACCTTTATCTGACTACTTTCGTATCAGCAACATGTATCCATAGGTAAAATTTACAAAAGAAATCCTAAGTGGTATACCCTATCTTATTTATTACAAAGCATAGATCATCATTATTTGCATCTATGAGTAATGCTTTTATGGTTAAATGAAGAAAATAGAAAAATCAAAAAAGAAACCCCAATATTTAAAGGCAGCACGGAAACTAATGGTTTACTTCGTGCACCTGCCAGTTTGGGTTGCTATTAAAGCCACTCTGGAAATTCTCCTTTCTTTGTGCAATATTTTATGCTTTTCTTTTCTTCAGGGCAGATTGGTTCTGCCTGCACTTTATTCCTGAACCCACGTTCATTCAGAATGGATTGCCAGACTTAAACGCTCTATCTAGTGCTGCTGCGGCTGCTGCTGACTAATAATGCCCCTCCCCCACCCCAGCTCCTGTATCCCATCACACTCAGGCGATCTCTCTCTCTCTCTCTTACACACACACACACACACACGCACCGTTGGTTCTATTGTCAACAAAGAATGCATAATGGTGAAGTACTCAGCAGTAATTTTGGTGATGTTTTTCCTTGCATGTTTTGAAAGTATTTGTGGAGAGTATAAATAAATGTGCTCTAGACTCTCCTCTTTCTCTGTGTTGATATTTGAAGCTAAGCTCTCATCCAAAGGGGCAGCCTCAGCACTGCAGTGGCTGGAATGCTGTCAGGGAATACACTTGTGGCCCCGTTGGTCCCTCTCTTTTTTTATAATATAAGCACCATATAGATTTAATAACGGGGTGATTGAAAACATTTTGATGATCGGACAGTTTCTCTGATCTGCCAAGGAAAGCATCTGATTTGCTCGTGTACCAATTAATTATTGAAGAAATTTAAAATACAGGCTACTGTGCTTCTTTCTTGCAGAGGGGTGGCAGTTTGGGGTGTGTGTGCATGTGCATGTGTGTGTCACATGTGTCTTTGCTCTTGGGCTCATATTTATGCATGGGTGTATATTACTGAGAAGGGAAGCTTGGCCAGGAATTTCTTTTTGACCTTGAAAATTACTGGGAAGATTTTCTCTGCGTGTATCTAGTGGAACAATATTCCAATGCAATAGAAACACAACCGACCCCCATCCCATTTTTTTCCTTTTTAACTTGTTCTTCCTCCATACCACTTAACTGGGCCTCGTAACTGAACATCATCTTTAGTTTTAATTTCTATTTCTGACCTGTATTTTATTAGCACCTCTTCTGTTTTACAGTCTACTCACTGATATGGTAGCAGATCTGTTGTGAGCAAACAATATGGTTTTGTTTCATGTTCCAATAAAAACTATTCTACTGTGTGTTGTGTACCCTATATTTTATACCTTATTTAATTCAGTTGGGTGTGAGGGGATGTGATATTCAGACTTTGGGTTCATGTTTTTTAAAGTCTGATGCTCCATAAGTTTTAAGGTAAAGGGAGAGCACATTCTTGGGTTATTGTAAAATTTGTTGCTTTGTATTGTGACAATAGTGTTCATATGCCTGACATCCTCATAATAATATTAAGCTCTATTTTTTAGTGTGATGTACTTTATACATTTGTATAAATGTCACAGCCTGTAATCACTTCCTTTGTCATCGACGATTAATCTAAAAAAATCGAATAATTCACTGCCCCTTGCCATTTACATATCGTCTGCTGCCATCTGCTCTTCTCAGCAGCAGTAAATGATGGGTAATTAACTCAGTGCCTTTGTCTTTCCCTTGCTGAATGTCTGACACATATAGATTTTCCTCTGTGTGCATGTGCGCGTGAGTGTGTATATGTGCATGTAAGAGGAAGAGGGAGGGAATGAGAGAGGGAAGTGCAAAAAAGAATGAATGATACTGCACAAGATAATGACATGGACAGTCATGCACAAGGCAATTTAGGAAAAAAAGGTAATGATATTGGGTCTGGGAAGTGGCCATATTTCACGACCTGAAGTCATCTTCAGGGAAAAGAAAGAGCTGCTGGAACAATGGCTGCCTTGCACAATCAAGAAACGGTTTTTCTAAAACCTTAGAAGTTAAGGTCACAATGCAAAATCAAAACAAAGCTCCACAAGCTACTCCTATAAACCAGAGTGCCCAGGGAGGTCATGTAAATGAGACCGAGGGCAGGGTACCCACAACCCACACAAATGTCCTAATTGACTTCTGAACCAGTAGCCAGAAGCTGAGTTTGAGGAAATGGTTATGGAAAGTAAATCTCAATTGAGATCTTGATTGTCGACATATATTTTAAAATTTAAAAAAATCGAGAAAAACTTATAAGGACTTATAAGACTGGAGATACGTGTAAATGCTTATTTTAATGGGAAATAATATCACTACCTTAGATTTCCCCAGTCTTTCTATTAAATTACTCAGCTTCCCCTGATGCCACCCAAGAGAGCTTTGGAAAGGAATCCCACATTATTCTGAAGACTTTATATATATTACTCTAGTAATTTGTCTTTGAAACATCAGTATCTTGTAATAGGCAAAACTTATTTGCAAGGTGGCTAATTTTGGTAATATTAAAAAAGAAATATTTAAAAAGATAAAATGTTAAGTGAGATCAGACTCTGGCTTGCTTAAATGCGGTTTTAATGCTAACTAAAATCAAACTATAGGTTAAGTACCAGAAATCCATCAAAGTCTTTTTTTTTTCATATGGAATTACTAAAAGTTCCTTAATTAGAAATGACATATTTTACTGCTTGTAATGCTAGCCAGCAAAACTCAGTTCTTTTTTCAAAATGTTTACCATTAATATATGCACAGAAGTATGTACATGTAATGTACAGCAGATATCAATCAAAGGAGTATTTTATAGAAATATAAGATCCTGATATTTTATTATTAAGATTTTCATCTCACTGTGTATTTTCAAGGCCTGAATGATCTCTTAACTCCTCTCCGAAGGGAATAAAGCACCATGGAGTCCTCAGCAACTCTTGGAGCCCATTTCAGTGTGGATGAGACTCTCCGTGTGGTATTTTTATTCACACCGTCCTAGCTCTGTCACTCTACTTTCCTGAAATGGCTATGGAAATAGTCTCCTATTTTTGTCATGAGTGCTTAAAAACATTTATCTTTCTGCTTAATTTACTTAGTTTTGGTTGATCTTGCTTCAGAATCTCTCACAAGGAGAGTGCTGATGGCTAAATGATGTATCCATAACCGTAAAGCAGCTGGACACCACTGGACAACCATTGCATTGTGGAATTACATTTTCTACATGGGTTAAAATGGCTTGTTGAGATGACTGAATTTGTACATTATGTGATGAAATGGCTAAAAAACACACAAATACTAAGTCACTTAAATATAAGAAAGAAGCATTACGAATCTAAAAAAAAAGAATTTCATCTCTCAGGCTTGTGTTAACTGTGTGAAGTACATGCACTTTAGGAAACTATTTAAATTTTATAAACTTTTTCTGACTTACAGGTAAATTTGTCAGTATCTAATTGAGTAAGAGCTTCTTGAAAGCTTTCACTGCAATTGTTAATCCAGCATCATTGTTCTCTCAGGCTGCTACGTGACCCAACAGGCTGGGAGAACAATATTGCTGAATATAATTGGCATATGTCAGCAAAATATAATTAGTAACAAGCCTGTTTCTGAAATGCTCTTTTTGTTGGTTTAAAAAAAGTTGAAGATTTCCTCTTGGAGTAAATTATAGCTTGGTTTTCTCATTTGATTTTGGTAGGTCTTAGAAAATAGATGGATTAATTTAAATATTGATTCAAGGAGTAAGTATTGATTTCCTATGGTATGCAAAGGCTGTAAATGATTTCTTTCCTTCAGTGGGTTTTTATTTTAATTCTTGTTATGAGAGCTTTGTATAGGAAATATGGGATGGTGTTGAGGAGTCTTCAGAAAGTTCCTAGAAAATGTGTGTTATAATAAAACTATACATAGAATTTAAAATGTTTTGCACCAAATTAATCTTTTCACTTCATTTTCACACTAACTTTCTGAAATGCCCTCATACTGTCCTGCGATGTCATGAATACCAGCCTTACATCAACCCTCCTACATCCTCCTGATTTTTTGAACAGATTTAGTCCCAGGGCATTACTCAGTGGTTGTGAAAAAATTGCCACAAAATCAGATTCTCCAGTGACAGCTTCCTGCTTGGTAGTTACTGACACCAAAGACACAGAACTGGAGAAAGTGTTTGAATTGTTTATTGCAACACCTCCTATGTGTTTAATTCCAGGGATATTATGGTTTGTGTTGGTAGCAGGGGAAAATGTGTTACAATGACCTCTTAGCAAGCAGTAGAATAAAGAATAAAGAATATTGAAGATGGTTAACTTTGTCACAATTAATGATTTTGGAAAGAAAAAATGCTGTAACATGTAACATATTTTGGTGAGAGCAGAAAAATATTTGCCAAATTGTTGTTTTTGTGGGAAACAAAAGAACTATACACAATTTCTTCAGAACACAAGATTTGAATGAAAAATTACTTCAATTAAAGGTTGAATTAGAGCCACATCAAGAAGTGTGATTCCTCTTAAGAATGTTGGGATTTGTGACTGTAGCCACATAAGAGTGAATGGTCCTCTCTGATCCAAGTGGCAATTTCAGGAGGATAAGCCTACTTATCCATAAGCCAAACCTATGCTGGTGATCAATGTTTTTCTGCACCTCTAAGATAGGTCTCCTTCTCCTCCTCCTTGCTAAGCTGTTTCTCTCATACCATTCACCCTAAACTTCTTCCTTACTCATGCTCTCATCATGGGTCCGAGATTTCTAACATTGTCCCTCTCTCCTTGGCAATCCGTTTTAAAATTTCTGGATCATTTTTCCTCTTTCTTTTTCTTGTTCCAGGTCCTGTGCTCCTGGTGGGTTCTCCACTCATGTCTCCTTCAACTAAGGCTATCCACTCACTCACATTATACTCCTATATATCTTGAGCCACCGTACTTATTTAAACACAGAACAGTTTGCATATACCGGGAAATAAGTCTATGCCTTTATACACAGATAATCCATTTAAAGTCTTATAATCAACTACAGTTGATTCAAACTTTGCTCCTTTTAAAGATTTATGCAATGGAACACAACTTGTTTAGTTGAAGTAGTTGAGTTTGGACACAGCTACTCAAAGTAGAAATAATGGTAAAGGTCACCAGGGATACATGTCCATAAGAAATAATACAGACAGAGGCCAAATAAATTCATGCCAAATGGGTAGCTGTATTAGAGGGGCATGATATAGCCACAAGTTGTAGGTAGATTAAGTGATAACAAACACTGTGCCACAGAGAAGTTGGGTGAGTGCCAGCAAACATCCAAAACATATGAATCAAAAAGGTGACTATCTGATGTTATAAATAATTATCTGCTTATCAAAAGATTGTCAACAGCTTCAATTTTAAGAAATTAGTTGCTTTGAACATTTGATAGAAATTTATATACCATCTTTCAGGGAGGCAGACTGATGGAGAATCACAAGACAACAAAGTGGTGACAGGGTGGTGCACTAAATCTTGATTGACCTCACTTTTCTCATCTGTAAAATGGGTGAGAATTGCAAACAACACCCTGTGGAGGAATGCAATGAGAGGACTGATAGATGGTTATGGGTCCTATATTTTGTTGTCCCCTGATTTAAACAGAATTACTCTAATTTGTGTTTTACATATTTTCTTGCTCATGTTTTTTTTTTTTTTAACTTATGCTTCTACATCTTAAAAATGTTTGAAAACCTTTGTAGATTTACTCGGAAGGTGTAGTATGGCATTTAGATGAAGGTGGGCTTTGGAACAAGCAAACTTGGTTTTAATACTAACTCTGACTACCAAAATTTGGGGAGATAGGAGCACCAATTCACTATAGATGTTCTTGTTAGATGTTGCTTAGAAAGATGGGTCTTGGTAGAGCTATGAAGAATGGCTGTGAAGGAAAAGAGACTGGAAGCAGGGAATACATGTAGGAGATTTTTAAAAATTGTTTAAATATGAACTAATAAGCCCAGTTCAAGCAAAAGCAATAGAGACTGAATAGGGAACACAGATTTGAGAAATATTAAGGAAATTAAAATCTACAAGAATAAGTCCAGTTAAAAGAAGAGGCTACAGTGACTGTCCATTTTCTGGTGACACTGATCGGAGCTGGGAAATCCAAAAAGGAACACTCCTGAGCAAAACCATGATTTTGAACATGTATGGGAACTTCAATAAGTTCATAAAAATGTGCATTATCTTTAATTCCATTTACCCTAAAACTTTTAAAGCTACTCTTGCATAAGATGTGATAGATTAATTAGAAATGTCTACTGAGCTCTACAGTATAGAAATGAAATTTGGGTAATGTAGAAAAAAATACAGATGTTTTCTGTATGAAAATATAGATGTCATTAAAAAACAAAGCAAAGAATTATGGCCTCTTAAGGGGGGGAAGTTCTGTGAGCAAATTAAACCTAAATGGCCTCAGATAGCCATTGTGTGTAATGAATTAATTTAATTTCTCTGGGTCTAAAATGACATTAGGTTTATACATCTTTGGGCAAATTATAAAAACAGTTATCAATTCATTGTGTGTTTTTATGTGCTTGTATGCATACACACACATGCTACATGGTTTGAATATTGTGCATCTGCTCCAAAACACAGATTGCAATTTAAACTCCATTGTGAGGTTTAAAAGGATAGAAACAATTCAACTGTGGTGGTCGGAGGTAGCTCTGGAAGGCAATTAGGATTAGATAAGGACATTAGCATGGATCCTCATCATTGAATGTTGGTGATTTTATGAGGGAGAGAGACCAGGATATATGTACCTGCCCTCCTTATCTCTCACAATGTGATGTTCCATATCCCCTTAGGACTGCACGCATGAATGTCATCGCCAGATGAAGCCCCTTGACCCTGAACCTCAAGAACCATGAGCTGAAATATACTTCCTTCTGTGATATTATGCTATTAGTAATAGAAAATGGACTAAGGCTGTGATAAAGTGACTGACTCTGTGTGTGTGTGTGTGTTTTGTGGTTCCTTCAGGAATCCTTACTGAAGTGTTTGTGAATAGAACCAAATTCAAAACCCTGATCTACATGAGTGAAAATCCCGAGGCGATCCCAAGTATCTATTCCAGATAGCACTAGCAATAAGAGTAGAAGTATGAGGGTAGTGAAGCAAACCGTCTTTTGGCCTCTGTCCTGTCTCTATTCCTTTCCTTTGGTTTGTGTTTATTCTGTCTCAGCTTTTTTAACCAGATAACACTCTTCATATCTTCCCTTATTCCAACATGTTGTCGTCCTGAATTTAGCAACCTCAGTGGAACAAAGCACATCTTATTCACCATTCCAAATGGAAGTTCCTTAAATAATGCATGTTGCCTTCGTTTAGGTCTTGTGCCCCTTGCTGAACCAGTTTCCAAGGCCATGGGAATGGAATATGATGGTTACTCAGGCTTCTGTCATAAGCTGCTGCAGAGATAGTTTAAGTTCCAGCAGAACCACATGGACGGGAGGCAGGGGGAGAGGGATGCCCATCCAAAGGAGGAAGTCTTGTAAAAAGTAGTGCTATCTTGTTGACACACCTGATAAATGTTCACCCAGTGGCACAGAAAATCAGTGCCTGACATTTTCCTTCAGAAATCAGAGAAGGCTTCATGTTGAGCTGGACAGGGGTGGTTAAATAGGTTTCACAAAGGCCATACAATAGTATTTAGGATTGTGAATGTTCTTGATGAGAGTGGTGAGACTGAACTGCACATCTTTTATGTTGGGCTGAATATGGAAAAAGAAGGCAAAGTTTTAAATTTAATGCATATTTATAAATATAATCATGAAGTTGCACTTTCCACTACAGAGAATGATACTATGTGAGCTTTTGCGTTCTTCATCTTGAGCTGTGAAACTTTGGAAACTTAAATTACAAACCAGATGGCACTCAAAATTTTTAAAGGGGTGCAGGCAGAGAATGTACTGATGAAATAGTAGATGAGGAATTTTCACAATTGGGGATAGATCTGAGAACAAAGATCCCTGAGAGAAGTGCTCTCTTAGTCCCCCTTTAAGCAAAGATGTATTTGGGGACACTTTTCATAAACTGAGTGTGTGGGGAGTGGAGATTAGAAGACTGATATAAACTTTTTTTATTTATTATTATCATTTGACAGATAGAGTTAGACAGTGAGAGAGACAGAAAGAAATGTCTTCCTTCCGTTAGTTCACCCCCCAAATGATTGCTACGGCTGGAGCTATGCCGATCCGAAGCCAGGAGCCAGGTGTTTCCTCCTGGTCTCATATGTGGGTGCAGGGGCCCAAGCACTTGGGCCATCCTCCACTGCCTTCCTGGGCCACAGCAGAGAGCTGGACTAGAAATGGAGCAACTGGGACTAGAACCCAGCGCCTATACGGGATGCTGGCGCCATAGGTGGAGGATTAACCAAGTGAGCCATGGCGCCGGCCCCTATAAATTTTTAATATCAACTTCCTACATGTGGAAGAAAAATCAGAGAGAGAGCAGAAGGACCTACTAAAGCAAAACAGGATAAAGCAATTCTGAAGTGCAGAGGGTCCTTTTGAAGAAAACAAAAATTTTGCTCAAGAAATTATGGAATTATTAAGAAAGTTCTTGAAAGTGCATACAAATAATTCTAGAAGTAAACTGGGTTATTCACTTTCATTCCATTTATAAGTGTGACCTGAAGTTTTGGGGAAAAATAATAGTAGAGAATTCTTTTTACCTTATTTATTTAAAAAACTTCAAATTAAAGTGAATAAATCAGAATCATTGTTACACAAAATTAATATGTTCAGCATTGCTTAATTTCTATAAAAATTTCTTTTGAAATCCAGAAAAGCATTCCCTCAAATGTCATTTGCTGTAAACCATTTGACCTTGTAAGTATAAAATAATTCTGACTAACCTAGTTATAATTCAGCCTTGACCCAACTCTGGCTGTTGTAACCCAAAGGGAGAATAAACCAGCAGCTGGGAGATCTCTGCCTGTCTTTCAAATAAATAAAATTTAAAAAATATTTTTAAAAAGTGAGAGAATGGCAGCTGGCATTGAGGCACGGCAGATTAAGCCACTGCTTGCAATCCTAGCAATAAATATTGGAGTACTATTTTGAGTCCCAGCTGCTCCACTTCTGACTCAGTTCCCTGCTGATGTGCCTGGGAAAGCAATAGAAGGTGGCCCAAGTGCTTGTGTCCCTGCCACAGGGGAAACCCAGATGGAGTTCCAGGTTCCCAGGTTTGGCTTAGCCCAGCCTTGGCCATTGTGGACATTTGAGCAGTGAACGAGCAAACGGATCTTTTTCTCTTTCTGTCTGGTGTCACTCTGCCTTTCAAATAAATAAAATAAATCTTAAGTCAGAGAACCAATATTGTGTATGGAGAAACTTACTTTATGATTTACCAAAGAGAATATGTGTCACAGACATTTCAAAAATATATGCATACATACATACAAGCTTAGATATTTATATATAAGTGATTATAATTTATGCACATTTACAACATATGTATTTATATATGAAGGTACTTCAAAAAGTTCATGAAAATGCAATTAAAAAATAGGAGCAGCCGGCACCGCAGCTAACTTGGCTAATCCGCCTTGCACCCACATGGAAGACCAGGTTTGAAGCTCCTGGCTTCGGACCGGCGCAGCGCGCCGACCATAGCAGCCATTTAGGGGGTAGACCAACGTAAAAGGAAGACCTTTCTCTCTGTCTCTCTGTCTCTCTCACTGTCTAACTCTGCCTTTCAAATAAATAAATAAATAAATAAATAATTTAAAAAATGTATATTTAATTTTTTTCTTCATGTAAAATACTTGAATACTCTTCCATGCCCCATGTTGTTTTGAAATCACCTGTAATTCTTAGGTTCCATATAGTCAAAAAGGGAAGCCATTTCTTTTTCTTTACTTGGATAATTTTTTTCATTTTTAAAGGTGCACTCTTTTTCAGGTTGCCTCAAGGACAAGACCATCAAACAATCTTTTCTTATGCATTTTTTGAGGAAAGTATTTTCCCATGAATCCTTTTATCACTCTCAGTTCTCTTGTTTTGTTAATGTGCCATGGGATGATAAATTACTTTCAAAGAACAAATGATATCCCCAGTCTCTTCTAATCAATAGTCAGAATTTGTAGATAGTCAATAAATATTTGTTGATTTTATTCTGCTTGGGATTGGGGGTAGCATAGTTTTGATAGTCATTTATGAGTTGCTATATAAAGGTACCTTTGATTTAGTTACAGAAAGGAATCTTACCTCTTTCTTTTTCAATAAGCTGTTCGAATTGTATTTTTTTTTCCTCTTTATAACCTTAGGCTTGTCCAATTTCTTAAGATAGTTTGAAATAATGTCAAGTAATTGCTTGCATTGTGAGTTATTAATAAAGACAAGAAACACACGTATTCTTCACAAGTTTGCAATATCCTGGCAGAAAGGCTCAATTTGGTGGCAACACAGAAAATTCAAGTGAGTTACAGTAGATACAACACCTTTAGGAGTGCTGAGTTTGTAGTTGTTAATAAATTAATTACATTGTTGGTCTTCATGTCAGTACGCTGAGCTGAAAAGTCAATGTGAGTGCTCCCATATGGGCTTGTTTGGTGAGAGCAAGCTAAGTAATCCTCACGAACTGCACCTGCATCCAACAGTGTATACTAGATATCAGTCAAAAGGATCACCAAGCCTAGTGTGTCTTCTCCATTCCAAATATTGCATTCCATCTATCTACCATGGTCACTTATTAATCAGCCAGCCTCAGACAAGTGGATAAAGGAATGGAGGAAACATCCCTGGAGAGTTGGAGATTTGACTCTAGTTTTGATGGGATATTATTCTGAGGATTCGCACATTTATTGACCTCAATGCTAGTGAGGTCAACATGATAATGCGGTGTGTATTGATTTGGTTCAATTCAGGAATTGCTCATTTATTGCTTATATTTATGTAAATAGAGCAGTAGTCTTTCATCTTCCAATTACAACATGTTACTGAATTAATGTGATTAAAAATGAAGTTGGACTTAATGTTCACAGGGCCTTTGTTTTCATCATAAAGTGCAGAGGAATAATCATGTAAAATTAATATATTCCTATGGAGCTGAATGTGCATTTCAGCATCAGTTGTTATACCTCCCTTTTTAATTTTTTAAGTCAATTCCATGTTCAGATACCTTGATACCTTTCCTTTTTATTCCCGAACCTCCCTATGATGACTGCATCTTCAAATTATGTTATAGGGTAAATTTTTCTACATATGAGAATAAGACATATTTGAGATGAGTATAATTGGTGGGGATTTACCATCCAAAGGGTTTTGAAGGGGCACGTCTGCTATTTTTACCAAAATATTTTCAGTCATCAATTTTTCTTAACACAATAATAAAAAATATAATGTATGGAGTAGGAATTATGAGTTCATGCATTTGGGAACTGAACTGCTTTTCCTAGGTCATTGGCTTGTTGTCTAAGCTTGGAATCACTTTCTGGAACCAATAATATGGAAGACACACAGCTATGATCCAAATGATAAATCTTTTTTTTTTCTCTTAATAAAAAAATAAGAGAAAATAAGTTTTGCAATATGGGGTATTATATAGTTTTTGTTCTAATTTGTAGAACAGAACAGCTATGACCACTGAAGTATAATAAAATATATGTTATATTTATAATTGGTTTGATGCCTTGCCTTTTAATATTGTTTGAGACAAAAAATCTTTTTATGGGAATATTGCAATAAGAAAGGTTCTCTTGCACCTGTTTCACTTCATCACTGACCCCTTCAGTATAAAAATAGAGAAGTACATTCTGCAGAACAGCGTTTTATGGAGAATTCAGTATAGCCAATATTGTGGTCTATTTCTTAAACTCATCAACTATACCACCACCAGGAGACATTTAGAGTGGGGACAAGAGATTCACTCAAAAGCACTCCCTTTGGCTGCCAGGTAAAGGATATCCAAGAACTGACAGCAGCATAGCATTTAAGGGCATCAGTCTGGTATAAAAAATGAATATAGAAGAGATGGAATCACTGGATATTGAGCAGCAGGGAAGGAAATGATTTGTGTTGCCTGCTGCTCTATAAAGGTATATTATGCACAATAAGAACAGCTTAGTTCCCTTGCCTCTGTGGCTTACCACACTCTAGAACTGAACATGCATAATATGCAGGATAAGTTTATCTTCTAGCATAGGCTGGGCAATTATTTGGTATTGATTTTTCTGAAAGTTTTGTCTTACATGTCAGCATTTTGTTGGCAAACTTCGCAACATAATCCAATCAAGTCTGTGCAGAGATGAGTGTGGGTAGAGATAAACCCTCCGCCAGCAAGTCCTTTGCGTGGTCGGTAGGTAGCCCCTCCACATTAAGAAAGCCCTTGCAACTGTGCCTTCTCGTCAGGGGAATTGTAATCTTGGGGAATCCCTGTGCCTGATTGCGGCTCTCCTCCCAATTGTGCACTTTTGACCTCTGTATTGATTCTGTTCTCTCATCAAAAGCGCTGATGTAATTCCATGTGCTGGGATCATGCCGTGATTTGCATTTAGGAGCTGCAACTGTGCGCTGACCCCAAACCATTTCATCAGAATGAAAGTAGACCAAATGGCAGATGCGTTTCCCCATAATATTAAAGTCTATTGTGCCATTTGGTGGGTGTCTTTATTGTATATAGAAAAAGGGCATACACCACCCGCTCTGGATTTTGATTTAATTCCAACCAGGAATTGAGAAGTTCTTTAAAACATAACAGGGATCAAAAGGGATTTTATTGATTTCCACATTCAGTTCAATAAATAGCATTCCTGTTTGTTAAAGCTTAACACACAAAGATGAAAGTATCTGAATATATTTTCAGAAATTCTAGCACATTTTAAAATGATTTTATTATTTTGGTGTTTTCAGCATTTGCTCACTAATATTTGCCAATGATGAAGCCTGTTTACTGACTATCTACCTAAACATACTAAATGGGGACACTATATAATAGTTCTCTGAAGAAAATATGTCATTAGCAGATCCAATGCAGTATAAATACAGACCATTAAATTATTTTGTTTCTTCTCCCCTCTTCTTCATCTTTCTCTTCCTGCTCAATTTTCTCCAAGTATGAAAGAGAAGGAGAGGAGCCAATTTTTAAAGGCTAGACACCTAAAGAGAACTTTGCGAAAATCAATTAAGCCTACAATTATCTGTATTGCAGTCTCCTTTAGATGTCATTCACTCTCTTTTTTAATTTCAGTCAACACATATTTACTGAGCACTTAGGGATAGGTGCTTGGACTTTACTGATGTGAAATGCAGATATGGTCCCATATGGAACTGGTATTCTAATTGAAGAGGTAGTCAAAAAACAGAAGTATAAAATGAAGCAAAAATGTTTAATTACTGACAATAGAAGTTAATGCTATGGATGGGTTCACAATTATTTGGAGAAATACTTGCAAAAGTTAGGGATGGGAATGGAGATAGGAGGGTATTAGAAATTAATAGAAAATGAAATTAAAATATAGCTTTATCTTAATTAAAATGTTTTGAAAATCCAGGCATAGCATTTTTCATAACGGATTTTCTATGTTCTTTTCAAATTCCCTCAAACGGAAGGAGATGACTATGGGTGAGGCTGTTCTCTGGAAACTGAGGGAAGGGTTTACCAGTTGGCCTCACTGTATGGGTGCTGGGAGTAAGGATTTAATGGATGCTGAACCAGATGTATGGTTTTCCAAACTCTTAAAAAGGTTGGTGTAGTGGATTTTCCATGGAGAAACCACATCAGGGCTGCCCTTTGTGCCCATATCGGTGAGAGATGGAGCAGGGAAACAGCAGGCCTGCAGTGCTCATTAAATGCTCTGGGATTAGAAGAAAGTCTGGGGAATACTCTGGATCCTCACAGCCTAAGGATTAGGTGTCTCAAACCAATTGTCCAAAAATCTCTTTTTTTTCCAGTCTTCAATAAATATTGTGAAGAAAAATTATACTGACTATAAAAAATATAACAGGGCTCCTTGTTAAGATTGGGATGGGAAGTGGTAAGAGAAAAAACTGCAGTTTTTCAACCAAAAGGAGAACTGAATTATTTCATGAAGAAACAATTGTGAAAAAGTCTGCAATTACAGAAATGTTGGGTAGAAAATACCAATAATAATTTAGATGCATTTTCTTTTTTGAAATTTTTTTTAAAGATTTATTTGTTTACTTGAAAGTCAGAGTTACACAGAAAGAGAAGGAGAGGCAGAGTGAGACAGTCTTCCACCCACTGGTTCACTCTCCAGCTGGCTGCGATGACTGGAGCTGGTGCTGATCCAAAGCCAGAAGTCAGGAACCTCTTCCAGGTCTCCCTTGTGGGTGCAGGGGCCCAAGCACTTAGGCCATCTTCTACTGCTTTCCCAGGCCATAGCAGAGAGCTGGATTGGAAGTGGAGCAGCTGGGACTTGAACCGGCACCCATTTTGATGCCAGCACTGCAGGCAGCAGCTTTACCCAATATGCTACAGCGCCCGCTCCACAGATGGATTTTCACATGAATTTCATTAATAAATCCACAAAGCAAACTTGTGAAAAAGGTCCTGTCATTTCCCAAGTAAGGACAGACGTTCAGGCAGTGACTTGCTAAAAGCTGACGGGTAGTGAGTGGTTAAGACAGAACTTGAATGTAGGTCTTTTCACTGTAATCTCTGAGCCCTTTCCACTAACTCTGTTACACAGTGTTTGGAGTTGTGAAAACATTCACCAGTGGTTTTTCTTTAGTCACATATTCTGGTAAACATGAAAAATGTTCATTTAAAAATCATATTTTACTAAAATTTCCAGGAAAGCATGTGTTGAATACATGGCAGTTCATGCCTATACATTCTTCACACTGGGTCTGCTAGAGGACTGACAGGGATTCAGTGGGCCTTTTCTGCCTCTCACTGGACTGGAAGCAGCAAGAGCAGGATGGATATGTGTGAAGGAAAAAAAGGGAATGCCCAAGTTCCTACTTTTGGAGGTCAGGCTAAAAATAGCAGCAGTATTCTGGGGAAAAGTAGACACAGCCCTACTGCTGACATTAAGTCCTACAGGGAAGTACCAGGGTGTAGTTAAATAATCTCCATGTGTTGTCTTTGTCTTAAGGGAGCATGGTTCAGAGAGCTTTTGACAAATCTCCTATCTCTGCCATCAAATTCCTGTGATTAATATTTTATGCAAGGGCTCAGTTCTATGAATCACAATCCACAATACAATTATACTTATTAATCATTATTAAAATCAATGATTAGATAACAGATAATGAAGTGGACTATCCTTTATATAAGTAGAAGGTAAAGATTAGGCAAGTTTCCCCACACTGCTTGTTTATCACTTATTGTCATTTATTATCTATAGTTTTAGTTAGAAGACATGTCTCTGAATCAAGATTCTAAAATTCAAGCTTTAAAACCCCACTTTGCCCCTTTGTCTGGGATCTGACCCTCGGTAAGTCATTTAGCATTTCTAGGCTTCACACTCATTATCAGTAAAATGAGGTTCATAATATTTAATATGCAAAGTATTTTTGGAGATGAAACTAGGTTGCATATATAAAGTCAGTGGAAGTGTTTCTTGCCTCTTTGTTTTTATTCATTTTAGAAATGAGCACAATTTAGAAATGAACACATCATTTCCAAGTGGCCAGGCAACAGCATGAAACTGGGGTAGACCAAGAACGAATGTTGTCAGCTATTCCTATTAGCATCTGGATATTTGAATCCAGGTCCTGAGATGAAGGTCACCTGCACTTGGATACTGTGGTCTTTCCCTGCTCTGTAACCTGATTATGTTCTCTGTTTCAGGAATTAAAAGTTTCAACCAGAAATAATAATAGAACTCCCAGTTTTGAGTCCCAGGCCTCTCTTAATTTATTTTAACGCTACGTGTCCACAATCTTTTTATTTGTGAAATCCACTCAGAGTGTTCTTAAGAATCAAAGTCCAACTTTGCACTGAGACGATGGAGCCTAATGAAACCGCTTCATCATAGTAGGAAGTGCTTGCAAGAAAAAGCCAATGTTTTTTTTATTGAAAAGTACAAATTTAACCTCTTCTACCTGAGAGCTCTGTAGTATGCTTTGAAATTTACTCATGGCACATGTAAATTAGATATTTGCATCCAGTATTTCTAATGAGGTAATTTGAGGGAGATGTTACATTGGCATCCCATTTCATACTGCCTCATTTCAAATACATCTTGATGGTGGCAAGTAGCAATAAGTGTGGATTATTACTAGTTGGCTGTTAGAATCAAGAACTTTTAATTAGGAAAGATGGAATCTTTTCAGCTCATACTGGTTCTATGGGCCACTTTTTTTAATCTTCTATTTAGAAGTTCCTCACTCGTTTATTGTCATTAGCCTGGCTCAGATTCATTTACAGAAAATAGACAGTGGTCTTAAAATTATTTTGTACTTTAAAAAAATTGCCTTTGACTACCGGTTCCTGATGAGTACATTTTGATGTTGCTGCTAAGAGGTAAGGGCCATGTCTGTTGAAATTAGTTCATTCTGAGGCTGGGACAATGTCAGAATTTCATGCATCAATTCTTGCCAAGTGAAATACAAAACTTCAGGAGACATACAAAAGATTGCAGCTTTCCCCCAAGATTAAAATCTTTCCGTTTTTTATTAATGAATAAATTTAGGAAGCAAACAGCAATTAAAATGGCATGCCATTATTACAGCATGTGATCTGCACTTGTTTGCAGCATCAGAATCCTACTGTAAAGAGTATTTCTTGTGTATTGTAAACTTCTATGTATGTAAAGGGGCTAAAAATTGTAATTTTCTTTAAGGACTAAAAATGCAAGCTCACAAGTACAATTAAGACAAGGATGTATTTTCTGCCCTTCAGAATGATTGGCATTCTTTTTGATAGCTTAAGTTATTGATACTATTTAGTATCTACAAAGTATATTTAAGCAATTCCATAAGGGAATCTAAATACTCTCCTTGGCTACAAGAGTCAGACAGAAAACACATGCTGTACTACTGTGCCATTTCCATTTCGCAGGTGGGAGGAATGAGGCTCTCTGATGGAGAGTAGGGGACAAAAAGTGAACACTGAGGACACTTCTCGGGAATGCAGGGTGTGAACACTGAGGACAGCTCCTCAGTGGAATTGGACATCTGTAGTTTGGCAGCTTGTTAGGCATTTGGGTTTAGTCTACAGGACCATGAACATCCGGCTCTTATTCCCATGCTCACCTGAGAGCAGGATGGTATTATTGATCCAGATGCACGGTTCCATTTCCCCCTGTCAGTTTTCCAGCGAATCAGTGTAAAGGATTTCTTAAATAGTAACACCCTGACCATATCTGAGTGTTGCTTGTGAGAATGTTTTCCATGTTGACTAATCAAGTCCTTAGGGTCTTTTCCTCCATCTCTTGTTGTGTTTTGGATCCTTTCATGAGTGCTGATGATCCTATGAGTGGGTTTCTGCTGCATCAGCATTTAGGGAAGCAAAACATTTCAACCCTTCCATAGTGACAGGTGATGAGTCTGATTGTTTGCTGATGGTGATTTGGGATATTGATGCTTTAGAGAAATAGCAACATCGAACAGGCAATCTGCACAGCTCACAAACTACACAAAGAGCATTGATATAAATAAAGTGTCAACTAGGTGCTGCAGCTTTGTGCAGAATCATTTTCAAATTTTCCTTTTTGAATTATTAAATAGATCATGTCAGAACGACTCTGATTATTATCCAATCCATATGCTTCAACACCAACCTTTTATGTAATATCAAGTGACTGCAGTGATCAATTGGACCAATCATGAAGGCTCCCTCATTCTGGAAATGACTCCAGCACTTTGCCACTCTGCAGCATTTCATGCAGATATGCAAACACCTGCTGCATTGCTTATGGGGAGCTTACAGCACTGTCTGCCTTTAGGAGTGTGTGCAGGCTGTGAAAATATATTTAGTTTCTTATCAAGAAATTTAAGTGCAAGCAAGCCCATCTTTTTGCAATTTTGTGCCGTTCTAGCTGTGTTAGTATTGTATTGTTGTCCAGCTGTACTTCTATGTAGCAGAATTATGTACACAACCTGTATTGTAAATAAAATACGATAGTACATATTTCCCAAAACTATTGTATAAAAAATAAAATGCCTTTTGTTCTTTTAACAACTACAGTTATCTGCTGGAATCAGAGATTCTGATATGCAGGCATGTAGCCATGTGTGATTTATAAAATGTGATAAAACGATAATCTCTCACCTACAGTAATATATAGTTTATCCAGATAAATAACTCTTAGAATAAATATTGTGGATGCCTTTAGGGTCTTAGGCTTTTAATTAAAGTGGAACAAAAATATTAACTGTCAGCTTTTGGATTTTAACATCCTCTCTAGAAAAGAATAGTTTTTGGTTTGAAAACACGTTTTTGACATTCCCTGGGAATAAATGGGAGATGGCATTTTTCTAGTCCTCATGAAAAAGAGGCTAAAAATGCATGGTATAGACATTCCAAGATAAAATGATTTCCTGAGAAAGCCTCCCTGTTCCCCTAGGCACCTCCCTCCCAGGCCGGGGACTGAGAGTGGAGTCCGGGGGCACCGTCCAGTAATTGCCAGTCACTGGAGGGAGCACCCTTGCCCGGGCAATTGTGCCATCATCCTGGTGTGTTGCCATCACTCAGAATGACTGCTGAAGCAGAGGGCTTTCTTCCTGTCGCCTGCATGTGATTTTGACGTTGGACACAGGGAGGCAGGGCAAAGCAGTGGCAGAGATGGAGCACAGGGGAGAAGGACGGAAGTCCTGGAGCACACTGCCTTCCAGAATGTCGAGATGACAAGGCTCGCGACTGCCCACTTAACCCTAAAAATACAGCCTGAGCTGCAGTGTGAGAAACAGATTCAGTGGGGACTCATTTGAATTGTTCTTTTGTCTACTGAAAATGGGTATAGGTTCCTTTGAGTACACATTTCTGGAAAAACACTTGTTACCTTTATGTGACAGACTCCGTCTCTTTAAATACATAGACTGCACACTGTACGTATATACCCTGTGCATTTCCTTTGTTTATTTTCACTGTATTTTATAGGATTTAAAATACAAAAAAAGGGAAAAAAGCTCAAACCTTGTATTATAATGCGGTGGTAACCCTATTGCACAAATTCATCTAGATAGTGTCCACTATTTTGATAATATATGACATGCTGACAATGCATGAAATTATTACTTTAAATGACTGTGATATGATGTTTTTTCTTTGTTTAATATAACAAGTTCAATGTTCCTGTAACATGGTTTAATGTCTCTATTGCATGGGTGTAGATTGCAACACTCTTGAGAGATAAGTGGCCTAAGAAGTTGAGAAAAAAAAACTAGGGAGTAACATTTTTAAAATCACTTTTAGTTTTTGTTTGGAAGGTTAATTTTTCCCCTGTCATTTCACTCTGCTCTGGAAAAATAAGATATTTCTAAATAGGAATATAACTTCAATGGAACTTAATTGGTATAGTTTGTGAAATAATTTCATAGATTTGGAACAAAGATACAGTTTAAATGGGGAAGCATGAAATTATGTGTTGATGATAGAAAATAAACTAAGACAGGCGGTCAGAGGTGTGTGTGTGTGTAACAATTTTCTCATCATACCTAAAAATTCATACAGCAATTATAAACAGAATCAAAATATATGCCTAATGATATAAGTACAAAAGAAATTTAGGCAGCCTATTGTTAATAATCCAAGTTAACAAGCACATTGTTTGTTTGCTTTTTCTTTCCTGTACAGTTTAGCCATCGGTGTTGACAAACACTTGCTAAGAAAGGGCTATTTTAGCATTTTAAGGTCATTGCCATACGGTTATAAAGAAAAAAGGAGGAGAGAATCTATTCTATATATTTTTCTCTTGGGCAATGGAAATAAGCACTTATGATTCTATAGTCTTTTAGCCTCCTGCCCCTCCCCCCATTGATCACATTATTCACACAAAGAACCAATGAGCCGTTGTGCCATTACCTTAAAATCCTATATTAATGAGACAGCTACAGTTTTTAATCATTTGAGTTAAGCCTTGAATATTCTGTTTGCTAATATCGTGCATCCATTTAAAATGAGAACACATATTTTATCTTTCTTTTGCAGATAATGAATAAAATACTGATTTTTCTCATTGTAAAGTTGTCAAATATTTTGAAGAAAGAATATTATTCCTAAGCTGTTAATCTTATCTCTAAAAACAGGGGTTAAAAATGTATCCCAGAGAGGCACCTCAGGAGATAATGGCCCTGGCACTTTTTTTCTCTTGCTAAACTTTTTGGGTAGAAATAAAGACATACACAAATAGTGTGGGAAGCTGATCTCCATCATTTAACAAAAATTGAATGTGTTTGCAAAGGTCCTTAAATGGTACCTAAGCAACCTATACTTAGTGTCTTCTGAAGAGTAATTGTGTGGATAAAACGAAGGATTTTCATTTTTGCTTAATACTTCACTGTGGTAAATTTGCTTTTATTTATTAAAATGGCTTAGAAAAGCACTTTTAAAGTTTCTATTGCACTATAATTTGATTATTTTTCTTTTTAGCTAATGCCTAATTTCTAACTTAAAAACGTGACATCCAGGCCAACTCAATCCTACAGATTGACATATCATATAAACTAGAAAAAAACTCACTTTTTAAAATTCCTATATAAAAACAAAGTAGTACATTCAACTTTTTGAAAACTGCCAAACATGTATTATCTATGGACTATTACATGTTTTTCTTATTTGATGAAAAATCTATTAGTTGCTGGGATACCACTGAAGAAAGTTTAAGTTACTGAATTCTGAGTGCCTCATACTAAACAAGTATGTATGATAAGCTATAAAATGTGAATTTTAGACCAGAAGGAAAGGCGTTTTAAATGGAAATTTGGTCCTATTTCCTTAATTCACAGTTAAAATTCATGAACAAACTATAGTAAAATTAAAGGACTTTACACACATGGAGTTTTTAAAGGCTAGTTAAAACACCTGATACTACAATACATTTATTACATCCCTATCATTTAACATATACTTTAATAACAAACAACACACAGGAGATTTTCTTGTGTTTGTGTTTGTCTCACCTCGGCAGCTACTTAAACTTTTATCTAAGATTGTTTTCATTGTTCATGCAGGAACCACTGTCCTCATTTTTTTTTTTTTTTTATTAGACAGGCAGAGTTAGTGAGAGAGAGAGAGACAGAGAGAAAAGTCTTTCTTCTGTTGGTTCACCCCCTAAATGGCCGCGACGGCCGGAGCTACGCCAACCCGAAGCCAGGAGCCTGGTGCTTCCTCCTGGTCTCCCATGCAGGTGCAGAGGCCCAAGCACCTGGGCCATCCTCCACTGCCCTCTTGGGCCACAACAGAGAGCTGGACAGGAAGAGGAGCAACCGGGACAAAACCCAGCGCCCATATGTGATGCCGGAGGATTAACGAAGTGAGCCATGGCGCCAGCCCTGACCTCATATTTTTTTTAAGAATTTTGGATATTTCTAAAGCTACATTTCGGTCTTTGGGCCAAGTAACAATGTTATTTCATTTTACAGAAGAAGGGAAGGTTTTAATCTACCTAAGATTATAGAGAATGTAGAACCAAGATACTTTGGGGAACATTGGATTTCCAGTCTAGCTCTTCACTTTAAATATTCAGCTCATCTCCCTGGTCTAATTTAACCTGGAACAGACGTTGCTCCTGCTCTCCCTACTCCTGTCTAGATCTACTCTCTTGTCCACATACAGATGCCCTCTTACTTGAAACCCTTCAATCGGCTTCTTTTTTCTTATCATAAGGATGATTTCTGCACAATCAGTCAACCAAGCATTACAGCCTATTAACTGCCCAGGGCTGCCCAAATCACTACATTTTGCTGAATTCTATCTGATGTGTTCTTTCATAGAAGCAAATATATCTTCACAAAGTAGTTATTAGACACCTTATTTTAGTTACTGATTTTTTTTTTAACCAACAGAATCTAAGCAGTCTGATTGGAATTTCAAATGATCGTCATTCTAAATCTGAAAGTCTGTTTTAGACAGAATCTAACATTTTTCTTATATTTTAACCAAGTGTAGAGGCAAGAAAAATGTCCTTTTAAAATCTTTCTACCTAAACGTACATTTCATGTGATTGATTCAACAGAAAAATCCTTAGCTATTTAATAAGATTTTCCATTTTTTTCTTTGTTAGGCTATCAAATGCTGTCTCTCAATATGAAGGCCACTTAACATTTTCTCACTTTCTGATTTAGTCTGTTTTTAAGGGATATGAAATCTATGTTAGTACTCACCATAGCACACAAGAGCCAGTTTGTCAGAAAACAAGGCATTGCACTGTTTCATTTATTTGTTTGCTTGTTTGTTTATTTATTTATTTTTAAGCAAGAAAATGAGTTTGAGTTATTCTTGATTCCTGTTGCCTGTTTGCTTACTCTAAATTTTCCTTTCTTCACACATGAAGAAGCAAACACTGTCCCTGTCAAATGATAAATGAGCCAGAATTGGTGACGTGCATGTTTGTCAACATAAGCAAGATCAAATGATTGCTCAGCAGGAAGAAGCCACGGGAAATCCAATGATTTTTGACTAATTAGCAAAATAATAATAATGTCTCCCTAATGATTACCTTGTACTGGGTTGTGGCCTTTTATCAGACAGATATTCTGCTAGTGCAAACTGGTGTTTTGAAGACAAGCTAGTGATTTCACTTGAAATCATAGACACAGAGCACTTCCAATAAATCTTTTGAAGCATTCTATTTCTCTCTATTACTTGCATAATTGAGAATAAGACCTCAGCCATCTTCTTGCTTCCTTTTTAATATAACCAATGTGTTTCAAGTAATGCTTTATAAGAAAAATAATTCATAGTTTTCAGGATCACTTAAAATTCAAGTTAATTTTCAGTCCAGGAACATTTATAAGAGGTGTTCATTAAGAGTAACTTGACTGAAAACAACAATGTGAACAGGAATTTTTTTCAGCAGACAACCCAAGTTATAGTGCCGATTATCAGACATCACCATATATTCATTCGCTTTTCATAAAATTTTAAGAAGATGCTAAGGTAGACCTAAATTCCTACTCCTGGAAAATATTGCTGTCACTGACATTTTCTGTGAAATTGATTAGTCAGCCACTATTTATAGGAAGCAGAGTGAAGACAGGAGCATCCCTAGGCCACAGAGCCTAAGCTGAGGGCTCTGTGGATTCTCTGATCTGGGAGATATTTCACAGACCTCCTGGCTCTGGACAAAGCTACATAGTTTTCACTCTTCCTTGGGCGAAATTTACGCCTTAAAAATAGAGATCAAGGACCAGTAAGCTTGGAACCAAGGAAGCACTACATGGGAAACTTAGCTAGTCATGTGGTGTCTGCCTTCGGCTTTGTTGATTCTAGCATTAAAACTGCTTGAGTCATATTAAATCTCACCAAGAAAGCTGGTAAAACTTGCAAGGGATCAGAGGCAAAAGCACCATATGCAAAGAGCAGACATGGTTTCATGATTTGAAGTCATTCTTTGTTCAGGCTAGTGAGGTACTTTTTTGTTTTACCTTTAAATGCAATGCAAATTGATATTGTGAATTTTAACTGATGCAACAAGAAAAAATCATTTTCCTTCTCTATATCCAAATTGCCAAGAAGCTTTATTGTTGGGTAGGTATAGCTTGTGTTTGTTTTATAAAACTCATATAAGGGGTTCTGATGATTTCTAATTTTTATTTTTGGCATCAGGAAATTTCAACTCCAGGGTCCCTCTTTATCAAGGTCACTTTGCAGCCCCTTCCACAGGGACAGTGATTTTATGACAGTAACTAGAAAAAAACAATAGGAGTATCTTTTCTTTGTCTGATCCAGGAGAGACAACTAATAGGGAGAGATGGGGAAGGAGGAGGAGGCAGCAATGATGAGAACATAGTAATGAGGGGAGGGGCACGTCAGTGGGTTAGAAAAAAAGACTAGAGCCAGGGGCAGAGTCAGGGGTAAGATGACAGAGATTACTTTAGTGACAGCCACATGGCTGCTACCACCAAACAGATGCTCAGAGGTTTCTCCTAAGTTACCTTCAACCCATGGAAGTTCTGTATGGCTCTCTTGTTCAACACTGTCCAGCAATTCAGCCACCAGCACACACCAGGCATAGTTTTTCTCATAATACACATTTCCCATAAACTTTGTGAATCACCTTTTTATGCCTGGATTTCAATTGTTGTTTACCAAAATAAACTTTAAATTCCACTTGTTAAGAATAGTTTTTAAAGATTGATTTATTTATTTGAAAGTCAGTGTTGCAGGGTGAGAATGAGAGTAAGAGATATCCATCTGCTGGTTTACTCCCCAGATGGCTGCAATTGCCAGAACTGGGACCAGCTGAAAGAAGGAGGAAGGAGCTTCATCAGGGTCTCCCATGTGGGTGCAGGGGTCCACGCACTTGGGCCATCTTCTGCTGCTTTCCCAGGCCATTAGCAGGGAGCTGGATCAGAAGTGGAACAGCTGAGACACAAACTGGTGTCCATTTGGAATGCCACCATCAAAGGTGGCTACATTACCCACTATGCCACAACACTGGTCCCTCCAAGAATTTTTGAAGTCCTCTTGTATACAATCCATTTCAAAGATATAGTGTTAAAATATTTTTAAAAACAGAAAATATTTCATTAACAATTTTCATATTAATAGAATTTTGAAATGATAAGATAATTAGTATTTTTGAGTGTTTAGTATGGGCCAAGCATCATTAAGCATTTTCCCAATAATTTTTGTTTTTATTTTTTAAAAGGATGGCTTCTAGGAGACTTAAAATTATAACTGTATATAGCTATAATAGCCACAGCTTTTCTTTTAAAACAGAGGCTTTTTCTCTCCCTCCCCTCCTTCCTTCCTCCTTTTTCTTTATCTCTTTCTTTCCCATCCTTCCTTCCTTCCTTCTTTCCTTCCTTCCTTCCTTCCTTCCTTCTTTCCTTCCTTCCTTCTTTCTCTTTCTTTCTTGGAAAGGCACAGTGATAGAGAGGGGAGAGAGATCTTCCATCTGCTGGTATACTCCCCAGATGGCTACAAAAGATGGGGCTGGCCTGGTCAAAGACAGGAGGCTGGAACTCCATCCAGTTCTCTCACATGGGTTGCATCCTTTCGGGTAGCAAATCAGTGGATGGAAGATCTCTTTCTCTCCTTCTCTCTCTCACTCTGCCTTTAAAATAAACAAAATACATCTTTAAAAAATCCCATATTAAATAATATATAACCAATATTTTAATGAATTTTACACTAGCAGAAAAATTGCAAAAATTTTACAGAGAGTACTTGTGTATCTTTCATTTATTTTGCTTGGTGTTAGCATCTTACATAACCACAGGGCAATGCTCAAAACTAGGAACTAGATGTTGGTTCACTTCCATTAGCAATCTACAGAACTCCTTGATTTTCAACAGTTTTTTTTTTTTTTTTCCACTGATGTCCCTTTTTTGTTCAGGATTTTATTAAGGATCCTGTTTTGCAATCAGTTTTGATTTTTGGAGTCCTTCTTTGACTAAGTTTTACAAAAGCAGTGATTCAGGGAGATTCATGTTCAGGCATCCTGTGAAGAGGATTTCAGAATAGAGAGCTAAAAGCAGACGTATCAGGACACATCTTGCTGTGTTACAGTGTCTTAAGGCAGACAGAGGAAGCAGCATGGGAGTGAAGGGCCCTCTCTGGGTATGTGCCTCTATAAAGCTGCCACTGCATTGGAAACCATTTCTTCCTGTCCCAGAGAAGCCCACAAGTCCCTTGAGGGCAGCAAACAGTAAAGCTCATTCATTTTAGCATCTTCAGGTACTAAGAGTGCCTGATGTGTGAGTGATTTGGTGAATGTTTGTCAAATAAATTAGCATAAACGGGAAAGGCAAGCTAAGGGGAAGCCGCAACCCACACAAAATAAAAGCCGAGGAAAAGGATGAAGAGAAAGAAGAAAGACAGTGAGATGCAATCAGTGGCTGGACTGAAGGAGATCAACATGCCTAGAAAGCTATTCCCAGCAGAAGACAAAGGAACAAGGCGAGAAGCAGAAGGAGAAGAGCAAGAGATTTTGAGGCATAAGCAGCGAGGGCAGCAGTGCTCTTGCTCAACATGTCTCTCACTCACTTTCTGTACACAATCATTAATCACTTACCTCTAAATCGTGCCTCCTTTATTTTTGGCCATTCACAGCTCTCAGACCTTTCTTTATCATTTGTTCCCTCAGCCCACGCCTTCCTCACAAGAGGCTGCTAAGAATAGTCTCTTGCAGCAGCTATTGAGTGTCATAGGATGCGTGTGCTTTGTTGTCACCCGTTCACTGCAGTGCTCAGCCCTCCAAGCTGCTTCCTGCCTCAAGACCTTCTTATCTGCTGACCACTCCTGATTTTTTAAATGAAATTTTGTATCTTTTTTTTAAAAAAGATTTATTTATTTATTTTAAAGGCAGAAATACAGAGAGAGAAGTGGGAGGGGGGAGAGAGACAGAGACAGACAGAAAGACAGAGAGGCAGAGAGAATCTTTCATTTGCTGGTTCACTCTCCAAATGGCCACAATGGCTGCTTAGGATTTTTTCCCTGTTCTTCATTTGCTCACTTCTTTTTCATTTGTCTTCATCCACTAGAATATTAGTACCATGAAAGGTCCTGTCTTTTATTCACCTCAGTACCTGGAAGAGTGTGCTAGGACCTGCAAATATGCATTACAAATAGTAATGGGTTCTGGATTCAGTGCAGCCTTGAGTTAGGTGTAGGTGGAGGCCACATTCATGTCTTACACTTCATTGCTCCAATGCTTCTAAAAGAAGGCACTCAACACTCATTGGTTATGTTTTACTTTTTTTTTTTTTTTCAATCTGGGCATCTATTCTTTAAGGATAAAGAAGAATAAATGTCATAGTACCAGGATGAATTATTTTAAGATAATTCATTTAGTAAGGACAAAGGCAAGAGAGGTTTAACTATTTACATTTCAGGTAAATTCGCCAAAGAATTTGTTATGTCCTAGGAAATCTATTTTTTTTAGCAACATGTTTTGAATGCCTACTAAACACTATGTACTGTGGTAGAAATGGGAACAGCAAATTCCTGTCTTTCAGGAACTTCCTGTCAAGTAGAACTGCTTGATAAGCAAATAACTGGTTATAAAGCAATTTACTGAGAGCTATAATAGACACTCAGAGAGCTGTGAAGGAGAAAAGGGCATAGGAGGGTGAGCTTAAAGGAAACCTAACTGTTCACCTTCAAACACACAAATTAGCATTCCAAGATAATGCTATGTATGATAACAGGTGTTAGCAGAGAAGGTTGTGTGCCCAGGAATATGGGGTTAAAGCCAACCAGTTGTCTCTCCAGTGCAGGACTTCACAGTGCCTTTGTCACTCACTGATGTGTGCTGTGAATTTGTGTAAGGGGTTTTGGTTAGCTTCATGACCTTAAACTTATTTGATCACAATGACCTTATTGAGAAAAGATATTATAGAATTAGTTTCCACTGAGCAAACACCAGGAAATAATCTGAAAGGACTATAAAAAGTTTGTGGAAAATAGAATTAAAAGATAAGCTTATTTTGATGCAAAACTATTTTGTAATTCATGTATAGTTTTCTCATAATATGCATTTTCCATGGATTTTTTGAAGACTCCTCATACAAATTATAGAACAAAAGCAGATGGAATGAGATTTCTTCATAATGCAATTCGTGTGGGACTTATACAAAATAATCTCCTAAAGTTCAGGGTTGAGAATTTCCCACTTGAAAATTTTAGGAATGTGATTCACAAATCTCTTTATCACTTTGCCATCTGCACACTTCCCCTTCTCTTACCCTCCTTTAGCTACTGCAAAGTCACACTGAAATTCCCCAGACATGGAAAAGCATTCATGGTCAATTAGTGGGAGATTCCCAACAAGTTTATGAAGTTTCAGGAGCAACAAAATTATTTAAAATAAAGCTTTAATACCAGCACTAAATCTCAGTCTCTGATGCTGTTTTGTTTGTTTGTTTGTTTTTTTGTTTATAAAAAGGAAACAGTACAACCTGGAAAAAATGGCTGATTTCAGGAATGGGGCTGGATAGGTACAAGGTGAGCTGGGGACATACTATTTGAAAAAGTGCTAAAAAATAGAAAAAAAAATAAAAACAGGAACAGTTCAGAGGGGCTTCCATTGGTTATATATGAGACAAATTTGAGCCTAAAACAGTTCAATATGATAAAAAACTGCCAAAAACATAAGCATAAGAATTCATGAATCTTCCCAAAAATGGAGATTAATAAGTACATGGGTAAAAAAAGTGAAAGTTCTAGCTTACAGCAGGATCCCAAATGCCTACTGATAAATATGGAGAGAATGCTAAAGTTAGAAAATTAACAGTTTGCTACCTACCTACTTACTTACCTACTTATTTTCTCTCTGTCTCAACTAAACAGAGAACAACATTCAAAGCAATTGAGTACAATTTGAATGATAGCTGACTCCAATAAAGGGCATATGGATATTCCTATTATTACAATTGTCATGTAGATTTAATATTATTTTCAAATGACAACATTTTTAAAATAATTGTAGCACAAGGTGTAGTTGAACCTGGCTTCAGGTTAGCCTCACAGGCGCTGGAGTTCCAGTCCTGGTCTGGCTCCTTGGAACTTCTGTGCCCTTGGGTGATCCCTCAACTACTACCTACAATAACATCCTTAGGGGTAAGATGACAACAATCAGGACATATTTTCTAGAAATTATTGCATGGATTAAAGAAGATAGTACAAGTGAAGTTTAGTGCTGTGTCTGGTGGATAACATTGCTCAGTACATGGTATTGTTAACAATGAGTGTCCAGCGGACTGAAGGAGTTGGCAGCTTAACCAATTCCAACAAGTTTAGATAAAAAGAGAGCTTAAAGTCACACAGGTGAATTAAATGTGTTTTTGAAGGTCCTTTTACTGTGATGATCCTCAGTTTCTTAATAAAAGATGATGTAACTTGAAAACAGAATGAATGACTGAATCTTCAATGACCTTTGCTACAGAGCAGTCTGTTTTCATTTAGAAAATAAGGAAGTGACACTATGGCCCAATGGAAGACTATAGATGACTTCTAGAAGGGCATGGAAATGAAACAGATTGAGCATTACATGCCCTTTCCTACCAAACCAGATACATTTCGATTTTCAAATACACGTAGTAGGTCCTATAAGAGAATGAAAACATGCTGCCACTTTCTAATATTGACATCCTTCTAACTGCATCTATTTAGATTTAATTGTATAACAACAAATCACAAAGCATCTGTTTCACTCTTATACTTGGTTCGTTCATTTAAGGAACTGAGTGTGTCTCGGATCAGTGGCACTGACCAGCTCAGTGTCATCTGCTTTATAAATGCTGAACTCTCTTCTTGTAAACCTCTTCCATGTCAGGGCTGTTTTCCTCTTTGGCTTCTTAGCACTTTTGGCAAAACTAACCAGCAAGCAGGATTTACCATCTTACATTTTTTTAAATCAGATTTTCTAGTCCTCCAATTCTCGTTTGCTCCATACTTCTGCTTTGGTAACCTTTTAAAAGACTCTTATGTGAAGCCGAGTTGGGTGCAATAAAATGTCTTGAGTGTACCACATTCCCACTGTGTGTCTTCAGATAGCAAAGGTAGCACTGTAGTCACATTGCCAGTGAGGTCTCTGAGGGTTTTAGCTAGCTTCTTAGGTTAGGTAACAATACTTCTTTCTGTGGCTGCTTTCTTTCCTTGAATCTTACAGTGGGACTAATAAAGCTCACCCTGTGAGACTGAAATCAAGTTTCTTTTTTTTAAAGATTTATTTATTTGTTTGAAAGGTAGAGAGAATTGCAGAGAGGCAGAGAGAGAGAGAGAGAGACAGAGAGAGAAAGAGAGACACAGAGAGAAACATACACACACAGAGAGAGAGACGGAGAGACAGACAGACAGAGAGAGATCTTGCATCTGCTGTTTCACTTCCCAGATGGCCACAATGGCTGGAACTGTGCTTATCTGAAGCCAGGAGCCAGGAACTTCTTCCAGGTCTCCCACATGGGTGCAGGGGCCCAAGGACTCACACCATTTTCTACTACTTTAACAGGCCATAGCAGAGAGCTGGATTGGAAGTGGAGCAGCCAGGACTTGAACTGGTACCCATATGGGCCAGTACTGCAGGTGTGGCTTTATCCACTATGCCCCAAAACCAAGTTTCAGTAATATAATTATGTGAAATCATTAGAACAGTGCTTGACATATAACAAACATCCTTCCAAGTTCCAGATTTTCCTAATAAAGATTGAGCCTGTGGCTCAACAGGCTAATCCTCCGCCTTGCGGCGCCGGCACACTGGGTTCTAGTCCCGGTCGGGGCACCGATCCTGTCCCGGTTGCCCCTCTTCCAGGCCAGCTCTCTGCTGTGGCTAGGGAGTGCAGTGGAGGATGGCCCAAGTCTTTGGGTCCTGCACCCCATGGGAGACCAGGAGAAGCACCTGGCTCCTGCCATCGGAACAGCGCGGTGTGCCGGCCGCAGCGCGCTACCGCGGCGGCCATTGGAGGGTGAACCAACGGCAAAAGGAAGACCTTTCTCTCTGTCTCTCTCTCTCACTGTCCACTCTGCCTGTCAAAAAAAAAAAAAAAATTAAAAAAAAAAAAAAAAGATTGAGCCTGTGAACATCCATTCATTCACTGAGTTTGTGTTTATAAACCTCCTACTATGGACGTCCTCTATTTCCAGGACTGGCCATTTGGAGAAGCCTGCCAGCGAGAATCTGTGCTCCTCATATTCGTGGAAGGAAACGTTAGCTGTTGTTATAACAGATAAGGAATGAGTACAGATTAGATCTATAACCTCAGTGAAAGCGTATTTGTTTTCCTGATCGTCTCTCTCCACCTCTGAGCATATCTAATTTCCCTTTGATTCAGAGCTTAGAATCCATTTTCTTCTCCACAAACAGCATTTGAATATATCTAACTCAACAGTTAGCTAATAAGGATAATGAACATTTGGGGGCCATTTTGAAGTTCACAAAGGACTTTCATGTCCGGCTCCTCCTTTGGTCCATTTCCGACGCTGGGAGAGACAGCTGCAGGCCCATTATCACCATGAAAGCTTCCCAGAAACATGTCTGCCGCATATTCTCAGTGATTAGTGGAATAAAAGATTTAAAAGTAAAAAATATTCCTGTCTTCTTTCTTCAAAAAAGCAAACAGATTCTAGACTTCTAGACTAGGCAAGGACTAGAACTGAAGGAGGAAAATTGGCAATTTTTTCTTTGCATAATTTTTCTGACAAAACAAAAAGATTTCTACATCATTTTTTGTGACAAACTGTACCCATATCATTGGAATTTTTGCAAATTTAGCATCAATCATGTGCATTTCCTAGTCATTTTCATTGAAATTTCATTCTATTTATCTTGTTGGCAAAGTGAGAAGCAATTTTTGTTTGCTAGCGCTGCCTTTCCCTTGCTGCATAAAAAATGGCAATGGTGAAAGGAAGGAGGTTTTCTTTTCTTCTTCAGGGAAGCCCTCTACATGCTCATTTGTATGTACACTCTATCATTGCTATTTTTGGCATATTTTCACTTTATTTATAGGCTTGAGTCATTTATAATTTGCTTGAAAACATTTTGTCTAGAACTCTTAATTGGTGCACAGAGCAATTAAAACTTTCTTACTCAAATATTTTGGGGGACAGGAAAGAAAAGCTACCCCAATCAGCATAATCAATATGTCTATAAAACACCATGGCTGACTTTTTATTTTATTTATGATAAGGACTTTGTTCTAATGCTTTATAAGTAGCATAGCTCCTCTCTCTAGTTCTGCATAAATGAGATTCATGCCTAATGTGCCTCCAATTTTCAAAAACAATCTTTCAAATACAGTTTTAACTTCCCATTAAGGCTGTATCTACCCATCATAAAATGAATGTTTGGGAAGGAATTACTGGTGCGTGTAGGATGTTAGTTTTTTTAGTATGAGAATCAGTTCTTCCTTACAAGTCTTTTCATCAAAACTTTCCTGGAGAGAAGTGCCTTTTGCTGTTCTCAGGGGCTATTTCCAGACTAAAGTCACATCAAGTCTATTCCCCCTTGATTTAACTTCGACAGTCTTTGCTCTAGACAAAATTTTACAGATTGATGCAAAAAGATCTAAAAAATGCATGTGATGGTTTGGAAATGTTTATTCAGAGAAGGAAGAGCATCTGCTGGTACCTTATATCCCTTGGGAAGATTTCCAAAAGACTATAATGAATAAAATGGAGAAAGTAGGAAATTTATAGAAACCCCAACACAGTTCAAAAAATGATGAAAATTGTTCTGGAAAGTTCTGACGAGTAAGTAGTCAGCAAACACACACACATACACACACACACTCACACACATGCACACATACACACATAAAATCACACACACCCTCCCCCCACACACACACCCTCCCACATGCAAACATACACGCACACACACTCACACTCACATATAGTGGAGGAATGAAAATGAATCAAGTACTGTGCTGGCACCTTCACCTATATTATCTCCTTTCTCATTTAATTCCACTGGAAAAGGTGTTATTACCATTGCATTTTTAAAGTTGAAGAAGTAGGGGCAAGTGGTTTGGCTTAGTGGTTCAGAATATGGTTAGGATGCCGGCATCCCACACCAGAGGGCCCGATTCCACACCCGCCTTTGGCTCCTGGCTCCAGCTTTCTGCGGATGCGGACTCCAAGAGGCAGCGGCGATGGCTCATGTGGTTGGGCTCTTGCTGATGTAGGAGAGCTGGACTGAGTTCCTTGCCTGTGGTTTTGACCCCAACTGGGGCCGATTGTGTGCATTTAGGGCGTGAACCAGGATATGGGAACAATTTTTCTCTTTCTGCCTCTCAAATTAAAAAAAAAATCCTAAAGTTGAAGCAGATAATCAACATAAAATGATTTGAAAAACTGGCTAAATTGGATGTGAACTCAAAGAAAGGGGTGAGAGAAGGGCGAGGTTATCTGCTTTGATGAGACTGAGGATGACTTCAGAAAAGCGAGACCTCAAGCCCACCCTGAAGATGCCCACTACTAGGAACCTGCTTGCCATCTCCCTCACCATAGCATAGCTCAGTTCCTCGCTCTCGTCCCCAGCAATTCAGTTACCTGTTTTCACAAGCCTGCAACTCCAAGGTCCAAGAATCATCAAGGCTGTTTCCTACCCAAACAAAATTATTGATTTATTAGAAAGGCAGAACAAGAGAGAAGGAGAAAGAACGGGAAAGCTTTTCCATCCTTTGGTTCATCCTCAAATGCTCTCAACTGCCCAGGCTCTGCCAGGCTGAGTTCAGGAGCCTGGAACTCTATCTGGGTTTCCCACATGGGTGGCAGGGCTCCATGTACTTGGGCCATTTTCCATTGCCTTTCCAGGTGCATTAGCAGGGAGCTGGATGGGAAATTGAGCAGCCAGGACTCAAACCAACGCTCTGATATGGTTGCTGCTATTGCAAGCAGTGGCTTGGCCTGCTGCACCACAATGTTGGTCCCTCCCTGCATTCTACTTTTTTAAGCCAGTGGAATTAAACTTGAAATGGATTGAATCAGTTCTTCATCTCAGTAAAATAGAAGACTTTATAATGCAGGCAATAAAGGGATTTCTCTGTACACTTGAACACAAGGTTGAAAAACAACACTGAAGGCCTAGAAAGACAGTGTCCTTTCTCATTGGTCACATGACCCACATGATAGATTCCGTTTTCAGGGAGAGGGAGAAGGTCAACCTGGATGTATCCTGAACCTTCTTCTCCCCAGCCCAACCCATCCTCAAAGCTGATCCACGACCTCAGAATTGTTACCTTAATGTAGACAGGAAAAACGAGGTGCCAAAAGGGTCAGTGACTTACCAAGGATCAGGCAGCAAAGAGAAGAAACCCAGATCTAAGCCCAGGTCTGTCTTATGCCAGTGTCTGTGAACTTTCCAATAAGTTCTGCAGGTCAAATAGCAACCATTTTTCAAGTGCTGGGCACTACAGAGAAAACACGACAACCTGCTCTTTGTTGCCTTCCAGATCAACATGAAGAAGGTGGAGCCTGAAAACATGGATAGAGCCAGGTGAAACTGTTTACAAATGGTAGCAGGAAAATTTTAAAAAAATCACTCACTTTTGCACTTTTGTTAGGTTCTGCTGTTGTAAAGCTTCATGGATGACAATACACATGAAGCACGCTGTGGCAGTGAGTAGGCAGCATGGTTCTTTCTACACCAGGGCAAAGCACTTGCCTGTTGTCACTGTTACAGGTACTTTGAGTTTGAAGACCACGACCCCTATACTAGGTTGCAAATGCTGGCGATGTGTGAGAAAACCACTGTTTATACTTATGAATGTAGGACAGGTAATGTGTTGGAGTGCTTAAAATCCATTCTCCCATTTTCCTTTTTTGCAAGATTAATTAATTAATTAGAAAGGCAACATTAGAGAGAGAGAGAGAGAGAGAGAGAGAGAGAGAGACAGAGGCAGAGATAGACACACACACACACACACACAGACAGAGAGAAAAACAGAGAGAGCAAGATCTTCCATCTGCTGGTTCATTCCCCAGTTGGCTGTGAGAGGGCTGGGCCAGGCTGAACCCAGGAGCCAGGAGCTTGTTCCAGATCCCCCACAAGCTTTCCCAGGCACATTAGCAAGGAGCTGGATTGAAAGTGGAAGAGCCGGAACGTGATATGTTTCCCATTTAGGATGCTGGTGCAGCAGGTGGTGGCTTAACCTGCTATGCCACAATGCCAGCCCCATCCCTCTTTCCTTCTAACACAGCCCCACATTTGTTAGAATGGCAGTGCACTTTGCCACCCTGGATCTGATACAGTTCACGACTGATTGAAGCTGATTACAGCAGTCATTTGCTTTCCAATATGTGCATGGGGTAGCCATACAATTTAGTTCCACAGTGCAATCTAAGAAGTCTTCTAAGATTGTTTCTAGAAAACTTCTCCCTTTCTGGTTAAAAAAAGGGACATGGCTGGTTCCTGCTTTTTTTTGCCCTTTTCCCCAATTTGGATGCTGATGTAATACATGGAACTATGCAGCCATTTTGTGACTATAAGGGAATGGACAGAGAACAGAAATGACAGAGCCGTTGAATACACGCAAGATATAGCCTATTTTTAAACATCTTGTTTTTCTTTTTTGTTTTCAGGAAAAAACAACCTCAACAATTGTTTGATCAAGATTTTGTATTGGAATGTGTTGTTGTTTGCAGATAAACACATTCTTAAAAGGTACTGGAAAGATTGTAACTATCATCTTCAGATAACCATATAAACTAGCTAAGTTATTAAAATATTATATTTTGAAAACAACATTTGTTGGAATTTAAATGATTAACTCAACCTTCTAGACTGGCAATCTAATTTGGTTTAATATGGATTACATACTTCAATACAATATGGTAAACAGATGAAGTAAATAAATGTCAAATAAGTGAGTGACAGCTGTTTTATAGGTCACGGGTAATTTGTGATGAAGGAGTTATTTCAAATTACTCTCTTCTGTTTTAGAAAAAAAAAATTCTTGGAGTTGTCCCAGTTCCTTTTCCCTTCTTTTATCATGGCACCCCACATAAACAAAAAGCTAATTTGCATTAATTATCTGCAAATGAGAAAGACTCATTACTACCATGGAATCAGTTTCTCCTTGATCCTAACCCAAATTTAAAAGACGCCTAAATGACACTTGACAAAGACTTGCAGAGGTCACAAAGTCTCTGCCTGAGAGAGACATTAATCAAACAAATGCCATCTGTCAAACTTGGTGCTCTATTTCAGAAAATTTCTTATATCTTACAAAAGAGGAAGACTGAAGGAGAATCCTTGCAAAGACAAAACTCTGGAGAACAACATTGCTAAATTATTATTTCAAAACTCTTGCTCTGGGGGCTGGCACTGGGGCCCGTCGTGGTTAAATGGCAGCTGTGATGCCCTCATTCCATATCAGAGCACCAGTTCCGGTCCTCGCTGCTCTGCTTCCACTCCAGCTCCCTGCTGATGAGGCTTGGGATGCAGAGAAGATGGCCTGCCTTGGGCACTGTGACTCTGCCACCCACATGGAAGAGGATGGAGCTCCTGGCTTTCGCCTGGCCCAGCCCAGGCTGCTGTGGCTATTTGGGGAGAGGACCAGTGGACTAGAAGATTTCTCTCTCTTTCTCTTTCTCCCTCCTTTTAAAATGCTTAAATAAATAAATCTTTTAAAAAATTCTCACTCTAAGATTTACAGACCTTTTGGTCTCCTTTTTCTCTTACAGATTTTTTTTTTAAGATTTATTTTATTTATTTGAAAGGCAGAGCTACAGAGAGAGGTAGAGCCAGAGGCAGAGAGAGAGAGAGAGGTCTTCCATCCTCTGGTTCACTCCCCAGATGACCGCAATGGCAAGAGATGAGCTGATCCAAAGCCAAGAGCCGGGAGCCAGGAGCCAGGAGCCTCCTCTGGTCTCCCACGCAGGTGCAGGGGCTCAAGCACTTGGGCCATCCTCTACTGCTTCCCCAGACCACAGTAGAGAGCAGGATCAAAGTGGATCAGCAGGGACAGGAACCAGTGCCCATATGGGATGCCGGTGCTACAGACTAGGGCTTTAAACCGCTGCGCCAAGAGCCAGCCCCCTACACTGATTGTTTTTAAGCGAAGTTCTTTCATCAGCATTATCAATAGGTTAGTACTGATTTTTCCTGTGAATTGTTGGATACTTGTGAGGTCACAAAATCATTTTGATAATTCTGAGAATACAAATCGTTTTGTGACTTTCAAGTGAAAACATCTCCAACTTTTCTTTTTTGTTTTTCACACAGGAAAATTAGTCCACATGAAGGTCTGCTTTATGTAACCATTACTATTTAGGAAATGATTTGTGACGTTTCCTGTTCATTAATTTTTAGTTTTGTTTATCTACTTCTTTTTTTCCTTTTAAGATGTCTAGAAAAGGAAAATTAGTGAGGTTTAGAAGTGAAGGAAAATGAATTTCACAGAATCCCAAAGGCGCTCCAAGTGGCTAGACAAAGTGCCCAAATGTCTTTGTGCAACTTGCTTTCAGAGCATCAGTTAACTCATCCAGATCTCTAAAAAACACATTTTGCCTTTGGTTTTCAGATTGTGAATAACTGTTGTAAAGCCACACGTTCATTTCACAAGTCCTTTGTTCCTTTTAAGTCATTTGCTGTTCTCCATTCAATAAGAGAGGTAAGCAGACATTTTCCAAAAATTTTCCTCGATTATTTTGTTTCAGAAATCAGGCTGGGGCCTGATGGATTAAGGAAATATTTATCTCAATGTGCTGGAAATTACCTGCAATGCTTAATGATTGAAGGTATTTCTATATCAGATATCTTCCTTGATTCACTGTGACATTTAGATTTGAAAATTGTTCAATGGTTGGAGCCAGTGATGTGGTGTAGTGGGTAAAGCCGCCGCCTGCAGTGCCAGCATCCCAAATGGGTGCTGGTTTGAGTCCTGGCTGCTCCACTTCCAATCTAACTCTCTGCTATGGCCTGGGAAAGCAGTAGAAGATGGCCCAACTCCTTGGGCCCCTGAACCCACATGGGAGACTTGGAAGGAGCTCCAGGCTCCTGGCTTCGGATTGGCGCAGCTCCGGCCTTTGTGGCCAGTTGGAGAGTGAACCAGCAGATGGGAGACCTCTCTCTCTCTGTCTCTCCTTCTCTCTCTGTGTAACTCTGATTTTCAAATAATTAAATAAATCTTAAAAAAAGAAAATTATTCAATGGTAAGTAGATTAAATAACTTTTGTACATATTTAAGAATGTCCTAATTACTCAGAGAGCATTTTAAAGAGGGAGTCTTGAATATGGTACTGAACGAAAGTGTTTGACAACTCATTTTAACTATCTTTCAGATAAAGAATAAATTCAGGATTCAGTCATTTGTGCTTACAGAAGAACATATGGCACATTCTGCTGGGGGACGAGTAACCCTCAATGTACCAGCCACATCTTAGTTGGAGTTATTACGGCCTCTTTATCCAAGGTTCCCTGTAGTCTTCACTCCCCACATGAAGGGGCTGGAAGAAGAGATGATTGTGCATAAAGCGATTTGTGATCTTCCTAAGGGAAAGCCTTGACAAAACGCGGGCTCTTCGTGGAACACAGCAGGTGGGCAGACTGTAGTAAGAGCCCTACTCACTAGAACGAGCTACAGCCATCAATCAAGCACTGTCAGTTTTCAGCTGGGAGGCAGGAAGCAGGAAGAAGGCAGTTGTAGGAGGGGTTCACAGTCTTTCTGAGCATCTTGTCTCAGGCATGGAGGTTAGCTTTGCAATAAGTAAAATGACCCGGTCAAGAGGAAAAAGCTCGTCGTGGACTTGGTAAGCAGCATGGCACCTCCTGAGTCATCCTCCGAAGAAAGCAATTGTAGCCAGGAAGCCAGGATCAGCACAGGGCAGCATAGCACTGAGAGCTGTGATGAGAAGCAAAGGTTAGGTGCTCCAAGTGGTTCCCCAGAAGGGAAAGAAGGAGCCTGGCATCCAGAGGACATGGGTATGCTTGGCTTTTCCTCCCTTCTAGGCAAAAGGGAAGGTGACTTTTCTCAATTTTCCATGCTCCTATTGGGATAGCAACCAGGTTTAGGAAGTGATTCAGCTCTTAATAGGCTTTTTCAATTACACATTCCATTTATTTACACAGCAAGTAACTGTGCAGTTCTGTGTACCCAGCTCTGTCCTCACTGTGACACACACACACACACACACACTTGCCCTCATGGAGCTCTCATTCCAAGCAGAGTGAGCAGAGAGATGCAGAGAGCACGAGAATTTTGAGCATCATGGAGGTGCAGGGATGAAGACAAGGGCTTGAAGGGCACCCCGAGGAGGCCTTCGGATCGGCTCCAACCACTCCCTGGAAGCCTTACATCAGGTTCTTGCAGAGTCCCAGCCCTAGTGTCAGCATTTTGCAGAGTGAGCTGGAGCTTGGCAGCAGCCAGGACATCTGCTGCATTGCAGGAATAGCTAGAGGTTTATAAAGCTATTTCTTTAGGAAGATCACAGCCCCTTGCTTCTAATTTCCACCAAGGCTTTCAGAGGTTGAAGTAACATCCTAGCCACATGTCAGCAAACCCTTGGGAAAGGAGCTGCCCTATTCTCCCCTGGTACAAGAGCAACAACATATTGGGAGTTTGAGTTATAAGAAATAAAGGGTAGAATCAGGACATTGCTGTTGATAATGCAATATTCCACTGTTTACGAGATTTGAAATAGTCCCCTGGCCTGCGGGATATTGTGACACCCAGAAAGCAGAGAGTCATAGAACCTGTGATATAGAACCTGTGACAGGAATAGTCAGAAATTCCAGCTTTTTCTTTTTTTATTATAATGAAATTTTATTAACATTTACCAGAGTATTTAAATTCTATTTTTGTTTAGCATCGAATTTCTGGAACCAGCTTTCATATTGGAAACTTCTGTTACAGCTTTATCTGCTAATCCTGTGTGTGTGTCTGTGTGTCTGTGTGTGTGTGTTTTAATATATGTGATAGAAATAATGAAAAAGAGGAATGGAATGTTAATACACAGTAGCTCCCAAGAGAGCAAGGAAACGCTGCAAACATACACAGTGGCATCAAAGCAACATTTCTTTTGAACTAAAGAATGCAAATTAGGTTTACCTCTATCCATCTCTCTTTCCATTGAAATGTATTTTCAAAAGAAATGAAATATAGGTTGTCCCTGTTTTCTTTCTGCAAACTAGGCCTCACTAAACAAAATCAAGTTTTGGAGGCTGTCAAGACGTCTTAACCATGATGATTTTTTTTTGGTAGCGTGTTCAGTGAGAATGTGTAAGATCTTCACTGACATGGATAGCTCATGCTTCTGAATGCTTGCCTTGTCCCCTTGCATTGCCATGCAAGCCAATTTGTTTTGATTGTTTATCACACACTCTGCTGCAGGCTGATTTCATCAGCACATCGGCTGTGGGCCCTGCATACATCCTCATATTCCCTTCGTTGTGTTATTTCCTGCAGGTTTGGCTTATTTTCTTTTCCCTTCTCTTGTCTTCCTGTTTGTATTCTCCATGAGTTTATTTTCCATTTGGAATCTATTTTATTCCCTCTATGGGAGTATTGATCCTCTGTCATATAGACCACCTGCTTCCTGGTGTCCTCTCTTCACTGTCACACAGGCTATTATTGCGTGTGGTCACTTTTGATTATTCCAATGTTGGCTGTGGTTTTCCCAGCTGATGCCATGTAGCCGTCTCGTATATCATCGGGAACATCCAGAGGGCTCCCTGGCCTTTTGCTTTGGCCAGATGATTGACTCAAAGGCTTGGACTGAAAGACGCAAAGCAGCCAAATTGGCTCATTAATGGAAACAACTTTGAGGTGAAGATGAGGGTGGAGAATGAATGCACAAAAAATTATTGTGACTAGCACATCATTGAAAAAGAGCATATAATTTCAGTCTTTTTTGCATAGCAATTCTTATATGTGTGTCCATGGTACGAACTTTGATGAATGGATCTGCATGTCCTTTCCAACAATGCCCCTCCACCCCCTCCATTCTAGGCCTGCATGTTTTCAAGAAATGGGTTGCTGTCACTCTTCTAGTAGGCCAGGAGGCAAGGCAACCACAATTGTCATTAAAAATGTATGGTTTCTAGAACTTATGTAGACAGTATTGCATTTAATTAAATGGTAAAACTAATCTTGCTATTCAGAAACATCATTGTAGGTAGATTTATATTCAGCAGTAAAAATACTTAGTGCAGGGGTGGGTGGCATTGTGGTACAGCAGGTTAAGCCCAGCTTGTGACACTGGTGTCCCATTCTTTGATCCAGCTTCCTGCTAGTGCACATGGAAGGCAATAGAAAATGAACCAAGTACTTGGCCCCCTGCAACCCATGTGGGAAACAAGGATGCTGTTCCTGACTCCTGGCTTTGGCCTGGCCCCACCCTGACAATTGCAGGCATTTGGAGAGCAAACCAGAGGGTGGGAAATCTTCCTGACTCTCTCTCTCTCTCTTTCAAATAAATAAATAATTTTTTAAAGTACTTAAAGGGTTTATTGAGTTGGTTTGAAGTCTTGAATTAACCACACAAATGTCCTTTTTGAAGGATAGAGGGGGCAAGACATTTCTCCTTCATTCCAACCTCATTTGTTAATATTATTATTGGGTAACTGATAGCCATGCTTCGATACCATGAGGTTCCTGACAGATACGGGAGGGTGGGTTAGGGATGAGGCTTATTGAGCATGCCCTTACTGATTCTTCCCTGGACCATATTGCCTGTTTCTCTAACAGCACAGCGAGGGCTTCTACACTTCACAAAATGAAGTCCCACACCTACCCAACGTCTCCTCATGTGTTTCAAAGGATAGCAACCTAGGTTCTATGGAGGTGACCTTATTGTCTTTTTCCATGTGATAACTTTGACATATAGGGAAAAGGATGGGGAATTTTGTATGTTTCCCTGTAACCTGTCTCTTCTACTCTTAGGAGACCACTCATGTAGTGTCAAGATGCCAAACAATAAACCCCTGAAGATTATCTTGCCAGGGGTGTGGATCTTATGAAAGAGGAAAGAGCTGCTAGAGAAGACAGGTAGGAAAACTACATCTTTTCTTCAGAGCCCTGGGGAGGACTATTACATGCTGATTCAATGTCAAATACACCTATTTTTCTTTTTTTATATTTATTTACTTATTTCCATCTACTTTAAAGGCAGGGGGATAGGAGAGATAGAGAGATAGAGATAGAGATAGAGATAGAGAGAGAGAGAGAGAGAGAGAGATCTTCCATATCTTTCACTCTCCAAATACCTGCAATAGCAGGAGCTGGGCCAAGCTGAAGTCGAAAATCTAGAACTCCATCTGGGTCTCCCGTGTGAGTGACAGGGACCTGCTGCCTCCCAGAATGCAACAGCAGGAAACTGGATCAGAATGGGAGTGGCTGGGATTCAAACCAGGCTCTTTGATATGGAATGCAGATGTCCCAAGCAGTGGCTTCACCCACTGTGCCACAATACCCACCCCCATATCTATTTTTGGCTTTTATCTACATATCTTGATGAAAATGAGATGACTGAGGCACCTTCAGCATTAAAATTTTCATTTAAACCTTTCTTGAAGTGAAAATATGAGAATTATATGCTTTAGTTCATATTTTTAAGGGCATGATGTTCATTTTGACAATTGAGAAAAATTAAGATACCATCCCTTCCCAATTAATGATAGCAAAAAAACTTGGCAGTAGGACTGGACCAGACATTGTGCCTTTAAAAGTCTCACAAATATTGCATTTAAAATAAGAGCCTTTGAAACCACAGGTTTTGTTCCAGTTTATGGAAAGTGTTGAACCAAACCGGTATCTTCTCGATCATTCTCAGACATGAGAAATCGTTTTAAAGCTCAAGTTAAATGGTTTGTGTATAATAGACTGTCCCTTGAATAACTCTGCTTGAATTAATTTCAACCAAGAACATTGCCTGTTATAAACAGAACTGATGTTTTCAATACCAACATTCTCTCAGAAATATAGGTCTTCTGATAAAGGGAGAAATGACATGTCATTTCCCCTCTTAAAGGCTTATATAAATCCCACTTTGTTATTCTGCGGATTTTCCTTTTGTCTAATATACTTGTGGAAGCTTAGGCAGTAAAGGCAACCATGGAGCATCATGATTGCAGTCAAGAGTCTAACAGGTACTTCCCTTTGTTCTGGATACAAACTAAGTCCCTGATGTGGTTCAGATCTTTGCCTTTGAATCATTTAGTGGCAGTGGAACCAGCATGTATGCCACTGGGGAAGAGCAAAAGACAAAACGCTCTTAAACATTGGAGCTGATGTAAAGTCATAATATGAAGTCATTGAAATGTTTTAAGCAGAGAAGGCAAACAAATAGATCTGATGTATAGAAAGATAAGAAAGGTGAAGATTTCAATGGTGCAAGCAAGGCCCAGGTCAAAATTAAGAGACTGGTTAGGAGGACCTTGAAAGCAAGAGAACACAGCGTGGCAGAGTTGTGTAGAGGCGACAGATATGACAGGGTGGATAGATGACGAGACTGAGAGCTTAAGGAGTCAATTGGCAGGACTTATTGACTGACTGGATATGAATGGTGAAGGAAAGAGAGGATTCAAGGGAAGACCCATGGTTTTGGCAGATGGTCATTTACTGAACTGGAAATCCCAATAGGAGATGAGGTATTCAGTCTGAGACACACGGAGTTCAAAGCGCCAAAGGGACAACCAAACTTATTCAGAGGCCTGAGCTGGAGGTAAGGGAGTGAATAAGTAAAATTAGAAGTAATTACAGTAATGGAAAATGGTGAGGTCTCACATGGAACAGGGTGAATTAATGTGAGAAGAGAGCACAGGACAAAATGAGAAGAAAAGCAACACTGTGGATATGGGATCAAAAGACCCACAGTCTAACAGATGAGAATGTCTTAAGGAGGAGGAAGTGTTTAGTGTCAGCCTCTGCTGAGAAGATAAGGACTAAAAAGACTAGACTGGATTTTGTTCCAGGGGGAGATATGTTCAGTGGAATAGAGGCAGTAGAAATCATCTTGCAATGAGTGGGACACAAGGAAACATAGATGCATTTTTCCATAATTTTGACAATCTAATCAAAGGTGATGAGTTCTTTGTGTAGATTTTTCAACCCTGCTACAATGAAAGCTTCATTTATATGTAGAGCTCAAAAGAAAGAAATTAAATATGTAGCTTTGTCTTGACTTTTTATCATGGCAAGAAGATTGGCTTCAAGAAACTGGATCTGCTGCAAGAATACTATCAGAAGAGAATGATCAAGTCAGGTGAAACCACTGCTATTGTAGGATAGTGAGTATTTGCCTTTGTCTCCATATGTGTTTTGGTTTGCAGCCATTAATAGCTTGGATTCCATGAAGTAATAGCAAGGGGGAGCGTGTCAGAGCAGCAGGCCAAAATTAAATTACAGCAACCTCGCACTTTGCATTAAAACCTTCACTCAGAGATGGAGGCTGGTAATCACGTCCAGATTTCCCTTAAAGACAATGGCCCTCCATGCAACTGGCCACACTCAGTTAATTCATGCTGTCAGCTGCCTTTATTGGCTGTGGGGAATCCAGTATTGATTCTTGAACTCAGCAGCAGCACAAAGAGCCACTAGTGCATGGTCAAAATGCTGCAATAAAGGGCTGGCAGCTTGAGAAAAGCAGCCATTCCATTGCACAAACAAGGTCAATTAGAGGACAGTGCAGTGTAATATAAATAGTATTAGCATCCCACTTCAACTCCGATGATATCACGCTGGCAGAATGACAGTAAGGAAAATAAGGTTTAATGCCGAATAAATATAAAGGCATTTAGTGTAATTTAATTTCAAGCTCTCTATCATTTTAAAAGTGCTATCAGTAGCAAAATATTTAGTTTCATCATGGGTTGGAATTTATGACTACAAAAATGATTTTCTGTTAAAACTTTGTCGGAACTAGCCAATTAGTCATGTATAGTTAAACGGGCATTACTAATTGTATTGAGAAATAAATAATTTTCTCATTCACAGATTCAATGTACTGTGCCTACCTGTCATTTATTATTCCTTTTAGTTTTAGAATCGCAAAATCTCCACAGTGTCATGAAGAAGGAACAAAAGATAGCTTGGTATGTTTAGTTTAAAAGATAGAGCAGATTGAATTTTTTTCTCTTTTTTTATGTTGCTAGAAATTACTAGGACCTTTGTTTCAATACTTGCATTCATTACTTTTATTTATGGGAGAGTTTTTCCTACCTTCTTTGTCACTTCAAAATTAATTACAAATGTAAAACGCATCATGCTGTTAACACATATTCTATGCGGGAAACAAATTATACTCTCAAAATAGATAATGGACAGCTTGGAGAGGTAATTGATAAACCTACATAGCCTACAATAACTGAATAGATTTTAGAAAATATATAATTGTTAGGAATAGAAAGAATGTATTTGAATTCTCCTTAGTAATGAATATGTCTAGGGTTGACTAGTAGCAACTCATTAAAGTACATAAAAGAATTTGAAGGAAGTTGGAATCATGGTGCTTTGGAAATGTCCATTAACCACTGAGAGTGTATATGGTTTCTCAGGCTGATAATATATGGTAATTTTGTCAAAACCATTTCCAAAAGATGAATTTTCCAAATAACATAATATATTTTCAACAAATCTGCTGTGTTCATTACAAATTGAATAGAAGAATCTCACATTCTATTCATAAACTTCCTGGAGTAAATGAGTTAAAAATATCATATTTTGAACCCACACTTGCTTCTTTTAACAACTAATAGATAATATTTATTACCCCCAACAAAGATAGTGTAAGACCAAATTTCTGCAGGTGTTAGATCTGATTATCTAATCTTCAAGACCCTATGTACTAATAGAATTTTAGATCGGGAGAAATATCTTAAGAAGTGATTAAATCACACTTTCTCCTGTTATCAAGGGAAAAGCTGGAGCCAGATAAGTTAAGCCACATACATGAGGTCATGTATTTAGCCAGTGGTCAAGCTGGGACTTCCTAAATGTTCTGATTTTCAATAATCCATTACTTTTTCTGTTATAATGCAATTTTTTAGAATTAAAGATACATTAATGTTCATTTGTAAAAAACCAAACAGTAGATATTGAAAAATTAGGAAAGTAAAAGTCCTCCATTTTCTGGTCTGTTAAAAAACAATTACATATATTATTTCCAGATTATTTCTGCATATCATAAACACACAGCACACATCTGTTTTAGCCAAAAATAAGTTGTCTATCATCTATCTAATGTATCAGTTTGCTTTTTTCTCTTAACTTATACTCTAAATAACGTATTTGCTGCTATTTATAAGTCAAGCACACATCCTTTCTAATGTGTGAGTGACATTGCATTTTATAATTATAGCCCCATTGATTATATAACCTTTTCTACAAGTTTTTCCATTACAATTAATGTATAATGTGTATCTTTATACACAGTATTTCATATTTATTGAAGTATTTTCTATAAGATACATTTCTCAGAATTGGAATTACTATCAAATTGATTTTTAAACACTTAATTTTGGAACTATTTTAGATTTATAGGAAAATTGCAAAGACAGTTCATCTTTCACCCAGTTTCCTTTAATATTAACTTTTAATATTACCGGATTTCAGTAGGTTTTTTCCACTATTATGTTTTGTTGCTTTTGTTTCAGAATCAAATCTGAAATATCAAATTGCATTTAGTCATTTTAATTCCTTTGTTTCTTTGTGTATGTATCTAGTTTCGCATTGCGTTGACAGTTCTATGAAGTACTGACCAGGTATTTTAAGGGATGGATTGACTGAAATTTATATGTAAAACAATATTTATTGGTAAGTTACTTTAAAAATGTTTTAATAATCTATATTCCTAATATTAGTGTATATTAGTGGCTATTTTTCCTAATAGCCTTGACGTTAGAACATATTTATCCCTTGTTAATCTTTGCCTACGTAGATGGTAAAGAATTGTTTCATGAATTTAATTTACATTGAGAATATTTTCAAAGATTTATTATTCACTTTTAAAAAATTTCTGGGGCCGGTGCTGTGGCGTAGTGCATAAAGCCACCACCTGCAGTGCTGGCATCCCATATGGGTGCAGGTTCAAGTCTGGGTTGCTCCACTTCTGATCCAGCTCTCTGCTACTGCCTGGGAAAGCAATAGAAGATGGCCCAAGTCCTCAGGCTCCTGCACCCATGTGGAGACCCAGAAGAAGCTCTTGGCTTTGAATTAGCACAGTTCTAGCCGTTGCAGCCAATTGGGGAGTGAACCAGCAGATGGAGGATCTCTCTGTCTCTCTGCCTCTTTTTCTCTCTCTGTGTAACTCTGACTTCCAAATAAATAAATAAATCTATAAAAAAAAATTCTTATCTTTTTCCATTTTTCTATTGAGATGTTCAACTTAACATATTTTTTCATTTTTTAAAAAAATTATTTGACAGTGTTATAGACAGTGAGATAGAGAGACAGAGAGAAAGGTCTTCCTTCCGTTGGTTCACCCCCAAATGGCCGCTATGGCTGGAGCTAAACCGATCCGAAGTCAGGAGCCATATGCTTCCTCCTGGTCTCCCATGCGGGTGCAGGGGTCCAAGCACTTGGGCCGTTCTCTACTGCCTTGCTGGGCCACAGCAGAGAGCTGGACTGGAAGAGGAGCAATGGGGACTAGCACCCGGCGCCCATATGGGATGCTGGCGCCACAGGTGGAGGATTAACCAAGTGAGCCACAGTGCCGGCTCCCCATATTTTTTTTATTTTTCCATATCTTAGAGACCTTGGCCATATGGTTGCCCAAATAAACCATATGATATATTAATTTTCAGTTCATAGTGTTTTGTTTCTTTTGCTTCTTTATGGAATATTTTTGATAGAGAAATCGTAAATCATTTCCTTCATAGTGTCTGAATATTTTGTCATGTTTAGAGGACTATTTTGCTCCTAGACTGCAAAATTTTCACGCATCTACTTTTGTATATTTCGATCTCATATTTACATATCAATCTTTGACACACCTGAGATTTGTTTTGACATGAGGAATTATGCAAGAATCCAGTTTAGTTGCATTTTATGTATCCTAAATTGTTAAAATAGTTGTCCCAATTCGCATTTGCTCTAATGCCTTTTCCTAGTTTGGTGAAATAAAACTGAAAACAACTTAGAGAGTAGTTGTCACAAATCTTGTTTTAAATTGAAGTGATACCTCATGTGAAGAAGAGTATAAGGAATTGTGCTGATTAAATATATCTATCTGTCTGTTACCTCTAAAATCCCTTCTTTTCTATATTTGTTTGATCTGCAACTGCATGTGGTGTTTGATCACTCCCTCTTCTGAGACATCTCCTCTCTTAGACTTCCTGAAACCATGCTTTTTAGCTTCTCTCCTGGGTCTATCTCATACTCCATTTCCTCTCTATTGTAAGTGTGTTGGTATTCACTGAAGTTTGGGTTTTGTACCATTCATCTGCTCATCATGAGTGTTTCTCATATTTATCATTTTATATATAATATATGTATGTATATACATATATATATATAGTTTATTGATTACTGTTTCCCAGAGACTATTATAATCATATGTAATATTTTCTTAGGTAATTGTCATAGACTCCTACAAGATAAGTACTACCATTTTCTTCCGTGTTTCATATGGAAATTGGATTCAAGAGCTTTCTCAAGTTAACCCAAGTTCCACATAATGGAGGTAGAACTTGAATTCAGCCTCTTTACCTCAAAAGTTATGTTCTTTGGCAATGTGCTGTATGGTCAATTGACATTCTATGACAGCTAATGGGTGAGGGAATTTTGCTTTCGTCTTGTCATGCTTGTTGGTATTGTAATTCATTCAAATAATGAATTTGGGGTTTATTCTTTTCCTTACTGCATATATGATGAATGTGCCAGGAACAAGGTTTTGCTTCCAATATATTTTCAGCTAGGCCTCTGTCTGCCAAACCTACAGCTTCTATTCTGATTTTGGACCTTTATTATCCTTTGCTTAGACGCTGAAATATCCTCCTTCTTTAGGCAACAAATTTGTTTAAATGGATTACTAGAGTCATCAATTTCAAAGGCAACTATGACTATGGAATTCTTTTGAATAAACATTTCAGCAGCTCCCTACCCAAAGTAGTTGTGTCCTCAGCTCTTTCTTAGGCTGTTTTAGGAAGGTTCTCCCTGTCCTGGTACCAGCTCTCCTTGTCCCCTACTGTTTGCACCCATCGGTGCCTCTCCTGCCTTAGAAGCTGCACTCCGCTGCAAACTCTTTTGCTTGGCTGTATAGCTCACCAAGACACTTGTCACACATCACTTCTTTTTTTTTTAAGATTTATTTATTTATTTGAAAGTCAGAATTACACAGCGAGAGGAGAGGCAGAGAGAGAGATAAAGGGAGAGATCTTGCATCCACTGGTTCACTTCCCAATTGGCCTCAACGGCCAGATCTGTGCTGATCCAAAGCCAGGAGCCAGGATCTTTTTCTGGGTCTCCCGCATGAGTGCAGGGGCCCAAGGACTTGGCCCATCCTCTACTACTTTCCCAGACCATATCAGAGAGCTGGATTGCACATAGATCAGCTGGGTCTCGAACCGGCACCCATATGGGATGCCAGCACTAAAGGCCAGGGCATTAACCTGCTGTGCCACAACACCGTCCCCACACATCACTTCTAGCAAGCAGTCACCTCTCCAGCTTCTTACTCCCAGGATGATTGGGTCTAGTGACCCTTCTCTATAAACTACTCAATTTCACATTATATTAAACTCATAATCTTGGGTGTCTGTCTCTTGAGCTCCTGGAAGACAAACTTTCTGCTATTTTGTTCTTCTGTGTCTTCCTAGCATCCATTAGTGCCTGGTGCCATACTGTGACCTTGTGAAATATCTGTGGACCAGAATACTAAAGGCAGTTCTATAATATCCTAAGTATGGTGTCTGTCTTATAGCAACATCAGGGAATTTTCTGAGCCCTTGAGCTACTTGAGGCAGACATTCAGTCCCTGAAAGAATAATTGCATACAAGCCAACTGTGGAAATCATTGCTTTCAAACAGCAAGTAAAGGAACATTTCCTGGATGGATAGATGCTATGTTATTATGGTGTTTGGTACATGTAATTAAAGAAATGCTCTGGTAGACATTCTTTTGCTTTCCATTAAATGTGTGTTCAGCATCTCCATTTCTATTAAAATGTAAGTGAAGCTGATCCACATCTCCCACATCCATAGTGTTAATGGAAGTGCAGAAGTCACCATCTCTCGGGCCTGCGCTGTGGTGTAGTGGGCGGAGCCGCTGCCTGTAGTTTCAGCAGTGGTGTGAGTCCTGGCTGCTCCACTTCTGAACCAGCTCCCCGTTGGTGCACCTGGGAAAGCAGAGGAAGATGGCCCAGGTTCTTGGGTCCCTGCACCCATGAGGGAGGCCAGGAAGAGATTCCTAGCTCCTGGCTTTAGATCGGCCCAGTTCTAGCTGCAGCAGCCATTTGAGGAGTGACCCAGCAGATGGGAGATTCTCTCTCTCTCTCTCTCTCTCTCTCTCTCTCTCTCTCTCTCTGTCTTTGCCTCTGCCTCTCTGTAACTCTGCCTTTCAAATAAATAAATAAATCTTTAAAAAAAGAGATGTCACTATCGAATGAACCAATGATGAATTCTTTTGACATTAATTTGTAGTGGGTCCAGGAAGTTGGAGGATCTTAATTCACATATTTGAATTTGAGTTTAATGTCCTTTAGGGCAGAATGTGCAAAAAGGAAAGATCAAGGCCAGCACTATGGCTCACTAGGCTAATCCTCCGCCTGCGGCGCCGGCACCCCAGGTTCTAGTCCCGGTTGGAGCACCGGATTCTGTCCTGGTTGATCGTCTTCCAGTCCAGCTCTCTGCTGTGGCCTGGGAGGGCAGTGGAGGATGGCCCAAGTCCTTGGGCCCTGCTAAGTGCTTGGGCCCTGCACCCGCATGGGAGACCAGGAGGAAGCATCTGGCTCCTGCCTTTGGATCGGCGCAGTGCACCGGCTGCAGTGCGCAAGCTGTAGCGGCCATTTGGGGGGTGAACCAACGGAAACGGAAGACCTTTCTCTCATCTCTCTCTCACACACTGTCTAACTCTGCCTGTCAGGAAAAAAAAAAAAAAGGAAAGATCAAAATGATAGGGAACAAATACTAGTAGAAAAAGGAAACAATTAACAATCTAGTATTTGCTACACATCAGGTACTGTATACTGTCATTTAAAATGTAGAAGACATTGTCAGTTCATTGACATTATACCTATCTATGAGAATTCTAACTCCAGGTGTCATATTATTATCCAGAAAAGGATATAAATTTTGGAAACTAGTTTGCCTGGGAGTTGACAGAGGTATTAGATTAATGGTAAGTAATTAATATTCTGTCTTGTATCGAGGTGACTTTGCTTATGATATAAACTTACTGGTATCCACACTTACTGTCATTTTGGAGGGATTTGATGAGCTGTAAGTTTGTGACTCTGTTTCCCCAGAGCCTTGAAATGGTTAAGGCCATGCATTTTCATTATTTGTTGTGGAGATAATCTCCCCATTCAATCTTTCCTGACAGAAGTTTGCATGGAGACTATTAAAAGTGTCCCACTGTCCCCACCAAAGTCAGGGTTAGCCTCAAGAGAGGTAATGCAGTCAATGCTTCTGAAAAATTAACCTTAATTTATAGATAGTATATGAATTTTGCCTCAAAATCCTAACTCCTGATAGGCAGGGGCAGCATGAAAAGGAACCCATATAGTATACCTTTGCTGCTGTCAATCCTAAGCAGTTTGTCCCAGCTACTCCTTTTCTGGAACATACTCTACTTCTTGGAGCTCAGTTTCATAGGAAAGCCCTCTCTCCCCTTCCAACAAATGGTCTCAGGTGACCAGGAATCCTCAGAAGTTGAAATTCCTTCCAAAGCCTTGGAGTTAACATCTGTCAAGGATCAAGGCATCTCAGGGACCCGACTTTGACATTTTCACCTCTAGGAATATTTTATTTTGCACACAGTTCAGGTGCAGAATGAGAATGTACCAGGAGGTACATGAATATCTGTTACCTTCTCTATCATTTTGTCTCCCCTCCTCTGGATTTTTCTTTATCACTTGTATTTGACATCTGTTTTAACCTTAACCTGTATCTAGAATTCCAATGTGCTAAATGTTTTTTTTTTAAATTTCAAATTTTTTATTTATATAAAGTGAACAAATTTCATGTATTTCATATATACAGATGTAACAGCATTATGATATTTTTCAACCTGTCATTCCCACCCATACTTTCACCCTCCCTCCTCCTTCCTTTAATTTTTTCTTTTATGTTTACAATGGCATATTTTCAGTTTATTTTATAATCACAAGCTTACCCCTCTGCCAAATAAAGAATTCAACAAGCAGTAAGTAGAAAAACCAGTGCTACTCAAGAGTATCGACAAGGGCTATAAACATTAATAAGACCTCGATATGTCAATTTCAGTCATAAATATTCCTTTTTTGTGCTCTATATTAATTACCAGAAAGGGGAAATATATGATATTTGTCTTTGTGGGATTGGCATATTTCACTACACAGTTGCATCCATTTTGTTGCAAAAGGCAGGGTTTCATTCTTTCTTGTGGCTGAGTACTATTCCTTAGTGTATATATACATCACATTTTCTTTACCCAGTCATCAGCTGATGGACACCTGGGTTGACTCCAGATCAGCTATTGTGAATTGAACTGCAACAACATAGGGGCACAGATAACTCTTTCCTTTGTAAATTCCCAGGAATGCAATGGCTGTGTCATATGGTAGATCTATTTTCTGATATCTTAGGAATCTCCATACTGTCTTCCATTTTAAAGAGAGATTTACAATGTGCTAAATGTTGATGTTTCCTAGGATTCTTCTCTGAGGAAGCTGGATGAATCAAGCAGGTGAGGGGGTTCTTCCTACTTGTTAGCAAAGCCCCATTCTTCCTGTCCTGCCCCTTAAGGTTGTTCTAAGGTTCTAGGAATTTGAACTGAGTTGTAAAGAATGGGTAGAATGGACTCATTATGGAGTATAAAGTAAAAATTCATATATTACTTTCTATGTGGGTGGAGCAGGTAGGCAAGAACAATATCAAGCATTGCTTTGTTGAGAGCAGGGACAGCCCAGGCAAAGGGATGATGGTGTTGAATTACAGGCTGGAGTTGGTAGATTATGGAAGCATTGCCTCAGAAGTTTCCAGAAGTTATGGGAGATTGGTCAGAGACAGACCACAAAAATGATTTGGAAGACGAGCCTGGGGAGATAAGAGTAGTGAAAGAAATGGCTGCTTGCTTTGGAACTCGAAAATTAATTGTTACTCAACCTTCTTCTCCAATGTTCTTACCACTTTTCCTTTGAGACAGTGACCCAAAACTATCTACAAATGGATTACATGAAAATTCATATGTGTGTATACAGTCTTGCACTGCAGAATGATCTTTATTTAAAAAAATTTTTATTTACGTATTTGAAAGTCAGAGTTAGAGAGAGGAGAGCCAGAGAGAGAGAGAGGTCTTCCATCTGCTGTTTCACTCCCCAATTGGCCACAACAGCTAGAGCCAGGAGCCAGGAGCTTATTCTGAGTCTCCCATTTGGGTGCAAGGGCCCAAAGAACCTGGGCCTTCCTCTACTACCTTCCCAGGCAATAGCAGAGAGCTGGATAGGAAGTGGATTAGCCGGGTCTCAAACTGGTGCCCATATGGGATGTTGGCACTGCAGGAGGCAGCCTTACCCACTACACCAGAGCGTCAGCCCCAAAAATGATCTTTCAATAAATGTCCACATACAGGATTGTAGTCCTAAAGGAATACATTGCTTAGTGATGTCATAGCCATATTAGTTTGTATAAATGATCTCTGTGATGTTTGTATAATGGCAAAATTGCCTAATAATGCATTTCCAAGAACATATCTCTGTTATTAAGACACACATGACTGTATTTTATATTTAGTCTTATTTTTCTGTGTTGCTCTTGTTGATCTTGACTATTTCAAGTGTTGTCATTAGCTCTATATTTTAGGGTCCTAACTTAAGGGACTTAAGTAAAAATATGTTTTATTTAGCTATAAAAGTCATTTGAATTATGCATGGCTTTCTTAATTATGCCTACATAAATAGACACATTCCCATATCTTAAAAAAAGGAAGGAAGGAAGGAAAGACAGACAGAAAGAAAGAAGGAACGAGAAAGAAAGAAAGAAAGAAAGAAAGAAAGAAAGAAAGAAAGGAAGGAAGGAAGAAAGAGACAGACAGACAAAAAAAAGAAAGGCCAGTGTTGTATAGCAGGTAAAGCCACCACCTCCATCTCTGGCATCCATATGGACACTGGTTCAAGTCCCCAGCTGCTCCACTTCTGATCCAGCTCCCTGCTAATGGCCTAGGAAAGCAGTGGAAGATGGCCCAAGTACTTGGATCCCTGACACCCATGTGAGAGACCCCAAAGAAGCTCCTGGCTCTTGGCTTTAGATAGGCCCAGCTCTGCCCATTGTGGCCATTTAGGGAGTGAACCAGTAGATAAAAGACCTCTCTTTCTCTCTGTCTGAAAACTCTGTCATTCAAATAAATAAATACAAAATTTTAAATATTTGTATAGTTATTTGAAAGGCAGAGTTACAGAGAGTCAGAGGTAGAGAGAGAGAGAGAGAGGTCTTCCAATCTGATACTCTGCTTCTGACCTTCCTTCCTATCAATGTACTTAAGAAGGAAGGGGCAAGTGTCCAAGGTACTTGGGTTCTTGCCATCCATATGGGAGAGCAAAATAGAGGTCCTGGCTTCAACTTGGCCCAGAAGTGGCTGTGAGGAGTGAACCAGCGGATGAAACATCTACCTCTCTGTCTCTCCCTCTCTCTAACTCTGCTTCACACACTAATAGATCTTAAAAAGCTAAATAAAACAGAACAACAACAACAACAAAACACTTTTTCAGTATTCTACTTTCTTTGTGATTCCATAAATTTTAGTTACTTTATCCATCTCCATTCTAAACGCTTTCCAGGATTTTGAATGAAGCTTCACTGAATCTTGATATAAATTTGGGAATTATTGACAACATTGAGTCTTGCAATCAATGGTTATGCTACTTCTTTATTTAGGCCTATGATTTGCTTGATGAAGTGTTGTGATTTCAGTCACTCTTGAATATCCTTTATTTTGTCCCTAAATATTGCATTTCTTGAATTTTTAAAATTAATTTTATTTATTTGAAAGGCAGAGATACAGAAAGAGGAAGACACACACACACACACACAATCTTCTAGCCGCTGATTCACTTCCCAAATGACAACACCCAAGGCTGGACCAGATGGAAGCCAGGAGCAAGAAACTTCTGGATCTTCCAGGTGGGTGAAAGAGCCCAAGTACTTGGGCTATCTTCTGTTGCTTTCCCAGGTCCATTATTAGGGAACTGGACTGGAAGTGGAACAGCCAGGACTCAAACCTGCACTCATATAGGATGCTGGTGTTGTAGGCAGTGGATTTACTTGCTATGCCACAATGCCAGCCCCGGTCTTGAATATTATTATACATGGTGGTTTTGCTTAATGTTCCAGTTGTCTGATACTTTTCCATCAAAATGATTTTTGTATACTGGCCTTTATCCATCTACCTTCAAAACTCTTTCTATGGGGCTGGCGCCATAATGCAGTAGGTTAATCCTCCGCCTGCAGCGCAGGCATCCCATAAGGGTGCCGGTTCTAGTCCTGGCTGCTCCTCTTCCAATCCAGCTCTCTTCTATGGCCTGGGAAAAGCAGTAGAAGATGGCCCAACTCCTTGGGCCCCTGCACCCGCATGGGAGACCAGGAAGAAGCTCCTGGCTCCTGTCTTTGGATCGGCGCAGCTCCTGCCATCGCGGCCATCGCGGCCATCTGGGGAATGAATCAATGGAAGGGAAACCTTTCTCTCTGTCTCTTCCTCCCACTGTCTGTAACTCTGCCTCTCAAATAAATAAATAAAATCTTTTTAAAAAACCCTCTTTCTTCATTTAACTATCTTTTGTACTGTAGATCTAGGATTTTTCTATATAAATGCCTATGGCATATTCAAATAAATACACTTGTATTTTGTCTCATCTTTATGTCATTTACTTTTACTGAACTTTATTTTCCTGTCTAGCAACTCCAGTCTTATGGTTATGGGAGGAGCTGTTGAATAAATTAGAAAATATTTAAAACTGGTTTACAGTTAGAGGCAGTGGGAGTGAACCTTCTTATTTTGATCTCAATCTCACAGAGAAAGACTTCAATTTTTCACCATTAAATTTATTGTTTGAGGTATGTTTTCAACAAATGTCTCTAGTCAGTTTGAAGAAATTAATATCTAATCTTGGTTTGCTAAGAATTTTTAATGTTAATGTCTATTGAGTTCTGGCAAATGTTTTTATGTATATACTGAGCAGAAAGGCTGGTCTGTTTTGTTTTAATATAGTAATATTGTGAATTACACTGATCCATTTGGGGATGTAAATTAACTTTCTGTTACTTAGATAAACTACAACAAATAATACTATTTCACCTGTTACATTTCTATATTGCTTGATGCAATTTTAATTTTTTTATTAAAGATATTTGCATATATGTAGTAAGGACATGTGCCTGTAGCATTTTTTTTCTTCCTTTAGTTCTATGTTCGGTTTTCTGTATTATGGAAATGTAAACCTAAAAAGTTCGGATTGTGTCTCTTCATATTTTTTATATCTTTGATTTATCAATGTAGAATTATTATTTTTCCCTCAATTATTTGGTAGACTTCATAGTGAAGTCTTTTGTGTATGGAGTTTTTACTGTGGAAAGAATTTTAGCTGCAAATTCCTTTAAAAAGATAGAAAACCTTTCAGATGATTTGTTATTCTAAAATTAACTTCTGTAATTTGTGTCTTATGAAACTTTTGTCCATTTCACTCAAGGAGCCAAATTTTCTGTGCTATACAGTCACTGAACTGCAGTGATATCTCCTCTTCCTTATTTTCTCTTTTTTTCTTGATTAATTTCACTAGACTTTTATTGATTTTGTTCATCTTTTCTATGAACCAGATTTTGATGTTTTCTCAATTTTATTTTATTTTCAATTTAGGGCTTTCTGCTTTTGCCTTGATTATTTTTTTCACTCTGGTTACTTTATTTCAATTTTCTCTTGTTTTTCTACTTTTTCTCTCTCTTTTTTAAAAATTTATTTGGAAGGCAGAGTGACAGAGACAGAGGGAAAGACAAAAATCTTTTTTTTTTTAAGATGCATTTATTTATTTGAAAGAGTTACACAGAGAGAGGAGAGGGAGAGGGAGAGGGAGAGGGAGAGAGAGAGAGAGAGAGAGGTCTTCTATCCACTGGTTCACTCCTCAATAGGCCACAATGGTTGGAATTGCACCGATCCTAACCCAGGAGCCAGGAGCTTCTTCTGGGTCTCCCATGTAGGTTTGGGGCCCAAGGATTTAGGCCATCTTCTACTGCTTTCCCAATCCATAGCAGACTGCTGGATCAGAAGTGGAGCAGCAGGGACTTGAACCAGCGCCCATATGGGATGTTGGCACTGCAGATGGCAACTTTACCTGCTACACCACAGCACAGGCCCTGACAGAAATGTTCTATCCACTCACTCACTCAGATGCCACTCAGCCACAATGGTTGGCTGAGGCTGGGCTAGGCCAAGGCCAGGAATTTCTTCTGGATCTCCCAAATGGGTGCAGGGGCCCAAGCACTTGGGCCACCCTCTGCTGCTTTCCCAGGTGCATTAACAGGGAGCTGGATCGGAAGTGGAGCGGCTGGGACTCAAACCGCTGCCATATAGGATGCCAAGGCTTCAGGAAATAGCTTAACCTTCTGAGCTACAGTGCTGGACCCTCCCTAGTTTCATAAGATGGAAACTCAATTCATATATTTGATACAAGATTTAACTACATCTAGTAGGTTTCAAAATGTGATGCTTTCCTTTTAAGCCAGTTCAAAATATTTTCTAATTTCTCTTGTTATTTTTCTGTAATATATGGGTTATTTGGAGTAGGTTAATTTCCAGATTTAGTATTCTTCTTTACTTATTGGTTAATTCTGTTAACAGAACACCCTTTGTATAACTTTAATCCACTTAAATTTATTGAATTTTATTCTGTGATTTAAAATATGTTTCTAGGGGTCCAGCACAGGTAAAGCGCCATCTGCAGTGCCTGCATCCCATATGGGTGTCAGTTTGAGTCCTGGCTGCTCCACTTCCAATTCAGCTCTCTGCTATGGCCTAGGAAACAAGTAGAAGATGGCCCAAGTCCTTGGGCCCCTGTACCTGCGTGGGAAGACCCAGAGGAAGCTCCTGGTTCCTGGCTTTGTATTGGTGCAGCTCCGGCCATTGTGGCCAATTGGGGAGTGAACCAGTGGATGGAAGACCTCTTTCTTTCCCTCTGCCTCTCCTTCTCTCTCTATGTAACTCTGAATTTCAAATAAATAAATATTTAAAATAAATAAAGAAATAAAATGACATACATGATACTTCAAAAATTTCATGAAATTGTGAAAAATCTGAATGGATTTAGAATTCTTTACACCCAAATAATGTTATTTAAAATTCTGGTTTCCATGAAGTTTTTAGTGTGCTGTACTTTTTACACACACATATTAATGAAAAATAAATAACATTTTTTGAAAAAAATGAGGAGTGTGACTTTTATATTCTGCAATTCTATTTAACATCCAAATTAATAAATTGTAATTGGACTTGTCTGTCTATTTCTTAGTTTAATCAGTTTTGAGCTGGAGTTTGTGGTGAAGAAATAATTGTTATTTACTTCAAATATTTCAATTTTGAAATCTGGTAAGTGGAAACTTTTTCAACTGTATTTTTCCCACTGAAATGCATCTATTACAATTGTATTTTTGCAACCTTGCTGGCCTCTGTCACTTGCTACCATCATTGCCAGTTGATGGGCTATAAGTTAATTTTCCTAGATTTTCTAAAGATCATAAATGCTCTGTTTCTTTCCCTTCTTTACTTTTCCTAGTTCACGGTCTAGACCTTAAAATAACTGTTAAAGAAGTGGCAATCAGTATACACATTGTTTTATTTTGACTTTCAGTGGGATTCATTTATTTTGTTTTTCTGATGGTTACTGAAAGAAATCTTTCAAAAGATTAAGAACATTTCTTGAATTTGTGTTTACTTAGGCCATTTCTAAATATCTTTAGCTTGAGTATTAATTTTTATCATATTCCTAGCACCTATTGTGATGATAAACATTACTTTTTATGCAGTTAATTCCATTGACAATTATCTTAAAAATATTCATTTATTTGAATGGGAGATAATGCGGGGGAGAAAGAGAGAGATAGAGAGAGAAAGAGAGAGAAAAAGATTCTCATCACTGCCCCTTTTCTCAAATGCTTACAACAGCTGGGGCCAAGCTGAGCTAAAGCCAGAAGATAGGAACTCAACCCAGGACTCCTATGTGGGTGGTAGCAGCCCAGGTATTCTAGTTATCGCCTGCTGCCTCCCAGGTCTATAGTAGCAGGAAGCTGGAATCAGGACCTGAGAGTCAAACCCAGGTATTCTAGTGGATGTAGGATGCAGGTGTTCTGACCAGTGTCTTAACTGCTAGGTTAAATGCTTGCCCAAGATTTCCTTTTAATACAGAAGCAGTGGTTTACCGGTAAGCTGAGTTCTTATAAGAAAAAAAAAAGTGGCTCGATTTATAACATTTCCCAATTTACATGGTTTACACACTTATAACAGAACTGACTTCAAACTATCAATGTTTTGTCAATTGACCCACAAAATTAAAAACATGGGACATGTAACCATCCATTATCACATCCTCACAGAGAAGTTCTCTTTGCTGTTGAGTTACAATTTCTTTTAAGCCTTTTCAGTGGGACGATCTAGGAAAAAACATATTTCTGAAAGAAAATTGTACTATTTTTGATTCTAACTTAATATAAGATTTTTTAAATTTTATTTTATACATTGATTTCATTCACTAAAATTCTTGATTTCTAACAAAACCAACATAATTACATGCTTGTACTATTTTATTTCAAAATGGATCACATTGTCAATTATATAACTCAAGTTATTTTCATTCTTATTTGATTTACTGTTTTTTGAAGAGGTATAATAAAATCTTTAACTGTGATTGTAGATTTCTCTTTCTTTCTTTTGATACTTGTTTTTTTTTTTAATTGTCAAAGCTGTTCTGTGATTTCCATAAAGGTTTAAAACTGTTAGGACTTTATCATAAAGGAGACCCTGTGACAATGTGAAATATTCAGATTTGTCCTATTTAATGCTTGTCACCCTGAATTTTAGCCATGAAATTTACTAATGTTACACTTGCTTTCTTTATTTGTATAATGCATCTTCATTTTTAAATTTTTAGTGCCATGCTTTAAGTGTGCCTTTTTTCAAATAGCTAATCATTGAAATCAGTGTGTGTCTATGTGTGTGTTTACCAAGTGTGTTTGTATACATATAGGCATCATAAGTACTCTTTTTTTAACTTTTACTTAATTAATATAAATTTCCAAAGTACAGCTTATGGATTACAATGACTTTCCCCCCCATAACTTCCCTCCTACCCGCAACCCTCCCCTTTCCCGCTCCCTCTCCCCTTCCATTCACATCAAGATTCATTTTCAATTCTCTTTATATACAGAAGATCAGTTTAGCATATATTAAGTAAAGATTTCAACAGTTTGAACCCACATAGAAACACAAAGTGAAAAATACTGTTTGAGTACTAGTTATAGCATTAAATCACAATGTACAGCACATTAAGGACAGAGATCCTACATGAGGGGCAAGTGCACAGTGACTCCTGTTGTTGATTAACAAATTGACACTCTTGTTTATGGCATCAGTAATCACCCTAGGCTCTTGTCATGAGTTGCCAAGGCTATGGAGGCCTTTTGAGTTCACCGACTCTGATCATATTTAAACAAGGTCGTAGTCAAAGTGGAAGTTCTCTCCTCTCTTCAGAGAAAGGTACCTCCTTCTTTGATGACCTGTTCTTTCTGCTGGGATCTCACTCACAGACATCTTTCATTTAGGTCATTTTTTTTTTTTTTGCCAGAGTGTCTTGGGTTTCCATGCCTGAAATACTCTCATGGGCTTTTCAGCCGGATCTGCATGCCTTAAGGGCTGATTCTGAGGCCAGAGTGCTGTTTAGGACATTCGCCATTCTATGAGTCTGCTGTGTATCTCGCTTCCTATGTTGGATCGTTCTCTCCCTTTTTTATTCTATTGGTTAGTATTTGCAAACACTAGTCTTGTTTATATGACCCCTTTGACTCTTAGTCCTATCATTATGATCAATTGTGAACAGAAATTGATCACTTGGACTAGTGAGATGGCATTAGTACACGCCACCTTGATGGGATTGAATTGGAATCCCCTGGTATGTTTCTAACTCTACCGTTTGGGGCAAGTCAGCTTGAGCATGTCCCAAATTGTACATTTCTTCCCTCTCTTATTCCCACTTTTATATTTAACAGGGATCACTTTTCAGTTAAGTTTCAACACTTAAGAATAACTGTGTATTAATTACAGAATTCAACCAATAGTATTAAGTAAAACAAACAACAACAAAAAACTATTTTATTACCTTATTGTAACATTTTTTACTTTTCAAATAGAACCTTGGCTGCTATACTTTTCTACTTTGAAATATATCATTTTGGGGGCCAACGCCATGGCTCACTAAGCTAATCCTCCACCTGCGGCGCTGGCACACTGGGTTCTAGTCCCAGTTGGGATGCCGGATTCTGTCCCGGTTGCTCCTCTTCCAGTCCAGCTCTCTGCTGTGGCCTGGGAGGGCAGTGGAGGATGGCCCAAGTGCTTGGGCCATGCACCCACATGGGAGACCAGGAGAAGCACCTGGCTCTTGGCTTCGGATCGGCGCAGTGCACCAGCCGCAGTGCCCCGGCCGTGGCAGTCATTTGGGGTGTGAACCAATGGAAGGAAGACCTTTATCTCTGTCTCTCTCACTGTCTAACTCTGCCTGTGGAAAAAAAAAGTATCATTTTGGCTGGCCCCTTGACTCACTTGGTTAATCCTCTGCCTGCAGCACCAGCATCCCATATGGGCACTGGTTCTAGTCCCTGTTGCTCCTCTTCCAGTCCAGCTCTCTGCTCTGGCCCAAGAGGGCAGTGAAGGATGGCCCAAATGCTTGGGTTCCTGCACCTGCATGGGAGACCAAGAAGAAGCACCTCGCTCCTGGCTTCAGATCGGCATGGAGCCAGCCATGGAGGCCATTTGGGGAGTGAACCAATGGAAGGAAGACCTTTCTATTTGTCTCTCTCACTGTCTATAACTCTACCTGTCAAATAAAAAAATATGTATCATTTTGTTAAGTGGTGTGGAAGGAGAGGTGAACAAATATTCTTATATAGCATCATGACTCAAACCACTATTTACTTTTTTTTTTTTTAAAGAAACAAAAATGATTTGAATAAGATCAGGCTATAAGAACTAAAACCAAAACTAACCAAAGTTTTAAAATCACAGTTAAAAGTTCAACTACATTTAATATATATTTTAAACTAATATTTGTATACATGAATAGGAAAAATAGGTATGTAATAAAATAAATATATTACTAGAAATACCATTCACTATGTTCCTAAATTTGTATTTATGAAATGCATGAAGTTTGTATACCATTAATAAAAAGTTTCTGGGGTAAAAAAAAAGAAAGAAATACCATTCTCAGTCTACAAGAGATGGATAGAAACAAAAGTAATACTCAATGTCTCCAATAAACTAAGTTGAAAATGAAACGCTTTTAACTGAATAGGAGAAAGTAGGTAGCTGGGATAGTGACAAGAATTTCCGATGGTTAGAGTTCTTTTTTCTTTTCTTTTCTTTTTTCTTTTCTTTTTTTTTTTTTTTTTGCAGAGTTGGGTGGGGCTCCTGTCTCTTTTCAGATGTCCCAACAGTAAATCTTTTAGTTAACATCTACTGGACTCTGAATTAGCTACTGGCCAAGTGCTTCTAACAGCTATAGATAGAATATTTGTTAATCAACTTCAGAGAATATAAAAAAATTCACAAGGTGTGGAATTTCAGGTACCATCTCAGGGAAGATAGTAGGATTCGGTAATGCGAGCAATTCTACTTATTTAATTCTTTCAGTGTCTCTCTGAGGTAGACATATTATTTACAACTTACCTGTGAACAAGCCAAAACAGAGTTACAGAAAATTAGCAGGTTCACACCTAAGTGTTTAAGGAAGATAAATTCTAACTAATGTTTTCGAAATATGCAACACTGTTAAAGGGTCTAGAGAAGAGAGAGAGGGGAGAGAGGGGAGAGAAGAGTGAGAGAGGACACACACACACACACACAAAGAAAGAGAGAGGGAGAGAGAGAGAAAGAGTGAGAGAGAGAGAGATTCAATAACTTTGAATTGTATGCTATATGAGCTGCTGCCACTCTGCCTAATTGAAAATCAGTTATTGATGGGATGGATTTTTTTTTGTTTAATCCCCTCTGTATATCATGTAGACACTTTGGAGGTTAGTTTGGCAAATATGGAATCATTTGGGGAATTTAGGTGGATTTTTCTGGTACAAGTCATTGGTATTACTGAGATAAGTACAGATAAGAAGGTGGAAGGATGCTGATGGATGGTGGTACAAAAGTACTGTTAGGGAGTGAACCTTTAGCCAAATGGCTAAAATGCCCAGGTCTGAATGTCTGGTTTGATACTCGTCATAAGCTCTTGACTCCTGCTACTCACCAATGCAGATCCTGTGAGGCAGCAGGTGATGGCTCACGTAATTTTGTTCCTGTCACCCATGTGGGAGACCTGGATTAAATTCCTGCCTCCTACTTTCTAGCCAATCCAGCCCCAGCCATTCATTGTGAGCATTTGGAGTGTGAACCAGCAGATGGAAGTTCCCTGGCTGTATCTCTCGCTCACTCTCTTGCTCGCTCTCGTTCTCCCTCTCGCTCTAATTCTTGATCTCTTGCTGTTTGCTCTCTCTCTCAATAAGAAGAAGAAAAAAGAGCTGCTAAGATCTCAGTAGCAGCTCCTCAATGAAGTCCACATTTTTACTTTTTGTTTGCAGAATCAAAAAGAACACACTTTTTTTTTTTTTTTTTTTAAGGTAGAGTTATGGGGTCAGTGCTGTGGCAAAGTGGGTAAAGCTGCTGCCTGCAATGCTGGCATCCCACATATGTGAGGGTTTGAGTCTGGACTGCTACACTTCCAATCCAACTTCCTGATAATGTGCCTGGGAAAGCAGCAGAGGATGGCACAATTCCTTGGGCCCTTGAACCCATGTGGGAGTCCTGGAAGAAGCTCCTGGTTCCTGCCTTCAGATTGGCCCAACTCTGGCCGTTTAGGCCATTTGGGGAGTGAAGCAGCAGACGGAAGACCTTTGTCTCTCTTTCTCTCTCTCTCTCTCTCTCTCTCTCTCTCTCTCTCTCTCTCTCTTTCTCTGCCTTTTAAATAAATAAGTAAATCTTAAAAAGAAAAAAAAATAAAGGCAGAATTACATGGCGGTGGTGGCTGGGGGAGGGCAGGAGTGAGATCTTCCATCTAGCTGCAGCCTGGAACCAGGAGCTTTAACTGTGTCTTCCACATGGGTGCTGGGGCCCAAACTCTTGGGCTATCTTCTGCTGCTCTTCCAGGCCATTAAGGGAGCTGGATAGGAAGTAGAGCATCTGATACTTGAACCAGTATCCATATGGTATGCCGGCATTGCAGGCAGTGGCTTAACTTGTTATGCCACAGTGCTGGTACCCACAGACACTTTTCTTGTAAAGTTATTTCAGGGAAGATAAGCAGATCAACATTTCTTGTGAACAATTTGTTAAAAGAAACCCAACTACTTAGTGAGTCCCGGATGTTAGGGGCATGTGCAGTCTCAGAGTCTTGATCAAGAGGAGGGTGACAGGGTTGACTCAGTTCAGCAGTTGAAAGAGTACATAAGCTATAACTGAATTGAGTTATTTACTTAAGTGCCACCACATCCATAATTATTAAAAAAGACATCTAAGATTATCATATCACAGGAGTTTTGGTGACTTAAATAAGTTCATATGTGTGAAGCACTTATAATATAGTACTTGAAAAAATATGAGATATATGGAAGTTTCAGGAAGTAATTGGTAAAAGGAATTGCAGGACCTTTGTATATGAGTATTCAAATATTCTGTGTAGAGTGAAGGCTCACACTCACATCAAAAGTGGTTTTCATTACAAAATAACAAATCTATTATTTGATAAAATGTAGAAAATGAACAAAAGGAAACCAAATATCATCTTTCTAGTGCCAAAACTAGGCTGTATTTGTTAATTCTTCATTCATAAATCTTGTTAGAATTTTACTTTTTGCCTTTTTGATATTTGTTCCTTCCCAGTCAAGATTATATAATTTAAATAATAATTTAAAATAATGGATTAAACTTTGTTATGTTTATCTTTTGCCAGGAAATATTCAAAGTTATCTCAAGCTTCATTAGGTGGGTGCAAATTAATCTCATTATAGAAATACATTAAGTAATTTTTTAAAAATATGTTAGTTTTAGTTGATAAAATATATCTGTTTATCACAGGTGCAACATACTATTTAAAACATACCTACCTCAAGGAATAGCTAAATTGATCTGAATACATATGTATAAGAGAACACATTTATTTTTTTGTGGTGAGAACACTTAAAATCTACTTTTTTAAAGCAATGCTTTTTCAAAGTTGGATCAACTGGAAACACCATGTAATACACTAGTTCTCTTGAACTTATTCCTTGTATGTAGCTAAAATTCTGTACCCTTTTACTACTATCTCTCCCACTCCAGCCTAATAACCAACATTCTACCCTCTGCTTCTCTGAGTTCAACTTTTTAAAATTCCACATAGAAATGAGATCATGTGGTACTTAGCTTTTTGTGCCTGGCTTATTTTGCTTAGCATGATGTCCTTCAGTTTCATCCATGTTGTCACAAATGACAGGATTTCCTTCTTTCCTCTGGCTGACAGCATTGCAGTATGTGTGTGTGTGTGTGTACATCTATAATATATATGTGTGTGTGTATATAAATATATATATATATATATATCATATTTTATTTGTCCATTCATCTGTCAATGGATACTTAGATTGATCTCAAATCATGGTTATTATGAATAGTGCTGCAATGAACATGGGCATGCAGACATCTCTTTGAAATCATGATTTCATTTCCTTTGGGTATATAACCTAATTTCAGGATCAATATGTTTATATTTCAGGATCAATATGTTCAGGTCATATGTTTATATGTTGATTTCTATTTTTTATTTGAAAAGCAGAAAGAGAAAGCTCCAATCTGCCTGTTCACTTGGATAATGTCCCTCAGCACCATGACTGGGCTGTGGCTAGAGCCAGAAACTAGAAATGCAATCCAGATCTTTCACATGCATCGGAGGAAGCCAATTACTTGGGTCCTCTTCACTGCCTCTCAGGGTCTACGTTAGCAAGAAGCTGGAGTCAGGAACCAGAATAGGGAACAAAATCGATGTTAGATACATGGATGTCAACCAGTAGTTTAAATGCCTGCTCCTGGAAATTCTATTTTTAATTTATTTAGGAACTTCCATATTGTTTTTCATAATGGTTGTAGTAATTTAGATTCCCAGCAACTGTGTGCCTGGGTTCCCAGAGATAATAAAATTTAGAAAGGTTAAGTAACTCGTCCAAAATGCCATGGTTAAATGCCCTTGGAAACATGAAGAGAATTTTATAGATTGAACTTCCAATGAATTTAATTATTTTCCACAGCTTTTGTGTTAAGATTATGAGTAATTACTATTCTTTGCAGAATTCTGAAAAGTGATCTTTATTAGATAAGTGTATATTTGGGGGCCGGCACTGTGGGGTAGTGGGTAAAGCTGCCACCTGCAGTGCTGGCATCCCATATAGGTATCCATTCAAGTCCCGGCTGCTCTACATCTGATCCAGCTCTCTGCTATGGCCTAGGAAAGCAGTAGAAGATGGCCCAAGTCCTTGGGCCCCTGCATCCACTTGGGAGACCCAGAAGAATCTCCTGGCTTCTGGTTTTGGATCAGTCCAGCTCCTAATGTTGCTGACATTTGGGGAGTCAACCAACGGATGGAAGACTTCTCTCTCTCTCTTCCTCTGCTTCTTTGTGACTCTGCCTTTCAAGTAAATAAGTAAATCTTTTTTTTAAAAAAAAAGAATATATTTAATGGGGCTGGCATTGTGGCATAGTGGGTTAAGCTGCCTCCTGGGACACTGCATCCTGTATGGGTACTGATTCGAGTCCTGGTGCTCCATTCCCAACCCAGCTCCCAGCTAATGGCCTGGGAAAAGCAGCAGAAGATGGCCCAAGTGCTTGAACCTTTGCACCAAAATGAGAGACCTGGATGGAACTCCTGGCTCCTGGATTTGTGCTGGCACAGCCTCGGCCATTGCAATCATTTGAGGAGTAAACCTGTGGATGGCAGATTTCTCCCTTTGTTTCTCCCTGCCCGGATAATCTTCCTTTTAAATAATTTCTTTAAAACATACATTTGATCAGAAAGGCATTTGGTGCAGTAGTTCAGTAGTTCAGATGTTGCCTAGGATTCCCACATCCCATATCAGATAGCCTGGGTAAGACTCCCAGCTCAGCTCCCTATTCTATCTCCCTGCACATCCTGAGAGACAGCAGAGATAGCTCAAGTACTTGAGTCCCTACTCCCACATAAAGGACTGAGATTGAGTTGTGGACTCTTGGCTTCAGCCTGCCCCAGCCCTGGTTGTAGTGGGCGTTTGGGGCATGGCAAGCATCTCTTTTTGATGATTTATTTATTTATTATTTGAAAGTGAGAGTTACAGCGAGAGAGGGAGAGAGAAAGGTCTTTTCCTGCTAGTTCACTCCCCAGATAGCCTCAAAGGCCAGGACTAGGCTAGGCTGAAGCCAGACGCCAGAAGCCAGAAGCTTCATCTGGGTCTCCCATGTCGTGCAGGGACCCACGCACTTGGGACATCCTCCCCTGCTTTCCCAGGCACATTAGCAAGGAACTGGATCAGAAGTGGAGGTGCCAGAACACAAACTACTGCCCCTAGGTGATGCCAGCATTGCAGATGGTGGCTTAACCACAGCACCAGCTCTGGTTATATACCTCTGTCTATCTGTGTCTCTGCTTTTAGAACTAAATAAATAAATGCTGTATCTCATTAGCCAAAACTATGTTCCAAAGCCACCTTTATCTGTGATCAAGTTTGAAATATTGAGGGTTTAGTTTTCTGAGTGCATTGTCATCATAAACATAACCTGGATTTTCTCCTTACAGAAGAGGATAATGGATTTACAGAAAGGCAACTAGCAAGTACACTGTCTGACCTATATGTAACAAATAGGAATTGGCAAGTGAATTGCATAGATATATTCTCAATATACTCTCTTGAGGCAGAGCAGTATTTCTATTATTTAGGGAAAAGAAATATGGGAAAATGTAGTGCAGTTCTGTAGCATGTAGAATGAAATCCATTACTGTTGAAGTTTTAAAAGACAAAAAGTTCACCACATTACCAAGGAATTTCCCAGTTGTGTGGTTTGCCCAGAGGATCAGATACTTTCTGAGTGCAGTACTGATCATACTGCATTTTATGGGTCTCTGCAGTGTCATTTCTTCTGGTTCATTATCCAGTGTCTAACTGTCTTGGCCAATCTTGAAGATGGTTTAAAGAAAAAGCAAAACAAACAAACAAACAAACAAAAAACTCTCTCAGCCTCCAAATGTTTCTCCAGCTTCGTCTATTCTAAGTCAGCTAGATTCACCTCCAATCATGAACTCATTAGATGGGGCAGGCACTAAATGAAATCAGGAACAGATTCATAGGAAGAATCTCTGCTATGCCTGTTACCAATGCCATCTCTGAGACCTCTTGCCTTGCTACTTTCCCCTATTGACAGCTAGACTTGCCTAGAATTTATGGAATTTGTAGTGGATAAATTAAAATAGTTACTTTCAGATTTGTCCACCAATGTACGCCTGATGGATGGAACTAAGCCTAGGAAGGGATATATGTGTATGAGGTGAGCTAAGTGTACTCTGGTGGACATCTCTGTGTGTGTAAACTAGTGCGTGTATGAAAAAATGTGTGTGTGTGTGTGTGTGTGTGTGAAGTATGCCACCTGCTGCTATTCACTTTTATTCTGGAAAATGTTCACAGTTTACCTGGAGGTGGGAGAAGATTCTTCTACTACCAATTTATAGACTTCTATTAAAGCTCCAGGGTAGGTGTGAGGTTGGTTAAATGGAACATTCTTTAAGTGGTCATAGTAATTGGATCAGTAACACTATGGGAGCCAGTAAGGCTCAAGGTATCTTTTCTTCTGGGAGTTCTAGGGGAAAAAAGATGCTTTTTTCTCTGAGATTTGAAGCAGAGATGATATCAATCTGAAATTTTGACACCCATCTTTTGGTTTTAATAAAGAAGGTAGTGTGCGGAAGAAAAGATTGTAATGCATGATGAAGAAAACATCTAGGAGATTCCATTTGAGCCTTTAGACAAGTTGTGTATTAACCTAAGGCCAAACCCACCCATTAACTTTCCATTTATGCAAAATAAAAAATTATTCTTTTGGTGCTTAAGCCACATTGGACACATTTTGCCATTTGAAATAAAAAAAATTACAATATTCTTATTGATCCACTAATGCAAACCCTGCATCCTTGAAAGTCTTAGAAGTGTTTGATTTTAGTCTAACAATCCAAACACATTTAACATTCTATTCCACAATAATATATACTTTTATATATATACCTTTAAATATATATGCTATATACTTTTTTTTTGACAGGCAGAGTGGACAGTGAGAGAGAGAGAGAGATAGAGAGAAAGGTCTTCCTTTGCTGTTGGTTCACCCTCCAATGGCTGCCGCGGTAGGTGCGCTGCGCCTGGCGCACCGCGCTGATCCAATGGCAGGAGCCAGGTGCTTCTCCTGGTCTCCCATGGGGTGCAGGGCCCAAGATATGCTGTATACTTTTAAATATAAAACATGCTAAAATTATCATTTCAATTACTTTACTTCCTGTCTCAGAATTTCCAAATAAAATTTATTTTCCAGGAGGGGATGCCATATTTATTACATAGTTTCTCATTCCCTTGACACAGTTCTGCATGTACCAGGTGGTGCATCTACTGCAATTTTATTTGTAAAAAGATTTATTTACTTATTTGAAAGGCAGAGTTATGGAGACGGAGAGAAAGAGAGAAAGAGAGAAAGAGAGAGAGAGAGAGAGGGAGAGAGAGAGAGAGGTCTTCCATATGCTGGTTCACTCCCCAAATGGCCACAATGGCTGCAGCTGCACTGATCTGAAGCCACAAACTTCTTCTGAGTCTCCCACATGGGTGCAGGGGCCCAAGCCATCCTCCACTGCTTTCCCAGGCCAAAGCAGAGAGCTGGATTGGAAGTGGAGCAGCTGGGGTGCAAACTGGCATCCATATGGGATGCTGGCACCGAAGTCGGTGGCTTTACCCACTACGCCACAGCACCAGCCCCTCTACTGCAATTTTAGAAACACAGACTTGAGATGTTGCACGCACAAGCATAATAGGGAACTTCTGAATACACAAAGTTTTCAGGACTCAAAGATATGGGATTATATTGGTAGCATAATAGGCTTTGTCACAAGAGTACTCATTTGGGACTTCACAAATCGGCATAAATGATTCCATCCACAGATAATTCTCCTTTGCTGAAGAACACATAAATATAAAAATTCCCTAAGTTAGTGACTAGTGAGGTTTACAATCTGAATTTCAACAACTTTATTGAAATAACTCTGTGTAAGCAGAGATATCCCACATGATAAATTATGACATATGACAGTAACAGAAACCAAGTATAGTGCTAATGCCTCTGGGGAGTGTGCTTTCATTTCTGTTATTATTTCCCTATAGCACAATGACATAGAATGTGGGTACTGAGTTCATTTTTTTTTCTCACAAAGTTGGTCTAAACATCTATTTTTCAAAGGCTGAGATTTTAGATGGTTGTGAAAGATAGTACTGTTTTCAATTCACACTATGTGAAGACCCTAATTCATTATCTATTGCCAAATTTGCAAAGGCTGAGATAGGATATGATCAAGATATAAAATCATTCATCAAATTTCTTTTAAGTGAACTTCTTAGGCAGATGCTCATCCATCATATATCAAGGAGTAGAATAAAAATGATTCAAAGGGATTATTTTGACATCTGCCCAATTCCAAAAATTCTAATGAAATGAGAACTATTCAGTCAAGATTTCAAATGTCTTGTTCACTTCTTAGCTAACCACTCAGTAGTAGAGGGCATATTGTTTTGTATTTACATCTTCACCTGCTGAATCATCAGCTTGGAATGAACTCAAGATATTGTGTAGACTCTTCTCTGACCACTGGTCTAAACAATTTCCCAGATGGACTTTTTTAGTGTCTCCACACATTGTTTTCATAATCTTTCTTCACACACAAAATTCTAAAATTCAATACCACAGTCACAAAATACAGCAAATTAAAATTCCACCTAACCTTCTAGAAATAGCAAAATGTTAGCAAGAAAGTAATATGACTCTTGATCTTCAGCTCAAAAGGATATTGGCTCCAAAATTTATTTCATTTTGAACTGTAATACTACATTTGAACATAAAATGCTGTTCTTCCTTGGTTGAGCCTTTACTTGGTTGCTTTTGTTTGCTTGCTTGCTTGTTTGTTTTAAGAAAACTAAAGGAAATTAAGATCACTTTGCTACCGCAAGGACAAATGGACAAGCAAGATACCTCTTTGATGTTAAGAAATATTTGTGGGGCTCTGTCCCAGAGATAATTTGAATCTACCTCATCCTCTGCAAGAAAGAAAACATTGTTAGCTGTGCTAGCTAAGAAAAAGCTGTCTATAGCTAAGCAAATGGCTAAAATAGCTTGGTAATTGAAGTCACAGGGAACTGTCTATATTCTTTTATGAATGTTAAAATCACAAAAGTATATTTTTTAAAGATTTATTTATTTATTTGAAAGTCAGAGTTACACAGAGAGAGGAGAGGCAGAGAGAGAGAGAGAGAGAGAGAGAGAGAGAGGTCTTCCGTCCAATGGTTCACTCCCCAGTTGGCCGCAATGGCCGGAGCTGCACCGATCCAAAGCCAGGAGCCAGGAGCTTCCTCCAGATCTATCACGCAGGTGCATGGGCCCAAGGACTTGTGCCATCTTGTACTGCTTTCTCAGACCATAGAAGAGAGCTGGATAGGAAGTGGAGTAGCCAGGTCTCGAACTGGCACCCATATGGGATTCTGGCATTTCAGGCCAGGGTGTTAACCCACTGCGCCACAGCGCCAGCACCAAAAGTATATTTTTTGCATACAATAAAAGCAACAGAACAAAAAAAGTATTTAAGACCTCTAAATTCCTGTACCTTGTGTTCTATACTTGTTATAACATGATGGTGGTGACTTTGAACTTTGATAGCTTTTAACTATTTAATGTTCTTCAGCCCTGATATCCACTAAACTTGTGCATGTGTGTTCTAGAATCTTACACAATAAAATAATTCCAACATAATAATTTATTAATGATCTATAAATAAAAATGGACTTTATTAATGAAAATTCTGGAATGAAAATATCAGTCATGAACTCTAGTGATGAAAGGATATCAGCTTTAAGGAAAAGGCAATTCTGAACTCTAGTCAACGAAATTCAATATGACTGTATCTCCCTCCTTAAAGTTCCCACTGAGAGGTAGTTAGTGTGTTAGGGAGCACAGCACAGAAGACAGAAGAGAATTTTCTATTTATTGGAAGTCTACCACTTTCCAGGTACTTTACATATATTGGGCCATGTATATTTATAAAAGTAAATGAGGAAAAATTTTCCATTTATTTATAGTGATTCAAGAAGCACAAAATTAAAATAAAGGTGGCAGCTTAATTTATTGCAGAGTTGATAACTGCTACAATTTGAATATGATTTGTCACCTCCAAAACTCACCATAAAATTTGATTACCCTTGTCATGGTACTGGGAAATAGGTCCTACTAAGTGTCTGGGTCATGGCAGCAGAGTCCTCATGAAGATCTTAGTACCTTTTTGGCTATGTTTGATTATTATTGGCGGACTGGATTAATTAGATCAAGAGTGGTAACTATAAAGTAAGGCTACCCCTTGTCCTGGCTTTTGTGTTTGCTTGCCTTCCTGCTTTCCACTATGCACAGAAGCAGCCAGAAGCCCTTACCAGAAGCCAAGCAGATGCCAGCACCCTCCTCTTTAACTTCTCAACCTCTAGACCCATGAGCCAAAACAAACTTCTTTTTTTTATGAGTTACACTATCAGGTATTGGTATAGCAACAGAAAATGGACAAAGGCAATAGGTATTTCAAAAAAGGGATAAGAGACCTTAATAGTGACCAACATGATGGTTATGACCATACAGGCACTGGTCCCATGGTCAGCCTTGTCCCGAGCAATTGTTAAGGTGATAATCAGGTAGGCAGATAATGGATGAAGAAAATAAGACCGAAACTTCCATATACTCTTTGACCAGTTCCTCTTCTTAGAACTATTAAATGCCCATTGGTATCTTTACTTTCAAGCACATATCTTCCTTCATTTATTTTTGGCAAAAAATACATTTTAGTGTTTTATTATAGGTCAAGATGTTAAAAAATGCTTGTGAAGAGTTTCTTCCATCCATTGACTCCATTCCTACTCACCACAAATGACTTATCTCTATGTCTGCCATTAGTTTTATAGCTTGCTAGATCCATACTTTTAAATATGATGTCTATGATTTTATTTCATGATTTAAAAATTTTAATTTTATTTAAAGGGAGAGAGACATAGAGAGAGCTCTTGCATCTTCTGGTCTACTTCTCAATTACTCTCAATAAGCAGAACTGGGCCAGCCCAAATCCAGGAGTGAGAAGATCAATCTATATCACCCATGTGAGTGGCAGGCAGGGATCCAAATACTAGAAACCTTCTCTGCTGTCTCCCAGGTTGTGCTTTAGCAGGAATAGAGATCAGAAGTGGAGTAGTTGTGATTTGAACCAGGCACTCCAGTATGTCACGTGTGCATCCCAAGTGATGATGTAACTGCTGACTCAAATACTCATCCCAGTTTCTTGATTTTTAAGTATGATGCTGTCTAATCATGTCCACCTATGAAAGATTTATCTCATATATGCTACCTACATGATAAATGAGATTGGTGGGTAAACTGTAATTCTCATGTTAATATTTAGGTTATACTGACTGGCTCCATGGCTCAGTTGATTAGTCCTCTGCCTGCGGCACTGGCATCCCATATAGGCACTGTGTTATAGTCCTGTTTGCTCCTCTTCCATTCCAGCTCTCTGCTGTGGCCCAGGAAGGCAATGGAGGACAGCCCAAGTGCTTGGGAGCCTGCACCTGCGTTGGAGACCAGGAAGAAGCACCTGGCTCCTGGCTTTGGACCGGCGTAGCTCCGGCCGTGGCAGCCATTTGGGGGATGAACCAACGGAAGGAAGACCTTTCTCTCTGTCTCTGTCTGTCTCTCTCTCACTGTCTAACTTTATCTGTTAAATAAATAAATAAATAAACAAAGGTATTTCCTAAAAAGAGATATTTAGGTTATACTAACTTAGTTAATGGTTCCAAGCACATTCTTCTTTTTTATTTTCTGGGATAACAAGCAGAATACTTAAAAGATATCTACCTTTAAAATCTGGTAGAGGCCGGCGCCGCGGCTCACTAGGCTAATCCTCCGCCTTGCGGCGTCGGCACACCGGGTTCTAGTCCCGGTCGGGGCACCGATCCTGTCCCGGTTGCCCCTCTTCCAGGCCAGCTCTCTGCTGTGGCCAGGGAGTGCAGTGGAGGATGGCCCAATTACTTGGGTCCTGCACCCCATGGGAGACCAGGAGAAGTACCTGGCTCCTGCCAACGGATCAGCGTGGTGCGCCGGCCGCAGCGAGCTACCGCGGCGGCCATTGGAGGGTGAACCAACGGCAAAAGGAAGACCTTTCTCTCTGTCTCTCTCTCACTGTCCACTCTGCCTGTCAAAAATAAAAATAAAAAAAAATTAAAAAAAAAATCTGGTAGAATAAAGTGATAAAATGGCATATACATTATCTGTGTGAAGGATTTAAACATATATTTCAACTTGTTCCAAAGTTCTATCAGGCTTTCTCATCTTTCCTAAATCCTTTGAACATTATAAATGTCTAGGTCTTTGTTCACTTCATTGAAAGTTTCAAATTTGCTAGTAGAAAAAAAAAGATGTTCACTTAAAGATTATGATCTTTGTAATTACTGCCTTATACGCACTATTTTAATTTTAACTTAGTTTATTATTTTTTTTCTCTTTTCCCCTGAAACAATCTAGGTAAGGACTATTATACTTTACTAGTATTTTTTAAAGTTTTTGGATTGATCATTTTATTGCATTTTTATATTCACTGATTAATGCCCTTAATTTGATTTTCCTTCTTTTAAGTTGATTTGGGTTCATTTCATCTTATAACTTAGAGAAGTGGAGGGAGACAGAGAATACTATTATATTCTTAGAATTGTATCTACAAACTATATTGAGTCTGTTAAAAGCCAATTAAAAATCAGAAAAAAAGAATAAAAAGAAAAATCTGTGATAAAATATAAAATTGGATCTTAACACTTTTCAGCCTTTTCTCCTTTCTAATGTCAGAATATTTTTAAAAGATTTATTTATTTATTTGAAAGAGATACAGAGAGAAGGGGGTGAGATAGAGAGAGAGAGAGACAGAGAGAGAGAGAGAGGTATTTTCCATTTGCTGGTTCACCCCCCAAATAGCTGCAATGGCCAGGGCTGGGCCAGGCTGAAGCCAGGAACTAGGAGCTTCTTCCAGGTCTCTTAAGTGGGTACAGGGGCCCTAGTACTTGGGCCATCTTCTGCTGCTCTCCCAGGCCATTAGCAGGGAGTTGGATCAGAAGTGAGTGGAGCAGCTGGGACACAAGCTGGTGCTCATAGGAAATGCCAGCATTGCAAGTGGTGGCTTTACTCACTATGCCACAATGCCAGACTCTGGCAGATTTTTTTATAACCAAATTTTTCTTGTAGTTATGATGTTTAAGTAAGATTTAATTATTATAGTTAAATTTATATTTTAATCACTTCTACTTTAATCCCTGAATTATTATAGTATTTGTTTTTTAAATTTCCAAATACATATTTTAAAATTCATGAATTTAAAATTTGTGGTGATAGTATATAATTAGTTAGATAATAATCTGTGAATTTTTTATTATTGCTTTACAGTATTAACAATAATAAATTTTTGACTATTCCAGGTCTTCTTGAGAAAACACATATACTTCTTGTGTATAGATACACCAAGCTTGTTAGTTATATTGAGATCTTTCAGTCCTCCAGACAAACTAGGGTGATTAGACACCCTAGGTAAAAGGAAAAGCAAAGTGTGAATAGGAGAATAATGTGGTTAATAGGGAAAAAAAAGTGTCAAGTGCTTATTTTTTTAAATGAAATGAATGAGAGGTTATAATATTTTATTTCAAAAACTGAAACAGTTTTCAGATAAGATTACAAGTACTTGTCATTCAAATATATGTTATAATGTAAGACAGAGGCTATGATAAAGTCCAAATAGTTTTCTAGTATATACCATAATTTACTACACTAAACTCAGGAATTTCTAGTGATTTTTTTATTCAACCTAATCAATAAATCAGTGAGGTTAGAGAGTATTATGTCCTTTTTACAGATGAAATTTAATTACTTGTGCCACATAACCTAGGTGGTAAAGGTAATAATATCAAAGATCATTTTTGATATAATCCCTGAGCCTCCTTGTGCTTTTCTGCTAGCTACTTTCAGGCCTTCTTGTGCATGGATTCCACATCCAAGGATCCAATCAAGCACAGATAGAAAATATTTCTAAAATGTTGTGTGCATAGCCTTTTCTTTCTTATTATTCCCAGCAATATAGTATAATATTTATTTACTTAGCAGTTCTATTATATTAGGTACTATAAGTAATGGAGATGATTTAAAGTACATGGGGGGATGGTAGACTATAGGTAAAAATGACAACTTTGTATATAAAGGACTTGAATATCCCATGAATTTTGATATCTTAGGAGTGTTTTAGAACTAATCCCCAGTGTGTACTGAGATGATGACTGTACTTGATCAGCTCTTTGGGTGACACAAAAGAAACATGATTTGTTCTTGCTCTCAGTGACATTGTATTTTTAGTACAGACATAAGTGTCATGTACTACAATAGCTAGAGGATGATATTGATTGGTGAAATATTCAAATTCACGTACTAAAATATATGGTACAATATATATGGTATGGGACTGTCAGGGAGGAGAGACAAGTATTGTTTGAGTTTTTAGAAAAATAAAATTATGGGGGCCGGTGCTGCGTGGGTTAACGCCCTGGCCTGAAAAGCAGGCATCACATATGGGCACTGGTTCGAGCCCCAGCTGCTCCACTTACTATCCAGCTCCCTGCTATGGCCTGGGAAAGCAGTAGAAGACAGCTCAGGTCCTTGGGCTCCTGCACCCGCGTGGGAGACTGGAAAGAATCTCCTGGCTCCTGGCTTCAGATTGGAGCCAGATGCGGCCAAGTGGGGAGTGAACCATTGGATGGAAGACCTCTCTCTCTCTGACTCTCCTCTCTCTCTCTGTAACTCTGACTTTCAAATAAATAAATAAATATTAAAAAAAAGAAAAAGAAAATTATGAAAGACGTGGATTTGAAATGGAACTATAAATACTGATAGGTTCAGATAGAGGAAACATGTGGACTGCCCAATTGAAGGGGAAATTGTTTATATACTTACATTTTTTTGTTGAGATTTATGTTATTAATTTGAAAGGCAGAATGACGGAAAGAGTGGGAGAGATAGAGACAGAGATCTTCCATCTACTTGTCCACTCCCCAGTGGCTGTTATGACCAGGGCTGGACCATGACGAAGCTAGGAATCTGAAACTCCATCAAGGTCTCCCATGGGCAGAGTCCAAAATTCTTGAGTCATCTTCCATTGCTTTCCCAGGGGCTTTAGCAGGGAGCTGCAATGGAAGTGGAGCAGCTGTGACGGTTTATGTATTAAATATGACTTCAGCAGATAGACTCTCTAAGTCATGGCATGATCTGTCTCAGTAGAGAAAAGAGGTCGTCTAAGCTAATGTTTCAATGAATGGGTAGATACTTCTGTGATGATGGATTGAGAGCCATAAAGAGATGTTTGAATGGTTTAAGTGATATCAGTGCCTCTGGATTGGACTGGTCTCAGGAAAAATGAAGAACATTTTTGTTCTTAGTAATTTTCTACTCTTCAAAGGAGAATGATATAGAAGTCTGCCTCAACTTTAAATTCTGGTGTATGGGAGCCAGTATCACAGAAAGTAAATTTTTGACTGTGTCATCCTCATCTTCAACATCATCCATTTCATTATGTCCTAGCCTCCCCCAAACAGGAAGATCTTGTTTCAGGGTGACATCAATATCTTTTATTGCAATTTAAGGATATTTTTCCCTTGTCTTTCCTCCATGAAGGTGGGAAATCAAGCAAGTATATTCCAATGTAGTTGTAGTTTGATTTTTTTTATCTGTTACTAATTTCTAAACAACATTATTGGAAACTGTAGTTTGCTTTATCTTTGTAGTAGGAAACTGAGCACCCTTATCACCTGACATCATCTTTCCTCTTGGGGTGAAGATGACACTTATACCACATACTGATTTAATGAGGAAAATACCTGTCCAGGAGCTGGTGCTGTGGTGCAACTGGTTGAAGCCTTGGCTTGAAGTGCTGGCATCCCATCTGGGCACCAGTTTAAGACCCAGCTGCTCCACTTCCCATCCAGCTCTCCCCTATGGCCTGAGAAAGCAGTAGAAGATGGCCCAAGTCCTTGGGCCCCTGCACCCACGTGGGAGACCCAGAAGAAGTTCCTGTCTCCTAGCTTCGGATAGGCACAGCTCCGGACGTTGTGGCCAATTGGGAAGTGAACCAGCGGATGGAAGACCTCTCTCTGTCTCTACCTCTCTCTGTTACTCTGTCTTTTAAATAAATAAAATAAATATTAAAAAAAAAACGGAAAATACCTGTCCAGTTGATTTGACCTCTGCTGGATTGATTCAGTTGGCTGAGTTTTATTCATCACAGAATACTGGTTATTTGGGGGAAAGCAAATGAAGCCTGAATATTGGTCTTGGAATTGATGAGTTCAGCAAAGACTTCTAAAAGCTGAGAGGCATAGTTGCAAATTTACTTTTAATTGTTGGAAATGTGAGAATCTATCCCAAATAAAATTAAGTGACACTGGACTGAAAGTAATACTGGCATATATGTTAAGATGGAAAATAATAATTGATGTTAAGATTTCTACTATTGTCTGGAGTAAATTATGGACTATGGACGTGTCAGCATTAAACAAGCTATTCAAAATCAAACTGAGAGGTAATGCATTTCTCCAACTCCTTAGTTAACATCAAGGTGCACCTTAAGAACACAGAGTTCATATGTAGATTTTACATTTGGTAAAAACATTCCGATGCCAGGAATCTGTAAGTACATAGATTCACCCGTTATTTCTCACCTGACAAAAATACTGGAGGATTTTTGTCTTCCTAAGTTTTTTTTTCTTTTTTTTTTTTTTAGAGGAAAATTAAAGCTTCCAACATGAGAACTTACATGTGTGTTGTTGTTTTCTTTGAATCAACAATGAAACATATTTTCTAGCTTTTGCAGCTGATGTCATGCACAGGGGCTAGGCTGCAATAAAACATACTTAGAAAGCCTTTCCATGATACTACAATAGCAAGGGTTGGTCACTAACATTTTTTTCTTCAAATGCCAACATTGAACTTTCCCTGACATTGAACCCTGTATTACTGGGTATTTTAAGTTGTTTATCCAGAATCTGACACACTTTAACCTACACAGTTCTGGTGATAATTGCTGAATTTCCAAATTAATGGGAAAACTGGCACAATACTGGATAATATCAGAGTTTGTTATTTGTGAAGTGCCAATTTTCTGTAATTAGGCAAAATTGCTAATTATCACTGGAACTATTCATTAATATTTGAAGGAAGATAAGAATTAATAGAAATGCTTTTATAGTGGCTAAAATTTGAAAGGCCACCTGCTGCCATTGCTTTGATGAATCCAGCTCTTTGTATCTTATCAAACAACTGGGCAGTAGTGAGGAACTCAGCATTTTTCCCCAAATGTCTCCATGAAATGTATAAAATGAAAGATTTTGATATCACAAGTGGGGAATGTTCCACACTTGTTCACTTAGAATCTTTAAGAGTTCAAAGTGGCCCTGATTCATTAAATAAAGTATACAATTTCCTATATTTATTTTGTATTATGGAAAGTGACATTTATTTATGCACTTATAGTAATTCTGATTACCACTATTCTATCAAATAATTTTAGTAATATGATGAGCTTATGAGCAACAGCCTTAAATGAGATATCATTTTAACATTTATGAAATATTTATCACAATTGGTTGCTTAAGCTTGATTTCCAAGCATGTTCTTTAATCCAGTATCAAAATAAGTATAAATGTGAATGATGTTTCAAAGTTCTTTAATCTACTAATTTTTTCTTACCAAGAAGATTTTAAAATATGCTTTCATTAATATATAAGAAATAGCAAAACAATGAACTTTTTACCCAATCATTATGAGGGAGTAAACTGCTAATTTATTTAACAACTATCTCCTGAGCTTCTACCCCAAGACATGTACATGCACAGCCACGAGAAACTGATGGGTCATTATCTTGGATGGATTGAAGGGAAAGAAAACAAAGTTGGCACAGAAAGCTGGCGATTCAGGGTCAGGATGAAGCTGAAATGAGCTTGTCTGCAGAGGATAGACAAGGAAGAGTGAATGATTAAAGCAGTACCAATGAACTTGGGGTCAGGATAAAGGTGAACACAGAGTCAGGGAACCAGCAAGGGTTATAAGCTGAGAAATTGGAAAAGCTGGCCTTGGACAAATGGTGCTGTGGTCATAATTCAGTTGAATTCAGTGCAGTATTGATTGAGTTCCTCCCAGATGTTCAATATTGTTCACCTATAACTGAAAAATTAACAAAGAAAAATCGGTAAATGCAAAGGAACTTTTACCTGTTATATATTAAAATATTTTAATATGTTAAAATTATTTCTCCTTTATTGTAGATAGTGGTACTGATGATTAAGTGTAATTTCTAATAGACATTAGACAGTGCTTTGACCTTAAACCTTGCAAAGCAGGCATAATATTTTACAGTAAGAAAGGATCTTGGATATAATCTAACATAACCTGCTACCTCATCCTGAAATCTCTGAGGACATTTGCTCTAGGAGAAATAATACTTTTAAGGATCATATTGGATTATCAAAAGAAAGGGGACTTTGTTATTCCAACCTAAAAGCAATGTCTGGTTCTAAAGAAATCCAATTTGGCCATTCTATCAGTCAAGTTTCTCAGCTGTAAGTAATAGAAACTCAGTGTGGTTGATACATGGGAAAAATAAATGTATTAAAAGGTTATCGAATAGCTCACAGAATCTCTATTAGGGCCAGAGATCTAGGTTCACAATTCATGTAGTTAGGAATAGAGCCTAAAATGACATTACATGTTGAATCCATGTGGAGACACCAATGCCACTTGGCCCTGGATCCCAGAGCTTTACTTTCTATACTATAAAGCTTGGAACCCGAGGTCTCACCCAGAGTCACAGATCCCACTACCTAAACATTGCAGAGCAATTGTTCAACCCTTCCCCTCAAGGTTTGAGTATGGCCAAGAAAGTCTCATTGGCCAAATACTGTGAATATTTTTCCAAACAAGTAAGGGAGCTCAGAATCTAGGGAGCAAATGAGCAAAGTGACTTAGTGTACCTTTACTGCCTTATGTTATATCTTCTCACTCTAAGACTCATATAATGACCAAAGACTATCTATAAATGTATCCTGGGATAGGCAAGCAATTAAATGGCTTAGTTTCTAAATAATATCCTTTATTTGTTTGCTAGTTTACACACGGATTTCATACAGGAGTAAAAATATCAAGATTGCAATTTTTTAAAAGTAAATAAGTTATACTAAATGCATACATCTAAAAGATCTACTGAACAGCACCGTGAATATAGTTAATAACCCTGTATTCCACTTTGAAACTTTTGCTATGAGAATAGATCTTACATTTAATATTCTTATCATAAAAATACTAATTAAAGTGGAGGAAGGACACTTTTAGAGGTGAAGGGGAGGCTTACAGTGTATTTGTGGTGATGATCTCACAAATGTATACATATTGCCAAGCTCGTCAAATTGCATAGATTAATTATGAACAACTTTTTGTATGTAAATATACCTTAAAAGTGTTTTTGAAAAAGTGAATAATGACACAGTTAAAAGATTTACTATGTTTTTGCCTCTGTGGATGTCAGAGATTTTCTTCAACAGCTTGGAATTCATTGGTATTAATACAGGAGAACATGGGTTGCCATGGTTTGTATAGAATTATATCAAAGAACTTCATTTATTTGGGAAGTGGGAGTTCAGAACCCATTCGTCTGCACCTCCTACCAAACATTAATCCATCCACTGGACAAAAATACCATCCTATAAAATATGGGATGTGGTAATGCATGCAGCTTCTTTATAATAGTGATGGACTAAGATAATAATCATAATAAAATGTCCATTGAGTGCTCATCATACTGCCTGAAAGAATTCAAAGTGCTTTACATGAATTAGCTCATGCAGTTTTTCCCACAGTCCCAGAATGAAGATGCTGTTATTATGCCATTTTACGTATGAGGACCTGAGGCAGAGCAACTGAGTTTCTCATTAATTTATGGTCAGAGCAAGTATTGGCACCCGGGCTATTGGATCCACTCAACCAAGCTGTGTGCTAGAAATTTGAAGACAGGGACTGGCCCTGTGGGGTGGCAAGTTAAGCCACAACCTACAACACTGACATCATATATGGGTGCTAGTTCCAGTCCCAGTTGCTCTACTTCTGAACCAGCTGCCTACTAATGCATCTGGGAAAGCAGCGGAAGGTGGCCTAAGTGCTTGGGCCCCGGTATCCATGCAGGAAGCCAAGATGAGGTTCCTGGTTCCTGGCATTGTGCTGGCTCAGCCCTGACCAATGCAGCCATTTGGGGAGTGAACCAGGAGATGAAGGCATCTCTCTCTCTGCCTACCCACCACTGCACCTCTGCCTTTCAAATAAATAAATAAATCTTTTTTTAAAAAAGAGAAAATTTAAGACTGTGGTTTTGTCATGTTTCTAGAAGGAAGATCAGAAATAGAATTTCTAAAAGAAAGGAAGGTGCCTGTGCTCTGATGGTTGGCACTTTTCAGCTGAAATGAGAAACCATTTTACTGACACCAGAGAAATACACCGACCTTTTTTTCTCTCAGTCCAATCACAAATGTAGGGAGCAATGTGACTGCTCAGTGTGAAAGATATTCCATGCATCTCAGCTGATAAATTCTCATGGAGCTCGGATGCCTTTTGTCACTTTGTTTGAATTCATTCAGTGCACCAAGCATAAACTGCTTAAATCCTTTACACACAACCATTCTATTGCCTATTAATTAGAACCATCTTTTAATTGCACTGGTGCTTCAGAATTAAGTCAATATAGTTACAGGGATAGAATCCCCTGGGGGATGAATTTCTTTATAGGAAGCCAGTGATGTTAAAAGTAATAGAAGCAAGCAAACCATAAAACTCCCAAGAACATCTACAAAATAACCCCACAAAACTCTTTGTAAATCATGTAAGGATAAAACTCCATTCTCCTAACTGCAGATTTTAATGCACTTCCTGTGGCACCACTGAGTTGTGATGTTGTGAAATGCCTCTTTCTGGTTTTTCCACTCCCTCCTTTTAAAACTCATGTTTTCTGTGCCTCCAGTTAAGGTACCATCCTTCTGTTTTTAGTCTTTCTTTTCAGTCAACACAGGAAAGATTACACTGCAATCTCTTCCACTTGGTGGATTGGTTCTATTTTTTATTTCACTGGTTAACCATTACCTCATCCAAACATTTGCATTTTAGGTCATCTGAGCTCTTAGTGTCTAAAAGACACTTTTGCTGTTGACAAAAGTAGGGAGAATTTGGGAAAAGGGAGAAAGCACTGAAATCATTCAAAGTTAGGTCATGAAGAGACACTTGATTCAATATTTTTGGTGATGTTGAATTTAGGGACCAAAAGGAGGGTTCATAATCTATTCCCTGATTTTCTAGGTATTTTGGTTGGCAGAGGTTGATAGAGATTTAGCCTTGGCTTGCTGGTGGGTCTGTGGTCTTGGCATTCCCTTTCATCATTGGCCTCCTGCACACCTGTTCCTGTCACATTATCCAATTTTCTTTCCCCTGTGCTAAAGCCCAACTTTCCTCTCCCCTTGCTCCAGCCTCAGCCATACCTCTGATTCCCCTTCTCTCACCAGAAATGCCCAGAAGAGTATAATATATTCCAATGGGCATCGAAATCTATTTCAGTTGATGTCTTAAAGTTTCCAACACGTATTCATTAATGGATACATGACTACCTTCAATGCTGCTTTGGATAATGCCGCCTTGAAAAAGAATCCTGCAGACATCCTCATACTCAATGTATGGCCTATATTTCAAATGATATTAGCTCCCCACGCTCTGGAGTTCTGAGTCAGGCTTTTTATAGTTCACATAACCTAGATTTGTGAGTCACTCTGCACAATAAATAGCATTCCCACAGCGACCACGAGTCTTAAAATCAGTGCCAGGTGTCGCAGCTCTTGACACCACTGTCTGCAGAGGATACATGTACTATAGAATTCACATGGTTCTCAGGCCTCAGTTTCCTCATCTCTACAACTATAAGACTGGATAGGATAGTAGTTTTTTATTTATTTGAAAGGCAGAGTTACAGAGAGAATAAACAGTGAAAGAGACAGAGAGAGGGAGAAAGAAAGAGTTCATCCATCTGGTGGTTCAAGATTGTAGTTTTCTAACAATTAATTTTCATCCATGTCATTGCCTTTATTTAGCTTTCACTTCAAATGAAAACTTGTAAACAACTTGAATTTTATTTTCTACCTCAAAAAATGTATTTTGTTTTGTGTTTCAGAATGAAGCTGATACTGAATTGGCAAAAAGAAAAGGGGGAGAATATACATTGTATTCTGTGCTCCATCTCATGTTTGCACATAAGAAAAAAAAATAGAGGAAAAGAGACAAAGCAGGAAAGATCCAGCTTCTTGCATTTTGCTCCCATCCTCAGAATCACATTGATAGCATCCTCAGGGTAAGTTATTTTCCTGTGAGTTTCCTTGAGCCTCTTTGACCAGTCTTGGAAACATATAGCCCTATGCAACTGTTAGAATACCTGTATTGGCCCAGAAGAAATTGAAAGTAAAGTTAATCACCAATAACAAATGAAAGCTTGCCATCTGTAGTACACTGTTCTAACAGAATAAGGATAGCCACTAGTATGGTAGGTGATTCAGGATTAGACAGGCTGACATTGAAGAGTGCTTGTTTCTTTGAATCTTTGATAGTCAATAAAATAATACACATTTAAAGCTTTATTTTGGGTATATTTTCTTTAGTCTGGTCTCTCCTGCCTTTTTCACCCATAGCTTAGCTTCTAATCTTAAGGATTAACTTGTATGTGCCTTCTTTCCTAGTTTCTCATTTCCTATACAGTCTTGTTTTCTGTATTTCCCTTTCTTTCTTCTTCTAGTTACTAAGTAATATGTCATATGTCAATGCTCAGGGACCAAAATGGCAGCTTCCTGAATTCATGGATTGCCTAATTTCATCTATTAATTCAGAGAGGAGGCCACGATTTCCTTAAAAAGGGAAAAAAGAAAAAAAAATCAATCCATGCTACCTATTTATATCCCTAAGGGTACTGTTAAAGGAAAGAGTTTCTAATGAGAAATAAACAAGGGAGAATATTTGATTTTTCCAAGTGAAATTCCTGATAGATCATGAACTCCATGTAGGGATGCTACATGGAAGTGGTCACGCTATCTTGTCCCTATGCTGACATCATAGAAAAGCCTTTGTGCACAAATGACTGTGTGTTAATAAAGTAGTATCTACAATTCACCTTTTTTTTTCTTTTAAGTATCACACTATATCCTGGAGAAACAAAAATTAAAGAAGTTTATGTCTACAGTATCACTATTAAGAGGAAATTTGCTCCACTGTTATTTGGATGTAATTGGTACCAAGCATCACAATGCACTTGTAATTGGGTCTGTACTTGTTCACTTCAAGGGTTCCATGCTATTTCTACTTGAACCCATTTTTTTGATACCGTTCAGCTCAGCAGTGCCAGCTAACTCTTGTTATGCAGTTGAAAAACTGTGGCCATTAAAAATAGGATACGGTGTGATTTTGTTTTGCAGCACTGCATGGAAAATCAGTTGCTGTTCATAACAGCTCTGTGGTTGGTTGATTTAAAGCAGGGGGGTGACTTGGAATTGACAAGCAGACAGTTTGTGAAAAGGGATATTGTATCTTTAAGGCTTTCTGACTGATTGTGTTTAACTGCGCCACGCAGCAGGCAGTAATTAGGCTGTAGCTTCACTGAGAGACTTAAAGCACTGGCTCTGGTTCTCAGTCCTCCAGATTTTTTTTAAAAGCATAAACATTTTTTGGATTTGAATACATGATAATTTTTTAAACTGTGAGTGTGAGTGTGAGCAAATGAAAAGCTTGATCCAGAAGCTTCTTGTGCAGACTGCCAATGGGCCCTTAGGCTCTCGGGAGGCCAGGAGGCCACACCGCGAATCAGTAAGAACCCTGGTAGGAGCACAGGATGCCACTGCTGGAGAAGGTCAAGGTGCTTTGGAAATGAAAGGAAGGCAGATCTTATAACGTGACAGTGTTTTCTGGCCCAGTTGACAATGTTAATGAGACTCTAGTTGAAGCACGCTACGAAGATTAATAGACAAGATATCTAATAATTTTTATTCAGGGGAAAAAAGAAACTCTCATTTGCCTAAAGCTATTAAGTAGAAAAGATAATATTTTAGAAGTGAAATGAACAAACTGTTAGCTTGAGAAATATTTTCCATCCACTAACCTGCCTCCTACTTCCGCCCTCCCATGGCCCCTTAACATACCCCATTTCTCTTCTGGAAGATAGTAAACATCATCAATTTGTTATTATTTGGGAAAAACTGGGTTTCCAATTTCCCATGCATTTGTTATCACAGAAGAGCAGTAGACAGATACACTGACCTTATGAAAAATGAACATTCAATTACTATTGGGTTGAACACAGTGACTGTCTTCATTATCAATCAGGCAACAATTACTGAGCTCCAACTGTATGCAAGACACTATGTGGGGCTGGCACTGTGGCTTAACAGGCTAATCTTCTGCCTTGCAGCACCAGCACACCGGGTTCTAGTCCCGGTTGGGGTGCCGGATTCTATCCCGGTTGCCCCTCTTCCAGGCCAGCTCTCTGCTATGGCCCAGGAAGGCAGTGGAGGATGGCCCAAGTCCTTGGGCCCTGCACCCGTATGAGAGACCAGGAGAAGCACTTGGCTCCTGGCTTCGGATCAGCATGATGTGCCGGCAGCAGCGGCCATTGGAGGGTGAACCAACGGCAAAAAGGAAGACCTTTCTCTCTGTCTCTCTCACTATCCACTCTGCCTGTCAAAAAAAAAAAAAAAAAAAAAAAAGAAGACACTATGTGGGATGCTGTAAGGGAATATAGATTGTTCTCGAAATGAAGCTATGATCTTCCCCAGCACTATGTGTAAATGTTTCTTCCTCTTACTATTTATATAAGTAAGCTATTATATGTAGATTCTGGTACCATATGATTTGGAAAATGCTATGTTATTTTTTAGTATTATTAAATAAATATCCCCCCATTTTCTAACTTTGTGATTGATGTGTATAAGTACCTTTGCTTACCCATTTTCACATGTCAATTACAGATGTTCATGGATTTTAGATATTTTTTTGACAGGCAGAGTTAGACAGTGAGAGATAGAGAGAGACAGAGAGAAAGGTCTTCTTTCCGTTGGTTCACCCCACAAATGGCTGCTATGGCCAACTTGCTGCACTGATCCAAAGGCAGGAGCCAGGTGCTTCCTCCTGGTCTCCCATGCAGGGGCAGGGCCCAAGCACTTGGGCCATCCTCCACTACCTCCCTGGGCCACAGCAGAGAGCTGGACTGGAAAAGGAGTGACCGGGACAGAATCCGGCGCACCAGGCGGGACTAGAACCCGGGGTGCCGGCGCCGCAGGAGGAGGATTAACCAAGTGAGCCACGGTGCTGGCCCATGGATTATAGATATTTTAACATGGATCATGGATCATGACAGAACTTTTTTAACTCAAAATGTCATTTTGGGCTTACCTACAGCATCCCAAGGAGACAGAGAGGTGCAATTCTCATTATTGTTTTGGAGACTCAGGAGCTGGGCAGAGAAAGGGACTAGGATTAGGAGTAGAGTTTCTTGTCTTTCTGCTCCTCCATTCATTATGTGATTACATAGTCTATCCCATAATAACCCATCTTCTAACCTCAGAGTTAAGGAAATATTTTAGGATAGCTTTGCCATACGAAAACATGGTAAGCACAGGGCACCAAAATGGGATTCTGATTTGGCAAAGTTGCTTGTACCACTTTTAAGCTAATGTTTGTCTGTCCTTTATAGACTTTAAATCATTTAAAAGCACTGTTTCCTCTTGGTTTTCATTTTTTTGGACTGCCTTGAAGAAAAATTGCTTTAATCTATAGGCAAAGTTGCACTGATGTGTTTATCTTTCTCAACAAGCTTTGTCCTGAGGTCAGTACTTTGAATTATTTTATCTAAGTAAATTATAAATATGTATCAAAATTATTTTATATTAAAGGAAACAGAAATATGGTACATAATTGTTTTGAATGAAACAAAGATGAATTCTGTTCTATAGTTCATATTTCAAATGTTCGTGTGTACTTTTCTATATGTCTGTGTCTAAATGCCAAGGTCAATATTTCTATAAATTCCAAAGGCTGATTTATTTTATAATGTTGATAAATGCTCCTTGGAATTAGGAAGTACAGAAGATCAAAGATTAAACCGCATTTTTTTCTAAAGTGACAATGAGCCTAATTCACTGTCAGTTAATGCCAGGTGTTTCTCCCCCTAGTATTAAGTTCTTCAAAACAGTGGCTGCATAGGACACCATTCATAGCGGCTTAGTGCTGGGGAGAAAATGATTACATTAAATCGAATGATATGAATAATTCATGACATCACATTTTGTAGTCCTGGTGTTAAGCATAAAACCAGTGGTTTATTTTTCAGCAAAATGTTTTTGTATCATTTTAGATAGTGCATAATGCAAAACAATAACTGCATACATAATGCAGAAAGAATGGTTGTGAATAGGGTCCTTAATAGTGCTTGCAGCATCATCTGGGGCGTGATCACAATAAACACATTCTGAGTCAATGCCCATGGGTGCCCAGCATTTGCTGGAATCTTCTGAGTCCAATAGAATGGCTGTCTTTTAATTTGTTTTTGAATATTACACCTGACCTTTACCACAGACCTGAAAGTCAGTCCTTGTATATTGCTAAAACTACAAATCCTTTTGTCCCTTTCCTATGAATTTACTTGGAAGGCAATTCTTTTGGGAGTAAACAGCTGATTTTTAAAATGTCGTTTGATTTTCCAATATGGAGTAAGAAAAACTAGGAAAACCCATGGAGTCCGAACTTATATGCTTGTCTGAAGAACTTAAATCTTCTGGGAGAAAATGTTGGTTACTTAGCAATTCAGCCAGGCACTTATAAGGAATGTCATTTATATCACTGAAACTAAATAAATGGTTCCTTGTCTTACAGGAATCTCCTCCCTGCTTCCTAGAGAAAATATTTTTTCTTTATAATTATCAAAGGACACTGAGAATTGCTGTGCATCCTTCATGAAACAGTTTCCAGGTCATGTGCACTGCAGCAATACTTTAACACGGGTCTGATTATTCTGCTGTATCTCAGGCTGAAATAATTGTGTACCTGGACCATCTGCGGCTGCCTTTTCCAGCACCTTCCTGTGGACAGCTCCAGGGCACTCTCTGGAAGCCAGAATGGACTCCTGCTGATTTGCCCACATATTTGTCTTGAATGAAAGAATGGTATATGCCAGTAGCTTTTCAAAGCTGTCCACAAAACATCTCTACATTTGAAGTCTCAAGAGTTTATTTCAAATATTTGTATTACTTACAACTAATTAAATATACCATCATGTTTTACAACAAAAACACATCCACTCATAATGTTGTAATCTGTATTATTATTATTTGTTTGAAATAATACACTAGTAATTAATAGTTGATCAATAACCATGAAATCCTAATATATTCAGGATAGACATTAATTTATTACATATACAAAAATAGTTTGATTTAAACATTTCTTCACAAAAACTTATTTGGAAGTATGTTAAATACATTGCTTCAATATTATTTTATCATCATCATGCAAAAAATATAACCTAAATTTTTGTTTTTTTTACAATTTTAAATAGATTTCCAAAAGAGAAAAAAGAGCTATCATTTAGAAATAAATTGTAATGATTTGTTGAGAATGTTATTGGAAAATGCTAAATCCTGTTTGAATATAAAAATGCTGAGACGTATGACACATGGTAGCCGTGATATCTTCTTCTCCAGGAGACATAAAATTACTTGGACTTAACTTGGAGCAGAAGCCAAATAATGTAAAGGGATGGATATTCTTACAGGAGTTAAAATTCTGTGTTAAGGACCAGAGCAGTCTTACTGTTTGATATTGTGCCACAGTTGGGTAGTGATTGAAGTTGGTTTCCGTTTCTCCGTTCCCTCCCTTAAATGTTTTTATTTCCACTATCCTCTAAAGTTACTAATTTAAAAAAAAAGAGATTTATATATTCAAAAGCTAGAATGACAGAGAGAGATGGATACAGAGGGAGAGAGAGGGAGAGGAGCAGAAAGAGAGAGAGAAAGAGATATTGAAAGAGAGAGAGACATCTTCATCTTGATCTTCTGAGACAGCAAAAGAGATCTTCCGTTCACTGGTTCACTCCTCAAGTACTTGGGACATAATCTGTGTGCATAGAGGAAGTTGAATTGAAAGTGGAGATTGAGGACTCAGATACAGGATGCCAATATTGTAAGCAGAGACTTAACCCACTATGTCATTTCACTCTCAGTTACCAGTTTTTGGATCACTCATTCTAGTGTTGGTCATATGAGGAGTCTTTATAAAGTTCATGAAAAATGGTTATTATGAAAATACTATGCATAGAGTTAAAAAATTTTTGCATCAGAATGAAATTTGTCCTTTTTTTAAGGGTTTATTTATTTATTTGAAAGGAAGAGTGACAGAAAAAAAAAGAGAGAGCAAACTTTCATCTGCTAATATATTTCCCAAGTGTCCACAACAGCCAGGAGTGAGCAAGGCACTCCATCCAGGCCTCCCACACAGGTGGCAGGAATCCAAATATTGAGTCATCATCTGATACCTCCCAGGCACAGTATTAGGAAAACTGAATCAGAATGTTGGAATAGCCGGGACTTGAACCAGACAGTCCAATATAGAATGCTGGCTTCCAAGTGTCACCACTATGCTCCTTTATTGCTTCTTTCAAACTTCCACTGGAGGCCTGAAATATTTGTTGTTTCTTGGGTTGTAGCTGAACATTTCAGTCTCTGCTTCTGTTGTTATAGGGTTCTTCCCTTGTGAGTCAATGAGTATTCTCATAAAAGTATCACTCATATTGGATTAAGAGTCATCTGCTGTCTCCCAGTGCAACAGCACGAGTGTTGATTACATATATGAAGTAGGTGGGACTCCAACCAGCCACTCTGACATGGAATGCGGGCATCCCATGTGATAGCATAACCCACTGCACTGCACCACAATGTCTGCCTCCAAAACTGTTTTAACTCCATGAACAGTTTTAAGTACACTCACATGATAACTTAATCATTGCAGACTTCTTCACCTTGTTTCTGACTGTTCTGATGTTCAGCTGTTTTATGACTCCCAATATCTAAATTCTCTCACCTTCCTCTTACTTCTTTTTTCTGGTTTAAGGAAACAGTAAATCATTTTTAGTAAAGTCCACCAACAACAATAAAGGAATTGTCCAGAGAATAATTCCAAATCTCTATAGAGAATGAAGACAGTAATGCCACAATAAAATCCTGTTCATTGAAACAGCAGTTGCTTTAAGATTTATTATTTATTTATTTATTTAAAAGGCAGAAAGATAGAGAGGGAGAGACAGAGAAAGAGAGAAATCTTCCGTCCTTTGATTCACTCCACAAATAGCTACAACAGCCAGGGCTGGACAATGCTGAAGCCAGGAGCCCAGAACTCCATCCAAGTCCTCCAAGTGGGTGGCGGGGACTCATCATCTGCTGCCTTCCCTCGTGCATTAGCATTGAAACTGCATCAGAATCAGGGTAGACAAAGCTCAAACCATGACTCTGACATGGAGTGTGGTTGTTCCAAATGGTACCTGCCCTCTAAAGAGCAGTTCTTTCTATTTTTATTGTAAATAGCTATTTTGTACTGAATAAAAACAGAACCTGTTTGGCCTTTTATCAGTTGTGTGAATTGGTAAAACCCTGAGTAACCCAGAACTTCATTTATTCATCTGTGAAATGGGAATAAATAAATTATTATATTATTATTATAATATAATATATAATAATTATTATTAATTATTTATTATAATTAATTTATATATTATATATTATATAATGAATAATTTATTATAATTAATTATTAATATAATATAATAATTATTATATTATTATAAATTTTCTGTGGAAAATAAATGAACTAATGTACAGGAAAATATTTTGTAGTCACTTACCATGACAATCATTTTCTCTATAGAAGAATTTCATTTCTTTGTCCATCATTATATTGCTACTTACATTGGGGGAAATTAATATAAGAACAGATAAGCCAAACCCATTAGGAGGTTCATAGATACCTTGAAACATTCTTTTAAGCCTGCCAAGTAAGTGACATAGGCTTTCATGTCTATCCTGAATTCACACACTTAACTACAGAACCTTGAAAGTAGTTGAATTTGCTGAGTTGGCTCTTTTCCTGCTTCCTCAGAACATGTCAACAGAGCAACAGAGAAGTAGCTGTATCAAAAAGAAAGATAGTTCAGTGGATGCTTGTTTAATAATTAATACAGTGAGTAAGTGTATGAATATTTGATAAATAGTTTGTCAACTGTGTGTATCATGCAGCATCAGTTGCTTACCAAAGAATTTGCAAAGGTAAAAACTGCCAGTCATAGACATAAAAAAACAGGAGATTGCAAGATCACAAGCCAGAGATGTCCAAATTATTCTACATAATGTAAATGCAGAAATGTAAACCTGTGGCTATCCACACAATGCCTTTCTGTGAGGGTGAGAGAAGGCCATTACCTTGTCCTCCACTGCTCCTCTAAAGTGCATTTGGCATCATTTTAACTTAATGGCGACTTGTCTGCCTATGTGTATAAGATAAAATGTTCTGATCCATACATTAAACGGAATTGAAAAATATTGATCATATATTCTCCTGAAACCCTTATTACAGTACTAGGAAACCACTGGGGGAGTGATCCACTGAATGGAAACAGTTGACTTCAGCATCTAGAGGCCAGGCATAGGAACTCAAACTATTGATCATTTGTTAATTCTCTGAGCACAGAGTGAGCCTTTGTTTTCAGAAAACAGACACTTTATATATATATATATATATATATATATATATATATGTATATAATATATGTATATATAATATATGTATATGATATATATATATATACATATACACACACATTTATGTGTTAGCAAGACAGATGAACACAGAGACAGACAAAGGGAATTCCCACCTGCTGGTTTGCTCCCATTTGCTGATTCACTCCCCAAATTCCCAGTGATCTTTACTAGGCTGGGCTGAAGCTGGGAGCCAGGAACATAACCTAGAATCTCCCATGTGGGTGGCAGGAACCCAATTTCTTGAGTCATCACCTGCTGCCTATGTCTGTATTGACAGGATCTACAGCAGGACATTGAGCCCAGGCTCTCTGGTGTGTGTGTGTGTGTGTGTGTGTGTGTGTGAGAGAGAGAGAGAGAGAGAGAAATGTTTTCACTGGGGTCTTAACTACTAGCTTAAATATCTACCCCCATGTGTTAATCATTTAAATGCAGGAAATGTGAAACATAACACTTTTGCAGTAAAGAAAGTAAAAATAAGAAGATGATCTCTGACTTCTGGAAGATCTTATTTTGTAGCTAGAATATAAATGTTTCAATTTTCCTATCTAGCTAATCACTCATAAGTTGTGTTCTGATCTGAATTTCCGGCAAAATCCTTGCAAATTCTTACAAACTCTCCAGAGAACTCCTGATTTCCTTGCAGAAGCACAATGCCACCTCTCAGTTCCAGGTACTTCACTTTCACGGGGTGGGTGTGAGCAGTTAGAAAATGAAGGTAGGGGTAGCTGCTCTTCTTGGCACCCCCTGTTGGCCAGAGTAGCACTAATGATGGCTCCAGAGAGGAGAGGCCTCATCTCTCTTCCAGCCCATATGAACTGTTGCCATGGCAGCCACTGCAATAAAAACGAAAGGAGTCTAGGGGCTGCAGCATGAGGAAAAATGAGATGACCCTGACCGAGATGTTGGAATGGAATGCCTTTTTGATTTCTCCCAAACACAAAAGATTGATCCTACAGGGAAGTGTTCTACCTGAATTTATTCACAAGAATTTTGTTTTGTTCTCTGATTATGGTTCCTTTATCTATACCACTGTAGTTCAAATCTTTATTTCCCCATTATACCCCTATTTTGTTCAAGACTGATAAAGTGAAAATGGGCTAAGCAAAGGCAAATAAACACCAAGAAATGTCTTCTACATTATTAGAAGCAGATAGATCAGAAGGCTTAATATTTTCAAAATAGCAATATTCCCTAAACTGATCTACAGATACAAGTTCTATCAGAATCCTAACTGGCTTCTTTGTAGTAAGTGGCATTGCTAATTCTAAAACTCATGAAATTTCAAGGGACTCAAAATAATCAATAGTTGAAGAAGTCACATTTCCTGATTTTAAAAGTAACTATGAAGCAATGGTAATCAAGACAGGGTGGAACTGGAATAAAGAAAGACAGGAAGTTTGATGGAATAGAATTGGGAGTACAGAAATAAACCTGTATATGTACATTCAACTTTTTTCTTTTTACAAAGATGCAAAACTAGTTTTTTTAATGTAATATGATCGACACCTGGGGGAAAAAAGGAGCTGGACCCTTACCTCACACCATATACAAAACTTAATTCTGGATAGATGAAAGCCTTAAATAAAATCCTAAAACCATAAAATCCTTATAATAAAATACATTTATTTTATGACCTTGGATTTGACAATAGATTCTTGATATCAAAAGCATGGATAACAAAACAAAATTCCCAATAAATTGGACATAATCTAAGTTAAAAACAGATATGCCAATAAAACTGCAAAAGACATATCAATAAAGTGGAAGAACAATTAAAAGAACAGGAAAAATATTTGCAGCTCCTATGTCTGATAGGAGACATGTAGAGCAAATATACATCAATTTTTTTAGAAATCAATAATAAAAGACAACACATCCAATAATGGGGGGAAGCATGTGAATAGATATTTTTTTCCAAGAATATATAAAAAGGCCAAGGAGCACATAAAAAAAAGCTTGACAGAAGTAGTAATCATTGAAATTCAAATCAAAACAGTAATTAGATATTTTCCCATCCACTAAGTTGACTGGAATAAAAATATTAGATAAAAGTGCTGACAGAGATATGGAGAAATTAGAAACTATACACTACTTCTTGGAATATAAAATGGTGCATTCACTTTGGAAAACACTCTGGTGATTCCTTAAATGGTTAATATAGGGCTACGTGATGACCTTTAAATTCTATGGCTAGATACAGTCCCAAGATAAATAAAAATGTATCTACACAAAAACTTGTACAAAATATTTATATAGCATTATTCACAATAGGCAAAAAGTATGAATAACTCAAATATGCATTAAGTCATAAATAGAGAAACAAAATGCAGCATATCCATATAATGAAATGTTATTCACAACATGGACGAACTTTGAAAACATTATGCTATGTGAAAGAAGCCAGCCATGAAAGGCCACATATTGTGCAATTCCATTCACATGAAATGTCCAGAAAGGCAAGTATATAGAGATGGACAGAGTATTAGTTGTTGCCTAGGACTGGAGAGGATGGAGGATAGAAAATTGATAGTTAAAACAGTACTTTTTTTTTTTTCTGAGATGATGAAAATTGACTGTGGTGATGTTTGCACATTTATGCTAAAAACCATTGAAATATAAACTTTAAATGGATGAATTAAATGATAGTTAAATTATATCTCAATCAATCTGTTAAAAATGAATGACTTTTGCAATATTAGAAACAGTTTACCTGCAGAAAGGGTCAGCTTTCAACCAAACCGTGTCCTCGTGTTTCCACAATGCTTTGATGGGTCTTGTCTTTTGAGAGCCTTTGTTTTAGAATCATCTGCTCCTCCTACCACTCAGCATGGAGGCTAAAGTCCTCAGTCTCTTCTGCTCTTTCTGCTTATGTGGAGGTGTCATTGACAGTCCTCTTCTTGTATGAAAACTCTTGAAAACATTTTTGAAAATAAAAACTTTTGATTTCCTTGGGCTCTGTATTGCCCTCACCCTGAAAAAAGTGGCTTCTTGAATAAACTTATTCAAATAGATAAGGAAATCCTGGAGGTTCTGATATCAGAGAATGACCCCCTAAAATATATATCAAAATGTGGCCCCTTAAAGTTACCCAGAAGCGCCTTCTGGGGTGCTACATATGCTACCAGAATTTGGGGTGCCATACGATATCACCATATGATTATTAATAAATCCCCGATATTAATAATCCTGAGAGGGTGCTTGCCTAATATCTAGAGGAGAATTCTAAATACAGACATAAATAAACGAGGCAGCATGGTACATTTTAGGCTTTTATTTAGTGAGAGAAATCATAGGAGAGTGAGAGCTTTATCTAAGAGAGAGAGGTCAATCTGGGTTCACACCGAGCACCAGGAACCAGCCACATGGAGGAGCATCTAGGCCAGGAAGCCTCGGGTGGGTGGCCTGAAGGCCATACACACTGGAGGCACAGGGTTACAGCCAGCCCTCTCCTGGCAAGAGGCCAGAGAAAAGAAGGGCGGGACACACCATGTCCCAGGCTTTTAACCCACTTCCAAATGGGAGTGGTTAATTAACCTGATTGGCTGGTGAACACTCAGGTGTGTCCAGGTAGGGGCATGAGGTCACACAGGGGCATGGTGAGGCATGGTCTTCCAGCTCACAAATCTAATCGATTTTAACCTGTATGCCTGCCTACTTCAGTTCCATGGCTGACTCCTCTCATAAGTGTAAGTTCATCTCAAATACAGATTCTAAAGGCTTTATAACTTCCCATGCCTAGATCCCCTGAGGCAAGGAAAGCTACAAACACAATTTCTATATTCTTTGCAGCTAAGGGTGACCATGTAATACAGCTTACATGAGATGTAAGCAGAAGTAAACTGAGGATTCAGGAACAAAATTTACTTCCTTGACATAGTGGACACAATCCTTTTCCTTTTATCCTGCTTTGAATGTTGATATCAGTGATGGCACTGCAACAACCAACTTCACACTCTATTCAAGAGAATTACAGAGATGTCGGTTCTAACATCGATTATTCGTTGATCTCAGGTCATGACCATCTACTTCAGACTTCCTATTAGGAAGGTACTGATTTACGTAAGCTCCTCTAAATCAGATGCTATGTAATCAGGTGATAACATTCCTTATTGAAACATCATCGTTTTGTATTTGAATGAATGTTTATTTCAAAAGAGTATTGAGAACTTTAAGAGAATCAGAACAGAGACTGGTAGGAAGTGTTTTAGGAAAGATAAAATCTTACTGTACCCTTGAAATCACAGAATGTGAAGGGTCTTTAACAAGCTCCTAGAAATTGCAAATTTTGAAAAGCTCTTCATTGATATTTTGCATCCAAATAAGCTTAAATTTAAATTTTATTTTTGTACATTTTGAAGTAATTTCATACATACTGTATTTATTTATTTTGCATAGGCAACCCCAAGACTACAACAACTTTCTTTCAAATAATTTTAGGTTCATAAACATATGCTGCATCAGTGTAAGGGAGTAGAAAGAGGACTGAATTTAGAATTAAAAGAGTGAATTCTAGATTGACGTTGTGGCGTAGTAGGTAAAGTTGCCAAATGCCGTGCTGGTATCTCATAAGGGTGCAGGTTTGAGTACTGGCTGCTCGACTTTTTTTTTTTTTTTTTTTTTTTGACAGGTAGAGTTACAAACTGAGAGAGAGAGAGACAGAGAGAAAGATATTCCTTCCGTTGGTTCACTCCCCAAATGGCCGCTATAGCCGGCGCTGTGCCGATCCGAAGCCAGGATCCAGGTACTTCTTCCTGGTCTCCCATGTGGGTGTAGGACCCAAGCACTTGGGTCATCCTCCACTGCCTTCCCAGTTGCTCCACTTCTAATCCAACTCTTTGCTATGGCCTAGGAAAGCAGTGGAGGATGGCCCAAGTGCTTGGACCCCTGCACCTGCATGGGATACCTGGAGGAAGCTCCTGGTTCCCGGCTTTGGATCAGTTCAGCTCCAGCTGTTGTGGCCATTTGGGGAGTGAATCAGCAGATGGAAGACTTCTCTCTCTCTGCTTCTGCCTCTGCCTCTCTGTAACTCTTCCTTTCAAATAAATAATCTTTTAAAAAAAGAGTAAATTCAAATCCTGACTCTATTAGCCTATATTACCTTTTCCCTACAAATTTCCCTAGCTCCTAAGATAGTGCATGAAAACAGTGAATATTTAATAAATGTTTCTCACAGAATGAATATTATATTTACAATGGATAATATGTAAATAAATTTAGATTTGAAACAAGTTTTATAAATACAAATCAAAAAATATAAACTCTCAGCTAAAGCAATTAGATATGAGGAAACCAGATATTTGAGAATATAATGTAATTACAATTTAGTATTTGTCCTTGTCCAGAGTAAACACTGAAAGAAAAGCAGACTGAGTTTAAGGAAGTCAAAATTAGAAGGAAGAATATAAGATAAAATTTTTACTTTTTAAAAAATTATTTATTTTTATTTGAAAGGTAGAGTGGCAAAGAAAGAGGGACACACACAGATATACACAGAAAGAGAGAAAGAGATAAAGAGAGGGTGGGGGTATCTTCCATTCACTGGTTCACTCCTCAAATGGGCACAACAGCCCAGGCTGGGCAAGGCTGAAGCCAGAGCCTGGAACTCCATCTGAGTCTTCCAAGTGGGTGGCACAAGGGCCCAAGTACCTGGACCATCATCTACTGCTTTCCCAGTTGTATTAGCAGGGAGCTTGATGTAGAAGTGTAAAACTCTATCTTGAATGCTCATTAGCATCAATTAAGATTGTGGAACACATGCATTCGAGTTCCACATCCATATACATTCTGATTTCATTGATCTAATGAGACCCAGGCATCAGTAGGGTTTGCAACTTCTCCACATTATTCTAATATGCAACCAAGATTGAGTATCCCTTGTACAGGGGAACAAATTACAGATTTTGGAATATGAAGCTATGTTTGAGTCTATGATTGACCACTTACTGGTTTTGTCACATAGGACATTTATTTATACTCCATAGTCCTCAGTTCTCTCATCTGTAAAATAGGAATGATAGCAATGCCTGTCTCATAAAGATCAAATACAATGATATAGGCACCAAATTTAATCCAGTGATAACTTCATATGTTAATTATTTTAGCATGTCAGTGTGCTGCCGGCTGATACTTTGGGACAGACCAAAAGGAAACCTACAGTCATTGGAATTGGTGACAGAATGAAGTTGTCTAGTAATTATAGGTTCCTATGATTCCTCCCTGGCTTTTGGTGGCACAATATCATTATTATAACTAATATATTATTTTATATAACTGCAAAATCTTTTCTTTTTATTTTTCAGGACATACAGAATTCTTCCCAATAAACTACTGAAGAGAAGAATAGAGGGGTTATTAGAGGCCAGTTGTCTTCTTGAGCCATCCTTCACAGAGAATGCTCATCTTGGGAGTTTTATGCAATCAGCACAATTTTTCTTTAATTTATATTTTTTGCAAGCTTTTGGGCTCAAGATCTCCATGAAGATTTTTTTGCTAATAGCACCTGGCATGTAATCAACACTCAAGAAATAAATTTTTAATTGAATTGAGTTTTAAGATGGTCCCTTTTTTTGTTGACAGCTCTGTTTACTTCACTGTTCCTACTTAGCAGTCTTCTGAGGTAGCAGATGAAAGCTTTACTGAGTAGTAAAGTCTTAATAACTACTGTTCACATTAACAATATTAAGTTGCTGCTAATTCATTTGATATTATCTTTTTGGCATCATTCATTGATTCTCTAAATCCTGGTATTCCCTCTCATTTTATTTCTGGTTTGGAAATGTCCAGTATTATTCCTTCTTCTTCTGTATGTATATTTTTGCATAATACTTTCTGCAAGAGTCATGGTAACTATGAATCATCACCCATTTTCTCTTCTTTTTTGAAAGAAATGATTCCTCATTCCCAGGTCAAAGTCTTTCAAAGACTGTCCCCACTCCCCTCCCCTCAACCCCGTCTTCTCTAGAGCATGTTGCAACAATGGGTGCTCCTCACAATGGAACATTTAATACATTCTTTTCCACCCTTCTTTAAGATTTCAAATGTGTTCCATGTTCTCTCTCTCTCTCTCCCCCCTCTCTCACGCACACACACACACACACACAAAATCAGTTCCACCTTACACTTTTATTCTATCATCCCCATTTATTTTGTTTTTTATTTTCTCCTTTCTTTTTGTGACTCTTCTCATTTCTCTTCCTTCCTTAATTTGCTTATCTTTGCCCATGGGGGAGTGAAAACCATGATTCAATTATTATTTATTTGTTTTTCTTTTTCTGCCTGTTTAGAACTCATTCATTTTGGAAAAGGAGTTTGACCTGTTAAAATGGTTGTGTCCCATATTGGATGCCTGGGTTCAATGTTGGTGTCCGATTGTTGACTCCAGTATCCTGCTAATGCAGATCCAGGGAGGCCATGGTGATGACTCAAGTAATCAGATTCCTGCTACTCATGTGGGAGACCTAGATTGCTGGTCTGGCACTGGCCTTTGCAGCCATTTGAGGAGTGAACCAGTGAATGGGAACCTCTCTCTTTCAAATAATGAAAAAAAACATTTAATATTTTTCATTTTTTATTTTAATTTAAAGATTTATTTGAGAGGCAGAATTATAGACAGAAAGAAGGAAAGACAGTATAAGAGATCTTCCATACACTGGTTCACTCCCCTAAATGGCCGCAATGGCTGGAGTTGAACCTATCTGAGGTCAGGAACCAGGAGCTTCTTCTGGGTTTACCACATGGGTGCAGGGGCTCAAGCACTTGGGCCACCTTCCACTGTTTTCCCAGGCACATTATCAGGGAGCTGGATGGGAAGTGGAGCATATGGGACTTGGAGCAGCACCCATATGGAATGGCAGCACCACAGGTGAAGGCTTAACCTACCATATCACAGTGTCAACCCTCAATTTGTTCCTTCTCAGTGTATTAAATATACTACATTTACAGTTCATTTTTATTCACTCATACCCATTTGTCTATTTTCTCATTTGAAACATAAAACAATAGCTAGGTATGATCATGATAATGAAAATTAATGACCTAACTTGGAAGATTAATTTTTGGATTTTAGTCTGCTGAATTTTACAATACCACAGTGTGTCAAAAATCAAGTTAGCTCTTTTATCCCTAAAACATCTTTTGACCAATACACCATCATTCTCTTTATGATTTTCCCTTGGTTATTTGGAATCACACTTTATTCCTTCCTCTCCTCATACCATATGTTAAATTTGTTTTCTTTCATCATGCTCATTCCTTTTCCTTCTACCCATAGACACTGTGGTATACACCTCCTACATGTCAAAGTGTAATAGTCCCTAACTGGTCTCTTAGCTCAAATCTGTCCTCATTCTAGTCCTCCTACTTTTCTCACACATGACTCCCATGTGCCAGAACTACATTTCCTATTCAAAAGTCATGTCAAATAAAAGAGAACTATACTTCTTAACCTATCCATCAACACCCTATAGTCTCTTTGCATTTTCTCTATTTACATAAAAACTGTATACTTCAGGTGATCATAATTTCCAGATATATCAAAGATATTTATGCATGTTCCTTTCATCAGCTAAACCTGCCCTTTCTTCCAGTTCTGGTCCAAGTTCCTTATATTCCAAGCCCTCACTAAGCATGCTGTCCTTATACTCACTTGTATAAACATGGGATTGTCATAAGAGCATTGTTTCTAATGGTTTCATAAACATGGTATGCCTCTGGAACAGAACTGAAGTCCTTGTCATCAGGGTGCATGTGTGCCTTATATGCTATCAGTGGAACATCAAAGGGATTCTTACCATCACACTCAAACAAGGATGTGTGGATACTGGTGATTTTTCATTTTTAAACTCCAAACAGCAAAACACTAAATATAAATTCCAAGCATTGCTGATTAGCTTCTTAAAATAACTATTTTTAGACTGAATAATAATGAATGTTTTGCTTTTGTACTGAGAGAGAGAGAGGGAGGAAGAGAGAGAGAGAGAGAGAAAGAGAGAGGAAGGAAGAGGGAGAGAGAGAGAGAGAGAGAGAGAGAGAGAGAGAGAGAGAATATATTTCTTTATATGCTTAAATAGGACAAACTAAAGTACTTGAATTTTTTGTGTTCCTGAAGTACAAGTCTTGCAGTATTTTACTGAAATAACACACAAGGTCTGTCGTCTATGATCTCCTCTTGTGTAGTGGTTACATTGTATCTACAATAAAAAGCAGCTTTTTATTGTTATAATTTTTGTAACCCAGTTCTGCCCAGAGCCTTAGTGCCCTTAGAGGGATTGACGGTTAAAGGGCACATCGTTGCCTGGGTTAAATGTGCATGGATGAAAATCTGCAAAGAAGGGTACTAGAAGGAGCAGAGCAGATTGAATCTTTTCTGTTTGTGAATGCCGCTTAGCAAAGTCTCTCTCCTCTTCTGTTTCTCCACAGAATATCCTTCTTTAGCCAGCTTACACTCTTTTTTTAAAAAAATTCTAGCTTCATTCTATTACTCTTTACTGGCTATTTCCTAATCTGGGAGAAAGACAGCTAACTCCTTTCCTGATTTCTGGCAATTAAAGTTAAAAGACACTCTTTGCTCATGGGCCCCTTAAAATAATGCACACAAATGGGGTTTTCTCCCATTTCCCCATTGGCAGTATAGGAGGGGAAATCTGGCAGGCCCCTTTGCCAAGGGTCTGGGCAGTTGTTCAGGAGGACTGACCCAACTGTGGGCTAAGAACAATGCCCAAGTCCTTCTGTCAACCCCCCAATCCCACTGACCGCTGGGCAGCCTTCTTGAATGAACCAGTTCTCTGCTGAAGGGAAAGGCAACTCAGTAATGTCTGTACCTCTCCCATAAGCATCAAAAACCAAGAATGTAGATGTCCTGCAGTTGACTAGACATTTTCCTCAGTGGCAAAATGGTGCAAATAGAAAAGAATCCTCAAACATTTCAATTTGATGGATAGTGATGGCACAGCTCCTGGATTTTTGTCACTACGAGCTGCTTTTATTGGCTCCCTCCTCTGGGATTTTAACATCCAACCGTGAATGATAAGTCATCTTTCCCCCATCACCCCAAAAGAAAATTTGAGCACTTTATGCTCACTGTGGGCGGGGGGAAGAATATAATTAATTCATGGCTTTACCGTGCAGGGACCTAACTCGAGTCGATCTCTAGGAAATAAATGACATCCCAGGTGGTAATGTGCTTGCTGCTTGAACGACTTACTTTCTCTGCTTTCTTTGCCTGATCACCCTGCTGACCCTGGTGTCTGACCCCCATGTAACCCCCACAGGATCCACTAACTTCACAGTGATCTGTAGGTATTCTCTAAAAGCACACACCAGCTCATGTTTGCTTTCAGGAGCTTTTATTGTCACTTCTGAGGCTTATTAATCAAGTGCATGAAATTTTGGCCCTGGTATTACTCTTCTCATATAATTCCTGAATCATCCAGAAACATCAGCATATTTTCTGCACACATATTTTGTTAGACTTTATCAATGTATGTATATTTTTTGCATGGTTTAAAATGTATAAAAAAGGCTTTCTAGGCATTTTGGTGTATTAGGTTGAGGAACTAATTTATAATTTTAATCCTGAAACTATGAACAATATAAAAAATAAGATGTTTATGATTCACAATTAGCTTAATTTTTGTGGAGTAAGCAGAAAAATCTGGAGATACAGTTGAATTATTCTGGAAGATCAGTGTCTGGATATGAAAAGGAGAATAATTTTAATGTGAATTAAATATGATTAATTTCCAGGCTCTCTCTCTCTATGTGTGTGTATTTGTATTGATGAGTAGAGTTTTTTTTAAGTATTTGATTCAATTTAATCCCAATCTACTTTAAATTTCCTCTTAATGGTAAAAGGTACTTTTCTCTAATGCTAAGAGCAATGGAAGGAACAAAAGTCTTTGATCAAGTCTGTGTGTGTGTGTGTGTGCTTTTGAGTTCCAGCTTCAACATGAGAACACCTATATCTTTTGTTGTTTATACAATTTGATTTATTCCTAATTGGTGGGGAGCTGCTATGGATGTTGGTGGCTTGGGCTTGTTTTATGGAGAAAATGGTTACCTAACATGTGCTGTTGTTTTTTAATGTGGGCACACATTTAAAATTCTTATGGCTCTCTCTCTCCTACCCCTACCTCGAAAAGCAAGATGCATTTAGCTCTGAGCTGAAGAAAGCTGTGGCTGAGGCAAGCGTCTCCTAGACTGCACAGGCATTAACATACACGGTCATTGTCTCTGCTGCTTCCCTCTGCAGCTTTCTATAATAAAACAAGCCGCATCAAATAGGCTAGGCTGTAATATTAGGTAAAATCTAATTTCAGTTTGGTTATCATATAGTGTTCATTTCCCTAAGGGAGGGACAAAAATTAAATTTGTAAGCTTAAGATTCCAGCTGAAGTAGTGGAAAGTATGAGCGGCTTCCCTGTGCCTTTTATTATTCACTTTATGAATTAGCTTTAGTTTACTTGTTTCGATCGGTGTCGACATATTTCTGAATACTATTAGCATAGCAATCAGGGCTGTTCTCAGGTTATTGAATGGTGTGTTGACTTCCGAAATAAATAGATATGCAGTGTGAAGGGCGAGCTGTCACTTTAGGAGAGCTTTCCTGATCTAAATTAAAAGGCACTTCTAATTGAAAACTATAATAGCAGAAGGGTTAGAAAGACAATGAAACTGCTCAGTCCCTTTCAATTTTCACAGGATTCTGTTAGTGAATGTTGGAGAAAAAGTAAAATGAAAATATTAAATTACAAATTGCAATTTAAGTAGCAATATTAAATTATATCTAAATAGCCATATTGCTGTGAAGCAATTTAGATGCTTGATTTAAAGACTCTCAGTGCTTTTGAGTTTTCACCATTATATTCTGATTTATCTGTTTTATCACTTAGCATATAATTCTGTATTTACACCAGCAAATATGTCTTTATTTATGACATAAGAAATCAGTCCTCAAAGACATTTCGTTTTGTACTTTGTGCTCTTCCAAGGTTGGCATTAGTTTTTGTGTGCCTCTTACCCTTTCTGAGGGGATTTGTCACGGGTAGGGTACCTCAGATTCAGGACAATTTTATAAAATCTGAGGTGATCAGTCACGAGTTGTCCAGGTAAAATATTTTCAGAAATTAATACCAGCAAATCAATTATGAAATTAAGTAATAGATGAAAATTTTAGCTCTTTCAATTACATGAATAGCTACCAACCGCTTGAGTCTATATATTTTGGTACTGGAAGGGTTAACAATTGAGGCCTGTCTATAGCTCATTTCTATAGTAACAGCAAGACTGAGACTTTTTATGGGCACCTAATAATTAGAAAGTGCTGGAAGGTATAACAATATAATGAATCAAAACTGATAGACTTGTGGGTTTCCATAGAAACATGTATAATTATGATAATCGGTCCCTGGCGTACCCTCAGAATCGTATACATTCAGTTAAATGCAATAAACATTAGGCACTATTTAGTGAGCTGTGATGCAGATTAACAGTGTGAGATACAGGGAAGCTATGAATAAAATTGCTGTACAGTTTATCTCAAACTAATTTCCCAGATTGCTTTAATAGATGTAGTGTGTGGATGTGAAAAATTGAAAGTGTATTTTTGTTAGTGGTAAAGCTAACAAAGATAATATTTCATAAAGTGGCTGGCTGATTGTTAATTTCAGCACAGATCAAAATGGACCATGGCATGTTATTCAGTGTGGGATCCCGGAGCCCTCAGAGTAAATGGCAGATTGAGTACCCCTTTGCTGATTTATTTAAAAAATAAATTATAACTCTTTTTATGGTTGTCCGTTTCTCTTTAACCTTTTCTTTCCCCTCATCTCCCTCCCCATTTTAGGAATAATTTTCACAGCCCTGTTATGAGGAGACAAAATGGCATAAGTGAATGTTCTCCCTAGATCTGATCCAGGAAAACGCAAGGATTCCTTCCAACTCCCTTGCACTCTTAATCTTTCCTGCTTCTAGGCTACAAATGTGTTAGGCCTCGGCACCCTCAGAGCCCCGTGAAACAGCCAGACTCCAAAAAAAGGTGGGGCAAAGACTGTGTGTACACTGTGTGCATGGTCGCGTGTGTGTGTGAGTGTGGAGAAGGCAATGTTTAAGGATGTTAAATATTATCTTATCAAATTTTTCCTGTTTCCTCACCGCGAAAGTGGCACACCAATTTGGAAGATGCTGGACAGCTCTGGGTTGAATGTAGGGGTTGGGATAAGGTTATGTGGGATGGAAGCGATATGGGAATCTTTGAACAGAGTGAGAGCAAGGGGAAGCAGAAGCTTCTAAGCTTTGTGTGTGTGCGTGTGCGCGCACTCGAGCGCGCCCGCACATCTATCAATATTGCCCTCCTCTGCCAATGCCCGTGATAACCTCTCAAGCACATTTCAAACAAGAGAAACGTGAGTTTTCCCTGAAGCGGGTGGGATGAGAAGGGTGATAAGGCGCTTGTGAGATCTGAGAGCCCTTGGCAGTGGAGAGGGTAGAGCTTCAGGATGAAATTACACAAATGTGCTGCATTATCTCTTGCACTAACTTTAAAAAATAAAATCAAAGCTTTTTTTGGGGGGGTGGTCGTGGGGAGGGCCATTTTCCCAGTCAGCTTCAGAGCAACGCTTAGATTTGACAGTGTAGCTGGATAAGTCTTTTCTCCTGACTTCTTCGAGCGGCCGCAGCTTTCGGCCCGGGGGTCCTTTTAGAGTCACATGGCGGTGTACATCAAGCCTTTCCTCTCTCTTTCCTGATTGTGCTACTTTCTAATGCTATAATGGAGCTCCACAAAAGCTTCTAGTTCCTGCCTGGCAGGAGCTGAAGTGTCCAGCGTGTGGGGGAGGGAGGTTGGCCTAACTTTCCAATTCCTCTTCCTGGCCCCCCTGCTTACCAAAGACCAACAGCTAAGCAGAGCTAGCTCAGAGGTGTTCATTGAATGACAACAGAAACGGTTAAAGGTTTTCTGAGTTCTTTTTTGTTTGTTTTTATGGGAGGCTTTTTTATTCCTCTTTGTCTCTCTGCCTCTCTTTCTCTCTCCCTTTCTCTTATATATAGGAAAATATATACTTTCTATATGTTTATATGCACACATACAGACATCACACACACAAATATATTAATAGGATTGCAAATAAAGCCATGAAATATAGCCTTTCTTCTTTGAAATTCATTTCACATGGTTTAACGTCTGTTTTAATCAAACTTCAGCATTCTTTTTTCTTCATAATTTGATCCAGAGACACACCTGGCATAGAACATTCACCAAAGCATTTATGGTGTTATTCCAGAATGTCTAAGACATTTTTTATAGCTCAGACAATACACTCCTATCTGAATGTATTAATGCATTATTCAAGAAATAGACAATAAAGATTTATTGAACAAGTACATATATGTTCACATATAACGTATCTCTATATTCATGCCATGATATTTGTGAGCACATGAACATGTATGAATGACAATTCAATCTGAGGTTACTACATGTTGCAAGACTTCTCAGTACTTGTTATGGTATATTATGAATCTGTAAAATCAGGTAGCATATGATTATAGTATTTTATCTCCACAAAAACCCTCTAATTTCTTTGTACAAAAATAAGATGATGCTTTTCTGCCTTCTGAAGACATCCTCCATACTGGTTGAATGAGAAGTTCATATTAATATCCTTGGCTACTATTGACTATATGTTTATTAAGTTTAGGGCAATATTAATTTTATATGCAAATATAACAGTACATATATAATCTATTCACATATATATTCATTTACAAATCCTTGGGTGTTGCTGTCACCTACTTTAGGAAGAAATGCTGGGGGCAGCTTTAAATAAAACAAATTTACAAATCGTTAATTCTTTATTTCAATAAATTTTATTGAGTCTTCACTATGGTATAAGCATTTTTTAGTGAAAAGAAATCATCATTGGTTAAAGTTTCTGCCCTCTGTAGATTATACAAGATTTCAAAAATGAAAGGCAAGTTTATTTGGTGCAAATGTTTTGAAAGTCATGCATTTTTGTAATGCACATATTCCTTTGCAGTTTTTAAGCTACTAAAATGTTTCATGTGCATGAATTTCAAATCACTTTTGCCTCAAAATGAACATATCTTTTAATGTTATTTCTACAAACTTTTTGAGGTACCTTTGTATTTTAATGGTAGAAATTAGAAACAAATGAATAAATATATAATAATCAATGATAAATGCTAGGAAATAAAATAAATGGGCAATCTGTAAGTAAAGCCCAGATAAACTAAGGAAATACTTAGACTTTGCTTGATCATACCGAAAATTAAGTGCCAGAATTCTAATGTGTATTGTACAATTCACCTGAATATTAAAACTGGTAGTACAGTATTTTAAAAAGGAAAAAGCAAAACTGACATCTGCTGAGTATCTAGCAGGTGCCTAATGCTATGTGACAGTTTTTGTTTTGGTTTCCCATCCCTCATTTACTGCTTATATCTGCCCTGAGAGGTAAACAGGTATTGCTATTTTCATTTTGCAGGGAAGGAAGCAGGAACTCAGAGTTGCTAGCCTCAGGTCACGCAACTGATAGACTGGGATTTAAACCCAGCTCTCCTCACTCGAAAGCCCAGACTCCATTATCAGCCTTGTGCCTATATATGCTAAGAACAAAGAATAATTAGCATCTTCAGCGCCACACAGAAATTTCCCCAGCTTTCGTTATGATTTCTTTGGTCCAAGAATTGTGTTTCTCTGGGGGAGGCAAGGAAGGATAACTTGACTGGACACAACCTAACCCAATCACACCCTGTTTTACTTTCTCCTCTGCACCACACACAGCTATTATTATAAGCTTCCTTATTCTAGCCCTCAGGGACTTGTAAGGTAGAAACCCTACCACGTGGCTGAATCTCGGCTGCTTATTTTTAGTTGAAGGCTGTTGCTTGAAGGATTCTTCTGCACTTTTCTCTTACACTGCACATTATGGCTTTAAAACCAAATTGGAGCTGTTCCACAAAATCTACAAAGACTTTTACTGTGTTGTGTTTTAAAAGAACCTGGTTCAATTATTTTGATTCTATTTACCAGTAAGAAATAGAGGTTGATGTGTTTTACATTTATTTACCAGTTGTTTGGTTTAATCGAATTCTCAGTATTTAACAATATTCCGGCAGAATTTCTATGGAGGATAATCTGGGACTTGTCTGTTTTTCAGGATTTTGGAAAGAAGAGGTGACAATCTCCAGCATCATTATCGATCCATCACATTTTTCTTTTTTTTAAATTTCTTTTTTAACTTTTATTCAGTAAATATAAATTTCCAAAGTACAGTTTATGGATTACAATGGCTTTCCCCCCATAATTTCCCTCCTACTTGCACCCCTCCCATCTCCCGCTCCCTCTCCCATTCCATTCACATCAAGATTCATTTTCAATTATCTTTATATACAGAAGATCGATTTAGTATATATTAAGTAAAGATTTCAACAGTTTGCACCCACACAGAAAGACAAAGTGTAAAATACTGTTTCATTACTAGTTATAGCATTACTTCACATTGGACAACACATTAAGGACAGATCCCACATGAGAAGTAAGTACACAGTGACTCCTGTTGTTGACTTAACAATTTGACACTCTTGTTAATGCCATCTCACTAGTCCAAGTGATCAAATTCAATTCACAATTGATCGCACTGATAGGTCTGAGAGTCAAAGGGATCACACAAACAAGACTAGTGTCTGCTGATACTAACTGATAGAATAAAAAAGGGAGAGAATGATCCAACATGGGAAGCAGGATACACAGCAGACTCATAGAATGGCAAATGTCCTAAATAGCTCTCTGGCCTCAGAATCAGCCCTTAAGGCATTTGGATATGGCTGAAGAGCCCATGAGAGTATTTTAGGCATGGAAAGCCAAGACACTCTGGCAAAGAAAAAAAGGCAACCTAAATGAAAGATCTCTGTGAGTGAGATCCCAGTGGAAAGAATGGGGTCATCAAAGAAAGAGGTGCCTTTCTCTGAAGGGAGGAGAGAACTTCCACTTTGACTATGACACTATCAGAATAAGACTGAAGTCGGCGAACTCAAAAGGCTTCCATGAGTTGCCTTGGCAACTCATGACTAGAGCCTAGGGAGATTACTGACGCCATAAACAAGAGTGTCAATCTGTTAAGTCAACAACAGGAGACACTGTGTATTTTTCTTTTTTTAAAGAGGAGGTATATGTGCATTTAAAATGAACAAAACAATTATACTATAAATGCACTGCTCATCTTCAGGCTCTGATGACTATTCACAGTACTGTTTATATATACTGTTTTATTTTCTTTAAATGATTAAAATTATCAATTAATCAGAAATGTTAAGGGCTCAAGTTATGGCACAGCAGAAAAATCTGCTGCCTGTGAGACTGGCATCCATATTGGAGTGCCAGTTTGATTCCTGGCTGCATCGCTTATCATCCAGCTGACTGCTAATGTGACTGGGAAGACAGCAAAAACATGGCCAGGGAGTTTTGGACCCTGCCATGGAGATCTAAATGGAATTGCAGGCTCCTGGCTTCCTTCTGGTCCTATTCTGGCTGTTGCTCTCATTTTAGGAGTGAATGACTAAATAGAAAATTTCTCTCTCTCTCTTTCTCTCTCTCTCTCTCTCTGTGTGTCTTCTCTCTCTGTCACTATCAAATATACAAACAAATAAATAAATCTTTAAAACTATAAAATGTAGCACAATTTAAACTTGTGCCCTGTACACTTATAGGAGCAGGAGAACTCTTCTTCCTTGGTGGTTTGTCTGAACAACACTAATGACTAATTTGTTGATAGAGTTAAAATTAACTAACTTTTTTGTATGTTTGATTTAGTACATTGTTTAATTTGGTGTGTGTCCTGATTACCTAAATGCTTTTGGAAAGGGTAAGCTTCTCCATAAAGGTGAGTAGCTTCAGGTGTATGTGTAGGTGTATGTGTGGAATAAATAGATTTTATTAAAAAAAGTCTTTTTTTGAATTTTTTTTCAGTTTTTCAATTTATTTACTAGAGGGAGAGAGGGAAAGAGAGAGAGAGAAAGAGAGAGAGAGAAACTCTCATCCACTCTTATTATTTACCAAATGTCTGCAATGGCCTGGGCTGAACTAAATCAAAGCTGTGACCCAGGAATTCAATGTGGAACTGACATGTGGGTAAGGGACAAAAGTAGTTGGATCATTACCGACTATTTCCTATGATTTGCACAAGCAGGTATTAGGAGACAGAGCTAGAAACTGAACACATGTCTCAAATGTAGAATGCAGGTATCTTACATGCTAGGCTAAATGGCTACCCTTCAAGAGAAATTCTGGGACTGGCTCTGTGGTGTAGTGGCTAAAGTCATTGTCTGCAATGCTGGCATCCCATATGGGCACCAGTTCAAGTACTGGCTGCTCCACATCCGACCCAGCTCTCTGCTATGGCCTGGGGAAGCAGGAGAAGATAGCCCAAGTCCTTATGCCCCTGAACACATGTGGGAAACCTGAGGACTCTCCTGGCTCCTGGCTTCTGATCGGCCCAGCTCTGGTTGTTACAGCCATTTGGAGAGTGAAACATTGGATGGAAGACCTTTCTCTCTCTCTCTTTGCCTCCCTCTAATTCTGCCCTTCAAATAAATAAATGAATCTTTAATAAAAAAGAAGAAATTCTGATCACAAGTTTTGTAACTAATTTTAATCATTTTTTATATGAGAAAGAGAAAAAGTATTTTTGCCCCTATTTTACTTGTGATTTCCTCTGTTGTCTTATTAAAACACATTTTGCTTTTATGTTGATTTTTAAAAATATTATTTATTTATTTATTTTAGAGGTAGAGTTACAGACACAGAGAGGGAAAGACAGAAAAGAAAAGTCTTTTATCCAATGGTTCTCTCCCTATATGGTAGCAATGGCTGGAACTGAGCAGATCTGAAGCCAAGAGCTTTTTCTGAGTCTCCCATGTGGGTACAGGGGCCCAAGCATTTGGTCCATCTTTCACTGCTTTCCCAGGCCAACAGCAGGGAGATGGATCAGAAGTGGAGCAGCCAGAACTCAAACTGGCACTCCTATGGGATGCTGAAGCCACAGGCTGAGGCATAGCCTATTTTGCCACAGAGCCAGCCCCAAAAGTCACATTTTCTTATGTCTATTTTTTCTATTTACAGAACTTGGGAACACAAAATTACTTAGAACATTTTCTATGAATACTCATGGATTCCAATAATCAGCATGAGTGTGCATATAGATATTTGTGATAATGGTTGGCCCTGTCAACAGTACTGGAATATTGAGGCCTTCAAGAGGTGTGGAGATAATAGGAGATTCTTAAAGTAGTGGCTATCTGCTACCTAACTTCAGAGACAAAGGCAGGGCCATTGGAGGAAGCTTTGAAGCCTAAAATTTGGGAGTATTTCTTTTAGTGGGATTTGGGATACTACTTGTGCGTCTTCTGTTCAGGTTGGAAATGCTCTATGCACCCAGTGAAAGTATAAATGAAGACTAATAAATATTTTTGACTCTTTTTGGGGGGTCATATCTGTGAAGTCAATCTGCCAGCCCTCACCATGTTAGATTTTTCTTTGTATGGGAGCAGAGGGTATGGTTTGATGAGGCCACCAGGATTGTTCTGTACACAGAGAGGACAGGCTTGGGTTACTTCCTTTGTAACAGCACTATTTTCCTTCAAAGACACAGGAGACTATTTGATTTATGACCTTTCTTCCTGTAAGGGTATGCATTAATTCAGTAATTTCTCATTAAGAGTACATTGCAAACATGTACTAAAGTCCACCACTCATTGGAATTTTTAGTGTTCATTGCTGGGCCCGTTATATCTCAGATATGTTATGTTAGGGATTTTCATCTGTCTCTAGGGACTGAAGTGTTATAGTGAGTTGTAGATTTACTGAGTGTCAGCCTTCCTGGCAGCCATATATGCATTTCATTTCCTCTGGTGATATGGCTATCCCCTGCAATGAATAAAAGCCAGTTAGAAGGATCCAAATCTGCTAAAAAGAGAACCAAAGTCTCTTGTCCATGTTTAATGGTGGTATTTTCTCTTTCTTTCTCTCCAGATTGCCATGAGTGTGTGTATAGCATGAGGAAAACATATTTGGAGTCTATAAATATTGACTCTCTGTCCCTTCCCAAGATTTAAGGTTCTGATTAAGGTGATAAGTTTGTCTTTGAGCCAAAGTGTTGGATGGTAATGCCTGGCCCTCTATAAATTGGATAGTATCTACAATGGCATATCTTGTTTATATCACGTTCCTTCATGAAGCTACTTCCATCAGTGAACCATTCAATATCTAGGTTCTTTAGCATATTAGTTAGTTTTTCTTTAGTTCATATTGTAGATAAGATCAACTGGAGTAGACCTGTCCTTTGTTGTCTACACAGAGTGAGCTAGTTTTTCCAGTATCTTCAGATGGTAGAAGTATAACTGGATTGACAATTTGGCATCCTTTGAGATTTATCTCTGATGAATCTAACAGGAAAGCCTGGTATTTAGGAAACCCACCCTCCTGCTAGCCATCAGTGTCCTTGAATTTCTGGACTCCCTTGTCCTTGTCATAACATTTGTACTTTAAGAGACTGCTCAAGGGGCTGTCATTGTAGCATATTGTATTAAGTTGATGCCTGCGACACCAGCATCCCATGAAGGTACCTATTTGAGTACCGGCTGCTCCACTTCCAAACCAACTCCCTACTAATGTTCCTGGGAAAGCAGCAGAAGATAGGCCAAGTACTTGAGCCTTTGTACCCATATGGGAGACTTGGATGGAGTTCTGGTGTCCTGAATTTGGCTTGGCCCAGTCCTGGTTGTTGTTGGACTTAGCATCTGCTTCATAGAAGTTTGAGGTCCCACTGCCAGTTAGAAGAGTTTCCTCTGAGTATGTGGAGCTCTCTGATAAAATGGCTGCCAAGTGAGACATGTTTTTCAGGAATGCTGGGTCTGTGTTAATATATATTTTAAGGTCTACAATAACCATCCCTGGAATAATGCTGGATTTTCTTCCATATGTTATATTGCCTCCATGTTTTTGTCATGATTTATGGGCTTGAACGTACATTTTGCTTATCACAGACTCTAAAGGCAATGCTATCATTTCAGTGCCGTGAATCTTCATGATTTATATGATCTATATGATAGTTTCCATTAGGGTTTGTTTGTAGGCATGCTGTGGCATGGTGTGGCATGTGTAGGCATGGTATATTGCTTGGACTGTTGAATGACCATGGAGTTTGTTTGTGCTTTGACCCAGATTTGCTATTTTTCCTCATGGATGCAACAATTGGATAGGACAAAGTGTCAGTCACTCCAAATCAAGTTAATAGCCAGAGTTAGAGCCTCGGATTCCTCAGTAAATTTGACAGTCTTCTGAAAACTTCCTTAGCTTTTGTTGATATTGATTTAAGTCAGTCATGGAAAAAAAGGACTGGCACTCTAATTGTCCCAGAATCTCTGTTAACCACCTCTCTCAGGGGATAGAGCTTATATGTTTACTTTACAACATGGTATCAGGTTGCATTGAGAGTGATTCCAGCCAGCCTTGTCTCCAGTAGAGCTTGACAGGATGGATCATAGGTTGTTGGTGGTGGGCTAAAAGGAAGTGAAAGAGAATTAGGGCTTCAGGGAAAGTGAGGGACTCACCACTGCTTTGGGAAGGTTCTGGCAACGAGACAAGCTGGGGTTGAAATAGTTGATCCTGGAATGGTGGAGGACCACTCAATAGTGGATCATCTACCACATCTATCTATTGTCCTTCTGACCTTGGTGTCTGTAGGAGAGTAGAGGCATTATAGAGCCCACAGCATTGTTTAAGTATGGGATTATGAAAGACTGCTAGGAAGGCATGAATATTACAAATTTCTGACATTTTGGCTGTCTGTTACATAAAAGGTTAAGTTGAAGACAGTATTAAGGTTGAAGGTATCATTTGGTGGCCAGCTTTCTTTGTCCTCTACCTTATATTCTGGCCAGACAGTATTGCAATAGAAAATAAGCTTTTTATTGTGTATTAATCTAGTTTAAAGGTTTACCAAATTTTAAAGAGGCAACTCAGGGGTGGATATATAAGGAAGGACAGGGAGTTACTAATGTTTGAAAGGTCCCTTTGTGACCCTGGGAAAATACAAGGAACATAGGAAAAAGAATGGTCATAGCTGTTTGGGAATCTGTCCAGTGGACTGTATTCACTCTGGCATCCAAGGATCTCAACCACATTTTTTGTTGCCTCAGGTATTCTGGGGTCACCTTGTGGATTGATGCAGATCTAAAATCCTGGATCCTGAATGTGGTCAATGGTGCTACATGTGTCCTCAGGCCTTTTAATTTTGCCTATGCATTTGTGTCATTTGAGGCATTCCTTGAAGGGGCGGTTGTGAGATTGGACGTGATAGGTCTTATGCCTCATTTTTAACATTTTAGCAAGATGATATCCTGCTTAATGCCTTAGGTCAAGCCAGTAGAGGTTTGATATGACTGTTAAACTACTCCTAAAAGTTGAAGGTAGAGCAATGACTATTACAGTGTTGGTGTCTCATACTGGAGTGACAGCTTGAATCTGTGCTGTTCTGATTCCAATCTTGCTCCCTCCTAATGCAATTGGGAAGGCAGCAAAAGATGCCCCGTGTGTTTGGTCCCCTGCCACCCATGTGAGAGACCCAGATGGAGTTCTTGGCTTCTGACTTCTGTATAGCCTAGACCTGGCTGTTGTGTTCGTTTGGGGAATAAACCAGCAAATGCAAGGTTCTCTCTCTTTCTCTCTCTCTTTCTCTTTCAGTCTCTTTCCTGTGTGTCTGTCTGTCTCTGTCATTCTACCTTTCAAATAAATAAGTAAATATTTTTTAAAAATCCTGAAAGTTATCAGTTGAAGGGAGCATAAAAGCTCCTTCTTTTCAAGGAATATGGAAGAATTCTTAAATGAATATTCCTCAAAGTACTTGTCAGTCATGCCCCAGGAGCACGTTCTGACCCCTAATTCTGAGTGTTGCAATGGGAGATGACAAAACTGTAATAACAAATGATGTAGAAAACAACCACAGATTACATGGAGATGGAAGGTATTAGGGCCATAGATCTGTTGGAGTCAGGAATGTGATGATGGTCATATGCCAAAAGGTTTTTCCACAGAGACAACCAGGATGCTCAAGGTCAGAGAAGGACAAAATTTAGTTGCAATATGTAGACAGAAACTTATTGCCTGGGGACCAAATACCTCATCGGTATATATCTAATAGGGAACTCATCCTAAAGAAACAAAAAAGCTGGAGGTTTAAAAGGTGTACATGAGGGGCCAGTGCTGTGGCTTAGCAGGTAAAGCCACCATCTGCAGTGCAGACATCCATGTGGGTGCCAGTTTGAGTCCCAGCTTTTCCACTTCCGATCCAGCTCTCTGCTATGACCTGGGAAAGCAGTTGAGGATGGCCCAACTCCCTGGGCTCCTGTAACTGTATGGGAGAACTGAAAGAAGCCAGGAGCCAGGAGCTTCTTCTGGTTGCCCAGGCGGGTGCAGGGCCCAAGGACTTGAGCCATCCTCTGCTGCTTTCCCAGACCATAGCAGAGAGCTGGACGGAAATGGAGCAGCCAAGATGTGAACTAGTGCCCATATGGGATGCTGGCCCTGCAGGTGGTGGCTTTACCTGATACACCACAGCGCTGGCCCTTATAATGATCTTATGCTTAGCTAAAGGTCATCATGGGGACACAGATAGTGGCCATGTTGGTTATATCTGGCAAATGTCCCTGCTTTGTCATGGTTTTGTAGAAGATGCAATTTTCTCCTGCACAGAAAGAAAGGATGGTTTGGGTATTACAGGTGAGGTTGCAGTGTAGACAGGACCACAGGGAGGAGAAGGTAATCTCATTTCCTCTTTGCTAGCTACCTCCTTACCTGAATCAATTTGATAAATAAAAGTGCTGTTGTTTATGAGATAGAGATCTAACATAGACCTTTCTGTGTTAGGCTAAGTTTGGTTAATCTGGATCAAAACACTACTAGTTCATCAACTCTTGTTTAGTAAGTCCTACTGATAATAATTTCGTCAATGGCAGCGATGGTGGTTTAACATTATTAGGATTAAGTTAGATGTAAACACCAATTGAATCTTGTTCTCTAGTTGAAGACTAAATGCTCCTATTCCCACATATTACTCCCAATGACACATACATAGCCCGCAATCTACAGTTCATTTCTGAAAAAGTGTTAGAAAATGGCCATTCATGTAACTCAAATATCTTCCAATATGCTGACTAAACAATGACACATCTGTTCAGGGGAATGTTATTCAACCATCAAAATATGTGTTATTCAAACATAGCTGATATCTTCATCATCATATATGATGTTAAATTAAAAGAATATATTAAAACAGGATATAGAGTATTATTTCACATATGAATTAAGTAAAGAAAACATCTGGACCAAAACACCCACACATATGAATACTAGACTTATGAGGATTTTTTTATTTTTCAAAGTTTTACTTATGTTTTTTAGATTCCCACATAATCAGCCATCACATCTTCAATAAAATAGAATTTTAAAATCAATAAAACTATTTTCTATATTATAGTATTAACCGTACACATAAACATAGGGAACTTCAAAATTTCATGAATAACGAAATGAAAAGATAAATATGTTTTGGTATAATTTATTTAAAATGATATGTATAATTTCTTCACAATATACATCTCCAAGAATTTTTCAGATTACCTTTATGTATGTGCAAGAAAAATAAAAGGTGATATATTAACAATTTTATCCCTAGATTGTGAGATTATGTTTGTTTTTCTTCTTTAAACTTTTCTGTATGCTCTCAGTCTTCTCTCATATAACTTTTTAAAAATATCTTTAAATATTTATTTATTTTTTTATTTAGTAAATATAAATTTCCAAAGTACAGTTTATGGATTACAATGGCTTGCCCCCCCCCATAATTTCCCTCCCACTCGCACCCCCCCATCTCCCGCTCCCTCTCCCATTCCATTCACATCAAGATTCATTTTCAATTATCTTTATATACAGAAGATCCATTTAGTATATATTAAGTAAAGATTTCAAAGATTTATTTATTATTTCCCTCCTCAAATGGCCTGGACAAGGCTGAAACTAAGATAGAAGCTCCATCCCGGACTTCATGTGGGTGGCAGAGGCTCAAGCATTTGGGCTTTCATGCACTGCCTTCCCAGGCACATTAGCAGGGAGCTGGGTTGGAAGCAGAGTAGCTAGGACTCAAACATCCCCTATATGGGATGCTGGCATCGCAGGCAGTGGCTTAATCTGCTGTACCACAATGCAGGTCCCATGTACGACTTTTATAACTAGAAAAAAGATAGTTCTCAAAAGCAAAAAGAAAATGACTTATTTCTCATCAGTCAGTACAAACAATGTGTCCCAATAAGATTAGATTGTGATGATCTGCCTAATGATCTCCTAATCAAAGACTGTGTGATATTTATGTTTTAAATAGTATGTTACCATTAGGCCAAAAGGCAATTTTGTACAGTTCCCTAATCCTGTTGACAGTTGTATTTGTACAAGTATTTATTATTTCCCAATTGTTAGAACTATGATAGAGTAAATTAAATTTCTCAAACACTGTCAGGACTCTCGTTTCCCTTACTGCAGGGGCTCTGGCTTCCTTTGTGTGTGTCTTTGCTTCTTTTTCCCATTTGTTGGTGCCATTGGTCATCCTGGCAGGCGCTTGTTTCTAATCATAGCTCCTGATGTTAGATGCAGTTACTAACTTGGAGAACTACCTTTTTTTTTTTTTCTTTTTCTTTTCTTTTTTTTTTTTTTTAAGTAGAGAAGACTTTATTTTAGGGAGGACAGAATGGCAGAAGGAGTGGGGAGTAAAGAGAGTGGGGTTGAGGCTGCCTGGACACAGGGTAGGGGTTTGAAGTCAGTTTTCATTCTGAGCAGCAGGTGAAGTCTCTTCTTAAGTTGCTTGTTGAGGGAGATGCAGAGCACCACATGGGCCTTGTTAAGATGGGTTGGAGAATGCAGAAAGGTTCCTAGGTTTTTGAACTGCAAACTCTAGTTTCTGCTCTATGTCATTGAAAAGTTATTTGAAAACCACTCCACTCAACACAGAAAATAAAACAATTAACATGAGCAGACAGAACCAACTGAAAAGTAAAGAAAGAAAAATGGGTCTGACTTTAAAAGTCTGAGCCAGAAAGAGAACAATGATTCATGAACTAATCCCAGTATTCTAACCGTGTGATAAGATCATTAGTCACTTTTTCAATTCTTCTGAATTTGGATATAGTAAATCTTTGCACCACTTTTTTTTTTTAGTACAGCCTTGAAATAATTGTTTTTTAAAAAGCTAAAATCAGATAAAAGGTAGCATTTGGTCTAGCAATTGTTTTGACATACTGTGGAGCCCTTTGCTCACACATCTGAAAACAAACAAACACATAAACAGACAAATGAAAACCAACAAGGAATGAATAGAGCACTTGAGAACAATAGCCAAATCTTTTTTGATAGTAGTTACAGAGAATAATTAAATTAGTTACCTTATAGATTGTTAGGGTAGACACAAGTTTTTTTTTTTTTTTTTTAAAAAAACTTCCTCCTGAAAACCACAAGCATCTCTATTTTATAAAAAAAGTGTTGTTTTTATCTATGTTTTCCAATTGCAAGACACAAGAAAATTAGTATTGTTATGTTACTCCCTTTTCCCTATAATTTCTGACGAAAGTCATTGAACAGTGGAGAATGAGTTCAAAAGGGAAGTTAATGTCAAGTTTATCCCACAGAAAACTGAGTACTTCTCTAAGCATTTCAATTTATAAAAGGACTTCAAAAAGTTTGCAAAGGTGGATTTAAAACACAGGTTTATTTTTTGCAAAAAAAACATTTGAAATCCACATCTAGTGTTTTATAAAATGCATTTTGCATAAACTTTTTGAAGACCTCTTGTACTTTTGTTACTGTAGTTCTTACTTGTGCTCAGACCAGAGGACATACCTGCTTAATAATACAGCAAAATCTATTCTACTTAATTTCTATCAAGTATGACAATTCTAATTCTTGTCTTATTTGGTAATTAACAACTGGTGGCTGGCTTTAAGCTACCATCCTACTCCCCCAACCCTGTGGCTGTAGAGAAAAAGGGATACACTATTTGGTGGACATTTCCCATTTTAACACCTAGAAAGGCCTTATTGTACTGGCAAGAGATGTTAATAGAGACCTAAGGAATCTAAACTTCTGCTTTACAAAGTTATTTCTTCTTCTGTTTTTTTAAATTAAGATTTATTTAATTATTTGAAAGAGTAATGGGGGGGTGGGGAGAGGAAGAGGGAGAGAGAGGAGGGAGAAAATTTCCATCACTAGTTCACGCTCCAAACGGCCACAAATGCCTGGGCTGGTCCAGGCCAAAGTCAGCAGCCTAGACCTTGATCTGAATCTCCCACATGGGTGGCAGGGGGCCAAGTACTTGGGCTGTTTTCTGTTGCTTTCTCAGGTGCATTAGCAGGGAACTAAATTGGAAGTGGAGCAGCTAGGACTCAAATTGGTGCTCACATGGGTTGCAGGCATTATAGGCGGTGGCCTAACATACTAAGCTATAACACTGGCCATGCAAAGTTATTTATTTACATATTTATATAAGGATTTTTTTTTTGCCTGCTGACTAAAAGTATAAAGCTTTATGAAAACTTTTCTCTTTCCAATTACCCCAAATTAGTGTTTTTGTATTTTCAAAACATACTTTTTGGTCCTTTCCATTCTTCTTGCTCTCCTAAGTCTTCACTTCTTATATGAGAAGCAAGAGTCTAGGGCTACCACCCTAATCAAGTCAAGTAACACAATACTACTGACACTACCATTGCTTATAATAATAAGCATGACCATAATAATGATAACAATACTTAATAACTGTGATGGGCCAGGTTCCAAGAGCTTTAGATACGTGCAACACCGGTCCTCACATGAAACCTATGAAAGAGGTCCTGTTATTCCTGACTTTCTATCAAGGATGCTGAGGACCAGAGAGGTTAAAATTAAAACCTAGCAAATGGCAAATCTGCAATATGAACCATACACTCAGGTTCTTGAATCAATGCTTTCCATAATTACTGCCACCTCTCAAGGTTAAAGTCTCAAATGCAGTGCATAATAACTGTGAATTGGATCTAATTATCCACATTATTATATGTAAAATCTGCAATACCTGTAATCTCAGATTTTTAAGGTCTTTCTATGTGTGGCTTTGAATTCTCATTTACAAATTTGATCTTGGAGTGGCTTCTTCAGCTTCCTTTTTTTGCTGACTATAGTGAATAAGGCTTTTGCCACTTATGGAAGCAAAGATTAGTTTCTTCTGCTTTTTATATTATAGAACAAGAAATAGGGAAATAGATGACATGTAAACATATCCAGTGTCTTGCTCCAACAGTTCCATTTATGAATATCCATTTACATTTTGTTTCATTTAATCCCTTCAGCAAACACATTTTGAATATTTCTCTTAAAGTCCTCACACAGCAGTGACTCAACTTCTGTGGATTTCTCCCTTTAAAATACAACAAATCTGCTGTGAATGCCTAGACTGAGAGGAGCATGAAGTCACAATATTTATCATTGTTTATTACTGCTACATGGAGTCACATTGTGGACTACATTGTCTGAGAGACAATGATCTACCCAGCGAAGATGTCATAGTGCTTCATCTATGCCAGCTCCGAAGAGTGCCCACCTTCCCATTCGCTCAGGTTCACACTCATAGACTCAGCCATTGTTCCTCACCCTGCAGCCACTGAACCAAACTGGCTAGGGCAGTAGAAGTTTCTAGAATCTAACATGCACAGTAGCAAATATATACAAAACTTTCCAATGGACACAATATTTTTGCAGAGAGAGTAGGAAAATTAACCTAGATTCTTCTTTTGTGCAAGATTATTTTATTTGTTTAATTTGAATTTTTTAAATGTATATAAGGTGAGCAAATTTTATGTATTTCATATGTACAGATTCAGGAATATATAGATACTTCCCATCCTCTCCTCCCTCTTGCCTATGCTCCCACCCTCCCTCCTCCTTCCTTTCTTATTTTTTCTTTTAATTTTTATAATGACATACTTTTAGTTTATTATATAATTATAAGATTACCCCTGCACTAAGTAAAGAATTAAACAAATAGTAAGAAAAAAAAAACATTGTTCCTCAACAATAGAGACAAGGGCTGTAAATAATTATCAAATTTCAAAATGTCCATTTCATTCATATATATTACATGTTTTTTGTATTCTTATTAGTTACCACAGATCAAGGAAAACATATGATATTTGTCTTTTTGGGACTGGAGTATTGTGCTAAGCATATTTTGTTGCAAAAGACAGGATTTCATTCTTCTTTATGGCTGAGTAGTATTCCATAATGTCTATATACCACATTTTCTTTATCGAGTCATTGATTGATGGACATCTGTGTTGATTCCATATCTTAGCTATTGTGAATTGATCTTCAATAAATATGGAAGCACATATAATTCTTCCATGTGCTGATTTCATTTCATTTGGGGAAATTTCCTCTAGTGGAATGGTTGGGTCATATGGTAGACCCTAATACATTGTTGGTGGGAATGTAAATTAGTAAAGCCATTGTGGAAGACAGTGAGGAGATTCCTCAGAAATCTGAAAAATAGATGATTTTATTTTTGGAGTTCTATTGCTCTTCCATACCAGTGGACTATTTGTGGCATATCTGTGACCATCCCAGTAGGTTCCTTTGTATCTGAAGGCTCTTGAGTATCTAATACAAACTGACCACAGTCTACAGCTCTACTCAAAAGGAAGGGAGACATTTTGGTAATGGTGTTACATAAAAAGCTCTGAAATTGATTTCATTGTTCTTTTAATACTAGGGATAAGGATTTAGCCCTTATATTTACACATTTAGGGGAAAAAAGCAAATAAAGGAAACTCTCTATAATTCCATTCCAAGAGATTAGAGATCTCCTTTCTTAAGCCCAAGATCAGCCAGCATCTCAGCTTTGCACTTTAGGTGGATTTTATTTGAGTTCTGTTTAGATTAGACATCCAAATCCCAGCCTTTATGATAAAATATGAAATAGTGTGAAGAGAGATATACAATAGATGCACCCAAAAAGGAAGTGGACTTACATATCTGTCATACTTCTAACAGTGTGCAGGATATTGTCCTCAGTGATCATATGCAAGATATTGTTCTATGTACTGATGTGTGTCACAAAGTATCCCACCAGGAACGGAGGTTGTGTATGTGCTTGCACATTTGTACACAGGTGTGTATGATTTTGCTATAGCAAGAGAATAGCCCAAGTCACTTTTTGGTTGTTGTGGTAAGAAGAAAAAATACAATTCCCCTGGACATGAGTATAGCCACTCTTTGATAGGAGTGCTGGCAGTCCTTCTGTCTAAGGTTCGGCTAAAATCATACCTTTACAATAATAGTTTTTAAAGGAAGTCTGTTTGATAAAGGGAAGTTGTTAGCGCTCTGGCTCTACAAAATGGTAGGTGCCTGAAGGAGCCTTGACCTTATCCTCTGAGACCAACTCCCTGCGCCAAAGGAAGCTGTGCAAAACAAGAAGAAACACCAGGATCTACTTCATGCTGTCTTCTAGGCTTGCTCTAGAGGCTGGTTGTTGCTCTGCTACCAGTAATTAGTATTGTCCAAGACGTTCTCTTGTTTAACAAGTTAGTGGCACCAATTTGTACAGAAAGCCTTTTGATTATAAACACACATATAATGGTGTATAAAAGATATAGTGAGTAGCTTTAACTTAAAGTTTAATTTATCAACTTTTAAACTTAAAATAAATTAAACTTTCCCACTGTGCTTCAGATTTTGAGGTACCATCCTCAGGATCACCCCAAGAGTTTACCCTAGGCTATGGGAGGTGATACTCTCAACCCAAGTCAAGAAATCAGAAGCAGCAAAGTTCTTTCATGCTTCTGACTTTCATTTAGAGAAAACTTGTTTTGATAATTCTTGTAATATATGCTTCCTTCTAGACAATTAAAAACTGATACTACTGTAGTTGGGGCTTTACTGCATTTTCATCTCTCTTTCTCTCTCTCTCTCTCTCTCTCTCTCTCTCTCTCTCTCTCTTTTTGACAGGCAGAGTGGACAGTGAGAGAGAGAGACAGAGAGAAAGGTCTTCCTTTTTGCCGTTGGTTCACCCTCCAATAGCCGCTGCGGCCGGCGCACTGCAGCCAGTGCACCACGCTGATCCGAAGGCAGGAGCCAGGTGCTTCTCCTGGTCTCCCATGTGGGTGCAGGGCCCAAGGACTTGGGCCATCCTCCACTGCACTCCCTGCCCATAGCAGAGAGCTGGCCTGGAAGAGGGGCAACTGGGACAGAATCCGGCGCCCTGACTGGGACTAGAACCTGGTGTGCCAGAGCCGCAAGGCGGAGGATTAGCCTATTGAGCCGTGGCGCCTGCCCATCTCTCTCTTTTTTTGAGAGGGAAATTTACTAAAGACAGAATGTCCCAGATGAATATTTGTATGTTTTGGATAATACCTTGTAACAAGCTGTAAGAGGTACAGTAAGATGAATTCCATGTAAGAATACAAAGGCAATGGGAAGAGAGTAGGTGATCCATTTCAATCTAGGGAATATTCTGAAGCAATTCTTATAGAATATGACAGCTGTGGGTGGATGGGTAGGGGATAGGTAGATTCTCCTGCAAGCAGTGAATGAGATCCTCTTGAGTGGCAGAACAGGAGGTATGTGCAGGAAGGTGAGTTAAAGAAGACAATTCAAATTCAAGAAACAAGCAATAAGCAGGAAGTCACAGGAAAAAAGAATCCTCTAAATATAATGAAACATAATTTTTTTTGCCTTGGGAATTTTAGAGCTTGAAATTAAAATTTCTGGTGTTTTTCTCCCTTACTTTAAGTAGTGTTAAATAACAGGAAATTCACTGTTGTAATACACCCTTAAGCCATTTAGATAGCTTATGCATAAACTATTCACTGTTTAAATCTCAAGGTTAGATTTTTATAGATATTTGTAGAAGGTTCTTAGTAGGTTACAGTCAAAACATTATATGTTTGAGTTTCCAATATTATTTCAAATGTAATTCAAAACACAAACAGTACTGAGAAGTGGAAGAAAGAAAAAACAAGGAGATACTGAGTGACAGAGAATTAGAGCCCGCTACCTGCCTGTCTCTATGAGCAAGGAGGAAAACAAATGGAGGGGAAGAGAAACAAAGGAGAAGGAAAACCAAGAGGGCAAGCAGGGGAGGGGAGAAGGAAGAAGAGAAATAAAACAAGATAAAGTTCATTTCTCTGTTTCTACAAACAGGGTTACAGCAGGATGTAGGTAAAACCCTGCAATTGGGCTACATATGTGACTTTGGAAGGGTTCAGTGCTATACTACACATCCCCAAGTTCTCAGTGGCTTCAGGCAGTGAAGATTAATTACTCTCTCACATCACAACCCCTGTGGACTGGAAGGATCTACTGCGAACAAGGTGCTCAGGGACTTTTCATCTTATGCGGCTACCCTTTGCTTACTGCAACAGAGAACAGCACAGTGAAGCTCCCATAAAGGTGATCCTAGAAGGGGTAAAAGTCAGCTCAGCCCACATCCCCAGAGTTCTAGGATGCCTACCTAACCGTCAACAGGCTGGACTATGTTGTTCAGCTTTGTGTTCAGGAAATGGGAAGAGATTTGATGAGCATGTATCCAGTTTCTGTCACAGTAAAGTCATTTCAGCTTACAGAGAGCAGAAGAGTGGCTCTACTTTCCACAGCAGCTGAAATTTCTTTTGTTTAACATTTTTAGACCCCATTTTTTTTATAAATGCCCATACCCAATGAATTAAGGTTAAGCATGGCTAAGAAGCTGCTTTGATTTCTCCCCAGGCTTGTTGCTGTGCAATAGTGTACTGCCTGCCCCAGCCCTGTAGATCCCTTTTCCCTAAAAATTCCTAGTGGGCCCCCACGCTATGTCACCATCCAAGGAAAGACTGGGAATCTTCTCACAGTGACAGCATAAAATAGGTGAAGTATTTCTTTTCCGGTTCAGTGTTCTGTACAGGTTATTCTGTATTCTGCACAATAAACAAATTATTTTTTCTGCTTATATTTTGTCATTATCTTGCCTTTTGATTTTGATACCTTACAAATGATTTCCCATCCTTACACAGGTATATAAATATGTTTTTGGGAAAATTTCATATTTTTCTTCTTTAAGTACTTTTCCTTAATTCCAAATCATTTAATAACACTAAAAGAAAACCAAATGTGATGCTTTGGTACTTCACATCAAAAGTTACACTTCTATAGTCTTATAATTGTAGGAGAGAAAAGAGAATGCATTTACCAGAGTAAATTCAGCTTTTGTATAAAAGAAATCTATGGTAGAACTATAATTATTATAATGGTGTAGTAAATATACAGATTGCAACATGCAGCTATTTTTCAGTATGGTTATTATAGTGTTGCTATTACTAGAACCAATTTACTATAGTTTTACTAGGCAAAATATTAGTTACTGTATTTTTGTGTAATAACTATGGTTTGTTGTGGTTTTATGACAAAACTAGAATGCTATTATAACAGATTTTATGATGTTGTACTTATAAGTGGTAGAGAGGGATTTTCAGCTTGTTTTCTATTGTGGCTTTGCACTTACAGTGTGGTCTATTGTGTGTTACTTGAGCTTCCTTCATCTTTGTTTTCCATTGTTAAAAAGGAAATCACCATTTAAAAAAAAGGCCTATTAAAAATGAAAAGTCCAGTCCTAATTAATTGAATTTAGATTCACTTCATAGATTAATTGAATTGAAGTATTAGCCATCTTCTATTGAGTATATGTCAGGATAATTTCCTTTAGTATCAGTAAACCAAGTATTCATAATAAAGAATATGTCTACTCTCAAACTTTAAATATTGAAAAGTGGACCAAGTCCAAGAAGGCCTTTGTCCTCATTCAACTTTTGTTACAAACTTTTTGCCCAATCTGATCTCTTCAAGCTTCAGTTTCTTCCCCTTTTATGTCAGGAGTTGAATTAATCACCTGATTGTTCTAAGCTTTCATGTTTCTGTGCATCTCAGACTAAGATAAAGCTATACCTGAAATCATTATACTACCTACCACCCGTTTCAAGGTACTGCTCCTTTAAAATGCTCCCAAATCAAATAGCACTAGTAAAAATATATTGTCGAGTATTATACAGTATGCAACAATCTGCATTTTCTTAATATTCTTGAACTCGTCCATGACTATATTGCCTCCTGCAAAGGAGTTACTTATCTTAGGCATACATTACATACATTGACTTTTATTTTGCATATTAACAAATTATCACCCTAAAAAAATAAATACAGAAGTAGGCTACTACAAACCAATAATACTCCATTCTTCCTCCTTTGTTTTCACCTGTTTTCTATTGCTGTAAATGGATAGCAGAACGTGTGTGACTTATAAAGAATAGAGGTTTATTTATCTCACAGTTCTGGAGACTGAGAAGTCCAAAAGCACGAGGCCAGCATCTGCACAGCAGCTGGCAAGGGCCTCTCTGCTCAGTCAAGACATAGCAAGGGCATCCCTTGGTGAGATGGAGAAAGTGCCTGGGAGCCCTTGCTTCTACAACAAAGCCACTCCCTTGATAATTCCTTAATTCACTAATCCATGAATGACAGTGCTCTCTTGACCCAATAGCCTCCCAAATGCACCACTTCTAAGTACCATGAACATGTGAATTTGGGGAGTAAGTTTCCAACAGATCAATTCTGAGGAATAAATATTCAAACCATAAAATCCTCTGAGATTTGAGACCATTACAAGGACAGAATTGAAGAGAAGAGAGGGAAAGAAATAAAAGTATCAGCTATATTACCAAAATTTTTATTGGAGAAGTGGTTTATTTTCATGGCCAAAGCCACATAATATTCATAATTGAAAACAAAGCAATACAAAACAAAACTCTTCATTCCCCAGGCCTGGTCTCTGACAGAGCTGTACAGATTCCCTGGCAAGTCAGGTACTTCCCATCCAGTAGGTAGATGCATAAGAACATCTAGGAGATAGTCTGTTCTACACAGGTTCAGGACCTGTGCCAGGAATGCTTAGGTACTTTTTTCAAATTAATAAATTAAGGAAAGGAGGAATTAAGTAAAAAAGGGTATTTCAGGAAGGACTAAGAAAGGGACAATCCATTTGAAAAAAAATCTATGGAAAGAAAAAAATATTCTTAGAGTCAGACTACGGTTTGAATTCTCTACCTTTACCCCTACTAGCTGTGTGATCCTCGACATGCTACTCAACACTACTTATTTTCTTTTATTAAGTGAGGGTAAAAGTGTTGGTTTCCTTACAAAGTACAAATGTAGCTTTGCAAATGAAACTTTCCATTTTTCCATCCTTGGTATCCAAGAAGGTTGCACTTCACAGATCATGTGACTTCATTCTGACCAATTAAATATTGGCATAAATGAAGATTGCCATTTAAATGCTTGTCCTGTCCGGCACACTTTTCTACATTCTTTATTTCCGTGTGCCTCAACCAGATACAAAGAATCAAACAAAGAAACTGGAATTTCCACGAGAAGAGATGACAGAACTATGAGAATTTGAAAACACGGGTCCCTGAATGCGTCAGTATGATGTGACTTCCTTAACCCTGCCATGTTGATGTGTATGGGACCACAATGTGAGCAAGAAAAAATTATTGATTACATTAAACTCACTAAGGCTTTTGAGCTACTGACCACAAACCGCATATCTTGATCATGGAGATGAAATGCAGCAACCATCAGAAAATTTTGAGTACAGTAATACTTAGCCCTCAGAAGGGCTACATGTGGTTCGGTTTCTTCCAACTCTTTGCTACCAAATAGTGTATTAACTTAGCACCAATTAGTAAGAAAAGGCAAAACATAACAAATAAGGTCAGAGAAGAAGGACACTCTTTATCAAGATATTTTATTTGATTGCCTCAGACAAGCAATGAATAAATAAGAATCATCTAGGCAGTGACTAAAAATTAATAGCAACAATAAAAAATCTTCTAATTCAACACTTTCAACTATGGTACTTTCAAGTAAAACTAATTGTTTGCTAGTTATAACATGTTTTAGGCTTGTTCTAGAAACAACCAAAATTTTTTTGAGATGAAGATAAATTTAACTGCCATTATATGAAAGTTACTGACCTTATTCCAGTATATTCAGATTTTCTGAAATGCCTCTCATTTGTTTTCTTTGGATAAGCCACATATAAAGCCTTTTTTAAAAAAGATTTATTTATTTATTTGAAACTCGGAGTTACACACAGAGAGAAGGAGAGCTAGAGAGAGAGAGAGAGAGAGAGGTCTTCCATCCACTGGTTCACTCCCGAGTTGGCTGCAATGGCTGGAGCTTCCTCTGTGCCTTCCCATGCAGATGCAGGGGCCCAAAGACTTGGGTTGTCTTCTACTGATTTCCTAGGGCATAGCAGAGAGCTGGGTTGGAAGTGGAGCAGCCAGGACTTGAACCGGTGCCCATATGGGACGCCAGCACTGCAGGTGGTGGTGGCTTTACCTGCAATGCCACAGCGCTGGCCCCAAGGCAGTTTGTTCTACTCCATAATTCTAAGTGTTTTAATAATAATCCAACTTTGTAGCATGATTCATAAAGATTTTTATCAAGTGGAATATGTTACCCAAAAGAATATTTGTCATAACATACAGATAATATTTGTTTATTTTCATAGAAGGGAAACCAGAGAAAAATAGCATACGATAAATAGGGGTCGATACTGGACAGAAATGAAAAAAACTGAACAAAGTAAAAGAGACCACAGACTAACAGCATAATAATTGATAGGTAAAATATAATCAGAAAATGGTACTTAATATCTTGTTTAAAGTTAGGACCATTTATCTTCCTTTTAGAGGTTTATATATAGAATCTCAGCTTTATATAGTAATGAACTAGAGTATTCATTAGTTTACCTAAGAAATAAAGCTTAACTACTTTTGAATGTATTGTTAATGGCATGCTTTCTAGTGATTTTGATAAAAATATGTTGTGATAACCTTGGTTCACTAAGATGATTTTATTTGGCTTAGCAACATATTTCGTCATGTGTCTACTTGTGCAGGGAAAACTGTAAATGCAGTCTCAAGACATACTGTTTAAGTTTATTTTGTTTTTAATGAATATCTCATAGGCACTACATTCTTAGTTCTATGAGAACAAGGAGAAAATTTGCCTTCTTTGCTGTTGTATCTCGAGTCATTAGTGCATAGAGAACATGAAGCAAGTATAGATAAAAGAATAAGTGTGGGATTTTTATCTAAGAGGGTAGTGTAATTTAATTTTTAAATTTATAGCATTTGTGTTCAAGATCCCATCTTCCCTTCAGTGTACAGGGTGGTTAGGGATGGATAGATGGTAGGGAAAATTGCTAGGAAGAATTAGCTATTCAGAAATATAGCACCTAAAGCTTTTAATAAGATTGAGTCAGTGGAGAAACAGAAGAGGATGCAAACTCAGGATGAATAGAGGATGAATGAATGAAAGGGACAAACAGACAACAGTCTTCAGGTTCTAGTTAACAGGCTGGTAGTCCGCAATGCTATTGAAAACAATCAGGAAAACTAAGAAATGAAGCCAAGAAATTGGAAGGGGTAGACAAAAATCCTACTTATTATCCATGTTATGTTTTGTGTAGTTAGAGATTAATAATAGCAATGGAAATAAGAGTCAAGAATTTAGAAAAGAGATTGAGGATGTAGATTTGGGAACAAAGAATAGTGTCCATAGACACATACTTCATGTGGCTGCTAAGTGCTTGAAAAGGAGTTAGTCCATTTCAAAAGTAAGATGTTCTGTAAGGATAATTTACACCCTGGATTTTGAAGATTAACATGAAAAATCTCAATCTTTCTTACATTTATTAAGTTGAAATAAAAATATGTTGTCTATATCGGGCTAAACAAAATTTATTATTAATATGTTTCATTTGTTGTTAGAGTTTTTAACTATGGCCATTAGACAATTTAAAGCTACATGTATGGATCACATTATATTTCTATTGGAAACTGTTGTGCTACTATTTAGATAGGAAAAGCAATTGATGATTTTCAACTCTGTTTACACATTTCACTAATTATTTTAAGTATTCTATGTATCATATAAAAATCCTGAAAGTACATTTTAAGTTAATTAATAATCATAAAAACATAATACAAAACTTACTTCACAGTATAAAATTGTATATTTTGTCACTCTGTAGAGAAGGTGAGTTCTTTGCTGCCCTGCAGGTTTCTACAGTGAAAAGATCAGATTTTAGCCATTACACACATTTTAATCAAGCACAAGACTCTTGTGTATGTGTAGGCACCCATATACATACAGGTATGTGTGTGTAGATGTGCACACAGATATGAAATCTACTATTCTTTTCTTACTTTCTATGAAATGTTGTGTCTTGATTCCCCAAACTTGCATGTCTTCTTTTTTAGAATAATGAAAAATGTTCCTGCAGAAAAATTTTCTTGCCCTTTTCCAAAAGTGGAATGAGAATGTAATAGATCCAGTAATACATGGAAATTTCAAATTTTACACAAAATGGAATTAAAATATGAATGTAAACTATTTCTTTGTATAAACTCCATCAAATTCTACACACTTTTGTAAATGATGACATTAGTTTTGGACGTGCCTAAAGACGGTCCTGTGAATTTAACCATATCAATACATTCTTTTTTACATTTTTAACTGAAGGAAAATATGTGCCCTTAGCAGATTTTTGAAAATTAGAAAACAAAAAAGAAGCCAGAAGGACCAAGTCTAGATTTTAAGTGTATGTCTAGTGATTTCACATCAGAATACTGTCAGAATTGGCTTTGTTTGATGAAAGGAATGAGGTGGAGTATTGTAGTAAAGAAGGGATCAGGATTTGCTCTGAGGAGTAGCAGGTAAAGCTGCCTCCTATGATGCCAGCAACCCATATGGGCGCTGGTTTATTTCCCAAATGCTCCACTTTCAATCCAGCTCTTTGCTAATGGCTTGAGAAAAGCAGCAGAAGATGTCCCAAGTGCTTGGGCCCCTGCCACCCTTGTAGGAGACCCAGAACAAACTCCTGGCTCTTGGATTCATCTTGGCCAAGCCCCAGCAATTGCAGCCATCTGGGGAATGAACCAGCAGATGGAACTGCACGCGCTCACTCTCTCTCTCTTGCTCTTGCTCTCTCTCTGTCTCATCTTTGACTTTCAAATAATTATATAAATCTTTTAAAAGGGAAACAGATTCTCTGTGTGAGGATTCCTAGGTATTTTTCTTTTAATGTTTTTTGCTAACTTTCTCAAAACACTCTCCTAATAAACAGATTTTATCATACTCTGGCCAACCAGAAATTTAACAAGCAAAATTCCTTGAGCACCTCAGGAAACTGTTGCCATGTTTGTTCTTGACTGGTCCACTTTCATCTTGCCTGAGCCAAGTCTACCACTTGGTAGCCATTGCCTTGATTGTACTCTATCTTCAGGATCATACTGAGAAATCCATACTTTATCTCTTCTGCCAGTTTTTGGGAGAAATGCTTCAGGATCTTAAGCCTCACTAACTAAAATTTCCATTGAAAGCTCTACTTTTGTCTGTAGCTAATCTGGGTACAACAGTTTTGGCACCCTTTGAGAAGAAATTATGCTATAATTTTTTTGGTCCAAAATATAGATGCTGAGCCACTTGAGATGTTTATGATGTTGGCCATTGGTTCTGCTGTTAACTTTTGGCCCTCTTCAATTAGTGCACAAGTAAGATTAATTATTTTCCTTAGAAATTGATGTGGGTTTGATGTACAGGTTTCATCTTCAACATTGTATCTTCCCTTCTTAAAATGAGTTATCAATTTGTAAACCATTGGCTGGGAGGGGTCATTGTCCTTATAAACTTTACATAAACCATCAACAATTTCACTATTTTCCCACCCAAGCTTCTCTATAGATAGTAAACTTGTTCTAGCACCAATTTTAGTAGATTTTATGTTGCTGTAGAATAGGCTCTGAGTTGATATTATCTTCTTACTGCCTCAAACTAGGTCCTGTTCAGATAAGTTACAACAAGTTAGGATAAGCTCATTTTGATGTCAACAATTTTTGAAATACATGCATATTGGCCAGCACCGCGGCTCACTAGGCTAATCCTCTGCCTGCGGCACCAGCACCCGGGGTTCTAGTCCCGGTTGGGGCTCCGTATTCTGTCCTGTTTGCTCCTCTTCCAGTCCAGCTTTCTGCTGTGGCCAGGAAGTGCAGTGGAGGATGGCCCAGGTCCTTAGGCCCTGCACCCGCATGGGAGACCAGGAGAAGCACCTGGCTCCTGGCTTTGGATCGGCGCAGTGCCAGCTGCAACACGCCGGCCTTGGAGGCCATTTCAGGGGTGAACCAATGGAAAAAGGAAGACCTTTCTCTCTGCCTCTCTCTCTCTCACTGTCTAACTCTGCCTGTCAAAAAGAAAAGATAAAGAAAAAGAAATACATGCATATTTTTTCATAGTACACATCTTGAAATACATGCATTTTTTCATAGTACACATTTTCCACTAACATTTCAAATTACTTGTATTATAGAGTAATAGTTGATCATTTAAAAACATGAACATTAAATTATGTGGCATTGGCAGCAAATAATAGAAGTATGAATATTACTTAGTTTATTGCTTCTACCCTGCTCTTTACTGCTTTTCATCAGAAAAAATTAGATTGTATGCTATAACATAGGTAAAATTCTTTCATCTTATATAAATTTTCTAAGTTTTCCTTTCAGATTGAATGTACAGCAAGAATAAAATTCATTTTATCTCATATAACTTTTCTCCCTTTTCAATCTAGGTTCCTTTGGCAAAAGCCTTTGTATCATTGTATTGCCAATATTGCCTTATGTTGGATTATTTTTGTTCTATTTCAAATAGCATAGAGAACTCAGTAAAGGATAAATGAAAAACTGCCTTATATACTCCATATTAGAAGAATAATTCTGATCTAATTTCTTTGTTTAAAAAAAAAACTAACACACATGCCCTCTTTCTAATTAGAAACTTGTAAGTTTTCTGTACCATTGACAGGATGAAGTTATATTTGTAAAATACAAAATCACTAGAAGATGTTCAGTAATGATTTTTTTGCAACAGGAGATGAAATATCACTTTATTAGCAAAAAATTATCAAAGAACCCAGTGTTAGACATGCTTCACAGCATGTGCAGTCACCATTTGGGATGCCTACATTGTGTATCAAAGTGTCTTGTTTGAGTGTCAAATTGTTAAATCAGCAACAGGAGTCACTGTGTACTTACATCTCATGTGGGATCTGTCCTTCATGTGTTGTCTAATGTGCAGTGATGCTATAACTAGTACTGAAACAGTATTTTTATACTTTGTGTTTCTGTGTGGGTGCAAACTGATGAAATCTTTACTAATTATATATAGAATCGATCTTCTGTATATAAAGATAATTGGAAATGCAAAAAAAAAAAAAACCTTGTGTTAAATTGGAAATGGCATAGAAAATTAATTAATTTTTTAAAAAATATCATGTAGGATCTCTGTCTTTAATGTGCTGTACACTGTTATTTAATGCTATAACTAGTACTCCAACAGTATTTTTTTCACTTTGTGTTGCTATATGGGGACAAACTGTTGAAATCTTTACCTAATATATACTAAACTGATCTTCTGTATATAAAGAGAATTGAAAATGAATCATGATGTGAATGGAAGGGGAGAGGGAGCGGGAAAGGGGAGGGTTGTGGGTGGGAGGGAAGTTATGGGAGGGGGGAAGCCATTGTAATCCATAAGCTGTACTTTGGAAATTTATATTCATTAAATAAAAGTTTAATAAATGAAAAAAAATTAAAAAAATAAAAAAGTGTCATGTTTGAATCCTGGCCACACTGTTTCTAATCTAGCCTCTTGTTAATGCATTCTGGGAAGCAGAAGATGATGGCTTATGAACCTGGGACCCCGCTATCTGTGTTGAAGACCTGGACTGAGTTCTGTGCTCCTGGCTTCCATCTACCAAGCCATGTCTATTGTGGGCATTTGGAGAGTCAACCAGTAGATGGAAAACTTCCCTCCATTTGCCTCTGTTTCTAGTTCAGGAAGCTAGAAAGTCCAGTATCAGGGTGCCAGCATGGTTGGTTTCCAGTGAGGACTCTCTTCCTGACTTAAAGATGGCTACCTTCTTGCCATGAACTCCTTTGCCTTTTTTCCTCAGTGTGCATGTCAGAAATGAAGTGTGTGTTTGGTTGGGTAGAGGGTGTGTGTGCTGAGGGCAGCAAAGTAGAGGAATAAGAGAGACGGAGGGGAACAGAGAGAAGAGCTCAATGATGATTTAACATTTGCAATAACAGGTTTGATTTTGATATATTTAAGTAAAACCCAATTAAAGCTATAATCATTAAAAACACTTGCCCTATGGGATATTACTATTGAAGTGGTAATGTAGTAGAGATGTCAAAATCCAGTATTTAATTGCTTATCTCTGAAATATTAGTTATATATCTGTAACTGACATTATGGATTGTTGAAAAAAGTAAAAATATTGTTTGTCTACTATATACTCTAGTGAATTTTTATTTTAGTGAGATACCATCTGTGACTTTTTGTTTATTTCTTAATTTAAACACACATTGGCTATTTAAATACTTAGCAAAAGTATATCACAATTTTGGCTTCTTCCCTAAATTTGAGATTGATAAAGTGGAAGACGAGTTCAGTTTAGATTTTGAGGGAAAAATCAAACAGGTATGGTTGTACTATGACCAAGATGTGTACTGGGAGCCTTATTAAGAGGCCACAGATCACCTAAGCAATAAAACATCAATAGTGGCTGGCGCCGTGGCTTAACAGGCTAATCCTCCGCCTTGTGGCACCGGCACACCGGGTTCTAGTCCCAGTTGGGGCGCCAGATTCTATCCCGGTTGCCCCTCTTCCAGGCCAGCTCTCTGCTATGGCCTGGGAAGGTAGTGGAGGATGGCCCAAGTCCTTGGGCCCTGCACCCGCATGGGAGACCAGGAGAAGCACCTGGCTTCGGATCAGTGAGATGCGCTGGCCGCAGGGGCCATTGGAGGGTGAACCAATGGCAAAAAGGAAGACCTTTCTCTTTGTCTCTCTCTCTCTCACTATCCACTCTGCCTGTCAAAAAAAAATATATATATATATATATATCAATAGTATTTTATTGCTCCAGTCTTGATCAAATAAAAATAATGATCTAGTTTTTATTTACTTGTGTTAACACACTGTGAAAACTCAACTCCTCCATAATCTTAACTAATGTATTTTTCAATTTTTAATCACAACAACCAAATACCTAAAAGAAGCTACTTAAAAAGTAGCTTTGGTTGGGGCTGGCACTGTGGCATAGTGGGTAACGCCACTGCTGGCAGTGCCAGCGTCCCATATGGAAGCCAATTCAAGTCCCAGTTGCTCCACTTCTGATCCAGCTCTCTGCTATGGCCTGGGAAAGCAGTAGAAGGTGGCCCAAGTCCTTAGGCCCCTGCATCCATTTGGGAGACCCAGAGGAAGCTCTTGGCTCCTGGCTTTAGATTGGCATAGCTCCAGCCATTGTGGCCAATTGGGGAGTGAACCAGCAGATGGAAGACTTCTCTCTCTCTCTGCCTCTCTTTCTCTCTGTGTGTAATTCTGACTTTCAAATAAATAAATAAATCTTTTTTTAAAAGTAGCTTTGGTTGGGAGATTTGGAGGTTCACAGTCCAAGATCAGGATGCCCCATTTGTCTTACATCTGATGAGGATGATGGTTGGTAGAACACGTACAGAAGCTGAACCCAGGCTGAACTCAGTTTTTATAACCAACACTCATGTGAGAACTACCTTTTGAGAGCACACTCTCAGTGATTTAAGGATCTCTCACTTATCCCCCAGAGAGCATAATTAGATCAAGATTCCAACCCTTAGTTCATTAACTATTAACATTAATATAAGGCTTTGGAACCAAGGTTTTAACACACAAGTCTTTGGACACCCAAATCAGAATCCAAACCATAACAACTGATTTGTATCAAATACTGTCATTCAATAAATCTATAACTTCAAACCTTTTAAAATAAAGCAACACTGAAAAAAAAAGCAAAATGAAAATCCAGTAATCTAACCTTATGTGATGAATACTGAGCTCAATTCTATTATTATAAAAAGTGTTCAAGGAAGACAACTCTAAAATTTCAGCTCTCTTGTTTTGTCATAAGTTGTTACAAAAACCTTCTATTCTAATATAAATTATTTTAGCTCAATGTAATTAAATTTCACCACTGAAATGCGGAAAATATTTAGCATAGTACTATATTTGTAAAAGGGACATTTTAAGAGAAGAATAAATTTGCATACCTTTACTCATGAAGTGAGTCAAGATTGTGATATTTTTCTATTATTCCTTTTTAAGTCTCCATTTTATTATGTTATTCTATGGTCATTGGTTACCTTCTTAATATATTCCACACTTCTGAAGCAGTCTGATAGTAATAAAGAGATTTACTATTATTTTTCTGGACTTTTTAAGTCCCTTATTTTCATAAAGATGTCTGAATAAACTGAAATTCAGCAAGATACTTCTACTCTTAAAGGTTAATCAGTGGAACCTCAGTAGAAGATTTTCTTCACATTGCTGTTTAAATAGTTTGTAAAGCTAAACTGTGCATTTTTTGTCTTTTAATTTTATTTTTTATTTTAATTTTTAGTTTTTAACAGATTCAATGTGGTCTATAGATACAAGTCTAAGAATGTAATGACATCCCCTTCCATATCTTAGCTATTTTGAATTGAGCAGCAATAAACACAGGGGTACAGATAACTCTTTGATATACTGATCCTATTTCCTTTAGGTAAATTCCAAGGAATGGGACAGTTGGGTCAAATGGTAGACTATTTTGAGATTTGTGAGGAAACTCCACACTGTCTTTCACAATGGCTGTACTAGTTTGTATTCCCACCAACAGTTGACTAGGGTACCTTTTTCTGGACATTCTCATCAACATTTATTGTTTTTGTTTTTTTTTTTTGTTTTTGTTTTTTAATTCTGTAAGACTGCCATCCTAACTGGGGTGAAGAGAAATTTGTTGTTTTTATTTGCATTTTTCCCTGATGGCTAGTGATCCTGAGCATTTTTTCATATGTCTGTTGGCCATATGAATTTCTTTTTTTTTGAAAAATGCCTGTTCCAGTCCTTTGCCCATTTCTTAACTGAAATATTTGTTTCATTGTTGCTGAGTTTCTTGTGTTCTTTATAGATTCTGGACATTAATCCTTTATCAGTTGCATAGCTTGCAAATATTTTTCCCATTCTGTCAATTGCCTCTTTACTTTGTTGAAACTCTGTGTTTTTAATCCTGTGTTTTCTGAATTAATTTCATGAGAGAAAATTACCTCAAGACGTAATACACTTGTACTACTGACAAAACTTAGAAAAATATTCCTCTAATCCCCTCAAGGTAGTTAAAAATTCATTCAGAGCATATTGTACAATGAGATAGGATAATCTTTTCAAAGTTTGTTGTTAGAGAAAATGTTATACAAGACCCTGTGGATTTGTGTATGTCAAAATAAAAACATACAAGGATCAGTGTTGTTGTATACCAGGTTAAGCAGTCGCCTGTCCCTGCTGCTTCACTTCAGATCCAGCTCCTCTTTAACATGCCTGAGAAAGCTATGGAAGACAGCCTGAGTATTTGGGCCACACCACTTTTGTGGGAAACCTAGATGAAATTCCTGGCTCCTGACGTGGATCTGGCCCATCTACGGCCATTGTGGCCCTTTGAGGAGTGAATCAGCAGATTCAATATCTCTTTCTGTAAATCACTCTCTGTAACTCTGCCTTTAAATGAATGAATGACTAAATAAATAAATATTTTTAAGTAAAAATATGCAAATGCCTTCATAATTCTTTACATTGAAATTTGCAAAAATTCTTTACCTTTTGGTGGTCCCTGAGAAAGTGCCTTCAGGGCAGATGAATTTCCAGGGTAAAATTGGCTCCATGGTAGATATTATTTGGATCTCAAGCTTGGCATTTCTTTATCCTTTATTGCAAATTTTGGGCATATGTATGCTACAGCCTGGTCCACAATATTCCTCCTTTCTTATTCTTAGTCTTGAAAAGTATTTCCCTTCCTTCCATGTTATCCATGTTATAACAACTAATACAAGAAAAGTTACTTGGAGAAGTAATAACAGACTTCTTCTCTAAGAGAATATTATCATTAATTTAGGCCAATGGTGCCATGATCCACAAGGATCATTACAGCAAGAGATACCTAAAGCAAAGTTGGGTTTCCCATAAATGCTCCTAAGTTGATATGTTTAGTAGTAGATATGATAATAGCATGATATTATTATCATTTACTTCCATGGTAAATAGTAGATATAGTATAAGCATATCAAAATTAATATGTTCCAATGGCATTCTTAATATTAACTCACCAAACAAATCCTTTCATTATTTTTATTTGCATGAGTACAGGGTAATCAGTTGCTCAAAGTCAGAAACATAGGGCTAACTTATCATTTCTTCCTATGAGGGAATCCTTTTATTTCAATCTACAGCATCTATTTCAAATATGATCATTACTTTCTAATTCTATTGTACTTGCTCTTGTTCAAACTGCCTTTATCATTTACTTGGACTCTTTCTATACTACACGGACTTTATATTGAAACCAAAAGTTACTGTCCAAGAGTAAGGTCAAGCTTGAAATAGATTTTGTCACAGGAACCAAATACCAGCTATGAGCTTCCTCAGACACTGATTTATTAAATGATCTAATATTTTTAACATTACTGGCTATCTGTTCTAAATAAAATGAATAATTCTGCCACATAATAAAATAACTTCAGGCTTAAATTACTTTTCATACATGATGGTTGACAATCAAAAAATAACCAGGCAAATGAAAAAACAAAACAAGTTTATAAAAATTTAAAGTAAAAAGAAATAACAGGGCCAGCGCCGCAGCTCAATAGGCTAATCCTCTGCCTGCAGCGCCGGAACAATGGGTTCTAGTCCCGGTCGGGGCGGCGGATTCTGTCCCGGCTGTCCCTCTTCTAGGCCAGCTCTCTGCTGTGGCCAGGGAGTGCAGTGGAGGATGGCCCAAGTGCTTGGGCCCTGCACCCCATGGGAGACCAAGAGAAGCACCTGGCTCCTGCCATTGGATCAGCGTGGTGAGCCGGCCACAGTGCGCCTGCCACGGCGGCCATTGGAAGGTGAACCAACTGCAAAGGAAGACCTTTCTCTCTGTCTCTCTCTCACTGTCCACTCTGCCTGCCAAAAAAATAAATAAATAAATAACAGAAAAAGATCCATGGGAGACTCTAGTAATGGTATTATATAACAAATATTTTAAACTAAAATGTTAAATATGATTTTAGAAATAAAAATTCTTTGAAAGGTTTATATGAAACAGAAAATAATTTTAACTGACAATGTCCTTAATCAAAATTAAGAATTCAATGGTTGATAATAAATGCTAAAGAAACATAGCTGAAGAAAGAATTAATTAACTAGAAGATGGGGAGAAAATGTAGTTGCAATGAAACAGATAAATGAATAAAAACATGTGAAAAGACAATGAAAAAGAAATATAGTATACAGAACAGATATTTATATATATATGTAACTAAAGTCTCTGTACAGAGGGGATATTTAATTAATTATGACATAGGATTTTCTATAGCTGAGACAAAAGAACAAATCACAAAATCAAGAAGCACCGTGAATCATACTAATCTAAGCTAGATCAATGCAAAGGAATAACAACCGGGCGCATAATGGAACAACTGCTGCAGGACAAATACAAAGACAGGGGAGTATCATAAAATATGGAGATAAAAAGATAAACTATTTTGAGTAGAGCCACAATCTGGCAAGTTGCCCATTTTTCATCATAAAATACAAAACTATATAGACAAAAGAAGACTATCTTAGGTATATTGGAAGATAGTATTGCAGAATCAAATTCCAAACACAATGCATATGACCTTAGAAAATAAAGGTGATATAAAAACCTTTTAAAATGCAGAAAAGCTGCAAGATTTTATTACCAAGAGGTGTAATCTTAAGAAAACCTCGTATGAAAGGAAAATAAGGAAGGTAAATATTTGTAGATAGAGAAAGAAGGCCAAAGGGAACATTGCTAGGACAATATAAATGAATATTGATAGTATCAAATAACTAAATATCTTAAAAACTCCAATGATAAAAAAGATTCATTGGAAATATATAAAAATAGCTTAAAATATGACTTCAAATTTTATATAGTGTAAACTAACACTGCTCCAAAAAAGAAATAAACTCATTGGCAGTCATTGAGAAGTTTTAATACATTTCTCTTTATAACTGACACAATAATCACACAAAATGTTAATAAAAATATTGATTTAATAATATGACTAACAAAATTTACCTAAATGACATACATAAAATATGATACTCAAAAACTGAAGAATTCATATTTTTCCAAGTGTGAATAAAGCTTTTACAAAAATTAACCATATGCTGCATCATAGAAAAAAATAACAAATTTCTAAGAACTGAAATTATACTTAATGTGCTCTTTGATCACAGAGAAATTAAAAAAAACAAAAAGGCAACTAGAAAATATGCTTGGAAATTTTAAACAGATATTGCTAATGAATTTAAAGAGAGAATAGAATGGAAATTTTTCTAAAAGCTTTGGAGTTACATCCAAATTTATGGGAAGCAGGTAAAATCTTAAATTTTAGCATATGTGCTACCGAAGTGAGCAGAAATCTTAAATTTGTTAATTAGGAAGAAGAAAGGTTAAAATCCATAATAGAAGCATAATTAATGATGATACATGAAAGGTTCCCCTTGAGATCAAACCCAAAGAAGACATGACTCTTATCATCTTTCTTTTTAACATGAAGGTTTTAGAAAGTTTGAAGAGGCAAGAAAATATATAACAGAATACCAGTTAGAAATAAATATACAGGCCAGAGCTGTGGCTCAACAGGCTAATCCTCCACCTTGCGGCGCCGGCACACTGGGTTCTAGTCCCGGTCGGGGCGCAGGATTCTGTCCCCGTTGCCCCTATTCCAGGCCAGCTCTCTGCAGTGGCCAGGGAGTGCAGTGGAGGATGGCCCAAATACTCGGGCCCTGCACACCATGGGAGACCAGGAGAAGCACCTGGCTCCTGCCTTCGGATCAGCGCGGTGCGCTGGCTGCAGCGCGCCGGCTGCAGCGGTCATTGGAGGGTGAACCAACTGCAAAGGAAGACCTTTCTCTCTGTCTCTCTGTCTCACTGTCCACTCTGCCTGTCAAAAAAAAAAAAAAAAAAAAAAGAAAGATACATTTTTTAACAAGAAACAAAAAATAAAACTCATTATTCTGAAACAAACTCACTGTGTATGTAGACAATTTTTAAAGTTACAAATAAAGTATTATACTTAGTGACTTTACCAGGGTTTCAGTGAGTAATCAGAAAATAATTTTTGAAAAATTATACAATTTTTTTACAATTTACAGAGCATCAGAATTTGTCAGTTTCAAAGAAAAACATCTAACACAAATGTTGAAGGTGCTCTGCACAGAAAACTTTCAAACTTTAGTGAAAGAAAGTAATGAAGTCTAGAATGGCAGATGTCCTAACCAGCACTCTGGTCTCAGAATCAGCTCAGCCCTTAAGCCATTTGGATCTGGCTGAAGAGCCCATGAGAGTATTGTAGGCATGGAAAGCCAAGACACTCTGGGAAAAAAAAAAAAAAAAGAAGAAGAAGAAGAAGAAGAAGAAGAAGAAGAAGCAGCAGCAGCAGCCTATATGAAAGATGTCAGTGAGTGAGATCCCAGCAGAAAGAACAGGCCATCAAAGAAGGAGGTACCTTTCTCTGAAGGGAGGAGAGAACTTCCACTTTGACTATGACCTTGTCTAAATAACATCAGAGTCGGGGAACTCAAAAGGCTTCCGTAGCCTTGGCAACTCAGGACAAGAGCCTAAGGTGATTACTGACGCCATAAACAAGAGTGTCAATTTGTTAATCAACAACAGGAGTCACTGTGCACTTACTCCTCATGTAGGATCTCTGTCCTTAATGTGTTGTACAAGGTGAATTAATGCTATAACTAGTACTCAAACAGTATTTTACACTTTGTGTTTCTGTGAGGGTGCAAACTGTTGAAATCTTTACTTAATATATACTAAATTGATCTTCTGTATATAAAGAGAATTGAAAATGAATCTTGATGTGAATGGAATGGAAGCAGGAGCAGGAGATGGGAGGGGTGCTGGTGGAAAGGAAGTTATGGGGGGAAGCCATTGTAATCCATTAGCTGTACTTTGGAAATTTATATTTATTAAATAAAAGTTAAAAAAAGAAAGTAATGAAGTCATAAATAAACAGAAGGACATATAATGTTATAAATTAGGAGCCTCAATATTAAAAATAGGGATATTTTAGATTGATCCATAAATTCTATGTAATTCTGATAAAAATGGCATGATATCATTTGTGGTTGTGTGCATGCGCCCTCACATGCATGTAAGTGAGTCTGTAAATTGACAATCTATTCTAACATTTATACTGAAGTACAGTGGTCAAGAATATTTGAAACATTTGAAAAACAAAATCAGGGTTAATAATCATACTCTACTAGATATTAAGACATTCTCTAAGATCACAGGATTTAAAACACTAAACTTAAAGAAAAAGTTTATGAATTTGTGTTAAATTAATATATTTAATTCATGATAAGACATCAATAAGAAGGTGACAATTGTTGTTCATAGTGACAGAAAATATTGACAACATATGCAGCTAAAATATATAAAGAATTTTTCTTCAATCCAATCATAAATAATTCAGATCACTGAATAGAAAGGAAAATGTCCAAAGACTTGATCAGGTACTTCAATAAAGAGAAGTAAACAATAAGTGATATTGCAACATCTTTCACATCACACTCTTATTTATGCTATATGGCAATTGAAAAAGCAAACACTAGATATATGCAACAACATGATAAAACTAATAAACATAATCTGAATGACATAAATGAATGGCAACAATTGCATTTTTAATGATACTGTCTGCGCAAAGTTTATGGTTGCCAATACTAATGGGTGGTGTTAGAGGTCAGGATGGCAGTTATCCTTGGTGATGAAAAGGAGAGTGAGGACTGAAATGTCTGAGGAAGGACTCAACAGGTAATCTTCCAATGTTCAATTTAAAATGATTTGTTTATTTCTTTGAAGGAGAGAGTGACAGAGAGAGGAGAGATCTTCTATCTGCTGGTTCAATCCTCAACTGGCTGCAACCATCCTAGCCAGGAGCCTGGGACTTCACACTGGTCTTCTTTGTGAATGGCAGGGGCCCAAGCACTAGAGCCAAGATCTACTGCCATCCCAGGCACATTAGCAGGAAGCTGGAGAAGCCAGGAATTGAACTCATACTCTGACACAGGATACTGCCCTGTAAATTACAGCTTAATACACTGCACCACAATCCTGGTCCCAATATTCCAGTTCTACATCTTCACCTTGGCTTCAGAGGTATTTGCTTTGGAAAAATTCACTAAACTATGCACTTATGCTTGGTGCATGGTTCTGTATGCATTATATTTCAGTGGAAACATTGTAAAAGCAGCTTTGTTTGCACTGTCTCACTCTCACAATGCAGTATATTATCTCCCTCCTTAACTTCACTGCCAAATGTCTGGAAAGAATAATCTATGTTTGATGTCTCTCTCTTTTCTATAACCCCACTCATTCTCAGTCCATTACCATCTGGCTTCTGCCCTACCACACTGAAAGTGCTTTCACCAAAGTCGCCAATGACCTCCTAATTGCCAATTGTCTATTTTCAGTTCTCCTTCCACTTGACCTCCTCATGCCATATGACACTACTCACCACCTCTTGTTTGTAATCCGCACTTCCCTTGACCTCTAACTCGTTCTTCTTCTTTCTGGACCATTTCAATTAAGTCTTTTTCCTCCCTTGCCTGGCCCTCGAATGTGTTTTCTGGTTACATTCATTGAATTTGCTCCAAAGTCAGAATTACAAATGAGCTGGAGATAGATTTTCTGTACTTCTAAGATTTATTTTTTAATTGTGAATGATTTGCATTGAAATAAAATGAAAGGATTTCAATACGAATCTGAGTATCTGGTTATATCTCTTTAAGGAGGCAGCAATCTGCCAGACTCAAACTGTAGTAGGTTTTTACCCCACCACAGGACCTACCCTTAACTCTACATTTTGACAGCTTGCTTGGATCCCTTAAGCACTTACATTTCTCATCATTATTACATGTATGTCTTTACAAGGGAGCTTTTCCCTGCATATATGTATTGAAATGTTGCAATATATGCTTTAAAATGTGTAAGTGTTACATGATAATCCAACATTTAAAAATAAATTTTAAAAAGTTAACCATCTGAGGAACTGGCCCAAATTCTTGAATCCCACCACTGGGAGAGTGATGTAATTGAGTAAGAAATTAAGTAGAGTCCAGAACAGAGCATTTTAAATAAATTCAAGATGATTCGTGAGTCAGGTTATCCATAGATGATTTCTTTGACTTACAACTCTTAAACTTCAACAAGAGCCCTTGTTTTCAAATATCCCACTGTCTCATAGCTGATTCAGAGGTACAATAAGACATTGTAATAAATATACCTAACCATCCCAGTTTAGCTTAGAGATGTGCTGATTTCTGTGAAAGTGCAATCTTTGGTGTTAGGTATCACCTTTTAGTAAGACATTGTCTTACTAAACAGGAAAGACGTTGAGCAGTTTATAGGGTCAGCTTGAGAGAGAGAAAGTAAGCTAAAGGGACAGAAATGGGGAAGCCAGTAGGCAATGGGAAGTTTGGGAAGAGAATGTGATGAAAGGGCTTGCAGTATCATATTGAGGTACATGAAGGTAGGTAGCATTTTTGAAATAAATCTGTTTGGCATTAGCAGAGAGGATGTAGGTAAAAGTACTGTCTCTGTGTTGATTATAATGTGTCATATTTATAATGGAACCATATATTGTGACCATAAAATGATATTCAACCAACTCCAGAGTCTGAAATAGTCTTGGTTCATTTAGTGAACCATTTAGTTTGGAAACTGTAGTTTGCATCTTCAGTCTATGTAACTATGATATCCAACAGCAATATGCATATGATGATATTTTTCTGTAGTGATTGAACGGGATCTCTGATCCAACACTAGGAGTTTTCTGGAGGATTTGGATAGAAAAACAGTGAAGAGAGATTGTGAGTAATGGAGAGGGATTCTAGAGATAAACTGTGAGTACATTCCTCAGTAGTGGTGCAAGAAGAGTCTGATCAAGTAGATAATGGAATGGTAGGATATGAAAGAATACATGGGTGGAGATGAGAGAAAATGAGCCCTGTGCAAAGGGAAGTTATAGCAAAAGAGACTCTTTTGCAATTAAGACCTCATAAAACAATCCATTTCAGGTAACTACGATGTTTTGGAACTAGCTATGGAAGTAGGTATCTGAAATGGAGGAGAGTTGAAAATCTTTAGAATTGAAAGTAAGGAACTTAAAGAAAGAAGCAGATTGTATATTATATAAAATATTTTCATATATTAATATTGGAAACAAAAGGTTGTTTATTCTTACTATTTTTGAAAGGCTTTTTCTGCCATTGAATTAATGTAAAGCCAGGTCATTATTAATGTGATGAAAATATCCTGCCTTATCAAATTATTAGCTCTTAAAGATCCCATTGAGCACAAAGTAATAAGCAAATATGCAACAGCAATAACAACATATGCTGCAGTATATGAAAAATTTCAAAACATGTTTTACCTAAGTCATATCATTCATCAAAACAACTCATGAAATAGCCTAGGAAGAAATGATCATTTCCTCGTAATAGACATGGATCATGAATAGACCATTATACAATAACAGTTATGAGTGACAGAAACAGCACTAGAACCCATGCACTCCATATTATTTTTATTTTGCATATATTTTAAATTGATGACATCACTGGGGAGGCATCCATCAAAGCCTTCAATATTGCTACAAATTTTCAATGATCATTTTCACTTTGCATGGATTTCCTCATTAACCCCACCACAAAATGGAGTCATGTAAAGTATTCAAGAATTTGATTAAATTTATTTATTCATCAGAGTGGAAACAGTAGAAAAAATTTAAAAATTTTATTTCTCAATATTGTACAGATTATGACTGTGAGATATAGCTCCCAAATATAATTTGTAGTAAACTTAATTCTTTATTTTTCTTATGTTTATGGTAAGACTATCAGAATATATGAGTATATATGCTCTGTGTATATATTATGGTATGTACATGAATTCATATATATGGACTCTAGTTGTTTATGTAAGACATGAAGGGGAGGAGCACAGGCATTTGGTCTAGCAGTTAAGACCCTGTTTGTAGTGCATATAAAGTTGATCAGTGTGCTTGAGTTCCATTCTCAGCTCTCTGCTAATGTGTACCCTGAAACGTGACAGATCATTACGCAAATATTTAGGTTCCTGCCACCCGTAAGGAAGATCTGGATTGAAATCTCATCTACCTTTTTTAATTTTGCTTAGCCCCAGCTGATGCAATCATTTGGGAAGTGAATCTATAAATGGGAAATCCTTTGGTATCTCTGTTGCTCTGTCTCTCAAAAAAGAAATAGATGTTTATACCCAATTCTCTAGTTTTATTCTTGTATTGACCACCCATAGAAGAAAGATTTTATATATGGGTACAAGTATCAAGAAGGAATCACAAGGGGAGACAGTCAAAACACCTGAGCCATGTGTCCTTCCATTTCTCTGAGTGGATTTTTATACAATTTCCCATCTTTATTTTATATAGAATACTGTCCAAAAGAACAAGATATAAAGGATAGGAAGCAATATTTCAATGCTGAAGATGGAATTTCAGTGCTATTCCCAGCACAACTTATAGCTACATCCAGGTGATGTAAAATTTTTATACATAGTGTACTCAGTTTTCTCATCCACAAAATGCATCAAGTAAGAAGATGTATATGGAAACATTTTGTAAAATACAAATCACCTTACAAATAGTGTGTATGATACAGAAGAATATACATGGGAGTAGAGTCAGATCTACCATTTCCTTTTTGATTTACCCTGGGAAATTAATTAATCTCTTCAATATTAACTGCTCACTACAAAATGTAAATAACATATGTCAGACATTGTCTTAGCAAACTTGAGCTAAAAATTCAGGCCCTGAGCAAAATCTATATTTTCATTTATAAATGATCAAGTTTACTCTAGGTTGCAAGGAATAAGTTGCTTTGCACCGTGTTTGGGCTATATTACACAACAAACATATTTTCTTTTTCTTTCTTTTTTTTTTTTCTGGACAGGTAGAGTTAGACAGTGAGACAGTTAGACAGTTAGAGAGAAAGGTCTTCCTTCCATTGGTTCACCCCACAAATGGCTGCTGAGGCTGGTGCGCTGCGCTGATCTGAAGCCAGGAGCCAGGTGCTTCCTCCTGGTCTCCCATGCAGGTGCAGGGCCCAAGCACTTGGGCCATCCTCCACTACACTCCCGGGCCACAGCAGAGAGCTGGACTGGAAGAAGATCAACTGGGATAGAACAGGCACCCCAACCGGGACTAGAACCCGGTGTGCCGGAGCCGCAGGCAGAAGATTAGCCTAGTGAGTCGTGGCGCCGGCCCAAACGTATTTTCTTATAAAATTATTCTAGTATTCTAAGACACTAGATTTTTTTTAAAGATTTTATTTATTTATTTGAAAGTCAGAGTTAGGTGGAGAGAGATACAGGTCTCCCATCTGCTGGTTCACTTCCAGAAGTCCACAACGGCTAGAACTGTGCCTATCTGAAGCGAGGAGCTAGGATTTTCTTCTGGGTCTCCCACAGAGGGGTGGGGGCTCAAGGACTTGGCCCATCTGCCTGTGCTTTCTCAGGCCATAGCAGAGCTGGATGGGAAGTGGACTATTCGGAAAATGAATCCAACACCAATATGAGATGTCTGCACTGCAGGTAGTGGCTATACTTGCTGTCCCACCGCGCCAGCCTCAAACATTAGATTTTTTTTTAATATGAAAAATTGTGCAACTACTTGTACAATACATGGGTGAATTAATAATCTTCCTATCAGATTTATCTTTTGTTTTCTAATTAAAAGTTCATTTTTCTCAGAGGCAATATATAATTCTTCATAGTAAACAGATAAATACAATTAGAAATGTTTACAAGGAGGTTTGGAATCCAGAGCATATTCTAACTTTGAATAAAAAAAGAGAGCTTGTCATGAAGTATGATCAGATATGACTATAATAGATAACTCATTATTAGGATTGGTTTGCATGGTTCAAAAAAGAATGGGAAAAATCAATTTTATTTCCCTTGCTTACAAAGAACTTTTGGGTTCAATGGTGGTCACTGTAATTTTCTAATTCTATCATAATATTTTCAGCTACTCCTTAATTTATGAGGTCTCCTTCTTCCAATCCATTCTCTTCATGGCTGTCAGAGTAATCTGCATCAAATAAACCTCCCTTTATAAATCCTGCAGTTGCTCTTCACTGCCTTCAGAACAAAATTCTTTCACATCTGGTCTCCTCTCTCCTTATCTACTTTCATCTTCTCTCAGGATTCTATTAATGTTCCTCTGGTCATAGTAACATACCAGCAGCTTACCCACATCTGTATTCCTTTATACATGCTTCTCCCTCTATCTACTTCCTTATCCTTCAAAGCTCCTCCAAGTCCTTCCTTGACTTTCTTCTACTTTAGTTTCATTCCTCTATGCTCCCATGATCCATGTGCTTATCACGATCATGCAGTTTACCTTATCTCATTATATTTGTTAGTTATTTCATAAAATAAAAAATAAGTGTCTGAAGTGTAGGAACATTAACTCTTTTATAGACACTTGACATAAAAACTAATGCAAGTTGAGGCCGGCACTATGGTGTAGGAATAAAGCCTCTGTCTGCAGTGCCAGCAACCCATATGGGCATTACTTGGAGTGCAACTGTTCCACTTCTGATTCAGCTCACTGCTTATGCCCTGGGAAAGCAGTGGAGGAGGACCCAAGTACTTGGGCCTCTGCATTCACGGGGGAAGTCAGGAAAAAGCTCCTGGTTCCTGACGTTGGATTGGTCTTTGTGGCCATCTGGGGAGAGAACCAGAGGATGGAAGACTTCTCTCTGTCTCTCCCTCTCTCTGTCTGTAACTCTGCCTCTCAAATAAATAAATAAATCCTAAAAAAAAAAAAACTAACTTAGTAGGTGCTCGGTAAACATTTGCTAAAGGAATGAATAAAGGCAATGGATGAACCAAACACAGAAAATGGGATACATTCTTGGAAGAGATGGATACTGACCAAGTTGAACTTTCAAAATCCTTTGTTAATTATTTGGTAGTTTAGAGAATGAATACAACATTCCATTGGTAGGGAGGATTAGGATTTTGAAAAATGTCCAGAGAAAAATAAATAAAAATTCTAATTTTACCCATATATCAAAGGTTAGAGAGGAACCACGAGAGTTAATTAAGGTTATCATATATTTACAGACGAAAGAGATAGCTCTGGAGTGAAGCTCTCTGGCATCCTGCCTTTTTGGCAATGTGTAGATCCAGTTTTCCTATTTCTTCCTCTTTCCTAAGCCACTGGCAAGCCCACCCCCGAGATTGAACCCAATACCAGGTGGCCCTAAAGAAGCCCACAAGGAGATAAGCACAGCTTTTCAGGGACAGATGATTCATTTTCTCAAACTTTACCCATTTGTACTCTGAGGATAATAGTACAGTCTGCCTCATAGAGATGTGGAGAGGATTAAGGGTCTCAGAGAGATAATAAACATAAAAGAGTATTGAACAGCTGTTCCAGGATTCAGCCTGAGAAGCAGAGGGAGATGCTCTGCAAGTGCTCCTCATTCACCCATCCTGCATGCCCAGCCCATGCTCTGAATGTGCAGATTCTAAAGGGCAAATAGAAGAAGCCAGGGGCAAGCCCTGGGACTTTTCTTTCAGGGCTATACCACAATATCATGACCAGTTTTTGTACATTTTCCCTGCCTATGACATTTCATGAACACCCACTGAACTAACCCCACAGACGTACAACCCAGATAAGAAGCCCCAGGTGCTTCTGTGAAAAAATGTTCCTTGGACTAAGGAAGCCATGATAATCCCCATAGCCAAGGACATAAAAGCTATTTCACTTTTGATGATCTGAGTTGGAATTAGCCATTCCGTGGACTTATTCAAAATCAAACTGCCTTGTAAAAACAGACACTGGAAAAATAACCACTGGTCCGTTTAAATAAAATTGAACTAAAGTTCTATCTTTATCCTCAAATATATGCATAATTTTGGCTTTCTTTTCTCACCATATGTGTTTAGTTTTTTATTTGGAGCCTTCTATTAATGTCCTTGATGTTCTATTGTGGTCACCAATAAGAGAAAACGTAAAATTTACCTAAAAATGGCAACAACAATGAAAAATTTTATTAAAATTCTAGAAAGTGTTTTGAGAAAGCTGAATTTGATAGTCTGCTACGTTCTTAGAGAACTTTACATACATACAATAAATATGAATTATTGTTTTCTGTATGTGAATCTAATAGGTAGAAGAATTCTGATGAGGTCTCAAAAAATTAGACCAATAATTCAGAAAATGAAAAAGGAAACTAAATGATGAATATTTCTGAGTTTTTTTCCACTTAAACACATTTATTCAGCTACTCACACTTTTTTTGGAAGTGAGATAAGACAAATTATTAGATAAAACAATGGGAATCTTGTTATCTATATTTTTGCTAGGGAAGTTTTCACTTCTTTGTGAACCAAAAACCAGTTTTGTCCACTAATTCTGATTATATATTAGGATATTTACCCTTTTCGCTTTGGGACACAAATCTTACAGAACTCATATTTTAATTATTTGGATATAAATTAAGTAAAATTTGCACAATTTTTAGATATATACTTAAAGTACTACATTTGTACTTTGGCTAAGGATTTTCTCAAAAAAACCTTATTCACACAACTGCTAGTCTTGGAGTTAGAAAGAAATGTCAGTTTATCTATGGAATTAACTGATTTCTGTTTAAAATCTGGACAACTAATAGTTAATTCAAATCCACTGATTTTCCTACTGTGGTCTTATTGTTTCATTCAGGATTCTGTAAAGCTGGCTTGGAAAATATTTAATTGTATATTTATCTTCCTTTAAGGGCTTTTAAAAACACATTCCCATTTATATAATTTTGTGAAATAAATTTTTGCTTTTCTTACCCCTTTTTCCAGTAGTGTAACATTGAGCTATCTCTTCACTTTTGTTTCTCTCCAGTATAATTATTTTGCTATTTCTATAGATAATTTTATTTTTCAGTTTCATAGTACTTGTTTTGAACTTCAGAGTCGTTTTGGACCCAGCAGGTGGCCCATTTTAAACTGTTCTGATATCCTGATTTAAAAACAAAGTGACCCAAGCTTTGTATTTTGTACAGGCAAACATATACTTACTTTTTATAACAGTAATTCTACCTTTGATTTACAATATTTTGTTTTTAGTAATTTAACCAGGTATCTTTCTGCAATTCATGCAGGACTAAAAGCAAAACTGATGCAATCTTGCAGCAACTTCTTACTTATGTTTCTGATCAGTGTGCTGCAGCACCTTCCCAACTTCATATTCTTCACTTGAAAGCCTCTTATTTTGCATTTTCCTGTGGTGAACTATATTTGTCATGTATCAGCACAGACAATTAAATGCTCCCAATCTTGGTGTATGTCTTACAATACTGCATTTCTTTTCTTTTCATCATTTAAAAATAATCTCCAATCAAGCGGGATAAAAGTGTTGTGAATTCTATCTGGTCTAGTTTGTATTAGTTTGCAAAGAGATGAATTTTGAAAAAAATTTAATGTGAAAATAAATGATGAAGTAGTTTCAATATCCTGGCTCTCTGGCTTTTACCTAAGCAGCATTGTTTTCCTACACATGAGGATAATAATACCAACGCAGAAGGCAAGAGAGGAGCTAATAGTAGTTCTCCATGTGACCCACCAAATAAACATGAGTTATTATCTCACAGCCTCCAAACTGCAGAGAGAAATATGTTTATACATTTCAGTGAATGTGTTCAAAGACCTTAATATGCCTTTAAACTATGTTGATAGAGGTAGAATGAAGGCAATTACTGCATCAAACAATTAATGGAATCAAATGGAGTGACTGAGTTCCAAAAAATAATATTAAAGAATAAGAATGTAGTGAGCTTCAAATCATATGTTCTACTTTATTCAGATGAATTGGTAAATGAAATAGTATCAATTTATATGAGGAGTATTACATTTATATTCATTTATTGCTATTAGATGCTATTAAATCCAGGGAATCCAGAATGCCCACCTCCTGCCATGTCAATATTCCTTTCTGGGGGAATTATCTCTACAATAGGCACTAGAAGAATAAATATCAAGGGAACAGCTTCATATATACCTATTAACTTTACAAAGTTTCCATTGATCCCTGATTGGTGACAACTAACTGAGCACCAAAAAGGAAACCTGTTGAAGTGAAATGGACACTATGAGAAATGGTGACTTGATCAGCCCTTGTCCTGACTGTTGATGAACAACTTAATACTTTATCCCTCCTAGTATTTTTGTTTGTTTGTTTTACTTAATACTATTGGTTGAATTCAGTAATTAATACACAGTTATTCTTAAGTGTTGAAACTTAACTGAAAAGTGATCCCTGTTAAATATAAGAGTGGGAATAAGAGAGGGAAGAGATGTACAATTTGGGACATGCTCAAGCTGACTTGCCCCAAACGGTAGAGTTAGAAACATACCAGGGGATTCCAATTCAATCCCATCAAGGTGGCGTGTACCAATGCCATCTCACCAGTCCAAGTGATCAATTTCTGTTCACAATTGATCATAATGATAGGACTAAGAGTCAAAGGGATCACATAAACAAGACTAGTGTCTGCAAATACTAACGGATGGAATAAAAAAGGGAGAGAACGATCCAACATGGGAAGCGAGATACACAGCGGACTCATAGAATGGCAGATGTCCTAAACAGCACTTTGGTCTCAGAATCAGCCCTCAAGGCATTCGGATCTGGCTGAAGAGCCCATGAGAGTATTTTAGGCATGGAAAGCCAAGACACTCTGAAAAAAAAAAAAAAACAAAACAAAACAAAAAAAAAAAACCTAAATGAAAGATCTCTACGAGTGAGATCCCAGTGGAAAGAATGGGTCATCAAAGAAGGAGGTACCTTTCTCTGAAGGGAGGAGAGAACTTCCACTTTGACTATGACCTTGTCTAAATATGATCAGAGTCGGTGAACTCAACAGGCTTCCGTAGCTTTGGCAACTCATGACAAGAGCCTAGGGTGATTACTGATGCCATAAACAAGAGTGTCAATTTGTTAAGTCAACAACAGGAGTCACTGTGCACTTACTCCTCATGTAGGATCTCTGTCCTTAATGTGCTGTACATTGTGATTTAATGCTATAACTAGTACTCAAACAGTATGTTTCACTTTGTGTTTCTATGTGGGTGCAAACTGTTGAAATCTTTACTTAATATATACTAAGCTGATCTTCTGTATATAAAGAGAATTGAAAATGAATCTTGATGTGAATGGAAGGGGAGAGGGAGCAGGAAAGGGGAGGGTTGCAGGTGGGAGGGAAGTTATGCGGGGGGAAAGCCATTGTAATCCATAAGCTGTACTTTGGAAATTTATATTCATTAAATAAAAGTTAAAAAAAAAACACAAAGTTTCCATTGAAATCGTATTTGATAGTTTTTCTTGGGTTTAAGAGTTCAAAGTTAACTCTCAGTAAGAAGAGCCTTTTCTAAATGTTTTGAGTCTGGAAGCCAATCTTGGGAAGCTGAGGAGGAGTCAAGATGAAAGAAAAATAAAGACAAAAAGTTCACATATCCATCTCCCAGTAGTGAAAGAGGAGTTTTTGGATGGCCCCTAAGTAGTAGGTCCTTGACAGTTGCCACATGGAGGTAGAACAGGAATGGTCAACAGGCATAGGAAGAAGTACATCGGTTGTATCTTTGAAGAATTTAAGGCATAGTGATCTCATGTGGCCCAATCCCTGTTCTGTAAATCTGAAAAACAAAATTTACAAAGCTCATCTCCCACCTCCACCAGCTCCTTACTCCCTGACCAGAAGAATACTAAGATGATGGGCAGAAATCAAAGCCCCCTGATATGAGGTTGTGGTAGACTATTCACTGGCTATGCAGTATAGAAGATGGAAACTTATTCTGGTTCAGGAGTTAATTTCTGAATTATCTTGAAAGATATGTTGGGAGCTGGGTGTCAACACCGTGGCTCACTTGGTTAATCCTCTGCCTGCAGCGCCAGCATCCTATCTGGGTGTCAGGTTCTAGTCCCGGTTGCTCCTCTTCCACTCCAGCTCTCTGCTATGGCCTGGAAAAACAGTAGAGGATGGCCCAAGTGCTTGGGCCCCTGAACCCCCATGGGAGACCAGGAAGAAGCATCTGGCTCCTGGGTTTGGATCGGCGCAGCTCCAGCCGTAGCTGCCATTTGGGGAGTGAACCAACGGAAGGAAGACCTTTCTCTCTGTCTCTCTTTCACGGTCTATAACTCTACCTGTCAAATAAAAAAGAGAAATATACATGGGAGCAAGCCCGATGATAAAAGCAGGGAGAGGCTATTTCAAAGCAATGAGGCAGATGTGGAAACTTAGAGGATTTTTTTCCTACAGATTTTATAAGCAGTTTGATTTGGCCAGATCATAGAGTGGAAAAATTGTGTATCACTTGTCCTATAAGTAATCTGCAAAGCTTCTCTCAGACTAATTTTAGAACCCTCATGAAAAGAATGTACTACTCTTAAGATCTCTTGGGTATTCTAGCAGCCTCACTTTGCCACTTCCGTGAGACACAAATTTTTATCCTGGGTTTAATTTTGGAAATGATATTGCAATTCTTTGTGGACAAATGAAGAAAATACAGCACCTACTTTGGAGAGTTGTTGGAGTACATGTGAGATCATGTCTATGGAAAGCCTGGTAAGTGCAATGTAAAAGTTATTGCTATGAAAGGAAGACATTTCTGGTATGTCTTATGTATTAAACCTTATAACAAGCTTTACAAATCCCTAAAACACTATATTCAATAAACCTTTTTATCTCATTATATGCAGCTTTTTGCATATAATTCAATTCAATAATTGAGTAAATTAAAGAATCATAGAGCACAGAAGCCTAATGCATGACATCTGTGATCTAATTCTACACTTGTGCTTCTAAAGCAGACATCACTAATTGATAACAGCACTTTTCCACCTTGCCTGGATGGAGCCTCACAATTCTCAAAATTCCTGGCAGCCAAAACCAATATGTAAGTGTTGGCTCAAAAAATCCATTATTATTTTCTCTTGCCAAGTAAAAATTTTATTGGATTATAGCCAGGAGAAGGGAAAGGCATTTTTCTTTCCTGCAATTCCCCATTACAAATAACACTCTTAATTTGTAGAAGGGAAATTGTAGTCTGTAAATACCTTTAGGAATGAGAATGTGAGATGTGTGAATTGCAAAATGAGTTTTCCTAACAACGCAACCAGAGTTATACGTAAAAAAAAATGTTGTCTTTGGCATCCTACATTATTGATTGCTTAATTTCCTTCAAATCTAACATAGTTTTAGATCCATTGTATTAGTTTTAAAATGAAGACTATGAAATGACTAGGTGTGTGAAAATAAATATAAATTCAAGAAAAACATCTCTAAGTAGATCAGGACAATTTTGTGAATGGATTCTAAAATATAGGCAGATACATTAAAATGCTATAACCATGTACACACGTAGTTACTAAGTCATTGTCAGATACTATTTTCATGCATCATTTTGATGCTGCTTAATGTAGGATATGCTGAAAAGCTATTATTTGGTCTTTTCGAAAGTACCCAGTAAATAACCTTCTGCCCAGTTTACACTTTTCCTTAAGATAAGAAAGTAAGACCTTTAAGATTTATAATGGTTTCCTTCTGACTGTGTAGCAAAATATTCAAAATCTTTCTTTTAAACTGGTAAGTACTTGATAATGGATATACTTAGAATGGGTAAGCAGCAATTCAGGGAAAGGGTATACGGTACAAGGAGGAGAGTTCTTAGTTTTATGCAGAGGGGTTGCCATGCAAAGGCTAAAGATGAGGGCAGATTCGAATAAAATGGATACTTTCATTCATGTCTGGTTTAGGGCTCACCTTTCTGCAGTACAAGAATAAACACGCCCCATGAGTAATGGGAAGCAACAGCTGCAGATCTCTCCCTCAGTCTCTCGGCAGTTCTGTGGCATGGTTTCACAGGATTTTGCTTCCCTTCACAATGTGATTCTTCCCAATGTATCTTCCTTCCTGAGGGGCGGTTACTTTTCCTGAGCCAGGTGACAGAATGGTATATCTAATATGTAAAGAAGGTTGATTGCTGTAGGGTCAGCATAAAAAAAAAATTTACTTACTGCCATTTTGTGCATTTATGCAAGTTTGCCAAGGAACCATAGCTGTAAGATTGTGTGGGTGAAAACAGCTGTTTCTATGAACCAGTCTATGCTATGATACTGGATTCAGATATGTTCCATAATAAAGGGCACATTTAAGATTTCCCTTCATCTGTGGCCCAGTAGACAACTTTGCTCCAAAGACCTTATTCTTTCAATTTTATTCACTTAATATATCCAGTGTGGACAGTAAGAGAGCCAACCCAGCAAGATGCCAGTTTTTCTTGGCCTAGCAGACAGGAGCTAGACAGAAGACTGATAACCCTGTACATGCAGATGTCCTGGGAGGGGGGAGATGTCAGATTAGATCAGATCTAAAAGGCAACCTTGTAGAAATATAAGAACAAAATATTTTCCTTCAAGCCTTTCTCAAGTAAATATCAGCTCTTTCAAAATTTTAGCAAGTACAATAATAAATGAATTATGAGCAGGGATGGACATTGAAAGAAAATGAACTTGGAAACTATTTCATGATTTGGGGATATAATTTTAACCCTAGCTTAATAATCTCCTCATAGTATCATAAGGGGAACTTGGAGAACATTTGAGCAACAGAGCTGGAAGGAAGAACTCAATCTCATCCCACATTTTCTACTTATTAGTTATATTATATTAAATTATTCATCTGTAAAAGAGGTTCATCTTGCTGGCACTGTTGAGAAACAATACAAGATGATGATTGCAATATATTATTTATATATATATATATGTTTCCCAAAAATGTCTTATGGATAGTACAAGATATGGTGATAGCACTTACTTATGTTTTAAGCATTCAATTGATCAAACACACACACACACACACAGATACATACAGTATCTACTATGGCCCATGCACAGGGATATAAAAGTTGAAAAACAAATCTGGCATCCTTAGACATCTGAACTCAGATATATGCACTTACTTATCAAGACATAAATGATATCAACAGCTTGCCTTCAATGAATAAAGAATAACAATATATATCCTGACACAAGCATTGATATCACAACAATTAGGCAACTTGGAGCTTGTCAACAAACCAGCAGAGAGTCTAATGTTGAAGGAGAAAGTAAGTTTTCTAGGTGTCAGTTTCTCAAGGCTGTTGCTCCAAAGGAGGTCACTGCCCAGAGTAATGAGAACAGTTGGGAATCTCTCCCGTTCTCTATCGCCTGAAGGTCAACAGCCATCTGGTCTAACCCATGCTGGCTTTCCAATTGAGAGTGAAAACAGATTTTCTATCATGGCCAAGAACAAAGGGCATGGCTGAATTGTGGAAAATGTAGATGGCAGTTGCCTTCATCCATACAAAATGTGTATCTTAATTTTCTGCAAATGCATTCCAGGGTAAAGTGTCCTGTAATTAAAAGACAGAAGGCAAATGTATAGGGGACATCAGAAAAATGTGAAAGATAAGCTTGGATCTATCCTCTTGGAAGGATAAGGCAATTACAGAAATGAGACGGTTCTCTTTGGGTAATAAATCCAAATGTTACCTTTCATTTATAGAAAATAAATTTACCAGTCAATGGGCCACCTACTCTTTGCAAATCATGAATCAGAAGTTACGCACTTTAGTACTGTGTGCTCTGAACCTTTCCTCTGTATTTTCATAAAAGAAATCTGACATCCTGAACAGAGTGCTGACCAACAGATTAAAATCACTATGAGTGTCCTTTTATTTTCTTGGCAGGCCACATGCTGATCCAGCAGTCATCCATCTTTTCCCCTTTCTCAGACATTGATGAACAAATATTACCTGGTGATAAAACTGTCCGATTTTCTTATAACAAAAATTATAAACATTAAAAAAAGCTGAGCTTGGGCAAGATATCTTATCTGCACTAAATATTTCAGACACATACCAGAGCTTCATGTACTTGGTGAAATGTTTAAAATAAATATCCAAGTGCCAAATACCTTGTTCTTTCCAATTTATTTGAGAGATATTAAAGATGTTACAATTAATTTCATATGCTGTATTAAGGCATTCCTTTTATATGCTCAAAACTACAGGGGTCTCCATAACAGCCTTAAGTAATTCCATTTTGCAGTACAAGGAACATTGTTAATGTGCAAAGATTAGAAAATACACTCTCTTTGATCTTTGCTCCTTATTGAAAGACAGCATTCAGATATCAGAAATGTATTTTTCTTCAAATAGTTGATTTTTCCTAGAGGAAGATATGATTAAATAGAATACTCTAGACTTAATAAGGCAACAAAAGAAATGGCAATTTCTTTTCAGCTCCCTTCATCCTAGTGTCTCAAAGCTGTTTGCCTTAGGATTTTGAAACTGGGAGAATAAGTTGCTGACCCTAGAACTGAACAGCCACATTTGTTATTTTGGTTATGCCAGCATTGAAATGGAACATGTGCCAGAGGCAGGCACACTTTGCAAAGTAGGCATTTTGTAGAGTTTATTTTAATTGATGGCTCAGCACTAAGATTGGGCATCTGTATGGATGTATGCAACTAATGAAATTGGAGGTTTAGAAAAAAAAAAAAAAACTTTCCTCTGATATTTCCAGCAAATTTCTGAGGGTCTCTCATCATTTGTAACTATTTTTTGGTAATTCTTTTAATTATTCACTCAACAAACATTTGTTTATAGCCTGCTATTGACAAATATAATGAGAGTTTTGCTTATGTTCACAATCTCTTTTTTTTTCTTTTTTTTAATTTTATTTATTTATTTATTTTTTGACAGGCAGAGTGGACAGTGAGAGAGAGAGACAGAGAGAAAGGTCTTCCTTTTGCCGTTGGTTCACCCTCCAATGGCCGCCGCAGTAGGCGCGCTGCGGCCGGCGCACCACGCTGTTCCGATGGCAGGAGCCAGGTGCTTCTCCTGGTCTCCCATGGGGTGCAGGACCCAAGGACTTGGGCCATCCTCCACTGCACTCCCTAGCCACAGCAGAGAGCTGGCCTGGAAGAGGGGCAACCGGGACAGGATCAGTGCCCCAACCGGGACTAGAACCCGGTGTGCCGGCGCCGCAAGGCGGAGGATTAGCCTGTTGAGCCACAGCGCTGGCCCACAATCTCTTAATGAAGGATTATCCTTCATTGGGAACCCTTCATTTTTAAGGGTTTGGAGCCTCAACCAAAAAATCTCCAGAAGTCTAGTCTGTAATTCCCCTTAAAATGACCTTTTGCAAAAATTCAAAACATTAGCCTATATTTGCCTGTGAAGTAGAAACAACAGATAGTCATGGCCAAGCTCTGCCCGTCACTCTTCTGTCAAGTTCTGCTGGACCCTGCAGCAATAGACCTTCTGAGGACACAGCCGAACAGTGGCCCTGCAAGTCAAGGAGAGAGGCCTCAGAAGAAATTGTACCAGTCCTTGTGTTAATCTTGGATTTCCACCCTCCAGATCTATGAGAAAATAAATGTCTATTATTTAAGGCATCCAGTCTGTGGTCTTGTTATGGCAGCCCTATCAGACTAATACAGAGAAGAATGAAAAATACAGATAGAATACATGCTCTCTTAGACCCTAAATTCCAGAGTCCAGAAACAAATTACATAATAAAAGATTAAATATAATAAATATGTAATTATATAATGAAACATATGTAATGAGACATTGATAATTGCTATGGAAACAATACAAAAGTTACTTAGGATTTGGGGATCAGTAATACTGGGTGTGGAAGGTGACAAGTTTTAGTATTAAATAGGATGGGAAGATAAAGCGTCATTAGGAAGATAATCAATGAGTGGAACACTTGGAAGAAATTAGGTGGTTATTCAGGAGACAGCATCCCAGGCACAGACAAGGAAAGCACCAAATCCTGATATGTGGGAAGCACAGCAAAGGATAAGCTAGTTGGTATGCCACATGACGAGAGCTGGAGTTTTGCCTGTGGCAAGACAGCAGCAGCCTATGTGGGACCTCAAAGACTAAGAGAAACCTTTGATGTTGCCAAGTTGTCAAGGGCTTCCTTTATGCCTGGTTCTTTCTCCTTTCTCAATATCCATTGCTTACTTCTGTTTGTCCTACAAGTTTCAACTTTCAGAGAACCAGCTACTGACATCATCCAAGAGTTGACTTTTCTTCCTAAAATGAAAGACATTTGAATGATGTTCCATGTACCACTCAGATTCCACGCCTGATTCTGAGGGTTCATTTTACTAATATCACCTTCTCCTGCAATTACCTAATCTTTGAATGTCCTTTGTTGGGGAAATGAATAGGTTGTAAATTGCTTCATCGGATATATCCTTAAAAGAGAAGGGACAGTTGCTTAAGCAAGAGCAAAAAGTAAGGTTGTAGATAAACTCCCAGAGTATCAAGCTTTGGGGCAGGAGCTCAGCAGAGGAATCTAGCAAGCTGAAGAAGATCCATGGTGCAACTAATGATGAGTACAGGGGCCAAGTGGAAAAAAGAGAACCCACCAAAGAAGCACATATAAAGACAACATAAGTATATTCGATGTTTGGCTAATACAAAAAGTTCATCTCAGTATGGTTTTGGGCATGTATCTCTTAGGTAATTAGAGGCATGATAATAGACACAAAAAGTCAAAATGCCTTCAAGCAACTGATTACTTTCATTTCCAATTATACATCCTCACACTGACACTCTGGGTTAGGTGTCACTGACCTCATTTTGCAGAAACAATCACATATGGACGAGGTTATTTATTTAAATGTACATAGACAAAGGCACTGATTTAATATGAAAGCAGAATACACACACACACACGCACACACAGGAGAGGCCTTCAAAAAGTTCATGGAAAACATGTACTACCAAAAAAAGCTATAAATGGATTTCAAAAATGTTCACACCAAAATAAACTTATTTTTTCATAATGTTTTATCATCAGCTGTTTGAAGTATACTGTGTATAACTTTTACATGAAAATTCAAGACTGCCCTGTCTTAGGTTGAATGATACCTTAGGCTCTTCTACATTAATCCCTCCATTGTGTTCACATGAAATACAGATATAAAGAAAATTAACGTGGATTACCCTTGGCAGCCCTAGGAATTGGTTCTCATGACTTTATCCAGTGTTGTTTTGAAGGCTTGGTTGTTCCACACTCAGAGTGTCTGTGTTAAAATCTAAGCCCCACTACATACTTGTTAGATCTTGAGTAAGTTACCACGTCTCTGAATTGTAAAAGAGCAATAACAGTAGCATTATTTGTGATTGTTTAGTGACTACAAATTCTGCCATTCTTTTATACACATGTCTCTTCTATGTGACTTTGCTAATTATCTCAGTCACAGGTATAGTTTCTTTGTATCTGGGAATTGTTCTGACGAATCAAGTGCAGTATAAATGGGGTGATTTGTCAGTAGCCTTGCGGATTCTATTTTGACCTTAAAAACATCATCTTATGAAAAAGACCAGGATTGAAGAAAGTGAAACCAGGTGTCAGATTGGAGAGTACAGCATCTCAGACCTTGGTTCTGCTAACTCTCCAGCTGAATGCAGCTGCAATAATGATCCCAGGAGAAATCAGAGAGAAACTGTCAAGCAAGCCTAATAATACAATGTGCAATAAATAATTGTTGCTGTAAGTATGTTGGTTTGAGGTTTTGGCAAGATGACTTTTAAGCAGCCTTCTCTCTTAAGATTGTTTTGATAATGAAATGAACTCATATGTACATGTAAAGTGCTTTCAACTGAGTGCTTGTCATTTAGTAATTTCTCGGAGAGTGATAGCTATTATAGCTTTAATTGTATTGTTTTCTGTAGGCCAGGAAAATGGTGGATGGTTGATTGCCAACTTGCTAGTGTCTAGACCTTTTGATTTTTTACCTATTGCTCATTCTACCTGAATAAGCTTTTGTTGACTGATATGTATATATGCAAATTTGGTATAGATTCAACTGAATTTTTTTCAATCATGTTTATAGCTGTATGCATAAGTTTTGACTTGAGCTGCTTCTTACAACTATTTAAATATGGGTTTTGAGCTCATTTCCAGTTAAATCATGTATTATAGGCAGTAAATTATGATTTACAAATTATCTCTATTGATTTTTCATAATATTTGTTATGTCCTTGCAAGGGATGTCCATAAGTAAGTACTGAGGTTATATTATCCAGGGCAAGATCTATTTCTCTTGCTATGCACTTTAGCTTGAATCAACTTGAAGTCTCACATAATTTCTTAGAGCAGAGTAAAGATATTAATGATTTCTACTGGTTTCTAGTGAAAATGTTGACTTGGAACATTTTACTGTTGCAAAACAATGATGGATAGTTCACCAGTTTCAATAATTAACTATTTTATTTGAATAATCTCCATATTGTCATTGTGAGGTGCAAGCCTATGTATTTCATTAATATTTAGAAAATGTAGCTGAACTCATTTAAATAAGGGGAATTTAGAGGTTAAAAAAGAGGTGGACTTTCATGGTGTTACATTCATTCATCAGGTATTTATTGAGTGCCATGTTTTGGACACAAGAGATATGGAGTGAAATAGACACCTAAGGTTTCTGTTTTCACAGAGTTTCCATTTTCATGAAAGCAATGCTAATAAGTGAGTAAAGAAGTAGATCAATAAGTTAGACAACCTTAGGTGGCAAGTATAATGAATAAAATACTACAGAGAAAAGGGATGTATTTATGATGAAGTGCTGATAAAATTTGCTGCTGAATTGGGAGTGTGGTGAAGGAATGGAAGACTCCTGTTTTTTTCCTTTGCTTGTAAGTTGATGGTAGTGCTATTGATTGATACAGGGAATACAGGGAATCTTTATTTATTGAACTAGGAGTAGGCTTGGGAAGGAAGGTCAATCAGGGATACTAATTTGGGTTTGCTGAATTTTAGATAACTTGGAGCTATCTATAGAAATTAGGTTGATTCCCTTGAAACTAAGAGAAGAGACTGGTGTTGATATTTAAGTTTGTGAGTCATCAAAGGACAACAGATGAAATCACAGAAATACTTGCCCAGGATATATAACCTCTTCACTGTCTTGAACAGCTTTAAGACTCTGAAGTTCTAACACCCATAATTGTAACTTCCCTGGAGAATTAAGTAAGAGTGCATTATATTCTCAACTGTAGGAATCATAGCTATACCTGGAGGGTATATCCAATGGGGATGCCAAATTGGTTTACATATGTCAACCAGTATTGTAGGGTTCAGGAAATCCCCTCCTGGGAGGAACAAATAGGGTAAAAGGGAAGGTTTAACTCAAGGAAAAGGGGAAACAATTGTGTCCAAACATATCTGAGACTTTCAAGCTGCAGGGAAAAAAGAAATCATGTTATTGTACATGGTTTCAGAGTACAATATTAGGAGATTTTTTTTTCAAAAAAAGTAATTACAAGATTGATGTAAAGAAGACTTTTCTAATAATTTCAGCTGTTTCACAGTACTGTTGGTTAGTTTTTTTAAGATTTATTTATTTATTTGAAAGTCAGAATTACACAGAGAGAGAAGGAGAGGCAGAGAGAGAGAGAGAGAGAGAGACAGAGAGACAGAGAGAGTCTTCCATCCTCTGGTTCACTCCCCAATTGGCCGCTATGGCTGGAGCTGGACTGATCTGAAGCTGGAAGCCGGGAGCTTCTTCTGGGTCTCCCACAGTGGTGCAAGGACCCAATAACTTGGGCCATATTCTACTGCTTTTCCAGGCCATAGCAGAGAGCTGAATTGAAAGTGGAGCAGCAGGGACTCAAATCCACACCCAAATGGGATGCTGGCACTGCAGGTGGTGGCTTTACCCACTATGCCACAGCCCAGTCCCCAGTTGACTCTTTTATTAGAATGTCCCTTCCTTAAAAGTTTAAGTTCAGTTTGCAATATCCCATAGAACATTTATCTAAGGGGATTCCATCACTGTGGAAGCTCAAACTAGAAATTCTTAAACTGGGGCCAGAGTTCTACAGTTAAGTGGCTATTTGTGATGTTGGCATCCTACATTAGCGCACCAATTTGAGTCCTGGCTTCTATGCTACTAATCCAACTCCTTGAAGATGTTTTGGGGAAGCAGTAGATGATGGCCCAAATGCTTTGGCCTCTGCCACCCACATGGGAGACCTGGTTGAAGTTCCTCGCCTCGGTCTGGTCCAGTCCTAGTTGTTGGGTTCATTTGGAGAGTGAACCAGCAGATGGAAGATCTCTCTCTCTTTCTTTCTTCCTTCCTCTCTGTCTCCCTTCTTCCTCTCTGTGTAACTCTTTCAAATAAATAAATGGATCTTTTAAAAAAGTGAACTTCTCGCATCTTCCTTGCATCTCTCAGAGTCTGAGATTCTATTCCTCTGCTCCTCATTGCAGAGCTACACATCTGCAAAGAAAATACATGTGTGTGCAAACATGTATTGTGTGTCAAAGAGTGATTGTGCTGGCTGGCGCCGTGGCTTAACAGGCTAATCCTCCGCCTTGCGGCGCTGGCACACCGGGGTTCTAGTCCCGGTTGGGGCGCCGGATTCTATCCTGGTTGCCCCTCTTCCAGGCCAGCTCTCTGCTATGGCCCGGGAAGGCAGTGGAGGATGGTCCAGGTCCTTGGGCCCTGAACCTGCATGGGAGACCAGGAGAAACACCTGGCTCCTGGCTTCGGATCAGCGAGATGCGGCGGCCGCAGCGGCCATTGGAGGGTGAACCAACGGCAAAAAGGAAGACCTTCCTCTCTGTCTCTCTCTCTCACTATCTACTCTGCCTGTCAAAAAAAAAAAAAAAAAAAAAAAAAAAAAAAAAAAAAAGAGTGATTGTGCCTGTACATGTGCAAATGTTCACACAAGCAGCACACACTGAAAGGAGCCAGTGCCACAGAGCTGTTCCCAAGACCCTGTCCTCTGCCTTTTAACGCCACTTTTTTATGTCTGGAAAGCCCTGGTTGTAGTTGGAACCATTCTCCCTTGGTCTGACCATGGGTAGCGGAAGACTAAGCTTAATCAAAGGGAGGAACATAAATACAGCAGGAGTGAGGTGGGGAGCCTCAGAGCAAGCAAAAATGAACTGAAGGCTATGTTGAGCCCCTGCAGCATCTAAATTTTGCCTGTGTAATTTTTGGCCAGTAATATTTTCATAAAGAGAAAAATACATATTTTAGAATATAACACTACTGGAAATAGGCATGTTCTGAGATGGAGAATCTTGGTTATTGCTTTATTTTAAGTCAAGCAATTTCACTGTCTTTTGGGGGAAAAATGCTGCTTTTTTTCATAAAGCCACAGAATACTTTCACCAAAATAATCTCAGAAAGAAAGAATATCTCTAACATACCTTATTTGTGCAGAATTTCCATGAGGTTTTTATCTTTTTGATTTTTGTCAGAGGTAAGGATTTTTTTTCATATAGCTGCAATTTCAGCTTTCTGAACATTAGGCAGATATAAATTATCTACAAGGCTAAAAAGTCTTTGATTAACAAGCTAGGGAATTGCAGGTATTAAAATTGCCCCCCAGAGGGAGCCCATATCGCTCCACGAATGCATTAGACATCTACTTTGAATTACAAAGAAAAATTAATTAAAAAGTATATGTTTATAAGTAATGTGTGTTCCCCTGAGTTCATTCTAAAAGCCACATATATGCAGAATCTAATAAAAATTAAATTATGTTAGCTGCATATTTTACCTCAGTAACATGAGGAAAAAGATAAAAGCAGGTGCTACCTAATGTTTCGTTCAAGAGAGCTTCCACAATGCCCCAACAGATCTGAATGGATTTTCATATTCGACACCCGCTGGAGAATTCTGTGTGTGTCTGAAACAAGGACTGCAGCTCCCTTATGCAGGGGGATTCTGTGCTGCCGTGCATGCACGGCTCTGCTTCCAGCCAATGTGTTGCACAATGAATCATCCCGGCCGTAGTCACACGGTTCCACAGAGCTGGTGGTGATAGAAAGATGCAGCAGCCTCGATTCACGAGGCATCATCTGCACTGGGAAGCAGCAGGCAGCACTGCTGATCCTTGGCCATTTTAACAAGCCATGGTCTTTCCTTCCCATCTGATCCGTCGGACAGCGTGGCCTCAGTGTCTCTAGATGTATGTGGGCCTAGAAGCAATAAAAGTGTTACGACATTCCACGCTTTCCCATATTTTGTTTATTTCATAAATAACTCATTTTGTTAGCTTTTTGTGCCTTTTTCCCCTCTCTGTGCCTTTCCCCTTTTGGTTGCCATGGAAACAATTTCCCTGGAAGGGGAGGAGCCTAATGGCATCCAGGAGTGTGAAGTAAAGTCAATTTATATCATGGTTTGTGAAATATTGTGAGTTTGTAATGGTTGTTATCACCACATATGGTAAATCAATCTCTCTCTAGAGCAAATTTCTAAATATTGATATGAGTATGGGAGTGATAGAATTATATAGAATCATGTATCTCAGCGACTTGCATGGCAGCCTTGCCCATATACATTTCTATTTTGTTTTGCTTGCACAAATGGAAAATAAAATACAAAAGAGACAAAATGTATTATTTATGTTTCTTAATCTATTTAAATTCTCCAAAGGCATCAGCTGATCTCCAACTTAAACTGTTTTAATTATACAAATTAAGAAGGCCTATCTGATTACTTATAAAGTTTATATATCTGTATAACACATAATTTTCTACATATACATAGCACAGTAGCTATGCCATCTTCCTGCTCACTACTATCATTCTCACTTTAAATCAGCAGCTATTTGGACAACCACATTAATTCACAGAATGCAGGCTTTAAAAGTTTGTCAAAATATGTGCACTTCACACGAGCAAGTAAGGTGATTATATTTTCAGATTTTAAAATAGCCTGGGTTGTCCTCCTTGTCTAAATGAAAATTTGTTTATTTGGTTTCACTGGTAGCTCATTCTGCTTTCTGTTTTCTCTCAAAGAGCCGTGAATGATGAGACGACAAAATATTGGATTATTTGTGCTCTTGAAACAGATGTCACCTGAGTTGTGACAGGTATTTTAAGTATAATCTTCTGCATTCGCTTAACACTCTCATTTGAAAATTTTCAAACCTTGGGCCTATTCTTCTTCATTTACCACCAAAATGAGTCACCTCTTGGGTGTGAAGAGAGAGCTGGGAATAAAATGGGAACACTTGATTGCAGGTGTCAGGGGGAATAGTAGTAGAGGGTAGTGAGGGCTGTCTCAGAAACTTTGGCTGTCTCCAAACAGTTGCAAAACAGCCAAGGAGAGCCGGAGGATTTCAAATTTTTTCCCTGAAAGAGCTTTAATGAACGCAGAAATTGTTGCTCCACTGACATTTTTGAGGAGCAATCGTTCTTAAAATGTTTCTGCTTGGGAGTGTCCTCACATTTTGTCTCCGTTTGGAGCAGGATCAGAACTGGATATTTTAAGGCTTACGTCATCTCATTGCCTTTTTTTATTTCAAAGAAAAGGTTTACTATTTTGTCATCTTTTGAGACAGATTTCTTCGGCTTAAAAGGGTAGCTGGAAAATATTTAAAAGTAAGCATTCTTCAGGATGGTTTGTGTATTTTACAAATGTAATTTAAAGATTAGCACATGGAATTCCATGCCATTGAAAACAATAGGGGAAACCTAGTGGAGAGAGAATGTTAGAAAGCTCAGGCCCTGTTGTTTATATTCAAAATTGCATCGGATTTCAGCAGAAATCCAAGGAATCGGGACCCTGACTCTCAGAGTTCTCTTGTTTGCCTCTTCCACTTTGCCCGTTTCCACCTGAGAAATGATGTTTAAAGGAACACCGCCACTTCACCCTTGCTTTGTTTGTACCACATGAGTTGGTTTTACAATTGCTTCCTACTGAAAGCATAAATTCAGTGATAGGTTTGCTGTAATGCTGGGGACTTAAACACGCCCAGAGAGCAGGTTCAGAACAGCGCCTGCATCCTGAACAGGATGGGGGAGTGGATTCCCACCCAGAGAAGGCCGGAGGCCGGCACACATATTGTGAGGTGCTCTAGTTGTGCTGCACAGAGGGAACCACCTCTGCCTCTGAGATCAGTTACTATGCAATTGGAGCGCTTTTTGATCCAGTTCTCCTAGGGAAGCGTGCTTCAGTGTAGCCGAGACGTACAGTGCATGCATTTCCCCAGAGCAGACTGGTGATGTCCGCCGTTGTCCTTCATAGATTTCTTAACGCAGAGTATAAAAATGAAGAACCAGTTTCCAACCCAGTCTCCTGTACCCTCTGCCTGTTTTGTCTGTTGGGTAAATTGGTGTTGCTTTTTGGCACAGCCTCTTTATTTTTATTTTTCATTGCTTATTAGTGTGAACTTTTTGCCTGGGAAAGGTGGAGATGTGGTTGGACTGTTAATTGACTCATTTTTAAGGGGAATAATGATAAGAAGTGGTGCACTTTCCTTGCCTCTTGTCATTGATAGGACACAGGCCATCAAGGAGCTCTCAAAATCATTGTTGGTTGTCTTGATTTCTCCATGAGACCTCTATAGGCGTCAGTGGATATCAGAGTTCGGGCATTTTGTTTTAGGCATTCTTATCATTCTAAATAAAAACAGTAGAATCAGAATGTTCACTCTCGCTTTAGCACTGTGGTGAAGGTGATGCACACCAGGCAGAAGATGGAATGCCTGCATCTGCTGTTCAAGGTTATTGAGAGAAAGAATATGTTTTCTTTTCTCTCTCGCCCTCTCTCCGTCTCAAACTTTCACTTTCTAACAGTATAGCATTTAAGAAGTAAAACTGGAAGGGGTCCCAAATTCTCCATGTCAACTATTTGTTTGTTTTTGCTTTGGGTGAATAAAGGTCAGGGATAACTGAGGAAAAGGAAATGTTCAAGACTACATTTAGTGCAAAGCATCATCCATTGTCTTCTTCAGAAGTCCTTCTGAGCACAGGTGCAGGTGGATTCGTGCGTACAAGCAGGGAGGAGACAACTCCTGTTGTGTTCTCTTGATCATTTACACCTAATTCATGTTGGCTTCAGTTCTATGACCCCCATTTTAAAGGCTTACAGCTTCCCCCAGGGCATTCGTCTCTAGCTACTTGTTGAAGCCTCTGCTTCCCATGGTAGGAGGAACAGGAGTGGCCACATTTAGCTTGAAGAGGAGGAATATTGTGTTATCCAGGAAGTCAGTGAAAGGATGTTGAAAAAAATGAAATGAGCTGAAATTATAAACAGGAAGACATTTCATAAAGGCAGAAGCTAGCAGGTCTGGGAAGCATAAGATGAGAGGTACTATGGCCAGATGTGTGAGCCAGGTTCATTGAACTGTGCAAGGGTGTCAGAGCTTCTTTGAATTGGGGCTGCCGTTTGACACAAGGGTAAGTTCAAGGTGGGATTAGCATATTTAGAGGACCAGGCAGCATTTTAGCTCCTAGAAGGTGTTCTCATAATTTGATTAGTCTGATTTTCCTTTATTTATGCTTTTTACATAAAGATAATTATAGATTCATGTGCAATTATTCAAAAGGATATAGAGAGAGCTTATATATCCTTTTTCCAGATTCTTCTAGTGGTGTTATCGTATACAAACCACCACACAATATTTCAACCTAGTTATTGGCATGAAGTCAGCTAAGTTGTAGAATCTGTCATTATCACAAGATCCATCAGACTATTGTTTAACAGTCATTCCTTGTCATCTTTATCCCTTCATTATGCGTAATATCAATAATTTGTTCTTTATTTCTATAATTTTCATTTCAAGAATTTGAGATAATGGAATAATACCATATGCAACCTTTGGCATTTTTCTCTCCACGTAATTTTCCAGAGATTCATCTACATTATGATAATCAATAGTCTTCCTTCTTATTGCTAACTAGTAATCCAAGGTATGAATGTGTTACAGATTTTTTAATCCTCCAACCATTGAAGGGCATCGTGGCTCTTTCAGTCTTTGGCTATTATGAATTACCTGTCAAAGTAATTCATTGTCTATTAGTAAACCTTTTAAACTTCATGCACAGATATTTGTGTGAAGATAGATCACTGTTTCTCTAAAATAACTACCCAAGAGTGTAACTGCTCAATTGTATTGCATGTTGAGATTATTGAAAAATTATCAAGCTGCTTTCCAGAATGGCTTACTATTTTTATATACCTACCAATAATGTATGAATGATCAATTTTCTATTCATATTTATGAGATTTTTGTGTCATCACTGTTCTGTGTGTGTGCACGCATGTGTGTGTGTGTTGTGTGTGTGTGATATTGATAGTTATATAGCAGTATCTCAGTGTGGATTTTTATTCACCTTGCCCTATTGGCCAATGATATCGATCATATATTTCTGTGTTTTAGTCAAATGTCTCTTCAAGACTTGTTTTCATGGTATGGTTGGATTTTTCTTTGAACTGTTGAGTTCAGAAGTTCCTTATGATTTTAGGTACCAGTCATTTGTCAGATCTATGGTTTGCAAATATTTTCTCTCACTGGGCAGCTTCTTGTTTCATTCTCTTAGATCTTTCACTGAACAGTTTTTTTTTTTTCTCAACTTGTAAATTAAATGTATGTAGGTTGAGGTTTAGTTATTTGTTTGCCTATAAATGTCTAATTGCTCCCAACATCTTTTGCTGAAAGACTCTGTTTCATCCAGTGAGTTACTTCTGTACCTTTGTCAAGATTCAGTTGGACATATTTATGTGGGTTTGTTTCTGGGTTCTCTGTTCTATCGATTTGTGTTTCTATTCTACTGCCAATACCTTACAGCTTTGATTACTGTGGCTTAATAAGAAGCCTCAAAATCAGGTATACTAATTTTTTTCTTCTTGTTTTACAGAATTCTGTTCTAATTTCTTGACTTTTCATTTGTTTTACATAGCTTTGTTTTTGTGTCTTCAAAAATATTAATGAGATTTTGATAGAAATTCCATTAAGCCTATATATCAGTTTATGGATTATTGACATCTTTTCTAGGTTGAGCTTTTCCAATCTACACACATCATATGTTTCTCTGGTTATTTAGATCTTTGAAAAATTTCTTTCATCAATATTGTATAATTTTCAACATGATGCATATTTTGCTAGATTCACCCTTAAACATTTTACATTTTATTTGTTTAGCAATTGTAAATGGGGCCACATATATGATATGTATGTCGTATATATGATATATTTAGCATATATAATTATAGTTTTAATTTTCACATCTTCATTGTTATTATATTGAAATACAGCTGATTTTTTGTATCTGATCATCCATCCTATGAAGATGCTGACCTTATTTCTTATTTCTAGGAATTTTTGTAGATTCCTCTGATTTTCTGCATAAACAATCAAGCCATGCAAATAGGGACAATTTTCCCTCATCCATTATAAAATGGATGAATTTTATTTTCCTATCTTGCCTTGTAATGACTAGAACTTATACCATTACATTGAAAAAGAGAGCATATTCTTGCCTTGTATCTGACTTTAGAGAGGAAAGCATTAAACATGTGGCCATTATTTATAATGTTAGCTATCAGGGTTCTATAGATGATTTTATAAGATTGAGGGAGTTTCACTCTGTTCCTAGTGTTTTTTTTTTTTTTGACAGGCAGAGTGGACAGTGAGAGAGAGAGACAGAGAGAAAGGTCTTCCTTTGCCGTTGGTTCACCCTCCAATGGCCGCTGCCGCTGGTGCGCTGCGGCCGGTGCACCGCACTAATCCGAAGGCAGGAGCCAGGTGCTTCTCCTGGTCTTCCATGGGGTGCAGGGCCCAAGGACTTGGGCCATCCTCCACTGCACTCCCTGGCCACAGCAGAGAGCTGGCCTGGAAGAAGGGCAGCCAGGACAGAATCCGGCCCCCCGACCGGGACTAGAACCCAGTGTGCTGGCACTGCAGGCGGAGGATTAGCTGCAGTGCTGGCTCAGGTTTTTTTTTTTTTTTTAAGATTTATTTTTATTTATTTGAAAGACAGAGTTATAGAGAAAGGTAGAAACACAAAGTGAGATCTTCCATCTGCTGGTTCACTCCCCAGATGGCTGCAATGGCTGGAACTGGACCAATCCGAAGCCAGGAGCCAGGGGCTTCTTCCGGGTCTCCAACGTGGGTGAAGGGGCCCAAGAATTTGGGCCATCCTTTACTGTTTTCGCAGGCCATAGCAGAGAGCCGCATAGCAAGAGGAGCAGCCTGGACTAGAATCGGCACCTGTATGGGATGCCTGTGCTTTGGGCCAGGGCTTTAAACAGCTATCCACAGCGCCGGCCCCTATTCCCGTAGTTTTGATAGTTTTTCAAAATGATGAATGAATGTTGAATATTGACAGATATGTTTTCCGTGTTGATTGACTATCATGTTATTTTTCTTCTCTAGCCTATCGGTATGATAAAACATATTGGTTGATTTTCACATAAAATGACAGCCTTGTGTCCTTGGAATGACTCTCATTTGGTAATCATGCATAATTATGCTTATATTGGTAATTCCATTTGCTAATATGTTCTTAAAGATTTCATGTCAATATTTATGAAGCATATTGGTTTGCAGCCTTCTTGTCTTTTTGTTTTGTCTTTGTTGTGTGGTTTTCATAACAGGGTAAAAACTAGTTTCATACAATGAGTTGGGAAATATTGAATGTCTCCTATTTCTCAGAAAACATTGAAGGACTTCTGAAAATTTACCTGCTAAAAAACTAGGAAGTTTCAAGAAAGGTCAGTTGGTTTCTGGGTGAACAACCCTGACAATGGTCACGCCATTTTAACTACCCCAGCACCATCTTAGGGAACTCTAGTAAAACATTTCCTGGAAATTGGGCCGAAACCATAAGTCAAGGGCAGGCAGCTGCGGTTTGAGATAATGGCGCCAGATAAAGGCATGGGAAGCACCCAACCGCCCCTTATCTGTGGGTCCCGGCAGACGGCAAAAGTATGCAAGGTATTTTCTGCATGCCCCCACCCCGTTGTCTTATTGAAACCCTGTAACCACGCTTTTTTCTGCTTCTGTATCCCCCGCTTCTGCTATCTCCCAGGTATATAAGCGCCCCCCAGACACTACTACGCACGCCTCTCTCCTGCCTCCCGTTGAGTTGGGTCTGGAGACGGCGTCCGCGAGCGCTCGTGAAATAAAGCCGCCTCTTGCATTTGCATCGTCTGGTCTGAGGATTTTTGAGTCTGGGGTCGCAATCTAAAGGGCCCAGCGGGGATTAGGGTCCTTCAACATTGTATAGAATTGGTGTTGATTTTTCTTTAAACGTTTAATACAATTTTCCTCTGAAGCCATCTAGACTTAGAGTTATCATTTTGGGGAGTTTTTAAATTATTAATTCTACTTCAGTATACTTATACAGCTACTTAAATTATATATTTTAAATTGGGTGTGTTACAATAGATTTTGGTTTTCACAGCATTATCCATTTTGCCTAAGCTGTCAAATTTGTATGTATAGAAGTATGTAGAATTTTCTTCTTGCCTTTTTGCTTTCTGCAAGACAGTAGTGATAGCCCTCATTTCATTTGTAATATCAGTACTTTATGTTTTCTCTCTTTATTTTCTTTATTAGTCTCACCAGAAGCTTGTCAATTGTAGTCATCTTCTCTAATATCTAGCTTTTTGTTTCATTTATCTTGCCTAATGATTTTTGTATTTTAATTTCATTGATTTCTGCTTTTATATTTATTACTTTATTCCTTTTGCTTGCTTTGGGCTTATTGGTTCTTATTTTCCTAAATTCTCACATTGTCTTCTCAGATTATTGATTTAAGTGTTTTCTTTTCAATGTAAAAATTTAATGTAATAAATTTTCCTCTCAGTACTGCTTTAGTTGTACTGCATCATTTTTGACATATTGTAGTTTTTCTTCTATTCAGTTCAATATGCTTCTTTTCATTTCTCTTGAGGCCAGCTTCTCTTTGGCAAATAGGTTGTTTAGAAGAATGTTGTTTAGTTTCTAGATGCTTGCAGAATTTCCTGTTATCTTTCTATTATCAATTTCTAGTTTGATGCATTGGTTCTCTACGATTTCAACTCTCATTGAGGTTTGTTTTATGTCCCAGTATTTGATCTGTCTTGGTATATGTTCTATGACACTTGAAAAGAACTTGTATTCTGATACAGTTATAATATTTTATAAATGTTAGCTCCTGTAATTTAATTATTTTTCTTAAAATTTTACCAGTTGAGAGGCAGAAAAAGAGAAGCAGAGAAGGAGAGAGATCTATACAGAGAAAGCTGATTCATTCCCCAAATTCTTCCAATGGCTGAGGCTGGGTACCAGAAATGGAATCCTGTTTTGCTAAATGAATGGTAGAAACCCAATTGCTTGAGCCATCACTGCTGCCTCCCATGGCCTACACTAACAGGAAACTGGAGTGAGGAGCCAGAGCTGGGAATCAACTCTGATGAAGAATGTGGGTAGTTTAAACACAAGGCTCAAAATTCCAGTTACAGATTTTTGGTCAAGTTGCTTCCATTCAAAAGTACTGATTTAAAAAAACAAAAACAAAAACAAAAACAAAAACAAAAAAAACTAATACTTTAAGACTGCCATGCACAAAAAAAATAAAAATAAATAAAAAATGGTCCACAAACATTCCCCTTTCCTTCTGCAGGTTTTACCATGCATTGTTATCGTTAACCAGTCTTTTAATATTAAGATTAAATGGCCAATTGAGACAAACAGTTCTGAGACCATTCTTCCACCACTGATTAACATTAGAGTGGCAGATATTAGGGGTAACATTCATTTAGCCTTCTGAGCTTTCTGGGCAGAATTGTTGACCTTGCCAGCTCCAGCAGCCTTCTTGTCCATTGCTTTGATCATACCCACAGCAATTGTCTGTCTCATATCATGGACAGCAAAATGACCCAGAGGAGGATGGTCTGAGAAGCTCTCAACACAGATGGACTTGCCAAGAACCATATCAACAATGGCAGCATCACCAGATTTCAAGAATTTAGGGCCATCTTCCAATTTCTTTCCAGAATGATGGTCAATCTTTTTCTTCACCTCAGCATACTTGCAGGCAATGTGAGCTGTGTGCTAATCCAGTACAGGAGCACACCCAGCACTGATCTGACCTGGATGGTTCAGGATGATCACCTGAGCAGTGAAGCCAGTTGTTTCCATTGGTGGGTCTTTGTTTCTGAATCCCCCCAAACCTTTGATGATCTTTCTTTCCTGGTTGTTTTGTCAATACTTGAGAGAAGAAGGTTGAAGTCTCCAAACATAATTGTGGATGTGTTTATCTTCTACTTGTTTTATGGGGTTCTAATTGTTCATTGGATCATTATTTTTCCAACTAAGTAAAATGTTATTATTTTTCTAATATCTGTTATCAACCTAATGTTGGCTTCTATTGTCTTTAGTCAATTCAGTTTAACATCCTGCTGGTTCTTGGTGCAAGGAGTAATTTCCTACTGAAAATGATATTTTTGCATTATTTTATGAGACTCTGGAAGGAGAAGTCCATCCTTGTTATCACAGGTGGAGATAGAAATCCAAGTTCCTCACAAGCTTCAATTTACACATGAGTGGAGAGAGTATTATTTGTCACCTCTGGGTGAGAGTAGAAATTCTGACTCCCAATGTGTTCTTCTCTGATATCATGTTGCGGGTGAACTCAGCAGTGCAGGACAAGTTCAGGGTCCCCGTGTTTTTTCCATAATATTCACTGTTATTATGTCATAAAAAGGGGACTTCCCTTATTCCACTCTACAATGATGTTGGGTCATTTATTACAATACCACAAGGGGAGAAAGTTAGGCTCCCCAGTTGGCCATTAAAATTGTGGGTGAAGATGAGGCCTCAATTTTTATTTATTTATTCTTTGTAGGTATTGGATGGAGTAGAATAATGATTGTCTTAAAGTTTTCTGTGTAGAGACTATGTCTCTATTGGTCCTTTGGCTAGAGAGAACAGGATCCTCTCAGGGCCTTCTTTGTTTGAGATCTCAGTTTCTGAGTTGCTAACTTATTTAACTACATTTCTGAAAAAACAAAACAAACAAACAAACAAACAAAACCAGGGAAGTCCCCACCATGTTTTTCCTGGTGTCCCAAGGTCCCTTGCTGGTCTATCTCCCATTCTCAATTTTTAATTTTGAATATTTGTTTAATGTACAAAATCTATAGATTTTAGTTGTCCTTGGTGGATAAATAGGGGATATATGTCCATTACACATTTCTGAGAGTAGGAGTCCTAATGGATTTTTATCACCTGGCACTTAATTAAGGGTAAGGAGTGTGAAAATGCAGCAAATACCTGTGTAAACTCTGGAGACCATGGAGATGAGTACTCTGATGCATGTATGGGCCCAGGAGATGGCTACCCCATTCTGACAACATTATATCCATTGGGACATGTTTCACATTCAAGTAGATAAGCATTAACTTACTTCTTTGGGTGTATTTTAAGAGGATGGAATTGCTTTTCTCCTACTCTCTTTTAAGTTATTTAGTTTCCCCTCATCTAGACCACCAGATATAAGGTATTCAATAACCCAGTAATACTAGAGAACCCATACATCTAGATGATATGAGATTACATGTGGATCCAGTTTTGTTCACCCCTACATCCTCAGGAAAAGGTAAAAGTCAAGCAAACAAGTAAGACCAAAACACAAAACAGTTCTGTGTTGGGGGAAGTAAAAGGAATGCAAAGAGAAATTAAACAATGCTAGCAATTGTTTACTAACCTGCTTAATGGGGAAGGGGAATTTCAATGTTATGTTTTCCAATTTCTATGGTATAAATGTTCTAACTGTAGTTGGCTGCAAGCTACTGGTATGTATGCACTTGATGTGGAATTGGAATCAGTTACTAACAATCGGCTTTCAAAGTTTGTGTGTGCAGCTACCCTATACCATTGCAAGAGTTGTGATTGACAGAATTTTTTGAGAAGGGGTCCTAACTGCCCCCCTCTCTATCCATTATTTAGCTGCTAGAAGAAATTGTTAGTAGAAGTCTCACTGTTTAAATATACTTATTTTAGGGCAAAATAAGCCAAGTCTTTTTTATTCCTTAACCATTAAACTTGTTCTGGAACTTATAGAGTTCTGTAATATGATGTCATCTGTACTTTGTGGGGAGGGATTCTTGTAAAAGATTATGTGCCTGTATCATGTTGTAAAGCAAAAACAAAACCAAAGTTGAGCTTCAATAGCTTAAGTTTAACCAGTGGCCCAAGAATGGATAAGAAGGAGCCTACCTCACAACTCAACTTTCCAACCTGCTAAAGACTGAGGAATCATACATGAAGGAAACAGGAATGAGGAGGAAGAATGTGTTAATAAGTGGGAGGAATATTCATAGTTTTTCTGGGAAAAGAGCGGTAGGATTCTCAGAAATGGGGAGTCCTTTTTTTCTGGTTGTTGACATGGTAATTATCAATGGTCATGGTGCTGCTTTGTGTTATTTAGCATGGAAATTACATTGCAATGAAGTTTGAAACCTTCTAGAAGTTACTCTAGCAGCCATATTAGGTCTAGCTGGTTCTGACTGGTTAGCCTGTGGGGGAACTTCTGAGTGCAAGGTGTTCTGGTCCAAAAGGGAATCAATGTTAAAGTAGGGGTAGAAACTTGACTAGGTCACACAGGCCTTGACCTAGGTCACATAATCATAAAGCCATGGGACGAGCCAGTGCTGTGACATAGCTGGCAACACAGACGCCTATAATACCTGCATCCCATATGGGCACCAGTTCATGTCCTGACTGCTCCACTTCCAATCCAACTGGAGTTGTGATAGCATGAGAAAAGCAAAGGAAGGTGACCCAAGTGTTAGGGCTCCTGCTTTCCACATAGGAGACCCAGATGAAGCTCCTAACTCCCGCCTTTTGCCTGGATTAGTCTTGGACATTGTGACCATCTAAGGAGTGAACCAACAGATGGAAGATCCCCCTCTCTTTCCCTCTCTCTCTCTCTCTGTCTTTCCCTCTATCTCAATGTAACTCTGATTTTCAAGTTAATAAATAAAATCTTTAAAAATATCCACACAAGAGGTAAAAATGGCTATGTGAATCAGTATCAGAAAGGCCTGAAGAACATTCTTCAAGTCTCCCACTGAGTCAGAGGGAAGCTATTCTTTCCTTCTGCTCTTGGAGTGTGGAGGTGTATGTGAAAGCCAGGGCTGAGTCCATAAGATGCCAAACAATTCTTCTGTTTTTCACAAGGCTTATGTTGTGTTAAGGCCTACAAAGAATCCGCACCACTTTCCCCATAGTTGCTGGTTCCATGTTTATTTAGTGATTTTTGCTTCTCAAACGGATGAGTATTTTTAGGTAGTACATGACCATAAAAGGCATTTCACAAGTCCTAGATTCTGTAAACTTTGGTGTGGAAATATATGTGGGAAGAGGGAGAAAGGGTTAATATAGAAATAATTGGAGGGGCTGGTATTGTGGCAAAACAGGTAAAAGCCACTGCCTGTGATGTCGGCATTTCATATGGGAACTGGTTTAAGTCCCAGCTGTTCTACTTCTGATCCAGCTCCCTGCTAATAGCCTGCGAAAAGTAGCAAAAGATGGCCCAAGTCTGTTGGCCCTTGCCATTTGCATAGGAGACCTGGAAGAAGGTTCTGGGTCCTTGCTTTTAGCCTGGCCCAGCCCTGGCCATAGCAGCTATCTGGAGAGTGAGCCAGATTCCTCTTCTCTGTCTATCCCTCTCTAACTCTGACTTTCAAATAAATAAATAAATTTTTAAAAAGGAAATAATTGGAAAGCATTCATGATTAACATGTTATCTGACTATTGTGGCTGAATATTATTTTTAACATGAATTTAATAAACATAGTAGCAAAAAAGAAAAGAGCCAGAATTGACCAAAACAACTTCACTGCCATAAGCAGAAACATGAGAGCAAAACTCAGTTTTGTATATTTGTGGATGTCTTTAAGGAATGTCTACACAGAGGTCGGGCAGCAGCACATAGAAGAAGATTTAAATTTCACTGAAAACCAGCTCAAGGCTGATCATCACCAAGAAGGGAATTCTAACTGTGCTTTACTTGCTGTGGGACTTTGGGCCAGTCAGTAAAATACAGATAATAATGATATCCACTTCTTGTAATGTGTGATGATTAAATAAGTATACAGTTTCTCAAACACAGTAAAACTTAAAAGTACATGTTTAATATTTTTTATAAAGTATGTCTTAAAACTTCGTATCACTATTGAACCATTTGCCTTTAGTTTTCTATCTTTAAAAAAGGAAGACCAGCAAGAATTTTCAAGGGCAAACATAGCCTTTTTACTCTGGACCCCCAGAGATTCAGACAGGGAGCCCTATTAGAATGAAGACTTCTAAAGAGGGAAGAAGACAGAAGCTGTGATTTGAAAACAAATGACATCCAGAAAAGTCAAACACCCAATAGTTTGTAAGCAAAGCCAATATAAGGTGATTTCCTTCATTTTTCATGATTCTTTTCATTAAATTTCAATGTCCTTAAGTAATTCCATTGGCTTGTCTGGGATTAAAGACTGTTGTGCTCTTAATGATATAAATGATAAGTTATAAAAATACACTTGTTATAAGGCACTTTTGTCAGTACAAGCATCAGTGCACTTGTGTTCATAGAGTCAGAGAAACAAGGTGGAGCAGGGAGTGCATGGTGGGAAAAGTTGGGCCGGGGAAGATAGTTATGAAGGAGATAGACTCTCAGCTCCAAACTCTGTGTGCCATTTGTATTTGGTGGGAATTTAAAACCAAATTTCTTGTTTCTAAATGGAAAGAAAATAGATTATTTAATTATTTTAGTGTTTTTATCAGAGGATGGGGTCAGGGAAATATTTTAGGGTGGTGCTTTGCATGTTTTTGTCATTCTCTATAGGCTACAACTATCTTCTAAGTTAATCATTTCTTTAAGCTATGAGAGAATTATTCAAAACAAGAGAAACACAGCATTACTTTAGAGCCTCCAATGATGTGTACAAAATACAAATTCAACAATTAAATTACATTAAATTAACTTAACCCTGGCAGCTATAATTTTTCTTAAAAAGCACAGCAGAGTATTAGGCATGAGAGAATGCCATGTGAACTCTATTATTTTTTCTGATGATTTTAGTTATTTAATTTTTGATTCCCAAAAGAATTATGATGCTCAAATACACTTTTGATGCCATTTAAGTCTTTAATATTAAGAATGTCTATTTGATACAGTTGTAAATGTTTTCCATTTGGCAGTGTCTATAATATAATCTTGTCTGTTTCAACTGTATTAGTAAAAAGAATCAGCAATCTATTAGAAGCATATAACCAGTAGTCTAAAAACTACCATATAAACTGGTAACTATTATTACCATAAGATATTGCTTATAGCTTAAGATATGTATATTCCATATGTTCATTTTTAACTAATATAGGACTATGAGCTGCTCACATTTTCTAAAATATTTATTTTACTTGAAAGGTAAAGAGAGAGAAGGAGAGAGAGAGAGAGAGAGAGAGAGAGAGAAAGAGAGAGACAGAGAAAGAGAGAGTTTCCATCCACTGGTTCAACCTTACAAATGCCTGTAAAAGCCAGGGATTGGCTAGGCCAAAACCAGAAGCCCAGAAATCCATCTGGTTTTCCTATACAGGAGGCAGAAGCCCAAACAATCCATCATCTGCTGTCTCCCCAGATACATTAGCAGGAAGCTGGATTGGAAGTTGAGGTGCTAGAACTCAAATCAACACTGCAATATGAGTCGCAGTTGTCTCAACTGGTTGCTTAATACATTGTGGCACAATGTCCATCCCAGGAACCATCAATTTTCTGCACCTGACAGTGGTTGACATAACATATTTGTACTTTGGGTTAAATTAAGTGAATGTATCATTCTCAGAATGCTGATTTCTCAGATTCCATAATAACCTCTTAGTATGAGTGTCATTCAGATTAGACTTATTCTTTCTTCTCCCCGTTTATGCATTTATTTTACTTCTCTGAATTTCTCAATTTATTTTTAGATCACCAGTATAGGATGTAATTGATTTATAAAAATTAAACACTGCCTAGAACTATCACAGTTACCATCAGAAATAACCATGGCTATATATGCTATGGTATACATATGAAAAATTATTTGGTTTGCCAGTTTATTTGAATAATGATATTAAAAATTGAAGTCAGGGTGACTTGAGGGTAAAGCCACTGTCTATGATGCTGGCATCTCATATGGGTGATGGTTTGAGTCCCAGCTGCTCCCCTTCCTATCCAACTCTCTGCTAATGTACCTGGAAAACAGTGGAGAATGACCCAAGAGCTTGGGTGCCTGCACCCATTGGGAGACCTGTATAAAGCTGCTAGTTCCTAGTTGTTGCAGCCATTTGGGGAGTGAAACAGTGATGGAAGATCTGTCTCTCCTTGTCTCTTTCCTGCTCTCTCTCTGTAACTCTGCCTTTCAAATACATAAAATAAATAAAAAAAATTGTAGTCAGGAAACTTGGATTATTGTTCTGATTCTGACACTTCTTTGTCTTTTAAACTTTGGAAATTTGCCTAATCTCTTTGTACTTAGCTTTTTCATATGTAAAGTGGAGATAATATGACTATATTAATTAGATGAGGGTCAAACTGAAATAAATATTGTATGTATACAAAATACTTTTAAAGTGGAAATATATAGGTGTTAGAAGTTTTAACTGTCAGGATAACTTAGAAGCTGATTAATAAAACATGGTTACTTTATCACGGTCTCTTAAAAGTTTGTAGTATTAAAGTCATTGTCTTATGGAAAGATCATCACTTACTATCTAACCAGGTGTAGTTTGGTTCCTAAAATGTGCTGAATTAATCAGGAATGTGAAACTACCACTTGAAATGTGATTTCATGTAAACAACTTTCAACATCTGTGTTATAAAGTCTTTTTTTTTTTTTTTTTGGATAGGCAGAGTTAGACAGTGAGAGAGAGAGACAGAAAGAAAGGTCTTCCTTCTGTTGGTTCACTCCCTAATGGCCTCTACGGCCGGCGCACTGTGCCAATCCAAAGCCAGGAGCCAGGTGCTTCCTCCTGGTCTCCCATGCAGGTGCAGGGCCCAAGCACTTGGGCCATCCTCCACTGCTTTCCCAGGCCACAGTGGAGAGCTGGACTGGAAGAGGAGCAACAGGGACAGAACCAGCACCCCAACCAGGTCTAGAACCCTGGGTGCCAGCACCACAGGCGGAGGATTAGCCAATATAGAGGTGCTATACCCGGCCGCTATAAAGTCTTAAAAGATACCATCATTTTGTTTTCATAAAAAGCAATCTTTCCCATATGTCCAGCTGACACAGGCATTCCTTATGCCCAAGGCTTGTAGAAATGAGAAACACTAGTTCCTAAAGCAAGCAGTCCCTCAATCACAAGGAATCTTGCCAGGTTTAACAGAGCTCTGAGCATGTTTTCTCACCCTTTTCCATTGCTTTTAAATCATTTGGAATTGAGTTTAGTCTTGTGTGGAGAAGAGTAATGGTAATTTTTTCCTTTTAGTGGTGTGTGCATGTGAGAGACAGAAAAAGGGAGAAAGAGGCAAGCAGATGGAATGAGAGAAAAACCATGGATTAGTAAGTCCTATAGCTTCTCTCTTTATGTAGTTTACCCATTATGCATTACAATTTTTAGTGTGTTGGTTAAAACAGAATTTTGGTCATCACAGCTGTAGGAGTAAAGAATATTGTAAAGGTCATTGTAGGATTCTAGGTTTAATACTGGCTGGTGGTTTTGGTTTGCTCTGTGCTACAACTGTGAGAACTTTCTGTAGAATTCTCCATTGTCCCTGTGCTTGCTATGCTGTCCTGCAAAGGCATCGGGACGCTAGCTTTCCATTTTCCTGTTAAGCGTTGTTTTGCGTTGGTGATTGAGTGGTGAGCAAGACTTTTGCTAATCAGGAGGAGAATGGTAACCAGCCCCAGTCATTTCCATAGGGCTAGGAGATTTTTCTGAAGATAGAGCCAAAATTGTGTAGACTCACAAAACAAATACAAGATGTAGTCTGGTTCACTAAATGATTTGAGTTAATAAGGGGGAGGGATTCTGGTGGAAATAAAGAGGAAGGAATCAAATCTGGAAGCCATTGTTAGGATCTTTTCTAACTAGCAGGAAAAGGGATTGGAATCTAAACATCATTTTGGGCCTCAGCTGCAGCCACTTGGCTGGCTTTTTCACCCTGAGGACTGTATACTTGTTTGCTATATATAAGTGAAATCTCAATTATGTATCATTGTGCAAAACCAATGATCACATCCCCTGTGAATAAAGTTTAATTTCGAAACATTGACATGGGTGAGGGAATTGGAAGAATTTCCAGGCTTGCCAGCACTTGGTCACAGTCCTGAGGGCTAGGAAGGAGGTAGTGTGATTTCTTCCATAGGCCTGTTTAGGTTTGAGAATCTCACCTGGCTGAAAAGACCCTGCACCTGAAATCCATGTAGCCACTCAGCCAGGCTGCGATCATGGAGAGAAGTGGTTCCAGGACTTTTAAGGACCATCTGGCATACATAAGAGATCTTACTGGCACACACTGCCACAAGCTTGTTCCAGATTAGGACGTAGGAGGAGAGAAAGGGCCATAATATCTTGTCTCTAACCCCTACCTAGGTAATGCCAGAACTGCCAGTGTGAAGACCACACTTTGGAAGCTTCCCATCTCAGCAACAGTGAGCTCATAACTTCTGGGTGGTGAGGGTGCCGGGGAATCATCTTTCTCACTTGGAAAAAAGCTTTCTCCTGTAAGAACTGGAAGGATGAATAAGATAAAAAGTAGCAAATGCCCTAAATGCTGCCGAGATCCTTTCAGTCCATGTGACTTTGTAGTACCCTATGAGCAAGGAAACACGTTCTTAGAACACTAGGACAGCTGGAACAAAATACCATAAGCTGGAAAGCTTATAGACAAGAGGAATTTTTCCTTTGCTATTTTGAGAGGCTGCAAAGTCTATAGTCGGAGTGCTTTCAGATTCCATGCCCAGCGAGGAACAGTTTCCTGTTTCATGGATCAGTCCCTTCAAAAAGTGTTTTTATGGGAAAAAGGTAACCGAATTCCCTCAAACCTCTGTTATGAGGGCACTAATCCCATGCCTGGAGTATTCAAATCCCATTACTTAAAAACCTCCCAAGGGTGCCATCTCTCACTGCCATCACATCCATGATTGGATTTCAAACAAGAATTTGGGGGGACACAAGTATTCAGAACACAACAAGCATTATCTAAGTTTTGGTAGAATATGAAAGTGGAACCCAGAGAGGCAAAGTTAACAGCACCCAAATATCATGGCCTAGTTCCAGTCACTTCCCAGGGTTTTCCACCAAGGAGGACATCCTCCCACAGACCCCTTTCCTAGAATCTTCATATTAAAATGTTTTAAATCCAGGTAAGAAATGTCACTGATGGAATTAAACCCACTGAGTAACAGTGCCATATTCAATATGTTTGGATTTCCGCAAGTTGATAAAAATTACATAAATAATATATGCTAAATAGGAGTGGCCAAGAATCACAAGTCATCTTTAACACAGAATTGTATTTTTGACAACTTCTTTCTTCCTGTCCAAGTGGCCACACCCTCTGTTCATCAGCTTCCCTGAAACATTTCTCTCTGAGGACAGTTCACAGCTACTCCTACCCAGAGTAAGAGCTGTGGGGTTGGTGGTGGGTGCACAGACAGCAGTCTCATCATCATCATGTGAGAATTTGTTATAAATGCGGGACCTCAGGCCCTACCAAGAATTGAGGGGAAAAAAAAAATTAAAAAAAAAAAAACTCCTATACTACCTCCACACAGGTCTGTCTCCCTTTTCTGGCCTTGATGTCATATACATTTCATGTCTGAAAATTCTTTGATGGCATTTCTACCACGTAGTCTGACTACAAGTAAGTGACAAATGACTGTTTTTTTGAGTAAGTGGTTCCTAAATCAAGACTGTAGGCTCAGACATCTCCTGTGTCTCAGGCTTTTATCTGAGGATTTTTACAAATAATTTTACAGGGATCTCTAATTTGACACATGTAAATGGATTTCTTGCTTATGTATGCTGCACCTCTTTTTTTTGGCACCCCATCTTTCTGATCATTGAGTGTCCCTAATTGCACCTTCAGTCAGTTATCACATCTTAAATACTTGATAATTATGGATTCCTCCCATTCCTTCTGTCCTGGCTATCAACTCTAATCCTCATTTGTTCATTTAGTTATTTTTTCATTGATTTATTTCAATGATTCAATTTATTGCCACCTTATCTATTGTTTTGTGTCCCTCCATTCTATTCTTTATACTGTTTCCAGAATAAATGTCCAAATACTAAAGCTGAGCAAAACATTGTTTCTCAAATAGTTTTTTGTGGCCTTCAGGATAGAATGTAAACTCTGTAGATTATTTTCCAAGGTGCTTTATTATCTGATCCTTGTCTGCTTCTTTACTCTCATTTTCTACCTCTGTCCTCCTTGAGCTCTCTCTATGATTATAATCCAGGCTTACACTATGACTTGCAGTTCTATAATGGATGCAATTTGTTGTCTGTTACAACCAGAGTTGGCTATTCTCTTGCCATCCTTTCCACACCTGCTTATCTTAAAAACTTTCACTCTCCCTTAGGGATTCAGACTTATGTGTTGCTGTCAAGAAAACTTTGATGCTTCTGGTCTGAGTTAGGTGCCCCTTCTATTTGTTACCACAGATCTTCTGTACATCTCCCTCACAGCAATTATGATGCCATAACGCAACTGTGTTTATTGTGTCCACCTGTGAGCTCCTTTAGAAGAAGTCCAGAGACTTTTCTCTTTTTATCCCCATTATATATTATAGTGCAGGAACCATTGTGAATCTCATTACATATATTTTAATTGATGAATTAATAATTCAGAGGCAGTAATTCTGAAACATGAGTTTAGAAGGAAGTTGAACATTGTAAATACCTCTCGAGAGCAGGAATCATGTCTTGTTTATCAGTGAGCTCTCAGAGCTTAACACAATGGAATGTACTATGTATTCCTTAAGTATTTCTTAAAGAAATAGATAGATGTAGATGGAATGACCGATGACTAGAGGTTGTTAACAGGTGGTTAGCAAAAGTACTGCAACAAAATTTTGATTATCTGCTTGATAAAGGCACTATTGCCACTATTGTTTCATTTGTCCTGCTGTGTCTTCCACTCCTTGTACCTGAGTATGCTGACAGGTAAACCTGCAGGCCCAGGCCTTTGCTAATTTGAATCTAGGTATTACAAGGATAGGAATTATGACAGTACCCTCAGTCCTACCATTCTGGGATCGAGTTTTGTTGATCTGGTTCTTCAGCAAGAAGCTTTGTGACTATATGTCAGCAGCTTATTAACAACAGCCTTTGGTAAGCAAGGCACATTTGGCAGGGTTATTTTATCAGCTCTCCTATCATTGTCAATTTCCACTGCTATATGCCAGTATGTCCTACTTTCCAGGCTTCACTTCCTCTATAGATAGTTTTTAGACATCTTTTCATGCCTTTTTAGTATCATACACTGCTACAGTTCCTGTTCTTGAATTATTAGAATTATTAACTACTCAATCATTTCTGCATTTATGTGTGTGTGTGTGTATTCACTTCTGCCCAACCCTGTCTTTCATCAGATAAGACATAATAGTGATGATGTTTCTTAAAGCAAACAGAGGCAAATCTGGTGGTAAATGGAGTAGTCCTGACAATCCATTTCATCCACTGGATAAACAATTCATCTCGAGTACTCTCCTAAGCACATTTTCCTAGATGTAGTTTTGTTACATAGGTACTGCAGTGTTTCCACATGTAATTATCAATATTTATATATTGGTAAAGTTTCTGGAGTTTCTCTAAAACAAAATCTTTAAAGTACAATAAATATCCATGAGTTCATACTGACATAAAGAAGTTAATAAATAAAAAGAAGAAAAGTTTTTCTTACAGAACAAAGTCAGTTAATAAATGTGAAAAAACAAAAAAGTTGAAAATCACCAATAGAACACCATTACAATAATAACTGAAAGTGTATTAATGGGAAGACGTCTGAGGAAAAACACGATATTTGCATAGTCTCAAAGTAGCCCACCCCCCTGAAGATAGTAACTGCAAAAGGGAAGATAGTAAGTTTACTATGGAGGGAATTTTCAAGCATCATTTTGCCAAATGTTCAAAGTTAACATCATCCCTGTTATACTTCACTGCCAAGGACACATCATTCTTGGTTTTGTTGCTAAAATAATTGTGATATAATGACACAGAAAATATATTGGTAGCAGTACACAAAATACAAAATACTTGATTGATCCTCTTCAAGTGTCAAGTCTTGAGAAACAACGAAAGACTGTTACAGATTAGACAACGAGAGCCAAGGCATTGTCAGAGATTGGAGAAGATTAAGGAGATGAAACAATTTAAAGCAGAGAAAAAGGATTTTAAGTGAAAAAATTGTACAAAAGTTAATAGTCCATAGTTTAGTTATATTACATCTTTGTTAATTTCTATGTTTTGAAAATCATGCTGTGATTAGACAAGATCTTTACATTAGGAGAAGTGTGGTAAAATAGCAATGATAATTTTCTGTATTTTTATAACATTTTGGTATTCATTTCAAAGTAATATAGTTAGATTATTAATTTCAAAATAATACAGTTGTGTTAAAGCAATATAAAGAGCTTAGAGCAGGGTCTGAGATACAGGGAATGTAAGCTAAACTCTAGCCACACTATACCTATTTCCTTGCAGCTTCAGTTTGCAAGGTTAGCTGAGTTCACGCATGAACTTGTAGACCACATATACCTACACATGACCAAGTGTGATCCTTGTGTGACAAACCCCATTTTACCAACATGTTGCCATCTCCAGCCAAGGTACGGAAAAATAGCACTGCATTCCTTGCAAGATTCTTAAACTTGTGGAGAAATAAAATTGCAGATTCTTACTTCTTGCTTTGTTTGGCCAATGTCTACTTTAAGAGTCTGCTTGACTGTCCCTGAATGTAGATAGGGAATCCTTGCAAGATTGCTTGGAGATTGTCAAGAAGGACTCAGGCATGAAAGACTGTATTTCTCTAATCTTCCAGAGCTCTTGGATGGCACCACTGACTCAATAGATAAGAAAAATGTTTTCAAAAAGCATTTGACAAGATTTGACATCAAAGATTTATATCTAAAGCAGAATCAGGGAATGGGAGGTAAAATAGCATATTGTACAGAAAACTAATTTAAGAGTAGTAGACAAAAAGCAACTATGGATGGCAAGCTCAGCTTCAAAGTGGGTTAGAAATAGCATGCTTTCCAGAGCTTTGGGAATAAGACCTACATATTTGGGGACATGTGCAGAGGAGAAAGGATCATTGAATTTGCTGGTGACGCTAAAATTGAAGTCTTAGCAAATAATAAGGTGCAATATTATCAGATTGAAAAGGATTTGAATTGCTGGTGATTAAGGCAGAGGATGCCAAATGCAGTTCAGGTATAAAGATACAAACTAATAAGTACAGGATCAAGGAGCCAATTATGCAGAACATACACCCTGGAAAGGATTTGGAGGATATTGTGGGAAAATCTGCAAAACCATCAGCATAGAGCAGACTTGCATTAGAAAAAGCAACCTGGATTTAGCAGGTTATCTCATCAAAGGGGAAGGAGATGAGAAGAAAGGGATACTACTCCTTTGTAAGGCCTTTACTTGATTCCTGTTTTGAATATAGTGTCCACTGTTGGACTTAATAGGAAATGAAAAAAATAAGGTGTGGGGGTAGGGGTGCACAAGTCAAATTTCTAATTGGAAAATTATTTCCATTTTAGTGGCTTTGGGAAATAAAGGATTTATTTGATGTTTTAAAAATTGAGTGTTCTGAGAAAACTTTAAAATATGGTGCATATTAACAAATTATTGTTTAGATCTGTGTATTGTTCTAGGGATATGCTTTTAAAAATGCAACTGAAAGTGTACTGTACTATGGATGTGTTGGAATGTGCATATAAAGGCAAAATTCATCCCCAGGGTTGATACAGAGGAAACAGAGCAGAACTATTTAATGCTGCATAGAAGAAAAAAAAAAAAACTGCCAGAAAAGGCTGGGGAAGTAGAAGTGTAAATGAATTGAAGAGACACTTAGATTTATTTTTGGTGAAGGAGGTGATTAAAAATCATTGTTAAAAAAAAATCCCAGGGAAGAGTGAGAACAAATTTTAAATGACCAGTTTTGACAAGCAAAGTTTTCCTAATTGCAACATCTTCCTGTCTAAACTAGAATGTAGTTATGTAAACAAGCCTTGAAGTTTTCATTTATTTATGTTTGTGTGCATTGCTGTCTATTCTGCCATTGGGAATGTGGAACCATTTTAATATAAGTACTGTGTATGCCAATTTCACATAGCTCACTCTAGCATTCTGTTTAACATGGTCCACTAGGTTCAGTATGTATGAGTGAAGCAGAGTGCTGGCTGCATCCATTGGCACATGGCGTAAAGTAAAAGCAGAGTCCATTTTACTGGTGATTTGGGATTAAAGAATAATTCTCATCTGAAACATGCAGACAAGTAAAGCAAAATATTGAACCGTGTTTATCCTTTGATACCTCTATGTGGCTATCTCATTTCTTCCCTTTACTTTGCATGATAAAAAAAAATCACAGAAATTTCTAGCAGGAAGAAACTTTAAGAATCACCTAGTATGATTTTTAAATTACATAACAGGAAAATAAAAGAGGGGTTAAGTCATTTATCCAACTTTCCAAATATGATTGGAAGAAAGCCCAAAATTAGAGTTTTGATTTCTAATCAAGCACTTTAACATTTAAGGCTGTGATATACTAAATGTATAAAACCATTTTAACAAATATTGTGCCATATTTCTGCAATTAGATTTAATTTGTCTTTCCTTTTATATGTTTTCATTTTTAAATTTTTGTATTTATTTTTTGGAGCAATAATCCTAAAATGTCTTGTAGTGCTGCAGAATAGAAGCCATTTGTACAGCAATGATGAAGGCCAAGCAATACATACTATTTCTATCACAAGTATGATCCCTGGATATTGAGCTGGGAGGGGACAAGCTATATCAATGAGGCATAGTCCTGCCTATGGAACCATAAGCCTCAGGGAGTACATTGTGGACTTAGGAGTCCAAACTACTTTGTGTTTTGTAATAGCTTTGATGCCAACTAATACAACTTGGGCAAATCACTCCTTTTTCTTGAGCCTGTTTCTCCTTAAATGAAATAGCAGTACCAGAGATCTCCAAAGGTCCTAAAGTTATAGATTATAGCATGCGATTATAACGAGGATGCCTCTTTAATAGAGAATGAGGAGGCAGGCACTGAAGATGGTGCTGGTGGTGTGTGGTGAAATTTATATGTGGACATATTTTAAGACAGTATCCATTTGAACTCAACATGTGCCATCTCAATATTTTTTTTTCTTTTTAAAACAAACCACATTTTTAGGGTTAATATTACATGAAAAGAATGTCTTGCATATGGGGATGTGGTAAGTAAAAAATATATATAAACAGACCTCAAAATTCAGTCACACTCAATATAGACAGATATTCACAATGTGAAAAAACATCCATGCTCCTGAGACTAACTGAAGGAACCTCTTATATCATGTTTTTGGGGATCTGTGAAGTGGAAGTATGCAGTCCAACGTACCATAAAGACAGTGATGTGTTTTTGTATTTCCACTGAGCCTTGTTCACCTAATAATTTGTTATTGTCTCCTGCTAGAAAATCTCTATATTGCTAAAATCTCTAAAATTAAAACATTAACATCAACATAATGCGATACCACAACGGAAGGACTCTATACCAACTAAAATCTTTTCATGTAATTTCTTTAAATGTTATGTATTCTGGGAGAACTTTGTTTTACTGATGAATATCTGTTAAATTATTCATGGGGTACATGTTCAAAACAAGGAAAGAGGAGTAGAAATTTGCAAATGACATTTCATTATTTGATACTAGAATATGGGCAGCCACAACCTATACCAGGCTTTGAACTTCACACTGTTACTGTAAAGTCTCCTGAGGAGTTGAGATTGTCTGAAATACCTGTTTCCTGAGTCCGATTTGAAAATACAGTGATAAAATGATTGAATTATTTTGTACCAGCAATCCATAGACATTTTGGAATATGCCAACCACCAGGCATGTGGCAGTTGGATCCATAATTTATTCTGTAATATTTTGGAAGATTGTTATAGGAGTTTTGTAAGATGTTTCTTTTTTTGTGCTATCTGAAAAATGTAAGTGAAGCTTAAGTAAATGTTGTAGTAAGGCTGAAAAGAAACAAATTTCATAATTACCTTTCCTATTTCAGTAGTTTAGAAGCCAAATATTTCAGAATTAGCTGCTATTAAGATGAGAGTATAATTGTTTATATGTGGCCTCCTTGATTTTCTTGTTTTTTTTTTTTTTGGTAGTACTTTATTCACAAGGGGTATGTTTTGATGTTGCCTAAGGGACATTGTTATTCATTTATATGTGACCATATCTATATAAAAAGCTTATGCTATGAAAATATTTTTGGTGGGTTTAATTAAATAGTTCTTAATAAAAAAACAAGATCAGAAAATATTATGGCAATTACACGAGTATAAACAAACAAAAATTTAATATTTTGTCTATTTTTGTATTCAAGGAGTGGATTCATTGACACTTTATTAAAAAGTAGTTTTTTTAAAATGTTGAAATCTCTGTTAGTTCTGATTAAATATACTGAATACACAGCACTGATATTATCACAAGAAAAATCACATGACACATTAAACTTAAAGTTGAATTTGGATATATTCAATAATAATCAGCAATAGTATGAACCAGAACACTTATCCTATCTTTAAACTTAAAAACAAAGCAAACAATTGCTAAATTATTATTGCTATGTTAAAGATAATTCAGTCTATATGTATTTCTTGATTTGCACATTGATGTAATGAGTTCCAAGACTTTTAGCTGTTGGATTACACTCAATCCCAGATTATTGGGTAAATCAGTATATGAGCTTTAAATGAATGGTATAAAGAAAACCTCAGAATTTGTGTTAAAGCTGCATTTGACAATAAAATATGCACCTAATGATTAGTGATATTCAAACTGATAAGGTAGTAAAAAAACAATAGAACTTCTTGCAAGAAACTTCTCACTTTTCTAGGCACCCTCACCCATTTCACTCAATATCATTTTTACTAGAAGCGACCACACCAAATATAACCTACACAAAAATAATAGTTTTGCTTCACTTGCTTCACCCACAGTGCCAGGGGGATGGATTTAATGATCTTATAGGTCTTTTCAATCTCTCTAATATTTGTGAAATGGCAACTGTCAATGTTGAACAAGAAATTGCTGAAATAGCACAACTTTTTGAAATGGATAATATCTCATAGGACAAGAGCCCAGAAATGGAAAGAACAACCATAAACCTCACTGAAACTCATCTCAACAGGATGCCAACTTTACTCTTCAGTTAATAAAAAACAACCAAGTTTAAAAATGCTACCTGTCAGTGAGTCAAAATCAGCCATGTTGAAAATCTCAGCACCAGCTCTTATGTATGTCAAAAAGAGTGGTAACTCTGTCTTAGTGTGCTTATTTGTCATTTTGACATTTCTATTGCATGAACATTTGGTTTCTAATTTTGTAAGACTAAGAAATGAGATCAATTGTGTATGTCTTAGAATTCATTTAGTGTTGGATATTACTTAGACTCTGCCTATCTTGCTAAATAAAACTATAATTTTTGTGATATCATTTAAGTAGATCTTTGTAGGAACAAGGAAGCAAACTAAAGCACTTTCAAATTCTTCTGGTAAATAAAGCAATTAAAATCTTCGATCCTAATTTACAACATAAGGACTGAGTATCTAGATATCGTCAGTATTGCACAATTGATTTTTTATTTGTTTATTTATTTATTTTTATTTCATAAATGTGAATTTACAAAGTGTAACTTTTGTATTGTTGTGGCTCCCCCCCCCAACCTCCCTCCCTCCCGTGGCCCTCCCCTCTCCCTCTCCCATCCCGCCCTTTATCGAGTTTCATTTTTAATTACCTTCATATACTGAAGATCAACTTAGTATATACTAAGCAAGGATTTCAACAGGCTACACTCACACAACCGCACAAGGTATAGGGTATTGTTCAACTAGTAGTGTTTTTAAGTTTCATAGTAAAACACATTAAGGTCAGAGATCCTACATGGGGAGCATGTACCCAGTGACTCCCATTGTTGATTTAACAATTGGCACTCTTATTTATGATGTCAGCAATCACCCGAGACTCTTGCTATGAGCTGTCTAGGCTATGGAAGTCCCTTAAGTTCACCGACTCTGAATTTGTTTAGTCAAGGCCGTGTCACAGTGGAGGTTCCTTCTTCCCTTCAGAGAAAGGCGCCTCTCTCCTTGATGGCCTGTTCCTTCTGCTGGGGTCTTGTTCACCAGGGTCTTTCATTTAGATTGTTTTTTTGCCATCGTGTCATGGCTTTCCATGCCTGTGAGACTCTCATGGACCTTTTAGCCAGATCCGAATGTCCCACGGGTTGATTCTGAGGCAGGAGTGCTGTTTTGGGCATTTGCCATTCTATGAGTCTGCTGTGTGTCCTGCTTCCCCAGCAGGATCATTCTCTCCCTTTTAATTCTATCCTTCATTATTTGCTTACACTGGTCTTATTTGTGAAATCTCTTCAACACATACCCTATCTTTTTGATTGGTTGTGTACTTATACTTATCACTTTACCAAGTGCGCTGGCATTGGTACCTGCCTCCTTGGTATGATTGATTTGAAATCCCCTGGCACATTTCTAGTTCCACCATTGGAGGTAAGTCTGAGTAAGCATGTGCCAACTTATATATCTCCTCCCTCTCTTATTCCCACTCCTATGTTTAACAGAGATCACTTTTCTGTTCATTTTTTTAATTAAACTTTTATTTAATGAATATAAATTTCCAAAGTACAGCTCATGGGTTACAATGGCTTCCCCCTCCCAAAACTTCCCTCCCACCCACAACCCTCCCCCCTCCCGCTCCCTCTCCCCTTCCAATCACATCATGATTCATTTTCAATTCTCTTTATATACAAAAGATCAGTTTAGTATAAATTAGGTAACGATTTCAACAGTTTGCCGCCACATAGCAACACAAAGTGAAAAAAAAATACTTTTGGAGTACTAGTTATAGCATTAAATAAGAGTGTACAGCACATTAAAGGCAGAGATCCTACATAATATTTTTTAAAAAATTAATTAATTTTCTATGCCATTTCCAATTTAACACCAGGTTTTTTTTTTTTCATTTCCAATTATCTTTATATACAGAAGATCGATTCAGTATATAATTAGTAAAGATCTCATCAGTTTGTACCCACACAGAAACACAAAGTGTAAAAATACTGTTTCAGTACTAGTTATAGCATCACTGCACATTAGACAACACATTAAGGACAGATTCCACATGGGATGTAAGTACACAGTGACTCCTGTTGCTGACTTAACAATTTGACACTCCTGTTCATGGCATCAGTAATCTCCCTAGGCTCTAGTCATGAGTTGCCAGGGCTATGGAAGCCTTTAGGGTTCGCTGACTTTGATCTTATTCCGATAGGGTCACAGTCAAAGTGGAAGTTCTCTCCTTCCTTCAGAGAAAGGTACCTCCTTCTTTGATGGCCCCGTTCTTTCCACTGGGATCTCACTCACCGAGATCTTTCATTTAGGTCTTCTTTTTTTTTTCTTTTCCATGGTATCTTGGCTTTCCCTGCCTACAATACTCTCATGGGCTCTTCAGCCAGATCCGAATGCCTTAAGGGCTGATTCTGAGGCCAGAGTGTTGTTTAGGACATCTGCCATTCTATGAGTCTGCTGTGTATCCCACTTCCCATGCTGGATATTTCTCTCCCTTTTTGATTCTATCAGTTAGTATTAGCAGACACTTGTCTTATTTGTGTGATCCCTTTGTTTCTTAGACCTATCCAAGCCATCTAATGTGAACTGAAATTGATCACTTGGACTAGTGAGATGGCATTGGTACATGCCACCTTGATGGGATTGTATTGGAATCCCCTCACTTTTCTGTTCATTTTAAATGCCTAAGAATGATTTTGCATTGATTACAGAGTTCAACCAGTGGTCTTATGTAGAACAAACAGAACAACAACAACAACCACAACAACAAAAATACTAAAAGGAATAAAATAGTAAATTCTTCCTCAACAGTCTAGACAAGGGCTGATCCTGTCATTGTCTCTCATAGTGTCCATTTCACTTAGCAACAACCACAACAACAAAAATACTAAAAGGAATAAAATAGTAAGTTGTTCCTCAATAGTCAAGACAAGGGCTGATCATGTCATTATCTCTCATAGTGTCCATTTCACTTCAATGGGTATCATTTTAGATGCTCATTTAGTTGCCATTGATCAGGGAGAACATATGATATTTGTCCCTTTTGGACTGGCTTATTTCACTCAGCATGATGTTTTCCAGCTTCCTCCATTCTGTTGTAAATGCCCAGATTTCATTGCTTTTTACTGCTGTATAGTGTTCCATACAGTACATATCCCATAGTTTCTTTATCCAGTCATCCGTTGATGGACATTTAGGTTGATTCCATGTCTTAGCTATTGTGAATTGAGCTGCAACAAATATCAAGGTGCAAATGGCTCTTCTTTTCTCCCCTTTAATTCCATTTGGGTAAATTCCAAGGAGTGGGATGGCTGGGTCCTGTGGTAGTGCTATATTCAGGTTTCTGAGGACTCTCCAAACTGTCTTCCATAGTGACTTTACCAGTTTGCATTCCCACCAACAGTGGATTAGTGTACCCTTTTCCCCACATCCTCGCCAGCATCTGTTGTTGGTTGATTTCTGTATGTAAGCCAATCTAACCGGGGTGAGGTGAAACCTCATTGTGGTTTTGATCTGCATTTCCCTGATGACTAGGGATCCTGAGCATTTTTTCATGTGTCTGTTGGCCATTTGGATTTCCTCTTTTGAAAAATGTCTGTTGGCCGGCGCCGCGGCCACTAGGCTAATCCTCCACCTTGCGGCACTGGCACACCAGGTTCTAGTCCCGGTCGGGGCACCGATCCTGTCCCGGTTGCCCCTCTTCCAGGCCAGCTCTCTGCTGTGGCCAGGGAGTGCAGTGGAGGATGGCCCAAGTGCTTGGGCCCTGCACCCCATGGGAGACCAGGAGAAGCACCTGGCTCCTGCCATTGGATCAGCACGGTGCACCGGCCGCAGCACGCCTACTGCGGCGGCCATTGGAGGGTGAACCAACGGCAAAAGGAAGACCTTTCTCTCTGTGTCTCTCTCTCACTGTCCACTCTGCCTGTCAAAAAAAAAAAATGTCTGTTAAGGTCCTTGGCCCATTTTTTTATTGGGTTGTTTGTTTTGATTCTGTGGTGTTTTTTGATCATTTTGTAGATTCTAGTTGTTAATCCTTTATCTGTTGTGTAATTTGCGAATAACGTCTCCCATTCTGTTGGTTGCCTCTTCACTTTCCTGACTGTTTCCTTTGCTGTAAAGAAACTCTTCAATTTGAGGTAATCCCATTTGTTTATTTTATCTCTGATTACCCGTGCCTCTGGGGTCTTCTCCAGGAATTCTTCACCTGTTCCAATATCTTGAAGGGTTTCCCCTATGCTCTCAATTAGTTTCATGGTGTCGTGGTGCATCTCTAGTTCTTTGATCCATGTTGAGTGGATTTTTGTATAAGGTGTAAGATACTTCGACATGTGGACATCCAGTTATCCCAGCACCATTTGTTGAAGAGGCTGTCCTTATTCCAGGGGTTGGTTTTAGATCCTTTATTGAATATGCATTGGTTATAGATGTTTGGATTGATCTCCGGTGTTTCTATTCTGTTCCATTGGTCTATCCCTCTGTTTTTGTACCAGTACCAGGTGGGTTTTGATTATAACTGCCCTGTAGTATGTCTTGAAGTCTGGAATTGTGATGCCTCTGGCCTTGTTTTTATTGTAAAGGATTGCTTTAGCTATTCTTGGTCTCCTGTTTCTCCATATGAATTTCAGCATTGTTTTTTCTAGGTCTTTGAAGAATGATTTTGGTATTTTGATTGGTATTGCATTGAACTTGTAAATTGCTTTTGGGAGAATGGACATTTTGATGGTATTGATTCTTCCAATCCATGAACATGGCAGGTTTTTCCATTTTTTTTGGTGTCATTTTCTATTTCTTTCTTTAGTGTTTTGTAATTTTCATCATAGAGGTCTTTGACATCCTTGGTTAAATTTATTCCAAGATACTTTATTATTTTTGTGGCTATTGTGAATGGGATTGATCTAAGAAGTTCTTCCTTGGCCCTGGCATTATCTGTGTATACGAAGGCTGTTGATTTCTGAGTGTTGACTTTGTATCCTGCTACTTTACCAAACTCTTCTATGAGTTCCAATAGTCTCTTAAAGGAGTTTATTGGGTCCCCTATATATAGTATCATGTCATCTGCAAATAAGGATAGTTTAACTTCCTCCTTTCCCATTTGTATCCATTTAATTTCTTTTTCTTGCCTGATGGCCCTGGCTAACACTTCTAGGACTGATTTGTGAGGGTTAAATATCAAAAAAGAATAAGAGAATCAAAAAATACCAAAATAAAAATTTAAAACTAGTGTATGGCAGGATCCCAGACTGGAAAGAGCAAAATAAAGAGTTTATAAACTTCAGTATACCTTAGGAAATAATCAAGTCCAAATATGAAGACCAAAAAGGATGTGAAATTTAAGGAGGCATAAGAGACATATTGGAAGTGTGGAAGTGTCTAACATGTGCAACAGATGTCTCATAAGGAGAGGAAAGAGAACACACAAAGGAAAAGTATTTGAAAAGATGTTGACAAAGTGTTTTTCCCAAACTAGTCAATGACATCAATTCAAGAAGAAATATAAGCCCCAGGTAAGATAAACACAAATAAACATCAGCATAAAATTTCTGAAAAAAAATACAGAAATCGGAGGAAAATTATCTTCAAAGCGGCAACACCAAGAAATACAGCTAATTTCTTATAAGACACAGTGGAAGCAAGTAGGCAATAGAATGACAATTTTAGAGTTGAAAAAATAGGTGACAACATAAAATTTTATACCCTGGAAAATGATCTTTCTTTGTTTTTTGTTTTTTGTTTTTTGTTTTTTTTTTGTTTTGTTTTTTTGTTTTTTTTTGACAGGCAGAGTGGATAGTGAGAGAGAGAGACAGAGAGAAAGGTCTTCCTTTTTGCCATTGGTTCACCCTCCAATGACCGCTGCAGCCAGTGCATCGCACTGATCCTAAGCCGGGAGCCAGGTACTTCTCCTGCTCTCCCATGGGGTGCCGGGCCCAAGCACTTGGGCCATCCTCCACTGCACGCCCAGGCCATAGCAGAGAGCTGGCCTGGAAGAAGGGCAACTAGGATAGAATCCAGCACCCCGACCGGGACTAGAACTCGGTGTGCCGGCGCCGCAAGGCGGAGGATTAGCCTGTTAAGCCACGGCGCCGGCCAATGATCTTTCAATAGGACAGGTGATGTATAGACTTTTTCAGAAGAAGAGACTCTGACATAATTAACTGCTGAGACCAGAAGTTAAACACAGACACACACACACACACACACAAGCTTTTCAGGTAGAAAAAAAAATTATTTTAAACAGAAGCACAGACTTCAGTAATTGATGCCCCCAACAACAAAATGGTAAATATGTGCATAAAAGCAAGAAAGCAAGCAAGAAAGAAAGACTAAATAAAACAACTAAATAAAATTTGTTTAAATAAACAAAAATAAACTAATACATATAGTAATAAAAAGCATGGTAACAATAACATAAAAAGTGAGAGGTAAATATGAATATGAATCATTTACTGAAATTGACCACATCTTGGGCATAAAACCAGTTCTGAAAGAACCAGTGTATCTCTAAAGTTTTATCTATGAATATATACATTCATTAAAACAAATAAATAAATGAGAGAAAAAGAAAAATAAACTTTCAAAGAATGAAAGTAGAGGCCAACTTTGAAGCACACATTTGGGTGCAGATATGTGTCCCAGCTGCTCAGCTTATGAGCCAGCTCATTGCTAATGGTCTGGAAACATAGTGGAAGATGGTCCACGTACTTGGGCCTCTGCTACCCATGTGGGAGACTTGGAAGAAGCTCCTGGCTCCTGAATTTGTTCTGGCCCCGCCTCAGCTTTTGCAGCCATTTATAGAGTGAACCAGTGGATGGAAGAACTCCCTCTGTCTCGTTCTCTCTCCATAACTCTAACATTCAAATCAATACATAAATCTTTAAAAGAATGAAAATCATTCAGAATACCTTTTTTTTCATTGCAGAGTCAATCCCTAATTAAAGAAAGCTCTAGACCTAGATGATTTCACCGATAAATTATCTGAAACACTTAAAGCATTCTTACACAAATTCTTTCAGAAAATGAAAATAGAAGATCAAATTCTCAATTGGAATTGTGAGGTCAATGTGATCATAACCTGAAAGGGATATTAAAAAATAAAAATTGTATTCCAATTTCACTTATGAATAGAGATATAAAAGCTCTAAATAACGTAATATCAAATTGAATCCAACACATAAACAGATTAATATATCATGTCCTAGTTGAACTGATTTCATTAATGCAGGGTTGATTAAAGTCTGAAAATTAATCAATATGATTCAATACATTAACAGAATACTGCAGAAAAAGTATTTGATAACTTTATTAAAAGTTGCAAACTAATTTGATAAAATTCAATACTCAATAATTCTAATAAATACAGTCATGTGCATAATGACCTTAGGTCAAAACAGACTTAATATATAGTGGTGATCCCTTAAGATTAAAGGAGCTGAAAAATCTCTATCAGGTAGTAATGTCAATGCTGTGTAAATTCACAGTACATGTGTTTGTGAGTGATTCTGGTATAATAAAGTTTATGGTGCTGCCAGTTGTATGAAAGTATGGCACATACAATTAGGTATAGTACACAATAATAAATGTCTGGAGTATTATTTGCTATACTATATTTTTGTCATTATTTTAGAGTGTATTCCTTCGGTCTACTGTGAAATACTATGACATGTGATGCCAGAAGCAATCTCAAACATCTTGTGTTTATCATGTCTCTTGATTGTGTCATTTTCTCTTGTGTTTGACTTAATCTGGTGAAGTTTTGTTCATCACATCCCTAGGAGCAATACACACACACACACACACATATATATTATACTGTATATATATGATGAATGTGAAGATATATATATTCATATATATGTATATATATGAATGTGAAGATATACTGTGTGTGTGAACTTGCTAAAGATGTTTCCGTGCAATGACTTGAAGAAGGTATGAATTTATTTTCTCTAAGGGCTGTGAGTTAAACAGTCTAGTGTTGTGGTGCAGCTGAGCGCTAAGGAATCATGGGAGGAGTCAATGATTTCATTTCATTTTCTTCTTTATGGTTACCACCACATGTGATAAGCCCCTTCCTTTTCCAGTTTACAGGAAAATAAAATAATGGATGATTTGCAAGAGATATTTTCTTCTAAACAAATGAAACTGATACCTTATCTGTAGCCCAAACTTTATTCTAAGAAAAGTTGGAAAATGTAATTTCTTTCTGGATGAAAGTGAGCTTTAACTTTATTACTATGGACAAATGGGAGAAGGGAAAACAGATTTTGGTAGACAATTAAAAGCCTGTACCACACATTTGTGAATAAAGTAGTCAGCAAATAGCTAACAAACTACTCCAGACTTGGATGAAAAATAGGTAGAGTTTCAATTGTGGAGACAACAGCCTTATGCTTGGTCTATCACTAATTGAGCCTTTTTCTTTCTTTCTCATTCTTGAGTGGGAACGACTTTATAGAATTTAGTTTCTCTCTGATAGGTTTCCTCTCCCTGTTCCCAACAAGAGAATCTATGATAAATTTAATGATACACAAACTAATATTGATGTACAGTAGAATTTTCTTAATAGAATGCTAAAATAAACACCTTTGGGATTTAAGATCTTGTATAATATGACAAAGCATTTGACTACAATTACTCAAAATGTTGACTTTCATTTTATTGGTGTTACTTAAAGTAAAATGCAAGTTATTTTGTAATGGAGTGGTATTAACTATACAAGCTGTTAGAGTCGATGGGGTGCTATTAATGAGTTAGCATGCAGAGATGGCATTTAGTCAGAAATTATTAAATGGGCCTGCCTACTAGTTAGGATTAAGTTCTCCTGATAGTAACAATGACCTCATAAAACATCTTTGAGAAGACTTCCAGAAATTTGTTTGCTTTCAAACCAAAGAGGTTTCCACCTTGTTTCAAGAATGAGTTATATTCTTAAAATCACATCTGTTTAAAAAAAAAAAAAAAGCCTTCTCAAATGATAGCTATCGTATTGTCATTAGAGATAGCAGGAAAGAGAAAGGGTGTCAATGGCTAAAGTATCCCTTGGGTATCAACTGCCAAAGGACTCCCTATGGAGGTTTCTATAACGCCCTCACCAAAAATTTTTCCTTATACAGTGATAAGGTCCATGACTTACTGTATCAAAATACAGCATTATAGAAAGAACAGAAGCAGAAAAGGCACTTGCATCTGTCCCCTGCCCTTTTCCTATGAATTAAATCATAAAACCTAGGGAGGGTTTTCTGACCTAATGTGGGTCATGTAACTCTCATGCAAGAAGCATCTTTTCTCTGCTTGGAGAAAAGAAGCATCTTTGTCTTTGAAGACACAGGGACATAGAGACTAATCTGAAAAAAAAAATTTAAAAGACCTTGTTAACTCCACTTCTCCCGCCCACAGTTTATTACTGTTAGATTATACTTTTTTTATTAAACCACACTTCTCTACATCCACTCACTTCCTCATCAAAGCCAGCATAAAAATATTTTATTTATTTCTTGGGGTTTTCATTTCTTGGTAAAAGCCCTATGTCATAAAACTCACATTAAGTGAATTCCTATGCTTTTCTCTTACTAATCTCTCATTGGTTATAGGAGCCTCAACTACAAACATAGGATGGTTGAGGAAAGACAATTCTTTTCCTCCCAACAACACTGGCTAATCTATCTACAAGACAGACACGAAGAAAATGTAATTTGATTTTTGGCTGGATGTATTATGGCCCTGATGTGTAAAGGGTCTGTTCCTAATATAAAAGCAAGAATGAGTAAGATAAAGACATCCATGTGCATCCTATCCTTGGTCAACTACCTTTTCTATGAAAACCATATGATCAAAATGCAAACACAGAGAATAAACTAAGGCAAATGAACTCTCAATCACTATTTAAGGTAAAGGCCCCCAAACCTCGATACTAGATTCTAGTAACATAGTGTGTGGCCCATGGCAGAGTTCCCTGATTTAGTCTTAGCCTTAGAATGGAAGTAGAATGCTTTGCTTGGGTACTCTGAGATGAGGCTCCTCCAAGATACTATGTACTAGAAGGAAAGTTGCATGTGAGTTAATAAATGGGTGTGGCAGTGACTAGAGGAGATGGAGAAAGCTGGCAATGTTACTCCTATGAAGAGGAAAGAGAAGAAAGATTTGGATGGGTGGAGTGTCAGTTTTAAGAATATATTGGGCAAGCTGATGATAGTTCCTTGAACCAACGTTGCCTATCAGAGGATTCCCTTCATTATAAAAATCCCTTTTTTTAGCATCCTGACAACATAAAGTCATTCTTTTAAAAAATATTTCTAAGTTTATTTGAAAGGCAGAGTGATATATACATACATATATATATATATATATATATATAGAGAGAGAGAGAGAGAGAGAGAGTGAGAGAGAGATTTTACATTATTTTTTATTTATTTATTTGACAGGTAGAGTTATACAGTGAGAGAGACAGAGAGAAAGGCCTTCCTTCTGTTGGTTCACCCCCCCCCCCCAAATGGCCGCTACAGCCGGAGCTACTCCGATCCAAAGCAGGAGCCAGGTGCCTCCTCCTGGTCTCCCACACGGGTGCAGGGCCCAAGCACTTGGGCCATCCTCCACTGCCCTCCCATGCCACAACAGAGAGCTGGACTGGAAGACGAGCAACCAGGACTAGAACCCTGTGCCCATATGGGATGCTGGTGCCGCAGGCGGAGGATTAACCTAGTGAGCCACGGTGCCAGCCCTCAGATTTTCTATTCTCTGGTTCACTCCCCAAATGGTTGCAATGACTGGGGCTGGGCCAGACTGAATTCAGGATCCAGGAACTCTGTCTGAGTCTCCCATGTGGGTGGCAGGGACCCAAGTTCTGGTGTCATCTCCTGTTGCTTTCCCAGGTGCATTAGTTGGGAGTTGGATCAGAAGCAGAGCAGCCAGGACTCAAACCAGAACTCCAATATGAGATGTCGGTGTTGCAAACAGCAGCTTAACTCACTGCTCCACAATGCCAGACCCTCTGTGTCTTCCACTGAATGAAGCTGTATGAAATGTGAGCTCAAATGTGTACTCAGAAAGTTGCAGGTGGGACAACACATTATATTCCTTAAAGTAGGAGATGTGAACAGAGCATGCAAATGGCCATAAACTATACTGGAAACACTTGTTTCACCAATTCCTTTCTCTAATTGAGGTAAAATGTGAGGGAGAAGGGAGGTAGATAAAAAACAGTGAAAAAAATACTTTCTTTAAAATTCACAGGATGGGAAAAATCAGTACAATGTCATCAGGTATTGTTAGATTCAGGAAAGACAACCTTTTGTCCAACAACCCCATGAGCGTCAAATAAGGAAGTAGCTTGGATGAGCCAGAAAAACAGACTCAGAGAACGTGTGTATTCTTCGTACACTAGGAGAGAGTGAAAAGGGGCTCCAGAAGAATTGTCAGTCACTTCTCCTTTGAGAGCAGTTCCAATGTTTGCTGTCACTGCTGCATAGCAGAAGCAAGCTATATCCGAAAGGGAACATATACATGTACCAGGACTGAATTTAAAGTAATTGATTAGCTTGCTAGTATTTTTAGACCAACAATTGTATTAGTCATCTAATTGCTGCATCACCAATGGCTCCAAAACGTAGTAGCCTAAACAACAAACAGTATTATCTGTAATTTTCTCGACATCAGGAAACCAGAGGAAGTAACTGGGTAATTCTCACTCAGGTCCCTTATTCAAGTCATCTAGCAGGACTGTGGTTATGTGGACATACTGCTTCCAAGTTCTGTCTTGGTAAAGTTGACTGGAGGATTCAGTGGACAGCATGTGGGTCTCTCTTTGCTCTACTCATAGCCTAGTGTCTGGCTTCCTCCACAGTGAGAAATTCAAGAACAGAAGACTATCCAGACAGAAGTTTTGGGCTTTTTATAGCCTAACATTGGGAGTGACATCCATTCTGTCATATTTTAATTGCTACAAGTGAATCACCAAGAGCAGCCTACACTGTAGGTGTGAATACCACTCCCTTGGGAATGGAAGACAAACAATTTTTAAGTGTGTCATATATTCACATGTTACACAATTCAAAATATATCAGCCATTCTGAAAGCCTTCAAATGGAAAGAACCCTGTTCTTCCAAGGAACCCCAGTTCTTTTTGTTGGGGTTATCAGTTTCTTGTGTGTGTGTGCGTGTGCATGTGTGTGCGTGCATGTGTGTATCCTAGACACAGTCCATGAAATTATAAGCAAATACTGTGATCGGCTTAACTCAGTGGAAAACTTCATCCGCAGTCAGTGTCCTTACTTTTGGTCAATTCAGATTAGCACTACTTTCTATGTAGGGTGGGGGATAAGAATAGGGAATGACCTTCCACATTCCTTCTCTTATAGACTCTTGCCAACTTCGACCCACTTAGAATTGCAGCATGTGCCCTTTAAAACATTGGTTTAACAAAAGCTATTTAGTTGTAGCTGTTTTTCCCCCTTTGGAACATTCTTTGTGGCTTTCTTTCACCATTAGCCAGTGCCTTAGGCAGTTAGAACTAAATTGAGTTGCTTTTGTTATTAGCTGTGGTTTGTGAGTCAGCTTACTGCTTCTAAAACAATTATAGAAGGAAGCTATTATTTTAAATAGAAATTTGAGTATATTTAGAAGAAAATGAACCATGTATTTTCCTCTGGCTGCTCCTGCTTTCCAATCTCATTTCAAAAATGAAAAGACTACAAAGAATGCATAAAGGGAGGGAAAGAGGAAGAAGGGAGGAAAAAATGGGCCAAAAGTAAGAGAAAGTGAGAACTAAAGATTGAGAGATGTTGAGACAAAGACTTAAAAGGAGTATGGCAATGCACAGAGATTAGGAAGATCACATCACATTTAAAATTGTACAAAGCATACAGTTAAGTTATTTTTATTATCTTGAGATTTCCCAAAATGATAGGATTTATGCAGCATATTATGCCTACCCATATTAGCCTAAAGAGATCAATTCTGAATAGCTTGGTCCTTTTCAAGATCGGTAATATGTTCTGTGACTATTTCTGGGGAAATGATGCAGGATAATAAAATCATTGTTTGCGTATGTGTGTTTGTCCCAGATATGTCACACATGGTATTGATTCCCAGATTTTAAAAAAATGAAATATAAGCTGAAACTAAATCATAAAGCATGTTTTCTTTGACCTACTTCATATCCAGCTAATAAGAGATTGATTTTTGCCCTATGATTCTAGTATTTGAGGATTGTGGATATTTCTCTTGAGTCACAAAGTTCACACATAATTAATGTTTATGAATAAACCTCATTTTGGTTATTTAATTTTCTAACTTGTTAAATTTAACTTTTAATTGACAGATAGCAATTGTGTAAATTTAGGGGTGCAATGTTAATTTTTGATGCATGTCTAACTTCTGTAATGATCACATTGGAGTAATTAGAGTATCCATCACCTCAAACATTCATCATTTCTTTTTGGTGAAGCATTCACAAATTTCTTCTAGCTATTTTGAAATAAACAATACATTATCATTGACTGCAGTCTCCCTACTGTGCAGGACAAAACCAGGACCAATTCCTCTCATCTACTACTACTTTGTTCCTATTGTTGGCCAGTGTCTTCCTTGCCCTCTCGCTACCTGCCCTCTGATCTGGGGTGACCACTCTTGTGCTCTCTGCCTCTCTGCAATAGACTTCTTAGTTGTTATTTTGCTGAAAGCTACATTCAATTTAAGCCACTTTGCATCCATTTTGGAAGTAAGTAGAGTACAAGTAAATGGGTAAATAGTTTTAAATTTCATAAACTTTAGCAGATAAGCTTAAGAAAGGAAGTTGTCTTCAGTGACACATTTATGAGAGTTTCAATCACTGAGGTAGTCTTTCAAAATTTTTTTATTGTGGTCCATTTTGAAATAATTTTATAAGTTAAAATATAATCCTGTACAAGTAAGTATAATTAAACAATTGCTACAGAGTCAAAATGCAGCATTAACCAATTATTCTGATAATGGGATCAATGTGAAATACCATTCTGTTTCTAACATCCATTACAGATTATTGTTTTCAAAAGCACAGATTTAGTTATTAATATCCCTAGTTCAAAAGATATCTGCATATTTATAAAAGATACCTTATCAAAGATATCTTTTTTAAAAGATTTTATTTATTTATTTGACAGGTAGAGTTACAGACAGTGAGAGACAGAGAGAAAGGTCTTCCTTCTGTTGGTTCACTCTCCAAATGGCAGCAACGGCTGGAGCTGTGCCGAGCTGAAACCAGGAGCCAGAATCTTCTTCCTGGTCTTGCATATGGGTGCAGGGGCTGAGGCACTTGGGCCATCCTCCACTGCCTTCCCAGGCCACAGCAGAGAGCTGGGCTGGAAGAGGAGCAACTGGGATTAGAACCAGTGCCCATATGGGATGCCGGTGCCACGGCAACGGCCCCCAAAAGATATCTTTATATTTATAAAGATAAATATCCTGGTGCCTCATTATTTACTTAGTCCAGTGTTCTTGGTTTGTAATCTCTCACCTTAATGTAAAAGTACACTTCATAAAGTTTTTGTTGGGGCAGGTGTTGTGGTGCAGTGGGTTAAACTGTTGTCTGCAATGCCAGATATTATATATATGTGCTAGTTCAAGTTTTGGCTGTTCCTCTTCTCATTCAACTCCCTGCTAATGCAACTGAGAAAGTGGAGAAAGATGGTGCAAGTGCTTGGACTCCTGACATCCATGCTGGAGACCCAGGTAGAGTTCCAGGCTCCTCGCTTCAGCCTGGCCCGACTATATCAGTTGCAGCCATTTGGGGAGTGAACAACAGAATGCAGAATCTCTCTCCATCTCTCCCTCTGTCTGTATGTCTGCCTTTCAAATAAATAAATAAGTCTTTGAAAAAAGGTTTTGGAAAATGCATCAAAAGGTAAGTTTATTTTGGTGCAAAAAAATGAAATGTATGCATATAAGTGCTCTTCAAAAAATTTCGTGAAAAATGAGTTATGAAAAAACTATGCATAGGGACTGGCATTGTGGCATAGCAGGTAAAGCTGCATTCTGCAATACTGGTATCACATATGGCTGCATATTCATGACTTTGCTGCTCCAGTTCTGATCCAGCTCCTTGATAATGGCCTGGGAAAAGCAGTGGAATATAATACAAGTGTTTGGACCCCTACCACCCACATGGGAGACCTGGAAGAAGGTCCTGGCTCCTGGCTTCAGCCTGGCTCAGCATTGGCCATTTTGGGCATCTAGAGAGTGAATCAGCAGATGCAAGATCTCTCTCTCTCTCTCTCTCTCTCTCTCTCTGTATGTGTGTATGTGCATGTGTCCCTCTCTTTCTGTAACTCTAATTTTCAAATAAATAAATAAAGTCTTTAAAATATCTACACATAAGGAAGAATGTTTAACTCAGCAGTGAGGTCACTGGTTGAGATGTCCACACGCCCAATGAACATACCTTAGTTCAAATCCCAGCTCTTACTCCTGACTCCAGCTTCCTGCTAATGCAGACCCTGCATGGGAGGCAGCAGTAATTGAGTCTCTGCAACCTACATGAGATACTTGAAATCAGTTCCCGGCTCCTAGATTTGGCCTGGAATAACCCTGATTGTTATGGATATTTGGAGAATGAACCAGGAGGTAGAAACTCTGTTTCTCTTTCTCTCAAATAAGTAAACAAAAACAACTAACCATGGATTTAAATATTTTTAAACCAAAACAGATTTGTCTTTTATTATTACTGTTGTATTTTCCATCAACTTTTAGAAAAATTCTCAAATTTCTCCTGTCTTAGAGCGCTGGTTCCCTGCTGGCTCCTGATCTCTCAGATCCAAGCCAAGCGAATCTGTGGTCCCTAGGCAACAGTGTCCAGAAACTGTAAAGTTGTTCCACTGCCTTGTGAGAATTCATAGTTATTTCAGATTGTCTAATCTTAGATGTAGGATAAAAATGGCTTGTACGGTTTCTTCATTTGTTTTCTTTTATGTAGGGTGTAAGCCTAAATATAGAGTTGAGGAGACTGAGGACTTCCTAGTGAACATTCATCTTAACTCTGATGCTAGATATTGGCAAGATCTAAGCATGATTTGTGGTGACAAGGCATCGAGTGGTCCCAAATGGAACTAGAGACTTTTCTTATGTTAATAGTTGGGTGACAAATGCCCAAGGAGTTCAGCTAAAGATGTTAAGATTACCTGATGAAGATTCTTGGGAAATGTCTCCAAATAGAAATTGAAGGTCAATTTTTAATGTTCACTCTTCCCGTATTACATTAAAATTAATGCATATTATAACAAGATGCATTTCAACAAGAAAGACATTATAATATATTTAAGATGACAAGTGTAGCCTTTAGGAACTGTTATTATGACTTATTTCCTGGGATAGAATTGGAAAATAAAATGATCAACTTCCACACTACCGCTCCCATGTTCTATAAATTATCTCAAGACTCTGCAAGTTGGAAAAGATTTTGATCTTATTCCATTAATTCCATGATTCCAGGAGGTATAACTACCAAAAGGTAATCCTGGGAATACCTGGAGCTTGAAGGCCCTATTAAGGTGGGCCTAGATACCTTATCTTCTGCTGATCATTCAACTTAGCATCATCTTCATTCTCTGTCTAGTGTTATCTTTTGCCACTAACAGCAGCTGTGCTCAGTGTCATATTTATATGTGGAGGAAACACACAAAAGTTATAGCACATGGGAGAAAAACTCTTGGTGAGTACTGATTGTAAATCAATTTTGTTTTGGTATCTCTATGTGTTGATGTCCCACTGTCCTTTTTAGTTCTCCACAGTGACCAGCACACTCTACTGAGTTATGGACATGAAACTTAATATGCTCATCAGGCCTGCCTGACCTTTAAGATATTAAAATTAAAGGATACTTTTAGAAACTGGCAGCTTTGTTAAGTGAATCAAATGGAAATATATATTTGAACATAATTCTTATATAAATGAATATCATAAGAAGGTAGAAATCCCCCATAGTTAACATCTGAATATACCCTTAAAATAAATGTAATAGAATATACAGATAGTTACACACACACACACACACACAGCTCGGCATTCAAAATTAATAGTAGATTGGGCATCAGTAGAAGCATTAAAAAGAGAAGGAATTGGGGAGTGCATACTTAAAACAATATTTCTAACTGATCTGTAAAAAGTCACTTATGTTTGCAATGTATTTTATCAAACCTTTCATCAAAACTGTCTCATAAACATATGTATTCTGGGAAGGGGTGGGTATTTCTTGCAGATTGAAGAATATCTCAGCATTCTATTTCTAGGCTGAAAACCCACAGAGCACAGTTGATTCCTAGGATATTGAATGATGAGCTGAAAAATGAACTATGAAGCAGAAGCAGGGGTAGGAGTGATCATAAAGACAGAAGTGAACTGAGGAAGAAAACACCACTCCCCAGCCCTACCAACACCTAGTAATACAAAAGACTTCTATGGATTGTAAATAACATCTTTAAACTGTATCTTAAGATGCTGGAAGACGGCTGGCGCCGCGGCCCACTAGGCTAATCCTCCGCCTTATGGCGCCGGCACACCGGGTTCTAGTCCCGGTCAGGGCACCAGTCCTGTCCCGGTTGCCCCTCTTCCAGACCAGCTCTCTGCTGTGGCCAGGGAGTGCAGTGGAGGATGGCCCAAGTGCTTGGGCCCTGCACCCCATGGGAGACCAGGAGAAGCACCTGGCTCCTGCCATTGGATCAGCGCGGTGCGCCGGCCGCAGCGCGCCTACCGCGGCGGCCATTGGAGGGTGAACCAACGGCAAAAGGAAGACCTTTCTCTCTGTCTATCTCTCACTGTCCACTCTGCCTGTCAAAAAAAATAAAATAAATAAAAATAAAAATAAAAAAAAGATGCTGGAAGAGTTCAGCTGGCACATAGGTTAGACGTGGGTCCTCTATAGTAGTAGTTCTCAACGTGACTGATAGAAACCATCAAGAAGAACTTCTTAAGTTTGTGGGGAAGTATTTATTTACAGTGATGACCCATGGTACTGCCAATTATTTGGACAAACTGTCATAGTCCTGTAAAAAGAACCAACCTCAGTCCTCATAAGTTTCAGGAGCCTTACTGGAGAAATGAGATGTCTAAATCATTTTACATATGAACATAGAGTATCTTGGAACTGTTTTAACGTGCATTGACATCTTCATAATGTTAATATTCTATAAATAGAAGAAAAATGCTGTTTTATTTGGAGTTCTATGAAGGTCACTCTCTCAGAAAATTGTGTCACCTGTAACAGTGCTTCTGTGACATTTGAGTCACTGATACAATTATCTGTATCAGTCTGCATAAGGTGATTCTACCTCTAGATATTGGCATCTCACTCCTTCTCATTGGTTCTGGTACCACTCTGGGATACGTTCACGAACTGAAGCATCATTACTTCTCACCTGATAAGACTGGAGTGAAACATTAGTATAATCCAGAAAGGCACATGTTGAAGGTTGTAGAACTGCCATTGATATTTGATATGTTTTATAAACATTTTCACCTACTCTGTAGTAATAATTGAACCAATATCATATTATTGCTTTTGAGCAATTCCAGAACATGATTCTCTTTGTTAAAGCAGTTAGAATATCTTAATTCTGGAAGCATTGGATTTGGCAGGGTTCTAGCCCTTCTCCCAGTCTGCCTTTGTATCTCAAGAAGGCTGTGCCCTCTGGGCTGCAGCTCTCAGGTTTCCATACCCTCTGTAACTGACTAAGTTCAGTTACTGGGGTGAAAATATCCATTATTTCAATATTTTAAAAATAAAAATAAAAATCTAGCTTATTAATAAGCAAAAATGAATTTAGACCATTGCAATTTATAAAATTATTAGTTATAATTTTAAACAGACACATTTTATGAAGTAAGGTACTTAGAATCACCAAACACCTTCCTGGAACACATGCATAATTTCTTTGGCTGTGAAAACTGTTCATAGATCTACCAGGGTCATAAGGATTTGGGATGGTGGATTACAGTATCTTATTAGTATCACCACACTGGCTTGAAAGAGTCTCAGCTCATGTTGGATGTTTTCTACGTTCAGAGAGAACTTTCTTAAAGTTCAGTTGCATTTCATTTGCTTTAGTTTTATTTTCATTTGTAATGAAGGGTACTATGACAAAATTTTCTCAGCAACTATAAGAAACCTTTGATTTCCCAACTCATGTAGAGTAATAGGAAATACATCTACTTATCCATTCAACGTATATTCAGCATCTCTGTGGTGGAGACTTCTCTTAAACCTGAAAAAGAGTTTGCCCGAATAATTTCAAACACAATGTCCTTGAAACTTTGCTTACTGGATAGTAGCTACTAATCCCTAAAGCTTATTATGATGACAGGACAGTTTTAGCAGTGGTAAATCTTGAGGGTGGCAGCCATAACTTCTGTTTCTGTGTGTATCATTGGCAAGTCCATAATGACATTCATTATATTTGGCTTGAGGCCATTCAATATCCAATCGTGAATTCATCATTGTCATTGCAGGTCATCTGGGCCCATGAATCTTCTGTAATTGTTCCTCTGGAAGGGAGCTATCTCCCATTTTGTAGCATTATGCAATGTAGCAAGACTGAGTCTGATGTGATAGAATTTTTTTTTTTTTCTTTTTCAACCCAGAATGCTTATGTAGTTAACAACTTTCTGTTTCCTAACTAACAAAAAGATTTGACAGTTTCGTCCATGGCTGTCTTAGTCAATCTAACCTTTTTGTCCTTTGCCTCCCAAACTTTTCTCAAAGTCTGAAAACTGAACTCCAGGAAGGAAATAGGCTATGGTGTGCTTTATGCTGTGGATTGTTGGATTGGATGGAAATAATTTCTACTCAAATGGAAAACAATGAACATTTCTAGGGGAATTCATATTAAGAAATCCACAGACTCAAATCTCAAAATTTAGTTTTGCTCTGTATTCATGATTTGGTACCACTTTTCATCATTGTTTAGATCAGTTATTGGTAACACTTTGGGTTCATGGCATCTGTTGTTCAGAGACACACTCTGGGTAGTCAGTAGTTGAGCCTTTGAATACCCATCCTCCTCACCGATTCTTCCAAATCTGTCTAAGGAGATTGAAATCTCAGGACTCACAGACTAGAAATTGTGTTGCCTACTCTGACCTGGAGGATTCAAATAACAAAGTATAGATAGGTTATTTCCTCTAGAGCTTTCCATGGAGAAAAGAATCTGATAGGTGTTTCTAGAGTGGCCTAATGTTATGAATTTTTTTTTTCGTAGCTAGCAGTATATATTTTTTTCCATTTGTTGCACTCTGTGCAAATTAGCTTGGACTTGTTCTCTTCAGTTCTAAATATTACATCATGAAAATAATTTCTTTTCATTAAAATAAATAAGACTTGTAAAGCCTTTTAGCAGATGACTATGCCAAGTGAACACATGGCCCCGAATCCAAAATATCTTGAAAGGACACAATTTAATAAATATATGCAATAAAATCTGAAACTGTTTGATCTTAAAGTTATTTGTTACACTGAAGGCATACAAGATTTGTGTAAACTGTAAGAATGATTGTTAATTTCTTTAAAAAAAATATTTATTTATTTGAAAGGAAGAGTTACAGAGAGGCAGAGGCAGAGGCATAGAGACAGAGGTCTTCCATCCGATGGTTTACTCCCCAATGTATGCAACAGCCGGAGCTGCACCAATCCAAAGCCAGGAGCCAGAAGCTTCTTCTGGGTCTCCCACATGGGTGCAGGGGCCCAAGGACTTGAGTCATCTTCTACTGCTTTCCCAGGCCATAGCAGAGAGCTGGCTTGAAAGTGGAGCAGCTGGGTCATGAACTGGTACCTATATGGGATGCTGTCTTTGCAAGCAGCAGTTTTATCCACTTACACCACAGCGCAGGCACCAATTGTTAATTTCTAAGAGTTAAATCCTCTATTTTAGATTTCTAAGTGGAGAAAGGAAATTGAAAGAATGTTTTGCTTTACTGAAGGCTGTATTGAGTCCCCTGGATTACATAATGAATCTTCCAACTTCCCAAATACACTACTACAAGGACTGCCCCAGTGCCGGGGCTGATGGGAGTCCCAAGAGTGTTGTGCATTATGAGTATAAAAGACTCAAGTGCATGAATGGCTGGTTTAAGGTAAAATGAGATCTTTTTTTTTTTTTTTCTATGCATTGAAAGGTCTCTTGACCGCATGGCAGGTCAAAGAGAAACTCAAAGGGAATCAGATAAGTATTCAGTGTCCAAGAATAATAAAAAAAGAAACTTAAACTCTCTGAGGTGATGAGTGAGGTTGAACAACAAAACCTCTTCTTTCTCCACCTCTACAGACATACTCATTCTTCTGGGTTACAAATCCAAAAATAGTCCAGAACCTGTGCTCATAGATGAGGGTCATAGCACCATCCTGATATTTTCTGAGGCTCTACCTTTCTCTCTTCCCTGATAAGATGATCAGGGATGAAGCCCATAAATATGGCTTCATTTCTTTTTATGCACTCTCACTCACCTTAGCAATTGAATGGCAGTAACTGCTGTGACTTAAGGAGAAAATTCTTGCACACCCAAATTTCTTCTAAAAATCTGAAATTCCAACATTTTAAGATTTATTTGAATTAAAAATCAAGAATCAGTACAGTAAATAAAAGGGCACACTGTTATATATATATATATATGCATTGAATCAGATTGCTTTTCTTATTATTTGTAGAAGAAAATAAAGATGACTTTTGCTTTCCATAAAATAAGATTATGGATACCTAACTAGCACGATGGTAGAGAAGATTACAAGGTACATTGTATACATTCAAAACACAGGGCCGGCGCCGCGGCTCACTAGGCTAATCCTCCGCCTTGCGGTGCCGGCACACTGGGTTCTAGTCCCGGTCGGGGCACCGGATTCTGTCCCGGTTGCCCCTCTTCCAGGCCAGCTCTCTGCTGTGGCCAGGGAGTGCAGTGGAGGATGGCCCAAGTGCTTGGGCCCTGCACCCCATGGGAGAGCAGGAGAAGCACCTGGCTCCTGCCATCGGATCAGTGCAGTGCGCCGGCCGCAGCGCGGCGGGCATTGGAGGGTGAACCAACGGCAAAAAGGAAGACCTTTCTCTCTGTCTCTCTCTCTCTCACTATCCACTCTGCCTGTCAAAAAAATAAATAAATAAATAAATAAAATAAAAAAAAAAAACAAAACACAGTAGGTTTTGTTATGCGGACTCAGGGGTGAAAATGTCTGGTCTGTGAATTGTATAAGGCCCACAAAATCATTTGTTCTAGTCCTGTCAAGGCAATTGTAAGCAGGACTCAAAATTCACTAAATTGGTAGCAGTCTAATTTTTAAGTTGGTAACTTCATATGGCCTATGAATGATGTTATAAATATCCAAATGGCCCTTGGCAGAAAAAAAAAAAAAATGGATCCCTACATCTGCCTTAGGCAATAAAGAAATGCTAGAACCAGGAGGTACAGCTGACTACTCCTAAGTTTGCTGTTTAATGTTCTGATTTTTTTTTGAGTGTTAAGCTCATTGTGTCAGTTTAAACTTAAAATTACGAATGGTTTTTTGCTTCTAGTCAGCTCTATTTAGGGTGGTCTGTTTAGAAAGAAAGAAATAGAGGTCGTCTGACAAGTCTTCAGGGGGGAGTCTAGTGTTGGGAAGTCAGAGGCAGATGTGCATAAACAAGGCAGGCAAAGGAAAATCCATATTGGAAATATTGGACAGTGTTTTATGAAATCACAGTCAACTCTTAGGAGTCAAGCAAGCTTTGGACCCCATCATGAGGTCAGAATAAAACAGGGTCTTGGATATGGGGAACTGTGGGACTTTGAGATGCTGGCAAAACCCAAATAATATAAAGAGTGGATCTCTGATTTTAGGACAGATCCTGTTTGCATTTTGCCAAGTATTTTCATTTCTTTTGAGTTGTTGGTACTGCTGGTCAGAGATAGAATTTAAAAAGATGGTGGCCAGTAGGCTACTCTGTTTTTGGTAGAGTATATATAGAAGGACAAGAATTACAAAAGGCCCTTAGATTATCATCAGCATTCACCACTACATTGGGAAATTGAACTGTATTTCTCAGCCCTCTTGTGTACCACTTAATAATTCAAGAAATAGTTACTTGGGTGCTGAAAGGACTTAACCCTTATGTGTGCATTAACATCAATGTGGCAGCTTTTATTATTAAAGATCTAGACAACACAGGGAACCTAATTTGACATCTATGATTTTCCTTATGAATCATTTGTGTTAGAAGAACAAATTCAGGTCATCTGAAGGAAATGATTTAAATGTAAAACAGGGTTAATTAGCAGCATATATTCTGATCATTCAAATGTAATTCATCAAGTGTTAACATTTGTATTTCTCTTAGTACATGAAAAAGGAAGTGATGTTAATGTGCATTTGCATTGCGTTAGGAATTTTGTCCACATATAAACACTATCATTAGTGGAAAATCATAGATACATGGATAGATCACAGATAGATCAGTAGATGGATTTAGATAAATAATATATAGATTTAGACAGATGATAGATAGCTAGACAGATACATAAATATAGAGAGTATCCTCAAGGTTTCCCATTCCCAGCTTGAGTATCAGTGATGGCATATTAACATAATTGCCAAATTTGGGTTGCTTGTGGTCCATGTCTCTGTGACTATAGAACATCAGCAATCCTATTAAATCTATACCATTTATTTCTGAAAGTACCCTAAGTTATATGAGAAAATGACTGTTCTTTAATTTTGATGTCCTCAGTGAAGCCCACTAAGTAGATGGTATTTGAGAAACATTTCCACTCTTGTCCCTGATTTCCATTAGTTTGCTGCTGTCATAGAGAATCTGCATTTCTTCCCAAGAATGTTAGTGAATTCCAGGTAGAACTTGAGAGAATTCCATTCTTCACTTTTCTTGTATCTGAAATCTCACCAGATTCCTCATTCAAACAGGTACTCTACCACCTATTTGTCATTAGCTCTTTTCTTTCTCTATGGGGACTTAGAGATGATCCCTTGGACTAGTTGATCTCCATTTTTTGGTATGTCCCTAAATCTGGCCTAACTATCAGACACCAATGATTTCCTTTTCCTTATCCCTGATTTATTGCAATTTGAACAGCCTTGGTTTAAGCTTAGCTAAATACTTCACTATATATACACCTAGCCTGTGAGTTCATATGAAATTAGCTTTCATCCATTGTGAATACTAATCCCAGAGTCCCACAGAAGCATTCAGTGAACAAGGAATCAGGTAAACATGAATTAATACTTCAGCCAAGTAGTAAGTTGCTGTATGATTAAAGATAGACCATTTCATGTCTCCAGGCTTCAGTTTTCTTACTTATGAAATGAAATATTTCGATGAAATCTATTATCACAAACCACTTTCAGAACTTTTTTTTTTTTTTTTTTTTTACTTTTTTATTGACAGGCAGAGTGGATAGTGAGAGAGAGAGAGAGAGAGAGAGAGAGAGACAGAGAGAAAGGTCTTCCTTTTTGCTGTTGGTTCACCCTCCAATGGCCACTACGGCCGGCACATTGCGTTGATCCGAAGCCAGGAGCCAGGTGCTTCTCCTGGTCTCCCATGCAGGTGCAAGGCCCAAGGACTTGGGCCATCCTCCACTGCCTTCCTGGGCCATAGCAGAGAGCTGGCCTGGAAGAGGGGCAACCGGGATAGAATCCGGCGCCCCAACCGGGACTAGAACCCGGTGTGCCGGCGCCGCAAGGTGGAGGATTAGCCTGTTGAGCCACCGCGCCGGCCACTTTCAGAATTTAATGATGCTACAGAATCTCATTCTGGAAAATTCAAACAGACATGTTATGGACTGAATTTTGTCACGTCAAAATCTCAAGTTCAAGCCCTGAGCTCACTGTGACCGTAGTTGAAGATAGGCTGAAAAGGAGGTAACTATAGTAAATGGGATCCTAGGGGAAAGCCCTGATCCAGCAGGCCTGGTATATTTATAAGAAGAGCCAGCAGAGACGTGCATAGAGGAAAACCTGTAAGGACACACTACAATATAAGTGGAGGTATCAGGGGATGCCAACTTGATAGGCATCCTGTTCTTGGTTTTCCAGCCTCCAGAACTGTGAGAAAATATATTTGGGTTAAGTTTTCTCACTATGTGGTAATTTTTATGGCATCCCCAACTGACTAATACAAAACACATTGTCACAAATACATGCATAAAATTTAAAAAAATATTTATTTATTTGAAAGGCAGAGAGACAGAGAAAGAAAGACAGAGAAACAGAGTGAGCTCCCATCTATTTGCGCACTCCCCAAATATCTACACAGCCGGTGTTGGTCTGGAGCCAAAGCCTGGAGCCAGGAACACAATCCGTGTCTACTACATGGGTAGCAGGAATTCAACTGAGTCATCAATACTACATTAGTAGGAAGCTGGAATCAGGAGCTGGGGCAGTGAATTGAAGTCAGACACTCAAGTGGGGGACACTGATGTCTCAACAGTTAGGCCAAATGCCTATTCCCTACACACAGTTTCTGGTTACTCAGAGACCTTATGAGATCCATCCTCAAGTCACAACCTAAAAAGAAGAATCCCCATTTCTTCTATACATGAAGCCAGGCATTGTGGTGCACCATGTTAAGCTGCTGCTTTCAACATCAGTATGTATATGACAGCATCAGTTCAAGTGCTGGCTGTTTCTCTTCCAATTCAGTTCCCTGCTAATATACTGGGAAAGCAGTGGAAATTGGCCCATGTATTTGGACTCCAGCCACTCATGTAAGAGACCCAGATGGAGTTTCAAGCTCCTGGCTTTGGCCTGGCACTGTCTGGGCAGAATGGTCATTTGGGGAGTGAACCAACGGAAGAAAGATCTCTCTGTATCTCTCTTTTTTCTCCATCTCTCCATCACTCTGCTTGACAGATAAATAAGTCTTAAAAAAAAAAGAAAGAAAATGGATGACCAAAGTTTGGGTGCATAAAAACTATACAGAATAATGTTTATAAATTGTGCTTGAGACATATAACCTATTTTAACCTCTTTTCATACATATATATACATGCAATCTCTTGGAATAGTTCAGAATTGTTTTCACTTTCTAGGTTATTTAAATTTGAAATTGCATATGCTAGGAAAAGATGTTTAAAGTAGAAAGTAATGGTTGGAGATGATAAATCACAATGATTATATTTTGGGGGATTATGAATCCTAGAATATTCCATATGCAGAAAGCTAATGCAATTAGTAAATGAAGAGGTTCAAGCCATGTGTAAAGTATGCTATAATTAACCAGCATATTTTCTTATAAATGAGGTGCCAACTTACCATCTTAGCAAACAATGAAACCTATGAAAAATCTATTGCAGCCCTGAATAGCCATCACATGGAAAAAAATGCCCTAGTAGAGAATGCTGTAAAAGACTTAAATGATGATCATAGGGCAAGGTGTCCGGCGCATAACAGATCTTCCCAGGCAGACGAATCGATTCATTCACAGGCTTTTATTGGGGTTCCGCTCCCGGGCGAGGTTCCCCAGTCCCATCAGAGCAACAGAGCGGGGGCCAGGGAAGTTGCACATCAGAGATTGGGAGAGCTCCCTTTATAGATTCAAGGCATGGGGTTTAAAGGTTGAGGTGGGTCTGATCCTCACTGGTTGACCTTTAGGCACCCGCAGGGACCTTGACAAGGACTTTTCTTCCCCGGAAGTACAGGTAGGAACTTTCTATTCCCGGAATTTTGGGTCTTTCCTCCATGCGGATCCCAAAGCTACCAATAAGGTCCCTCAAGCATCTTCCAGTTCACTTAGCATATGCAATCTGGCCTGGGTATTTCCAGTAGGTAAAGCTACCTTGGTACAGACGTAGCTTTCATAATTCTTAAAACAAAGATGGTTTCTTCAAGAGTACTGTCTACTCCCTTGATGAAACAATCACCTAATAACTGACTCAGCGTGATTGCCAGCATAAGATAGAGGGAAGGATCTCTCAAATTCCAGGGGAATGATCACTAGACAGAGACTCTCCTGGTCACTCAGTCATCTGACTTCTGATCCATGACATGGACCCGCTGGGGCTATCCATCTTGTGTGGGTGCTGTAAATTTCCTGATCAGTGTCTGAGACTCATCTTTGATGCAAATCAAATGGATATGGAGATGTTTTCCCTGGGGAAGCTGGTTAACTAGGATCACCCAAAATTTCTGAGCAGGATAGTCAGCCTACAATAATTGGTCAAGTAGGTTCTTTAATAGACATTTTTAGGGGGCTGTATACCCTGTACCAAGTTGCATCCCTATTTACCTATCTAACAATCTTGAATTCCTTTTGGTTATCCATGATATTTCTGAGAAAATGTCTGTCCTGGTCCAGGCAGAGAATGTAACCTATGTGAAGCCACAGAGGATATTCTGAAAGAAGTTCGAGATTGTTTCAGTGGTGGGCATGAGACTCTCAGCAATTTGGGGGGGAGTGCTAAAACTAAGATTTATCTTCACTGGTCATGAATAAAGAAGTGGGTAGAATTATGAGATGAAGTGAACCAGAATCAGAATGAAGCCAACCCTATGAAGAGTGCAGAGATGGAAGGAAATGTAATCCCAACTTCTAAAGCCAGACTGACTTTTTAACACACATGAGCCCAAAAACAAAACAAAGAAGCAAGTAAAAATGTTGCATTGTTTACCACCATTTGAGTGGGAAGTCTCAGCACTTACCATAAGAATATTCTGATTAATGGCTATTCTTATGTATTTCTACTTTTAGATAGTTATAATTCCTTTCTTCACACCCTAGGTTTGATTCTGTAAATAATCAAATGGCTGTTTCATAGATTAGTATCTGTCTACAATATTCTCCACCATCAGTTATGTTTAGATATTATTCAATGTTAATTCTCACTCAGACAACAATTACCTAATATACTGTCAACAACGTTCAATGCATGGTACTCAGACTCTGGAGAAATTAGATTTGTATGTATAATGTGGTACTTGCCTTCTCAAAATACCTGTTCTATGATAGGAATCCAGGAAAAGAACATATCTAGATAATTCTTGCTTCAGCTTCTTCCTTTTTCTCAAGTCTTTTATTTTTTATATACAAATCTATAATTGAAAATGGGTTATCATAAAATCTCTTCTCATAGGCAGTGATTCTATTGTAAGAATGCAAATGAGATGCCAGTCCTGTGGTGCAGTAGGTTAAGCCACATCCTGCAGTGCTGGCATTCAATACAGGCTGCCGGTTCCAGTCCCAGATGCACCACTTCCAATCCAACTCTCTGCTAATGGCCTTGGAAAGCAGTGGAAGAAGGCTTAAGTCTTTGGGCTCCTGAATCCACATAGGATATCTGAAGAAGCTCCTGGTTCCTGGCTTTGGCTTGGTCCAGCCCAGGTCATTGTGACCATTTAGAGAGTGAACCAGCAGATGGAAGATTTCTCTCTCTCTCTCTCTCTCTCTCTTCCTGTCTCTCTCTCTCTTTCTCTTTCTCTTTCTCTGTAACTGCTTTCAAATCAATGAATAGATCTAAGGGGAAAAAAAAAAGAATGCAAAGGAGGCTGGGTGCTGATAGTTACTTTTCCTAAGCTTCAATTTCTTTACCTGTAGAATGATACCTATCTTGCATAATTGTTTTGATGATGAAATCAGAAATCCACGCTAGACTGAGCACTTAAAAATTTTAGCCATCATAAGCTTCAAAAAACTCTAATTTTATAGGAAGGAATTTGAGGCCCTTGGTAATAACAAATATAAGATCCAAGTCGTAGTCCAGTGTTTTCTTTACCTTCATAATCTGCTATATTTTTTCACCTTCTGCCATGTATTTTTTTCACACAGCACAGTTAGAAGCAACAATATCTTGGTATCTCACAATAGCATATACAGGAGCTAAAATCCCAGTTGTCTTATCAAGAATAAAATAAATCTTTCCATCCCTATTGAGTCGTGATTGCAACAGGCTGAGCTGAGTACATTGCAGGATATGGGAATAACACTCAATCACAAGGACAGAAGCTATGTTTTTTTTACAATACTGAATGGGAGAGTCAAGGTCAGAACTGAAATTTGGGTTCAAGTGGATCAACATATGAGAAATTCAAGACCAAAGATGAGGTTCAGAGTCTGAAGTCCAGGAAGGGGTAAGTGGGTGGAGCAGAAAGAGTCTGAGCATTAAGATCCTTGTGGAAGCTTTTGCTTCAATCCAACAATGGAGATATAATTAAGAGACAAATCCAGAAGACTGAAAATTTGGTTTACAAGAGTCAGTTAATGATCACAAGTAACATTTTATGATAATGTCCTTTGCAAATCACAGGTCATTAATGAGAATGAGATTTTATTTTAAGTCAATCTGCATAAATGTTGATTTTTTTTTCTGGAAGAGTTATTGGGTAATCTGAGTTTTCCAAAGTCAGACATTGCTATAACAAATTCTACACTCAACCTGTAACTCATCAGGCTGAAACTGATATTCTAAGCCTACGTTAGGAGAAAATATCCAATACTCAAAATGTTTAATCAAGATTTCCTTCTCACTCCAAATCTTTTTGTAAAACTTTGTGCTTCAGAAGCTTTAAATTTATAAACAAAAATTGTTCCCATTTACTCCAAATACAGCTTCCCCATTAGTGATATCTTGCACTAGGGCATTTGCCACAATCCATACACCATGTCCACCCCCCCCCCCATTTCATTCTAGTCTTTTAAGACAGTAGTTCCTCACAAAGTAACTTTTTAAACCAAACTTCTTCTTACAAGTGTTACAAAACTAGTGCAACTATTCCACCAACCCTCGTTAATTCTCTGTCCCAAGAAAAATGAGAGTGCTGATCAAAAACTTTAAGTCCATTTGTTTCTTCTGAATTTCTTTTAAAATGCCTCCAAATTATGACTCGCTTACACGCACCACATGAGAATGTGTGGCTGAAAGCCTCATATATAACACCATCCAAAACCAAGAACATTTCTCAAAGGGAGACCTACTTTAGACTTTGGGAATATTTTTAATTACTTGTGTGCCTCATCCCAGTCTTCACACTTCTACTTTGGGTAAGCTGCCAATTTATAATCATGGTTTAGCCACTGTTGCCTGTCCCTGACGCAGGTAGACTTTTAATGGCCTTCGAGGTAAAGATAATTGGCTATTTGCATGCTTCTAAATGTATCAGTTAAAAAGGTACTTCAAGAAATAAACCCAGTGTATCTTAGAATGAATATATTATGGATGCAGATTAACTGTCCTGTAGACCTGCACATTAATGAAACCTGGAATGTCTTGACCTGTAGACATGCCTAGTGAATATACTATTTCCTTAAAGCTTGTTATTAAAAAAAAATATGAGGCAGACTAATTCAGTTGACTAACAGAATGAAAGTTGGGGATAGTGGTAAAAGTGAGCTTGCTACCTGTATTTCTTCCATCAAAGAAGGAGAACTTCAAATAAGCTTTGGGCAATGATAAGGGTCTGGGGGAGGTGGGGAGGAGAATGTAAGAGAATTGAATTAGGTCTCCCTACATATTGATTAATGGTCTTTAAGCTCATAGTCATACTTCAATTTCTGTGTGTGGTGTGTTTAACATGAGCTCCCTAACCATCTGACTGTATTACCACACCAACCATAAAAGAATAAGCAGCTAGTCTTAAAACTATAATTAGAATCAGGCTGTAATTTGTGCTGGAAAGGTTTTGGGTGGTGGTAGGGGCAAACCCTCTTGCCCCTTCTGTTTAAATTTTCAGTGTAGATGATGAATAATAATTATACTCCAGCCAATTACATTTCAGATAATAAAAAGTGTATATGTGAGGAGATAAAGATTTTAGATATCTGAACTCCATTTCTTCCTTTTCTATAAAATGTTCAGTAAAATACAGAAGTTAAGTTTAATATTTATACAGTCTCTAATTTTAATGGAACAGAAAATTGTTCAGAGGTGAATCTTGCCTTGAATATTCAATATACATACATATTTTTTTCTCATCTGTGGGCTAATAATCTGAGGAAATAAAAAAAAAATTGTACCCATACTAGAATACTAATTAAATACAATAAAAGTATTCATTTTGTAAAGGTTTCCTTCCAATGATGTTTCTAAAAATCAATGTTTTCCATTGATTTTTTTTAAAAAGAAAGTTATTTATTTACTTGTTATTTATTTGAAAGGCAGGCAGACAGACAGAACAGAGACAGATTTCCCATCCATGGGTTCACACACAAAATGTATGCAAGAGCCAGGGCTGGGACAGGCCAAAGGCTGGAGCCAAAAACTCAGTCTGGGTTTCTCACATAGTTGGCAGAGATCCAAGCACTTGAATTCTCATCCTACCACATTAGTAGGAAGGAGCAGTAGGGATGGAATAGGGATGACTAGAGCTCAGACATCCAACCTGGATGCTAGTGCCCCAAGAAGCATCATATGTGCCCCAAGCTAGAGATTTGCTAAGTATGATAGTTTTGGTTGGTTTTATTGTAAAATTTACCCTCATAAATGGATCACTTTTAGAATCTTTTAGATTCTAATGGATGGATCACTTTTAGAATCTTTGTTCACAGAATTTAGCATTCAACTTCAGTTCTAAAGGACAAGTCTTGGAAAACTTTGATGCTATTGGATTAGCTATGCAATTACTAAATATATTGTGATTCTGATTTGATAGTGTAAATTAAAACTTAATTTAGTGTTTTAAAACAAAGAAATGGGGGCTGGTGCTGTGGCATAGTGTGTTAAGCTGTCTTTTAATGCCAGTATCCCATAAAGGAGGGCTGGTTTGAGTTCCCACTGTTCTGCTTCTGATCCAGCTCCCTGCTTCCCTGGGAAAGCAGAGGATGATGTCCCAAGTACTGTAGCCCTTGGCACCCATGTGGGAGACCCAGATGGCTAAAATGTTGCCCTGTCTCAGCCCTGGTTGTTGTGACCATTGTTAACCAGTGAATGGAAGATCTCTTCCTCCTTGTCTCTCCATCTTGCTCACTATGCTTTTTAATTAAATAAATCTTTTTTTTTAAAAAGAAGCTAAAAATGAATCAAATCCAAGAAGTGTGATAGAAAATTTTAGTGCTATGTGAAATAAAATTGGAAAAAAAAATACATCTGAATGGACTAGACTTAGAAGTGTCAATATCATGTGAATTAGTGTTAGAAAATTCACACTTTGGGGAAGGCTACACATCTTTACCATCCTGATGCTGACTACTGATATCACTATATCCAGTTCAGTGCCTGTGCACATGTGTGGGGCACACACACAAAGTAAAACCAAGCTAAAACTAAAAGCATGCATGAAGATGATGACAACACCCTTTGGCCATAGATCTCAATGCAGATAACAAAAGATTCACAATTTTTTTTTCCTATCCTGCCTCTGCTCCAACGTGAGCAAGTTTCTGCACTGAATCTTGCCTCTTTTCTTTCCACTTCAAAATAATCCATCATCCCACCCTATCCATACTTTTTTCTACTACTGCCTATTGTGTCTTCCCACCTATTTGCCTCTCTCTAAGGAGTTCTTGTTTGTAAAAGTCCTTCTTTTTCTACTCATATATAATACCTTGGCTCTTAACTTCTTTAGTCCATGATTAACAACTCTCTGTTGTAGGAGAAAGAGCCATGGCTTAGACTTCCCAATTAGGCAATTATGAATGGGAAAACCTCTTAATATGTTGGGCCACAAGTCCCTTATGTATATAATCCAAAAGTTGTACTTTCGAAATTTATATTTATTAAATAAAAGCTTTTTAAAAAGTCACAAAAAGAAGGAATAAAAATGTGAAATCTAGGAAAGACATTGAGGAATTAAAATGTATTTTTAAGCCAGCGCCTCAGCCCACTTGGCTAAGCCTCTGCCTGCGGCGCTGGCACCCAGGTTCTAGTCCCGGTTGGGGCGGCGCCGGATTCTGTCCTGGTTGCTCCTCTTCCAGTCCAGCTCTCTGCTGTGGCCCAGGAAAGCAGTGGAGGATGGCCCAAGTCCTTGGGCCCTGCACCCACATGGGAGACCAGGAAGAAGCACCTGGCTCCTGGCTTCGGATCGGCACAGCGCACTGGCCATAGCAGCCATTTGGGGGTGAACCAACGGAAAAGGAAGACCTTTCTCTCTGTCTCTTTCTCTCTGTGTAACTCTGCCTGTCAAAAAAAATGTATTTTTAAAAACATATAATTATTATTAAAAAAAAGAAGTGTACCCATCATTTCCACACATTAAGTGAGAAGCAGTCGGTATTATGTTGCCACTTGCATCAACAGAAGAAAGCTTGAGCATACATAGAACAGTTTGAATTTGTAGCACATTGGGAAAGAAAGGGTCCTCAAAATTTTGTGGAAACCATGTATCATGAGAAAAATTATGTTTGGATTTAAAAATTTTGTACCAAAATAAATTCATCTTTTAATTCCAAAAAAATAAAATAAAATAAAATAAAATAAAGAAGAAATTGCAGGTACCTCAAACTCTGAACGTCTTTCTATACAACTAGCTAGGTATTTTCATGATGCTTTCTTGCTCGGCAGCAATTTCATGTGTCAATTACGTGGTGAAATTTCCGGGAGCATATAGTGGGACTTCTGTTGTACCATATAGTTCCTAGCACAGCGCTAAAAATATTATAGGTATTCTGTAAATATTCATTGATTAGTTCACTGAAGTTCTTTTTGGCAGATTTTTATTTCATAGCATTTCTACCCACAATAGCATCAGTGTAGAAGTGGATACTTAAAAATAATAGATAAAAACAAAATAGAAATAAAATAACAATTGAAATGAATTTGCAATTTTGCTGTATTAACTCAATAATGATCTATATTAGTAATTTGCTCTATGATCATTAGTGATGGATCCCAATAATTTAAAGGGAAATCAGAAAAAATGAAACTGTGGGGATAAACCTAAAGATTGTTCTTAAATTAGGGTAAATGTGGAGAGAAGGGTCATTTTGAGAAAGTGATAGCTGCTCTGGGCTTTCTCCAAGAAGGTTCACAGAATCCTTACAACTTGTTATATAAACGCTATATTTTCTTAAATTCCATATGTGGACCCAAATTTCAGTTTCAAATTGTTTTATAGAAAAGACGTGTGTTGAAGACAACAGGCATCACCACCTCAACAGAGAACTTTTGAAATGAGAAACCCTTCTTCACCATGTTTGATTGGACATGTAGACACGTGTTAGTAACCTATTACCATGTTTGATTGGACATGTAGACACGTGTTAGTAACCTATTACCATGTTTGGACATGTAGACACATGCTAGTAACCTATTACCATGTTTGATTAGACATGTAGACACGTGTTAGTAACCTATGCAAGATTTATTTTAAACAAAGAAATAAAAGCCAGATGAATTTCTCCCTTGAGATTTTGAAATTGAAACAAAATTTTAATTATTGTCACCTGGTGATATATTCTAGAATTAGAAGTTCAGTTGGTGTTGGGAGATGGAGGAAATAATTTTGACTCAAGTATAAATTGCTGAGGAAGCCAAGGTAGGTGCTCAGTAGAGAGAGTGAAAAACAGAAATGCTCACAGAGAAAAACATTGAACAACATGTACAGCAGAAAAATTAGGGGCTCCTATAGTCTGTAAGTTAGATACTGTTGCCCATTGGTACCTTTCCAATGCTTGTGAGACCCATAGTACTGCCTTTGCTTTTCTCTGAAGCTGTGCAATTCTAAGTCTTTGATGATCTCTTACCCCAACCACTAGTAACTCTCTCTCTCACACACACACACACACACATCACTTTCTTGTATTAATTTGAAATTAATCTGTTTTTCATTCCATGATCTGACAACTTCTCACCCCATAACTCCTAACACATACACCTAACATGTGTATCCTAATGCATTCATCATTTAAAAAAAAATCTAATTTGCTCTTTTTGCCAAGTTCCTTTGACTAGAATAAGCTATAGTCTCAGATGTTTTCTGTTATGTTATTTATGTAATGTAAGAAACACTATTTTTTCCCTATTCTTCTGGTGAAATACTAGAAACACTATTCTTTCTGGTGAAAATACAGATGATGCATTTATTTTTTCATACTTAGAAGATGAAATTTTTATCTGAGTGTTAAAATTTTTTGTAATCCTAAATTTTTAATATTGAAATTATTATTCTATTTGAAGTAGCATTTGTAATTTATCTTTATGGAAATAAAAAAAATTATTCAATAGCTAAAATTTATTAGCTTGCCAAAGAATTACATAAAAATGAATTGTACATGTTTCAAAAATAAAATTTCTGGTAGAACTTTTCATAAACTTCCAAACAAGCTACTGCAGATACAAAGAAACAAAATAGTTTTTAGGAAACACATTTTATCAACTAAAACATTTATGCAGTAGAATCAATTATGTTTTCTATTTGAAAAGATATAATATTTAATGTGGAATATTTTATAATTCTTTTGAAGGCTAGTTTTTTTTTTTTTTAAATTCTTGCCCATTTTTTCTACTTACAATATCCTTCTTTCTTGTTGTTAACATATTTTCAGCTATTTGGGAGCATTCCGAAGTTTTAGCCTTGTGAGTCTCACATAGTCTTGCAGTTTAACTGATTTCATGGTACATATTCTGGTGGTACATAGTGAATAATAAGCAATCCTTTTAACTTTAAAAGTGAACTGTTCTAGTGTTTGCCCAGGGATTACATTCAGAAACATATCCTTTCTTCTTGAAGAATTGTATGACATACAATGGTTCTCAGAAAACAGATTCAGTTTTCTTTGGGGAAACCTGATAGATGGAATCTATAGAAGTCCAGTGTGGTTTTGTGACTGCTTTCCAGCACTTGCAGTCAGGAAAAAGCTATCAGATGGCTGGCCTACTCTTACACTCCAGGTAGTGACATCATCTCCCCCCACCCTTTTTAAAGGGGAGGGATATTAAATTTTCTTTCCTGATCCACAGATGTTTCTTGTTGCTATGGGGAACACCAAGGAACATATGGTGAAGAGAGAACGGCTTGAATGGAACAAGCACCACCATGGGTAGTAACTCTAATCTGCCTATTCAATAAACTTGCTAGCATAAGAGAAAACTTTTTGGTTCTCCATATCATGGAGAGAACTTGCCAACTTAAGAGTTGTGGGACTATTTGAAGAAGATGGAAAATTATTTTATTCCACTGTGGTACATATGCTTTTTGTGAATTTCTAGTCATGCCAAAATAAAATGAACTCTGGTGCTAAAAATTTTCCTAACTCTTATTTATCTCTTGCAATGATAGATATTTTCAGGAGTTTGAATGAAAGAAACCTCACTAATTTTTCTGTTTATCATAAAAATATTCAATATGTGTATATGAAGAATGACTCATCTACTTCTCAGAAAAATCAGTTGGTCATTAAAATAGTCAATAGTTTAGAAAGCATATATAGATTTTTGACTCATCCCCATCATGAACTTGCTGTGTATTTTTTGGAAAATCACCAGTGTTCGTTATCCTCTGCATTCATAGTGAAAGCAGGAAGAAAAGTATGCATCGTACTTCATAGGAGGGTTGAGATAATCACAAAAGATAATATCAAAAACGGTAGAGATAGATAGAATCTTAATAATCCTGTCAAGCCCATCCATTGTGTTGGTAAGAAAGCTAAGTCCAGGGACATTAAGTAACTAATTGTTTCTCTTTATCTCCATACACAGCTTGCTCCTCACACTTCTGTTAATGTGCTTAAGTCCACATTCATTAATTCTCCACTGAATATCTCCCTTGCTAACCTATATCATCCTTGAGTATACAGAAAGTGTCATATTTATCCTTCCCTTCTGTATCCATTTTCTTCTAATTAATTCTTGTTTGACAGTTCTTGCAAAGAATCTTCCCAATCTTCAGATTGCTGCTATACTTTTTTCATTACATTCTTTACTTTTCCCATAGAACCAACTTTGTTATTAACACACACACACATACACACACACAGGTATGTATGCAGGCACTTCAAAAAGATCTATGCATATGGGGGGTGTCTCTAAAATGTACACAGAAAATGTGTATTATGAGAAAATTATGCAGAAATTTCAGTTTTTTGAAGTGAAACACACTTACCTTTTAATTCCATTTTCCATGAAGCTTTTGCAAGGCCCTCATATATGCTTGTTTATATAATGTCTATATATATGTTTGTACAGTTTCCGTGTAGTAAATATCTGGGGACTTATTTTTAAGTGTTTTTCTCCCCCAACTTAAGTTGCAATTTTCTTATCAGTAAAATGAGGATAATAATGGTATATAATCGAATTGTTATACTGAACATTTGATTCATCAATGATTATGTAAGAAAAATAAAATTATTTTTGTTATTGTTGCTATTATTTAATTTCCAGACAATGTGTTTTCCACTGGAAGTGATGGTGGAGATGAAAACATCTCTGCATGCATATCTGACTGGGCAAAACATAATTTTAGATTCAGTAGATTGTAAAGACATATCCTACTTAAGTCTTCATAACCTTCAAGTACACCAAAGGAAAAACACGTAGAGACCAAAGCTATTTAATGAAAAAGTCAAACAAGTGCTTCTCTAATTGCTTTTAAAAATACCATTACAATCTGGCTGCGTCCTGTCAAACACATGCTTTCTAGAAATCCCTCTCTCAAATATATTTGAGTCTCTGCCAAGCCCAAGAAAGAGACGATAAAACACATGAAGAGACAGTTCTTTGCTGGGAATAGACCACTTCATTATAGCATTGATTGAGTAAAGCCAAGAGCAAGCATTGAGCACAGTTGTTAAAACACCACTTGGGGCCGGAGCTGCGGCTCACTAGGCTAATCCTCCACCTGTGGCGCTGGTACCCCAGGTTCTAGTCCCAGTTGGGGCACTGGATTCTGTCCAGGTTGCTACTCTTCCAGTCCAGCTCTCTGCTGTGGCCCTGGAAGGCAGTGGAGGACAGCCCAAGGGGAGGCACCTGGCTCTTGGCTTCAGATCAGCGTGGCATGGAGCGGCCATTTTAGGGGGTGAACCAACGGAAGGAAGACCTTTCTCTCTGTCTGTCTCTCTCTCTCTCACTGTCTAACTCTGCCTGTCAAAACAAAACAAAACAAAAAAACCTCTTGGGATGCCCTCAGTGTATCTAGTTGGAGTCCCTGCTGGGCTTCCAAACCCTTCCTGCAATTGTGTACTCTGGAAGGCAGCAGATGATGATGCAAGTACTTGTCTCCCTGCCATGCACACGAGGTCTGAATGGAATTCCAAGCTCCTGGCTTTGACCTGGCCCAGTCCTGGCTGTTGTGGGCATTTGGGAATTTGGGGAATGAACCAGTAGATGAGATGTGAGATCTCTGTTCATTCCTTTATCTCTCTCTCTCTCTCTCTCTCTCTCTCTCTCTCACTCTCTCTCTCTATTTGCATGTGTGGGTTTCTTTCAAATAAACAAAAATATACTTTTAAGCCTTTAATTATTTTTTTAAAAAGTTAAACCAAACAGAGAAAAGGATTCAGGATGCTGTATGATTTATATACCCAAGAAACCAACCTAACCTATCTGCCAATAAAAGCAATGTGGTAAAGAATTTAAAAGCTTTGATAATCTCAACAAAGAAAACATTAAATTCTCAGCATAACTTGCAAAATGCTAGCATTTCTAAGGTGAGGGATCAGTATTATTTTGCTTCTATCAGTTGAGTAGTATAACTCAAAATAAGCCCTCAATAGAAGAGTAACAACATCAGAGCTGATAGAGGATGACAAGATGAATACCTTGCAAATTTCAAATCCAATTAAAATTATTGAGTGCTTTGTTTATGAATATGCCTCAAATTGAGACTAGAAACTCCACTCTGTGTGGTTCTCTTTTAAATGAAAAGGTAAAAAGCATTTTTCAGTATTCATTACAAAGTTGAATAGTGTTTATAAATAAATAGAGTCGACAGATGTGAATTTACACAAGGTAGCTTTGAACTCTTAACCTTCTAAGACTAGGTAGAGGAAAAGGGAAAAAGAAGTTTTTATGCTGCAGTGGAATTTTGTGACTTTTTATGGAAGTAATTTCTGAGTCCAAGTTACTCCCTGCATCATTGCACAATGACTATCACCCTATTGTATAAAGGTGATGCTTGACAACTACGATCAATCCAGCAAGTACTGAAGAATCAAATATTTTCAGTTTAGGAGACAGCAGCCACTGAACCTAAAGGCACCCATAGAATAACATTTTTTAGAGAAGACTCCATTTTTTCTATAATGTTCAAAAGTAGCATATATTTACTTCTTACTTATAGGAAATTAGCGAATTAGTTCATGAATACATTGCTTTCTTCCTGATATTTGATCATTTTTGTACTTTCACAGTGCAATATGTACTGCTTTTAATAATATTAAGGCATCAATAAAAATTAAATTAGCAAGGAGTTTTATCAGTCCCTACAGATGTCTAAGATGAGAGCAACTATTTGGGAAAGGTATTATCACTAGGGAAACACTAGCATTTCCTTTCCCATAAATTCCTTATTTCTTTTTTTTTTTTTTATTTGAAACTCAGAGACAGAAAGAGAGAGACATAGAGAAAGAAAGAGAGAGAGAGCGACATAAGGAGGGAGGGAGGGAAAAAAAAGACAGGGAAATAGAAAAACTGATAGAGATCTTCAATCCACTGATTCAAGCTAAAATGCCTGAAACAACTGGGTCTGAACCAGGCCAAAGTCAGGATCTGGGAACTCAGTATGGGTGGCCCTTGTATATGGTAAAGACTCAGCTACATGAGCTATAAGCAGGTGCTTTCCAGGCTTCAGCAGTGAAGGAGCCTATAAACAAACCCAGCACTCCAATATGGGATATGGGCATCCCAAACTGTGACTTAATAACTGTAAAAAAACATGCACCCCAATTATAATTTTCTGTACTCAATCACTTTTCTGACTAATTTGGAACATTTATTCTTTAGGAATCTTTACAAAATATAAGAAAAATGTGGTATAGGGGACAAGCGCTGTGGCATAGTAGATAAAGCCGCCGCCAGCAATGCTGGCATTCCATCTGGGCTCTGGTTCAAGTCCCGGCTGCTCTGCTTCCGATCCAGCTCTCTACAATGGCCTGGGAAACCAGTGGAAGATGGTCCAAGTTCTTGGGCCCCTGCACCCATGTGGGAGACCTGGAAGAAGCTCCTGGCTCCTGGCTTCAGGAAGGCACAGCTCCAGCCATTGAGGCTATCTGGGGTGTAAACCAGCAGATGGAAGACCTCTCTCTCTCTGCCTCTCCTTCTCTCTCTGTGTAACTCTGACTTTCAAATAAATAAATAAATCTTTTTGTAAAAAAAGGAAAATGTATGTTATAAAATTTATGCGTATATTTAAAAAAATTTTGCACTAAACTAATCTTTTGATTCAATTTTGCATATACTTTTGAAAATGCTTCCTATTTGATCAATATTTGCTTTAAATATTTCTACATCATATTAAATGTTAGAAAAAAATAAAAACTGAATGATTGCTCTTAAGGCACTTCAGAACTAGTTGTGAAGATATGCATACAAAGAGGTATTTTTTGTTTTCTTCTTTTTTTTTTTAGGATTTATTTATTTAATTGAAAGGCTGAATTACAAGGAGACAGAGGCAGAGAGAGACAGAGAAGTCTTTATCTGCTTGTTCACTCCCCAAATGGCCATTACTGCCAGTGCTGAGCCTATCTGAAGTGAGGCCTGGAGCTTCTTCTGGTTCTCCCACATGGGTGAAGGGGCTAAAGGACGTGGATCATCTTCCACTGCTTTCACAGGCCTTAGCAGAGAGTTGGACTAGAAATGGAGCAGCAAGCACTTGAACATGTGCCCATATGGGATGCTAACACTGTAAGTGATGACTTTAGCAGATATGCCACAGTGCTGGCCCTGCACACCAAGAGTTTTAATGAAAGAGACTATGTCATGTTTTGATAGAAGTACCATTAAAAAGATGTATATTTAGATAAAATGAATTTAGTTTGGGAGGAGATAAAGATTAAATAAAATTTTATGAAAATAGTGACATTCAAGGTTTACCTTGAAAACTTGGTAAGTTTTTCTATAAAGCTAAATGGTGGATGGGTCTCTGGTGGAAGGAGTTGGGAGCTAAGGGAGTGAAACTGAGAAAATGCAGGCATATTAGCAAATTGCAGACAACTGCAGCCAGGCATTTAGTGCAGCAGTTAAGATACTGTTCAGGGTGTCTGCATTCCACATCAGAATGGTTGGGTTGCAGTTTTGGCTCCACTCCCAATTCTACCATCCTGACAATGCACAACTTGGTAAGCAGCGGTGATAACTCGCCTAGTCAGTTCCCTGCCGTTCACATGAGAGACCTGGCCTGAGTTTCTGGCTCTCTGAACCAGGAAATGGAAATTCTCTCAATCTGTTTACTTGTCATCTATTTGTCATCTCTCTGCCTCTCAACTAAATCAGCTAAATTATTTTTTAAAACATAAAAAAAGGAATTGTGGATAATTGAAGTCAATGAGGAGTCCATTTCTTTGACGTGTAGTACTGCTCTCTACATAAGGTAGTTGCTTATCAGACTAACCTTGAAGTGAGCTGAAATTCATCATCCATGAACCAAGAAGCATTTATGAGCATGTGTTACATTAAGGCAAGTATAATTCTATAAATACAGGTATTTAGCACTTTCCAGAAATCAACCATTCTGGTTTCCTGCCTTTAGCCCGGAAGGTACCTAAGGTTTTCTCTGCTTAAATGACATATGGAGGAAGAACTTTACCCAACTTTCTTGTAGAGAAAAAAATTAACATATTTTGCTGGAACATAAATGATGAAAGTTTTTACACATATGCCATTTCAAAATCCTTGGAATTCAGCATGTAACTAAAGGCATGATCTACAGAATTAATTTTATTATAATTTTTATTATTTTACGAGTATTAATATGTTGAGAGAAATGTAAATTAGTTTAATCTTTTATAAGACACTTAAGTGTTGATAACAAAACATTCTGATCAAATAAGAATTTATAAAAGTAAAGTTCCAGGTTCTGTGAGTCCTCCAATTTGCTCCTCATGTTAGTTCAGTGTCACTGAAATGGAATAATGCCTTCAATGTAGAATCATGGACAGAGCAGTTAATAGCCTGTGGGGTTGGAACATCTGTGTTCTAGACATAGCTTTGCCACATTTGTGCTATGTTCAAGAGCCCTGACAACTCATTTCCTATAAAATGACAGTCTCTCAGGTCTTTTCCAACTCATAAAATTATATATTTTGTAAACAATAAAATGGGCATTACATTATTTTTTTCTAGTTTAAAACTCATATGGAGTGGCAAGATTAAAACAAAAGAAGAGAGCCATAAGTCCAAATGAAAACTCGACAGTGAAAGAAATGTGTCAAAGCAATCTTCTTCTCCTAAATCCTTTTCTAAATGAGTAAATTTCAACCTGACACAACTGCCATTCTGAGGTGCTACCTGAGTTCTTTTTGTTTAATGATAAAATTAATCATACAAATAGGAAGAAGGGAAAACAGAAAGGCTATCAAATTTTACTTGTGGGAGCCCAGAGAAATAATCTGTTGGCCTTAGCACAGGAAATTTTGACTCAATAGCAATAGAAAATACGGAAGAGAAATGTTTAGGGAGTTGTTGATTAGTATGGTGTCATGAAGCTCTACCAAGAATGCAAGTCAATGTTGCTATTGCCAGGCATGACAAACTTTTCTTCTACATTTAGGGCCTGTGAATTAAACTTCCAAAAGATTGATTAGCAAGAAGAAAGATAGATTTCTATTTATATAGGTACTTATGAGAGTAAATAGAAAAATGTGGCTCAAAGATGCAATTAGAAATTTTTTTTTTTTTTTTGACAGGCAGAGTGGATAGTGAGAGAGAGAGACAGAGAGAAAGGTCTTCCTTTTTGCCGTTGGTTCACCCTCCAATGGCCACTGCTGCTGGCGCACTGCGCTGATCTGAAGGCAGGAGCCAGGTGCTTCTCCTGGTCTCCCATGCGGGTGCAGGGCCCAAGGACTTGGGCCATCCTCCACTGCCTTCCCGGGCCATAGCAGAGAGCTGGCCTGGAAGAGGGGCAACTGGGATAGAATCCGGCGCCCCAACCGGGACTAGAACCCGGTGTGCTGGTGCCGCAAGGCGGAGGATTAGCCTGTTAAGCCACAGTGCCGGCGCAATTAGAATTTGAGGTTAATATATGATCTAAATTGATGGAGGAGAGGGTGATTAAGGCACTTAAATGAAAACAAATGACTTCTGGAGAACTTAAATGAGCCATTAGGAGAATAAATGGGATATATGATATCTTTGTGATAATATTTGGTGTGGAGATGCCTCTTCTCCAATGATAAGAGTCAATCTTTAGGGGCCCACGCTGTCCAGCACTGTGGCATAGCATGTAGAGCCACTGCCTGCAGTGCCGACATCCCATATGGGTGCCAGTTCCACTTCCAATCCAGCTCTCTGCTATGGCCTAGGAAAGCAGTAGAAGATGGCCTGAGACCTTGGGCCCCTGTACCCTCAAGGAGAGACCTGGAAGAAGCTCCTGGCTCCTGGCTTCAGATTGGCATGGCTTCAGCTATTGTGGCCATCTGGGGAATGAACCAGTGGATAGAAGACTCATTCTCTCTGTCTCTGTCTCTGTCTTTCTCTGTCTCCCTCTCTCTCTGCCTTTCTGTAACTGCCTTTCAAATAAATAAATAAATATTTTTAAAAAGTCAATATGGTAGTTTTTTCACTTTATGTTGCTATATGGGGCAAACTGTTGAAATCTTTACCTAATATATACTAAACTGATCTTCTGTATACAAAGAGAATTGAAAATGAATCTTTATGTGAATGGAAGGGGAGAGGGAGCAGGAAAGGGGAGGGTTGCGGGCGGGAGGGAAGTTATGGGAGGGGGGAAGCCATTGTAACCCATAAGCTGTACTTTGGAAATTTATATTCATTAAATAAAAGTTTAATAAATGAAAAAAAAAGAAAAAAAAAGTCAATCTTCAGAGGATTTAGGATCATTGGGTTACTGAGTTCTTTTGGGATCCCCATTGAATCCTCAAATAGCATTAACTAATTTAGAGAAAAAAACCAAGTATTTGGCCATTGTGCACAATGTTTGTTGGAATTTACTCAAATTATAGTATCCATTTACTGACCTTAACAAGAATTTCTTCTACAACTATCTTTTAGTAGCCACGTGTGTGTGATGATATCAGAACTCATCGATTTGTCTCTATTATCCCATTTCTGAGTTAAAGCTCAGCTGTTTTTTTTTTGTTGTTGTTATCTGTTTGAGTCACTTGGTTACATGAGATAAAATAGCATAGCAGATGAAAAATTGATATTTGCCCACTATTGAAGTTGTCTCCTTCTGAAATAAGTGATGTCTAATTTAAAGAGAAACCTTTAGTTCCTATTCCATGCTTATTTTGTATCTAAAATTAATGCTTTATTCTATAGTCTAGATTGAAAACAATTACATTTATTAATTTTAACCATATAAAATCACCACTTCTAAGTAAAAAGCTTAGGAATATTGTCAATGTGATTTTTTTGTAATGGGAACAAAGAGACATAAAAATTCCAGATAATAACATTGAACAGAAACTTTATGTTTTACTTATACTTTGCTTCTATTTGATTTTGCTATTGCTGACTTTGGTGTTATCAACATTTTAGTAAGTGTTTGATGAATACGTGGTGAGAAATTATTGTCAGAATGATTAAACAGACTGTAGGAATGACTCTAAGTGAGTCAGCCTAAGGTGGCCATATACAAAGTGTTCAGCTATCATAGATGAAGAACAAATAGACATAGAAGAGGGCATATGTATCTCTGTGTGGATGTCTGCTGTAAGGGTAGGTGGAAAAGTAGAGTTGGGATTCTTGACTGTCTAAAATAAAGAAAACTTAGTACAAATTTTCTACCCACAGACACCTTGGAAAGAACATGGTGAAATATTTGTTGTCTCCAAGATGATCGTTGTTCTAGTGTACACCTCTAATTAGTTCGTTCTGAGCTGAAAAGCTAATTTAAAAAAAACCTACACAGTGCATGGAACAGATACTGATGTGTGCTCTATGATGAATGGGCTCCACACCCGGGACTGTCATCATATTCAAAGCCCCAAGGGGGAAAGATTTGAGACTCTGTGCTAGATGTAAACCCAAAATGGTAAAAAAGGGTAAATTAATATGTACACATACATATGGATTGAGATGAAGATGTCATTTGTAGGTAACAAGAAAATTTACCTACAATGACTTCTGTTAGGCAAAAGAAATTGATGAGAACAAGTAGACATTTAACTTTAGAAATTCAGTTAGTGGGTTTTTTTTCTAAGTGGAGGTGCCAGGTTAAGTCTAACATAAAATCAAACCTTCTGAATTGAATAAAATATGGAATAAAAGAGTATTCTTGGTCAGTGAATATGGAGTTTCTTATTGCCTAGGAATGAAAAAAAACAAAAAACAAAAAAACACAAAAACCTCTCCTTCCTGCTCTGGCTCTCTTCAAAAGCTAAATACAAATTTATTTTAAGGAATAATTTGCTCTGTCCTTGGCCAGTATTTTGCTCCAGATGCTTGTTGAGCATTCATCCCTTCATATATTTGGAAAAAAAAATGACTTAGAATAGTATTAGTGGATATAGTTCTGCTGGAATAACTAGAAAGTCAAGCAGATTTTATGACAAAAGATAGAAGATAAGACATGGAGACCAAGACTGCAGACTAGTGAATCAGACAGACCTAGGTTTGCAATTTGGTCCTCAGCTGTGTGACTTGGATCAGTTTACCTAACTTTTTTTGAGATTTAGCTCTTTCCTTTGTTAAAAAAGAAAGAATTCCTTTCCATGTGTTGATTAATCAAAGTAACGTATGTAAAACACTTAGCACACTATTGCCACATATTTAAGTGCCCAATAAATAGTAACACATGTTTAAAAAATGCTTTTGGACCATGAATTTGTTCCCAGTCTTTAGAGAACAACATCAACAGACCACAACAACCATGCACCAAGGTAGACATATTCCATAAAAGGAAGATCCCAGAGAAGGCTCAGCAAAAGAATCCTTTTGCGTGGAAGGGAAGCTAAGCTCCATTGTAAAGTCTAACACCTGCTTGTAGCTTCTTTTTGCCTCATTGCCCAGCCCAACCACTACATCTAGAACCAATTCCCACATTTCTGTTCACAAGCAGAGTCCCCTCTCTTATCAACTCAGTCTTTCCCTTACATTTACTCCTTCTAGGATATTTCCAATCGTCCACTGATCAACAAATTGAACTGTTGCTATCCCAAGATGAAAGTGCAAGTATCACCTCCTACAGGGTTTGGGAACCTGCCTCATATTTTCTAATACTTATGGCATTTTCTCCTTTCAAGTTTAGATTTATCCTGAATACAGTCCAATCAGTTGAATTTTCCTTCCATTTATTACATGAGAGAAAATAATTTTTCCTCTAATTATTTGTTTAAAACTAGAAAGTAAAGTGACCACATACTTCAATCTTTACTCAAATTTTTATTTTAATCTTATCACTTTAACAAGATCTACTCATCCTTCCACCCATCCATCAATCCTTGCATCCATTCATCCATCTATATGTTCAATAAATATTTGGTGATCACGACTCCGTGCCAGGAATTGCCCTTTCCTGTGAAGTTCTAGTGGAGGCTTAGGATGACATAGTCTCTCTTTCCATGAAGTTATAAGAGGTTGAAAAATACTTTACTCACTAAATAAAAATGTCTTCTTTTTAAAAAAATTGCATAAGGGGAACTGATTTCCCATATTTCATATATACAGTTTTAAGGACACAATGATATTTCTCACCCTTCCTACCACCCTCCCTCCTACTCCTTTTCTTATTTTTCTTTTAACTTTTGCAATCATATACTTTCAATTCATTTTCTAATCACAATATATACATATCAAGATGTCAAGTTCACTCATATACATTGCTTTTTAAAAGTATTTTATTTAAGCCAGTGCCGTGGCTCACTAGGCTAATCCTCTGCCTGTGGTGCCGGCACCCCAGGTTCTAGTCCCGGTTGGAGCGCTGGTTCTGTCCCGGTTGTTCCTCTTCCACTCCAGCTCTCTACTGTGGCCCGGGAAGGCAGTGGAGGATGGCCCAGGTCCTTGGGCCCTGCACCCGCATGGGAGACCAGGAGGAAGCACCTGGCTCCTGGCTTCGGATCAGTGCAGCGCGCCGGCCACAACGCGCCGGCCATAGCGGCCACTTGGTGGGGGGGGAACCAATGGAAAAAGGAAGACCTTTCTCTCTGTCTCTCTGTCTCTCTCACTGTCTAACTCTGCCTGTCAAAAAATTTTTTTTTATTTATTTATTGGAGAGGCAGAGTTACAGACAGAGGTAGGGAGAGAGAGAGATAAAGGTCTTCCACCTGCTGGTTCACTCCTCAAATGGAGCTTCTTCTGGGTCCCCCCATGAGTGTAGAGGTCCAAGCACTTGGACCATCTTCTGTTGCTTTCCCAGGCCATAGCAGAGAGCTGGAACCTAAAAGGACCAGCCAGGACACGAACCAGTGCCCATATGGTTGCTGGCACCGCAGGCAGAGGATTAGCATACTACAGCACAGCACGGACCCCTACATTACTTTTTCTGTATTTTATATATTAGCTACCACAGATCAGAGAAGTCATATGATATTTGTATTTTGGGGACTGGCTTATTTCACTAAGCATAATGGCCTCTAATTTCTACCATTTTGTTGCAAAAGACATAATTGCTAAGTAGTATTCCATCATATATATATATATATATATATATATATATATATATATATTCTTTATCTAGTTATCAGTTGATGGGCATCTGGGTTGATTCTATAATTTAGCTATTGTGAGTTGAGCTGCTATAAAAATGGGATGTGGTGCAGATAATTCATGCTGATTTAATTTCCTTAGTATAAATTCTCAGGAGTGGAATGGCTGAGTCATATGGTAGGTCAATTTTCAGATGTCTGAGGAATCTCTATACTGTGTGCCATAGGGTTGTACTAGTTTACATTACTATCAACAGTGTATTAAGGTAATTATTCTCTACATCTTTACCAGTATTTGCTATTTTTTGATTTTTGGATGGTAGCCATTGTAACTAGGATGAGATGAAACCTCATTGTGGTTTTTATTTGCATTTCTCTACGGGCTAATTATCCTAACCATCTTTTTCCCTGTCTATTGGCCATTTAAATAGTCTATCCTTTGAAAAATGTTTGTTTATATCTTTAGCTTATTTCTTAACTGGATTGTTTGCTTTGATGTGTTGAGTTTCTTGAGCTTCTTATATACCCTCGAAATTAATCCTTTTTCAGATGTGTAGTTGGCAGATATTTTCTCCCATTCAGTTATCTGTTTGTTGAGTGTTTCTTTTGCTATGCAGAAGCCTCTCAGCTTGATGCCCTTTTATTTACATTTTCTTTTACTACTTGTCCTTCTGGGATCTTATCCAAGCAGTTTTTGCCTAGACCAATGTCATGAAGTGTTTCCCCTATGTCTTCTTTTAGTAACTTGACAGTTTCAGGTCTTGCATTTACATTTTTGATAGATTATGAGTTGATTTTTGTATAGGGTGTAAGGTAGGGAACTTGTTTCATACATCTACATGTGGAGATTCAATTTTCTCAACATCATTTTTTTTTTATTTTCTTAGAAAGCTTTCATTTCCTTTTTTTTTTTACTTTTATTTAATGAATATAAATTTCCAAAGTACAGCTTATGGATTACAATGGCTTCCCCCCCCCCCATAACTTCCCTCCCACCCGCAACCCTCCCCTTTCCTGCTCCCTCTCCCCTTCCATTCACATCAAGATTCATTTTCAATTCTCTTTATATACAGAAGATCAGTTTAGTATATATTAAGTAAAGATTTCAACAGTTTGCCCCATATAGTAACACAAAGTGAGAAATATTGTTTGAGTACTAGTTATAGCATTAAATCACAATGTACAGCACATTAAGGACAGAGATCCTACATGATATTTTTTTAAAAAATTAATTAATTTTCTATGTAATTTCCAATTTAACACCAAGGTTTTTTGTTTTTTTTTTTTCATTTTCAATTATCTTTATATACAGAAGATCGATTCAGTATATACTAAGTAAGGATTACATCAGTTTGCACCCACACAGAAACACAAAGTGTAAAAATACTGTTTCAGTACTATTTATAGCATTATGTCACATTGGACAACACATTAAGGACAGATCCCACATGAGATGTAAGTACACAGTGACTCCTATTGTTGATTTAACAATTTGACACTCTTGTTTATGGTGTCAGTAATCTCCCTAGGCTCTAGTCATGAGTTGCCAAGGCTATGGAAGCCTTTAGGGTTTGCTGACTTCAATCTTATCCAGACAGGGTCATAGTCAAAGTGGAAGTTCTTTCCTCCCTTCAGAGAAAGGTAACTCTTTTTTTGATGGCCCGGTTCTTTCCACTGGGATCTTACTCGCAGAGATCTTTCATTTAGGTCTTCTTCTTCTTCTTCTTTTTTTTTTTTTTCCAGAGTGTCTTGGCTTTCCATGTCTAAAATACTCTCATGGGCTCTTCAGCCAGATCCACATGCCTTAAGGGCTGATTCTGAGGCCAGAGTGCAATTTAGGACATCTGCTATTCTATGAGTCTGCTGTGTATCCTGCTTCCCATGTTGGATCGTTCTCTCCCTTTTTGATTCTATCAGTTAGTATTAGCGGACACTAGTTTTTTTTTTGTGTGATCCCTTCGACTCTTAGACCTATCAGTGTGATCAATTGTTGACTAAAGATGATCACTTGGACTAGTGAGATAGCATTGGTACATGCTACCTTGATGGGATTGTATTGGAATCCCCTGGCACGTTTCTAACTCCACCATTTGGGGCAAGTCCGATTGAGCACGTCCCAAATTGTACATCTCTCCCTCTCTTATTCCCACTCTTATATTTAACATGGATCACTTTTCAGTTAAAATTTAAACACCTAAGAATAATTGTGTGTTGATTACAGAGTTCAACCAATAGTACTAGAACAAAAAAATACTAAAATGGATAAAGTATTACATTGTACATCAACAGTCAGGACAAGAGCTGATCAAGATCATTTATTGAAGAGACTGTCTTTTCTCCAGTGAATTCTTCTAACTAGTTTGTCAAAGATTAGTTGGTTGTATGTATGTGGATAAATTTCTGAGGTCTCTAATCTGTTCTGTGGCTCTACATATCCATTTTTGTACCAGTCTAATCTGGTTTGATTTTCAACTGCCCTGTAATATGTCTTCAAATCACTACCATGATGTTTCCAACTTAATTTTCATTGTTTAGTATGGCTTTAGCTATTCAGGTTCTGTTATGTTTCCATATAAATTTTAGTGTTTTTTTTTTCTTTCCTAGATCTAAGAAGTATCTCCTTGGTATTTTGATGAATCTGTATTTTGCTTTGGGTAGTATGATATTTTGATTGTATTAATTCTTCCAAACCATGAAGGTGGCAGATTTTTCCCTTTTTGTGTCTTCTTCTATTTATCTTTAATTTTTTGTAATTTTCTTTACCGAGATCTTTCACATCCTTGATTAATTTTTTCCCATTGTATTAAAATATATTTTTAGCTATTGTGAGTGGGACTGCTATACAGCATGCCTACTTATACTTCATGCTTCTTTGATTTTTCCTTCTTTTTCTTTATCTTATGAATAAATCTATATGTATCAATATAGAGGACATGATGACAATTATGGATTCAATTCTTGTGTCCCATAAAATTCACATATTGAAATCTGAGCATCTCAAAGTCATGATTGTGGGAAGCAGGCTTTTTGAAGGTAATTAGGGCACAAATCAGGGGCCCTCATAAACAGATTGGTAAAAAGACATGAGAATTTCTGTCTCTCCTGCTCCCTCCCTCATGTCACGACTTGAAGGCACAACAAGTAGACAGCTATTTGCAAAGCAGGAAGTGGGCCCTCATCAACGTGGAACTAAGGGTGCAACCGTGAGTTCAGAGGCCTGAGTCAGCCAGATGCTTTTTGTGCTGTGAATATGTCCTGCTCTACAGCAGGTTCCCTGGTAACAGGACCTGAAAAGGCTCTCTACTGTGACCAAGAAAAATTGGCCATGAGCCAGGAAAGATCTACTGTACCTTCAGAAGGAGTGAACTTTCCATCCTAGTGCCACTGGAGCAAAAGTCATTAACAGCACAATTTTCATCTCTCACTGCATAGAGAAAACATACCACGTGGGAGTGAGCGTGGGAGTATAAATACCTCTTTACTCAATAATCAAGCCTGTTAGTTATTGCCAAGTATTCTTCGATTTTAAGGTGATTGATAACCACATATAAATCTGCATTGTTTAAATATGACTCAATGCATGCATTTACATTGTATGAAAAATAGAAAACCTGTAAGCAAACTCAATTGTCAAAACAGCCAACTCAGGCAGTTGACTTCTAGTTTCTGGGTTTAAAACTTCCATCTGAGTAGCTGAATAAAGTTCACCTTTGATTTTCCTACCAGACTCTGATTATTTCAGTCAAGGAGATACCACATCTGCTGCAATCTTTGTCTTGAACTACCCAGCCTCCAAAACAATGAGAAATAAATGTTTGTTTACATCACCCAGTCTATGGTAAATTGATACAGCAGCTGGAATTAAAACAACAGTCTAAAGGTGTACTTTTAGAAAAATGCTTTTTGTTCAATTTTCTGAGGCATGAGTTTGATAATGAATATTCTGTTTTGCATTGCTATTGCAAAGTACCCAAGATTCAGTAACCTATAAAGAACAAAACGTTATTCTGGGGCCAGCATTGTGGTGCAGCAGTTTAAACCTCTGTGTGTGACACCGGCATCCCATATCAGAGGGCAGTTTGGAATCCTAACTTCTACAGTTCCAATCCAACTCACTGCTAATGACCCAGGGAAGGCAGCAGAGGGTGGCCAATGCACTTGGGGCCTGTTGCCCACATGGGAGAACCAGGTGTAGTTCTGGACTACTGGCTTTAGCCTGGCCCAGCTCTAACAATGGTGGCCATTTGGGGAGAGAGACAGTGGATGGAAGACCTCTTTGTGTGTCTCTTTCTCTGTCTCTATGTCTTTCAAATAAATAGATAAATCTTTAAATTAAAAAGAAATCATTTATCTTATCAGAGTTTGTAGGCTGGGAAGTCCAAGATTAGAGTGCCAGTAGGTTTGGTAGAGTGATGAGAACCATGTGCTGCAGCGGGCAGGGTCACTGTAGCCTCATGTGGTGGAAAGTAGGACAAGAGAGGTGAATGTTCTAAGGGCCTGCATCACATACTTGACAGAGAAACCCTCATGGCCTAATCACCTCCTAAAGGTCCCACCTTGTAACCCTGGCAACTCCTGAATCTTGGAGGGGGTCCATTCAAACCATAGCACAGTATATCTGTGATGCAATTTCAACTTCTTAAAACCTGAAAATATTGTTCTTCATCACCTGTAAATAACTTCACTGAAATGTAAATATGGGGCTAGGGCCTGGTTTGTTATGTTCACTGCTGTGTTCCAAGGGCACTAACAGTGCAGAGCACTCACATATAAAAGTCACTCCACATATTTTGTGAATGAGTAATTGAATGACTGAATGTTTGCTTGTTGCAAAGACAAATCAGCTGCTTTCAAAATTTTTATTCTGAGTTATAGAAAGCAATCACTATGTTCTCTTCTAAAAAGTTACTAAACGATATGCATTTAGTAACTTTCAGATTAACTTTTTCCTTCCTGACAGATAATATAAGGTACCTGTACTTTCTGGAAAGGAATTGTTTGATCTATTAAATTTTTTCTTTGCCAGGATTCCAACTAACTGTTGGAGAGTCATCACACACTGAGTGCTGTTCTGCCTAATCTAGAAAACACTTCACAAAAGTATGTCAATGGGGGTGGGAGGGCAGATATGGGGGGAAGAACCTCTGTATTCCAAAAGCTGTACATATGAAATTTATATTTATTAAAAAAAGATTTCTAAAAAAATTATATCAAGCATAGTCTATATATACTCTGAAATATGTGAGGCAGAGATATAGAGAAACAGAGAGCTTTCATCTGTTGGTTCACATTCCAAGTGTTCAAAACAACTCCTGCCTGGAGCCAATGCTGTTAGCTGGGAACTCAATCCAGGTCTTCCACATGATTGGCAGGAAGCCATCATTTGAGCTATAATCACTGCCTCACAGTATCTGCATTGGGAGGAAGCTGGAGTTACTGGCAGAGCCAGGTACTAAATCCAGGCAGAGGGATATAGTTATATTGGTATCCTAATCTATACCTTAACTATGAAACCAAATGCCTACACATACATGTTTTCAATTCAGTTTCCTCACTGATTTCACTCACTTTCTCTTGCCTGCTAAATACTTACAGTGTAGTTTTTTGTTTGTTTGTTTGTTTGTTTTTTGCATTTGACACTGTTTTGTGTCCTAAACACTTTTGCCATTTTCCTGCCAATTACAATATAAATAGTCTCAGGTAAAGGCTGTTGTCATAGAAGTTCATTTTCAGATAATGTGAGTTCAATACTTAAACCTAAAAATAAAAAGAAAAAAAGAAAACAGCTGATGGGAGGAACTGGAAGGATGTGTGTAGGAGATGACTTCCAGGCTGCAGGATTGTAGCAGGTGGACACCAGTATGCTCTGTGGGGAGATCATGATGCTTCAAGCATCTGCCTTTTTGTTTACCACTTGTTTGACTACTGACAAGCAAAGCTCATCCCTCTGGAGAGAGTTCAGCCCCTGAGGTCATGAGCTGAGAAAATGGTAGGGTTTGGGAATATAGCATGTTGATACATTCACCTCTTCTCTCCTTTTGTTGGTATTTCAGAATCGTTGAAATCAATACATTGAAGAATGTGTGACAGCACTGGCTTCTGCTATAGGTATTGGATGATCCAAGGACAATCTTTTCCAGGACTTGGATATCATTGAGATGTCAGTACAGGCCTGCAACTGTAAGAATCAAAGACATAGAGCTTTCATCCATTTTTCCTTTAATTGCAATTGTGAGGTGTAGTCTTATAACTAAATGCAACAACATGTCTCCTTACCTGAAAAGCTAAAGCAGGTGTCTAGAGAGGGTTATGGGAGTGTGGACTCTTCAGAACCTCTTTGCAAACCCTGAGTGAAGGTATTCTGAGACTTTTCACTTCATTCCACAAAACTTGATCAAAATAAAGAGAAAATAAGACGTTTGTCATTCAATTTCAAGTATTTCTTTAAAGGAGCTTTAGAAGATGGTCTATGAGCTGGATCTATTAACTCACTTTCAAGGTAATGCTCACAAAGTGTGATGTGATCTCACTGTGGTTAAAAAAAAATCTGTTTAAAGGTATAGAAAAGAAGAATAACTATTGAATAGGATATTTAGAATGAAAAAACTGGACCCAAACTGTGCTGTTCACTTTGAAATTATATAAAAAGCAGTTATGTGGATGGCACTATATAGCAAAAACCTGACTGATATGCCTTCTCTATGAAGATAATGAAAGTCCCACTGTGAGTGCTTGTAGGGGTCTCTTTGAAAATTCTGCATTTCCTCTGCACACCCTCAAGCACACTCATGTCTCATGGCCTTATCTGACACTGTCCTGGCCTTATAGGAAATGCAGCAGACACACTATTTATATGACATGACCACCTATCCCTCGCAGCAGTATATAGCACAGCAAGGTATAACTGTGACTTTTTCTTATTGTTGTTATTGAAACTATAGAGGATTAAAGATTTCCCAAAGTTCAATCCAGGTAATCCCTTCTATAGGATTAACTCACTGTATGGCTTTCTGAGTATATTTGTTTCAAGAAAGAAATAACATATTTCAAATCCCTAAATCTCGAGGTAACATTTGTTTATTGTGCAGATAACATCATGGATAGTGTGTGTGTGTGTGTGTGCGTGCATGTTTTCTACATGTTCCCAGCTTATCCCATGAGAAATCTGTAAATTAAAATTTAAAAAAACTCCAGTTTTTCACAAACTATAATTACTTTAATTACAAGATAATTATATAAATAATGCATTTGAATGTAGGTTTCAGTTTTCTTTGTTTTCTAAATATTATCATCTTTCAGTGTTTTCAGACGTGTAAACAGGAAACATTTAAGTTTAGATGAAGAGCAGGTGAACTGCCTATGATACAAGTAGAGACAATCAAAAGATGATTAGGCTATTGAAAACTGCCTAACTAGGTGCTAATTTTTAAGTGAGCAGGTGTACTTAGTCATTATAACTTTAAAATGAAAATATATTTGAATTAAACCCACACCCCCTACACGCATTAAAATAACATTAGCGGTCTGACTGATAGTGACTCAATCCAGCAAAGGCAAAGACGTGGAAATTCAATGATGAGGCAGCCAGCCCCACCAGGATGAGAAGGCAGGCATTAAAGAGAAAATGTAGGCTTCTAAAGAAGTTCTGAGCCCATTTTACAACACTTTATAGACTTTCTTTCAACATAGCTCCAAACATTATTAGCATGTTAAAAAGATTAATATTTTAGTTATTGTTAAAAGATGATTAACTTTGTACAGGAGTTGCACAAAGTAGAAGGGTCTTATAATTGCCATGAGAGGAAATCAATTGGTATATTTTCCTTTCTCAACTCACTTGTTTTCCAAGTTGCCCCTGAAATGCATCAATGCACTCTTAACTGCTCATGTGAAACACACAAAGACCTGATTCTGAGTCAAAGGGAGATGGTAAACTTGTGACTGAAGCATGAACATTAAATTTCAAGGTGGTGTAACATACATAATACTCATTTAATTCACATATGGCTGCACCTGAAATTGAAAGCCCAGTTTTCCTCAAAAATTAACGCAACCAAAGTCATATACCATTTGCTATGGAGCTATTTTAGATCCATTAAATACCATGGAAGAATGCATACTGTTTCCAAGTACCCAGATAATGTTCAGAACATCTAACAATTTAATACATTTGTCTTCAGTGCACAAATTTAAGTCATCTGAAAGGGTTTAAAAACTTGGGAAAAGGACAATACAGAGTCATAAAGTCAAATAGGTATGAAAAAATCTGGATAAACTTTTTAAAATGATTGGAGTGTGTGGATGGTGTGATGAAATCAACTTCCAGCTATGTGTAGTGAGCTTTCATAAGTTACAAGTGTTCTACCCTATTTGTTCTCCACAATCCATTATGGATCTCTCCAGTCATTTATTTTTTTCCAACTTCAAGCAACTGGTAAGCTCTATTCTTGCATTTACTACAGTGGATTTGCTCTGTTAAGGATTTCATTAATTGCTTCAAATATTTGTTCTATAATGAAATAGACAGTTATGTGGAACGTCATGATGCCCTATCCTACTTTTTTGTCTTGTCACAAGATGAACAAAATGGACTTACATTTTATTTCAGATATTTTGTGTAGGCACACTGTATGCAGGAAAGTGTGATTGGCAAATAGTTCAAAAGTCTAGAGGAGTGTGTCCATCAGAAGTCATAGATAGATTTCTGGTATCTGCTGAAGAGTGCTTGCTGCGAGAACTAATGCTCGCACTATAGACTAGTATTTTGAAAACATTCAGACTGAAGAGTAGACTTAAAATGAAAATATTAAAGAAATGAGCCAGTTTTCATTAGGCTTAAAATACTTGGCATGGCCCAAGATTGGTATCATGACTATAGTAAGGAAAATCATCACAGTAGAGTTCAGTAGAGGGGTTGATAGAAGTTCCAATGATTGTCCAGGTGACATGAACTGACATCTATATGTTTATTGAAATGCCACAACATGCTATATACTATTTGTAGATGTAGAAAAATTTAAGTGATTAATGTAAATTGAAATAACACTAATTTCTGACCACAATTAGTACTTATTTGTTTCTGACACAACCAGGAATGGGTTGTCACATGGAACTCCAATAAATAAGTGTTGTTTGAAAAACATGCATAAATGGATATCCAGCTTAAACTAGGGTTTTAAGATACTACAAATCTCTTGTTAGTTCTTTATGTACTCAAACATATTCCTGACACTGTCTTTGACCATTAAAACAGATTTAGGTATAAAAAGAAACCTTTTATTTATTAGTACTTATACATTGAACATTTGTAGAATATTTAATAAGGAAATAAATGAGAAATCCATATTGTTCCAAGCTGAAAAACAATTAAACTTAACTTGGAGGGTTTAAATGCTTGGGCAAGATCATGCATCCAATGAGTACCAAATTTGGAGCTAAAATGAAACCTAGAATCAAATTATTTCCACTGTATCATGCAATCTTCCCACTGGGAAGTATTCTATTTAGAAAACACCAAAAACAATGACCAAATACATAGGAGACAGTGAGGAGAAATAGCATTGAGAAGACTCAGAAATATCTGAAAATAGGTGTGAGACAAAGATATGCTTCTGCAGACCAGCGCTGCGGCTCAATAGGCTAATCCTCCACCTTGCGGCGCCGGCACACCGGGTTCTAGTCCCGGTCGGGGCACCGATCCTGTCCCAGTTGCCCCTCTTCCAGGCCAGCTCTCTGCTGTGGCCAGGGAGTGCAGTGGAGGATGACCCAAGTGCTTGGGCCCTGCACCCCATGGGAGACCAGGAGAAGCACCTGGCTCCTGCCATCGGATCAGCGCGGTGCGCTGGCCGCAGCGCGCCAACCGCGGCGGCCATTGGAGGGTGAACCAATGGCAAAAAGGAAGACCTTTCTCAAGACCTTTCTCTCTATCTCTCTCTCTCACTGTCCACTCTGCCGGAAAAAAAAAAAGAAAAAAAGATATGCTTCTGCTTTACAAGACTAGTATATCAGTAGGTCAAATCAGATTATCAAAAATCTATGAACGTGGACCATCCTCATTTTCCCTCTGCAGAGCTGTCTTTCTTGAGTCATACTTCCTTCTTTCATTCAACTTCCATTCAGTTGAATGAAAAGGAGTATCTTTACTAAAATAACATTTAATCAGGTTATACCTTGATAAAGATACCCTTTGAAATCAGGGTCATAGGCATTCATCTTCTTTGGTGCACTAATGAAAATTTTAAGAATTTCTTACTGTGATTGTGAACATTAATAACCACTGAATTTTCTTTTTCCATAGCTTACTTTACTTGCTTATTTTACATTTTATTTCATTCACATCCGTTGTTATAAGTTTTTTTATAAAAAGAATTATGAGGGGAAAGTAAATGGAATTTCTTTGTGTGCCCCTGATGTCCACCATCTGTCTATTCATTGTGAAGTGACTCCATTTGAGAGCCTCTGTGAACCAGTATTCAAAATTAGGTCTTTGTTGAGCTTAATAAGGCCTTTACTTTCAATTAGCACATTTACATTTTTTACTGGGAATTTGAAGTATCTCTGGAAAGGTGTCACATTCTTTCTTTCCTTTTCTACCCTTCATGGGATCAAAATCATCCCTGTTCTGTTCAGAGGTTAGAACCCATCATCCAGTCAGAGCTTCATCCTCTGCCCTAGAATAAATTTCTCAAAGCGTCTTCCCTGCAAAGATTAGGGACAAGTGTGGATCTCTTGTAAAAGGATTCTCTCAGGCACCATAAGAGAATAGCACTGTTATTATTAAACAAATATTCTAACCCAATATATATTTTAGGAGAGTTCTAAGGGAGTTACCACCCATTAAGAGAATTATATTATTTCTCATGTCTTGTTATACAGTGATCACTTTTGAAACATGATAATGATTTTGGTTTGCATTATTTCTCAAAATAACAAATGTGTAGCATTCTTATATATGAAGCAGAAAATAGGCCCTTTCTTGGAATAGTTTCCTACCCACACTTAAAATAGAGAAAGTATGAGTTTGAATTGTGTGCACATTAAATGCAAATGTTTGATTTTCTCTTAGAAAACATGTCAGGGAAAAAACTTTACAAAGTAGTTAATAAGAGGAGAAAATGGTGCTTCTGGACTCTACTAGGCTCCAGTGACTCTTCCCACCCAGCCCCCAGCACCCAATAGCTTTGGCAGTTCTCATCTATCCATCACCAAGACCACCACAGGATCTATAAGATGGTCTGTGTACAGTTGTATTTTTCCCTATTTGAATCTACTGTGCCATAATGCTTGCATACTTATTTATTTATTTATTTTTGACAGGCAGAGTGGACAATGAGAGAGAGAGAAACAGAGAGAAAGAAAGGTCTTCCTTTGCCGTTGGTTCACCCTCCATTGGCCACCACAGCCGGTGCGCTGCGGCCGGCGCACCACGCTGATCCGAAGGCAGGAGCCAGGTGCTTATCCTGGTCTCCCATGGGTTGCAGGGCCCAAGCACTTAGGCCATCCTCCACTGCCTTCCCGGGCCATAGCAGAGAGCTGGCCTGGAAGAGGGGCAACCAGGACAGAATCCGGTGCGCCGACCAGGACTAGAACCCGGTGTGCTGGTGCCACAAGGCGGAGGATTAGCCTAGTGACCTGTGGCGCCAGTGCTTGCATACTTATACACCAACGTGAAACATGACAAAAATCAAAACTCAGCAACACCAAAGGCAGCTTTTTTTTTTTTTTTTTTTTTTGACAGGCAGAGTTAGACAGTGAGAGAGAGAGAGGCAGAGAGAAAGGTCTTCCTTCCATTGGTTCACTCCCTAATGGCCTCTACGGCCGGCGCACTGTGCCAATCCGAAGCCAGGAGCCAGGTGCTTCCTCCTGGTCTCCTATATGGGTGCACAGCCCAAGCACTTGGGCCATCCTCCACTGCCTTCCAGGGCCACAGAAGGGAGCTGGACTGGAAGAGGAGCAACCGGGTCAGAATCCGGCACCCCAAATGGGACTAGAACCTGTGGTGCCGGCACTACAGGCGGAGGATTAGCCTAGTGAGCCGCGGTGCCAGCCCAGCAGTTTTTTTGTTTGTTTGTTTGTTTGTTTGTTTGTTTTTATTTGCTTGCTTCTAATCACCATTTAAAATTTCTCAAAGTCAAAATCTGCCAAATTCCTTCTGGATTGGTATGATTAATGCTAGAGTTTATGGCAGCAAAAGTGCTAGTTCCAGAACCAGGAGAGGTGGAGAGGAGCTTTCCCTAGGCCTGCAGGCGAATATAGGTTACACTGGGGATTGTGCACAGGTAGTTGTGGGTCTGAAGTGGTGGAGTGCAGGTAGTTTCTTCCCTAGGTCACACAGGGTACATTCCAGTGGCACTGAGGAATCTAGCACTCATAGTAACGGTCCTAGAAGTGCAGGATGCAGTAGTCCTTACAAAGGTCTCACAAGGTGAATGTCAGTTTTGCTGGTGATTCAGGACTTGCAGCCACCAGCCAGAAACAGAGGAGCAGTCCTCTTGATTAAGCAGAGAGAATTAATGTATTTCCAGAGATCCCACAGCTACAGGATATAGAAGGCCTAGTCTCTGCCGATACTGCTTGTTCTCCTTCATATGTGAGAGCTAAAAAATAAAAAAAAAATCAATTTGAACACATAATATTAACTACTAGAGGTTGGAAAGAGTGAGAGAGATAGAAGGAGTTTGTACAAAAAAAAAAAAACAACAAAACAAAACAGGAGAAGCTGGGAGTGGTTCATTAATTGTGACAAATATATCATACTAATATGTAAGATGTCAACCAAAACAAAAGCTGGATGTGGGATATATGAGAATGCTTGTACTACTTAAAAATTTTCATTTTGTAAATGTAAACTATTCTGAAATTAAGAAGTTTATTTTCAAAAAAATATTCATTTCAATTCCACCATTATGGAGAAGCTACCTTATAATCACAGAGAGGGGTCAGAGGAGCTCTTTCCTTATCAGTAAGCCCAGCTAGCTTTATTTGAATTTCATTTTCTTTTTTTAATTGATTATTGGAAATTTCATTTTCTTTTTCTAATTGATTATTGGAAATTTTTCCATATCTAGTTTTGTTTATTTTACAGCCAGGGCAACAAAGAGAAAAAAACAGAGATTTTCCACCCCCTGGATCCCTGCAAATGCCTGCAATAACCAGGGCTGGGCTAGGCTGAGCTAGGAGCCTGGAAGTCAACTCAGGTTTCCAACAAAGGTGGCAGGGACCCAAGTACTTGAAACATCACCACTACTTCCCAGGGCCTACACCAGTAGGAAGCTGGAGTTAGGAACCAGAGTCAGGAATTGAACGCAAGTGGGGAATGTGGGACATGGTCACCTGAACTGGCTGAACTAAATGTCCAAAGTATTGGTTATCTTTTCAAGTACATTATCTGCATCTGAACTCTCATAGCCAAGCATTCCAAAGGGTCTTCTTTCCACTTTCCTCCCTCCCAATCATGATTCTACAGGGTCTCAGGCATGCAGTTTGCTAAGATCAACAATGAAGCCCTTTTGCACAGAAGTAAAGCACACACTATACCTGATGTCTTAGTATCTTTCCACGTGAAGGAGGTATTCTCTGTGCAACTTCTCATTTTATGTCTTTTTCCATATCATCAAGCTTTTCTCATTTCCCCCTTATTCTCTGGCCATCCATTTTTTCAAACTTTCATTTAATAAATATAAATTTCCAAAGTACAGCTTATGGATTACAATGGCTTTTTCCCCTCATAACCTCTCTCCCACCTGCAACCATCCCATCTCCCACTCCCTCTCCCATCCCATTCACATCAAGATTCATTTTCAATAATCTTTATATACAGAAGATCAATTTAGTATATACGAAGTAAGATTTCAACAGTTTGCACCCACACAGAAACACAAAGTATAAAGTACTATTTGAGTACTAGTTATACTGTTAATTCACATTGAACAACACATTAAGGACAGAGATCCTACATGAGGAGTAAGTGCACAGTGACTCCTGTTGTTGATTTAACAATTAACACTCTTATTATGATGTCAGTGATCATCCAAGGCTCTTGTCATGAGCTGCCAAGGCTATGGAAGCCTCTTGAGTTCACCAACTCCAATCTTATTTAGACAAGGTCATAGTCAAAGTGGAAGTTCTCTCCTCCCTTCAGAGAAAGTTACTTCCTTCTTTGATGGCCCGTTCTTTCTGCTGGGATCTCACTCATAGAGATCTTTCATTTAGGTGTTTTTTTTTTTTTTTTTTTTTTTTTTTTTTGCCAGAGTGTCTTGGCTTTCCATGCCTGAAATATTCTCATGGGCTTTTTTTAGCTGGATCTGAATGCCTTAAGGGCTGATTCTGATGGCCACCCATTTTTAATCTTCTTGGAAATTTCTTTCTTCTCTAAATTCTTAATCTGTGATTCATTTATATCATGTGACCATTGAGCCTGAGTAACATATGCTGTGAAAGTGAAACATGTACAAGATTTTGCACACTTAGTGTGAAAAAAGAATATAAATTAACTCGTAGATATAGAGTTAGTTTTTTTGTTTTTTGGTTTTTTTTTTTTTTTTTTTTTTTTTTTGGATAGGCAGAGTGGACAGTGAGAGAGAGACAGAGACAGAGAGAAAGGTCTTCCTTTGCCGTTGGTTCACCCTCCATTGGCCGCCGTGGCCGGCGCGCTACAACTGGCGCACCACGCTGATCCGAAGGCAGGAGCCAGGTGCTTCTCCTGGTCTCCCATGGGGTGCAGGGCCTAAGGACGTGGGCCATCCTCCACTGCCTTCCCAGGCCATAGCAGAGAGCTGGCCTGGAAGAGGGGCAACCGGGACAGAATCCAGCGCCCCAACCAGGACTAGAACCTGGTGTGCCGGCGCCGCAGGCGGAGGATTAGCCTATTGAGCCTCGGCACCGGCCTTAGAGTTAGTTTTCTTTATTTGTAGTAGTTGGGTTGTATAAAGTTTTAAGAAACATTGAATTATTATTAAATACTGAGTTATTGCCCTCCAGGGAAGTACAGGGTTGGGATCCTTTAAGCACTTGTTCATAATATTTCATCATCTGATGAATACATAGCCTTGTGAGTGTTAGGCTCTGTTATAGAATGCAACAACACATCAGAAAGATCATCCACCCAGACCAAGTGGGATTTATCCCTGGTATGCAGGGATGATTCAACGTTCGCAAAACAATCAACGTAATACACTACATTAACAGACTGCAGAAGAAAAACCATATGATTCTCTCAATAGACACAGAGAAAGCATTTGATAAAATACAACATCCTTTCATGATGAAAACTCTAAGCAAACTGGGTATGGAAGGAACACTCCTCAATACAATCAAAGCAATATATGAAAAACCCATGGCCAACATCCTATTGAATGGGGAAAAGTTGGAAGCATTTCCACTGAGATCTGGTACCAGACAGGGATGCCCACTCTCACCACTGCTATTCAATATAGTTCTGGAAGTTTTAGCCAGAGCTATTAGGCAAGAAAAAGAAATTAAAGGGATACAAATTGGGAAGGAAGAACTCAAACTATCCCTCTTTGCAGATGATATGATTCTTTATTTAGGGGACCCAAAGAACTCTACTAAGAGACTGCTGGAACTCATCGAAGAGTTTGGCAAAGTAGCAGGATATAAAATCAATGCACAAAAATCAACAGCCTTTGTATACACAGGCAATGCCACGGCTGAGGAAGAACTTCTAAGATCAATCCCATTCACAATAGCTACAAAAACAACCAAATACCTTGGAATAAACTTAACCAAGGACGTTAAAGATCTCTATGATGAAAACTACAAAACCTTAAAGGAATCTTATTTAATGTAAATTGTTGATTGGTTAATATTGAATTCATAGTCCACATCACTGTAACTCATGTATGAATGAAGCTTATCTAACACATACATATTTTCTCCAGAAGGCACATCACAGCCTCTTATGCACATAGGAACACTTTTAAACAGTGGAACCATTTAAAGAAAAAGTAAAAACACTCATAAAAATGCCGCTGAGTGAATGGTGAAAAGGACATTTGTTTATATGTAAGATCTGAAACAGGAAGGCAGAACAGTGCCTTGTTTCATCTCACTTGTGAGCATGTACATCAGGTGACTCAATTTTTTATTGCCTTTTGTGTCAGGAGATGACCAAAAACACTGCATGGATTCATTTGGAGATTACAAATATATGTGAGCTCATAGGAAAACATGAAAACCTTAAACAATGAAGATCAACTGTATTTTATGTTGATTATATTTTTGGAATGATAGTATTTTGAAGACAGATTTAAATATTACATTTGTGGGGCCAGTGCTGTGGTGTAACAGGTTAAGTCGCAGCTTGCAATGCCAGCATCCCATATGGGCACTGGTTCTAGTCTTGGTCACTCCACTTCTGTTTCAGATCCCTGAAAATGTGCTTGGGAAAGCAGCAGCAGATGACTCAAGCCCCTGAATCAATGTGGGAGACCTGGAAGAAACTCCTTGCTCTTGGCTTCAGATGGGCCCAGCTCTGGCTGCTGGGGCTATTAGGGGAGTGAAGCAGTGTTGGAAGGATCTCCCTCTCTCCATCTCTCCCTCTTTCTCTTTCTGTAACACCTTTCAAACAAATGAATAAATCTTCAAAAATACATTTTGCATTCATTATTTGTATATTGATGGCATGCTAAAATGATGATATTTTAGATAGATTAGGATAAGCAAACTATATGCCAAAATGATTTTCTTGTTTCTTTTGACTTCAGTACAGTGCTAGAAAGTTTATGAATACTTCCATTTTCACATTGGCTGGGATGGTATTTCTGTCGGAAGGTAAGTGCTATTATAAATGGAGAAATTTCGGGCTGGCGCCGTGGCTCATTTGGTTAATCCTCCTCCTGAGGCACCAGCATCCCATATGGGTGCCGAGTTCTATTCCCGGTTGCTCCTCTTCCAGTCCAGCTCTCTGCTGTTGCCTGGCAGGGCAGTGGAGGATGGCCCAAGTGCTTGGGCTCCTGCATCCACTTGGGAGACCAGGAAGAAACACCTGGCTCCTGGCTTTGGATCAGCAAAGCGCTGGCCATAGTGGCCATTTGGGGAGTAAACCAACGGAAGGCAGACCTTTCTCTCTTTCTCTCTCTCTCACTGTCTATATCTCTACCTGTCAAATAAAAAATAAATAAATAAATAAATGGAGAAGTTTCACAGGCCTATATGTTTACCAAATGTTGCTCCTTTCATTCTTATGACTTCACATAACATGAAAAGACCAAAGACTCCACAAACTTTAGGGTCAATCTTCAATCTATTGTTTCTTTTATACTTTAACCTACAGGATATTTTCTTGAATTTAGCCGTGGTAAATGTACAGAGTCTCATTGTTTCCTCCCAACTCCTCTTCCCATGTACTGCCCTTAGTCACCACCAGGAATTATGATTGAGCCCTACTATCTGAATGCCTCCTGCATCCTCCCACATTCCCCATACATAGCAGCCTAAAAGATCTTGCAAAACCTGGGTCAGATCACAATCGCTCCTCAGAGAGTTCTGATAGCTTCCCATCTCACTCAGAATGTTCATTTGGAATGATATCCAATGTCTTTATCATGACTAACAGCACTGACATTTTACAGCTCAACCATTCCTTCTGAGAAGGATCTTGTATATCTCTTCACCGATTGTTCCACTCCCCCATCACAGTCCTCCTTGCTTTCCTTGAATGTTCCCAGAATATGCTTACTATAGTTGGGATGGGTTTGAGTGACTTCTAAATCTTCATGTGTAGCATTTAATCTCCACTGTGAATCAGTAAGAGGACAGAAAAAATTAGACTATGATCTTTAGAAGTAGGGCCTTTGAGCCGGCGCTGCAGATCACTAGGCTAATCCTCCTCCTGTGGCACTGGCACACCGGGTTCTAGTCCTGGTTGGGGCGCCAGGTCTGTCCCGGTTACTCTTCTTTCAGGCCAGCTCTCTGCTGTGGCCTGGGAGTGCAGTGGAGGATGACCCAGGTCCTTGGGCCCTGCACCCACATGGGAAACCAGGAGAAGCGCCTGGCTCCTGGCTTTGGATTGGCGCAGCACCGGCTGCAATGCGCCGGTTGTAGTGCCCACTTTGGGGGTGAACCAACGGAAGGAAGACCTTTCTCTCCGTCTCTCTTTTCTCACTGTCTAACCCTGCTTGTCAAAAAAAGAAAAAAAAATGAAAAGAAGAAAAAAAAAGAAAAGAAGTAGGGTCTTTGGGAAATGATTAGCAATAGATGAGTTCATCGGGATACAGTCCCAGTGAGGGAAAGCCTAGTGGCTTTATAAGAGGAAGAGAGATTTATAAACTCTGTCTCTTGCCATGTAATGTTACATGCCAACTCTGACAGTTGATGTCATTTTCTGGGAAACAGATGCAAGACAATTGGCATTCTGCAACTGAACTAGTTCTGGACATCCAGGTAGAGAAAACAGTTAGGGATAAAGGTTTTGTACTCAAGGGATTTCTAAGTCATAGATAATTATAACAAAGTGTATAGAATGAGATAGGTAGAGGATAAAGAGGAAATAGCAGAGAGTATTTAAGACTGGAATGGACATGGGGTGTGTGAAGATTAAAAAGTCATTGAAAGATCCTGAGAGTAATAGAGAAATAATTGAAGTGGCTGTCAAGAGAAGGGAGGTGGGGTAGTCAGTGTTGAGGATGTCACACAGAAGTGAGAAACAGATGAAAAGCAACTTGGATTTAGACATTAGATGCACATAAGAGATAGTTTCCAAGCAGTTTGCATGGTGTGTGTGTTGGGGGCAGGGAGCAGGCAATGGGTTTATGTTCTGTTGAGGTAAAATGTGTAGAAAATAGAAATTTGTGGAACAATGTTCTTTAAAGAGCATAGCCATGAAGAGAAATAGCATATAAATTAGAGAAATCATAAGGCCAGTGGAAGAATTCTCTTTGTATATATGTAAGAAGGGAAGTATTGAGGTGTGTTTTAGACTGCAGAGAAAGACCCAGAACGATTCACTAAATGGAGAGAGGCTAAAACATAGAGGAGACAAGAGAAATAAATTATCTTATAAATCTGGAAAGATATGAGGAGATGGGTTGAAAAGCTAAAGGAGAGATCACTAAATAAAGAAAAGATGTATTTTTCTATTAGTTTGAAAAGAACATGAGGTTGGGAGCAGAATTTATCTACAAGTTAATGAGAAAAATAATGGAACAATTTTTTATATATTTTGCTTTTTTTCTCTTTCTAAAATAAATATGGTTTAAGTTGCGATGGAGGCAGTGGTTAGGAGAAGTGTTAATACTGGTAAGAAAATTGGTAAACATCAAGCATGGTCACAAAGGGAAGTGAGTGGAGACTAAGACATCTAAGAGACTAAGACAATTTCTCTTCACCTTTATTCAAGTTCACTCATTTAAGAACTATCTCATTGTCAATTCATGGGCACCTTAGTAAGTGACTCCAGGATTAACTTCTCCTTCCAGCTCTCCCTGGTAGAACTAGATTCTGCTTACAAACTACAAATACTTATGTATTAGACTGTATGCCATATTTAGCTCATGATTTTTTTTTTCTTTTTTCTTTTTTCTTTTTTCTTTTTCTGCCAGGTAGAGTTTAGACAGAGAGAGAGAGAGAGAGAGAGAGAGAGAGAGAGAGAGACAGGGAGAAAGGTCTTTCTTCTGTTGGTTCACCCCCCAAATGGCTGTTACGGCCGGTGCTGAACCGATCAGAAGCCAGGAGCCAGGTACTTCCTCCCGGTCTCCCACGCGGGTGCAGGGCCCAAGCACTTCGGCCATCCTCCTCTGCCTTCCCAGGCTACAGCAGAGTAGTTCATGATTTTTATTTCTTCAAATCTGTTAAACCATCCAACAGTTGAGTCTTATCTATACCCTTCTTTCATTTCTCCCATGGCTCATAAATAGTGCTGACACAATGACTTGATTGAAATATAAGGACTCATGACCTCTATGTGATGTACATGGGTCTCTATTTGCTCAGCATAGTTCCAGTTTATGAGTCTAGTATTATTCTATTTATTATTGGCACCTCCTTTCCCTTTGGAAAGTATCCTAGCTTGGATGATAACTTAAATGTGAGCTAGCCAAGGGAATTCACTTCCAAGAGGAGCGTTAGGAGATAGGATGGGTGGGGAAAAGAATATAGTGAATGTTACCATATGAAGGGACTTAAAATCAAAGAGGACATAGTCAAGGTACATTGAATGGCTTCTGAAGCCTCCAGAGCTGTAGATTATTTCCTACAAGGGTACCTGACTTTGTCCCAACCAGTGGAAGAAAAATCAAAGCAAAAAAGGAAAGCAATAGCAAGTTATGCGTTTTTCTCCTGTAATTGTCTAATGTCTCCGCAGCCCCTCAACTCCTCTGTTAGTCTAGTCTAGTCCAATTAATGTTCCATGAAAAGAATTTTATTTCATTTCCTGGGATAGGAAAATGAAATTTCTGATTCATCCATGAAGGTCAATAAAGACAACAAAAGAAGCATTATCCCTTACAAACTATGACAAATTTGGAGCCAGACACTCTATGTATGTATGTATTCTGCTTAATCTAGTAAAATCCTGTGGATTAAGCAGCATAATCTCCATTATTATGTGAAAGAGGAAACCCATATTCAGGGATGTTGAGTCAATGTGCTAAGCCATTCAGTTTATTAGTAATGGAGTAGGATTTGAGCCATGACTCATAGTTTCTCAAATCTGCACCTTTCAGACACCAAGACCTTACTTAAGAAATTCAGCTGTGACCAATTAAGGGTCTTTGAAATAAAAAGTCACTACACTGCCCTTGGATTTATCTATATTGATGAATATTTGTTGCTACTGCCACAGGGAGATACTCTGTGCTGTAACAGAGTATAAGAAAGTAGTAATTTTAAGGCATTTGAGATAACTGATATATGAACAAGTACTGTGCAGATTCTCATGGAACAGTGCTTCCTTTGTGTAATTATGGATACTGTGAATTCTGGACACTGAATTATAAGGAGTGACATGTTCTCAGCAAAGACTCTATCCTTCATCACATACACAGCCCTACCTAAACTTCAAGGTACACTATAATTAATATCATGTAGCCCACCATAACCTTAAAACAAATAAAAAAAAAACTCATTTGTAACCATTAAAGTTGTTCAAAATTTCCTAAATACAAAAATAAAATGGGCAAATCTTGGCCCTATCTACATTAGGCATGTTTATGCATTATTGACAAACAAGATTCATTTGAGAGTGACATTAATTCATCAATGAACACTAAATATTCTACCAAGCATTTTTTTTAGCTTAAGGTACTTAGAAAGAGTGCATTTCCCCATAGTGTTAATGTTGAAAGCTATGGCAGTGACACCATGATAATGATAATACATTGTGATGTATAATATAGATGTTATTGCATATAATAGAAAGCATTCTTTGGGTGTAATGCATTTTAGTTGCCTACATGCTGACACCAAGCAGATATAAATGTGATTTAATGTGTTTCCTTTTAAAGGGCTAGTGTAGACATGTCCTCCAGTATACATTTTATATAAGGTTTGGTGAGCAGCTTGCTTTTAGTAGCTGCTTTCCATATTCACTTTAGTACCCCTAATAGCTCTAATTATAAACTGCACAGTTTTCTATTCCTTCCTTGCTGTTGTCACTGCACTTCTCATAGACATTTAAACAGTGGAAGTTGTTTATACTTCATTAAACACCTTAAACTGTTGTTCTAAAGTTTTACAGTTTTTTGTGTTTTCCAAGTCATTTCCCTCTACTGTCATATGAAACCATGCAACACAATTCAAAAAAGACATCAGATACGCACATTTGTGTGGATTATCAGCAAGGCTAACAGCTATATATGGATCAGAGAATATAGCCATCTATTTTATAGTGTGTTTGCTATGGTATTTGGCATGGAATGTTTAGACATTTTCTTTAAAAAAAGGATTCTTTATAATTATTTTTAAACTAGCAATTTTGCTTCTTAAATAAAAACATTAGCCAAAAGGACTATCATATTACAGTATGATACAACATAGAAAATGTGACTTTTAGAAAGCTAAATATTTTCGTGTGATATCACTGAAGGAAGAAAGGGGGTAATTACTCCAATAAATAACCTGCTAGGATGGTATTGCAATTCAAAGAGAGATTTATCAGGATTCACATTGCCATGCAATGTGCAGGAGTTCATAGTGAGATCAGAAGGACGCTATGTCTGTTTTCTCTTGGTTTGGTCACATGGAGACCGTTACTTCTCAAGGCTCTTCTGGAGCAGGCCTTGTGCCAATCACTGTGTTGGAAAACTACACAGAATTCCTTTCCCCAAGCATTATGTAATCTTTCTAGAAAAAATGGAAGTAAGAGGTGTAGGATTATTCATTGCTGTTCAAACCATTGAAAAATCATTCTCATCCACCTCTTATCAACATACAGGTAAAAACGTATTTATATCATCAGGTTAAGCATGCTTAGGATACATGGTTCTATAATAGAAACAAAAGCAAATTACCAAGAACCTAATTTAAAATAGGAGGAATGTTGCTGAGAAAGAGAGACATTAGGTTAACACCGAACTCCTAACATCAACAGTCTGGAATTGTTGTCTTCTCTATGAGCAAACAGGCTGAGTTTTGAACAGGCTCTCTAGGAATATTGCATACTATTGTGCTTATGTTACACAGTAAGCCAGCCTCTGTGGAGATCTGTCCTTGCAGTTGAACAAAAATGAGGAAAATTGAGTTTATTTCCATACCACTCCCACATTCATATAGCTCTTTCCATATTTCCTTTACTATTATGAGATCAACATAATGACAGAATCAATTAATAAATAGCCATATGATGAAAAACTATAACAAGATAGCAAATCTCTTTTCACAAATTTGACCTTGTGAGCCCTGAGATTTCTGATCCAATATTTATAGCTGATGACAAACAATACAGTTCCTGTGAACATTGCTTCTCTTTATTTTAATTCATGTTAATATGTTCTTACTACACAATTTGCTGATACCACCGTGTATGCCGCATGCTGTGTGCATCCGCAGAATGATGACCCAAAGCTAAAAAACATCACATACAATTAAGACCACCATAGTGTATAATTTTCAATAATTTTTTTCCTCAGGAAGCTTTTCTGCATTGGTCCCTTACATATTTGAGTCAAGTCTCACAAATTTATGTTAGTACCATTATTCATAAATAAGGGCAAATTATATCAAAACATCAGCAATGATAGGAGATGAAATGCATATTTTTAAGTATGAAAGCACTTTGTAAACTATAGAATGGCATATTGTGATGATTTGTAAAACAAGTAAATACATTTTCCTACTTTATTGGAAAGCTTTACCAAATATATGTTCAATATGCAACAAAAAGAGTTGAAAAGAAGCAATGTGAAGAAACACATAAACTTGTAATGATTAAGCAAGAATAGTTTATGAAAATATCACTTCTCAATTTATAGCACACTATTTACTTTACAGATTTTTTAAATTTGTTTTTTTACTTTCTGTCTTCCCCTTACTAGAAGGCAATCTTCATAAGAACTGGTGGTTTACTCCATTTTTACTGACAGAGAACAAGAGCCTGAACTCATGCCCACCACAAATTAGGTGCTCAGTAAATGTTGTTAGTAAGCCACTGGATGCTACAATATTCCCCGAATTTGAAAGGCACAGGGAGTCATATACAGAAAAGGCATGCCAGAAGGAGTGTTTAAGTAAAGCCCTGAAGACCAGAAAACAAGGCAATTCTGGAATATTTTCTCCCCAGGGAAGGGTCCAAACTTAAAGAGATTGCTAGCAGAGGGTTGAGGCCTCTAGCATGGAAACCCAGCAGGCTGTGACCTTGGCTATATTGTTCGCCAGCATCTGATGAAGGAATTTATCCATGGAGCATTTACTGGACATAGTGCTAAGCCGTCGTTGGATGACAAAGGAATGTAAAGAATGACAAGCTGTGACTCTAACCCTGTAGAGGCTCACAGTTCAACCTCTTCACATTTCCACGTGTTAGTCCCTATTTCTGGCATGTGTTATAGGGCTTGCAAATGGATTACCCCCATGGTTTCCTAAGTAGTTCCTCAGCTTCCAGGCTTGTCCAGTCAACACCTCCACTCCCATGGTCTAGTTTCAAACCAATAACCAGAAATGTCAATGAATTTCACTCCTTTGCACAGATCCCTCTCATGTCTTCTCATGTCTTGCAGAATAAAAGCTAAGAGCCTTCCAAAAACCTAGCCTCATCTCCATTTAGTAACCTGTTTATTTGCACAATCACTTACCTCCTACTCTTAGCTGTCTCTTTGCAGTTCATCAAATATCCCTAACCTCAGAGTTTTGCATTTATTTTTCCATTTGGTTAGTATGAATATCATTGAAGTGATCACATTACTCTCCTTTATTCAACTTTTGGCTCAAATTTCACTTTATGAAAGAATTGTTGTCTGATAACCCTACTTAAAACAGTATACTCTAACACAATCTCTGGCCTCATACCTCATTGTCATTATTAAAGTACCTTATAGGAGCCAGCGTTGCAATGTAAAAGGGCAGTGCCAGCATCCAATATGGGTACCAGTTCAAGTCCCTAGTGCTTCACTTTCAATTCAGCACCCTGTTATTGTGCCTGAGAAAGCAGTGAAAGATAGCCCTAGTACTTTAACCCTTGCACTCATGTGGGAGACCCAGATGAAGCTCTTGTCTCCTGGCATTGGCCTGGCCCAGTCCTGCATGCTGCAGCCATTTGAGGAGTGAATCAGCAGATGAAAGATCTCTCGTTCTCTCTGTGTCTCTCCCTCCCTCTTTGCCTCTGCCTCTCCCTCTCTGTAACTCTGCCTTTCAAATGAAAAAATAAAAATCTGAAAAAAAAATCCTACTAACCACTTCCTGAAATGCTGGAATCTAATGTGGGCTCTGATTTGAGTTCAAGCTGCTCCACTTCTGATCCAGCTCCCTGCTAACACATCTGGGAAAACAGCAGAGGACGACCTAAGTGCTTGGGCCCTGTACCCATGTGGGAGACCCAGAAGATGCTCTGGGGTCCTGTCTTATGCTTGGCCCAGCCCCAACCATTGCAGCCATTTGGGAAGAGAACCAGAATATGGAAGATTCTCTCTCTCTCTCTCTCTCTCTCTCTCTCTCCCCCCTACTTCCCTCCCTCCCTCTGTCTCTCCCTCTGTCTATGTAACTCTTTCAAATAAATAAGTAAATCTTAAAAAAGAAAGTTATAATTGACAAGTAGGAGCTACTCAATAAATATTTGTTGAAAGGATAGAAGAACTGCTGAAAAAAAAGTTTAAGTTGAAAATTATACAAGTAAAGGAGAAATATGGCTTAGAATGTGGCTGAAGTATGTATTTAGCAGAGCAGTGTGACTGAGAAAGGACAAAGGTAAGAGTTGTTCAATAAAAGATCTTGAGAGAGATAAGAAGTAAATTGGAAAAATAATTTTAAAAGGTTCACTACAGAGTGTATTACTGAGGTTCTTGGTGTCAAGTTATGGAAACCATGCCAGGATTTATTGGGATGAAATTAGTGGCAAAAATAAAAATAAGGCAAATACATCAAGTAGTGAATTCTGAGATTGTGGTGAAGCAGGATACGGAGAATCACAAACTCTTACTGAGCACAACACGCCAACCATTTGTGCCTGACCTTGAACCTTCCAAAGTAAATGGAAATATAATCTTGGCACGAGGAGAAGAAATTACAAATGAACTTACATTAAAACGGAGGAATCTGGAAAACATCATGCTGAGTGAAATAAGCCAGTCCCAATGGGGCAAATATCATGTTCTCCCTGATCTGTGACAACTAACTGAGCACCTAAAAGGAAACCTGTAGAAGTGAAATGGACACTATGAGAAACAATGTCTTGATCAGCCCTTGTCCTGATTGTTGAGGAACAACCTACTATTTTATTCCTTTTAGTATTTTTTTGTTCTGCTTAATACCATTGGTTGAACTCTTTAATTAACGCACGATTATTCTTAGTAGTTTACATTTAACTGAAAAGTGATCCCTGTTAAATATAACAGTGGGACGGCACCGGCACCGTGGCTCACTTGGATAATCCTCCACCTGCAGCGCCAGCGTCCCATATGGGCACCGGGTTCTTGTCCTGGCACCTCCTCTTCTACTACAGCTGTGGCCCAGGAGGGCAGTGGAGGATGGCCCAGGTGATTGGGCGCCTGTACCCGTGTGGGAGACCAGGAGGAAGCACCTGGCTCCTGGCTTCGGATCAGCGCAGTGCTGGCCGTAACAGCCATTTTGGGGGTGAACCAATGGAAGGAAGACCTTTCTCTCTGTCTCTCTCTCTCTCTCTCTCTCTCACTGTCTAACTCTGCCTGTCAAATAAGTAAATATATATATATATATATATATATATATATATATATATATATAAACAGTGGGAATAAGAAAGGGAGGAGATGTACAGTTCAGCACATGCTCACCCAAACTTACCCCTAATGGTAGAGCTAGAAATGTGATGTGCCTGGGGATTCCAATTCAATCCCATCAAGGTGGCATATACCAAAGCCATCTCACTAGTCAAAGTGATCAGTTTCAGTTCATAATTGATCATAATGGTAGGATTAAGTGTCAAAGGGATTACATAAACAAGACTAGTGTCTGCTAACACTAACTGATAGAATAAAAAAGGAGAGAATGATCCAACATGGGAAGCGGGATACACAGCAGACTCATACAATGGCAAATACCCTAAACAGCACTCTGGCCTCAGAATCAGCCCTTAAGGCATTCGGTTCCAGGAGAGTATTTCAGGCATGGAAAGCCAAGACACTGTGGGGGGGGAAAAAAAAAAAAAAACCACCTAAATGCCATCAAAGAAGGAAGTAACTTTCTCTGAAGGGAGGAAAGAACTTCCACTTTGACTATGGCCTTGTCTAAATAAGATCGGAGTTGGTGAACTCAAGAGGCTTCCATTGCCTTGGCAGCTCATGACAAGAGCCTTGGGTGATTATTGACATCATAAATAAGAGTGTCAATTGTTAAATCAACAACAGGAGTCACTGTGCAACTACTCCTCATGTAGGATTTCTGTCCTTAATGTGTTGTACTATGCGAATTAATGGTAAAACTACTACTTAAAAGTACTCTATACTTTGTGTATCTGTGTGGTGCAAACTGTTGCAATCTTTACTTAGTATATACTAAGTTGATTTTCTGTATATGAAGATAATTGAAAATGAATCTTGATGAAGAATGGGGTGGGAGAGGGAGTGGGAGATGGGATGGTTGCGGGTGGGAGGAGGTTATGGGGGAAAAAGCTGCTACAATCCAAAAATTGTACTTTGGAAATTTATGTTTATTAAATAAAAGTTGAAAGAAATCCAAAAAAAGTTCATGAAAATTACATATTATGAAAAGTTATGCATGTACTTCAAAACTTTTACACCAATATAAACATCTTCTAATTCTATTTCCTCTTAACATTTTGGAATACCTTTGTAGATATAGATACTTGAATGATGTATTAAAGAATCTGTTAATCCTGAAAAATAAAATGAGAAGTGTCACTATCTTTAGGTGAGAATTATGGAAAGTTATTTTCTTCAGATTTCATATATTGAAATTTTTAAACTTATATATATACATATATATATATATATATATATATATAGTGAGATACAGCTATTATATAAGGAAATTTCTCTATGAAGCAAATTGCTGTTTATTACTAGAGGTGTTGAAGAAGATGTGGCTCATTATTTTACTGTTTTTTCTCAGAGGACTGTTTTCTTTCTCTTTTTTAAGGATTTATTTTATTTATTTGAAAGTAAGAGTTATGAGAGAGAGAGAGAGAGAGAGAGAGAGAGAGAGAGAGAGAGAGAGGAGGCAGAGAGAAATAGATCTATCCATTGATTCACTCTCCAAATGGCTACAATGGCCAGCGCTGTGCTAGACTAAAGCCAGGAGCCATGATGTAGGGTGTAGGGATCCACACCCTTGAGCCATCTTCTACTGGTTTCCCAGGCCATTAGCAGGGAGCTGGGTCAGAAAAAAGGCAACAGGACTCAAGTCTGTGCCCATGTGGGATACCAGTGTTGCAGGTGGCAGGTTTTACCTGCTATGCCACAAAGCCAGCCCCATGGACTGTTTTCTCTTTGAGGACACCTGGAAGAAAATGTAGGCTTACTTTCATAACTCACAAAAAATATAAATTTGCTTTAGCTCTTGGTTAATTTTTATCTCGAAGCTTGTGTTCTTGAACTTCAAAAGAATTATAAAAATATGGGAACAAATATTCAAATTAATGTATCAATTAAAAAACAATATGTTCATATCATACATACATGTATGCATGTGTGTTTGTCTTGGAAGAAATTCTGAAGTTATATAACAAACAGAAGTATTCACATATATAGCATCAGCAATTTTGATTAGAAAAAATTTTAATTAGCTGAATATTTTTCAGTGAGTTTTATAAATGCAAGTTAAATCAGATCACACAAAATTTTGAAGAAATTCAAAAAAGATAAATAACCAGGGCTAATATGCAGAAATAAGCATCTATCTTTAATCAACAAAATGAAAATAAGGTAACTTTTACAGATTTAGGTAGCCAAAAATAAATTATCAAAGCTAATATTTATGAAGGAACAGTAAAATTGCAACCCTCACTTCATTTCTGTACACATTCATTATTGAAAGGGTGTGTGTGCAGAAACCAGGCTGTAGAGATGAAAAGCTCTTGTACAAATCACATCCCATTGTTTTCTTGTTGTGTACCCTGGACCTGTGGCAGAGGGCACCTCAGGCAGAGTGCTATATATCCTTACCAGACCATTCTCTCTGATCCATAGACTCTTTGAGGAAGCCAATGCCTTCTTTCTGTTTTCCTTGCAGAGCAACACTGTCAGTTTCATCCAATCCAATGGTCCAGTGTCTGAAGATTCATCAAAGTATTCAATTAGAATCCCTTTATAGGGCTACTCACACCCTGAGTAATAATGCTGGTTAGACATCACTGGGCTGGGACTTGCATACTTTGAACAGTGCATGAAGGCAGTCTACAAGCATCACAAAAAAATTCGGATGAGATCCCAAGACAAACAGAAGACAGAAACTACTGATAGGGCCTAACATCGCATCTTCAGGAGCAAATCATTCCGTGGCTCACCCATAGTTATTGATAAATGATCAGTCATGAATATTGACTAATGGTCACTTATATCAGATTGAATTATACTGTTATCAGAAATATATCAAATTTCAGACCCCAAAGTATAAAAAATGATTACAGAAAATTCAATACAACAACATTGGTAAAATTGGCAGATTAGTGACTATTCAATTAAATAATGTGTATTGAATACAAAACATAGATACAAATATGTATTAATTCCATGGCTATAATAATTAAATCTGAAAATAGTCATCTGTATTCATGAATTCTGTACCTACAGATTCAAATAATCCTAGATTGAAAATACTGAGGCATATAAAAATTGCAACTGTCTGGAACATGTAAAGATTTTTTTCCTTGTCATCATTTCCAAAACAATAGAATGTAACAACTGTGTACATAGCACTTTATATTAGGTATTATAAGCAATATCGAGATGATCTAAATTATATGAGAGAATGCATAGGCTATGTGCAAATATATGCCATTGTATATAAGGGATGTGACCATCCGTGGATTTTGGAATCAACACATGAATCCTACAGTGAGTTCCCCAGATATGTGGGAGTACTACTGATAATTCATATTCTGCATATAGAGAATTTGGGTTTTTTGCTTTTGCTTTTTTTCCTATGAATCTTTAAAGTGCTAAGGAATAAATGGACTAAAAAAATCCAATGAGGAATACATGCATTAAACTAAAGATGGACATTCTGTAAGCTATTATTAAAAAGTACATATACTTATTCCATAAAAGCTCCCAGATTTAAAATACAATAGAAAATGACAACAATAAAAATGACAAATCTCCAGCTTCTCTCATTTTCTCTCAGGACGATTTTGGCGCCCATTCCTCCCATCTCCATTTTTCCTTTCTTCCATTGTCTGGTTTTGGCAGCTCCTCTTCCCCTTTCTCATCTCTCTGGGTCTTCATTCAGATTGGCTCCAGGAAATGAAAGGTAAGAAGCAGTCTTAACAGTTTGTCTCCCTCGTCTGAGTACCATTTTCATATTCTTCCTCACTGGGAAGTTATTATGCAGGAGAAGCAGGGGAGACTCACCAACATCGTGCTGGCTCTAATGCTTTGCCTCATGAGAGAAGTAAAAAGAGAAGAAATTGCCATTGGAACTATGATTTCAAGGATAAAGAACTTACTGCAATAATCCTTAGTCCAAGTTCCTTTCTCTGGACTTTCCCAGAAATGACTTTTTTCATTTCAAATGAACAATACTCTAGAGTTTAAAAATTAAAGAAAGGGAGGAAGGAAAGAAGGAAGGGAGGAGGAAGAAAGAAAGAGAAAAGCAAAACAAAACCATCACTTTCATGTTCCCAATTTGTGGGAAAATATTACTGGCCTCAACTTTATAAATAATGCCTTTATTTAGATTTACTATTACTACTTATATTTCTAAATAACCATCATTATGTGGTTATATTTATTGAAGTAGATTATCAAAATGCATAACATAGTCTTTCCATTAACTCTTTTCACATTAATGAGTTGCTATTTAGTAAATTACTATTTCCCAGCACTAAAAGGAAGGAAGCCAGTGGCCTGAATGATTTTCCAAAGTGCCTATTAATAAACACCCAAGGCATATATTAAAATGCTAGAATGCAAAGGTCTTTGGGAAGTACATAAGCATGGGTACTGGGATTTTTAGAAATGTGCTTTAACACTTTCATGACTGTACTGTTTGATAAATTTATCTCCTTGTTTGCTTAGCACTCTGTTTTTCATGTATGTTTATTTGTGATCATTTTCTAATATTAAATGATCATTTGCAATTTTATATCAAAACTTCCATGCTTATATTACTCCATTTTTCTTTTGGTAAAATTTTATGTTTATTTATTCGAAAGGCAGAGAGACAGAGACAGTGAGAGAGACATATTTTCCATCAGCTGTTTCACTCCTCCAATTCCTGAAAGAGCCAGGACCCCGCACCTCAGGCTGAGGGCAGGAACCAGGAATTGAGATAGAGATAGATAGAGAGAGGGAGAGAGAGAGAGAGAGGTAGAGAGAGAGAGAGAGAGAAAGAAATGAAAAATTTTCAAACATTGGTGCACTCCCTAGATGGCCACAATGAATGGGGTTGGGCTGGCCAACTCTAGGAGCCTGGAAATCCATCAGGTCTCCAGGTCTCCTACATGAGTGGCAGGGACTCAGTTGAAATTGGGCATGACCCCTAAAATCTACACAAAAATGTGGCCCTTTAAAGTTCCTGAGAAGTGCTATCTGGGGTGCCACATATGCTACTGGAATTTGGGGTGCCATACGATTTTACCATTAATCCCCAATATTAATAAGCCTGAGAGGGTTGTTGCCTAATATTTAGAGAAGAATTCTAAATACCGGTACAGATAAATGAGGCAGCTTTTATTTAGTGATAAAGATGCATAGGAGAGTGAGAGATTTATTTAAGAGAGAGAGGTGAATAGGGATTCATACCAAGCACCAGGAACCAGCCACGTGGAGGAGCATCTAGGCCTGGAAGTGCAGGGCTAGGGGCAGCGTGCCTCCTGGCAAGAGTCCAGGGAAGAAGAGAGAGCCCAGACACACTGTGTCCCAGGCTTTTAACCCACTTCCAAAAGAGAGTGGTTAATTAACCAGATAGGCTGTTTGGCACCCAGGTGTGGCCAGGTAGGGGGATGAGGTCACACAGGGGCATGGCAAAGGTATCAGTCAGGGGCATGAGGTCACACAGGGGTGTGGCGAAGGCGCGATCTTCCAGTTCACAAATCTAATCAATTTTAGCCTGTATGCCTGCCTACTTCATTCATTCCCCCTTCAGAGACTCCAGACCTTAATCTTAAGGGGATGTTGATGGGCGTCGAGTCACCATCTTCTGTAGCTGCTTCCTGCTTATTAGGGGCACAGGCTCTGCCTGTTCTCTGTCCAGAAGTCTTTGCCTATTTCATCTAATGAGTTCACTTCACGAGCTGGAGCTCTTTCAGTCACTGCCATCCTCCGTGTCTCCTGCATGGTCATCATTATTCTCAGAAGCTGCTGGGTTCTGAAACATATGTTTGTCAGTCACCATGAGCAAGATTGGAATAGCCCCAGTGCAACTGGTGTGCCCCTTAAAATAGAAAAAAAACATGTCTAGCCATCTCCCAGACAGTAGGTGGTGGGAGATTACCCCTTGCAAACTATAAAACCATTTAGTTTGAGCATAGAGGGCTTTGATGTCCTTTTCTGTGAACATACTATTATTTGAATAAAGGTGACAGATCCTGTTGAGTATGCACACATGCTCCCTTGTTTTATTAACATGAACTCTAAGGCCTGTCTATTGTCCATAACTACCCCAGACAGGGAGTCTACTGAAATCAGAGCCTGCTGCAGAAGCCGTCCTGAAGTGTAGGCCAGAATACCCATAGCTAAGTTCAGGTTCTTAAAGTCAGTTTCGTAAAACTCTTCTGGGCTGTCATTCTTTACTGCTGAGGAACCCACCAAGGGGTCCTTCTGCCAATAATGGCACCCAGAAAGGACCAAGAGAGCTTTGTACATCAGATGGGCACTGAATTGCAGCATTTTGATGTGGCTAGGACAAGAGTTCTATTTATCTGCCTTTTGAAGAGGTATTTTAGATCCTCAGTTGGCTCACAGGAATAAAGCAATATATCTGTTGGATCCGCCTGATGACTAAGGCCTCCAATAAGTATGGAGGTGGTAAGAAATTCCTAGAGCAGTGGCTACCTGCTGGGTTATTTTAGATATAAATCAAGGTCCATTTTCACTCTGGAGTGACTGTGGGAGACCAAAGTATGGCACGATGTCTTTTTTTTTTTTTTTTTTTTGACAGGCAGAGTAGATAGTGAGGGAGAGAGATACAGAGAAAGATCTTCCTTTTTGCCCTTGGTTCACCCTCCAATGGCCGCTGTGGCCGGCGCATCATGCTGATCCGAAGCCAGGAGCCAGGTGCTTCTCCTGGACTTGGGCCATCCTCCACTGCCTTCCCGGCCATAGCAGAGAGCTGGCCTGGAAGAGGGGCACCTGGGATAGAATCTGGCGCCCCAACCGGGACTAGAATCCTGTGTGCTGGCGCCGCAAGGCGGAGGATTAGCCTGTTAAGCCACGGTGCCACCCTGGCACGATGTCTTTCAACAAGGCTTTAGACACCTCGTGTGCTTTCTATGTTTGGGTCCAAAAGGCCTCTATCCATCCTGGGTATGTTCCCCTCCTCTGCACAGGAGTCTACAGGGGAGGTGGCCTTACGTGGCCAGGGTTATCCTGTAAATATAGTGGGCAAGAGGAAGTCTTTCCTTTAGTACCTTTCCTCCAAAACCTCGGGAGAACAGTTGTGTTAAGGCATCTCTTCCCAAGTGGGTAGAGTTGTGTATCTCCTTAATAATTTTCCATTGAGTGTCCATTGGTAGCATAATTCTATGATTTAGCATCCACCATTCATTTGTGTTTTTTGTATAGCCTCGCTGTTGGGCCCATTCATTCTCAGGCTCCATATAGTGAGGTTCCTTAGCCACTTCCACAAATTGAGGTATAAGGGCCATTTCCAAACTTTCCTGTGTAGCTGCTCTTTTTTGCTGCTCTATCTGCTAACGCATTTCCCTGGTTAACATAATTATCTCCCTTCTGATGTCCCTTGCAGTGGATGAGGGCCACTTCTAAAGGCTCCAGTACTGTCTGAAGTAGAGCCAGTGTCTCTTTTCCATATTTAACAGGGACTTCTTTGCAGTAAGCCTTTCACTTTCCAGATTGCTGCCTGTGCATGTAATACAAGGAAAGCATATCTGGAATCCTATCTGTCTTAAAGGGCTATTTGAGTTCACCTGTCCAATCACTGAGATTGAATGCTCTGATCAACCCTACTGGGATCATATGCCTTTCACTGGGATTAAGGATGGGACGAGAGAGGGTCATTTCTCCATTGGAAAGTAGAATGCTGGTACAAGAAGAGACGATGCACATCGGGAGTGTGAGTTAACAAAGCAACAAATAATACAGATGTCTTTTATACCACATGATGTTGGATGGGTTATATGGTAAATCTGTAGGAATGCCTCCTTTTAGGAGGTTCCTTTCTGATTCAAGAGAAGTGATTGATGATGATAGCTGAGGGTACACATTAATTCATAAATGTCCCTAGAAGAGTTGGTCTTTATGGACTAACTATGCTTGTATTGTATCCATGCGATTAGTGGTATTTCTTAGAAATTAGAGAATCTTCAAATGTCTGATTCTTCCTAATATATATATTAGGAATATATATATTAGTATATATATATATATATATATATATATATATATATATAAACTCGCTGGCCTTTTCCCAGTTGTAAAGCCCTAGTCAATGCAATAAGCTCCGCCTTTTGGGCTGAAGTATAGTGTGGTAGTGCTTGGGCTTCTATTGTCTGAGTAAGATCCACTGTGGCATAGCCTGCCTTTCTAACTCCTTCCTTCATATAGCTGCTGCCATCAGTAAACCATTCGGCATCTGGATTTTTCAGGGGCTCATCTCGTAGGTCTGGCCTACTAGAGTACGCCTGCCTACATGAGTCTCCTACATGAGTGGCAGGGACTCAGTCACTTGGGGCATCTTCTACTGCTTTCCAGGTATATTAAGAGGGAGCTGGATTGTAAATGGAGCAGCCAGGACTTGAACCAGTACCATATGGGATGCTAACATAGCAGGTAGTAATTTAACCTGTTGTACCACAAATGTTATGTCCCATAACATGCAGAAGTGGTATAGCCATCACAAACCCCAGTAACTGACAAATTCCAATAATTGACCCCTACTACTAAATCATACTACTAATTGTACCAACTGCTGTGGTACTGTTACACACTTCTGGCATCCATTATAGCTGAAAAAAATTCTCAAAGATTACACTTCTGAGCTCATCTAGAACTAAACCAAAACAACAAGCCAAATGGCACTCCAAATTTGATCTAAAAAATACGTTTTCCATGGAAAATTACTCCATAAAAGGAAAGAAAACTATTACACCGGATATGCAAACATTAACATTTGAACACAGGAATCATGAAGAGGCCAACAATCATGACAGCATCAAAAGAACACAAAATTCTTCAGAAATAGATCCTGATTTGAAGGAAATCTATGAGATACCTGAAAAAGAATTCAAAATAATGATGTTATAGAAATTCAATCAGATGTGAGAGAATACAGGTGGAATAAAGAAATGAGGAAAACAATGTATAATATGAATAAGAAATTCAATAAAGAGAAATTACAAAGAACCAATCAAATTTTGGATATGTCACCATCAGTCAATGAGATAAATAATGCAATTCAGAGTTTCAATAAATGAATAAAATGAGCATAAAAGAATTACTGATCTTGAGGGAAAACTTTTAAAATAATCCATTACTAGAAAAATAAAGAGAAAAGAATTTAAATAAATACAGGAAGCCTATGAGACATATTGGATCACATTATAAGGATGCCAAAAGAGAAGAGAAGGAAAGAAGGGCTGAGTGAAACAGCGTTTGAAAAATTTTTGTCTTGAAAGATATAGGCACCCTGATACAGGAAGCTTAAAAGATTAAGTCCAGACTCAACCCAAAAATACCTTCTGCAAGGTATTTCATAGTCAAATTCTTGGAATTTAAGAAGAAGGAGAGAATCGAGAGAAAAACTTGAAGTTACGTGTAAAGGAATACTTACTAAACTAACAACAGACTTAGGAAGAAATTCCCCAGGCCAGAAGACAGCTGGATGATTTATTCAAGGTTTTGAAAGAAAAAACAAAACAAAACAAAAAAGCACTTCCAACTAAGAATATTATATCCAGCAAAGCTATCCTTCAGTAGTGAAGGAGAAATTAACTATTTGCCATACAAGCAATAACAGAGAATTGGTCACCACCAGACCAGCCTTACAAGAATCCTGAAAGGAGTTTTACATTAGAAGGAAAAACACGAAAGAGTACAAAATTCACTAATAGAGCTGATATGGTCAGTGACCAATCAACAAAATGACAGGAGCTGTACATGGATTAAATTCCCCAGCCAAAAAATATAGATTTGCTGATGGATTAAAAAAAATAGAAATAAAAAAGTAACATCTAACTATGTGCCATTTGCAGGAAACTCACTTCACAAATGATACACATAAACTTTAAATGAAGGGTTGGAAAAAGATATATCATACATATAAAAACCAAAAATGACTTGGAGTACCTATAGGCATATCAGATACAACAGATTTTAAATCAAAACTATAAAAAGAGACAAAGAAGGACACTATTTATTGATAAGAGAATCAATTCGATAATACTCCTTTTTAAAATCAGTTCCTTTATGTTCAGAGGACTTCATTTAACCATTCTTTCTGAGTGGTTTGTGGACAATAAATTCTCTTAGTTTTTCTTCATTTGAGAATATGTTAATTCCCCTTTCACTGTAAAAAGATAATTTTTACTTCAAACATTATATTTAGATAGTTCTGTTCCTTCAAGACTTGAAATAAACTGTGCTATTTTCTTTTGCTTTCATGGTTTCTGATGAGATGTCCTCTATCATATAGATTATTTTACCTCTGTATATAAAATATATTTTCTCTGGATGCTTTCAAATTTATTCTTGGCTATAGCTGTAGCACAGCGGGTTAAGGCCTTGGCCTACAGTGCTGGTCAAGTCCTGGCTGTTCCACTTCCAATCCAGCACCCTGCCAATGCACCTGGTAAAGCAACAGAGGATGGCCCAAGTCCCTGGGCCCCTGCACCCGCATGGGAGACCGGAAGAAGCTCTTGGCTCTTAGTTCCTGGCTTTGTCCTGGCCCAGCCCAGGTCATTGCTGCCATTTGCAGAATGAACCAGCAGATGGAAGTTTTCTCTCTCTCTCTCTCTCTCTCTCTCCCTCTCTGTAACACTTTCAAATAAATAAAATAAATCCTTAAAAAATTTTAAAAAACTGATTCTTGTCTTTTCAGAAATATAAGTTCGATGAATCTTGGCATGAATTTAGTTTTCTTTTATCCTGTTTGGTGTTCATTTAGCTTCTTGAATCCATAGGTTTTTGTCCTTTGTCAAATTTCAGGTTTCTCAGCCTTTATTTCTTAGATGACTTTTCCAGTCCCACTCTTCTTCTTCACTCCCTATGGGGCTTAATCATGATATAATATAATAAATATTGTATTTTTGTTTAATCTCAAAAGTTTATGAAACTGTTTCTTTTTTCCAGTCTATTTTCTCCCTAATTTTCAGATTGGGTCACTTACATTACTCTATGCTTCATTTCATTAATTTTATTGATTTTTTTTCCTTATCTCCTAAAGTCTGCTTTGGCCCATCAATTGAGATTTTTCCATCAGGTATTGTATTTTTGAGTTTTAGAGTTTCCATTTGGTTAGTGGCAGGCTTCCAAATACTTATGCCATATTCCACAGTTTTCCCTGGCACATAGCAGGGAGCTAGATTGGAAATGGAAGATCTGGGACTTGAAATGTCACACATATGGGACACCAGCATTGTGGGCTGCAGCTTAACCCACTGCATCACAACACCATCTGTGCCACAGTCTTTTTTTTTTTTGTCAGATCTTTATTAAAATATTTTATTTGAAAGGCATAATTACAGAGAGAGAGCGAGAGAGAGTGAGAAAGAATCTTCAATCCGTTGGATCACTCCCCAGATGGCTGCAATGGCTCTGGCTAGGCCAGGGTGAAGCCAGAAGATTCTTCAGGTCTCCCATGTGGGTGCAGGGGCCCAAGTACTTGCTCCATCTTTTGCTGCTTTCCCAGGCACACTAGCAGGGAGCTGGGCTGGAAGTGGAGCATCCATGTGGAAATCAGCATCACAGGTGCCAGTTTAACCAGCTGTGGCACAACACCAGACCTGCCATGATCTTACTCTTCCTACAGTGAAGCAGGGGTTAAGAATTTAGTCACAGTACATTAGTTAATTAATTAATTAATCTTGGCCTTTTTCTGTGATTGATACAAGAATGAAAACTCAGTTGAGGTTCTCTAGTTAGCCAAAAATGTGCCAGTAGCCACTGTCACTCTCCCCTCCTTTCTAACTAACATAATACATTCTTCTTGGTGGAGAAATACAGTGATTTCTCATCACCTAGTAAGTGAAAGTTTTCAAGATTGAAAATGATAGTCTCTTTAATGAAGATTACATTCATAATCTGTTGAAGACATATATAACTATTACCTCTTGTGTGTTTGGCATAATGGGAACCAGTTAGTGCTGGTTACACAATGTGTGAGTACAAGGGAAATATGAGAATAGGGACATGTTTATTCTAAAAGTAGAGAAGTGGGTGCTTGGTGAATAAGTTAAGACACTCCATGGGGCTACCTGGATTCAGTCCTGTTTCTACTTCCATTGCCAGCTTCCTGCTAAGCTTCCTGTTTCCTGGGAAGCATCAGGTAATGTCTCAAGTAGTTTTGTTTCTGGCACCTATGTAGTAGACCTGGATTGTGTTCTTGGCTCCTGGCTTGGGACTGGCCTAACCCTGGCTGTTGAAGGCATTTAGGGAGTGACCCAGTAGGTGGGAGGTCTCCATCTCTGTCCCACTCTCTATTTCTCTACATCTCAAAATAAATAAATAAATATTTTAAAATCAGGGGAAATGATATTGAAGGCACTAGCACATAAAACCCATTTCCTTCACCTGCCTCCCTGGTCAGTTCTCATATACTTTGGCTGTATAGTGCCATACTCTTACAGGCAATGGGATAATACAGTTCTTAGACATCTTCCCTTCCCCAGGGGTATTCCTACAACTCACAGTAAATAGGCCATACTAAAATATTATAGCTTCTGTGCCAGGACATGGTTTGCACCTGCTTTAAGCATGGGAAGGAGATTTGGTGGGCAGCTGAGTCTTCTGTAGTGCTTTCAGCTTTGACTAGGGATATGTGCCATCACGTTCAACCTGAAATAGAGGGGTTCCTACATGTAACCTCAACTAAACAAAACACCTACCAGCGGCAGGGGCACCTAGGACTAGGTTAGCTATCACCCCAGGTATCAGAGAGGGGAGAGTGAGCAGTCTAGAATCCATGTCAAAGAGGCAGGACTAGATGTGAGACAAGACTCTAAGCTTAAATGCATGCTTCATTGTTCCAAAGGACTTCACTTAGAAAATACAAATAAATTCAAAGATGAAAAATGTTAAGAGTTTTACAAAACCAACCACAAACATTAATTCCCAAGGGTGAGACCCATATCAGGTTAGGGCCCTTTGACTGTACTTTTCTCATGACATGATGCTGGCCCTTGCAGTAGGGACACCATGGTGTAATGCTTTGAAATTCTTTTAGGACTTCAAATAAACTACTTGAAAATGAAAACTTTCATTTTTAAGCATACATTTTATGTGTTTTGTTAGCACACACTCAAGGAATTTGACTATTTTTTAACTAAATTACCATGTTGTTTTGACATTTGGAAGACATTAACACTTTCAAGTGGCTCTGATGAGATGGGTCTGTTGACTTTCTTCACTTCATCATATCTTGGTATTATGGTAAAGACATGTATTTCACTCTCATAAATTTCCTAGTGATCCCATTATTATTCTGTAATTATTCCTTCAAGACAGAAAACTCAGTTCCATTACTCAATAGGGACTATTTTATTTCATCTAGAACAAAGAAGCTGTAGCATATTTACTGTCAAAGAGGAACTAAAATTTCTTAAATGGCTCTCATCAACATCCTTATTCCTTTTTTCTCACTTTTAAAAGTAGTCATTTTTAAAATGGGTCTTCAGTGATACTCATTGTTAGTTCTCTGTCCTGCATCATCATGTCCGTCAATACAGGAGGCTAGCAGAATTGGATACCTTGGTTGGGCTTGAAGTTTCGCTCTGATTTTCTTGTAAAATATGTTTTAAATGATGAGATAAAATACTAAAGGTCAAATGCAGATCGAATGATTAATCTTGAGAACATGAATTCTAATAGTTGCTTTAATAATGTCAATTTTATAGGATTAATGTATAATTACATGACAGGATTAATGTATCCTCAACACAATCAATGTTTACTGTTAGTCTTTCAGTGATGCAAAGTACTATTGCTACCATTTTACAGAAGGAAATTGAGGCACAACAGAGCTAGATAATGTGTCCTAAGAAAGTGACAGAGGCAGTTTCTTTCAAACTTAAGTTCTTTGTACTCTGATGTATGCTCTCCTCAAAATACTCTTTCTTGAAAAGAAATAGTTGTTGTTAAGGCTAATTATCTTTCTTTTTAAAGATTTTTTTTTTTTTGACAGGCAGAGTGGACAGTGAGAGAGAGATACAGAGAGAAAGGTTTTCCTTTGCTGTTGGTTCACCCTCCAATGGCCGCCGCGGACTACTTGCTGTGGCCGGCGCATCGTGCTGATCTGAAGCCAGGAGCCAGGTGCTTCTCCTGGTCTCCCATGGGGTGCAGGGCCCAAGCACTTGGGCCATCCTCCACTGCACTCCTGGGCAACAGCAGAGGGCTGGCCTGTAAGAGTGGCAACCGGGACAGAATCCGGCGCCCCGACTGGGACTAGAACCTGGTGTGCCGGCACTGCAGACGGAGGATTAGCCTATTGAGCCGTGGTGCCGGCCTAAAGTTCTTTTTTTAAAGATGGATGATTCTTGTGAATGACTGGGTAATCCAAGGATTATTTTTTTGTTGTGTTGTTGTTTGGTACTTTCATTTATGTACTTAGCCATATCAGTATACAAAAAAAAAAAATCAATAAAACTTATATCAACTTAATGTAAAGGGAAATGTCTTCACATATTCTCTCTTTTGTGATAGAAATTGAAGTTGATCTAAAAAACTCTTGATAAACACACTGTTTATCTTGGAACTCAGGCATGGAGAATTGGTTACTGAAGGCAAAAAAGGGATCTATGATAATAGATTCTCTGATGATGTTGTTTCGCGGGAACCTCAAAGACAGCAAAGAGACAAAACTTCAGGGTAGCTATTTTTAATATTGGTATCATGGACATCAGTTTGGGATGTGCTTACTGTTCTGCTTTTGCTCTCGTGTTTCACTAACGAATTTTACAATTTTTATATGGAACTTATCTAGAATATTAGGTTGCCTTTCTAGAAATAATAGATTCGGGCTTGCACACAATGCCATTCCCAAATAATTAGAATACATTTGGGATGGTATAGTTCAGGATGTGCTACCCAATAATATGCATCTTTTGGCATTTGTTTATTTTGAATTGATAAACAGCAGGCCCATAAAGCTTCTCTGACCTCCCACTTTGGACCTGAAAACAGACCATAACATTTCCATGAGAAAGGTGCCTTCATAGTAGCAGGAGGAAAAGAACATTCCTATAACCAAACTGGGAAGCAATGCTACAGGGGACCTATACAAAGGGATTTTCAAATGTAAGTCTTATCTTCCCACTGTTTTTTCTCATATAACTTCTAGTCACTTTCTACAATTCAAAGCCCTTAACCTTGACTCCTTTGTGGGTCATTTCTTCACAAACTTACTGTTCTTTTGTTTAAAGAGTATATCAGCATTTAACACTGATCATATTTTCAAGTGTCCATTTTCTGATGAAATTGTAGTAAAATCTGTATACTTTCCTCCTGTTAGTCTGTTTGTTTCTATAAAATCAGTTTACTTCTTACAGCCAGTCAGACATCATGAGAACATAGAAGAGCTGTTTTTCTCCCCAACAGTATCCACCCACTTATGTGGTGCTATGTGGCCTCATAACTCTTCAATACTTGGAAAATATTTTTGAACATAGTATATTTTAAGGAACATACTTACATTATTTCCCTTCCCTAGGGAGATGGTATTTATATGGCTTGAAGAAAAAGGAAGGAAATAATAAAAGTTATAATATCTGTATTTTCTAATTTTAAATTTATCTATATTATTTATTTGAAAGGCAGAGAGACAGCGATCAAGACAGACAAATACATTTCCCATTTGCTGGCTGACTCCCTAGATGGCCACAACACTCAGGACTGGGCTTGCAATTCAATTTAAATGTCCCACATTGGTGGTAGGGAGCCAAGTACTTGAGTCATTACCTACTGCCTCACATTAGGAGGAAGCTGGAACTGGGAGTCCAGTCAGGACTAAAACCTAAGCATTCCGACATGGGATGCTGGTGCTTTAATCAATGTTTTAACTGCAAGGCCAAACAAATATCCATATCTGTATTTCCTATACTGGAAGGACCTTTAGCTACATTAAAGCACAGAACAGACTCAGAAACCAAGCTGCCTCATTTCTCTTATTATCTTGGAGACCTTGAGAGAGTCTTGGAAATTCTCTGTGTCTCAATTTCCTGATTGCTGAATACAAAGTGTTACACAGTGTTAACACAGTGCACTAAGTATTAATATAATTTGATTTCATATTATTGTTAAAGCTGAAATCAGCTTCCCAAATCATCAGCCATCACTACAGAGACAGGGAAACTAGAGTTCCAGATGCTGACCTGACAAAAGACAGATTCAGTCAACAGACAAGATCTTTTTCATTTACTCAATAGTGGTGGATGATGAATGTTTTTACTGAAGGCTATCAGTAATTTCAGACTCTTCTTGAGTACCTCATATGTTCATGTAATAATTTATGTCCTTCTTCTTAAGACATCCTTTCACCCCAAAGTGTTCTGGCTGCTTCATACTCATCCCTCAGGGCTCAGCTACTCTGTGATAGCTTATGTAGAAGGCCCTCCCTGAGCAAACTGTGAGCTTCTTCCTGTCCCAAGATCAGCTTATACTTGCTCCTAATTGATTCACAGAATCCTGTGTTTCACCCAATTATTCCACTGGAGATATTGCTGATTTTCTTATATTTCTCTTCAAATAGATCGTTTGCTCCTTGGAACAGAAACTGTATCCTCTTTAGTAAGTGTCTAGTGTTTAAAAGCGATACCATTTGATGAATTTGGAATTGAGGACTAAAATAAACAGTTTGCTGATACCCTTGACCTTACTTTCAGTCTCTCCTAACTTACTTCCTTTTTCTTTCTCTGTCCTCATTTTCTCTACTCAGAAAATAATATCATTTTTTTTCTTATATTTGAGCCATTTTCTTACATATAACAGAGTAAACTCCAGGATGGTTTGGTTAGCATATTATTGATCTGATACTTCTTTTGATGATGATCATAGAGTGTTTTTACTCTATAGCTTCTCAAAATACTTCCCATGAAAGATAATGAGTCATTCTTCAGGGGAAAAAATGTGCCACAGAAAACTAGCTACAGGTTTGTGAAAAAAAAAAAAAAAAAAAAAGAAGAAGAATCCTTGCTACATGGCATTGTCTCTTCTTAGACATCACAGTGTGCTTTGGTCTCTAGAAAACCTGTGAAAATCTGTAGCTAAGAACAAAGGCACACAGAAAATTTTGCGTGTTTAGTCCAAAGTTACCTCCAATTATATGACCATGAATTCCTAACTATAGTGTCCCATGGCTCTTGTGTTATCTGCTTCATACCTAAGAAAACATGTTCTTCACCAAAACCACAACTGAATCTGTACTGATCATCTAATAAACATATGAATGCATTTTTAAGATTTATTAATTGGCCGGTGGCGCTGCGGCTCAATAGGCTAATCCTCTGCCTGTGACGCCAGCACCCCGGGTTCTAGTCCTGGTCGGTGTGCCAGATTCTGTCCTGGTTGCCACTCTTCCAGTCCAGCTCTCTGCTGTGGCCTGGGAGTGCAGTGGAGGATGGCCCAAGTCCTTGGGCTCTGCACCAGCATGGGAGACCAGGAGAAGCACCTGGCTCCTGGCTTTGGGTAAGCGCGGTGCGCTGGCCACAGCGCGCCAGCCACAGTGTGCCAACTGCAGCGGCCATTGTGGGGTGAACCAACGGAAAAAGGAAGACCTTTCTCTCTGTCTCTCTTTCTCACTGTACACTCTGCTTGTCAAAAATAAATAAATAAATAAATAAAAGATTTATTTATTATTGGAAAGGCAGAGTTACAGACACAGAGAGGGAGAGACAAGGAGAGAGAGAGAGCGCGCGCTTCCATCCATTGGTTCACTCCCCAAAAGGGTGCAACAGCTGAGCTGTGCTGATCTGAAACCAGGAGTCAGGAGTTTCCTCCCAGTCTCCCACAGGGGTACAGAGGCCCAAGCACTTGGGCAATCTCCCACTGCTTTCCTAGGACATAAGCAGAGATCTGGATTGGAAGAGGAGCAGCCAGGACACCAACTGGCACCCATATGGGGTGCTGGCCCTGCAGGAAAAGGCTTACCATACTTTGCCATAGGGCTGGCCCATGGTTGCATTTTTTAAAGGCTCTGTTTTGTCAGTTTGCCTTCTAATGTTTAGTGACTTGGGACAACATTTTAATTGATCTTTAAAAAACTTAGAGTATTTTTTGGGTCCGGTGCTGTAGTGCAGTGCCAGGCATCACATATGGATGTGGGTTCAAATCCCAGCTGTTCCACTTCAGATCTAGCTCCCTCTTAATGTGCTTGGGAAAGCAGCAGAAGATGGCCCAAGTACTTGGGCTCCTGTACCCATGTGGGAGACATAGATGTTCCTGGATCCTGGCATTGGCCTGGCTCAGCCCTGGCCGTTGCAGTCATCTGAGGTGTGAACCAGCAGATAAATTTCTCTCTCTCTCTCTCTCTCTCTCTCTCTCTTTATCTCTCTCTCTCTCTCCTTGTCTCTCCCACTTTGTGTGTGTGCCTCTGTAACTCTGCCTTTCAAATAAATGAAGTCTTTATAAAATATAATACTTTTCACACAAAATATGCCAAGGAAATGTGTAATGCTCTGAAGACATTGTAAAGTATAGTAGTCATCAAAATATCATGACTTATTTTCTTTAGTCTTGGCATAGCTTTCTATCTGCTTTTTATTTACTTCCTTTCTAAAATTATTTGGGTAATTGTATTTCATTTGAATATTATAATGTTCATAGTAAGTTTTTATTTTTATTTTTTAGTGATTCAAGTGATTTTCCATATATAGCCAGAATAATAGGGAGACACTCCAGCTCATGCATTTGCATTTGGTAGAAAAGGAATAGTAACCCTTTTTGTCCGTTGTATTTGCAGTACAGTATACTTTAAAGTTAATACATTTGTAATTTTCTTTGTATTTTTATTAAACTGCCTAGTTATTTTCCAAGTCCTCCCTCATCAACAGATGGGCTTATTTGTTGTCTACATGTTTCTATTGCAAATATATCTAATTCTACAGCCGGAGAAACTAGAAATTAGTTTGTACCACAGTTCCAACAGAAAATGTTTTCTTCAAGCTGCATTTTATTTCTGAACTAAAAGAAATCATAGTACTTTCTAAGTGAGTTTTTTACAAGGGGAAATAGTTGGTCATATTTCAATAGTTGGTAGTGCCCTCCAAATATTCATAGAAGCCATGATCAACATAAGGTCACTTTCACATCCTTCTCCTTGATTGGAGTCTCTATTCATATCACTGTAAGAGAGTCTATTCATTTTCGTTTTTCTTGATTAGCTTGTTGCTGATTTGACAGATACCTCTGTTTTATGACGATATAACAGAATTTCAAAATTAAAATTTCATGGGAGACCAGGAAGAAGCACCTGGCTCCTGGCTTCAGACTGGCACAGCACCAGCTGTAGTGGCCATTTGGGGAGTGAACCAATGGAAGGAAGACCTTTCTCTCTGTCTCTCTCTCTCTCACTGTCTATAACTCTACCTGTCAAATAAATTTAAAAAATTAAAATTTCATTACAGTAAATGTATAAAGAATTAAGCATTGTAATGTAATACTGGTATCCTGGAAGAAATACCATTCTGAGATCAGACGAGATCAGGCGCATTCAGGGTGGTATGGCCGTAGACAGAAATACCTTTCTATGCAATTCTCAATCCAACAATGCCCCCAATCCAGAGGGGCTGCGTTGGATCTTGAGCCTTGCTTCTGAACACTGTTGATTAGCTCTCCCCCAGCCAGATCTCCATCCTTCTCTAATAAGTGTCTCCTCTGTGTATGTATTTAGCAGAGCTCCATGAGCTATTTCTGACCTTGTACTTTTTTGTTTGAAATAAACTCTCCTCATTGACCAGGCATGAACCTGCTGGAACTTGTGAGATACAGAGTTTCTCCCAGGGGCTGCCCTGTACTCTCATCTTTGCTCTTCTAGCAGCACAGTATTCTCTTCAGACTTAGGGAAGAAAACCAGATGACTTAAAGTGATTTACAAATGCAAATCATGATTGGGAGGCACAGAGAAGTTAAAAGTCCTGTGAAATTTGTCCAACAGTTACTAATGGGACCAAAAACAGAGCATTCTGTTGATCTATCCTAAATTCTGTGCCTTAGATATAAATGTTAAAACTTTCTTCATGTCATGTTTCTGCTTCTCCTCACCATTAGGGCATAAAGAAAGTCTACTAGAGTATTCAAAATTGAGTTTTCTTATTTCTCCCGAGCATTCAAATACTCATTTTCTAAGCCATCAGAGGTAGCTTCTTTTATTTGATTCACATTTTTCCTCTTCTTCAAATGCCTTCTCAAATTTCCTTTCTCCTTCCTAATTTAATTGTTCTGGTATAAGATGCCAATTTTCCTTCTCAAGTGGATTTTTACACATTAATTTACTATTGTTACAGTCTCATTATGTACTTGATATTTTCATCCCCCCATCTTACCTTTGTCAGCCACATCTGATTGTCAAAACTTAAAGGTTCATATCCTATTGTTTTTCTTGAATTTCCTTAAGGTGTTTAATGGGTACAAAGGCTCTACTTTTTTTTTTCTTTTGTCTTTGATGCATTTAAAGGATGGAATGCAAATATTTTCCCTTGAGGGAAGTTTTGGGAAGAGAGAAATTTCAGTGGCTAATGATTGGTATGCTGGGTTTAATGGTCCATCAAACTCTATCAAGTAAGAACACAAGGGAAAAACAGCTCCAGTGGAAAGTAAAAACAGGTTGATGAGAATGAGGAAAATATTTCCCCCAGACTACAAGGGTGACCTATGGAAGTGGACCAGGAAGGGGTGGAATTTATAGAAAAGAAACCTATGAAACTAGAGACAGGTAATGAGGAACGCTCAGAAGGTACTAAATTCAAATAATAGCTCACATGCACCCCTCATTGCAAGTCTCATGGATCTGGCATCTCTCTTCATCTCCACTCAGAGACAAGGGATGTGCTACTTCTCCTGCTGCCTGGTGAGGAGTTGACCTTGATCAGCTCTCCTTCCATCTGTGACCTCCATTCAGTTGGGCCACTGACATCAGTTGCGTGAGTCAGGGTTCTAGCATAAAGCTTAAGTGTCATCTCTGCAACTGTTACCTTCAGCATAATTTTCTCTATTTACTTAAGTGTCATGTTCATCTTAATATGTTTCACATCCAAATTCTGATTGTCCTCATGGTAGTAAATAGCATGTCTATCTACCCAGTTTCTTAAGTAATAAAAATGGAAGTAATTCCAGACATATTCAGGTTATGGAATTTAAAGAGGATTTAACAAATAACTATTTACAAAGAGAATGCAGAATCTAAAGAAGCCATCAAGTAATATTAGAGTATGTCAGACATAATGGCTGTGAGACTCCAGGGCCCAGTCTTAAGCTTGAAGTATAGCTGGGAAAAGTGAGTGCTGCTGGCATCTGGGACAGGAACACCTGCATGGAAAGAACCTCAAGGATCTATGCCTTTTAGTCAATAAATGTGACATGCATATGGGACAGTGTGGATATATGGGCAGGAATGCAACTCACAATCACTCTCCTCCTTACCTAGGAGCTATTGCACCATTCTTAAAGACATAGGGTAAAGAAAATGAAAACAAAACTCTTGGCATAAACTTACAAGGTGAGCCTCCAAGAACACAGGATGTGTGAAGAGTATATCCAAATGGACAAACAGAAAAATGAAGCACCATCATGAGCAACCACCTTCTTGAATCACAACTGATCATTTCATGTCAATAACCTCCACATAATCTCCCAGCATGTTCTTAAACTAAAAAAAAAAAAAAAAACAAACAAACAAAAAAAAAAAACCAAACCAAAAAACCCTAAGGAGAATGGAATACTAGACAAACCAGAACTCAGAGAAAAGAACAAGTGGTGCCAAGACAGTCATTGATGATTTCCCATTGCCTTTGTCCAGTGATTGTACACAGAGGACACCATAAGTGTTTTTGACTGACTCTAACACTTGACCAGCGAGAAGCTGACATTCTTCCTGGCTTGTTCAGTTTGGTGAGAGCATGAAGCACTTCTTGAAGACTGGCACTACTGTGCTCTCTCATTCACACACTGACATATAATCAAATGCTTTACTTTAGTTCCATTATCTTTTCTTCAAAAGCACTTTTAAAAAAATGATTGGCACCATCATGTTGATTTGCTTGAGAGTTGAGGACAAATAATCTTCAAAGTCTCTCCATGATCTGGCTCAATAGCTTGTAATATTAAATTCATAAATTGAACTACTTCTGTACCTGACTGACTTTTCTTGAACACACATTTGATTCTCTTTTTTTAAAATAATCAATCATGGATTAAAGTAGATAACACAGGTAGTTTGTTTGGTATAAATCAATTTCTCTATAAAACAATAAAAGAGAAGGTCGGAGAGAAGAGGTAAAGACTCTAGATTTCTAAAATGAAAGCTTTGCAAAAATAATCTTAAATCCCTTCTTTCTTTGGCTCCTAGGAATATGCTGGAATATTATGTGGAGGATATTGTCATGAAATGATCAGTTGTGATTCAAGAAGATGGTTTCTTATGATGGTGCCTTGTTTCTTCTGTTTGTCCATTTGGATACACTCCACACTTATCCTGTGTGCTTGGAAGTTCATTTTGTATGGTTATGTCAAGCATTTTGTTTCCTAAGTTATTATGAGTGTTTAAAAACTTGTCTGCCAATCTGTGTCCTCTTATCAACAGATGCAAACTAAGTCTTTTCCCTTTCAATGCAGGTTAGGGTTAGTGATGGCATTTTTGACAAACAGACTGAGAAGCCACCTATGTGAATTTCTAGTACAGTAATGAAAGATGGCTCTCTTTCTTGAAGCATATACTTTTTGAACCCTAAGTTGCCATGTGGAAAGTCTGTTGCTGTGCTAAAGAAACCATTTCCAATTGGCACAAGCCAGGAGAGCTACAGCAGTCCAGCCTTCAGCTATTTGAGCACCATACCCAGAAGTGAGGAGTTGACTCCTGGCTCATCACTAACTGAAGGTAACCTCATGAAAGACCTTGATCAAGACATATTTCTTAAGTTCAGTCAACCTCCAGAATAGTGTTTTATAATACTACTAAAGGACTGTTATTTTACACCATGATTTTAGGGTGGCTTTGTTATACAGCAGTACCCACAGAACTGTCTCTACCTTCATGTATTCTGAATGTTGGAGGCTCCATGTCCAAGTCCTACACACTCCCTCTTATTTGTTGCAGTCTTTACATCAATAATTTCATCTTCCTTATGGCCTTGAATAGCATGTATATGTCATCTCTGAAATTTTCATCTTCAGCACAGATTTCTTTTCAAGGTTTCAGATTTCCTTTTGCTTATCTGAACAAGGGTCATGAACATCTTAGACTTAATATATCTCAAAATTGAACTTCAATCTGAGAAAATAGCAGCTCTACCTATCCTTCACTTAAGCCTTAAACTCAGAAGTAGTCTAGACAATGCTTGGATCTCATGTCCAAAAACACACAAATCACAACTTCTGGCAGTTTTTTTCTATAGTTATAGCAAGTGCAAATAACTTTTGTCCCCACTGTCACCAGTATGCTCCATATAACAGTTCTTTATCACAAAGAGTAATACAGTATAATAACTCTTAGTAATCTTTTTGAATAAAACTTTGCTGTCTCCATTGCTGACACACTACCATCTGTTATTCACAGAATAGCCCAACTGATCTATTCTATTTTATTTATTTGAGAGATAGAGTAACAGATAGAGAGAGGGAGAGACAGAGAGAGAAAGAGATCTTCTATCCTCTAGTTCACTCCATGGCTGGAGCTGGGCTGATTTGAAGCCAGGAGCCAGGTGGATGCAGGGGACAAAGCACTTGGTCCATCTTCCACTGCTTTCCCAGGCCATTACCAGAGAGCTAGACAGGAAGAGTGTCAGCTGGAACATGAACCAGCACCCATATTGGATGCCAGTGCCTCAATTGGAGGCTTAACATACTATGCCACAGCACTGGACTGCAAACTGATTTTTTTTTAAACAAAAATCATAAATTTACTCTCTCCTTACCTCCTCCCTACCATGCACTCACTTACAGTCCTTCTTCCTCCTCTCCACCTACAATTAAGAACCTTCAATTAGGGATATCTTTGCCTATGAATTTCCAATGATTGATTTGGCACTGCTTTCCTCTCCAAACTGTTTGATACATCCTGATCTTTACTCATTTGCAGTGGCTTTCTCTTAGCTCCTCAGAAGCTAGGAATGCCATTCCTCTGGCCTCTAGCTCTGTCTTCATCCCCATAAGAATCTCTAGTGTTAGTCTATATTCATTTCTCCAATTTAAACTTCAATGCCCCTTCCTCAAGGGGCATCTCTGACCTCTGATTTTAGTGTCTTGTTTTAGTGTTTTTAAAAAAATGTGCTTATTTTCACTGATAGGTATTATAACGATTAGAGATTCTACATCGATCATTTATCGAATTGGTTTACATTGTATGCCTACCACTATTCTGTAAACTCCATAGCAGCAGAGATGAAGTTTCATTTAATTACTGCTAAACACCTAGAATTTAGGAGTTTCAAGGCCAGAACAGGTATTCAGTGTATGAGGGTCCTTCAAAATGCTCATGGAAGAGTATGTATTTGGCCTAGCAGGTGAGACACAGGTTAAGACATCAGCATCCCTTGTCAGTGACCGCATTTAATTCCAGCTCTGGCTGTTGATTCCAGATTCCTCTTAATGAAGAGCTTGGGAGACAGCAGATAATGGCTCAAGCGGCAGAATTCCTATGGGACACCTGGATTGATTTCTTGGCTTCTGGCTCCAGCCCCAGCCTAGCCCTAGATGCTACAGGCATTTGGGGCATAAATCAGTAGTTGGTGCTGTTTACTTTTCTCTCTCTTGCTCACTGTCATTACTGTCTCTATATCTTTGCTTCCCAAATTTAAAAAAACAAAAAAACAAAAAAAACAATGGATTTAAAAATAAGTTAACTTTGTTGTAAAGCAATCTTGAAATTCATGCATAGCTTTTTCCTTTCTTTTTCCTTGTTTACCAAGCAGAGTTAGACAGTGAGAGAGTGAGACAGAGAGAGAGAGTTACAGACAGTGAGAGAGAGACAGAGAGAAAGGTCTTCCTTCCGTTGGTTCACTCCCCTAATGGTCGATACGGCCAGCATGCTGTGCCGATCCGAAGCCAGGAGCCAGGTACTTCCTCCCAGTCTCCCATGCGGGTGCAGGGACCCAAGTACTTGGGCCATCCTCCACTGCCCTCCTGGGCCACAGCAGAGAACTGGACTGGAAGAGGAGCACCCGGGACTAATACCCAGTGCCCCAACCAGGACTAGAACCAGGGATGCCAGCACCACAGGCGGAGGATTAGCCAAGTGAGCCATGGCACCAGCCCATGCATAGCTTTTTCACAAAATGCATTTTACAAGATTATTTTGAACTACCCTCATAGAGTTGTTAAATGAATACATACTTATTGAATCTGATCTTTTGTCAGTGTTAGTGATATACTTAACACTTGTGTGAAAGCTGCTCTACCTTGTGAACACATGATCATCTAGATATGTTAAAGTAGTCAGACAGCTGGATATGAGGGGATCCCAGATGGTTCAGGAAGACTCAAGGATTTTCCATATCTTAACAACTCAAAAACCACCAGTTTGGTAAATGTCCCAGAAAAGGAAGCCATACTGTCATTATAATATCTTTAGCATTGCAGTTTCAGCTGCCACCAACCTCCAAAACCTCCGTGACAGACCTGAAAGACCTTATTAGGAAAGAAAAATAGATAGTACTCCTATTTGAGGGAAATCCCACCTTACTCCTAGAAATCTCTCCAACACATGAATATCCCTTCCCCATATTTACAAGATAAAGATAAAAGAAAAATCTCTCAAGACCCTCAGAGCAGACAGTCCTCCCATGTCTCACCCCCCTCCACCCTCACAGTTTGTTCAATCCCTTAATCTAAGAGTGTTCCTGTCTTAAAATAACATTTGCTTTCTGGGGTCAGCATTGTGGGACTGACTGCAAGGTTGGCATCCTGTATCAGGGTGCCAGTTCAAATGCCAACTGCTCCACTTCCTAACCAGGTCACTGCTGGTGCACCTGGGAAGACAGTTGAAGATGGCCAAAGTACAAGGACCCCTGCCACTCAAGTGAGAGACCCAAATAGAGTTCCTGGCTCCTGGCTGCGGCTAAATACCGTCCCAGCTAGTGCTGGCATTTGGTGAGTGAACCTGCAGATATAAGATCTCTTTCTGTTTCTCCCTTTCTGTCACTCTGCCTTTCAAATAAAGGAATCTTTACATTAAATAATTAAAAATGTAACCCTAAATTATCCTAGAATTCTTTCTTGTGGCAGCATTAAGTACTTGGACTTAAATTTTCCTGCAACAGATATTTCAGAGAAATTCTCACTTTCTAGTGAGAACTTTTCAAGAATTTCATTCAGAGGCTAGCCAAAAGAAAGTCTAAGACCAGACTTATAAAAGTTCTGGGACCTTCCACTGCCTCCATTACAGAAATCTCTACATAGATCTCTCCACTTCTCTATGATTTCTACGTAGACCTTAGCCTCACTTTCTACAGAGTTCACTGGAATAAAGAGCAACCAAATCAAAATAACAAATATTTAAAAAATCGCATCAATATAATATAAAGGATGTTTTTCTGCAATTTAACCAAAAGCAAACCACTACATTTTAAGAATAAAAATTTAATATCGCTGCTATACCCTGAAGTTTTGTACTCCTAGAAGAAAAGATGGGAAATTTAAAAAAAAAAAATCATAATTGTGAGTCTTGCTACCTCTCTGGAAATCTCTAGAGACAAATGAGCTAGAATTTTGAAAAATAATTTTTAAAGTTTTTATTTATATATTCATTTATGTTTATGTTAAATGCAGAGTCAGAGAGAGAGAAAAAGAAAGAGATCCCATTTTCTGGTTTCATTCCAAACACTTGTAATAGCCAGGAATGGACCAGAGTCAAGCCAGGAGCCTGGAACTCAATCCGGGTCTCTCACATGGGTGGTAGGAACTCAAGTTCCTGAGCCAAGAGTGTATATTAGCAGGAAGTTGCATTGAAAAAAAGAAGGGGGAACTCAAACCCAGGCATTGCATTACATGATGTCTTGTCTCAAGCAGGATCTTAATTGCTGTGCCACAGGGCCTACACCTGAAAACCGAATTTTAAAAATTTAAATCCAAATTGAAAATAAAGAAAACAACACTTTAAAGAACTTTCAAAGGCAAACAGCATAAAATGACTTTCTTTCAATATCTAAAATATCATCATCATACTTTTAGTTACTGATTTCCTGAAATCACAACCCTAACAAAAATTTGACCCTGAAACAATATGGGTGAGAAACAGCATTCCTGATTACACACAATGCAGAAAAAAATCTTTGGTAAATACCTGTCACATGCATGTAACTCTCCACTACTATTGTGGCATCCATGACAATTCAGAACAAATAGGTCTGATAATCATCAGCCAATCACATCTTCCTTTCCTCTTGAGATCAGAAAAACCTTAGCTTTCTCCTGCTGCCCTGGGCCTGATATCCACATCTTTTTTTTTTTTTTTCATCCTTCAAGATTGTGATGGAATATTTTTCTCTTCTGTCAATACTTTTAGTAAAAGAATGAATTAAATAAATTAAATCAACAGATAAAAGAGCACAGGAATGAATTAGGCAGTGCCCCCTCTCTTCACAGCCCCTTCTGTAAATGACAGATTAGCTGCTCATCTAAAATCTGTCATGCAAAGGCTTTGAAAATCCAGATAAATTAGGAGAATTATCAAACAGTCCTGTTAAGTGGAAGTGGATGGCAGCATTATGTCCCTGAGCTGGATTTATTGAAGTAAAGCCTGAGGGCAAGAATTTTGAATTTTTGAGTTGAGAGTTTTCCAAAATTATTATTTTTAAAAAGTATGTACTTGCTGGTTGTAATAAGACCCTTAAATCTTATTCCCTCATGCTTTCTCTTCCTTCCTCTTTTTTTCCCAAAAAAAAGTTAAACAGAAATGATCTATGCTTCATGGTTGTATTTCTGTGTAGCATCCTCAAAAATTGATACTTCAGAATATAAGGATATTTTATGTCTTAAAATGTTACTATTTAAAAAAAGCTCTCTAGGCCAGCGCCGTGGCTTAACAGGCTAATCCTCCACCTGCGGCGCCGGCATACTGGGTTCTAGTCCCAGTCGGGGTGCTGGATTCTGTCCTGGTTGCCACTCTTCCAGGCCAGATCTCTGCTATGGCCCGGGAGTACAGTGGAGGATGGCCCAAGTGCTTGGGCCCTGCACCTCTTGGGAGACCAGGATAAGCACCTGGCTCCTGCCTTTGGATCAGCACAGTGCACCGGCCACAGCGCAACTGCCACGGCGGCCATTGGAGGGTGAACCAATGGCAAAGGAAGACCTTTCTCTCTGTCTCTCTCTCTCACTGTCCACTCTGCCTGTCAAAAATAAAATAATAATAATAATAATAATAATAATAATAAAAGCTCTCTAAATACTGAGTTGTTGGAAATCATTTTCTTAGGGATTTGGACAGTTTAATACATACTACTGTGCATTTGGGGGTCAAAATATCCTTTTATTTTGGGCACCATACCAAGGGACAGCCTTTAAATAAACAGTCCTTGGCTGGTACCGTGGCTCAACAGGCTAATCCTCCGCCTAGCGGCGCCGGCACACCGAGTTCTAGTCCCGGTTGGGGCACTGGATTCTGTTCCGGTTGCCCCTCTTCCAGGCCAGCCCTCTGCTGTTGCCCAGGAGTGCAGTGGAGGATGGCCCAAGTGCTTGGGCCCTGCACCCCATGGGAGACCAGGAGAAGCACCTGGCTCCTGCCATTGGATCAGTGTGGTGCGCCGGCTGCAGCGCATCGGCCGCGGCAGCCATTGGAGGGTGAACCAACGGCAAAAATGAAGACCTTTCTCTCTGTCTCTCTCTCTCACTGTCCACTCTGCCTGTCAAAACAGAAAAAAAAGAAAAAAAGAAAAAAGAAAAAAAAAATAAACAGTCCTTGCAAAATCCCTCTCGCCCCTACTCCCAAATTTAATAAGCAGGAAGTATCCAGAAGCCACACATTGAGGGCATGAATCCCATCATGAGGGCTTCATGTTCAAGATATGAATGCCTACCCAGGGCCCCATTTCCAAATATCATGATTTAAACAGGTGAACTTCAGGGAGCCACAGACATGCAGTCCATAACACCTGTCCAGGATGATTATTTCTTCATCTACAAGTGTTTATCCTGTACAGGATATGGCACTAGGAACAGGGGCTATAGTTGCGCATAGAAGAGGTTGATCTCCTCCAAAGAACTTCCATATAAGGAGAAGTATTTTTTTTTTAAGATTCATTTTATTTATTTGAAAGAGTTAGAGAGAGAGAGGTAGAGGTCCACTATTCACTGATTCACTCCCCCAAAGGACACAATGACCAGAGATGAGCTGATCTGAAGCCAGGAGCAAGAAGCTGCTTCTGGGTCTCCCATGTGAGTGCAGGGGCCAAAGGACTTGGGCCATCCTCTACTGCCTCTCCAGGCTTATTAGCAGGGGACTAGATTGGAAGTGGAGTAGCCATGACTTGAATAGGCACCCATATGGAATGCTGGCACTACAGGCCGGGGCTTTAACCCATTGCACTACCGAGCTGGCCCCATAACGGGATGTATTAATCAGTTTTTCACTCCCCCATTGAAATACCAGAAGCAACTGAGGTTACCCAGAGAAAGGGCTCCCAGTTGGAGATTCAAGTCCAAGATCAGGTAGTCCCATTGATTTAGCAGTCTAATTTCAGCCCATTTAGTACCATTTTATGTAGCATCTCCAAAACTGGCACTGCAGAATACAAAGACATTTTGTATCTTAACTATGGGGTTTAAACATTTGCTTGAGCCTATGGGCCAAAATGTCTCTGACTATAGAGGAGGAGTGAGAGCCTTAATGGACTAAACAATAGCTTACGTATTTGTCATAACCTGCAGCCAAGTTTCCCATAATAGAAATTCTAGCCTGGTAGGAAAGAAAGTTAATACTGCACTTACAAAAACCATGTGTTAATTGCATTCGGTCTTCCAAAATCTGCACCAGTGGGTTCATCCTACCATAGAAAGCAAATATTAAAAAGAAAATTACACCTGTATTGAACATATATGGGTGAGACAGAATAGAAGCTATTTTAAATAGCATGAACATTGTTTTATGTATTGTAAGTAAACCAGAGGTGAGTTAAAATATACAAAGTATACCAAAGGATGTATATACGTTATGTGTAAATGTTGTACCATTTTAAACGAGGGGTGTGAGCATCTGGAGATTTTGATATAAGTGATGGGCTAGGGAGGTGACCTGGAACCAAGCCCAAAGATATAGATTGTAAGTTTGCTTTGGAAACAAGTACATACAAACAAACCATAAATATTAAAGAGAAAGAGAGAGGAAAGAGAGAGAGAGAGAGAGAGAGAGAGAGAGAGAGAGAGAGAGAAGGAGATCAAGAGAAAAGTAATCTTGAGTCTTAGTCACAACAGTAAGAGTAAAAGAGTAATAAGCTGGGCATCCCTAGGTATTCATCTAAACTTTCAAACTTCAGGTTACTCATACACAAAATAAAAGAAGGACTTCACGGTCTTGAGACTCTTTAGCAATCAGTGTCCACTTTATTTTACTGTTCTGGATGTTCACAAGGACAAGATTTAAAGCATCCAGAATGCTAACAGAATTAACAGCTGATCTGTTCCCTCAACATTGGTTTTAGTTCCTATTTATTTTATAATCAAACTCAGATTAAAACACGTTTAATAATTGCTGAAAACAAAAGATCATTACTCAGAAAGCAGGGTCTCAGTAGTGTTGTGACTTAAAAGACTTTGAAAGACACAGGAAGTACAGTTTTCTCTAGCATCGTTTTTCTTCTTTTCTACAGAAATCTTTTTGTGTTGGTTCAAGTGCAAGATTAGATACTAATTTGATTTTCTACATTATAGAACAGTCTTTAACACAGTTGAGATATGGGCTTATCTAGAGGGACTATTTTTGAAAGATATGTTGCTATTCAAATAACAGACCAGCTTTGTTTTTCTAGATTAATCAGAACAGAAATAACTGGATGATTTGCCGATATGCAGATAAATATCAGATATTATTTAACCAGCGTCAATCTGCTTCAATATCTTTACATCACTCTGTGAATAAGGAATCTTAAAAAAAAATCCTGTTTTCTACATACTGAATATCAGCTGTTAACAAAATCAGATAAACTCCATTTTCTTGCATAAAAAGAAATTCACCCCCTTCCAAAACTAATAGCATTCTCTCGTTGGACATGTCCACTTGTCAGAACATAATCACTGAAAACAAAATACATTACACCTTGCTTACGACTACAAGAAAGGGCAGCATCCAGTCATTTTCCAACTAGAAGCCATCAAACTGTATAACTTACAGGAAGGCCTGATGCCTCTTGAACTTTCCTTTGAAGGCTTAATGCCTCTTATTTTTCTTTTTACTTACTCTTCTATATTCTCTAGGTTTTCACTTGCACTTTGAAAGTGTTTTCACTGAATTAAGAATTTAAAGTTAAATTAAAATTCTAGACAGGTTCACAAGGTTTTGTTTTCTTCTGACATCATTTTCACTTTACAATCTAAAAAAAATCATTTTATGAAAGAGAGAGAGAGTGAGAGAGAGAGATATTTGGTCTTCTACCCACTGTTGACTTGTCAAGTGTCCTCAACAGCCTGGGCTGGGCCAGGCCAAAGAAGGAGACTGAAAGTCAATCTGGATCTTTCATGTGGGTAACTAAGATCCAAATATTTGAACTGTCATCTGCTGCCTCCCAGGGTGCTCATTAGTAGGAAGCTGAACTGGAAGGAATGCAGTCCAGACTCAAAACAGGCACTCTGCTGCAATGACTTAACCATGACACTGCATGCTCACTCATGGTTTTCCAATTTTAAGGCACGCTGCTAGCATGTGTTCAGGTTCCAGAACTGTGGACCCCTGCAGTTATTCGCCTAACTAACACCACCAGTTGTCCTACTGCACCCCAGCAGGCCATTTCCCTGTCTTTCATTCTTTCTATGCCTCTAATTCATTCACAGCACTGTCCACCTAAAAGTGAGACCTGCATGCCCAGCTCCTTTATAAATGTCTCCAAATTACCGTTCCCTTATGAACTTCCATGTCGAACAACCTTAGCTAACTCTGGCTAGGAAAATAACTTCTTTTGAAAATACTATGTTAGCACAAAAATCTGTCAACATTAGGCCTTATAGGAAAGTCAAACAATTTCTAAATGTTGCTGCTTTTTAGGTTTCACTTCCTCATCACCATGTTCGCCCTACTTTCCTAAACATGAAGAGCAGGTTCTTCTTATCCAAGACCAGAGCAGTTGCTCTTTTGTTCATCAGCTTATACGTGCTATGTGTTGTTTGTAGTGTCAAGTTCTGGGCACGAAGTAGTAGGTGCCTGTGGGGGGGCACAGTAGGCTAAGCCACTGACTGCAATGGCAGCATCCCATGTAAGCGCCGGTTCGTGTCCCAGCTGCTCTTCTACCCATTCAGCTCTCTGCTATGGCCTGGCAGTAGAAGATGGGCCAACTGCTTGGGCCTTTTCACCCATGTGGGAGACCCAGAAGAAGCTCCTGTCTCCTGGCTTAAGATCAGTGCAGCTCTGACTGGTGCAACCATTTGGGGAGTGAACCAGCAGATGGAAGATCTCGCTCTCTTTGTTTCTCTGACTGTAAAATAAACAAAAATCTTTTTTAAAAATGTGGAGGGGGGGATCTGCAGCATCTTCCCTAGAACTACTAGGTCCCTGTCACAGCAGTATGTCTGCCTGTAGATCCTGGTTTCGTAAGTCCTTATGGATTGGAAAGATATGATCCAGATAGGCCTCATCAATGAAACAGAACAGAAGCACAGAATGGAATATTTTCAGTTACAGAGCTTTGCTGGATGGAGGATTCCAGGTGGTGAGGGGAAATCTAAGTAATAATGGCATACAAGGTTAAGCCTACAGGTGGCCAGAGCAGGCATGCACCCATGTCTTAAAGTCTTAGAGGTCCTGGAAATGGTCTCAGCAACTTAAAACAAGTTATATGTAATATTTAAAATGTCAGCAACAAATATTCAGCCCTTGGCAGATCTGCTACCTGATAAAGTGCAAAGGCCTCCAGGAACAGATAAATTTTAGAAGTATTCCTCAACAAAGGCTTCCTACCAAAAAAAAATTGCAGTTGTGAAATTTAGCATATTTATTGGTTGCAAATTGGAAAGAAATTTTTCACTCAATAAGTGAAAAGAAACAATAGCAAGGGAAGGGCAAAGCCACTTTAAAGCATTGCTTGCTAGTTTGCTTGCTTTCTTTAGTTTCTGATATACCATATTTTTAACTAAGATTAAGTCAAGGGCTTAATGTTCCACTAAACAAGAGATCAACAAGAAAAAAGTAAAAAGACCCTAGTTCAATGGTAATATAGGCAAGGGCTATAGACAATAATCAAATGGAAAGAAGGAAAAAAGGAAGGAAGGAAGGAAGGAAGGAAGGAAGGAAGGAAGGAAGGAAGGAAGGAAGGAAGGAAGGGAGGAAGGAAGGGAGGAAGGAAAGAAGGAAGAAAGGAAGGGGGAGGGAAGGAAGAAAGGAAGGAAGGGAAGAAGGAAGGAAGAAAGGGGGGAGAGAAAGAAGAAAGGGGGGAGGGAGGATGGTAGGGAAATGAAAGGAAGGGAATATTATTATATTCTTAGTATTGAAGCTACAATTGAATCTATTCTCTTTGTATTAATAAATAAGAAAGTAAGTAAAAATATTTTTAAAAAGACAAAAACAACAAACAGTGCCTGGAAGACAAATCTTGTACATGGACATTTAAATGTAAGACTTAATCCAATTGGCAGTAAATTCTCCACATGGTAATCTCTGGGTCCTGTTCTATTCCACCCAACCTGCATTAAATGCAGACAGTGCTAGGGAACTAGACTTATCTCTATTTCCAGAAGAATTATAGATCCTTCTAAATTCAGCACTCCCCCTGCCCATGTCTCCCACCTTATAATTTAAATTTTGCATCTGCTATGATTTCAATGCTTCCCTCTAATGTCAAATTTAATCCCTCAGTTCATATTTTGATGGCATTTGTAGGTAAAGTCTTTGAGAGATAATTAAGATTAGATGTGGGCATGACAGTGGGGCCTCCATGGAGGGATTAATGGCTATGTAAGATAGGCCTGGGCTGGCAGACTGACAGTCTCTAACCATGTGATATACTCTCTGCCATGTTATGGTCAATGTAATAGCACTAGCATCTTGATGTTTGATTCCCAGATTCCAGAACTGTGAGCAAAAATGCTCTTCTTTATAAATTACCTCATATGTGGCATTTTATGATAGTAACAGAAAACAGACTAGGAGAAAATACACATAAAAATGACATTTCCATTATTATTTGAGGTTTTCAGTCAATTTTTAAAAGACTTTCCTTAATTATTTCTCAGAACTCTCTATGTTGATAATTACGAAGATTAATATAATTTGGTCTTGAAAAACCAAACCTCTAAGCTCATGACTTCAATAACTAGTATTTGTGCAAATTATGTATTTACATTATAATTATAAATTAATGAGTTTTAAATATAGACAGATCATGTAGTACAAAGGAGAGAAAACAGAAAAAAAATGCCAAAAACTGCTAAGCTCAAGAAAAATTAATATTTATTTATAGCTTTTTCTGAACTTAATCTAATTCAGGGGCCTCATTGTCATATAATCATATGCCTGATACTGAGTATTGCAAGATAAAATTTGTTTTTTTTTTTAAATAACCAAAAATACTCAGTGTCAGCAATCTGAGATAATTTAAGAATCTGAATTTATTTTTCTGATATTTCAGATTAAACAGATTCTGGCAAAGCATGAAAGTTGGTCCATCCTCACAGTCAGATTCTTTGGTGTCAACCCTTGTGGTTTGGAGCCTGGCCTATTTTATCTCTCATGTAAGGTGTTCATAGGAGACCATCCTTTCAACCACAGATTAATCCCCTTTTTCAGTCTACAGTTAAACAAATTGTTAGCAAACTGACATGTTGTTTTCAATGAATCCAGACTATTAAAAAATTCAGTTTAAGAAGAACTAGTGAGCCCAGGCATCTAATTCCAGTTGTGTGACTCTGGAAAAGTTACTTATATTATCTGATCTCCTGTATTTTCAATTAGAATATCAAGAGGTTGCAAAAACACAGTGTGAAAACTTCAGGTCCCTTATTTATTTACTGAAATATTTTTTCATTATCCTCATTTAGTCAATTTTATTAGCTAAATTTTACAATAAAAATTCACCAACTTTAAGTCCATAATTTAATGATTTTAAAATTTGAGATAAAAGTCTCATAAATTTTATTAATGTAAACATTGTAAAGTATGTAAGTAATATTAATTATATTATTTTTCTTCTTTTTTTTAACTTTTATTTAATGAATATAAATTTCCAATGTACAGCTTATGGATTACAATGGCTTTCCCCCCCCCCATAACTTCCCTCCCACCCGCAACCCTCCCCTTTCCCGCTTCCTCTCCCCTTCCATTCACATCAAGATTCATTTTCAATTCTCTTTATATACAGAATATCAGTTTAGTATATATTAAGTAAAGATTTCAACAGTTTGCCCCCACATAGCAATACAAAGTGAAACATACTGTTGGAGTACTAGTTATAGCATTAAATAACAGTGTACAGCGCATTAAAGAGAGAGATCCTACATGATATTTTTTAAAAATTAATTAATTTTCTATGCCATTTCCAATTTAACACCAGGTTTTTTTTTTCATTTCCAATTATCTTTATATACAGAAGATCAATTCAGTATATACTAAAAAGATTTCATCAGTTTGCACCCAACCAGAAACACAAAGTGTAAAAATACTGTTTCAGTACTAGTTATAGCATTACTTCACATTGGACAACACATTAAGGACAGATCCCACATGAGGTGTAAGTACACAGTGACTCCTGTTGTTGATTTAACAATTTGACACTCTTGTTTATGGCATCAGTAATCTCCCTAGGCTCTGGTCATGAGTTGCCAGGGCTATAGAAGCCTTTAGGGTTCGCCGACTTTGATCTTATTCTGATAGGGTCATGGTCAAAGTGGAAGTTCTGGCCTCCCTTCAGAGAAAGGTACCTCCTTCTTTGATGGCCCAGTTCTTTCCACTGGGATCTCACTCACAGAGATCTTTCATTTAGGTCTTCTTTTTTTTTCTTTTCCATGGTGTCTTGGCTTTCCATGCCTACAATACTCTCATGGGCTCTTGAGCCAGATCTGAATGCCTTAAGGGCTGATTCTGAGGCCAGAGTGCTATTTAGGAGATCTGCCATTCTAAGAGTCTGCTGTGTATCCCACTTCCCATGTTGGATCCTTCTCTCCCTTTTTGATTCTATCAGTTAGTATTAGCAGACTCTAGTCTTGTTTGTGTGTTCCCTTTGACTCTTAGACCTATCAGAGTTATCAATTGTGAACTGAAAGTGAACTCTTGGACTAGTGAGATGGGTTTGGTACATGCCACCTTGATGGGATTGTATTGGAATCCCCTGGCACGTTTCTAACTCCACCATTTGGGGCAAGTCCGATTGAGCATGTCCCAAATTGTACATCTCCTCCCTCTCTTTTTCCCACTCTTATATTTAACAGGGATCGCTTTTCAGTTAAAATTTAAACACCTAAAAATAATTGTGTGTTAATTACAGAGTTAAAACACTAGTACTAGAACAACAGCAACAACAAAAAAATACTAAAAAGGATAAAGTATTACATTGTACATCAACAGTCAGGACAAGAGCTGATCAGGTCATTGTTTCTTATAGTGTCCATTTCACTTCAACAGGTTTCCCCTTTGGTGCTCAGTTAATTGTTGCCGATCAGAGAGAACATATGATATTTGTCCCTTTGGGACTGGCTGAATTTGCTCAGCATAATGTTTCCCAGATTCCTCCATCTTGTTGCAAATGACTGGGTTTCATTGTTTTTGACTACTGTATAGTATTCTATAGAGTACATGTCCCATAATTTCTTTATGCAGTCTACTGTTGATGGGCATTTGGGTTGGTTCCAGGTCTTAGCTATTGTGAATTGAGCTGCAATAAATATTAATGTGCAGATGGCTTTTTTGTTTGCCAAATTAATTTCCTTTGGGTAAATTCCAAGGAGTGGGATGGCTGGGTTGTATGGTAGGGTTATAGTCAGGTTTCTGAGGAATCTCTAGACTGATTTCCATAGTGACTTAACCAGTTTGGATTCCCACCAACAGTGGGTTAGTGTCCCTTTTTCCCCACATCCTCTCCAGCATCTGTTGTTGGCAGTTTTCTGAATGTGATCCTTTCTCACCGGGGTGATGTGAAACCTCATTGTGGTTTTGATTTGCATTTCTCTGATTGTTAGTGATCTTGAACATTTTTTCATGTGTCTGTTGGCCATTTGGATTTCCTCTTTTGAAAAATGTCTGTTGAGGTCCGTGGCCCACATTTTAAGTGGGTTATTTATCTTGTTGTTGTGGATTTTCTTGATTTCTTTGTAGATTCTGGTTATCAACCCTTTATCTGTAGCATAGTTTGCAATTAATTTATCCCATTCTGTCGGTTGCCTCTTCACTTTCCTGACTGTTTTTTTGAAGTACAGAAACTTCTCAATTTGATGCAATCCCAAATGTTAATTTTGGCTTTGACTGCCTGTGCTCCTGGGGTCTTTTCCAAGAAGTTTTTGCCTGTACCTATATCTTGCAGGGTTTCTCCAATGCTCTCTAATAATTTGATGATTTCGGGTTGTAGATTTAAGTCTTTAATCCATGTTGAGTGAATTTTTATGTAAGGTGAAAGGTAGGGGTCTTGCTTCATGCTTCTGCATGTGGAAATCCAATTTTCCCAGCACCATTTATTGAATAGACTGTCCTTATTTCAGAGATTGGTTTTGGATCCTTGATCAAATATAAGCTGGCTGTAGATGTTTGCATTGATTTCTGGTGTTTCTATTCTGTTCCATTGGTCTATCCATTTGTTTCTGTACCAGTACCATGCTGTTTTGATAACAACTGCCCTGTAGTATGTCCTGAAATCTGGTATTGTGATGCCTCTGGCTTTGTTTTTGTTGTATAAGATTGCTTTGGCTATTCGAGGTCTTCTGTGTCTCCATATGAATTTCAGCATCATTTTTTCCAGATCTGAGAAGAAGGTCTTCAGTATCTTGATTGGTATTGCATTGAATCTATAAATTGCTTTTGGGAGAATAGACATTTTGATGATATTGATTCTTCCGATCCATGAGCATGGAAGATTTCTCCATATTTTGGTATCCTCTTCTATTTCTTTCTTTAAGGTTTTGTAGTTTTCATCGTAGAGATATTTAACGTCCTTGGTTAAGTTTATTCCAAGGTATTTGATTGTTTTTGTAGCTATTGTGAATGGGATTGATCTTAGAAGTTCTTCCTCAGCCGTGGCATTGCCTGTGTATACAAAGACTGTTGATTTTTGTGCATTGATTTTATAACTTGCTACTTTGCCAAACTCTACTATGAGTTCCAATAGTCTCTTAGTAGAGTTCTTTGGGTCCCCTAAATAAAGAATCATATCATCTCCAAAGAGGGATAGTTTGATTTCCTCCTTCCCAATTTGTATCATTTAAAGGTCTTTGTCTTGCCCAATAGCTCTGGCTAAAACTTCCAGAACTATATTGAATAGCAGTGGTGAGAGTGGGCATCCCTGTCTGGTACCAGATCTCAGCGGAAATGCTTCCAACTTTTCCCCATTCAATAGGATGTTGGCCGTGGGCTTTTCATATATTGCTTTGATTGTATTGAGGAATGTTCCTTCCATACCCAGTTTGCTTAGAGTTTTCATCATGAAAGGGTGTTGTATTTTATCAAATGCTTTCTCTGCGTCTATTGAGAGAATCATATGGTTTTTCTTCTGCAGTCTGTTAATGTAGTGTATCACGTTGATTGTTTTGCGAACGTTGAACCATCCCTGCATACCAGGGATAAATCCCACTTGGTTTGGGTGGATGATCTCTCTGATGTGATGTTGCATTCTATTGGCCAGAATTTTATTGAGTATTTTTGCGTCTATCTTCATCAGGGATATTGGTCTGTAATTCTCTTTCAATGTTGCATCTTTTTCCGGCTTACGAATTAAGGTGATGCTGGCTTCATAGAACGAATTTGGGAGGATTCCCTGTTTTTCGATTGTTCTGAATAGTTTGAGAAGAATTGGAGTTATTTCTTCTTTAAATGTCTGGTAGAATTCAGTGGTGAATCCATCTGGTCCTGGGCTTTTGTTTGTTGGGAGGGTCTTTATTACTGTTTCAATTTTTGTCTCAGTTATGGGTCTGTTTAGGTTTTCTATGTCTTCCTTGTTCAATATAGGTAGGTTGTATGTGTCCAGGAATCTGTCCATTTCTGATAGATTTCCCTGTTTGCTGGTATATAAGTCCTTGTAGTAATTTCTGATGATTCTTTTTATTTCTGTGGTGTCTGTTTTTCCGTTTCCATTTTCATCTCTGATCCTATTGATTTGGGTCTTTTCTCTTCTGTTTTTAGTGAGTTGGGCCAATGGGGTATCAATTTTGTTTATTTTTTCAAAAAACCAGCTCCTCATTTGGCTTATTTTTTTGTAATTTTTTTTAGATTCAATCCTGTTGATTTCTTCTTTGATTTTAATTTTTTCTCTTCTCCTGCTAGATTTGGGTTTGGCTTGCTGCAGATTTTCTAGATCCTTGAGATGACTTGAAAGCTCATCTATTTAGTGCCTTTTCAATTTCTTGATGTAGGCACCTATTGATATAAACTTTCCTCTTAACACTGCTTTTGTAGTATCCCATAGGTTTTGGTATGTTGTGCTTTTATCCTCATTTACTTCCAGAAAATTTTTGATTTCTCTTTTAATTTGTTCTATGAGCCATTGTTCATTCAGGAGGATGTTGTTCAATCTCCATGTGTTTGCATATGCTCTAAGGATTCCCAAGTTGCTAATTTCCAATTTCATTCCTTTGTGGTCTGAGAAGCTGCATGGTATGATTCTAATTCTTTTGAATTTGCTGAGACTTGCTTTATGGCCTAGTATGTGGTCAATCCTAGAGAAGGTTCCATGTACTGCTGAGAAGAATGTAAAGTCCTTAGATGTAGGATGAAAAGTTCTGTAGATATCTGTTAGATCCATTTGGGCTATAGTGTCATTTAAATCTACTGTCTCCTTGTTGATCTTCTGTCCTGTTAATCTATCTCTGAGAGTGGAGTATTGAAGTCCCCCAGTACTGTTGTATTGGGGTCAAAGTCTCCCTTTAAGTCCCTTAACAAGTCTTTTAAATAAACCAGTTCCCTGTGATTAGGTGCATATACATTTATAATCATTATATCTTCCTATTGAATGGATCCCTTAATCATTATATAGTGCCCCTCTTTGTCTCTCCTAACAGTTTTTGTGGTAAAGTTTATGTTGTCTGATATTAAGATGGCTACGCCCACTCTTTTTTCATTTCTGTTGGCATTGTATATCTTTTTCCAGCCTTTCACTTTCAGTCTGTATGCATCATTGTTGGAAAGATGTGTTTCTTGTAAGCAGCAAAAAGATGGGTTTTGTTCCTTAACCCAATCAGCCAATCGGTGTCTTTTAACTGGACAGTTCAAGCCATTAACATTCAATGTGACTATTGAGAAGGAGTAACTTTGCCCTGCCATTTGCCAAAGATATTTTCTAATATATGCTTTGAGATTCCTGTGATCTTTTGCTGTGAGGTTTCCTTCCTTTACCTTCTTTCATATTGGTGACTGTGTTTCTGTGTTTCTGTATGTAACACATCTTTAAGCATCTTTTGCAGGGCCGGATGAGTGGCAACAAATTCTTTCAATTTCTGTTTGCTGTGAAAGGTCTTTATTTCACCTTCATTCACAAATGAGAGCTTTTCAGGATATAATATTCTGGGCTGGCAGTTTTTCTCTCTTAGTACCTGGGCTATATCTCGCCATTCTCTCCTAGCTTGTAGGGTTTCTGATGAGAAGTCAGCTGTGAGTCTAATTGGACATCCTCTGAGAGTAATCTGGCCTTTCTCTCTTGCACATTTTAGGATCTTTTCTTTGTGTTTCACTGTGGTGAGTTTGATTACGACGTGTGGTGTTGAGGATCTCTTTTGATCATGTTTATTAGGGGTGCTATGAGCTTTTGTACTAGGATGTCTCTGTCCTTCCCCAAACCTGGGAAATTTTCTGCTAGTATCTCACTAAAAAGGCCTTCTAATCCTTTCTCCCTCTCCATGCCTTCAGGAACTCCTAGAACCTGAATGTTGGGTTTTTTAATAGTATCCTGTAGATTCCTGACTATATTTTTTAGATTTCTGATTTCCTCTTCTTTTCTTTGGTTTGATTGTTTCCTTTCCTGTTCTCTGTCTTCTAAGTCTGATATTCTCTCTTCTGCTTCGCCCATTCTGTTTTTAAGGCTCTCTAATGTGTTTGTCATTTGATCTATTGAGTTCTTCATTTCATTATGGTTTCTTGTCACTATCACAGTTTCCTGTTCTACTAGTTGCTTCATTTCATTTTGATTCCTCCTTAATGTTTCATTTTCGCATGACAGATTTTCAATCTTGTCCATTAAGGATTTCTGTAGTTCAAGAATTTGTTTTTGAGAACTTCTTAATGTTCTTATCAACTTTTTGAGATCAACTTCTTGCAGTTCCTCTATCTCTTCATCTTCATAATCTTGAATTGGGGGTGTCCTGTTCATTTGGGGGCATCATAGTGACTTCCTTGCTCTTGTTACCTTGGTTTCTGCATTTGTTGTTTGGCATATTGAAGATAATTTATGTTTTTTTTGCTGTGTTTTTTTTTCCTCGTTATACTATGCCTCTAGATTACGTGGGCTGTCTGCTTTGATGGATCCTTAGAGGCTGTGATGGGTGTGGCCGGAGAGCTCTGTTTGGTTCTTCAGGTTTAAGGGTGTGCCAAAGGTGTCTCACCCAGATTGTTCTCTCACTTGCTCACTCTCTCTTTATTTTTTTCTTTTTTTTTTTTTTTTTTACTCAGTTGAGAAGTTATTCCGCATAGCTGAGTGGAATTGAGGGTAGTTGAAATCTGACCTCTGTGAGTATTCGTTTGATCCACCCCTGGGACCACACATAGAGTTTATGCAGCCCTCAATGTGTTCTCAAATTTCTCCACAGTCCCAAGGTTACCGAGTTTGTGTACTCGGTGAGTTCGCTTGCCTCTCGTCAGATTTTCACAGTCTGAGATCGTTAGCTCCACCTACTTTCACTAGATTCTAACCTCCTGTTATTTCTCCCGACCAGAGTCAAGTTTTTCTGCTTGGCTACTAGTGGTTGCTGCTTTACATATGTAAAATGGCACCTGCTCTTTGTCTTGCTCAGCTTTGTAAGGTGAGTGGAGAGAGAGGCTAGTGCTGGTTCCCCTTATTTATTCGTTTTTTTTTTTTTTTCTCTTCTCCAGTTAGCCTGGTGAACTTTCCCCAGTGGGGCCCCAGGCCTCGTTCTGCCTTTCCCTGCCAATGTCTTGGGTTTCTGAGGTTTTTGTCTTACCTCCCGTTCCCACACCGGCAAGATTCTGTGGTTCGGCTCCGGCGGCTGGGCTTCCATACGGTGGGCTCCTCATAGGTCCTCTGTGTCACATCCACTAGATCCAGAAGCATTTCCTCTGCAGTTTTTTTCTTGAGTCTTTTCCTGAGGCTACAGTAACTCCACTTTTATTAAACTATCTTTTCCCGGACTATCGGTGCACGCCCTCAATATCCGCCATCTTGGCTCCGCCCCCCATATTAATTATATTCTTAATTCACAACAATCTATTTTCTTAACAACTCATCATCCAAACGGAAACTCTGTTAATTAAGTAGTTAGCCCCCACTCTTCTTTTGTGATGGCTAATACATGTGTCAGATTCACTGGGTCATGGGTATCCAGATATTTGGCTAACTATTATTTGTGTATGGGTCCATTATGTTATTACTGGGTGAAAGTAGCATTTGAATCCTGCACTTAGTAAGTCAGATTGGCCTCTGTAGTTCAGCATCTTCCAATCTGTTGAGGGTGTAAATGATAAGAGGAATGGGAAATGGAAATTTGTTCCTTTCTGCCTGACTGTTGAGTTGGAACATGGACCTTTTCTTGCCCTCAGACTGACATTTCCATTTTGTTTCCCTGGTTCTTGCGTCTTCAAACATTATACCACCAACCTTCCTGGGACTCAAGATAACTCATCATCATTATCCTATATTACACATATACCATAAACATTTTTACATTTATTACAAATAAAATACAGTATATAAAAATATATAATATATACCTTCCATTGGTTCTGTTTCTGTGAAACCCTAAACACCCATACTCTAGATCCTGGTAATTACTAACCTGTTTTCCATCTTTATTGATTTGTCTCTTATGGGCATTTCATATAAATGGAATTATAAAGTATGTGACTTTGGTGCCTGACATTTTTTGAGGTTCAATCATGTTATAACCTATATCAATAGTCCATTCTTTTAGGACTGAATAATATTCTACTATATAGATATGGCACATTCTGTTTCTGCCTTCATCAGTTAATGTATATCTTTTTCTAACTTTTTGCCATTATGAATATGATCCATGACGATTTGGATGCAAGGTTTTGTCTGGGCAATTGTTTTCACTTCCCTTGATTACTGATGTAGATGGAGAACTGAAGGTTCATATGGTAATTCCATGCCTAAATTTATGAGGATCCATCAAAATGTTTGACATAGTGACCACACCATTTTACATTTCCAGCAGTAATTCATGAAGGTTCCAATCTCTTCACATCATTGCCAACACTTGTTATTTTATATTTTGTTGAATGTAGGCATACAACTAGATGTAAATTTTCATTTTTTCTAATAACAGTTCATTTTGAAGATCTTTTCATGTACATGTTGGCTATTTCTGTAATTTTTTCATAAATGTTTATTTAAATTCTTTGCCATTTTGAAAATTTTTTTTATTTTTTTAAGAATAATTTACATATTCTGGATACCAGACTCTTATCAGATATATAATTTGCAAGCATTTTTCTCTTATTCTGTGAGTTTTCCCCTCTTTCATGATAGTATCTATTGATGCGTGATAGTCTGATTTTGATGGTGTGATTTATCTGTTTTTTTTTCCAGCTTTTAATATCATATGTAGGCTGGCACCGTGGCTCAACAGGCTAATCCTCTGCCTAGCGGCGCTGGCACACCAGGTTCTAGTCCCGGTTAGGGCGCCGGATTCTGTCCCGGTTGCCCCTCTTCCAGGCCAGCTCTCTGCTATGGCCCAGGAGTGCAGTGGAGGATGGCCCAAGTGCTTGGGCCCTGCACCCGCATGGGAGACTAGGAGAAGCACCTGGCTCCTGGCTTTGGAGCAGCACAGTGTGCTGGCCACAGCGCGCCGGCTGTGGCGACCATTGGAGGGTGAACCAACGGCAAAAGGAAGACCTTTCTCTCTGTCTCTCTCTCTCACTGTCCACTCTACCTGTCAAAAAAAAAATCATATTTAAGAAACTTTTTCTAAATCCAAGTTCAGAAAAATTTTCACTCACGTTTTAAAAAATTTATTGACATTTGACTTGATTTTGACTTGATTTATATTGTTTAAGGTAGGTATCCAAATGCAATCTTTTGCATATGGACTTACAGCTGTTCTAGCATTGTTTATTGAAAAAACTATCTCTTCCCCTTGAATGATCTTGTCACCCTCATCAAAAATCAACCAACTATGGAAATATGTCTATGGATTCTCAATTATATTCCCTTAATCTATGAATCTATCCTTAGTCTAGTGCAGTTCTGTTTTGTTTATGGTAACTTTGGTATAAATTTTGAAATCAGGAAGTTGAGTCCTTCAGTGTTATTCTTCCTTTCCAAAATGGATTGACTATGGCAATTCAGTATAAATTGTTGAATCAGCTTGTTCATTATATAAAATAACTGGTGGAAATCTGATAGGGAATAAATTGAAACCCTAGATCAATGTGAGGATCATTGATATATTAATAATATGAAGCCTTTCAATCCTGAGCACAAACTATCTTTCCACTTATTTAGGTCTTCCTAATGTCTTCCAAAAATATTCGTTTGCTTTCCATGTACCTGTCCTGAACTTAGCTTTTTTTGGTAAATCTTTTCTTTAATTTTTATTTATTTATTACTTATTGACAAACACTGATTGTAATATTTCAATAAATGTATAAATTTTAATGATCAAATTAGGATAATTGGCATTCAGCGCTTCATATATTCAAGGTTTCTTTGTAGTGTGAGCAATCAGAAGTCTTTCTTCTAGCTATTTAGAAAACTACAGTATGCTGTTTTAACTATTATTACCCTACTGTGCAATAGACACCAACAACATTGTTTTTACAATAAGGTAAGAAGGTACTTTTTAATTCAATAAAAGTAGACCTTTCTGAGGTTTAATTTTTTTTTAATTTATTTGACAGGTAGAGTTATAGACAGTGAGAGAGAGAGAGAGAGAGACAGAGAGAAAGGTCTTCCTTCCATTGGATCACTCCCCAAATGGCCACTATGGCGGCGCTGCACCGATCTGAAGCCAGGAGCCAGGTGCTTCCTCCTGGTCTCTCATGTGGGTGCAGGGGCCCAAGCACCTGGGCCATCCTCCACTGCCCTCCTGGGTCACAGCAAAGAGCTGGACTGGAAGAGAAGCAACCAGGATTAGAACCTGGCACCCATATAGGATGCTGGCACCGCAGGAGGAAGATTAACCAAGTGAGCCATGGTGCCAGCCCCTCTGAGGTTTAATTTTTATGCAAATATTTTTTTGAAAAATTTAACTTTGAAGAACCCACATAGAAATTACTATAGCTTATGAGACATATGTAATTTCCTCCACTTAATACATTAAAACAAGGTAAATTTTTGCAAACAAGTTTTACTATTAACTCTCATAATTCAACTCTTTGAGGACAGAGGTCCTACAAGGGAAGTTAGTGCACAGTGACTCCTATCCTTAATTTAACAATTAACAGTCTTATATTGGATTAACAGTGATCACCTGAGGCTTTTGCCGTACACTGCCTAGGCTGTGGAAGACTTTTGAATCCACTGAACCCTTCCGTATTTAGACAAGGTGATGAGCAATGTGGAACTTCTCTCTTCTCTTCAGAAAAAAGTACATCCTTCTTTGATGACCACTTCTATCTGTTGGGGTCTCACCAGCAGAAGCCCTTCATATAGGACAGTTTTTACCACTGTGTTTTGGCTTAATAGATAGACAGATGGTGGGGGGGGGGAAGGAAGATATAACAGAGCAAGCATGTATTGCTTTATCTTTTTGAAGAGTTATTTATTTATTTGAAAGACAGATTTAGAGAGAGAGAGAGGGAGAAAGATCTTCAATCCACTGGTTCACTCCCCAAATGGCCTCAATAGCCAGGACTGAGCCAGGATGAAGCCAGGAGCCAGGAGCTTCTTTCTGGTGTCCCACATGGGTGCAGGAGCCCAAATACTTGGACCATCTTCCACTGCTTTCCCAGGAGCATTAGCGGGGAGCTGGATTGGAAGCAGAGCAGCTGGCACTTGAACCTGCGCCCATTTGGGATGCTGTATCTGTAGGCAACGTCTTTTACTCACTATATCACAATGTTGGCCCCAGTTTCCTTGTTTAAATGTATTCCTAAATATTTTTGATAATATTATAAAGTAAATAAATTCCTTAATTGTATTTTCAGATTCACTATTGGTAGCATATTGAACTATAAATGATTTTTGTTGATATTTTATTTAGTAACTTTGCTAAATTCATTTATCAGCTGTAATGTTCATGTGCCTATTTTTAGGGACATTCTACATATCATGTGACATTTGTTAATATAGATAGTTCCCTATTTCCCTTGACAGTTGGATGAACTTTATTTATTTTTTGATCTAATTGTCCTTGCTAGAACTTTCTCTATAATGGTGAATACTAGCTGTGAAAATGGACATCTTTGATTAGTATTGATCTTAAGTGGATAGCTTTTAGTATTTCATGATTAAAAATTATGTTTATTTTGGGTTTTTAACTCTTTTACAAACAATGCTTATTTATTTGAAATGCAAGATGACAGAGAAAGAAGAGATAACTTGAACAAATAGTCCAAAATGAGATGTCGGAGTGTGACAAGCAGCAGCTTAACCCACTGTGCCACAACTCTGGCTCCAGCTTTACAATTTTAGTAAATGCCCTTTACCAAGCTGAGAAGGTCCTATTCTACTCATAGTGTTTTTCGAATGTTTTTATCATAATATGATCATGAATTTTGTCAAATGCATTTTTTTCCATCAGATGACATGACCTTGTTTTTCCTCTTTGCCCCTAATGTTATGGATTGTATTGATTACTTTTTATATGACGAATTTAGGATAAACCCCTCAGATAAATTCTAGGGATAAACCCTTTCCTTTGTCTAACTTTGAGTTTCTTTGACCTCAGAATCAGCCCTTAAGGCATTTGGATGTGCCTGAAAAGCCCATGAGAGCAATCCAGGCATGGAAAGCAAAGACATGGTGGCAAAAAATATCCTACATGAAGGTTCTCTGTGAGTGAAAGCCTAGTGGAAAGAAGGGGGCATCAAAGAAGGATGTAATTTTCTCTGAAGGTAGGAGAGACTTCCTTTGCTTATGGCCTTTTCTAAATACTGACAGAGTTTGTGGTCACAAAAGGTTTCCATAGCCTAGGCAGCTCATGGCAAGAGCCTCCAATGATCACTGATGTCATAAATAAAAGTGTTAATTGTTAAATTAACACCAGCAGTCACTGTGTACTTACTACCCATGTAGGACCTCTGTTCTTAATGAGTTGTACTATGAGAATTAATTGCAAAACTTGTTTTCAAAAGGTACTTTTCACATTGTGTGTGTGTGTGCAAACTGTTGAAATCTTTACTTAGTATAGAGTTGGTCTTCTGTATATAAAGTTAATTAAAAATGAATCTTAAAGAAGAATGGGATGGGAGAGGGAGTAGGAGGTGGGATGGGAGTGGAGGTGGGAGGGTGGGTATGGGGGGATAAAACCATTATATTCCTAAAGTTGTACCTATGAAATTTGCATTCATTAAATAAAAGCTTAAAAAAACTTTGAGTTTCATTTGCTCTTTTTCTTCTATTTCCTTTACATGGAAATTTAGATTATTAACTTGGGAACTTTATATTTCTAATGTAGGCATTTAGAGGTATAATTTTCCTTCTAAAAACTGCTTTAATTTATTCTCTAAATTTTGCTGCTATTTTTTGTTATATATTTCTTCTTCATATCAAGGTATTCCCTAATATCTCTTGCATTTTTCTTTTTCACCCATAGGTATTCAAGATTATGTTATTTAATTGGAAAGTTTCCATACTTACTTGGTTATCAATTTCCAATTTCATTCCTGTGATCAGATCAGAAAAAAATTATTATACCTTATTTCAATCTTCCATAATTGAGAATTGCCTTGTATTTCAACATATGTTCTGTCCTGCAGAATATTCCCTGGGTAACTGAGAAGAATGTATATAGTCTATAGTTGGAAGGAATTTTCTACATATGTCTGTTAAGTCTAGCTGGTTTATTGTGTCACCAGATCACTAATTTCTTCCATAGCTGCCTAGCTTTTGTATCCATTCTTAAAGTAAGGATATTAAATTTACCACAATTTTTGTTTACTGTTCATTTTTCTCTTCAATTCTGTCAGTTTTTTGAATTTGGAGCTCTTTTTTTAGGGGCTTGCTATATACTGATGATTTGTGTGTCTCCCTCAAATTGTTATCTTGATTTCCTAACCTACCCAGTGTGATGGTTTAGGAGGTAAGACCTTCAAGAGGTGACTAAGTCATGAGGGTGGATTCCTCATGAATAGGAAGAATGTTCATATTAACATTTAGTAACTGTATTTCTTAAATCATTTTGGTTTCTCTATTCTTTCCTTGCTGTCATTTTTCAGTTTTATCCCCAGTGATATTTTTCCTGTATATATTTTTATTTATTTTATTACTAACTTCACAAGGATTATAATTAATATCTTACTTTTTTTAACACTATACAACTAATAACAACTTAACGCCAGTGTTGTATAAAATATCTGCTTCTCTACATCGATAGATTTAAAGTCTTCTTGGGCCTTTCTGAGCATGCATCCAGCCAAAGAATCCACATGACCTTCTAGACTCCCAGAATATATCAGATCCTTGAATATTCATTTTTCCCTAAGTTCCTCATTCTCCAGCCATTATTTTTAAGGCATTTGGTAAATCTATTTCCTGCTCCAAGTGTTCTTTATTACCTCAGGCAGCAGAAATGAATACATTTGTCCTTAATTATTTTCAATAAATGCCCCACCTCAGCACTGGGAGACTTAAAAGTTAGGGCAGAAAGCAATCTCTATGAGTCGCAAACATCACAGCCCTTTAAGAATAAGGTTTCCTCTGGTACTGGCATCTGTATTGGTCATGGGCTGTTATTCAAGTCCCCCTTGAGTTGTAAGAGGAAGGATAGCCAGAGTCAGTGAAAATGTCACCAAGCTGCCTTGCTAGGAGTCAGCATTTTTTCTGTCTCTTCTTTGAACAAATCTACACCTGGTTGTTGCGTGCTTTGAATTAATTTCAAGAGTTCCAAAACAACTGTGACAGTTGTTGCCTGTTTATTCACTGCTTTTGTGGAGAAAAGGACTCTGAATTCTCTATTTTGCCATTTTTGCTGTTGTGACTCAATTTGGTGATTTTTGAGAAGTGAGTAATAATGTATTCCCTTCACCACAATCCTGACAAACAACATTTTACAACCCCCAAAACATCTCTGGTTCTCTTGTGCAATATATCACTTTTCTCATCCTCAGGCCTCTGGGAGCCATTGATCAAACTGTATTGTAACACTTCTTCACTTTACAGATTTTGATATAAATAGATGAGTATGTAGATTTTGTGTCAGACATTTATTTCAAAATCAAATATTCGAAATTTAACAAGTAAATTAATCTTGAGTGTTGACCGATTAAAAATAGTGTGAGTTCCCTCCAGAAGTTTTAAAAGTGGTGAAAAAGAGTCACTATCAATATTTCATTCCAGCTCATTCTAAAATAATCTCAATACTCTCATAAAATATAGAGTCACTAGAAGAGCATAAATGGTAACTATTAAAGAATTTGAAGAAAGAGAAAACATCAGAGTTTGGAAAATAGTGCCCAGGAGAATTATGTAAAGGTCATAGAATATGAATAAATATTAATGCACTTATGCAAAATTGGAAAAAATGTGCTGTTACAACTGAAATATTATTCAAATACAAGCATTGTAATTAAGGTTTTTCTTTTCCCATGGCAGTGGTAGAGCAGTGCAAGTTTATTGTCAGCCTTTAGCCAGTTCATAATTCAAATGTAAGTCTTGTTGCAACCATGCTAAAAGACTAAATGAATAGTTAATCCCTCAAATGCACGGCATTCGATTTGCTAAACATTCATGTGCCTGCCCAGTATGTTCAAGAGTGCTTGCTGTAGAATTAATTATATTTTAATTCTTAGAATCTAACTGAAGTCATTGTTGGTTCATCTCCTCTCAGCAAAACTAGACATTTTTGGATGATCTAGAAATAGCTGGCATCTTAGCATCTGCATTTGATTCAAACTGTTCTTTCTCATCTTCAGAAATCCATCACATGGTCCTAATTCACCAAAATAGTTATTTTTACAAAAGATTTATTTTATTTATTTGAAAGACAAAGTTACAGAGAGAGGTAGAGACAGAGAGAGAGAGAGAGGTCTTTCATCCTCTGGTTTACTCCCCAGATAACCTCAATGGCTGGAACTGTGTTGATCCGAAGCCAGGAGCTAACAGCTTTTTCCGGGTCTTCCACGTGGGTGCAGGGGCCCAAGGACTTGGGCCATCTTACACTGCATTCCCAGGCCATTAAGAGAGCTGGATCAGAAGAAGAGCAGCCGGGACTAGAACCAGCGACCATTTGGGATGCCAGCACTTCAAGTCAAGGCTTTAACTTGCTGAGAAACAGCGCCATCCCTGGCCAAAATAGTTTTCTTGGGGGGGACTATTCTGCATTTGAGACCTGGGATCAATGTGGACCCAAGATAGCTACTCAATTTAGTAGCAACCACATTAATATTCGCTTGCTTCAAACTACAGCATTATGTCAATATTAGCAACTTGATTCAGGTCCACATGTCATGCAAGGGGTGATCGTCTCAGCTTTTGTCTTCCAAAGAGTCACCTAAAATGAGATTGGATTCAGAAGTCAGATCCTAATGTTAATGTTTTCTCTAACTTGCTTTGCATTTTAATTCTCATAAGTAGCAAAAATACATATTAAAAGAAATGAATTTGGGTTATAAAGAAAAATAAGAAAATCAACCTATAAACTCATAGTCTTTTTCAGTGAAATAACATAATCTTATAAGAGTGATATAATTAACCTTGATTTTCTTTACTGATTAACAAAGTCAAGAATAAATCAGAATTTTAGAAAGATCATTAGCTGATTGGATTAAATAATTTCTGGAATATTTGAAGATAAATAAACAGAATAATCATAAAATCATACTATGAAGAGCTTCTTAAAGGTTGTAAGTTTGGAAGTAAAATGCCAAAGCCAAATTAGGCCATAGATTAAAGAACATTAAGAAGTATGCATTAAAATTCATATCAAAATATCTTCATATGTAAAAAGTGAACCATAAAATATAATAAGGGATACTTATACAACTGATTTATTCAACAATAAAAAAGGACACAGTAATAGGCCAGAGCAAATGAGTTAAAAATTTGACAGCAATAGTAAATGAGGTTCATTTTCCTTACACTTACTCTAGGTATGAAAATCCTCACCTCTTCAGGGTAGAAATAATGTTTAGCTGTCTTTATAAACACAGAAGTACATAGTTACTATTAATTATTACTATTATTATTATGGTAATTTGAAAATGGGAAAATTACTATGATGAGAATATCTTGGACTGAAAACATAAGAAAATATGTTTTAGAGATGTTCACATAGCATACTGATTCTAAGGCAAGCATTCAAGAACTTCGAATGACTGTAGCCTCTGATAAGAAACTTCATTGTGCCGGCGCCGTGGCTCAACAGGCTAATCCTCCGCCTTGCGGCGCCGGCACACCGGGTTCTAGTCCCGGTCGGGGCACCGATCCTGTCCCGGTTGCCCCTCTTCCAGGCCAGCTCTCTGCTGTGGCCAGGGAGTGCAGTGGAGGATAGCCCAAGTGTTTGGGCTCTGCACCCCATGGGAGACCAGGATAAGCACCTGGCTCCTGCCATCGGAACAGCGCGGTGCGCTGGCCGCAGTGCGCTACCGCGGCGGCCATTGGAGGGTGAACCAACGGCAAAAGGAAGACCTTTCTCTCTGTCTCTCTCTCTCACTGTCCACTCTGCCTGTCAAAAAAAAAAAAAAAAAAAGAAACTTCATTGTCACACTGTGGTGTCTACTGTCCTGATTATTAGAGTTTTTTTGACTGAATATGTTTTTATTTTGAATTGAGTATGTTTTCCTCAGTTCTTTTCCTGTTTAACTTTTGTTCATTCTTCAAGCCTTAGTTCATTTTCACCTTTTCTGGGAAATCATTCTTTATTCTTCAGGTTCAGTGAATTACCTTTCTTCCATACTCTTATATCTGTTTTTGTCTCTCTTCTCAAGACCTTATAAATGCTTTAAGAAAAGTAATGGCATACTGTTCTTTTTATTTTTATTTTTATTTTTATTTTTTGTATATCTTCTAGTCCTTGGACCATAAGAAAACACTTATTGAAAGAATTAAAAAGTTATGTTTAAAAAAAATTATAACATTATTCTTATATTCTTGATAACATATGAGTAGTATTGCCTCCTATAAAATGCCATTCTTCATTCATGAATGGGACCTGTGATATTATTTTGAGGTTTGTATCACTTTGAGAAATGTCCTGAATTTCCAATTCATAAGTTGTTAGGTAGAGTGGAGTATATTTAGTATTATTATCTTTTCATGGATAACACCAGAAAATGACAGAATATGAAGCAGAAATGAACTTCTGATTTTCAAATAAGGATACTGAAATTTTGAAACATAAATCAGAATAAGGACTCCAAAAACAATTAAAATTGAGTAATATTTTGAAAGCATGAAGACAGATCACACTCAAAAAGTACATTCAGTGAAATGGGTAAAACCAGGAATCTCATGAGATAAGAAAAATGACTATATGAGCTAATGGGCAACCCTGGACTTGGTTTGTTCCTGAGAAGAAATTAAGAATTACATGGATAGGCATATTCACAGGAAACCCTTTGTCAATGAGACCAAGCAGCCTAACTGATAGCAACTTTTGAGGAAGAGTAAAATAAAAGTTAAAAAAAAAAATTCCATGGTTCTCTGCTATGTGTCCTGGCATTCTCTGACAAAAATCTACTAAATATACCTGTAAGGAAGAAATTATATCCCTCAATGATTTATAGTAATGACAAAAGAATAACATTTATAGAAAGTGAATATTCACATGCTTCCACATAAACCCAAATACAAGAATGGAAAAGCAATGACAAACAAAAATTTAAAATAAAAATTGCTTGCCACATTTTCCTAGGTATTTGAAAACTTGAAAGAGAAAGTATAACCACAAAGCATGAAGAAGAAATAGACTTAAAAGCTCAGGAAATAAATGGCAGTAACCATTATATAATTAATTCATTAGCAGAGATCAAAAAGTAAAAATAAGAAAAGATAAAAAGTAATATAGAACCCACTTGCCTTCATATACATAGTCAACACCCACACTTTCAATACTTAATGGAAGGCAAGTCTTACAATTTCAGTGATGGCAACATTTGTGAAATAGGACAATGTAAATAGAACTCTTCATCATCTTTCAAAAAAAGTGATCTGTCAAGTGTTGCTATGGGACTCAGAAGGATACTTAAACAAATAGAAAGTCTCATTTTTTTAATATTCACCATCATTCACCATAATCACATTACCATATCCTACCTATGTTAATGTATAATGTTACTGTGATCATTAAAAAATGCAGGAGGCAGAGATTGTGGCTCAGCACATTAAGCTGCCACGTGGGGTTGCCTGGATCCCATACTGGAGTGCCAATTTGAGTTCCATTTCTTCTGCTTCCAACCCAGCTTCCTGGAAGACCATTCCTGGAGTCAGTAGATTATGGCTCAAGTGCCGGTGCCCCTACTACTCAATTCAAGACCTGGATAGAGTTCCTGACTCCTGGCTTGAACCTGGCCCAGCCTTGATAGTTGCAGAGTGAGCCAGGAGATGGAATATTGCGCTCTCGCTCTCTCTCTCTCTCTCTCTTTCTCTCTCCTCACTCTATCCTTCCAATTAGATGAAAATAAATAAGCATTAAAATGTATTTTTAAAAACAGATAAGCAAAAGTCTTATTTTCATACAGAAAACTTGAACAATGAAAACCAAAACATTGCAAGATCATGAGACATGACTTGTATTACTAGATCTAAAAATGTAGTATTAAATGGCATCAATTGGCCTGCACCGTGGCTCACTTGGCTAATCCTCCGCCTGTGGTGCTGGCACACCGAGTTCTAGTCCCGGCTGGGGCTCCGGATTCTGTCCCGGTTGCCCCTTTTCCAGTCCAGCTCTCTGCTGTGGCTTGAGAGTGCAGTGGAGGATGGCCCAAATGCTTGGGCCCTGCACCCGCATGGGAGACCAGGAGGAAGCACTTGGCTCCTGGCTTCAGATCGGCACAGTGCACCGGCCTTGGCGGCCATTTGAGGGGTGAACCAACAGAAAAAGGAAGACCTTTCTCTCTGTCTCTCTCTCTCTCACTGTCGAACTCTGCCTGTCCAAAAAAAAAAAAAATGGTAACAATTATAGAGTTTTGTACTGGCACAGATATATACAAATCAATGGAATAGAGTTATATGGAAATACACCAATGGGTCCATCCATTAAAAATTCTGGTATAACTAGTATTTCCAAAGAGTAGAGTAGTATTACTTAAATAATACTATGAAGGCAGAAAAACAGAAATGTTTGGTAATACAGAAAAAGAAAAAGCTAAGTCTTAACTCTACTTTTTATTTAGTAATGAATTCCACATGGATCAATGATAGAAACATAAAAAATACAAATGCAACTGTAAAATATTAAAACAAAATAGAATTTCCTTTTTTAATTCCAGGAAATCTGTGACTTTTGTAAGTGTGGAATAAATCCCTGAACTCACTAAAGCAAATAATTGATTTGGTAAATTACATATAAATTATTCCTTCATAATTCAAAGTAAATAACTCAAAAGACAAACGCCAATCTGTGAAAGAATTACAATTTGCATAATATTAAAGGGTAGCCTTTTTACCTGGAAATTGTTCTAAAAATTCTGCAAGTAAAAGTCTGACAACATAAATGGAAAAAATGAAAAGGATGCACACACTTGCATTGGAAGATGGCCCAAGTACTTGGGAACCCCATCATCCATGTGGGAGACCTTGGTGGATGTTCAAGCTCCTAGCTTCAGCCTGTCCCAGCCCTGACTAGTGTGGGCACTCCAGGAGTGAACCAATGAATCAAGGTATAGAAGACCTCTCTCTCTCTCCTCTCTTTTTCTCTCCTCTCTCTCACACACACATTTCTCCCTCCTTCCCCCTTCCCCATCTCTCTCTGTTAACACTGCCGTTAAAAAAAGAAAAAAATAAATTTAAAAAAAGGGGGAAATGCTTAGCTTAGCCTAAGCAAAAATTCAGACTAAAACTATAATGAAATACCGTTTTCACTTGTGAGTGTGGCAAAGATCCAGGGGTAAATTGGCACAATCCGTAGGCTGTACTCTGTTGACAAGGGAATGAGGGAAACACACATTGCTGGTGGGAATTAAAGTTAACATAACCCCTGGTTATGTCCTGATAATGGACAATCTGGCAATAAATATTAAAAATAGAGATGTTTTTAAACTCAGGATCCCATACTTAAAAATTGATCTAACTGAAAAATTTGTAGATTTGTAACTTGACATGAAGGAAATCATTTGTGGCAAATGATTTGCTATAAATTTATTGTATAATTGAAGATTGGTCAAATAAATTTGTTACACTCACACATGGGAAAATATCAAGGCTTCTAAAAAGAATGAAGCAGTGCTTTATAAATTGATATAAAAGAACTGCAAAATCAAGTGAAAAAAATCCCAAAATATTATTTGTATTTGGTAAGCTGAAATTTATGTTTAAAAAGTGGACAAAATGCTATATTTACTCATATGCATTTAATAATCTAAAACTTAGAGCAAGGGTTGCTTCTAAAGAGAAAGACTTGAAGATTCATTTGGTGGCACAAAATAACTTCCTTTAACAGAATATTTTTATTGTGAATTTTGCATCATGCAAATGTTATGTTTATTTACTTGTGGCGTCACAAATTGGAAGACAGCATACACTGGAAGGTTGGAGTCAGATCACCGTATGCAATCTGGACTCTGTAACTCTGGCTGGGTGAGCTCTGGCAAAGTGTTTAACTCCATGACTTAATTTCATTATCATTAAAATGTGATTAACAATATTACCTACTCCATAGGGTATTATGAGGACTAAAATACTGTATACAAGAAATTAGAAAAATGTTTTATTAACTTTATTGGTAGAATAAAACAAAACCACACATACACAGACTTATCATTCAAGATTGAGTGTTCTCAGAGTTCTGGGACAGTTCAGAAAAAGAAGTCATAGCGAAATTGTATTCAAAACAAAGTTGTGTGTCCAGGAGACCAGTCACGAAACTTCTGAGACAGGGAAGTCAGATTTGCCAATTTTGTCCTGCAGTTGCTTTTCCTAAGAGAATTAGAGATGCACACTCTCTTTCTAACAAAAATACACATCCCAATTCCAAAATTGGAATATTCTATTACATTTTGGAAGAAAGAAATTATTAGCTGAGAAGCCTATGAAAATGTCAGTTCAGTTAGCTGTGGTGGTTAGAGTGCTCAAGTCAAGTAGAATTGCAAAGGATACACCATGAACAGGGTTACAGGAAGGGGACTCAGATTTTGGACTTATAGAGGCCACAGGGGAAAATCCTAGTCATAGAAGTCTCTGACAGTCTCTGTTGTCAGCAATTTCTCCACTGATCAAGTCACATCCTTGTTCCAGCTTTTGCTGAGGTTCTGTGTGGAGAAAAAGTGAGTCTCTCCAACCACCTAGATGTGTCTTATTGTGATCCTTGATTATGATTTGTTTCCCTTTTTGTGTCTTCTCTGAAGAGAGTATAAAATCAGATGCTAGTGAGGGTAGAAAGTTCTCTAGATACAATTTCCCATCAATCAGATTAATACATTACCCAACTGGTTGTAGTAAGGTCGTGTTGAGAAATTCAATAAAAGTTTAGATGCCATCTCGATATTACAGGGATACCTATCAGGATGAAAAATACTTAGTACCTACAATGATCTTCTACTTAATGATTGTATTATTCAGATCAGAAGCTGGTCTTCAGCCATAGGTAAGAATTCTAGAAAATAATAATGAAAAAGCAACAGCAAAAACTCTTCTGAATCCTTCAAACGTAAATAGGTCCAAGGGAGATTTGTTAGATAATTGTTGTGAGCCAGACAATCCACCAAAGGATCTTCTTACCCCACACTCCTTAACAGAAAACAGAATGCAGAAAACTGGATATAAATTCAGTTAGGCGGTCTTTCTTGGAGTTGATGCTTAGGCTGCTCGTAAAATTTTTTTTCACTGACTTTTCCAGCTATTCATTGAGGGGATGGACTCTCCAATACTTTTTTTTTTTAATATTCTACCTTCCATATTCCAATCCTTCACATATTTTATACTCTGAAGGGCAGTGAGTGTTTTTTCTTTGCTTGTTTTTCTTCTAGTTCTTAGACCTCTCTTTTCACCACTTCTTAATAATTATTATTTTGGCTTTTTATAAAAGAAAAAAATGTTGGCAATAGCCTCTTTGAATTCCTTATCCAAAGTCAAAGTTGCCAATCACCTTTTGCCACAAATAATTTCCTTTTGTAAACATAGGCAGAGACAAATAGACACCTGTGACTGTGAGGAAACAGAATAGTTCCTAACAATGAAAAGAGCCAATCATATTTTCCCAGTGTACAATAACAAGAAAGCCAGTTTTTAAAATATATTTATTCATTTGTTCATTTAAAAGGCAGAGTTACAGAGAGGTAGAGTTAGACAGACTGATAGAAAGATGCCTTCCATCTTTTGGTTTACTCCCCAAATGGCTGCCAGGGCTGCACCAGATTGAAATCAGGAGCCACAAACACCATTTGGCTCTCTAATGTGTATGGCAGGGGCCCAATCATTTGGGTTGTCTGTTGCGGCTTTTCTTGGTGCATTAGCAGGGAACTGGATTGGAAGTGGAGCAGCTGGTACTTGAACTAGCATTTTTATATGTGATGCTGGTGTTGCAAATGGTGGCTGAATTCACTGTGCCACAATATCAGCTATGAGAGAATAATTTTTCACCTTTTACTTTCTAAATATCTACATAGGTTAGCTCACCCCCCCTTAAAGTGCAGTCTGGTTAGAGATCCAGCAAATATCTGAAGCATAAATTAAAACTCTTCAGTTTTTAATCAGCGGTGGTTTGTGTGTATGTTTAAATTTTGGGGGGGTGATCTTACAGATCTGTAAAGGGTTCTACAGGATTATCATAGAAATTGCTGTTTGCAGCTTTCTTAATCTGGAAAGAAGTGGTAATGAATCAGGATGTACCCCCGTCACTATCAATTTTTCTCAAGCTGGCCTGTGCCTGTTTATCCTTTCGCCATATGTGATGACACGCAGTTCAGTCTATGTGAAAATGTCCCATCCAACAGTAGGAAAAGCTTAATAATTTATTTGCAGTCCATCTTCCTCTAGACAAGTGCATGCCATGTATTTGCTGAGCTGTGTAACTGGTTTTTAGAGCAGGCACATAGTCAGCTGCAAATGGTTCTTCTTGACATCATTCCATTTTTCATGGTATTGATATTTAGCCCTTGAATGCCTGTTCTGCATTTTCAAAACAAAACAGAAGTGAGAAATCAATTGTGTGATGTCTGGAAGAAATGTCATGACCTTGATTATACCTGTCTCTTTTGAAGGGGAAATTATAGATGTGAAATTCATCAAGATTAGATCCAACACATAACACGTCTAATTTAGAAGGGCACTTTCTGTTCTGTAAATGAGTTCTTAGAGTCATCAAGCCTAAATTGAGAGGAGACCCTTCAGTCAATCTGTGTTATTTGGTCAAAACTCTTTGCTTCCAAGCTAGGATAATACTGGGGGATTCTAATATCGGGTGAAGGGATGATGCATTAATTAAAGAATCTAAATTAATCTTACCTTGAAGAAAAGTTAAGAAAAATTGTTGAAGCCTTAGAGGTTTCTTATTATCCTGATTTTTCCCCAATTTTATTCCAATTGAAAACATCTTGACACTGACAAATATGATGATGTTTTGTTCTAGAATGAGGGACAACATAAACAAATGAGCACTTATCCATTGAATATTAATTTGGAAACTTCCCAGATAACCTTATGTTAAACAGTCTGCCTTCCCAAATCAATAAACTACAAAATTCTAAGAACATACAATGTCTGACTGTGGGAAATTCAATAGAGTTTCCAGAAAATAAAACCAGCAAAAAATTGAATGAATGTTCGGATTAGTATTACCCTGGTTTTATTCAAACTCATGGCTAGTGCTTATTTTCACTCTGAGGAATTATCTGGAAGAATAAAATTGCATCTTTACTCCTACCTATTTTCTGCAGAGATTTCACACATTGACTCAATTTAATCTCATGCCATAGTGAGAATCATGAAGTTTCTCATCTTTCCATAATAGCTAGAGTTCTGAAAACAACTGGGCTGATGTTGTCTACAATGAAACTCAATTTGTATACTTTTAAAGTCAGTTTTAGGAAATCACAGAATTACATTTTCATATATGGAATTGTCTTAAATGGATCATCTTGAAGTGCTATTTTCATGTCCTTTAGAGAAAGAAATTCCTCAGAGGCTGGCACTGTGGCGTCAGTGGGCTAAGCCGTTTCCTGTAGAACTGGCGTCCCATATGGGTGCAGGTTCAATTCCTGGATGCCCCTCTTCCAATCCAGTTCTCTGCTTTGACCTGAGAAAGCAGTAAAAGATGGCACAAGTCCGTAGGTCTCTGTATCCATGTAGGAGACCCTGAAGAAGTTTCTGGCTCCTAGCTTCAGATTGCCCCAGCTCTAGCTATTGTGGCCATTTGGAGAGTCAAACAGTGGATGGAAGACATTTGTCTCTCCCTCTCTCCAGCTGTAACTACAACTCAAATAAATAAATATTAAAAAAAAAAAAAAAGAAATTCCTCAGGTAAGGCTTGACTCATGGCTCCTGCCATAAGACACGTAACTGATGCCAGTATTCCAACATGAGTGAGTCCTTGTAATATTTGGCCCCATATATTTATATTCTGTACAACATTTGGTTCTTTTTGGTTAATATGATAAAAGAAAATAAGACAGTTTTAACATTCTGGGAAAAAAAAAAAGCCCTTCTAGTTCCAGTGAATACTGCCTGTTCGAACAGCTGAAATCCTGTTCAAAAACAGATTTCTCTTTCTTGTCTGGATCATTTGATGGAAGACCTGCAGAGCCCATTTAGAGCATGTAAAGCTATCCTACACATTTTGGACTGTACCTGGTGAGGTGTGTGGGAAGGAACTATTGTAATTCAACTGAGAGCAACAGATGTTATATGTTATAAGAGTGTAGACAAAGGGGCTGGCACGTGGCATGGCAGGTGAAGCCACTGCTTGTAATGCCAACATCCCATATCAGAGTGCTTGTTTCAGATCCTGTTCTGCTACTTATCCAACTGTCTACTCAAATACCTGGGAAAGCAACATAGATGGAGTTCCTGGCTCCTCGACTCAGCCTGGCCCAACACCAGCCATTGTGGCCATTTGGAGAGTGACCTAGCAGATGGAAGATCTCTGTCTTTCCCTCTTTCTGTGACTCTGCCTTTCAAATAAATAAAATAAACTTTTTTAAAAAGGGAAACCGTGTGTGCAAGAAGCGTGCATATTACTAAAGCACACATTCATCTGATAAAAACTATTAGTCAAGACCTCAATGACCTTAAGGAGTAGTGTGGATGGTACAGCAAATGCTACAAATCGGATGTGAGAACAGGAAAGTACACAAGAAAATCAGAATGAAAAGTTCCGAGAGAGAAGACAAATACAAAATATTGTGGAAATACAAGTAGACCGTTTTAGTTTGGAAAATAAAAAATTATACTTACATAATCTCCCCTCTCCCAAAAGGAAGTGTCAGCACTGTTCAGGGCCTGAGCTTTAATCCTGTCTACATCTGACGCAGTGGTCTGCCACTTCCAGGCATCCTGGGATGCTGTTACTCCTGGTACACAGCAGAATGAGCTTCCTGTTTAGCTCCTTTAGCCCCCATCAAGGTCCCCCTGAGGTGACAAGCAGACATTGCATACACAGTGGGTTTACATCCCAGGTGAGGAATCCAGAGCTAACAAACCCAAGTCTTTCATCAGGCAAACTTTCCCAATCTTTCCACAGGGGAACATGTGCTTATTGCACTGGACAGCAAACCAATCTGCCCTCTGCTTCACGGAGGCATATTATCCAAGAATAGATCAATATAGAAACTTCTGCTTCTTAATAATGTGAAGTCTTCTAGCTTTGTTACTACCATCTTCTCTCAGTTACCTTAACATCTTGCTTAGTTCCTGCATTGTCTCCCATGTAGGCAAATAATCAGCAAAAATGCATAAAATAAAACCATTAATCTTAGAAAGTCTTCATTCTTTCTGCTTTCACTGACATTTTAGCTAAACTTACTTCTTCCAGTTTCTTTGTACAACCTCTTGTTTCCCAGACACTATGGAAATATACAGTGGATTTTTCATTTCAAAGTAGTTAAGTCTCACAAGCTTTCTAACAGCATATTCAGTAGTACTTCACCTGTATTATTGTAAGAAGTTTCTTTCAGATAATATGTTAATGGTAGAAAAAAAGTGTATTTGTTTTTAAATACTCACTGATATATCTGTGTTACATAGAAATGAGAAAAGTCATCCTTTCCTTGAATTGTGCATTTTAACAGTGGTATAATTGAATCAATTCAAACTTAAAGAAATTTAATTACTGCATAGTGATGACATCTTAATATAGTCTACTTGAAGCACACAGAATGGATAGATGGATCAACAAATGTTTCACATCCTTATTTTGTGGCACACTCGGTTAGCAATAAGAGTATTGTGAACCAGGTCAATGATTAGACTCAATAGGTACATCAATAAAAAGTATTTAGTAACTTCTCCCTGTTGAGTGATGCTCTCTGTGGCTACATACTGTCTGTGGTGGTTAGAAGGGTAGACATCTACTTCACACAAGTGCATTATAGCAATCAGCAGAAAAAAAAAATCACAAAGAAATTAGTCTTCAATCTAGCTTTGAAAGAATCACTACATGATTATCAGTCAGGAAAACATGATAAGAAAAGTTTCCTTTAAAAAAATGTGTGGGATGTAGGCCGGCGCCGCGGCTCACTAGGCTAATCCTCCACCTTGCGGCGCCGGCACACCAGGTTCTAGTCCCGGTCGGGGTGCCGGTTCTGTCCCGGCTGCCCCTCTTCCAGGCCAGCTCTCTGTTGTGGCCAGGGAGTGCAGTGGAGGATGGCCCAAGTCCTTGGGCCCTGCACCCGCATGGGAGACCAGGAGAAGCATCTGGCTCCTGCCATCGGATCAACGCGGTGCGCCGGCCGCAGCACTCCTACCGCGGCGGCCATTGGAGGGTGAACCAACGGCAAAAGGAAGACCTTTCTCTCTGTCTCTCTCTCTCTCTCTCTCACTGTCCACTCTGCCTGTCAAAAAAAAAAAATTAAAAAAAAAATGTGTGGGATGTATACATCATTGATTTCTTGACTAGGAGGAAAAAACTTGATATCTTAGATCCATTAGGTCTGGAATTTCTTTCATCACTATTACTGATTCAGTTTGCTTTCAGTTTTAGCATTGTGCTGAAAATTCTGGGGTTAATTATTAGATCATTCTTATTTACATCAAAGATCTTTTGTTATCTCTAGGGTTTTAGAATGAAAGACACTCATTTAGGAAAATAAGTAACATGGATTAAAATTAATAAAATAATTTTTACACATCTCTTTTATGTATTGTATTAATTTAAAAATGTGTTCTTTGGGTGAATAAATATATTGAAATCTAAAATACTGGGCAGTGCGAGCTGCTCAGTTCCTTGACTTTGCTTCAAGAAGAAATTTAGGAGCAAGAAGACAATAATGACTAGTAGAGCAGCAAGCATTTTCTTGAGAAAGAACAGATATATACTCCACAGTGGGTCCTACAAAAGGAGAGTGCCCTATCTCTGATCTGAATTTAACATTATATGGATTGTTTCGTAAAAGGAGAGGTACATTTTAGTGAGGGACTATAGTGTTCATAGTTCTTCTGGGAAATAGGTAGAAATTTTACAGAATCCAGATAGCCCTCTTTTTAACTATTTATGTGTTCCAAAGTGTTCTGTCATGGCATCTGGTGGGTGTGTCACTTAGCAGGCTAATGTATTAAAATGAGCGTATAATGAGCTATTGGTCATATTTGGTCTCCTAAACTGGAATGAGCCTGGTTTATCTTCAGATAAACTGGTATGAATCTGTTTATCATCAGAAAAAGAGGACTTGAATCCATATCTTGTGGCTATAGAGATAATAGGAACTCAGATATTTGCCTCCTCAGATAATTCTATCCCTTAATTTTAAGTGGTTGATGAGGGGTGACAATCTGTCTTCTGTTAACTTCTTCAATGTCGTGTATGGACTTGTCTCCACAGCCTACCCAGGGCATGGAATTCTCTGGATACCCCATCTAGGGGGCCCCAGCAGTGGAGCAGTTGAATTAGGACTTGAGTCCAGCCCAGTTGCCAGCAGTTGAAATCCTTGAATGACCATCAACTTGAAGTGGAATTGTCCCATTCTATAGTAGACATACTTAACAAGTAGACTGAACTGACATGGGTCAAAAAACAACAAGATTATAGCCGTTAGCAATCTTGAGAGGTAGAAACCAAATGGTTTGGAAGGGCTTCTTTTACTGCAGGCTAGATGAAGTTAGCTGCTGGTGCTCCATGTCCAAAGGAATCTAAAGTTATTTACCTTGGTCATAAATCTTCTTAATATTTGATTCCATTGTGCCTAAATTGTTAATGTAAATACAGCAGGTTTTGCTTGTTACAGCACATATTCCACATTGTTTAGCTATTAAATTGTGAAAGGCAAGGCTATTGTCAAGAACCAATCCTTTCAGGGAGCCAAAAATGTCTGTAGGTGATCAAGAGCATCATCTGTGATTTATACCAGATTCTCCATGGTCAGAGCGTGGTTTTGATAGTTGCTTTGTGGTAAGCGAAGTCTCCAAAGGAGCAGCTAATACAATGGCTGCCCCTATGCCTCCCAAGATCAGTCCAATGGCCCATTTCTTTCTAGTTATACTTGATATTTCATAGACAGAGATGCCTGTTTGTAGCCAAACTTCCTGTTGAGCATTCACCCATGTGTAATCAGTTGTCAATTCATTGGCCAGGAAATCCTACAAAAGGGTGGGAATAATGTGAGCCACTAAGATCAGACTGGTAGTGTCTGCAGATGATGTGGTATTCAGTTACTGCACAGAGGCTTAAGGGCAAGGAAAAGTTTTCAAGTCTCAATTTTGACTTTCACAGGTAAAAATTATTAAATCTTCGATGCAGAGAGAGTGTCTCCCATTCTATAGACTTCTGGTAATTCCTGCCATCAGTTGGGCCTAAGTAGGTCTTCATAAACCAGATATCAGTGGGAAAATCAAGGGGTAAATTCACATTAACAAATATCACATGATTATCTCCTTTGGCCTACAGTGAACTAATGAGTGTAGTTTGAGGAGAATTGAGAAGGATTTGGCTTAAGTGTGATTATTTAAGAAAACTGTTTCAACAAATATATCTTGTGGGCTTATTGTGAGTCTGGGATATTAGTGGTAAATCTTGCAATTAGTCAAATTTTCCTCTGTAGTTATGATTAATCACACTGTTGGTATTTCATTCTTTTCTGCAGGAGGTAATGAGAACCTCCAGAATAGTGATAATATTGTTATGGTACCCATAGCAAAAGATTTTATGTCTTAATTTTAAAATTTTTAAGGGTCTCAGTTGGAGCACAGGTTAAGGCAAACATTAGGAAAATAATTATAGCAATAAGAAAAATGAAGACCTAATATTGAAGCCCAATTGTGCCAAGGTTGAAGATGAAACTGAGTTGACTCAGAGAGTATGTTGCTCCCATATTCTTGCAATTCTTGTCGTACCTAGCTTAGGTTGATAATATGGCTGTCTGGCTAGTGTCTGAATCACACAGCAAGTCAGTAGTCAGTAAAGGTCTTCCAAGCAGCATTCAGAAAGGGCTGAGTTTAAGAGTGTTTCTGTGAGCTGTTCTTATTCTCAAGTAGGCAATAGATAATAAACTAAACTTGTTAACAGAAGTTTGTTGGCATAATTGTTCTAGAGTCAACTGTAAGTTCTGATCTGCATTTTCTACTTTTTTCTGAAAATCTGGCCTCCAGAAAATATGTAGCTTACAAATAGTTGCTAAGGCTTAGATATTTGTTCAATTAACAGTGAAGGAAAGGCCATTGTCCTACTGGAGGATTCATGGGAACTCAAGGCATGGGTTAATATTTCTTAATAATAACTTTGGCCCCTTCTGTTGCCTTTTTTGTTCAAGTTTACAAGGTTTCTACCTGTGCAGTGATGCTACCTATGACTATCAAGAGGTACTTAAAACCTCCAGCAGGGGGCATTTGAATTTACTTGTCAATCTTCCCCTGGTTAGGTACCCAGATGTTGTATGGGTTGGCTGAGAGGGGAAAAAATTGGGTGATGATATGGCTTGTTTGGAAGCATAGTTCCCAAGCCTTTAGTATCTCTTTCACAACCATGGTAAGTCCCTGTCCTCCAATCAGTTAGGTCGCTAGTGTAACCATGGGATCTTTTCTTAAGTACTTACACTAAATAAGTACTTAATAGCTTTCTATTGCTCTGTCTAGGAAAGAAAGGTCTTGTAATTCTGTTTTAACCATACCCTAGCATAGCCTTGCTTTGATCCAAAATCCAGGAATCCAGATTTGCAGTCCCTTTTCATTTGCCTGTGACTGCTGAGGGGTATTGGGAACATTTTTAAAGATTTATTTATGTATTTGAAAGGCAGAGTAACAGAGCAAGAGAGAAGGAGAGACAGAGAGGGAATGGGGGGGAGGAGAAAGAAAGAGAGAATGGCCGAGGCTAGGCCAGACAAAAGCCAAGGGTCTGGATGCCATCTTTTTTTTTTTTAATTTATTTATTTATTTTATTTTTTTTTATTTTTGACAGGCAGAGTGGACAGTGAGAGAGAGAGAGAGACAGAGAGAAAGGTCTTCCTTTGCCGTTGGTTCACCCTCTAATGGCCGCCACGGTAGCGCGCTGCGGCCGGCGCACCGCGCTGATCCGATGGCAGGAGCCAGGTGCTTCTCCTGGTCTCCCATGGGGTGCAGAGCCCAAACACTTGGGCCATCCTCCACTGCACTCCCTGGCCACAGCAGAGAGCTGGCCTGGAAGAGGGGCAACCTGGACAGGATCGGTGCCCCGACCGGGACTAGAACCTGGTGTGCCGGCGCCGCAAGGCGGAGGATTAGCCTGTTGAGCCACGGCGCCAGCCCTGGATGCCATCTTGATCTCCCACATGGGTATCAAGGGCCCAACCACTTGGGCCAACTTCTCAGGAGCATTAATAGGAAGTTGGATCAGAATTGGAGTAGCTAAGATCCAAAGTGGAGCTCATATAGGAAGCAGACATCATAGGTGGTAGCTTAACCTACTGTGCCACAACACCAGACCCAAGTATTGGGGACTTGAAGCTAAGTATCCCAAGGCATGGATCAAAGTTGTCTGAGTCTCTAAAACCATTAAAGGGCCATCTTTGTAACTCTGTCAGCTAAGTTATTTCCTTTAATGATCTGAGTATCCACCTTTTGATATCTCTGACAGTGAATTAACATAATGTCCATGGGCATAAATAGTTCTTACAGCAATTTCAATACCTCCTCATGGTATTTAATTGGGAAACTACACTAAGGAAGCCTCTTTCCTGGCTACATGGATATTTAAGATTAAAAAGCAGATTTGGAGTCTGTATCTATATTTAGTGTCAAACCCTTCTTTAGTAGCAGGGCATAAATGAAAGCACTAAGCTTAGCCTTAGGTAGAGATATTGGGTTGCAGGGCTTTTGCCTCTATAAATTTCTGTAGGCTAACCTCTGCTCATCCCATTCTAGTTCCTTCATATGTGTAACTGTCGCATCAGTAAAGCATTCAGCATCAAGATTAAGTAGTGTCTCAGCTGAAGTATGTGTATTCCATAGTTTCTACACAACAGGGAATTAAATCTCTATCATTTGACTCCCTAATATTTTAAGAATTTATATCCTAGTTTTTTTTAAAGAATTATTTATTTATTTATTTGAAGGTCAGAGTTACACAGATAGAGGAGAGGCAGAGAGAGAGAGAGAGAGAGAGAGAGAGAGAGAGATCTTCCTTCTGCTGGTTCACTCCCCAGATGGCCACAACAGCTGGAGCTGAACCAATCCGAAGCCAGGAGCCAGGAGCTTCTTCCTGGTCTTCCATGCGGGTGCAGGGGCCATTTTCTACCGCTTTCCCAGGCCATAGCAGAGAGCTGGATTGGAAGTGCAGCAGCTGAGACCCGAACTGGCACCCATATGGGATGCCGGCACTGCAGGCGGTGGCTTTACCAGCTACACCACAGCGCCAGCCCCAAGAGTTTATATCCTGTTAATAATGGATGACCTTTAGCCTCAAGAGCCCCCGTTATTGATCAGGAGTAAGTACTTCAAGAGGATGACCTAGAGGTAACTTAGATGACCCTTCAACTGCTATGGCTATAGCTTCTACAGCCCTGAGGCTCCCTGGACATCCTACTGCCACAGGGTCCTGTTTTTAGAGAAGTAATGACACCCAGTGCTTTTTTCCCCTTGCCTCCATGTACAGAGTGAATGAATTTTTAAGTGGAGAGACCTATGGCATGGGGCTGTTTCTAGATTTTCCTTAAGTTCCTGGAATTGTCTGATGCATTTCCCAGTCCATTCTAGGGGTTTCTGATTTGGTACATTAAAGGCCTCATATAAGAGCTTTGCTATGAGCCCAAATTTAGGAATGCAGGTTCAACAAAATCTTGCCATTCATAGTATTGTCCTGAGTTGTCTTTTAGTATGGAGTGTTAGACTAAAGATAATTGCCTACTTGCAGTCAATTGTCAAGGCCTGAAAGACTTTATCCCTTGGGTAGAAATTTGACCTTTAGCAGGGGAAATTCTATGTCCCCATTCTCCCAGGAAATTTAAAAACCTTTATAGATAAGGGCTACTGATAAGGAGGTCATCTATATATTGCAAGAGGGTTCCCTCCTCCAAATGTAACTGCCTTAATGTTTTAGCCAGGACATTTCCAAACAAATATCTCATAATCCTTGAGAGAAGAGTGATCCCTTTGACCCTTAGACCTATCAGAGTCATCAATTGTGAACAGAAACTGATCACTTTAACTAGTGAGATGGCATTGGTACATGCCACCTTGATGGGATTGAATTGGAATCCCCTGGCATGCTTCTAACTCTTCCTTTTGGGGCAAGTCCAATTGAGCATGTGCCAAACTGTACATCTCCTCATTCTCTTATTCCCACTCTTATATTTAACAGAGATCATTTTTCAGTTAAACACCTAAGAATAATTGTGTGTTAATTAAAGAGTTCAACCAATAGTATTAAGTATGACAAAAATAAAATACTAAAAGTTATAAGGTATTAAGTTGTTCATCAATAGTCAGAACAAGGGCTGATCAAGTCACTGTTTCTCATAGTGTCCATTTCACTTCAACAGGTTTCCTTTTTGGTGCTCGGTTAGTTGTCACCGATCAGGGAAAACAAATGATATTTGTCTCTCTGGGACTGGCTTAATTCACTCAGCATGATGTTTCCCAGATTCCTCCATCTTGTTGCAAATGACTGGGTTTCATTGATTTGACTGCTGTGTAGTATTCTATAGAGTACATATCTCATAATTTCTTTATCCACTGATTCTGTTTTTAAGGCTCTCAAGTGTATTTGTCATTTGTTCTATTGAATTCTTCATTACATTTTGATTTCTATTCACTATCACAAGTTCATGTTCTACTAGATTCTTCATTTCATTTTGATTCCTCCTTAAGATTTCATTTTCATGAGAGAGATTTTCTATCCCGTCCAGTAAGGATTTCTGTAGTTTAAGAATTTGTTTTTGAGAACGTCTAAATGTTCTTATCAAAATTTTTTTGAAATCCATATCTTTCATTTCTTCTATCTCATCATCTTGATAATATTGAATTGGAGAGTCATGTTCATTTGGGGGCGTCATAATGTCTTCCTTGTTCTTGTTTTCTTGGTTTCTTCATTTGTTGTTTGGCATTGTGGAGATTTTCTTTGGTTTCTTCTTTTTTATTTTTTTTTCTCACTGTGGTGGCTTTTCTCCTTATACTATGACTCTAGATTAAGTGGACTGTCTGCTTTTGGTGGATCTTTAGAGGCTTTTGATGGGTGTGGCCAGAGAGCTCTGTTCAGTCCTTCAGGGTTAAGGGTGTGCCAAAGGTGACACACCCAGGTTTGGCGTGGTACATCTTCTCTCTCTCTCTCTCCTTTTTTTTTTTTTTTTTTTTTTATCCAGAAGGGAAGTAATTCTGCACAGCTGAGCTATTCTCCTTGAAGGCAGTCAGTGTCTGAGCAGTGGCCCCTCCCTTTCCAGTGCTGGTGGGTAGACTCAGTGGCTGGGGTCCCGAGCCATGGGTGCCCGTGCCCTCTACGTAGGTCCACCATGTCACACTAGTTCCAGAAGAGCTTCCTCTGCAGTTTTTTCCCTAACTCTTCCCTGAAACTACAGTATCTCCACTTTTATTAAACTATCTTTTCCCGGACTGTCAGTGCACTCCCTCCCTATTCTGCCATCTTGGAAGACTCCCCAAGTTTCCACCTCTTATTCACAATTAAATATGGTGTCTACAGTAAAATGACTGTAGAAAGTACCTCAAAATGCCAGCTGTGATTGTTTTGTGACATAGAAGTGTTTTTCTGTTGTTTCTACTATTATTCATTCTCTAATTTTTCTAAAATTGGAAATGTTATTATATAAACACAAGATGAACTTTATGAAAAATCAACTCAGATTTAATTCTTTATCTCTTTTTACTTCAAATTCCTTATCAATGTAATTGTTTATTTGCTGCTTTGATTTTGTGCTATTTCTTTCATTATTTTTTCATTTCCTTCTCAGAATTTTTTCTGGATCCAAACTCCTGTCATTGTTCTGTTGTTTTCACTGCCTCCTTAACACCACTAGCCATTGTCACCCCGTGTTTCTTTGTTTCCCAGGCTTGATGATGGCTCAGCCAGTTTGCACCCATAATCAACTTACTATCTCTTTTCCCTGACCCTTCAACCTCCCCTGCTTGCAAAGATATAATGTTAAATTAATCGCAAACAAATAGCTCATTGATGATGTGATTTATCATTTTCTAATGCGCCCTCACAAAGATGTTGTGCAGCCATAGAAATCCTGTTAGTCTTGCAGTCCCTGTGGGAATCCCTTCTTCTCATTTACCCTAGAAGACAAAAGCCAGCTTGTTTCACATTTATGGTATTGCAAAATTAATATAAATTTTTGTCTTCATCCTCTTTTTTTCTATTTTGCATTTTAATTTGTGAGTTTTATTTTTCTTCTTCTTGCATTCTGTTGTCTGACCCATCACCCCATCTTACTATTTTCTGAAAACTTAGAACTTGGCATAAACAACTGGGCACAGAACCAGAGAAAACTCTCTGCTAGGAAGCAAACTAGCACTCTGTTCAGACTGTGGCCTAATTCCCATATTTATACCTTTGGTTCAGTGACCACGCCTTTCTGTGCCTTGACCCTTGAGCATTTTCAAATGGGAACAATCATGTTCTTACCAGTTTCTCTGAGTAGCAAGTCAATGACAGTGTGTAAAAATGTTCTGTAACCCAAAAAAACTTTCCACCCCTTTTCTTTTGCCCCTTGATCCATACACACACACACACACACTCATACATCGACCAACACTTTATACTTTCTTCACCTTTATATTTTACCTATAATTCCTCTCACCTGAGGTGGGCATTTGGAGTAGTTAAAGAGGTGGTTGGGATGCCTAAATCACACATCTAACTGCCTGATTTGCCTGAGTTAGAGAATGTGTACCCTCTTTTTTTAAAAAAAAAATATGTATTTATATTTTAGACCTTACAAAGACAAGGAGACAGACAGACAGAGAAAAGAGAGGGTGGGGGAAGAGAGAAAGAGATATCTTCCATCCACTGGTTCATTCCCCAGATGGCAGTAAGAGTTGGGCCAGGCCAAAGCCAGGAGCCAGGAGTTTCATTCGGATTTCCCCTCTTGGTGGCAGGGACCCAAGAACTTGGGCCATCTTCCGCTTCTTTACCCAGACCATTAGCAGGATTGGAAGTGGGGCAGCTTGGACACAAATCCATGCCCATATGGGACACCCTCATTGCAGACTTTAGCTTTACCTGCTAGGTGACATCACCAGAACCCTGATTCCATACTTGATTCCAGCTTCCTGCTAATTTGTACTTTGGAATGCAGCATGTTTCGGCTCAAGAACTTGGGTTACTCATGTGGGAGTGCTGGATTGAATTTCTAGCTCCTAGGTCCCAGATTCACTCTGAGCTGTTGTTGGCATTTTAGTACTGAAGCAGAATATGGGAGCTCTCTCTGTCTTCCTGATAAATTAAATAAATAAATTCAAACTTAAATGTCTGAAAAAATTCTTCTTACATGATTCTTTACTTATCTTGGCCTTTCACTAAGCTGTGGGCTCCTTGAAAACATAATTTTGTCTCCAATCTCTATATTTATCAAGTGTCTGATGCAATGCAGTCACTCTCTTACCATTGGACGAATGAATAAATAAATACTAAGTAAATTATTTACAGTCAAAGATTACTTAATCCTATCTTTGAAAACATGCATTGAGTTGAAATACTGAAAAATTAATTAATTAATCAGTCCTCTTAGGTATGACATAACTTAAGTGGCAGCCCCCATAGTCAACATGAAGAGCATCATTATGCACATAGGCTTCTTGCTCTGAAACGGTATTCCACTGGTATCCAGGGAGGAAAGGTCACGGATTTTTTGAATGTCATTGAAAATAGTACACAAGAGGAGAAAAAAAAATCAGGTTCACATTAAGCAATTAATATGAAATATATGTGATTCCAAAAGAGAGTAATTTGACGAGAAAACTGTAGACCTGTAAAAAGGAAGCTGAAATAATTACTGTTCACTTCCAGACAGTTCCTCGAATTGGATTCACATTGAGCTAAGGCTATCTGAATTAGAGGCAGCTGTATAATCCGAATGCTGTGCAGCATACAGAATCAGATTGAGTGCTTGAGTGTCTGCACCCCAGGAAATTGATTTGACGACTATGTCAATTACTTCTGGCACCCAGCTTTCTGTGGGTTGCATTACAACTGCTCTTTTGGTCAGCTGTGACTACTTCCCCATCCACGCCTATTGTTTTAGATTTATTTACTGCACCGACAATCATAAATTATGGACTTTTTTCTATACCATCTGGAAACTCTGGTGTCATGGTTTGGGTCACTTTTGATTACTTGCTCTTATTCTCAGCTCCTGCCCAGGCTGATGTATCTTGAATTATGAAAGACTTCTGCCACAAGCTGACCTATTTGTGAACAAACCTTTCAGCATCTACATATGTTTATTTTATCCAAAACATAACAATAAAAGAAAGTGTGTTTTTTTCTGATCCTCTAGGGGATCTGTGGTAATGAATTTTTTAAAAGCTCACAATTTTCGTAACACTTTGCTTGTGAACCTATGGTACATTTCCATCATCATCACAAGGTGATTGATCAGTCTCTCTTTTGTGGTGCTGGGAATGTAATTTTCTCAGTATCCTCAATCTCGTTCCTCAGTCTCAATTCCTACCCAGAATATTCCACTAGAAGCCTAACATTAGGATGAAGGATTCTTTCTTTTCCGTCTTCAAATAGTCCTTAAATATTGAGGCAAACACTCACTTGTTTTCTCTTTGGTCTAGTGTTCACTATTATAACAACTGATGTTAATTGCTATAATACTTTCCTGACAAACTCACCAGAAAACCTCTTAGCATTGTTCTTTTTCCAATCAAATGATGCTGATGCCTACCTGGATGGACACCGTCAGCAGATTACTTTCATTTTACACAGATGGTTCACTGGCAGCTCAGATCAAGTCTGAAACTATGTTAACAAGCAGTTCCTATCCAGAGAAGCAATTTGAATATTGGAATTTTGTTGAATTTCCCAGTCCACAGCTGCTTGCATCTGACATCTGCTTTCATTTTTTGGGGGGCAGCCAGTGACTTTTTCTTCTCTCTGGCAATCTCAAGGTTGAGTTTGCAGTTATGTGTTCATATCTATTTAGTTCTTATCAAGAATTCCTCTCTAAATTGTATAATAAAATCTACATTACATTGAGTATTGTACAATCTGGGCTCTTCTCTAATGCTCTACTTTTAACATCAAATATCTTCTTAATGAAGATTAGGACAGTTTCTATTTTCATGCAAACTTTTTCCCAAACAAAAAACTGCATTAACTCTCATTGGTAGGAGTCACTATCAGATTGAAGGGAGACAATTAAAGCAGGGTTTTTAGAATGAATTTTCTCTAAAAAAAATCACTCATGAATCTTCAATGGATAGATAGATAATACACGATTTTCTCATCACTGAAGCAGCCCCTTAAAGAAGCTGAAGATATTGGGTGGTTTGTTTTCTTCCAAAATAAAACTTCAATGAATATGATCTGATTAACTTTGCATTTTGATATACTCAAATCACCATTACATATATTTAATAGTAGCAGCTATTAGCATAATCCCTTGTCAATTTATATCCGGTCGTCTTCTGTTATGTTATATATGCAATGACTCAACAAGATATGACATGAACAAGGCAATATGATATAGATATTTGGAAAAACTTGTGTTCTGTGTGTTGCTTCATCATCACCCTTTTAAAATGCAGAATACCCTAACTAATGTCAGGCAGTAAATCTGAGGTTTAAAGAAATAGACATTTCAGAAATTTCCCATTTTAAAATGATTTCTAATCTTTCTAGAAGGTCTAAAGAAGCATAAAATGTTAGTTGTTAACATATTTTCCTATTTCCATATTTTCTAAGTAACAGGCCTTAAAAGGAAGCAAAGGAAATCATAAGAGAACTGTGATTTGTTATCTAAATGAAGGTTATGGAGCATACCATTTTCTCTTTGTTGCTAAAATAATGAATATTAGTCCAGCTGTGCTTTTGCTTAGAAAAATAAAATAAAGGATGCTGTTGAGAAGGTGTGATATTACTTTAGACATGTGCTTGCCATGTTCTCATCTTCCTTTTCCTCCCTGCCTATTATACAGCCTATTTACATTGTAGGATGATGAGAACTTTAACTGACTGGTGTTGTTTTGGTCAGAAATTTCCAGAAAGAGAAAATTCCCTGATCGTTTTTCACATGCACTTACAGTTCTTTCATTGGGATTTTCGGAGCAAGATAATCAGAATCTCTACATCTAAGAATTCCATACATAACAGGTTTTTTAAATATGTCAGAGTGAAAAGGAGAAAATGCAATACAAGGCTTGTGTTGAAGTGCTTTCATTAATAAGATTTCATTTTAGATTTTCACAATCAGACAAATGTGAAAAGCCAAGAAAACGGACTGATAATGTGGAATTCTAAATATTAAGTTAGTGTGTTCAAGCCAGAGACTAAGCAGTGATTTCTATTTCATGAATAGTGATGGCTGATGTTGAGCAGAAAACAATGCCATGTAAACAAAAAAATTATTCTGTGAAATGGTGAAGACTCTGAAAGCAAAACTTTTTGCTAATCTTGCTTTGTATTAAACTTACCAGACCAACGGACTAAAGCCGAAACAAAATAAATAAGAACTCTGTTAGCTAGTGATCCTTAAAGGAGCCACAGTGAATGAAAAAGTAAAGTCAGTGAGTCAGAGAAATATCAAAGATATGCACCTTATAATGCTGTTTAACCTTTTATTAAGATTGCTATTGTATGGCGATGCATAAAACAGTAGATATTGGGCTCATTACATCAATACTATCTTGGCACTTTCTGAGGTCACACCAGTCATCTTTTATTCATGTTGTCACTAGGAATGGAAGTTATGCTAATAGAGCTAGGTCAGACTCACCAAGGCATAAGGAGGGGTTGAACATAAATCCCCAGCAGCAGGCTCATCAACAATCACAACTGCACCAAACACTGGCAGAAGGGCCCACTTCTAAATCTTTGTGCTCTGTCCCTCAGATGACCAAATGGCAGTGAAATCCCTTGTGGCCTATCCATTCATCCTTCCATTCATTCACTCATTCATGTCCATTAACAAAACACAAATGGCAAAGGAGAAATAAGATTTCTCATGTCAGCCTTCTTCATTGTAAAGTATGTCTATACCATTTACAGAATTTTCCAAACCATACTGCGCTGGATTTGTGTTCAGAAAAGTATGAGAAATATAAAACATACCCCTATAGTTAAAAAAAAAAATTAAAGATCTACTCATCATGAAATTTACCATTAATTTCTTCTTGCCTCAGTTCTTTTCTTCAGTTCCACAATTTCTAGTATCTCAGCTAAATATAACTTGAATTATTTCATCTATGGTCCTTTCTTCATTACCTTGTGTTGTGACAAATGACTGAGATATCATTCAAAAAGAGACATATCAATAAGTTTTATGGGGGAATTGTTATTTTCATTCAGGATACTGTGTTATATTTAAAAGAACAAAATATCTATAATGAATAAATATTTCAAAGGATTTTTACATAAATTATATGTTTTAAGTGATTTAAGGAAATGAAATAATTCTTCTCAAAAATAAAAGATTGTTATAAGTGATTGATTTTTCAAATATATGCAAACCATAATTTTATATGTGCCCTTTCCACTGAAAGATTATTAAACTTGTAAAAATAGTCCAATCTCTATTTTCAATTTCCAAAATAAGGATTTAATAATTTAGTTTTAAAAGATACTTTAAACAGAATAATTAGTCCTATAAAGTATTCTGCAGACATTTATGTATGAGTAGCATGAGATATAAATTAATGTTAGACTTGCTGATAGACTTCAATATACATATTGTTCTTATCATTTATAATGAATCTAAATAAAATGTCAATAGGTATGCAATGTACAGAGAAACAAATACTGATAATGACAAAACCAAGCTTGTCAACAACAGTGTTAAAACCAATGTGCTTAATTAAAAAAGTGAAGTCAATTAAAATCAAAATAACAGTGCAGCATGCACAAATGCTAGAATAATCATTAGGCCTTGCTGAATAATGGAAGAGTATAGAATTTTTTTTAATGGAACAGCAGGGGTGATACATTACACAAAGCAACAATCTACAACAATATGACAATCGAATTACTTCAGCCCCATTAGGCAGGTGCAGAGGAATAATTAACATGATTTTTTTCCAATGAAAAAGAAGAAGAATTAAAACTTTTTTTGCGTAATAATGCTAAAGTTTACACTTCAACCCACCCTGCACTAAAAATAATAACTTATTAAAGCACAAATCCATGATTTTTAAAAATTAGAGTTTAATAGACAAGGCAGATTTCTGCTTATTCCCTATATAAATGAACAATATATTAAAAGATATATAAAGAGCTCTTGTGGTATGGTGCTAACTTATTAAATGTACTTTGCCTGGATGCATTGCTTTTCGTTTTTAGGGCTTAAAAAACAAAATAATAAAGAATTTGCAATAGTTTCTGACTGTCTAATCTAATTCAGATATAAAAGACATCCCATAAAGCCTCAGGCAATATTTGTTATCTTATTTCCAGCTCAAATTCAAAACAAATTGTGACCTCCAGTTTAGAGCAAAGAGAATCTGCTCACTAAAACACCAATAGGAATGAAAGTAACTTCACCAAGTGTCAAGGGGTTTAAGCTCTTTTTGCTACTTTTTCCTAAAAAAAAAAAAAAATTGTTTTAAAACAGTAGTGCTAAAAATCTTACTCTTTCATTTACTTCCAGCCATTTAATTTATACTGAGATAAATGGCTATGCACTCGAAGGACTGAGATTTTTCATTTCTTTCTTACTATCAAGGAATTTAAAAGTGAACTCTATTTTCTGATGATGCCTTCAATTTTGATAGTTGTGAGTCAGTTAATAATACATAGAAGTTTTCATAGGATGGGTAACTTGATTTGACATTGATAATTGTCCACCCTCATGAAAAGTCTTCTTCCTATAGGCTTGCAGCTGTTTAGTAGTAGGGTCTCAGTAATCCTTCTAAGGAAGTTCAAACCGTTCCTCACCTTGTAAAAAGGACAGCAAACTGTTCAGGACTCAGAGGATAGAAAGGTCCTCCTGGAGATCATGAATTGAAGGAATCAAACAGAACCGCTCATCTTTCCAATGCAAAACTGTGTCAGCAAGAGGTAGACACGCCACAAAAAGAAAGGAAGACATGACTAACTTCATGAAATGAAAATTTTTGTTTTGTGGTAGCCACTACTTTCTTTTTTTATTTTATTTTTTTATTTATTTTATTTATTTATTTTTTGACAGGCAGAGTGGACAGGGAGAGAGAAAGACAGAGAGAAAAGTCTTCCTTTTGCCGTTGGTTCACCCTCCAATGGACGCCGCAGCCGGCGCGTTGCTGCCGGCACACCGCGATGATCCGATGGCAGGAGCCAGGTGCTTCTCCTGGTCTCCCATGCGGGTGCAGGGCCCAAGCACTTGGGCCATCCTCCACTGCACTCCCTGGCCACAGCAGAGAGCTGGACTGGAAGAGGGGCAACCGGGACAGAATCCGACGCCCCAACCGGGACTAGAACCCCGGGGTGCCAGCACCACTAGGCAGAGGATTAGCCTGTTGAGCCACGGCGTCGGCCTGGTAGCCGTTACTTTCCAATTCTAAAGCAATCTTTTTGTATTCCCCCACCCAAGGCCATGATAAGTAGAATTATTGAAGTAAAAAAGAGAAAATATATATTTTTTATTTTAGTTTGGCCCTTTCTTAATAGAAGAAACAAAGAATCTCATAGGGAATTTTTAATTCCCAGTTACCATCAATTCTCAATTATCCAAAACCTGAGGCTTGAATTGTTATATTATCAAGGGAGTTTATACATAAGGAAGTTTTAGCCTTAATGTGAGAAATGCAATCAAATATTTTCCCATGAGCTTTGGAACTGAAAATACAGAGCATGGAATTTCTACAAAAGCTTTTAGTCAAAATATTTTTTCTTCATTTCCTGGCACACAACTAAGAAAAATGTTGGAATAATGACTTTTAGGTTGCATGAAAAAGTGGTCAACATTTACAATTTATGAGAGGGACATATCATAGTAGAATTAGGATATTTTAGAGAAATATTTTGTTTACTGATAACAAGTTGACCAAAATGCAGTCTATCATAGTAACAAATAATAATTTTTAAAAGGTTTATTTATTTTACTTGAAAGCCAGAGTTCAAAGTTACAGAGAGAGAGATCTATCTGCTGATTTATCCCCCAAATGGTAGAAATGGCCAGAGCTAGGCCAGATCAAAGCCAGGAGCCAAGAGCTTCTTCCAGGCCTCCCACATGGGTGCAATGGCCCTAACACTTGGGCTATTTTCTGCTGTTTTCCCAGGCACATTAGCAGGGAGCTGGATCAGAAGTGGAGCAGCCAGGACTCAGACCAGGACTCATTTGGGATGCTGGTATCACAGGTGATAACTTAACTCACTACACCACAGATCAGCCCCAATAAATAAAATTTTAAGATGGAAAATATTATTACTCAAATTTAATTCTACCCTTTAAAATATATGTGCAAAAGCAGACACAACCACAGATGAATGTTTATAAGAACTCAAATCAGTAGAGATTTCAGTGCAAACCAGGTCTAAGTAGAACTATATCTCCTGGTAGTTCATGGTTTGGTGTGGTGGGGTGGGGAGAGACACAAAGATCTAATTCCATCAGATCATAAGTTGGAATGTGTGAGAACTATTGGAATAAAGATTAACAAGAAATGGCCACACTGTGGCTTTGGCTGTCAGCATGGTGACAGATTGAGGCACTGGAATTCTAATCTATTTGTGTGTCCCTTGGAAATGTGATAATTTCTCTTTTGCTGATTCTTGATGGCTCTAAAGATAGTAACACTTATGATGGTGTATTATATTAATTTAAAAGCATTAAATGGATATTAGCATGGATTCTACTATAACCGACAAACTTATTTACAATTTTATAAAGTTCAACTTGGACCAGAAATTAACAGGTACCTCCCTAGAAATTTAGCAACCTCAAATTTCTATTACAGGGTCCACCGCTGTGGTATAGTGGGTAAAGCTGCCGCCTGCAGTGCTAGCATCCCATATAGGTGCTGGTTTGAGTCCTGGCTGATCCACTTCTGATCTAGCTCTCTACTATGGCCCGGGAAAGCATAGAAGATGGCCCAAATCCTTGGACCCCTATACCTGCATAGGAAGACCCAGGGGAAACTCCTGGCTCCTAGCTTCCAATTGGTGCAGCTCCAGCTGTTGTGGCCAACTGTGGAGTGAATCAGTGGATGGAAGACCTCTCTCTCTCTCTCCCTGCCTCTCCTTCTTTCTGTGTAACTCTGACTTTCAAATAAATAAATGAATCTTTTAAAAAAATTTCTATTACAAATCTCAATGCTCAATAAAAAAAATTAAAATACAATACCATTGCCAAAATTAACTTCTATTTTGATTCAGTGAAATCAGTCTGTCTTTTAAATACGAAAAACTCTTATTAGCACTATGATGTTTTTCATATCCTTTATTAATTTGAAAACATTTTTACTCTCTGTAAGCTATAAAGAAGAAAGTTTGAGGGGAAGAAGAATCAAGATATATTAGGTAAGTGAGAACCAACTCTAAGGGATATTTATCTGTTGAAGCTGATACACTATTTGCTCCTTCCTTTGGCAGGGAATAAACAAACAAAATAATAACAGATTCCTCATGTTTAATTTCAGCTGCAGCTCCTCTGGACAGTTCCATGCAAAGTTGGGTTCAGCATTTTAGTGTCCCACGTCAATCAGGGTATGATTATTTTCCTCCATAGTTTTCTGCAAACCAAGATATTTAATATTCACAATAGTTTTATGGAGAAGGAAAACTTATTATCCCCATTTTATAGATAAGAAAGGAAATCTAAGTCATGTGCTATAAGTTTGCAGAACAAGTGAATGATAGAGTCAGGTTTCAAACCTCATAAATGACAGAACTGGGATTTCAGTGCAACCTTAGATCCTGTCTGACAATAGATCATCTACTTTGAACAATTGTATATAATGTCTCTTTCAGATAGAGAAGTCATCTCATCTTTTCTATAGCACCTCGATTATAGAAAAATCTTTCAGATACTGGTATCCCTTATGATAAAGTCTCATAGTAACTTCTCTCCCAAAACGGGCCTTCTATACCTCTGCGGGCTTTATGATGCACGTAGTATTCTTTAATGTTGGATTAGTGTGTAAATTGTTACAGATACACAGAATTTTTTTTCTTTCTCAGGCTTTTTTTTTTTTTAGTAAATATAAATTTCCAAAGTACAGTTTATGGATTACAATGGCTTCCCCCCCCCATAACTTCCCTCCCACTCGCACCCCCCCATCTCCCGCGCCATTCCCCACTCCATTTATATCAAGATTCATTTTCAATTATCTTTATATACAGAAGAACGATTAGTATATATTAAGTAAAGATTTCATCAGTTTGCACACACACAGAAGCACAAAGTGTAAAATACTGTTTCAGTACAAGTTATAGCATTTCTTCACATTGGACAACACATTAAGGAGAGATCCCACATGAGATGTAAGTACACAGTGACTCCTGTTGTTGACTTAACAATTTGACATTCTTGTTTATGGTGTCAGTAATCTCCCTAAGCTCTAGTCATGAGTTGTCAAGGCTATGGAAGCCTTTTGAGTTCGCCGACTTCAATCTTATTCCGACAGGGTCATAGTCAAAGTGGAAGTTCTCTCCTCCCTTCAGAGAAAGGCACCTCCTTCTTTGATGGCCCCGTTCTTTCCACTGGGAACTCACTTGCTGAGATTTTTCATTTAGGTCTTATTTTTTTTTCCAGGGTGTCTTGGCTTTCCATGCCTAAAATACTCTCATGGGCTCTTCAGCCAGATCCGAATGCCTTAAGGGCTGACTCCTGACTCTGAGGCCAGAGTGCTGTTTAGGGCATCTGCCGTTCTATGAGTCTGCTGTGTATCCTGCTTCCCATGATGGATCATTCTCTCCATTTTTTATTCTATCAGTTAGTATTAGCAGACACTAGTCTTGTTTGTGTGATCCCTTTGACTCTTAGACCTATCAGAGTCTCATCAATTGTGAACAGAAATTGATCACTTTAGTGAGATGCCATTGGTACATGCCACCTTGATGAGATTGAATTGGAATCCCCTGGCACGTTTCTAACTCCACCATTTGGGGCAAGTCCGATTGAGCATGTCCCAAATTGTACATCTCCTCATTCTCTTATTCCCACTCTTATATTTAACATGGATCACTTTTCAGTTAAAATTTAAACACCTAAGAATAATTGTGTGCTAATTATAGAGTTCAACCGATAGTACTGGAACAAAAAAAAAATACTAAAAAGGATAAAGTGTTACATTGTACATCAACAGTCAGGACAAGAGCTGATCAGGTCATTGTTTCTCATAGTGTTCATTTCACTTCAACAGGTTTCCCCTTTGGTGCTCAGTTAATTGCTGCCGATCAGAGAGAACATATGATATTTGTCCCTTTGGGACTGGCTGAATTTACTCAGCATAATGTTTCCCAGATTCCTCCATCTTGTTGCAAATGACCGGGTTTCATTGTTTTTGACTGCTGTATAGTATTCTATAGAGTACATGTCCCATAATTTCTTTATCCAGTCTACTGTTGATGGGCATTTGGGTTGGTTCCAGGTCTTAGCTATTGTGAATTGAGCTGCAATAAACATTAATGTCCAGACAGCTTTTTTGTTTGCCAATTTAATTTCCGTTGGGTAAATTCCAAGGAGTGGGATGGCTGGATTGTAACACATACACAGAATTTTTATATACATACACAGAATTTTTATTGGCTTATCCTAAGGTTTGCAACAATACATTTCCATTGAGGAGTTCTGTGATTGATTGGCAATTATGGTACTTAAAGATAGACTCATAAACTGTCCTTTGTTTGTGGGAACTACCTTAAATTACATTACAAACAAGGGCTTTCAGCATCCAGAAATGTGTAGGTCTGGAGGACTAGTGATGTGATTGTGCCAAGGAATTTATTGAGAGGGAACCTGGAAAAGAATGTGTCTTAATAGGTTGTATAATGGACAGAATGCAATTACTGCATTAAAAATTAACAATGTTCCCATTGTCACAGTTAATATTATCTTTACCATTCAGATTAGTGTTCCAGACTAAAGTATAAGAATTTGTGTGCAATTCCTAGGAAAAGAGATTTTACAACTATAAGCACTGAAAGGAATGTCACATATACACACATACACTTGCTCACATCGGGCACTGGCATTCTGAGCAGAACTACTTTGGGAGCAATGTTCTGTGGCACAATACAAGGTTGGGAAGTGAGTCCTGTTCTCCCTGAAAGGGCGTGGGGAGGCACAGAATACTAAGAGCCCTGAGGCCACCATATGGCTGACACATGATAGTTCTCAGCAGGATGGCCAAGCTTCAGCAACACCTGCAGCAGGCTTCTCTACAGACGATTCTGAAGCCAGCAGTGCTCGTTCAGAGTATTTTCCGCAATGGGAAACGATTGTAGTAGCTTTGACACAACTGGATCCCAGGCTGTTGATGGTGTACATTAGTAGTAGAGACAGTGTGACAAGGTTTCCCAGAGATTCTCAGGCACAGGGCATCAATAGGCCCATTCATAGAGAGCTGGAGAGAAGAGGGTAGAAACCACAGTTGCTATTCCAAATCTGGACACAAATGTTAAACCATGGCGATAAATCATTTCCTGTCCAAGTTCTTACAGTCTCATGGAAATGTGGCAAATACCAAGAAAGCGAGTTTTCCATAAAGCAAAGTTTATACTTTCCAAGGTTTCATTGTTTGAGGTTGTCTTTCTTTTATTATATTAATGAAAATGTTTATAATTCATAAAAAGAATCAGAGATGATAGATTGCTTAACTTTTTAAAACTTTTATTTAATAAATATAAATTTCTAAAGTACAGCTTTTGGATTACAGTGGCTTAACCCCCCCATAACCTTCCTCTCACCCACAACCCTCCCATCTCCCGCTCCCTCTCCCATCCCATTCACATCAAGATTCATTTTCAATTATCCTTATATAAAGAAAATCAATTTTGTATATACTAAGTAAAGATTTCAACAGTTTGCACCCACACAGAAACACAAAATGTAAAGTAATGTTTGAGGGCCGGTGCTATGGCTCAATAGGCTAATCCTCCCCCTTGCGGCGCCGGCACACCGGGTTCTAGTCCCAGTCGGGGTGCTGGATTCTGTCCTTGTTGCCCCTCTTCCAGTCCAGCTCTCTGCTGTGGCCCAGGAAGGCAGTGGAGGATGACCCAAGTGCTTGGGCCCTGCACCTGCATGGGAGACCAGGATAAGCACCTGGCTCCTGCCATCGGATCATCGCGGTGCGCCAGCTGCAGCGGCCATAGGAGGGTGAACCAACGGCAAAGGAAGACCTTTCTCTCTGTCTCTCTCTCACTGTCCACTCTGCCTGTCAAAAAAAAAAAAAAGTAATGTTTGAGTACTAGTTATACCATTAATTCACATTGTACAACACATTAGGGATAGAGATTCTGCATGGGGAGTAAGTGCACAGTGACTCCTGTTGTTGATTTAACAATTGACACTATTGTTTATGGCATCAGTATCACCCTAGGCTCTTGTCATGAGTTGCCAAGGCTATGGAAGCCTTTTGAGTTCTCCAACTCCAATCTTAATTAGACAAGGTCATAGTCAAAGTGGAAGTTCTCTCCTCCTTTCAGAGCAAGTCACCTCCTTCTTTGATGGCCTGATCTTTCCACTGGGATCTCACTCGCAGAGATCTTCCATTTAGGTTTTAGGTTTTTTTTTTTTTTTTTGTCAGAATGTCTTGGCTTTCCATGCCTAAAATACTCTCATGGGATCTTCAGCCAGATCCACATGCCTTAAGGGCTGATTCTGAGGCCAGAGTGCTATTTAGGACATCTACCATTCTATGAGTCTGCTGTGTATCCTGCTTCCCATGATGGATCATTCTCTCCTTTTTAGTTCTATAAGATATTATTAACAGACACTAGTCTTGTTTATATGATCCCTTTGACACTTAATCCTATCATTATGATCCATTATGACCTGAAGCTGATCACTTTAACTAGTGAGATGTCATTGATACATGCCACCTTGGTGGGATTGAATTGGAATCCCCTGGCACATTTCCAACTCTACCATTAGGGTTAAGTCATATTGAGCATGTGCTGAACTGTACACCTCTTTCCTCTATTATTCCCCCTCTTATATTTAACAGGGATCACTTTTCACTTAAATTTAGACGCTTAAGAATAATTGTGTGTTAATTAAAATTTCAACCAATAGTATTAAGTAGAACAAAAAAATACTAAAAGGAATAAAGTAGTAAGTTGTTCCTCGACAGTCAGGACAAGGGCTGATCAAGTCATTGTTTCTCATTTCACTTCAACAGGTTTCCTTTTAGGTGCTCAGTTAGTTGTCACCGATCAGGGAGAACATATAATATTTGTCCCTTTGGGACTGGCTTAATTCACTCAGCGTGATGTTTTCCAGATTCCTCCATTTTGTTGCAAATGACCAGATTTCATTGTTTTTTACTGCTGTATAGTATGCTATAGAGTACATGTCCCATAATTTCTTTATCCAGTCTACTGTTGATGGGCATTTATGTTGTTTCCATGTCTTAGCTATTGTGAATTGAGCTGCAATAAACGTTAAGGTGCAGACAGCTCTTTTATTTGCCAATTTAATTTCCTTTGTGTAAATTCCAAGGAGGTGGATGGCTGGGTTGAATGGTAGGGTTATATTCAGGTTTCTGAGGAATCTCCAGACTGACTTCCATAGTGACTTTACCAGTTTGCATTCCCACCAACAGTGGGTTAGTGTCCCTTTTCCCCCACATCCTCACCAGCATCTGTTGTTGGTAGATTTCTGTATGTGAGCCATTCTAGCCGGGGTGGTTTTGATTTGCATTTCCCTGATTGCTAGTGATCCTGAACATTTTTTCATGTGCCTGTTGGCCATTTGGATTTCCTTTTTTGAAAAATGTTTATTGAGGTCCTTGACCCATCTTTTTTTTTTTTTTTTTTTAAGATTATTGTATTTCCTTACAAGAGGAACACTTCAACAACTTTTACAAGTGTCAATTAACCCTTATTCAAATTGGGAACACAAATCTAATGGGAGTTTATTTGGAAGCGAATTTAAACTATCAATACAAATGTGAAGATACTAACACAAAACATCCTCAGGAACTTTTTTTTCATTTTTGAATAGTTCACAAACATTTCCTACATAATCCAACATACAACAGAAAAATGGTACATCTTTTTCTTTCAATTTGCATACAATGGAAAAACAAGAATATATATATTTGTACAAAGTTTAACTAATAAGACACTAGCAGGTCGACAATTTAAGTCTATAAGTGAGAAATTATCTAATAAAAATAATCAGTATTCAGTATCAGTCACTTCCAGAACTGTCAGTTTCATCAATAAAACTTGCTGCCAATGAGCCTTCGGGCATATACCTATACCATTACTCAATCTGAAGTACAGCTTGCCCACTACAATTCTTCAAAACTATCACAAACCTTTGACAAGTAGGGGTAAGCATTCATAAAAACAAAAAATGCCCAGCTTATTATAAAGCATGAGTATTATGATAGAATTTCTTCCCCAGCAATGAATGGACTTTTGAACCATGAAGGAATCACCAGAATGGAATTTCCCTCGATATTTCCCTATGTCCAAGAAGAGATGCACTTATATCCAACAGAAGAGCTGAAAATCAAACTTAGTGTTTAGTTTGGGGTGGGATGGAAAATCCAGCCACCGTTTGAAAAATGACTGCCTTAAAAAAAAAATGACCACCAAAAATAGGTTCACTAAATTTATTTTAAAAATCATAAAACGTTTCTTACAAAAGAGCATTACATTCTGCACACTGCTCTGAACAGATGCCAGGGATATGTGGACTAGTTACTTTTCTTCCCTGTCCCACCCCCCCAAATGTTACAGTGACCACAAAGCAAAGTGTTCACAATAATTACATGGGGGGGGAAGTTTTTCTTTTTAACCACCAACAATGAGCAAAAAATAAAATTCACTCACTCTGCTGCTGTTTCAAAATTTCAATGTTAGTTTTTGCACGCCCTTCCCCCCCCCCCAACCCTGTTTGTAAGGAACTAAAACATTACATCTGGTGAACAGCAAAGATTTCACTACACCTCAAATGCAGAACACCTATGAAGCAGAAGAATGTTGGCTTTTTAAACAGAAGCAGATTAAAAAAAAAAAGATGCAGGACTCCTTCAGTTCTTCACTAGTCTTAGAAAAACTTTCCAGAATACTGCTTCACACTATAAAAAAGAAAAAATATCTTGCATTAGAATCCTTCAACATCTGCATACTGCTTCACACTGGTCTGCAGCAAATACTGTGCATTCTGTATCTGGTCCTGTGTTCCTGTAATGGTAATGATCCGATCTTCGGATCCTTCTAAAGGCTCATCAATTTTGATGGAAGCTCCTGAGTGGACAGTGAGAGAGAGACAGAGAGAAAGGTCTTCCTTTTGCCGTTGGTTCACCCTCCAATGGCCGCTGCGGTAGCGCGCTGTGGCCGGCGCACCACGCTGATCCGATGGCAGGAGCCAGGTGCTTCTCCTGGTCTCCCATGGGGTGCAGGGCCCAAGCACTTGGGCCATCCTCCACTGCACTCCCTGGCCACAGCAGAGAGCTGGCCTGGAAGAGGGGCAACCGGGACAGGATCGGTGCCCCGACCAGGACTAGAACCCGGTGTGCCGGCACCGCAAGGCGGAGGATTAGCCTAGTGAGCCGCGGCGCCGGCCTGAGGTCCTTGACCCATCTTTTAAGTGGGTTGTTTGTTTTGTTGTTGTGGAGTTTCTTGATCTCTTTGCAGATTGCTTAAATTTTTAATACTCTTATGTAATATTTTTTTAAATTTCCCAATTGGATTATTGTGGCTTTTTCAAGAAACATATAAAATATGATTTCAGCATTTTAATAAATACTAGATATAATTTTTTTTAAAAGACTGAATTTTAATAAACAGATGTCATGGATGAATTATATAACACTAATATTATGCTTAATACAATTTAAAATTTTTTTCACATATATATTCTGCCTTTGACTATTAAAAAGATTTATCTAAACATACTTAATCACCACTGGTGCCATGGCTTACTAGGCTAATCCTCCGCCTGTGGCGCCGACTCCCCAGGTTCTCATCCTGGTTGGGGTGCTAGATTCTGTCCTTGCTGCTCCTCTTCCAATCCAGCTCTCTGCTGTGGCCCGGGAGTGCAGTGTAGGATGGCCCTACATCCGCATGGGAGACCAGGAGAAAGCACCTGGCTTCTGGCTTCAGATTGGTGCAGTGCGCCGGCTGTAGTGGCCATTTGGGGGGTGAACCAACAGAAAAGAGAGAACTTTCTCTCTGTCTCTCTCTTTCACTAACTCTGTCAAAAAAAAAAAAAGGATACTTAATCAGAATCCTTACTACATATAAAGGTCCAATATTCAGTAAATGTTTCTGAAAAAAGTGTAATTTATCAATTTTAACATAAAATATTAATAAAAATATTAACAATGCCCCTAATAAAAATAACAGACCAATATAGTGTTTACCTTAGGAAAAAATTAGCTTTCTTGAAGGGGCTTTTAAAGAAGGAGGTACAGTTCTCTGAAAAGAGGAGAGAACTTCCACTTACTATGGCCTTGTCTAAATAAGATCGGAGTTGGTGAACTCAAGAGGCTTCCACAGCCTTGGCAGCTAATGACAAGAGGCTCGGGTGATTACTGACATAATAAATAAGAGTGTCAATTTTTAAATCAACAACAAGAGTCACTGTGCACTTGCTCCCCATGTAGGACCTCTGTCTTTAATGTATTGTACTATACGAATTAACGATAAAACCAACCTTCAAGCAGTATTTTATACTTTGTGTGTCTGTGTGCGTGTAAGCTATTGAAATTTTTACTTACTATAGAGTTGATCTTCTGTATATAAAGATAATTAAAAATGAATCTTAATGAAGAATGTTATGGGAGAGGGAGTGGGAGATGGGATGGTTTGCAGCTGGGAGGGTGGTTATGGGGGAAAGAACTGCTATAATTCAAAAGTTGTACTTTGGGGGAAATTTATACTTATTAAATAAAAGTGTTCTATTAAAAATTACCTTTAACATTACATAGTAAATATATGTTGTTAAGGATGATATTAAAAATGTACCAAGGACAAAAGTAATATATGCTGTTCTAGGATTATTTTTTCTGATGTTTAAAATATTTTCAAATAGAAAAAAATTTATACCTTCAGAAAAATATTATGTATTGAGGCATGTTAGATACAACTTTTCCATGTAGTTTTAAAGATATATTCTCCAAGAAATATTCAGAGGAAATGTGTTAAATGATGTAACAACTTTATTACTCTATTAATACATCACAATCTGTTTATATTTGAATATATTGCCATTTAAGCATCTTTTTTGAAGGGTTATTGCCTTTTCTTATTATAACAACTGATAAAATTGTATATATGGCATACTTGTGATGCTTTGAAATTTGTATAATTATAGCTAAATATGGTATATTAAGCTGCATTATCTCACAAATTTAGTTTTATGGAGAGAATTCTTAAAATTCATACTCTTAAAATTTCCAAATATACATTATATAAAGTATAGTCTGCATGTTGAACAATAGGTCTCTGTTGCCCACAAATCATGTATAACTGAAATTTTGAATACTTCGGCCATGGTCTCCCCAGTCTTCCTACCTCCTCAGTCAACCCCACTCCTAGAAAATATCATTTTGCTCCCTGCTACTTTGAGTTTAACTTCTCTAGAGTCTACACATTAATGAGATCATATGGCATATTTCTATGTCTAGTATTACTCTTTTAATTCTTCTTCCTTTGTTTTCAAAGATTTATTTATTTATTTGAAAGTCAGAGTTACAGAGAGAAAGAGAGAGAGAGGTCTTCCATCCGATGGTTCACTCCCCAACTGGCCGCAACTGCCGGAGCTGTGCCAATCGGAAGCCAGGAGCCAGGAGCTTCTTCTCGGTATCCCACGTGGGTGCAGGGGCCCAACGACTTGGGCCATCTTCTATCACTTTCCTAAGCCATAACAAAGAGCTGGATTGGAAGTGGAACAGATAGGTCTCGAACCGGCACCCATATGGGATGCTGGTTCTTCAGGCCAGGGCGTTAACCTGCTGCGCCACAGTGCCGGCCCCTCCCTTTTAATTCTTTTTAAAAATTTATTTGACAGAGAAAGAGAATCAGAAAGGGAAAAACAGATATAAAGAAGAATAAGGTAACTCCCACCTGGTGGCCCACTTCACAAATATCTGCAAAGGCCAGGGCTGGGTCAATGGAGCCAGGAAAGCAACCCAGGGCTCCCTCATGAGTGATAACAGCTGAATTATTTGAGCCAACAGAGCTGCCTCCCAGGTTCTGCATTGGCAGGAAGCTAGAGTCAGGAGCTGGAGTTGGGAATCAAACCCAGACACCCTGATGTGGGACACAGGCATTTTAAAAACTGAACTGCCTGTTTTCCTGGGGGTGGGGGGTGGGGGGAGTATTGCTTTTTAAACTTTTGTTTTCTTAAATGTATTACTTTCTTTGTCCTGAATTATCCTTGTCTACAGTTTTTATGTCACAAAATTAAACACAGCTATGATTTTATTCATTTGTCATAAGTAGGCATAATTGCATAAATTACAAATAAAAGATTTAGATATATTTATTGAATTTTAGTTCCTTCTATATTTTCTCTATGATTCAGCTTTCTTCCATAGTTGTCATCATATTTTCTTTATTAAAATAAAATAGTTTTAAATTATAAGAGACTCCAGAAGCAGGCTCTTAAAGTTTTACTTTTAGTCTATTTTTGGCTTTCCTTTCACTCTTGCAGGATGTGGAAAGGAAAGCAGGCTTTGTAGTGACGACGCTGACCAATGTACCCTTGAGGAAAAGATTCATTTTCTTCAAGACTGAAAAAGGCAGATTCTGACACTCTAACCATAGGTGTAAAATTTATAATTAACCCCCAGAAATGAGCTTTAATCTCTTATCAATGACAGTAAAGTGAACGGCACAATATTGACTATGGCATAACTGTATATACCAACACTTTCAACCATTTTAAAATTTGATATTTAAATCAAAAGGGATTTAAGCAATATGCAAGGGCTAATTACTTAGGGCAGCACAATAATGATAGAAAGTAGTGTTCACTTTTAACTTAAATCTGCAAATAGATCCCTCTCACAAAGCCAAACATTAAAAAAAAAATCTTAGTGCAATTCTGGTCTTTTAAAAAATTTATTTTTATTTATTTGAGAGGTAGAGGGACAGAGAAAGAGAGACAAATAGGCAGAGTCAGAGACAAAGACAGAAACAGAGTGCTCTGTCTATTCACCGGTTCACTCCCTAAATCCCACCAACAGCTGAGGCTGGGTCAGGTCAAACCTGGGAGCTGGAACTCAATCCTAGTTGGAGTGCCAGGGACTTAACTACTAGAGCAATCACCTGCTGCCTCCCGGAGTATATAGTATCAGGAAGCTGCAATCCGTAATTGAGCCAGACTCAAACCCAGGCACTACAATATGGCACACAAATGTTCCATGTGGTATCATTTTTAAAAAAAGATTTATTTATTTGACAGGCAGAGTTACAAAGAGGCAGAGGGAGATTGAGGGGGGCAGAGAAGGAGAGAGGGAGAGAGAGATCTTCAATCCGATGGCTCACTCCCCAGATGGCTGCAATGGTAGAGCTGTGGCAATTTGAAGCCAAGATCCAGGACCCAGAAGCTTCCTCCAGGTCTCCCACGTGGGTGCAGGGACCCAAGGACTTGGACCATCTTCTGCTGCTTTCCCAGGCTATAGCAGAGAGCTGGATCGGAAATGGAGCAGCTGGGACTCAAACCAGCGCCCATATGGGATGCCGGCACTGCAGGTGGCAGCTTTACCTGCTAAGTCACAGCACCGGTCCCCTCCATGTGGTATCTTAACCAATACACAAATCACCTGCCCTCTATGTAGAAGTCTTGGAAAATATGTATGGCAGTTGCAAAGTTTAGATGAAAATAATATCAAAAATGAGAGAGAAGGGTGGGCATAGTGGCTCAGTAGGTTAAGCTGCCACTTGGGATGCCCACATCCCATATCAGAGTGCTGGTTCCAGTCCCAGCTTCTCCCCTCCCTAACCAGTTTTCTGCTAATGTCTTGAGTACTTGAGTCTCTGCCACCCACAAAGAAGACCCAAATGGAATTCCAAGCTCCTGGCTTCAGCCTGGTCCAACCCTGATTGTAGCAGACACTTGAGTATACAAGCAGATGGAAGGAAGTCTCTCTCTCTCTCTCTCTCTCTCTCTCTCTCTCTCTCTCTCCCTGTGTGTGTGTATGTGTGTGTATACATCTCTTACTCTGCCTCTTTGCCTTTTTTTTTTTTTTTGGTGCCTCTTTGCCTTTAAGAGAGAGAGAGAGAAAGAGAGAGAGAGAGAGAGAGAGGTAGATAGATAATCTTTAAAAACAAATGAGCCAAAGATTTCAGACAATCAGGGAAAGATTGTTTTCATTAAGATAAGATTAATTTTAGTTCACATTGATAGTTCCAGATGCTATCTGGTTTTAAAAATTAAATACAGAGTTTTATCCATGATTCAAAAAAAAAAAAAAAAAACAAAACAAAAAAACCTCCTTTCCACACTGCCAATTCAGTGGGTTTCAGTAGGAAACAACCAGGTTTAGTGGGTTTCAGTAGGAAACTTAAAAATGAAAGAAATTTTTTTGTTTGGAATATACACACACACTAGATCTAACAGTGCATTAGAATGTTAATCTGCCAAGATTAAATGGAATTTCAAGATTGGCTGACTCTTCAGTCTTTGGAATACACACACCCATATACGTACACATACATAATTTTCTGTAATGTTTATTATCTCTTTCAAGGAATGTGCTATTTATTTTTTGAGTATTATAGTTTAGAATTGGGTAGGGGACATCTGGCACTTGGGCCATATAAAGTCTGTGAAATCATTTGTTTTGGCTCTTAGAAGGCAACTGCAGGTGGGACTTGAAATTTAATAAATCTATAGCAACCTAATTTTTAAGTTTATAATTTTGTATGGCCCATGAATGATGTTATAAATATCCAAATGGCCCTTGGCAGAAAAAAGTTTCCACCTCTGCTAGATAAATTAGATAAATGTTTATTACATATGGATAACCATTTACAGTAAAGAAAAATATATAAGAATGATAACCCTCTCAAGAAATGAAAACCTGGAAATAATTCAATGATGATAAATCACTTTTTACTCACTAGGTTAGAACAAATAATAAAGATGGGTGACAAAAATTGCTCATGAGGATGCATGGAAGTAATCCCATCATGCATTGCTAAGATGTGTGAATTGCTATACACTTCCCAAGAATTTAGATGATGCTTATTAAAATGTAAAATACACATGCCTAACCCAACAGAAAATTGAAAAAAAATTAAACAGCACTTCTTAAGAGAGAAATCTGAATACCAAATAAACTTGTGGAAAATTACTGGGAATGTCAAATGTGAGATCAGTTTTGAGAGTAGTTTGGAATTATCAAGTAAGGTTGAGTGGCACACACAGGTAATTCTATTTTTATGATTATTCTGGAAGAATTTGAACAAATTCACAAGGGGTGCCTACAAGAAGCTTTGTGGTGGCACTATTTGTAATAGTAAGAAATTGGGAACAGCCTGTTTATTTACAGGGGAGTGGATAAATAGATAATGGAATAAGTAAACAATGGAATGCTATGTACCTCTGAAAATGAAGGAACTACAGATAAATTGTGAAACTATAATGTCAAGTGGAACAAAGTTTTAGAAGGCTCCCTACAATGGCATGTGTACAAATTGCATTTAAACACTCTCTTTCTCTCTCCCTCCCTCTCTATCTCTCTCACAAATACACACACACACACATTCTCTCCTCCTCACTCATTCAAATAAAAATTAAAGTGTAAAAAAATGACATTCAGGATATGAGTTAGCTCTGAAGAAGAAATAGGAAAAGGTGACATCAGGTAACCTCATCTATATTTGCATTATGTTTGTATCAATCCTTTCTTCATTACCATAATGAAATACCTGAGGCAGTCTTCTTTAGAAAGAAGCCTGGTTGGCTCATGATACTGGAGATGCAAGGTCAACAGTCCTCAACCTGGTGATGATCTTCCTGCTGGCAAATTATCAAGGTGGCATGGAGCATCACGTGGCAAGGAAAAGGAAATGAATAGAGCTGTGTGTGTTTGAGTCTATCTGTCTTCGATTTATTTGAAACTCAGAGTTACACAGAGATAGAAGGAGAGGCACAGAGAGAGAGCGAGTTGTCTTCCATCCACTGGTTCACACCCCAGTTGGCCACAAGGCCTGGAGCTGTGTGAATCAGAAGCCAGAAGCTTTTCCTGGATCTTCCATATGGGGCAGGGACCCAAGGACTTGGGCCATCTTCTACTGCTTTCCCAGGCCATAGCAGAGAGCTGGATCGAAGGTGGAACAGCCAAGACTAGAACTATCAACCATTGGGATGCCGGCACTGCAGGTGGAGGCTTTACCCACTACGCTGAACTCTGGCCTCTGTCATGACTTTAATTCTTCACAAAGGGGAAGCCTTGGGGGACATTTGGATCATATCCATACCACAGAAGTGTCCTTATCTTAAGTTATACTATCAGTCCATAAGTGTTCACTGTTTGATTATACTATTTTTCAAAAATCTAAAATCTTTTTGTAACAAAGAATATGGAATTTTTTTTTTATTCCTGACAACACACTCAGCTAAATGTCTAGAGAAATATTTTAGGTGTAGTAAACTTAAAATCTCTGAAGAAATGTATTTTATTAAAAAGTTTTTAGCTGAGTGATACAGAATGAACAAATTTCTTGAAGATTTAAAACAGAAAGTAGATGAGACCCCAGAGGGGCACAGGAGCACTGGAGCCAGTGTTTGCCCAGGTGGATGTGCAGATCCCTGCATTCATGACCACTGACAAGGGAAGTAGAAAGAGCCTGGGGCCTGAGTAGGGTGAGAGGGTAGATTGTCCATCATTGCATGAAATGAAAATGTCTGAAAGGCTATGCTCAAGGGAGAATCTAGAGAAAACTACTCAATGAAGAATGGGAATATGCATCACTGCCTTGGCCAAGTAGAGCAGAAAAAAGAGAGAGAAAGAGAGAAGAAACTATTCTCTGAGGCCTCCTAACCACAAATCTGCACTCACGGAAGCTTGAAGGTGGATTCATAACAGTGTATCCAAATGACCATAACCCAATCTTTTAATAATGTATCTTCTAAATAGTGCAAAAGCAAAAGAAATTCTTCTCTAGAGGAATTCTATTCTATTCTATTCTATTCTATTCTATTCTATTCTATTCTATTCATCCATTCATTATTATTTTCATTTTCTTTGAAAGGGAGTAAGAAAGAGACAGACAAGAAACAGATAGAGATCTTCTCTCCCCTGGTTCACTCCCTAAATGGCAGCAACCACCATGCTGGGCCAGACCAAAGCCAGGAGGCTAGAATTCCAGTTGAGTCTTTCATTTGAGTGACAGGGACCCAAGTACTTGGCCATCCGCTGCTGCCTCCCAGGGTGTGCTTTAGCAGGAAACTGATCAGCAGTGTCAAAGCCAGGATACAAAGCAGGCTGTCCTATACAGGATGTGGGTGTGGCTAGTGGTGACTTAATTGCTGTGCCAAATACTCATCCAAAAAATGAATTTTAAAGAAATACTTCAAACTCTACAAAGAAAATTCCTAGAATCATAGTTAAACAAAAACTCACTGAAACAGATGAGGAAATGAAGCTGTCATGAACAATGACTTCTGCCCTTTACCAACAAGAGCCAAGTAAAGACCCACCAAATATTTTGGTTTGGGCAACAAGCTTGCCCATCTCAAATATGCTATACCTGACTTGCACAGACCACATAAACAGGAATCATGAAGAGAGGCCTTAAAATGCACCAGTCCCCCAGGCAGTACTCAGGGGCAGGCTACCACAGTGTGCTTCGGCTGCTTCAAAACTGATCTTATTCTTCCATGAGGCTATTCAAATCAGGCATCTCAGGAAACTGTGGACTTGCAGGTCCCTTTCCAGCCACTGTCACCACCATAGGACTGTGCACACACCTTACCTTCACTCATCTCCCATCCTTCCTTAATTCTGTGCCTCTAGAATTCAGGATCCATCACATACAAAACCTGCTTGGTCATCAAGCTCTCCCAGAGCTGTAAGGTAATTTCTTGCTGTGACAGGAACCTCGAGGAGATTCCTTCTCCCCACAGCCATTTCCTGTGGTTGTTTTGCTTCCCACCACAGCTACTGTACCTTTGTGTATTTTACCTTTGTAGTGAAGGTACTCTTCTTGCTCCTTGCTGCTGCTTCTATTCCAAGTGCCTCTCGATCCTATCAGGTTGAAATTTCTTTTTCTTTTAAAGATTTACTTATTTATTTATTTCATTTATTAAACTTTTATTCAATGAATATAAATTTCCAATGTAGAGCTTATGGGTTACAATGGCTTCCCCCCTCCCATAACTTCCCTCCCGCCCGCAACCCTCCCCTTTCCCACTCCCTCTCCCCTTCCATTCACATCAAGATTCATTTTCAATTCTCTTTATATACAGATCAGTTTAGTATATATTAGGTAAAGATTTCAACAGTTTGCCCCATATAGCAACACAAAGTGAAAAAACTACCATTGGAGTACTAGTTATAGCATTAAATAACAGTGTACAGCACATTAAAGACAGAGATCCTACATAATATTTTTTTAAAATTAATTAATTTTCTATGCCCTTTCCAATTTAACACCAGGTTGTTTTTTTTCATTTCCAATTATCTTTATATACAGAAGATCAATTCAGTATATAATTAGTAAAGACCTCATCAGAGAGAAAGGTCTTCCGTTGCCGTTGGTTCACCCTCCAATGGCCGCCGCAGCCGGTGCATCGCACTGACCTGAAGGCAGGAGCCAGGTGCTTCCTCCTGGTCTCCCATGGGGTGTAGGGCCCAAGCACTTGGGCCATCCTCCACTGCACTCCCTGGCCACAGCAGAGAGCTGGACTGGAAGAGGGGCAACCGGGACAGAATCTGGCACCCCGACCATGACTAGAACCCGGTGTGACGGCGCTGCAAGGCAGAGGATTAGTCTATTGAGCCACGGCGCCAGCCATGGTTGAAATTTCTTATCAGATTATGCAGGTAAGTTTTGTTAAATTTTCAATCAAAAGAGACCTCATTCAGAAGGCTACACTCATAAGTTGGCAAACACCTTCATATACATCTAATATGTGCATCAATGTTTTCCCCAACTACTGCTTGTCAAAATAGCTGATGACAAAATTGCAGGTGGATGGTGACATGCCGCAATAGAAGACTTTTAACATCTTCTCAGGGATCAATAGATGAAGGAAATTAAATTAAGGCTATACATTTGAAGAACACAACAAGTTTCTCTAATGGCTATCTCAAGATTATTAAACTTGAACAAATGCACATGTAATATGACTGGGAATACATAGTCTTTTTGAATTTTTTAAAAGATTTTTTTTTATTTGAAAGGTGAGTAATAGAAACAGGGATGGAGAGACACAGGGAGAGAGACAGATCTGCCATCTGCATATGCACACCCCAAATTGTTGCATCGGATAGCTCCAGGTTAGGCTGAAGCCACAAGCCAAGAATTCCTTCCTGGCCTCTAACATGTGTGGCAGAGTTTCAGGCACTTAGGCCATCTGCTGCTGCTTTCCCCGGTACATTAGAAGGGAATTGGATCAGAAGCAGATCAGCCAGGACTCAAATTTACTCTCTGATACTTGTGGTTGGCAGGTTACTCCACTACATCACACCACTGGGCCCTACACATTCTCTTTAAGTATACAAAACATTTATACAATGGATCATTGTTGGGGCTGGTATTGCGACACAGCAAGTTAAGCTACCACCTGCAATGTGTCCAGCATACCATGTACCTACCAATTAGAGTCCCAACCACTCCACTATTGGTTCAGGTCTTCACTAATGGGTCTGGGAAAGCAGGGAAAGATGGCATAAGTCCTTGGAAACTTTGCAACCCACTTGGGAGACCAGAATGGTGTTCCAGACTTCTACCATCTGCCTGGCTCAGCCCCTGCAGTTGTGGTCATTTGTGGTGTGAACCAGAGGATTAAAGTTCTCTCCAGCACTCTGTAGCTCAGCCCTTCAAATAAAAAATTACGTCTTTTTAAAAATTCAATCTTCGTTAGGCTGTAAATGAAATGCCAAAAATATTTCAAATATTCAATGTCAAAATGTAATTTTTGTGACCACCCTGAAATTACTATATATCATAAAAATAACAAAAAGTTGCCTCACTACCCAAACTAAAATTCATGTATATCTGGGGTACTAGTTTGAGTCCCGGCTGTTCAACTTCTGAAATAGCTCCCTGTTAATGGCCTGGGAAAGCAGTGGAGATGGCTCAAGTGCTTGGGCTCCATGCCTGCATGGGAGACCAAGAGGAGGCTCCTGGATCCTGGCTTAGTATCGGCCCCACTCCAGCAGTTGAGGCCAGCAGTGAACCAGCAGATGGAAGGCCTCTGTCTCTCTCTGCCTCTGCCTCTCTCTCCTCTCTACCTTCTCAAATAAATAAATCTTTTAAAAAATACATTTATTTCCAAATAATCTGTGCCTCATAGGAAAAAAATCAAAATAAAAAATGAAAATTTGTATAAAACTTGAGATACAGCTAAAGCAGAACAAAGAAGGGAAATTACAGACTTAAATGTTTATATAGGCCGGTGCCGCGGCTCACTAGGCTAATCCTCTAACTGCGGCGCCGGCACCGTGGGTTCTAGTCCCGGTTGGGGCGCTGGATTCTGTCCCGGTTGCCCCTCTTCCAGTCCAGCTCTCTGCTGTGGCCCAGGGGTGCAGTGTAGGATGACCCAAGTGCTTGGGCCCTGCACCCGCATGGGAGACCAGGAGGAAGCACCTGGCTCCTGGCTTCGGATCTGCGCAGCATGCCGGAGGCAACGTGCTGGCCGTAGCGGCCACTTGGAGGGTGAACCAATGGAAAAAGGAAGATGTTTCTCTCTGTCTCTCTCACTCTCACTGTCTAACTCGGCCTGTAAAAAAAGTGTTTATATAAAAATGAGAGAAAGTTGAAATTAAGTGTCTATAATATTCATTTGAAAAAAGATGGTAAAAGAATGACAGATAAACTTAACAAACCCAATGAAATTTGACAGAAACATCAATGGAAATATAGCAAATGTTAATAAAATGGAAAGCAAAGATGTAATCAAGAGAATCAATAAAGCCAAAAGTTTCTTGTTTGAAACAAAATCTTCATTACAATCTATTAAGAAAAAACATATAAGGAAACAGCAAGCAGCTAACAATCCCAGGAAGGAAAAACAGCCACAGGAGCAGTTGGAGACGAGAATATAAGAAACAGGAGGGCATTAGGTGCAGCATATGCAAATGGTTTGGAAATTAAGATGAAATGTGAAATTCCCTGGAAAGATAAAAATCAATAAACTTTCTCATAAAGAAGTTAAAAGACTAAACCATATGTAAAATTGTCAATTAAAAGTCTTTCTGCAAAGAAAGCATCAGTCCCAAGTAGATTTACATGTGGTTTTCACCAAACATTTATGGTAACACTAAACACTTAAAATCCTGATTGAACTCCTTCAGAGCAAAGACAAACAAGTATCACTGACCAACTCGTTATTGAGACTAGTTCAAAGTTGTCATCAAAGCCTGAGGAGGATCATAGAGTTAAGACATTACCTGCAACACCAGCATTCCAAATCACAACGCCGATTCAAGACTCAACTATTCCGCTTCTAAAACAGCTCTCTTATTGTGCAGGAGAAGGCAGCAGAAGATGGTCCAATTGCTTGGGTCACTGCTATCCATGGATTTCAGGCCTCCCGGTTTCAATATGATCATTTTGTGTTGTGTGGCCTGTTTGGCCTGTTGTGGCCATTTGGGATGTGAACCAGCAGAAGGAAGAGCCCTATCTGTGTCTGCCTCTCCCTCTCTCTCTCTGTTAGTCTGCCTTTCAAATGAAGCTTAATAGAAAAAAATGAGGAAAGCAATAAGTAATAAAATTTATAAACTAATTTCACTGGCAAGAATGATGCAAAAACCTAGTAATATTAATACTTCATAAAAACATTAGCAATGCATAAACAGCTTAGTGCATAAAAATCAGATGAATTTACTCTAGAAATATGAGATTGGTTTAGTATCATAAAATTTCCATTACAGAATCACTTATTAATGAAATCTACCCTTTATAGATCAAAGGAGAAAAGTAATGTGATCTTCTCAAAATAAAATCTACTACATTAAAAAAAAGGATAAATTGTACATGATTTAATAAAGAACTTATCATCTAGTGGAATTTTCTTGTTCTGAAGGCGTATCTATAAAACATCAAACAGGGGCTGGTGCTGTAGCTTAAGTTAAGCCTCTGCCTGTGGAGCCACCAAGCTATGTGGGCCCTGGTTTGAGTTCCAACTGCTCCACTTCTGATCCAGCTCTCTCCCTTTGGTTTGGGAAGTCAATGGAAAATAGCCCAAGTGCTTGGGATCCCACACCCATGAGGGAGACAGAAAAAGCTTCTAGCTCCTGACTTCAGATGAGCTCAGCTCCAGTGCTTGTGTCCATTTGGGGAGTAAACCAGTGAATTGAAGACGTTTCTCTCTGTCTTCCCCTCTCTGTAACTCTGCCCTCAACTAAATAAATAAAATCTCAAAAAAATCATTGAACAGAAGTCAGTGGTATATATCAGACCAAACTGAAACAATAGAAATCTGGCTGAAGTTAGAAACAAAACAATGGTGCTGACTATCCCTGCTATGATTCATCATTGCAACTCTGATGTATCTTTTTTCTTTTTAAGATTTTATTTATTTAGTTGAGATGTAGAGTTACAGAGAGAGGGAGAGGCAGAGAGAAAGGTTTCCATCCACTGGTTTGCTCCCCAAATGGCTGCAACTGCGAAATTGAGCTGATCCGAAGCCAGGAGCCAGGAGCTTCTTCTGTATTGGAGTATATTGGAGTCTATCTCTCCCATTAGATCTAATAGTATTTGTTGTATAGATCTGAGTGATCTTGTGTTGAGTGCATATGTAGTTATGATTGTTATTTTTATGCATTGAACCTTTCATCGAAATATAATGTCCTTTATTTTAACAGTTTTTGATTTAGAGTCTGTTTCATCTGATATTAAAATGGCTACACCTGCTCACTTTTGGTTTCCATTTGCCTGGTATATCTTTTTTTCAACCCTTCATTTTCAGTCTGTGTGTATCTTTGTTTGTGAATTGGGTTTCTTGTAGACAGCATACAGTTTTTTATCCATTCAACCAACCTAAGTCTTTTAGTTGGTGAATTAATCCATTTACATTAAAGGTTAGTACTGATAGAGAAGAACAAAGACCTGTCATTTTGTTGATTGGATAATAGTACTACCTGGTCTATTAGTAAATATTGTGGCGTTATATGTTTTCATGATGTTTACTTCTAATGCAAAGTGCTCTGCAAAATTTCTTGTAAAACTAGTCTGGTGATGGTGAATTCTCTGTTTTTGCTTATCTGGAAAATACTTTATTCCTATTTTATTTTTAAAGGATAGCTTCCCTGGATATAATATTTTTGTTTGGAAGTTTTTTTTTTCTTTTAAAATTTTAAATATATCATACTGCTCTCTTCTTGCATTTAGGGTTTCTGTTGAGAAGTCTGACGATAATCTAATTGATTTTCCTTTATATCTAACTTGAAACTTTTTTCTTACTGTCTTGGAGAAAACCTGTTCTTTTATTTAAAACAACATAATATCTATAACAAATAAATATTTCAAAGGATTTTTACATAAAACATATATGAAGTTTCTTTTTGAGAATACCTGGACTTTTGAGTCTGCTTAAGGTTCTTTGAGCTTCTGTTTCCAGATGTTCATGTCTCTTTCAATACCTGAGAATTTTTTTTTTTACTATTATTCCATTAAGTAGTTTCTTAATGCCCTTTTCCTTTTTCTTTTCCTTAGGTAAGCCTATAATACAAGTATTTGGTCATTTATGGTATCCCATATTTCATATAGGCTTTCTCCATTCTTTTTAATACTTTCCTCTTTATTTTTGTCTGATTGGACTATTTCAAAATTCTTGTCCTTGATGTCAGAAATTCTTTCCTCCGCATGGTCTATTCTGCTATTAAAGCTCTCAGTCATATATTTTGCTTGTTTCACTGTTTGATTATTTCATCTCCAAAATGTCTTAATTTATTCAATCACAAAGAATCTACAAAGAAGATTCAATTATTCTTTCATCCTGTCTTGCAGAAGGCAAATTGAAACCCAAAAATGTAAAATAACTTACTCATATGACATTGAGACAGTTGTAAACTTTTGTACAGTCATGTGTCAGTGTGTGTAGAGGTCTTACTTTGGTTTCTGCAGAAACCAAAATATGTGCATTTCCAGCTCTTTATGTACTTTCAGTCATCTCTATATTACTTATACCACCTAATACAATGGAAATGGTATATAAGTAGTAGTTACACTGTATTGTAGGAAATAATTATAAGAGAAAGTCTGCATATTTAGTACAGATGCAAGTTTTTTTTAATTTTTTTTTATTTTTATTTATTTATTTATTTTAACTTTTATTTAATGAATATAAATTTCCAGTGTACAGCTTATGGATTACAATGGCTTCCCCCTCCCATAACTTCCCTCCCACCCGCAACCCTCCCCTCTCCCGCTCCCTCTCCCCTTCCATTTGAATCAAGATTCATTTTCAATTCTCTTTATATACAGAAGATCAATTTAGTATAAAGATTTCAACAGTTTGCACCCACATAGACACACAAAGTGAAACATACTGTTTGAGTACTAGTTATAGCATTAAATCACAATGTACAGCACATTAAGGACAGAGATCCCACATGAGGAGCAAGTGCACAGTGGCTCCTGTAGTTGACCCAACAAATTGACACTCTAGTTTATGGTGCCAGTAACCACCCTAGGCTGTCGTCATGAGTTGCCAAGGCTATGGAAGCCTTCCATGTTTGCCGACTCTGATCATATTTAGACAAGGTCATAAAAGACAGAGTGAGGATAGTAACCAATGATCCAAAGAGTGGCATTTACCAGGTTTGAACAATTATACAGCATTAAGTGGGGAAGAGGACCATCAGTACACACAGGTTGGGAGTAGAGCCATTGGTTGTAGAGTAGAGGTTATAATTACAAAGGAATGAGGCCCAAGTGCACTAGACAGGGCCTAGAACAAAGGACAGAGTCATTATTAGAGGAGCTAAGAAAGGTGCTGTCTAAGCTACAATTAAGTTTTCTGATTGAGAGGCAAATAGAACCTGATAGAAGGGGCTTGATAATAATCTGGTGGGATTTAGGCCTTGTAAGTTAAGAGCCCCAGACCTATCTATCTCTTCACATAGGGTATATCCTAAGGGAGGTGCGAACCTCCTAGGGGAAGGCACTCTGTTGACTTTCATTACTTGGCTGGCCTGGGAGGAGAGCTAGCCAGGTAAAGGCAGGGGGCATCTCTAACAAGAAATTTACAGTTCTGCCTGCAATATGCAAGTTTTTTTTAAAGTTTCAATTTCTGGTTGGATATGGATAATTCAGGGATATGAGGGCTGACTCTACATATGTCCAGAACACATCACTGTAATTCATTTCCTGAGTAAGAGTAAAGAAAGAACCATCTCTGCCATATTTAAGACTTATCACAATTGTGGTACTGGTGTCATTACCACGTTGGTACAGGGATAACCAAAGGGTTAACATGGTAGAAAAGAACTCAACAGATCTGTACATCAAAGAAAAAACATACATGGAAGAGCTGGTGTTACATGCCACTGGTGGTAATGAATAGCACAACATTATAAAAGTGGTTATGTATTGAATTACAAAACAAAAAATCCTTGGAGCAGGCATTGTGGCACAGTATGTTAAACCCAGCCTGCAAAGCCAACATCCCATATGAGCCCTGTATTGATTCCTAGCTTCTCTACTTCTGATCCAACTCCATGCTAATGTGCCTAAGAAAGCAGAGAAAGATTGTCCATGTGCTTGGGCTCCTGCTACACACCTTCAGTTCTGGTTGGAATTCCAGCCTCATGTTTCAGCCTGGTCTAGCCCAAGCCACTTAGGCCTTTTGGGGAGTGATTCTCTCTCTCTCTCTCTCTCTCTCTCTCTCTCTCTCTCTCCCTCCCTCTCTCCCTCTCTCCCTCTCTCCCTCTCTCTCTCTCTCTCTCTCTCCCTTTCTCCCCCATATAACTCTGGCTTTTAAATAAATAAATATGTTTTTAAAAACCCTTAAATGGATCCCTATCACATATTGATCACAGATTCAATTCCATATAGAATAAGAACTACTGTGCTAAAAGACAAATCTTTGAAAAGCATATATTTAGGAGAATATAGGATAATTTTATGGTGTCAGGATAGAAATGATTTCTTAAACAAAATACAGAAATGTAATATGTAAAAGAAAACTTTGATATGTTTTGATAACATTAAAATTAACAAATCTTATATTAGTCAAAGACATCAAGGAAAAGGCCACAAACTTAGAGAAAAGTGCAATATATAAGTGCCAAAGAATTCTATTTTACACTGGCTTGCCAATAAAAGTGAAATAATGTTGAGAAAGGTCTTTAATTTCAATCCTTATCATTTATTGCTGAAGTACATCTTTTTAGTTAATACAAGCTCACAGAAAATTAACATCCCTCAAAATGACGAAGATCCTAAATTCATTTATACAAATCTAGGATTAAAAGGTAACTGCAAGTTCATTTACATGTCTGACTACAAATCAGCAGTTTAGGGGTGCCTGAAGGCTTATAATCTCACTATGTTATAGTCACACTAAATACATGAGACAGGGCTGTATATTATAATGCAAAGAAGAAAGAAGAAATACTGTTGACCCACTTGCCAGTGATATTTCACTTCTTCTCTGTCTTTGTTATGTCCTCCTACTATTATTTACAAAGCCCTATTTGGACTAAATTAAGTAAAAAAATAAAAGGAAAAGGTAAAGTCAGGTAAAGCTGCATGATGAAACTGAAACAAGTGTGTGAACACTACCAGTGCTCTCCCTTTCTTACAAACCTTTTCTTCTATGTGGCTGATGTGATTGGCATTTTCAAGGTTCTCTTGGAGGCACTCAAGGGATGAACAAATGAACTTGGCTTACTAGAACCATATCTCACATTTTACATGAATAGTTACTGATGCATATTGTGTACCCTTTCTTCACAACTCTTGCTCTAGGTGGTAGAAAGACTAGAAATGGAGGAAGGAGCATAAAACGTAGTTGTGTTTTGTCACCCTTGAGAATTCTGCTCAGTAGCCTGTCCTGGCAAGGATTTGCTACTTACTCGGTATAGGTAATTTGGTTCTGGTCCTAAAGTATTCTTGGAATGGGACTGCCATACCCATCTTTGCCTTAGGCAATGCCCCCTCTTGCTTTGGGGTGTATTCCTCCGAAGTTTCCAAATTGACTTCTAGTGTTCAGTGTTCTAGTGTTGGCCAGGCTAACACTGAGTGACTGAAATCCATATCAGCTTCTGGGTGGATTTTGGACTCCAGTATTATCTGCCATGAATTTTTTAGGTTCTTTTTTTAATAGAAAGCTTCTATTTAATAAATACAAATTTCAAAAATACAACTTTTGATTATAGTGGTTCTTCCTCCCATAACCACCTTCCAACCCACAAACCATCCCATTTCCTACTCCCTCTCCCATCTCATTCTTCATCAAGACACACAAAGTATAAAGTACTGTTTGAAGACTAGTTTTATTGTTAATTCTCATAGCACAACACGTTAAGGACAGAGGTCCTACATGGGGAGCAAGTGCACAGTGACTCCTGTTGATTTAACAATTGACACTCTTGTTTATGATGTCAGTAATCTCCCGAGGCTCTTCTCATGAGCTGCCACTGCCCTGAAATTTTCTAAATCTCCCTCTTTAGTTAATTCTTGTCAAATCTAACAGTGCCTTCTCTAGTGGGAAGCACCAAGTCATGTCCAAAGCCCACCTTGGAGCTGTGACATTTCTCCCCTTCCTGAATGTTCCAACACCTCTCTTATCATATAGGTTAAGGAAACTGTCCCAGGAGCCCCTAGAGTTGTATTTTTGTGATCATCCCATTGCTTTGCCCTTAATTATTTTCCTGGGACGTGCCTGTGTTGACTTGACAAAATGGGACTTACATGTTGATCATGAATGACTCATATCCATGTGGAACACAGGCTAGTTCCAGGCTCTGGGCTGCTGAAAGTCTAGGTCTTTGAACTTGGTTGTGGCCCATGTATGAGCTCTTATACACCCATAACCTGAAAGATGTCACCTCCTGGACACAGAACCCGAGTCACTGGGGTGATACTTAACTTTACACCATGCTGCTGGCATGTAGGACAGTGGCTCACACCTGCAGATCTGTACTACACGTCAGGTAGTCCAGATTGATTTCTACTCATGGTGGTATGTTTTGACATTGTATTTTCCCCTGACTATATGTAGATGAACATTTCTCAAGAAAGAGACTCTCTTCTTGCTTGACCACAGAATCGTTGCCCATTCTCCTCATTGATGGTACATAGAAAGAAAAAAAATCCTTTTTTTTAATTCAGTGATTGTGGCTTTTGGAGAAGGACAACTTATTTTATGTTATAATATTCTGAGTATACTATGTGTGCAGTTTCCAGAAATAAGCATCTATACTAAAAACAAATAGATACAAATTAATAATGGATCTCTAAGGAAACAGAACAAATAAAATTCAAAGTTAGTAGAAGGAAATAAATAATAAAGATTATACGAGAAATACATGAAATTCAAAACATAAACAAAATGAAGGATAAGTTTGTTTTTCAATTTTGTTTAAGGAATACAACATCATTTATTTAATATATACAAATTGGGGAACATGGTAATTCCCCCCTCCCACCAATACTTCCACATTTCTTCCTCCTCCCTCTCCCTTTCTCATTCTTATTTTTTATAGAAATCAATTTTCATTTTTTACTCATAAGATTAATCTTACACTATGTAGAGAGTTCACCAAATAGTATGAAGAAAAAATAATACAACAACAACAACAACAAAAAGACAAGGTAATCATTGTTCCTCTACAGTCAAGGCAAGGGCTGTTCAAAATCATAGTATCTCAAGGTTTCAATTTTGCTCCTACAGATGACCTTTTGAGCACTCCAATAGTTGCCACAGATCAGAAAGATGATATGGTATTTGTCTTTTTTGTGAGTGGCTTATTTCATTAAGCATAATGGCTTCCAGTTGCATCTGCTTTGTGGCAAATAACAGGATTTCATTTTTTTACTGTGTGTAGTATCCCATAATGTATATATACCATAATTTAGCCAGTCTTCATTAATCGACCACTGGGTTGATTCCATATCTTAGCTATTTTAAATTGAGCTGAAATGAACAAGGAGGTATAGATCACACTTTCATATGCTGATTTTATTTTCTTTGGATAAGTTCCCAGGAGTGGGATGGCTGAGTCATATGTAGGTCTATATTCAGCTTTCTGAGATATTTCCATTCTGTCTTCAATAATGACTGTATCAGTTTATATTCCCACCAAAAGTGGATTAGGATACCTTTCTCTCCACGTCCTCACCAGCATTTGTTGTTTGTTGACTTCTTATGAGATCCATTCTAATGGAGGTGAAGTGAAACTTCTTTGTTACTTTGAATTGCATTTCCCTGATGGCTAGTGATCCTGAGCATTTTTTCATGTGTCTATTGGCTATTTGAAAATCCTCTCTTGAAAAATGTCTGTTCAGCTCCTTTGCCAACTTCTTGACAAGGTTGTTTGTTTTATAGTTGTTGAGTGTCTTGAGCTCTTTGTAGATTCTGGAGGCTAATCCTTTATTAGTTGCATAGTTTACAAATACTTTCTCCCATTTTGTTGGTTGGCTCTTCACTTTGTGGGTGTTTCTTTTGCAGGACAGAAGTTTCTCAGTTTGGTGTAAATCCATTTGTCAATTTTGGGTTTGATTGCCTATGCTTCTGAGGTCCTTTCTAAGAAGTCTTTGTCTATGCCAATGTCTTGCAGGTTTTCCTCAACGTTCTCTAGTTCGAGTGTATCACATCTTAGATTTAGGTCTCTGATAGATTTTGAGTGTATTTTTGTGTAAGGTGTAAGGTAGGGGTCTTGTTTCATACTTCTGCATGTAGATATCCAGTTTTCCCAGCACCATTTGTTGAAGAGGCTGTCTTGGCTCTAGGGGTTGAATTTTGCTTCTTTGTCAAAGATAAGTTGGTTGTAGACATGTATGTTAATTTCTGGAGTTTTTATTCTGCTCCATTAGTCAGCATGTCTGTTTTTGTGCCAGTACCATGCTGTTTTGATTATAACTGCCCTGTAGTATGTCTTGAGGTCTGGTATTGTGATGTCTCCAGCTTTATTTTTATTATATGGCTTTAGCTATTAGGGGTCTCTTGTGTTTCCATATGAATTTTAGCATCATTTTTGTTAGATCTGAAAAGAATGTTCTTGATATTTTGATTGGAATCCCATTGAATCTATAAATTGCTTTTCATAGTATGGGCATTTTGATGATGTTGATTCTTTTATTAAGATTTATTTTTGTTTATTTGAAAGACAAAGTTACAGACAGAGGTAGAGACAGAGGGAGAAGTGTCTCCCATTTGCTGGTTCACTCCCAAAACAGCCAGAGCTGAGCTAATCTGAAATCAGGAGCCAGGAGATTCTTCAAGATCTCCCACATGGGTGCAGAGGCCCAAGGACTTGGACCATCTTCTTCTGCTTTCCTAGGCAGAGAGATGGATCGGAAGAGCAGCAGCTGAGACTAGCACTGGTGCCCACATGGGATGCCAGTGCTTCAGGCCATGGTTTTAACCTGCTGAGCCACAGCACCAACCCCAATGATGTTGATTCTTCCAATCCATGAACGTGGAAGATTTTTCCACTTTTTTTATGTCTTCTTCTACTTATTTCTTGAGTGCTTGTAATTCTCATCATAGAGATCTTTAACATCCTTGGTTAAATTTACTCCAAGATATTTCAATTTGTTGATTCAATTGTGAATGGGATTGATCTTAGAAGCTCTTTCTCAGCTACTGCATTGTCTATGTATACAAAGGCTATTGATTTTTGTGTGTTGATTTTATATCCTTTTACTTTACCAAATTCTTTTATGAGGTCCAATAGTCTCTTGAAAGAAAGAAAAAAGAAACAATCAACAAAATGAAAAGATGATCAACAAAATGGAAGAAAACATTTGCAAACTATTCATTTAACAAAAGATTAATACAAAGGATATGTAAGGAAGTTAGAAATTCAACAAGAAACAAAAACCCAAACAATCCAGGTAAGAAAAGGATGAAGATCTCAGTAGACATTTTTCAAAGAAGTGCAAATGACTAAACAATACACAAGAAAGAAAAATCGGTATCACTAGTTATCAAGGAAACAGAAAATCACAATGAGGTCATCTTATCCCTTTTAGAAGGGCTATTATCAAAAAGACAGGAAAATAACAATTACTGGCAAGAATGTGGATAAAAGGGAACCCTTATTCATTATTGGTAGGAATGCAAATTAGTAAAGCCACTATGGAGAACAGTATAGATGTTTCTCAAGTAAAAAATTACTCTTCTATGTGACCTAACTATCCTGCTTTTGGGAACATAACTAAAGGAAATGAGATCAGTATATGAAAGTGATACTGGGGCTGGCGCTGTGGAGTAGCAGGTAAAGCTGCCACACATCCTTTATGGTAGACTGTTTGAATCCTAGGTCCTCCACTTCTGATCCAGCTCTCTTCTATGGCCTGGGAAGGCAGTGGAAGATACCTCAAGTTCTTGAGCCCCTGCACCTGCGTCAGAGGTCCAGAAGAGGCTCCTGGCTCCTGGTTTCAGATTGGCACAGCTCTGTCCATTGGGGCCTGCAACAAATTTTTGTAAATATTATTATCATTCTTTAATTTAAAAAATTATGTCACTTTCATTTGGAACACAGTCAGACAATTTCTTTACTCCTCAAATGCCACAACAGCTAGGGCTAGGGCAGGCCGAAGCCAAGAATCATGAATTCCGTATTAGTTTCCCATGTGAGTGACAGGGACCTTAGCACTTAGATATTATCTGATGCATTCCAGGGTGTATATTAGAAGGAAGTTGCATAGGAAGTATAGTAATTGAGACTCAAACCAGGCTTTACCATATGGGATGTGGGCATCCCAAAGATGATTTAACTCCTGAATCCCATGCCGGCCACTCACTATTGCAATATAGTTGTATTTTCAGATAGTGAAATAGCACAATTAACAAAAAGAACAAAGTACATTTTACTGAAATGGCCGACACTCCTAGTTAAGTATTTATGGGCCACTGTCTAATAATTCCAACTCATAGCTGTGAGCATATCATCTTGAGTGTATGTGCTATTGAAGGGCAGAAGTTTATGGAGTGGAAGGAGCTGAGGGACAAATCTCAGATGTAGTGGAGTGTCCAGGTGAACCTGAATCATAAGAATGATTCAAAAATTTCCTGTTATGAACTGTGTAGGATGAAGACACATCTCAACATCCCTAAGATGTACCACCTTAAGTTCTGAAGAAATCTCCTAGAAAGATCTCAATGTAGAGTAGCTTCCTGTATGAAACTCTCTTATATCCTTTAAGATAATTCACTAGAGGGGCCGGCACTGTTGGTGCTGTGGCATATTGGGTTAAGCCACCACCTGTAGTGCTAGCATCCCCTATGGGCGCTGGTTCGAGACCCAGCTGCTCCACTTCCTATCCAGCTCTCTGCTATGGCCTGGGAAAGTAGTAGAAGATGGCCCAAGTCCTTGGGCCCCTGTACTCCTTGGGCCCCTGTACTCACATGGGAGACCCGGAGGAGGCTCCTGGCTCCTGGCTTTGGATCAGCGCAGCACCAGCCATTGCAGCCAATTGGGGAGTGAACCAGCAGATGGAAGACCTCTCTCTCTCTCTCTCTCTGCCTCTCCTTCTTTCTCTGTGTAATTCTAACTTTCAAATAAATAAATAAATCTTTAAAAAGAGGTATTTCCCTAGAATCAAACTGTATCTACAAGAACTCACAAAAAATATGTAGCCATGTGGTATAATCAAACATCATGGGTTTTGGAGTTAGACAAATTTGAATTTGATTCCTGGCTTCAGCCAAATAGATCCTTGAATATTATTTAAACTTTGTGTGATTCAAGAACTTAAATATCAATGCAAACTAACCATGCTTACTTTTAAGACAGATGATGTAGGCAAAGTACGCAGCATAAGCAGATATACAATGAAAGATAGTTATTATTGTTCTCCCATTGGAATAGTCCTTTCTGATTCTAGTCATTATGATTATCAATAATTATTTTTAGTGTCATTAAGTTTAGGATGAAACAAAAGATATTTGGAAGAAAATTTCATAAATACTTGATCACGCTCATGTTATCTGTGCTATCATAATGATCTGAAAAACATTCACTTCTTAAAAAGAGGCTAAATTAATCGAGTGGACTGAGGAATGCAAATGAAAAAAAGTAAATTAGATGCAATATAAAGCTGAGAAGCCATATAACCATTTCTGCACATTGTTAAAAAACCATACTCAGATGCTCATAGTCCAATTTTAGTGAGAAAAAAAGTGGTCAAAACAGGTGTTAAACTAAATTGGTTGGTAAATTTAAAGAAACTGATTAATTCAATCAAACCAGTTGAGTAAGCAGAGAGCCACAAGTACATATGTGGCAAATCTTTTATATGATTCATTTTCCCCACTAGCATTAGATCTCTTTAGAACTCCAGACTTTTATATGTCTTTAATTCAAAAGCAAAAACCCTGCCTTGAATCTGCTAATGTCAGAACGGTTTCTTACATCATGTGAAGGTAGGCTAAGGAATTTCAACCTGGAAACCTGTATTATCTCAAAGTTGACTCAGGATAGAATGCTTGTTTAAAAATAATGCTATTCGGAGTTGGGGTGGTGGTGCAATAGGTTAATCCTCCGCCTGCGGTGCCGGCATCCCTTATGGGCACTGGTTCTAGTCTAGACTACTCCTCTTCCAATCCAGCTCTCTGCTATGGCCTGGGAAAGCAGTAGAAGATGGCACAAGTCCTTGGGCCCCTGCACCCATGTGGGAGACCGGAAGAAGCTCCTGGCTCTTGGTTTGGATTGGTGCAGCTCCGGTTGTTACGACCATTTGGGGAATGAACCAACGGATGGAAGACCTTTCTCTCTGTCTTTCCCTCTCACTGTCTGTAACTCTCTCAGATAAATAAATAAAATCTTTAAAAAAATTAATACTATTGGGGGCCGATGCTGTAGCAGAGTGGGTAAAGCTGCCGCCTGCAGTATCATCATCTCATACGAGTGCTGGTTCAAGTCTCGGCAGCTCCACTTCTGATACAGCTCTCTGCTATGGCCTGCGAAAGCAGTGGAAGATGGCCCAAGTGCTTGGGCCCCTGCACCCATGTGAGAGACCCAGAAGGAGCTCCTATCTGCTGAGATTGGATTAGCAGAGCTCTGGCCATTGCTGCAATCTGGGGAGTGAGCCAGTGGATGGAAGACCTCTTTCTCTCTGCCTCTGCCTCTCTATAACTCTTCCTCACAAATAAATAAATAAATCTTTAAATAAAATAAAAAAAACTATTCAGAAAATAAGTAAATTGTTCCTTGGTATTATTACACATATTAGAATTCTCATGACTTTATTATATTCAACATAATGACTCCATATTTTTTTGAAATATGAATGTCTCATTTTTAATTATTTTAATAATTAATTTGAAAAACATCCTTAAGCTTTTATTGTATTCATATTATTTCCTCCTACTGATAATTTTAATAGGAATATAAAAGTTGAGAGAAATCATGTCATTTTGAATATTTGTTACTTATCCTAGAATATGTTATTTTTTTAAATTTTAATTATTTTTTTATTTGAGATCCAGAGATTGAGTGGTAGGGGAAGGTGGACGGAGGAAGGGAGAGAGAGAGAGAAAGAGAAAGAGAAACCTGTCTGCTGCCTAGCCCCCAAACACCCACAACAGCTGGTGATTGAGAAACCAGGAGTCAGAGACTCAATCCATGTTTCCCACATGAGTGGCAGAGAATAACTAGAGTCATCACCACTGCTTGCATTAGCAAGAAACTGGAATTAGGAGTCAGAACAAGCAATTCAACAAAGGCCCTTTGATGTGGGATGTAGTTACCCCAAGCACAATGTCCTCTGCCTTATGGACCTTAACCTATGGCGGAGTGGCAGCAAACTCAAGCAGAGTTAAGCTGAAGAGACAGAATGAAGTTCAAGGAAGCAGAGATGGCTGGATATTCTGGAGCAAAGTCCTAAGAAAACCAAATAACACAGAAGTTACCCCAGTTCCTACACTGATACTTTAGCTGGAATACTAAGCTGCTTAGGTATAAGGTGAGACTCTAAGATGCCAGAAAAGGAATCATTACTTAGAAAAATACTTTCAAAAACAAACTGTAAAACTTTAAGGTGAAAAAGTAGGAAAAAAGTCTTTTCACCCAAGGGCAGGCAGATCTGTTGAAAAGGACAAAGAAAGCACTAAATGTAAAACAAATTATCAGGCTTCTCAAAATTAAATCTTCCCTTAACAGAGATACCATGAAGAAAGTAAAAAGAGAGGCTGTCACTGTGGCATAGTAGGTTAAATCTCCATCTCCACCTGTAGAGCCAAAACCCCATAAGGGGTCCAGTTCACGTCCCAGCTGCCAACTTCTTAGCATTCTGCTAATTCTTCTTAGCATTCTGCTAATGCTCCTGGGAAAGCAGTGGAAGATGGTCCAAATGCTTGGACTACTGCACCCACTGGGATGACCTGGAAGAAGCTCCTGGCTCCTGGCTTCCAATTGGCCCAGCTCTAGTTGTAACAGCCATTTGGGGAGTGAAGCAACAAATGGAAGACCTCTTTTGCTGTCTCTCCCTCTCTCTGTTCAAATCAATAAACCTTTTAAAAATATTTTTAAAAAGTAAAATGGCATTTCTCTGACAGAGAATATTCACAATGCATATTTCTTGCAAAAGACTTGTATCAAGAATATCTCAAGAGGTCTTACAACTCAATTGTATGAACACAACATATGCAATCCAATTATTTAAATATGCAAAAGATTTAAACATATTTCACATAAAAAAGTTAGATATAGCTGGTAAGCGCATAACGTGGTACTCAATACCAATAGGATCAGTAGTGATTAAAGTGTTGTATATTAAAACTCCAATGATGTACTACTAAATACACAAGATAGGCCCAAATTAATAATGCTAAAAAGGACAAGTATTGGCAAGGACAAGGAGCCACTGAAATGTTCATATCCAACTGGAAGTAGTATAAAATGACACAGACACCCACTTTGGAAAACAAATTGTTAGTTTTCTTAGAAAGTTTTAAACATATTTATCATATAATCTGGTATTATAATAACTGTGTATTTAAAATATTTCCTCAGAAACAATTTATTTAAGGTATATAGACTTCATGCATTTCATAAATACAACTTTAGGAACACAATGATTCTTCCTACTATACCTGCCCTCCCAGCCACAGTCCCACCCCTCATCATCCTCCCTCTCCTATTTCCATTCTTAATTTTTGCTAACATTTTTTTCATTAACTTGATATACTTAATATTAACTCTCTCTATATATATTACCATAATTACTGAAATTCAAAATACAAATATCTATCAATAGAATACTGCTCGGCACTAAAAGCAAACTATTACACTGTGAAGCAAGATGGATGAATCGTCAAAGAATTATATTGAAGAAATTAGTCAGAAACAAAAAAAGCTTTCTAATTCTATTTATATTAAATAGTAGTTCAGGCAGAATTATCTATGGTGACAAAATAGAATGGTGGTTACTTGGGGTAGGCAAGAATGTTGACTAAAACTTGACATGGGATATATTTGAGAGAAAAAAATGTTCTATATACAAATTATGGTCTTGTGAGCAAGTATATATATTTATCAAAGTTCTTCCTCTATTCTTAAATTATCCTTTATTAGAATCAATTAAATGACAAAAGTAACAAGGAACCATAAACTTATATTTATGAAAGAATATGTGAGAATGTAATTTTCAAACACATTTAAACTCTTTAATGTATCCATTTCTCCAGATTCATATATATGTATGTGCATGTGTATGTGTACCTATTTAATGAGAGTTGAGTTTTTTAGCACTTTATATTATGTAGGATGAATTTACATTCTTGCTTATGTTAAAACCCTTTATCTTGAATAGGTGCCTTTTCCCTGTAGGGAAAACAAGGTTGTTATCAACTCTACTGACTAATCATTTTGAATTAAACATTTTCCTTTGGAAAATGCAATTTAAATCATCTTGAATATTATATAGATTATTGGTAAAAGTAATTAAGGAATAGAATAAAGGTAATTATAATTTCTGATGGATGAACTGATAGGGATAAAGTGAGAATTGACCTGAACTCTCATCTAAAACTAGAATAAAATTAAAGGAAATCTTAAAACTTTAGTTGTGTTTTTAATTGATTTCCACACACCAGTGCACTTCTAAGTAGTCTATTTTTACTGAAAACTGTAAGCAGAAGATTCCTCAAGGAAAGGCATTTGGTACTCATGACATGACAGTCATCTTCTAGAACTAGCTTCCAAAACATATACAACACGGTTTCTTTTCTAAGACCTATTTATTCTTCAAAAATTTATTTCCAAATGAAATATATAAAATCCTTCGCACAAATTGAGAAAACAAATCTTTCTGGAATACTACTTGAATAATAGTAAAGGGCCAATTTTCAAATGTGATTTATTGAAATTATGGGGCGGGTTAACGCCCTGGCCTGAAGCGCCAGCATTCCATATGGGGGCCGGTTCAAGACCCGGCCGCTCCACTTCCCATCCAGCTCTCTATTGTGGCCTGGGAAAGCAGTAGAAGATGGCCCAAGTCCTTGGGCCCCTGCACGCATGTGGGAGACCTTGAAGAAGCTCCTGGCTCCTGGATCCTGGTTTTGGATCGGTGCAGCTCTGGCCATTGCGGCCAACTGGGGAGTGAACCATCGGATGGAGGACCTCTCTCTCTCTCTCTCTGCCTCTCCTTCTTTCTGTGTAACTCTGACTTTCAAATAAATAAATAAATCTTTAAAAAAAAAACTTTAAAACTAGTATGAGTGGTCAGATTTGCATATTACCACTCATGTACACCAGAACTCTATGTTCACTTTGGACAAGTTCCTCATGGCAGAGGGCAGAGCAAAGTCTTGGCTCAGATACGCACAAGTTTCAGTGAACACAGTGGCATCTCTTCGATATTTGTCTGTTAAAAATATATTCCTTTTGATGGAGTATAGGTTTCATTTTTTAGAACTATAATGTGAGCTTTGATGTTAATTTTTGTTTTATGTGAAAGGAATACTTGTATAATTTTTATGTTTAAACGTTACAAAATACTCCAAGTCTTATAAAGAGAAGCAGCCGTCCTTTCCTCCAAGTGTCTCCACTCAAACCATAGAAGTAATCATTTCCAATCTATTTAGTTTTGTCTTCTAAAATTTATCTTCATAATTCCAAAGGAAGTAACATGATTTATAAATAATGTAACTATTAATAAAGTACAATTTTCTTTGTAAAAAATACAACTTTATTTCTTGATTTATGAAATGTTGGCCTCATCCTTGTTGACACTCCCTGTCTTCTTATATTTGGAATCACAGCTGTTTGATGTACAACTCTCATTCTGGAACTCTCCCTCTATTCTCCCCTCCTCTTTTTTTTTTTGGTTTGCTGCTTTATATTTTAGCTCATGGTCTACCAACTCTCTGAGAGTTTAAAGGAAACATGTATTAAGATATTATCTATTTAAAACATCTAATCTCTGTTCACATTTAGTGATTTGGTTGTCACTTCATTTTTCATATGATCTATTCCCTAATTCCTTGAAGCTTGAAAATTTTTGTTTTTTTCGGGGGGGGGGGGTTGATTGTTCCAAAAGTTTGTGGTACTGTGCTTGTTGCACATGTGTTTCATTTGTTGTATTTAACATTCAGTGAACCCTTTTAACAAGTCAACTTCTAGAGCTTTGGAAAATTTCTAGATTGTTTCTGATATTTTTTAGCAGTACATTTGCCCTGTTATGTCTTTTTATTTTTTATTTATCTGTTTATTTATTTAGAGAGGTAGAGTTACAGACAGAGAGACCATCTGCTGGTTCACTCCCTAAATGAATGCAATGGCCAAAGTTGGACCTATCAGAAGCGAGGAGCCAGGAGCTTCCTCTGGGTCTCCCAGGTGGGTGTAGGGGCACAAGCACTTTTACCATCTTCTACTGCTTTCCTAGGCCATAGCAGAGAGCTGGATAAGAAGAGGAGCAGTCACAACACAAACTAACATCCATATGGGATGCTGGTTCCTATTAAGCCATAGTATCAGCCCCCTCTGTTATAAGTCATATGGTATATCCCTGGAATGATGCTTTTTATTTACTGATATTTGGTGTACTTCCTGGTATATTTCAACTATATCTAGAAACTCTTCTATTGATTTTTCTTTATTTCAATACTTATATTTCTAGAAGCTCTTCCTTATATTCTGAGTGTTTTTTTCTTTGGCATATTCACCATTTTCTGAATGTGTCTTCACTTTCCTCTTTGGAAATTTTAACATTATGTTTCCATTTTTCTTCCAGTTTCATCTTCTATTTCCTTTGAGTTTCTTTGTTTATTTCTTGGAGTTTGTTTTTATATTGTAGATTTTCCCCAGGTTACTGGAAATTCTTGAACACCTATTCATATTTAAGATTGAGGCACAAAAATTTATGTGGAAGTGTGTGGCTTATTAGATAATTAGTTTCATGATAGGCTATCTAGGTGGGAAGCTGGTTAAATGGCTACCAGAGGTTATTAAGGTGTTGAAGAGATGTTGATCAGAGGATAAAAAAAAATTAGTTGGAAAATAGAAATAAAGTAAAAAGATATATTGTATAGCATGGTTACCATGGTTAATGGTGATATAGCATACTCTTGAATATGCTGAGAAAGTATGATTTAAATGGTCTCACCAAAAAAAAAAAGACAAGTGAGATATGCATTTGTCAATTAGCTCAATTTAGCCATTGCACAATATATACATATTTCAAAACAATATGTTGCCTATGATAAACATCAATGAAAAAATTAACAAGTTGCTCTCCAGGGTGAAGAAGCTCTGATTGCAGCATGTGCTGGTTCTATGATGTAACTATGCCCACCGTGGCGAACGTCAAGCTATCAACTCCACTTCAAATTGTTCTCAAAATGCCTAAAAATTAGATAATTACTTCTCACAAACCAGTAACAGTTGATTGACTGTCACACATTTCTCTTCAATATTAATTTTTGTAGCATTCTTTTGAGCTTCTCCAGAGAATGATTTAACAATATTACTTCAGAGTAAGTAGTAGAAGAGGTTATGCATGACTGTGCTTGTGAAGACCAAGATAAATGCTTTGTACATAGAGTTTCACTGTACCTCCTGGTTTCTTTGTATAGAGCTTTTGTCTTCCATATGCTCTGTGTCTGATTTTGGAGATACTCTGCTTCAAATTGTCCTGCCTTCTTTGGGGGTGGAGAAAAGTAGTCATGGGGCCAGACAGGACGAGAACAAGACTGTTAGTTCAACTGCTTCTAACAGATGGGTTAAACCCACCCATTATTTATACATCCCACTTTTGCATTTTTACATCCCATAGTGTTTAAGCATAATATCCCTGTTTTCTGCCATAAATGGTATCTTTAACTGGGGCTTTTTTTGCTTGTTAGCATGATTTACTATGGAGAAATAGAATTTTCTGATTATCCGTTAGTGTTGACTTCTCAATCCACATTTCTCAATCTACATTTGACTTCTCAATGCCACAAAATTTGTAGCATTTCTTCTCCATCCTTTTGGGTTTTTTCTCATTATTTTGTATTTAAACCACTGTCTCCTGCCTCCCTGGGTATATATAAGCAGGAATCTGAAGCAGAAAAAGGGCAGAAACTCAAACCCTGGCACTCTAATATGGGATGTAGCATCCCAAGAGGTGTCTTAACCACTGTGCCAAAGGCAAGCTCCTTTTTAGTATTTTTCTTAATACTATCTCTTCAAGTGTAAAAGTTTTAAGCTTTGAAAGAGTTTAAACATTTTAAATAAACCATGGTTTTTTAAAAAAATGTTTATTTTTATCTGCTTGAAAGGCAGAGCAACAGAGAGAGGCAGAGACAGAGAAATAGACAGAGGTGTTTCATTTGCTGGATTGCTCCCCCCATTTGCCCAAAAAAGCCAGGATTGGGCAGCCAAAGCCAGTAACCTTGAAATTAATCAGAATCTCCCACATGGGTGGCAGGGGACCAGAGAGTTGGGTCATCATCAGTTGCCTTCTACGATGCATTACCAGGGAGCTCCATTGGAAGCAGAAGAGCCAGAACTCAAATTGGCACTCTGACATGGTATGCAGGCATCCCAGGAAGTGTCTTAATCCAATGCACCCAAAGATTGCCTCTGGCCCATGCTTTTGATGTTATGTCTAAACCTTGCTTGCTTAATTTAAGTTATATAAGTTATATAAGACTTGCTTGCTTAATTTAAGCTCATAAAGTTTACTTCTACGTATTCTCAAATTTTTGTAGCTTTATATATATATATATATACTATAATTTTATATGTAATTAATTTTGAGTTAATTTTTGGAGGGGGAATGAGGTAAGGGTCTAAATTAATCTTTTTTATTCAAAACATTCAATTATTTCCTTATATATTGTTGAATAGATGATTCTTTTCTCATTGCATTTTCTAGGGAGATTTGTTAAAAATCAAATGACCACTAATACAAAGCTCATTGAGTATGTCAGTAATAGTGAAATGGGGGCAGACATTTGGTACAGTGGTTAAGCTGGCACTTGGGATGCCCACATTCCAACTCCGAGTTCCTGGGATGGAGTTCTGGCTCTACCCTCCAATCCAGCTTCCTGTTAATGCACACTCTGTGAAGCAGCAGGTGTCAGCTGAAATAGTTCATTCTTGCCATCAAAGTGGCAAACCTGGATTGAGTTTGCAAATTCTGATTTTAACAAAGCCCAGTGCCAGCTATTGTGGGCACTTGGGAAGTGAACCAAAAGATGGAAGATTACTCTCAGTCACTGTGTGTACATCTCTCTCTTTCTGTGTGCCATTCAACTAACTAAACAATAATAATAACACACATGATTTAATTATTATTTTTAAAAATTTTATTTAAGGTATGCAAATTTCATGTATTTCATATATAGAAGTTTAGAAACATAGTGATACTTCCCATTCTATCCTCCCTCCCACCCATGCTTTAATCTATGAGGCTATTCTAAATTTCTTATTTATTTATTTATTTTAAAGAGTTTATGTACTTATTGAAAGATGGAATTACAGAGAGAGAGGAAGAGATGGGGGGGGGCATCTTCCATCAACTTGCTCACTCCCTAAATGACCCTAATGTCCAGGACTGGGCCAGACCAAAACCAGGAGCCTGGAACTCCATCCAGGTCTCCCACCTGGACAGCAGGATCCCAAGCACTTGGGACATTCTTTGATGCATTCTCAAGTGTATTGGCAGAAGCTGGATCAGAAATGGAGCGGCCAGGACTTGAACCAGTGCCTATATGGGATACCAGCATAGCAGGTGATGGCTTAACCCTTTGTGTTACAATGCCAGCCCCTACATTTCTTACTTATCTACTTCATAGGCAGAGAGAGAGAGAGAGAGAGAGAGAAGAGAATTTAATTGCTGGTTCATTCCCTAGATCTCAACAATAGCCAGGGATGGCCCATCTACATAGGTGGTAGCAATCCAACTGTTTAGACAATCACCTGCTGTCTCCCAGTGTATGCATTTACAAGAAGCTGGAATCAGGAGTGGAGACTTGAACCCAGGCACTCTGCATCCTAAATGGTTTCAAACCAAATACCATCCAAGAACTAAATTTTTAAAGAGAAAATAGGAATCTGCATTGTGGCATATTGGGTAAAGCCACCACCTGCAATGCTGGCAACACATGTGGGTGCTGGTTCATGTCCCTACTGTTTCATCTCCAATTCTTTCCCTGCTAAAGGCCTGAGAAAATATGCAGAAGATAGCCAAAGTGTTTGGGCCCTTGCCCCTCATTTGGCAGACCTGAAAGAAGCTTCTGGCTCCTGGCTTTGGCCCAGCCTAGCCTGGTGTTGCAGCCATTTAGGAAATGAATCAACAGATGGATGAAAACTTGCTCTCTCTCTCTCTTCCCCACTCTCTCTGTAGCTCTTTCAAATAAATGAAAAAAAGAATCTTTGAAAAAATAAGAGAGCTTGGGCTGGTGCTGTGGCATAGCTGATGCCCGAAGTGCTGGCATCCCACATGGGCTCCAGTTAGAGTCCTGGCTGCTCCACTTCCAATCCAGCTCTCTGCTATGGCCTTCGAAAGAAGTAAAAGATGGCCCAAGTTCTTGGGGCTCTGCATCCATGTGGGAGACCTGGAAGAAGCTCCAGGTTCCTGGTTTCAGATTGGCCCACTCTCAGCAGTTGCAGCCATCTGGGGAATGAACCTTATGTCATTGCCTCTCTGTCACTCTGCCTTTCAAATAAATAAATAAATCTTAAAAAATATTTAAAAAATTAATTAAAATTTGAAACTGTTGAAGTATTTATTTCTTCCCACTTTTTTCTAGTCTTATTGTATTTTCTTTGGAAACATTTTATTATGCATAGTTTTAGAAATATATTGAAGTTCTCCTGGACATAATGTATGATTAAATTTTAAAGCAGTTAAGTAAAAATATCTTTTTATTTAGCAGATTATAGAATTGGATACATCCTTATTAGATAAGCATTATAAATTACTTACTTTAGATTCCTATTATGTATTTATTACAGTTTAATCAACCTGCCAAAGACTAAGAATTGTATATAAATCAGTTATTAAGTTTCTGCCGTGGACTCAGTGTTTGTGCCCACCATCAAATTTAGATGCAGAAGTCTTAAATACCATTGAGATGTTATTGGGAAGTGGGGTCTTTGGATGGGAATTATGTCATAAATATGGAGCACTGATGAATGGAATTAATCCCTTAAAAAAAAAGGCCACAGAATTAATTAGCTTACTTTGTGCCATGTGAAGATCCAGCAATACGACTGTCAATAAGCCAGAAAAAGAATTCTCTTTATGAACTCAGTTCTTTTTGAGTCTGATTAAAAAAAAAAAAAATCATTGCCCACCCCGGTATCCTGAAATGTTTCCCGTATGTTTTCTTGTAGTAGTTTCAAATTTTCAGATCTTATATTTATGTCTTTAATTCATTTTGAGTACATTTCTGTTCATAGTGGGAGATAGGAGTCTAGTTTTGTTCTTCTGCATATAAATATGTGATTTTCCCAGCACTATTTGTTGAAAAAGCTGTCTTTTTCCCAATGATTATTCTTAGCAACGTTGGCAAAAATGGGTTAGCTACGGATGCACGGGCTCATTTCAAGGTTCTCTCTTCAGTTCTGTTGGCCTATGGATCTGTTTTGAGATTTTAATCATTAGAGTTTTTTAGTATATATTTTATTTATTTTTAAAGATTTTAGTTATTTATTTGAGCTGTAGAGTTACAGACAGTGAGAGGGAGAGACAAAGAGAAAGGTCTTCCTTTGGTTCAGCCTCAAATGGCCACTATGGCTGGCGCTGCGCCAATCCGAAACCAGGAGCCAGGAGCTTCTTCCTGGTCTCCCATGTGGGTGCAGGGGCCCAAGCACTTGAGCCATCTTCTACTGCTTTCCCAGGCCATTGCAGAGAGCTGGATTGGAAGAGGAGCAGCCGGAACTAGAACCGGCACCTGGATGGGATGCCGGTGCCACAGCACCAGCCTTTAATATATCTTAAATAGGTTGTTTAATGCCTCCTGCTTTGTTCCTTTTGCTCAAAATTAAGTCAAATCTCAAAAGCACAGTAAGTAACAGCAAAAATAGACAAATGGGGTTTCCTGAACTTTTTCATAGCAAATGAAACTATCAACAGAGTAAAGAGAAAACCTACAGAATTAGAGGATATCAGTGGTCAAAGTTGTGATGCAGCAGGTTAAGCTACTGCTCGCAATGACAGCACACCCTATTGGAGTGCCATTTTGGATATCAGTTGTTCAGTTTCCAAACCAGCTTCTTGCTAATCAGCCTGGGAAGGCAGCAGAAGATGACCCATGTAGGAGGACAATATGGAGCTCCTGGTTCCTGACTTCAGCATGGTCCAGACTGGGGTATTGCAGCAATTTGAGGAGTGAATCAGCAGATGGGAGATATTTCTCTCTCTCTCTCTCTCTGTTACTCTGCCTTTTAAATACATACATAAATAAGTCTTTTAAACATGGGGAAAACAATTTGCAAGCTACACATCTGACAATTAATTAATATACAGAATATATGAGGAATTCAATTAATACAATTCCAAAAATACCACAAATAATCCAGTTGAAAATGGGAAGTATATCTAAATAGACATTTCTCAATTGCCAATAAGATCATGAAAAAAATGCTGAACATCACTCATCATCAAGAAAATACAAATAAAAACTACTGTGAGATATACCCTCACATCGGTTACAATGACTAATATAAAAAAAGAGAAAAGATAACACGTGTTATCAAGGATGTGGATAAAAGAGAACATTTGCACATTGTGGATGGGAATGTAAATTAGTAAAGCAATTGTGGAAAACAGTATGGAGGTTCCTCAAAAAAACTAAAAATAGAACTACCATATGACCCGGCAATCAATTCCCCACTGGATATATTTCCAAGGGAAGTGAAATCAGCCTATTGAAGAGTCATCCGCACTCCCATGATTATTGCAACGCTACTCACAGTTGCTAAGAAATGGAAACAACTTAAGTGTCCATCTCCTGATGAATGAATACAGAAAATGTGATACATACTATTCAGCCACAAAAAGGATAAAATCACATTCTTTGCAACCACATAGTTGTAACCAGAGGTCTTGCAGTAAGTGAAATGAATCAAGCACATGCATCAAGTGATCACACTCATATGTGGATTCTTAAAAAAGTGATTTCACAGAATTGAAGTGTATAATAGTGGCTACCAGAGGCTGAGGAGGAAAAGTATAGAAATTGATTAATTAAGGGTTTCATCCTTAGTTTTTCCTTGAATTTCTAACACAGTTGACTTAATTGATTTCATGCTAAATGATTTGACATACATAGTTTTATAAAAGTTGTATTTTATTTTAAATCATGAATTTAAAATTTTTAAGTAATCCTCTAGTCCCACAAAATGCCTTTAATTTATTAAATTACTACAGATACTACCTGTGACATTGTCCTTTTAAATTAAATTTGGCATTAAATTTCATATAGTTTTATTTTCCAACTTTTTGATTAACTTTCTTTTAGGCCTATATCTTATAAATCTTTTATACCATTTTTCTCTATGTCAATTTGAAAGCCCATGGTCAGCTTTTCAACAGCTTTATTGGGAAAGATTTGGGGAAAAAAACTTATTTGTATAAACTGGGTGTATTAGATTGCATAATTTGATAAATTCACCACATGTTAAACTATATCCAGGTCAGGTAACAAGATTTCCACAAGGTTCAAAACTTTCCTCTTGATGCTTTGTAACCACTCCTGCCCCTTTCTGCTTCTATTCTGGGGCAATAAATAAATCTGATTTCTATAATTATCTATCAGTCTCTATCTGTTAGGCTTTTTTAAAAAAAATAAATCCATATAATATGTACTCACTTCCATCTGGTTTCTTTCACTAACTATAAAAATCTTGGTAATACTAGCTGTTCAACACTAATAAGTTATTTCAAGTTTTACGTGTATTTCTATTCCCATGTTGCTGGATATTTGGATATTTTTAAGTTTTGTTGATTACAAATAAAACTACTAAGAATTCTCACATGCAGATTTTTCTATGGTTATAAACTTTTGATTTCTCTTCAAATACCTGTAAATGACATGTTGCATCATATAACACTTATTTGTTTAAATTTAGAAGAGGCCAAACTGTTTTCCATAGCAGGTGTACAATTTTACATTCCTTTCAGCATGTATGAGAGTTCCAGTTCCTTCACATCCTCACTAACACTGGATGTGGTTGGTCTTATGCCCATCACGGATATCTGGTGACACCTAATTGTATAGAATTTTATTAATGATTAATAATTTTAATAATTTTTCATGTACCTTTAATAATATGCCTTTTTTATTACATACCTACTCAACACTTTGGCTCATTTTAAATTGGGTTATTTCTTTTCTTATTATTGAGTTTTAAGACTTCTCTATGTAATCTGTATATAATCTTTACCAGATATTTATTTACAGATATTTTATTTTGGTCAGCAACCTGTGTATATATTCCTTTAACTGTCCTTCAAAAAAAAAGAAGTTTTTCAGTTTGAAGTTGAATTTATCAATTTCTTGTATTAAGAAATGTGCTTTCTTTTTTCTTTTCTTTTCTTTTTCTTTTTTTTTTTTCTTTCTTTTTTTTTTCTTGACAGGCAGAGTGGACAGTGAGAGAGAGAGAGAGAGAAAGGTCTTCCTTTGCCATTGGTTCAACCTCCAATGGCTGCCGCGGCCGGCGCACTGCGCTGATCCGAAGGCAGGAGCCAGGTGCTTCTTCTGGTCTCCCATGCAGGTGCAGGGTCTAAGGACCTGGGCCATCCTCCACTGTACTCCCGGGCCACAGCAGAGAGCTGGCCTGGAAGAGGGGCAACCGGGACAGAATCCGGTGCCCCGACCAGGAGTAGAACCTGGTGTGCCGGCACCGCAAGATGGAGAATTAGCCTATTGAACCATGGCGCCAGCCAAGAAATGTGCTTTCAATGTCTTATCTTAGGAAATTTTGCCTATTGAAATTCACAAATGTTTTCTCATACTTTCTTCCATAATTCTTTAATTTTTAAGTTTTTACATGGAAATTTATGATCCATTTTGCTTTGTATTACATGTAGTGTAAAGTATTATCAGGGGATACTATGAAGAAAATGCCTAGAAATTCAACAATTTAAAGGAAGTGGATCAGAGTTGGCATTGTGTTGTAACTGGTCAGGCTGCAGCCTGCAATGCCAGCATCCATGTGGGCTCTGGTTTCTGTCCTGGCTGCTCCACTTCTGATCCAGGTCCCTGCTAGTGTGCTTGGGAAAGGAGCAGAGGAAGTCCAACCCCTTGAGCCCCTGCACCCATGTGGGAGACCCAGAGGCTGCTGGCTTCAGCCTTGCCCTGTCTTGTTTGTTGCAGCTGTTTGTTGAGTGAACCAATAGATGGAATGTCTCTCTACCTCTCCCTCTCTCTCTCTCTTTAACTCTGTCTGTCAAATAAGTAATGATAAATCTTTTAATAACAAAAGGAAATGGATCGATACATACATTTTCTTCATAATGTTTCATGATTCCTCTTCTAAAATTTGTAGAGTCTCAAGTAGCTTTACATCTCTCATGCTTGATAGAGGTCATTTGTCCTTTCTTCTCTCTTTTTTTCCCTTTCTGCTCTCCTGATCAGGCTGGCTAAAAATGTACTAAAAACTATCTCTGGATTCATCTATTTTATCGATTTCTGTTTTCTACTCTGATCTTAATATTTAAATGTTACCAATTATTTTAGGATTTATTTGTTCATTTTTTGCTAGCTTGCTGGTTTCTCCAGGTAACAGCTGTGGTGGTTGATTTTGTCATTTTTCTTTCATAAAATATGAAATCATCTATAATCAGTATCCTCTGAGAGTTCTTTATGATTTAAGCCTTGGCTCTCATGGTGGTGGTATTAGGAAGAGTTGTGGAACTATAAAAATGTGCCACCTAGTAGGAGCTCTGTAGGTCATTGGGGACACACCCTCAGAAGGTAAAGCTGGTGAGACATTGGGCATATTCTTTTAAGAGCCTGAATTTAGTCCCACTTGCCTCTCAGTTTTCCATTCAATACATGACCCTGCTTCTGTACATGTTTCACCATCCACCATTCCCTATTCACCATGAGGTCTCATCAGAACTGAGTTGATGTTAGTGTCATGCCCTTGAGCCTTCACAATTGTGAGCTAAACAAACTTCTTCTTTGTAAGTAGCCTGAGTCAGGTGTTTTGTTATAGTGCCAGGAAGCTGACCAATGTACTATGTGCATTAAGCAAACAACATAATACATAGTTCCATTTAAATAAAATGGGGTATAATGGACAAATCTACAAAAGAAGAAAGTAGAATGGTGGCTACTGCAGATAAGGAAGAGGGAAAAACTATGAATTATGTGGTTTCTTTTGAGGAAATATGTGTATACATATATACATATATACACATAATACTATAAATATTACATACATATACACATAGGATTATAAATATTGGAGGTTTTATTTTATGTATACATATGTACACAGTACATTTTAAAAAATTTATTTAAAGAGCAGAACACAGATATACATACATAGTATTATAAATGTTAATGGAGGTGTTATTTTTATGTATACATATGTACACAATACATTTTTTTTTAAATTTATTTATTTAAAGAGCAGAGTAGGGGCCAGTGTTGTGGCATACTGAGTTAAGCTGCCGCCTGCAATGCCGGTACCCCAATAGTGCCAATTCAAGTCCCTGATGCTCCACTTCCAATGCAGCTCCCTGCTAACATGCCTGGGAAAGCTGCAGAGGATGGCCCAAGTACTTGGTCTCTGCACCCATGTGAAAACCTGGAAGAAGATCCTGGCCACTTGGGGAGTGAACCAATCTCTATCTCTCCCTCTCTTCTCTCTATGTCACCTTGTCTTTCAAATAAATAAATAAATAAATCTTAAAAAAGAGTGACAGAGAGACAGGAAGAGACAAAGTGAGAAAGAGAGAGAAATCTTTCATTCACTGTTTTACTTGCCCAAATGCTTGCAACAGCCAGGGCATGGCTAGGCTGAGACCAGCAGCCCAGAATTCCATCTGAATCTCCCATGAGGGTGGCTTTCCATGAACACTTTAAAATTCCCTCCTATGTGGGTATGTGTATCTATGTATCTCTCTAAATCTATATCTACATCTATATCTATATAGAAATATATATAGATGGTGGCTCACTTGGCTAATCCTCCGCCTGCGGCGCCAGCACCCCGGGTTCAGATCCCGGTTGGGGCGCCAGATTCTGTCCTGGTTGCTCCTCTTCTAGTCCAGCTCTCTGCTGTGGCGCGGGAAGGCAGTGGAGGATGGCCCAAGTGCTTGGGCCCTGCACCCGCATGGGAGACCAGGAATAAACACCTAGCTCCTGGCTTTGGATAGGCGCAGTGCGCCGGCTGCAGCCCACCAGTTGTGGCAACCATTTGGGGGGTGAACCAACGGAAAAGGAAGACCTTTCTCTCTGTCTCTCTCTCACTGTCTAACTCTGCCTGTCAAAAAAAAAAAAAAAGAAATAGATATAGATGTAGATATAGAGAGACACCTACATATATGCACATACATAAACACACACACACACACACATATATATATATATATATTCACATACCATGTATATGCATATGAGGCTGACAGTTTTTACTCTACTTCAAAGATCTTTCTTCACTGTCTTCTACCTTGCATTGAATCCAAAGAGAAATTTGTTATTATTGCTATCTTTATCTGCATGTAAGTTTTTTGTTTTTTTGTTTTGTGTTGTTTTTTTTGTTTTTGTTTTTTACCTCTGGCTGATTTTCAGATTCTCTATTTATTGTTGGTTTTGAGCAATTTCTCTTTGTTGTGTCTGATACAGTTATCTTTATGAGTCTTGTGTTTTATGCTCATTAAGCTTTTTGGATATATGTGTTTATAGTTAATGAAGTTTGGAATCTTCTCATTTATTTTTCCTCAAAATATTCCTACAATATTTTTTGTGCTCTTCTCAATGAACTTCAGCTACATATATATAGTAGTCTCCTTCAAATGTCCTCACAGTTCACCGATGCTCTTTTTCTTTTAAAAAGTATTGTCTCATTTGTACTTCATGTGGACAATGTCTTGTTGCTCCATACTAGAATTCACTAATCTATTTTCTGCAATGTGTAATCTGCAGTTAAATCCTTCTGATGCCATGTGCATCTCAAGCATTGTAATTTTCATCCCTGAAATTTTTTTCTGCTTTTTTATATATTCCATATTTCTCTACAACCTTTTGAGCTTATGGGATAGAGTTTTAATACCTCTTTTAATTGTCTGCTAATTTGAACATCTGTGTTAGTTCTAGGGCAACTATGATCTGTTGATTGTTCTCCGTATTACTGGTTGCATTTTTTTTACTATATTACATGACTATAATTTTTGACCTGCTCCATTTCTAACCTGGGCCGGTTCACCCCTCCATAGGCAACCTGGTGGTCTCCCGCTCCCAGGAGGTCACCATATTGATGCCGAACTTAGTGCGAACACTGATCAGCATAGCACATGACAGCCAAGAACTCCTGGACTCAAGCGATCCTCCAGCCTCAGCCTCCCAAGTAGCTGGGACTACAGGTGCATGCCACTGCGCCCAGCCATGCCTATAATTTTTAATTGGATCCAGAAATTCTAAATGTTATGTTTTGGATTTGGGGATTTTTGCACACGTATAGGTGGTCTTGAATTTTGTTCTGAGACACAGTTGTTTTACTTGAGAATAGCATGAATAGATACATCCAGAGCAATGTTCACTCTATGGCCAGTAATTCTCCACTCCAGAGGTAAAATCTATCCAATTCCATGTGAGTTATGGGTTTCTCCAGCCTGGGAGTTGAGAAAGGGCACTCTTCCTGGCCATGTGTGAGCTTTGAATACAGTTCTCAATCCTTTCCATGGCTGTTTCCCTAGCTTTGGATAATAATTTCTTCTCCTTAAAGTTCTAACACTGTAATTTGCTTTTATTTGTTTTAGATTTCATATTATAATTACATACTTTCCTTTGCTTCTTGCTACTATAAAAAGATACTCAAAAAGAGATAATTTTTAAAGAACAGGAATTTATTTCTTTCAGTTCTTGAGGTTGGGAGGTACAAGATTAAGCATCAGAAGATTCAGTATCTGCTTTCTTAAGATGATGCCTCATTGTTGTGTCCCGATGTTGTAAAAGAGTAAAAGGCCAAAAGGACTCTCTCAACATCTTTTATTAGGGCCCTAATTCCGTTCATGAGATCAGAGGCCTCAGGCCTAATCACTTCCCACAGGCCACCTCTCACTGTAGGATTAAACTCAGACATATGAATTTTAAAGGGACACATGCATCAAACCCAAACATAGCAAGCATATTTTTTTCTATCTTATTTCTTTCAGTAAATAGTATATCTGAAATTGAGCCATGTTGTTGCTGGTGGCAGCACTGCATTCATTTCATTAATTTTTCCTATTCTGCAGTATAACTGCTGTGTAATTTATAGTAGTCTACTGTTAAGGTATTTTTATTACCAGTTGTACTACTATGAATATTTTCATACATGTCTCTTGGCAAATGTTTCCCTATATATATTTGTGCTTCATACCTAACAAAAATTAGAATTGCATGCATATGTTAAAATTTGATAGATAATTACAAAATGTCTTCCAACATCATTATGTGAGTTCATATTGCCACTATTAGTGTATGGAATTAATTACTGAACCTCATCCTCACCAACTTTTTCTAGCATTATCTTTTCTGATATTATATATTTTAGTTGGTTTGTAGTCATAATTCTTTATGGTTTTAATTTGTATTTCCCTTGATGACTAATATTGTTAAATGTTTTCATATATTAACTGGTCATTTGAATATCCTTTTTTATGAACTGCTAATTTATCTTTTGCATATTATTCTACTGTGTAATTTTTTATGCAAATTTAAAAGCGATTATTTGTATTGCTTAGATATGAGCCTCTTATTACTAATATTTGTGAAAATACTTTGTTTTTTATCTGAATTTTAATTTTCTTTTTAAAAACAGAATTTTCAAATTTAACATACTTCAATTTGTCAAGTTTTGCTTTTTATGAATAATGTCTGAGAAACCTTTCCTTACTCCAGATGATAATGATGGAATGTGATCTAATTTAAAAAGCCTTATTGTTTTGGCTTCCAAGTACAGATCTACAGCCCCATCAAAATTACTGTTTGTTATGTAATGAGTTAGGCATCAGAATTAGTACCTGAGGGCCAGCCCTGTGGCCTAGCGAGTAGAATTGCCAACCTGCAGTGCTGACATCCCATATAGGTGCCGGTTCCAATCTTGGCTGCTCCACTTCTGATCCAGTTCTTTGCTATCATCTGGGAAAGCAGAATATAGTCCAAGTCTTTGGACCCCTGCACCCACATGGGAAACCTGGAGGGAGCTCCTGGCTCCTGGATTCAGATCAGTGCAGCACTGGCTGTTGTGGCCATGTGGGGAGTGAACCAGCAGGTGGAAGACCTCTCTCTCTCTCCCCCTCTCTCTCTCTCTGCCTTTGTCTCTCTGTAACTCCACCTTTCAAGTAAATAAATCTTAAAAAAAAAAAAAATTAGTACCTGGTCTATCTAACTGATTCAAAATTTTTGAAACAATCATCCTAGCCCCCTCTACAATATGGTGCTACTTTTGATATAAATTGTTTTCATATATTTTAGCCTCCACATTTCATCTTTGTATTTTCTTCCAGTGCTGAATATGCTAACTTTGCAACAGAAAAATTATTAAAAAGATTTTCCTTTAGAGTAACTATTGATGTAGGAAGATATTGTCATCTTGCTTGCCATCATGCACTGTAAAATCATCACAAAACACACCAAACACCGGAGTAAGGGGAAGGGTTTATTGGGGAAAACCAAGCAGACCGGAGGGAAGGGGCGAAGAAGGAAAAAGAGAGAGTAAGAGAGGGAGAGGAAAGAGAGGAAAGAGGAGAGGAGAGAGGGAGCAAGAGAGAGAAGACGAGAGCAAGAAGAGAGAGGAGCCGAGAGAGAACAGAGAGAAGAGAGAAGAGAGAAAGGGAGAGGAGAGAGGGGAGCAAGAGAGAGAGAGAAGAATTAGAGGAGCTGAGAGAGAGGAGAGCAGCTAGCGAGGAGAGAAAAGAGTCACGTATTCAAAAACAGATCCTTTTAAAACTTTGCTGGAAGGAGGGTAGGCAGGGAAGCAGGAGCAGTGAATCCCATTAGGATGGGGGTGGAGCTTGACACTGGTGGTTGGGTCATGTGGCCACCTGGCTTCCAGCAATGGAGGCAGGGGCTAGAGCCTAGGATGGTGTCAGTGTGTAGATTGCCCCATAGATAAGACTGCACCATTTTCCTAATAATGCACTAACCAATGTGTTAACTAATCTTGCCTTTGTTTTTCTGTATGAATTTTCAAGTTAGTTTACTAAATTTATGAAACAGATTTTTGACTGCACATATATTGAACCCGTAGGCCAGTTCAGAAAGAATTTATATCTTTATACTACTGTATCTTCTGATTCATGTATGCATTCATGTACTTAATTCCTTTGCTAATTTAGCTATTCCTTATTTTAATGTTTTTAGTCTTCTATATGGTAGTATGGTAATCTATCAAATGTAACTCTATGTATTTAAAATGTTAGTAATACTTAAATGATTGTGTTATTTAAATTCTGCTTCAGAATTGTCTCTTGTATAGTTAGAAGTATAATTTCTTATTCTGACTCACATTCAGAATCCTACTAATTCTAAGTAGTATATCAACTGTGAGAAGGTTTCATTAACTGATTATTTTCCTTAATACGGATTATGTTTTCCTGCTTTTTTATATGTCTGGTCATCTTTCCTTGGGTATATTAAATACTGCTAGTTTTTTGTGACTGCTATTTTATATTTCAATTCTCCTTGTACTTATATCCAGATCACCACTAACTGTCTCTTACTCTTTCTTTATTTTGTCCACTAAATTTTGCTTTTCAATTGTTTCCAAAATGACGACCTCACTTCCTTAGCCCTGCTTGTTAAGGCAGTTTGTTATCTGTTTGTTGTCTCACTCTCTTTGTCTTGTGAATCATCTTATATATGGCTGCTAGAGCCTAAGCATATGTATTAAATATAATGTACTTATATACAGGACTGCTGGTTGTAATCAGTCATAATCATAGTTAGCAACCATGTGTTTGGCACATTTTATATGTCAGCTTCTAAAAATGGAATATTTCTAATCTTCACAAAATCTCTTTGAATTGGATAATTCTATCATCATTTTATAGATGGGAAAACTGATTTGCATGAGGCCTCACACCTTGTATGAAGAAAGGGGAAGATTCCAAGGTACACCCAACTAGCTCCAAAGCTTGTACTCTTTCTAAAGCACCATAGCTTAATTTAATGCATTTGATGTTATGGATGTTGCCATTTTTCAAGTCTTTTCAACTGTTCTGTAAGGTTATTTTTAGGCCCTTTAGATCTTTTATACCCTTCAAACCCCAATTTCCTCAGCAGGCAATAAATATTGATCAACTGGTTGAATTTTTGTGACACATTTCCTCAAAATAAGAACAGGCAGGTAGCAGAGGTATGTTCAACATGGATATGCAGTAAGGCTCTTTTGCTACAAAATTATACGCACTGGACAATGCTCCCTTGATGAGAGAAAATAGCTCTATAAAAATGAGCAACTAACAATAAGGTCATTTTCTCCTTTAAAGTGTTCTCAGTTCAATAATACCTGGACATTACATTTTACTGATATTCTCTGAAAAGTCAAGAAATACTAGGCCATCTCTAAGGTTGTTTCAAAACTCATTGAGTGAACTTCCAGTCTTCACTTGAATCTAAGCTACAGTCCTATAATAGAAGCAACCATCAAATTACTGGACAATTCAGATAGAAAGAACCGTCCCTAACACTGTGAATACTCTCCAAAAGAAAGAACCTGGACTGAAAAATAAGACTCGTGAACCATCTCATTCTGTCTACTTTACATAATTGTTCAAACCTTCCTTTCTTTAAGGAGATCTTGTATCTTCATTATGAAGTATATGTGTTTTTTTTTTTTCATTCTCTGGTTATGGATGAATTAAAGAAATTAGATAAAATGCAAATGAAATGGGGTGGATTAGACAAAACAGTAAAGACATCACTTGGGATACCTGTACCCCATATCAAAGTGTCTTGATATGGGTCATGGCTCTGCTTCCCATTCTATGTTTCTCGTAATGTGCATCCTGGGAAGTAGCAGGTGATGGTGATGTCTCAAGTGGTTGTATCACTGCAATCCTTGTGTGAGACCCTAATTGAGTTCCTGGATCCTGACTTTGGCCTGGACCAGCCTTGGCCACTGGGTTCATTGGGAGAGTTAGCCAGCCAATGGCAAATAGATCTCTCTGTTGCTCTCTCTCTCTCTCTCCTTTCTCTCCCTTTAAAAAAAAAAAAAAGTTAAGTGGGCATATACCCAGAGAAGGAATAACTGTCCTATGGAAACATACATATTTCTCTCAGTTTTTCAATGGGTGTGATTATTTAAAGTTATCATTGTAGTGGCATAATGACTATGGGGATCGGATGTTATTACAGGAATTCAGCCCACCTAAAATATATGAATGATGATTTTTACATAAACCTAGATGATTTACTCAAGACTATTTACTGATAAGTAAATATTGTTAAACAATTGCTTTTTGAACATTCACCCTATAAATAAAGTAGAATTGGATTCTATATTTTAAGTGTTAGCCACCAGGACTAGCAGCATTTAATTGTGTGCAATATATTCAAATAAGCAAATTCCAAGTGGATCTGAATGATCTCTTAATGTTAACTGTGGTTTTTATTGACTCATTTCCCTGGATGTCCCTTAAATATTTTATCATGGTATCTCCCTATTGTCTTTTATGCATGTTTTCGAGCAATAGTTGTCTTACCACACAATCTTTAAAATTAGATCATCATATTACTGTTTCTATCAATATGGTAAGTAAACACTATTATCCCTGTTAATATAAATCGATCAGCATTTCATTTATGGTATAAAATTCTATTACTGTCTATTAAATTCCCTGAATAGGAGGACCTTACTCGAACAGACATCTTTTTTTTCACATGTAGCTAGAAAAAGCCTCCAGGTTGTCTTGGCACTATGTTATGTTCAGAACCTGGGTGTGGTTATTGAAAAATGCTAAATAGAATTTACCCTATCAATTAGCATGGAGTTAGAAAGTACCTATAAAAATGATACACAATAAAATTCTCCAATAAAAGGTACATAAAAGACAAATTTGCTAATTTTAAACTGCTAAAAACAAATTACATATGTTCTATCATTGTCAAGGTAAGGCTTGAGCATGGTTTTTTAAAAACTATTGTGGACATTTTCCCTAGCATTTGTATTATATATATGTCAAATGCTTTAAAAGATTCTGTTTTCTAGACTGAGTCTGACCCTCATAATACTGATCTTTTGCTTATTACGAACTTCAATTTATTTTCTCATATATAAAAGTCATTGAAAATCTTATGTGAGTTTGTTCTTGCAGGAAACATGGAATTAAGAGACATTCCAGATAAACCCAGGTGTGATAGGAGACTGATTTCTATAACCCAATGGCTTATTGGATCTGTTTCCATGTTTGTTTTCTGGATTCAGTGGCTAATTTGGTTTCTAATCATGCTTTTGACCCCATTTCCAGACTGTTTGTGGTAACGGGAGAAGAAAGGCCCTGCAGTAGGTAATTAAGTCTGCAAAAGCAGGGCTGCTTACTTTTCACTGCAGCAGATAATCAGAGTGCTGTTGCTCAAGTGTAAAATGCAGAAATTAATGATCCTATATAATACAGATTAGGGCTTTCATTTTAAAAACTATCAGTGCAGAAGAACAAAGGTAGGAAAAACAGCATGATATTTAGAATTCCAATATATAGTAAAGCTTGCAAATTTGAAAGAGGTTTCTGAGCATGAGACTCATCAAAATTCGCCTGGTGTTCTATGGTGATTGATTAACTCAGAACTCAAATATATTACTGCCCCATTGCATCTTTGAAAAGGCACAATTAGACACATTTGTCCATGTCTTTTCACTTGTAAACATGTCCTATTGTTCATTCAGATCAAATGGGGTAAGGAAAAGCATTTAGTATTTTGGGGGCCACATAGTAGGTACTCAATAAATATTACAGTGTTTGAAAAAATATCCATAAAAGGATTAGAATGCAATATCCAGGGGTCAAGAAAAAGGCATACACACCTATTTTTCAAAAACATCATAAAATTTTTAGTATACAGTATTATTTTTCTCAGATATTTTCTCTATTAAAGCCCAATAAATTGCAAAACCATGCTTACTACAGAAGGGAACCAATTTTGTAAAAAGAAAGCAGGCTTCAAACAAAATGCCAATGTTTGTTTATGGAAAACTTAACTGCTGTAAAATGCAAACATTTCACAACATGACCCAAATATTCTTTGTTCAGTGTGCATAAATATACTGATACAGCCCCACAGTATCACCATTTCAAGCAGTGATTGCACTAGTGATTTCTGTGTTCTTTCTTAAGTTGTTAAGATCATTTTTATTATGAATTCCCCACGTCTGTTTACTGATAGTCATATTTTTTCAATAATATTTTCTTACAAAATTATTTGTTACTAATCATCAGTAATAGACTGGTTAATGTGGTCAACATGTCATTTAAGCTTTTGGAAGGCTGTTATATTCCTCACATTATAAATAGACACAGAGGGAAAATGTGAATACAGTTTTCATGTACAGGATCAGTTCACATTAAAACATTTATAATTTTGGCCTCTAATTGATAACGTGTTTTTGACTGCTCGTATTCAAGGATTCATGGGTTAGGAAATATAGTCACAAATCCCTGAAATATTACTTTAAAAGGTAAAATAAGACCTAGAATGGGAAATCATGATCCAGAATGAAACAGCATCACTCCCTGTCAGCAGTTGGGAAAGCATTTGGTGTGTTGATCTGGCACTGTTCTAAGCCTGTATTAGAAAAATCATGAACACATGAAGAGCAGCATTTGTTGTATATTGGGAACCATTCTCATCTATTTATAAAATATGCTTTGCAGCATTGTTTTCTAAACAGAGAAAAGTGGAGCTTTGGCGTGCATCCTCCATCAGCATCTTACACAAAAAGAACTCTGTTTCAAATAAGTCCAGAAGTATAATGAACTCTAGAGCCAGGCACCTATGCTTTGCACTTCAATTTTCACATTGGCCATGACTCAGTCAAGGGTTTAGTGTTCATTCATTGTGACAAATGCAGCAGACTTCACCAACTTCTTGCCTTCCAAATTATATTCAGTAACTACAAGGTCATCGTCATCAACAACAGGACCAATCAGTGGGGTACATAGATTCTCATCATGCTAGCCCTGTGAGTCATGCATCTCTTCACAGCCAGTTGATCTCATCCTTTCCCTATAAATTATGCAGGCAGGCTTTTATTCTTAGAGGCTTGTTAAAAGCAACATTAAACCTACTCTTTGGTAATTTTTAATCAAAATAATGTTATTCACAGAAAGACAACAGGGCTGGCATTATGGTGTAGCAGGTCTGCTGTTTATGATGCTGACATCCCAAATGGGTGCCAATTCGTGTCCCGGCTGCTCCATTTCTGATTTAGCTCCCTGTGAATAACCTAGGAAAAGCAGTGGAAGTTATAGCTAGTGTTTGGGTCACTGCCACCCACATAGGAGACCTGGAGGAAGTTCCTGGCTCCTGCTTCAGCGTGGCTCAGCCCTGGCCATTGCAGCCATGTGAGGAGTGAACTAACAGATGTAAGATCTCCCTTGTCTTTCCCTTTCTTTGTAACTCTGACTTTCAAGTAAATAAACAATTAAATCTTTTTTTTAAAAAAATTGTAGGAAGCCATAGCTGTTAGACTAGCCAAGTTCTCAGCTTTAACCTCGTGCATAATGATGGGCAGGAGCTGCCTGGCTTTGAATCCCTGGAACAAAGCCCAGAGAGCTCAGTAAGTGACTGGAAACCAGTATTCCTGACTCAGAAAACTCAAACCATTTCTTAGGCCCGATTTATAGTTCTACTATTCCTAGAAAACTTTTAACAACAACAACAACAACAAAACTTTGGCCAACTTTTCCTTAGTGAGTCCAAGCATGTGAAGCAATTATTCTTTCAGGGGCTGTCAACCATGGGCAGCAGAGCGAGTTTGGATCTGGCTACTTCTTCTTGCAATATGGATTACCTGCAGGGTGAGCATAGGTGAGAACAAGGGATTTCAAACTCGACAATATAAAGGATGGAGGGAGAAAAACATTCCTAATTCCCACATTTTCACTAACCAGGTTATTCATATCATTTAGTTTGAGATGCACCAATCTAGTTTTTAAAAAGTAATAAAACTAGAAAGATTAATTGTCATGGTGGAGTCGTTTTGTTTTTAATGTTGACTGCCTTACATTGGTATTTTCATTCCTAAGGATCCGTGAGAGTAGACTGTACTATACCCATCTTGTAGGTGAGAACACGGAGCTGGGGAGATGTGAATTGGAGCTCTACTCAGTTAATAAGTGGAAAATATAGGATTCTTAATGCTTAATTGGAAAAAGAACAGGGACAACTAAAAATGAAGCAGCATGGTAGAAAGTCAATGCCATGTTTTTACACCATGTTTAACTACTCTTCACTTTCATATGTTAAAGGCTGTGAAAAGTAGGGTAAGCTATTCTCTTTGACGCTTGTAATTTATTCTGGATAAACCTCTGATTCTTAGCCTCATGTCTTTTCTCTCAGTCTTATCTACTTTCTTGCTGTCCTCTACCTAATTCTATTGTTAAAATTGAAAAACCTTCTGCCCCTCCCCTCCCCTCTCCTCCTCTCCCCTTCCTTTCCCTTCCCTTCCCATCCTTTCCCCTTTTCTCTTTTATGTCCTTTCATTTTCTAAGCCTCCACCCCCAAGAAGAGACTTTAGGATTCATTTTTCTTTGCTCCATGCAATTCACCTAAATGACACCCTAGATTGTATCCTGAATCCAGGCCTTTGTGTCTATAAGTAAAATTTGGCTAGAACAGGTTTTACTAAGTATCAACCACACAGGAAAGGAATTTGAAAATTTTCACTACAAAGAAATGGTGAATGTTTGAAGAGACAGATAACTTTACTCTGATTTGACTATTATATAGTGGATACATATTTCGAAGCATCATATGGAACTCCATAAATACATACAATTTTATGTGTCAACTTTTTTTAAAGATTTTATTTATCTATTTATTTGAGAGGTAGAGTTATAGACAGTGAGAGGGAGAGACAGAGAAAGGTCTTCCTTCCATTGATTCACTACCCAAATGGCCGCAAAAGAGCTGAGACAAAGCCAGGAGCCAGAACCTTCTTCCAGGTGTCCCACGTGGGTGCAGGGGCCCAAGCACTTAGACCATCTTCTACTGCTTGCCCAGGCCATAGCAGAGAGCTGGATCGGAAGAGGAGCAGCCAGGACTAGAACCGGCACCCATATGGGATGCCAGTGCTGCAGGAGGAGGATTAACCTACTACCCCACAGTGCTGGCCCCTATGTGTCAATTTTTTTTAAAAAGAACTGAATATATTTTAAAGTTACTATCTTTAAAGATATTGTTTTGACTCTGAGGTATGAATAGACATTTCAGTAGCTCAGAATAATAGAATATTGAGATTACACAGATGCTACTATTTTTGTGGGAATTAGGTGTTTATGGGGCCAGCATTGTGGTGTAGTGAGTAAACCTGCACCTGTTATGCCAGCATCTCATGTTAAGTGCCAGTTTGTGTCCTGGCTCTTCCACATCGGATCCATATCACTTCTAATGGTCTCTACAAAAGCAGAAGAAGATGGCCCAGGTGTTTGGGCCACTGCCATCCAGGTGGGAGACCTAGATGAAGTTTGCCCAAGTATCAGGCAAGGTGTAGGGATTGCTGAAATAGTATTTCCATAATCGTTGGGGAACAACACTTTTAATATGAGGATAGAGACCTGTTTTAGAGACCCAAAGCCATGAACTGAAAACCAAATGATGAAATTTTAATTCTCAGAGTGCTGGGGCCGGCACTGTGACGTAGTGGATAAAGCTGCTGCCTGCAGTGTCGGCATCCCATATGGGCACCTGTTCAAGTCCCGGCTGCTCCACTTCTGATCAAGCTCTCTGCTATGACCTTGGAAAGCAGAAGATGGCCCAAGTCCTTGGGCCCCTGTACCGGCATAGGAAGACCTGGAGGAAGCTTCTGGCTTCATATCGGCACAGTTCCAGCCATTGTGGTCAACTGTGGAGTGAACCAGAAAATGGAAGACACCCTCCCCCCCCCCCACCTTTCTCTCTGCCTCTCCTTCTCTCTGTGTAACTCTGACTTCACTAAATCTTTAAAAAAAAAATTCACAAAGTGCTAGTAAGAAGATAATTGACCTCAGAAGTATTTATTACCTTCTTTAGGACTGAGCTAGGCCTGAATTTGTTATTTGTAAAAGAAGATAGTATCAATGACTTCTAACACTTATTTCAAATCTAATATTGGTGAATCATAACCAAATGTCAAAGGAAATAGCCAAATTGAAAATCATATATAATATACAATAAAAGTTTACCATTTTTCACCTTTGTACCAGTTCCTCTATCATTATTTGAACAATAAGAATGTAAAATTTAATGGCAGGGTTGTAGCATAGTGGATAAAGCCTCCACTGTTGCCACATCCCATACAGGTGGTGGTTCAGGTCTTGGCTGCTCCACTTGTAATCCACTCCCTGCTAATGGCCTGGGAAAAGCAACGGAAGATAGCCCAATTGTTTGGACCCCTGCCTCCCATGGGGGAGACCTTGATGAAGCTCTTGGGTGCTGGTTTCAGCATGGTGCAACCCTGGTTGTTGTGGCCATCTGGGAGTGAACCAGTGGGTGAGAGGTTCTCTCTCTCTCTCTCTCTGTAACCTTGACTTTCAAAACAAAAAAATCTTTTGAAAAAAGAATTAAATATTTGTGAAAATTAATGTAGTACATCAATATGGAAGAAATATTACTCAACAAAGTATTTAAAACTATTTAGAATATTGGAATGGGCAATACTTAAAACTTGAGCCTCATTCTTTCTTTGAGATTTATTTTATTTGAAAGGTAAAGTTATAGAGAGAGGGAGAGACAGAGAGAGAGAGATTTTCTATCCACTGGTTGATTACCCAGATGACCACTAGGAGCTTCAATTGGGTCTCCACATAGGTACAGGGGCCCAAGCACTTGAGCCATTCTGTGCTGCTTTTCCCAGGCCATTAGCAAGGAGCTGGATTGAAAGTGGAGCAGCTGGGACTCCAACCAGTGCCCATATGAGAAACCAGCATCACAGATGGAGGCTTAAATGACTACACCACATTGCCCACCCCAAACCTCAACACCAGCCAAAATAAATTCCATACATATTACACAATAAAATAACATATCATGCAAAAGATTGAAAGAAGCAATGGGATAGTCTCAAAAATGTTTATTATGAATGAACAATAAATAAACCATGTATAAAATAGACACATTGTGGTATTTAATATGTGTTAGATTTAGTTTTTAAAAAAAGATTTATTTTATTTTAGTAGAAATACAGAATTACAGATAGGTAGAGGTAGAGGTAGAGAGAGAGAGAGAGAGGTCTTCCACCCGCTAGTTCACTACAATGGCTGGAGCTAAGTCAATCTGAAGCAGGTGCTTCTTCCAGGTCTCCCAGATGGATGCAGGGGCCCAAGGATTTGGGCCATCCTCTACTGCTTTCCCAAGCCACAACAGAGTGCTGGATCAGAAGTGGAGCAGCTGGGACTCGAACCAGTGCCCTTATGGGATACTGACACTTCAGGCTCCACCCATCATGCCACAGGGCAGGCCCCTAGATTTAGTTTTATGAACCTCCATGCATTGCCACATTTAATGTCCACATCGCTCATAAGGAAAATAATATCATTATTTAATTTTACTTATGAGATATAAAGTACTAAGAAAGATTAACTAGTTGATCCAAGGTCACCTAGCTAATTTCAGAGCCCAAATTCATACCCGCTGATTCCAAACCCTGTGCATCTAACCACTACATGATTTAGAAATATTTGACTTGTTAAGCAGAACTTTTGTGTAACATTGATGAAGACCCAAACTAAAGGAAAAAATACTTACAACAGAAAGTATGCTAAAAGTTAATACCTTTATTTTGCAAACGGTTCATTTAAATAGAAAGAAATATGCAAAAATTTTAGCCCAAAAGACATACACATACTCTAAAATAAAGTTAATTAAAAATATGGAAAAGTACTAAAAGTAGCAAATTATTTAAATTCATCAATAATATAACTTAATATATTCATTATTTCTTAGTGGGCATTGCAAAACATATTTCATATCATTCCATAGAAGTGTTACTTGGTTATGTAAAAAGTTCATCACAACGGTCACAAAAGAATTGAACACATAATATGTTAAAATGGCACTTAGCCCAGTCATTCAGTCTCCCTAATTTTACAACCAAAAATATGTTAAGAAGAATGAACAAAAATAGAAAACAGGAAAAAGAAATAAAAACTAATGATGATGAACTTTTAGACTAACATCAGGGAAGACTTTCATTAGCTTATACACATCCATTATTTTCCTAGCCATGAAACTTGGGCAACTATCATTCTACTGCCTTTTAAGATCAGTGTGTTGATTTTTTTCCTTTTCCCTTTTACAATTTTTCTTGCAACAACATCTATTTGAAGATTGTAATCCCTACAAAATAATAGGGCAGTGAGTAGTGAGCATAGCAAGGTTGCATACTGAGAGGTTTCATCCCAATCTGGTAGCCCCTGGATGCAGAATGACAGCAGGAGGAGCTGAGGTGCTAGCACTTTATTGGAATTGCAGTTTATCAAACTGCATTGCATCTGAGTTAGAGATCCAGGCAATGGGAATAGGAGAAAATTATACCTCCATGCTATAGAAGCCACAGGATAAATGCTTGCTGAAGCTGGAAATTGCTCTAGAAGCAGAATATATCAACCTGCTCTCCAGCTGGAATTATGACAAGATTTAATGAGCACTTCAATGAACAGAGAATAGACCTAGGATAAACATTACATGGGGATGGGCCACTTCCTATTTGAGAAAGGGGAAAACATCAGACAATAAATAAAAACAGGTCTAGCTCTTAAAACAAACCAACAAACTCTGCAAAACAAGGGGAGCGGCACATGATTTTAAAAGGCTCTGGATTTAACAGGACTCATGCAGGGGACAGCATTCCAGGTGACAGGATAGACCACTGTCAAACAGTGTGATATTTCTCTCTTATCATCATCTGAAGTCTACTGGTTGTAGCAGGGGTTGCCCCGGAACTACACATCTTACAAAGAATTGAAGAAGTATTTCTTAGGAGAGCCATACTGAATGTGGGGGTTCAATAAACTTAAAATAAAGCCATATTTTGGCAACATCAAGAGTACTATGCAGGGCTGGTGCTGTGGCGTAGTGGATAAAGCTGCCGCCTGCAGTGTTGGCATCCCATGTGGATACCAGTTCGAGTCCTGACTGCTCTACTTCTGATCACAGCTCTGTGCCTGTGGCCTGAGAAAGCAGCAGAGGATGGCCCAAATCCTTGGGCCCCTATATTCACATGGGAGACCCAGAAGATCCTTGATCCTGGCTTCGGTTCAGCCCAGCTCTGGCCATTGAGACAATCTGGGGAGTGAATCAGTGGATGGAAGACCTCTCTCTCTGCCTCTGCCTCTCTGCAATTCTGCCTTTCAAATAAATAAATAAATCTTTAAAAAAAAAAAGATTAAAAAAAAAAAGATTACTATGCTCCTGCTTGGGTACCAAGACAGGAAATCTAGCAGGTGCCATGGAAATGTGTGAACAGCAAAGTCAGCATAGCCATTCCAGCTCAATTTACCTACCTACACCTTTGCAATGGAAATCATGACAGGTACTAACACTATACAGTTTAACTATTGAAATCAAATCTGCACAGATTTCTAAGCAGTTTTGGCATAACAGAGCCTGTTATTTTTTTTAAAGCAGGCAAGAATGTAGATTTTTGTGCAAAATCTCCTAAGTTTTAAAAGTTTTCAATTACATGCATGTCTTAAAGTATGTAGAGCCTGGGCTGGCGCTGTGGTTCACTTGGTTATCCTCCGCCTGCGGCGCCGGCATCCCATATGGGCACCAGGTTCTAGTCCCAGTTGCTCCTCTTCCACTCCAGCTCTCTGTTGTGGCCCAAGAAGGCAGTGGAGGATGGCCCAGGTGCTTGGAACTCTGCACCTCCACGGGAGACCAGGAAGAAGCACCTGGCTCCTGGCTTAGGATCGGTGCAGCACCAGCCATAGTGGCCATTTGGGTGGTGAACCAAAGGAAGGAAGACTTTTCACTCTGTCTCTCTCTCACTGTCAAATAAATAAAATAATAAAAAAAAATATGTAGAGCCCCTAAACATCTGTAGGTTAAATTTAGCATTCCTGTCTAATTTTATGACTTATGTAGTATAGCAAAAGACAAAGAAATGGAAAATACGGTAGAAATATAAGAGAAACTGGACACTTAGATTGCTGATTGTAGCTAATAAGAGGGATTCTAGAAAGAAATTATAGCTTACCACTAAATAGAATGTTATATGTTTGTGATAAAGCACTTACACTACACTGGGCTTAAATGTAAGTCTCTGTTCTAACGGCTGTATATATATTCTGCCTTATGAAATCATCACAGACACCTCCCACTTAAGTTCTACAGCATGCCCATTTTACAAATGAGAAATCCAACCAAAAGGAAGGTTAGTAACTTGTCCAAATTTTCATATCTTAAATGTGGTGATTATAGGATTTGAACTTATTCTGTTTTCCAGAATGTGTGCTCTAACTCTGTCACTAAGGAATAAGAGGAGGGGAAGACCAGAAAAAAATTTAAGAAAAACAGAAATTTCACAAAGAGAGTCAAGAAAAAGATATGAATTTTAACATTAAATGCTCTGTCAGTTATTGAAGGAGATAAAGTTGAAAATATACAAAGCTAGGCACATCTTTGTGAAATTTCATAACACTAAAGTTAAAAGGATTTTCAGGCCGGCGCTGTGGCTTAACAGGCTAATCCTCCGCCTTGCGGCGCCAGCACCCCGGGTTCTAGTCCCGGTCAGGGCGCCGGATTCTATCCCGGTTGCCCCTCTTCCAGGCCAGCTCTCTGCTATGGCCCGGGAAGGCAGTGGAGGATGGCCCAAGTGCTTGGGCCCTGCACCCCATGGGAGACCAGGAGAGGCACCTGGCTCCTGGCTTCGGATCAGCACGATGCGCCGGCCGCAGCGGCCATTGGAGGGTGAACCAACGGCAAAAAGGAAGACCTTTCTCTCTGTCTCTCTCTCTCACTATCCACTCCGCCTGTCAAAAAAAAAAAAAAAAAAAAAAAGGATTTTCAGAAAGCAAAAGCAAAGAAGCAGCTATAAGGTTATCACTAAAATTCTTATTGAAATAAAATAACATAAGAACAATGGATTCTGGAAATCAATGACAAAATTATTTTTAATAATTCTGTTATACCTACCCAGCAACATAAACTCTGTTGCTTCTCCTACAAACTGATTCTGAAAAGCAAAGAAAAATAAACAAAAAATTTCTTGAGTATATGCTCCAGAAAAACAAGCAAAAAGATTATAAATGAGTCATGAAAAAAGAAAGGCATGGATTCTGAGAAAAAAACATGGAGCTACTACAGGATGAAAATCTTCCAAGAATATCAGGCAGACAACAGAACTGAAAAGCCACACCACTAGATTAGAGTAGGAAGGTTTTATTCCAAGAAGAAAATGAATTTTATTTTATTTATTTGTTTGTTTATTTTTGACAGGCAGAGTGGATAGTGAGAGAGAGAGACAGAGAGAAAGGTCTTCCTTTTTGCCGTTGGTTCACCCTCCAATGGCCGCTGCGGCCGGTGCATCTCGCTGATCCGAAGCCAGGAGCCAGGTGCTTCTCCTGGTCTCCCATGCGGGTGCAGGGCCCAAGCACTTGGGCCATCCTCCACTGCCTTCCTGGGCCACAGCAGAGAGCTGGCCTGGAAGAGGGGCAACCGGGATAGAATCCGGCACCCCAACCGGGACTAGAACCTGGTGTGCTGGCCCCGCAAGGCGGAGGATTAGCCTGTTAAGCCATTGCACCGGCCTTATTTTATTTTCTTATACAAAGAAAAAGCTGAAAGATCCCCATGAGACGGTAAAGAAGGCACATATTTTTAAAGTTAAGTAAAAAGTAAGGGAATTAGAAATGCCAGTGAAAATAGTTGCTTAATAAAATCGTGGTCTCATCATAGAGTGAATTAACACATGGAAGAATAGTGAGCAATTGGTTGTCAGGGATAAAATGATTGTGATTAAATTTAATTTTGGAGGCCAGCGCTGCAGCTCACTAGGCTAATCCTCCACCTGCGGCACCAGCATCCCGGGTTCTAGTCCCAGTCAGGGTGTTGGATTCTGTCCTGGCTGCTCCTCTTCCAGTTCAGCTCTCTGCTGTGGCCCAGAAGTGCAGTGGAGGATGGCCCAAGTGCTTGGGCCCTGCACCCACATGGGAGACCAGGAGGAGGCACCTGGCTCCTGGCTTCTGATCAGTGCAGCATGCTGGCAGTGGCGGCCATTTGGGGGGTGAACCAACGGAAGGAAGACCTTTCTCTCTCTCTCTCTCTCTCTCTCTCTCTCACTGTCTAACTCTGCTGTCCAAAAAAAAAATTTTTAAATTTAATTTTGGAAACAGTTTTCTTTTTTTATGAAAGAAAAACACAGGGGCCGGTGCTGTGGCTCAGCAGATTAAAACCCTGGCCTGAAGCTCCAGCATCCGTATGGGCTCAGGTTCTAGTCTCGGCTGCTCCTTTTCCGATCCAGCTTTCTGCTATGGCCTGGGAAAGCAGTAGAAGATGGCCCAAGTCCTTGGGCCCCTGCACCCACGTGGAGACCCAGAAGAAGCTCTTAGCTCCTGGCTTCGGTTCAGCCCAGCTCTGGCTGTTGCGGCCATCTGGGGAGTGAACCAGTGGATGGAAAACCTCTCTTTCTGTCTCTACCTCTTTCTGTAACTCTTTCAAATAAATAAATCTTTAAAAAAAAAAAAAAAGAAAGAAAAGGCCGGCGCCGCGGCTCACTAGGCTAATCCTCTGCCTTGCGGTGCCGGCACACCGGGTTCTAGTCCCGGTCGGGGCACTGATCCTGTCCCGGTTGCCCCTCTTCCAGGCCAGCTCTCTGCTGTGGCTAGGGAGTGCAGTGGAGGATGGCCCAAGTCCTTGGGCCCTGCACCCCATGGGAGACCAGGATAAGCACCTGGCTCCTGCCATCGGATCAGCGCGGTGCGGCGGCCATTGGAGGGTGAGCCAACGGCAAAAAGGAAGGCCTTTCTCTCTGTCTCTCTCTCACTGTCCACTCTGCCTGTCAAAAAAAAAAAAAAAGAAAAAGAAAAAGAAAAAGAAAGAAAGAAAAACACAAAAAACAATGAATTACCTTCATCTCTATAGGTCTAGCAGGTGCTTTGTTCTGTAAACAATTTATGTAACAGCTTAGATTCATGAATAAGATGGAAAGGTTTAAATATATTATTTAGCATCATGAATCAAATTATTTAAAAACAACAAAAATAATTATGTAGCTAACAAAGAATGGGTATGAATTTAGTAAGTTAAAAGAGTATGCTTTAAAATGCAAAAGTAATATTTACTGTTAGAACCACAAGTTTAGTATTGCAGTATTGGCCACCAGAGGAACTAAATACACAAAATTGATTGAAAGTAAGATCTTCTGACAAGGATTTCAGAGTGATAGAAGCTGAAGCTTTCCTTTCTTTTTATATGTTGTAGATTTCAATTGCTGTCATGATGTCCATGGTTCATTTGTGTGATAATAGAAGTTGACCACTCTTAATTCTGAGACTCATTTATCATTTACAAATCTCAGAAAAGATAAAAATTAGCAAAGTATTTTGAAGAATGATTTCCTTTGCCATATATTAATAATGTCAGAAATATTGTGATGATACAATGAGTTTCAATAAATCAAAATTAAATTGCAATGCATAATATGAATTTAATTATGAAGAAATACTTTGAAATATATATAAACTTAGTTGTATCTCCCTTCAACCATCTGCCACTACTACCAGCAAGATCTTACTCAACACAAATGTGGTGTGTCGGCTTTGATGCTTTTGGTGATTTCTGAAGATCAGCCCTGCAGCTTTGGTTGGAAGCCCCTCACATCAGAAGCCTCTCTGAAGAGGAACTGTTCCAAGGGCCTTGCAGATACCCTCCTTTTTCCTGACATTTCAACTTCCCTTGCATTTTAAGCTCAAGATCTATGACCATCCTTCAAAATCCAAGTTTGTAATTGAAACACTTATGGCCCGTCCCCATAAGGGGATTGGCTATTTGCTTTTGTGTTTTCCAATCTACTTCTTACATTCATCTTACATTGCACCTATTATGGAAATGCGGGTGCCTCTCCCTCTGCCTCCTGCACCAAATTCTTATTTTAAAATCCCAACCCACAATGCGACAGTCTTAGAATGTGGGGCTTTTGGGAGGTAATCGGGTCATGAAGGTGGAGACCTCATGCATGGCACGTGTGTCCACATGACAGGCACCACAGTGAGTTTCCTTTCCACCATGCTGAGAACATAACAAGAAATCACCAGTCCACAATTCAGAGGAGAGCCCTTACCAAAACCAAGTCATGCTGGCATCATGACCTGAACTTTCAGGCTGCAGCACTACCAAAAATTTCCATTGTTTATAACCCACCAGTCTATGGAGTTTTGTTATAGCAGCCCAGACTAACTAATATAGCACCTATGAAATCTTATTTTGCTTGCTGGGTAAATGTCTATTTTTCTATAATAAAAAATAAAAAGCTATAAATTATTTAATATTTGAAGTCAAGAGCCAGGTTTTATTCATTTTTGAATTCTTAGAATGCATCAGCATGGTACTGGGCAATATTGGTCATTCCAAGTTTACAAGTAATAAATGAAAAAATAAAACTATAAATAAAACATTATTGCACTATCCAAGTAGATTTCTTAAGATGTTTGTGTTTTATTATATAAAAGCTATTAACAGAGCAGAGCATAAAACTCTACTTATATTATACGTACAACTTTCTATAACAATTGTACTTAGAATAAAACTTGGAAGAAAACACACAAATTGCTAAACTCTATTCATTAGAATGCTAAAATCAGAAGTGATTCAATCTTTCTTACTTTCTTTTTACTTTTCCTCCCAAATGTTCTATCTAATGTTCAAATTTATTTTATAACCATATATGTACATGTTTATTTTCTTTTTTAAAAAGATTTATTTATTTATTTATTTGAAAGTCAGAATTACACACAGAGAGAGAAGGAGAAGCAGAGAGAGAGAGAGAGAGAGAGAGAGAGAGAGTGTGTTCTTCCATCTGCTGGCTAACTCCCCAGTTGGCCACAACAGCCAGAACTATGCTGATCCAAGCTAGGAGCCAGGAGCTTCTTCTTGGTCTCCCATGTGGGTGCAGGGGCCCAAGGACTTGGGCCATCTTCTACTGCTTTCCCAGGACACAGCAGAGAACTGGATTGGAAGTGGAGCAGCAGGGACTTGAACTGGTGTCCATATGAGATGCCGGCACTGCAAGCAGCGGCTTTACCTGTTACACCACAGTGCCAGCCCCTATATTTATTTTCTAATATATTCAAATATATATAATGGAATAACACAGACTGTCATTTATATGCAACAGAAATTTGACCGCCCCTCCATGGATTTTTTGAAGTATCTTTGTATTTATGCTTGATGGTTTCCTGAATTTCCTTCAGTCTTACTGACTTTAATTTGATGTAGTACTTTTCCTCAAACCATGCTTTTATTTATTATGCTACAGTTCTGCCTTCAAGCATTATGAAACTTAAGTGTTTTGTATTTTCTTATGCAATTTTCTTTTAATAATGATTTTTCATCAATTTTAACTTAACATTCTTAATTCTTTTTCCACTATCTTATTGTTATGTAAAATCTTTACTGCCTGTTTGTTTACCATTCTGTCCATATTACTTGTTCCATATAATTATTTCCTTAGCATAAATTATTCCCAAAGTATAATATGTTTTTTCCTTTACTCTGCTACTGAAATTTCTTTTTAAAATTTATTCACTTATTTATTCATTTTTTACATCTCCAAGTATGACTTCTTGGTTAAACTGCATCTTATTTTTGTGTCTTTTTTAATTGGTTATGGATTATTTGTATCATTTCTGTATTGGATATGTTTCTTCTTAATTTTTCATCTGTTTAAAGATCCATTTATTTATCTGAAAGGCAGAAAAACAGAGACAGAGAGAGCAATGGACACAGAGAGAAAAATCTTCCATTAGCACTGGCAGATGCTGGTCCAGGCTGACGCCTGGAGTACAGAACGCTTTTCAGGTCTCCCGTGTGGATGACAGGGGCCCATGAACCTACACTATTTGCTGCTGCTTTACAAGGCACATTAGCAAGGAGGTTTCTTGTCTGTGGAGCAGCTGGGATTTGAAGCGGCACTCCAGTATGGGATGCCAGCTTTGCAAATAGCAGCTTAACCTGCTGCATCACAACTCTGCCCCCCTTTTCATTTTCCTTTGACCTTTTTCATGAATGTACCCTCTATCTTTCAAGGAAAGAAAGATAAAGTATCAGTAGGCACCATGTTTTTTCCTTTTACGTTTATTTCCTTTGGCCAAGATGCATTCTCTAAATTTTACATTCTTCTTTTTTAAGATGTATTTATTTATTTGACAGGGAGAGACAAAGATCTTCCATCCACTGGTTCACTCTAGATGGTTGCAACAACTAGGGCTGGGACACACTAAAGCCAGCACCCAGAGCTTCATCAAGGTCTCCCCCATAAGATGCAGGGGCCCAAACACCTGGGCTGTCTTCTGTTCCTTTTCACAGAACATTAGCTGGATTGGAAGTGGAACAGTAGAGACCTAAACTGCTGCCCATTTTGGATGTGGCAACAGTGGAGGCTTTACCCACTATGCTACAACCCCTGCCATTAAATTTTACATTCTTGTTCAAATAATGATAGAGGAACTTGTTGTAAAGTGAAAAAAATGGTAAAAATTCATCATATATTTTATATGCTTTTCCATTTGAGTATTTCCTTAGATATTTGGTTATAATTCATGAGTATTAGATTTGAAATAATTGTTAGAAATAATCAATATCATCTTCTTGCATCTTCTCATTTTACAAATGAAGGACTCAGGCCTAGAGAAGGTAATAAATGCACCCAAGGTCAGTTATCTTCTTACTAGCACTCTGAGAATTAAATTTCATCATTTGATTTTCAGTTCATGGCTTTGGGCCTCTAAAACAGGTTGCTACCCTCATAGTAAAGAGTGTTCTTCCCTAACTATTTTGGAAGTATTATTTCAGCAATCCCTACTCCCTGCCTGATATTTTGGGTAAACTAAAAAACTGTGGCCTTGTTTCATAGACGTGCTGAGATAAAGAAATGGTAGTGGCTGAACAGTGTGGTAGCAGAACAAATCTACAAAGAAGTCAGAATAGAACATGGCTCGACAGTGTTCTCCTTCTTTAGTGTTTTATCTACTAAACTACTCTGCCTTATAAGAACAAATTCTATCTTCCCCAGAGGCTAAATAAGTCCCTAATGGTAAGTTAGTCACTTAGGAGGCACATTAACTCTTCCAGGCCTCTGGGGTGTCATTACTTTAAAATAATCTGTTTCTAGGTCATTGGCTACAATGATGGAACTCTCCTCTAAATGGTACCCTAGTGGCCCAAAAGATCTAATGCATCTTCCATTGTGCTCAACTTGATGCAAAGTTTAAGGATGTTCCTGACATCCGACCCCCTTCGCAGAACATTTAAACATGTATTAAGGGCTTCTGGCCAAGATTAGCACCACATTGAAGTGTCTGAGTTTATTTTGACTTCAGAGGTCTCATTTCTGCTTTCAGGGATTCCCCTTTCATTCCTCTTCTACTTCCCAGTTCATCAGGGACTCAGAGCCCTCATGCTGCCTCCGTGTATTCATTTTTCTGTGTTCCCAAGACTTGTAATCCTTAGTTAGGATTAGGTCTTCTCGACTCAGTCATCTCCTTCTCATGTGACAGAATATATTTCATTGATCAGTCGATCCTAGTATTCTTTTATGTGGGGACAAAATAACTTACATTATGATATTAGTAACTTAAAGTGAATTTAGGTATTATTTCCTTATATATACATTAATACTAAGCATTTTATTTCATTAAACCAAGAAATACATTGACATAATACAAAATTCCATAAGTCCAAAAAGATGTGAAATGTAAGTCTTCCTTCCTGATCTGATCCTACAATTCTGGTTTCCTTTCCATGGGGCAACTTCTCTTAATAATTATCTGGGATTTTTTCCAGGGGAATCTGTGAATATAATCTTATATATGTGTATGTATATGTGTATGCATTTGTGTTTCACAAATTCTAACCTCTTAGACACAGTGTTCTAAACTTGTTTTTTCACATAAAAAATAGAAGTTGGTGATCATCCTAATTCAACATATGCAAAATAGCAACATTCTATTTAACTGATAAATCACTTTTCATAGTATGAACGTACCATGGTTTATGTACCTCATTCCCTAGTGATGAACATTTAGGAGTTTTTCTGTCTGATGTTTTCTTATTACAAACAATGCTACATTATTTTTAAATAATCTTTTATACATCTATGTGAGTATATTTGGATAATAAATTCCAAGAACAGAATTGCTGACTCAAAGACATACACATTAATATTGATAGATGGGATTAAATGGTTATCCAGAAAGTATGCAATAATATATGTTCTCTCCACAATATATTATACTATCATGTTTCGATAACAAATTTAACAGATAAATATGATTTAACAGTGACGAGGTTCCTAGAGCTGACTCACAGAGCCAAGACTCACAATTATGGCTATCTGTCTACCAATACAGTGCCCTTTTTCTCCTGTAGGCCTAGTTACGGAGACAAATATGGGTCACATATCTTCTATGCAAGCATGCAGACCCCCATAGCTTTGAGAAAACTACTTCATATGGCCTGAGAAGTCAGAATTGAAAGGGGGAGGAAGATGAAGTACCCTAAGCAGAGATATAAAAGAGAAACCAATCCTGGAAGAAAACAGGAAAAGGGGAGAAATAGAGTGTGGCTGACATCCAGTGGGACACTGCTCCAGGAGAGGCTGGTGAGGAGATGTAATAGCAGGCACTCCAAGATGGAACTCCGACTCGACTCTACCATAATCTTCATTCTACTGCACCAGTCTCTCGTGCTCCACAGTCTAATTTTCACAATTATTCATTTACAAGCTTCACTTTGGAAACTCTTAGACATTTTAATCTACATATTCAGCTGGCATGAATAAGGTTTGTAGCTTTTTAAAAAGTGTTTCCTCCTTCCTTGTTTCCTTCCTTCCTTCTCACCTTCTCTCCCTCCCTCACTCCTTCCTTCCTTTCTATTCACACACATACACACACACACACACACGATTTTACATTTTTTTAATTGTTTCATTTGAATCAATGAAGATAGCAGCAATTTAAAAAAATAGCCTCAAAGCTTCATCTTTGATTAAAAAGAAAATAATAATAATAGGAGAAGTGGATCTTATCCAGAAAGAAGAAAGAGAAAAGTACCCAACCATATATAACAGTCTTTAAAGACTCGTAAACCACCGTACCACCCAAGATGTTAACAAGCTGGCATGTTTTGAGCATCAAAGATAGAAAGGAAACTGTGTTTACATGTTTGGCACAAAAACTAATGAGGAAAGTCAATTGGCCCTTTGTCTTGAGGGCCTGAAGCGCTGAGCTCTAATGTTTGGTTTCTTCGTTGGCACTTGTTCAAGTAATCACTCGTGGCCTGACAAAGCCGCACTTGTGTTTTATTAGTGGCCATGCTGAACTCTCCCGCTTGGGCTGTGTTGTCTCTCAATAGAGGGCTGCAGCAGAGGGCACACTTATTTGAAAACACTAAATCAGAGCATGATGATCTTTGCTCAACCAGAGCAACCCAAAGAACAACACAAAAATGTACAGAGTCCTGTTCCTTTTGAAGAGTGTTGGGGCTGAGAACAGGGGAAAGGTAGAACCGGTGCCTGTGGCTGAGTAGTATGGAAGTGGCAATGACAAAGTGGAGTTTATAAAATAAATCCTTTCCTCTTCTAATCACGGGTGCTCCATTAACTTTTGACCCTGCCATATGTATCCCATGGCACAAGCCACTGGGGCCTGGACTCGGCCTGTAGTTGGCAGGAAATGTCAGGATGACCCCAGAGGTCTTTTCTTTCTGGATTTCTAAGGTGCCACAAAAGAATAATCATGTCATTCTGAAAGGAAGCTGACTTTGTCTGCAAATATAGTTTGGTAGGAAAAAAAAAATTTACAAAGTAGGTCAAAGTGAAGTGTTTGTAACTTTTCACATTAGGTTGCTTTTTTATCCTTCATCCTGCTTCCCTCTCATCTTCTCTTATTAATTTCTTTTGCTTCCATTTAGAGAAAGAAATGCTTTGGGCCATCCTGGAATTTTTATCTGCACAACTGAACAAGTATTCAAACATTTGCGAATTTCAAAGTTCTAAACCAGAAATGAGGACTCCAAAATCTGGTGGCAAACAACATTGTAAGTGACAGTTTTGGCAGTTTTACCTACAGATCCAGTAAAAATAAAGCCTAGAACAGTTTGTTCTTAAACTATTTCTAGTACCAGTTCTGTGAAGAAAGTACTGAACTACACATAATTAAATTTATTTTTTTTTAAGTGACTGAAATTTTACACGTTCAAAATGAGAATTTGGGATAGGTTAAGATATGTCCTTGCCTTTGCCAAATCCTTGAAGTTCTCTCTGGCTGTCTGCCTCGCATCAGATCTTTTTATGAAGGGTGTAAGTGTGCATTCCATGCATTCACTGCCTCAGAATAAGTCTGAGTGGTGCCTATGCTGAGAAAATGAAAAAATGCTAAGAGACTTATTACTCAGTAAATCTCATGATGAGAAGCTGGGAGTTTAGAATATACTGAACCTATCTGACTATACTCAATTTATTGACTCGCATGCCCACTATGCAGAATTTCTTTTCCACTTACCACTTTTTTGTTTTAGTTTTTTTTAAAAGAAAAGATTCTGATCACAGAAAAGCTTTAGTTTCCCAACTTTACCATATTTTATATAAGCCTTGCACACTTTCATTGTTCTTACAGAATGGAAAATATTAATTTTACATGTGCGTAAAGTAATTCCAAAATTTCATTCTTGTTAATGATATTTACTTTTGTGTAATGACCATGGTATACCAGAAGCACAGATGACCTGTTGGTGATGGTAGAATAAGTAAACATGTGGATGCTTTCTAGAAAAAAGGCAATTCTATAAATTTTTTTTTTATTTGTTTGTTTGTCTTTCAAAAGCTCTCGCTTTGAAATCCACCTAAGGTGATAAGTCAAGTCCCATATACAAAGTGCACAGCCCTAGCTGTCCAGGAAGCCAATACGTGTAAATTGGATTGGCTTTTTATAAATAAGCCTTCAGATCCAGGGAGATGTCCTGTGAAGAGCTTAGTCCCTGCCGCCCTCTGCCATCTCACCTCTCCCTCCCATCTGCCTGTGCCTGTGCCGCAGAGGCACCCAATGTTGCTTCTTGCCGCAGGCTCCTGCTGAAAATGTCGGACATCTCAGCTCACATTCCCAGCTCAGATTGCTGTGTATGTAGCAAGGGGTGGGGGTGGGGATGGAGAAGAGGCACTCTGCGGCCATCAGCTATTTCTCCACGGAGGAGCTGTCCACAGCTTGGAGCAGGATAGATGTGCTTCTGCAGCAGAGTGGCAGCTTCCTCCATCCATACCCCACCCCAATCTGGAGTTGCCAGCTTCCCTGTGCAGAGCAGAGTGAGGGTCTTAAGGGCATCTTGACCCCTCCTCTCCATTCTCACCTTCAGGGGAATGATTCACTTAGAATCTATCAAAGTGAAACTTAAAAGCTAACCAACATGATGTTCTCTTAAGGGAAGATTTTTTTTCCCTATTGTAAAAATATATGCCCGGCCTATATAAATCATTTGCAATTTTAATTCTCACAGAATAAATAAATTTATTTGCCACCTAGTGTGATATAAATGTGCTTATGCACACATATTAATACATTCTAAATGTACCATAATGTACATTTAGAATATTTATATCATATATTCATAACTAGCATTATATATATATATATATATATGCTATTATAATTGAAGGTTTTGTGTAAACACATTGGGCTTCAGAATTAGTTTGGTGACCAAAGAGATCTTATATATTTAAGGCTTTTAAGTCATGAAGGGACTTCACTCATCAAATGCAGAAGCAAGATCAAAGTCAACCAAATAGAATAATGACCATAATAAACTAAGCCATGTGAATTTCACAGTGCAGACCTTATCTCATAGAACGAAGACTATAGACTTTAGTGTTCTTCCACTGGCATCACCACCATAATACCAGTGTAAGGATATCCCTGGGATGATAAAATTTAAAGCTGAAATATTAGAATACTTAGAGAATAGCAATGGATTTAAACAGTGATCCAGGTGAGAATGTATTCCCTTGTGCAGGAAACTATAGAGCTAGAGGAAGTAGGGATAAGCAATAGGAGAAACAAAGGGAAGGAATGCTGTGGAATTCCCATGTAGGTGTGGAGTATTTTCAGAAAATTATTCATATTGCAAAATTAAGGTTGTTTAGAAGCAAGCATGGGATTTAAGTAGCACCATGAAAACTGACTACAAGTGGTAATGAAAGAGAAAACATTTTATTATCTATTCCAAAATTTCACAGTGGCATGAAGAATTATCTTATTCAAATAACTTTCTTTGTGTTGAGTGTTTAATCACAATTATAACAGAATGAAACCAGAAACTGCTGATGTATACAATCAACAAACAGTATACTGTGAACATCAAAGACTTCCGGGAACCGGACAAAACAGTTGTGCGGTCTGTCTTCCTTGAGGACCAGTGCTTGCTTGCTTCTACACCATGTAATGATGCCAAAGATAAACAAACAAGTCAAATTATTAAGTGCTATTTAAACAGAGATTGAAAATGTTGTTTGCATCATTTTTTTCAGATTTGATCTGTGAGTTAATTTATAAAATGTTTTATCAGCAATATAATGACATTCAATGAATTTCATTCAACACTTCTCAGAACACTATTCAAAAATATCATTTAATTTGCAAAAAAAAATCTTAAAAGCAAAATTGGCACTACTTTGGCTATGAAGTAATAGAATATCATAATCAAATAAGGGGACCCCTTGACACTGATATTCTATGGAAGCCTACAGGCTATTTCATCATGAGGAATCATTCAGCTTAAGAAATTGTTCTACAGAGTGCAAATTTTCATGTAACCACGGTTGTTTAAAAATAGTTGCAAAAGTAGTAAATTACCTTTTTGTAAAAGTTAGAAATAAAATGTCCCTAATAGCTAGATATGACGTATTTATGAACTGTCAGTTTTCTCAATAGAAATTCAGAAACTATTACCAGAGATTTTCATTAAAATTTAAAGTCTATAAATAGCAAATAACAATATATTTTATAGAGAAGTGATAAAAATATTGTAATTTCTTTTTGATGAATTCTGCCTAAAGTCATCTTTATTATTTTATTATGATACTGAAATACTAGCAATAAATTTCTTTCCATTGTATCTATCCTGTTATATTGCTTCCAACAATTTTTCGAACTAGTACGTTTCTCAAGTTAAATTTTTCTAGCACAGGAGGCTATTTTAGTTATTATTTATGCTTTTACCATCCACACCTTATTTTTAAATTAAAGAATATAATGTCTTGGATGTCATCATTTCTTTATGTATATTAATTTTTTTTCTCACACCAAAGGGTTTGATTGGTAGACTGAACATAAAACAAATTGGTGGTTGGCAAATGGCTTGAGACTTTTGCTACTTTGGTGTTTTAAACAAAAGCAAGCAGCCATTCCATCTAACTAACTCATATGAAAACATAAATATTTCTAAAACCCTTCCAAGAAATCATTCCACTATCCTGTTTAGAGTTCTTAGAAGCTGAAAATAAGGCTTTAATATTGTTGAATCCTTCTTTAAGAACTGGTGTGTTAATATAGATCTTGATGTCCTGATGCTGTTATCTCCTCATGGAACAATTTTTTGACCTTCAGAATTATTCATAAGCCTGAAACATAACCCTATGTTTTAAGCATGTCTTTGAAGTCTTTGACTAGATTCAATGTTTACAAGGAATCTCTCTGCATGAATTGGGTCATGTTGCTACCATTTAGTGTTCTCAAACCAAAGCTGATATAATCATACACATATACGATTCATCTTAGCCCTTTAGGGCCAAAGAAGAATTTGATTCAGCCATTTAGAAATGGCTAAATATAGTAGTAATTTAGCTTATTTTTTCTAGGTTGATTTCCCCCAAGTATTTAATATAATGCATCTTGGAAAACCATAAGGCCCTTGCTAAAAATCCAAGAGGTCGTTTGGATATTTCAGCCATTTACATAGAAGACATATTTTCCTGTCTCTAATTTTCAGCATTTCCAAGGGTTCTACTAGGTGGTGAGATCATGCAAATGGACCAAAGCTCCAAGCCAGGTTTCTGCAGAGAGAATCTGAGTCCTGCAAGTTCGATTAAGCTAGCTAATTTTCAGTCAAACAAGCTAATTTCCAGACAGATTCTTCTGATGTTTTCCCTCTGTTTGTAATTTGCATCGTTAAATAGCTCGGTGTTTCAAAGCAGCCACAGCACTAAGGTCATGGGGCTTTGTGTTAAATAGCAGCCACCTCGATTTTTTTGTGAGGAAGGAACAGAGAGCAGCTGATCCTGCTGCAGCATGGTTTTCTTTTTTTCTTAGTGGGAAGAGGCTCTTGTGGATCACAGAAATGCGCTTTGGTTCGGAGGACAGCTTTGTGCTCCAAAAAGCAGCCCAGGATCACAGGTGGCCTTGATTATCAGGATTTTTTTTAATGGTATCCCCCTCCTTTTCCTAGAACAGCAGGACATCTTCCTGACATGAATATCACATTTTAAGTGGCACAAGATTTAAAAATCTTAAAGAGATATCCAAAACTTAAGTTAAAAAAAAGAAAGCTCCCATTGAACTTCAAAGGGGAAAATATGTTCACAAACATTACTGGTGCTACAAAAGGGTTATACTGGTAGATATGTAGACTTGTGGCCTCCCACTGCCAATTTTTCCTAGAACATTTTGAAAGGACTGCTTCTAAAACACCATGCCTAATACAGAGAAAGCAGGAGAACCCCTCTTCACTCTTACATATATCTCTCCAGAATAAAATCATTACTCTTTGTCTTGCTGGTCACAGGAATATGTATTTTGGCTCACTGGCACCCTGGAGCACCGTTTCTACCCTACAAGCTGACGTTGGTGCTAGTATTAAAAAATCTTCAATCATATAACTCTAAGCTATTCATATTAATGTGTCTGAGTCAGACTATCCTTTCTATTCTGCAGGGGGAAAAAGACCATAAAATGCTCTCTGAATCTATAAGGCCAATCCCATTGGCACAGATAGGAATTTTGCTCTCAAGTGACAACACTCCTATCCTGAAACACGACCTAATGACTGCAAAGAGTTTCTTTGGAAACGCCATGTTTTGTCATTGAATCTTCCTTACTATATCACACATTCCTGATCCTTCTATAGTTAAAAATGGCTCAGAAGAGAAAACTGTCATCCTTAACAAAGAAAAGCAATAGATGTTTGTCATGGAGAAAGGCCCAATTCAATTTGCAGCATCTCTCAATTTCTGTTTTGACTAGAGTTGTTTTCAGCACATTCTCTGCCTGTTACCAAAAGTTAGAAAGTATATTTTAAGAAATGCTACCATTTTTGATAATTACTGAGAACAATAAGCTCAGAGATTTATTTCCATGAAAATGTAGATCTCAGAATTCAGAAGGACACAATGTAGAAAACTTCAACATATTTTAGGATGCCACTAAAACTTAGGAAATCTTTTGCCAGACAATAATGAGAACTTAATGTATAAAGTGCTTGCATGAATTTGTCTAGGTCCTTTCATTGGCATTAGTTCTTACTGTGACCAGGTAAATTTTTTTTTTTTTTTACAGGCAGAGTGGACAGTGAGAGAGAGAGAGACAAACAGAAAGGTCTTCCTTTGCCGTTGGTTCACCCTCCAATGGCCGCCACAGCCGGCGCGCTGCGCACCGCGCTGATCCAAAGGCAGGGAGCCAGGTGCTTCTCCTGGTCTCCCATGGGGTGCAGGGCCCAAGCACTTGAGCCATCCTCCTCTGCACTCCCGGGCCATAGCAGAGAGCTGGCCTGGAAGAGGGGCAACCGGGACAGAATCCAGCTCCCCAACTGGGACTAGAACCCGGGGTGCTGGCACCGCAAGGCGGAGGATTAGCCTGTTGAGCCACTGCGCCGGCAAGGTAAATTTAAGGATTAGAAAATATTCCATTCCTGGAAGGAGGTTTTTTTTTTTTTTTTTTTTTTTTTTTTCTAGTTCAGTAACATCAATCTCTTTATAAAAAGGAATTCTGGTCCCTCTGAGATCTCTCAGTAATTGTTTTCTGTTTTGAATATAAGTCCTATCTCTTTACATCATATTCTCCCAGCAGAACATGAGGAGTTGAAGGTGGGGATTTATTCGGATAATACTGTGCACAGTGTCTGGCACATTGCATGAAATGAAAATGTGCTTTATTTTTCTTTTCAGAACTGTGTTATGGTATCTCATTAAAAGGTTTCAGTTATTTTGGAAAGCCATTTTGTTGAGGGAAAGACAATATACCATTAAAGGTTTTTCAATGAGGACAAAATGCCAAGAAGGTCCACTAGGATGGCAAGTTGGAAGAAATAACAGAAACTCAAATAATTACCAGAGGCAATGTAACAAACACTCAGATTCAAAGAGGCCTATGTGATTTCAGTGGATGGATTCTTACATATCTTTGCTGTTCATCCTACTCTGAGAATGTTGGGGGAGGAGTGGCAGGTTTAGTTAAATATCTTTGTTTGCCTAGTTAGCTCCCACAAAAGAACATGAAAATACTTCAATAAAATAAATGATGCAAAAAACTTCCTTGGAGTGCACACCAGTGTGTGCAAACACAGCATACTTAATTAGTATTATATTCTTTCTTTTAAAAGACACCAAGATTTGAGATATGATAATTAGCTTATAATAACTTACAGCTGCTAAACTTCTCAAGCAACCATGATTGCTACTGGTTCTCAGGGCAGTCCACAAGTGACTGCCTCTCAAAGCAGAGCATAATACATATACAGGTAGGTCATAGAATAGCAAAACTAGCCCTAGAAAAAATATTTTCATATTCCTCCCTGGAATGGAGAGTCACATCTATGATTTAAATTCATGTGACTAAAATCATAACAAACAAAAAGCTACATTAACTGGATCATAAAATTGCTTGTAGGTATAATGGATGTGTTACTAAAGTCATTTTATTTATCCATTGAAGTTGGGGTAAAGAGAATCATCAAGCTTTCAATTTTACTCGAGAAAACTAGTTAGTCTTCAAAAAGCAATTTTTTGGCCCCCACTCTATCAGGCTGCACAGAATTTTCAAAGCAGCACAATGTTGTAAAAAATGCCCTTTTAATCAGATTACCCTTGGCGAACGTCCCAAACTCAGGCTGAAGTGCAGTGCTTGTGGTTTCTCAACAGCTTACACTAAGCCTGCACCATGGAAATAATCTACTTTTAAAACCCAGGAAACAAATCGACTGCACTAAGGACATAAGTCGCTGTCATTAGGGAGTGATTAGGCTAAACATTTTTATACACTCTACTAGCCCACTTTCAAATTATATATCTCAGGCCGATAGGAAGAGAGGTACTTCAGGTGAGTATTTGGAACTACCATGTGGAAAAGTTAATAAATTCAAATGAGTAGAATGCTAAGAAGAAGTAGTAAAGAGCTCATATTTCAACTTTAACCTGTTAAAACAAAAGTCAGAATTTTCAGGAACAAAAAATGGAGTGTGTTGCATAACACACACATATACACATACACACGTGCACACACACACACTCAGAATATATTTTTTTCTTTTTGGTATAGTAATTTTTCAAAGATTAACATAGGTGAAGATGCTACCTGTGTCACATACTTTGTATAGGAAATACTGTGGGGATGAAGAATAAGAAATTGTGTTCGTACCTTACTGTTATAGGTCACATCATTCATCTTTGTTAACAGAGTGGTTAGTTTGGGGACTTAGTTTCTCAGCATCATGGTATATTGTGTGATACAATAGGAAGCTACAACACGGTCCAGGTACAACCACTTGTCTTATAAACTATCCCCAGCTCCCAGTGCTCCAGTAAAACATCCTGGCAATAGAAAGCTTACAATCTGCAGTATTAGCTGCTATTGTATCTTTTAATATATTTAAACTCATTCAGAAAAACCTTAGTATTGAATTTCTTGGTTTTTATAGCCATTTCAGGAGAGGGCGGAAGTGTTTTGGTTAGTTGGTTGTTTTTATTTTTATTTTCTTTTTGAGAAATATAAGCAAAAAATATCAATGTGATAAAAATATAGGAAACATTCATTCCTTTTGTGAAGAAGCAGAATATGTGCTTTCACCTAATAGATATTGGAGTTTTATTATTTTTTTTCTCATGGATTGAAAAAAGATTAGATTTAAGACTGGGCTATTCCACTGCCCCAAAGCTCTGACTCGAGCAATGTTTGGTTTCTACTTTGGACATTCTGCTGATAGTTTCATTTCTAATTTATGAAACATTCCATTAATGCTCAATCTGTCAGCTCTTTTTTGACAACAATGGAGACAGACAAAAGATTAATATTTATTAAATATGCTACAGTTTAGAAGTTTTTGAATGCTCTTTTTTGTACTCCCCAATTCACCTAATTCCAAACACACCATACCCTTTCTGATTTTCCCAGGAAGCAAGTAGAAAACACAGCAAGGCAATTTTTGAACACCAAAATGTACATTATTGGATCTCAGAGCAACAGACAGAAAAAAAAAAAAATCAAAATACAGCTGTCCTGGAGGAGAATTGTTAGCATTCACATTAAAAGCATTTCCTATCCCATGTATTTCAAGCATACATTTTTTTGTATGTTCTTCCTCTTCATCCTCTAGTCACCCCCCTCCACTTTTTCAATCTTATGAATAATTCATGATCTGATAAATATGCAATTTCAAAAAGTGCAGACAAGGCAGCACTGCATTAAAAAAAAAAAAGAACAAGAAGAAGAAGAAGAAGGAAGGAAAAGAGCATGCATTTTTTACACACAAGTCCTACGTTGCACTTTACGGATGACAGATTTTCTAGTATTCAAGCTCTGATTGTGTACATGCTATAAGTGTGACTGCATTTCTAGTCAGGTACCTTGCTAGACACGTTATGAATTGTTTGAAGAAGACTGCACTGCACAAAGCAATAAACATTTAAAGGGATGAAGTTAGCCCACGGTTTAGAGCTTGGTGCTTTATCATTGGAATCTTTGAATAAATAATCTAAATTTTTACTTTTTCAAGTTAGAAGATCAGAGATGTGCAGATCTTGCATATAAGATAATTCTTTAGTGACAACACCATAAAGTTCTCAAGCTACTAAGGTTTCTTCTAAGCAAGAATCATTTATTTGAAATCATAAGAACGTTCTTCAGAGGCCAGTTTCATAAGATCAGCCGTAAACTGTTCTGCCTGAGCTTTCAAACAGGTAAAACCACCCACCTCACAGCCGGTATATAGAGCAGAGCAGAGGACCTCCATTTTGTGGGCTAATTGCTTGATTACCAGGCTGAAACAAAATGGAGGCGAGACCTTTTCAAAGCAGCTCAGAGCTGATATATCAGGAGGAGATAGGAAGAGTATTAAAAGGGTAAAATGATTCCATGGAGAACCTTAAGCATCTAATTAGATAAATATTAAAGGTAAAGTAATAAATATAGATTACACTGAATTTGTATAGTAAGAATAGAGATAACAGGAATAAAGCACTCATTGAAAGAGAACTATTCTTGTTTAATAATAGTTGAGTTTAAAAAAAAAAGAAAGAAACCTGATTTCAGTCTGAAATGTAACCTTTCAAATGAACATTTAAATTGGAAAACACCATGGGTAAGAAATAGACCACAGCATTTAATCTGGACTGGCTAGTTGGAAGCCTATATTTACTGTACTATAATTTCAAATTTAATTAAGTCACACTGCTGATGCCAGTAGCATCAACACAGTAAAGATGATTAATTGCATGCGTAAATGAAATATAAACAGCCCTAAAAGTAACATTAATGCAGAACCTTGCACACAGAAAGGGTATGATCGATTTAAGTGTAAGCGCCTACCTGCATCTTTGAGACACATGCCAGAATTGGGCTGAGGGTCCTGCATTTGAATGTAATCACTGTACCAAAAATATAACCTTTTACGGGTCATTATTTTTCTAAGACATGTGTCCAACCTCCCTGTTTCCTCTCCTCCCCATACCTCAACCCCCAACATGATTTGTTATCTTATAGAAGACTTTTCACACGATTTGCATTGTCATCTTATGGATTGGCTACCAGTACACAAACATGAGCTGACACACTGCCATGGTGGGACTGGGCTGTCACAACAAGGCAGCTGGACTGTTATATATTCACTTTGCTCCCATTGTCCTTCCATTCACAGCAGCGGTGGGACAAAGGGCCTGACAGAGCTAACCACGGATTGTCACCTTGATTTGTCCAGTCTAGGAGATATGCAGAGATGAATTATATTTTCCTGCTTATGAGCACAACACAGAAGCAAATACACTTGCAAACAGCATCTTCCAAAACATATTATCTCAGAAACATCAAGCTTCTTCACAGATACTACATGCTGCCTTGCTCAATAGGTGAGGAAAAGCAGAAGAAACCAACAGATCAGTGAAGACACAAAAAGAATCTCTTCCAATAGCACATATTTTCATATTACCTGATATTCTTGACATTAGAAACTAAACCCTGGCTGAGAGATAGGTAATTTATATTTTGCTCGCCTTTATTTTCTATGAACTGTATCGCAATGCTTCTAAATGCACACTTCCATCATCTATTTTTGAAAAGAATATGCTACGTGAAATCTAGTAAATACACATAAAAAATTGTTCTTTTAAAAAAAACTCACCTAATTTCAAATATATTTTTAAATTGATAAAATATATCACTTCACCAATGTCTGTTAAAACTCAAGAAACTCAAATCTTGCCTTATTTAAATTTTACCAAATGTTAAAGCTCTAAGCATGAAAGCACCCAAAATAGTTGGCAGCTAATAAGAAAATTCACTGGGATATTTTTTTTTAATGTCACTTGTTTAATTTACTCCTTTATTGACAAGGTGTTTATATGTCTTTGTGATCCAGGCAGTTTTAATATGCACACATGCAAAAATAAAGCAGCCTAGGCTTGGAGATTTTATGAAAAGATGTCATCAAAACCTGAGAAAAGGGCAAAACTGTTTTCTACCAGCTTTGTAAGTGAAGGTAAAAGAACTTTCCTCCTTACAGCAAAGAAAAAACAAATCCCAAACCGATAAAAATCATTTCCCTCTCTCTCTCTTTCTCTCTCTACACACACACACACACACATTTGCCATTTTTTTCCCATTTTTATAGACAATGGTGCATGCTTGCTGATCTTTCAAAAGACACAGCTTTATGCTTAAGAACACTTCGAGCATCCTAATGTCACCTGCAGTTGGTTTTAACACTATCTGAATAAGTACATGCAGAATGCTTATCTCTGAAGAAAAGCCTCAAGAAGCACTCCATTTTTTTAAAAAAATTATAAGACAGGGCTAATCTGAAAATGCTGCATTTAAAAATAAAAATATCTCATTTTGTATTTGAGCATATATTTAAAACAACTATGCTAAAGTGCATTTCATTCCAAAGATCTATTCGTTTTGAATTTTAAATTGTACCATTCTATTGTCTTCTGCTTAATACATATGGATTCTGTTCACAAAGCAACACTTGGTACCTCATGTGTTTAATGCTGACTAGCACAAACCAACACGATACATGTAGCTATAGACAACGTGTGCAAAAAGAACATAAAATCCTAACCCATACCAGAAATGCAAATATTACTTGATCAAAGGGCTGCACTTGCACAGTGAAGGAGTCGGTCAAAATAAAACCTTTCCTTTAGGAGAAAATATAAGAAATTCTGGCATAATTTGCTTCCAATGTATTTAGGAAAAACTAAATGTACTGAAAAGGTGTTATTTATTACTATCCAGGAAAATTGTAGAGATGTGTCTTTGCTTGGAATTCTACACAGCCAGCCGTAAGAACTGTGCAACCGTTCACCTGACTGCAGCGGAATCGTGGCTTGATGGTGACAGAGGGTGACAGAAAGGGAACATTGGAAGTGCTATTATGCAGTTCACAAGGGAAGATTTCAGCACATTTCAGCTTTATCTAGTTACACTAGGTAGTTGTTTAATGCTCTGTTTTGTTCTTTGACTAGTTGTGCACAGCTTCCAATACTGAGATTCAACTGGTCCTCTGTGACCACCATTGCTAGCGCCCTGTGCTTGAAGATTTCATGTTATTTGACAGATTTTCAAGTTGCTTTGGCATTTCAATCTGCTTTATGGTTGTAAATAAAATTCACACATTAGTGCCTTCGTGCACATGGTCTTCTTTGAAAAAGACATAATCCTACTTTATCCTTTTATTTTAATCATAAGTTCTGAGAACATAATTCAGAGCTCTAAGGTTTTCTTCCAATGCACAGTAGACATACATTGCACATGTGGGCTTGTGTGAAAAATGTGATCTCAGAGACTAACATACTTTCCTCAAAGTCTGTCATTTGTGCATTTCAAGTATAGCACGTGCATTTTTCTTCTTGAAAATTGAGGGTGCCCTATGAAACATGATTCCAGAATTGGGGGATGCTTGCAATTATCTTATAAGAAGTATAAGTTAAGGATCTACATTAAAGGTGGAAGAGCATTCTGTAGTCATTAAAAAAAGAAAAATATTTCAAAATTCAATGGTTCAAAATAAACATATAGAAACCATTATTATTCTTAAAAAACAATAATCATGTCTACAAAAAATGTAATGTCTTAAGGCATTTCCTAGAAAACAGAAAATATTTGTAAACTTAAGATTTTGTTCCAGAAAATAATCTTAATTGTTCATCTCCTTTCTTCAGTACACACTCATCCCTTCTCTCAGAAGGTTCTTTTGAAACATAGATTAGAAACTGGGGGATGGGAGAAGGCATCAAATCACTGTTCAGCACTGCCCTAAACTTTCATTACATTTAAGAGCAGGGCAAGCCACATAGCTCTGCTCCCTGATATATTGTCGAGTAGGGCTTCTGTGGTTCTATTTTCCACGTAAGGTCAGGACTGCTGACATGGGATTAATCAGCTACTCCTCCTAAACCATGAATCAGAACAATTGCTGTCAATTTCATATAGTACAACTGCCTGGAAATAGAGGAATTGGAAAGAGAGAACATATCAGGAATATAGAAAAGAAAATGTTGATGGAGCATTGGTTACTTGAGATTTGGTACAATCACCATATTAAAATGAGGAAATATATGCTCAACCAAAAGCTTTTGGACTGTCCATCCTCCACCTTCTTTCCCCCCTTGGAGATCTTGCTCTTATATCAATACTTAAAAAAATAAACAACTTTCATACTCATTTACTTCCTTTTGGTAGGAACTATTTATATTAAAATCTACATTTAAACATGTCTATTGACCCAGGGTTAAATTCAAGGAAGGTTGGGCAATAAGCCTGTAGCTCTTCTGCATACATATTATAGAGCCAACATTGTATTTAACCTCTCCATGAATGTTTGCATTACAGAATTGGAAAATACTGGGTGCAAATGTCTACAGAAAGAACCTGAAATCCTTCACTATTAAAGAGGAGTGTGACAAGCTGTTTTTTTTTTTAATAAAAAATACTGTTACATTAAAATGGCCCTTCTGCTAAATGAGATTCTATTACTAATGATGTTAGGAAAATGGACACCTTTTGATCACAGGTTTGGAAAAACAGCTATCTCTAGCTTTTTAAATGATATTCAGATGAAACCAAAAGGTATTTTTTTTCTCCTTGGGAATAAAGTGTCATCTGCAAAAGCTGATTTCTATTTGTTAGCATTGCAATTGGATATTTTCAGAAAGGCAAATGTTAAGACTACATGATTAATATATGATCAGATATATATGATTAATAAATTTGCCATGAAAATGAAATCATATTGAATTAGGGAATATGAAAATACAGGAAATTTTTTAAAATGAAAACTTATTTTGAATTATTAAATTTAAAATTAACTAGCAATATTTTGCCCAATTTTCAGAGTGTTACAGAAAAGAGTCCTTCCATGATTAAAAGACCCTGGCTACTTTTATGTTGATAATTTTTTTAAAGAATTTGCTATTCAAAATGTTAGCTATACAAATTATAAATATATTAATATAATAGTGTATAATCAATTCCTTATAAATGTAATCACTTTCTTTGTACCTGAAATTTGCTTTTTGTACAACCGACTTAAAGTAATAAATTTATTTTGATGCCTCATGATGTCACAACATTGTGTTCTTGCATATAATAAAAATCTAAAACATTGAAATTGATCATAAATTATATAAAAATTATAAACATGCATTTCATTTTATATGGCCAAGTTGTATTTTACCATAATCACAAACATAATGCAGAAACCTGAGTAATTAGAGATTCGGTATTGTTAAAACACAGTACAGAATTAGTACCTTTAAAGAAATGGGATTATTCCCCAGGAAATGCGGAATTTAGTAGAAAAAACAGATATTTCTTTGGTATGCAACAGTAAGTACTCATACCACAAAAAAAATCCAGTCATCATTTTAAATACAATATTTTGTGTACCTACACTAAATTATCAAGAAGTTTAGAACACAATAGGGAGAAATGGAAGTTTCTGTAAGAGTTTGTCCCATGAATTTCTTCTTCTCCTAAAGTATTACCGTAAAACTTGAAGACATTATTGGCAAAAAAGATATAGCTATTGCAAAGAAACACTTAAAATATTTTATTCAAATAAATATTCACCCAATCAAACAGTGCAGGGATTGAGGTCTAAACTACCTTAATGCATTAATGTAAAAATACTTTTACTTGATTTTTTAAAAATGCAAAATTGTGTGAACAAATATTGGTCATGCAAAAGTACTTAAAAGAACTGCTTTTGGAAATAACAGGCTTAACTTTCATCCATTGAATAAAAGATTCATGCATTTTATAGTTGATGAAACATTTGATTATAAAAAATAATTTTATTGTATAATTTAAAATGACTGTTTGGCAGCACTCTGACAATGATTTATATGATGTTTGATAAAATTACTGCCAAGTTTTTAAATATTACAAAGCAGTATAAATAAATTGTAAAAGCCCATTTAGAGTGATTTTAATCTTTTTTCTGTTATTAATGCTTTTTACATAAGTAAAAATATATAAAAATATTTCTGAAGAATTCCATATATATATCCAAATATGATAAGTGTTTATTTAATTTTCCAGGATTTATTCTAATATGGAGCATTTGGGGCTATTGTTATTTTCAAAGAAAATCCATAGTATTAATACTGTTGCCCTCTTGCTTAAATCAAAGCATTAAAAAAGTGATTTGTATATCAAATTGTATTCAAATTTTTTTGAGAATGAGAATATTTTACTGAGAATATTCTGCATATACAAAATCAAATAAGATGCATTACAGTTTTTTGAGGATTTGATAAAGACGATCAGTGATGAAAACACATGCCCTGAATCTCAGCAAAGTCAGAGTAACCAAACACACATAAAGAACAGATTTAAGATTTAAAGCTATACCTGCATACAATTTCTTCAAGACAAGCAAACTGCTGCAGACATACAGAGATGCTCACAAACAGTGGGGGAAGGGAGGAGGTGAAAGGGGAGGGAAGAGAGGCCTTGATAACCTTTAGTAAGGCAACCGAATCATTGATGTGACTCCTACCTTTCTGCCCAGAATGATTTGCACTGAGAAAGGCTGGACACTGAGATCAAAGCCACACTCAGCCTCTGGACTCTTGCTAACTTCTCCTCAATTATAGATGACCTTTAGGCAAAGAATGAAAAAGAAATGTTTCCTTACCATTAAATGGAACAAAATTAGTATTTTTAAATTGCTGAGTGCACCTGTACAATGGAACTCCGGACAGTTTTTACTTACCTTTTTACCATGTCTCCATTAACATTGCATCTAATTTCTGCACAAAATTTGAGAAGAGTGTTTTACATTACTGTGTGTACCTTTAAGCAGCATAATCAATATACTCTGAAAATACCATTTTAGTCTATGTGAAAGAGTCAAAAAAGTTTGTATGGTGATGCTTTATAAAATAGACATTTTTCCTGTAAAAATTAAATCAGTAAAAACCCTGATTTTTCTAATCAAGTCCACATTTTGTAGTTATAGATATAGTTATCCCTATTCAAAACTACTTGTTTATCAAATATTTGGTTGATAATTTCAGAATTATAGGCTGTCTCATACAATTTAAAAAAAAATTCTGCTGATGAAAAAAAACTTTAGTATTCTTAATATCTCTGAAAAGGGTTTTGGTATTTCAAAAATTATCTTTAAATTGGCATAAATTTTTTAATTTGTAAAACAAACAAATTTTTGATTAAATACTCTAAAAATCCACACAAAAGAAACAGAAATATTTCAGGATAATAGGAGTATTATTAAACAAGAATTCTTTAATATCAATAGATACTAAGTAACATCAAGCTAATAAAATTTTCCTCGTATAGAAATTTACTCTAAGAAGATGATGCTAAGTCACAAAATTATCTGGTATATATTCAAACCATTGTTTAAATCTGTTATGAAAAATTTTTAAGTTTTATCTCATTTAACACAAAGAAGTATTCATGCCTGCCTTGTCTTTTACCAGATAAATACACGTTAGTTGCCACAATTTTTTTAGCTAAAAGAAAAAAAAAATTTGTGATTCTTTTTTAATTCATTGTGTCATATATGAGATATATAGGAATAATGGGCATAAGAACATACAGGTATACAGGCATAAGACATAGAAAAAGTAAGAACATAAATCATTATAATACTAACAACCATAGACAAGTATTGAAAACATATTTGAAAATTTCCTTCTAGTCTTTTTTTTTCCTCCTGGGATTTTGCAGTCTACAAAAAATTGTTATTATAAATCACACAATTTGATATAATGCATGATTGTCTTGAACTATGTTATTAGGATTTTCCCACACCATAACAGCTCCTCGTAAACAAAACTGTAAAGATGATATGATCACCTGTCATATGAACATGTTAGCTAACACACTTTCCAAGAAAAAAAAAAAAAAGACATTTGCTATTTGAGAGACACTATGGTCATATGGTAAGTAATATTGTGAAGGTGATAATTGCTCTGGTTCTTTTTCTTTTTTTTACTTTAATAGTTTAGGTTTGGAATTTTGTAGGCTACTTAGGACAAAAGATAAAAAAAAAAAACACTCCTGAGTTTTCATCAAAATGTTTATTAGATAAATAGCTCAGTTTTAACAACATGTCTTGCCAAAAGCTTGCGAAGCATTCCTCGCTTGGGGCAGGTGAGAAGGGTTTGTAGGGAGAACAGCCAAGTTGTGCTGGAACTGAAGCCTACAGATGGGAGACTGCAGATTTAAGGAGGTAACGCCACTTGCAGAGGCAGCCACAGATGTGCAGCGTGACTACTCGCCAGGAAAAAGGCACAGAGCTGGGAATTCCATGTTGGTTTCAAATACCTTTGTTGTTTTGGGTGCTGAGATGAAGGACTGATGCTCGCTCATGTGTGTGATACGTGTACATTCACCTTAAAATGTGGTATCAAAAAATCAAAATTATGAGAACTGCTAAATAGAATAATGAGGAAAATGTGCAAAGAGGCATGTAAGCGGGTAGAATGCTTCAGAATGCTGCAGGTGACACAAAGATCTTCTCTATCCAGTTTCTCACTACTAAAAAATTTCCCTGAAGAAATAAGTTGTCCCATTTTGTATCAGTAGGGCTTTGGAAGTGTTTAGGAACATCTTAATGAAAATCTGACAAAATGCCCAGCTTGTATTAGATAGATATTTCTGACATATGGTCAAACGCTTTTTCCTCCTGTTTCACTAATCATTCTAATTGATGGGAATGACCTGATGCTAAAGATTGGGTGGGATACCTTGAAATTTATGTAATGATAAATTTCACAGACTGATTTTTAATTGAATCAAATTGTTATTTTGCTTAACATGAATCAACTGTTATTTTGCTTAACTGATGATATTATCTATGTTGAAGGATATATTTTAGGTGTTTGTGTTTGTATGTATGTCTGTGTTCAGAGAGGGAATGATGGGTGGGAAAGAAAGCTTCATGCCTGAAGAGAGGGAGAAATGATCACGGATGCAGGAAATATTTAAAACAACACACTCAGGCACTTTAAAGCCCTGATAGCATGTGTCAAATATTTCTCTAATGCTTCAAGTGTAAAGTAATCCTGGCCCCACTACATTAGATAACCAAAATATTATGGCATTTGCATGATAAAGATCAAAATGTGGTATTAATTGCACTCCTTCTTGTTGGGTTTTATTGTCAAAGCAAAGTTTATAGGATATATTTTGAAACATGGTACTATATATCCATGCTTGCAAAGGGAAACAGGGTTGATTTAAATGAATTTGTAAAAATGAATCTGTCCTCTACCTCTCAAATAAATAAAATCTTAAAAAAATGAATCTTTCCTAAGTGTGGACTTTCAGTTGTCTTGCTGGTTTATGTTAATATGAAAAAAATTAATCGAATCCCTACTTACTAGGAAGATTATGCATGTATTTACTTATTTAAGTAATCATTGATATCACATTCATTCCAAACAGAGAAAGAATAATATATCCAAACACAAAGGAAGTCAGAGCCTGAGTATCTGTTGTATTACAACCACCATTTTGTAAGGTAACCAAAGTGCTCATTCTGCAGCTAATGAAAAAAGTAATAGTTTCCATTTTTTCACAGAAAATCATCAAACTGAAGAATGAGCACTACTAAATTTGAAGGAAAGTGGAAACTGAAGATGTTCCTTTGTGAATTCCTTAGGGGTGTAAAAGGAGATTGTTCTTTTCCAATGTATTTTCAGACAAGAAGTTCAATTTTATTTTGTAGATAATTTAATTACCTTCTATGCTCATAGAGTCAGAGCATTTCAAGGAATTTTTCCACTTTCCCTTTGTATTTTCACATAATAATTTATAGAATGATAGAAATCTTTAAAATATTAGTGTTTTCACATGAGGCTGATTCTTCCTAAAATAATATTTTTTTCCTTAAAAAGAGAATTTACATATGATTTTAAAGCTTATATCTTAACCAACTAAAATATACTCAATCCTTTTGAAATTTTCCATTAAATTCCCATTTTCACTTAGCCCCTTCTTTCTGGAATGAAGTTAGCAATTCTATTGATAGATTCCATTAATGCACCAAATAATTGTTTCCTAAGTAGATTATAAAAACTATATATTTGTAAAGAGTAAGAGGTTCAAATAAAATAATAAGGTTAGTGTAACAAGGAAACCAAGCTTACATTTCCAAATGAATATTTTTGTTCAGAGGTATCACCTCAAGTATCTGTATTCATTCCATTTGTGTGGCTTTTCCTCTCTTTAAAATGGCCTGTAACTACCAAATGTTCAGGCAATGCTGATTACTGGACATACATTCTAGGAAAAAAAAAAATAAGTACATAGGAGAGACAACTGCACTCCCAAGCTTCATGCAGCACTGTTAACAATAGCCAGGAAATGGAAACAACCTAAATGTTCATTAATGAACAGGTAAAGAAAATTTGGTACACATGCATGATGGAATACTATTTAGTCATAAAAATGATAAAATCCTGAGATTTGCAACAACATGAATAGAACTGGAAGTCATTATATTAAGTGAAAACAAACAAATAACAAACAGGCACAGAAAGACAAATACTGCATGATCTCATTCATACATGGAATCTGAAAAATAAAAATCATCCCATAGAAATTGAGATAATAGGGGGCTGGCGCTGTGGTGTAGTAGGCTAAGCCTCTGCCTATAGCACTGGCATCCTACATGGGTACCGGTTTGTGTCCTGGATGCTCTACTTCCAATCCAGCTGTCTGCTTATGGCCTGAAAGCAGTGGAAGATGGACCTCTACACTGGTGTGGGAGACCTAGAAGAAGCTCCTGGCTCCTGGCTTCAGATCAGCCCAGCTCCAACCATTGCAGCCATTTGGAGAGTGAACCAGCAAATGGAATATCTGTCTCTCTATCTCTCCATCTCTATCTGTGTAACTCTGCCTCTCAAATAAATAAAATTTTAAAAACAAAAAAGAATGTGAGATTATAATAATGGTTACCAGAAGCAAGGAGAAATAGGAAAAGAGGAGTAGGAAAATGTTGGCCTTCTTAACTCCCTGTTTGCAAATTTTTAGTGAGGTCAATTATCATGTATCTAGAGAGCTTCTGATATTATTCAGTCCCAACATTGGTGAAAAAGTAGGTAGTCTATCTCATATGGGGTAAAGGTAAGAAGAAAAAGAGGAAAAGAATGATTATGCAAGAGGTTGGATAATGTGATAATGTGACCTGCCTTATGTGTGATTCATGAACAATTTCATAAGTCTTATTGTAAAAGAAGAGCTTCCAAACATGAATTGAAAAATGTCAGTAATGTTGAACTATGGACATATGTATGCCTCTAAGATAGCTTATAAAAGGACAGTTCGTGGCTGGCGCAGTGGCTTACTTGGTTAATCCTCTGCCTGCGGCACCGGCACCCAGATTCTAGTCCTGGTTGGGGCAGCAGATTCTGTCCTGGTTGCTCCTCTTCCAGTCCAGCTCTCTGCTGTGACCCGGGAGTGCAGTGGAGGATGGCCTAAATGCTTGGGCCCTGCACCTGCATGAGAAACCAGGAGGAAGCACCTGGCTCCTGGCTTTGGATTGGCACAGTGCACTGGCTGTAGCAGCCATTTTGGGAGGTGAACCAACGGAAGGAAGACCTTTCTCTCTTTCTCTCTCTCTCTCTCTCTGTCTAACTCTGCCTGTCAAAAAAAATAAATAAATAAAATAACAAATAAAAAAAGGTCAGTTCTTAGTTGGATATAGGCATACTAATTTCCTTATTCTAAATGTGTATGCTCATTACTTTGTGGCAATCCTTTGATGCCTTTAATGAATTTATTTCTTGGAAGAGAGAAACAATGATAAGCAGTAAAGTTAGAAACTGGAACAACAGAATACTGTGTAGCCTAGGCCCCAGTCAGTTGACTATTTTCTCTAAGGTTTTGCCATTTGTTAAATAGAAAGCTTTCACACTTGGTTCCAAGTCATTGGGTTTTGCCTATAGAGTACTTTATTTGGTTATTTCTTCCATTAGTCACACAAGAAAGTCAGTCTTATTACCTTTGCATCACATCTTTAGACCCCCCAAATGGCATTATCCAGTTTGAATCACTCAATTTGTGTGTTAGAGTAGGCTTTGAATGAATTCTCATTGTTTCTAAAGCCAAAATAATCTCAAACAAAAAGGTTTTCAACCTTTTATGGTAGTTTGAAATTCGAAGAATGTGTCACAAGTTGTAAAATAATTCCAAAACAATCCTTATAGTAATATTTTGATCAATTCACACATATTGGGTTAAGGTGATTATTTGAAGGGGACAGCACTTAAACATATCCAATTTCTTATGTGTACATTTAAAATATTTTTATAAAGTTTTATTGCCATATGTCTCTTTATTGCAGAAGATATTATTATAAAATGTTAAATGTGATTAGTATAAAGCAACTTGATCAATTTCTTCCTATGAACAAACTCTTACCTAGGAGTTCAAACCCACTCAGAATATGAACTAGATAAATGATACAGTAATTACAAAATTAAATAATTAAATAAAATATTAAATAAAATATTTTGCTTATTCCAACCCCCAATTCTAGGGGGATGAGTTGTTAAAATATGTATTGTAAAAAATGCCTATTTTGTCATAACAAATGTTTGTAATATGTAGGAACTAATAACTAGTATATTTCAATACATTACAGTTTAAAAAGTTAGAAATATTAATTTTACTAATATATACCTGTGACTATTTTAACTACTGATATATTTCCACTAACTAGATGTCAATGGATGATATTTTCTGGCCATAGTCACCTGGGTAAATTTTTATTTGTAGGTTTGGGTAATTTAGAAGATAAGTATATGCAGCTGTTTATCTTTTTCATTCTCTTGCTTTATTTTATTTAATGGAGGAGTCTGCAAATTTCATTCAGAAATAATCTTTTATTAAGTTGCTATGAAAATCATGGAGGGCTAGATGTTCTTTAATTCATCCAACCCTAAACCTTTTAAAGCTAACTTCAAAAAAAATATGTCTTGAACCATGTCTACTAAATCTAGGTCTCAAGATTTTTCTGAGCATTTCAGTTAGACATCTCTCCCCCAACTCAGATTTCCTATACACTATACACGATCAGTCAAAGTTACAAAACAGCATTGGTTAATAGGTTATTTTCAGTGTAAGAATGAATTTAACAGATTCAGCAGTCATTCTATTTAATCTCATATTTTGTGTTTGAGGAAGCCAAGACCGGAAGTGTGAGATGGCCTGCCATGGCATCAATAAAATATAAATTTCATACAAGTGTAACAAGACATACATGCTGCTCCCAGGGTGGTTGGGAAGAATATAATAGCTTTTCCTTGATCTACTTGCATTTAGCTGATCCAATGCTGATAATTATCTGAAGTGATTTGGAACTCATTCAGACTTTTTTTTTCCCTGATCATGAAAAGATATATTTTTTCAAGAGAATAAAATGGAATTCAAGAATAACACAGGTCAAGCTTTGAAAGCAGCAAACTAGAAACGATTCAGCACTTTTCAGAGGCAGTTGATGTTTCCTTGCTATAAGTAGCGAGAGTAGCCAGGTGCAAGCATGTTGGAGCCCTTGTTTATACTGTAACACTGTATAAACAAGGAAGGACAAGGGGACTGCCATGAGGGTGTCAGGCTGCCATAGGGATGAGCTGAGCAGTAAATCCATTAAGGAAACCAGGGGGGCATTTCAGATGTTCATTGTGTTATTTGGAATTCTGTTTATGCTGCTAACATTAGCATAGATTTTCTTTAATGAATGCTTTCCAACTGAAAGATGGTGAGAGATACACTATGTGAATCGCTTAAATATTAGTTCATTAAATTAAAGTTCTGACTTACAACGAAGCCTTTGCCTTTTGATGTGATATTGAGGTGTTCAAATAACATCCATGACAACACATGTGTGTGTCCTGAAAGGACAATCTTTCTAATCGAAATCGTTAACTATTAGCAGTAGCCTGCAATAAGTTGAAAGTTTTTTTGTCTAATGGCATAAAAGTTGATGTGCATACTTCGCTATTCCACAATTGTTATTCATGCATTTCATTGAGGTCATTTTATTCTCTGCAAACTCAAGGACTCTATTGCCAAATATGTTTGTATGTATGTGAGTGTGTAGCTTACAACCCATTATTCAAGGTATGAGTGGTAAGTTAGGTGCTTTTTTCCCCATTTTTGAAATGAGTCATTGGAGAGAGAAGGACTTTCAAAATCTCCCATGTAAGACATAGGGAAAACAAGACCACTTTCACGATGATTGTATTTACCTAAATCACTCTCAAATTAGACACTTCTTTTTTTTTTCTTTTGAAAGATTTATTTATTTATTTCAACATCAGAGTAACAGACAGTGAGAGGGAGAGACAGAGAAAGTTTTCCTTCCATTCGTTTACTCCCCAGATGGCTGCATCGACCAGAGCTGCGCCGATCCGAAGCCAGGAGCCAGGTGCTTCTTCCTGGTCTCCCATGTGGGTGCAGGGGTCCAAGGACTTGGGCCATCTTCTACTGCTTTTCCAGGCCATAGCAGAGAGCTGGATTGGAAGAGGAGCAGTAGGATTAACCTACTGCACCACAGAGCCGGCCCCTGAATTAGACACTTCTAAAACAACTGTTGTACAAATGGCAAATATTCAATTTAAGCATGGCCTGAAGTCTTGTACTACATTACTCTACATATTTATCACAGGAACAATAGAATAAAATGATTTTTCAAGGTTAAAGAAATCAAAACCTTCAGCTGCTTTCCATAAGGAATATTTGGATAGCCAATTCCTGATGCAAATATTTGTTACTAGACAATATGACAAGCTGGGGATATTTCATGATCTTATTAGTGCCCAGTCATTCACAGTTTGCTATTTCTGTATCAAAACATGCACACTGATAATAGGGATAAATTGTTTATTTCCCATGTTACTAGGTAATTATAAATATTTCAGCAAAAAGGGTTATACTGTGCCAAGGTTAGAATCTAATAGAATAATTCAAGATGCAAATGCCATTATTTAGTAAGCTAATGCTGATGTTACCAAACAGTCCTTACTTGGTTGGGTTCTAGAGAAAGAACATGTACCAGAATAAGATATGCAACAGCTTTTTAAAAAGCTTCTAGAGTACTACTAGACTACTACTTATCACTGCTGTGGAGGTCTTCTTTATTTTTTATTTTCTGGACAATATTTATAGGAAGTAATGCTATCTATATATGAAACACAACTATTAATAACCAGTAACTACTTATTTCAATTCTGGAATATTTTAAACATATAATTTATGAGTTACAAAACTATTTTTCTCACCACTTACTGTTTACTACTTTTGGAGAACTTTCCTGATTTAGTATCTGTAGGTAACTTTTTTCTGTTGTTTTCTGTTGTATCTAATGATTTCTAATAGCTAATATGAAAGTAAAGATTTACTAACAGGTCATAGCTTATCTGAAAAATAAAACATACACTTTCAGAATCATGAAACTAGAATAGGTTTATGAAAATTGTAAAGCCAACCTTATTGCATACAGGACAAAGAACAAGTGCCAGTGAAATCAATTTATCTGAATTTAAGTTATTCTTTGACAATAGGACTAGGACCACACCAAGGCCAGGTCATAGCATTGATGTCATCCCCTTCGTACAATACACTTCCATGTTTTCTGTTTAGAACTGTCCTGTTTTCTTTTTGCAGACAGGATGCTAGGAGAAGGCCATCTAAAATGCCTCCTTACCCCTCTTGCATTCAGCTGTGTCATTCAACATGCTCCTTTACTTGAGAAAAGTTTAATCATACTACTTTCCAGATCATTGCTTTCACTTTCTAGCCATTTTCTTGATATTTTATTTGGCATTCTTTTCATTTTATAAAAATAAAGGAAGGATTGTTAAAATATGTAATTTTAAGATGTGCTACACAAACAAAAGGGGAAATCAATGTATTTCAAATCAGAAATATTTCTTCAACTTCTAAGAGGAGAGGTTGAGAAAACATCATTCTCAATGGTTGGTAGGGTATACTTTTGGGTAGAAATGCAGGAGTAGAATGTTCTCCAGGGAGCCTGATTGCTCTTCAGTAGGTAATTGTATCTTAAAAGAGGAGAGTTCTGTGCTGTGTTGGAAAACAATAATGAGAAATGTAGAAAAAAGTAAAACTTTCTAAATCCTTAAGGCAAGAAGAAGGGCAGAAAGAGTATGTTTGTTATCAACTCAGTGTTCAGGGTAGCCCTGATGAACAACACTCACACATATTAGTTGCTTGTTTTCTATGTGATGGTAGTGAATATTTCTTATTTCTATCATTGAATGTACAAATTTGCAGTTTTTCCAAGAAAAGTGAAGCAAATTGCATTTCATTCCAAAATACATGTATTATTCTGGAGCATAAGGAACACACATTTATCGTGTAAACATCAAAATGAGGAAAAATCCACATGGTGCTTACTCATCACAGCACTGGTAGTTTCTAACCAAATTCTGGGACATAGTCAAAGAGATAACATCCCAAATTTAAAATATTTCAGCCTTTGGGATTCATGCTTCATGCATTTCATAAAGTTTATTTGCTTATTAGTATAATATCCTGAGTACATCAGAGTACATATATTTATGCCATATATTTTATACATAAACTTAATTATTAATTGATATAATAAGATGCAGGGGAAATAGATACAGGAGGTAAATTTGTAAGAGTATTCAAAAAAGTTTTAAATGATGGGGAGCGTTATGGCACAGTGGGTTAAGCCACTGCTTTCTACTCCAGCATCTCATATCAGAGTACCTGTTTAAATCCAAGCAGCTCTGCTTCCAATCCTGCTTTAACTGTGCCTGTGAAGGCCCTGAAAGACTGCCCAAGTAGTTGGGCCCCATCACCCACAAGGGAGACCAGGACTGAATACTTCTGCTTGGCCCAGGCCTGGCTGTTGTAGCCATTTGGAGAGTGAACCAGTGAATGGAAGATTCTCTGTCTCTATGTCTCTCTTTGTGTGTGAGTGTGTGTGTGTGTGTCTTTCTGTCTCTCTGTCTCTGTCTTTCTCTGTTACCCTTTAAAAGAAAGCTAAATTTTAAGAAAAAGAGATTCTGGGGCTGGCATTGTGGCATAGTGATGTAAGCCACTGCCTGCAATTCAGGCAAACCATAAGGACACCAGTCCCTGTCCTGACTGCTCTAATTCCAATCCAGCTCCCTGCTAATGCACCTGGGAAAGCAGCAGAAGATGACCCAAGGGCTTGGGTCCCTGCCACCTACATGAGAGACCTGGAAGTATCTCTTGGCTGCTGTCTTCATCCTGGCTCAGCCTTGGCCCTGCAGCCATTTGGGGAGTGAACCAGCAGACTGAAGGTCTCTCTCTTTGTCTCTCCCTCTCTCTGCCTGTAACTCTGCCATTTAAATAAATAAACACTTTAAAAAGCGAAAGAGAGAAAGAATATTCCAAGAGCTATGGTTTGAACACAATTTAGCTTCCCAAATATATGCCAATATTTAAACTACATTGATATAGATGGAGACTTGAGCTAATTATGGCCTTGGGAGGTGGGCCTACTCTGAGGTTATCAGGTCACCTGGTGCTTCTCTGTAAAGGTAGTCCTCATAGAGAACTGGTTGTGTAAGCAGAGTTTGTTGTCTGTTTCTCTATTTCATGGCTCCCCATGTAATCTTCCCATTGTACCTGTTCCACCATATAGTGCCCCTCATCAAATGCCAGATTAATTTTGTCACTTCTCTTGGATTTCGAATCTCCAAAACTGCAAGTATAAATAAATCTTTCCTAAGGATCTCCCCTCAGGTATTTATTCTATGGTAACAAAAAAAAAAAAAAAAAACAAACAAACAAACAAAAAAAAACCTGACAAACACATTGAGCTAAGAGCACAAATGGTAAAATACAGGCAGTTAAGGAGCACTCAGAAACTGAGCTTGAGGCCCATTGTATTTAACGTTTCCCTTTGGGTGGCAGAAATATTTTAGTGGGATTATTTCTTCATTTCCAAAGGCATGCAGGGGTTGGGACACCCAATCCTTAATGTGCAATAAAATGAAATGGCAATTTTCCAAGAGCTGTGAGACTGCAGCTAATTAGCACATTAATTTATATAAATAAAATTCTCTTTGCTGTTCCCCAGTGTTCTGTCTGAGAAATGCAACAAGATGAATGAACATGACAAATCACAGTGAAATTTACAGGCTTTAAAAAAAAAGATACAGAAGTAATCTCTTGACCTTATTCCAACTTTTCTGCCCCTCCTTCACCAGTGCCATTCTTTCAGCGAGCCCCTGGAAGTGAGCCCCTCGTTCTGCCAGACTTAAATTCTAATGACAAGTTCACAAGGAAAAGAAAAACCATTTCTTTAGCTGTGGATTTAGCCTCCTGGTTCAAAGATCCAAGATCCCAGCTTAAGAGAAGGACTCTCTTACACTCATATATTTACTTTTAAGCTTTTGTCACATACATTTTCTTAACAGAAACATAAGCTTTTTTCAATTTTTAAAATATTTCTCCTTACATACAAAACATTTTGTTTGATTACTTTTAGTTTTAACTCTTTTAAAGCTTAACTCAATTTAAAAATGAATAAATACTTTCTGAAGGTCAAGTCCAAAATTCAAATGAAATTCCCATTTGAGTAGAAAATCAAGGTAATAATTTCCAGTAAATCTTTTATTCAGTTTATGGTTTATTATAATTCTGTTACACTGACAACAAACATAAGGCAGCATGTTCTTACAGTAAGTATTTACAGAATGTGTGTGCGTGTATGTGTACTCTCATTTTTATATAGATACATACATATGCCTGGATATAACCCTCTGGCAAAATACAACGCAGCCTTAATAATTAGTCCTGAATATAATCTATTACTACTAAATGGAAAGGTCAATGTGATAAAAAATAAAATAGAACAGAAAATAAAAGAATGTACTTCATATAGTAAATATAAGTACTACTTTATGAGATACATTTATCATTGTACATGCATTGTAATATCAGAATGTGTATATTGTCATAGAGCATGTATTTCTTACTGCAAATCATGTTCAAAAAAGTTGAGAAATCACCCCACATAGTGGAAAATAAAGAATATAGAAAAAATAGTCTAGTTTATTAAATACAGCTTATAGCTCACACTTTCAATGAATATGTATCATTAGGATACAACAGTACACAAGATAACTGTGTGGCCTTATGGAACATATGTTAGAGTAAAAACTCAGGAAATGAAAACGTAAACAAAATGTGAATATGATATATCCTCTAGTGAGAGTGCTGCAAAGGAGATAAAGGGAGGGAAGAGGATTAAAGAATGAGGCCAAGAGTAGGCTGGGGGCTATAGTAATACAACTGTTAAAAGAAGCTCCCTGAGGAGGTGATGCTCCGTCAGGGAACTGCATGGCATGAAGACAGGAAGCCAAGTGCACAGCAAATGCATAGTCCCTTGATAAAACAACATAGCATTGCTGAGACACTGCAATAAAGCCATTATGAATATACTGGAGTGTCCAAGGGGGTGGGGGAATGAACAAAGGGACAAAGACAGAGACAGCGGCGGTACCCAATAATATGGGATCTTGTCAGTCACGGAAAGGACTCTGGATTTCACACAAAGCATGATGGTGAAAGTGCATCTTAGAAAGCTTCCATTTCTAAAAGAGCTCTGCAGAAGTGGTGTAAAGACCATGGTGAGAAAGAGACAAAAAAAGAGACCAGTTATGAAACCTATTGATGTGCAAGATAGATGAGTGAGAACTGGATAGAACATTTTACCAATAGGACTTGCTGATAGAATATAAATGATGAAATGTGAAAGAGATTCCCAGCAAGAATAATTTTTTTTTAATTTCTAATCTTTAACAATAGTGAATTTCAGTGAAATATCTCATTGACACATGGAAGGCTAAGAGAGGAAATGGGTAATTAGACAATTTCACTTTTTTGTCAACTAATATATTACCGTTATAGATTCTAATAAATATTGTTTAATCAATTTCTAAGAGCCAGCTAACTGCTACACATACAAAGTGAAAATGAAAGCATTGTTTATATAAATGAAACAAAACTGGGAATTGTGGTGTCCTATAGTTTGTGCTATGACAAGTTGATGAAGAGGATATTTGAGCACCAAAGGGTAGAAAGTCTATATTGGTTTTCAGTGTTATCTGATAGTTCCAATAATAATGAAACTGAAATTGTATTTCTTTTTTTTTAAGATTTATTTATTTGAAAATCAGAGTTACACAGAGAGAGAAGGAGAGGCAGAGAGAGAGGTTTTCTCCCCAATTGGCTACAACGGTCTGAGCTGTGCCGATCTGAAGCCAGGAGCCAGGAGTTTCCTCTGGTCTCCCACGTGGGACCAGAGGCCCAAGAACTTGGGCCATCTTCCAATGCTTTCTCAGGCCATAGCAGAGAGCTGGATTGGAAGTGGAACAGTTGGGACACGAATGGACACTGATATGGAATGCTGGCACTGCAGGCAGCGGCTTTACCTGCTACACCACTGTGCCAACCCCTGAAGTTGTATTTCAAAAGATGAGTTGAAGTGAACATGGATAACCACTGGTGGGGAAGCTGGAGGGACATCCCAGGTGTGGCAAACAACAAGGGCAAATGCAGGGAGAAATAAAGCCATGTATGTTTGGGAAGCTAGAAAATCACTGTAAATGGATGGAGTATCAGTGTGGGCTATTGGCAAATAGTGTGGTATAAATGTGGCAGGGACCAAATTATGAAAGGGTCTTGTCAATGGAACTAAGGGATTTGATTTTTTAAAAAATAAAATGAGATCTCTAAAGATGGCACAGAATTCAAACGAGAGGGAAATAAGTTGGATAGGGACAAGGCCTAAAGCAGAAAATACAGTGAAGATGCTTTTGCAGTAATCAAAGATACAAATGGTAAGATCCTAAAATAAGGCATTGCTAGCAAGGAAGAAAGGAAGGCTACTAAAGTCTCACTATGGTAAGGAAGTAGGAATTGTATGGTGAGCACTCTGTGAGAGGCAGATGATGTTGATGAGTGTTCATTGAGAGTTAAACAGATTACTTCTCAGAATCATTTTACACTTGGTCCGGAAGTATTTAATGAGTTCCAATAATAACAGCTTGGTTTTTTTGCCCCACTCTTGACTTCTCTAACTTAGACAGTCCCTGAGTCATGACAGTTTACATCCTCTTACTAGATGCTATTTCTGCCATAATAAACTTCCTGACCTTTGTTTTGCCTTTGACATGTAAACTTCTGCTTACTCCATTGCAAGTAGTGTTTATTGAAGAGCACAAGTATAGACCTTATACCTAGTGCAGGATTAGCCATGAACCAGCTATTTGACCTTCAACAAATTTCAAGCAATACATAATATAAACACACCATTGAAGGATTATTTGTCATTGATATGTTGGAAACATTAAGAATGCCCAATAATAGATGATCAATTAAATAAAGCGTTTGGAAAATCATAAAATGTAATAACATATGATGCTAAAAATTATGCATTTAGAATATTTAACAACACTGAAAAAGTACATTATACCTTACATTAATAAAAGTTTATATATTTGCATATTTTATCTTAAACTATGAGTACATATTTTACAAGAAAATAATTGAAAAGATATCTAATAAAATGATAATGCTTATCTTCATGAAAAGTGACTCTGGATAAATTTTCCTTAATTTTTCTATATCTAAAAATATTGTCTATAACAAAAATGGTTAATTTTATAATCAGCAAAAAAGTAATTAGAATATTCTATGATTTTCTCATCTCCAAGAACAATTTCAAATGCAGTATAGATCAGATTAGGATATATCCAGCTGCAAAGTACCAGAAAACTCAATTAAAACTATATTAAAGATAGTTCCACTTTCACTTAGGATAAATGCGGTCTCAGGCTAGAGTTTCTCCCATCCCAGTCATGAGAATGAACCATATAACCTACAAAATCCTAACTTTATTATCCTTACTGGTTGATTCTTTTAATCCATGGTAGAACTGATGATGCAAAAAAATCTACTGAATAACTGAAGTCTAGGAAGTGACTGGTTCTCCCTAGGAGCAGAAACAACAAACCAAAACAAACCCTTAACTCACTTTCATTCTTAGAGGAACAATGATGAGAGAAGGAAAGGGATAAGAAAGTATCACTAAAAGTTTTAGAAATTTTTACAGCCCATATGGGCAGGCATAGCAGTTTAGAATAAATGCAGTAGGCAGGAGCTATACATGGGGTCTGCACTCACCCACCAGCTTCTCCCTAGACCTTCAATAAGTACTTACATGAAAGATTAAATAGAACTGATGAAGGCTAAGTACAGGGTAAGCAAACCCAGCCCCCACAGACTAGGAGATTGTTAAGGGCCAGAGGAGAGGTAGCAGAGCTGAGAGACAACCTCTGTTTTTAAGTTTATTTATTGTTTGTTTGAAAGGCAGGGTTACAGAGTTAGATTCTTCCACTCTGGTTTATTCTCCAAATAGCCTCAATGGCTGGGACTGTGCCATGCAGAAGCCAGGAGCCTAGAGCTTCTTCTGAGTCTCCCACATGGGTAGAGGGGCCCAAGAACTTGGGCCATTCTCTGGTGCTTTCCTAGGTGCATTCAGCTTGGTCTTGAATTGCTGCCCATTTGGTTTCTGACCAGGCAGCAGCTTAAGCCACTATGTCACAACATGGGCCCCAGAGGAAGGCCACCTTGGAGGCCCAAGCATTCCAAATCTGAGGTCAGGGCCAGGGAATAGAAAGAAGCCCCTCACAGAAGCTTCAGGCCTTCACCAGATTTACCACTCCAGCCCTCCAAAGCTGGGATCACAGCAGCAGAGTGCAAAGAAGCAAAGCATACTGGGGACAGGACTGAGGGGTGGGAATATGCAGGCACCTCAACCAGCTGAAAGCTTGCTCAAACCTAGTCCAATGAGATATTTGGAGTCTGGGTGCTCAAGTAGTGAGTCCTGATGTAGAGAAAATCCTGATTTTGATCTCAAATCATTTTAATAAATTGGTGAATTGAATTAAACTAAAATGATGACATGGAGTCAGTCTCTAGCCTGGTGGCCTCAGAGAAAAAGCCTACTTTTTCTGTGTTGTATTATTATTTACTTCTGTCTATACTCCTTTTTAAATTTATTTTTCTAAGATTTTATTTATTTATTTCAAAGGCAGAGTTGCAGAGAGAGAGAGAGAGAGAGACAGAGAGATCTTTTATCTGTTGGTTCACTCCCCCAATGAGTGAACAGCCAGGGCTGGGTCAGGCTAAAGCCAGGAACCAGGAGAGCTTCTTATAGTTCTCCCATATGGATGGCAGTGGCCCAAGCACTTGGTCCATCTTCCATTGCTTTTCCAGATGCTTTACCAGGGAGTTGAGAGTGGATTAACCAGGACACAAACCGACACCCATGTGGGGTGTTGCATCACATGTGGTGGCCTCACTTGCTATTCCATATCACCAGTCCACTACTGTCCTCTGAAACACAATATTCTGTATGAAAAAAGAATTATAATGCATCTCTAGAAGTAAGGAAATGTGGCACATCACCAACAGACCCAGAAATGCAATCAGGACAGAAATGATCAGACGTCAAAATAATCACGATGAATGTGCAAACAAGCTGAAAAAGCAGACTACATAGGTAAATAGACTAATTTCATCATTTTTAAAAACCATTAAAAATGAAAAGTGTAATTGAAAGCCACATTTACACAGGAAACTTTATTTGCTGGGTTTATCAACACACTGGACATAGAAATAAAAATGTCAGTAAATCTGAAGATTGTTATCCAAACACAAAGAGAAAAAAAGTAGAATAGAGCATCTGAGATGTATGGGATGATAGAAAACAAAGTAATGTATGAATAATTGGAGTCACAGAAGGAGAGAAAATAGAAAATGGGTTACAAAGAATACCTGAGGAGATAGTAGCCAAGAATTTGACAGTTGATGAAATGTGTCCACCACATTCAGAACAAATACATTCACCTGTGAACCTCAAGCAGAATAGATACACAAAAAAGTGCACCGAGGCATTTTACAGCACAACTACTCACAGTCAATAATCAACAGAAAATTAAGTAACACATATAGAAAAGAAAATTTATTTTCTCACATTATAAGAGGTCTAGGGATATAGTAATCCCAGAATTGATTAGTTCAACATCTCACCCATGACAAGACCCTCGATTTCTGCCATCAAATTATTCTTTGCCATAATTAGCCAATAGTTTGCTCCCCTTGTGATCCTAGAGTCTAAGAGGAACACAAGGAAGCATATAATTGTGAATATCCGAAAACAAAAAGAAAGACTGAATTTTTTCTTATGCTCCTTGTTAATAATAATAAAATCTCCCCAGAAGCTAGAAGACTAAACTTTTCTTTCATAACTGTACCACATACTCATTTCTAAATTGACACCAGCAAAGAAGAAGAAACCAGTAGTATTACTTTAGCCCAATTAATATCCACCTTTGAAGTCTCTCCCGAAGTAGTCCTTCGTATCTTGGCCTTTTGCCAAAACAAGAGTTTGTTTACCACAGATGAAAAAAATGTAGTTTTGTTGCCCAGAAAATAAGGAAGGCTTGAAATTTATGAATATGAAGCTTTATAAATGCAATTGTGAACCATTTCATATTTAGACATAGAAAAATCTTGCAATTGTGTTACTAATATTTTCACTACCTCTTTGAGTAGCTCATGTCATGATTTGGTTACTTCATCTTACAACTTGTATGAAGTGCTACAGATACTAAGAAGGCCTTGCTTCTGCTCTTAGAGTTTTCCTTGTAGTAGAGAAAAATTGACCTAAAAGAAGCAAGAACCATTGGAAAGTATGATAAGAGAGCATGAGCTGATTTTATGTAGCTCTTTCACTTACTATCTGCATTTCCTTTAACAAATTATCTGAACTCTCCAATCCTCACAAGATAAGCAATTGAGAAAGGAGATAATATGCATCATTCTTTTTAATTGTAGTGAGCTATAAATAAATAATCCATGAAGTGTTTAGCAGAAGAGTTCAGAAATCCTAAACCATTATTGTTATATTTATTCATGTGTTCACAAAATTTAGCAGGTGTCTATACAAACCAATGGTTAAGAAAATCAATATTAAAATACAAAAGCTTTAATGGCTATTCATCTATCATAGGAAGGACAGAGGCAGTAATGAAAGGTGTTTCCAGAAGTATTACCAGGATGATAAAAGATACAGAACCATGAAAAGTGAAAGGGAAGGGATCCCAGGAAAGCAAATAAACCTGATTATAGGCTTGACTAAGGGGACCAGTTCTATGAGGTGATGGAAGATGTGCAGGAACACCATGGTGAGTCATGAAGAATTATGTATGATGTGTTAAATTAAATTGAATTTGACCCAAGGCTGCTTTTGTACCTTGACTCTCTACATAGTGAACAGGAATCTTAGCATATAAACAAATTACAACCTAAGGGCATATTATAAAAATGTATCCTTTTAACAATTAACTGAGTCTCAGCCAATTGCAGAAGCTGAGCCACAGCCAGCCACAGTCTACCCAATGACCACGTCACGTCCCTAGCAGGCAATGTCTTAGCATCCCCTGTCCAAGCAAGGTGAGTGCCAAGCTGTGACCAATCAAAACCTTCTATATGGCACTTCCTTTTTCTGTCCCTGAACATTATTGCCTTCCTTCATTGCTGGGTGGAGCTCTCTGAACTTTGGGTTCTGAGTACTGCCCAATTCATGAATCATTCTTTGCTTAAATAAATGGTATTACACACAATCTAATTTTTTTCCTTTAACATATATGATTAGGGTATTGTACTCTATTCTCTAGGCAATTACACAACTGGGAATCATTCAAAAAATTATAACATTAAGATTGTCATACTAGATGCTAGTTCCAAAAATGATTACAGAAACAATTGATGCAGATGTACATTGGGAAAGAGAGAGACCAAGAAATGCAGTGTCTGCTCTAGAAGAAACAGTGAGATGGAAAATTTGCCATCATTTGATAAATGGTGAAGGCCTAGACTGAGACCATTAGGAAAGACTGAGGAAGAGTGAGCAAGTATGAGACCAATCAAGGACTAGCCTATTATATAGGAAAAAGGTCAGTTTAAACCTTATACAATTGAAATTTTGTGATTAAAAGATTGAAAAGCAGTGTATGGCTTTAAATGATAGAAAGTAAATTAAAAGTACTAAGAAAAATGTTGTAAAGTGGGTGTTCTGCAAAATATGCTTGGATTAATAGAAAAATCATTTGAAAGATTATTTGTAGCCAGTAGTTACTGTTAAGCTACTTAAAATCTGCCTGAATGTTTAAGCAAGATAAATACTTATGTTTCCTTCTGTAGAAACAGGGCAATTTTACATATAGTATTAACTTCATTATGATGTCTGTTTTTATAAAAGACAAGTGAACGTTAAAGCCCAATCCATTCTTGAAATATTATAAATCATAAATTATAAATTAGCAGATTGTGAAATAATAAAATTTTTAAAATATCTAGTGTTAATTTCTGTTGCTGAAATTTACATTTCTCTGTTATTTGTTTCTCTGGAGATAAAATAAAAACTGTTCTAACTTTATATTTAGAGTGTGGCTCTAATGGAGAATACATGTAAGTATCTTATGGATTCACCACTTAAATTATAAATGAATTAACATTTCCTCCTGGACAAAATCTCATTCCTCATTCATCCTGGCGTATTGACAATACCCTATTTCCCTCTTTCATGTCTTTTCCAATCAGGCAGAGCAGTCTGTCAGTGTTATTCATTAATCCTCACTCCATATGAAGCAAAGCAGTCAAAAGCTTTATCCCCATTTCACAGATAATTTCTCTACTTAGGCAAAATTCTCTAGCACATAATGCCATTCTAAAGTAATTTTTATACAAACTTCATTATGTGTGTTCTTGACTATCAGTTATAAAAATGGAAAACTTTTCTACAACTTGTTTAAAATACTTGATTCTAGAAGCAACTTTAATCCATCATTGAGGTTTGGTTAGATATATCAAGTATCAAGCAATCCTGTGTCACAATTTGTGGATTATAATAGTCCAGTCTGCTTTACTGGAGGATTATATTCCACTAACTATTTTAGCTTTAAAATCTAAAGAGTATAGAGAAAGTATTGGCCAATTAGATGGAGGTTTAAACCAAAAGGAGGACTCTGGTCTCATCTCTGTGACTCATGCCACCTCTTTGAATAAATCATTTAATATATTTCTATATTAATTTGTACATCTCTAAATTGGGGATCATGTTGGACAACATGGCTCCTGAGTCTACTTATCCTAAAGGGTGCTATTTGAGTGAATGTAATCGTTCGTGTGAATAAGAGTAGTGAAAAGAAAGCACTTCCTATTTACTAACTATGAGGCAGAGCACTTCCTTTATACCATCTATTGGTTTTTAATAAAGAACAATATTTGAATCTCTATTTCTTATAACACCATACAATTCAACTTCCTTGGATTAACTGGTTTCAGAGCCTAGTAAAATGCTTTAGGTAGCAATGGTTCAGCTGCTGTAATTTCATATTTGCTTCTCCACCCCATCCCATATACAACAAAGCTATCGCCATCCATTAGAATGGAAGCAATTAAACATATTTCTTAGATTCTCATATTTAAGGATTAAAAAATCTCCAAGTTAGTTCTCTCTGTCTACTGCAATATTTTAGAATGCCTCCTCAACTCTCCACCAGAAAAACCATTCTACTCTACAAAAACAACTACATAAAACACCAAAAATAGGGACTGGCACCATGGCCCAGTTGGTTAAGCCACTACTTGCAAAATGGGCATTCCATATAGGGAGGCTAGTTCCAATCTCTGCTGCTCTGCTTCCAGTCTAGCTCCCTGCTGCTGTGTTTGGGAAGAAGTAGATAATGACCCAAGTATTTGGGTCCCTGAACCCACATGGAAGATCCAGATGGAGTTGCTAGTCCTTCTTTGACCTGACCTAGCCCTGGCTGGAAAATCTGAAATTCTCTCTCTCTCTCTCTCTCTCTCTCTCTCTCTCTCTCTCTCTGTTTTTCTCACTGTTTCTGACATTCTGCCTTTCAAGTAAACAAATCTAAAAAACAAAGAAGAAAAAACAATATCAAAATAAATTATTTGGAAGTGATATTATCTCTGCTAATTTATTTTTTAAGATTTTGTTATTATTTATTGATTTGAAAGGCAGATTTATAAAGAGGCAGAGGCAGAGAGAGGGAGAGACTCTGGTCTTCCATCTGCTGGTTCACTCCCTAATGGCCACAATGGCTGGAGTTGGGCTGACCTAAAGCCAGGAGCCAGGAGCTTCTTCTGGGTCTCCCACACGGGTGCAGGGGCCCAAGGTACTTGGGCCAACTTCCACTACTTTCCCAAGCCATAGCAGAGAGCTAGAGCAGACGTGAAGCAGCTGAGACAGTGCTGGCATCATATCTCTTCTAGTTTAAACAGCAATAGAACAAACACATCAAAATTACAACAAACTATAACTCTTACACACACACACACACACATATATTTTACACTGAACTGACTTAGGAAAGTTGGTTGCAGTTATTAGATAGTTTGAGATTCTGGTCTTTACATTTTCATCTAAGATTCTGCTTGTACCTACACCCTTCATTTTTTAATGGCACTGCCAAGATGACCATGTAAGTTAGAACTCAAATTAGGATCTTAAAACTCTGGTTATTACCCAGCCTACAAATTCATGAATACTTTTATTTGAAGGGCAAGCATAGCTTATTAACTTGCAGCCTGCTTTTCAGTTTCCATGTACACTTCATTCAGACTGGACCCCAGGAACCTGGCACATTCTTTATCCCAGAGTGTAAATTCCCATTTGGCCAATGCAGAGCTGCCCTTGGAATCCACATCACTGGCTACACTTGTGTTTATCTGTAGCATCTGGTTTCAGTTATCTTTTTTGTGCCATTTTGGACTGTCATCTGTGTGTTTCATTTACTGGGTTTCCCATTACTGAATGGTGAACAAGGCCATGAAGAGATGGCACAATGTTGTGAGGCTCGGCCCCATTCCTAGCCCTGTGGCACTTAATTACAACACTTTGTTTGCCAATGATTTCTTGGCATCTCATTTAATTTGGGGACCTGCCTAAGCATTTAATTGAACTTGGAGAACTCCTTTCAAATATTTATACCCACTTTCTCTTTCTCCTCCTGTCACATTGTAATGACTTTGCACCATATTTTAGATCAGATCAGCTTTCTTTTTATTTCAAAATGCTTGTCATTCTTCTTTTTCTATTAAGCATATTGCCACACATTCCAATCATAATAAGATTTTATTTTAATATATAGAAAAATATTAATTTACCTTCCTTTACTTCTAAACTTTTTCATGCCTCTTTTTTTTTAAAGATTTATTTATTTTTGGCCGGCACCATGGCTCAACAGGCTAATCCTCCGCCTTGCGGCACCGGCACACCAGGTTCTAGTCCCGGTTGGGGCGCCGGATTCTGTCCCGGTTGCCCCTCTTCCAGGCCAGCTCCCTGCTGTGGCCCAGGAGTGCAGTGGAGGATGGCCCAAGTGCTTGGGCCCTGCACCCCATGGGAGACCACGATAAGCACCTGGCTCCTGGCTTCGGATTAGTGTGGTGCGCCGGCTGCGGCGGCCATTGGAGGGTAAACCAACGGTAAAGGAAGACCTTTCTCTCGGTCTCTCTCTCTCTCTCTCACTGTCCACTCTGCCTGTCAAAAAAAAAAAAAAGATTTATTTATTTTTCACTTGAGAGTCAGAGTTACACATAGAGAGGAGAGGCAGAGAGAGAAAGAGAGGTCTTCCATCCAATGGTTCACTCCCCAACTGGCTGCAATGGCTGGAACTGTGCTAATCCGAAACCAGGAGCTAGGTGCTTACTCCAGGTCTCCCACGCGGGAGCAGGGGCCCAAGGACTTGGGCCATCTTCTACTGCTTTCCCAGGCCATAGCAGAGAGCTGGATCAGAAGTGGAGCAGCCGGGCACAAACCGGCGCCCACATGGGATGCTGGCGCTTCAAGCCAGGGCTTTAACCCACTGTGCCACAGCACTGGCCCTCGTGCCTCTTTTTAACAGCAGAATTTTATATTTTCTCTGTCTGTAATGTTTCTGTTCTCTCATTTTATTCAACTGTATCTCACCTCTCTGATAATTTTCCAATAAAAATATAGGCAACACAAAGAAAAAAACAATGGATTTATTATACTTATCACAGCCAGGTATGCTTTAGCATGCTCTTCTCTGACCTTAACTCTAACTTCTATTCCTTTCACTCTCTAGATATAATGAGCTCTTGAGTTTCACCAGCATCCTTAACTTCTGGACTACTCATTTCTTTTCTCAGTCTATCTATTTCTCCTGTTTAGATGTCTTTCTGCAACAAGCCTTGACCTCATACACCATCATTTTAAGTATCATTTTGTTGGCACCTTCAAACCCATATTCATTTTACCTGGTGTAACTACCCCACTTAAATTCCTGTGCTGGAAAAATCCAATCATATCCCTTCACTCTAGCATAAACATGCATAGTATTGTATTGGAAAGTACAAACCAACACTCCTATGTAAACATGTTTCCAGCTCCCTTTGGAATTGCAAATGCCATTTGTCTACAGTTTTCTTCATCTATCATCCTTTTTTTTTTAAGGCAGAGTTATTATGACAGAGAGAGAGAGAGACAGAGAGATTTTCTACCTGCTGGTTTACTGCCTAAATGGCTGCATCAGCAGGGGCTGAGCCAGGCAGAAGTCAGGAGCCAGGAGCTCACCTGGGTCTCCCATGTGGATGCCGATGCCCAAGTGCTTTCCCAGGCACATTAATGGGGAGCTGGATTGGTAGTGGAAGAGCCATGACTGAAGCTGTTGCCTATATGTGATGTCCATGCTGCAGGGAGCAGATTAACCCATTGAGCTACAGTTCTGGCCCCATTTACCATCTTTTACCACACTTACCGTTCCCACTCACCTTTTCCAGACATTGCTCTAACCCACTAAACTACAGAACTAATACTTCTTTTCATATTTTCAGCTGCAGAATTTCCCTTACCAACCCTCAAAATCTTTTGCTAGCAGTTTATTCACAACACCTATAGTAAATTAGAGTGTAGTACTAGTGAAAACATTGCAAATCAAATGAATAAAGTAGACCATCCAGAAATAAATTGAGCAATATGCAACAAATTATTAAAATTAGTGGGAAATAGACTCAATCATGATATTGGATCGGCAAGTTATTTGTGGAGAAGTAAAACTGAATCTCAAACCTCATTACTTACTCCTAACAGCAATAACAACAAGAAAATATTAGCAATAATTCATTTTTGCATACTAAATCAATGAACTTACCTCTCAGAAAATAATGGTTAAAGTGTTTATAAGCTGAATCCGAGAAAAGTCTTTTTAACCATGTCATAAAACAGTAAACGGATATGTAGATAAATTTGCTTACATCAAAATTCTGTAGGCAAAGTGAGATAAACGAGAAACAGACAGAAAAAGATGATACAATAATCTTTTTTGCAACATCATATACAAAAAGAAAAACAAAACTAGTTTCTATATACTTCTATATAAGACTGAATGCATTATAGACTAAGGTTATTATAAAATACCACACTAAAATTAAAGATGAACTTGTAATACTTAATGACATGGAATAATAGATTTATAAGTGAAACAAAAGGAGAATACAGCACAATATTATTATGCTAAACCAATATATGTATGACACACATGTGTGCATATACATTTACAGTTCATATATATATATATATATATGTGTGTGTGTGTGTGTATTTTATAAATGTGATTGCCTACTATAGGAATGTTAAAAGAAATTGTATTGTTGCTTTGAGATAATATAATATCTCATCATCCACTTGATATTTTATTTGACAGGCACTATTGTGAGTGATCAAAAATATCACTTTACCCATTTTATGGGCTGGAAACAGTTTCAGAGAATATGAGTAACTTGCTTTGAATTTAGTAGGTTGGGCAGTGATTAAGCCAGAACCAGGGAGTCTTTCTCTTCATCCAGTTTTTATGTTACCATATGATAGTTGATTCTAAAGAGAGATCATCATTTCAATTCAACCAGTTATTTTCTATTTCTACTAAAGCCAAGTAAGAAAATAATTGAGATTAATCTACTAGTGCAGACACTATGATGGATCTTTCTTGCTCTTTCTCTTTCTTTCTTACAATAAAGAAAAAAAATGAGAGTGAGCTACTGTGATTGGTACCAAAGTACTATCCGTTGATTTATCTGTAGCCTTGCCAAGGAACTACCACTACTGTGTGCTTCTCAAAGGCAGCATCTATCGGTTTAATATGGGCACATAAGATGAATTGAGCATGGCCTGAGATATTTGAAACCAGGTAATAACCCCTACAGCCGTTTAAGACTAGCTATTGAGAACTATCTTTTCTTCCTCAGCCTGTGATTCTGTTCTGCGATTCACTTCTTAGCCTCCTGCCTCCTAGAGATAAGCTTGATTTGCACAAAGTACCCAGATAAAGTGAGGAGAGATGGAGGTTGGGGATGATTGCCACTCACTGCCACAGTAAAGTGGACAAACAAAATAATTTGTTTATCTTTATCTAGATGATTCTTATTTGGGCAAAAGGTGGGCCAATTAGAATTTTCTTTCCTATTTAAGTAAGATAAGAATTCATACAAAATCTAGAAACTTGAATTGGATCCTAAGGTCATAAGTATTAAAATTTTAAGAGTTAAAATTTCAGAAAGGACTTAATATTTATTAAAAGCCCATTGTGTTTTAAGCAATTATATGCTTTACACAACATTATCTGACTTTTCATTTTCACAACACCACCTGCCTGACTGAAAATCCAGGCAGAGTAAGAAGCCAACCGGAAATATCTGAGAACAATAATTTTGGAACACAAAATCACCTTGCTGTATTTCATGACTGTCTTCTACAGAGATTACATAGGAATTCTCCAGCAAAAACAAGATATCTAGGTCAATCTTCTCATCCTTCTCACACTTCATTCTGTTAAGAAGTGACATTTATTCTCCTATTTCTGATCAAAGACTTCATGTGTGTTTGCTACTTTCCTTCAAATCATGATGCATAGTTTCAAACCAATGTTGGTAAATGGCACTTTTCTATTAGGACTTGGATAAACAGTGAACATAAGCATATAGTAAGAGGGGCAGTTGTAGTGGGCATGAGTTCTGCAAGCGTATAAGGGCTACTACGCTATGGCTTCAGTACTGCCTAGCTGCTGCTTCTGTGCAGAAATTCTTTCCTTTCACAACACAAAAGCTTATGTTGTTGGAATGAGCCTATTAAAATAGCACTCTTACTTCTTAGAAGACGATGTTTAGAAGAAAAGTAGCTAACAGATGAGCTACAAAGATAGATAGATGATAGATAGATAGATGATAGATAGATGTAGCCTAGAGTCAAGGTTAAAGTCACCATTGCATAAGCTATGTTGATAAAATAAGATCCCCACAGCCCAATTTCTCTTCAGAATCATCAATTTGTTTTAGTGTACACATTAGAAAACAACTGCACTGTGTAGGTTCTTAATCCATGGGTTAGGAGATTTACATTTTTCAAATATAAGCATCAGATAAGTGCTGTCACATTAAATATTCAAAAATATTTTGAACATCTAAGGTGGAATTTTGCTTGAAAAATCGGAAAATGAATGACATTCATTATAAGAATATAAATTGCTGAAGTATCATATTAGAAGTTCCTTACATTCCTTATTTCTTTTTTGTGTAGGATCTATCTATAGCCCATATGTAGTATCTATGGTCCAAACTAACTGTATATAATAAAATATGAATATTTTTCTTGCTGCCCTATTAACTTGGGTCATTTCTTTTAAGAAATTGAGAGACAACATATGCTTGTCTAAGCATGTTATGCAAATTATTGGCATAAAAGGATTTTTAACATGTAGGTAGTGTAAGACATGTCATGGTAACAATTCTTACATTCAGTATTCATTTATCCTGACAATTACTGTGGTTATACAGCCTTTCTACATGCAGCCATTTTATGTGCATGTTGAAAAGTGAAGCATGTGCATGCACCTGCAAGATGTTAGAATTATATCCTGATTCTCTGGGCTGAGGCAGTGACTCTGAGATACTCCTCTGTATAAAAATCACATATTCATACATGAGGCACTCCAACAAGGTGAATCTGTCTATTTAAAATGTTTGAAGTAGAAGTATGTTAACATGGAAGGAATTTGCCCTTTGCTCATTTAAGACTCTATCACGTGGTCAGAGGCTTAAATTTTATACCAGATGTATGTGGGAATCTTCTGGTAGCCATGTTATTGCTTTCTTCAGAAAGACAACCACACATTGTCTGTGCCCTAGCTGCCTTTATAACACTGGACTCAGGATCCACAATCCTCATTTTTTAAAAGTGCACTTTACTAAACATGTTTTATGTTATAAAGAGAAAAAAATCACTATCAGCTTTGTGGTCTGCTGATCTGCATTGTCATATACTTCTTTGAAAAGAACAACTCTATAGCAAGCAATCATGCGACATCGTGAAGTACATTTTTTTTTAAAGAGAGGGATACCATATTTCCTCTAAGATGGAGGCAATATAAAATGCTGCTAAAATATGCGTAAGACTTTTTGGTAATTTGCAAATGCATAGTGTCCCACATTTGCAGGAATTAGGTGCTACAAAATCCAGCTTGTCAATCTGAACAATCACGTAGGAATGGGACAGATGGGCAGCTGTTTCTACTTTTAATCCCAGATTTTATTCTTTTAATTTAAATAATGTAGTAAATGCTTTATTGAACTGAAAAAATAAACACAAGCTTATTTTAAAAAATAAAATCTTAGACACTTAACTATTAATAAAAGAATGGTGGTTCCTACTATTTGGATTAAAACTATGACTCATTTTGACTAGAAACAATAGCTTTTCAATGATTATATTCTGCTGATACTGATCACTGTTTATATCAGAAGAGAGAGACCAACTTTCTTTTCAGTTTCACAGGAATACACAAAAATTCTGGTGTAATTATATTTGAATAATGAACTAGGCATTTTTATTTCTCTGGTAGTGCTTATAGATTTTTAATGCTTTGATTCCAAATATAAACTACTTTCTTAGCTACATATTGTAATATGAATTAATCCAAACTAAAATTACTTTTAAAACTCTTTTGTTCATATAAAATCATGATAAAAATGTCTTTTTTAAATTAACATTCTTTCTTCTATCATAATTACTTCCCATATTACGAAAGAATAAAGATTTAACTAATGTCCTAACTAAATTTACCAAGATTATAAATAATGACTATTCACTATGTACAAATCTTCTGTAATTAGAAAAGGAAGCAAATGGCCTATAATGAACAAACTGTATTTAATGTATAAGCACTGAATATTGAAAACAGAAGCCTTTACACTAGTGCTAAAGTATAACAAATACATTTATATTTCTCCCTGGGCAGACACTCCATATTCTGGGTATTTATCAATGAGGATAAAACACTCAACTAAGAAAAAGAACTGCAAACAAATTAGAATCTTAACTAAGTAGTCGAAACCAAAATATCTTTCATCAAAAGATCTTTAAATAGCCAAACGGACATTATTACATTGTGTTACTTGAGATTATTAAGATATAGCTCACCAGAAACTATTGCTGCATCTTACACAAAAATTTGATTTTTTAGCTTTTTAATTAAGTAAAATAATTTAATTGGTCAATTCTGTACCACGCAGCAATGCTCTTGAGCAATAATTTCACATAGGAAATACAAGTAAGCTTCTTTTTTAATGCTCTGAATGGATTGACAGTGGTTGATTAAAAAAACCTATTTTAATGTATAAATTTTAAACAAGATAGAATGCTTTATAGCTTTAAATGATAAGCGTCCACTTCTAATTCCTTAAAAATTGATAAATTTTCCTCCTGTCCCCAATTTTAAATTTGATTAAATCCACACCACCACCACACTATAGAGAAAAGGCCAGTTTTATTTACATAACATAACAATAACAATAATAATGAATGAATTGTACTAAACTTAGTCTTAACTGTAAATATTACTCTTGACCACCTCAATGAATAGACTTTTTCCTACCCAGACAGAAATAGCATTCAGTTTTGTCGGAAAACAGCTACTGATAGAACTCACAAGCAAACAAATAAATTTTTGGAAGAAAATCAATCCAATCAACATCACCTCTATTACTAGTAATTCTTTTTTTTGTTTGTTTGCTTGTAACTTGAAGGAGCCTCTGTATTAACCTACAATATCAATGGAGGGCTAAAACTTACATTGTTTTAGATACAATAATTATTATCCATCTAATAGGCCCTTAGGATATAGGTCATGAGGAAATTAAGGCATTATAAAATCCAGGAGCATCAAGAGGTGAAGGTGGCAAGATCAGAGAAAGAAAAGTAGTGAAGCCAGAGTTCTCACCAGTTCCTTTTCCCCCAGGTTATATTCAAACTGGAGACCTGCCTTGAGCACAGTGAAAGCAAGACTTTTCCTAGAGCTATAAGTCTGCAGGCACAGCTTCACCACTCTACTCACCAAGCCTCCATTGCAGTAGCCTGAGCCAGACCTCTTATAATAATCTGAGAACTTTTCCAGTCTTTGGTTGAGAAGTGTAATAGCCACTAAGTCACTGTACATTCTTGTAGAGTCAAACACAAGAGGTGGATATTTGGGAAATCAGATTTAAAGAATTCCTTTAAAGGCTGCCTCAAAAGTTGAAAGTCACTTCACGACACCAGTTCATCCTTAAAACTTAACCGATGTTCTCCATGTTGACCCCAGCTATGAATTTTGGAGAATTTTTCCTAATAGCCACATCACTGGTTCATAGTGTCCACTTTAACCCAATACCTCTCTCATGGTTCTTTTCAAGTCACTGATGCTCCAGGGTCCTCTTAAAGAGTAAAATCTGTCCTCCCTCATTTGGCATGGAAACCATTCTTCCCAAGATATATGAATTTTGTGGCAGTACTTATCCTTTGTACTTCATTTATTTTCTTTAACATTCATTTCTCTTGTGAATATGATTGAATTTCCAAATCTTAAAGATTCTTCTTCTTTAAAAATACCAATCCACTGAAATTCTTTTATCATTATTTTACCCTTGAGATTCTCAGAAAAGTAACCTACTTCCAACCTCTACTTTTTTTTTAAAGATTTTATTTATTTATTTGAAAGCCAGAGTTACACAGAGAGAGGAGGTAGAGAGAGAGAGAGAGGTCTTCCATCCGCTGGTTCATTCCCCAATTGGCTGCAATGGCCAGAGCTGCGCCCATCCGAAGCCAGGAGCCAGGAGCTTCTTCCGGGTTTCCCATGCAAGAGCAGGGGCCCAAGGACTTAGACCATCTTCTACTGCTTTCCCAGGCCATAGTAGAGAGCTGGATGGGAAGTGGAGCAGCAAGCAGAGTCTCGAACTGGTGCCCATGTGGGATGCCGGCGCTTCAGGCCAGAGCGTTAACCAGCTATGCCATAGCGCCGATCCCTCCAACCTCTTCTGCACTCACCACCTACTGTTTTCTTCCCTAAACTCCTATAATCTTAATTCAAGATTCAGAAATTTCCTGAAACTGTTCAACTAAATCATCTTCCTAATGGAATTAAGATAGGGATTCTATCCTTACCCTTGCCAATTCTTCACTGCGCTTAATGCAGCTCGTCTCCTTACTGTTAGCTTCCTTGATCTAGTCTGTCAACTTTTTTATATATTTCTTACTAACTGACTTTCTCTCTTTAATATCTATCTACCTGCCAGTATTCATTTATACATATCTTATAGAATTATTTACAGGTTTTATTACTTCCTCTATACCTGTAACTGAAATTCTTATCTCCTGACATCTTTTTATTTTCTTTTAATTTTTAGTTTGTAACAGATTCAATGTGATTTGTAAATAGAAGTCTAAAAGTATATGATATTTCCTTCCTATTTCCCTTTCTCCCTCCCCTTCTCTCCTTCACACCCTCCATCCTTCTCCCTTTCTTTTTTTTTTTTTTGATTTTTGAGATAACATAATTTAAACTTGCACTGCAGTAAGAAGGTTAAATATTTCTCCAAATAAGAAGTTTAATATGTAGTAAACTGAAAGACCCTAGCTTAATGGGAATACAGACAATGCTTATAAACAGTAATTTAATGGAAAAATGACCATTTCATTCATATACAGTAAATTTTGAAGTAATCACAGATCATTAAAACTATAGTAATATAGCATTCTTAATTATTGGTTGACAAAGGTATGAAACAAAACTTTACAAAATGATATGTGCAGCAATACTAATACATACAGACATTTCTTTTTTGTTTGTTTTTTAAATTTTAGCTCCCACATATAAGGGAGAACATGCAGTATTTGTCTTCCTGGGTCAGCCTATTTCATTCAACATGATGTCCTCCTGTTGCGTGTTTTGCTGCAAATGGTAGGATATCATTCTTTTTTATAGTCAAGCAATATTCCACTGTGTATATATACCATATTTTCTTTGTCCATTCATCTGATGATGGACACCTTGGTTGATTCCAAATTTTGGCTATTGAGAACAGTGATGCTATAAATGGTGACACAAGTAGCTCTTTCATTGTGTTCAATTCTTTTGGGTATATACCCAGTAGTGGGACTGCTGGATCATATGGCAAGTCTATTTATAGTATTTTTAAGAAATTCCCACACTGTTTTCCACAATGGCTGTACTAATTTTATAGTTCTAGCAACAGTGTGTAAGTGTTCCCCTTTTTCCACATCCTTGTTCACATTTGCTACTGTCTGTGTTTTGGATTTTAGCCATTTTGCCAGGGTTCAGGGATATCTCATTATTGTTTTGATTTGTATTTCCCTGGTGGCTAATGATGTTGAGAATTTTTTCATATATTTGTTGGTCACTTGTATTTCTTCTCTGGGAACTGTCTGTCAGAGTCCTTAGCCCATTTCTCTACTGGATTAGTTGTTTTATCTCTTGTTGTTGAGTTTTTTAAGTTGCTGAAATATTTGGGATATTAATCCTTTGTTGGACAGGTGTTTTGTAAATATATTTTCCCATTTTGTTGGATGTGTCTTCACTCTATCATCTCCTTTGCTGTGTAAAAGATGAGTGGATATAGTTCTATTTGCTTAGTTTTGCTTTTATTGTCTGTACTTTGGGGGTCCTGTCCAAGAAGTCATCTGCTACACCAATGTCTTGGAGTATTTCCCCTATGTTTTCTTCCAGCAATAGTCTCAGTCAATTTAAGTCTTTGATACATCTTGAGTTGATTTTTGTATATGGTGAGAGGCAAGGATCTAATTTCATTCTTACACACCCACACACACATGCACGCATGCACACACACAAATGCCAGCACCATTTGTAGAGATTATCCTTACTCCACTGTATGGTCCAAGCTTCTTGTTGAAAATCAGTTGGCTGTATGTACAAGGATGAATATTCTGTTCCATTTTAATTGCTATAAGCCTTGTAGTAGTCTCTGACATCAGTTATTGTGATGCCAACAGCTTGCTTTCTCTTGCTCAGGATTGCTTTGGCTATTCTGGGTCTTTTGTGATTTCATATGAATTTTAGGATTGCTTGTTCTAATTCTGTAAAGAATGACATCAGTATTTTGATAGGGATTAATATTTTGGTAGGCAGTCATCATAAACTTTTTCAAAGTAGTAAAGGAAACCTTGCTTAAAGAAATAAAGAAAGGCATGGTGGCAATGTCTCATCAAATAAAGCATATTTATGAAGAGAAAGAAACACAAAAAGAATCACATGGAAATTCTCAGGTTGAGAAGGAAGGTAACTGAAATGAAAGGTTCCCTACAGGGGCTCAACAGGAGATTTGAATGGAAAAAAGAAATTGATTAAAATGAATATAATTTGATTAAAAACATACAAAACATTGAGAAGGAAAGAATAATGAAAAGTGAACCCCAACATGCACCAGTATATATGTAATGGGAATCCAAGGATGGTAGGAGAAAGAGTGTATAAATATTTGAAAAAAAATAATTGATGAAAGCTTCCCAGATTTGATGTTGATCTATAAATTCAAGATCTTCAACAAATTTCAAAAAGATGTACAGATTAAAAACCACCTTCTTGGGCTGGCGCTGTGGCTCAGCAGGTTAACACCCTGGCCTGAAGTGCCGGCATCATATATGGGTGCCGGTTCAAGACCCAGTTGCTCCACTTCCAATCCAGCTCTCAGCTATGGCCTGGGAAAGCAGTAGAACATGGCCCAAGTCGTTGGGCCCCTACACCCACATGGAGACCCGGAAGAAGCTCCTGGCTCCTGGCTTTGGATTGGTGCAACTCTGGCTGTTGTGGGCATCTGGGGAGTGAACCATCGGATGGAAGACCTCTCTCTCCCTCTCTCTGCCTCCTCTCTCTGTATAACTCTGACTTTCAAATAAATAAATAAATAAATATTTTAAAAAAACCTTCTTAAATAGCCAAAGGATCAAAGAAATCACAAAGAAAATTAGAGAATACTTTTAGATCAATTAAATAAGGACATAATATACAAAAATTTATAGGATGCAGTGAAAGAATTTCTGAGAGGAAAATTTATAGTTGTAAATATCTATGCTAAAAAAGAAGAAGGATTTCTAATCAGTAACTTAACTTTCTACATTAACAGCTAGAAAAGAACAACAAAATTTACAAACATTTTTATTGGACTGGCAAGAAAAAAATAGAAAAAACTGCAAATTATTAAAAACAAGTGTGAAGGAGGGGGCATCACTACTGACCTTACAGAAACCAAAGGATTATAAGGGAATGCTGTAAATAACTGCATACCAAAAAAAGTAGTTAACTTTGATGACAAATTCCTGAAATGATATTAAGTGCAGAAATTGATTCAAGAAGAAATAGGAGATCAAAGTAGGTCTTTAATAAGTAAAGAGATTGGGGCTGGTGCTGTTGCACGGTAGGATAAGCCTCCACCTGTCACACTGGCATCCCATAAGGGCGCCTGTTTGTGTTCCAGCTACTCCACTTCTGACCCAGCTCTCTGGTGATGGCCCAAGAAGGCAGTGGAAGATGGCCCAAGTGCTTGGGCCCCCGCACCTTTGTGGGAGACTCAGAAGAAGCTAGTAGTTCTTGGCTTTGGATGGGCCCAGCTCTGGCTGCTGCAGCCTTTTGGGAAGTGAACCAGCAGATGGAAGACCTCTCTGTCTCTCCTTCTCTCTGTCTGTAACTCTGCCTTTCAAATAAATAAATGTTTTAAAAAACAAGTAGAGATTAAATAAATATGTTAAGAATCCTGAAGATCACCCTGAGCTTAAGGAATTTGCTAAGAGAAATCACAGTACTCAGCTTATAATGTTGGTTATGAATTTGTGAAATGAAAGAACACTAAACAACAATTAACAAGAAGGAAAGGTGCATGAGGCAAAGTTCGAGTATGGTTGCAGGGGAAACACAAGCTTTCAAGATTCACAAGTCACTGAAGTCACATGGGACTCACTTCATTCCCCCAGCAACAAGTTGTGACAATCTGTGTGAAATACTATTGATTATGAAAGCTCCTGAAAAACTCAACAAGCTAGAGCTGGCCGTGCTCAGTACGTACTCAAAATTCCAGACTCTTAGAAGGAAAATCAGCCTTCTGCATAAATCACATTGGCTGTACAAACAGATAAGCCACAGTGAAACATTCTCATAAATTCTGGGAATGGTAGGAATCCTTCCAAAACTTAGGTCCCCAGACATAACTGTGGGCTGCTCCTTATAAGGACATTAGGCTGGCTATGCTGTTGTGATTGTGGTGTTATTGCTTTATGCATAAGTAGAGAACCTAAACCTTTCCAAAAAGCAATGTTAAGGCCCATGACTTTTTTCCACTAGTGAATTCTCAAATATTATAAGATGCATTCATGTCAAATTTCAATAAACTCTTCCAAAAACAAAACAAAAGAACAAATCCCAACTCGTTTTATTAGGCCAGTATTATTTGATTCTCAATGTCACAAGAGCTAAAAGCTACTGACTATTTCTCTAATGAATATATATGAAAAAAGTTACCAAATATACAGTTTATTCCTTTTATTCATAGTAGTTATGTTCTATGCATTCACTGAGAACATTGTTAGTGTGTACTGACCCATTGCAACTGGAGAAACACAGGGTTAGATTCTTATAAGCCCCTGCTCACAAAACTTTATCAAGTATTGATTTAGGGATCACCAGTACATTTTCCTAAGTCAGTGAAATGAGTAAATATGGAAATTGTGAATAATGAAGATTGCTATAGTAGCAAACAGATTCCCAGCAGCATAAAAAATTATATGGGGGTCTTTAAAAAATTCTTAGGAATGTGTTTAATAAAAATAAAGTATGCATGGATTTCAATTTTTTATGCACTAAAATAAATGTCTTTTAATTTTATTTTCCACAGGCTTTTGAAGTAGCCCCATAATACATGGCCATTTATCCAAAAGTCAATTAATATAGCATGCCATATCAGTAGAAGAAAAGACAAAAACCAGATAATCATCTCCATAACTTTGGAAACAGCATTTGACAAAACCACAAATGAACTCATGACAAAAACCCTCAACACACAGGAAATAGGAGTTGCTTTAGTATAATAAAAACATTTACGTAAATCTAATTGACAGCCCTCAAATTAGAATAGTTTGAAGATAATATTGTCAATATAACTTTCTAAATCTTAATCTACAGATTTAATATTAGCTCCAGAAAAATCTCAGCAAGATTCTCTTCAGGAATTGGCAAACCTGATTTCATAGCTCATATGAAGAAAATCTAGGATACCTAAAATAGGCAAAATGATTTTGAATGAGAAGAAAAATGTTGGAGGACTCACATTTCCAAGTTTCAACACTTACTACAAAGCTGTAGTTATCAAGACAATGTGGTACTGAAACAAGGACAGAAATAAAAATCAATGTAATAGAACAGTGAGTCTAGAAATAAACTCTCAAACTAATAGTTAACTAATTTTGGATGAAGATATAAAGATACCAATTTACACACTGGTGGATGACTAAACTAAGAAATACAGATTATAGCAAGCATTGACAGGAATTTGCTAAAACTTAAAATCCTTATATAGTACTGTTTGAAATGTATAATGATGCATCTAACTTTGGAAAACAAACTGGTGGTTCCCTAAAATGTTACATAAAGAGTTACGACCTAACAAGACAATTCCTAGGTATACACAATGTGTAATGAAAACATATCCACAGGAAAATTTATAACAAATAGCTATAATAATATTATTTATAATATTAAAACAGTGGAAACAATTCCTGCTGATCAACTGATAGTGGCCAAATAATGTATGAGACATCCATTTAATAGAATATTATTAGCCACTGAAAAGGACTGAAGTATTTTTTAAAGCCTCTTTTGTGTATATTTATTTGAAGGACAGAGAGATGGGGGAGAGTGGAGGAGGGAGGGAGGGAGAAGGGGAGAGTGAGAGAGAGAGAGGAAATTTTTTCCTCTTGTTCACTCCTCAAATAGCCACAGCACCCAGATCTCAGCCAGACCAAATCCCAGAGCCAGGACCTCCAGTGGAGTCTCCCATATAGGTTTCAAGGGTCCAAGTCTTTGAGCCATTTTTCTGATGTGTTCCCAGGTACATTAGCAGTTAGCCAGATTGGAAGTGGAAGAGCTGACATTCCAGCATGGGATGCTGGTATCTCAAATAGCAGTTTAACCTGTACCACAACACCAGCCTTAAGACTGAAGTATTGATTGTATGACATCATGGACCAACACTGAAAAAATTAGCTAAGAAAATTAGTCAAAAAAGACCATAAAATGTATCATTTGATTTACAGGATATACCCAGTATATACAAATCTATAGAGACAGAGAGTAGATCAAAGATTACCTAAGGCTAGGGTATTGGGAAGAAATGAGTTATTGCTAACAGGTACAGAGGTTTTTTAAGGGTTACAGAACTACTTTAAACTTTATTTTAGTGATAGTTGTAAAACTGTAAATACATTAAAAACAATTTAAATATACACTTTAAATGTATTAATATATTAAGTGTCTGGAGTGTAAATTATGTCTCACAAATATCATATTTTCTTATTTATTCAAGGGCAAGTGTGAATATCTGATGGTAGCATGTAATTCACTGGCATCTTCTAATTCATACTCTAATCAACTTTTACATAGATAACTACAAGTCATCTACTTCAGAAACAATTTCTAGTTTCAATGAGCCATCTGTTGCGACATTAATTTTATTAAAATGTTATTTTCATTAAATCAGTCTTCTGCTCAGTATTAAGGTCTCTAATCTCTTCAGTTGACCATTTAAGGCCCTTAATCAACTGACCCATATTATCCATTGTATTAGGCAGAATAATAACCTATCAGAGATGCCCATATCCTAATTTCCAAAACCTTTAAACCTATAAATTTACATGGCCGAAGAGACTGCAGATGTGATGTTAAATGAAAGTCCTTGATAAGGGGGGATTATCCAGGGTTATCCAGTATAGCCCAATGCAATCACAAGTGTGATTACAGCTCCCTCCTCTAAGTGGAAACAGGAAGCAGAAGCAGGATCCTCAGAGTCAGAAGGGATGCGAGGAGGGCAGCAGAGGTCAGACTGATGTGGGGCCATGACCTCAGGAATGAGGACAGCCTTGAGAAACTGGAAGAATCAGGGGACTGTATTTTCTCCTCGGTCTTACACACAGAATGTTGCCCTGATGACCTGTTGTTGCCCTGGGATATCTAGAACTGTAAACTGGTAAAATTGTTTTGTTTCATACTATCACATTTGTGGCCATTCATTATACCTATGGTAGGAAAGCATATACCATATCCATCTTGCTAAGATTCATCTGCCCCAGTAGAATCAACCTTCTTTCACCCCCTGAGTTGAACAATACTCCCCCAACTGGAAATGTCTTTCCCTCATTGTCCACACAGCAAGGCCTACGTGAACACAACCTCTTAAAAATGACCACTGTGATGTATAAGGTGAGCTGATTAAATACTGCAACAAGGCTGGTTTCTAGCTGAAAGTGACTTAGCCACAGGCTCACAAAATCTCTGACTATTTTGGAGTGACTTTCGTGAGCTGCTCAACCTCTGTCTCAAACAGCAGATTTGCTTCCTAATTCTCTTTTCCTTCCTATCTATGATTTCATTGTAAATGTTGCAAGTAAAGATGTATATCTATTTCTTGTATATGACTAATGACACCTAATAAACATCACTGAGTCTCTGACTTTATTTTTTAGGGAAGGACTCAGTTACTGGCTGGGAAGGCCTTGTGTTATCTACTAATTTCATTGGTATACACTCCTCCTTCAATAGCTACAGATTGTGCCAGCAACCCCAGCCTCTTCAAAATACCAAAATCCTCGGGTAATCAAATCCCTTTTATAAAATGACACAGTATTTGCATATAATATATATACATGTTCCCATATACTTTAAATCATGCTTTGCTTACTTATAATACCTAAAACAACACAAACAATTATTATACTATATTGATTAAGAAATAATGGTAAGAGAAAGTATGTTATCAGTGCAGATCCAATTTTTTAAAACCATTTTTTAACAGACATTGGATTGAATTCAAGGAACCCAAATTTACAGAGGGCTCCTTGTACATGACACTATCTGCACTACCATAGGTGGAATATTCCTCTATTATGTCATTTTCTAGCTTGCTTTGTAATCACACTTTTCACACAGTAATAGAAATATTTTAAACATGTAAAATATTTAAAAATCATTAGGGGTAGAGGTTTGGCAAGGCACTTAAGATGCGTCTTGATATGCTCACATCTCATCTAGAAGTGCATAGGTTAGGGGCTGGTGCTATGGCATAGCAGGTAAAGCTATAGCCTGCAGTGCCAGCATCCCATATGGGTGTTGGTTCAAGTCCTGGCTACTCCACTTCCAATCCAGCTCTCTGCTATGGCCTGGGAAATCAGTGGAAGATGGCCCAAGTCCTTGGGCCCAGCACCAGGGTGGGAGATCAGGAAGAAGCTCCTGGCTCCTGGCTCCAGATTGGCTCATCTCCAGCTGTTGTGGCCATTTAGGGAGTTAACCAGCAGATGGAAGACCTCTCGCACGCTCTCTCTCTGTGTAACTCTTAAAGAAAGAAGAAGGAGGAGGAGGAGGAGGAGGAGGAGGAGGAGGAGTGGTTAGAGTTTCAGCTCCTATCTCAGTTCCAGCTTCTTGCTAATGCACATCTTGGGAGAACCAAATGATGGTTGAAATTGTTGGTTCCCTGCCACCCATGTAGGAGACCCAGGTTGAATTTGAGGTTACTGTCTTTGGCCTGTCCCAGCCCTGGCTGCAGGCAACAGGCAACTGGGAACGAACAGCAAATGAAAATGAAAGATATTCTCTCTCTCTGTCTCTCTCCCTCTCTCTCTCTCTCTCTCTCTCACACACACACACACATCTTTCAAGCAATAGAAATAAATATGTTTTACAGATGTAGAAATAATTCAATTTAAAATTTAAAATATTGAGTTTAAAAATCTTTAAGTTAAAATTATCAGATATTACTTAGTATATACTAAATTGATCTTCTGTATATAAAGATAATTGAAAATGAATCTTGATGAAGAATGGGATGGGAGAGGGAGTGTGAGATGGGATGGTTGTGGGTGGGAGGGTGGTTATGGGGGGAAAAAGCCTCTATAATCTAAACGTTGTACTTTGGAAATTTACATTTATTAAATAAAAGTTAAAAATTATCAGATAAATAAATATAACTTTGCCATTTATTAGCAGAAGACAGCAAATTGAGGGTACTATAGCCGCATAGAACTTTGTACTGTCCACCATAAGCTGTGCTTTTCCCTCCAGTTTGTGATTTATTTATTTATTTATTTATTTATTTATTTATTTGAAAGAGTTAGAGAGAGAAGGAGAGGCAGAAAGAGCGAGCAAGAGAGAGGTCTTCCATCGCGGGTTCACTCCACAGTTGGCTGCAATGGCCAGAACTGTGCCTTATCCAAAGCCAGGAGCCAGGAGCCTCCTCCAGGTCTCCCACACAGAGGCAGGGGCCCAAGGACTTGGGTCATCTTCCACTGCTTTCCCAGGACACAGCAGAGAGCTGGATTGGAAGTGGAGCAGCCGAGTCTCAAACCAGCACCCATATGGGATGCCGGCACTGCTGGCGGCTTTACCTGCTATGCCACAGCACCGGCTCCTCTGTGACTTATTTTTAATATGATTCAATTCACATTTATTCACTCAATTAGTACTTATAGACTCCCAAGAATGTTCAAAGTAGCAGACACATTTTTATGGAACACCTGGCATTTCACTTTCCTTTGATACTCTTACTCTTCATATCTTCTATGTCAGTTTTCTATAGCTTCATAAAAATTTACCACAAAATTAGTAGCTTAAAACAGCACCCATTTATCACCTTGCAGTTCTGTAGGTCAGAAGATGAGCATGATGTTGCTTTCTGCCTCTCTAGTTAGTATCACAGGGTTGAAGTCAAATATCAATCAGACTGAGTTCTTGTCACAGGAGACACCAACTAAAACAATAGTTGTTGTGAGCAGAATTTAGTTCCTTGCAGTATTATGACAGAGTTTCTATCTTCTCATTAGTCCTTTTATTGTTTTATGACTTATTTATTTATGTGAAAGACTTACAGAGAAGCAGGGAGAGAGAGAGAGAGAGAGAGAGAGAGAGATCTTCCACCTGCTGGTTCCCTGGAGTTCCTTCCAGTACTCCCACATGGGTACAGGGGCCCAAATACTTGGGCCAATTTCTGTTGCTTTTCCAGGCACATTAGGAGGGAGCTGGATTGGAAGTAGAGCAGCTGGGACTAGAACTGGTGTCCATATGAGATGATTGCACTGCAGACAACGGATTAACTGATTTCCTCTTTTTCAATCCTCTTCTGCAACCCACAGGAGAAATCAGTAAGCCGTATTTACTGAGTGCTCACTATGCTGTGAGGTCAGAATATCGCCATTTCTGATGACACCATCCTCTCAACCAGCCAATGAGGTAAACTCTTGCTATTATTTCTATTCTACAAATAAGGAAACTGAGGCACTTGTGTGGAAGTAACCTGCTTCAGTTTGTACATTTGTTTAGAATTAGAGCCAGATCTAGAGAATCTGCAGAGATGCAATGTGAATTCAGGCTATGCTTTTCATTTGGATTCTAAAAAACAATAAAATTCAGGGGAGGGAGAGAGGAGATAGGAGGAGACAAAAGAGGGAGAAAGAAAGAAACAGAAAATGAATAATGAGTATCAAAAAATAGTATCTGCATGTAGGATTTGGGGTAGTATTTTTCTTCCTTCTTTATACTTTCCTGAGTTTTGATTTTTTACAATGATACCTTTTGATTTTTTTAATCAGTAGATTTATTGTAAGGACCACTTTTAGGTTGAATGAAAGTACAGAGTTCTAATATGTCCCTCTCCTCCAAAAGAATTTTTCCTATTTCTTTATCTTGTATTCTAGGTGTGGTACACGTGTTACAATTGAAAAGTCAATACTGATATGTTATTATAACTAAAATCCATAGTTTGTATTATGGTTCACATGTTATTTTGTATGTTTTATGGTTTTTCAGATGAATAGCAACATATTTGTATCCTTAGAATATCATACAGCAGTTTCACAAATCTGGAAATTTAAAGAAAAAAATTTGAGAGGCCGGCGCTGTGGCCCAGCAGGTTAACACCCTGGCCTGAAGCGCTGGCATCCCACTTCTTTGGACACTTGCTTCTCATATCAGAATGCCTGGTGTGAGTCCAGGCTACTGTGCTTCTGATCCAGGTTCCAGCAAACATACATAATAGGAGGCAGCTGGCTCAAGTACTCAGGTCCCTGCCACCAGTGTGGAAGACCCACTTGGAGTTTCCAAGCTCCTGGAGCAGTCCTGGCTGCTGTGTATTTAGGGAGTGAACCAGTGGGTGGAAAATATCTCTGTTTTTCTGTGTATCTGTTTTTCTACCTTTCAAATAAAATGAAATAAATAATTTTAAAACATAAAAATATTATAATATTTGGCATAATATTTCTTTTAACCAAAATCTATAAACCTCACCGATGCATCATATAGCAACAGTAATATATTTGCTAGTGGAGAATTTGTCTAAAAGAAAATGTAAGAAAATTCTGTGAGGTTTTATAAGAAGAAAAAAGAGAAAATCAGAAGCAGAGGTAGAGGTGCAACAGATTTGCCCATAAATGTGAACTAGCAAAAACTTTCTTAATTATGAATTGTTGAAGTATCATAAGCCACTTTATTCAGCAGCTTCAACTTGGAATATCAGCTATATCCCAGTGAATCCCAGAGTTAGAATTAAGCCCATAATTAGTTCCTAAGCTATAGAAGTCGATATCCAATAGCCTATTATGGATAACGTTTTGCTCAGATCCCCAATGGGATCTCAGGTTTAATATGATCCCACACTAACCTCTTAATCTCTTATATGCCACCTTGACCCAATTTTCTCCTCTTTCAGGTTTTCGTTCTGTAATGTCACACAAGCATTGATCCATTTGCCTAGCTAGAAGCAAAGCTTATTTTACATTCCTCCTTTTCTCTTCATTCCTCTATGTACTTTGTTAAGAAATGATGACAATTCTACTTTTAAATTATTTTTAGAGGCAATGAGTCTGGTGATGGTGGAGGGAGAGATTGAGAGATCTTCCATCTGCTGGTCCGCTCCCCAAATTGCCATAATAGCCAGGGCTGGACTGGGTGAAGTCAGGAGCCTGGAACTCCATCCAGGTTTAAAACATGGATGGCAGGTACACAAGCATTTGAATCATCCTACCCTGCCTTTCTAGACACATTATCAGGGAGTTGGATCAGAAGCAGAATAGTTGGGACACAGAATGAGCACTACAATATGAGATCCTGGTATTGCAGAGGCAGCTAAATTCACAGTGGCTTAACCTGCTACACCACAAGGCTGGCACCCAGTTACTGCTTTTTGGTTCCAACCTCCTCTATCTGCAAGGCTCTCACTAATCTCTAAATACCCCTCATCAGAAATTCTTGCCCTTCAAGGAGCATGTCACATTCAGTGATTGTTGCAACACTTTGAGTAGATTATTTGCCTTTTTCCACCAATTCATTTAGGAAAAGTTCCCTAACACCTCTGATCCTGGCTGAACTTTAATGTGCATACATAAGAATTGTTGATCACACTGGGTTGCAACTGCTAGTTCACCATGAGCCACATGAAGCCAGGGACCCCTGGGACCTCAGAGATTCCGGCATTTGGCAACAGTTCAATATTTATTGAGAGAATTAAATGCTTGCCAGAGTCACACTTTGAAGAGCTTTGAGTAACATATTAAGAAATTTATAAAGCCCTTTAGGACAGAAGGGATGAAATCTAACCATGTGTTACAGAGAAAATTTGGTAGAATATTGGATGAGCTGAAGTAGGGGGCATATTTATTGTATAGTAGGCAGAAAAGTCTGGAGACACAAATATGGGTTTATTAGGTTAAAAATGTGTATATAATTCATGTGCTATTTTATACCACAGATGAATTACATTCTGAATACACAGAATTAAAAAAAACTCATAAAGATGGGTCAACAGGTTATGCTGCAACCTTTGATGCAAATTCCATATTGGAATATCAGTTCATGTCCTGGCTGCCCCACTTCTGATCCAGCTTCCTGCTAATGTGCTTGGGAAGGCAGCAGTGGATGGCCCAAGTAGTTGTCTCCTGCCACCCATGTGGGAGATCTGGGTAGAGTTCCTGGCTCTTGGCTTCAGCCTAGCATAGCTCCCATCATTTGGGCCATTTGGGGAGTGGACCAATGGATGGAAGAGCGCTCTCTCTCTCTCTCTCTCTGTAGCTCTGCCTTTAGACAAACAATATAATACAATACATCTTTTTTAAAAACTCATATGAAATCAGCCACTATGCTGAAATTAAATGTCAAAATAAAAAGAACTCAGTCTTTTTTCTAGCTATAAAATACCCCTCTCAAATATTGAAATTCTGATATCAAATATTATGCAGGAAAGCATGATTATCATGCTTAATATCAATTGAACATATAAAATTGTAAGTATTCCTATCTCCTTATAATATTTTAATGTGAACAGATTAGAACTGAAATACAAAAACTATGCTGCATTTGTTCCTATTGGAGCCCTTGGAGCAATATACTCCACAGTTTGTTTGATGCTCTATATGGAAATTTGCTTAAATTTTTCTATCTAGGACATCCTGATATTCACATGGCATTCTGCGGATTGGTAAACCTGTCAATAAAGATAAAGAATAAATATAAAGGGATGGGCACTTAGCCTAGAAGTTAAGACATTTAGGACATTCTGTATTGGAGTACCTGAGTTCAAGTCTTGGCTCCACTCCCAGTTCTAACTTCTTGTTAATATGCACTCTGGGAGGCAGCAGGTGACAGCCCAAGTACTTGGGTCCCTGCCACCTTGAAGGAAACCTGGATTGAATTCCAGGCTCCCAGCTTTGAACTTACCCAGCATTGACTATTGTGGGCATTTCAGGAGTGAAACAGTGGATGGAAGCTCTCTGTCTCTGTGTTTACGTCTCTCTCTCTCTCTCTCTCTCTCTCTCTTTCCCTCTCTCTTAAATATAAACATAGCAATAAGAATTTCAAACGAATAAGTATGAAAAGATACTTTCCTCTAAGTTAGTGCTAGATCAATAAATATTGAAATATCTTTGTCCAGTGTGTCTACCAGAATTATTTTTACCTTAGCTAAAATTTTCTTAGCTATTACTTGTAAAAATTTAATCTAAGAAAGTCTGTATTAATAAATTTCCAATAATATCATTAGTTTCCTCAATACTTTATAACACAATCAAATTAAAAGGACCATCCTATGCTATATTACAGAATTCAAACTTGCAAAATAGCAAGGCCACAGTATGGTACATATTTCCTTAGAAAAATGGATGGAAATGCATTAAAAGTTCAGCAGAGTAAACAAAAATTTTGCTGCTTCACAATATCCAAGCTGTGTTTGTATATATTGAAAAACTATGTTTTTTTCTGTGAATTATCAGTACATACATTTCATACATGTGATATAAAAGAATGACATATTTTTCATAAAATTATCAACTTCAGGATGAAGTTACCACCAGCATTATTACTTAAAAGAAAAATATACTATTATGAGAAATAAAATTCTAAAACAATACATTAAAAGTAAACTATAAGAAGAAATAAATAAATCCTTTAAATTACATAAGCTATGAGCCCACATGCTAGGAATAAGGTAAGTGCATTTCAAGGGTCAGTACTGAATCCGTCTTACTTCATGATGGGTTGTTTATGACAATCAATATTGCCACTCATTTTTGATGATCTTTTGTGTCCTTTGTGACTCACATTAAATGCATCAACATGTTTGATTTTTAATTTAGCCTTGTTAAAGTAATTTAGTTCAACCTTCACTGAGGAAATGGTGTTATTTGCAATGACAGTAGATGCCAGTTGGCCTCTCAGGGCAAATGGACTGTCAGCCTCATTGTCAAGTATGGAATTGACGTAGTCAAGGAGCTTGTGAAAAGGGAGAATTGTGGAAACCAACATTTAACAGTACTGGGGGGAGGGAAGCTCATTACTTTTTCAGTTTTTCTCGCTAATAAGTTACCTATTATTGACACTTTGAAAAATTCTATTCTTTTTCTTATCCCTGAGGGTCAAAATCTCAGTCATTTTTTTGTTTTATCTTCCATATCATCTATCCCAAAACATAGCAATTGATATTTCATGTATAATACAAATGCTCTCATCCTAATGAAAATGTTTGCATTTTAGAACCATGTCTTTTCAGTAATATCAACTGATCCTCTTTAGTTTCCCAGTAAATAAAACTACTAAAAGACTATTACTAAGTATATATTTTAAAAAGCACCAAAGCATTTGGTGTCACTCATAGCCTACAAACTAATATCTAAAATCACTTGCTAGTACTCAAGCTTTTTCATTGTTTTCCTAGCATTTTAATCCCCCTTTTGTCATTAGTGCTATCAACACTGAATTTACCCGACAGTCTTCCCCATTCTCTTCATGTTATCCCTTTACCCAGAATGCCTTTTCATTTGGTATAATTTTCTAATCCCAGCCATATGTAGGACAGCTTTCCAAGATCACTTCCCATGTCTGACTCCCATTGGCCATGCCATTTTGTTTGAAACCCAATGATAGCTCTATTTCTTTACCAAGATTTGGCCCTTGCATAGACTTTCTTGAATTATTAATTATATTTTGAGGTTTTTTAAAAAGAGTATTTATTTGAAAGTCAGAGTTAAAGAGAGAGAAGGAGAGGCAGAGAAAGAGAGAGAGAATCTTCCATCCGCTGGTTCACTCCCCAGTTGGCCACAATAGCCAGAGCTGCACTGATCTGAAGCCAGGAGCCAGGAGCCAGGAGCCCCTTCTGTGTCTCCCATGCAGATCCAGGGGCCCAAGGACCTGGGCCATCTTCTACTGCTTTCCCAGGCCATAGCAGAGAGCTGGATTGGAGGTGGAGCAGCCGGGACTCGAACCAGCACTGATATTGGATGCTGGCATTGCAGGTGGCAGCTTCACCCAGTACACCACAGCGCTGGCCTCATATTTTGAGTTATTTTAAGGAAGAGGGTTTTTCCACTCTCTCCTAAACTATGTACTTTATACATTATGCACTCTGGTTTTATTGATTCAATCATCATTAATTTTCATTGGCTATTGATAGCATAGGGTACTGAGAAGAAAACAATTTTCTAGTTCAGAATAATCAGGCTGTTCCTTCTAGTAACTAAAAGGAGAGAGTTTCTGTTACATATTGTATGTGTGCTATTTTATAAAGGTAAATTACAAATCCAAATAATGTCAGGGTTGTCTAAATATTGATAAACTTTATAACAGTTGAACATTATTTAGTTGCTCATTGTCTGTGTACTATTATTCTCCCAGCTAAAGTATGAATTCCATAGGAACAGAGGATTTTGTTCTTTTGTTTCCCACTCTATGCTTTGCCCCCAGTTAGAATTCAATATCAAATAAAATATTCAATAATATTTATTAAGTGAATTAATGTAATTTAAGTACTTGGCAGAGTGCATGAAATTTAGTATTAATCAAGAAATATTAATTAAATGAATAAAAACTTTCATTCACTAAGGAAGGCCAATATTAGGAATTTGTGTGAATATTTTGAATATCATTTCAGAGACGCTTACCATAACTATTACCATAAAATTTGGATTTTATATTTGACTCAGGACACTGCTTCTTAGGGAACAAAGATTCAGGCATCATTGCAGCATGTGAAGAAACAGTTCTGGAACTCATCTAGAAGACCCAGGATAACAGCACTGGCCAGGACCTTTACCAGACTAGCTCCTTATGGATGGAGTTTAATGTAACCACTTTGGTTGAAAGAGAGAAAGTGAAGGAAGTGTGCATATAGTCTTAAAAGGTTTATGAAGGAGGTGCAGGGAACAGGGGAGCAAAAAGGACCTATTACATAAAATAGGGGGTTTAGTGAAAAGTAAAAATGTGGGGCCCTTTGTTCAAAAAGCAGGATAAAAATTTTAAAATATAAAATTTATTACTTCCTCTGTGGTCTCTCATTCATTTCATGGTATATTTTATTTTTTAAGAAGATTTTATTTACTTAGTTAAGAGGTAGAGTTACAGAGAGAGGCAGAAGAAGAGAGAGAGAGAGAGAGAGAGAGAGAGAGAGAGAGAAAGTCTTCCATCCACTGGTTTAATCCCCAGAGGGCCTCAATGGCTGGGGATGAGCCAGTCAGAAGTAAGGAGCCAGGAGCTTCTTCCATGTCTCCCATATGGGTGCAGGGGCCCAAAGATTTGGACCATCTTCCACTGCTTTCTCAGGCCACAGCAGAGAGCTGGATCAGAAGAAGAGCAGCCAGGACACGAACTGGCACCCATATGGGATTCCTGTGCCACAGGCGGAGACATAGCCCACCATGCTACAGCACAGGCTGTCGTGATGTGTTTTATTTGCTACTTAAAGTCTTACCCTTTTGGAATGGGAATGGTTCCTGGGAAAATGCAGACCCTCACAGATGCTCAGGATTCCCACATGGAATTTGGCATCCAGGGGTCCTTCCTACCAGGCACCTGGTAGATGCAGTAGACCTGGCCAGAGCTGAGATGTCAGCCTGCCATTTCCAGGAACACCACCCAACATATGCTGGGCAGATGTCCCTATCAAGAAATTTGGAGGCAGTAAGTTGAACTTGCGTATCATGAACTTGCTTGTGGAACTCAATAGATTCCTGACCCCAGAGGGTGACATCATCACACTTGCTGAGTTGCTAGCCTGAGCATTGCTGCCATCATTTCCCACCCTGGGCCACAGCTCGACATGTACTACTCACCGCAACCCAGCCCATGTCCTTACCTAAGTCCTCACATGGACCCTTGCAGAAGTGAGAGGGGAATGGAGAAATGGGGGTTTCAACCTCACGTCTTCACCAGAAAGAGGGCTTCAGCAGTCATAGAGAAAGGGAGAAAATGGGATACAGGCACTGAGGAACAGAGAACAGCTACTAGGGAAAATGGTCTAAGAAATCATCTGAGAAGGTGGACACTTTTGAGCTGCTTGCAAATCTCTGATATGTATTTCACTGTCCATCTCACATAACTTACAGAATATAAACTCAAAGATAAAGCACCTAAGAATTTTAAGATTGGAGGGGAGAGCACTAAATCCCAAGAAGTGGAACTTTATTGTCTTGACCACTCTCGTTGCAGGGCCATGAAGCCAGCCTGAGAGCACATGTTCAAAGGAAATAAAACCAGAGACTTGGTCTTCTGCTCACTGACTGGGGAGGAAGGAGTCAGGCAGAGTCCATTCTAGTGTTGTGAATGAACCATGTCACTGAATGCTTGCAACCAGTACTGTCTAATCACTGTGTAGACCTATAACATAATGTCCTATCATTGCCACTGCAGATAAATTTACAATAGTTTTTGTAAGTCAGCGGTTATACAAGAAAAGGAATAGTCATAGGAAAGAAAAAAAAAAGCATTTGATTCAGAGATTTAAAGAAATAAAACAAGAGAGAACAGCATAGTCTTCACTGAGAAATACAATTATTTGTCTCCTGGTTTTCAGTTTTCAAAAAAGTTCATATCTTACTCAATTCAGTGTAACCATCACACTAGGTAAATAATGTATTGCAAAGCTACTTAGAACATAGGAGATCTCTATAATAAGAAGTCTTTAATTTTTGTTGAGTTCCATGTGTGTTTTGGGAACTTTACAAGTATGCATGATTTTCAAAATTGCACAATAAAGTAAATATTATCTTAATTTTTTGATGAAGAAATAGAATTGAAAAATACTAGTCAAGGGCACATAGTTGGTAAATGGAGTGGCAGGAGAGCAGGTAAAGCAGAATGCCATGAATTTGTACTTGACTTTCCTGCAATGTGCACATAAAACTTTCTTAGAAAAATATTTAAGGAAAAGAGAATAATAATTATGTGTTTCTACTGAAGAAGTTATGTCCATGAAAAAACAAAGAATGTAATATTTAAACTCATTCATTAGATTTGTAGCTTCATTTTTCTTTACAAATCTCTAAAAAGAATAGTTTTGGAAGCAAATAGACCTCGTTTGAGCCATTGTATTATCACCATATCCAGTTATATATGCAGAATGAAAGCATTGCTTGCAAAAAGAAGTAAAAGTAAAGCTGGCTACAGTTTCCTTTGTAATTATGTCTCCCACATGTATTTTAACAAACATTCTTTAAAAATCTCATAACAGAGAATTCTGAAAGTTTTTAAGTTATAATTTGCTTATATTAGTATTTTTTCCAAGAAATTTGTTGCATTTTAACATGTTTTATTAGCATTCAGTTGACACTTGAGTTTAATTTTGAGAAGTAGCTCATCAATTACAATTCTGATGAAACAACATATTGGTTCCATTGAAACAAAATGGGTTGAAAATCATCTTACACATTGATCTGGTGGAAACCAAAGTCATAGGAAGCTCTTGCAAGGTTTTGTTTACTTTCAAAATACTTACAAATCTATAGTTTACTAAAAATTCCAAACTGAGGATTCTTAAAGAAAATTAATTCTTAGTATATCTTCTGAAGTCTTAACAAGAAAATTGTCTTAATATTTCAAAAGGACTTCAGATGTTACAATATTTACTTCATGCGGTCTGGGTCATTGGTAAACCTCTGTGGATTTAATTTCTCTGAATCAATTCTGTCTGGCTGCGAGTTCGTATTCTGTTTCCTCTCTGTTCTGTGCCCCTTTTCTTACATTTCAGTACCCCGTGTGAGGAGGCACCAATCTTCATTCTTTTAACAATATTAACATACTAAATTTTTAAATCCTGAAATGAAAAGTCAAATCTCTATAATTCACTGAATGTCAAATTTCAGTTATTGAATTTTTATAATCATAGCATAAAGTTTTCATTAGTTTCCTTATTAATAAAATAAACCACAATCATAAGCTAGCATTTATCTGTTACTTTTTTATTAATTAAGTCTGGGACTGTTTTTCATTCTTCTGTTATAATTTTTCTAGAATAATTCTGGAAATAGAGCTATTTGGGGTCAATATCAATTGCAAAGCCATTAGTTTAATTCACTGTGTATAATAATAATAAAAGAAGACATAAGAAGTTAGAGTTGTGTTCATTGAACACATATTAATTACAGTATCTATAAGTTTTGCATCTGAGTAATATCAAATGATGTTTCTAAATCAACTATCTGTGGTCTTTCACTCAAAACATATCACAAGTTTTCTTAATAGATAACCACAATGAAAGGGAATCCCCATGGCAGAAATTAAGAAATAAAGTGCAAGAGGGGTTAACCTCCAGCCTCCTTGCTTTTATCTTCAGCATGCCTCAAAACCAGAGAGAGACTGCCTAACCACTGAAAAAGATTAAAGGTGGTAATTAGGCTATGAAATAAAAACCTATCACCCGTATGTCAGGCTGACTAAACTAAATCTTCTAGGGATTAAAACAGTCACATATGTAGACACACACACACATGGAGTAAGCTTTGTCTCCACTGAAATCCCACTGCTGATCATCTCTTACATACATTTGTAAGCAAATAATTTTGTTAGAAATTATAAAATATTTTGAAAAAATTTTTAGGTACAATCATTAGTACTGTTCTGATCGAAGCTGTTTTCAAAATTAAATACTGAAATTTAACCATAGGGGAATTAGAAGAGTAACTGAACTTCATCACAATGAAATCCAGTCTTGCTAATCCTCCCATTTCCTCCAATTAAGTAAGTCTATTTTGAAGCTATATATTATGTATATATTTTCCTATTTTTCGTTCAGAAAAAATAGATAATATGTTAGTCATGTATATGAATTATGTGACATCTCAAAATGGGTCTGAAATATTTTATTGTTAATTGTCAAATACAAAAATTATTGTCTAAGATAATAATTACCTGAGTAAATTCTTTCATTTCTCTTCACACTTTATCAATAAAAATTGACACATTTCCATTTTTAAATTATAAGAGAACATACACATATACATTTATATAACATATAGGTTTATAATATTTATACATATAAAAATGAATAAATATATAAGCATATGTGTATATATTCACATTTGTATATAAATCCATGTGTGGGTACGTGTTTGTACATTCTATTGTATAAAGATATTCTCTACTCATTCTCTCTCAAATGGTATTTTCATTTGGCCACATTTTAAAGGTTATATGAAAGATGATAAGATTAGAAATCAAATAATGAATATGTTATCTGAATAGCAGGCATTTGGTATAGCTGCTAAGTTCCTGCTTGAGAATCCTGCATCCTGTATCACAATGTCTTTGTTCAAGTTCTGACTCCATTTCTGATTCCAGCTTCCTGCTAATGTGCACCCTGGGAGGCAGCAGATGATGGCTCAAGTGCTGGATCCCTGACACCCATATAGGAAATCCAGATTGAGTTCTGGGCTCCTGACTTCAGCCTACTCCAGCCCAGGCTGTTGTGGGTATTTGAGGAGTGAACCAATTGGATGAAAGTTCTGTGTCTCTCTGCATTTGCAATTAAATTTTTTAAAAAAGTAAAATATATGAAAATAGCAGCATTCAAACATTTTTCAGGTAACTGCTATCTGAAACTTTAAAAATATCCCAAAAGAACATTTTGAGCCCATAATAAGAGTCAATAAAACAGTCGAAGAACAATTTTATATAAAGATACCACACTATGAGAAATGATTTGCCACCAGTCTGCACCCTGCCCTCTAACACCATGCTCCCAGTGCTGTACACCCATTTCCCTGGGCTTGAGTAGTCACAGTTGCAGTCAGTCCTCCCATGGCCTTGCTGTTGATCAATTCTGCCTCCAAGGGACCTGATGCCTGCTGCACCCTTCATCCCTGCATCCGTGCTACTGATGTGTCCTGTATCCACTGGAGCAGAATCACAGTGACCTTTTCCAGAGGCCCAGAACCACATTCGTGAGTGATTCACACATTCACGATGTCCTCAATGCCAGGAATCGTTCCCTTGTCTGGAACATTCCTCCAAGGGAAAAAATAAATAAATAAAAAGGAGGAGTTCTGCAGACTGCCCCACTGAGGAGCCCAACAGCCCTAGATGTTAAGGCCATTGCAGGTGTCCACAGATTTGACTGCCAAGAATCCCTTCTGTGTTAGTTTAGCTGATGGAGCCACATGGAAACAACATCCCTGTGTTCTACCTGTAGCCTGAGATACTGCACTTCATTGAATTGTTACACATAAAACCTCCCACAGGTAAATATCCTTGCCTACTGAATCTAGTTCTAAAATGTTGGAAGAGGTGACTACTAACTCAAATGCACAGAAATAATGAAAGGTGAATAGAAGCATACAAAAATCAAGGGCATAATGTTACTAATAGCGCATCAAAATTTTCTAGAAACTGACCTCAAAGAAATAGAAATCTACAAATCACTTTACAAGTAGTACTCAAAGTAACCATTTTAAGAACATTCATGAAGATATATAAACACACAACAACAAAATCTGAAGATAGCAAAATGAAAGGAACACATCAACTAGATGAGATGCCAATAGAAAGAAATATTAAAAAGGAACCAAACAAGTTTTTTTTTAATAGAAGAATATAGTAAGTAAAAAACTGTAATAAAGAGCACTGGCAGCAGACTATATCAAGCAGAAAAAATAAACTATGAAGTCAGAAATTTGGATTTTATCCAATCTGAGGAATAAACAGAAATAATAGCAAAATAGAGTGGAGACAGTATACAGGACTTATTGGACATCATCAGATGAACCAATATACACATTATGAGCATCCAGTATGGAGAAGACAGAATCACAAAGTTTATTTTAAAAAATAAAGTCTAAAAGTTCCCAAATCTTGAAAGAGATTCGTACATTCAGATCCATGAAGTTCAAAAATCCTCAGATTCAATCCAGAGGGAACTTCACTGAGACGTATTATCACCAAATTGTCAAAAGTCAAAGAGAATTTTGAAAGCTGTGAGAAAAAAGTGACTCACCACATACAAAGGAAATTTCATAAGGCTATCAGTCGATTTCTCCGAAGGAACCCTGTGGAGGAGAGCAGAGGATGATATATTCAAAGAACTAAAGGAAAAAATCTTCCAACGAAGAATAAGTTATCTGGCAAAGTTGTCCTTCAGAAATGAAGGAGAGATAAAGACTTCCTCTTATAAACAAGTGCTGAGAAAACTTATCAACCCAGTCTTGTAATACCTACCTCACAAGAAATAGTATAAGGTACTCAAGTGAATACAAAAAGACACTCATTAATAATATGAGAAAAAATAATAATATGAGAATATATTAAAATGTAAAATGTATTGTTAGAAGTAAATACTAGATAGTAGATCCCACATTTATAGTAATAAGAATTTGACTATGTATTTACTTCTAAGGAGAGTATAAAGGTTAAAATACAAAAGCATTAAAATAATTAGGGCTATAAAAATTGTTTAGTAAACACTCAACATAAACAATCTAAATTGTGACAGCAATAATAAAATGTAGGGAAGGACAAGAAAAATATAGAGAATTTGTCTGCTAGCACTCCATTTCATGTTACTTACAAAAAATGCAAGTAATATGCATTAAAATAGAGATAGTGAATTGCCATTATAATGATGTATGTTGGATTATTTAATAAGAAGCACAGAAATGGTCTTTATATATAATTCAGTTAATTTTACTGAAAATAGTCTGTAAAATGTGTCAGATAGCTTCCCCTTATTTTAATTCAGATGATCAAAGAATTTTTTGCCTAATTATCCTAAATAATTCTTTGCTGTAGCATCAGGAAGGCTTTATTCAACAAGGTGACAAATAAATTAGAATTGCTATAAGATGAAAAGTGATACCTTGACTTTAACAAATTTCTTAACTCTTCAAATTACACACTTACAGCATTGGATCAACACTGGGTACAGAAGTCAGCCCATCATTTAACTGAACCCGTGAAAGAATTTGATGATCAGAATCTTTGTTCTGTGTCTGTGTAAATAGACTATGCACAATCCCTGTACACTAAACTAATGGTGGGCACTGCAGTCAGATTCTACTGCCCTTTATGGTGGTCAGCCACCCTAAGCAACCATAGTGCTGATCACTGGAATCCACTAGAGGAAGGAGATCATATCCTACTCAAATGTACTTTCTTAATCTGGGCCTTCTGACTACTTTAAGGATCAACATTAAACAGCTTGGGCTTTCAAGCCAGTTTGAAATTACAAATAAAAGAGAACAGGCACACTAATTTTAATATGGTTATTTCAATTGTTTAGGGAGAATTTCAGTCAATTCACAAAACATAGACTTGTGTTTCTCTAGTCCTTTTTTTTTTTAACTTTTATTTAATGAATATAAATTTCCAGTGTACAGCTTATGGATTACAATGGCTTCCCCCTCCCATAACTTCCCTCCCACCCACAACCCTCCCCTCTCCCGCTCCCTCTCCCCTTCCATTTGCATCAAGATTCATTTTCGATTCTCTTTATATACAGAAGATCAATTTAGTATAAAGATTTCAACAGTTTGCACCCACATAGAAACACAAAGTGAAACATACTGTTTGAGTACTAGTTATAGCATTAAACCACAATGTACAGCACATTAAGGACAGAGATCCCACATGAGGAGCAAGTGCACAGTGGCTCCTGTTGTTGATCCAACAAATTGACACTCTAGTTCATGGTGCCAGTAACCACCCTAGGCTGTCGTCATGAGTTGCCAAGGCTATGGAAGCCTTCCAAGTTTACCGACTCTGATCATATTTAGACAAGGTCATAAAAGACAGAGTGAGGATAATAACCAATGATCCTAAGAGTGGCATTTACCAGGTTTGAACAATTATACAGCATTAAGTGGGGAAGAGGACCATCAGTACACACAGGTTGGGAGTAGAGCCATTGGTGGTAGAGTAGAGGTTATGATTACAAAGGAATGAGGCCCAAGTGGACTAGACAGGGTCTAGAACAAAGGACAGAGTCATTATTAGAGGAGCTCAGAAAGGTGCTGTCTAAGCTACAAGTAATTTTTCTGATTGAGAGGCAAATAGAACCTGATAGAAGGGGCTTGATAATAATCTGGTGGGCTTTAGGCCTTGTAAATTCAGAGGCCCAGACCTATCTATCTCTTCACATGGGGTATATCCTAAGGGAGGTGTGAACCTCCTAGGGGAAGGCACTCTGTTGACTTTCATTACTTGGCTGGGCTGGGAGGAGAGCTGGCCAGGTAAAGGCAGGGGGCATCTCTAACAAGAAATTTACAGTTCTGCCTGCAATGTTGCTGACCCTACTTGGCCGTCCCCTCAGCTGCAGTGGTCACTTTGGAAGTTGGGCTGAGTGAAGGGCTTTTCAGCTTAGAGCCAATAAGATCTGTGGCTCTGACCTGGGCATCCTTCGACTCCAGGGCAGGTCCATTTCCAGTGATCCAACTCTTGGCAGAGCTGCCAGGGCTCTTCACAAGCTGACTTCTGCTGAAGCCCAGGCTCTAGTCCTTTTTTTCAAACTATTCCTGACTCTTGCATGCAATCTTGATATTACACCTGAAGATATGTTCTAAATAATACTCAACAGTGATCATAAATTTCCTGATTTTCATAACAAGGGAAGGAAAATAAAATACACAAAGCTGAATAAGTCTCAGTGTTATGTTGAGTGCTTTATTAAAGTTTGGCAAAAGTACAATATTGGTAGCATTTTGCTTTATATATACAAAAAAGCATGTTCTTTTTAACAGCAGATAGAAGATATTTTTAAGTGAACGTTGTTCTCTCTGGTGCTGCCCTCCATTTAGTAATCTACAGTGCTTGAGAGAGCAGTGTCCATTAACTGCACTTACTTCCTCATTTTCCATTCCTCTATCCATGATGTTATAGTTTCCACCTTAATCTACTTGCTCTGAGAAGCTCATCTCTACCAGGTGAATTTGTGACATATGCTAATTAATCCAGCTATTTTTGAATCTTTATCTTAGCTGGCATACGACATCTCTTTATGATATAGCTGTAAGGGTTTAAATATTTATATCTTCCCAAAATTCATATACTAAAATCATAACCCCCCTATGTTAGGAGATGGGCCTTTTGGTAACTGAATAAGTCACTAAGAAGTCCCTTGTAAATGGATTTGATACCTCTATAAAAGAGGCTGGAGAGAGGTTCCTGGCCTCCTCCATCTTGTGGAAACATCAGAAAGACACTACTCAATGAACCAAAAAGAGGGCCTTCACCACATGCTGAATCCACGGTTGCCTTGATCTGGGACTTCCTGGCTTCTAGGACTGTAAGAAATAGTTCTACATTGCTTACACTATACTCAGTTTATAGTATTTTGTTAGAGCAGCCCAAGCAGAACAAGACAATCACATCATTGTTAATTCTTGACTTAGCATCTCAGAACCAACAGAATTCAGTCCAAACTCATCTGACCCTCTGAGGTCTTTTCTTCTGCCTCTCACTAGGAATTATTTTATTATTTCCAGAATTAGCTAAAACAGCACTGAGGGAATTGTTTTTCACTCTTGGTTCATCTGACAAACATCATTCAGTTATTAACCTTGGCTAATTCTCCTTTAACTATCCACTTTTCCCCTTTCAGGTCAGCAGTGTCTTTCACCTGCCATTTTGAAATCGCATCCAGCTTTCTAAGGACTCTTGATAACAGCCAATCGGGATTTTCCAAACTTTTCTTCTGCTTAAAATTCGTTCTGCTCATGAGATCAAAATCCTTACTCTCTGGATTCTAGACCTCTTACATCCTCTTCTAACAGGACCAAAATTTTCCAAACCCATTCTTATTTCCCACAATACCTTTCATTTGTTCATTGTATATCCTACCCATTCCTTTATCTAAATTTAAACATCATGATCAATAAACTTTCCCTATACTCTGAGCTTGGGTAAGAAGCTAGATTTGATTCCAAATTTCCCTAAAGTAATATTTATCACATGAAATCCTAGTTGTCTCTTCAGTAGAGCACTAGTCTTTAAAATAAAGACTGTGTATCATACTGCAAAGCCTAGCACATAGTAAGCACTCAATCAATATTTAATCACTGACTGATTGGTTGTCCAATGATAACTTGGATGGGACAGTAGTTTGGTTTATATGTGAATGTCAGATAAAACTGTATTCATTCAAAAAGGTGTCCTTTTCAGCAGAGTTCTTTTATTGAATATTTGGATTTAAACATTGGCAAACCCTGCCAAATGACAGAAACTTGGCAATGATGTAAGCTGTCTCAGTTGAGACATATTATTTAGTATGAGCACCAACGTTTAGAAAATTAAAATCTCTTTTAGAAATCTTTTAATTAGGAGGTTGTTTTTCATTTACATATGATATTGCACATCCTGTCACTAATAGAAATTAACTTGGATTCCCTTTGGAATGTACACTCATAATTAGTCATACTTCTCAGATAAATGTAGCAAAGGATAGTAAGGAAGAAGTTTCACTTTAAAAATAAAGTTGGTAAAATTCCAAAAGCCCTGAACATTCATTACAGGCACACAAGTGATGGCATTTCTGAAGATTACAGCCAGAATTGAATATTTTCTCAGCTATATTTTTTCCAAAGTAACAACAATCTCCTTTGGTCAGAGGAAACTGCCACCCAATGTAGAATCTTACATTGATTTAAATCCACAGCATCTTAAATATTTGTGGACAAACATTGAATACTTTATAAAGCCCATGAAAATGTTTCCAGAATTGTGCATATAGATGAACATTATTTTGAGGCAAGGCCCAAACCATTCATGGGTCTTCTCAAATGGATTCACAATTCCAAAGAAATTAACAACTACTGATAATTACTGTATACTTATGAGGAAAATGTAATCCACTTAAGCATTTCCATATATGAATGGGTTATCTTCAGGAGAGAGAGAAAAAAGTAAGGCATTTGTTGAATAGTTAAAAATCACTGTGTATTTATTTCTCAACACATTAAATTGTAATCTGCATATAATGGAATTAAGGGTGAGACTTTGGAATATTAATTATTATATGTAAGCAAAGGTCACAATGGTAACTTTGCCATATATTCTTATTTTGCTTATTAGGCTAAAAGTATTTCTAGTGGTCAATGTGTGGTGCAGCAGGTTAGGCCTCTGCCTGTGAAACCAGTATCCCATATGAACCCCAGTTGATTCTTATCTGCTCCACTTCCAATTCAGCTCCCTGTTGGTGTGCCTAAGAAAGCTGCAGAAGATGGCTCAAGTGTTTGGGTCTTTGGCACCCACATGGGAGACCCAAACAGAATTAAGGCTCAATGCCTTTAGGCTGGCCCATCCCCAGCTATTGCAGCCATTTGAGGGGTGAACCAGCAGGCAGAAATCAAACTCTCTGTCTCTCCATCTCTCTCTTAGTCTTACTGTGTGTGTGTGTGTCTATAACTCTGCCTTCAAATAATTAAAATAAATCTTTAAAAAAAAGTATTTCTAGAATATTCCAACCTGAAGTGCTTCTTTCAGCCCCTTCAGAAGAGCTTCATAGTACCTTCTCCAGATAGTGCCTCAATCCATTTTTCACCTTCTCTGCCTAAAAAAATCCCTCATATTTTCTTCATAAATTGTTCCATTCCACTCTGTCTTTGCAAACTTATTACTCCATTTTTAGAGCTTATGGCTCTTTGAGTTAAAATCTATTTAATGCCTAGAATTAAAAATAAATACCTCAAATGAAAACACTAATTAGCATCTACTATAAGATTTGTGTCTCAAATTTTAGAATAATCTCTATACTGAAGAGAAAATGACATAGAACAGGTAAAACGTCCGAGATACCAATATTTTCTCAAAAGTATCTATCTTTAATGATTTTAGATAATTTTATTAGGATATTCCTTTTTAATTACAAATAAGTGACTAGAAATGATTTTGCAAGAGAAGTATATCTAGACATGATTGGGTTTTTAGGTTTTTCACATAGAGTCTAACACATTATTTAGACTGGCATTTTAAACAACAGTCGGCTGTACTTCAGCAAGTATTAATACAGTGAATTTTAAGATAATGATGGTAGAAAATATACAAATCCTTCAGTCAGAGACAAAATTATTTTTACTAATCTTATTCTGAGTATTTCACAACTGCAGTACAAAACCGTGAAAGAATTCTGGAAAGCTCTCTTTAGGCTACCTCATGGTTTTCACTATCTTTTACCTAGGAGGCTTTGATCTTGTCCTTGAACTCTAATGAAATATTTTGCACTGCCTTTCTGAGTACTATGGTATAATTCTGGCACTGAGTCTAAAAAAGAGGGGGAAAAACTTAGTGAGAATATAGCAGGTTTTGAGAAGAACTGTGAAAAAAGGAGGAAACAAAAACAAAGACAAAAAATGGAAATCACCTTCTAGGCTGATTTTTTATACGAGAGCCAGGAAGACACAGAGAGTGAAAGACAGAGAGCTTCTGTCAGTGTCCACCTCCAACATGTCTACAATGGCAGGAACTACACCAGGCAGAACTGGGAGCCAAGAACTCCATTTGGTTTCCTCATTGGTAGCCAGAACACAACTACTGGAGCCATCACCTGATGCCTGCCAGGTTGTACATTAGCAGGGTGATGGAACAGAGTATGGAACCAGGACTCAAACCCAGACACTCTGATTCAGTTGCAGGCCTCCCAACTGGCATCCCAACCAAATACCTGCCACTTGGACTAATTGTAAGTTAATAAAGTTAAGTTGAATCTCAGATTGCTACCCTTTAAAATGATTTTGCCTAATTTGGCAAAGAGGGTCAACTCAGTTCGAATCAGTGTTACTCTGTGGTGACCCTCTGTAACACTGATAGCCTTTTTTCTGCTGGTATCATTTTGTGATGACCAAAAGGGAAAGTATATATTACTTTGCACATAAAAGCAAAATTAAATCCAGCACACAATGAAAACCATTGTATAGTTATGTGAGGATACTGATTGGTAGAGCTGATATATAGATTCCTAGAACTTCATGAGAACTTAAAAAAAAAAAAAAAAAAAAGAATACCTAGCGTGAACTCTCCTGAAGGAAAGTTTAAAAGAAACATAATACCTTGTTGACAGTATTCTAATCAACCACATTAGTCTTAAAACTGGATTTAAATGCATTGATTTGAATGTAAAAGTTATTCATTCCAAAAAGAGAAGAGCAAGGCTTTGAAATTAATGAATTTGCCATGAGCAGTAAGCATGTGGACGGCAGAGGAGGAGAACTATGGACTGATTACGCATCAGATTTCTAAGACTTTCTTGGGCATACAGATGATAACAACCCTGTATGTATAATTTTTAGATTTGTGGGGCAATGACAAAGGCACACATTCTCATGCAATCTCACACAGATATGCAGGTCAGTCCCAGGGATCCCGAGTCTGTTGACCTTCATACTGTGCCAGGCCCTTCAAATATTGATTCAGTTTAGTCTTTCTTTACTGAAATGAAATATATACTCAGGTTGCACTGAGATCTGAGCTGTGGATGCACTTCTGTAAATTGAAATAATAAATTAAATACATTTTCTTTTAGTTGCTATTGGGTATAAAGGTGGTTATTTCCCAGTGAAAGAAGGCATTACTTTTCTATGTAGCTTTGCATTTCTCTTTGAAGCTGAAAGAGGTTTTATTTGAAAAATACTAACTCTAGTCTTCTTTTCTTTTAAAAATTTATTTATTTACTTACTAATTGAAAGGCAGAGCATAAGGGAGAAACAGAAAGATGAAAGAGAGAGTGAGAGAGAGAAGAGAAAGGTATCTTCTATCCACTGGTTCACTCTCCAAGTGGCCAGGCTAAGCTAGGAGCCAGGAACTGCATCTGGGTTTCCCACGTGAGTGGCAAGGGTCCAAACATTTGGGACATCACACATTGCCTTCCCAAGCACGTTAGTGGAAAGCTGGATGAAAAGTGAAGCATCTGGACCTCAAACTGGCTCTCTTATGGGGGATGCTGGCATTGCAAGTGGTGGCTTAACCATCTGCCACGATTACTCCCATTTTTTTCAATTCTTGAGATTTCAAAATATTTATCTAAAACTTTCTACTTCTCAAATGTGAATCATGATCTATCACTCTAGTTTATAATATTATCCATGAAAAGTGAAAAGAAAATGAGGGAACAGAAAAGTCTATTTTACTAAATGATTTGCACCAACACCTAAATAGAATCTAATACAAAGAGGAAAAAAATATACCTGAATGCATTTTCTAGGGTTTTAAACAAGAGAAACTTTTTTTTAAAGAAAATGATATTTTTATAGTTTTAGAGCATTAATTGTTTGTTTAGCCATTAATGAAGAACTAAATAACTTTAAATTGTTCTTATTTTATATTACCCTAACAGTTGTGCTTCGCAGTTACCTTTGTGTGGAATTTGTGAAATTAAAGATTCAGAAAGAGAAGGAAAGAATGTAAACCAGGCCAACAGTTCCACCCTAGATTAAGGCCAACGCATGTTGTTTTTTTATTGACCATGTCAAATTAAGAAAAATAAGGATATTGAGTTTTTCTTAAAGATAAATTTATATATATCAAGGAAATCACATCTGTTACAAAAATCTGGCTGTTGTACTTGGGGTTAATATGTGAAAATATTGTTATATTGATAAAGTGCTAATGGTAGATGGAATTTTGTGTTTATTTTCATATGAAACACAAAGGATGATGAAAAATAAAAAGTTATTTCTTATATACAGCTAAATGTGCTTCCAGGTAACTATAGCTGTTTATTTAATTCTTTTCCCTATATCCACAAAAAGCAAACAAAAGTTTGCCTCATAAGAGACTGAACAGGGCTGGCGCTGTGGTGAAGTGCACTAAGCCTCCACTTGCGGTACTGGAATCCCATAATGGTGCTAGATCGTGTCCTGCTGCTCCTCTTCCAATCCAGCTCTCTGCAATGGCTTGGAAAAGCAGTAGAAGATGGCCCAAGTGCTTGGGCCCCTGCACTGTGTGGAAGACCCGGAAGAAGCTCCTGGCTCCTGGCTTTGGATTGGCTCAGCTACAGCTGTTGTGGTCATCTGGGGAGTGAACCAGCAGATGGAAGACTTTTCTCTCTGTCTCTCCCTCTCTCTCTTTGTAACTCAACCTCTCAAATAAATACGTAATAAAAGAACCTGAACAAATACAACCAAGGTAAGACAATTGTGAGCAACACTCACCCACAGTCCTGTGGGACACATTGTGTCTTTAATGTGTTTCAATACCTGTTACGGAACATTCTCCTGTCCTCACCACACTTCCATGCTTCCCAACCTCCAGAAATCACTATTATACATTCAGAACAATCTTTCTTTTAAATATTCCAGACATGAGAGAGAATGTATGACATTGGTCTGTGTCTAGCTTACTTCACCAAACAAACATCACATTCCATCCATTTTGTTGCAAACGATAGGATTTTGGTTTCTTTATACCTGAATGATATTCCATTGTGAATATATACTATATTTTCTTTGCCCACTTATCTGTGGATGATCATGTAGGTTGATTTCATAGTTTGGTTCTTGTGAATAGTTTTATGAAGAATTAGAAGACAGGAATTTGAAGTCTCCAAACATTAAAAAAAAAAAAAAGTAAGGAAATAAAAATACTAACTTCTGTGATTTGGTCAGTGCAAAAATGTCTTGAAATATCATTTTGTACCCCATAAACTATACATAAATATTACATTTTTAAAGATTCATTTATTTATTTGGAGGCCAGCGTTACACAGAGAGAGGAGAGGCAGAGAGAAAGAGAGAGGTCTTCCATCTGCTGGTTTGCTCCCCAAAATTGGCCGCAACGGCCAGAGCTGCACTGATCCAAAGCCAGGAGCCAGGAGCCTCTTCCAGGTCTCCCACACAGATACAGGGGCTCAAGGACTTGGGCCATCTTCTACTGCTTTTTCAGGTCATAGCAGAGAGCTGGATCAGAAGAGGAGCAGCCGGGTCTCAAACCGGAGCCCAAATGGGATGCCAGCACTTCAGGCCAGGGCATTAACCCACTGTGCCACAGCGCCGGCCCCTAATTATTATGTTTTAATTTAAAAATGTATAAACTTAAAAGCCTTCTCCAGGTTGAGCTTTTCAGTTTCCCTCAATCCATACCCACTGTTCTAATTTACACTAAGAAATAGTCATCTTCCCAAATGTGGTTTCACCAGTATTTTTTGATGATATTTATTTATTAATGCAGATCATACTCCCTTAGTAGTTTCAAGGATTTCTATGCCTGCTTTCCTAAGCTGCTATTCAAATTCCATAACCTTCCTTTGGATAATGCTTTCCAAGTAAATTTTTGAGCAAATGGACATAGTAAGTCAAGATCAACAGAAATTACTTAGTCAACAAACACTATGTTAGAAGGAGCTCTTGTTCTCCAGGAGACAGATTTCTAAGCACACTATGTCAGTCCTGTTCTCAGTACCATGACAGAGATTCATCCAAGGATCTCTGCAAGCAAAGTTAAGGAGATGAGAGGAAGCAGAAACTTAAGATGTGTAATGAAATATGATTTTTTATATCCTTGGTTCTCAAATAACATATATAAAATATGGGACATTTCTCATAAAAAAGGAGCAAAGACTATAACTGACTAAACAATTGCATTTTGTTAAATGTGGTGTAGCTGATGACCATTTTGAAACTGGACAAAAATAATCTTCATTCATTCATTTCTTACACTGACAACATCATACTCTGTATATGTCTTTCTCACTTTAACCACAAACAAATGGAACTTAACAACAGTCAAGACTTACATATGTATTTGAAGATGTGTATTGCTTCAGCATTTATAAAGCTATTCATAAATATACATACAAATTTGTATAGTTTTCCACACTTTGGTGGCTTTTGTGACATTCATCCAAAAAAGTAGTTCCATATGTATGGAATTCTACAGCAAACATTCTTGGAAAGCTAAAGAACACAGTTGGTTTGGGACTTTTTTACTATAAAGCTTCCTTTAACCGTTATGAAATTCACTGATGATATACTTACTTTGCTCATTTACCACAGCTCAATACAATTTTCTTCTGGGATCAATTATTTTGAATAACTACTAGCTTTTGGTGCCCTGTCATAAATATGAAATTCCTCAACTTTGTCTCCTGAAGTTTAATAAAATATTATCAACTCAAAGAATTGCTTGGATGGAACATCTTCAAGTCCTAGCAGTGAGTCTCTTAAATTCAACTTGTACTGTCTTCTGAGTACCTCAAAGTCCCTAAAACTCTCAGATGACCTCAGAGCATTGCTGTCAGAGGGCAGCACCTGGAAGCCCGTATTACTGAGGTCAGTCCCAGTCAAGCCCTGAGAACTTACGTGATTTTCAGAGGGCACCAGGCCCAGAAAAAAAAAAAAAAAAAAACAAGATATTAAAGATAATGTATGGGGCTGGCGATGTGGCGTAGCAGGTAAAAGCCACCACTTTCAGTGCCAGCATCCTATATGGACACTGGTTTGAGATCCCACTGCTCCAATTCCAATCCAGCTCTGCTATGGCCTGGGAAAGCAATACAAGATGGCCCTAGTGCTTGGGCCCCTGCACCCACGTGGGAGACCCAGAAGAAGCTCCTGGCTCCTGATTCGGATCGACACAGCTCCAGCGGTTGCCGCCAATTGGGGAGTGAACCAGAGGATAGACGACCTCTCTTTCTCTCTCTCTCTCCTCTCTCTGTGTAACTGTGAATTTCAAGTAAAATAAATAAATCTTTTAAAAAAATAAAATATATTAATTATATTCACATAGGAAGGATAATCTTAATCTACTCAATCTGTATTAGGTGGAAGATAATTAAAAAAAAAAAAATAGTCTGGCCTCTAAAGTACCTACCCCAAATTATGGAAATGTTTTTGTTCATTCTTTAAGAGCAAATTTTAAAATGAGAGAACTCAAATCTGTTCTCCAGTCTTATCATCCTTCAAAAATCATGTTAGTTGGGTTCAACTGCCTGGATCCTCTATCACAGGTAATGTATACTATTTTCATTTTATTTTTACCAAAATAATTTTAATAAATGTTTTTACTTTCTTCTGCACTATGTTAACAAATGAATTTCAGTTTAGTGTATCCTGACTGTGATTCCATTTATGGCAAAACAATGAAAGCAGTCGGTGTTGTGATCATGTTAATATATTCATGCAATACATTGTTAGACATATGGGAATCCAGGTTTTTTCTCTTCTTATGGAATTTGAAAAGAAACTTCTAGACATGCATTTTACATACATAAAATATAGTGTTCAATTGGGGACAATGTATGAGAACATCAGTACTTGTCAGCGATGTGCTGTCAGTAGAGATGAGTTTTCAGTGCATGGTATTTTAGACTTCATTATATTTTCCCATGGAGCATTCCAAAAAAAGCAGCAGGTAAAAAACCGGGAGCATTCAAATGAAATGATACTCCAGGGGGTGAAAAGTGTTTTTTTCCTCTCAAATATTCTCTATTGACAGAGTTGACTTCAGTTTGCCATTGAACTATGACAAGGTGATTATTTTTAAAAACCAAAATATGGTGCATAATACATTTTAGCCTGAAGCTAAGAGTTAAGTGTGAATATTCATTCATTTTTGGTCTTCCATGGGAAAAAAAAAAAGTTGCCAGAGTAGCACATAGAGTGTTAACCTCCATCAATTAAATGGAATTAATGAATGACGCTTAAATGGAATGATTTTTAACAAAGGGGAATTGTTTTTATCTCAGCCCTGAGGTTTTGTTGAGGGGGAAGAGAAAATACAGTTTATTATTTGCAGTAAACCTTAGTGTCAACTTAAGGAGAACTATTAGAAGTCTAAATATAGAAAAGTGTTAGTCTCCACAAACAATGCACATAGCTCACACAAAATAGACAAATGCAAGTGCATCCTGTCAGAAGATCCATGCCATGTGGCCAGAAATTTGTTTAAGGTAAGTTTAACCAATCCTAAGTCTGGCTCTCTAAAATCCTTCCTTAAATATGAGGACACCTCAGAAAGTTCATGGGAAACTGGGCATAAAAATAAGCTTATTTTGGTGCCAAATTTTTTTGAAACACATGCATAGTTTTTGTATAGTAGTTTCATAAACTTTTTCAAAACAACATGTATGCATAAAAATAGTCTGCATTTTTTTGCTTCAAAATAAACATATTTTAAGTTCATTTTCCTCAAATTTCTTGAAGAATCCTCATAGAACAGATACAAAGTCCCTTTGTTTTGATTCTATAATAAGTGTCCAGAATTATAGTCATGGGCCGAACCTGGCCCAAGTCAGGAAATAAATAAGTGGAAAAAGCTCACTCCTTCCTGTCTAATGTGTTATCAGGTTGAGCTTTCAAGTCTGTATTGAGTTTTCAATAAACATATTCAAGAAAAGCTAATTCAGAAGGTTGATGTGATCTTTCTGCTTGTGTGGGTGAGTGTGTGAATTAGGCCCCCAGAGACCTACCTAAAATTTGCTTGTCTGAAATTTGTGCTTATCCTTGTATGCTACATTTCTTAAAATGACTATTAAATAACTTTCCCATACAACCTCAAGCAGGAGCTCACAAGTCTTAGTTCATACAAATCCTGATCATTTGTTCTCTTTGAATCAAACAGAGAAAACTAACTTCCTTATAAATATTATCAAGGAAAAATGAAACCAGGAAAACAAGAACTTCTTCACTTCAGTATAGACAACAAAACCACATTATCCTTCACTTTTTGCAATATTATTATTATTATTATTATTATTATTTTTGACAGGGAGAGTGGACAGTGACAGAGACAGAGAGAAAGGTCTTCCTTTGCCGTTGGTTCACCCTCCAATGGCTGCCGCGGCCAGTGCACCACGATGATCCGAAGGCAGGAGCCAGGTGCTTCTCCTGGTCTCCCATGGGGTGCAGGGCCCAAGCACTTGGGCCATCCTCTACTGCACTCCCGGGCCATAGCAGAGAGCTGGCCTGGAAGAGGGGCAACTGGGATAGAATCCAGCGCCCCGACCTGGACTAGAAACTGGTGTGCCAGCACCGCAAGGCGGAAGATTAGCCTGTTGAGCCACGACGCCAGCCCTGCAATATTCTTTCTAAGTGTCAAGGTGCAGGAGGAGGATAGGCACTGTAGTGAAATTGGGTAAGGATACACTTTTAGAGCCAGTATTCCATACGAATGTAGGTTCCATTCCTAGCTGCTCCACCTCTGCTCCAACTTCGTGCCAATGCTTTTCCCCAGGGAAAGCAGGGGAAGATGGCCCAAGTATTTGGGCCCTTGCCATCCTCATGGGAGACTCAGATAAAATTCTATTCTCCTGACTTTGCCTTGCTCAGCCCCAGACATTACTGCCATTTGGAGAGTGAACCAGTTGCTGGAAGATCTCTCTCTCTCCCTCTCTCTATTCCCCCTCCCCCTTTTTCTGTAGCTCAGCTTTTCCATTAAATAAATAAATATTTGGACAAAAATGTGTCAAGGTACTTCCTTTCTGTTAAACACTTCTGGTATCAATCTAGCTTGTTTAATATTTAGACACAACACAATGATTTTGCTTCTCTGATCAACCCTTTGCTTCAATGGTCAGAGAAATACATTTCCTGAAATCCCTTTACTTTCTTAAGAAGTGAAATTTCCAGAAATGTCCTTATTAATATGACTAGGTTGAAGTGAATTGATAAGCAATTATCACTTTTAAAAATATCATTGCTTATTTTAACATAATACACTAAAGAAGATAGCAGAAACAAACAAACAAACAAAAAAACAAGAAACAACAAAATCTACTTTAGTTCCATATGAAAATCATAAATTTCAGATGATAATTATTTCATGGAACTTTTCACAATTTTATTTCTAAAATATTTGTTCATCTTGCTGTAATACCACCAAAAGGAAATTGATTGGCTGCATGTAGATTAATATGCACCAGAGGGAAGAAAAAAGTTGATATTTGAAATGCTAACTACAGTTACTAAACATATTTTAAGATGTTTTGGGGCCGGCAGTGTGGCATAACAGGTAAAACCACGGCCTACAGTGCCGGCATCCCATATGTGCGCTGGTTCTGGTCTCGGCTGCTCCACCTCCAATCCAGGTCTCTGCTATGGTCTGGGAAAGCAGTAGAGGATGGCCTAAGTCCTTGGGCCCCTGCACCCGTGTGGAAGACCTGGAAGATGCTCCTGGCTTCAGATCAGTGCAGTTCGGGCCATTATGGCCATCTGGGGAGTGAAACAGTGGATGGAAGACTTTCTCTCTCTCTCTCTCTCTCTCTGCCTCTGCCTCTCTGTATATCTGCCATTCAAATAAATAAAATAAATCCTTTAAAAAAAGTTTTTTTCTTTAATAGTCACTAATTCCCATTCATTTAAATAATACTAAGAATTAGGTTAAAGTTTACATTTCCTTTTTGACAATTCTTGAAGCTGAAATAAGATTGGAGTGAAACCGTAAATGATTTAAGGGGTCATGATGAGTTTTAAGATTTACTTTTACAAACATTTAATGTCCCAATTAAAACAGTTAATTTTGGTTGGCGCCATGGCTCAACAGGCTAATCCTCCAGCTAGCGGCTCCAGCATACCGGGTTCTAGTCCCAGTCAGGGTGCCGGATTCTGTCCCAGTTGCCCCTCTTCCAGGCCAGCTCTCTGCTATGGCCCAGGAGTGCAGTGGAGGATGGCCCAAGTGCTTGGGCCCTGCACCCCTGGGAGACCAGGAGAAGCACCTGGCTCCTGGCTTCGGATCATCGTGGTGCGCCGGCCGCGGCAGCCATTGGAGGGTGAACCTACGGCAAAAGGAAGACCTTTCTCTCTGTCTCTCTCTCTCTCTCTGTGTTTCTATGTGGGTGCAAACTGTTGAAATCTTTATACTAAATTGATCTTCTGTATATAAAGAGAATTTAAAATGAATCTTGATGCAAATGGAAGGGGAGAGGGAGCGGGAGAGGGGAGGGTTGCGGGTGGAAGGGAAGTTATGGGAGGGGGAAGCCATTGTAATCCATAAGCTGTACACTGGAAATTTATATTCATTAAATAAAAGTTAAAAAAAAATTAAAAAAAATTAAAAAATTAAAAAAATAGTTAATTTTGTGGTAAGACTTCCAGATAAAGCAAGGTCAGTTTGCACTATAGGCTATGGTATACACAAGAGAGATAAGCCAGTACTTGACCATGAAGGAAAATGGTAATAAAGGTGATCATGCAAAAATCAACAATCTGTAAATACAAGAAGAAACACTACAAATAAGGACAGAGTGACAAACTGCGAAAATTTGCTTTTTTGTATTATAGAGAAAGGACTAACATAATGTATAGACTGACCCTTTCAAAGTGATAGAAAAAAAAAAGCCATCAATTTTTAAAAAACTATGTATGAATGCTTCAGCATTGAGTAAATATATTCAATTTTATTTGTAACTGGAGAAATGCAAATTAAAATTGTATTAAGAGGGGACGGTGCCATGGTGCAGTAGGTTAATCCTCCTCCTAAAGCCCTGGCATCCCATAAGGGCACTGGTTCTAGTCTCAGCTGCTCCTCTTCCAATCCAGCTCTCTGCTATGGCCTGGGAAAGCGGTAGAAGATGGCCCAACTCCTTGGGCCACTGCACCCACGTGGGAAACCCAGAAGAAGCTCCTGGCTCCTGGCTTCAGATCGGCACAGCTCCGGCCATTGCAGCCATCTAAGGAGTGAACCAACGGAAGGAAGACCTTTCTCTCTGTCTCTCCCACTCACTGTCTGTAACTCTACCTCTCAAATGAATAAATAAAATCTTTAAAAAAATTGTATTAAGATAATATTTTCCCTACCAATTTGATGAAAATTAGGAATCTGATAACACATGATATTGGTAAGGGGACAGAAAATAAACTGATCTATTTTATTTGAATGGAATAAGTGAATTTTTCTGGTATACATGTGAAATGCAATTTCTCAATATCTATCAAAATTTAAAGCTCACCATGCTTCAATCTAGTAATTGCTAGATATTAGAAATTTATCTTACTCACAAACTTAATCATATTCAAATAACACAAATATATTATTTTTGACAGAATATTTTCTAATAGCAAAGTGGAAGCAGCATAAGTACTCATCAACTGAAGTCTGAGTAAATAAATCAGACTCAGAAACTGAAATGCAATTCAATCAATAAAAAAGTAAGGAAAAATTTTTACATATTGGTATACAGTGATGAAACATTTTACGAAGTTGGGAAAAATATGGTCCCAAACTGTATAACATGTCACCTCTTATATTGTAAAAGGAAAAAATAACATGCTTGTATTTTCTTCTAAATACTCGTATGTGCTTAATGTATCTCTGGCTTGATACAAAACAGAAGAATAACATAGGTACCCTGGGAGAGGGGACCTGGGTGATTAAGGAAGACAGAACAGAGACTCCAAGGAGAGTCTAAATATTCAAAAATAGTATTTAGATTAAGAAGTTGAGAAATTCATTAGAGGATGTTGGGTTTTCCTAAATTTTAAATTTACCAACATACTATAAATGTCTGGATTTGTGCATTTCAAGGTAAACAGGCCACGGCATTGCTCAAGAAAAAATGTTGTCAAGCAATTTTGGAGGTAACCTTTGATAGAACATATGTGAATCACTCAGGTAAGCTTTATATTACCAGGAGGAGAAATGTCTCATGAAGAGGCAGACAGGTTGTTAGTAAAGTAGATAAAATTAACACATGTCAATTTCACAACTAATTCAGTACCTATAAATCATAAATACATTTGTTATTGGAGGACAGTTTACAGATATCACTAAAATATCCACACTTCTTTCATAAGACATCTTTGTTTAAATACGTCATTCGATCTCAAAATGGACACTGAGTTGCAATTTATAACAGAAAATAAAGCAAAGCTACCTAGTTTATATGAAGAACAGACTAATTAGATTGGAATTGTTAGCACAGAACTCTAGCCAAGTAGGATAATACAATTTAAAATTACGCAGGAAAATAAGAACTCATATTGACCAATTTTCCAGGACAAAATACAAATGAATATTGAAAATTCATGATTCTAACAAAATACAAAGCTCTTTAAAGAGAACTAGAATGATGGCCGGCGCCGTGGCTCAACAGGCTAATCCTCCGCCTTGCGGCGCCGGCACACCGGGTTCTAGTCCCGGTCGGGGCACCGGTCCTGTCCCGGTTGCCCCTCTTCCAGGCCAGCTCTCTGCTGTGGCCAGGGAGTGCAGTGGAGGATGGCCCAAGTGCTTGGGCCCTGCACCCCATGGGAGACCAGGAAAAAGCACCTGGCTCCTGCCATCGGATCAGCGCGGTGCGCCGGCCGCAGCGCGCCTACCGCTGCGGCCATTGGAGGGTGAACCAACGGCAAAAGGAAGACCTTTCTCTCTGTCTCTCTCTCTCACTGTCCACTCTGCCTGTAAAAAAAAAAAAAAAAAAAAGAGAACTAGAATGAAAGTCAAGCTTTACTACTTGGTGTGTCTGAGAACAAAAAAAAAAAAAAAAAAAGAAAGAAATTGTCATAATTGTCTGTAATTCCAGACAATGAAGATACTAAGTATTGTTTTATATACTTTTCAAAACTAATCTTTCAACTTTTGATGTTATTGCAAGAAACAGACACTATTATATAAAAGTTACTATTGTCAGAAAGCTAATTCATTATGTTTTAACAGATCTTAGATGTCCACTCAATAATTTATTTTCCCTATTGGTATCTCTTTGACATTTCGAATATTCTATCCTTAAGTTGAGAAATCAACTACCCTGAGAGCTTCAGTCAGACAGAATTTAAATTGTAAATTCAATTGTGTAATAAAAATATTTTTTAATCTTCCAAGACAGAAGTAATCCCAGATCTTATAGTTCTAATTAATTGCATACATTACTTAATTTTCCTGTCTATATCCTGTCATATTCTGTAGTGCACCCAGCCCAAAATATGACTTTACTCATCTTAGATTTTAAATTTATTTATTTATTTATGTATTTGGCAGAGAGACAGAGATAGAGACAGAGAGGCAGATTTCCCATCTGCTAATTCACTCTCTAAATTTCTCTAACAGCTGGGGCTGTATCAGGCCAAAGTCACGAGCCAGAAACTCAGTCTAGGTCTCCCACATAAGAAGCAGGGAACCAAGTACTTAAGCCAGATCCACTGCTTCCCAGAGTAGGCATTGTCAGGAAACTAAAATTGGTAGCAGAGCCAGGACAAGACCCAGACATATTCCAGTATGGTATGCAGACATCTCATGCAGTATCATAATCACTACGCCAAACACCGAAGCCATCCCACAATGCATTTCTAATAAATACTTGTAGAACATCAGAAAGAGGTGTATGACAAAGATACAATCTAAAATTAAAGAGCAAAATAAAAACTGAGAGCAGTGTTTCTCAGATTTAAATATATTGCTGCTCAAGACATACTTCAGAACAATTCAATAGGAAATGCTGATCATGGCAGTTAAATCTAATGTGCAGTGGTTTGAGAACCACTGTCTTAGAGCAAAAGGATCAAGAGTAATATCTAAGCATGGGAAGAGAAAAAGGAAGAAGTAGGAGGAGGAAGAAGAAGTGGGGGAGGAGAAGGGGAATGGCAAGAGATGGTTTATTTCAGCTCACAGTTTGAAGGTTCAGAGTCTGAAAGGGAGAAGAGTGGAGAGGAAAGGAGTGGAGAGGAGAGGAGAAGCGAAAATAGGAGAGGAGAGGAGAAAGAGGAGAGGAGGGAGGGAGAGGAGAGGGTGGGGAGAGAGGCTATGGAAGATGAAAGAAGGCAATGGAGAGCATAGAGGAGAGAGGTGAGAAAGGTAAGAGGAGATAAGGCAAGGGAGAGGAGGAGGGAGAGGGGAGGGAGGATAAGAGGGAGAGGGGAAAGGAAACTAATGTACTGCCACCAAGGATTATAATTTCATAAATCTTGGCGTTATAAAATCTATTAAAAGAGGAATGAAATACTCACTAGATGAGATCTTTAGTCCAAGATCAATGGCTCTCAAAGTGTGTTCCCTCAACCAATATTATCACCATTGCCTGAGAACTTGTGAGAGATGAAAATTTATCCTTCAACTCCAGACCTACAGAATCAGAAACCCTGAGACTGGGGTCCAGTAGTCTGATTTAATGCTGATTCTGATATACACAAGAGTGTTAAGAATCGCTAAGTTACATCACTACGGTTCATTGTGTGCTTCATGCTTGATGATTAAAAACACAATTATGCCATCTTATTTTAAATTGGCAATTAAATTACATTATGTATAGAGTTTTATATATTTTAAGCTTAACTGAAAACTTTTGGTACCTCTTACTATTGTTATGTTAATGTTGAAGAGCAGTGCATATGGAAACCCTAAAAATCAAAAGAATACCAAGTTCTGATGAATCCCAGTTTATTTCAGCTCACTATTTGGTGGTTTACAGTCCAAGATTGGGTGACCACATTAGTCTGGCATCTGATAAGAACAGAGGCTGGCAATCTTGGATTGTGTGCATAGGACTGATCACCTGGCAGGCTAGGAAGTTGGGGGTGGTGGGTGACACACTATATAACTAGAACTCTCTCAAAAACTACCTTCCAAGTGCAAGCCTCCAATGGCCTATAAATATTCCACTAGGCCATCTTCCTGATACCATAATTGGATCAAGCCCCCACCCTTAAATCATCTTTAATCATTTACCATTAACATCAATCCATTAACTGTTAACATATTAAAATTTTAACAATTGCATGAATTGGGAGCCAAAAGCATGTACAAACTATAATATTTAAATTATAAAATATTAAATATGCAATTTTGGTTAAATCAAACCCTGAAGGATCAAACAATGTATAAAAATTTACTACTTATTCATAAAATCTTATAAATGTAGATGCCAGTGTTAGAAACTTTATGTTTCAGGTGTATAGCCTTTCCATCTCCCATTTTTAGATGTGAGACCCAGCTTTGCAGAATTAAACAGCATGCCTAAAAAGAGTCAGAAATAGGATACCATCATGGGTTGTTCTTGGTCCACATCATTGAACTTTCCTTGTCTTTAGATTATTTTAAGAACTGTATATCTACTATATAGACCATTTGGATCTTCCATAATCATAGTAATTAATATTATAAAATAATATTGAAGATTTTACCTTTGACCAGGATGAAAGCAAAAACATGGTTCTCCCACACCCTCTCTAGGGCAGCAGAAATAAGCTCTAATGGGAGGATGAATGATGAAAGTTGAATAGTGAATGGGTTCCATCGATCCAACATAAATGGAAATATCTCCTCTATTGGGAAATTTAAGAGAATTCAATTTGGTCATATTAGGGGATCTTGATAATTCTCTTAAACAAATATGCCTAGGTCTCTTCTATAGTTCAAATAGAAAACACATGATTCTTCTAACATCACCTACCCAGCTGGCTTCTACTTTATCCAAATACTGTTTCCAATCAAAGAAACCTTGCCAAACAGAACTATTCACCTGCCATGGTTTCCCCTAACATCTTGCCAGCCTTCAACCCACAGCAATCTGACTCCTGCTCCAGTCATTGAAATAATTATTTTTACCAGGCTATGAAATTCATTCATTTTAGTATTCATTGAGTGCCAACCACAATATACTAGGCATTTGTTATTTAAAAAAAAAGCTTTAAACAAAACAAAATTCCTTTCCTCACAAGCCTATGGTAGGAGGGATATGAAATGGAAGAATAAATAAATAAATAAATACACAGAACGTGAACAAGTTGTATAACAAAATCAAGCAAAAATAAAGGAGTGGACATGGCCTGGAGATTACATTGTTGAATGTCACCTTTGGACAGCCTATTATTGGGGAAGAGGTCACAGAAAGTAAGCAGCCTGTATAGTAAGGAGTGTGTTTCAAGGAAAAAACAGGAGTGGAAGAGTGCTTGGGATCCTTCCTAAGGGCAAGGGGGCCAGTATGTCTGTATAGAATAAATGGGGACAATGAAGTCAGTAAAACAGCAGGGGCCAGATTATATGGGACTAAATCTCTTAGTTCATTAAAGGATTTTATTTTATTTTTTATTTATTTATTTATTTATTTATTTATTTTTTGACAGGTAGAGTGGATAGTGAGAGAGAGAGACAGAGAGAAAGGTCTTCCTTTTGCCATTGGTTCACCCTCCAATGGCCGCTGCGGCCGGCGCATCTCGCTGATCCGAAGCCAGGAGCCAGGTGCTTCTCCTGATCTCCCATGGGGTGCAGGGCCCAAGCACTTGGACCATCCTCCACTGCCTTCCCGGGTCATAGCAGAGAGCTGGCCTGGAAGAGGGGCAACCGGGATAGAATCCGGCGCCCTGACCGGGACTAGAACCCGGGGTGCTGGCGCCGCAAGGCGGAGGATTAGCCTGTTAAGCCACGGCGCAGGCCCATTAAGGGATTTTATTAAGAGAACTAAGAAACAATTAGAGGTTTATGAGGAGAGGGATGACATATTCTTGCCAAAGTTTCAAAAATTCAAATGTAATAGATAATAAGAGTTTAAAAACAATTTAAGCACCTCTTGCAATGGAATTTAAATCATAAAATATTTAACATTTAATCTCATATTTGATCTGAAATATTCACTAAGAACTACAAAATAATGTTGAATACTTTTTAAATTGTTGTTTGGAAAGTTAAGTAGATGAATATTTAAAAATGAATAATATTTTTTCTTCTTAAAAATCCTAAATAAGTGCAAAGATATAGCTTGTGTGTGTATTGGGAGGCTTAGTATTACTACCAATTCTCCCCAAAGTGATCTATAAATTTATGGTAATTCCAGTAAATTCTAACAAGTTTTCTTTGCAGAAACTGAGAAGTTGACTATAAAATTTCCATAGATATACAAAAGTGCTAGTTTAGTTCAGACAACTTTGATATTTCCATGTTCTCATGTCTTTAATAGCAAAAAAAACCAAAAAACTGTTGAAAAAGAAAGAATAAATTGGAAGGCTTTTAATACTTAATAAAAAGCAAAAATTATTATGAAAATCTGGAATTAGCATAAAAAGAGACATGTAGATGAACTGAATGGAACAGAAGGCCTGTTGATTTACAACAAAAATTTCAAGGTGATGTAATAAGGATAGAGGTAATCTTTCAAACAAAATGTACTAGAACAACTGACTTGAAAATTTCAATAAAATCAAACCCTACCTCACACCACACACATAGTAAAATTTAATGGATCATGAAAATCATTATAAAATGGGAGAATTAAGTCTTTAAGAAAGAAAGAAGCAAAAATCTTTGCAACTTTGGAATAAGAAAGAATTTCTTCAATTAAACATAAATATACCACTCTAACCACAAAAGGGAAAGTGATAAATTGGAGACTTCTGCCCTTCAGATGGCACTATTAAGAAAATAAAAAAAGCATATCATAGAGTGACTTAGAGTACTAAAAATACATATTACTTATATGATATATATGTGTATGTTACAAATAGCTAACATAAGCCATTTTTAAAGCAACAATATTTTGTTATTTCTCATGATGCTATAAGTTCACTGAACTAAATCAACAAGTTTGCAGGAACTTTATTAGTAATAATCACAAAATAGAAATCTAAATCATGGTATATTTATAAAAATGAAAGGAGATATAAGATGGCTGAATAGTGAGAAGCTGTACTGACCTCTGCCACATAAAGACAGCAGGGAAACAATGGAAGGACCACATCTGATAATGACAATGCAAGATTTTATTTTTACTTATAGAAGAGTATAAAATGTCTATTTAGAAGAAAATATAAATTCAACTTGTAGTCTTCTATTATAAGACATAAATTAGTATGTTTTCATTTGAAAGTCAAAGTGACAAAGGAGAGAAAGAGATCCTCCATTTGCTGGCTCACTCACCCTGTGGGTGGAAGAAGCCCAATTAGTTGGGCCATTACCTTCTGCCTCCCAGGTGTGTTACAAGGAAGCTGTGTCAGAAGCAAGGGAGGGAGTTGATCCTAGGCTCTCTCATTTGGGATGCAGGCATCTCAAGCTGTGGCTGAATCAGCTGTGCCACAACAGTCATTCACTTTTCTCACTTTTTGAATTGGTAATATTAGAACACTTTTTAAAAAAGAAATCATTTATTTATTTGAAAGGCAGAGTTATGGGGTGGTTGGGAGGAGAGACACAGAGTGGAGATCTTCCATCTACTGTTTCACTCCTTAAATGACCCCAACTGCTGGAGCTGGGCCAATGTGAAACTAGGAACCAGGAGCTGCTTCAAGTTCTCCTTCGCAGATGCAGAGGCTCAAGAACTTTGGCCACCCTCAGCTGCTTTCCCAGGCACATTAGCAGGGAGTTGGCTTGGAAGTGGAGCATACAGGACACAAATCAGTGCCCATATGGGTTGCCAGCATTGCAGACGGTGGCTTTACCTGCTATGCCATAGCACTGACCCCAAAACTCTAACTTGAGTTCTTCTTTTTTATTTTAACTTGATTTCTGAGTGCATAGGCATTTATTTTATTAGTATGCTTGGAGAATTAATTGTATATATATATATACATATATATATATACACACACACATGTGTATATGGATATGTAAAACAAATCTATATAAATTTGTAAAAAGGAATTATATATACCCTTATTAATTTCTCAAACATTATATAATATACATATCAAAGAGTAATATCTTCACATTCAAGTCACAACATCCAGTTTTATGTCAGTTACAAAGAGGTTAACCTAAAATCTACTGTCATAATATAATTAAAAGAGATGATAACGGGACCAGTGCTGTGGTTAATCCACCACCTGTGGCACTGTTATCCCACCTGGGCGCCGGTTCTAGTCTTGGCTGCTCCTCTTCCCATCCAGCTCTCTGCTATGGGCCTCTGCACCCATGCGGGAGACCCTGAAGAAGCCCCCGGCTCCTGATTTTGGATTGGTGCAACTCTGGCCATTGCGGCCATATGGGATATGAACCAGCAGATGGAAGACCTCTCTCTGTTTCTGCCTCTCACTGTCTGTAACTCTACCTCTCAAATAAATAAAATCTTCTTAAAAAAAGATATGATAATAACACTTGGAAATTACTAACCAAAAGATATAGATATTAAACAAAACAGATTTAAATGCAAAGGAAGTAATTGTAAAGAAAGTTTTCTCTATTAGAAATATACCATCCCAGAGGCATAAAATTGACCAATGTTTAAGAACCTAAGAAATAAGCACATATTTTGAAAAATTTACTCAATATAACATCCAGAAACCTCCACAAGCCCCTGCTACCCATGTGGGAGATCTGGAAGAAACTCCTGGCTCTTGGCCCAGTCCTGCCATTTTGGCCACCAGGGGAATTAACCAGCAGATGGAAAATCTTTCTCTCTCTCTCTCTCTTTCTGTCTCTCCCTCTCTCTCTCTCTATCTCATTCTGACTTTCAAATAAATCAAGAAATCTTTAAAAGAAGAAATGAGTGTGGGGGTGGGCATTTCGCAGCATGGTTAAAATGCCAGTTGGGACAACTGCATCCCATATCAATGGGATGGGCTCAAGTCTCAGGTCCACTCTGATTCCACTTTCCTGCTGAGGCAGATCCTAGGAGATAGCAGTGACTGCTCTAGTTATATGGGTCCCTGCTATGCAGGGGATCCTGGATTGAATTTCTAGACCCCAGTAGACATTTGCAGAGTAAACTTTTGGAGGAGAGCTCTTTCTGTCTTTCTGTCTTTCTCTCTGCCTCTCTCTTCTGTCTCAATCTATTAAATGAATAAATAATTTTTTTAAAAAAATTAAAGATAAGTTTGTTTTGGTGAAAAAACTGAAATTGGATATATGGAAGATCTTTGAAAAGTTTATTGAAATTTGCATTGAACACTACAAATGGATTTTCACACAAACAATCTTATCTATTAACTGCAATTTCCATTAACTTTTTGAAATTACTGAAATATCAACTGTTATCTTTGGACTATTTAAATATATGACTTTACCTAACCCTGAAATTTCATCTTTCTACGTATTTATACTTCTCTTGTCTAGATTTTAGTTAGTTAATGTATGTTTTAACTACATTTTTGGTTTTTATATTTCACATCTATATTTTTAAATCAACCATAAATTACCAAAAATGCTTTATAGATTTTGAATAACTTTCAGAGAAATGTATTATAGAAACATTCTCAAAAAAAAAAAACAACACAAGCATTTCTTAAGAAATCTTTGTGTTTAGTAAAATTTAGTGTAAGAATACCTTGTAGACCTTATTGTCAATATATGTACATATCTTGCACAATCTGCGCATTTTAAATGCTACCAATTGTTAGTTTCAAAAGAACTGCCAACTTCTATTCCAACCAGCTGCTATGAAAAAAACTAGGTATTAATGGACCTACCACACCTTCAGCCCCTTGTCTCCAGCCACTGTGCTTAGCTGCGGGATTCCCATTAACATTAATGGGAGTTCCATGCACATATCACCTAGAGACAGACCCCTGGATGTTTGATCATTATCTTCCTAGACAGGTAGGAATGGCATCAATCAGGTATCCAGCTTAGTTTCACAGTATGTACTATTAAAGGCATCAGGGCAATAAAAACACAGCTTTCTAATACTTTCTTTATAAAACACTAAAAACCTGCAAGAACAACCAAGGGAGAAAATTTTAAAAGCATGCAAGGAGTCCATGGTTTTCCTTCCTATTTTTTATAATTACAAATGACTTAAAAGTGAAGCATACTCACTATTTCCTTTGTGAGATAGCCATAATGGGATAATAAAGACAGGCTTCATAATATAAAGCGGATTTGATTGACTATAAAGTAGCCAAATGGTGAAGGGAGTAGAATTTACAAAGACTGCTTGACCCCTATTTTTCTTTCCTTTAAACATTTTCTCACTATATGATTAATTATGAGATTAGAAATAAAACAACATGATGGTTAGTGCTAGTATGTGAGCTCCATGATGCTGGAAAGAACCTTATGAAAATAAAAGTGTATTGTCAATTCATGCTTACTATACACTTAGTAAATTAGGAGCAGCAGCATATTAGAAAAAAAAAAAAAACAGTAAAAGTCTGAGTAAGACTTGGGATAGGAGAGATCATGGCAGCTCTCCCTTGGGATTGTGACTTTACCAACGGTATTACTGTGGATAAGTGACCTACTCTGTGAAGTCACAATTTTGTTTGTAAAGTGAGCCTAAAAGCCACCCGTATTACAGACTAACTAGGAGACTTATGGGGACAGCATAGTACATGATAATTAGTAAATGCTTAAAACAGTGCATGTAACTTTATATGTACATATAATTAAAAACTACAAACACTAGCATGCTATTATAGAATAAGCAGTAGAATAAAATAGATATAGATTAAGTTCTCATGTTTGCCCCAAAGTAACTTTATGATCCTGGCCAAGTTATTTCTTTTTTTAATTATACCTTTTCCAATTACTTTAATGTATGTATGCACATATGTTTATAAATTCATACACACACACCCACATATGCATATATATACATATATTCAAAAATATAAATCTGTTTAACAATATACAGTTTTATCACTTGCTCAATTCTAATGCCTTATATCTTAACTTTACACCCGAGTTCAGCAAAATGGCTCACTTGCTAAATTTAGAGCCACAATCTCAACATAGTCTTCTATCTCAAGAGAGATCTGAGCCAGAGGCAAGATGTTTCAAAGGCCGCATTCCTATTGACTGATGCCTGGCTTCTGCTGGCCCTTCCAAGCATGCTTTCTGCCAGTAAATGGATCACTTCCATGAATAAAGCTTAGATATTCTATTCTCAAGAAAATTCCCACCAGTTGAGGACTTTCTTCCTTGTCTTTAGCTATCCTCTCACCTTCTTTTCACACCCATTTTTCATGATCAATTCCAGCTCAAGATCATTCAGAGCTTAAGTCCTGAGTCCTTTCCATTTGGAAATATCAGTTGTAAGTGAACCTTGTCTAGTATGTCCCACAAAATCTAGTTAGATTTTACAAAACCTAGTGTTCTGTAAAGTGCAGTGAGATTTTACAAGACTGTCATCAGACTTGGACCCTCTCTTCCATGGAGATTAAACAAATTCATAACATCATGAGGAGGACATAAAAAGAACAAACTCACTTATTTATCGAGCAATTTGTCCCTGCTAATGCATTTGTATAGTTAGTTTTCAAGAAAGCCCCCATATCAGAAGTAGTATAATTGCAGTTTCACAAATGAGGAAACTGAGACTCAGAAAAACAAAATTACTTACTCAAGATCACACTGCCATTGAGTGGGAAAATTATTACTGAATTATTTTGACCTTCCAGAGTTCTTAATCCTTATTAATGCAGCTGTTGGTTAGCTTGTCTTTAATGCACAAGGTAAAAAGAGGTGAAAATAGATTTCTGTGACCAGTGTCTACCCTCACAACCCATGACTAATCCACAAATATGAACATTAGAAGGTCTATAATTTGTCTTTTTGTTGCCATTGACTTCTTTCAGACAAAGCATTGTTGCAAAAGTGAGCTATTGTGTAAATTTGTGTAGCATTTTTAACCACTAAGAGCCTCAATAATTTTTTCATTGTAAATTGGGAGTAAAATTGATCTCTACTCTGTAGAAGTTTTCTGAAGATTAAATGTGAGACTGTATTTGGAAGTGATTTCCCAACTAGTTATGCAATGAGTTGTTTTTATTATATTCATTTCTAAGTAACTTTTAAATAAGTAATGTGAGTGACATTAAAAGTTCAAAAATATCCTCCAGAACTGGAGTGTCCCTGGGTCTGAAATTCATATGATTAAAGTTACCATTTTGGAGCAACCCTTAAAAAAAAAAATAAAGCTCCTATCGAATGAAGATGCTTCCAAAAAGTTTAATTTAGTTGAACAACTTCTGTACCTGTAAATTAAGACTATTAGATTGAGTCTCATTGCCTATAAGGAAACACGTCCCTGAGGGACTGAAATAAAGTTCTTCATAGAGTGCCCTTTAGGTTTTTGTGGGTAGTCAAAGAGAGCCAGTTAATTCTAGCGGTGCAAGCAGATGGCTGAATGATGCAGTGTGGGCATTTAAGTTATGGGCGAAATGCAGGGCCATCCAAGCCTGAGCTCTGGGAAAAATCACATTCTTAGAATGAGTTTTAGCTTTTAATCTTGGTACTTAGCTCTTACACTATTGCCTCCTGCTTTTTTTTTTTTAATTATTACTTAATAGAACAGAGAGAATCTTTTATCCTCTAAAAGCAATGAATCCTGTCTATTCTACCCAAACCATTGTTTCTAGCAAGAATCTACCTATTCTCTATAAACATACTATCACGGATGGTACACTTAAATTTTGAGATGAGCTCTTAAATGCCCCCAAACCACCAAAAGCATTCTATTAACTTGCTAATGATACCCACACAGAAGTTAGTGGATAAAAATGATAACAGATGGGAAATGATACAAAGATATTGCTAGATTAAGTGACTAAAATGACTTACAGAAACAGAACTCCTTAAGAGTTCCAAATATTAGAATATCTTACCAGATATTGGTAACCAATTATGATTTTCTTAAAGTTGAGATTTATTTATTTGAAACAGCAACAGAGGTATAGAGAGGCTGAGACAGAAAGATTTTCCATCTACTGCTTCACTGCTCAAACAGCCTCAATAGCCAGGTCTGGGCCCAGCAGCCTCTGCCACCTTCCCAGGTACGTTAGCAAGGAACTGGATTGGAAACAGTCTCAAGCAAAAATTAATCTGGTACCCACTGAATTCTCCCCAGCATTTATGGTAAATGAGAAACACCAAAATCAAATTTATTCATTCTACATTAAAATGATAATACATAATTCTTAGCACAGAAATTCTCATTTATCCATGTTTTTGCTTTCTACAATTTCAGTAACCCATGGTCAACCAAGTTTTCAAAATATTAAATGGACAATTCTAGAAAAAAATAGTTCATAAGTTTTACAATACACACCATTCTGAGCAATATGATAGAATCTTAACCATCCACTCATCCTCCTTTGTGCTGTGAATCCTCCCTTTGTTCAGTATATCCACACTGTAAACACGATCTACCCACTAATTTTTAGTAGCCAATTCAGCTATAAACTCAGTTCTCAAAGTATAACTGAGCTTATGTTCAAATAATCCTTACTTTACTCAATAGTGGTCCAAAAGTGCAAGAGCAGTGATGTTGGCAATTCGGATATGATGAAGAGAAGCCAAAAAGAGCTTGCTTTAAGTGAAAAGGTGAAAGTTCTCAGCTTAATAAGGAAAGGAGGAAAAAATTAGGCTGAGATTGCAAAGAACCACGGTAAGAATCATGAAACTGTGAGAAAGGAAGAAAGAAATCCATATTTTTGCTACTGTACCTCAAACTATGAAAGCTATTGCTTTGTGTGCAATAGACACTAAAGGCAGAAAAGGCATTAAATTATGGGATCTGTTACTATCTAGAGTTCCAGGAATCCACTTAGAGGCTTAGCCTTTATTCTCCATGAATAAAGGAAAACCAATACCATAATAGAAAGAATGTAGATTATATGGTGAAAAGCTTGGACTCTGGAGTCAGTCCACCTTATAAAACCCTAGGTCAGCTATTAACTACCTTGGTAAACTTATCTCCATTCTTCAATTTCTTTATCTTTAAAATGGGGATAGTGGTGTTATCTACTTTATAATATTGTTGTTAGGATTACATAAATATTACACAAGTGTTCATTATGATGTCTGTAAGTTATACAATGGTGTCAACAATCATTTTGAGGGCCAGTGATATGGTATGGTGAGTTGGGCTGCCCCCTGGGATGTGGCGTGGTTGGTGGTTCAGATCCCAGCTGCTGCACATTTTGTCTTTCTCCTTGCTGATGTGCCTGGGGGGTCATGTGTGGTGGAGGATCCCCCAGGTCCTTGGGCCCCTGCACCTATGTGGAAGACCCAGAGGAGGCTCCTGGCTCCTGACTTCCTTCTGGTCCTGCACTGGCCATTGTGATCATTTGGGGAGTGAGACAGTGGATGAAGGATATCTCTCTCTCTCTCTCTCTCTCTCTCTCTCTCTCTCTCTCCCTCTCTCAAAAACAACATCATTTTGAAAGGCACAAAGAACAAAGTCAGTCTACACCTGTATATGTTTTCTTTTCAAAAATGTTTAGATCACCTACCAAATTTCAAGTAAGAAGAAAAATAGTGGAAAGACAAACAGTAAACACATAATCAAGTAAGTGAAACACAAGCTTTTTGACTCCCCCAAAAAATTGGGAATTGAGTACTGAGTGGAGAGAGTGGTCAAAGAAATCACATCCAGGGTGATGAACTTTGAGTCAATAGCTCAATAATTTGGAGGAGAAATCCTTAGGGAAAGATGGAGGAGAGGACTCCCATCAGTAGGATATAGCCTCTGAGAGGCAGGATCTAATGAGGTGGCCCTTTTTTAATATAATTTTTTAAATTTTATATTTGAGAGGCACATGTGCACACGCACACAGACATACAGAATTTCCATCCACTGGTTCACTTACGAAGGACCTACAGTGGCCAAGACTTGCCTAAGCTGAAGCTGGGAGTAAAGAACTCAGTTCAAGTATTCTATATGAGTGGCAGGAACCCAACTACTTGGGCCATCACCTATGATGAGCAGGAAGCTGAAATTAGGAGTAGAGTCGGTTTAGGCATTCACTGTGATTTGGGAAGTAAGCCTTTTAACTGCTAGGTCAAAATCCTACCTCCACTTTTCCATTTTTAGTTTTATGAGAAAATTTTTAATCAATTTATATGGATATAGACATTTTTAACTTGCAAGCTAAAGTGTCTCCTAAGAGAAAAAATGTAAAACTGATTATCTGCCCTTCAGTATGATTTTTATAAGTTATACATTTGTTCTCCTATGTGGATTTTCCATGACTTGAGACCAAGTTTGCATCTTCCTGTACACATCTGTGGAAACGTGGAGGAAGATGTGAGTCTTAGATCAAAAAGGAAACGTGATTTGCCACAAATATTGCAAGTGAAGGGTGCTATACTATTCTTTGCCATAGGCTTATGGAAAATAAATATTATCAATTTAAGTATAAAATTATTGACTACATTAGATTATAATATATAAGTGATTGATTTAAATATTTTTTTCTTCCTGAGTGTTTAGGAAAAGTCATATGTGGGTTCTTCAAAAGTTCATAGAAAAGGCATATTATAAAAAAAGTTGTGCATAAATTTCAAATTATCTTTTTTGCACCAAGATAAACTTACTTTTAATTCCATTTTTGCATGAAATCCCCTCCTCTAAGCAATGCAGGCCATTTTTCAAAGTAATGAAATAGGTCTTTGCTCAGATAATTGTACAAAACTAAAATCATTCCAAATAGGAATATTTGAACATTGTGAGAGAATCTCACAAAATTGGTTAACAGAGTGTCAAGATTATTTTGAAGGCCCAATTATCGTATATTTTAATTTTTCTGTATTTCTAGTGTCTTAGCTTCTTATCCTGAAACTATTACATTTTTGAGTTTTCGTCAGTAAATATCATGAATTACAATCCTCAGGCCTGCTCAGAAGGGAACTTAGCACCCTCAGTGTATCGCAGAAGTTTCAGCCCCCGCAAAACAATTCCCAGTGAGATAACCTAATATGATGATTATGTATGTGACATTTGCTGACTTTGGGCATTGATGATGTATTTCATTTAGTTTTCTTAACAACTCATGAAATATACAGAACTATTTCCATTTTATAGATGACAGAATTGAGGATCAAATAGATCAATTTATAGAATATATGCATGTTGATAATTTCAAAACTGAGAAACAAACCTATAAGATGCTTGCTTTTTTACTAAATGACTATATTCAACAGTAATTCTTGTTGTTCTTTGCCATTTTCAAAGTATCTCTAACAAACAAAATTTGATCCTGACACCTACACAAAGTAAATTTGGCAGATTAACTCATCTGACATCTAAGAATACTTAGGTCTAGAGATATTAAGTGTCTGACTGCCTATTTTGGTGAATTTTCTAACCTAACAAACACCTTTTCCTTCTGAGTGCCAGACATTCCTTCAGAGAGTGCTACTGAACTATACTTTCAGACTTGAGACAAAGCTTGTCTTTACCATGCTGTTAGGCACCTCACTGATTTCAGTTGTGTAATCCCAGGGCACTGAGACATATGTCAGACTTACCTTCCAGAATGTCCTGTGGACCAGAAGTCCTGTGAATTACTCCCAGAATGGGGAAAATGGCTGGTTGACCAATTAAGCCCCAAAAATTCTGCATATTTTAACTCCATTTTTTGGCATTATAATTTACTTCAGCATATTAAAGTTTCTGAGATGTGCTGTATGCAAGAAACCTGTTTATATTCATGTAATTAGCTCAGCTCAACCTTAGCAAATTTCAGAGAAGCCTTTGAACACATTAAACCTGATTAATGACATGTGAAACAATGCACTACATTCTGGATAGAGAAAGCTGAAGAAAGATTGGGAAGATAATAAGGCCACTGCAAATAAAACAAGGAATGAGCTACAGACAGCAAAGTCAGCTTTAGCGGAGATTTGAATTCCTAGTGCCTTTCTGCCACCTTAGAACAGTTCTCTATAGAGGGATAAAAAGATAAGATGACCATTTGGGGAGCTAATTTCTGGACTTTATGAGGACATTTATATAACTTCATGGTGTTTTACTCATTTAAAGAAATACTAAAGGGGCCAGCATTGTGGCACAGTAAATTAAGCCCTGGCTTGAGAAGCCAGCATCCTATGTCAGAGCACAGGTTCGAGTCCTGGCTTCTCCACTTCCAATCCAGCTTCCTGCTAAGGCAGCAGAAGATGGCCCTAAGTACTTGGGCCCCTGTCACCTATGTGGGAGACCAGGATGGAGTTTTTGGTTCCTGGCTTTGGCTTGACCCAGTCCTAGTTTTTGCAGCTACTGGAGATGTAAGATAGATAGATCTCTCTCTCTCGCTCTCGCTCTCTCGCTCTCTGTCTCTCTCGCTCTCTCTTTCTCTCTCTGCCTTTTAAATACATACTTGTTTTAAAACTGTATTATAAATGGCCACACTGAAAAATCATGGGAAAATCATGGGGCAGAATATCTAATTTAGAAAGCCAAAAAATTAAGGTGATATATTGTACCCATACTTTTCCTTTCTTTTCCTTTCACTCTCGACCCCTTTCTTCATCTTTCCGTCCATCCTTTCTTTCTTTTTATTCCTTTACATTTTCCTAATATAGTTACCAATCAAAGGCAAATCTACAATATTCAGTTTATTCATCCAATCCTGTGTACATTCCCTAAAAATAGTAAAAAACTGCAAAAATAGAACTGAACTCTACCCGTATCTCAAGAAACACAATTATAATAGTGAATCACAGGGGACTGTGGTTATTGCAGGGATTTATGATGAAGGGGACTAATGAACAAAGGCAAAAAATAATTTATAAAATTGGCCAACGTGGAATAAGAGAAGCAGCTACTCATCCCCATCAACAAGGCGTCTCTCCTAGTAACTGCTAATACATCAGGATTTTAAACAGAAAACTAACTTCCTTCTAAAACAAAGTTTAAAGAACAATTTAATGAATTGATCCCAATATTGTTTTAATTTTTAGTATTCTAATTTTAATGAAGTTACTAAAAGAATATACAAATAATAAAATCAAAAATATAACAAACTATTGATTCTTTTATTGTGAACTCATTCCTCTCCTTGGCATACACTTTGAGTCCGCTGTGTATTACATGAGAAAATTATAGTATGGAAAGCTGAAGTGCAAAAGAAACAACAGCTCCGAGTTTCTCATGAAATCGACCTAAAGCAATGTTTGCATTCAGAATTAACCAGGGCTCTTTAATATGTCTTAATTTTATTATGTCTTTAATTTTATTTCTTAATATGTTAAAATTGTATTAAATTTTAATTTTTATTGACTGCCACTAGAAATCTATAGAGTGATTTAGCCAGAGACCCCTAACTGTCATTTAGAATTTTAGAAATTTTTCCTTAATGATTGTAAACAAGCAGACAGCAATTCAAATTTAGAAAGATGGAGAGGAAAATGTAAGATGGTTGCTAAAGTTAGAAAACTCTCCCCTTGTCTTTATCTTTGTGTGTTCAGTATCACTAAGTGGAGAAAGGAGAAGACTTTTTAAAATTTCTCTAATTATACATGAATTTGAAGCAAACAACTGAATACTTTTATACTATACATCTGGCCTGGGATATACCTGGTTAATCTCCCTATTTCTGCTTGCATTTGTAGTAATTTCAGTTGGCGAACAAATTGTCTTTCAGTCAAAGAGGACAGTATATAGTTAACAGACTTAAAGTACAGGAAACTAAACAATACATGACTTAAAAGGTAAAATCTGAAAGGATATTGATTATCGTTTTTTTTTTTCTGTCATATATTGTTTTGTGTGTTGGGGAACACTATCCTTTGAACTAAGACATTTTTCTTCTTTCCCAATTCTTCATTACAAACAGCCAAGCTTTCTTATGTACCTGAAATAAAAACTCTTTCCTTTTATGCAATTATCAGGGGGTTGTTAGAGTATCTTTCCCCAGTGATTATGGGGTATTTCCACATAGGCTGTCATTTTAAGGTGAAAAATTTGCAAGGACAGTCACACCATCTGTCATCAACTAGGTTCCCTGACACCCAGAGCTGCTCTGAAATGGCCAGCGGCTTCATGCATAACAAAGACCTTGCCCCTTGGCATTGTTTATTCCTTGACCTGTGCAGAGAGTCCTTCAAAAGGGGTTTTACTGAAACCGATGCAGGGCCTGCTTTTCAGGGGCAGGACTTTCTAAAGGAAAAAAATTATTTATGCATATAGGAAATTTGAAATGCCTGGCTTTAAATCTAAGTCAATAGAATACCCTCGAAGAATTTTGTTCCTAGCTTTGCTTCTGTTATTCCCTGAATGAAAAATCACTTAGCATTATTTTTTTCTTTCTGCTTTCCAAAGTTTCTTTAAGATATAATGTAGATGTTAAACAATATATATAGAAAGCCAGGATGGATGTGTAGGTTAAATGTAAGCCTCAGACAAGCTATTCCTACTGCCATGTCAAGCACCACTTTTGACTTACAAATGCCATGCAGCACAATCTCACTGTAGGTCACTGGTGCCCAAAGAAGGATTACAGCTGTAGCTCACAATATTTTTGAAAGAAATACACACAAAAAAGGAGAAAATGTCAACTATTGTGAAAAATTTTCTACTAAGAAATATGTACTCTCACATGACTGACATAAAGACATAGTCTGAGGCTTCTTGTTTTTCAATTTGTCGTGACTATAAAATATGTGTTCCTCAACTTAGGGAAATCTTAGCTAGGGTTATTTTAAAATATTTGAATTTGAAAATTAAGCAGATCATGGTTCAAAGAAGCTGCCATCATTTCTAGGAGTGAATGAATAAACACAAAAGGATATTCCCTCTGTCAACATAATTAATGGCAAAATTTTATGAGCTTCATTTAGTCCCCAAGACGTAGTTATATACAATACATGGAGTGTGTGTTTATGTGCTCATAGTATAAATATGTAAAAGTCACATCATTAAATCTTTCATATGTCTGTATTCATAATACACAAAGCTGTTTTTAAATTATTTAAAGATCTATTCTCTCTTCCATATACATTAATACTAATAAGAGTTGCCGTCAACATCAAAGGGATGCTAGACCCCTAATTAGAGTTCCAATCTGCCCTGAGAGTCACATTGCAGAGAGAACAAATATGGAATAAGTTGATCATTAGGGAAACTAATAATCAGTCCTCATTCTCAACTTTTTATTATTGCAAGAATCCAGTGATTTCTTAGCAATAAAATTCACTACTTTCCATTACAATTTATTAATATAAATTTTCATATCAGCAATTTCCAAAGAAAAAATAATAGCTAAAAAAGATAAAATTGTCATGTCTTCATATGTTAGGATATGATACAAGTACAATAGTTCTAAAAATCTTAAATTAATCTAGACATCAAAATTTTTGGTATCATCTAGCTTTATTTTGTTTTAATCGTTTTGGTTATCATTTTGACCATATATATGTAGTCTTTCAAGTGACAAATTCTCTACTGGAAGTGTCTGATAACCGATGAGGTCAGTATTGAAGATGTCAACCATTTATTAAACAAACATTTGGTGAGAACTCTCTACGTACCAAAAATTTTGCTAAATATTGAAAATGTGAAAACCAAAAAACAGTTGCTGCCCTCTTGTTGCTAAGTAGTTCAGGTAGGAAGCAACCAAACTGACACAGAGTAAAGTATAGGATGAAAGCTATGTCTGAATATCAAAGTAATATATGCAAATGTTTAAGGATCTCAAATGAAAAAGAAAATGTATATTATGACGTTAATTTGACTGCTACTTTAATTTTCTTGTCCTGGATAGGGTTGCAAAATTATCGTTATGACAAATTTCATACATATACAAAAAAGACAGAAGAGTATAATGAATTCACATCAACACTTTGCTGGTTACACAAATTATCAGCTTATGGCACTATATTATTTTTCTAAAGCCACTCTCATGTTATTTTTTAAGAAATTCCAAGACATCATGTTATTGCTTTCATAACTATTTCATTTTATAATCTCTGAAAAATGACCACAATATTATCATAGCTAAAATTATCAATAATTCATTAATACCAACTTTCTTATCAGTGTCAAAATTAAATTGATTTTCAAATGTCACATGTAAATGTTATCTAAATAAAGATCAATTAAGACACATATTGTGATTGCTATATAGTTCTGTAAGTCTCTTATAATCTGGAAGTTCTTCCTTCTTCCATATCTTCTTTTTTATCGCTTTCAATTCATTACTTGAAGAAACAGGGCGATTTAATTTCTCTGTGGTCTGAATTTTGCCGTTTGTATCTTTGTAGTCATTTGGGAAATTGCTAGGGTGATAATTATTCTAAAAAATTAAATAACATCTTGCCTTTCTGTCATGAAATATTTATTGAGAGAATATTTTCTGTACAGAAGAATTATTTCTAATAACTGCAGAAGAATGGGTTGATTTAGAATTAAAAAATCACAATTTTGAAACCTCAGTTCAAATACTATACCTTGGTTGAAACCATCAATAACTGTTAAAATTATCATGCGAAAAGTTAATGGGGAACTCTATAATGGGAGGATGAGATTGACAACACCTGAACCCACTGATTAATATTAACATCACCCAACCGAGACAAGAAATCCCATGCCTTGCATTGTGATGCACTATCTACAGATGATTATAGTTAGCAATAATTAATCAAATTAAATCAAGTCTCTAGATCCACTATTATTTTACAGGAAATATTTAGGTTAGTGGAACATGTTAAAAAAACATCATAGGGACTGGCATTGTGGTACAGTAGGTTAAGCTGCTGCTGGCAATGTCAGTATTAAATAGTGGAGTGATGATTCCAGTACTGGCTACTCTACTTCTGATCCAGCATCCTTGTTAAGATGCATGAGAGGCTGGCGCCGTGGCTCAACAGGCTAATCCTCCACCTTGCGGCGCAGGCACACCAGGCTCTAGTCCCGGTCGGGGCGCCGGATTCTGTCCCGGTTGCCCCTCTTCCAGGCCAGCTCTCTGCTATGGCCCAGGAAGGCAGTGGAGGGTGGCCCAAGTGCTTGGGCCCTGCACCCGCATGGGAGACCAGGAGAAGCACCTGGCTCCTGGCTTCGGATCAGCGCGATGCGCCGGCCGCAGCACACCAGCCACGGCAGCCATTGGAGGGTGAACCAATGGCAAAGGAAGACCTTTCTCTCTCTCTCTCTCTCTCTCTCTCTCTCTCTCTCTCACTATCCACTCTGCCTGTCAAATAAATAAATCAATAAATAAATAAAAGATGCATGAGAAGGCAGCACAAGATGATCCAAGCACTTGGGTCCCTGTCACCAAAACGGAAGATGTACATAGAGCTTCTGACTACCAGCTCTACACTGGCCTGGATCTGGGCATTGTGGTCTTTTGAGGAATAACTCAGCAGGTGGAAAATGTCTCTCTCTCTCTGATTTTCACATAAATGAATAAATAAATAAATAAATAAATCATAAGGGTGCCATCAGCATTCCAGAAAGTGTGAAATGTTATAGAAAAAATAATTCAATTTCTTTAACAAATAAATATTTTGAAAGACAATAGGGGTAACTATTATGTATTAAAACAAATTTAAGAAATGAATCAATGAAATTCAGTGTAAGAACCTTGTGGGATAATGATTCAAATGAATTAACATGCGTACAATCAGGATTTTAAAAAATTAGAATACATTTTTGAGAGAATTATCAATTCTATTCCTGTGATAATGGTACTGTATTTTCTTTAAATTCTCAGAGATACGCATTGAAGTCTTTGTGAAAGAGAGGACAGATATGTAGGACTCCTTTTTCAAGCTTTATTTTATTTATTTGAAAAGCAGAGCTAGAGAGAGAGACAGAGACAAAGACAGAGACAGGTCTTCCATGGCTGGTTCACTCCCCAAATGGCCACAACAAGCAGGGCTGGGCCAGGCTGAGGCCAGGAGTCAGGAGCTTCATCTGGGTCTCCCAAGTGAATGCAGGGACCCGAGAAATGTGGCCATCTTCTACTGTTATCCTAGCAGCATTAACTGGGAGCTGGATCTGAAGTGGAGTAGCTAGGACTCAAACTGGTGCCCATGATGGATGCCAGCGCTGCAGGTGGAGGCTTAACCTTCTATGCCACAGCATAGGCCTTGGGGCTTCCTTTAAAAATAATAAAATACAGAATAAATGATGGTGGCTCTGATAAATAATGAAAGCAGGAGCAAAAAACTTTATAATTGATAATCATAAAAATTGAGGTGGCTGGCGCCGTGGCTCAACAGGCTAATCCTCCGCCTTGTGGCGCCGGCACACCGGGTTCTAGTCCCGGTCGGGGCACCAGATTCTGTCCCGGTTGCCCCTCTTCCAGGCCAGCTCTCTGCTGTGGCCCTGGACTGCAGTGGAGGATGGCCCAAGTGCTTGGGCCCTGCACCCGCATGGGAGACCAGGAGAAGCACCTGGCTCCCGGCTTCGGATCAGTGCGGTTCGCCGGCCGCAGCGGCCATTGGACTTACCAACATTACCAACATTTACCAACAGTAAAGGAAGACCTTTCTCTCCATCTCTCTCTCACTGTCCACTCTGCCTGTCCAAAAAAAAAAAAAAAAAAAAAAAAAAAAAAAAAGACATAATACAGGGTAGTTATAATCAAAACAACCTGGTACTGGCACACACACACACAAAAAAAACAAAGGATCATTCTAAACCCCAAAGATCACATGGAATTTGCCTTGCTAGGTTTTGGATTTTCTTAAGACCCATCATCACTTATTTCTAATTTCTTTCTTTTAGAATGGAAGTACTAATTCCGTACCTCCCCATAATTATACTTTGGAAACAGATAGCTTGTCTGATTTCATATGTTAGCAGTAGGAGAGAAATTTTGCCTCAAGATCAACCATAACTAGAATCTCACCCACACCAAATTACATACTGAGTCGAGACTGTGGAATTAAAGTTGATGTTAAATGGATAAAATGTTTGAAATATTTTGGGAAAAAATAAATATATTCTCAATGTGAAAAGAACATATTTTTTGGAGATCCATTAGACTGAACACTGTAAAGTTAATTGTATGTCCAAATTTAGACATTAAAACCCAAACATCTAATGTGTCCATATTTCTAAATAAGACCTTTAAGGAGATTTAAGCTAAAATAAGATCATAAGGGTGGAGCCTAGGTCTGATACAACTAGTGTCTTTAGCAGAGAATGAGGTATCAGGAACATACATGTACAAACAAAAAGCTGTATAGGGCCAGTGAGAAGGCAGCCATCTGTAATCAAGGAAGAGACCTCAGGAGAAACCAAACCTACCAGATCCTTGAACTTAGGATAAGTGTCCAGAACTGTGAGAAATTAAAATCCTATTTAAGTCAAACAGTCTGTAGCTTTCAGATGTATCTTCTCTGGAAGACTAATTCAACTCCCAAATAATCTCACTGACTTTCAACCTGCCACAACCTGATTACTTTTCCAAAGTGTTTATTGGCAAATCTCCCTGGAAGTAATTTAGATAAATTCATTCTTGATCAAAACATTTAACTGCCCAGCTCTGTCTACTGTATGCCTTTGAAAGTACCTGGAATGGCACACTGGACTCTGTGATCTGTTTGTCTTTCCAGTGTCTCTTCTTGCCCAAAATGGGCAAATAGCCAATAATTTAGACAGACAAATCTAATCATCTACCATTCTCCCAAACTACCATGCTGAGTCTTAAAACATATGGTTGCTTCATCATTGACTAAAATCCTTCCCCAGACCTCTCAGAAAATCCCTACTCATCTTCAAATAACTCATGCCTGAGTATTCTCAATGAAATATTTTACTTCCTTAGGCTATGCTGATCATAAACTTTTTTGCAGTTTTAGTGTATTGACATTATGTATACTTCTAGAAAAATTCTTTAATTACTTTTTTACAACCGCTCCATTTGGAATTAGGGACTCTTTGAAATCATACTGTTTTGAATGAAAGTCTGAGTTTCTGTATCAGCTTAACAGGTTGCTGCTATCTGCAGCAGTCACCAGAAGCCCAGACTAAAGGACCAGAGCAAAGGGTCCACCAGAATACGTTCCTTTGGTGTGAACACACCATCAGAGACCAGACTGTGAGCATGACTTCCATGACATAACTACAATTGAAATTTCATGAGTTCTTAGTATTTACAGACCCTGGAAAGAAATCAGCATACCTGGAGGTCATGCATATCAAAGGCAGGGAGTACTGACATGGACAGAGAAAGCACTATAGCCAGAACATGTATCACTTCAAGTTCATGAGCAAATGTCTGAACACTCTGTTGAAAGGAAATTTGAAAGAGTGGGGAGTTCAATCTACTAGGAAAGGGAGATACCTCTAAGATCTTAAGCCTGACCACTGGCTTGAGCTATTTGGGTGGGGTGTAGAAATGGAGATAATGTCAGTGGTGACTGAGCCCTGCCTCTGGCATGAGAAAACTAAATCAGGCAGGGAAGAAGGGAAGTATCACTATATTCTTAAGATTGTATCTATGAACTACATTAAATTTATTCTCTTCATTTTAGTATCACACAAAATTTATGTCAAGGCAACACAAAACTATTAAGAATTCATTGCACTTACTTTGTATACCCTCAGAACTTGTCACACAGAGCAATTACTAATATAAAGAAAAAGACAGAGAGGGAAGGAGAAAAGAAGGCAGGCAGGCAGGCAGGCAGGCAGGCAGGTGGGCGGGAGGGAGGAAGGAAGGAAGGAAGGAAGGAAGGAAGGAAGGAAGGAAGGAAGGAAGGAAGGAAGGGAAAAGAAGGAGGAGGAGAGAGAGAGAGATGTAAAATATCTATTACTAGTTCCAGTTCTATTGGAGATCAAATTAGAAAAAACATTCTATAAAACAGAAAAATTCTGAGTTTAGAATGGGTTGAAAAGCCAAAAATGCAGGAATAAATTATATTGATGATCAAAATGCCACCTTGATCTCCCAGACTCTCAATCTATGTCACTGACTATAATCATCACTCATGCTAAATATCATTTTACTGTGTCTTTTTTATGTATTATCATATCAACCATATTGTTGACCTCTAAAAAGAAGATCTGTTGTATAATATAAAAGCATTGAACTAAAAGAACAGAAATGGATCATTGTTTCTTGAGGTGAGTAGTTATCTCTTTTTTTAAAGATTGATTTATTCGAAAGTCAGAGTTATATAGAAAGAGCAAGAGAGACAGAGAGAGAGGTCTTATCTCTTGAGTGTCAATTTTCTCACTTACAAAATTGGATTCCTGTAACTAACACCTCATCTCACAAAGTGATTTTGAATACCAAATAAAAAGATGTACAAATGGCTTCTAAACTTTCATTCAAAAAAGGTGGTTTCTTAGAAAATATCAATGTTGCTGCATTTCACCAATGGTTCTCTGCATTTGGCCCTAGTTCACTCTGGCCCTTCCAACTGACTGACTTTACCCAAATAATTTATGTTTTGCAAATTTTAATTTCTATAAATCTAGAATTTGGATAACACTATCACAAAATTATTCCAAGATAAAATGATTAAAATCTGAAGTATTTGTATTCTATATCACCTGGTTTAATTTTATTATCCTAATATCTGTGATCTTGAATAAATCATCTTACTGTTTATGCTAACTTCCCTCAGGTATAAAATGAAATATAATAGGTTTGTTTTTGCGGATTCCGTTTGTCAGTTCTAGTCATCATTTTATGGAGTTTTAAGGTATTTCTATATAAAGAATCATGGAATCTGCCAAGGGATATGTTCACTTCCTCCTTTTCTGTTTGTATAAATGGCTTAATTCACTCAGCAACTACTCAGTTGTCTAAATTTCAGATTTTGTAATTCTCATGGTAGAGATCTTTGACGTCCTTGGTTAAGTTTATTCCAAGATATTTGATTGTTTTTGTAGCTATTGTGAATGGGATTGATCTTAGAAGTTCTTTCTCAGCCATGTGTATGCAAAGACTGTTGATTTTTGTGCATTGATTTTATATCCTGCTACTTTGCCAAACTCTTCTATGAGTTCCAATAGTCTGTTGTTTTTTTTTTTTTTTTTTGACAGGCAGAGTGGATAGCGAGAGAGAGAGACAGAGAGAAAGGTCTTCCCTTTTGCCGTTGGTTCACCCTCCAATGGCCGCTGCGGCCGGCGCATCATGCTGATCCGAAGCCAGGAGCCAGGTGCTTCTCCTGGTCTCCCATGCGGGTGCAAGGCCCAAGGACTTGGGCCATCCTCCACTGCCTTCCCGGGCCATAGCAGAGAGCTGGCCTGGAAGAGGGGCAACTGGGATAGAATCAGGCATCCCAACCAGGACTAGAACCCGGTGTGCCGGTGCCGCAAGGCGGAGGATTAGCCTGTTAAGCCACAGCGCCGGCTGCAATAGTCTCTTAGTAGAGTTCTTTGGATCCCCTAATCAAAGAATCATATCATCTGCAAAGAGGGACAGTTTGAGTTCTTCCTTCCCAATTTGTATCCCTTTAATTTCTTTTTCTTGCCTAATGGCTCTGGCTAAAACTTCGAGAACTATATTGAATAGCAGTGGTGAGAGTGCGCATCCCTGTCTTGAACCAGATCTCAGTGGAAATGCTTCCAACTTTTCCCCATCCAATAAGATGCTGGCCATGGGTTTTTCATAAATTGCTTTGATTGTATTGAGGAGTGTTCCTTCCATACCCAGTTTGCTTAGAGTTTTCATCATGAAAGGGTGTTGTATTTTATGAAATGCTTTCTCTGCATCTATTGAGATAATCATATGGCTTTTCTTCTGCAGTTTGTTAATGTGGTGTATCACTTTGACGGATTTGTGATCATTGAACCTTCACTGTATAATTAGGTTTCTTACTTTTGTGAGTTCTAAGCTTTTGATGACTTTGGCTGTCTTATAGTTAAGATTGCTAGTGTCCAGTATCCCTGGAGATGAGGTCTACTGGGTCTCTCTCCTGTTCACTCTTACCCTAGCAGTGGGGGTTATCAGTCATTACAATGGCTAGTGCACCTTTTTCTCCTCTTTTGGCCATTGTCCCAGGTCTCCATGACCTATGGATTCCTGTATCCCTTTGTTGAATCCCAGTTCTCTCCCTCATGTCCTCACCTCAAAATACAGTCATGCAGTTGTTATTACGGTTCTTCTCTACTGAGGGGAAAGAGAAATGATGGGAATATCTATTTAGCCATCTTGAAAAATCTTACTGTAGCAAATATTCTAAGAGTCAGGATGCTCTTGAGACCCCAAAGGAAAACGAGTTTGTCTCCAAGTGCAAGGAGTTCCTATGAAAGCAATACCCTTAGTATTAAGGTATCAGTGCTAGATACTAGTAAGAGCATTTTAAGATTTGTATTTATTGAAGATCAAAAAGCATACCAATTATCAGCACTCATCCAACATATTTTAATATTGGGATTATAAAAATCCGATGGAAATCAGTTTCATCAATGCATCACTAGCACCTCTGCCCCCTCCTTCCCACTCATAGACACACTGTTCCTGTACTTTCTAGAGCTTTCAAAACACCTGGGGAGACATAGAAAACAAAACTCAGTGAGAACCAGCATTGTGGATTGTGATACAATGGACTAAGCCACTACCCACAATGCTAGCATCCCATATGGATTCCCCTTTCAATCCCTGCTGCTCCACTTCTATTCCAGGTAATGCACCAGGTAAAGCAGCAGAAGATGCCTGCACCCCTGAACCTATGTTGGAGACCCAGGTGGAATTATAGACTCCTGACTTCAACCTAGCTCAGCCCCGGCTGTTGCAGCCATTTGGGGAGTGAATCAGCAGATGGAAGATCTTTCCCTCTGTCTCTCTCTAATTCTGCCTTTTTGTGTGTATCTCTCTCTCTCTCTCTCTCTCTCTATATATATATATATATATATATATATATAATGACTGAATAATATCCCATCATATATATATATATATATATATATATGTATATATTTCACATTTTAGTCATCCATTGATGGACATCTTGGTTGATTCCATATCTTGTTTATTGTGAATAATGCTGTAATGCACATGAATGTGCAGGTGTCTCTTTGATACCATGATTCTATTGTATATATTTCAGTTCCTTTGGATACATACTCAGTAGTTGGCTAACCAGATCATTTGGTAAGTGTTTACTTATTTTTAAAATGTTTGCTCAGAGTTCATATCATTTGTTGAAAAGATTCAGCTTCTCGCACTCTCAAGTTTAGGATATTTTTCCAGCAGTGAAATCAGCTGGGGCCCAGAGTGAGCCACAGCTGGAAAAAAATTTAAAAGGGACATAAGGCTATGGAGGAAAAGAAATATGCAGCTATTTTGCTGCATTAAGTTTAGAAATAGGTTTAACACAATTATAAAACACCTCAGATAATGTCTATCCTATGGATTCAAACTATGTTGGACTTCATTATTGAAGCTTAAATTTAAAAATGAAATTATTTATTAAAGAAATTATTATGGAATTATTATGCATTATTAAATTATTATTAAAGAAATTAAAATTAAGAAGTTTACTGATTGTAAATTCTTCAGAAATGCCTTTGGGTGTTTGTATAGACACAGGTCCAACAAATGGATTCTATTTCTCCCTTCCCAACTTCTCTGACAATTACCACTGAACATCTAGTTTTCCACAATGCAGAAAACAGGAGAAAACAGTCACAGGCTGGATTAGTGAGCCAAACACTTGTTATTGACTCTGCCCTTTGCCTTTCTTAATAATTGATAGGGTTATACTTAAATGGATTAACAATCTTAACACTGGAATTGAGCAAACCTTAAAGTATAATCTTTGCTCTTTAATATTTAAAGTTTTAGAAACTTTCTTATGAGTTTTGTTATAGATTTAGTATCTATCTAGTATTTTTCTTGAACATTAAACTCCTCTTTAATTTAGTAGCTTTTTAAGCCTTTCTAAATTATAAGTGGTACTTTCCTTGTGTGTCATTTTCTTAAATCAGACATCAAATTTTTCAAATAGCATTGTAAATATCCTAATTTGTTCAAAGAAAATAAACAATGTAATGTATTACTAATAGTAATTATAGTCAGTGAATTTATTGAGACACTTGATGGTATTATGGCATATTGAAGTGAACTGTCATTGGCCAAGCTTACTTGTAAACTTAACTACAAAACAGATATTTTATAAGCAGTAACGATTTAGCCGGTTAGAGCTATCTGGTCTGCCTTACAAAACCTTCTCTCTAACCCCAGTCTTTGCCAAAATTATAAAATTAGGTCAAATGTGTTGTTCCTTTGTAACTCTTCTATCAGGTAAAGCCAGATGTTCCATTTAACTTCTAATATAAATAAAACATCTGATAAATTTTTGCAATACCTTGTAAACAGCTGTCTGATCTGGAAACTTCCTGCTGAAGCAGTTACACTGATGTGGTCATTCTCTTTATACAATGTCAAAGTAATTGTCTTGATCCTTGGGAAAACTGCTGCTGTGGATGTTATAAAGTTTTTTATGACAACACATTAGATCTCTTTAAAACCGCTAATGTCCAGTCAACACATGTTTAATCTACCCAACAAGAATTTATTAAGTATATTTAAAATGTAAGAAGTAGCAGCTGACATGGTTCTCTGAGAATGAAAATGTAAGTTGAATGCCTTATTAAGGCAATTTTATTATATTTTCAATATTGTAAAATAACATCTCAGAAACTCTTAATGCTATGTGTTAACAATGCATCTTGTATTCTTTTCCAAGTTTATTAAATAAGGCTACAAATTATACTCTTCATGACATTGTCTCTTTCCTCCTGGTTAATATAAACATGCTTCTGACAATACTAATTACTTTATGTAATTAAAGTAATTAATAAGAAGGTAAAGACTTGCAGCAGAAATTGCTTAAAACTAAATTAAAATAATATTTTAGACATATATAAAATGTCTGGCATTTCTAGAAGGACAAAAATCTAATCTCAAGTAAGTGAGTTGGCATATCTCAAAGTTGTAGCAGATGAGCATGTGCAGTCCATTCTAATGATTTTTGACTACATGACTTTGTTTTAGAATTTTTGTTTAATGACTCAAAGACTGAGATGTTGTGTAAAATAAGCTGCATACTAAAAAAAGAATTATTAAATAATTCAGGTTTGTGTTTAATATTTAGAAAATATAAATATTTTATTGGAATTTATGTTTTAATGGACTTTAGCTTTATTAGGAACTTAAACATCTGTTAATTCAATGAATGAACTGTATGTTAGTCATATACACTACATTATATATTTTCTATATACATATTCCTTATTTTTTATTTTAGGTGTATAAATTATTGTTTTTCAGTCAAAGTTGCTTAGCCTTTATAACCACATTTATTATTATCCACATGCAAAAAAATTAAAGGGAGAACACTTGATTGAAATATTTTAAAGGTACATTTATGGATATTAACCTTACTTTCTTTTTCAAAAATAGTGGGCCAGATTTCCTGATGACAGTGTTTCACTTCTTTTTGCTGTTAAGCAGGCAGAATCTAATGGGTGGTGGCATAGTCTGGCTGCAGATTCCTGACAAACTTTCTGAGTAATGCTGAATTCACAAGTGTTTCTGAGCTATAGCTTCAAGATAAGGGGCTTCAGGAATCTAATATCCAGGAAAATGCTGTACCCACATCACTGGCTTATGTTGACCAAGTGATTGCAGATAGATTCAATGGTGACAAGGAACTGAGATATTGTCTACCAGCAATGAGGATGTAGCCTTGGTAAAAAGTGACATTCCTGTAATGCAAGCCGGGAGAGATGCTTTAATTATATTACACAAAAAGTTGCTGTCATTAAAAGCTATTGGACATGTGTGTATGCACACACATATATATAAGTGTGGGCTAGATTTTCCCCAATGGAGAAAATCCATTTTCAGCTTAGATCTCATTTAGTAACTTACTCTTCCCACCAAAATAAGTGAATTAGAAACACTCCTTTCATCACCACCCCAGAGGCCGGCCAGAGCACCAAGGGTTGAAAACAGATGTAGAGATTAAAGCTGCAGGACCACACAAATATGAACAGAAGCCATTCCCCAATAATAATGTACACAGGGGCAAGCATTTTGAAGCACAGAGGAGAGGTATATGACCATATTCTGCACTTGAGATGAGCTTTGAAGAAGTCCATACTTAGAAAACAAAGACAAGCTCAATGATGAAAGGAAGGAACCAGAATAGTTAGAACAGTAAGCCAGAATGCTTTTAACAGGACAGGAACAATTGAAAAGGAGATGTCTGAAACAGAACAGGAATATTTCTCTTAGTTCTGTTTGGCAAAGAAATATTTTTCATTAGCTTCAAATGAAGAAAATTGAGAACAACCTCAGAATTATTATGTATCATTTATAGCTTGACTTATATTATGTTTAAATCATATAGATCTAGTTATAGCAGGCTATGATTCATCCATTCGAGCCTAATTATATTGGTCTGTTCAGAGTCAAGATTTCTTTTAGGTAAGATTGCAAATAGACTCCACATTTAAAATTGTGATATTCATTGTGGGTAGGGAAAACAAGTAGCATTCCTGACAGTCAAACCAACTGGGACAGCAGAACACCTGTACTCAGCCTGTTTCTTCAAAACAGTCACCTCAGGAGAGGATACATGGCTTTGGAGAACTATAGCACTGCCCACACCATTGCAGAAATATCTCTTCCTGAATTACCTTTAGAGACTCTGGGGCATGATTTTTACTTGTGAATAATCTACACCTCTCATCTTTCTATACTGTCTATCTATGCAGAGAGAATTGAATTTGAAAAGATAATAACTAGCTAGCATCCTGAACCAACCATAATGAATAAAATGTATGATCATCCCAGGAAGGGTGCTTATTTTAACAGATAAGCTTTATAATGTTTGCAAAAAGTGAGTCACATGATGTTGTAGAAACACTTGGCACTATGTCTGATTACAAGGATTGTGACCTAGAAAGAAAGTTCAAAATTTCTGAAATCACAAAACCTATTTCTACTTGATTATAGGTCTTTTAGAATATTTAAGGTCAAAATATACCTGACTAGTAAAGTAAGGATTTATTCCAAAACAAAGCTGAGTAACAAAAATCATTTGAAATTCAGAATGAGCATTTCAAAACAAAAGCACTGAGAGCAGCCATGACTCCTCTGCCACATTATTTCTCCAACTGTAAACTAAGTATAAATGTCCTGAAGTCTTCTGAGAAGGGCTTCACTCTGAAATATGCTTTTTAAAGATGTCATTTCATTTTTTAAAAAGACATTTATTTATTTGAGAGGCAGAGTTACAGTGAGAGGGAGAGACAGAGAAATCCTCCATCTGCTGGTTCACTCCCCAAATGGCTGCAATGGCCAAGGCTGAGCTGACCCGAACCCAGGAGTCAGGAGCTCCAGAAGTGAAATGGACGCTATGAGGAACAATGATGATCAGCCCTTGTCCTGACTGTCGAGGAAAAACTTAATACTTTATCCCTTCTGATATTTTTTGTTCTACTTAATACTATTGGTTGAGCTCTTCAATTAATACACAATTATTCTGAAGTATTTAAATTTAACTGAAAAGTGATCCCTCTTAAATATAAGAGTGGGAATAAGAGAGGGAGGAGATGTACAGTTCAGTATATGCTCAATCGGACTTGCCCCAAACAGTAGAGTTAGAAAGGTGCCAGGGGATTCCAATTCAATCCCATCAAGGTGGCGTGTACCAATGCCATCTCACTAGTCAAAGTGATCAGTTTCAGTTCATAATGGATCATAATGATAGGATTAAATGTCAAAGGGATCACATAAACAAGACTAGTGTCTGCTAATACTAACAATAGAATTAAAAAGGAGAGAATGATCCAACATGGGAAGCAGGATACACAGAAGACTCATAGAATGACAGATGTCCTAAAGAGCACTCTGGCCTCAGAATCAGCTCTTAAGGCATTTGGATCGAGCTAAAAAGCCCATGAGAGTATTTCAGGCGTGGAAAGCCAAGACACTCTGGTAAAAAAAAAAAAAAAACCCTAAATGAAAGATCTCTGTGAGTGTACCTTTCTCTGAAGGGAGGAGAGAACTTCCACTTTGACTATGACCTTTTTTAAATAAGTTCGGAGTTGGCAAACTCACAAGGCTTCCATAGCCTTGGCAACTCATGACAAGAGCCTAGGGTGATTCCTGACACCATAAACAAGAGTGTCAATTTGTTAAGTCAACAACAACTTACTCCCCATGTAGGATCTCTGTCCTTAATGTGTTGTACTATGTGAATTAATGGTATAACTAGTACTCAAACATTACTTTACACTTTGTGTTTCTGTGTGGGTGCAAACTGTTGAAATCTTTACTTACTGTATACTAAATTGATCTTCTGTATATAAAGATAACTGAAAATGAATCTTGATGTGAATGGGATGGGAGAGGGAGCAGGAGATGGGAGGGTTGCAGGTGGAAGGGAGGTTATGGGGGTGAAAAGCCACTGTAATCCAAAAGCTGTACTTTGGAAATTTATATTTATTAAATGAAAGTTAAAAAAAAAAAGAATTAATATAGTTGGAGTAAGTGAACCTGACCTCCAAAGTACCTAAAGAAAATGGAATTTGTGAAACAGTTCAATATCATCTAAACTTGAAATTGGGAGCCTTTCACAGTAAGAATTATTTAAACCACTGTAAACAACTAGGAATCAGTATAAGGATGGAAATCATATTTTGCTCTTCTTTTACAAAGCAGCTGAAGAATATTATGTTGCCATTTTAATAAGAATAACACCACACTGATAACAAACCCTATTCAAAATTTAATAAAGCATTACTCTCTTAATCAAAACATGACTATGAGGCTTGGGCTGATGCTAGAAAGCAGAATAATGGGAACAAAAGAGAAATGAAACTGTATCTGAATATCAACTGCACAAAACAAATAACATCTTGTTACACATGCAGCAATTAAAGGCAGGAACTGAAAAGCTATTCTCAATTTAGGTTTGTCAAATTCCTGACCAGAGAAAAGTTTGAATCATAAAACCAAAGCAGATATATAGTAAAAAATCAATCAAATACCACAATACACATTTTTTTGTTTGTGTTTTGCCCAAAGCACACGGACTATACATGTATGTGTGTAAGATAGCCAACAAAACATATAATTACAAGCATAAAGAAAATAAGATTGGATTGTAAATTGTATATTTTAATTTGAAGACACCAAAACGTATTGCTTATAATGCAGCTTATATAAGAGTTAGAGAAACCTACTCTGAAATCACATTTCCAGAGTCTAATTTCTGATGAATTCTTTATTCTACCACTTATGACTTGGATGTAGGATAAGATATTTAAACAGTTTTCTCATGGGTAAAATTAAAATAATATAGTGCCTACCTCACAGAATTGTAAGAATTTAATGAAGCATACTTAAAACTGATTAATTCACCATCGGTTTTCAGAAAACTGAATTCATTGAAAAGTTTTAGAAATAAAAACTGGCTGAGAAAGCTTTAATTCTAATCATGACTATATCATGATGGCTACTAACACTAAATTGGGTTATTTTGATTCATTGCAATATCTGAATAATATATATTTTAAGATCATTTACAACATGGATTCTCAAAGCAGTTAGTGTTTATTCAAGTTCAATTAAGTTTTAAGAATATCATAAAGCATCTGGTTCCATCTTACAAGACAATTTTCAGGTTCAGGTTCAGGTTTATAGCTCATGTTCACACTACTTTGCTCATGTGGATAACAAATTACATCGGATTAGAAATCGAACCTAACACAAGTACATAGTATAGATATAGAGTTCACGTGTGCCAACAGTTATGCTATTCCAAACACATTCTCTCCAAACTGCATTAGTTGCTGCACTTTTAAAATGTGTTTCTTTTCCTTTCTGCAGCTGTTCTCCTTCGGTGGTGGTATGCTTTGACAGCTTCACGATTTTCTTGTTCTTTAGCATTTCCCTAGGCCTTCAGTAAGGATCAAGATTGCTATAATTTTAATGCAACATCAGCTCTTGTGTTAGGACCTGTAAAAAACAGTGTGAGTCACCTTGGACAAGGATTGGATAGCAGTTAAAATGAAGAAATATAAACACAGCTACAGCAAACACTGCCAAATAGCTAGGGTACATGGAGAGGGTTTCTGTGGTAAGTGAAATTGAGAGATGTCAAACTTAAGCAACAATTTCAGCTGCCTCATTTCATGTTCAAGAAAGGACCTGTGTATCTGGAATGTGACAGATGAATGGCTGGATTCAAAAGGCAGATCGGCATCATTAAATCCAGAATTAAAGGTCTAGATTTGGGGGAAATCTTTGGAGAGACATATTTGATGTGTCTACCAGGTACCCAGAAGTGATATCCTACCTCTTATTTTTGGAAATCTCATGGACGGACAACCATGTTATATTTCCAACTCCACAATTTTAGTTGTTCAATTATATAATGTAGTCATTGTACTTGTTCTGCCTACACTTTCCCTCTCATACACAGCAAGCTTCCACTAACCCTTTAACCTAAAATCATTACATCTCTAAGATCTCTGTTCTTTCTTGGTCAGAGCTTTATAAAATACCTTTCTTCAGTGTGTACCAAGCCCATGTGTCATTTCTTTCTGGATCTGTGGCCTGTGAAATGATTCCTCCAAGCAGGTATTCTATGATTCAGTCCATCATCCACCTTTGTAATCAACAGAGCATTAACACAATAGGCAGTCACTTTCCTGAATGCTCAAAATAAATAATGACAGAAGATCCCTTCTGTCATGAAGTCATATTCCAGTCACAGAACCACAGTGCTGTGAGAGCAGATAACTTCTGATAAGTGTGAGTAGTCATGGAAGGCTTCACTGAGGTGGTATATTAGTTTGCCAGGGTTGCCGTATAATGTACCACAGCCTGAAAGGCTTCAACAATAGAAATATATTGTCTCAGAGTTCTGGAGATTAGAAATCCACGATCAGATGTCAATAGAGTTCTTTCCTTCAGTTGTACATGAATATCTTCTCTCTGTGTCTTTACATCATCATCCTTCTAGGATTGTGTCTTAGTCTCATCCTCTTGTAAAGACATCAGTCATATGGGGATTAATGTCCACCTTGATGACCTCATATTAATTCATTTATGTTTCTAAATAGTCACTATGAGGAATTTAATTATGTTCCTCAAAATCCATATGTTGAGGCTTTCATCCAAAATGTGACTCTTTTTGGATATTGGGCCTTTAGGGATGTAATTAAGACTAAACAGCAGGCCTGGCACTGTGGTGTAGCAGGTAAATCCTTTGCCTGCAGTACCAGCATTCCATATGGGTGCTGGTTCAAGTCCTGGCTGCTTCACTTCTAATTCAGCTCTCTGCTAATGTACCTGGGAAATCAGTAGAAGATAGCCAAAGTCTTTGGGTCCCTGTGTTCATGTGGGAGACCCAGAAGAAGTTCCTGGCTCCTGGCTTCAGATTGGCATGGTTCCAGTTGCTGTGGCCATTTGGGGAGCGATCCAGTAGAAGGAAGACCTATCTATCATCTTTCCCTCTCACTGTCTGAAACTCTACCTCGCAAATAAATAAATAAATAAATAATTTTATTTATACTTTTGAAATATGATCTTCTTAATGTATACAATGGATTGTAAATGGGCTAAATCAGAAGTACCAATAGTTGGAAGGAAAGAATTTAAAGAATCTAGATGACTGATAATGGATTAAAAGAAAGTAATGGAAACAAAAAGTAGAGGTAAGTTAATTCTTGATGGAAGAGCCCTGAGAAACTGCAGATAGATTAGGTATCAGGGATGAAGAAAGGGTATTAGCAAATGATCTCCAGGTTTTTGGATATATTAACAGGGTAGACAATAGGAGTGTTTTATTGCAATTAGAGGATTAAAGAGAAACAGATTTGATTGAAAGAGTGAAGATGAACATTGATGTTTCACTTGTTAAGGATGATATGTGTAAATTTTTCTTAGTGACTCAATTGACCAAAGCTCATGGTTTTTTGTTGTTGTTGATGTTATTGCTATCTAATTTTAAATAAACATGTAGTTCTTGAACTATGGGACTCATTATTTGTTTTAAAGATTTTATTTATTTATTTGAAAGCTAGAGTTACAGACAATGAGAGGGAGAGACAGAGAGAAAGGTCTTCCATCAGTTGGTGCACTCCCTAAATGGCCACAATGTCTGGAGCTGCACTAATCGGAAGCCAGGAGCCAGGTGCTTCTTCCTGGTCTCCCATGTGGGTGCAGGGGCCCAAGGACTTGGATCATCCTCTACTGCTTTCCCAGGCCACAGCAGAGAGCTGGACTGGAAGAGGAGCAGCCAAGACTAGAACCATATAGTCACCCATATGGAATGCCAGCACTGCAGGTGGAAGGTTAACCTACTGCGCCATGGCACTGGCCCCAGGACTCATTATTGATGAAACTTTTGATAAATGTTTTTCATATCCAAATTTTGTTTTTCTTGAGTATTTCCGTGATTTCATCACAAATAGTCTTCTGATAGTTCCTCAGGAGCACAATTAACATATATAATTTCATTCCTATGGAAAAGTCAGTTTTATATCATATTGTTCAAAATGGAGTTCCAGGAATGAATATTTGGTTTATTTAGACAAATGTACAAATTATATTAATTATAATTTTTATACACAGTTAAATATACATTAATCCATTTCTATAGAATTTAGTAGGAATTAATAATATTTGAATCAAATTAGCCATTTGAAGAGCCATCAAGTTTTAAAAATTTCACTCTATTAAAGCATAATATAGAGTCACATAGAGTCATTCCATTGTTTAAAAAATCATTGGTGATTCTCAGATATATTTTTTTCCAGTAGCATCCATCTCTAATTTTCTCTGTATGTATTGAATTAGTTTTAATTTGAAGGAAAATCACTACAGGCACACCAAAGGAATAGTAACACTCTAAATTGCAGGAGACGGAGTCACTGAGGGTCCTAACTGGGGAATAATAAAGTCTTACTCACATTTTATGTCACTATTTCTGATAGTTGTGAAAGAATGTAAGGAAATCAGAAATACTGATAGCAAGGAGACCAGTCAGATAGCTATGCCACCTGTGTAATGCAGGAAGACATAACCAATAAGTACCTGTACTAGCACAGGTGGTAAATATAACAGAGGTAGAGAGAAAGACAATGGTCAAAACATATTTCCCACGTATTATTAAAAACACTAGGTACCCAATTGCCAGGACTCTAGTTTAAGTGATGTGATAATCTAATAGTTAATGTGACCAACTGCAGTACAAAAAGATGAATAAGAACATGTTGAAATAGAAATGGAAATTAAAGTAATTAATACATTTTTAAAAGATTTATTTATTTACTTATTTGAAAGGCAGATGTGGGGAGAGAAGGTGAGAGGGAGATAGCGAGCGAGAGAGGGCATTTCCATCCAGTGGTTCACTTCCCAAAGAGCTGCAATGGCTGCAGCTGAGCCGATCCAAAGCCAAGAGCCAGGGGCTTCTTCTGCATCTCCCACATGGGTGCAGGGGCCCAAGCACATGAGCCGAGAGAGATTTTCTATCTTGTCCATTAAGGATTTCTGTAGTTCAAGAATTTGTTTTTGAGAACTTCTTAATGTTCTTATCAATTTTTTGAGATCCACTTCTTGCATTTCTTCTATCTCATCATCTTCATAATCTTGAATTGGGGTGTCTTTTTCATTTGGGGGCGTCATAGTGTCTTCCTTATTCTTGTTACCTCGGTTTTTGCGTTTGTTGTTTGGCATGTTGGAGATATTTGGTTTCTTCACTGTGGTGTTTTTTTTTTTGTTATACTATGGCTCTATATTAAGTGGACTGTCTGCTTTCGGCGGAGCCTTAGATGCTCATCTCAGGGTTGAGGGTGTGTCAAAGATGACACTCCCAGGTTAGGAGTGGTAAATCTCTCTCTCTTTCTTTTTTTTTGATTCAAAAGGGAAGTAATTCCACACAGCTGAACGTAATTGGAGGTAGTTAGCAGGGGAATGATATACCCACAGGAGCCAGAGATTGGAAGCTCTTTCCCAAGGACCACACAGGGAATCTCTGCTGCCCTCAGTGTGGGCTCCAATTCTCCTGCAGTCTCCCACTGGGTTGCCAAGTTAGATCCTAATCTCCTGTTATTTCACCCCTCCCCCCAGAGTCAGGTTTTTCTGCTAGGCTCAGGGCCGGTGCAGACCTGAGGTCGCCCTGCTTATGACGTATGTCCAAAATGGTGCCTGCTCTTTGTCTTGCTCACCTTTGAGGGGTGAGCGGAGAGAGAGAAACTCGTGTCCGTATCGGTCACTATTTTTTTTTCCCTCTCTCTCTTCTAGTTAGCCTGGTGAACTTTCCCCCACGGAGTTTCAAGCCTCGTTCCCTCTAGTCTCCTCTTTCCGCTTGCCTGCTGGTGTCTCGGGCTATGGAGGTTCGGCTCACCTCGCATTCCAGCGCTGGTGTGTTGAGTCTGCCGCTGGTGTCCCGAACTTGGGCTCCCACGCTCTCCACACAGGTGCACTGTGAATCACTAGTTCCAGAAGAGTTTCCTCTGCTGTTTCTTCCCCTACTCTTCCTTGACCCTGCAGTATCTCCACTTTTATTAACCTGTGTCTTGCCAAACTATCAATGTGTTCCCTTCCTATTCCGCCATCTTGCCGCTTTCCCATCTTCCACTGCTTTCTTAGGCACATTAGCAGGGAGCTGGATAGGAAGTAAAGCAGCTGGGACCTGAACCAACACCTTATGGGATGCTGGCACAGCAGGCAGTGGCTTTATCCAATTCGCCACAGCGCCAGCCCCAATAAATCTTTTTAAAAAGAGTCAAATACAAGGAGATGCAAGATGGTGGAACACTAACAGGAAGGTCTGCTCTAGGCTCCACAAACCTAGCAGAAAAAAAGTGGAGAAGTTACACTCTAAGGGAAAAGTTGCAGAGAAAATTGCAGTGTGAGGTCTTGCGAAAGTAGTGGAAGTGGTCTGGACCTAAGGGAAAGGCACAGAGCACAGAGCATGAACACAACAAAAGAACCAGCGGCCTGCCCTGGATAGCAAGGTAAAGTCAGACTATACCGGCCCCTGTCACTGTTTATCCAGCTGGAAGGAGAGACTAGTAGACTGCACCATGTTTGAGTCCAACCTAGAACCTTTAGGGGATCTGAGTAACTGGTCTTGAGGGGAGGGAGCAGGAGGAAAGGCCAGGCCTTCTCTCCACTTCTTCCCCTGCCACACTGGTGCCCTGCAGCTAACTAGCTGGAAGTAGGGTGGCACCATTTCAGACATAAACAGGATTAGGGGCTCCAGCTTCTCTGTGGGCACCCTGCAGTAAGTGGGTACTGTTAGCAGGGAAAACCATAGCATACAAATCAATTGGTGGAGTCTGTCCCCACTCTGTCATCAGGCAAAAACACCAGCTCTGCTGAGCCCACCTGGCAACGTGTGGGGAGGAAGAACCATCCCCATAGAAGAGCAGTGTTTCCAGCAGGGACTCTTGTACCTGCCCTGCACAATTCTGAAAGTAGTAGGGCTGTGTGTGGAGAGTGGGTATTGTGCTTGCTTGAGACCCAAGGATTCTACCAGAGGGAAAAATCCGAGTTCCCCATGGACTCTGAGTCTGACTTGGGGGATCAGACTAGATCTGCCTGGAACAAAACACACATAAGCAGTGGCTCTGAGAAACCCTCAGCCTCTCTTACAGGACAGCCTAGTGGGACAGAGAGGACTCTCTTGCATTCCTTGACTATGGGAGCCCTGGGTGCTGAGACTGTGAAAACACTATGACTGCATGAGATAAGGGCAGAGTGTAGCTGGGGTTCTGAGCCAGTTCTGGGTACAGAGCCACACTCTCAGAATTCCTCAGTTACTGGGGCAGGCCATTGCAGCTGGACCATGTACACAATGAGTTCTGTGGATGGGTGGTGAACACACTGGGGACTAACACCCAGGAATTGCTCCACTTGAAGGAGAGGAAGGAAAGGAGTATTCACACCAGCACATGACCAATCCCCCCTTCTGTTAATAAGAGAGCTACCACCCCCAACTTGAGTGATAGCCTGGACACTCACTACACCCTGGAGCACAGAACAGAGTTCTCTGACCACACCCCACACTCGCCTCTGTGCATTCACTGAAAGAGCAAATACTCCACTAAACCACAGAGACATAGTCCAAAGGTAAAAGCCATCATAGGGAGGGGCGAGAGGGGAAACAACTATCTCCACACCAAAAGATAAAACACAACAAGACAAGGAATAAGAATAAGGAAGGTAACATGATTCCTCCAAAGGAATACACTTCAATACTAGAATGTGAAGATGAAGAGATTGATCAAATGCTGGTCACTTTTAGAAGATCTCCAATTAGACTCACAGCTGACTTTTCAACAGAAATCCTACAAGTTAGGAGAGAGTGGCAGATATAGTCCAAATCTTAAAAGAAAAAAAAAAACTATCAACCCAGAATATTGTACTCTGCAAAGCTCTCATTTATGAATGAAGATGAAATACAGACCTTTCATAACAAACAGAAAATGAATTTGTCACCACTCATCCAGCCTTACAAAATGTGCTTAAGGGTGTGCTACACACAGAAACACAGTAAGATAGCCATTAATATGAAAGAATGAGAAGGCAGAAAATCCCCAGTAAAAGTACAAAAAAATCCAAAGTAAACAACAGAAATATTTATGGAAAAAGCAGGACCAACTCGTTATTTATCAATAATAACCTTGAATGTAAATGGCCTCAACTCTCCAGTTAAAAGATACGTACTGGCTGAATGGATTAGAAAACAAGATCCATCTATCTTTTGCCTACAAGAAACACATCTCACCAACAACGATACATATAGACCAAAAGTGAAAGGATGGAAAAAGATATTTCATGCTAACAGAAACCAAAAAAGAGCTGCAGTTGTCATCCTAATATCAGACAAAATAGACTTCAACATAAAAATTGAGAAAGAGACAAAAAGGACACTGTAATGATTAAGGGGTCAATTCAACAGGAAGATGTAACTATATTAAATGTATATGAACCTAATTACAGAGCACCTGGCTATTTAAAAGAAATGTTAATGTATCTAAATGGAGATATAGACTCCAACACAAATAACAGGGGACTTCAATACCTCACTTTCAACAATAGCAGATCAACCAGACAGAAAATCAGTAAGCAAACAGAGTTAACTGACAATACTGACCTAACAAGTATCTACAGAATTTTTCACCCCATAGTGGCAGAATGCACATTCTTCTCATCAGTGCATGGAATTTTCTCTGGGATAGACCATATGTTAAGCCATAAAGCAAGTCTCAGCAAATTCAAAAAATTTGAAATCATACCATGTATCTTCTCAGACCACAATGGAATAAGGCTGGAATTCAACAATTCAGGAATCTCTAGATCATGTGGAAACACATGTAGACTGAACAACATGCTCCCATATGAACAGTGGGTCATAGAAGAAACTAAAAGAAAAATGAAAAAAGTTCTGGAAACAAATGAAGATGATAATACATCATATCAAAATGTATGGGACACAGCAAAAGCAGTGTTAAGAGTGACGTTTATAGCAATCAGTGCCTACATGGAGAAATTGGAAAGGTACCAAATAAATGAGCTACCAATGCATCTGAAGGACCTAGAAAAACAACAACAACCCAAACCCAAAATATTAGGAGGAAAGGAATAATTAAAATCAGAGAAGAAATAAATGAACAAAATTGAAACAAAAAATACAAAAAAATTGGTGAAATGAAGACTGGCTTTTTGAAAAAATAAACAAAATAGATACACCATTAGCACAACAGGCCAAAAAAAAAAAAAGGAGAAGACCCAAATCAACAAAATCGGAAATAAAAAAGGAAATGTAATAACAGATACCACAGAAATAAAAAGAATCACCAAGAACTACTACAAAGAGCTGTACGCCAACAAAATGGGAAATCCTAGACACATACAATTCTACCAAAATTGAGTCACAAAGACATAGACAACCTAAACAGACCAAGAACCAAGTTGGAAATTGAATCAGTAATGAATACCCTCCCAACAAAGAAAAGCCCAGGACGGGGTGGCTTCACTGCTGAATTCTACCAGATAGTTCAAGGACTAATTCCAATTCTTCTCAAGCTATCCAAAAACAATTGAAAGGGATGGAACCTTCCCAAACTCATTTTATGAAGCCTGCATTACATTAATTCCTAATCCAGAAAAGATGCAACAGAGAAAGAGAACTATAGATCAGTATCCCTGATGAACATAGATGCAAAAAACCTCAACAAAATATTAGCCAATAGAATCTAATAGCAATACAGAAAGATCATTCACCTGGACCAGTTGAGATTTGTCCCTGGTATGTGGGGACGGTTCAATATTTGCAAATCAATAAATATGATGCATCACACTAACAAACTGTAAAACAAAAACCATATGGTTATCTCAATAGGTGCAGAGGAAGTATGTGATAAAATACAACATCCTTCCATGATGAAAACCTTAAACAAATTGGATATAGAAGGAGCATTCTTCAAGACAATCAATGCAATCTATGACAAACCCAAGGCCACCATCCTATTGAATGAGGAAAAGCTGGAAGTATATCCCCTAAGATCCAGAACCAAACAAGGATGCCCACTCTCACCACTGCCATTTAATATAGTAATAGAAGTTTTAGTCAAAGCAATTAGGCAAGAATCAAAGGGATACAAATCAGAAAGGAGGGACTCAAACTATCCCTATTTGCAGATGATATGAGCCTTTATGTAGGGGATCCAAAAAACTCCACTGAGAGACTGTTGAAACTCATAAGAGTTTGACAAAGTGGCAGGATATGAAATCAACATGGAAAAAATAATAGCCTTTGTATACACAGACAATGTCACGGCTGATAAAGAACTTTTGATATCAGTCCCATTCACAATAACTCCAAAAAGTACCAAATACCTTTGAATAAATTTAACCAAGGATTCCAAAGTCTCTATGACAAAAATTACAAAACACTAAAGAAAGAAATAAAAAAATACATTAAAAATGGAAAATTTTTCCATGTTCATGGAGTGGAAGAATCAACATCATCGAAATGTCCATACTACCAAAAGAAATTTACAGATTCAATGTGATTCCAATCAAAATACCAGCACCATTCTTTGCAGATCTAGAAAAATATGCTAGAATTCATATGAAAACAAAAGAGACCATGAATAGCTAAATCAATCTTATACAATAAAAACAAAGCTGGAGGAATCAAAATATCTGATTTCAAGACATACTACAGAGTGGTTACAATCAAAACAGCTTCTTATTGACATAAAAACAGATTTGTAGACCAACGGAACAGCATAGAGACTCCAGAAATCAATCCATGCATCTACAACCAACTTCTCTTTGACAAAAGGAGGTAAAACCAATCCCTGGAGCAAAGACAGTCTCTTCAACAATTGGTGCTGGGAAAACTGGATCTCCACATGCAGAAGTATGAAGTAAGACCCCTACCTTACTCCTTACAAACACACAAAAAAACCCACTCAAATTGGATCAAAGACCTAAATCTGCATCCTGATACCATCAAATCATTAGAGAATATTGGAAAAGATCTGCAAGACATTGGAATAGGCAAAGATTTTGGAAAAGACCCTAGAGGTACAGGCAATCAAAGCCAAAATTGATAAATGGGATTACATAAAACTGTGAAGCTTCTGTAATGAAAAAAAAAAAAAAGAAAAAAAAAAACCTCAAAAAGTGAAGAGGCAACCAACAGAATGGGATAAAACATTTGCAAACCATGCAACTGATAAGGGTTAGTATCCAGAATCTATAAAGAGTTCAAGAAACTCAGCAACAACAAAGCAAACAATCCAGTTAAGAAATGGGCAAACAACTTGAACTTTTTAAGAGAGGAAATTCATATAGCTAGCAGACAGATAAGAAAATGCTCAGGATCACTAGCCATCAGGGAAATGCAAATCAAAAGCACAATCAGGTTTCCCCTCACTCGAGTTAGAATGGCAAACGTACAGAAATCAACAAATAACGAATACTAGCAAGGATGTGGAGAAAAAGGTACCCTAATATACTGTTGGGGGGAGTGTAAACTGGTGCAACAACTGTGGAATTCAGTATGGAGATACCTCAGAAATCTGAATATAGAACTACCATATGATCCAACCATCCACGCCTGAGAATTTACCCAAACCAAAAGAAAGCAGTATATGAAAGAGTTATCTGTACTCCTATGTTCATTGCAACACAATTCACTGTAGCCAAGATATGGAATCAACCCAGATGTCTACAAACTGATAACTGGATAAAGAAACTATGGTATACATACACTTTGCAGTACTACTCAACTGTAAAAAAATGAAAGAAAGAAAGAAATTATGTTGCAAAACAACAAAATAGTCACAATTGGAAACCATTATACTTAGTGAAATAAGCCAATCCCAAAAAGATAGATATCATATGATTTCCCTGATCAGAGGTAATGAAAAGAGTACCTAAAATATAATGTATTGATGTGAAAGAGACATTTTGATAACCAATGATGGTTTATAGCCCTTGTCTCTTTCACTGAGGAACAGTATTTTGTTTTGCCTTGTTTTTTCTTCATACTATCTGTTGAACCCTTCTACTTAGCGTAGTGTTAACTATAGAAACATTAAGTGTACTAAAAAATCATTGTAAAAATTAAGATTGAGAATATGAGAGGGAGGGAGAGGAAAGGTTGGAGTGTGAGTGGAAGGCAGGATGGGGAGAAGTGCCACTATGCCTCTATAATAGTCTAAAGGAAATATATGAAACTCGGATAACTTAAATAAAATATATATTTAAAAAAGAGTCAAATGTAAAGAGATAATCCTGAAATTACCAAGACAAAAGAGAGGTATGTATACAAGGGATCCTCAGAAGAAATAATGGTTGACTGCTAATTAGAAACTATGGAGGCTAGAAAAAAATAAGATATTCAAACATTAAAAGAAAATTCTATTAACAATTCAGGGAACATATGAATTATAAAAATGGAGGATAAATTAAGGCATTCTTAGATAAACACAATCTAAAAGAGTTTAACACCAAGGGAAAAAGAATATTATAAGTTGATAACATTCCTAACAAGAAATGTTAAAGGGAATTCTTCAGGCTGAAATGAAAGTATACTAGATAGCACTTGAATGCATATGAAGAAATAAAATCAATATTAACTACATAGGAGAATGTAAAAGTAAATATTAGCATATTTTTGGTTTGTAATTCCTCTTTTGTTCTTAGGAGGGGACATCAAAATGTTTATAGAAACAAGGGATTAAAAGATAGATTTTGATGCAAAAATACTTTGAAATACAGGCGTATTTTTTTCAGAATACACAATTTCCATGAAGTTTCCAAAGACCTTTAATATATGATTTAAAAGGCAACTATATAAAACATTACAAATCCATATTAATGAGAAAAATGTTCTAAGAAGTAACTTATGACAAGAAAAACCAAAAGGATATGGTGTTATATTGGAGCGCAAGTTCTGTAAATGACTAAATCCAAATTCAATTAGATCTCAATCCAAAACCAACTTTTATAAATTAAGACATTAATAGCAATCTGCAGGGCAATGATTAAAAAACTAAAATATGTATATATAACATAAATAAATAAAAAACAAAAGTAGTAAAATAGGAAAAAAAATCAGGCAATTGCAAAAAGACAGCACTGGGCAAGTGAACAACAGAAAAAAAAAACACATCACAACTAACAGTAAAATGGAAAAAAATAAATTTTCCAGTACATAACAACTTTAAATAGATATGCATTCAATGCTTACAGGGCAGACATAGGATGATTATTTTTTTGATCAAATATATACTGTCCATAATATAACATAGCTTAGCATACAAGGACACAAATAGATTGCAAGTTTAAAAATGGAGAAAATATTCCACAAAAACAGTATAAATAAAGAAATGAAGTAGCTGTAACTAGGCTAGATATAGAGGCTGCAAGATACAAGTTGGTAAAGGGAAAAAAGAATATTATAAGTTGATAAGCAGCCAGTACATTAAGGAGATATAATAATTACAAAACATATTTGCACCTAACAACATAGTCCTACATTTTGTGAAGCAAAAACTGATAAAACTGAAAGTAGCAGTAGAGGATTGAAAAACTGCAGTTCAAAATCCCACTTTCAATAATACATAGATAATTAGAAAACTGGATGATAAACAGTGAAATAGAAAGTTAGATAATAAATACAAAAATATGAATTTAACAATACTATAAACCTAACACTTCTATATAGAATACTTCATTCAACCAACATAAGACTATATATTCTCAAGTGCAAATAAAGCATTCTCCAGAGGAGAATATATATTTCATGCAAGGAAGTATTAATAAACTGATAAAAACTGAAATCATATAAATTATCTTCTCTGCTTCCAATGGCATGATACTGAAAATCAATAGCAAGAAGAAACCTGGAAAAAATCATAAATATGGGGAAAATCAGTACCAGCATCTCATTATCCATTTTTTCTTGGTTTCCTGATTTGTTGTTAAACATTTCTTTGTTAATTCCTGATGATTCTTTTTATTTCTGTGATATCTTTTACATTTCTTTTTTCATCTTTGATTTTACTGATCTGGGTTTTTTCCCTCTTCTTTTGGTTAGTTAGGCCAATGATTTATCAATTTTGTTTATTTAAAAAATGGCTCTTCTTTTCACTGATCTTTTGCATTATTTTTATGTTGATTTTGTTTATTTCTTCTCTAATTTTAATTACTTTTTTCCACCTACTAATTTTGTGTTTGATTTTAGTTTATTTTCTAGGTCCTTAAGATGCATTGACAGATCATTTATTTAGTACCTTTCCAATTTCTTGATGTAAGCACCAATTTATATAAACTTCCCTCTTAACCTTGTTTTGCTGTATCCCATAAAGTTTGATACATTATATTGTCAGCTTAGTTTGTTTCCAGAATTTTTTAATTTCTTCTATGACCCACTGTTCATTCAGGAGCATGTTGTTTGGTCTCCGTAAAGTTGGCAAATTTTCTTGAGCTTCATTGCATTGTGGTCAGAGAAGATGCATGGTATGATTTCAATTTTTTTGAATTTGCTGAAACTTGCTTTATGACCTAGTGTATGGTCTATCCTAGAGAAAGTTCCATGCACTGGTGAGAATGTGAATTCTTTAAATGTGGGATGAAAAATTCTGTAGATATCAGTTATGTCCATTTGGTCCATAGTGTCAATTAGCTCCATTGTTTCTTTGTTAATTTTTCATCTAGCTGATCTGTCTATCTTTGAAAGTGTTTGCTGAAATACCCCATTACTATTGTATTGGAAATTATTTCTCCCTTTAAATCCCTTAACATTTCCTTAAAATAGCAAGGTGCCCTGGAATTGATGCATATGCATTTGTTGTGGTCACATCCTCCTGTTTAATTGATCCCTTAATCATTACATAGTGTTCTTCTATTTCTATTTAAGAGTTTTTGTGTTATATTCTATTTTGTCTGATATTAGGATGGCAACTCCAGCTCTTTTTTGGTTTCCATTAGCATGGAATATCTCTTTCCATTCTTTCACTTTCAGTTTACCTGTATCTTTATTGGGGAGGTGTGTTTCTTGTAGGCAGCAAATAGATGGACTTTGTTTTTTAATCCATTCAGTCCATCTGTATCTTTTAACTGGAGAGTTGAGGCCTTTACATTCAAGGTTATTATTGATAATTAATGACTTGGTCCTGACATTTTCCTTAAATATTCATATTGTTTACTTTGGATTTCCTTTGTACTTTTATAAGAAATTTTTCTGTCTTCCTATTCTTTCACAATGATGACTATCTTTCTGTTTCTGTGTATAACACATCCTTAAGTATCTTTTGTAAGGCTGGTGAGTGTAGACAAATTCTTTCAGTTTCTGTTTTTTTGTGGAAGGACTTTATTTCACCTTAATTCATAAATGAGAGATTTCCAGTATATAGTATTCTTGATTGACAGTTTTTTTTTTTTCCTCTAGGACTTGGACTATGTATTTCTATTCTCTCCTAGCCTGTAGGGTTTCTGATGAGAAGTCATCTGTGAGTCTAATTGGAGATCCTCTGAAAGTAACCTGGCATTTCTCTCATGCACATTTTAGAATATTTTCTTTATGTTTTTCTGTGAAAAGTTTGACTACATTGTGTCATGGTGAAGCTCTTTTCTGGTCCTGTCTATTACAAGTTCCATTTGCTTCTTGTAGTTGTACGTCCCTTTGTTTCTCCAAATTGGGGAAGTGTCCTGTAATTTTTCACTGAATAGGACTTTTAGTTCATTCTCTCCACATCTTCAGGAACTCCTAAGACTCATATGTTGGATCTTTTTATAATATCGCTTAAAATCTCAAACACCATTTTAAATTTTAATTTTTTTCTTTTTTTATCTGATTGAAAAATTTCCATAAATTTGTCTTCTTTCATCTGCCTCACCAAGTCTGTTGTTAAGGCTTTCCCTACATTTTTTATTTGATTGATTCTTCATAGTTAAAGTTTCATTTTGTTTTCTCTTTAAAATTTCAATTTTATCAGAAAAATTTTTATTCTTGTCATGTATGGATTTCTTTAATTCTTGGATCTGCTTTTCTTGCTTCTAGTAATCCTTTGGTTAATCTTTTGTATTCCATATCTAGCATTTCATCAGTCCCTTTATCTTCATAATCTAATATTGAAGTGTTGTGTTCCTTTGAGGGAGGGTCATATTGTCTTCCTTAATGTTGTTTCTTCAGTTTCTGTATTTATTTGTAGGCATTTGTGGAGATACTTGGTTTTTTTGTTGTTGTTGTTGTTGTTGGTTTTTTTTTTCTTTTCCTCTGATAAATTTTATCTTGGAACTGTGCCTCTGTGGCTTACTGGAATGTCTGTTTTTTCATTGAATACCCAGAGGTGTGTGCTGGGTGTGGCCAGGGAGTTCTGGTCTGTGCTTTAGAGTGGGGCAAGAATTAAGGTATGAGTATGGTAAATCTCTTGTATACAGAAGCAGGGGAATGGTCACTTCTGTTTGCTTCAATACACCCTCACCTCTCTTCCAACGTGATTAATATCTGGGTGTTAGCCCTCAATGTATGTAATAGTCATTCATGCTTCCACATGGACCGCACAAAGGATATGTGCAGTCCTCAGTGTAAGCCCATATCCTGCTGCAGTGAACCACCTCAAGCAATCAAGGAGCTCTGAACATATGGAGCCACTCAGTGATTTCCCAGAGACTCAGCTACCCCTTGCACCCTCTCATGTAGTCACAGTGTTCTCACACTCTCAGCAATCAGGGCTCCCACAGATATGAGGTACAGAGGATCCACTCCACCCACTAGCCTGGCATCGACAGAGAGGCTGTGTGATTCTTAGAGCCCATTGAGTGTGGGTACTCCCCATAGGCAGATTGAGCTGTGGAATCCTAGTGATTTGAAGCTGAGGGCACTTCACAGTTGTCCAGCCCCCTGTCAATCCTTCTAGCTAGACTCAAAGTCAGTGGAGAACGCAGATTTTCCCTCTGGTAAAATCTCTGGGTCACATGTGCACACAATAGCTCCAGGCCATAGCCCTACTTGTTTCACAATCATGCTGGGCACATTCAAGAGTCTCTGCAGGCAGCATTAATGTTGAAATGGCTCCTTCTTCCCACCCATTGCTGGGTGGATGCAGTGGAGCTGTTGCAGTTGCTTCTGCTGACAAGATGAAGATTGCCCCCACTAATTTTTGAGTGTACACAAGAGCTGCAGCAGCTGTTACTTACTTATGTCCAAAATGTTGCTCACCCTTTCACAGTTGGTTGCTAGATACCATTGTAGGTGGGGATAGATGGAGAGAGAGAGAGAGAGAGAGAGAGAGAGAGAGAGAGAGAGATGCCCCTTTTTTATTTTACTTAGGGTGAGTGAGTGTTCCTCTCAGGGCTCTGGACTCAAAGACAATGCAGTCCTCTAGGCTCTCCCTCTGGCTCTATCAACAGTTACATGAGTCTCTGCGGTCTGATCTCACCTTGCTCTCCAAAGCTGGTGCTCTCTCTGGCTCAGGGCTACTGGGTCATTTTTCATGCACATGATCATTGCTGTGCATCCACACCTTTCATAGATATCCATGGTGTCTATCCTGCTTACACAGAATCTCTACTGAGGTTTTCTCTGCAACTTTCCCCTAAGAATGCACTATCTCCACTTTTTTTTTTTCTTTTTTTGGACAGGCAGAGTTAGTGAGAGAGAGAGACAGAGAAAGGTCTTCCTTCCGTTGGTTCACCCCACAAATGGCCACTACGGCTGGCTCTGCACCGATCCAAAGCCAGGAGCCAGGTGCTTTCTCCTGGTCTCCCACACGGGTGCAGGGGCCCAAGGACTCGGGCCATCCTGCACTGCCCTCCTGGGCCACAGCAGAGAGCTGGATTGGAAGAGGAGCAACCAGGACTAGAACCGGCGCCCATAGGAGATGCTGGTGCTGCAGGCAGAGGTTTAACCAAGTGAGCCATCCCATATGGGCACCGGGATGAGTCCCAGCTGCTCCACTTCTTATCCAACTTTCTGCTATGACCTGGGAGGCAGTGGAAGATGGCCCAAACCTTTGGGCCCCTGCACCCACGTGGGAAACCCAGAAGAGGCTCCTGGCTTCTGATCGGCACAGCTCTAGCCATTGTGACCAATTGGGGAGTGAACCAGAGGATGGAAGACCTCTCTCTTTTTACCTCTCCTTCTCTCTCTGTGTAAATCTGACTTTCAAGTAAAATAATTAAACCTAAAAAAAAAAAAAAAAGAATGTCCACTCTCACCATTGCTACTCAATATAGTCATGGAAGTTTTAACCAGAGCCATTAGGCAAGAAAAAGAAATCAAAGGGATACAAGTTGGAAATGAGGAAGTCAAACTATACCTATCTGCAGATGGCATGATTCTATATATAGGGGATCCAAAAGACTCTACTGAGACTATTGGAGCTAATAAAAGATTTGGTAAAGTAATAGCACATAAAATCAACACACAAAAATCAACAACCTTTGTATTCACAGACAATGCTGTAGCTGAGAAAGAACTTCTAAGATCAATCTCATTCACAATATCTACAAAAAAATAAAATACTTTCGAATAAGTTTAAACAAGCATTCCAAAGACTTCTAGGATGAGAATCACAAAACATTAAAAAAAGAAATAGAAGACCACACAAAAAATGGATAAATATTCCATATTCATGGATTGGAAGAATCAATATCATCAAAATGTCCATACTACCAAATGTAATTTACAGATTTAATGTGATCCCAATCAAAATACCAACAACATTCTTTGCAGATCTATAAAAAATGATGCTAAAATTTATATGAAAACACAGGTGACCCCAAATAGCTAAAACAATCTTATACAATAAAAACAAAGCTGGAGACATCATGTTACCAGATTTCAAGATATAATACAGAGGCCGGCGCCGCAGCTCAATAGGCTAATCCTCCGCCTGCGGCGCCAGCACACCGGGTTCTAGTTCCAGGTATGTTGTTGGATTCTGTCCTGGTTGCCCCTCTTCCAGTCCAGCTCTCTGCTGTGGCCCTGGAGTGCAGTGGAGGATGGCCCAAGTCCTTGGGCCCTGCACTCACATGGGAGACCAGGAGAAGCACCTGGCTCCTGGCTTCGGATCAACACAGTGCGCCGGCCCCAGCGCGCCAGCCGCAGCAGCCATTGGAGGGTGAACCAACAGTAAAGGAAGACCTTTCTCTCTGTTTCTCTCACTGTCCACTCTGCCTGTCCAAAAAAAAAAGAAAAGAAAAAAGAAAAAGACATAATACAGGGTAGTTATAATCAAAACAGCCTGGTACTGGCACAAAAACAGATGGATAGATCCACGGAACAGAAGAGAAATACTAGAAATCAACCTAAGCATCTGCAACCAACTTATCTTTGACAAAGAAACTAGAATCAAGCCCTGGAGGAAAGACAATATCTTCAACAAATGGTGCTGTGAAAACTGGATCTCCACATGCAGAAGTATCAAGCAAGACCCCTACCTTACATCTTATGCAAAAACCCATTCAAAATGGATCAAAGACCTAAATCTGTCACCCGATGTCATCAAATTATTAGAGAACGTTGAGGAAACCCTACAAGACATTGGCATAGGCAAAGAGTTCTTGGAAAAGACCCCAGAGGCACAGTCAATCAAAGCCAAAATTGACAAATGGGATTACATCAAATTGAGAAGAATCTGTACTGCAAAAGAAACACTCAGCAAAGTGAAGAGGAACCAACAGATTGGGAGAAATTATTTGCAAACTATGCAATTTGTAAAGTATTAATAATTAGAATATACAGAGAGCTCAAGAAACTCAACAACAACAAAACAGACAACCCACTTAAGAAATGGACAAAGGACTTAAGCATAGCAGTCTGTCACTGGCCTCCAGGATTTCTCCTCTTGAACTTGCCTTTTTCATCCATCTGCAAATGTTCTAAGTCTGTCTAAACACCTTCTTTATGCCCAAGTCTTACATAAAGTTGAATAAAAGCAATGAATAACACCAATGCTGCAGTCTGAATGCTTTGCCATTTTGAAATTCCCTCTACCAGCTAAATGAATCCATCACACGTCCAAATTTCAAAACTTAGGACATAGCTACAATAATCAAAACACCATGGAACCATCATATTTAGATGGTAGGAATTTAAAATGGAGCAATTGCTTTATATTCCTTACAAAGATGAACATAGAATTCCTAAAAGAGCAAGAAATTTTCCTTGAAGCTATACAAGGGATCTTTAAAAAGTTCATGGAAACATAAATGATAAGGGAGACTACTGATTTTTATTTGTTTATCAATGAAAATGCATGCTTCAGGAGAAGTGAAAAAAAAGTATGGTTAGTTAATGCCTGTTTTGTGGACTATAAAATTAAGAATAATGGAACTGAATTCTGTCTGTTTTCAACCAAGTGGCAGAGCACAGACAAATTAAATATTCTAGACTCTTGTTAATCAAATGTGGTCCACTAATAGAACAGTAGCATCAAGTAACACCTGGAGACTCTGGAATCCCATTTTAGAGTTGTTAAATCCAAATCTGCATTTTTGCAAGATCTCCAGGTAACTCATATGCACAGAAAAACACTGAGAAACTCTACTCTCTATCACTGTTCCTCATTGTTGAAGTGGAAAGCTAGGCTTAAATTTTTTTTAATTAATATTTTTTCTACTCCATCTACTATATTCTCTTTAGAGGCTAACCTGCCCTATTACCTTTCTCTTGCCCGCCCATTTTCCCAACTGTAGTACAGTCAAAGATGGGAATGCCTGAGGAGGAATAAGGAATTATCACTGAATTCTAAATAATGTCTATGTATGTTTCATGGATGTCTTCAACAAAATGAAATTAGAGTTCAGAAGAATGTTTTCATTTCAGGAAAATTCTTCTTTTATGTGTTTAGATGTGTCATCAATTTGCTACTCATACTTCTATTTATATCTGTACCATCTGTCTTTATTTCTCATATGATCTATCTCCATTAAGAAATATTCATTAAAATAACATATATATTTTTATTTTCCTGATGAATTTTGTGAACAGAAACTGTACAAGTAAGTTACATCCAAACTCCATTTTCTTTTTTGTACATTGTTTCAAACTGTTTTTGTCTCTTTTTCCCCCATGTTAGTTTTTGTATCTTCTAGTTTTTACTTTTTCTTCCTTGTCTTTGTTTCACCAAAGCTATAATTGCACTATGTTATTTATTAATATTAAAAGCTTAAATGCATATTTTATGGATTTTTTTCAGGTCTCAGTAATCTTTTATTTTTTGCACAATATTTTATAATTAACAAAGGATCAGGTAGAAAAGTCATTTGATTTCAGTAATTCAGCAGTGAAGATTTCCTTGACAGTGTCAGAGAAGGGGCAAACCCAGGTGAGCAGCCATATACAGAGAAACATACATGTCTGTCAGAAGCTTGGTAAATTCTACCCAATAGGACCAATTAAAGAAATAGCAATAAGATTATTAATAATTTTATTTTAAGGTTAACAATTTCAGTGAAAAGTATTTAAGCATAAAATATTAGAAACTAAACTAAGAAGTCAAGATAAAACCTTTACTTGAAAACTAGAAAATCAAACCATCAAAGAGAACATATACAGCAAACAATAAAAAGAATGCCAGCACACACACACAAAAATATATCATTCGAGGTAACTGAGTATTTGTCCCAAGATGAAGGAACTGCAAATCAATAAAAATTCCATGACATTCAACAAAGCAGAACATTTTCACAAAGGGATGACTTTATAAAAACCTTGCAAAACGATGCAAAAGGATCTAAAAGTCAGAAGCTAGATAAAAGCATGATGGAAAAAAAAAGCTCAAATACTCTGAACTAATAGCTCAATTTATGTCCTTCAAAAGAATCCCTAACAATTGAGAAGTGGCAGTACTGTGGACTTAAAGTATTCAATAAGTACTTGTTAACTAACTCATCTTCTAATTGTGGCCAGCAGTTGGAGGGAAGGGAAAGATATGTAAGGTAAGGAAAGGAATAAAAGACAGGAGGGATGGAGGAAGGGAGGAAGTGAGGGGACCCATGTCAAAAGTGAGAATAAAGTTTAGCAGTTAGGAAACTGAATGACACCAGACAAGTTTTCCTTGGAAGTGGATGAGGTAAAAGTAAGCCACGAAAGTAAAAAAGGACAGTAGGAACAATAAAATGTTTTCATAATGTTACCAAAACTAGAAATCATTCTCAGTAAGAGAATGTCTATTTTCAGCCTCATGGTGTCCTGTCAGGAGCTCCTAAAGATTACATCCTAATAAATGACCTCAGCAATTGAGATGGCCCGCAGCCTTATAGGAGTCCATCACAGGTGTTCCTTGGGGACCCTCAAGGTGAAAATAATTCCAATTGCGGTGTCTCTACAGTGGCCATTATAACATATCAGTGGCATGTAGAGATAGCAAAGATATGTTCACAATACCAACGGTTGTCCGAGAGCTCACGTAATTATGTTCTATTCAAGCTATGCTTGGTGAGACATAAAACAGGTTCTGACATTTAACCAAGATTCTAAATCAACTTCTCCATGCAGGCAGCCATTTACAGAAGAATCAAGTCTTGACAAATAAAAACATTATCATTTTAGCTATAGCTAAATAAATAATATTTTCTGATTAGAACTCCAGACTAAAGAAATTATGAACTGAAAAAATTAAATATATAATGTAGCATCTCTATTTTTCCCTCAATTGTCCAGCTGTGTTTTGTCATTGAAATGACTCAGGGTATTAACCATAGTAAGTTGTTTCAATAAAAATGTCCATAATATAGTTCCCTAAGAAAGACTTCAGTCTTTACAATGAGAAATTATTTTATTTTAAGCAAAGTCCTGATCAAAATTTTTACAATAAATAAATATTTAATTTTTGAGAAATTAGTTTAACTAATACTCATTAGAAATATTAAAAAGTTAGTTTCTACTCATATGCAGCTTAATCTTTGTATAATTTAATCATTAAATTTTCAAGGGCTGTTTTAGCACCATTTGTTTCTCTGAGAACTATTCACGATTCTACCTAGACATCTGTTTCTCTTTCCATGATTCCTGAATTGATCATGTTGACTAAAATAAAGTTTTCAGTTAATCCTTCAAAAGTCAATAAGTTTCACCTTGTGATTACAGATATTAAGAATTCAGTTTTGTTTTGTTGTGCTTTTGTTTTCCCTTAAATACTCATAAGTGTGATAAAGATGCCAATTTTGTACTTGACTTCAAACATGGGCTTAAGTTGTAGTTCACACAGCAGAATCACCTAGGATCTTTGAAATATGTTACACCCAGGTCACAACCTGAAGATTATAACTGGTCTCCAGTACAAACATGAGCAACATTAGATTATTTTTAGAAAAAAACATTTTAAGTGATTTTAAACTGCATCTAGGATTAAGAAATGCTAGTTAAGAAAAGCAAGGTCCAAGGATTTCTGTTTTCCTTCTGACGATAATCAGTCCATTAGGAATATTTCAGTCTTAAAAATTCAGAACTCAGATCACTCTAGTTTCTAAGCCTAAAAAGGCAGACAACTAAAAGGAATGAACCATTGTAAAGAGATTTATTTAAACGTTATTATAAACTGCAGTATGTAAAATGACTCTTGGTGGATTCAGAATGAATTGTTGTAGATCTTATGTGCACAGACTCTGGTCCCAGTGAACTCCAAGCAAAACTGTGAAACAAAAATGAATCTTCATTGGTCTACTCTTGGCTTTCTTCCCATTCTATTCCCATAGCTTCTGAACTTTCAATACCACCAGCTCACTACATAAGGCTTCTCCAGGGACCTAGGATCACAGGAAATTATTTCCTAAAGAAAAACACAAGTGACTCCTTCTTTGAAGTCCAGTTGTTATTGTTTTAATGCACCCATGACAGCATGATGATAATAATAAATGCAAACAAATAGAAATACAACTGATAAAAACATACAAATAGATGGAATTTTGGTCTTACTTTTAAATGTGGGTATGTTTCTCTCTCATGGTATCATATCCATAAATTTCCTTGAAGACTGTCCTGCTACAAAAGAAACAAAAATCTCTCTAGTTTTTATGATAAGGCAAAAAATGTGGCATTTGAAACTTGGCTGTACCAATATTTTGTGCCTGGGAGAGAAACTTGACTTTTCTAAGCTACTACTGTAAAATGGTAAAATGATGAAATATGAATATTAGAATAAGTCATACAATATAGGTAGCATATGGAAAGTTTCAATAAATATTAGCTGTTATGATAAAATTGCTATTTAAGGATGCACCATTTTCTTAAGAGAATATAGTCTTTCATCTCAAGATAATGTTTGAAGTTATTTTATGTGCATCTTTGTTTTTCCAAAGCACTTTTATCCATATAATCTCAGATTACACTTGGAAAAGAAAGTCACAGGAGACACAATAGCAATTTCCTTGAATCATAATACATTTATTCTATGTAGCACTTAGAGGTCAAAATAGGACATGTGGGGGAAGTTTCAGGGTAATGTTTATTGAATAACTTCCTCACCAGAGTCACTCGAAAAACTCTTTAAAACACAAATTTCTGTACTGCTCCACACATCAACCCTGGACAGATCTCACTGGGAATCTGAGCCGCTGAAGCAGATCTCATGCACAGTACAGACTTAGCAATGGATGCTTGAGGAAGATCATTCACACAGTGTACACTGTACTGTTTGCACTCAGGACTGTCCATAGACTAAATGTGATCTTTGGCAAGGGGAGGAGTTCTTTGTGTCTGGAAAGGTCCAAGTGTGAGCAGAATGGTTATTTGTTACAGGAGACAAAAAACATATTTGCTTTCAGTTTATGTATGTATGTATGTATGTATTGATTTTTATGTGAAAACCAAAGCAAAAGAGACAGAGAAAGAGACAGAAACAGAGAGACCATCTTACACCCATGGTTCACTGTCTAAATGCCCCTGGGCCAAACTGAAGCCATAAGCCAAGATCTTCATCCAGATCTCCTACGTAGGTGGCAGGAACTGTAGCACTTCAGCTATCACCTGCTTCTATAAACTGGGTCAGAAACAGAGGCAGGACATGATCCCAGGCACTCAGATATGGATGCAAACATCCCAAGTGGCAAATTAATCTGCAACACCAGACCCCCCCTGGGGGAATGTATTTAAAAGTAAAAAGGGGCACAAGCATTAGACACAGTGGTTAAGACTGAGGCTGGCATCCCACATCAGAGTGGGTGGGTTCTAGTCCTGGCTCCACTTCATAGCCAGCTTCCTGCTCATGCACCTTCTGGGAAGGCAGCACTTGACAGCTCAGGACTTTATAACCCGGTAGTCACTTTCATCCATTTCGGGGGCTTGGATGGAGTTCCAGTCTCCTGGCTTCTCTCTGGCCTGCCCCAGCCCTAGTTGCTGTAGGAATTTGGAGAGTGAACCAACAGCCGGGAGACATCTCTCCATCTGTTTGTTTATTTCCTAAAGAAAAACACAAGTGACTACTTCTTTGAAGTCCAGTTGTTATTGTTTTTGTTTTTGTTTTTTACAGGCAGTGGACAGTGAGAGAGAGACAGAGAGAAAGGTTTTCCTTTGCCATTGGTTCACCCTCCAATGGCCGCCACGGCCGGCACACTGCGGTCAGCGCACCTCGCTGATCCGATGGCAGGAGCCAGGTGCTTCTCCTGGTCTCCCATGGGGTGCAGGGCCCAAGCACTTGGGCCATCCTCCACTGCACTCCCGGGCCACAGCAGAGAGCTGGCCTGGAAGAGGGGCAACCGGGACAGAATCCAGCGCCCCGACCGGGACTAGAACCCGGTGTGCCGGCGCCGCAAGGCGGAGGATTAGCCTGTTGAGCCACGGCGCTGGCCTTGTTGTTATTGTTTTAATGCACCCATGACAACATGATGATAATAATGACATGACAACAACATGATAATAATAAATAATTCCAAAAAATTTTTTAAATAATATAGAATGAAATAGGCCGGCGCCGTGGCTCAACAGGCTAATCCTCCGCCTTGCGGCGCCGGCACACCGGGTTCTAGTCCCGGTCGGGGCACCGATCCTGTCCCGGTTGCCCCTCTTCCAGGCCAGCTCTCTGCTGTGGCTAGGGAGTGCAGTGGAGGATGGCCCAAGTCCTTGGGTCCTGCACCCCATGGGAGACCAGGATAAGCACCTGGCTCCTGCCATCGGATCAGCGCGGTGCGCCGGCCGCAGCGCGCTACCGCGGCGGCCATTGGAGGGTGAACCAACGGCAAAAGGAAGACCTTTCTCTCTGTCTCTCTCTCTCACTGTCCACTCTGCCTGTCAAAAAAAAAAAAAAAAAAAAAAAAAAAAAAAAAAAATAATAATATAGAATGAAATAAGGGGTGGGCATTGTGATGCAGCAGGTAAATCTGCCTTGGGACACCCACATCCCATAATGGAGTGCTGGTTTGAGATCCAGCTACTTCCTCCACTTCCAATCTAGCTCCCTACTATTGCACCTATGATGCAATGGATCATGACCCAGGTAGTTGAGATCATGCCACCCTCAAGGGATACTCTGATGTTGGTTGCAGGCTTTTACTTGTCCCAGACCTGATTGTTGCAGGCATTTGTGGAGTGAATAAGCAGATGGAAAATTTATCTTTCTCTCTCTCTCTTTCTTTCTTTTCTCTCCTATCACTCCACCTTTCAAATAAATATTTTTTAAATTAATTAATTTTATATAGAAATTTAATGCCATTCATAGACACAGTTCTAACAAAATAGTGATATCTCACTTCTAAAGAATGAAATAAAAACGCGGAAGAAGAGTGGCTCAGCTATGTGAACCAGGATTAAAGTCCACTCCAACCTAGATATTTAATTCCAAACAAAATTTTGTGAAGCACCAAGTATGTGCAGGAACTTCCATAACTACTTTGTGCTATTCATTTAGCCAATCTGTTAGGGAGGTATTATTTGGGAAATAAGAGATTCACAGAAATTACAATTAAGGCAAGATGGGATTCAGTGTCTCATTCCATATTACTGCACTTTGTACTCTCCACATCACCTTCTTTGGGCATGAAACCACTTCCTTCTCTTGAGCTTCCCTGCTTCTCTTTATTGTCCCCATTCACATCATCTCAAAGATTTGTGTTTTTCTCCTGCACTTCTTGGAGATTACATGATTACAGCCTCTTCCTCTGCCCCTTTTGAAATCACTCATAGCCTCATATTTCCTCCACTTTTGCCTTCCCAATTTTATGACTCTAGAGAAAGCTCTATTAACTACTATTTGAGTCCCTTCCCTTGGCAATCCATTTTACTCAAGGACACCAAATTACCCTTCATAATGAAAAATCTAGAGCAAATTATTTTCTTGATTAAATATATTATCTACACTCCCATTTCACACAAATAAACTAGTCTGACATATTTAACTAAATGAGCATTCAAGAATTTCATGCAAGCACTTCCACATGTCTTCCAGGACTTTTTTCACACCACTACCTTTCACCTATCATGATTTTCACCCAAATTGGAACAATAGTCTCCCTTAAACACAGATCTAATTTCCTGGCATCTCTTTTACTCCTCAGGTTCATACTCATCTAATACTATCTCCTAGACAAGCAAAGAGTTGGAAATCTGGTTTCTCAGACCTGCAGAAGCAGAGGCTGGTCAGGATAGAAGAAAGGGCAACATTTTCAGGACTTTCCAAATGTGTAAAGGGAATGTTGCCAATCTGAATGGGTTGAACAAAAACAGAAAACAGGGGCCTGAGACAGCAACCTAGTCTGGAAAAGAATATCTGAAATGGTCCTGGAAAATAAAACCTGGAGAAATTTCCAAGTCAAATTTGTAGCCTCTTTTAGTGGAGCTGGGTGGGAAGAAGGACAGCATTACTGGTGTCTGGTGCTACAGTTACCCTTTCCCAAACTTTATACACTGAAATCCTACCTTCCACAGTGATAATATCAAGAAATGAGGCCTTACAGAGGTGATCAGTGCCCTGGCAGAAGAGGCCCAGGAGAGATCACTTGCCTCTTTTGCTTTATGAGGACACAGCAATTTAGCAAGCAGGAGGCAGCTCTCACCAGACACTGAGTCTGTCAGCACCTTGATCTTGGACTTTCCAGTTCCCAAAACTAAGAAATAAATGTGTGTTGTGTTTAAGCCACCCCCACCTATAATATTTTATTATAGCAGCCCAAGTGTCCTAAGACACCTTGAGTAGCCTGAACTTTTCTACCTTCAATCATTCCAATGTCTCGTCTTGGATATTATACCTATTAATCATAATTTTGGCATATATTCCACCAAGAAGCCTTCCCCGAAAGCATCATTAGTTTTCACCTTTTGCAGTCGCTTCTTTCTCCTAATTTCCATGACCCATTGTTCTTACTTTTGTGTCACATGTGATTCTTCCTGTTTCATTGTTAGCTCTTTAAGGATAGGAATCATTTTTTTTTATCTTTGGTTTGCCACTAATTTCCTAAGAACCTTCATTTGTTTGTATTGGTTTTTTCTCCCCTCTTTTCCTTCTCAGCATCCCCATTTACAAATGAAGAAAACTGGGTGAATGGGCACTAAATAACTCATCCAGGGACATAATTACCTTTGAAATTTGACTTGTCTATTCATTCAGTGCTGGAGGACTGCGTGTCCCTGATTTAGCAAGTTGTAGTAACTTTGTAGAAACTTTTCAAAGAGATTAGGATTGTGAAGCAGCCTATGTGATAACTATATGAGGAATTTCTAGTAATCCTAAAAATTACAAAAAACAAACCTTTCTTGTGAAAACAACAGCTATAATAACAAGCATTTTTAATTTAATATTTGCAGTCCTACATATTGTTAATAAGTTTGCATCCAAACCCAAAAGTTTTAATTTCAGAAACTTCTTTGTTTTTCTATTTGAAAATATGTCTTAAGGATTCTAAAACTCTGTAACAGATCTAGTGGCCTTTCTTTCCCAAGAAGCAAAAGCAAACCTAATTGCCTTCGCACGGTTAGACTTTTGGTTTAGTCAGCCATCAGCTACAAACCTTGTTCTTCTCCCTTTCACCTGCAGGATACTATCTCCTGAAGCAGTCACATCATCCAGCAAAGCTATTTGTACTGGAAGGCTCTGTGTGAGTCTTCTAAGGAATGAATCACCAATTGGCTTCTGTAATTCTGAATCAGCAGTACCTCAGTGCAGGCAGTGTATCAGCAGCAGAGGAAGTTAGGTGCCAAAGCGAGCAAACCACAAGGCAGGAAGGATTGTTATAAGCCATATCGTGATTAGGAAAGTTTTGCTTCGAGTGAAGGATACCGGGAAAAGAAACACTAATGATGCTAATATTTTGAACGTGTATTCAGCTTGACCTTAGATCAAATTTCCTAAAGAAAGTATTGCTATTTTTTTTTTTTTAATATTCTACTGTTAGGCCGGCACCACAGCTCAATAGGTTAGTCCTCTGCCTGTGGTGCTGGCACACCGGGTTCTAGTCCCAGTTGGGGCTCCGGATTCTGTCCCAGTTGCTCCTCTTCCAGTCCAGCTCTCTGCTGTGGCCCGGGAAGGCAGTGGAGGATGGCCCAAGTACTTGGGCCCTGCACCCCATGGGAGACCAGGAGAAGCACCTGGCTCCTGCCATCGGATCAGCGAGGTGCGCTGACCGCAGCGTGCCGGCCGTGGCGGCCATTGGAGGGTGAACCAACAGAAAAGGAAGACCTTTCTCTCTGTCTCTCTCTCTCACTGTCCACTCTGCCTGTCAAAAAAAATTCTACTGTAAAATTATTTTGGCAAAGCAGAAAATACTATAAATACCTGAAAATACACAAAGTACACACTTTACATCCTGAAAGCTCTCAGTAACTATTATAGAACCACATTTTCTGAGGACATTGCTGATATTTACTCTTAGGATCATACTCTGGCAAATGATAACGTGGTTTGTTAACATTATCACACTGCAAGTTAATAAAGATGCTGTAACTAATAGCCTCAAGACCATGCTTACATTACTTGACCAGCATTTTGTAAGTGTCTCAGTGCTCTCAACAAGTGCTGTATTGAGAAGCCTTAAGCAATTCATTTGAAAAAGTTGAAAGTCTCTACTTGTAAAAATATATATTTAAAATAAAATGTTAAGGAAATAGAAGTAGATACATAGGCTGGTGCTGTGGCGCAGTTTGTTAATCCTCCACCTGAAGCACCGGCATCCCATATGGGCACTGGTTCTAGTCCCAGCTGCTCCTCTTCCAATCCAGCTCTCTGCTATGGCCTGGAAAAGCAGTGGAAGATGGTCCAAGTGCTTGGCCCCCTGCACCTATGTGGGAGACCCAGAAGAAGCTCCTGGCTCCTGGCTTTGGATCGGTTCAGCTCCGGCCATTGCAGCCATTTGGGGAGTGAACCAGTGGATGGAAGACCCTTCTCTGTCTCTCCCTCTCACTGTTACACTGTCCCTCTCAAATAAATAAATAAAATATTTTTTAAAAAAGTAGATACAGAGTTTCTTTTCCTCTCCCTAAATTATGTCATAATATAGTTGGTCCTACCTTGTTATATTTTAAAAAAATGTTTACTTTGGTATGTTTGTTTTCATATAGAATTTAAAGTATACATTCTGGTTGTAAGCCATGAAACATTTTGCATAAAGTTGTGTGTTTAATTATACCAACTGAGTAGTGAATATTGGCAGAATAATTATGATCTTTCACAGTATTAAAATTACTGACATTTAAACACTACAGTATCATCGTTTTTAATTCTAGCTTTCCTCTGTTTTTCACATATGGCTCTCCCCTTGTGTTTTAAAGTGAATTATATTTTGCAAATTTCCACTAAGATTCATGAAAAACAAATACAACATAACAGAGTTAAGTTTTTGGAACTGGTAGCACTGTGACTCATAAAATATATTCATATGCATGCAGATATATATACAGTCACAATGCAGTAGTTATGATTCCTTGCATAAAACCAAATAAATTCTGATGAACTGAAGATAGAAAAGCAAAAAGAAAATTTTACCATAAACACTATGCTACCTGAAAACTCTTCTTAAAATCACCAAATCAAATGAATGTTCTTATTTTGGAAAGTAATCTATTATATAAAAGAATCTTACTGTAGTGAGCTATTTGACTTGGAGGCCATTAAAATTTTCAAAATCAGTCAATACTGTCAACTGATAATGAAATATTATCATTCCATACATGAAAAAAACTGAAATAAAGTTGAATTTTATGTTTATATTTATATCAAGGTATTAATTATGCAACTACAAAATTAATCCAGATACAGCTAATAAAATACTGTATTTTTCCAGTAATCATTATATCACTCTCATGGGATTGATACATAGCTATGCTCACTTGACAGATGAGGAAACTGCAAATTAGAGATAAAACAAGCTATTCAAGATCAGCCAGCCAGCCAAGGGAGAGATGGATTCAACCAGGCTATCTCTCTCCTTAATTCACCAATGTAGTTTAAGAAAATATGAAGCTAAATAAATTATTTAATGAGCAGTTGTTCTCAGTCAAATGCCCCTAGAATCCAAGGGTTATGTTCTGCTGAATAGCTGACTATTATGTGATGCTGGCAATTTCTTGAACCACCCTAAGACTTCTTGTGATTTTTAAAGTTTCAATGGAATACTACATATAAAATGTTCCTCGTTTATAGCACCTCTCAGTGATAAATAAATGCTTACAGTTATTATTTTTGGAATTACTTTAGAGGAAAAGAATTATTCCAGAATAGATCATTACAGTTTGCATTCAATCTGAAATTCCCAATCCACAATTCCCAGCTTAATTTCTACCTGTACCATTTCTGAACAACACAGCTATATAAATATGTTTTTTCTATTTCCAAGTTTCTGCTCTGAATGTAATACTTATATGTCATATGTATACAGTTTACTGCTGCCAAGCAGTTTATCCATCTGTGAAAGTCCTATTCATCTTAGCCAATATCAAACCCCATTCCTGTTTGAAGGTTTCTTAAACTCTATCAATTGTAACTTATCTTTTTCCCATTGAATTCTAATGCATTTATACTAAGTGTCCTGTTATTATGACCTGGGTATCTCTTTCATATGACCCTATGGAACAGAAATTGCAGATTCTTGTTCCTCTATAACTTTATTACATACTACACAGTAAAAAGTAGATATGTACCATTTTTGTTGAGTTGCATTAAAATACATAGTTTGTATGTAAATGAATATGAAGATGCTGTATACAATAAACCATCATTTTCCTAAAAGCAGGTACAAATGCTATAACTTCTTTATAGACAAAAACAATCTTCATTTTTTCTGTGAGCAAGTACCAATCTTCTGACATCTTTTTACCTGATAGGATCTGATAGGCTGAAATGCCTATCTTGCTCCTTTTTGCTGTGTTCTGAACACTAATCTTCCCACAAAAATATTTGGTCTTCAATCTTTGTTAACAGTTTATTCCAGGCATCTACCAACTCCCACTCTTTAAATATCTATGCTTCTGGGTCATGTCCTTCTCTTCAACACTATTCCCATATCTAAAGACAGTGCTTCCCATATTCTGGCCTCCTGATTTCATGAACTCTTCTCCTCCAATGACCATGATCTCTACCCTACATCAGTTACTCACTCATTGGCCATTTACTAAACCTTGTTTATGTTTTCGATAATTTCCACTTGTCCCTCATTTCAATCCCAGAAGTTCTTTCTGATCACTGCTTCCTATATTCCTAGTCCATTCTGCAAGATCATCAACTGCAAAAGTCCTCCATCCTGTTGGAACTTCTAACTCATAGATCATAGTACCTTAGCCTAAGTCTTCTCTTCCCTCAATGCTTCATCTCCTACATTATTCCTTTACATACGTTTTACTCCCTTATATTATCATACCAGTCTGAGAAAATTCCAGCCTTGCCTGGTTGAATTGGCATTTATACTCCGCCATGCCTATATCTACAGAGTTGAAAACAGTAGTAGTAGCAATAATAATAAGGAGGAGGAGGAGGAAGAAGAGGAGGAGGAGAAGCAGAAGGAGAAGGTTAAATGGAAAGGAGAAAGGTGGGAGAGGGAAGGGAAATAAGAAAGCAAAAGATTCCTGTTGACCAGCATCAGTTGAAATTCAGGCTCATGAGAACCTAAATACGCTCTTATCACTCTTTCTTAAATCCATTCATCCCAGGCACTAATTTCATACTTTCTCATTGCTAATCTTCAGCAACTATGCCCTCTATTCTTTTCACACTTATAATCTGTCCTTTATAATTTACTGAGAAAATACAAGCATTCTAAATCCCCATCCCTATATTCACAATCTACCTGTATTTGTGCACTCAGTTATGCCTTTTTTCCTGTTTACACAGCTAATCTGTCTGTCCCTCCTAACAACTGCCTTCACCTTGGATTAAATCATACTCGTCTTGCCTATCCAAGGAAATTGTTCCAAAAAGATATCTCCACTCTTATATGTTAGCAAATACCTCTTATATACAGAACCATTCTTATCTGGCTATAAATACACTATATTTCTCCTTTTGTTTGAAAAAAAAGAAAACCTGCTTAACTCTATTGTTTATCTTATCATTTTTTCTTCTTTATCTAAACTTGCACCAAAACCAATCCTATGTAATGTCAAAACTTCATATACATTGTATATATCCCAATAACTCCCAAATTTATATAACCAGTCCAGACTATTCTGAACTCTGAACTATTATATTCAAACTGCTTCCATATTTGCTCTTAATGGTTACCTGACATCTCAAACTAAACATAATAAAAACAAATTTCCTCAACTCCCAAACCTGATATTCCCATAATCTTTTCTGTATCAGTTGATAACAACTCAATATTAATAGTAGTTAGGAATAAACACCTTGATGTTATCTTTGATTTGTTTTCTCCTATAATCTACATTTAATCTATTACTAAATTCAAAAATGGCACTTTAAAAATGTGTAAATTTCTTATTATCTATACAGTTACCACCCTTCTCTGTGTTGTCATCATTTCTCAACTGGATTATTCCAGTAGCTTTTAGATTGGATTTTCTGCTTCCACTGTTACCCAACATCTACTTAACACAGCAGAGGATCTGCTCCAATGGAACATTAGCTAATTGTATCACTATTCCACTCAACAGCCCCTACAATGGCTACTGAGACCTGATGTGATCTTCACTACCTATTCTCTTACAGCCCTTTTGTCTGACCTGATCACCTGCAATCCCCTCCACCACAAACATCCCAGTTATTCTGACCTCTACATGTTTCTCCTACTCATAATGGGCTTTCCTGCTTGAACACTTCATATGTCGTCTCTCTGTCTAGAACACCTGTCATCTGCACATTGACTTGACCCATTCCCTCACCTTTTCAAAATTTTTATTCAAGCATCAAGTTATGAGATCTGCTTTGGCTACTGTGGGTAATATTGTAACCTGCCCCAGGGCACCATTTCCTCATTCTTACAGCTTACTCCAATACAGTCTTCAGTATCTTCTTTGTGCATTGTATCATTGACCTACATTTCACGTTTGACTATCTGGCCCTCCATAGTATGAACAGATTTTGTGTTTGCTTAGTTTATTCTTCACAAATAGCAGATAATATGTTTGCTAAATTAGCAAAAGTCTTAATTACTGCAACTTTAGGAAGAAGGTCATTTGAACAGATTTGAAGCATGTTTGATGGAGAGAATCATGCTGTATTGATATCTAAAATAGAAAACAGTAGAGAAAATGGCATTACTCTTCTATTAACTAAAAATATAGAGCAAATAGAATTGATTGGAGCTAAGTTCATTCTGAGTTTTAGTTCCCCTTCTGCCAGTAGAAGCTTTGGGGCCTGTGAACTTCAGTTTCCTCTTTTGAAATACAGAATTAATAAAACTGAATTTCAAAGGAGGATTGTGAGAATAAAATGAGACAACAAATTCAGTCATGCTTTCTTTCAATGACAGAAGGCTTTGTTCAATGTATTAATGTGGAAGCATTTTACAGATGTGTAAGAAAAAGAGTTTTCTTTTGAATGATTCTGAACAGTAATCCCTTCTAAAAAAATGATGAAAGTTTATATATGTTGTCACTTCAAATATAAAAATTGGAATATAAATCCTTTGATAATGAAATCCTATTCATCTTTTAAAATATTCTGCTGAACTGAAGCCCTAAAAATATGAACACAATAAATGAGTGTAGATTATTTCACCCATAAAAATAAAGTTTTAGTAAGTTTTCTTTTTTTAATTGACTAAACTTCAAACTATAAATAAAATCCAGAACACATTTTTGATTCACAATCTGCTAAAACAGTAAGCTCATTGAGCTCCTAGATTGAAATATCTGAATTTTTCTGTAGGTCTGTCTCATAATAATCATATATATGGAGATACACGTGTGTGTGTGAGATCCCACAGGATGTGAATGCAGTCCATTATTTCCACACCCTATATAGTTAAAAGGAAGACTTCTGATTTTTACAAAATGAGATCATATTGAGCTCCTCCATTTTTGTGTTGTTGGATCACAAGATGGATGTGAGAATCATATAATGTCCTTTAGTTTGAAAATCAACCCAGGTGAACATATTTTTCTCGACTAAGTTTCATTATAATTATGATAAGAAATAAGTTAAATGAGATTTGAACAGCTCTCAAAATGATTATTAAAATTGACCTTGCTGATTCTTTTTAATTTACAATAGTATTGTATACATTAGTAATGCCTATCCATAGATGCTTCATTTATTACTTATATGGACTGGCAAATGTTAAAATCTTTAACCAAATTATTAAATTTTTTAATTTAATACAAAGAAAACTAATCAAATGTAAACAAATAAAACCCTCTGAAACTCACACCTGAATTCTAATAAAATTTTCAAGAAGTTTTTATCTTTATAGTATGCAGCCATAGGATCAATTTTTGTTGTTTGGAATTTTTTTATGCTACTTGTAACCACCAAATAATGAAAAATCCATTCTTAAGGGCTGTCATTGTGGTGCAGCAGGTTAACCAGGTTAAGTCTGTGAGGCAGGCATCCCTTATGGGCACCAGTTTGAGTTCTCTCTGCTTTGCTTCCAATCCAGCTTCCTGATAATGGATAAAAGCAGTGGAGATGGCCCAACTGCTTGTACCCCTGCAGCCACATAGGAACCCTGGAGAAGCTCCTGGCCCCTGGTTTCAGCTGGACTATCCCTGGTCAATGCAGCCATCTGGGAATTTAACCAGTGGATGGATGATCTCTCTCTCTCTCTCTCTCTTTCTCTCTCTCTTCCCCCCTCCTCTCTAACTCTTTCAAATAAATAAATAAAACCTTTTAAAAATATCACTTATAAAAGTTGCTCTTCATTTTATTAAATGAAATGGAAAAGAAAGGATGGTAAAGTAATTAAATATTTCTTAAAAAAATGGTCATTTAGCAGCTAACAATGTTTATTAAAGCAATCTTCTATGTATCAGATGAAGAGAAGTTTGAAGGGTCTTATCATGTTTTTAGAGTAAATCAGTTTCTTAAAGGAAGAATTAATTTTTTGAAGTCCCTTGTTTATACTCTAAATACTAACAATATGTGAAACAGTGCAACAATATTTTGTCAATTCTGTGGTTTGTATGTTTGTGACCCCTTTAAAATTCATGTTTAAAAAATTCCCAATACAACAATATTATCAGGTGGGGCTTTTAGCAGGTGATTATTAAGACATGAGAACTTCATCACATGTGTGGGATTAGGGCCTTATGAAAGAGGCTGAGGAGGGTCAGTGTGGCCCCTTTGATCTAACTGCTATAGTAGGACACATCAGTTTGTCACCTGCTGCCCAGCCACCATGTGAGAATTCAAGCTGTTGCAGAGAAGTGCTCATCACAATATAAACAACCTGCTGATGTTCCTCCAGAATTGTTACAAATAAGTTTGGGTTGTCTATAAATTATCCAATCTCAGGTACTTGGCTACAGCAGCACAAAGGGTCCAAGACAGTCCCATACTCTAGACTCTAGATATTTATTGTATCTAATTTAAGGTCGTATTATCATGTAAGTGTTCAGTAAAAACTGAATGAAGGGAATTATATGACTTTTTCTTGGGAAGTTATTTGATTTTAGACTATAAAGTACTATTTTCTCAGAGTGGATTTCTTGTTCTTTCTTCCTTTTTGTGTTTAAAAACATAAATACTCATGTAACAATAGTTAGACCCAATCTGACTATCCAGAGGAGTACAGCTCCTAAATTTGTGCCATAAAGGTAATGGGGCCAATTCAGCTTCACAGTCTTGAAAATATGATAAAAATGCCTGATTTTTCTGGAAGCATAAATTCTAATGACTAAACCAAGAGCATAATTCAGGAATTGCTTGATTAGAAGGGGGAAATATATATATAGTATAAAATATGTACACATATATATTTAGATATATAAATGAATAAATAAAATCAAACAATCCTTATTTTCAGATGACATGATTCCATATATAGCAGATCCAAATGACTACTGAGAGACTACTGGAACTCATAAAAGATTCTGATAAAATGGCAGTCTATAAAATCAACACACAAAAATCAATAGCCTTTGTATACACAGTCAATGCCATGGTTGAAAAAGAACTTCTAAGTTCAATCTCATTCACAATAGCTACAAAAAAAATCAAATACCTTGAAATAAAATTAACCAAGGATGTCAAAGAACCCTACGATGAGAGTTAAAACACATTCGAGAAAGAGATGGAAGACCAAAAATAAAAAATCTTCCATGTTCATGGATTGGAAGAATTAACATCATCAAAATGTCTGTACTACTGAAAGCAATTTACAGATTAAATGTGAGCCTAACCAAAAGACCAAGGACATTCTTTTCAGATATAGAAAAAAATGATGTTGAAATTCATATGGAAACACAGGAGAAACCAAATAGCTAATGCAATCTTATACTATAAAAATAAAGCTTAAGGCATCACATTACCAGATTTCAAGACATACTCCAAGGCAATTATAATCAAAACAGCCTGGTACTGGCACAAAAACAGATGGATGGACCAATGGAACAGAATAGAAATACCAGATATCAACTATGCATCTACAACCAACTTATCTTTGACAAAGGAGATAAATTAATCCCTGGAGCAAATACAGTCTCTTCAACATATGGTGCTGTGAAAACTGGACCTCCACATGCAGAAGTATGAAGAAAGACCCTTATCATATGTCTTATGCAAAGATCTATTCAAAAAGGAACAAAGACTTAAATCTGTGACCTGATATTATCAAATTATTAAAGAACATTGGGGAAACTCTACAAGACATTGGCATAGGCAAAGAGTTCTTAGAAAGGACCCCAGAGGCATAGAAAATCAAAGCCAAATTTGACAAATGTGATTACATCAAATTGAGAAGAATCTGTACTGCAAAAGAAACACCCAGAAAAGTGAAGAGATAACCAACAGAATGGAGTAATTATTTGCAAACTATGCAACTTATAAAGTATTCATAACTAGGATATACAAAGAGCTCAAGAAGCTCAACAACAATGAAATAACCAACCCAGTTAAGAGGGTAAAGGACTTAACAGGCATTTTTCAAAAGAGGAAATCTAAGTGGTCAGCAGACACATGAAAACATGTTCAGGATAACTAGCCTTTAGGGAAATGCAAATCAAAACCACAATGAGGGTTAATCTTACCCCCATTAGGATGGCTTTCCAACAGAAATCAACAAACTGCAAATGCTAGTGAGGACATGGGAGCAAAAGGTACCCTAATCCACTCTTGGTGGGAATGTAAGCTTGTATAAGCCACTGTGGATGACTGTCAGAAGATAGCTCAAAAATCTGAATATAGACCTACCATTTCACTCAGCCATCTCACTCCTGGGGAAAATGATATTAGCATATGAAATACTTTGCTGTTACCCCATGTTTATTGTAGCTCAATTCACAATAGCTAAAATATGGAATCAACCCAAAAGTCTGTCAAATGCAGATTAAATAAAGAAATTACAAGATACGTACACCATGAAATACTACACAACAGTAAAAAAAAAAATGCAGTACTGTCATTTATAACAAAATGGATGAAACGGAAATACATTATACTTGGTGAAATAAGTCAATCCCAAAATGACAAATACCACGTTTTCCCTGATTTGTGGTAACTAACAGAGTACCTAAAAGGTCACCTATAAAAGTATAATTGACGCTTTGAGGTGTGAAGACTTCATACAACCCTTGTTTCAACTGTTGAGGAACATTGTTTTATACTATTTGTGAACTCTTTACTTAGTATATAACTTAGTATATAACTCTTTATTGTGTATAAAGTTAGTTGAAAATAGACCTTAGTGAAAATAAGAATGAGAACTGCTTCCCAATTTGTAACCCTTTGATTTCTTTTTCTTGCCTAATGGCTCTGGCTAAAACTTCCAGGACTGTATTAATAGCAATGGTGAGAATAGGCATCTTTGGTTCTGAATTTTAGTGGGAATGCTTCCAACTTTTCCCTGTTCAATAAGATGCTGGTCAAGCTTTGTCAAAAATTGCCTTGATCGTGTTGAGAAATGTCCCTCTATGCCCAATTTGCTTAAAGTCTTCATCATGAAAGGATGTTGTATTTTATCAAATGCTTTCTCTGTATTTATTGACATAATCATATGATTCTTGCTCTTCATTTTGTTAATCTGATGTATCACATTGATTGATTTGTGAATGTTGAACCATCCTGGTATACCAGGTATAAATCCCACTTAGTCTAGGTGAATGATCTTTCTGATGTGTTGTTGGATTCAATTGGCTAGTATTTTTTGAGACTATTTGTGGTTATATTCATCAGAGAGGTAGGTCTTCTTTTTTAATCCATTCAACCAGCTTGTATTTTTTAATTGTAGACTTGGGGCCATTTATATTCAAGGTGACTATTGATAAGAAAGGTCTTGACCCTGCCATTTTCCCATAACTATTCCTATTGTTTACTTTGTATTTCCTTTGTACTTTTACTGGCAAATTTTCTACCTTCACCTTATTTCATAGTGATGAGCATGTTTCTGTTTCTATGTGTAGCACATCTTTAAGCATCTTTTGTAAGGCTGGATGAGTGGTGACAAATTCTTTCAATTTCTGTTTGTAATGGAAAGTCTTTATTTCACCTTCATTCATAAATGAGAGCTTCACTGGGTACAGTATTCTTGGTTGACAGTTTTTTCCTTTTAAGTCTTGGAATATATTTCACCATTATCTCCTAACCTGTAGGGTTTCTAATGAGAAGTCAGCAGGAAATCTAATTGGAGATCCTCTGAAAGTAATCTGGTGTTTCTCTTGTGCACATTTTAGAATCTTTTCATTATATTTTACTGTGGAAAGTTTGACTACAATGTGTCATGGTGAAGATCTTTTCTGGTCATGTCTATAATAGTTCTATGTGCTTCCTCTACTTGGATGTCTCGTTCTTTCTCCAAATTAGGGAAGTTTTATGTAATTATTTCACTAAAAAGGCCTTCTAATCCATTATCTCCGTGCCTTCATGAACTCCTAAGACCCATATGTTAGGTCATTTGATAATATCCCAATAATATCCAACACTTTTTTTCATCTTCTAATTTCTTTTACTTTTTTTTTAAGTCTTACTGTAAAATTTGCAGAGGTCTGTCTTCTAACTCAGATATTCTTTCTTCTGTCTCACCAAGTCTGTTGTTAAGACTTTCCACCACATTTTTTATTTGATCTTTTGTATTTTTCATTTCCACTATTTCACTTGATTTCTCTTTAAAATCTCAATTTCATGGGAAAAAATTGATTAATGTCATGTATGGATTTCTTCAACTTGTGAATTTGCTTCTGATTACTTCTAATTAATCCTATTTTTTGAATTCCATTTATGACACTTCTTCAACCCCTTCATCTTTACATTCTAGTATTGAAGTGTTGTGTTCCTTTGGGGATCTTATGTTGTCTTCTTTATTCTGTTTCTTGAATTGCTGCATTTGTTTTTAGGCATTTGTGGAGATATGCATTGTTTTTCTTTTTATCCTCTGTTATGGTTTTTGTCTTTGGATTATCCCTCTGTGGTTTAGTGATGTGTTTGCTCTTTCAATGAATACCCAGAGGCATATTCTAGATGTTGCCAGGGAGCTCTATTCAATGTTCCAGTGTGAGAGGGGAGTATCCAAGGTGATACCTAAGTTGGGCATGTTAAATCGCTTTTTTTTTTTTTTATCACAGGGGAGGTTTTATTAGCTCTGTTGGTGTAGTCTCATGCTTACCTCCTCTCCTCCAAGGAAAACAATGCCTGGGCACTAGCCCCAGTGAGTACAGTGTTCATCTGTGCTGCTACAAAAACCACACAAGGGATCTGTGCAGTCCTTGATGTGAGCATGGATCCCTCAGCAATGACACTCACTAGGGAATCAGGGAATCCTGAGCATGTGGAGCCACCCACTGTGATTGCCCAAAGACCCAGCCATACCCTGTGCCCTCCCATGCAGCCACAGTTTTTCACATTCCCATACACAAGGCTTCTACATGCTTGAATGCCCTGTCCCTTGTTACTTCTCCCAGCCAGACTCATGTGCCTCCTCTAGGCTGGTTGCTGGGTGTGGACACAAGCTGGCACAGCTGTTACATATGTCCAAAATGGTGCCTACCTCCTTTCAGCTAGTTACAGGATGCCAGTGCTGGCTGGTTGGAGAGAGAGAAACATGCCCCCCTTTTTTCTCCTCTAGGTTGACAGATATACTGCCTCCACAGGGCTCCAAGCCAGACTCACACCAGGCTCTTCCTGCAGCTTTATCATCACTAGCTTGGGCTGCTGTAGTCTGGCCTTACCTCACTCTCCAAAGCTGGTGCTGAAGCTCTCAGCTGCTGGGGTCCTGAATTGTGGGCATCTTTACCCTCCACATAGGTCCACAGTGTCCTTCTAACTTGGGTGGAGTTTCCTCTGCAATTTTCTCCCTAACTCTCCTGAGATTCTAGTCTCTCCACTTTTTTTTTTTTTTTTTTTAACTATCTTCCTCTAGACCAGAGCAATAAGCTCCCTCCCTATTCCACCATCTTGGAATCTCTCATATTTCTGTTTTAACAGATACTTGAGTATTATGAACGTAAAACCAATTCCACTTGTTAAGCAACAAAGGGTAGCATAACTTTGATGATTTGAGACCTAACACAATTGAAATAATTGTTCCTTTCCTTAAATTCCACCTGTCAATCATTCCCTGACAACATTTCTGTATACATTTATTTTATTCAAAAACAATTCAATTGTGTCCTTCTGCATGGACTGATAGTCTCTTCTATATATTTCTACTAAGTGCCTACTTGAGGTTAAGCAGGAGACTATAGGAAAATCTTATAAGAGAGCCAGTTCCAGATCATCCTACCCTCTACATACAAACAGAAATCTCTCCCAACATTGCAAGACCAAAACAAACTTCATAGATTTTTCTCACTGTGAATTTTAAAAAACAGCATTGCTGAGTAAGAAAAGTTGAATAAATTCCTAGAGCTACAGGTTAAGAGCAGACACAAAAGGGCCTCTGCTCCCTTATGGCTTGTTCCACCAGTTGACAGGTTTCATATTCCCAGTATCATTCCACATGCTTTGGTCTCAGCCAGGAAATAACAGCTGCCACTACAAAATGGCATGCTTCACTGCCTGATAAGCACCCACAGATAGCTAATTTCCATTCATTTTGCAACTTGCATGGTCCCAGAAGATGAACACTAGAAAGAACGGGCTACATGGTTCCATCCACTCAATGGTTCTTTGTAAAATATCCCACATGGGAATGAGTGACATATCTATATGTTGATACACATACATGTCTCTTCATGTAAATCTATGTATGTTGTATGTGTTATAAATATGCATGCATACACACATGTCAAATCTTATCCTAGAAGTGATTAAAGGCAGCTAAACCGATATTGAATTCATTTCTATTCTCACAACCTATTTCAGTTTCAGGTAGTGTTCAAACATCTTCTGTAGAAAAATTCTGTAAACTCACAGAAGCAGAGAATATGGTTGTAGTTTAGCTATTTTCTTTCTCAATACAGGAAAATGACATGTGTTCCTACCATCAAATTCTTGAATTAATTATATAAGAAAGATTTTTTTTAATATCATAAGTCCCTAGACCTGTATCCTTTTTATCAACTAATTTCTGGTCTTCTCTGCCAGACAAATTCAAATTTTCCCTCCCAAATCATAAACAATCCTGGCTTAGTACAGATTCTCTCTTCTCTCTTGGATGCCCTGTGTCCTGAAGTGAAATGTTGCCCCTGTGTACATCATGCCAACCTTCCAATTCTTTTTTATTTTAAACATTTATTTATTTTATTATTTGAAAGGCAGAATTACAGAGAGGCAGAGACATAGAGAGAGAGAGAGAGAAAGAGAGGGAGAGGTATTCCATATGCTGGTTCACTTCCCAAATGGCCACAGTGATCAGAGCTGTGCCCATCTGAAGCCAGGAGCCAGCAACTTCTTCTGGATCTCCCATGCAGATGTAGGGGACCAAGGACTTGGGCCATCTTCCACTGCTTTCCCATATGGGATGCCAGCACTACAGGCAGTAGCTTTACCCACAACACCACAGCGCCAGCCGCCAGCCTGCCAATTCTTATCACTACCATTGCCACACATCTTTGGCAAGTTCCTGAATTAAATAAGATAATTAAATGTAAGGATGAATATGAGGCAATGGTTTAAATGTAACAATTTTCAGTAGAAAATATGCTTTATAATTTATATCTACTTGAAGTATTTTCAATAATGTTTTTCATAACTTGAAAAAAATTGAAATTTAGTAGAGGGTGTACAATAAATGTCTGGGTCATTTCTATGTTAACATGGTGAAACATTAATTACTAAAGTTAATTTAAGTTAATACACTGTGGCATCTTGTTTTTGTTTGGCAAAGAGAAACTAAATATATTTATATCTTTCAAGAAACATGAAAAATTATTTCCACAAAATATGAAATAGATATTGTTGATATAAGTTCACAATGCCTACTAATTTTCAACCAAACAAAGTTTACTGGGAATTAAAGATGATGGTTATAGAAATTGTCTCTTATACATGTTGAATATGTTCCAGGACCTAAAATTATGGAAAGTTCCAAATTCTAAATTTAATGTTTTTACTTTATATATGTGTTTAGGATAAAATTTAATTCATAAAATAGGCACAGGAAGAAAGAAACAACCATAATTAATAACAAAGTAGTATAGTAATAAAGGTTATTTTAAAACTATGAGTTGTTTATTTACGGAAATTTCCATTTCAGATTACGATTGACAAAAGGTAGTTGAAACTGCAGAAAGCAAATCCACAGATAGGGATGACCATTACATATGCAAATTAGAAACTATTCATGAATGTTCTTATATTCATGGCAATATAATTAGTCACATAAATTCAAGAAGAATCTGTTCTTGCAATAGGGCATGTTTAGAAATGTTGGTTATAGCCGGCGCCGCAGCTCAATAGGCTAATCCTCCACCTGCGGCGCCAGCACACCAGGTTCTAGTCCCGGTCGGGGCACCGGATTCTGTCCCTGTTGCCCCTCTTCCAGGCCAGCTTTCTGCTGTGGCCCGGGAGTGCAGTGGAGGATGGCCCAACTCCTTGGGCCCTGCACCCGCATGGGAGACCAGGTGGAAGCACCTGGCTCTGGGCTTCAGATCAACGCGATGCGCCGGCCGCAGTGTGCTGGCCGCGGCGGCCATTGGAGGGTGAACCAATGGCAAAGGAAGACCTTTCTCTCCGTCTCTCTCACTCTCTCACTGTCCACTCTGCCTATCAAAAAATATATATACATATAAAAAAAGAAATGTTGGTTATAAATCTCCAAGGCCTCTTTAAATATTCAATTATTTTATTTGAGAGGCAGAAAGAGAGAGAGAGAGAGAGAGAGAAAGAGACAGGGCACTCCCATCCACAGTTCACTCTCCAAATGCTTGCAGCAGTCAGGGCTAGGCCATACCAAAGCCAGGAACCAGGAAGTTTCAGGATTTCCCATGAGAATGGCAGGGACCCAGTGACTTATCCCATCATCTCTGATGCCTCCAAGGCTGTGTATTAGCAGGAAGCTGGAATCAGGAGCAGAGCCCAGACCCAAGCACTCCAATGGTAGAAATGAACACCCAGTGTCTTAACCACTAGGCCAAATGCTCATCCCTATATTTCCAAGGCTTTGTCTGGGATGTCATATTTCAGATATAACCAGGTAGCTTTAATGAACTGAGGGGGACTTTCTGGAGCCACCAAAGACCCCATTTGTAGCTTTGCAAGTGAGTAAAGAATCTCACTTCCTGGTGTGCCCAGAAAACTCAAATTAGATTCGTTCGTGGCTTAGCTTCCTAGCCTCAAGAGCCTTTTAAAGGTCTAAACTGTGAGTCCTTATCAATAGCTATATCAGACCACACTTAAAAAAAGAGTTTGTGGTCAATTATTATTCTGCTTGCACTTACACAAAATTCTCAGATCAAATTTAAAAAGACTGAACTTATTTTACATGCAAATTAGGCTACTTTATCTCCGATAGAAAAATTGTTTTACAGAAAAAAAAAAAAAAAACCTACAGTGCACCTGTTACTAGACACACTGTTTTTGAGAGTTTGTTATCTACCTACAACCCACACTAATTCCCAAAATTCTAATTTTTCCATTATCTGGCGACCACTCTTCAAACTAATATTTGCAATTTTTCTCCCAACTCTCTGTCTTGGAATCACTGAAATTAAGATTGGCCATTTCCAAAAACCCTTAAAGATGAAGCTAAATGATTTGATATGGACTTCAGATATATCAGCACACAGCTTATGTGTGAAAAACTTTCATGCCTGTTGCTATGTGCAGACTACACAAAGTTCCCTGGGATACCTGATGCAAACTACAAAACAGAAAATTCAGATTGCCACTGTCTGCCCTCACTTCAACTGAAGGTACTTCAAGCCCAACATCTAAATATCTAACTGGCTATATCTAACTGGCTGTTCTCTGGCATAGAAAAAAAAATAAGAACAAAAAAACTGAGTTAACTCCAGTTTTCTTATGTTTTGATGGAAAAGCTTCTTATTAAATCCTTGAGTATTCAATCCACTTGGAGGTCTGATTTTGGTGGAAGTCCACTTGCAACACTGCCTCCTAAAATGAGACACAACTATTAACTCTTTAACCAGACTGACCGATTATTGGGATTGAGAGACTAATTCAATGATTTATGAGACAACAAACTGAGTTTCTAATCGTGAAATTTCTTACAGAAGTTCAAATTGGGAAATATTGGGGGTTCGGAAGTGTGTGCTTAAGGCTGGTGCTGTGGCGTAGCGAGTAAACCTGCTGACTGCAGTGCCAGCATCCCATATGGGCACCAATTCACATTCTGGCTATTCCACTTCCGATCCAGCTCTCTGCTATGGCCTGGGAAAGCAGTAGAAGATAGCCCAAGCCCTTGGGCCCCCACCCTCATGGGAGACAAGGAGGAAGCATCTGGCTCCTGGCTTTGGATCAGCGGATTGGTGCAGCTCCAGCCATTGTGGTTAATTGGGGAGTGAACCAGTGAATGGAAGACCTCTCTCTCTTTCTCTGCCTCTCTTTCTCTCTCTGTGTAACTCAGACTTTCAAATAAAAATAAACAAATCTTTTTAAAAAAGAAGAAGGAGGAAGAGGAGGAGGAGGAGGAAGAACAGGAGGAGGAGGAGGAGAAAAGAGTGTGCTTTGGTAGGTGGAATACTTTGAACTAAAGATGACTGGGAGATCTCAGAAGCAATGTCAGTGGTGAAGTCTCTCTCTGACCTTCTGTCTGTTTCCTTGGTCTCATCCTTCTTTCTCCATTTGAGTCCTCAAAATCAGAATCCTTCTTCCCAAAGGTAGGTCATAGAAACTAGAAATTGTCTCCCACAGGGCAAGCCATAAAACCTATCTACTCACTCTCTCCATCATACTCTCTCTCCTTCCTCCTCTGCTTCTTGAAGGCTCTCACTCCAGGGGGGGTCCTCTCCTACACCAGGGAAGACAGAATGATGCTCAAAGAGCCCAAGAAGGATTTGAACATGCAGGCCTTGCTGGGTTTTCCGACCTGTTTATTATTGTCGTAACACAATCACATTTCTTTTTGAATGAGATTTATTTATTATTTATTTGAATGGCAGGCTTATGGGTTGGGCAGGACAGGTGCAACACAGAGAGATGTTCCAGTGGCTGGTTCACTCCTCCAAATGGCCACAATGGCCAGGACCAGGCCAGGTGGAAGTCAAGAACCTGATACTCCACCGCATCTCTCATATGGTTGGCATAGGCCCAAGAACTTGGACCATCTTCTGCTGCTTTACCAGGTATGTTAGCAGGGTGCTGGATCTTACATGGAGCAGCCAGGACTCAAACTGGCAATCATATGGATGCCAGCATCACAGGCTGTGGCTTAACTAGCTGCAATGCAATGCAGGCCCCTATAGTCACATTTCTATATGGCTTTCCATTAGACAGTTTCCCCTCTGTCTTTGGATATTCATTTCTGAAGTTTCCCATCGTGAAGAATTTCCATTACATAACTTTGTTATACTTTTCTCTTGCTAATCTTTCTTTTGTTCTAGGAGTGTTGATTGTCCCTGTACCTTATGATGGGTGAGAAGAGGTATGACACATTTCCCGTCCCAATGCATAACTCACACCTTCCCATGGCAGGTCAGAGTTCTGAAAGTTCTGCAAGATCCTTTTGAAGGGTCTGCTCTAAAATGGGCATGTCCTTAGCTCTCTTCCTACACTCTTCTTCAGCTTCATCTTTTCTTTCACAGCCTGTCTTTTCCCTGGCAGGGAGCCACAATATATGTAGGTTGTGACATTGTCTTCAGTTTGATAAACAAATAGTACATACCAGTGAAACTATATGAGTCATGAGATCATGAGTTGGCCAGTAAAGATGGTTTGGTTCACCTTCAGTACTTCCTGCTTTCTTTTGCCTTCTCCATTACAGAAAGGAAAACATCTGGAACTCTATACACCACTTACAGATTCAAGTACATTTTTGTATGCATGTCCCTTAAAAGAAGGTTATTACGATTATAGCAAAAGAACACCTGTCTTTCTAGACTCTTTATCTGTAAAATTAGAATGTTGTTATGTCTGAAAGTAGCTATTCAAATAATATTTGCTGAATAAATGTATTGTTTTCTATCCTACCTACTTATAATCTCAGCAAGTTATGCTTGGAGGCTTTGGATTCCTTTATAAAATGGAATGGGGAAAAAAGACTTTATATCAGATAAATAATTAGAAAGTAACTCTAGGGGATATGCAGTTCTTCAAAGTGGTCTAAGTGGTTCTATGAGCTAAGTTCAATCATTTTTTTGGAAAAAAAATAAAAGATAAATTTGTGTACAAAAATTTGGAGGGACTGGTGTTGTGGCCTAGCTGGTAAAGCCACCACCTGTGACACTGGCATTCCATATGGGTGCCAGTTCAAGTCTTGACTACTCCACTTCCCATCCAGCCTCTGCTAATAGTCTGGAAAAAGCAGCAGAGGATGGCCCAAGTATGGGGGCCTCTTCTGTCCATGTGGACCTGGAAGAAGCTTCTGGCTCCTGGTTTTGGCCTGTCCTAGCCCTGGCCATTGCAGCCATCTGAGGAGTAAACCAGTGCATGGAATCTCTCTCTCTCTCCCTCTCTCTCTCTCCCTCCCTCTCTTTCTGTAACTCTTACTCTCAAATAAATCATCAAACCTTTACAAAAGAAAAAAATGAAATCCATTCATACAAAATGTTTTTTTAAAACCTCATGAAAAATTGTGTCACAAAATAGTATTCAAAACGTCAAAAGTTTTTGCACCAAAATAAATTGATTTTTAATTTAATTTTCCATGAACTTTTTGAAGATCCTCATATGTACTATCTTTTAATCCTATAGTAATGAACCAAGCATAAATGTATCTAGAATCGTGCCATCCACAGAAGTTTCTGCAATGGTGGAAATATCCTGTATGTGCACTTTCTAATAGAATAGAAATGAACAACATGAGAATTTTGACCTCTTGACATGTGACTACTTCAATTAAGTAGCATAATTTATTTTAGTGTAGTTTTTTAAAAATTAGTATTAAAATTGTTGTATGTGATTAGTAGTTACTATATTGGACAACACAGTTCTAGGTTAACAGTTGTCACTAAGTCACATATTGATATTTAAGGATGCTTTTGATGCCAAAGAAGAATCTATAGCAATCCCAACCACAAACTTTGGAGTAGGACTCAAGAATAGCCATCCTAATACTTTAACAAAATTATTTTTGATCTCTTTTAACTAGAGTACAGAAGGTTTTCTTGTGAAAAATAATTCTTATTGACTTGAAGTTACTCACTAAAATAGACAATAATTTAACTAAATAATTTAGATATCTTTAACATTTCTGAAAGGCCAGTGTATACCTATCGAGCTATTCAGCCATCCCCATCAGTGACAAAAGAAAAGAACAGTAATGTTGCCTATAAGGATGGTACTGCAGTGACAGCAGTAGGTGCTGCAGATAGATGGCAAAGTGTTACTAAGACAAGTACCATGCCAAATCCCTTGCATGAATGAGTGTGAAATGTTGAAAGGAACTGAGAATACAGCAATGAATGCGAACGGTAGAGGTAAATATGTACACAGCAGAGGTACAGGTCGTCCTAGCAAACATATCATCATGACTGTGTGTGTAGTGTTGTCAACTCCATCCATCACAAGTAAACATGCTTAAACATCTTATCAACTTGAAGAAAACTTCATCAAGCCCTAAGACTGTCATTTCTCTTAACATTATTATGCAAGTGCAAAAGATGAGTCAAAATTAGTAGTAGAGATAGAGTAATATGACAGTAATTATTAAAAAAAAAAAAAGCCTTAGGGTTTCCAGTGAACCCAATCAGAAAAGGAAGACAGAGTCCACAGGCCATGTGTAGTCTGTTAAGGGGTATGGGTGTTTGTGTGTGAAGTAATCACTTTAATTTCAAACTGCATTGCTCCCTGACTATTTCCTGCTCTTTAGCAGGGGGTCTCTAGCCTGTTCAGAGGTAACAATACTCTAAGCACAAAGAGGTATTTCTGAGTCTCTCCTAAAAGTGGCAGAGCCAGAGCCCTCCTGCAGGGCTGGGCTCCCCTTGCCTACCATTATTCATGGGCAGGCAGCTCAGAACCACTTCCACCATCTGCCTCCAGCTGTGTTGGCATAACAGAAAGTCAAATGTGCTGCAACAAGCTCCAACCCTGAATTTATTGTAAAAGCCACCATTTCTATTTCATTTGGCTAGTAAACAATCTCATACTATTAGGATGGTTAATTATAAATAACAGTCTAGCCTCTTTTAATTGAAATCTACATTTATTTAGAGCCTTTTCATGAGACTAGAATTAAGAAACAAAAAGCATTAGGAATGAATGGAAATGGACCACACTATTCAAATAGAAAAACTTCAAAAGCTAACCATTAAAGTGCCCCTAAAATACTTTCTATTTTAACAGTATTTTTTCTTCTGCTGTTCTAAAATTGCAATATCCTGTTAACTCTCTGATCATTTCTGAACTGAAGCGGTGATTACTAAAGCTATTTTGACTATAAGGTCTATCTGTAGAAATACACATAACTGATGGTGCAAGAGTATTTTAAAGTAAATGAAGGCATTCCTAGAAATTTACTCTTTAGTTTAAAAAAAATTACTGATTATATGCCATGTAAAAGTAACTGAGCTAAATACTGTAGGACAGCAATTTTGGAAATTTTGGCTACAAAAATTGTAAGAAATATGTTTTATGTCATTCAGCAATATACACTTATCATATCTATCTATATATAATGAAATATATGCTATGTATTCTGATATTTTATAACCTAATCCAATTAATAGTTTATTTTTATAATCTATTTCCATCAAGATGATAAGACTGCTAAACAAAATTTCAACCCAGGAAATGGGTTGAAATCTTCAGTTTGGAAAAATATGATAGTAAAAGCAAGATAAATTTTGCTCCATTTCTTGCCCTTAAAGAGCTTATGATCCAATAGCAAAAATAAGACAAAAAAAAGGAAGAAATAATAATATGAAGAGAAAAATAAGCTGCTGGAGATTTTAAAGTGATGGAAAGACTGCAAGGAAACACAGAAAATTATAGGAATTATTGTTGAAAGATGCAGCAGAAAATTGAAAGTTGAAAGAAGAGACATATCACACTTGGGCAAGAGGAAGCTTTAATGGAGAAGCTGATGTTTATGATGGAACTTGAAAGCAGATAGGATTTTGAGAGACAGATATAGAGGAGCATAGAAAGGATATTCCAGATGGAGTTCACAGCAGGAGCCAAGACACACAGATGAATAGGGAAGGGAGGGGTGGATTTAGAAAACAGTGAGTCATGCATTTTGGCTGGAGAATAGTGTGTAGTCTGAAGTAACAGAAAAGAATGTTGGCAAGATCAAAGGAACTTGGGTGTCAGGGTGAATATTGTTTTAAAATTCAGTGGGCAGTAAGGAAGAATCTAAAACTGCCCATGCATACATGCATGCATCCATCTATCCACCCATCCATCCATTCATCCATCCAACAAGAATTTATTAAGCAGCAAAAAGGCAAGGCCCTCTATAAAGTACAAAGGAGAATAAGAAGAAAATAGTTTGCAGCTCTTTACTGTGTAAGAAATAAAATGTGCCACCTCAAATTATGATTGTGGTCAGCCAAAATATACTTCTTTGGAATAAGGATGATTTTGAACTGATTATATTGAGAAGCTGCAGACAAAGGAGAAGCTCTGAAAATAGAAGTTACCCTTGCATAGAAAGGAAATTTCCATTGTAAGAGTATCTCTGTATACCAGGAAGAGATGGATGATTAAACCATCAGAGACTTTTATCAATGGGGTAGGCATCAAATTAAATCTACATTTAAAAAAAAAAAACTTATCTTTGTTATTGGTGCTTTCCTGGCCATATCCTTATAACCTGGCCTTCCCAACACCCCCCTGGCCTTCCCAACACCCCCCTTACCTGAAGCAGATGATTATACATTACATTTCAATTCAAACTTAACTCTTAAGATTGACTCTTTTTTTTTTTTTTTTTTGACAGGCAGAGTGGACAGTGAGAGAGAGAGACAGAGAGAAAGGTCTTCCTTTTTCTGTTGGTTCACCCCCCAAGTGGCCGCTACGGCTGGTGCGTTGCGCCCCGGTGCACTGCACCGATCCAAAGCCAGGAGCCAGGTGCTTCCTCCTGGTCTCCCATGTAGGTGCAGGGCCCAAGCACTTTGGCCATGCTCAACTGCCTTCCCTCGCTACAGCAGAGAGCTGGACTGGAAGAGGAGCAACCAGGACAGAATCCAGTGCCCCAACTGGGACTAGAACCCGAATTGGCAGCACTGCAGGTGGAGGATTAGCCTAGTGAGCTGCGGCGCCGGCCCAAGATTGCTCATTTTCCTATGGGTGTTAGCTATAGCTAGGTTTACATGAGAGATGCAATGATACTTCATAAATTTTGTGAAAATGGAATTAAAAGATCAAAAGTTTATTTTGGCTTGAAAATAACTGAAACTCATGATAGTGTTTTTTGAGACAGCCCTACAATGCCTGGGATGCAGACACTAGAAATAACCAGGGCCTATAGTCTTCCACATTCTCCCGAGCTCCCTCCATTATCTTAAACTTGTACTGACTTGTGATTGTAAATCAACTTCTTCCTTAAAATTAGCTCACTGAATTGAGGGTGTGGTAATCACTGGACTCATGAGGTCATTTATTTCCACTGTGAACACATCTTGAGTTGTCTCTTTGGTGTAGGCAGTTAGGATAAAATTGATTAGATTTGTGATCTGGAAGACCACGCCTTCACTATGCCTTTGTGTGATCTCATGCCCCTACCTGACCCCACCTGTATGCCCACCTACCAATCAGGCTATGTGAACACCCCCATATGGAAGTTGCTAAAAGGCCTGAATCACAGTGGGCCTGGCCCTTTTTCCCTTTTTGCCATTATGTACCTCTGTAGCCCTTGTTGTCTCACGCCCTCCAGGTGCATGCCCTCCCGGCCACCTTCATTCTCTATATACACTTCACTGCCCGTGATAAGCTGCTGGCAACTGCTTAAAACTAAACGCTTGCTGCATGTAGCTGTTGGCCTGCTTTCTGCTTGATATGGATTCCAACTTAATTTCCAGACTTCACTTCCTCCTTTAGTTAGAGCCCTCACTCTCCTATGCATTTATTTCACTGAATAAAAAGCTTAAAAAGCTTACCATGTTGTCTGGTCTATTTGAGCCAGTATTCAGAATTCTTCTCTGAATTCATGGCAAGAACCCACACAGCTTATTAATTTTAGAAGTATTAATAAGCAAATCGGTAACATCTTAGCTTGAGGAACTTCTTTTTTTTATTTCTCATATAAATATTATATTAACAAAAAAAGAACAGATAGAAACTTTTTGGGGGGATTTTTATTTATTTGAAAAGTAGAGTTACAGAGAGAGAGAGAGAGAGAGAGAGAGAGGTCCTCTATCTGCTAGTCCTCTTCCCAAACAGCCACAATAGTGGGAGCTGAATTGATCTGATGTCAGGACCCAGGAGCCTCCTCTGGGTCCCCCATGCAGGCACAGGGGCCAAAGCACCTGGGCCAATGCTTTCCCAGCCCATAGCAGAGAGCTGGAACAGAAGAGGAACAGCCGGGACATGAACTGGCTCCCATAGGGTACACTGGCACTTCACAGGGAGCCTAGCCCACTACGCCACAGTGCCGGCCCTCACAGTGTCCTCTTCTACAAGGCCAGGGTACCTGCTCATGCCAACCCCCCTCAGCATTGCAGTCAAGGTCAAAGCCAGTGTCAGAAGGCAAGAATTCAAAAGGCATCGAGGTGTTGGCCCTGTGGTGCAGCAGGTAAAGCCATTGCCTGAAGCTCTGGTACCCCATAGGGGCATCATGAGGAACTTTTTTCCAAAGAACCCCAGGCCCTGAGCAACAATAACCACCAGCTGCATGTAGTGCCCAGATGGCTGTATCCCACTTTGCCATTATCAAAATTCCTTGAAAGACACAATATTGCCCATCAATCGAAGAAGAGCCACCAGCATGGTAGACCAACCAGAAATCTGGATAAGAGTGGAGCATGTCCCTCTCAGCCCCAACTTCCATCTATAGGAATCTGCCATCCAGCTACTTGCCCTGTGCTTCTCAATAAATACCTCTTTTCTTCCAATACCCTAGTGTCAGTGATTGGCTTTCTCTGCACTGGTACAGCAGACTCAGTTTGGGGGGTTCCACAGCATCTCCTCCAAACAGATCTGGGGAGTACTCTATTGTTTTCATAATGCCCATTCCCCATGTACTTCTTGAAATATCTTCATACATGTTAACAAATGTATGTTGCATTTCTGCTATTAATCTTTTGTTACAGGAGTCTGTCCCAACTAACAATTATGAAGGGTAGAGAGAAAATTATTTTTCTTCCATACACTGTTCATATTCATGTAAGCTGTGTAAAACTACTAATCAATTGGCAATAGCCAAATGAGGGAGCCATTCAGGAAAATTAATCTAAAATGCTCCTGGAGAAGAATATCAAGCTATAAGAAGCTAAACACAGGGATGCTAATTATGAGATATAAAAAATTATTTAATAAGTTCAAAGATAAAATATGACTGTTTTCAGAGGTTTGCATGTTTTAGCTCTACTGATCAAACTTCCTTTGTCATCTTCTTTCCTCTGAGAAACATGCATGAGCTTGGCAGTGAATAATATTCAAGGCCAGGTCAGCATTGCGGGATGGTGATGTACTTACACGATCATCTGCTGCTCAGGTGTCTACAAGTAATTATACATTTATGTGTATCTCTTTTGTCTGACAAGTTTCATGTTGATATTATTATATAATCATTTTTGCTAGTCATGAGTCCAATTTCACCTAAAGATAACATACTCTCCCATTGTCTGTTATTTTCCGGGTCTCACTTTTACTGTCATAGTGGACTTTATTAACACAAAGGCCAGAGTATAAAATTATTATACAGATTTTTTTTTTCCTTTTAGTTCCCTCCACCACCCCATGAGGCCCTCCCTGCCAACCGTATCCTATATTTCCAAATCCTTTGGATGTTGCAGTAACCTATGGTCCTCCTGCACTAGGGAAATGTTGTCTTATTTTTCAGCTCCACGGTTTATGTTTGGGGTGAATACTATCTATTTGTCTGTTTTTTTCAAATGTGTTATATGATGTCTCTCTTTGATTTTAAAACAAACCTTTATCTCTTTTTACTTGAGGTAGTTGTGTTTGGTCATAAAAGGGACCACTTGGTATCTGAACACCCTTACATATTTGCCTAATAATCCCTTTTAAGTAATCTGGCCCTGTTGTTAATGGCTTTTTTAAGCCAGTCATACACTTAGAATCAAAATTAGCATCTAAATGAGGATGTTTTAAAACGCTCGCCTAGGGGTTGCCAGTTTCACCTTTTTTATAGTTTGCCATGTTAAATTATGTAAAATAGAAATGGTATTTTAGTATTTAATGAGCTAATGCAGAACCTACTGAGACTGTCTCCCATCCCCCAATTTTCTCTTACACAGCCCATAAAATGCCTTTTAAGGTATGAGAAATGTCCATGATTTTTTTTTTTTTTGACAGGCAGAGTGGACAGTGAGAGAAAGAGAGAGAGAGAGACAGAGAGAAAGGTCTTCCTTTGCCATTGGTTCACCCTCCAATGGCCACCGCAGCCGGTGCGCTAGGGCCAGCGCACCGCTCCAATCCGAAGGCAGGAGCTAGTGCTTCTCCAGGTCTCCCATGGGGTGCAGGGCCCAAGCACTTGGGCCATCCTCCACTGCACTCCCGGGCCATAGCAGAGAACTGGCCTGGAAGAGGGGCAACCGGGACAGAATCCGGCACCCCGACCGGGACTAGAACCAGAATCTGGCGCCCCGACCAGGACTAGAACCCAGTGTGCCGGCGCCGCAGGCAGAGGATTAGCCTATTGAGCTGTGGCGCCGGCCAATGGCCATGAATTTTAAAGCATGTGTCAGAATGTGGAGAACCCCTTCTTTTTCAATGACTACCCCATTTCAAAAACAAAATATTACCAAGAAGTACACAAGGTTTTGGAAATCTGCATTTATACTTGAACATTCTTAAACTGATGTTGTTTATGCACAATAAAATTAATTTAACATTTAATTTTTCTAGAAAAATTACTATGATTTACATAATGTTACAGTGCTAATTTAATTAGAAAGGAATATTTTATGAGTTAAATCAAGAAATGATGACATAAGGAGAAAAAAATGAAATGCCCACCTTAAAATGTTCAAATAATATAAAGACACAAAGAAGTTACAAATATGATAAAGAATGGTATAAGGGGTCGGCCTTGTGGCTCACTTGGTTAATCCTCCTTCTGCAGCACCGGCACCCAGGTTGTTATTCCCGGTTGGGGTGCCGGTTCTGTCCCGGTTGCTCCTCTTCCAGTCCAGCTCTCTGCTATGGCCAGGGAGTGCAGTGGAGGATGGCCCAAGTCCTTGGGCCCTGCACCCCATGGGAGACCAGGAGAAGCATCTGGCTCCTGCCTTCGGATCAGCGCGGTGCACTGGCCGCAGCAGCTGCATGGGAGACCAGGAGAAGCACCTGGCTCCTGCCTTCGGATCGGAGCGGTGCGCTGGCCCCAGCGCGCCGGCTGCGGTGGCCATTGGAGGGTGAACCAATGGCAAAGGAAGACCTTTCTCTCTGTCTCTCTCTCTCTCTCTCACTGTCCACTCTGCCTGTCAAAAAATAAAAAAAAAATTAAAAAATAAGTCATTTAGAAACAGATGACACCAAATGATAGACTGTAGGATAGAAAAGGGAAGAAGGGAATGATTAGATGACCTGAAGAATTGGTTCTTCTATAATACATAGATTCTGATTCCAAGTGTAAAAATCAAAGTAGAATATATATATGAGAAATTCTATATCAAAATTTAAATATTAAAGCAATCTTAAGTGGAAAGATTCTAGAAAAAATGCCGAAAAGGAAAAAAAAAAAAAACAAAAAAAAAAACAAAAGCAAACCCAAGCCTAGTAGTTAAGACCCTTGTGTTACATATCAGACATACCTGGGTTTAATACCCAGCCCCAGCTTCTAACTCCATCTTCCAGCTAAAGTTCTCCTTTGGAGGCAGTGATGACTCAAGTAATTGGGTTCCTACTACCCATGTGGGAGATCTAAATTCAGTTATTAGTTCCTAGTTTCAGTCCAACCCAGTCACAGCCATTACTGGCATTTGGAAGTGAATCAAGGAACAAGAATGTACTCTCTTTCTCTTTGTGTGTCTGTGTGTGTGTGTGTCTCTCTCTCTGTTTCTCTCATTACTCTGCTTCTCAAATAAATAAATACAAATTTAAAAAGAAAAGCAAGAGGTGTTTGAGTGATGATGGTGTGAAACACCAATAGCATTACATTAAATTTCAAACAATGGCTCTTGTTTTCATTGTCTCCTATTTTCTGGACCATTTTTGACCCCTGTCATCCATCCTCTTGGTTCACTATAAACTTTCTCCACTGATATCTTTAAAATAACTTGTTCACTTTACAGGATGTATCTGAGTTTTTATTTAATGACTTGGTATTTGCTTACTAGAAAGCTAAAGGAAATGACATCATCTTCATAGGAAAGTCACATGATGCCTCCTCTTTCCAATGATTTTTATTTGAAAACTTTTTCATTTCATATTATTTGATTAAATCTGCCTCACTGCTTTTAAAATTGGACAAAGTTATGCAATGTGTCTAAGTGAAAATCAAGGTTTTCAATCTCTTCTATGTACCTAACCACTTGCCAGAGGTGGCTGCTGTCAGTATGTTGGTACATAGTCCATATGCACGCCTACTTAAGTGTGTGTACACTAATAGCTTTGTAGCATTAACTCATTCTCTAGTAATATATATTTGGTAGTCTCAATATTATATTACTACATTATAATTATCAGCTTTGAATTTAAGTATATGCAGGTCAAATACAAAAATACTTGCTGATTTACATCTCTAATTTTGATATCTTTTTCCAAGTTGGCCTCCATAAAGCTTAGTTCAGTGATGAAAATGCTTGTGAAGCTTCTGTTTTATATTCTTATCTTCACAAAAAGGGTGGAAGGGTTCAATCTTTTTATATATATATATTTTTTGACAGGCAGAGTTAGTGAGAGAGAGAGAAAGAGAGAGACAGAGAGAAAGGTCTTCCTTCCATTGATTCACCCCCAAAATGGCTGCTACAGCTGGTGCCTGTGCCGAAGCCAGGAGCCAGGTGCTTCCTCTTGGTCTCCCATGCAGGAACAGGGCCCAACCTTATATTTTAAAACTATTTATTTTCTTTTAATTCATGTTATTCTATTGTATGCGGCATTGTGATTTTTCCCCCTGTTTATTGGCGTTTTTTTTTTTTCTTTGAACAATGTTATGTAGGTCTTTGACCCATTTTATTGTTAATTTCTTAATAATGTGTGAAAGTTCCTTATATATGATGTACACTGGCCATTTGTGTGGTAAACATTTTCTGGAATGTTGTTTGCTTTTGCTTTTTTTTTTTTTTTTAATTTGAGAGATAGAGTAAGCAAAGCAAAAACAGAGAGAAATAGGGACAAAGAGAAACAGAGAGAGTTCCCATCAGCCCTAAATGTTTGCAATGTCTGGGACCAAGCCAAGGCAGAAGTTTGCAGTCATGAGGGCCATCCAGGTCTCCTACATGTGTGTCAGGAACACAGTAAGTTGGAACATCATGGTTGTTGCGTAGGGTTTCCATGAACAGAATGCTGGAGTCAGGAGCTGAGGCTAGGAATATAACCAGCATCTTAACCACTAGATTAAATGTTCATCCTGGTTGTGACTTTATTTATTGATTTTATAGAGTCAAAACTATTAATCCTCTTTGCACTTAGAAGTTTTATTTTTCATGTTGTGCTTTAAAGATTTTCCTTGACTTTAGGTTATAATTTTCAGTGGCAATCACGTAGTCCTTATTGATTCTAAAGTACTAGTTTTCCCACAGAATACAGTGATCTGTTTCCATGACTGGACTGTGAGTTCCACGAGGAAAGGAACTGCATCGTGTTCATTTTTATACTCTAGTTAATAGAAGAGCCACAATGTCAAGACATAGAACTTTTAGCTGGTAAATTAGCATAAATAAATGAACAAATGGATAGATAGAAGTTTAGTACCAGCCATAATCACCATAAAATAGGCTAACAATTTTATTATGTTATTAAATCTATTAATTTTTAAATCATAGATTTTAATTCCTAAAATTGATCATTATTAAGTCATCATTTTTATATACTGCAAGTCTTAAAATTTCCCATTAAATATTTTCTATATTTCTAACTTTAACTTTTGCCCTATTTCTTTTTTTAAAGTACACTTTTTATTTTTTCCTCTTTTTTAAGATTATTCATTTGAAAGGCGGAGTTACGGACAGAGAGGGAGAGACACAGAGAGATATCCCATTCACTGGTTCACCCCCAAAATGGCCATAATGGCCAGGGCTGGGCCAGGCTGAAGTCAGGAACCAGACTCTTCCTCCAGGTCTCCCACATGGGTGGCAGGGGCCCAAGCACTTGGGCCATCTTCTGCTGCTTTCCCAGGCACTATTAGCTGGTAGCTGGTTGGGAAGTGCAGCAGCTGGGATTCAAACTGGCAGCCATAAGAGATGCCAGCACTGCAGGGAAAAGATAAACTTGCTGCATCATGGCACTAGCCTGACTATTTCTTTATTATGATTATTTTCTCATTTTATAACTAATGTAATCTTACATTATGTTTTTCTTTATATTAAGGGGTATAGTATTTTAATAGCCAGCAGAATCTGAATTAGCTTTAAAAAATGCTTGATGCTTTTTCTTACTAAACCGTATCCTATCCAAAGCCTTTGTAACAATCAAACTCAATGTGCAAGAACATCAGGACTGACTTTTCCTAATTTATCCCACTTCCTCTGCTATCAGTTAACTCTCAGTCTGATATTCAAAGTGGGAACATGGCCACTTACAGTTTTGGAGTTCAATATACTCAAAGTTTAGCAACTAGAAGAATACTACTTTGCTCTCCAGGTCTTTGTAAAAACAAAATAAAAAATAAATTAAGAACAAAACTATAAGGCTGGCACTGTGGCTTAGTAAGTAAAGCTGCTGCCTGAGGTACCAGCATCCCATATGGATGCTGCTCCACTTCCGATCCAGTTCTCTGCCATGGCCTAGGAAAGCAGTAGAAGATGGCCCACGCCCTTGGGCCCCTGCACCTGTGTGGGAGACCTGGAAGAAGTTCCAGCCTCCAGGCTGCTGGCTTCAGATGGGCCAAGATCCAACCATTGTTTCCATTTGGGGAATGAACCAGCAGATGGAAGACCTCTTTCTCTCTCTCTGCCTCTGCCTCTCTGTAGCTCTGCCTTTCAAATAAATGAATAAATCTTTTTTTATTAAAGAACAAAACATTGATTAATTGGTCGGGTACCTCTTAGAACAATCACTGTAGCTATAGTGATAATATACACAGATCAGCCTGCATAACTAAATTCTATTATAAAAATGGTAAAGGAGGGAATGGTCATTTACCCTAGTGGGTAAGACACATACACATCAGAGAGCGTGAGTTGAGTCCTGGCTCTGGCTCCTGACTCCAGGCTTCTGTTAATGCATACCTCAAGAGACATCAGGTGATGGCTCAAGTAATTGGGTTCCTACCACCCACACTGGAGCCTTGGATTGAATTCTCACCTTCTGGCTCTGTCCAGCCCTGGTTGTTGACAGCATTTGGAAAGTGAATCAGTAGACAGGAATGCGCTCCCTCTCTCTCTCTCTCTCTCTCTCTCTTTCTGTTTCTCAAATAGTAAATTTAAATTTTTTTTATGGTGGAGAAAAATAATTAACACCTCAGCAAATACCCAATTTCAACTTCTGGAGCTGAAGTCAGACTGATTTGGGTATTGCAATCCTTTGACATTTAAACTCTCCAATCCTCAATGTCCTCATCTGTAAATGAAAGTAAAAATAGTACACAGACTAAAGACATTTTATAAAATTAAAAGCTCTTAGCAGATAACTGTTCAATAAATCTTAGCTGTCTCATCATCTTCAGCTTCATCATCTTTGCCATCACTGCTAACAATCTAAAAGAAGTTTTGGAAATGGGAGTACATCTTCAAAAATGAAAATAACAGAGGGAATTAAAAAGAAGAGAGTGATAAACGATTTTGGACAAAATATACAAATCTGCAAATATTTCAGCTACTACAGAGACTAATGATAGTTACAAAAACATTTGCCCCTTAACTCTCTATCAATGGTTTTATATCCATCATCTCATTTAGCATATCTTTGAGGTTGCCATTTTATAAATAAAGAACTTCCAGATGAGAAAGATGAATATCTTATTAGGGTCACAGACAAAATTAAGTTAAATCAACTAAGTTTGCATAGCACAGTTTTGCTAAGTGAGGTAGTTGTAGAGTCATTAAATGTAAGCTTCAGTAAAATTGTGTGCTAAATGAGTCTGCCTCCAACAACAAAGTGGTTGAGAATAAATCATGCAACTTCTCACAGATTTTACTTTCATATTTTTTCATTAAAAAAAAATGCTTAACCATACTTAGGGAAGGGGAGCATCAATGTATAAAGCCCTTGAAGACTTGACATACCCCCAGCCTCATCCTGTGCCAGAAGTTGGAAGCTGTTTCTTTATCCCTGCATCTGTGTTGGTGATTCATGACTTACATAGAATCGACACATATCACCACTGCTGATACTCATGGGCACAGAAAAGCTCACAAGCAATAAGACAGGATGAAGTCAAAAGAAACACAAAAAGAAGACTAATATGGAAGTCTGGAGCAACCAAAAAGTTCAGAGGAGAGAAACTTGGTTCCAGGGGGAACCAAGAAGTTCAGAGGAGAGAAAAAAGGAAATCCAAAAATAGAAAGTCATGGAGACAAACATAAGAGTCTACCATACCCCCATCACAACTATTAAGGGAAAACTAAATACGGGGCTGGTGCCGTGGCTCACTTGGTTAATCCTCCACCTGTGGCGCAGGCATCCCATATGGGCACCGGGTTCTAGTCCCGGTTGCTCCTCTTCCAGTCCAGCTCTCTGCTGTGGCCTGGCCGGGAGGGCAGTGGAGGATGGCCCAGGTGCTTGGGTGCCTGCACCCGCATGGGAGACCAGGAAGGGGCACCTGGCTCCTGGCTTCGGATCAGCCCAGCGCCAGCCGTGGTAGCAATTTGGGGAGTGAACCAACGGAAGGAAGACCTTTCTCTTTGTCTCTCTCTCTCTCTCTCTCTCTCTCTCTCTCTCTCTCACGGTCTATAACTCTACCTGTCAAATAATAATAATAAAAACTAAATAAACCACTTTGACTGCACTGTCAATATTATGTTAAATCAACATGCAAATTTTGAAATCTGCGTTTTCTGTGACTTCCCCCTACAAAGTTAAGATAGTTTCCTATTCTTTATTTCCCTGTTGGTCCTTATAGCCCTCAATACCTGAAGTAACCTGATCATGTTTCTACAAATTGAAATCAGAAAATCCAACAAGAAGTGCTAAAAATTAAATACAAAAATACTTTTAAAATATTTAGTTATTTGACAGGCAGAGTTATAGAGAGAGAGGGAGAGAATGAGTGCGAGAGAGATATCTTCCATCTACTGGTTCATTCCCCAAATGGCTGCAATGGCCAGAGCTGGGCCAGGATGAAGCCTGGAGCCAGGAACTTCACCCAGGTCTCCCACATGGATGCAGGGGCCCAAGCACTTGAGCCATCTTCTGCTTTTCTAGGCATGTTAGTGGGGAGCTAGGTCAGAAGTGGAACAGTTAGGACTCAAACAGGCATCTATATGGGATACTGGTATCACAGGTGGCAGATTAACCTATTGAGCCACAACCTTGGCCCCACAAAGATGTTTCTTAAAATACGAAAAAAAAAAAAAAGCTACACAAAGTGCGATATTTAGTACTAAAAGACTATAACAACTGCATGTGTCAAGAAACCACAGTTCAAAAATGATAAAGGATTATTGAGAATGAATTCAAATGAATAATTTTACACTACTATTTAGATAGAATGGTGATTGTTAGTATTGTATTTCAATAAATTGATCTTGAAATAAGATTGAGAATGGTGATAGTTTTTGTCATGCTAATCACATAATTATTATCATGTAATAAAATCATAAAATGCTAAATATGAATCGCATTAAGCATTTTTAAAGTTCTGATTTCCTTCATGTTGTAATGAGGATTACTATTAGAATATGCACCAAAAGAATGGTAAGAATTAGCCAGAACAGTTTTCCATTAAAATATCTAAATTTCTTCATAGTGTTCCTTGGGAATTGATTGGAGCGCCTATATTTGGAATATTCTAAACGGCTCTGGACAAAATCATTAAAACATGCTGGAGGGAACTGGCCAGTACTATCCTGGGGATGGAAGAGTTGAATGCAAATCCTTTCATCTTTATTTAGAGTCTTCTGTAATATATTTCCTTTCTCAGAAAGAGTTTATCTCCCTCCAACAACATGCTGGGGAAAATGGCAATACCAAACTATATCGTAATGCAATAATCTATGTAATTAAATTATTTCATGGATCAATAGGAATGTGCAAATTGTGAAAAACTGTGAAATGTAATCATGTGTCTGACATTATAATTTCAGATGGCTTATTTATTCTTCAAGGGCTTTATACATTGATGCTCATTTGATTTCCCTGAACAAAGAAATGTTTTTTGGTCTGCTTTGGTTCTTCATTCCTTAGACAAATGTATGTGGAGAGCATATTCCATGTAAAACATTGTGTTAATACTATAGGGGATAAGAGGAAAAATATGATTTCTGCCTTTAAGGTTCTGCATTCTAATACAGACAAGAAGGCTGTGTGGATTCTGGAAACACAGACTAGGTCCAAATTCCATCTCTGACTGTTGCCAGCTGGGTCTCTATTCTTTGACTTGTAAATTCATATAAAAATGTCTTTCTGTAGTGATTGTTGTAAGAATGGAAAGATAACATACATAAATTGTCTACCACAAATCACCATCAAACTAACTAGTGGGACTTTCTCTCCTTCTTAGAGGAGAAAAAATTATCATTATAAACTAATTATCATTATAAACTAATCATAGAGAACAACAGAGCAACTTTGATATATATGTTTTTGATATATATTTTTGATGTGGTGATTGTCAACTTTGGGCATAAAATAGCAAAAATACTTGGGAAGTAATTACACAAAGCTCTTTTCATTTATAGTCCCAAATCACTCTACTCTTGTAAAAGAACAGGCAAATCCTTGCGTTCAGAAAAACCTGAGTTCAAATTCCAATTCCTCCACTTACTAATTTTAGTCCAAGTCATTCAGTCCCTTTCAAGTATCTTAATTCAGGGCAAATACCATGATTGCAAATATTTTATATTCCCAGGAATTAGTAACATGCCTTGTATGCATTAGGTGCAGAAGCAATGTTGCCCAACTGATTAAATAAACTGTGAAATTAGCAAAGTGATAACTGTATCACAGTAATATTATGAAAATTTTAACTTTTTTCTGGAAAGCATCTTCTGAGCATTGCAGGCATCTGATTTCTAACAGTAATTTTCATGAGCTAGGAGTAGCTAACATGTTTGAAGAGAGTATTGAACAAAGTAGCAGCCTGATATGTTTCCAGAGGAGAAAAGGCTGCATTAGGAAGTGCTCAGCAGCCAGACCATGGTGTGTTTGAGAACAGTGGCTGAGTCTGATGCTCCACAGGAGCTGCAAGCGGCACGTGCTGCTGCAGACTGACTGTGGCCAGTGCATGAAAGACCCTGAAGAAGCTGTTAAAGAGATTATATTCTGTCCATCATGCCAGGAAAAGCTGAGGGTTTCCTAGCAAAAGAAAGTGACATGATACGAACTTCACTTTTGAAGGATTAATTTGGCATTTGTGTGCTGGGGAGGAGTGGACATCATGAGAGGTTTGAATAATAGCCTAGGGTGCTGGTAACAGGACCTATAAACAGTGGTAGGGAAACTAATGGAAGGAGAGGTCAAGAGTTATTCCAGGAGGGGCAGGCTTTGTAGTGCAATGTGTTAAGTGGCCACTTGGGACCCCACATCCTATATTGGAGTGCCTGGGATTGAGTCCTGCATCTGCTTCTGTATCATGCTTCTCCTTCCTTTTGTACCAACATGGGATAGAGTAGAAAGAATTATTCATAAAAATTACATTTCAGTTCTCAATATTAGACATCAGAAACAAAAATGCACCTGCATAATCTATTATTAAACAAGTCATCTCTTAACCATCTGATTTTTCTTTTTACCTAAGAACCTTTTATTTAGGGGATACAAATGTCATTCATGCATTCCATCTATACAAATTTAAGAATATAGTGATTCTTCCCACCATTCTTCCCCCTCCCTTTCCTATTCCCATTCTTATTTTTTACTGAGATATATTTTCAATTAAATTTATACACATAAGATTAACCCTGCACTAAGTAAAGAATTTGACAAATAGTATATACATAAAAAATCTGTTCCTCAACAGTCTAGACAAGAGCTGTTCAAAGTCATCACATCTCAAAGTGTCAATTTCACTTCTAAAGATTATCTTTCTTTCTTTCTTTCTATCCAACATGGGAAGTGGGATATACAGCAGACTCATAGAATGGCAGATGTCCTAAACAACACTCTGGCCTCAGAATCAGCCCTCAAGGCATTCGGATCTGGCGGAAGAGCCCATGAGAGTATAGCAGGTATGGAAAGCCAAGATATCATAGAAAAAAAAAAAAAGACCTAAATGAATGATCTCTGTGAGTGAGATCCCAGTGGAAAGAACGGGGCCATCAAAGAAGGAGGTACCCTTCTCCGAAGGGAGGAGAGAACTTCCACTTTGACTATGACCCTATCGGAATAAGATCAAAGTCAGCGAACTCTAAAGGCTTCCATAGCCCTGGCAACTCATGACTAGAGCCTAGGGAGATTACTGACGCCATGAACAGGAGTGTCAAATTGTTAAGTCAGCAACAGGAGTCACTGTGTACTTACACCCCATGTGGGATCTGTCCCTAATGTGTCGTCTAAAGCCAAGTGATGCTATAACTAGTACTGAAACAGTATTTTTATACTTTGCGTTTCTGTGTGGGCACAAACTGATGAGGTCTTTACTAATTATATACTGAAGTGATCTTCTGTATATAAAGAGAATTGGAAATGAAAAAAAAAAAAACAACCTGGTGTTAAAATGGAAATGGCATAGAAAATTAATTAATTTGAAAAAAAATTATGTAGGTTCTCTGTCTTTAATGTGCTGTACATTGCTATTTAATGCTATAATTAGTAATCCAATGGTAGTTTTTTCACTTTATGTTGCTATATGGGAAAAATGTTGAAATCTTTACCTAATATATACTAAACTGATCTTCTGTATACAAAGAGAATTGAAAATGAATCTTTACATGAATGGAAGGGGAAAGGGAGTGGGAAAGGGGAGGGTTGTGGGCGGGAGGGAAGTTATGGGAGGGGGGAAGCCATTGTAACCCATAAGCTGTACTTTGGAAATTTATATTCATTAAATAAAAGTTTAATAAAAAAATAATAAAATAAAATAGTTTGCAAAGGCAGAGTCTTATGCCAGAAAAATTAGTTAATTTTTATTAATCATGCTTTGTCCTATTTATAACTAAAGTACTGAAATTTGTAAAATGAGATTTTTTTCTTCCTCCCTCCCTTCCTTTGCTATCTTATCTTTAATTTTTAAAATATATTCTAATGGTTTTAAAATTTCACTATAATAAAACCATTTTTATAAAAAAAAAGATTATCTTTTAGGTATTCAGTTACCACAGATCAGGGGGAATATATGGTATTTGGCTTTTGGGGTCTGGCTTATTTCACTAAGTATAATGTTTTCCAGTTGTATCCATTTTGTTGCAATCAACAGGATTTTATTTTTTACCACTGTGTAGTATTCCAACCATCAGACTTTTTTTTTTTTAATTTCCATATTAGCTTCTTGCTAATGCAGATCATAGTGAGCAGCTGGTGATGTCTCAAGTACTTAGGCCCCAACCACCCATATGGGAGACCCAGATGGAATTCCTGGATCCTGGCTCATCTGTGGCAAGCATTTGGTAAATAAGAGAACCAATGAATGGAAGGGCTCTCTCTCCTCCTCTCTCTCTCTTTCTTTCTCTCTCTCTCTGTGTGAAACTATGTGTCACTCTGCCTTCCAAATAAATAAATAAAATCTTCAAATAAAGAAAAATCTCAGAAGAATCCATAAAGCCTGGTAATATAGAGAAGTAAGGAAAGAACAGAAAAAGGTACTAGAATGGATTCAAAGTTTTGTAACTATGAAAATGATTATTTCATTTACAAAAGTAGAGACATCAACCAGAAAAACTGTTTTGGAAAGAGACAGTATTTATTTAACTGAAAATTATTAAATGTTTTAATTCAGTTTTAGATTTTCTGCCTCTGAAATGTCATGAAAAAATTCAAGAGAATGATGCCAAAGATACTTTTTGATAACATTCCAACAGAAATAAAGAGAGACCTCACCAGGGAGGATTAAGTATAGAGCATCAAGGAACATTCATTTTTCAGCAGCAAGAAGGGCAGCTAAGCTTGTATAGTTTACTGAAATTGTTCTAGTACCATCATCAGTTAAGAATATGGACTTGGATTTTACTTAAATGCCGATTTACAGCATTACATTTTTGTTACTGAAGATAAGAAACTACTGATTACTTTTATGTTCAATAAACCTTTTTTAGTCATATAGGAATGAGTCCCCAAGAGGTCCTAGATAAGTTTCCAAGTTTACATAATTCTGGAAATCCTGTATTTATTTTCTTCATTCTCTCCTTGCCTTTTGCACCTACATGGGATATTGTACGAGGAATGATTCATAAAGATTATATTTCAGTTCTAAACAGAAATATAGACAACAGAGACAGAAAGGTACCTGAAAATCTATCATAAAACAGTTCTTTTAAACATTATAATTTTGACTTCTATATCAATTTTAGCACTCAGTTAAGGAAAAACATCTTACGTAGAATCACGTGGAAATGATGCCTATGATTCTCACTATTTAAGTTATGGTAAATGGATACTTCATGGTATATTCGAAAACACAATTGTCTCCGATGGTGACTCAAATTTTTCAGATATTTTATTTCAGTAATAAACAGAACTCAGTAGGAACAGCACTCAAAGAATTTTCAAGTTGAAAGTTTGGATTAAGGTCAGTATTTGACTTTAATTAATCAGTTAATTAAACAAATATCTTTTAGCAGTAGACTGACCACAGTGAGAGATATTATTGCACTCTCAGAACTTTTAGGGCAGCAGGAAGACAGAACACCAGCAATACATTATTGTGAAGGACAGGTACGACAATAGAAGAACAGGGGAACTATGGAGCCCAGAGCAGGGACAGTTACTTAGCTTAAAGGTATTCCAGATTTGCTTCTAGTTGCAAAGTGAGATTTAAATTAAGAGCAGAAGAATGAGTAGCAGTTGTCTGGGGGAAAGGTACCTAATCATGTTGTCTCTTTCTAACCCACACTGTCATCATCTGTGAATTAAAGAATGCAAACATGGTGGTCTTTGAGAAAGCCTTTTCCAGATATAAGGTTCAATGCCCTGTTTTAGCCCTGTTTTAAGACTCTTCTTTGGTGGAGTGATTAAGATGCTGCCTGGTATATTTGCATTCCATATCCAAGTGCCAGGGCTCAAGTCCTACTTCCAATTCCATCTTCCTGTTAATATGTATCCTAGAAAGCATCAGTGATGGCTCAAATACTTGGATCCCTGCCACCTAGGTGGGAGATTTTTTTGTTTTTAAGATTTATTCATCCATTTGAAATGCAGAGTTACAGAGAGGCAGAGAGAGAGAGTGAGTGAGTGAGAGAGTTCTTCTATCCACTGGTTCACTAGAGAAAGAGAGGTCTTCCATCGACTGGTTCAAACCCCAGATAGCTGGAATGGCCAGAGCTACATCGATCCAAAGCCAAGAGCTTCTGGCTCTTCACACAAATTCAGGGGCCCAAGGACTTGGGCCATCTTCCATTGCTTTCCCAGGCCATAGCAGAGAACTGGATCGGAAGTGGAGCAGCCAGGACTTGAACCAACGTCCATATGGGATGCCGGTGCTGCAGGCAGCAGCCTTAATCCAGAGCATAACAGCAGCACTGACCTTAGGTGGGAGATCTTGACTGAGTTCCTAGATCCTGGAGTTGGCCTGACAACACACTCCATTATTGCGGGCATTTGGAGAATGAACCAGCAGAAGGAAGATCTCTGTCTGGCTGTCTCTATTTTTCTGCCTTTCTAAATAAATAAGCAATTTTTGAAAAGACTCTTCCAGCACCCAAAATTTTGGTTATCTTTAAGCTCCTTCTTGAAGCTCTTCTCCAATTCCTCCATCAGTCCAAGCAGAACTAGTCTCTTCTCCCAGAGTTTCTTCTGTTACTTTGCATTTAATTTTTTCTATCTCTGTGAGACGGTGAGATGGTGAGCTCTCTGGGGCCAGTGTCTGTGTCATGCTTACCTTGATACCTTATCACAACTCAACACCTGGTTTGTGGTCAATGTTCAGTAAATCTTGAATGAATAAATGAATGCTTTAAGAATGCTCAAAAAAGGTTTCTCTAGAACAATGTGTACTTCAAAAATCTTTTCTATTTTCCTAAAGACTGAAAGAGCTCAGTGGAGGTGATGATGATGCCGTTTTGGTAGCTGAGAAATTCTGTCAGGAGAATTTTCCTTTATGATGGCAACAAATTTTGTAGCTGAATAAGAATTTGTCAGAACTTGGGTGACCCAAATCTTTATCAGACTCCACAGTGGTCACTTTTTGAGGATTACTATGCTTGAAAGTATAATTATCTCTTTGGGATAGATTACTTTTTCTTATCTCCATATTTCACCTTTGTTTTTATCATGGAGCTACTTCATTATTCACAGTTTTAAAATCAACCATGCTGATATAAGAACAATTAATCAGCAATTAAAAGTGAAAACAAAACTGATTTTTAGAGCATACAAGTACAAACATTACATCATTACATTGTGATCTTGAATCACACAGTTTGATAGTAAAATTGATATGTCAATGCTTTATGTGACTGATGAAAGGTTAAAGTTTGCTTATCTAATTCACTTTTTGATGATTAAAAATGTTATCTCCCAATATGTGGGTTGTGAGTTTTATGAGACGAATTAATAGGTAATTTTTACTAAGCATTGATTTAATACCCTGGTTTTTCTTTTTTCCAGCCCCACGATACGGTATGATTTCTAAAATTCCTTTATCAACAATAAGCAGGTTTTAACATTTGCAGGAGTCCTTCAAATACCTTGTCAGACTAGCTTTCCCATAAAGGCCAATGGAAAAGAGTTGTAAGGAAAATCACAACTGTCTGGTTTTAGTTCATTTAGAGGCCCTTGAGTGTTCAATGACGTGAAAAGTGACATATATCTGTGAATTAGGGAACTTTAATTACACCAAGAGTGCACTTCATTATGTAATACATAATTCAGGAGACAATTCCCTATGTTGAACATTCAATCCAACTTTGGTATTTAAATTTATGCTTCATTTTTAGTCCTAACCAAAATATTATAAAACCAGGACAAAATTTTTTGAGGTTTTATACCTGACAGAGTCAAGGCACAACAGGGCAGGTGCCCTGCAATGAATATTGCTAAAATGATTTAAGATTCCCCAGATTCAATTGTAAGGGTGTCTTTTACATTGGTACCACTGTGAGCCCAAGACATAATGTTCTCCAGTCTTCCAGAATAGCACCTCAGAGCACATTATTTCTGAGCAAGGCATTTCTCTCTATTAAATTACCTTCTGCCAATTTCCCATCCCAATAAATCAGATAACATTTCCCCCATTCACCATCTTAAAAAGCAGAAAAAACTGTGTTTGAAATTAAATGAGTGGCTAAGTGTGTTGTTGATTTTAACAATTCAGGTCTACTACTCACTGCTGCAACACCTTCACAGCAACAGCAATGCAAATGTACTCATCTAAAAGAGAGCCCTAAACACAGGGCTGGCGGGGGGGGGGGGGGGGGGGGTGTGGAGCAAAGCCATACACCAGATTAAACCATTGCCTGTAATGCCTGCATCCCATACTGGAATGTTGGTTTGAGTCTGGTTGTTCCACTTCTCATCCAGCTCCCTGTTAACACACCTTGGAGAACAGTGGAGGACGCTTCAAGTACTTGGATTCCTGCCACCCTTGTGGGAGACCTGGATGGAGTCCCAGGATCTTGGCTTCAGCCTGAGCCAATCCTGGCTGTTGTAGCCACTTAAGAAATGAACCAGTGAGTAGAAAATCTTTCTCTCTTTGTCTCTAACTTTGAGTTTCAAATGAATAAAAAGAAATCTAAAAACCATACAATAAAAAAGTAAAGATGTCCCTAAATCCAAAAAGCAATAATATGAAATGAATGATCCTTGAGAGACAACCAGGAACTTCTTTTCTTCTAGCTCAGTTTCCTCACTCCAGGTGTGGACAAACCTGCTCAGTGCACATAATTCACCTGCATCTATTCTTACACATTTTCACTCTTTCATTCACCAACTGCTTTTCTGAGTACCAGTGAAGTCAATTGCAGGTAGTGACGTTTACAATAAAACAAGAGCTCTTGCATTTTCCTGCACCTCTTTTGCCTTGAGAGGCCATCTTATTCCTGCTGATTTATGATTTAGCCAATTGCTCACCAGGGATTATTTTTCCTTCCTTCCAAATGAAAAGGCATCTTGTTGTTTTCTGTTCAAACGGAGACAGAAAGTTTCTTCAGAGTATACTTTAAGAGGTCCCTTGTAATTATACAACTCTGGCCCTTGAAAAATAGAGAAAGTTATCTTTTTGAAATGCAACTCAGTTCAGGTCCCTTCTTAACTCAGTCTCTCTACAGTTCCTCATCTTTCTCAGAGGAAAGTCACAGCCCTGCCATCAATGAAGGAGACACTCTGAATGGATGGCTGCCAACCCTCACACTTGTCTCCCCAAACTCTCACAGCTTCCTCCGTTCCTTTTGCTTTCTCCAATAATGCTGGCTAGTAGTCAGTTTTGTGTTACTATAATGAAATACATGACGTAAGTTACTTATAAAGGAAAGGTGTTTATTTTAGCTCATAGTTTTGGGGGTCCACAGTCCAATATAAAGGGACCCCATTGGTTCAAACTCTGGTGATGGTATCCTTGCTGGCAGAGCTGAATCATCACAGACCATTGTTTGGCAAGGGGGAGCACGTATGTCTGTGTGTATCTTCCTGTAAAGTCACAAGGATGCTACCTCTGGGGTTCCACCTTAAAGACTCAATCCAATCCAATCATCTCACACAGCCTCCACCTCCAAACATCATATCCACCCTCTTGGTACCATTAACGTAAGACACTGAGGATGAAAACTTTAACTCTTGGGCCTTTGGGGGACATTGAACATCCAAACTAATATCTGAACCACAGCCCCTAGGAACTCCCTTGCTCCAGACTTGTGTACTTGCTCCCATCTGTCTGCCTAAAATGTTGTCTCCTCAGATTGCCACAAGGCTCACTAGCTCCAAAAATCCTGTAAAATATTTAGGTAAAAGTTGCCTTTGCAGAAGCACTGGCCTCTTGACTAGTTTGCAATATTTAACCCTTTAGCGTGAAACTTTATATACTTTACATTTTTTCTTTCCCTTACCACATTATATTTAGCAAAGCATTTCTTCTAAGAACTCTGCAATAAGAACTGCAAATCTGGCCATGCCTAGGCCCTTGTTTACTAAACAGCTTAATTTGTGGTTTGGCAACTTGGAAGTGGACTCTAGTTCTGTCTTTAGTTCTTCAAGGTCAACAAGCATCTCCCTCCAAAGGACTTCTTATCTCAGGCCTCTACCTTTCACCTAATTTTCTACTTACCATCAGATCTCAGCTGGAGCATCCTTAGAAGAAATGCCCGTGGCCCTCTCATAAGCATAACGTTCATTCATTGACAGTGCTGTTCATTTATAAAAATCCACATATCTGTGATTATTTGATTAAAATATCTTCTTCACAGATTGTAAGCTCCTACAGGGTAGAAACAGGTTTGTTTTTATTAAACGTTCTCTGCCCAGCTTAGATTACAAAGCAAGAGCTGCTCAACACATGTTTGATGAAAGCTTTTTGCCAAAATTGAGGGAGAGAATTCTATTTAAGGAAGTGAACAACGTTTGCATCATTTTTAAGCAATCAGAGTAGAAGGAATGAAGAACAGCAATGGGAAAAAGACTGATAAGAGGAAATATGTAAACTGCTTAGTTTTGGGTGCTGCTTGATGACATCCTTAGAAGAATCTTAAACTAAGCTCCTTAATTTATGAATAGTTAGTCTGAGAAAAATTTGGTTGTGCCGATTACTTAAGTAGGCAAGTCCAAAACTATATAAGATTCCTCTTCTTCCTTGCGTATCAGGGACTTCACTGTAGTCTTGGTGCAGGTTTAGACTTCCACCAACTGAAAAATAGGAATCAGTTTGTTTTTTTTTTTTTAATTTTTTTTTTTTGACAGGCAGAGTGGACAGTGAGAGAGAGACAGAGAGAAAGGTCTTCCTTTTGCCGTTGGTTCACCCTCCAATGGCCACCGCGGTAGCGCGCTGCGGCCGGCGCACTGCGCTGTTCCGATGGCAGGAGCCAGGTGCTTATCCTGGTCTCCCCTAGGGTGCAGAGCCCAAACACTTGGGCCATCCTCCACTGCACTCCCTGGCCACAGCAGAGAGCTGGCCTGGAAGAGGGGCAACCGGGACAGGATCGGTGCCCCAACCAGGACTAGAACCCGGTGTGCCGGGGCCGCAAGGCGGAGGATTAGCCTGTTGAGCCACGGCGCCGGCCGGAATCAGTTTTTGAACAATGTTATGCCAGTTAAACTTTATGGGAAGAAGACTTCCAGATGGTCCTTAGTTTATATATCTCATAAGCTCTCTACTCTTCCATGTTCAGAAACTATTAGATGTGTGACATCTAGGTCTTGGGTACAGGGCTATTAAATACCAACCTCTTCCCTTTAGAGTCTATCCTTACCCTGAAGAGAATGAATACAATACAGATCCCAAATGGCATTCAGAGATCTTCATAATTTAACCCTGCCTGCCTCCTCACATTCACCTTTTAACCATCTTCTTGTATACAGTCTGCTTTTCATCTCTATTAATCTTCCCCATAAATAGCAAGCTATTATAAGACCTCAACTTTTGGCATATCTTGTTTCCAATACTCAAAATATAATATTATCATGTCATATTTTTATTAAGTCCTCAGATTAATTTCAAATTTTTAAGAATACATCCTGAAATTTTCCTTAGGCAAAGTTATTGGCTTCAATCCCATATTTTGTTACCCCTTTATAATGGGATAACTATATTATAAGTTTGTGATATATACATATATATTTATAAATATATATGACTGCCTCAATAGGCTATGAGCTTCTTGACAGCATAAGTGGGAGAGTGTTTATACAGTATATTTCTAAAGTATAACTCAGTACAGAGTTCATCATCATTGGTTTATAATCATTTGACTAATAAATAAATGCAAGCATGTGTTTATATGTAACAAAATTTATGGGACTATATCTGAGTAGAGTATATATCATGCACAAATTGTGATCTCGAACTGCCCAGTATGTGAAGAACTTCTGGTTTTGTATTCTTGTATATTTTAATTGAAGGCCTCATTCCTGCACTGTGTTTTCAGTACATGAGCTGTCTCAGAGATGAGTGCAGCATCTTCAGGTCTGCACAGCAGGAAGACTTTTGTTGTTTTTATCACTATGGAGAACAACTATTTGGAGTATACAGCCTATTGAACTATGTCATTTTGCCAATTAGAGCTGGCTTTTTTGCTATAATGTCCTCTTGAAACACCCTCCACCTTGAAAATGTTTCATGAGCGATGAAGTGTTAATTGGGTTGCCCCATGATTTGATCTCCTCCTTCTGAAAGATTGAAAATTAGTATGAACAGGAAAAGGTGATGCAGACAAGTTAAGAGAGGCCAAGCTTGGTGAAAGTCCCAGAGAGGAACCCACGTTTAGGGTTTCCTTATCCTAAGACACCGATCTTCTGCTTCACATAACAGAACCATCCCTCATCAGACTAGGTGAAGCCCATTACATACAACATGTGTGTGGGCATGCAAACCTATGTGTGAAAAATGTGAGCTGCAGATGTTTGGATTGATTTCTGGTGTTTCTATTCTGTTCCATTGGTCTATCCATCTGTTTCTGTACCAGTACCATGCTGTTTTGATAACAACTGCCCTGTAGTATGTCCCGGATTCATGTCTCCCCAAGATACTGCCCCCTTTAGTTATTGTATTTGTCTGGAATTGTAGGACTTCACTGTGTCTCTGAGTTGGGGACTGCTAGGTGGCCTGCTTTGTGTAAACATAATGTGTTGATCTTTCTCCATGTTCTTTTGGAGTCTTATTGTTTACAAACTTCTTTTTGTATTGAGAGAAAAATAGCCAAAGCATCTTTGACAGAAGGTTCTACACCAGGCAAAAGGAATCTGAGACATAAGTTTGGGGGGCCCGCTTCTTGGAGTTGGGATCATAATCCATCTTGGCTGTTGTGTTCCCCTTCACTATCCTATTCTGGATCTTCCCTTCTTAAAATTTCACTCCTACCCTACCTTCTTCTCCATTCCCCCATCCACAAAAAGAAACCTATATGCCCACACATGCGTGTTTAATTCTTGAGGTGCCTCCAATTGATCATAATGATAGGTCTAAGAGTCAAAGGGATCACACAAACAAGACTAGTGTCTGCTAATACTAACTGGTAGAATCAAAAAGGGAGAGAACGATCCAACATGGGAAGTGGGATACACAGCAGACTCATAGAATGGCAGATGTCCTAAACAGCACTCTGGCCTCAGAATCAGCCGTTAAGACACTCGGATCTGGCTGAAGAGCCCATGAGAGTATTTTAGGAATGGAAAGCCAAGACACTCTGGAAAAAAAAAAAGGACCTAAATGAAAGATCTCTGCGAGTGAGATCCCAGTAGAAAGAATGAGCCATCAAAGAAGGAGATACCTTTCTCTGAAGGGAGGAGAGAACTTCCACTTTGACTATGACCTTGTCTAAATAAGATCAAAGTCAGCAAACTCAAGAGGCTTCCATAGCCTTGGAAACTCATGACTAGAGCCTAGGGAGATTTCTGACGCCATAAACAAGAGTGTCAAATTGTTAAGTCAACAACAGGAGTCACTGTGTACTTACTTCTCCTGTGGGATCTCAGTCCTTAATGTGTTGTCCAATGTGAATTAATGCCATAAATACTAGTATTTATACAGTATTTTATTATGTTCTGTGTGGGTTCAAACTGATGAAATATTTACTTAATATACACTAAGTCAATCTTCTCTATATAAAGATAATTGAAAATGAATCTTGATGTGAATGGAATGGGAGAGGGAGCGGGAGATGGGAGGGGTGTGGGTGGCAAGGAAGTTATGGGGGGGAAAAGCCACTGTAGTCCATAAACTGTACTTTGGAAAATTGTATTTACTAAATAAAAGTTTAAAAATAAATAAATATAAATTTCCGAAGTACAACTTTTGGATTATAGCAGCTTTTCCCCCCATAATCTCACTTCCACTCTCAATCATCCCATCTCTCACTCCCTCTCCCATTCCATTCACATCAAGATTCATTTGGAAGGTTGATTTTTGCTTTTACTAGGTACTTCCTTTCCCATTTTCTAATCTCTTTGTAACACATATGCTGACTCTCTCATCTCTTCTTTCCCTGGGAAAATACAATGAATAAATCAAGACTTATTGGTACTGATAAAAAAAAAAGTTTGGCTGTTGGAGCCAGCATTGTGGCATAGTAGATAGAGCTGCCTCCTGCAATGCCAGCATTCCATATGGGCACCAGTTCTTGTCCTGGCTGCTCCACTTCAATCCAGCTCTCTATCAATGGCATGGGAAAAGAAGCAGAAATTAGCTCAAGTGTTCAGATCCCTGCCATCCATGTGGGAGACCTGCATGAAGCTCTTGGCTCCTTGACTGCCCTGGTGCAACTCTAGCCATTGCAGCCATCTGGGGCATGAGCCAGTGAATGGAAGCACACATTCTGGAAGCACATATTCTCTCTCTCTCACTCTCTCTCTCTCTCTCTCTGTAACTCTGACTTTGAAATTAATAAATAAGTCTTAAAAAATGTCTTGCTGTTGTATGAGTAACAAATTGAGTTGTTGTAATATGGAAACTTTGCTGATTTAAATATAAGCCAAGGGATTCTGGACACTAACTACATTTCAAATGCTCAATATTCCATGGATGATCTTTACATCATAGTTGACTATCATGAGGGGTCTCAAAAGATCACCTGATATAATATCATCATGGAGAGGGAGAAAATCAATGTGTAAACTCCAGAGTTAATGAATCTCAATTAAGATCAAACTGTGCCAGGTTCTGTGAAGGTACATTTACATACATTATTTTATTCCATTCCCACTGCTCTGTCCCATTTCTTTGATTCTCATTTTTACCAATGAAGAATTTAAGTTACTGAAGGCTTTCCTTGGCCCTCACCAGGAGAGTAACCATTATCTGGTTACATTATCTGGCTATTTCATTAGCACCTCTTACATAAGGTTGTAACACTTATCCCAGGCCACTAAAGTTGTTGCTGTCATCATCAGAATTTTCCTGCTCATCACCATGAATCACAAACACAGTGCTGTTTAATGTAATCTTCACAGCATCCTTTCAGGTAGATATTTTTATTCTGACATAAACAGATAAGAAAAAATATTTGAGAGCCTTAAATGACTTTACCAAGTTCACCCAGATGATGCAGTGTGAGCAGTTATTGATCCAGTGGTGTGCTCTTGCCCACAGGGCTACGTTGCTCCTTGCTGATTTCGTTTTCTGCCTGCCTCACCAAACTGTAAATTGAATGAAGCTATGAAGCACATATCATTCAGTTTTAAAACTTCATAATTGTATTCGATGTATGTTTGTTGAATTATCAGAAACCTACTCCCAAGTTTACTTTTTCATTAGATTTACTATTTCACCTCAAAAATTCCCTTGTCCTTTTAAGTCAGGAGATGACACAAACATTTTTTTCATGACCTGGAGTTATATAGAGAAAGAAGCATAGATCAGCATTTGTAGCACAGAGAATGTGGTATGATATATTCAGAGAAGATCCCATAAATAGATATGGGTGGAACAAAAGGAGGATGTGGATAAGTGTAAGGAAATGAGATCAGAGCTGTGGAATAAATGACAGATCATTCCTTCCCTAGTGCGCTAAGTCAAGAGCTTTTGCTTTTTTTTCTGAATGATCTAGGAAGCAAATAAATGATGTAAGCAGAAACATGGTCATGCTTTACATGTTAGAAAGACCACTCTTGTGTTAGCGTAAAGAACAGAGCAGAGGGCAATTCTGGAATGTCCTAGACAAGAAATTCCAGATGTTAAGGGAGTGGCAGTGGGTCCATCAGGAGAAGGGGTTAGAGGTTAAGCTCGTGAACCTAAGAAATCCCAGGACTATATCCATGTGAGGAAGAGAGAAGCATCAAAGATGAGTCCTATCTTTCGAGCCTGGGTGAGAGGGCAATTATTGTAAGATATTAACAAAAAGAAGGCGAATGGCACCAGAGGGTTTCTGAAACAAACCAATGAATTCTAATTATTGGATAGTAAATATATCTTGGCTGTACAGGGAGATGTGGGCTAAATATGCAGCCCACCTTGTTGTAGGCTGGAGAAGGTGACACAGAGGAAGCATAACTGAAAGAGAGCCATAGTATGTAGTCCTTTGGATGCCAGTAATTCACATTTAAGTAGAAGATGAAGAGCCCAAAGAGTGGCCTGGAAATGATTGAGGAGGCAAGACTTCAAAAGAAAGCATAAAGAAGAGTTGAATGCTGCCAAAGGACAAAAGTTAAAATCAAAAGGCCTCCTTGCAGCCGGCGCTGTGGCTTAGCAGGCTAATCCTCCGCCTTGCGGCGCCAGCACACCGGGTTCTAGTCCTGGTCAGGGCACTGATCCTGTCCCGGTTGCCCCTCTTCCAGGCCAGCTCTCTGCTGTGGCCAGAGAGTGCAGTGGAGGATGGCCCAAGTGCTTGGGCCCTGCACCCCATGGGAGACCAGGAGAAGCGCCTGGCTCCTGCCATTGGAACAGCGCGGTGCGCCGGCCGCAGCGCGCCTACCGCGGCTGCCATTGGAGGGTGAACCAACGGCAAAAAGGAAGACCTTTCTCTCTGTCTCTCTCACTATCCACTCTGCCTGTCAAAAAAAATAAAAAATAAATAAAAATAAAAAAAGGCCTCCTTGGCCATTATGGTGTTATATCACTCTGGCTTCTAAGAAGCTTGAACATCATTTTACAATGTAGCTTGTCTTCTACTGAATCAGACAAGGTAAAGGTAATTATTTGTTGTGGACCTTGACATCTTCACATGAAGAAAACCATGCTCTGTGCTCCTTTCCTTATCTCCTTTCCCCAGTAAGCTAAACTTATTTTTTTTTATCCAAATGGAATCTTTTCAGAAGGAACATATAGAGAAATCTAGATGAGGGATAGAACAATGAAAAAATATGTCTGACAAGATGATGAGGATGCAGGGGTAGTGAGTTGCTTTCATATGCATGAGACAATTAAGGATACGCCTGTGAACACATATATGTGAACCTTGTCTTTAAGCATCTCCTGACAATTTCTCTCTTATTTCCTTTCCATACAATGCCACCCCACCCAATGTGGAATTATAGTGCTGATATATCAAATATGACTGTTTCCTTAGCTGGTTTCTTTTTTCTTTTGTTACCTTTTCAAATATTTACATGCATTTCAAAGCCCAAATGTCCATTAAAATTATAATTAGTCTCAAGGGTTAACTTTAACAAAACATAAAATACATGCGGGAGAAAAATACTAATTCTATTGGATTTGCAGTGAGATCTGTTGTTTTCCTTCAAAAACTCCTACCCATGCAGTCGTCATCCCAGATGACTTATCATTTGAAAATGACAGCTGGTCAGAAGTGGAATTTTTAACATAGTGTGTTTATATATTATTAACACATTAAAAATAATTGGAGGAATTAATAAATTAATAAAATATAATATGCTCCACTTAAACTTTAATTCAAAAAGATTTCAGCAGATATAGGAAATTAATAATATAATTATGTCCTTCTCTTCATGAACTAACTTGACCATGGTCACACATCAGTAAATGGTGGAGTTAGAATTAAAACAACAATGCCCCTAAACACTACTGTTAGTTCTTACACAAGTGATCTGTGCTCTTGTTCCTAACTTTAAAAGATCTATATAAAAGAATCCACATGTAAAACATGCTTGAGAAGCACAAGAACTACCTCACTAGTTAATTCTGCCACCTGCCTACAAAATTATGCACGTAGTGCCTGAATTAGATAAAGCTCAGAGGTAATTGGGGGTGGAGGGATAGGAAATATATATTAGAAATACACAAAGATTCCTAGGTTCTTCTCGTTTCTGAAAGAGAGTTAGAAGGAGTACAGCACCGTGGTGCAGCAGGTTAAGCCATAAACATTCAATCTGGGCACAGGTTCAAGATTCTGCTGCTCCACTTCTGATTCAGTTCCCTACCAATGTGCCTGGGAAAGCAGCAGAATATGCCCCACGTCCCTGGGTTCCTGTACCCCTGTGAGAGACACGATGTAGATTCTGTCTCCTGGTTTCGGCCCAGCCCAGTCCCAGCAGTTGGGAAATGAACCAGTGGATGGAAGACTTTTCTATGTATGATTCTGACATATATAAATAATTAAATCTTTAAAAAAAATAAAGTTAAGAGAAAATGAAGGATCAGATGCTGGCAAACCTTAACACTTAGAGAACTTGGAAAGAACTAGGAATCCAAATACCCTGGAAGATCTTTTCAGTAGTGGCTCATAATGGGTTCCAGTAGTGTATATTGTGTGTGTGTGTGTGTTGTGAGTACATTCCAATGTAATGTAGAGATGCTCCTCAATTTACAATAGAGTTACATCCACATAAACCTGTATCTTCAGTCACAAATGCATTCAGTAAATCTAACCTGACAGACATCACTGTTTAACAACATAGCACACTGTAGAGCACCAGTTATTTATCATCACGATTGCGTGGCCGACTGGTAGATGCAGCTTGCTGGTGCTGCGCAGCATTGAGGGAGAATGTTGTACTAAATATTGCTACCCTGGGAAAAGATCAAAATTCAAAATGTATTCAGTGGGGGCCAGCATTGTGGCGTAGTAGGTTAATCCTCTGCCTGCAGCGCTGGCAGCCCATATTGGTGCTGGTTCTAGTCACAGCTTCCCCTCTTCAAATCCAGTTCTCTGCTATGGCCTGGGAAAGCAGAGGAAGGTGGCCCAAGTGCTTGGGCCCCTGCACCCACATAGGAGACCTGGAAGAATCTCCTGGCTCTTGGCTTCAGATTGGCGCAGCTCTGGCCATTGTGACCATCTGGGGAGTGAACCAATGGAAGGAAGACCTTTCTCTCTCCATCTCACTGTCTGTAACTCTACCTCTCAAATAAGTAAAATCTTTTAAAAAATGTATTGAATGGCTTCTGCTGGGACAGGCATTGTGGTGAAGCAGGTTAAGCAACTAGTGGGGATGGCCAAAGGAATGCATGGGCTCAGGTCCTGTCTCCTTCCTTTGCAGGCATCCTGCTAATCCCCATCATTGGAGGCAGCACATAATGGCTCCTTGCCACCCAGGTGGGAGGCCCAGGTGGACTTCTGACTCTTAGCTTCAGTATAACACAGCTCTGGCTATTGCAAGCATTTGGTGAGTGATCCACCTGATAGAAAATCTCTCTCTCTTTCCTATTTCTCCCTCTCTTTCTTGTCACCCTGCCTTTCAAATAAATAAATAAAAACTTAATTAAAAGAATGATTTCTACTGAATATGTTTCACTTTTGCACTGTTGTAAAGTTGAAAATCATAAATCAAACCACTGGAAGTCAGGAACAATGTGTACATTAAGATGCAGGTGCAGTGGTCATCATTGTGGGTAGTAGATTAAGTCACTACCTACAACGCCGGCATGCCATATGGGTGCTGGTTTGTTTCCCGGCTGCTTTGCTTCCAACCCAGCTCCCTGCTAATGTGCTAGGGAAAGCAGCAGAGGATGGCCCAAGTCCTTGGACCCATGAAACCACATGGGAAACCCAGAAAATGCTCCTGGCTTCAGCCTGGCCCAGTGCTGGCTGTTGTGTTCATTTGGGGAGTGAACCAATGGATCACTCTCTATTTCTCATTCTTTCTTTCTCTCTCTCTCTGTAACTCTGCCTTTCAAAGAAATAAATCTTTAAAAAAATGATGCAGGTACAAATCAATACCATATGTTTTTACTATGATTGGAAAAATAGACTAGACTGAATGTTAAGACCCACATTCAAGATTTAGTTCTTAATAATAGAAAACACCCTACCTAATGCAAACTTTTGCTTGAATCAATAGAATTTCTTGAGTAAATTAGAATTTGTTATTAGTCTACCTGGATTTGACATTATCTAGCTCTGACACCTTGGGATATTAATTCACCTTTCTCAGCTTCAGTCACCTCATCTTTAACATAGGGTTTATAAGATAGTATGTTATGCTGGATAACGCATCTAAGCTATGTTGAAATATTCAATGGCAACTACATATTGTCACAACTATACCTGTCATTTTTGCTAATTTTAGCTCTCATCTAATCTTATCAGAAATTTATGTCAAAGTGTGAGCATTATGGCACAGTGAGTCAAGGAGTTAAGCTCCTGATTGATTGAGATGCCCACATCCCATATAGGAATGCCAGTTCAAGTCCCAGTTACTCTATTTCTGATCCAGCTTCCTCCTAATGCACCTGGGAAAGCAGTGGATGACAGCAGAAGTAATTGGAACCCTGCCACTCATGTGAAAGATTCAAATGGTTTCAGGCTCCTGATTTCATCCTGACTCAGTCCCAGTGATTGCAGCTATCTATCTATCTATCTATATATATCTATATATATATATATTAGATTTATTTTATTTATTTTTATTTTATTTATTTTATTTTATTTATTTGAAAGGCAGAGTTACAGAGAGAGGTAGAGACAGACAGAGAGGTCTTTTATCTTCTGGTTCACTCCCCAGATGGCTGCAATGGCTGGAATTGCGCAGATCTGAAGCCAGGAGCCAGGAGCTTCTTCTGGCTCTCCCACGTGGGTACAGGGGCCCAAGGACTTGGGCCATCTTTTACTGCTTTCCCAGGCCATAGCAGAGTGCTGGATTGGGGAGGAGCAGCCGGGACTAGAACCGGTGCCCATATGGGATGCTGGGTGTTTTAGGCCAGGGCTTTAACCCACTGCGCTACAGCACCGGCCCCATGATTGCAGCTATCTAAGGAGAAAACCAGTGGATGAAAGATCTCAATCTTGGGGCCGGCGCTGTGGCACAACAGGCTAATCTTCCTCCTGTGGCACCAGTATCCCATATGAACACCAGTTGAAGTCCAAGCAGCTACTCTTCTGATATAGTTTTCTGCTTATGATCTGAGAAAGCAGTGGAAGACAGTCCGAGCACTTGGGGCCTTGCACCCACGTGGGAGACCTGGAAGAAGCTCATGGCTCCTGGCTTTGGATCAGCCCGACTCCGGCCTTTTTAGCCATTTGGGAAGTGAACCAACAGATGGAATATCTTTCCCTCTCACTGTCTGTAACTCTACCTCCCAAATAAGTAAATAAAAATCTTAAAGAAAAGAAAAAGAAAGTTTTCAGCCTTTCCCTCTCTTTTTCTCTCTCTGTCTTTCAAATAAGTAAGTAAATAAATTTTAAAACATTTTTCTTCAAAAAGTTAAAAAAATCTGAAAAATTTTTCTCTCAAATTAAAAAGTTTTTTTTATTAGTATCATTCATATGTTTCCTAACTAGAAATGTAGACATTTTTTCAGTTACTTCTTCATTCCCTTCCACAACGAAAAGCCCATCAAGTCCTATTACTACTGAGTTTTACTACATACATTACTTCATCTCTGTCATGGACACTACATGATGAATATTCCCAGTTATTTAAAAAACAGATAACCTTACCTTTGACCTTTCAGCTGCCACTCCCTGTCTTTGTTCCTCTTTATAAGAAATATCCTCAAAAAGTCATCTATGATCAACAACTCTACTACCATCGAGCTTGCTTTGAATAAGTGACTCTCATGCTCTTGGTCACCCACATTGACATCCTAGTAATCTTCCTGGAGCTGAATCTAATGGCCAGTTTTCAGTCTTAATCCTGACCCATAGGAAATGGTCAATAAATTTCTGTTCAATAAATAATTTTTCTTACCTATTATTATAATTTTTGTATTTGTAAATTTGTATCCTCCACTATACAATATTTAATTATAATGTAGGGACTATTACTCATTTCATCTAATCACAGTGCTTGACTTAAGCATACATTCAATAAAAGTTGACTGAATGAATTGATTTGGTTTAAAGTTTATTTACTTATTTATCTATTTTTTATTTATTTGAAAGCGTGGAGGCAGTACATTCATTTTAATTGCAAGTTAAATTTTTATCAATTTTCAATCAAACATTATGTATCCAAAGTATCTATCACTATAAAACTAATAGCACATGTGGTGAATAAGTTTCATTATGTTTGCTGTTAGGATGTAGCTATTGGAATATATAATCTGGGTTTCTTAAAGTGTTTTTTGTAGAATTAGCTTCTAAAATGCACCTCAAATTAATTAGCATCATTCCATGTAGCTTAGAAAATATAAATTATTATAATCTGTCATGAAATTTCAATTACATATTAACATTAAAACCATATAATTCAGAACCAAATAAATTAATTTTATTTATCCATAATTTCCAAAAATTGTTCAGATAATGCCCTCCAAACACAGATTTTGGAATTTATCTAGATGATGATTTAAGTGTCTTTGAGAAATAATTGCCAGTTGTGTTAGCAAATCCCTTTCATGACAGTATTGCTAGGACATAGTGTCCATCAATATACCTTTGTCTACTGAGTTTTAGAGAGCACATTTTGTATAAGTGGGTACCCCACAATATTTGCAATCAATAAACATTTTATGTAGGATGATGGCTTCCCAGATCTCATTTCATCTTTGTACAAAGACATCTGAAGTCATAGATTGATCAGACTCCACCAATGAGTAATAACTTGCTTTGTAGAAGATCACCTAATGGTTCAGTTCTTCAGGTTCCATCACTGACACAAGAGTTTGGTTATTTTATCAATCAAATTTTTTAGCTCTGTAGTCTAGTTCTAGATATGAAACTTGATCATGCTAATATATTTCTTGTTGAAGAAAGCAGCAAGAAGTATGTCTTTGTTGGGGAAGTAGTGCACAACCCTTCAAAACATGAGATTTTCTTTGGTGAAATGGACTTGGTGAAATCTTTCATTAATGTTAAGATGATTTTATGCTATCTTCAAAGACAAGCACAAGATAAATGTTATGGGGATTATTATTATGCTGCTTAAAAAGAATCTATAGAGGCCTGCTGAATTTGTCATTAGTTCTATAATGGTATGTCATGTTTACTTTTCTGTACCTCATAAAATGTATGAAAGTGTCAACAGTACCATAGGTACCAACAGAGAATTGATTCATATGGAATTAATGAGAAATTGATCTAGGTTTAAACTGAACCCCCAAGAGTGTGCATTGTGGCACATCAGATTAAGCCACTGCTTGGAGCTCATGCATGCCACATCAGAGTATGTGTTTTGAATCCTGGCTATTTCAGTTCCTGTCCAGCTTCCTGATAATGTGATCCTGTGAGACAGCAGGCGACTGTTCAGGTGGTTGAATGCCTTCTATCCACATGGGAGATATGGATGGAGTTGTAGGCTCCTGGCTTAACCTGGTCCAGACCTGGCTGTTTCAGGTATTTGGTATTTCAGGTATTTCTTCTCTCTCTTTCTATCAGCCTTTCAAAAAAATAAAAATAAGTAAATAAATTTTAAAGAAAGGAAGCCTTCAACTCAGTTTGTTAAATAAATACATTACTGAACCACCAGACTTCAACAAATAACCTCTAGTCAGACTGCTAATTAACCAGCTATCAATAGGAAAAGTATGGTGATAGAGATGTTTCTAATGTTTACAGTTCTCTAAAAGTACAGGAAAACTCTACCTAGTATTTGTACTCCATGGTGGTTTTCAAATGAGAAGCTGAAGGAAATCACTGAAAAAGCTCAGTTGCCAAGGTTTCAATAATGATAGCACCAGCTCACTATTTTCACATTGTGTGTGAATGTAATTCTTCAAGGATCCCAGAAAAAATTTATGTTGACCCTAAGCAAAGGATGATTACTATTCAAATCAGATTCTTAAAAGCTATCAATTGTTTTTCAAAGCATCCAAGACATTTTTAATCAACATGTCACACCACTTAGTAACAAACCAGGAAACACCGGTAGTTAAGAAAAGCTTTAGGAGTAGCTTGGAAGTTTTGCACCTGTCTCTGAGAAACTTTGGGATTCCCCTCTGGGCACCATGGTTCTAATTCACATCACTTTCCTCTATCCTTGGGGTACACCTGCACGGGAGCAAAATGTATTAAGATGTCACAACTTTACCAACAAATATATTAGGACAATGAGAGAACTAAGAATATGCAAATTTATTAGAATGAAAATTGTTAGCAAGATGCAGCTCCTCAATGACAGGTATAACAGGACAAGTAGTAACCATGCCACTCGCCTGAACTTCTGCCCCCCACCTACCGCTGAATATGTTCCTGTTTAATTTGTTGGTATTGTCCTCAAAGAGTCCTTTCTTATTGGCAGGTGAAGAAAAAGCTCGAAAAAGCTACACAAAAACTACTCAATAAAAAAAGAGAGATGGCCTTGCTGAGCAGGTAGTTCTTTCTGATTTTCTGTAATAGACTTCATTTTGCCATGAAATTAAATTTATAGTATATCTGCTAGACACTGGGACTCCAGCAAAGCTTTGCTATTCCCTGCCTTGACATTAAGTCAAGCATTTTCATGGGGAGGCCATTTCAAGCCAAATAACTGGTTATGTGAGCTGTTTACAGAAAGTCTTTATTTAAGAAGAAAATGGATAGGCGCTACCATTTCCAGAAACTGTTAGTATACAGGCACCCATTCAAATTTTGTTTTCCTTAGAGAATTCGCCTGAAAAGACAGATGTAACATTAGACAATGGGAAACTTTTTGGCCTTCTACACCTCCGTGTTTATTATTCTGACTCATAATCTAGCATTTATCATGTGGCAGACTGCAAATGGAACAGCAAAGTCCTATTTTAATAGTGGGAGATCTCGTCATAATAAAACCCAGGCTGTGGTTTCTGCTCTGAATTGGATATTACACCAGGTTGTGCACAGGACTGAGCATAATCCATGATGGGATCTACATCAGGAACCCACTGAATCCTGAGCATGAGGAGCTGTCAGCCTCCATACTCAGAGCCGTGGTAAAGGGAGCAGATATTGGCCCACTATGTTTTAGGCTTTTACTGTGGTTTCAATTTGTATGAATGCAGCCAATTTAAAAGTTTAAAAAATGAAGAATTAAAATGTGAAACAATTCAAGAGAAAAAAATTTTGTGTTTTGGTTGGGGCAAAATGGAGAAGAATGTCTACTGCCAATTTGAGATAGTGTATTTTTGAGGGAAAACTAGAGGTCTAATTTAAAGCTTTTAAATGACAACATCAGAAGGTTAAGCCATGCTTTGTAATACAAGGACGATGGGAAAAATTAGCTTATCAATGATCATTAATGAAAACATACAAAAAGCAGGCAATTTCTTACTAGCTTGGTTTTTCAAGATCATGCGATTCAACCTCCCATTGATAAATTACAAAGCTAAAATTCAGATAAGTGACTTGACCAAAGACAGGCCTATGTTGAAACCAACTCTGTGGATTATCAATTAAAGCTATATTCTATCAGAATATGCAGCTTCTGACCTGGCAATAATGACTCAAGCTCAAGGCTTTTCAGGACCTTGAGTTTTAATCAAGGACCCAAGTTAGTTCCCAACATTGTTTATTGAACAGAATGTCTTTTGTTCTAAGTTGGATGTCACCCAAGCCACCACATTTATACATTGGCTTAGCTATACTATATCACATGATAATACAAGAAAACTAAAACTGTATCTTGGATCATAGCCAGTCCAATACTGGCTGAAGCAATGATTAACACAATAGCTTTGGCAAAATGCAGGTGAAAAGAAGACAAATGAAAGCCAACCACGACAAATCATTTTAGTTAAGATTAACTAACATGGGACACCACGGCAGTAAGAAGCTCTTTAATAAAATATCAGGAATGCAACAATGTGGAGCCTAGTGGTATAACTGGAATTGGTGTGTGTTGAAAGGTTCTATTCTCCTGAGAAATATTAGGCTAACTTTGACAGTGACTTGTGGGATGTGAGAGAGAAGTTTTATCAGTTAATAACTCACTTCACATGTTAGAAACCACAGCCTCCATAGGATGCATGACCCCTTTAAGTTCATGATTAACATGCAGAAGTTTTCCTCTTTATAGAGCAAGTCCAGGCACCATGCTTTAAACAAAAGACACAAAAACTAATCATTTGATATAGAGGAATACTTAGTTCCAAAAAGTTCTTTTCACTCTATGTTCTATGAGTTCTGAACTGTGTACATTTAAACCATTGTTCCTTCTCTAAAATGGGAATAATATTTTTTCATGGGTTTTAGGGATCAAATGATGAGTTATATTTGCGGGTATTTTGAAACCATAAAGTCATGCATAGATACAACTATTATAACAATCTCTTCTGGAGAAGCCATTTTTAAAGAAATGTGGGATGCTATTTATGTCAAGTATCATAGTACATAATGAAAGCCATAAGGAAGAAAGCATGCTCATGTCATTTGGTACAGTTGCATGAATTTTTAGCATAAAGGATGTACTGCTGAGATTTGCAAACTTGCAGAGGATCACAGCCTTTCTGAAGTGTCTGAACAATCTTCCAGACCCTATTCCTAGAGAAATGCACATTATAAGGAATTACAAAAATCTCACATAAAATTCTAAATATTTCCAGAAAACATCAAGTTAAGAATACTGTGTAAGGCAAAACTCACTATGCAAAGAGATGCACAATTTGAAAGAGTTTTTCTGTTTCTTTTGTTAATAAAGCACTTCAAAGTATAATTCAAGTAGCATTCTAAAAGTCACACTGATTTCAGGTCTCAAATACTAAGTCCCTCCAATTACCTGAAAGGAATTATAGAATGTTAACTATTACTCACGATCCATTTAATAAAGCAGAAAATATAAAATCCCTGTAAACTTCTAGGCTAGATATCAGATCAAAGCATGCATCGAAGTAAGTGGAATTAAAAGGAATTGGTGTGAACTGCCACTGCTTTTTAAAGTCTAAAATATTGAGCAGGAATAATGAATTAATTAATATTAATAGAAATTAAAAATTAGAAATGTCTTCTGTTGACTAGGCAAATATCATTACTAACTTATTTCTGAGTTGCATTATTGTTATGCATTACATTTGTACATTCAAATACATATTCTAGTCTGTGCTTGGACAATTCATGATTGATTGAACCTGCACTACTTATTTCTATCAAAAACCACCTTGTAGCTGAGACCTAATTATTGCCATACTTACTATAACTGAATGCCTCAGAACAGTCACCTCACATAAGAAGGCAATTTGTAAGATCTCTTCAACCTTTACTTGAAGAGCCTTTTATTATGACGATAAAGGGCCTGGAATACACATCACATGATGAATGGCTCAAAGAACTCTACTCACATAATGCTATTGTGAGTACCTCTATTAGCACTTCTTCCTCTACCATAATTATTTGTTTACATATCAGTCTCCCCATCTAGACTGGGAGATTTTCCAGAACAGGAGCTGTGTTTTATTCATTTCTGTATCTGTACCTCTGAATATACAACCTAACACATGGTTGGGACCCAAAAAAATTTGTAAAAGAAGGAAGAAAGTTACTAACTAACAGAATTCTTAAAGGAGGTAGATTTTGACATACTATAGGAGAGAATATTCTAAAAAGTTGCTGCATCATAGTAGAAGTTTAGCCAGTCCTGTATTTGGTCAGGAGCTACATCACCAAGAAGGAGTAAAGAGGAAATTCTGGTTTAGGTACAGGGTTCTGTTAGGAAGCCTTTCCCAGAATGTGTTACTCTGAGGATCTGTCATATTGGAAACCATTGTGCATTTGCTGTGCATTGCATTTCCCTCCTCACTATCCGTGCTGAGGCGTTCTAAGCCTTTTCCACACATTCTTTTATAAATCTTCCATGATTAATTTTTCTTTCACAAATGACTTTCAATTTGTACAAAAAGTAGGTAAAATGTTCCTAAGAATGAAATGCCATGGCAATGAATATTGACTCTGGGAGGAAGCAGTAATGGCCCAAGTACTCCATCCATGCAGGAAACTTGAAAAAATTCCTGACTCCTGGCTTTAGTCTGGCCCAGTTCCAGCCATTGTGACCATTTGTGGATTGAACCAGCACTCTCTTGTCCCCCACCCCTGTGTGTTTATCTCTGTCTTTCTCTGTTTCTCAGTTTAAAAAAAGAATTAAAATAAAAATGATGACAATGTATGTATATACTCAACTATGAGAAATGAACACTTGTTACATATTTTGAAAAAATTCTATTCCAATGCTCAAATTTGATTTCTTGATCATCCAAGGAACTTTAGTATGTATGAAGACAAGTAAAAATACTAAACAAATGCAAACTCAAAGCTTGAACCCTTGACTTTTTCAAGATGTTATCTGCAAGAGAAGGATTTCTTTTATATGTGCATTTTGTTTCTCACTCTCATTGAAGAACTAGAAGATTTGAGAATTTTAGATAAAAGAGGCATTGCCTCAGTGGTATAGTGCACTGAACACTGGGCCAGAAGCTAAAAGGTTACATGTGAATTCTAAACTAGACACACATTTAACTTGGATTTTTCTACTTTCATCCTTGGTATGTAAATAAGCAGAAAAATAAATACAGCAGGTAACAATGGGACAGTGTGGAGAAAGAAGCCTGAATAAAAGTTTGGAATCTAAAACCAAGCTGGAGAGTAATACAAATATTTTGCATTGAGAAACAGAGTCCAGAATCTCAGAACAGAGGGAGCTGACCTCATTCATGTTGATAATCAAGCTGGAGAGAGCCATGGCCAAGGAGCTATTGCCATGAAGAACCAGAACTCGAGGACAGGTCATCAGAACGGCCTATAGATGTGTGGGCTTGGTAAGCAGGATTCAGTTACAGAAGATGAATTGAAACAGAGAGGACTGGACTATCATGATGAAGTCTAAGTCAGATTTGGATTCCCAAAGGTGTGTTGGCCCCACATAGGTGCATGCTCATCAACGAGGCTTTCTGCAGCAAGTTAAGTGAGTGTTAAGCACAACCTGTTTCAGACCTATTGATGAATCCCATTCTTTACCATAGTGGAGGAAACATGCAACATCAACTCAGATTTAGACATAATCCAAAGACTCCAGTCATGGGCAATGCAGAGTAAAATGTATTCTCATACTGGGCCTCAGGAGTAGTTGATGTGGTTTTAATGCAGGCAGGGAAGTAGCTGTCAGAGAGGAGCTAAGGTCTGACACTATAAGCAACAATGAACTGATCAGCTCCTGTCCTGACTTTAGATGTACAATGTAATACTTTATCCTTTTTAGTATTTGTTGTTGTTGTTGTTGTTCTAGTACTATTGGTTGAACTCAGTAATTAACACACAATTATTCTTAGGTGTTTAAATTTTAACTGAAAAGTGATCCCTGTTAAATCTAAGAGTGGAAAAAGAGAGGGAGGAGATGAACAATTTGGAACATGCTCAATCGGACTGGCCGCAAATGGTCGAGTTAGAAATGTGCCAGGGGATTCCAACACAATCCCATCAAGATGGTATGTACCAATGCCATCTCACTAGTCCAAGTGATCAATTTCAGCTCACAATTGATAGCTCTGATAGGTCTAAGAGTCAAAGGGATCACACAAACAAGACAAGTATCTGCTAATACTAACTGATAGAATCAAAAAGGGAGAGAAGGATCCAACATGGGAAGTGGGATACACAGCAGACTCATAGAATGGCAGATGTCCTAAACAACACTCTGGCCTCAGAATCAGCCCTCAAGGCATTCGGATCTGGCGGAAGAGCCCATGAGAGTATAGCAGGTATGGAAAGCCAAGATATCATGGAAAAAAAAAAAAGACCTAAATGAATGATCTCTGTGAGTGAGATCTCAGTGGAAAGAACGGGGCCATCAAAGAAGGAGGTACCCTTCTCCGAAGGGAGGAGAGAACTTCCACTTTGACTATGACCCTATTGGAATAAGATCAAAGTCAGCGAACTCTAAAGGCTTCCATAGCCCTGGCAACTCATGACTAGAGCCTAGGGAGATTACTGACGCCATGAACAGGAGTGTCAAATTGTTAAATCAGCAACAGGAGTCACTGTGTACTTACACCCCATGTGGGATCTGTCCCTAATGTGTCGTCTAGAGCGAAGTGATGCTATAACTAGTACTGAAACAGTATTTTTACACTTTGTGTTTCTGTGTGGGCACAAACTGATGAGGTCTTTACTAATTATATATTGAAGTGATCTTCTGTATATAAAGAGAATTGGAAATGAAAAAAAAAAAAACAACCTGGTGTTAAAATGGAAATGGCATAGAAAATTAATTAATTTGAAAAAAAAATTATGTAGGTTCTCTGTCTTTAATGTGCTGTACATTGCTATTTAATGCTATAATTAGTAATCCAATGGTAGTTTTTTTCAATTTATGTTGCTATATGGGCAAAATGTTGAAATCTTTACCTAATATATACTAAACTGATCTTCTGTATACAAAGAGAATTGAAAAAGAATCTTTACATGAATGGAAGGGGAAAGGGAGCGGGAAAGGGGAGGGTTGCGGGCGGGAGGGAAGTTATGGGAGGGGGGAAGCCATTGTAACCCATAAGCTGTACTTTGGAAATTTATATTCATTAAATAAAAGTTTAATAAAAAAAAAAAAAGAGAGGAGCTAAGGTCTGGCAGCACTGCACTGCCTCTGTGCCCAGCCTGCTAGAGCCCTGCATGGCCTATGGTGTGACACCTGTAGTCCACCTCTGTGGAAGCTCTGGCCAGCCTGATGAGAGCCCAGTCGGCTACCCTCAAAACCGCCTTCCATGCACTGCCCAAATCCACTCCTCCTTAGATATAGCCAAAAGTGCAATCTCCACAATTGTGTTACTTAGAACCACGACAGCTGTAAATCTCAAACAAGGCTGCAGGCTGTGTCCCTGTGATGACATTTAGGTCATTATAACAGAATTACCATGGCTGATACTACTACCTCAATCACTCACCTAATATCATAACCCTTCCAAGATTTTAAAAAAGGGCACAGAAATTGACAGCACTCAAGTCCTACTCCAAACTCCAATTCCTTTGAATATTCAATTAAGCCCCACCCCAGACACCCTATGCCTTCGAATAGTATAAAAAGATGACCTCAAACCTCTTTTATTGCAGCTCATTCTCTCCCAAACTTGATAGAACTTATTCCATTAAAAAAAACAGATTGATTTATTTGAAAAGTAGAGAGACAGAGAGAGGAAGAGAGAGAGAAAGAGAAATCTCATCTGCTGGTTCACTCCTCAAATAACTGCAACAGCCAGAGTTTAAGCCAAGAGCCAGGAACTCCATTTGGATCTTCCGCATGGTGCCAGGGGCTGTAGCACCTGAACAACCTTCTGCTGCTGTCCCAGGCACATTAATAGGTAGCTGGATCAGAAGTGCAGCAGCTAAGATGCGATTGGGTACTCCTACATGGGATACTGGCATTGAAAGTAGCAGCTTAACCCACTGCACCACAACACCAGCACCAGCATTCATTCCTTGAGCATGTACTTTGTCTTTAAATAAATTTTGCTTTTCTGACCACCTTCAGCTGTGTCTCTTCCTTGAATTCTTTCTTGTGTGGAGACAAGAATCTGGACCCAGCCTAAGCAGGCCCACCCACAACACTATATAGTGGTGCTAAACAGGATATCTAACTGACACAATTAGCCAAGGATGATACTTAATATGCTCAACAGCTAAAACAGCACAAGCACCAACCAAATAGAAGACACCCTAGACATTAGACACCAGTACCAGCTACAAATGACCAAGCTACCATACGTCAGCCCTGGCATCTGCCCAGAAACACAGCTCTTTAGATGAGAAAGACCTCTTTCTCTGACTCAGTCCCCACAATTGGAAGTAATTTTTTTGGATGTTTGTGCTTGCAGATACCCTTTGAAGTTTATTTTAATCTATTTTAGGAAGTTAAATAAGAGATCATGTGAGGGGGGCTTCAAAAAGATCATGGAAAATGAAATTTAAGAATAAATTGATTTGGTGCCATTTAAAAGAAATCAGTGGATTGGTTTTTCATAATGTGCATTTTTTGTAAACCTTTTTTTTAAAAAAAAGATTTATTTATTTATTTGAAAGGCAGAGTTACAGAGAGACAGAGGCAGAGAGAGAGAGAGAGAGGGCTTCCATCCTCTGGTTCACTCCCCAAATGGCTGCAATTGCTGGAGCTTGGCCCATCTGAAGCCAAGAGTCTGGGGCTTCTTCTAGGTCTGCCACATGAATGCAGGAGCCCAAGCACTTGCACCATCTTCTACTGCTTTTCAAGGCCATACCAGAGAGCAGGATCAGAAGTGGAGCAGCTGGGACTCAAACCGGAGCCCATAAGGGATGCTGGCGTTGCATGAGCCGACTTTACCCAATATGCCACAGTGCCAGCCCCTCCATAAACTTTCTGAAGACCATTTGTGTGTGGTAGATGAAATATAGGATTTTCTTTGCACTAAACTATGAAAATGTATGTAAAATATACATATATATGAATATAAATATATAAATAAGTGTATGACATGATAATAAAAAGTAAACACAATACAGAAGTAATTTAGAAATTTTATCAGAGTAACCTGTGGAAATGGACAAAGAAATCGACAGTTATCCATTTGATTACTTTATTGTTCTAATTTGCTCTCTGGACTAACTTTAAATTCCTGAAAATCTAAGGACAATAAAAAGCTATCCATTTTTATTAGAAAGTATTGCATTTCTACTATTTAGAGCAGAGTAGTAACTCAATAAATTTCTCCATTCTTGCTGTTTTTAACTAGTAAACTCATACATACACAAACACAGACACAGTCTTTTAAGAATTTCTATTTCTAGAAGCATAAAAAATTAAATATTTGACCAATCCTACCGCTGGAAATAAAAACAAAATAATTTAGTAAAAGATATTTTTAAATTTTCACATTTGAAAAATGAAAGACACAAAAATATCTTCCATTTGCTAGCTCACTCCCCAAGTGTCCCCAACAGCCAAGATCAGTCCAATAAAAGCCAGGAACTTAATCCTGGTCTCCCATGTGAGTGGCAAGGACCCAAGTACCTGACCCATCATCTGCTGCCTTCCAGAGTGCAAATTTGAAAGAATCTAGAATCAAAAGTGGAACCAGGACTCAAACACAGGCATCTCGATTTCGGATGTGGGTATTCCAAGCAGCATCTTGACTGCCACACAAAATGTCCAACCCAGCAAAACATATTTTAAAGATCTATTAAACACACTGATGAACAAGCAAGAAAATATTACATAAAGACATTTAAAAATGAAGTGAAAATACTTCAAAAATCAAGCCAGTTTTACAAAATCTGATGAACTTGAACTTTGCTTTTCAAGTTTCAAGGTGATCATGACATCAGGAATAAAGCAGCATGGAGTCCATTCAAGGAGAATATAGTAAAAGAGCTTATAACTCCTTCATAGATTTGGTTTCCAGAGGTTACAACTTCACTCTATGAGTAATCTAAAAATATTCCCCTCAGACTCACCCACCAGGAAATCACATACCCACAAATGAGAAACTTGGTTCTATGTAGAAGGGTAAAAAATTCCTCTTTCACTCTCCAAATGATCCAACAGCCTCTGTCAGGTTGATCCGAAGCCAGGAGCCACAGGCAGAGGCTTAACCTACTACACCACAGCACTGGCCCCAAAAGATGTTTTTTTGATGTTCCATTTTTGGATATTTTTATTTTCACTTCAAGTTTATTAATCTTTTCTTCTTCAAAGTTTAGTTTTCTTTTAATCTCATTCAGCACAGTTTTAATCTAAGACATCATATTTTTTTGCCTGTAAAATTTCTGTTGGTTGGCCAGCTCCGCGGCTCAATAGGCTAATCCTCCGCCTGTGGCGCCGGCACCCCTGGGTTCTAGTCCCGATCAGAGCACCAGATTCTGTCCCAGTTGCTCCTCTTCCAGTCCAGCTCTCTGCTGTGGTCCAGGAGTGCAGTGAAGGATGGCCCAGGTCCTTGGGCCCCGCACCCGCATGGGAGACCAGGAGAAATACCTGGCTCCTGACTTCGGATCAGCGCGTTGCGCCAGTCGCAGCGGCCAGTGGGGGGGTGAACCAATGGAAAAAGGAAGACCTTTCTCTCTGTCTCTCTCTCTCACTGTCCACTCTGCCTGTCAAAAAAAAAAAAATCTGTTGGCTTTTTTTTCTTTTGTATCATCTACATCTCTATTTAATTTTTTGAACATATGAAATACTGTTAAAAATAACTGTTTAACATTTTTGTCTGCCTAATATAGTATCTGTTTCAACTCTGGTTCAGATATAATAGATTAATTTATCACCACATTGTAGGTTATATCTTCCTACTTTTTTGCATGTCTGGCAATTTCTGTTTGGATTCCAAACACCATAATACTGCCTTTCTTTTATTCCTATGGCTATCTTTGAGTTTTGTTTTGGGGCCTTGTTGAGTTACTGGTAAACAGTTTGAACCTTTCAGGTCTTGATTTTAGGGGAAACCTGAACATCATTCAGATGAAGACAAGATTTCCAACCTCTCTTCTACTGCCATTCTGTACCAGGCAAGCCTTTCCTGAAGGATATTTGGCAAAATCCCTGGTTTCTATGCCTTGGATGCCACTAGCAGCCCCATTAAGCCATGCTATTAAGTGAATCCAGACAATGACAAATGTCCTCTGGAATAAAATTATTCCAAGTTGAGAACCAGTGATGCAGAGTTAATTTTACCCTACCACTTAGACAGGGCCCTTGTGAATACTCTTTCAAAAGTCCTATGAAGCTTTATGGTCTGACTGGTGGTAAAAGGCCCCATGTGGTACTTGTTCTAATTCTTTAGCATCACTGGGTTCCCTCACATGCATGTGCTGGTCAGTACTCTGCCGAACACGTCAGAAGGACCCTCCAAAGAACTCAAGAGGTTTATTGTTAAAAAGTATTTATTTATTTATTTACTTATTTATTTATTTTTATTGGAAAGGAAGAAAGAACAGACAGACATGGGATCTTCCATCTACCAATTCATTCCCCAAATGTTTGCCACAGCTGGAGTTGAGCTAGGCTAAAGCCAGGAGCCTAGAACCCAATACAGGTTTCCCAATTAGATGGCAGGAACCCAACTCCTGGGGTCATCATCTACTGCCTCCCGGGTATGCATCAACATGAAACCCAGAAGTCTCTCTCAACTCTTTTCCTCTGCCAATTCCATCTATGTGATCTCCTGAGATCTTCAACTTAATCTTCTCTATTAAGGGAATCTACTGGACTCTACTTGGGTCCCTTCTCTCTGTGTTGCAGCCTGGAGGTTCTCTCAACAGTAGCTTGGCAGTCAGACTTCATTTTGCTTCTTGTCTCTCAGTGATCGCCAATACCCATTGTTGTGTAATAGCTACTATATTGAAACTATTACTTTTATGTAGATTTTTCAGTTTTTTGGTTATTTTAGATAGGATGGTAAATCTGGTCAGAAAAGATGTTAAAGCACTGTTATTGCATCTTGGTTTTTTTTAAAATGATATAATTAAGTGATGGAAAACTAAAAAATTATAGATAAATACAAATCACAGAGAAGTAATCATTATTGACATTTTGATATGCTTCCTTTCATTGGTCAAGACTAACATTCTCATTGAACCCTCACTAGTACTAGTACTATAATATAAAAATATTTTGTTCATTTGATAAGTAAAAATAGTACCTATATTTTATTTTAAACTTTTGCATGTATTTATTCACTAGTTGAAGTTGGATTTTTATGTTGTTATATTATTTACGAGCTGTATGAACTCTTAATACACTGAAGATAATAATCCTTTTTTTAAAACTTTTATTTAATAAATATAAATTTCCAAAGTACAACTTTTGGGTTTTGGTGGATTTTCCCCCCAATTACCTCCCTCCCACCCACAACCACTCCATCTCCCACCCCCTCTCCCATCCCATTTTTCATTAAGATTCATTTTCAATTATTTTTATATAGAGAAGATCAACCTTATACTAAGTAAAGATTTCAACAGTTTGCACCCACAAAGACACACAAAGTATAAAGTACTGTTTGAAGACTAGTTTTACCGTTAATTTGCATAGTACAACACATTAAGGCCAGAGATCCTACATGGGAAGAAAGTGCACAGTGACTCCTGTTGTTGATTTAATAATTGACACTCTTATTTATGGCATCAGTAATCACCCAAGGCTCTTGTCATGAGCTGCCAAGGCTATAGAAGCCTCTTGAGTTCACCAACTCCGATTCTATTTAGACAAGGCCATAGTCAAAGTGGAAGTTCTCTCCTCCCTTCAGAGAAAGAAAGGTACCTCCTTCTTTGATGGCCTATTCTTTCTGCTGGGATCTCACAGAGATCTTTCATTTAGGTTTTTTTTTTTTTTTTTTTTTTTGCCACATTGTCTTGCCTTTCCATGCCTGAAATACTCTCATGGGCTTTTTTAGCCATTTCTGAATGCCTTAAGGGCTGATTCTGAGGCCAGAGTGCTATTTAGGGCATTTGTCATTCTATGAGTCTGCTGTGTATCCTGCTTCTCATGTTGGATCGTTCTCTCCTTTTTAATTCTATCAGTTAGTATTAGCAGACATTAGTCTTGTTTATGTGATCTCTTTGACATTCAATCCTATCATTATGATCAATTATGAACTGAAACCGATCACTTTGACTAGGGAGATGGTATTGGTACACGCCACCTTGATGGGATTGAATTGGAATCCCCTGGCACCTTTCTAACTCTACCATTAGGGGTAAGTCCGAGTGAGCATGTGCCAAACTGTACATCTCCTCCCTCTCTGAAGATACTAATCCTTTGTCAATCATGTTAGATTGACAATTTCCCCCCAACATATAGATGACACTTACCTTTTACTTTTTTTTTTTGATAAATTTCAAAGTGTTATATAGTCAAATCTGCTGATCTTTTCTTTTACAATTATACTCTTCAAGCATGTATGTTTGAATAGTCATTTCTGTCGAGAAGCCAAATAAATATTTACCTGTATTTTCTTCAAAAAAATTCCTCTTAGAATTTTAAAAATATTCTAGTTATCTTCTGTGTGCAATTTGATTAACTGTCACTAACTAGGAAGTTCAAATAGAACAAGCCTCACCTCAAAGCAAGAATTAAGGTTAAAGCAACACTGGATTGGCAGCACCCACAAATAACTAGAAAAAGAAAAAGTAAACTTCCTGTGAAGGAATTAACACTAATCCATGTTTCAATGAATTCTCATAGAGATTCAAGGAATGTGAATTTCAGCTAAGAAAATCATAATTAAAAATTACACAAAGAAATGATGTATTCAAAAAGAGAGCCAGCAGGAGAAATACAAGGGAGGAAAAAAAAATCAGAATAGAATTATAAGTCTAAATACTTTACATTTTGGAGGTATCAGATACAAAAAAAGAAACAAGAACTACAAATGAAATGTCATTGTTTGAAACTAGAGACTCAATGTACAGGTTTAATAAGTTCAACATAGGCAAAGAAGAAAATATTATCTTAAGGAATGTATCCAGAAATGCCTGATGTAATCATACGATTTCTTTAAATCTAGGTCTAGAGGTCAGAGACAGGAAGCAAGAGATTGGAAGCATGAGACTGGATGTGCCATAGCTGGTTTATAGGAGGAGGATGTCACATGACTGAAATGTGGACAGCCTCAAAGCACTGAGAGCATCCCACAACCCTTAGCCTGCAAAGAAACATACAGGACTGCAGGGAACTGGAGTTTGTCAACAATGCATTTGATAGAAGAGTTTTCCTTTGGAAGTTGCAGAAGGAAACTCAAACTAGTGAACCTTTGATTCAGCCTTTACATACACAAACAAAGGAAACTACTGCACTATACCAGGCTTCTGACCTACAAAACCAAAAATGCCTGCTGTTTAGGCTTTTTTTTTTTTAACTTTTATTTAATGAATATAAATTTCCAGTATACAGCTTATGGATTACAATGGCTTCCCCTTCCCATAATTTCCCTCCCACCCGCAACCCTCCCCTCTCCCGCTCCCTCTCCCTTTCCATTCACATCAAGATTCATTTTCAATTCTCTTTTGTTTGTGGTAATTTCTTACACAGCAGTGGAAAACTAACACAAATTGCTTTGCTGTACTATGACACCAAATGACTGTAAACCTAGAATTCTGTAACCAGAGAAAGTATACTTCAGAAGAGAGGGCAAAATAGACATTTTAAAATGGGAAAAGGTATACCTGAATTTTCAGTGAACAAACCCTTGCTAGTAAAAATTATGTAAGATAACTTTGAATAGATGGAAAGGGGAACAGATAATGGTGTGAAATGCAGAAGGAAAAAAAGAACAAGGGAAGTGGTGAGAGCAGTGTGACATCCTGGATTAAGCTACGGGATTAAGCTACTGGATTAAGTTTAGGACACCCCCATTCCCTTTCAGAGTGCCTGTGATCTAGTTTCCTTCCAGATCAACTTCCTGCTGATGTGCACGATGAGAGGCAACAGAGGACTTGGGTCCCTGCCACCCATACAGGAGACCTGGATTGAGTTGCTGGATCCTGGCTTCAGCCTGTACCAGCTCTAGCTGTTGTAGGCATTTGGGGAGCAAACCACCAGATGAAAGATTTTTTTTTCCTCTCTCTCTAAAATAAATAAAAATAAACATAAAATAATCCTTTATTTAAAAGAGCAAATAAAATGGCAAATTTGTGAATATACTTAAAGTGACATTAATTGTGAGAAACTGTTAAACAGAATTTTTGAAATGATAAAAATATTAGTAGTATATAAATCAGGAAAGTGATAGCAGTTAAAGAACACAGTATTAACTTTATATTTTGATTTTAAAATAAATATATGTAAAATTTCTAGAAGAATGTCTACAAAATACAAATAGAATATATATAATTTAGAATGTATAATAGAAGGGAAATTTTCTATGAAAAAAAACAATTATATTGGATGGCAAGTCAAGATTACTCAAACAGCAAGAGAAGGAAAAATAATTATAGATCCTGGAGAGATAAAAAAATAGACTAGAAAAAGAAAATGTATATAGTACTTAGTACTAGTAAAATGACCTTAAAGGCGTATGGCATATATGAAAGAAACTACAGGGTACAAGTTTCAAAACATGGAAAAGCATTCCAATCCATGATACCAAGACTCATTAGACCAATATTCTCACCTGATTTACAGTTTAAAATATTTCTTTTTTTATATAGAAAACTTTCATTTAATAAATATAAATTTTAAAAGTACAACTTTTGGGTTACAGCGGTTCTTCCCCCGCAACCACCTTCCCACCTGCAAACCATCCCATCTCCTACTCCCTCTCCCATCCCATTTTTCATTAAGATTCATTTTCAATTATTTTTATATAGAGAAGATCAACCTTATACTAAGTAAAGATTTCAACAGTTTGCACCCACAAAGACACACAAAGTATAAAGTACTGTTTGAAGACTAGTTTTACCGTTAATTTGCATAGTACAACACATTAAGGTCAGAGATCCTACATGGGAAGAAAGTGCACAGTGACTCCTGTTGTTGATTTAATAATTGACACTCTTATTTATGGCATCAGTAATCACCCAAGGCTCTTGTCATGAGCTGCCAAGGTTATAAAAGCCTCTTGAGTTCACCAACTTCAGACAAGGCCACAGTCAAAGTGGAAGTTCTCTCCTCCCTTCAGAGAAAGAAAGGTACCTCCTTCTTTGATGGCCTGTTCTTTCTGCTGGGATCTCACACAGATCTTTCATTTAGGTATTTCTTGCCACAGTGTCTTGCCTTTCCATGCCTGAAATACTCTCATGGGATTTTTAGCCAGAACTGAATGTCTTAAGTGCTGATTCTGAGGCCAGAGTGCTATTTAGGGCATTTGTCATTCTATGAGTCTGCTGTGTATCCTGCTTCTCATGTTGGATCATTCTCTCCTTTTTAATTCTATCAATTATTATTAGCAGACTATCACAGGTTTTATTAGTAGGCCAGCTTATTTTAAAATACATATTTAAAAACTAAGAATTTAAACTCTCTAAAATATCCATGAGAGAAAACTAGATATAATGTCTCAACTACTATGTGGCTCCAGCTGTAAAAAGACAGGCAGATCAAAGAAATAGAATAGGAAATCCAGAGGTCCAGTGAATTTTAGTATTAGGAGATGTGAGTGACGTCTCAAACATTTGGAGAAAATATAAATTATTCAGTGAATTGAGTTAGGTAGTTATCTTTATACAGTAAAGTTGGATTCATAACACGTACCATATAGAAAGGGTACATTAAGTGGGTTAAGAATTTTTAATTTTTAAAAATAGAAAAACATGGAAGAAATCTTTTGTGAACTGGGACTAGAAAGGGTTACTTTAACTAAGATAAAAAAAATCCATACCCCATCCAAGAAAGCATGGGCAAATGCTACTACATGAAAAACAAATTTCTATATGGCAAAAAATACGTAAAACACACACAAAAAAAGTAAACTTATAAAATATATTTTCCACCTGTATCAAAATAAATTTTGAGAGTTTCTCAATAAGATTAAGAAAAAGAGCTGCAGTCCAAGCAAATGTTCACATAATGGTACAAACAATAAAGAAAGGGCAAACATTTTGTAAAACATGTAAGTATTTACAAACTTCCTGCATAACAGGATATTTAAAATAAATGTCCAGTGAGAAACTCTGTTTTTTTTTTTCTATCAGATAAAATTCCAAAAGTTACTGAACACTGATGAAACAGGTACACACCTACATTGCCAGTGAAAAAGTGATTTAGTCCAATTCCTATGATAGATAATTTTGTAATATCTGCCAATACTTTTCCACCAAGAATTTCCTTCTTCAGAATTTATTTTTAATACACTTGCACATATGAGATTTGACTTATGTAAAAGGCAGTTCATTGCAACATTTTCATAACATCATTGGACTGGAAACAATCTGAATATTCACTCACACAATGGGAGTTTATACAAGTATAAATAATGAATAAGTCCTATCTCAGAAAGAATACTGAACAATCTCTCAGATATATTTTAACATTAGAAAGTGAATAATTGTTGGGGCTGGCACTGTGGCATAGCAAGCAAAGCCACCACCTGCAGCCCTGGCATCCTAGATGAGTGCCGGTTCAAATCCCAGCTGCTCCACTTCTGATCCAACTCCCTGCTATGGCCTGGGAAAGCAGTATAAGATGGCACAAGTGCTTGGGACCCACATGGGAGATGCAAAAGAAGTTCTCAGATCCTGGCTGTGGATCAGCCCAGCTCGAGCAATTGCAGCCATGTGGGGAGTGAACCAGCAGATGGAAGACTTCTCTCTCTCTTTATTTTTATTTATTTATTTATTTATTTATTTATTTATTTATTTTTACAAGCAGAGTAGGACAGTGAGAGACAGACAGAGAGACAGAGAGAAAGGTCTTCCTTTTTCCTTTGGTTCACCCCCCAAGTGACCTCTATGGCTGGTGCACTGAGCTGATCCGAAGCCAGGAGCCAGGTGCTTCCTCCTGGTCTCCCATGTGTGTGCAGGGCCCAAGCACCTGGGCCATCCTCCACTGCACTCCTGGGCCACAGCAGAGAGCTGGACTGGAAGAAGGGCAGCCAGGACAGAACCGGCGCCCCAACCAGGACTAGAACCTGGGGTGCCGGCGCCGCAGGCGGAGGATTAGCCAAGTGAGCTGCAGCGCCGGCCCTCTCTCTCTTTTTCTCTCTCTCCTCTCTCTGCCTCTCTGTAACTCTGCCTCTCAAATAAATAAATAATTTTTAAGTGAATAATTGCTTAAAATAAGGGAAATTCAAATTACATTCAAGAGAACTTCAAGAAGTTTGGAAAAATAGAATTAAAAGATTAAAATAAAAAGCTTAAGCTTTGTTTCTCAACCTAAACTCCATCATCTTCCAGTGATCATACCAAATGTTTAGTTCACACCTTAAGAACTGAGGGTCAGAGCAGGCACTGTGGCTCAGAAGATTAATGCCCTGGCCTGAAGTGCCGGCATCCCATATGGGTGCCGGTTCGAGACCTGGCTGCTCCACTTCCAATCCTGCTCTCTGCTATAGCCTGGGAAAGCAGTAGAAGATGGCTCAAGTCCTTGGGCCCCTGCACCCACCTGGGAGACCTGGAAGAAGTTCCTGGTTCCTGCTTCAGATTGGGGCAACTCCGGCAGTTGTGGCCAACTGGGGAGTGAACCAGCGGATGGAAGACCTCGTTCTCTCTCTCTTCTCTCTGTGTAGCTCTGACTTTCAAGTGAATGAATAAATCTTAAAAAAAAAAAAAAAAAAGTACTGAGGGTCCTGGGACTATAACTGTGTCAATGCAGCCATTTTACATATTCAATGAAGAAAAATGGGTGTCTTTACAAGAATTTGGGGGAATAGAAAACAAAGTAAAATGGAGTCAAACTAGGACTGTAAAGTGGATACCCAAGGATTTCCCACTAAAACTCTTGCAAAGCTGTCCTTGTTTGGTGACAGAAAGAGCAGTGGCATGATTGTAGTGGATGAGGATTCTACTGAGGCTCTCCTGGGCACTTTTTTACTTTGGGTAACTCTCAAAATATTCCCACAATAAGATGTTATCAAACAGACAGGCAAAACCAGATCTTTTATCTACATATTCACTCTCCCAAAAGGCTGCAACAGCCAGATTGAAACCTAGATCCTAGAATTCCTCCCTGCTCTCCCATGTCGGTGGCAGATCCCAAGAAGCTGAGCCATTACCTTCTGCCTTCCATGGTGTACATTGTAGGAAGTTAGATTGGAATTAGAACAGGAACTCAAACCTAGGCACTCCAATATGAGATGTGAGTATCTTAACTGCTAAGCCAAGCATCCACCTCACTAAATGGAATTTTAAAATATGTTATAAATGTTTATAAATTTCTAAAATAATGTTATAAAAATAATGTTATAAATAGTGTTATAAGAATGCTATAAAAATGTTATAAACAATGTAAATAAAATTTAGATATAATATGAACAAATCCCTAGCCTACTAAATCTGAATCAGGAAGATGATTATCCCAAATCATTTAAGAAATCAGTAGCTTAAAATCCACATATAAAAAATACACGTGAAGGTTTATCCTCATGAGCTCTACCAAAATCCATGTCAGATAACTCCAATTTCACACAAACTCTTAGAGGGAAAGAAATAGTTTCCTACAGTCTTTAAGGATAGTATATCTTGACATCTAAACTAGAGTAGCATGAAAGAGAAAAGTAAGAGCCTGAATTGTGGCATAGTGAACTAAGCCTCTGCCTGCAGCACCAGCATCCCCTATGGGTGCTGGTTTGTGTCCCAGCTGCTTTTCTTCCCATCCAGCTCTCTGCTATGCAAGGGGAAAGCAGTGGAAGATGGCCCAAGTGCTTAAGCACCTGCACCTGCGTGAGAGACCGGGAAGAAGCTCGTGGCTCCTGGCTTCTAGCTTCAGATCAACTTTTGCGGCCATTTGGGGAGTGAACAAGCAGATGGAAGATCTTTTTCTCTGTTTCTCCTCTCTGTCTGAAACTCTGCCTTTCAAATAAATAAAATCTTTTTAAAAAATAAAAAAAAAAAACAGGAAAGTAAAGGACAACCTCATTCATGAACATAAATCCAATACAAAAGTCCATTACAGGGGCCGGTGCTGTAGCATAGCGGGGTAAAGCCCTGGCCTGAAGCGCCGGCATCCCATATGGGCGAAGGTTCTAGTCCCAGCTGCTCCACTTCTGACCCAGCTCTCTGCTTTGGCCCGGGAGGGCAGTGGAGGATGGCCCAAGTCCCTGGGCCCTTGCACCCATGTGGGAAACCCGGAAGTAGCTCTTGGCTCCTGGCTTCCGATTGGTCAGCTCCAGCCGTTGTGGCCATCTGGGGAGTGAACCAGCGGATGGAAGACATCTCTCTGTGTCTCTACCTCTCTCTGTAATTCTTTAAAAAAAGAAAGTCCATTACAAATCACTAAAAAAATATGAAGGCAGTAATATAAAAAAGACTATCATCATTGCTATACCAATTATCCTAGCAATGCAAAATGTTTTACATTATAAATATCAACTGATATAATCCATATTAATTAATAGAATTAACTCATGAAATTGTTCCAGCTTCTAATTCCAGCTTCTTGCTCGTATATACTGTGGGAGGCAGCACGTGATGACTCAAGTACTTTGGCACCTGCCTCCAAGTTGGAAGACCTAAATTGAGTTCCAAGATCCAGGCTTTGGCCTGGTCCACCTTCAATTGTTTTCTGGCATTTACAGAGTGAATAGTGGGGAAAAAACCTTCATGTCCTTGTAGCTGTCTCTGCCTTTCAAAGAACTACAAATCAATATAAAAATAATAACAATCAGCATGATTTCCATAGATGCAGAAAAAGCATTTGGCAAGATTCAATGTCCATTTCATGATTTAAAAAAATACTTGCAGGGGGCAGCACCATGGCTCAGCCAGTTAATGCCCTGGCCTGAAGCACCAGCATCCCATATGGGTGCCAGTTCAAGTCCCAGCTCCTCCATTTCCGATCCAGCTCTCTGCTATGGCCTGGGAAAGCAGTAGAAGATGGCCCAAGGACTTGGGCCACTGCACCCACGTAGGAGACCCGGAAGAAGCTCCTGGCTCCTGGCTTGGGATCAGCGCAGCTCCAGCTGTTGAGGCCAACTGGGGAGTGAACCATCGGATGGAAGATCTCTCTCTCTGTCTCTCTCTCTACCTTTCCTCTCTCTATGTAACTCTGACTTTCAAATAAATAAATAATAAATCTTAAAAAAACTTGCAGAAATTGGGAATAGATGAAAATTTTATTAGTTTGATAAACATTGTCTACCCAAAATCCATAGCAGATATTATACTTAGTAGTAAAACTTAAGTGGTAGAAATCGTAAACAGATAAAAGATACACTCTTCTACTTCCATTCAGCAGCAATTCTAAACAGTGCAGGAAGGAAAGAAATGAAACATAAGATTTTTAGAGAAAGATCCAGAACATTTGTTACATACAAATGGTGAGATTGATAATGGAAGGATAATCAGACATGCTAGCTTTAAAAAATCAACATTGAAAGGCAGTTATGAGGCAGGCAATTGGCCTAGCTGTTAAAATTTAACATGGGATGCCTGGGACCCACTTCAGAGTGCTTGGTTTTGAGTTCCAGCTGTGCTCCCAATTCTAACTTCCTGCTTGTGGGCATCCTGGCAAACAGCAGGTGATGGCTCAGGTAGAAAAGTTTTTTGTTTGCCATGCACATGGTGCATTTGGGTTGAATTCCTGGCTCTGACTTTGGCTTACCCTGACCCAAGCTATTGTGGGAATTTGGTAAGTGAAGCAGCAAATATGAGCACTTTCTCTCTCTCTCTCTTTAAAAATAAATACTTTTTTTGAAAGTTTTAAAGTGAGAATATAATTTTCCTCATGGGCATTGTCTACCTTAGAAAAACTACTATAGAACATGCCTGTGACTAGAGACTTGTAGTTCAGGCCACCGAAGATTAGAGATGGGACACGGGCACTCCCTTGACTTGCATCCTCTGGTCTGCTTTAACAAAAACCAGGAGGAAAAGAAAGCTAGGCATCAGAAGCAATGGGTGGCAGGCCTATTAATGGCTGAACTGTACAGTGATCTGCCCTCAAGGAGACCCAACAGGCCAGTCCACTGCAGTGGCTTTCAATGTGGTAAGCCTGGGCTTCAGCAGAAGTCAGCTTGTGAAGAGCCCTGGCAGCTTTGCCAAGAGTTGGATCACTGGAAATGGACCTGCCCTGGAGTCGAAGGATGCCCAGGTCAGAGCCACAGATCTTATTGGCTCTAAGCTGAAAAGCCCTTCACTCAGCCCAACTTCCAAAGTGACCACTGCAGCTGAGGGGATGGTCAAGTAGGGTCAGCAACATTGCAGGCAGAACCGTAAATTTCTTGTTAGAGATGCCCCCTGCCTTTACCTGGCCAGCTCTCCTCCCAGGCCAGCCAAGTAATGAAAGTCAACAGAGTGCCTTCCCCTAGGAGGTTCACACCTCCCTTAGGATATACCCCATGTGAAGAGATAGATAGGTCTGGGCCTCTTAACTTACAAGGCCTAAAGCCCACCAGATTATTATCAAGCCCCTTCTATCAGGTTCTATTTACCTCTCAATCAGAAAAATTACTTGTAGCTTAGACAGCACCTTTCTTAGCTCCTCTAATAATGACTCTGTCCTTTGTTCTAGACCCTGTCTAGCACACTTGGGCCTCATTCCTTTGTAATCATAACCTCTACTCTACCACCAATGGCTCTACTCCCAACCTGTGTGTACTGATGGTCCTCTTCCTCACTTAATGCTGTATAATTGTTCAAACCTGGTAAATGCCACTCTTAGGATCATTGGTTACTATCCTCACCCTGTCTTTTATGACCTTATCTAAATATGATCAGAGTCGGCAAACTTGGAAGGCTTCCATAGCCTTGGCAACTCATGACGAGAGCCTAGGGTGGTTACTGGCGCCATAAACTAGAGTGTCAATTTGTTGGGTCAACAACAGGAGCCACTGTGCACTTGCTCCTCATGTGGGATCTCTGTCCTTAATGTGCTGTACATTGTGATTTAATGCTATAACTAGTAATCAAATAGTATGTTTCACTTTGTGTGTCTATGTGGGTGCAAACTGTTGAAACCTTTATAGTAAATTGATCTTCTGTATATAAAGAGAACTGAAAATGAATCTTGATGCAAATGGAAGGGGAGAGGGAGCGGGAGAGGGGAGGGTTGCGGGTGGGAGGGAAGTTATGGGAGGGGGAAGCCATTGTAATCCATAAGCTGTACACTGGAAATTTATATTCATTAAATAAAAGTTAAAAAAAATAAATACGTTTAAAAGGCAGCTGCATTTCCTTTTGTTATGAAGTTAGAAAATTAAATTCATTAAAGCTGCATCAGCTATAATAGTATCAACAAGTTTTAAGTACCAAGAAATGAATCTAGAAATAAATTCTTGGAAAATGTCTTTTAAAGTTTTTGATAAATACTCAAGCAAAAAGAGAGAGATGCATAATGTTCATTTATTACAAGCCTATGTAGTCTAAAGATTCATTCTGAATTGATTTTTAAGCTCAATCATATTTCCAATATTTCTTAAAATTGACCTTTAACTCATATCTCAAACAAAAATCAATCCCACATATATTAAAGATTTAAATGGAACAAAGCAATAAAGCTTGCAGAAGTAATATATGAAAATAACTTTGTGACTTCACAACAAAAGGTTTCTTAATATTTAAGTTTTATATATTTAGTTTCTTTAAAGGAAAAGGGAGAGAGAGAGAGAGAGAGAAAGAAAAAGAGAGAGAGAATTCTTATCAGTTGGTTCACTCCCCAAATGTCCACAACAGCTGAGGCTGGGCCAGGCTGAAGCCAGAAGCTGGGAACTCAATCCAGATCTCCTATGTAGGTGGCAAGGACCTTAGTACTTAAGCTATGACCTGATGCATCCCAGGGTACACATTAGCAAAAAGCTAGAAACAAGAGCAGAGCCGGAACTCCAATTCTGGTACTCCAATATGGAATGCAGGCATCCTAAGAGGTGTCTTAACTGATGGGCCAAATTCCCAACCAAAAGAGAATTTCTTAAACAAGAAGAAAAAAATAACAAGGACATAAAGGAAATTGATTAATTTGACTTCATTTAAATTAAGAACTTCTTCCTTTAGTATAGCATAAAGAAAGTGAACATAGATACTCCATGGTAGAAAAAGCATATATAAATGACTGGCCAGGCACTAACAGTACACATATAGAACCTGTGGACAAACAAGGAAAAGCATCGTTATCCACTTTGTTGTTAGACTAGTTTTTCTACAACCTGGACAATTCTGATTGGGAAGCTTTCCTATGCCTCAGTAACTCTCCTCTCTGGCTTAATATCCCTAACTTTCCACACTCTCAACCAATCACATGCACAAACATGCAAGCATGCACACACGTGCACACACACACACTTGTCTTCCTCCATATTCTGAGGCACACACATGAGAAACTTACACATATCATGCCCTCTTTCACCCATCTGGATGAGGACACCATTTTTGGCAGTGGTGGGAATCAAGTTTCCAAAATTGGTGGCAGGGTACAGAAATCAACTCAAAATGAACTAATGACTCAAGCATATCAGACCTTAAACTGTAAAACCACTAGAAGAAAATGTAAGAGAAAGGCTCCATGACATGGGTGTACCCAGTGATATTTTGGGAGATTAATCTGAAAATATGAGAAGGGCAAATGAAATACATCAAACTGAAAAGCTTCTGCACAACAAAAGAATAAAGTCATCAGTGTTAAAAGACAACATGCAGAATGAGGAAATATTCTAAAACATATATTCGATAAAGGTTTAATATCCAATGTAAGTAAGAAATTCAAACAAATCAGTAGGCAGAAAACAGTCCAGTTTTAGAAAGGTCAAAAAACCTGAACAGACATTTCTCACAAGAAGATAGACAGGAGTTGGCATTGTTGCACATTTTAGGTATCACCAATCTTCTGTCTGAATTAATTTGCCTATTGGAAAAATATAAACATAAGAATTTTATTTTCTAGGGTGGCTGTTGTGGCACAGCTGGTTAAGCTGCAGCCTGTGATGCTGGCATACCATAAGGGTGCCAGTTCAAGTCTTTGGTGCTCCACTTCAGATCCAGCTCCTTGCTAATAGCCTGGGGAACCAGTTAAAGATGGCCCAAGTGGTTGGGCCCCTGCCACTCATGTAGGAAATTTGGAAGAAGCCCCTGATTTTGGCTTCAACATGGCTCAGCCCTGGCTGTGGTGGCCACTTGGGAAGTGAACCAACAGATGAAAGATCTTCTTCTCTCTTAGTCTCTCCTTCTCTCCCTATAACTTTGTCTTTCAAATAGGTAAATAAATATTTTAATATATAAAAGAGAACAAATTCCATATATTTCATATGTACAGTTTTAAGAGCATAATGATACTTCTTACCCTACTCTCCTTTCCACCCTCCCTCCATGTCTTCCTATTTTTCTTTTAATTTTAGTAATAGCATACTTTCAATTTTCTTTATAATAACAAGCTTAACCCTCCACTAAATAAAGATTTTAACAAGTAGTAAGTAGAAAAACCACTATTCCTCAAGAGCATAGATAAGAGCTATGGACAATAATCTAATGCCCAAAATGTCAATTTTGCTCATATACATTATAGTTTTTTCATACTCTAGTTACCACAAATCTTGGAAAACCCATGATGTTTATCTTTTTAAGACCGGTTTATTTCATTAAGCATAGTGGTCTACAGTTGTGCCTATTTTGTTACAAAAGACAGGATTTCATTTTTCTTTATGGCTGTGTAGTATTCCAATTGTGTATGTGTGTGTGTGTGTGTGATCATAATTTTTTTAAGATTTTATTTATTCATTTGAGAAATAGAGTTACAGGCAGGGAGAGAAAGGTCTTCCATCTGCTAGTTTATTCTCCAAATGGCCACAACAACCAGAGCTGGGCTGATCTGAAGTCAGAAAACAGGAGTTTTTTCAGATCTCCCACATGGGCGCAGGGGTCCAAGCCCTTGGGCCATTGTCTACTGCCTTTCCAGGCTATAAGCAAAGAACAGGATAGGAAGAGGAGCAGCCAGAACATGAACCAGAGCCCATACATGATGCCAGCACTACAGGTTGAGGCTTAGCCCACTATGCCACAGTACCAGCTCCTATACCATAATTTCTTTATCTAGTCATTAGTTGATGGACATCAGGATTGATTCTATATCTTAGCTATTGTGAATTGAGCTGCTATAAACATTGGGTACAGATAACTCTTTCATATGCCTATTTCATTTCCTTTGGATAGTTCTCAGAAGTACGATGGCTGGGTCAGATGGCAGATCTATTTTCAGATGCACAAGATCACTAACCATCAGGGAAATGCAAATAAAATGATAATGAGGGACTGGCATTGTGGTGTAGAGGGTAAAGTCACTGCCTGTAATCCTGCAATGCCTATGGGCGTCAGTTCATATCCCAGCTGCTACACTCCTTATCCAGTGCCCAGTTAATGGTCTGGGGAAAGTGCTTGAGCCCTTGATAACCATATGGGAGACCAGAAGAAGTTCACATGAGAGACCTGGAAGAAATTTCTGGCTCCTGGCTTTGTCTTGCCTTAGACCTTGCCTTGCAGTTATTTGAGGAGTGAACCAGTGCATGAAATATCTCTCTTTCTCTGTAACTCTGACTTTCACATAAATAAAGAACTATTTTTTTAAACACACACACACACACATACACACAAATGATGTTTCACCTCTAGTTAGAATGGCTATCATCTGGGCAGAGCCAAGATGGTGGAATAGTGAGGTCACACACTGATAGTCCGGGAAAAGATAGTTTAATAAAAGTGGAGTTACTTTAGTCTCAGGGAAAGGCTCAGGAAAAATTTGCAGAGGAAACACTTCCAGATCTAGTGGATGTGACACGGAGGACCTATGGAGAGAGCAAGGATGCCCACAGCTCAGAAGCCCAGGCAGAGTCTATGCACCAGCGCTGGAAGGGGAGATGAGACAAAAACCTCAGTAGCCCAAGACATTGGAAGGGAAATGGCAGAAAGAGACTAGAGGGAACGAGGCTTAAAGCCCCAGTGGGGAAAGTTCACCAGGCTGGCTGGAGGAGAGAAAAAAAAATGAATAAATAAGGGGAACTGGCACGGACACGAGCCTCTCTCTCCACTCACCTTACAAAGCTGAGCAAGACAAAGAGCAGGCGCCATTTTGGACTTACATAAAGCAGCACCCCTCATCAGCCAAGCAGAAAAACCTGACTCTGATGGGGAGAAATAACAAGAGGTTAGGACCCAGTAAAGGTGTGGAACTAATGAAATGAGACTGAAAATCTGAGGGTGGGTGAGACAATTCATGGAGTATGCAAACTCAGGAACCTTGGCAACCCAGTGGGAGATTGCAGAGAAATTTGAGATCACACTGAGGGCTGCATAGACCCTTTGTGTGGTTCTTGGGGTAGAGCAGACGAATATTATACCCAGAGGGGCCAGATTTCATACATCGACCACCCTCAATTCCACTCAGCTGTGCGGAATTACTTCCCTTTTGAGTCAAAAAAATAAAAAAGAGAGACAGCAAGCGAGCTAGAGAGAGAGAGAATAACCTGGGTGAGTCACCTTTGGCATACCATTAACCCTGAAGAACCAAACAGAGCTTTCTGGCAACACCCATCACAGCCTCTAAGGATCCATCAAAAGCAGACAGTCCGGTTAATCTAGAGTCATAGTATAACGAGAAAAACCACTACATCAAAGAAACCAAATATCACCACAATACCAAACAACAAATGCAGAAACAGAGGAAACAAGAACAAGGAAGACACTATGATGACCCCAAATGAACAAGACACCCCAAATCAAGATTATGAAGATGATGAGATAGAAGAAATGCAAGAAACGGATCTGAAAAAATTGATAATAATATTAAGAAGTTCTCAAAAACAAATTTTTGAACTACAGAAATCCTTACTGGACAGGACAGAAAATCTCTCTGGTGAAAATGAAATCTTAAGGAGGAATCAAAATGAAACGCAGAAACTATTAGAACAGGAAAGTGTGATAGTGAAGAGAAATCATAATGAAATGAAGAACTCAATAGATAAAATGACAAACACTTTAGAGAGCCTTGAAAACAGAGTCAGTGAGACAGAAGAGAGAATATCAGACTTGGCAGACAAATCACAGGAAAGTACACAGTCAAACCAAAGAAAAGAAGAGGAAATCAGAAATCTAAAAAATATTGTTGGGAATCTACAGGATACTATTTAAAAACCCAACATTTGAGTTCTAGGAGTTCCTGAAGGCATGGAGAGGGAGAAAGGATTAGAAGGCCTTTTTAGTGAGATAATAGCAGAAAATTTCTCAGGTTTGGAGAAGGACAGAGACATCCTACTACAAGAAGTTCATAGAACCCCTAATAAACATGACCAAAAGAGATCCTCAGCACGACACGTTGTAATCAAACTAACCACAATGAAACATAAAGAAAAGATCCTAAAATGTACAAGAGAGAAACCTCAGATTACTCTCAGAGGATCTCCAATTAGACTCGCAGCTGACTTCTCAGCAGAAACCCTACAGGCTAGGAGGGAATGGCGAGATATAGCCCAGGTGCTAAGAGAGAAAAACTGCCAGCCCAGAATATTATATCCTGCAAAGCTCTGATTTGAGAATGAAGGTGAAATACAGACCTTTCATAGCAAACAGAAATTGAAAGAATTTGTTACCACTCATCTAGCCCTGCAAAAGATGCTTAAAGATGTGTTACACACAGAAACACAGAAACACGGTCATCAATATGAAAGAAGGTAAAGGAAGGAAACCTCACAGCAAAAGATCACAGGAAGCTCAAATCATAGACTAGAAAATATCTTTGGGAAAACGGCAGGGCAAAGTTACTACTTATCAATAGTCACATTGAACGTTAATGGACTCAACTCTCGAGTTAAAAGGCAAAGACTGGCTGAATGGATTAAGGAACAAAACCCATCTATTTGCTGCCTACAGAAAACATCTTTCCAACAAAGATGCCTGCAGACTGAAAATGAAAGACTGGAAAACCATATTCCATGCCAACAGAAACCAAAAAAAGCAGGTGTAGCCATCTTAATATCAGACAAAATAAACTTTAATGCAAAAACTGTTAAGAAAGACAAAGAGGGGCACTATATAATGATTAAGGGATCAATTCAACAGGAAGACATAACGATTATCAGTGTATATGCACCTAATTTCAGGGCACCAGTTTATTTAAAAGATATGTTAAGGGACTTAAAGGGAGACTTAGATTCCAATACAATAGTACTGGGGGACTTCCATACTCCATTCTCAGAAATAGACAGATCAACTTGACAGAAGATCAACAAGGAAACAGCAGATTTAATCGACACTATTGCCAAAGTGATCTAAAATACGTACAGAACTTTTAATCCTACATTTAAAGATTTTACATTCTTCTCTGCAGTGCATGGAACCTTCTCTAGGATTGACCACATACTAGGCCATAAGCAAGTCTCAGCAAATTTAAAAGAATTACAATCATACCATGCAGCTTCTCAGTGGAATCAAGGTGGAAATTAGCAACTCAGGAATCCCTAGAGAGTACATAAACACACAGAGACTAAACAACATGATCCTGAATGAACAATGGGTTATAAAAGATATCAAAAGAGAAATCAAAAATTTTCTGGGAGTAAATGAGGATAACAATACAACATATCAAAACATATGGGATACATCAAAAGCAGTGTTGAGAGGAATGTTTATAGCAATAGGTGCCTACATCAAGAAATTGGAGACGGCGCCACAGCTGACTAGGCTAATCCTCCGCCTTGCGGCACAGGGACACCGGGGTCTAGTCCCGGTCGGGGCACCGGATTCTGTCCCGCTTGCCCCTCTTCCAGGCCAGCTCTCTGCTGTGGCCAGGGAGTGCAGTGGAGGATGGCCCAAGTGCTTGGGCCCTGCACCGCATGGGAAACCAGGAGAAGCACCTGGCTCCTGCCATCGAATCAGCGTGGTGTGCTGGCTGCAGCGCGCCGGCCATGGCAGCCATTGGAGGGTGAACCAATGGCAAAAGGAAGACCTTTCTCTCTGTCTTTCTCTCTCTTTCACTGTCCACTCTGCCTGTCAAAAAAAGAAAAAAAAGAAAAAAAAGAAAAGCTAAAAAAAAAAAGAAATTGGAAAGGCACTAAATAGATGAGCTTTCAATGCATCTCAAAGATCTAGAAAAACCGCCGCAAACAAGACCCAAATCTAGTAGGAGAAGAGAAATAATAAAAATCAAAGAAGAAATCAACAGGATTGAATCCAAAAAAAATTACAAAAGACCAGCCAAGCAAAGAGATGGTTTTTTGAAAAAATGAATAAAATTGACACACCACTGGCTCAACTAACTAAAAAAAGAAAAGACCCAAATCAATAAAATCAGAGATGAAAAAGGAAATGTAACAACAGACACCACAGAAATAAAGAATAATCAGAAATTACTACAAAGAGTTGTATGCCAGCAAACAGGGAAATCTATCAGAAATGGACAGATTCTTGGACACATACAACCTACCTAAATTGAGCCAGGAAGACATAGAAAACCTAAACAGACCCATCACTGACACAGAAATTGAAACAGTAATAAAGGCCCTCCCAACAAAGAAAAGCCCAGGACCAGATGGATTCACTGCTGAGTTCTACCAGACATTTAAAGAAGAACTAAATCCAATTCTTCTCAAACTATTCAGAACAATCGAAAAAGAGGGAATCCTCCCAAATTCTTTCTATGAAGCCAGCATCACCTTAATTCCTAAGCAAGAGAAAGATGCAACATTGAAAGAAAATTACAGACCAATATCCCTGATGAAGATAGACACAAAAATACTCAATAAAATTCTGGCCAATAGAATGCAACAACACATCAGAAAGATCATCCACCCAGACCAAGTGGGATTTATCCCTGGTATGCAGGGATGGTTCAACATTCACAAAACATTCAACGTGATGCACCACATTAACAGACTGCAAAAGAAAAACCATATGATTCTCTCAATAGATGCAGAGAAAGCATTTGATAAAATTCAACACCCTTTCATGATGAAAACTCTAAGCAAACTGGGTATGGAAGGAACATTCCTCAATACAATCAAAGCAACATATGAAAAACCCATGGCCAGCATCCTATTGAATGGGGAAATGTTGGAAGCATTTCCACTGAGATCTGGTACCAGACAGGGATGCCCACTCTCACCACTGCTCTTCAATATAATTCTGGAATTCTTAGCCAGAGCCATCAGGCAAGAAAAAGAAATTAAAGGGATACAAATTGGGAAGGAAGAATTCAAACTATCCCTCTTTGCAGATGATATGATTCTTTACTTAGGGGATCCAATGAACTCTACTGAGAGACTATTGGAACTCATAGAAGAGTTTGGCAAAGTAGCAGGATATAAAATCCATGCACAAAAATCAACAGCCTTTGTATACACAGGCAATGCCACGGCTGAGGAAGAACTTCTAAGATCAATCACATTCACAATAACCACAAAAACAATCAAATATTTGGAATAAACTTAACTAAGGAAGTTAAAGATCTCTACAATAAGAATTACAAAATCTTAAAAAAAGAAATAGAAGAGGATACCAAAAAATGGAAAAATCTTCCATGCTTGTGGATTGGAAGAATCAATATCATCAAAATGTCCATTCTCCCAAAAGCAATTTATACATTCAATGCAATACCAATCAAGATACCGAAGACATTCTTCTCAGACCTGGAAAAAATGATGCTGAAATTCATATGGAGACACAGGAGACCTTGAATAGCTAAGGCAATCTTGTACAACAAAAACAAAGCCGGAGGCATCACAATACCAGATTTCAGGACATACTAAAGGGCAGTTATTATCAAAACATCATGGTACAGGTACAGAAACAGTTGGATAGACCAATGGAACAGAATAGAAACACCAGAAATCAATCCAAACATCTACAGCCAACTTATATTTGATGAAGGATCCAAAACCAATCCCTGGAGTAAGGACAGTCTATTCAAACAATGGTGCTGGGAAAATTGGATTTCCACATGAAGAAGTTGAAGCAAGAACCCTACCTTTCACCTTACACAAAAATTCACTCAACATGGATTAAAGACCTAAATCTACGTCCTGACATCATCAAATTATTAGAGAGCATTGGAGAAATCCTGCAAGATATCGGCACAGGCAAAGACTTCTTGGAAAAGACCCCGGAAGCACAGGCAGTCAAAGCCAAAATTAACATTTGGGATTGCATCAAATTGAGAAGTTTCTGTACTGCAAAAGAAACAGTCAGGAAAATGAAGAGGCAACCAACAGAATGGGAAAAAATATTTCCAAACTATGCAACAGATAAAGGGTTAATAACCAGAATCTACAATGAGATCAAGAAACTCCACAACAACAAAACAAACAACCCACTTGAGAGATGGGCCAAGGACCTCAATAGACATTTTTCAAAAGAGGAAATCCAAATGGCCAACAGACACATGAAAAAAATGTTCAGGATCACTAGGAATCAGGGAAATGCAAATCAAAACCACAATGAGGTTTCACATCACCCCGGTGAGAATGGCTCACACTCAGAAATCTACCAACAACAGATGCTGGTGAGGATGTGGGGGAAAAGGGACACTAACCCACTGTTGGTGGGAATGCAAACTGGTTAAACCACTGTGGAAGTCAGTCTGGAGATTCCTCAGAAACCTGAACATAACCCTACCACACAAACCAGCCATCCCACTCCTTGGAATTTACCCAAAGGAAATTAATTTGGCAAATAAAAAAGCCATCTGCACATTAATGTTTATTACAGCTCAATTCACAATAGCTAAGACCTGGAACCAACCCAAATGCCCATCAACAGTAGACTGGATAAAGAAATTATGGGACATGTACTCCATAGAATACTATACAGCAGTAAGAAACAATGAAATCCGGTCATTTGCAACAAGATGGAGGAATCTGGAAAACATCATGCTGAGTGAATTAAGCCAGTCCCAAAGAGACAAATATCATTTGTTTTCCCTGATTGGTGACCACTGAGCATCAAAAAGGAAACCTGTTGAAGTGAAATGGACACTATAAGAAACAATGACCTGATTAGCTCTTGTGCTGACTTTAGATGTACAATGTAATACTTTATCCTTTTTAGTATTTGTTGTTGTTATTGTTGTTGTTGTTGTTCTAGTACTAGTGCTTGAACTCTATAATTAACACACAATTATTCTTAGGTGTTTAAATTTTAACTGAAAAGTGATGCTTGTTAAATATAAGAGTGGGAAAAAGAGAGGGAGGAGATCTACAATTTGGGACATGCTCAATCGGACTTGCCCAAAAAGGTAGAGTTAGAATTGTGCCAGGGGATTCCAATACAATCCCATCAAGGTGGCATGTACCAATGCCATCTCACTAGTCCAAGTGATCAATTTCAGTTCACAATTGATGGCTCTGATAGGTCTAAGAGTCAAAGGGATCACTCAAACAAGACTAGTGTCTGCTAATACTAACTGATAGAATCAAAAAGGGAGAGAAAGATCCAACATGGGAAGTGGGATACACAGCAGACTCATAGAATGGCAGATGTCATAAACAACACTCTGGCCTCAGAATCAGCCCTTAAGGCATTCGGATCTGGCTGAAGAGCCCATGAGAGTATTGTAGGCATGGAAAGCCAAGACACCATGGAAAAGAAAAAAAAGAAGAAGACCTAAATGAAAGATCTCTGTGAGTGAGATCCCAGTGGAAAGAACGGGACCATCAAAGATAGCGGTACCTTTCTCCGAAGGGAGGAGAGAATTTCCACTTTGACTATGACCCTGTCGGAATAAGATCAAAGTCGACGAACTCTAAAGGCTTCCATAGCCTTGGCAACTCATGACTAGTGCCTAGGGAGATAACTGACGCCATAAACAAGAGTGTCAAATTGTTAAATCAGCAACAGGAGTCACTGTGTACTTACATCTCATGTGGGATCTGTCCTTCATGTGTTGTCTAATGTGCAGTGATGCTATAACTAGTACTGAAACAGTATTTTTACAGTTTGTGTTTCTGTGTGGGTGCAAACTGATGAAATCTTTACTAAGTATATACAGAATCGATCTTCTGTATATAAAGATAATTGGAAATGAAAAAAAAAAACCTGTTGTTAAATTGGAAATGGCATAGAAAATTAATTAATTTTTAAAAAATATCATGTAGGATCTCTGTCTTTAATATGCTGTACACTGTTATTTAATGCTATAACTAGTACTCCAACAGTATTTTTTCACTTTGTGTTGCTATATGGGGGTAAACTTTAGAAATATTTACTTAATATATACTAAACTGATCTGTATATAAAGAGAATTGAAAATGAAAAAAAAGAGGAAAATATCCAAGAAAGATATGAAAAGGTCTTCAATCTCATTAGTAATTAGAAAAATGTGGATTTAAACTGTAACAAAATTCTATTTCACCTATATTAGTTTAGCAAAATTAAACCTTAACAAGTATTTGAGAGGCAATTTGCACAATGTGAGCACTCCTGGTAGAAACAATTTTGCATTATAAGTTAAAATCAAAGATACTAACACCTTAACATCCAGAATTCTAATTTTGGCTGTAGACCCTCGCACACGAGCATTATGCCCATTGTGGAGTGGGTGTTTGGCCTAGTGGTTAAGACACTGCTAACTTCCTGCTAGTGCACATTCTGGAAGGCAGTAGATAATACTCCAAGTACTTGGGTCCCGACTATCCATGTGGAGACTCAGCTTGAGTTCTTAGTTCATGGTATCAGCCGGCTCTATTCCAGCTGTTCTGTATGTTGCATGCATTTGGGGAGTAAACCAGAACATGAAAGATCTTTCTGTGTCTCTCTCCGTCTCTCTCTGTCTCTTTGTCTTTCAAATTCAATGAAAATAATAAAGAAAAGCTTAACGAATAATTTAAAGCAAAACAAAAGAATGTTCATTGAAAGCAAATTTTAGTGCCAAGGAGCTAAAATTAGATTATGTCATCCAACAGCAGGAAAATGAGGAGTGTGAAAATGATGCTCCAGGGGACCAACCTTATCTCTGGTAAAGGACCTGCAAGGTTTCATTTGCTCTGGCCTTCCTCCCCAGATTGAGGAATCCGGAAGGCCAATGCTAGATGCATGCTCCATCCTCATACTGTGCTCAGGAGAAATGGCATTTCACAACCTCCCCAAGACTGTTGGTATTGCCCTTGGTGGTATTTGCTCATGTCTGAACCAAAGTGAACCGTGCTGCTTAGTAATCTAAGGAATGACCAAGGAGTGACTATTGGCAAGGGCCAGGAGGCTTGGCATGGACAGAACTTGAAAGTTCAGACTAGAGTGTATACCTACGTGCAGTGAAAATACAAAGGAGACAAGTTGTGAGGAGCCAGGACCAGGTGGCAATACTCTTATTTCTCAATATTTTTGTTGCACACAGTAAAGGACTCTGAGAATTCTGGTCTTTCAAATCTTTTGAATGTATAAAGCCCCAGAAGTAGGATATAAAGCTTTATTTAAGATGTTAGCTTGTCTTGTACATTTTAAATATTTGGTTGTGTGATATGGAAGCCTCAGTTTGAACCTTTGCCCCAGGCCCTGCAAAAACTGCAACAGGTCTGATTATGGGAACCAAGAGACACTTAGATGGTGATTATGTTTATTTTACTCATTCTGTATGACACAAACTACATAGTGGTCACATTAATGGAACAAATAGAAATATATAAATGCTAGAAAATAACAGGAGCATAAAAGATCACTCACAATAAGGAACCTAAATGTTTTCATCTCCATGGACAGCCCTCCAATCTTTTTATCACAACCCTTAAGAAAATAAACATTGGTGGGTAATTACACATGAAAATAAGCACTGCATTATCTGTTCAGCTTTTATTGCATATTAGACACTGTGTTGAAATCTCATCGTATTCAAACTCAAATGCCAAAATACTGAACCATTAGTCAAGGAATGTGAAATAACATTGAGAAATTGAGGCTCTGTTTCACCAATTTTAGAATTTTCAAAATCACATGGTCCTTTAAAATTCTGTTTGCCCACACTGCTTTTCCTATCTAACATCTCCATTACCTTTTATGAAAGAAATAACTTTTTTACCATAGATTTCAGTTTCAGTAGCCCTTTTTAAGGAGGTAAAAGGTGAATATACTTAATGTAAATGAGTTAAAAAATTCCCAGTGCCATTCTAAATCTTGGGTTGTGTTACAGAAAAATAAAACTGCAAAGTGATTCTCCAATTTCTAAAAATATGAAATCCATCTATCAATCTAAAACACATGAGATCAAGGTACAAATGAATGGTAAATATGGCTGTGCATTTACCAAGAAAAACACAAGAGAAAGAAAAAAGGAAATAATATATCTTCTGACATTGGAAGGGATTTATAAAAATCTTATAGTCACAACTCAGCACCTGATATTCACTCATCCTCTGCCTCCATCTAGAAGTTTAATTATTGCAGAGTTACAAGTATAACAATTGGGACACTTAGTAGGTGCTCAATGATAGATATCTTGAATTAAGGCATCATACAGATGTTGTTCCTTAATTGGCTCACATGCTGGTCTTTTTTATCATCCTCTTTTTTTTTTCTTTTTAGTTTATGAACTAAATTAATTAATTTATTAACTAGTTTATTAACTAGTGCTTCTTAGAGCTACCAACTCCCTTAATTGTTGTTTTGGAGGTTTCCTTCCTGTTTTTCCACTTACAGACCTTTGGTACACAAACGTTCAGAGAGCTTAAAAAATATATATCAATCCTGATAGTACAGTTATGAGCATCATCACAATCTCCCTTTTTATATAGTTAGTATAGTTTAATATATCATATTTCATTAAAATTTCATTAAAATCATCTTAAATTTGATCTCTCATTCTCAATGGTTTCACTTAGTGGGCCAACTCTGAACCAAGTTTTATCTTGAAAGAACAATTAACAATTTGTATTATGAAGTGGACCTCATAACATCTAGCTTGCTTTAAATTTTAGCTCTTCTTAATTTTTGAGTTAAGGGTTCTTCTAAATGTTAAACTGTCAGGAATATAAAAACAGCAAGAGGCTGTTTGAGAAAGAAGAGAGGATAAAGCTGAAAGGAAAATTAGAACTAAGAAAAGAAAAATGATTATCAGTTATCAGTATTATATTACTATGAGTCAAAGTTTAGAAAAACAATACATGCTTCACTCTTTTGTAAATACATGCATAGCAGTATCCTATTCTGGCAGGGTAAGTAATTAACCTTCAGATTGTCAGAACTGATGCTCAGTCATCGTCACTGTGTCTCTGGTGGTATAAACCCCAAAGGAAAACATAATTCTTGTTGCTGTCACTCTCGTTTGTGGCCTCAAATCACATAGAGAAAGTTTTTGTTGTTTCTTTTCAATGCAGAATGCTGCCTATGAATTTTTTTTTCTGCAGAATAATAAGCCAACTGAAATGTATTCTGAAAGATAACATTTCAGGGTCCAGATTCAGGTATCACATTATTGCATATTGAAATTCAATTCGTACATTTTGCTGATCAGTTGAGACATTTTCTACATTCTTGTTGTTGGTTGACGCATATTCAAAATAATTATTGTGGGATTCTTGGGAATACCAGGATGATAAATGATCTCCAGCAACAAGTTACAGGTTCTCAAATTTCATCTCTTACCTTACGTATTTATCAGTTTCACTTGGTAAATAACATTTTATGATTTCTCAAATTATGTATAAAAGCTTTATCTAAGTATAGAATGGATAAATAAAGGCAATCTCACTTAATGGAAATAAACCATCAGTTTGGACAAGAAATTTTAACATATTTACGTTGTTTCCTTAATATATGTATCAATGACGGATAACTATTTTCTCTACAGACTTCATGAATTTTCTTAGTACATCTCATTTTCTTCATTTTAACTAGCTTTTGATCCAGTTGTGATCCTTTGTGTGTGTGTATGTGTGTGTATATATATACATATATATATATGCTACTATTAATTAGATTAAGATTACTGGTACAATCCTTCTGGCTTTGTCTTACTCATTAATATATTCAAAGTGATTAAGCTAGAATAAATCAGCATGAAAAAGCCTTATTTCTTAGGGCCACTGTGTCTACCTCTATAGGGTCAATAATGTATTAATAGTGAATCTAACAGACTTTGCGCCTAAATACTAGTTATCTTACTTCGTTCAAAGACAACATATGAAAGGTTTATTCATTTTTCACTAAATATTTAAGTCTATCTTTGGTTCTTTTACTAAGTTACATTCTCATCTTATGACATTTCACACAAAATGACCCCACCAAGAGATATACAACCACATAAGAAAGTGAAGGTTTGGTAATAAATCCAATGTGAATTATTTTTAAGATTTTAGATAGCAGGCAACATTTTAAAATTTTATTTCTTCTTTGGAAGATAACAAGAGCCACATATTCGATTCAAAAAAATGATTTGAGGGTAAGAAAAGGCTTGTTTTATCTTGCCTGAGTAATAGATTTTTTTTCTTTTGCTGAATTCTCTGCGTGAATAACAAGAGTGGCAGCCATTTTCTCCCAGCTCAACATCAAAACCCCTTTCATCTGCTGTCTAAATGCAAACAAAGCAAACCTTCCACCAGGCCTTTCTTTCCAGATAAATTAAAACTCTCATGTCCTGGGGCCTAAATCAAGCCTACAGGCCTTCCCTAGATAAATCCGCTCTCAACCTGAAATCTTCTTGCCACACGTGCTCCTTGTAAGATAATTTTGCAGTAGCTAATCAATAATGCAACAGTAAATTGCATTTAAATAAACATTAGCAGCCCCTCTTAATGAATAAAACCTCATCTGCAATTTGTCAAAGTCAGAAATACTGGACTCTTTTGATATTCATTAGAATATTGGAAATTGGAGCTTTGACAGGTTTTATGTATATTACAATTACCACTGTGTGTGTGTGTGTGCACTAAAAAGGAGGCTTACTTTTATACATTCCAGACTGAATATAGTAGAGCATACAGCAGGTTTCTAGACTAAAATTCATATGTCTGCTACCACCCTGGTTAAAAATATATTGAGATAATCCTGCTTTCCATTGCAAATTATGAAGCAACCAACTTGTATGTACCTCATTTGAATTTTCTGACTTTGGATGAAAAAAACGTAGAAATCTGTATTCTGAAATGAAGAAGAGGAAAAGTACTTGATTTGATATTGCATGTGTTTTCTTTTTTGTATTTCACTTAAGAAAGTCATTATTGGTAAGGAAACGAAGTAATTATGAAAGTTAAAAAGAACCATTGAAATTCAAGCCTAATATTTTAAATTTATGAAAATCCTTTTCAAAATATATGCTTTTATATAGATTATGAATATTATATCAGGTTTAACAAGTATAATTCCCTGATATTTATTTCTATTATTCCACAGAATGCTCACTTTAGAAAAGTGAATGACTAGTATTCAAAAAGTACTTTAAGCAGAACTAAACAAAATATTAAGACATATGTGTCAGCCAGACTGTATGAGGAAGCCTAAGATTCCATCAATTTCTTTTCAAATTTGAAGTAGTCTGCAATTCTTAAAAAAAAAAACCTCATTTGAAATTATTTTCTGATGACTCGTTATATATTTTAGAGGTCTAGAACACCTGCTTATTATCAAAATGGAGGCCACTATGAAACTCTAAAAATAAATAATGCTATTTCATTTTATAGAAATTTCAAAGCAATTAAAGTGGAAACAAAATTTAATAAAACTATAACGTAAATATTTGCTTGAAGAAAGGAGACATTGTTTTGAAATATCATTAGATATAATGCCACTTTTATTTATGTATATTCTATGTAATGTAACTGTAGTAGAAAAAGGAATTATCACCATTTTACTCATAGAAATTTGAGTATCAAAGGAAAACTTATCAATCTGTGAGGTCCACACCCAAACTCCAATCTTCAAAGTACTCAACCAGTTCCTATGCCATTTCCACAATTCTTATATGGATGGACACTCAAACATACAACCAACAAGAGAAATTAAGGAAGAGAATGCAAAGATAAATCAGTATGATTATTTTGACTCATTAAAAAACACCCTTTGAAACATTCACATATTCATACAGCTCTTCATGGGTAAGGAGATCTCTAAATGATATTTTCGAAAAGATTTAATTTAAGCATGAGAAAATGATTAGTATTCTAATTTGTCAACCTTTCTATCTGCCTCAACTGACAATGACAGGTACTCTATTGTACCCTATGGAGACCCCAGTGGCATTCTATATGCCAGACATCAAGAGGCATATCTAATGCCTGCACCAGCATCAGGGGACTCTCCGTTAATGTTTATCTCACTCAAACTATAAAAGTAAATGAAGAAGTAGATCCAAGAAAAACATAAAATGGTAAATGGCTATAAATCGATCGAAAAATTCTGCCTTACTTCAGTTAACTGCGGTCTTATTATCATTTAGAGAAGAAAAATGACTGGAACAACACTGACTAAATCAAAAAATTGAACCTCCATTCAAGACTACACTAAAATAACTTTGATAAGACCTTGTATCCCTAATAAGGGATAAAAATATGTGTTAATAATCTGATCCTTGATTATTGAAAATACAAGTGACTTAAAAGGTGTATGTTTCTGTCAAATATTTCAAAACTTGACAATGTTTAAAAAACTAAAAGTTTTAAATGTAAGGGGTGAAACTAAAACTCCCAGAAGGAAACACTGAGATACATCTTCAGGACCTTGAGCTAAGCAATTCTTTCTTAGGCAGGACAACAAATGGGCAAGAAGAAAAGAAAAAGTATACTGTCAAGGGAACGAAAAGTTAACCCATAAAATGGAAGAAAACATTTACAAATCATATATCTGATAAAAAAAAAAACTCAACTCACAGCCAGAATACATAAAGAACTCTTACAACTCAACAATAAAAGACAATAACTCAATTAAAATATGTTTGAAAGAACTGAGTGGGCAATTCTATGGTGAAGATACATAAAAGGTCAATAAACACATGAAAATACTTTTAACATTCTTTTCTTTTTCTTTCTTTTCTTTTTTTTTTTTTTTTTTGACAGGCAGAGTTAGAGAGAGAGAGAGAGAGAGAGAGAGAAAAGTCTTCCTTTTCCACTGGTTCACCCCCCATATGGCCGCTACCCCTGGAACTACGCTGATCCGAAGCCAGGAGCCAGGTGCTTCCTCCTGGTCTCCCATGTGGGTGCAGGGCCCAAGCACTTGGGCCATCCTCCACTGCCTTCCCGGGCCACAGCAGAGAGCTAGACTGGAAGAGGAGCAACCGGGACAGAATCCGGCACCCCAACCAGGACTAGAACCCGGAGTGCCAGCACCGCAGGCGGAAGATTAGCCAAGTGAGCTGCGGCCTTAACATTATTTTCTAATTAGGAAAATGTACACCTAAATCACAATGCAAAAACCTTTTATACTCACTGGTTTTCTAGAACTGAAAATGTGAATAACAAGTGTTAGAAGAATGTAGAGAAATTGGAACCTTCATATATCACTAGAAGAAATGTAAAATGGTGCAATTGCTATCGATGTTTTGACAATTACTCAAAACTTTAAACAGAAGTGGGTATTTGTGGCACAGCAGGTTGGGATGCCCACATCCTGTATTGGAATGCTTGATTCAAGTTCCAGCTGTACCATGCTTCCAATCCAAGTTCCTACTACTGCATCTTGGAGGCAGCAGAAGATGGCCCAATTCCTACCATCCACATGGGAGACTCAGATGGAGTCCCAGGCTCCTAGATTTGATCTGGCCTAGCCCAGACTGTTGTAGGCATTTGGGGAATGAATCAGTAAAAGGAAGATTTCTTTCTCCTCTCTTCTTGTCTCTGCAACTGCCCCCTGCTTTTCAAAGAAATAAAGTTTTAAAAATACTTAAAATATGGAATTACAATCTATTTTAGAAATTCTACATCTAGGTATATATTCAAGACAAATGAAAGCATTTATCCACATAAAAACTTGTACACATGGGCCCACATTATGGAATTGCTGGTTAGGCCCTGCCTATAGCAACCCATATGGGCAACAGTTCCAGTCCAGATTGCTTCACTTCTGATACAATTCCCTGCTAATTCACCCAGAAAAGCAGTGGAGGATGGCCCTACCTTTGCCATTGCACCCATGTGGGAAACCTGAAACTAAGATCCTGGCTGCTGGTATTGGCTTCCCCCAGCCCTGGATGTTGTGGCCATTTGGGTAGTGAATCAGCAGATGGATGATATCTCTCCCCACCCCCGACGCTCCCTTTCTCTCTCTGTGATTCTGCCATTTCAATAAATAAATAATATACTTACAAAAGAACTTGTACACAAATGCTGATAGCAGCATTTTTTAGAATAGTCAAAAAGTGAAAACAATCTGTCAAGGAATCGATCAATGGGTAAAGCAACATGTTGCATACTTATATTATATAATGTTATCCTACAACACAAAGGAATGAAGTATTGATGCTTGCTACAACATGGAAGATCCTTCAATACTTCACACTAAGGTGAATTAAAGGAACAGGGGTTTAGCCTATTAAGAGGTTAATTGCAACTCCAGCATCCCTTATCAAAGTGCCTGGATTTCGGTTCTAGTTCTGCTCCCAATTCTCCCTTAGTACTCATCCACATTTGGAAGGCAGCAAGTGATATCTTAGGTACTCAATTCGCTGCCACCCGCATGGGAGATCTAGATTGTGTTCCTGGTTTTCTCAGTTTCGACCTGACCCACTCTTAGCCATTTAGGAAGTGAACCAGCAAACAGGAGTTAGCTCTACCACTCTTGCCACTTAAGTAAGTAAGACAGAAAGAAAATGAAGAAGGAACTGAAGAAATGAAGGAGGAAAGGAAAAAGAAAGAAAGAAAACAGGAGTAAATAAAGCAAGTCATAGCAGGAAAAATACATGTTGCATTATTCCATTTACATGGCATAGACTAAACTGAATGACAATCTGGCTGTATCACTTAGAAATTGTTAGCTCTTGGCCAAATTATTATTCTCTCTGTGCTAAAAGTTTCTCATCTGTAATTTGGAGATAATATTAGAATCTACCTCATGTGAGTTGCTATGAGTTCTATTTGATAAACATAAGCAAATGTCTGGGAGCATTTGAGATATTTAAAGTCACCAGAATCCGAATGCTTAAAGAGATAATATTTTCTCAAAACTCTGCATCTATTACCCCAGCACTCTGAAAGCCAAATAATAGGTATTAGATTACAATGCATATCTTTAGCTTTGAAGACTCTTTCATAAAGAAATTAGAAGTTGATATTTATAGCATAAATATATGTGAGCGAGTGAAAAGATTTAAGTCATTGGTAAGGTCTATCTCATCTATGGATGGCATGTTCATATGGAAAACAGCAGAGGGCTCCTCTGGAAGCTTAGAGAAAAGTTAGATTCAGACATTAAAATTCAGTTCAATTTGACATAATTACTTTGTAATTATGTTCAAAATACTATAATTCCCTAAAGTATCAATTTAGTTTCTGAAGCTAACTGTCCAACTCATTGTAGGTGCTTGATAAAGATGTCTTCTGACTATGAAAGCATAATGCATAAATGGGTTTTAAAAGTCAATCAACTTGTTTGATATTTCAATTTCAAATCCTGTAAAGCTTATCTCTTTACTTAGACAACACCATTTTCATAATTTACTTATAGCATATAAAATATTATCATATACTATATATATTAATGACATGAATAAATGATTTTATTTAGTTATTCCCACTAATGAGGAAGGAAAATAAATTTAATCAAGGTCTCATAGTTTACAAGTGGTGGAGTCAGAGCTCAAACTAGCATCTCCAAAATCCAACACTGAATGCCTCTTTGTTGTACAAGTGGTTCCCACACTTTTCAAATAAAAGAAATTGCTTCTAATAAAATCTTAGCACTAATATAGATCACCCACTACATGATTGACCTTTTAGTAACTGTTGAGATATAACAAAGAAAATGTTAGATTACTAATAAAATAAAAACTTGCTCTTGCCTCATCCTCTTTGAATATGCACATAGTTGAATATGCAAACCCATTGGAATGTTTATTTCTGAATAAACTTCTTAATCTTTGGATAGCCTCTGTTTATTAGTTTTTCTTCTTTTGAAATTTTTTGTCAATTCTTAGACATTCTCTAAGCTTGGAGTTATATTTGGAGCACAAGTGAATGTTATACTATGGCCTCATTTTAGGCTTCATCTACATGATTACTTGTTTATTAAATTATTAGATTATCAGATTATTATTAGATTATTAGATTATTATTATTAGATTATTACACATTAGATTACTAATAAAATAACTCCCAGCTTAGAGAATGCATATATATATAGAGAATGCATATATTCAACTATGTGCATATTCAAAGAGGATGAGGCAAGAGCAAGTTTTTAAAGGAAAAATTGGTAGAATTATATAATGTATTTTGAAACATTAATCCTTGGCCACAAGGATAAGTAGCAGATGTTATACCAGTCCAACTTTGAACAGAAAGTTGTTGGACAGATATCCTTTTAGATGTATGTATTAAGTAAGATTATTGTGATCATTATAAACAGTTGTGGTTCTGCAGAATGTTTTGTGATAGTTCCTATTATCAGGCATACACGTATGAAATTCCTTCCTTCATAATCTCCCAAATTTATTATTATTGATAATATTATTATTAGGGTTTGATAAAAGTCATTCTGTTTCGATTCTGACAACTTCCACAAAGTTTAGTAGAACTCATAAATTATATTTTGTTAATCATAGCTGCCTCATAGTTGAAGAAATAATAATGTACAATTAATTGAGCAGAGTAGTGAATTCAAAATTCTATTCAGAATTCTCTAGACATTTTCACCACTAATCTGTCATATCATGTAACTGATATCTTGTCTGCTGTTTGAGTTTTGATCTATTGTTTTTGAGACATTTAAGCTGTTGCCTTTGAAATAGCCTAAGAGGAAAGGTAGTTTGGGATACTGTTTTCAACATCCAGATATCATTTTTTCATGTGCCAGGAAGTAATTTAAAAGCTAATAGAAGACATATGTGATGCAGTGGGTTAGGCTGCTGTTTCAGACGCATGCAACCAATACTACAGTGCCTAGTTCAAGTCCCAGCTCCTTGGCTCCCAATTCAGGTCCTGATAATGCATCCTTGCAACAGATGATGGCTCAAATGCTGGAGACTGGAGGGAGTTCCAGATGACTGATGTCAGCCTGGCCCAGGCTTTACTGTTGTGGGCATTTGACAAGTGAATCAGGAGATGGAAAATTGCCTGCTTGCTCTCTCTCTTTCAAATAAAATAAAATAAAATAATAAAATAAAATAAACATCTTTAAAATACAAAAGTTCATAGACACAGCTTGGATTGTAGATGAAGCCTAAAATGAGGCCATAGTATAACATTCACTTGTGCTCCAAATATAACTCCAATCTTAGAGAATGTCTAAGAATTGACTAAAAATTTCAAAAGAAGAAAAATAATGCATCAATTAATCATTTACTAAAGCAGGTGAACCATATACCTTCTGCAACTTGGGTTTGGCCTGGCTATGCTGCTTGTACACATGAGGAAATCGTGGTAGCATATTTTAGTGGCTTACCCTCCATGAGACGAGTCATAAAATGAAAAATCATGATTCTAACCAAACTAAAGCTCACATCTTTCTACTCTACTGTGCTATTCTTCAACTTCTCTATCCATAAATGAAAACTTCTAAGCCCACTCACAGTTCTCCAAAATCAAAGCTAACCCAAAGTCATAGTTGAGTGACTTCAATAAAGGCAGGAGACATTCCCAAGAGATTTTTTCAAGGACAGATGACAACACTGGGCTGTGAGATAGTCTTGGCCTCCAGGAGTAAGTCCAACAACTGAATGTTTTAGATGAATTCACTCACTTTTTGGGTACTGCAGTTTACCCCCAACTGAGAATTATTCCAATTTTTCATATCAAATTTCCTAAGTATCTGTGGAACCATATAGAAAAATAGACCTGGAACAAGCTCCTTGCTCCTGGCTTCAGCTTGGCCCAGCACTGACTGCTGCAACCATCTGGGGAGTGAACCAGAAGATGGAAGATTGATCTCTTTCTCTCTCTCCTACCACCCCTGTAACTCTTTTAAATACATAAATAAATATTTAAAAACAAACAAAAAAGCAGATTAAAATGTCATAAATGTTGTATAAGTGCAGTGTTTTAAAATGCAGCTTGAAAGTAAAAACTTTCTGTTCCAGGGTGTTAGGATTAATTTTTCAGTTAAACTAAGCTGCTTTGTTCCTCTAATTAAAATAAAAGAATGACATTTTTATGTAGTTAAATTATCAAGAAGAAAAATAAAATTTTAACCAATAAGCATATATATTTATTATCATGTTTTAACCAATAAAGTAATACACATTTTGAAGTTTAAAAATATGTAGTAGAAGCAACTTTAAACATAAGGCATAAAAATAACAGTTAATTATATTGACATCCTGATGGACTCAATGCTTTATAATACTGGTTTCTATAGAAATAAAAGAAATAATAAATAATCTCAGAACTAACAAAAGGATTGCTAATGTGTGGATGGTCCCAAAAGAGCAGTCTATGTATATCTATCCTTAGTAAATTAACTTTATCAGTCTTCTAAGTCCTTTTATGGGGAAAAAGGAGCTTTGTCCTATTTGGCTTTTTTTCCACAGACATATTAACCAATTACTTTTGTCTAGAAATTACTAGATAAAATGATTTTGGCAGTTATTGGAACTAGTTATTAACATTTCTTCTAAATAAAAAGACAACTGGATAATCAATGGAAATATTAAAATTTCAAATAAAATATTTGAAATATAGTATCAATTTATTTCTTACAAAACAATGTCACACACATTAATGAGGATGTAATGAGATTCAAATAATTTTTGGAATAATTTTCAAGCACACCTCTTATTCACATAATGATCAGTTTATTTTAATCTCCCAGACATCTTGGTGAATACACCTACAGTATATAGTATGTCTTCTTGCTCAAGTGTCCTTGTCCCAAATGTTATACCTTTGGGGAAGAGGCAGGCACTTGGTAACTAGAATTCTTGGAAGAGAATAAAAGGTCTCTTGGGGGATTCTCATTGGAGCCTTCAGGGAACAGCTGGGGAGACTCTCACCATGAAATGGAGCAGGGCAGCTGGCAGGCTCTCTCTTTCCCTTTGTTAATGTTTTTTCCTTGCAGGATGACACTCCCCACCCCCACATCACCCTGTTCTTGAAATCCTTTCTAATCCTCTATTATAATTCCCACCTCGTTGGTAGGATAGAACTTTTCTACCCCATCATGGGTGTCAGCAGAAATCAAGAACTCTGCATCCACTTCTTCAAAGAATCTAAACACTCTGAAATGTGTGAACCCAGAGTGCTATGAACTACCCTGACAATTCTGATGGTCTTTAATTTGCTCCCAAACTGTCCCCTTTTCCATTTCATTGTCTCTTTAAATTTCCAGATAGAAAAATACAGAATTTAGAAAGCAAAAAATCGTAGGCATAAGATAATTTTTAAGATAAGAAATCAAGTACTTTTCTTGGGAAATACTCCAACTGATTTAATAATCACTGAAAAAAAGAACAGAGGCAACTTATGGAGAATCAATTGAAAATATGTGTTATTTTCTACGTTTTTCTGATATAATATTTTTGAATGTCACAAATCATTTTCAATTTGGATATGTTATTGTCTTACCTCATGATTAGTTTTGCTAGTAAATCATTTAATTGCCAAATATGTTTTAAGGCATTGGTATCTACTATGTATAACACTGTAACAGTAACAGTATGCATTCTCTTTTAGGGTTAGGTCTGCTTATTTATTTATGCAAGGTCACTCTGTGCAGATGGAACATGCCTTTTCAAGGGTTGTCTTGAATAGTAATGATGAAAAAAACAAAAGCAAAATAACCCAGCACACAGATTGATGGCTTGCTTTCTTTAAATGGTACCAGGCAAAGCATATTATGTATTTTTTATTTTCTAAATAATATTAAAAACATAAGAAAAATTACATTGCAATAGAAGTATTCAAGAAAACTTGCTTGACCTTTGATTAGATCATTTTCTCTTATCAGACCTCTGTTTCTATACATGAAAAATAAGGAAGTTAAATGATTTGTAAAGTCCATTTGTGATTAGGAGACAGGTCTCATCCTAAACATCAGGAATGATTACTTTTGTTACTTGGCCTTGACTTAATATGAATAAAGAACTATGTCTCAATATATATTTTAAGTAGCATTGAAATGATCCTTTGCAACACTTGAATGCTAATATAATAAAAATTTAAAGATGCTTGTAATTTAGGAGAGTTCAAATAAGTTTGCAGCTTCAAGGAAGCTTCTGTGTAAAATATTTCCTAAAAGAAATTAGGGCAGGAGATTTGTTGGTTTGTCCTGGCTTTCAAGGAGCTAGGTCTGCCTTCTTCTCTAGCTGCTAAATCTTACACCTATGTGAGATAGAGATTCGCAGATCTGCATTACAATGTCTTACACAAGACCTTTCACATCCTATTAGATGGATGGCTTTGGATTTAGTGTCTTAGAATAAAGATACATTTCCTAATTCATTCATTGCTTTTTCAAAAAGACATAAAAAAAGAAGAGAAAAAAAGAAAGAAAAACCTTTGACTGGTAGAGAGGTCTAGAAATTATTTCCAATGAGATATTTCTTTGTATCTTAATAATGCTTTCTCCTTGAACCATAAGCTGTAGTATGTCTAGGATGTACTGAGGTCACCAGGATACAAATTTCCTCTAAGCCAATTAGAACTCCCAATCCTGATTAACTGAAGGAGGTCAGGTACTAACAACCTTCTTTATCTAGTTCTATGAACACCTTATGATTCACAAATAAATGTGTTTACTTGTATAGAACAATGAATTTACTTATTTCTAAAGTAAATTTATTAAAATTTATATAGGAAAAGGACTGGAAAAAAATTTATCATCACAAAAAATGCAAATGCAAAATGGCTGAGAGATGCTTGTTTTCCTAAGATTTAATGTGTTTATTTTTAGTGTAAAGCAGTCTATGAAAATGGCATTTCACATGATCTAAATAAGGTTCCAAAATTATCTATGAATATAAATATTATGATAAAGTTGTATAATTTGTATAGGTTATTAAAAGTAATAATTTCAACATACATGAAAGTAATTAATATGATCAAAAGTGAAACATGGCTAGTATACTTTCTCTAACATGCAAATGAGATAATGACATCAGAGCTCAGAACATTGGCCTGCATCCTTTAGCCATACACAGAAAGGTCTTGTTAAATTAACTTAAAGGCTTCCCAAGCTGCATTAATTACTTCACTGATTGCTTCCTCGCCCTCACTCCCCCGCCCCTCTTCACCGTCCCACCCCACCTTCTTTTGCTTCACAGTTTCTTAGAAGATGAGCAGTTCAGGTTGGGGACTGGACCTACCAAAAACCTGGGAATGTATCAAGTGAAGGAAAAAAGCAATAAAAATAAACAAATGCATCTTTAACTGACCTTATTTAGTCAACGAAAACAAATGTGAATAGTGTTATGCAGGATGCATTTAGGCCAATATGCAAAAACAAGGTGATAAACCTATTCTCCATTTTTACCTTTGCAATGACATCATACAGAAGAAAAAGTACCTCATCAGCCCTCTTGCAGTCTCAGGGCTCATGACGTCACCAGAGGGCCTCAGGTAATTTATAGCATTGTGTTTACTCTGGAGCCATTTGATATGTATTAATACATGCAGCAGCAGCTGTCTTTTTTACAAGAGAAGTGTGCTCACATGAGCTCTCTCACCCAAACTGAGAACATAAGCACACTCTAATAGCAAAAGAGGCAGCTGCTGTTGCATGAATTAATACATTACAAGTTACACTCACATTTGATATTCTTTCTAAAAAATACTTTCATAGAGGAAGGAAAACTTCTAGAGAAAATTCATATCTTGGTAGATGTGATGGAGTAAATTGTCACTTTTATTACATTTTTAAGGATCAATTCATTTGCATATCAAACAAAAAATTTAAGTATTGAAAAAGTAAATCAGAACTGAGTCATCTGGTGTATTTGAAATGCTCAAAGCAACAAAAAAGCAGGAAAGGTGTTTCCTATTTCAAATTCTGACACAAAGCTGAGAATGGATTTGTTCAATAGTTTCTATATAATACCAGAAATAGAAATTATCATTAGTACTTTATTTAATCCAATCACCTTCTAAGAATAAAAATCTATTTTTCAAATAAATAACAAAATTTACTTTTAATCTACCTTTGAGCTTCAGATAGTTAAATTTAATATCCACTTTGAAAATTTTCTCAGAATTTAAGTAATTTAGGGATTCTTGAGAGAATATAACAATCACCCACGCTGCCATGAAAAGCGCTGGAGGTTGTTTTTACAAAAGCTGTTTAAGAACTAAATGTAGCTCAGCAATACTTGTATAGACATAGACACACAGATTATACATATGTACATTAATTCATTAGTAAAATAAAATCTTACAAATTTTAAATCATTACTATGCTTCAAACAATATTGTTTGTTTTGTTTGGGGTTGTTTAGTTTATTGTCAATTCATTTGTTGTTTTAGTATACAGATTTTCAGAAACCTGAAAGACAGAAGTCCTTTTCATATAAATGGAGAGTTGGTTCCATTTCCTTGACTCCTTTCAATTCCATTTTATAATTTCCTGTTCTTCTCAGTGCTAAGGTTACATTTCCATTTTGTAAATATTGTACTGTGTAAATCTTATACTTCTAATTTTATGCATTATTTTATCATTGTAAAATATCTGCAAATTAGTTTTCTGTTTATCTAGGAAGCTTAAGTATTTAATATCTTTTTTTTTTTAATGTTATGCTAGCTCTGTTAACAATATGGCTCATTATTTAATTCAGAAAGAATTTAAAAGGTGTGAGGTTTGTAACAGAAAGTGCTATCGTGATTTGCATTGACCTAATTAGTTCATTTACATGTTGACCTTTAAAATCAGGAGACTTTTGTAAATCCAACTTGTGGTTGTAACTATTCTACAAAAGAAACCTGAAAACAGCAAAAAAAGGTGGAGGAGGGTGAAAAGAGGAAATGATAAAGAAATATTAATGGTAAATTAAAAGAAAAACAAAATTGAAATATTACACTACAGTTTCAATGAATTATATAAAACCATCTTGGAAAATGATATATTTTAATATAAAATTTTCAGAAAATGCAGTCAATTTACTGGAACATTCTAATTGCTTACTCTCATATTGTAATGGAAAAGTAAGTATGTCAGATTCTAAGTCATAGTAGAATTTAACATCTCTAAAATCATTTCTAAATTTTATGAATTATAAATAAGCACCTTAAGTGTACTATGTGTTAGTTAAAGAATGCTGTCTTACGTGTGGTGCAATCTATGCCCCAGATGCTGCCTTAGGCTCTGGCCCCCGTTGCAACCTTGCACAGTAATCCGTCCTAAGTCCCATGGTCCAACCACAGGTGTCAGCTCCACACCCACCCTAATAGGATTCTCTGCTCCTACTTTCCTACCCCAAGGAGAGGTATAACAGGGCCTACTTCATGCACACATGCTCTCTGTCCTCCCTCTCTTGCTTACTCTCTTGCCCTCTCCCCGCCCCCAGCCCATCAAGCTTCCCCCACCTGACAGTCAACTTTTCCCTTAACTCCCATGTTTTATGTGTTTTGTGATGGCCTTACACTATGTTCTCATGAATTCTATAATAACATTGCAACCAATTCAAAATAATAAAGAAAATTAAATATGCATATTTTTTTTAAAAAATGATGCAGCTTTGTATCCTTTGGAAAAAAAGCACAAAAGTCTGCAGAAGATATAGTTGGAAAACAGATATGAATGGAGAAATTTAAATGAAATCTCACATTTGAGGTGCCAGGAATGGTTATATTATATTAGGCCACTTCTCAAAATTTATGTCCCTTTCTTCACACCTCTCCTGATAATCACTCATTTAAGTACTATATGTTCCCTAACTAATCCTCAAGTCCTACTCTTCTTTCTTACTCTATTACTCCCCTACCTCTCCAATCACAGATTTTCACAAATGCTGTTCATCTGATTTTACTAGATGGTCAGGTCATCTACATGGACTCTTATCTTGCTCCTCTTACATAAGAACTGCTTTTCTCCTGGTTCCCATGTTATTCAGGAATTGAGAGCTGAGAGGTAACTTGGGGGAAAATAATCAGACTTTTTTTTCTTTTCTTCAGTCCATTGCACTCTTTTTTGAAAACAGCAAATAAAACATGATTATTATACTTGTGTGTGCAAATGGTACTCTGTTTTGGTCACTATCATAAGCTGCTTCTCTGGCCACTTTCCAGACTCCATTGAAGACTTTTACAATTAGCTTAGTCTTTCTCTTCAGCTCTCTTTCTGGGCAATTTAAAAGTCTATGTGGACTACTCAAAAACCTAACCTAGATTGGGTTCCTTGTTCTCATTTAAAATGCCTCTTTTTATTCCATTTCAGCTGCCCACTCTGTGATCTATCAGTTGCAAAGCTTCATGCTCAGTTTTGATTTACTAGCTTCATCTTTTGAAATGCCGCTTGAACTCATCTTATTTCCTGAAATGTATTTATTTATTTTTTTTTAGAGAGAGAGAGAGAGAGAGAGAGAGAAGGAGACTGAGATTTATTCTACTGGTTTACTCCCCAAATGCCTGCAACAGCTAAGACTAGGTCAGACCAAATCCAGGAGCCTGAAACTCAGACCAGTTCTCCCACATGGGTAGCAGGAAACCAAGCCCTTGAGCCATCATCTGCTGCCTCCCAAGGTGTACATTAACAGGAGGTTGCATCAGAAGTAGAGGACCTGAGAATCAAACTAGGCCATCCAATATGAAACGTGGGCACCCTAAGTGATATCAACTGCTGCACAAAACACACATTCTAGAACTTATTTTTTTTCACTGTTACTGTTAAAAGTGGGTTTCCTAAACATCACCACTGGCCTGGAGGGAAACCGCTGGAATAAACCTCATAAAATTCTCCATATGTAGGACTGATTTCTGCAGTATTCAACTAATGCTCACATAGTAAATTCACATATGCATGAATGAATCCTTCCTCAAAGTAACAAACGAGTCCTGTAAAAGTAAAATATGAACCATGTCATAGTTCAAAAAACCTCATTGTTTTTACTTTATAAGAATCAAAATAGCAGCTCAACTCACATTAGCCGAGACACAGGATCAACCCAGGTGTCCATCAACTGATAAAACATGTGGTACAAACACATGATGGAATACTACTCAACAATAGAAAAGAATGAAATCCTGACTTTTGCAACAAAATAGATGAAACTGGAGACCATAATGCTTAGTGAAATAAGACCCAAAAAGACAAATATCATATGTTCTCTCTGATGGGTTGTAGCTATTATGACAGTCCAAAAGATTAATGTATATTGAACTAAATGTACATTTTGAGATTCAATTGTTTTCTATAACCTTTGTCTATACCCTTGCTGAACAGTGGTCTATCTCCCTTACAGAACTCTTTGTTTAAAGGACCATTGAGCCTGTGATTATAAAGTAAATTGAAAGTATGTTATCAGGGCTGGCGCCATGGCTCGCTTGGCTAATCCTCCTCCTGTGGCGCCAGCATCCCATATGGGTGCTGAGTTCTAGTCCCAGCTGCTCCTCTTCCAGTCCAGCTCTCTGCTGTGGCCCTGGAAGGCAGTGGAGGATGGCCCAGGTTCTTGGGTGCCTGCACCCACGTCGGAGACAAAGAGGAAGCACCTGGCTCCTGGCTTGGGATCGGTGCAGCGCCGGCCATAGCAGCCATTTTGGGGGGCGGGGGATGGAAGGAGGAAGGGCAGTGGGGAAGGGAGAAGAAGAGAGAAAGAGCGAAAGAAGAAAGAAACTGTTGTGTAGAGGGTAAAGCTGCCACTAGTGGTGCTGACATTCCATGTAGGTGCTGGTTTGAGCAAAGACCTTTAAGTAGTTACACAGAGAGAGGGGGAGAGACACAGAGAGAGGTCTTCCATCTGCTGGTTCATTCCCCAAACAGACACAAGAGCTGGGGTTGGGCTGGTCTGAAACCAGGATCCCGGAGCTTCGTTCAGATCTCCTAAATGGGTGGCAGGGGTCCAAGCACTTGGGTCACTTTCCACTTATTTACTTTTTATTATTATAAACTTTTTGCTGAGAATTATGCCATTCTATTCTGTGAGTCTGCACACATTTATTGTCCATTTTGCCCTTGATGGAGATTAAAGATTTTTTTTTTTTGGTTTTTAGCTTTTTAAAATATAGGTAGTGTGAATATTCATGTTTAAAAGAAGGAACGAACTGGTTTCAGTCAACTATTTAACCTCTTCTCTCATTAGACTTCATCCAACTATCTAGCATCCTCTCCTGCTACATTTTTATACATAACTCATGTCCACCCAAACTTTCTTCCAAGTCAGCATTTCTCAAATATGATCGTGACCAACCTAGAAAACAAACAAAATTTCTGAGAGTCTACCCCAAACCTATGATTCAGAAATGATGAATCGTTCATAAGCATTCCAGGCGATTTGGGTGTATGCCAGTATTTGAGATTTCCAGAATCACCCACATGTGAATATCTTTCTTTGCACTTATAATAATCTCTCTATTTTTCCTTTCTATAAAAGTCATACTCTTTTTCAAGATTTAAATCAAATGCTGTCTTCTCTCTCAAAATATATTTGCTCTTCTTGTAATTTCCAGTTACAATTTCTGTTAATTTCTCTGGACTCCTATATTTCTTTCTTTATAAGGAACTTGCAGCACTCATAACATATTGTCAGTACATTCATATTGTTATAGACTCCTCACGCATTTGAACCACATTCCACTGTTTTTTTTTTTTAATTTTATTTAATGACTATAAATTTCCAGTGTACAGCTTATGGATTACAATGGCTTCCCCCTCCCATAACTTCCCTCCCACCTGCAACCCTCCCCTCTCCCGCTCCCTCTCCCCTTCCATTTGCATCAAGATTCATTTTCAATTCTCTTTATATACAGAAGATCAATTTAGTATAAAGATTTCAACAGTTTGCACCCACATAGAAACACAAAGTGAAACATACTGTTTGAGTACTAGTTATAGCATTAAACCACAATGTACAGCACATTAAGGACAGAGATCCCACATGAGGAGCAAGTGCACAGTGGCTCCTGTTGTTGACCGAACAAATTGACACTCTAGTTCATGGTGCCAGTAACCACCCTAGGCTGTCGTCATGAGTTGCCAAGGCTATAGAAGCCTTCCAAGTTTGCCGACTCTGATCATATTTAGACAAGGTCATAAAAGACAGAGTGAGGATAGTAACCAATGATCCTAAGAGTGGCATTTACCAGGTTTGAACAATTATACAGCATTAAGTGGGGAAGAGGACCATCAGTACACACAGGTTGAGAGTAGAGCCATTGGTTGTAGAGTAGAGGTTATGATTACAAAGGAATGAGGCCCAAGTGCGCTAGACAGGGTCTAGAACAAAGGACAGAGTCATTATTAGAGGAGCTAAGAAAGGTGCTGTCTAAGCTACAATTAAGTTTTCTGATTTAGAGGCAAATAGAACCTGACAGAAGGGGCTTGATAATAATCTGTTGGGATTTAGGCCTTGTAAGTTAAGAGGCCCAGACCTATCTATCTCTTCACGTGGGGTATATCCTAAGGGAGGTGTGACCCTCCTAGGGGAAGGCACTCTGTTGACTTTCATTACTTGGCTGGCCTGGGAGGAGAGCTGGCCAGGTAAAGGCAGGGGGCATCTCTAACAAGAAATTTACAGTTCTGCCTGCAATGTTGCTGACCCTACTTGACCATCCCCTCAGCTGCAGTGGTCACTTTGGAAGTTGGGCTGAGTGAAGGGCTTTTCAGCTTAGAGCCAATAAGATCTGTGGCTCTGACCTGGGCATCCTTCGACTCCAGGGCAGGTCCATTTCCAGTGATCCAACTCTTGGCAGAGCTGCCAGGGCTCTTCACAAGCTGACTTCTGCTGAAGCCCAGGCTTACCACATTAAAAGCCACTGCAGTGGACTGGCCTGTTGGGTCTCCTTGAGGGCAGATCACTATACAGAACAGCCATTAATAGGCCTGCCACCCATTGCTTCTGATGCCTAGCTTTCTTTTCCTCCTGGTTTGTGTTAAAGCAGACCAGAGGATGCAAGTCAAGGGAGTGCCCGTGTCCCATCTCTAATCTTCGGTGGCCTGAACTACAAGTCTATAGTCAAAGGCATGTTCTGTAGTAGTTTTTCTAAGGTAGACAATGCCCATGAGGAAAATTATATTCTCACTTTAAAACTTTCTTTCCCTTTTGTCTGAAAGGGAGGTTTTTTTCTACTTACTGTATACTTCGCTGATGGCGAAGTGAATCTAGCTATGAGATTATTATTTAAGTTCTTATTTTGGCTATGCTATTACAGAAAAATGTTAGCCATCTCTTGTATAAGGTCTAAAGATTAAATTGTGCATCCTACAGATTCCTTCATAATAGAATTAGTTTCCTACCTTGAAGAGAATAGAGAAATGAAAGAACAAGTTGGGCTTAGAATAGAGAAATGAGGGAACAAGTCCTAGATCGCTTGCTGACAATAGCAATATCACATGAGTACTTAGCAAACAGTTTCAACCATTAGATAACAACTTAAGAAAACATTTACCAGAAGGTCCAATGCCTTCTATAAATTTTAAGAATCATGTATTTGAAAACACCTCTTAAATATCTAACATGGTGTAGTTTGTTTAACCAGTAAACTTAAGCACAACCATCTAAAATGTTTTTAGTTTCTTTCTACCAACAAGTTTAAAACATATGATACAGAGATTCAGGTCACACAAATTAAAATGTATCTTTGATTGATTTTAGCAGCTTAAATTTATGGACAATCTTATCTATAAGCCATTTAAAATAAAACTCTTAATAAAATTTCCCCATGTGGACATACAATATGTACACACATATAACATAGCATAGTAGACCAATATAGCAATTTTAATAATAGCTTTTAAAATCTCTAACTCTTTTCGTAGATTGCCAATTGATTAGAATTGCTTTTTGTTTTTAGTAACCTCAGTTAACCATACTTTCTCTCAGTTGGTACTGTTAATACATTATTGGCTTCATCTGTTTACAGATCCATCCCAAAGTACTGAATACAATAGAAGTGGCTGGAAAAAGTCATAGGAACCTATATAGGAGGACAGCTAAACACAGAACCAACAATGCTTTAGTTTTATGAGCAGCAAATCATATATAACTTGAACCACATTCCACTGTAATAAGAGACACCACCTTATTGAAAGGGTTTCTCTAATGTCATCAATGATCACTTAATATTGACACTTTTTTCAACATTTCTGATTGACTGCACACCCTGCAGGAAGCTCTTTGCCTCCTGATCTTTTCCTCTCTTGGGTTTCTACTTATATTATTAGCCACTCCTCTGTGTTCTCTCTTGCAGATTCTAGCTACTCTAAAATGTCCATGCTCCCAATGAATTCATTTTAGTCTTCTTTTGCTCACTTTGTTCTCTCGGTTAAACACTCAGATAAACTTTCAGGACTCCTCCATCTGTATCTCCAACTTAATACTCTTAGATTCCTAACACAGACATTGAGCTAACCATCTACTTGGCATCTCCATTTTGATACTCCAGAGACATCCCAAATTTAATGCACCAGGTACAAAGTTGTCATCTCCTCTTCTGTATTACAGAAATCTTAGGTATTTCCTAAGCTCTTCCCTCTTACTTATCATCTGCCCTCCAATTTGAAATGTCTTTCAAACCCAAGATGTCAGGGGAGTGGAGCCAAGATGGCAGAATAGAGAGAATGTGCACTGATAGTCCGGGAAAAGATAGGTTAATAAAAGTGAAATTATGGTAATCTCAGGAAAGGCTCAGGGAAAAAATTGCAGAAGAAACTCTTCTGGATCTGGTGGATGTGACACGGACGACTTGGGGGGAGAGCAAGGATGCCCACGGAAGCCAAACAGCAGAGTCTACGCATCTGTGCTGGAAGGGGAGGTGAGCTCTGTAACCCGAGACATTGGCAAGGAAACTGGCTTGAAGCCTCGCTGGGGAAAGTTCACCAGACTAACTACAGGAGAGAGGTAAAAAAAAAAGGGGGGGGGGCAGTACGGTCTCTCTCCACCCACCTCGCAAAGGCAAGCAGGAGACAAAGAGCAGGAGCCATTTTGGACTGTGCGTGACCTGAGAGCTGCACCTCCCCCCAGTCAAACAGAAAAACCTAACTCTGGGGTTGTGAAATAACAGGAGGTTAGGATTTAGTGAAAGGGTGGAGCTAATGAACTGAGGCAGTGAGAAAAAAGAGACACTGGGCGAGAGAACCCATGGAGATCATGTGAGTACTCACCAGAGACACTACAATTTGGTAACCTTGGTAAGCTGGTGGGAGACTGCAGGAGAATTTGAGTCCATACTGAGGGCAGCACAGATTATTTGTGTGGTCCTGGGGAAAAAGCAGATGAATAATATGAATGATATACTCACAGAAAGCAGAGATCAGAAGCTGACAACCTTCAATTCCACTCAGCTGTGCAGTATTAATTCCCTCCTGAATAATATATATATATGTATATATATATATATATATATATATATATATAGAGAGAGAGAGAGAGAGAGAGAGAAAGAGAGAGAGAGAGAGAGATTTACCACACCTAACCTTAGTGTGTCACCTTTGGCACACCCTTAACCGTGAAGAACCAAGCAAAACTCTCTGGCCACACCCATCTCAAGCCTCAAGCCTCTAAGGCTCCTCCAAAAGCAGAAAGTCCACTTGACACAGTCATAATATAACAAGAAAAAAACACAACAATGAGGGAAGAAGAGTTCAATGAATATCTCCACAATGCCAAGCAAAAACACAGAAACCGAGGGAACAAGATCAAGGAAGACATTATGATGCCCCCAAATGAACAAGACACCCCAAGACAAGATTATGAGGATGATGAGATAGAAGAAATGCAAGAAACGGATTTCAAAAAATTTATAAGAATATATAGAAGTTTTCAAAAACAAATTCTTGAACTACAGAAATCCTTACTGGATAGCATAGAAAATCTCGTGAAAATGAAACCTTAAGGAGGAATCAAAATGAAATGAAGCAACTAGTAGAAAAGGAAAGTGTGATAGTGAAGAGAAATCATAATGAAATGAAGAACTAAATAGATCAAATGACAAACACTTTACAGAGCCTTAAAAACAGAGTCAGTGAGACAGAAGAGAGAATATCGGACTTGCAAGACAGAGCACAGGAAAGTATACAGTCAAACCAAAGAAAACAAGAGGAAATCAGAAATCTAAAAAATATTGTTGGGAATCTACAGGATACTATTTAAAAACCCAACATTTGAGTTCTAGGAGTTCCTGAAAGCATGGAGAGAGAGAAAGGATTAGAAGGCCTTTTAAGTGAGATACTAGCATAGACCTTCCTGGGTTTGGAGAAGGACAGAGACATCCTAGTACAGGAAGCTCATAGAACCCCTAAAATACATGACCAAAAGAGATCCTCACCACGACACATTGTAATTAAACTAACCACAGTGAAACATAAAGAAAAGATCCTAAAATGTACAAGAGAGAAACCTCAGATTACTCTCAGAGGATCTCCAATTAGACTCGCAGCTGACTTCTCAGCAGAAACCCTACAGGCTAGGAGGGAATGGCGAGACATAGCCCAGGTGCTAAGAGAGAAAAACTGCCAGCCCAGAATATTATATCCTGCAAAGCTCTCATTTGTGAATGAAGGTGAAATAAAGACCTTTCATAGCAAACAGAAATTGAAAGAATTTGTCACCACTCATCTAGCCCTGCAAAAGATGCTTAAAGATATGTTATACACAGAAACATAGAAACACAGTCATCAATATGAAAGAAGGTAAAGGAAGGAAACTTCACAGCAAAAGATCACGGGAAGTTCAAAGCATATACTAGAAAATATCTTTGGGAAAACGGCAGGGCAAAGTTACTACTTATCAATAGTCACATTGAACGTTAATGGACTCAACTCTCCAGTTAAAAGGCACAGATTGGCTGAATGGATTAAGGAACAAAACCCATCTATTTGCTGCTTACAAGAAACACATCTTTCCAACAAAGATACATGCAGACTGAAAGTGAAAGGCTGGAAAAAGATATACCATGCCAACAGAAAACAGAAATGAAAAAAGAGCAGGCGTAGCCATATTAACATCAGACAAAATAAACTGTAACGCAAAAACTGTTAAGAAAGACAAAGAGGGGCACTATATAATGATTAAGGGATCAATTCAACAGGAAGATATAACGATTATCAGTGTATATGTACCTAATTACAGGGCACTGGTTTATTTAAAAGATATGTTAAATGTCTTAAAGGGAGACTTAGATTCAAATACAATAGTACTGGGGGACTTAAACACTCCACTCTCAGAAAAAGACAGATCATCCGGACAAAAGATCAACAAGGAAATAGTAGATTTAAATGACACCATTACCCAAATGGATCTAACAGATATCTACAGAACTTTTCATCCTACAGAGAAAGAATTTACATTCTTCTCAGCAGTACATGGAACCTTCTCAAGGATTGACCACATACTAGGCCATATTGCAAGTCTCAAAAAATTCAAAAGAATTAGAATCATACCATGCAGCTTCTCAGACTATAGGGAAATGAAGTTGGAAATTAGCAACTCAGGAATCCCTAGAACATATGCAAACCAATGGAGACTGAACTACATGTTCCTGAATGAACACTGGGTTATAGAAGAAATCAAAAGAGAAATCAAAGACTTTCTGGAAGTAAATGAGGACAACAGCACAATATATCAAAACTTATGGGATACACCAAAGGCAGTGCTAAGAGGAAAATTTATAGCAATAGGTGCCTACGTCAAGAAATTGGAAAGGCACCAAAAAAATGAGCTTTCAATGCATCTCAAAGATCTAGAAAAACTGCAGCAAACCAGACCCAAATCTAGCAGGAGAAGAGAAATAATTAAAATCAGAGAAGAAATCAACAGGATTGAATCCAAAAAAACATTACAAAAAATCAGCCAAACGAGGAGCTGGTTTTTTGAAAAAAATATACAAAATTGACACTCTATTCACCCAACTAACTAACTAAAAAAAGGACCCAAATCAATAAAATCAGAGATGAAAAAGGAAAAGTAACCACCAACACCACAGAAATAAAAAAAAAAATCATGAGAAATTACTACAAGAACTCGTATGCCAGCAAACAGAGAAATCTATTAGAAATGGATAGATTCCTGGACACATACAACCTACGTAAATTGAACCAGGAAGACATGGAAAACCTAAACAGACCCATAACAGAGACAGAAATTGAAACAGTAATAAAGGCCCTCCCAACAAAGAAAAGCCCAGGACCAGATGGATTCACTGCTGAGTTCTACCAGACATTTAAAGAAGAACTAACTCCAATTCTTCTCAAACTATTCAGAACAATCAAAAAAGAGGGAATCCTCCCAAATTCTTTCTATTTAGCCAACATCACCTTAATCCCTAAGCCAGAGAAAGATGCAGCAATGAAAGAAAATTACAGACCAATATCCCTGAAGAACAAAGATGCAAAAATCCTCAATAAAATAGTGGCCAATAGAATGAAACAACACATCAGAAAGATCATCCACCAACCAAGTTGGATTTCTCCCTAATATGCAGGGATGGTTTTATGTTCTCAAATGAATCAATGTGATACACCACATTAACAGACTGTAGAAGAAAAACCATATGATTATCTCAATAGATGCAGAGAATGCATTTGATAAAATTCAACACCCTTTCATGATGAAAACTCCAAGCAAATTGGGTATAGAAGGAACATTCCTCAATACAATCAAAGCGATTTATGAAAAACCCATGGCCAGCATCATATTGAATGGGGAAATGTTGGAAACATTTCTGCTGAGATCTGGTACCAGACAAGGATGCCCACTCTCACCACTACTATTCAATATAGTTCTCGAAGTTTTAGCCAGAGCTATTAGGCAAGAAAAAGAAATCAAAGGGATACAAATTGGGAAGGAAGAACTCAAATTATCCCTCTTTGCAGATGATATGATTCTTTACTTAGGGGATCCAATGAACTCTACTGAGAGACTATTGGAACTCATAGAAGAGTTTGGCAAAGTAGCAGGATATAAAATCAATGCACAAAAAACAACCTTTGTATACACAGGCAATGCTATGGCTGAGGAAGAATTTCTAAGATCAATCCCATGCACAATAGCCACAAAAACAATCAAATACTTGGAATAAACTTAACTAAGGACGTTAAATATCTCTACGATGAGAATTACAAAATCTTAAAAAAAGAAATAGAAGAGGATACCAAAAAATGGAAAAATCTTCCATGCTTGTGGATTGGAAGAATCAATATCATCAAAATGTCCATTCTCCCAAAAGCAATTTATACATTCAATGCAATACCAATCAAAATACCAAAGACATTCTTCTCAGACCTGGAAAAAATGATGCTGAAATTCATATGGAGACACAGGAGACCTTGAATAGCTAAAGCAATTTTGTACAACAAAAACAAAGCTGGAGGCATCACAATACCAGATTTCAGGACATACTACAGGGCAGTTGTAGTAAAAACCGCATGGTACTGGTACAGAAACAGATGGATAGACCAATGGGACAGAATAGAAACACCAGAAATCAATCCAAACATCTACAGCCAACTTATATTTGATGAAGGATCCAAAACCAATCCCTGGAGTAAGGACAGTCTATTCAAACAATGGTGCTGGGAAAATTGGATTTCCACATGCAGAAGTTGAAGCAAGAACCCTACCTTTCACCTTACACAAAAATTCACTCAACATGGATTAAAGACCTAAATCTATGTCCTGACACCATCAAATTATTAGAGAACATTGGAGAAACTCCGCAAGATATCGGCACAGGCAAAGACTTCTTGGAAAAGACCCCGGAAGCACAGGCAGTCAAAGCCAAAATTAACATTTGGGATTGCATCAAATTGAGAAGTTTCTGTACTGCAAAAGAAACAGTCAGGAAAATGAAGAGGCAACCAACAGAATGGGAAAAAATATTTCCAAACTATGCAACAGATAAAGGGTTAATAACCAGAATCTACAATGAGATCAAGAAAATCCACAACAACAAAACAAACAACCCACTTGAGAGATGGGCCAAGGACCTCAATAGACATTTTTCAAAAGAGGAAATCCAAATGGCCAACAGACACATGAAAAAAATGTTCAGGATCACTAGGAATCAGGGAAATGCAAATCAAAACCACAATGAGGTTTCACCTCACCCCGGTGAGAATGGCTCACACTCAGAAATCTACCAACAACAGATGCTGGTGAGGATGTGGGGGAAAAGGGACACTAACCCACTGTTGGTGGGAATGCAAACTGGTTAAACCACTGTGGAAGTCAGTCTGGAGATTCCTCAGAAACCTGAACATAACCCTACCACACAAACCAGCCATCCCACTCCTTGGAATTTACCCAAAGGAAATTAATTTGGCAAATAAAAAAGCCATCTGCACATTAATGTTTATTACAGCTCAATTCACAATAGCTAAGACCTGGAACCAACCCAAATGCCCATCAACAGTAGACTGGATAAAGAAATTATGGGACACGTACTCTATAGAATACTACACAGCAGTAAACAACAATGAAATCCGGTCATTTGCAACAAGATGGAGGAATCTGGAAAACATCATGCTGAGTGAAATAAGCCAGTCCCAGATGGACAAATATCATATGTTCACCCTGATTGGTGACAACTAACTGAGCATCAAAAAGGAAATTTGATGAAGTGAAAAGGACTCTATGAGAAACAATGACTTGATTAGCCCTATCATCACTGTTGATGTACAATTTAATACTATATCCCTTTTAGTATTTTTGTTTGTTCTACTTAATACCATTGGTTGAGCCACGTAATTAACACACAATTATTCTTAGGTGTGTAAAGTTAACTGAAAAGTGATCTCTGTTAAATATAAGAGTGAGAATAAGAGAGGGAGGGGATGTACAATTTGGGGCATGCTTAAGCTGACTTGCCCCAAGTGGTGGAGTTGGAAATGTGCCAGGGGATTCCAATACAATCCCATCAAGGTTGCATGTACCAATGCCACCTCACTAGTCCAAGTGATCAATATCAGGTCACAATAGACCATAATGATAGGTCTAAGAGTCAAAGGAATCACACAAACAAGACTAGTGTCTGCTAATACTAACTGATAGAATTAAAAAGGGAGAGAACGATCCAACATGGAAAGTGGGATACACAGCAGACTAATAGAGTGGCAGTTATCCTAAACAGCACTCTGGCCTTGGAATCGGCCCTTGAGGCATTTGGATCTGGCTTAAGAGTAGTTTAGGCCGGCGCCGTGGCTCAACAGGCTAATCCTCCGCCTTGCGGCGCCGGCACACCGGGTTCTAGTCCCGGTCTGGGCACCGATCCTGTCCCGATTGCCCCTCTTCCAGGCCAGCTCTCTGCTGTGGCCAGGGAGTGCAGTGGAGGATAGCCCAAGTGTTTGGGCTCTGCACCCCATGGGAGACCAGGATAAGCACCTGGCTCCTGCCATCGGAACAGTGCGGTGCGATGGCCGCAGCGCGCTACCGCGGCGGCCATTGGAGGGTGAACCAACGGCAAAAGGAAGAGCTTTCTCTCTGTCTCTCTCTCACTGTCCACTCTGCCTGTCAAAAAATAAAAAATAAAAAAAAAAAAAGAGTAGTTTAGGCATGGAAAGCCAAAAAAAAAAAAAAAAAATAAAGGACCTAAATGAAAGATCTCTGCGAGTGAGATCCCAGTGGAAAGAACCGGTCATCAAAGAAGTAGGTACCTTTCTCTGAAGGGTGGAGAGGTCTTCCACTTTGATTATGGCCTTGTCGAAATAAGATCAAAGTCGGCAAGTTCAGGGAGCTTCCATGGCCTTGGTAACTCATGACTAGAGCCTGGGGAGATTGCTGACGCCTTAAACAAGAGTGTCAATTTTTTAAGTCAGCAACAGGTGTCACTGTGCACTTACTCCCCATGTAGGATCTCTGTCCTTAATGTGTAGTTCAATGTGAATTAATGATATGACTATTGCTCAAACAGTACTTGGCAATTTGTGTTCCGTGTTGGGGCAAACTGATGAAATCTTTACTTAATATATACTAAATTGATCTTCTGTATATAAAGATAATCAAAAATGAATCTTGATGTGAATGGAATGGGAGAGGAAGTTGGAGATAGGATTGTTGTGGGTAGGTGGGAAGTTATGGGGGGGAAAAAGCCATTGTAATCCATAAACTGTACTTTGGAAAATTATATCTACTAAATAAAAGTTTAAAAAAAAACAAACCCAAGATGTGAAAATTTTTAATCTCTAATTTCTGTCCCATTTTTCAGTAATTCAATTCCTATAGTTTCATTTGAAGCTTCAGCATAAACTGTTCATTTCCAAAAGAATCTCTTTTATTTACTTTTTCATTTTCATGGACATTTTCAGTTCTTTTCCCTATAGTCTTTCTCTAACAATTAATTAAAATATTTTATTTATTTATTTGAGAGGTAGAGTTACAGGCAAAGAGAGAAGGAGAGACAGAGAGAGAGAGAGGTCTTCTATTCATCTAGATCCAGAATGGACCATATCCCACTAATTTTTCCAGCTTCATCATCTGTCAATCTTTGAACCACATGTCATTCTCTTTCAAATTTCTATCTGTACCAATGCATATTCACTTGAGAAATCCTCCTAAATTGCTCTCCTTTCTACTACACTTCTATAGCACATAGGGAATAATTTTGTCATCATATTCCATTTACTCTAAATGCCTTCCTTCTCTTCCAGATTACAGTCCTAAGGAATGGACTGTGTTTCATGAGACATGGTAGCTCCAACAACTAGAAGAGTGCCTGCTTCATAGGAATCCCCCTCCCAGATGCTTATTAAATGAAAGAAGACATGAGTGCAGTTATACTGTCTCTGAAAGACAACACTGAGTACACTACGTTCACCAAGGTAATTAATTAGTATCCACATCAGTGATAGGCCTCCAATTAATTAGAAAAGTCTGTGATCCTTAATATTTCAAATTAAAATGTACTGATTGCAGTAGACATTTGGTCCAGCATTTAAGATGCTGGTTGGAGTTTCCATGTTGCAGAGCAGGCAACCTGGGTTTGAGAACAGCTCTGCTTCTGATTCCAGTTTTCTGATAATGCAGGCCATGGGAGGCAGTAGTGATGGCTCAGGTATTTAGGTCTTGGCTACCTACATGGATCAAGTAACAAACTCTTGCCATTGAGGGCATTTGGGAAGTGAACAAGCAGAAAGGGTCTATCTTTTTCTCTCTCTTTCTCTGACTCACAAATAATTTTTAACCTATGCACACACTCATGCATTTTTAAAAGTACACATTATGTCTGTTTTAGGTGTGGGTAATAATAAAAAATATTGTAAACCTTGTTTAAAATATTTAGAATAGCAGACATTGGCACAGTGGTTAAGACACTGCCTGGAACACCACGTCTCAGGTTGGAGGGCCTGGGTTCAAGTCGCACTCTCGATTCCAGCTTTGTGTAAATGTGCACACTAGAATGAGCAGGTGGTAACTCAAGTACTTGGTGACTTGATATCACATGAAAGAACCAGACTGAGTTCCTGGCTGTTGAGACCTGACCCAAGTCTCAACTATTGAGAGAATGAAGATTGGCATTCTGTTTGTCTTTCTCTGTCTCTCTGCATTTTAAAGAACTGCAATAAACAAATGTTTTTTAAAAGATGCTTAGATTTTTAGATTTTATCATATTGGCTCAACAAAAGTGCAACACAGATTATACTACTAAGTAATTAATCTTATCTACAAACATATAATCAACATTGACCCAAACTCTAAACCAAAGGGAACCGTGACTCTTTCTATGTGCATAAAGCTAAAACTTAACAAGTGTCCTCAGAAAGCTCAGAAGTCCTGGGTATGGCACATGTGGAGTCCCAACTGAGCCCCCTATTCCTCACTCTCTTGCCTACGAATCAAGTTGGAGGAATAGTCTCATGACTAAAGTTCGCCCCTATCCAACTGCTAGCCATAAGTTCATTTGAATTCATCACTTGTGCTTGAAATAGAGCTACAGATTAAAAAGATAGAATTCAACCTCTATTTACAAAGCACATACTATGTGACAGATAGTTCTTGATTCCTGATAATTTAGCAGGGAGCAGAGTCATTAAGAACATAACCTTCATGATAATAAGGGAAAGAGAATTTACTCAAATAATTAATGTGATATCATGCATTTCATTGTTTTCCTAGGGCTAGTATATTTTTGAAAACATTCTTCAATTACTTACCTATGCTGCTAGGTCATAGAATATGTGAATCATCACGCACTTAAAGTATAACAAAATCTTGCTGTATTTCATGTTTTATAGATATTTCCCCCCAACTTCTATAACCTCAGTAAGAACTAAAGTTGGACTTTTGTGTTGAATAAAAGAAATGATTAATCAATAGGCATTCTCTTCTGATTCAGTGCATTATGCTAATAGATTCAGAGGCAGGTAGTAAAGAGCCATGATCTCAATACTGAAAACTAGGAAATGCAGAAAAAGCAAGAAAGGCAGTGAAGCTAATATGCGTCCACAACAGCCTCTCCGTGTATTGCAGATAAAATGGTGCTCCTACAGCCCATGTGGGTAACTCTTTCCCTGACATGGATCTGCTTGTTTTTCTGGATTCCTTTGTCCCAGAATGTATTAGAGTTCAAGAAGTAAATCTTGCACAGATGCCTCACTGGTCTCCACAAGGCAGGATTCTCTGAGTCATTATAGAAATTCAAATAGAATTTTAAAAGTCAGCTCCTGCCTGGGCTAAAAGGAGGCATCATGGAAGATCTGGCAGACATTTTAAAGATCAATTAATATTGCCTCATGTTCAAGTTATCAAAACCATTTTGTTACAGTACGGATATGTTATTCACTCAGTATAGACAGGTTGATCATTCCTATGTACCAATAATAAACCAACATATGACAAAATAAATTTTCAAATGTAAGATCTTTAGGGTCAGTCTCATAAACTTTATATTCAAGGCCATAAAACAAACCCAGCCATTATTATGTCTTATGTATCCCCAGACCATGAAGATTAAGTAAAAGTAACAGACAGGTGGATGGGGAAACAGAGGCATTCATTCAAAATATGTTTTTATTAAACATCAATATTTACATATTAACTTTTGCATAATATTACAATTCTTTCTAATGTCCTGTCAATATTGTCTGTTCTGATCACTATAAAATGGAGAACATTCTGATAATCAGATGACTGCTGAATTCCCTAAGATATGTTCCAATACAACCAATCACCAAGAAAAATGGATACTTGGAAACCTAGATTCCTCAGGATTTCAAATCCAGACCTAACACTGGCATTTCCTTCTGAGAGGCAAGGCCTAGAAAAGGTTACACACATTGGAGGTATCAGGGAAATAAATCAACAAGAACTCATTTGCTGACAACCCAGTCAAATTAACTACAGGAAGAGATAATTCAATCTCAACCATCTTCCTTTTGAGCCCATAGAATCATTTCTTCCTTAGTTACTATTCTACTTAGTCACTTCTTTTTTGACAGACTTTCTTTTGACTGTTCTCTTTTAATTTAGGCAAAGTTCCACAGAGTGTGTAAGAAAAATAATAGATATTACACCTAGTCAGTTTTGCAATTTGTTGGTAGCTCTGGATTTCAATGGGAAATGAGGTTAAAATCACTTGCCTTAAAATGAACGTGGTAATTAGTTGTAAAATTTAATGACCCATGCTTTTCCTATTCCCAGTAGCTAGCTAAACAAAAGTTTGTTGTATTTCTTTATGATTAACCATTTCTTCCTATGGGGGAAAGGAGAGAAAGAAGTGCATTTGTATTTAAACTTCTCTCAAATTTAAAACCCTTTCCAACATTTATGTATGTCTTTTGTAAATATATCACTATAGCAATTGTAATCTCAAAATCAAATCAAGAAAAAAAATCTCTGTCCTAATCCACCCCAAGAGAAACAATTTTTCCTCCAATGACAAGTTTTCTACTTATAATTTTTAATTCATGTGTGGTTGACTTGGTTTTTAGTTATTATAAGCTGCCAAAATTTTATTCTACTGAAGTCTTATTTAGCCCAGGAAAAAAATTGAACTTTACCTCTAAAATGTATATATTTCCTAAAATATCCCAATCAATTTTATACTTGCAGAAACATTATTAAAAATAAAATTAATTTTAAAATATTCAGTTAGTGATTCATTTTCTGTTAGTATATTAACCAGGTTTTAAAAATCTGATAATTCCTTATTCTTATTAATAGTTGTAGTTGTTAGATAAGTACTACCCAAGATCTTTGTTTAAATAAAGCCAAGTAAGACTAAATATGACTAAATGGCAATTGAAAATAGATCTCAGCAAAAAATAAGAGGGGGGATAAGAGAGGGAGGAGGAAGTTTATAACTGTAAAGCTGTAAAATGCTACTCAATTGTTAAAGTAATTATATTAAGTGTTAAAGTGAACATATAGATAGGATTAACTGTTGAAGAGACCATATAAATACCATCAAGTGCCTGGTAATACTAATAGAATTAAAAAGGAGGGAATGTTCAACAAGGAAGCAGTCCACACAGCAGACTCTTACAATGACAATCTCTTTAAATAACACTCTGACCTCAGAATCAGCCCTTAAGGCATTCAGATGTGCCTGAAAAGCCCATGAGAGCAATTCAGGCATGGAAAGCCAAGACACTGTGGCAAAATCCTACATGAAGGATCTCTGTGAATAAGACCCCAGTGGAAAGAAGAGGCCATCAAAGAACATACTTTTCTCTGAAGGGAGTAATTTGGGTGTGTGTGTGTGTGTGTGCAAACTGTTGAAATCTTTACTTAGTATAGAGTTGGTCTTCTGCATATAAAGTTAATTAAAAATGAATCTTAATAAAGAATGGGATGGGAGAGGAAGTAGAAGGTAGGAAGGGAGTGGGAGTGGGAAGGTGGATATGGGGGGGGGGACCACTATATTCCTAAAGTTGTACCTATGAAAATTGCTTTTAAAAAATATGACTAAATGGACTAAAATATATATGTGCCCTTTAACATCAGGTAAAAGAGACTTAACAAGGAATTGAGTTTTCAGTTTTGTATACTATGAAGAAGCTAGGTGAAACTGACATGTAAAGAACATTTCACTCTGTTGTTCTAGAAACTAGTTAGAAAAATAGAGATACTAGATGGTGCAACTTCATTCAAATCAATTCTATTTAGTTCAATTCAACACATACTGAGTACCTCCTGTTTCTAGGGGTCACATGGAAAGCACAGTTGAAGTCTAGAAATTTAGGTTTGGAAAAGACTTTGGAAACCAAATAGAGAACTGGGTTTTAAACTGCAGTCTGAGGCATTATTTGAATATCCATGAGAGCAATGATTAGAAGGCTGGACCAAGCAGATGCTGAATGAGCACTCCCCTTCTTCATCAAGGATTTGCTTTGATCTGTTCTATATCTTAGAATACCACGGAAGACTTCAATTCTAAAATAACTTTTCTTATTTTAAAAAAGTTTGAAAATATCTAGTTTAGCCTTTCTTTAAAATTGACAGATGAGAAACCTAAGACTAGGGCCGGCGCCACGGCTCACTTGGCTAATCCTCCGCCTGCGGCAACAGCACACCAGGTTCTAGCCCCAGTTGGGGCGCTGGATTCTGTCCCGGTTGCTCCTCTTCCAGGCCAGCTCTCTGCTGTGGCCCGGGAGTGCAGTGGAGGATGGCCCAAGTGCTTGGGCCCTGCACCCACATGGGAGACCAGGAGGAAGCACCTGGCTCCTGCCTTCGGATCGGCGCAGCGTGCCAGCCATAGAGGCCACTTGGGGGGTGAACCAATGGAAAAGGAAGACCTCTCTCTCTCTCTCTCTCTTTCACTGTCTAACTCTGCCTGTCCAAAAAAAGAAAAAAAAATAGAAACCTAACACTTAAGGAGTAAAGTCAGGGAGTGTGTCTCAATACATACTGTATCGCAAAATTAGAACCTCCATTTGTATATAGTTCTGAAGTTATCACTGCAGCTTGAGTCATAGACCTTAGATCAGTGCTTTGTAAGTGCTAAGGTTATAAAAACAATTGGTAGTGATGGTATGGGGACTTTATATTTTAAGAATTATAATCTTGGCCGGCGCCATGGCTCAATAGGTTAATCCTCCGCCTGTGGTGCTGGCACACCGGGTTCTAGTCCCAGTTGGGGCGCCGGATTCTGTCCCGGTCACTCCTCTTCCTGTCCAGCTCTCTGCTGTGGCCCAGGAGTGCAGTGGAGGATGGCCCAAGTGCTTGGGCCCTGCACCCACATGGGAGACCAGGGAAAGCACCTGGCTCCTGGCTTCGGATAGACACAGTGAGCTGGCCGCAGCACACTGGCCACAGCAGCCATTGGAGGGTGAACCAACGGAAAAGGAAGACCTTTCTCCCTGTCTCTCTCTCTCTCACTGTCCACTCTGCCTGTCAAAAAGAAAAATTATAATCTTTGGGGTATATGTTGTAGATCTTATTTTCTGTTTCCTCATAACCTATCTCAAGGGTGTCATTTAGAGAAGACACATAATGAAAATGTTACTACAACTTCTTATAGTCTTAGCTCACTCCAAGACCAAGAGAGGGAGGAAGAAAGAGAGAGAGAGAGAGTGAGAGAGAAAGAGAGAGAGAAGAAGGAGGGGGAGGATGAGAGGGAGGGGAGGAGGGAGGGAGGGAGGGAGGGAAGGAAGGAAGGAAGGAAGGAAGGAAGGAAGGAAGGAAGGAAGGAAGGAAGGAAGGAAATTAGATGGGGCCAGTGCTATGGTGTAGCTGATTAAGCCTCCATCTTTAGTGCCAGCATCCTGTTCCAGTCCTGGCAGCTGCACTTCTGATACAGCTCCCTGCTAATGCACCTGGGAAATCAGCAAATGGCACAGGTACTTGGGCCCCTGCACCTGTGTGGAAGACCCAGAGGAAGTTCCTCGTTCCTAGCTTTGGCCTGGCCCAGCCCTAGCTGTTGTGGATATTTGGGAATTGAACCAGTGGATGAAGACTTTTCTCTCTGCATTTGCACTCCTGGACCACAGCAGAGAGCTGGACTGGAACAGGAGCAACCGGGACAGAATCCGGCGCCCCAAGTGGGGCTAGAACCTCGTGTGCCGGCGCCGCAAGGCGGAGGATTAGCCTATTAAGCCACAGCGCCAGCTGAGAATATGAGGATATCTTGATATTAATACTTATCAACACCTTATCTAGACTATTTCCTTTTAATTCAAGAATTATAAGCCAGAAGTTTGATCTGATCCAAGAACTGTTTAGCACCTACTCTTTGTTTCCTTATTAGGATAACGAGTAAAATAAGTAGGAAATCCACTTCTCAAGTAATTTGTCTTTATACATATATTATTGCATGTGTCATGTATTTTGTATGCTTGGCTTGTTTAAATATCCACCATCCATAAAACGTGTATATTCTTCCATTTCTTCAGTGGAACTGTACTTGCACAGCCACATCCCTTCTCAGCACCTGGTTCACCTAAGTGCCTTTGCAATATGTGTGGCTGGATGACAGATGAACTTGGTGTCTACAAAGCAAAGCAAAATTATCTGACTCATGCAGGTATATTGGACCCAGAACATTAATCTCATTAGCCTGAGCTAAGTAGCTTCATTTTCTCAAGTAAGTCCTATAGAGAAACTAAATATTCACCCTAAATTTTTCACATGCTTCAAAGCACAAGAAAAGCATAATAATTGTTCAGTATCCCAATCAACCTGAAGTAAATTAGATACTATTCACAGTTAAAAGTTGACAGGTTTCAAAAACAATGAAAAAATAGAAAAGTAAATAAATGTGTTTTATTATTTACCCATACTCATTATCCCCACCCTGGCATTAGCTATAACTTCCATGTGACCTGCCCTATATCTCTTAGGTAGATGTGTTTATGATTGCTAACAAAAGTAATGAATTTCAGATCTTCTAGCTACTTGCTCTCACCTTTTACCTCTCGCCATGAGAAAGCCTTGTTCTCAAATACACAGAGAAGGTAAACAATTTGGTAGCACAACATCAAGAACACTTGAGTTGACATCAGAGCTATGATGTGAAATATAAGAAGTGTTTTAAAAATTAATAAGTGATGGTTCTAATTATATATTTATATAAGCCAAAATTGTACAGGACCATTAAAATGAAATGTTAAAGCTAATGAGCATTATATAGCAAAGGGAATTTGAATACACATTGCAATAGATTAGTTTACGCTATAGGGGAACAAAGCAAAAGAAAAATTATGAGCATCACAAAGGCACGAAGCTCACTTTAAATAACTTAAACAATTGACAAAAGTTATTCATAATTATTGTAACTCTATTTCTCAGTTGGTAATCATGCCTTGGTGGCCAATATGTCTAATGTCAGATTGATATTTAATACTTCTGTAGTGACATATCTTGTTAAGACAGAATAGAATGGAATCATCCAAAAAGTTTCTTCAAATTACAAACCGTTGATTTTATCTGAAGCATTCTATTAAGCTGCACATTGTTCAGAGAATGGCACTATTTAAATATGTGATGTTGTGTCATATCATGTGATCCTTTGTCATGAAGAAAAATGGAGTATGTCTATTGGAGAGGTGTTCTTTATAAAAAATTTAAAATTTCCACACCCATCTCTAACTCAAACTTTTAAATAAGAGTTTGATAAATCTTCTTTTTGAATCAGGAAACATCTTCTAATATCTTTCAGGAAACATTTAATTTCCTATATTTCCACAGTTCTCCAGCCAACAGCCCAGATAATAAAATGCATGTTCATTAAATTCATCTCACCAAGTTGGGCATAGTGTCTAATATTTTGAAAGACAGTGCTATCATTTCAAATGATCTCAACATCTTGTGGAGGTCATAAACACAAGAAAAAATGTAAAAAGAAAAAGCAAATCTCAAAAGCAAACCCAGTGCCTCAGAACCAAGGATGGGTTTAGGGAATAAGTAAACGGATAGTAACTATAGCAGAACTTTGTCATTGGTATTGGAGAATTTTAAATTAAATAATTAGGGTAATGAATGCAGTAATCACTGAGTTCTTTTATTTGCAACTGGTGGAGTTTGGGCTTCTCCATGCCAAAATGATACGGTAAGTCTATCCTTTTAAAGGAGCAATGCCGTAGATTAGGTTCCAGGAGCTTGGCTTCAGTCTGGCTCAACCTGACTGTTGCAGGCATTTGGGGAATGAACTAGTGAATAGAAGACCTCTCTCTCTCTCTCTTCCTCTCCTTCTCCCTTTTTTTCTTTTATTGCTTTTTATTTATTTAGATATAGAGAACAGATTTCATTAATTTCATAGATAAGGTTCCAAGAATACAATGATACTTTTCTCCCTCCCTCCTCGTTCCTTTCTTTCTTTTTTATTCTTTGAGATAATATATTTTCACAGGTTCAATGCTCCTCTACACAAAGAGCTCTACAAGTAAAAAGGAGGTGGACCACTGTTCTGCCAGGTATAAATTTGTTTTAAATAGAAAAAAAAAACAATGTGTAGACCAAAAAACAATGTGTAGCCTGCAGGCTGGATCTAGTTTCTGGCCTGTTTTCATAAACAGGTAAAATTTTATTAGTACATAGCTATGCTCATTCATTTATGTGTTGCCTATTTTTATTCTTTTGCAAAAATACCAGTGTTGAACAATTGTAACAAACTGCATGGCTCGCAAAGCCTTTTGTTTACAACCAGTAATAGGTTGCTCACCTACGATACAGACTATCCATGAACATATTGTTTTTGGAATTAACAAAATTGGGCAATCTTCCAAACTATTCCATCCAGTGGCAAGATGTCTTCTACTGGAACACTTCATTGTTCACTTTCAGCTCCTGTATTTGATTTTACTTAAAATTTACAGATTTCTCTTCCTTCATCTATCATAGAAGTCTATATCTTATCAAGCCCCAAAGCATTAACCTGATGATAAATTCTGCTGCTCACTAAGTAAATACTCTTTGGCTGGATTCTCTCTACTCCACCTCTTGCCATTATCCAGTCAACTTCAGTATTCATGGAGATGACATTCACCACTATAACTTTGAAATTCCTTGACTTACTTATATCCAAAACCATTAATCACCTTAAGACTTTTCCCCCTCATTTACAAAGTAGAAATAATAATATCTGTCACCTAAGATTGTTGTTAGAATCAATGAAAGATATGGTAACAGCTGTTGTTACCAAATAATTTAAACATTTTAAATTGGGAGCAGGGCATACGGTACCAGGGTGGTGCAGTTTTTTCCTTAGGCTCCTCCCATTATGCTTCCACTTTATCTTAGTACTCCTATGGGAAGACAGGCTTCCATAAAACTGCTAGCTGTTTATAGCATGTACGTCTGAACTTCTCACTTAAATGAAATCTTGATCCTTTCTTTCCATCTCCACTCTGGTCTCCACGTAGTTCTCAAATTTCTTCCTGACATAAGGTGACCATTCAGCTCTGATTTTGTCATTTTTCCTACACTTGTCTCCACCAAAATACATAAATAAACAAATAAATAAGTGTACTTGGAACAGGAATTTTTTTACAGTCTTCCAAATCCCATTGCTATTGTCAGATTTCTGCTTTTGCACTCCTAAGTAAAGGCTCCCCTCCTGTTAAATCTAATGCTATCCTGCTACACTATTTTCTACTCTTCTTTCCACCATAATCTGCTAATTCCAGAGCCACATCCTCAAAGTTGATGCTGGCTTACATTCTATATTCCCTATCTTCCAATCTCAGCCTACTAGATTTTTTATCATCCCTGTAATAATGCATTCAATAATCTATTAGCAAAATTTCTTGAGCTTCTTAAATCAAATAGCTCTACTAGATCATCCTAGTTCAGTCACATACTTCTACAGTAACTTTGGATTTTGTTATAACTTGTGTCTGCTTCACCTCTGAAATATTTTACTTCAATATTTTATACCCTGGTCACAACCTTTCATCTTCACATTTTCTCATTCCCTCACTTTCACCTGACCTACTCACAATTCACTCAGGTATAAAGTTAACATAGATCTTCTGTTTCCTCCCCATTTCTCATCCCTCAAAAATTCTAGTTCCATGTCTTCTCTATCTAGCACAGATATCCCACCCCATCACAATATCTTTGTTACCAAATATCATTTCATCACATTCACCACAAATCCTCATTCTGGGTTCAACAAAAGAATTAGCTTACTAGGAATGGTCATCAAAGATAGGCTTTGGTAAGGCCTGCCCAGAGAAGAGGGGCAATGGAATAAGGGAACAAAAGATAGAATGGGCACATTATTTTTTTCTCTAACACATCTTTTTGTGCCCTAAATTGGTCAATGATGGCACCATTTGCTATTACTACAAAAGGCAAATTCAGATTCCTTGTTGACTTTTTCTGTGCCCTCACCTACCAATTTAAGTAGATGGAAAGCTCTGTCAATATTTACACTGCTTTGTTCCTTGTGTTTTTTTTTAACTGTTATCATTGAAATTTAAGCTTTTATCACTTAATAACTAAATCATTGCAAAATATCCCAATCCTTTCTCTTATCTTCTACTCAACATTGACAGATTAAACTTCCTAAATCAATTCCTTTATCATGTCTACAAGAGACAACACTAAGAAATCTCCAATGTATTTCTTTTATATTTAGAATTAATTTTGTAATATTTAGCTTCACCTCAAAGAGCCTTTTAATCTGCTCGACACCAACTTTCTGGTTTCTAATTATCCATCATGCCCCTTCATATTACCTATACATTTGTTAGCATAGATTTTTTACCCAGTCTACAACATACATTATGTTTATTTCTCTGACCTTTATACTTTTCTACTACCTGAGTGCTCGTTCTATCCTCCTCCTCTTCCTTTTTGCCCCATAAAATTCTTGCTATCAATCAAGAGCTCATCTGAATGTCTTTTTAGGGCACACTCCACTCCTGAAATTTCCTCTCATCTCTGTATTCCCATAGCTCTGTATTCTTCCTGTTTGTTACCCAACTTAGTTCCTTTAGTCAATGGTATTGACATCACCTTGGAGATTGATAAAAATCAGACTATTTGAGGCCCAAGGGTAAACCTATTATATTAGATTAACAATTTTTCAGAAAATCTCTAGATGACCCTTATGCACACTGAAGTTTGACAGACAATACTGTAGTACAACTCCAATGTGGCAGCTGTTGCAAGGGGGCTTGCTTTACACTGTGTGCATAATTTCAGGGGAAAAGACGTATCACTTTGTTATATTTGGGAACTGACTTAGTTTCACCAAATTTCAGTTTCATATATTATGAAATGGAGAAAATTACATGTGAATTGAAAGATATTTGAAAATTAAATAACAATACTTTCGTGAAAGTGCAGTGCATAGTATTCCGTACATAAGTTTAATAAACACTGACATTATGTTCTCCTTCCTACAAGAGTAAAATTCCTTAAAGGGGTGGAGTTGTGTCCCTTACACATTTTTAAGCTCCCAAATGACTTAGGGCCCTTGTAAGGAAGGGAAAAGAAATTCCAATAGAGCAAGAAACTTGGTCTTTGGTTATAACTCTTCTTGCACATATTATATGCTATGCAAGTATATGTGGCACAAATATCTAAAAGTGAATGTTTATTTTTAGAGAAAGGCATTGTGATATAAGACCTATTAAAGCAGTTTAGAAGTCATAGATTATTGAATTTTGGAAAGAGAAATCTAGAATAACTTCCATAACCTTAACACCTGCTAACTAATTGAAATGTATATGGCTTTTTTCTCCCTGTTCTCACTACTCAAAATGTATATGTGAACATTAAAATTTTTAGACTATTGTACTTCCAATGCAACTATTTTACAGATAGGAAGATGCACACAAAAAATACAGCCATCTCTGGCTAAAAATGCAGTGTTGTCTTATTTTCTCATTTTCAGTTCCAAATATAGCTATGAGATGGAGCTGAGCTGAAGTTACCTTTGAGATCACAGAAGATGGGAGACATTTAGTCTTTCCAAAAGAAATTTCATTAAGAGAATAAAGGAAAATTACATGCATACAAGACTTTCTAGCCTAAATCAAAGTGAGGAAGGATTTTAAAAGATCTCTTGATTTGCTAGCTAATTTCTCAAAAAATCTGTTATCATATACAAAATGTTTGTTTTAATAAAGGTTGCTTTAAAAATTTGTCATGATGAGAAGTTGTACTGTTTACTTGGAATCTTTGTTTTATAGGATTGACTTCGATGGATTTAGATTTGCTACTAAGACTATTTCCTGCGGCCAGCACTATGGCGTAGTAGGCTAAACCCTGACTGCAGTGCCAGCAACCCATATGGGTGCCGGTTCCAGTCCAAGCTGCTCCTCTTCTGATCCAGCCCTCTGCTTATGGCCTGGGAAAGCAACGGAGGATGGTCCCAGTGCTTGGGTCCCTGCACCCATGTGGGAGATCTAGAAGCTGCTCCTGACTCCTGGCTTTGGATCCCTTGTGGCCATTTGGGGAGTGAACCAGCAGGTGGAAGACCTTTCTCTCTGTCTCTCTTCCTCTCTCTGTCAGTAACTCTGCCTCTCAAATAAATTAATTAATTTTTTTAAAAAAGGCTATTTCCTCTGATTTTGAACCCTGGATTCATGTGATTCTATATTTCAGCAGGATTGAGTAAAATCTCACAAATAAATAAATAGATTCCATTTGCTTCTGTTTCTATTCAGCTGACACCAGCAATTAATTTCATTCTTATTCTCTGTGTCTGCGAGGTTTCACGGGCTGTGAGAGTTCAAGTCATAACCACAGTCCTAAGAATAGCCTTAACCCCAAATCGGTCTATTTTCTCTTTCACCCGTAGGGACTGTATATGTCACTTCACACAATGTAATTTCACATAAGCTATAAATGACCTTTAATGCATCAGTGACTACATCAAATGTTATGGTAAGTTTTTTAATGACTGAATAATTTTTAGAGTATGGTAGAAATAAAATAACAATAGGAAGTCGGGAGGGAAAATGAATAGTTTAAGGATTAAAATAATGTTTCCTCTTGTGCCTATGAAAGTCTATCCAAAAGAATAATGTAGATTTCTTTGTGTTCTAAACCTCCATTTTACCTGTTCTTTTCAGCATTTATATAATGTCTGAAGACCCATGTCTACCCATCATCCACCACAACACAAAACACACAAATTCTATTCTGCAAGTAGGAAGAGTAACAAAGGCATTAACTGTAGATTTTCGTGGAAGGGAAAGCAGGATTTACACAAAGCATTGAGTCACATTGAGTGAAACTGGCTTAGCGCTTTGCCTGCCTCTCCCCAGGAATTCCATAAGAACTACTCGGAAATCATTCTCTCCCCTCCCTCAAAAAACCCAGCTTGCAGATGGCCAAGCCTCTATTCCATCTTGAGTCCTGCACACTAGTTTCTGCCAACACTAGACTCTACAGGTTGTCACTATGGCTGGAGCTCTGATGCTTCCCCAACAAAGTCCAGTTTCCTGAAGAGCTTGGAAATTTATATATTATATATAATATTTAATAGTAATATATATAAATCTATAATAAATATATAAATATATATTTTTTACTAAAACCCAGTGTAATTCAAAAACTAAAAACTGGAGCTGGCAATTATGTCTAGCAGTGAAGATTTTGTCTCAGAGTGTTCCATCTCAGATTGCTTGGGTTTAAGACCCAACTCTGCTCCCAATTCCAGTTTCGTGCAAAAGTGCACTTTGGGAGGCAGCAGGTGATGGTACAAGTCCTTGTGTCTCTTTCAGGAATTCAGAAGAACAGATTGAATTCCCAGCTCCCAGCTTTGGCCTAGCCCAGTCCTAGCTGTTATGAGTATTTGGAAGTGAACCAACAGATCGGAGCACTCTCTCTCTCTCTCTCTCTCAATCTCTGTGTCTTTCAAATAAATACATTAAAGTTTAAAATCATTTATAAATCTTACTTGATTTTTGTTCAAGTCTCATGGCTAAATGTTAGAATAGTCAGGTGACTATTTACATCATTTGGGCTTCCAGGAGCATATAGTATGATAAAAGTAAAAAAAAAAAAAAAAATGGCAGGGAGGAGTACCAAAGAAGGCTATAATTAGCTGCTATAAAAGTGCTGAGGAAAAAAATAACTAAGTTTTAGTGAGATTAGGAAATGGATATTGGAGAACATTGCATTGGAGCTATGAGTATAATTTTGATAAGTATAAAATGCATTTCAAACTCAATGGAGATGATAAACAAGCAGATAAATGTGAAAGCACATTACATGTTCAGGGAATATCACATTAAGATAACTGGAAAATAAAGAGCATAGGAAAATATGAAGATAGTGGGAAATGTAATTGCAAAGTGAATTTGGATCCATTAGATCATTTAAAAAATAGTTCTAGGGCCGGCGCCGTGGCTCAACAGGCTAATCCTCCGCCTTGCAGCGCCGGCACACCGGGTTCTAGTCCCGGTCGGGGCGCCGGATTCTGTCCTGGTCGCCCCTCTTCCAGGCCAGCTCTCTGCTGTGGCCAGGGAGTGCAGAGGAGGATGGCCCAAGTCCTTGGGCCCTGCACCCCATGGGAGACCAGGAGAAGCACCTGGCTCCTGGCCTCGGATCAGCGCGGTGCGCCGGCCGCAGCGCGCCAGCCGCGGTGACCATTGGAGGGTGAACCAACGGCAAAAGGAAGACCTTTCTCTCTGTCTCTCTCTCTCACTGTCCACTCTGCCTGTCTAAAAAAAAAAATAGTTCTAGGGTGTCTAAAAATATATGCCAAACATAGCCTGTTAGGCACTAGGGCTCTTTGGTGGGTAAAGGAACAAATCTAATTCCTGCTATCAATTAATTATATCATAAGACAATGCTATAAATAAAAATTGTACGGTATGGCAGGCAAATGAATGAGAAGCTAACAGAGAAGAATTACTGTGCTTGGGGGCTGTCATGGGGACCAACCCTATTTTGAGGTTCCAAGAAGACTTTCTCAAGGAGGCAGATCCAAAGGATTCTGTCTCAGTAGGCAAAGAGCTAAGAGAGTAAGGACATTATCGATGGAAGGGCACATCTAACTAGCCCAATCTGAGGATGGAGATTGAGAGCTAAACCTGGAGAAGTATTCAGGAAGCAATTTATGCATATCCCAAAGTGCATCATCAGAGGATTGGAAAACCATTGAATGGGTAGGTAGCATTGATTTGAGAAAGAAACTTTTTCTTGGATCAGACAAGCCTATTAGTCTAAGAACTTGGAGGATAAAGGGTACATGTATATTCCATTTAGCATATAGGATGCATTTCTAGAAATGGGAGGGCTGAATCAGCAATACCTGAACCATCAATGCATGGATACATGCTCTCAGCATCTCATCGTCCAGGGATTGAGTCATTCTTTCATTCTCTTCCAATCCCCTGAAATCATGGCACATTTCCAGCCTAATGTGCTGGCATCTACAGTTCATATAATAGTTGGTCAGTACTCCTGTTATGCACTGATGTTTATGATGCCCTTATTCTATAAAGCCAAAGCACTTGTCCTTAATTGCCTGTGAACTTTATTGAGCTCTCCATAGCATTTCATCAAGCTCCTTCAGCCACTGGCAAAAAATAATTTTGATGTTTTGCAGATGTTCTTTGCTTCTTTCTTTAGTGAGTGTGCAGATCCATAGAGTCTTATGGCAGTCATCCTGAGTCAAAAATATTCACAGGAGCATAACATAGTGGATAAAAATAGAGCCTGAAATTGACAGCATTTGTGGTGTGGTATGCTGATATACATTGATGGAGAAAACAGCATTAACTGCAACCAGCCCCTTATTGAAAAAACATGGAAAATTATATCAAGACAGCCTTCAGTTATATTAAATATCTGTATGCATATAGGGTACAGTTAGAAAAAAATTGGAGACAAATGACAACATGTCAGGGGCCTTTCAGTAAGTTGGAATAATAAATTGACCTTATATCTGGATAGCTTGTAGTGAAAAAATCATATAGATTTTTTTTTTTTGCGTGGTAAGATTTTTGTCTAATTGCATAATGTTAGTATAACTATGATAATTAACAGTGCACTGGCCGGCGCTGCGGCTCAATAGGCTAATCCTCCACCTTGCGGCGCCAGCACACCGGGTTCTAGTCCCGATCGGGGCACCGGATTCTGTCCCGGTCGCCCCTCTTCCAGGCCAGCTCTCTGCTGTGGCCAGGGAGTGCAGTGGAGGATGGCCCAAGTCCTTGGGCCCTGCACCCCATGGGAGACCAGGATAAGAACCTGGCTCCTGCCTTCGGATCAGCGCGGTGTGCCGGCTGCAGAGCGCCAGCTGCGGCGGCCATTGGAGGGTGAACCAACGGCAAAGGAAGACCTTTCTCTCTGTCTCTCTCTCTCTCACTGTCCACTCTGCCTGTCAAAAAAACAAAAACAAAAACAAACAACAACAACAACAAAAAAAAAACAGTGCATTGAGAATAAGATTTTGATGCATAAAATATATGAAGGCAGTAGTAAGGTAAATCAGGAAACTAAGGTTCTCTATTCTTGTAATCACAAAAATGACAGTCCTAGGTGAGAAAAGATCCCTGCTAAAAGGAAATACACAAGCCGGTGCCACGGCTCACTAGGTTAATCCTCCGCCTGCGGCACCGGCACCCCAGGTTCTAGTCCCAGTTGGGGTGCCGGATTCTGTCCCGGTTGCTCTTCTTCCAGTCCAGCTCTCTGCTGTGGCCAAGGAAGGCAGTGGAGGATGGCCCAAGTGCTTGGGCCCTGCACCCGCCAGGTGGAAGCACCTGGCTCCTGGCTTTGAATCAGCGCAGCAGGCCAGCTGCCTTGCACCGGCCATAGCGGCCATTTGTGGGGTGAACCAATGGAAAAGAAGACCTTTCTCTCTGTCTCTCTTTCACTGTCTAACCCTGCTTGTAAAAAAAAAAAAAAAAAAAAAGGAAATACACAATGTCATTCCTAATAGCTTTCTGTTACAAGCTCTTCTCTTCAAGCCAATGAGATTTAATGAACAACCACATATGTAAATATAGTAGCTAATAATCAGAGCCAGAGTAACAAGTGGTTATTTAAGATTCACATGGAGGCAAATTGTGAGCAATATAAGTGCTTTGAATACAAAAAGGGAAAGAAGTGAGATTACAAAAAAGGAGAATGACATGAGTGATAAATACAGAGGCATCCACAGAGCCTGGAATCTTGGGAACTTTGGTTTTTCTGTGCAGAACACCAGCTTGTTCATTTTAACTAAATGAACACACTCTAGACAGGAAGACAATGGAATTCATTCACTTGGTGGCTTTTGTTAACTGACTTAGACTATAGCAATGAGGCCTTTTCTCCTTTGAATGCTCCTCTTGCCCATTGATATTTCCAAAGAAGCCTGAGCCAGGCCAGGCGAATAGGACATAAGTAAGTCAAGGGAAAGATATTAAGAGTATGTGTATTTTTAAAAGAATTCAGCTTCAGTGTGGAAAAGGGATTTAAGATGGCCAAGAAGAGACTAGTGCAGAAATTCCAGCAGCAACCTAACCGAGAGGATGTTTTCTTAGACTCGGTCATTTCATTATGATAAATTATTCCATGTGTATACTGCCGTCCCCGATGAGCCATACTGAAGTTCCACTGCCCGCCCCCTCCATCCAAAAAAAGAAAGCAAACACCCAAACAGTTTCTTCTGGATTCAGCTTAAGTTCAAGAAGAAACACCTGGTTCTTCTCCCCACTCCACACCACTCCATCTGTTGCCCCCTGACATTCACAGCTGTTTGTAGAAGCATATTCCCTACGGCCATTTCATCTATCACATACTTTCAGAGTTGCCTAGCAGCTCTCTAGTTCCTCTGCCGATCCTCAGGGCTCTAGTTTCATCTGTAGCTCTGGCAAAAAGGCGGCATGCAACAATGACAAAAATGATCGGTGCGTCTTGCATTGTCCATTGGTACTTCATTCATCCCATAAGAACTCTTTCAAGAAAATCTTATTAACATATAATAAATAAATGCCAGGGGTGGGGGACTTGGGGTTATGGTTGCAAAGAGATGATTCAAGTCACATATGACTAGACTGATTTGAACCCAGATCTCTCTGACCTGAAAGTCCTGGGCTGCCTTATGAAATTGTGCTGCCTCCTGGTGGAACTCTTGCCTCTAGCCTACTTTGGTAGTGCACAATACCAAAGAATTTGATGTCATTTTGAACTGCTTTTAAAATAAAAAGACCTAGAGGCTGGTGCTGTGGCACAGCGGGTAAAGCTGCTGCCTGCAGCGGCGGCATCTTATATAGGTGCAGGATCAAGTACTGGCTGCTTCAATACTGATCCAGCTTTCTGCTATGGCCTGGGAAAGCAGTAGAAGAGTGCTTGGGCCTCTGCACCCATGTGGGAGACCTGGAAGAAGTGCCTGGCTTCAGATGGACACAGCTCCAGCTCTTGTGGTCATTTGGGGAGTGAACCAGCAGATGGAAGCTCTTTCTTTCTTTCTCTGTCTCTGCCTCTCTGTAACTTTGCATTTCAAATAAATAAATAAATCTTTTAAAATAAAAAGACCACTGATATCCTGCTCCATGTAGACTCCATACAGCAGAATCTAAAAGAAGATTTACCCTTTTTATTCAGATTTTCAGCTATGTGCTGTTTCCAAGGGATTGTTGATCAACGTGTTTTCTGCATCAAATTTTATGGTTCATTTTGGTGTGGGTAAAAGAACATATTTTTTTTTCCTAAACAATGCTAACTATTTCTCTTACCACTGATGATAGCAGCAAGAAATATAAATTATAGTATAGAGACCACTGGACATGGCTTAACAAAATGAGCATAGAGTGGTACCTAATCAATGCAAACAGGATGCAGAAATACACAAAAGCTCAAAGTAGCAATGGTACTGAAATAATACTGATAATAATAGCACCTACTCTATGACAACTGTTTTCTAGTGCTTTTTCAGATGCAAATTCTTTTAATCCTCTATGATACAGGCTTTCTATATATGTGAGGAACCTAAGGCTTAAAAAGCTAAGTAACATCCACGGACCCAAATCTCATGAGTAGATAAACTGGAATTTTAACCCAGAGTGGCATTGCTTCAAAACTCTTGCTTTTCCCTCAATCATTCTCTTTCCTTGCTTGGATATCTCTGTGCAATAAACTATACAAATGTTTTAATTTGTTTTTGTTAGGCACTACAAGGAGTACAATGAGGAAAGCAGAGATAAACAAGACAAAAATAAATCACAATGGCTCCCCCCAAAAGCTCACCATCTAGAAAAAGACTTCTAAAATATTCATTAAGCCTTTCTGATACTGAAGTGGTCAGCCATACCTTTAAAAATCTATTTCCTTTATTCCAACCAAGGTTATTTTTCTCATTATAAGCTTCTAAATTTACCTTAAATAAGCTACCAGTTCAAATAAAGTTATCAATGTTTCTAACTTGGCCTTTCAGTTCATATATCTACATATAGATATATAAAAATGTAGATATAGATATATATCTGATCCAAAGTAATTGATATTGAGGCATTCATGTATGAAGAAAATAACCTTTCAAAATAATTTGTTCTTTTCAAAAATTATGTATTCCAGAACCAGAGTCAGAAACAGAAAAAGAAAAAGACAGAGACAGAGGGAGAGAGTGTACACCTTCCATTGCTAGTTCACTCCCACAACAGCAGGGGCTGGGCTAGGCTGAAATCAGGAGCTGGGAACTCAATCCAGGACTTTCAAATGGGTGACAGGAACTTGTCATTTTGAAACATTACCACTGCCTTCCAGGGCTGCCTTAGCAAGAAATTGGTCTGAGGAGTCAGCGCTGAGAATCCAACCCAGGCACTCAAAAATGTGGGACACAGGCATTTTAATCATTAAGCTCAACATTTGCCCTGTAATTCAATGTTTATATGATTGGGAAACTGAAATACATAGTTGCTTTTGTTTTATGTGATCAGATAAATGGACTGCATCTTTTTTAAAACATAAGGCATTTTCAGCATTTATTCACTTGTCATTCAATTCTCAAGTCATGGCACAGTATTTTACCCAGGAAAATGCACAATGCAGAGTTGGCCATATGGCCTAATGGTTAAAATGTCCCAGTCCTACATCAGAGTGCTTGGGTTCAGTGCCTCTGGCTCCTGATTGCAATTTCCTGCAAGTATAAACCTGGGAGGTAGCAGGTGATGACTCAAGGAATTGGGTCCCTGGCCCCACTTAAGAGCTGAGTTGAATTATCAGCTATCAGCTTCAGCACAAACCAACACCAGCTCTTTCTAAGCACTAGGGTACTGAATTGGTAGAAGGGAGATCCTTCTCTCTGTTAATCTCTCTGCCTCTCAAATAAAAACAAAGAAATATGGACACATTAAATTGATTCTATTGTTTTAAATTAACACATCACCAAGTTCATATCATAGATCATTCCATTCGTTATACTTGATCCTTTCTCCAAAATGATTGTGGAGGAAATAAAAGAAATGATGCCTAGATCCAGATTATGTTATAAGTACAGATAGTAACTTTGATTACTAAAGACATAAGGAAAGTAAAAATAGGATAAAAAGGAAGGTTAACTCATTTCATTTTGATAACCAAATAGCAATAAAATGACCATGACTGACACTCTTCAGTGACTAGTTCTGGATTTGAACAGGTGACCAGAAAGTAACAGGTAATCAGTCTCCAAAGTCATCTGCTTCTGCTTCTCCTGGGCTGATGTCTCTAGATGAATCACTGGACAAAGCAACAGATGGCTTTTCGATATCCAAAGACATAATATTAAAACATTTTGTGTTTCTTTTATGTCTTTCTTTGCCTTTTTGACACTTCAAATAAAAAAATTATTTTATAGTATTCTGTTTAGATGTTGTATGTTGAATTTTTGCACAACCAACCATCAAATATGTTTCCAGTGGAGAAGATGTGAATCCTTGCTGGGGAGCCTTTGCAGAGGAATGCAATCCCCAGAGAGCCAGAGCAGCAGTCAGACAGATGCTCAGTGAACTAACTATCTCCTGACTGCAGGGGTGGCCTTCCTCCTGTATAAATGCAAAGCCCATGAAATCTAAAAATAAAGAGAACATAGGAAAGTAATGTAATGTGTTCGCCATTTGGGGCTTCAGAACTGCTCAGTGAGATTTCCCCTTGGGATCATTGCTCTCTGTAGTTTGTTTCTCTGCATGTCCTCCATCATTACCTTCTTTCAGACACCTGAACTGTTCATGTTTCCTTAACCAGAGCAATGCTGCGAAGAGCAACCCCCAAAATCCATCATTGCAAAGAAGGCTATTACAGAGAAGATAGAAACCTTAAGAGGAAAAATCCTATATCAACTGGTGGTATAATCCCCAAGGGGAAACAGACTTTAGTTGAACAATCAGAAACCTGGCTTGCTTTATGGTGTTTACACTGCTGCTTGCTAATGGATCACCATAAAGGAAGCAAAAGGGCTCTTACACCATTGAGTAGGCTATCATGGGAGTCTTCTGAGTGTGCCTTTTTTATTTGCTGCAGTCAGGTTAATGAGCTCACCAGCCCACTTGATGTTGAGGACTTTGTAACAAAGCAATCTCTCATTAAATGCTGCCTGGCACCACTCTCTTGAAGCAAAGGGACATTCAGATTATTGAATGCCTTTGTACTCCTCATTCCTACCAGGCTATGGAGTCCAGCAGTGGCATCAGTCCCACACACTTCCTGGCAGGCATCCAGTCATCCGCCTGCCCTCTTCAAACTGCATGGGCATTTGCCAATCTAAGCAGCACTGGTAGGCAAACAAGCATGGCACACGACTCCTTTGGCTGAGAGCCAAATGTGCAGCTGAACAATCTAATTTGTTTCTACTGTAGGGGGAAACATTCTTCTCCATTCTTCCCTATTCAGTTGAATTTACATGTAAAAGTTTTGTTATGGTACAAAGAAATGTGCATTTATCTACACTTCCTTTCTGCTTTTACACCTTTTTAGTCTTAACAGTGCAGGTCATGATTTTGTCTGTGGCTTTATTTTAAGTATCTCCTGGCTGACAGTTTCTTCAATGAAATGACCCCAGAGTGTTATCAGCTAGCTAGCAGGTGTGTCTCTATTCAGGATCTTGCAGACAGAAATGCATCCTGGGTAAAGAGCAATCTTTGCACAATCCAGCGTTTTTCAACATTAACTCATGAGATTTAATGGCCCACAGTTGTTAAAAAGAAAAAAGGTAAAAAAAAAATTATTTTTCAAGTTTGATGTTTCAAGATTTTTGATAATTTCCTGAGACATACTGAAAAAAAACAAAAAAGATCATATAATTATTTTAAAATGCATTTTGTTCTATTTTAATGAACAGTTATATAGTGTTATTAATAATTTCTCTTTCCAAACTAATAAATGTCTACTTTAGTAAACTTGAGAGCACATAAATCAGAAGCTCAAAAATTAAGCATAATTTTAGTTCCGGTATTATTTTTGAGCAGGGATGAATATGTAGATATTTTGAGATGATTAAATAAAGCTATAACCATAGTTATACATTCTTATTCTATTCAATTTTCAAATAAAATCAGCAGAAAATTTTTCTTACTATTTTGGGATGGTTTCTTGAAAAAACAATTTAAATTATCATAACCTTAAAAAGTCAGAACATTTTGGAGCTCTGCACATTCTCAGGAAGAAGCTTGCCTGTCAAATCCAATGAAAATAGTCTACTTATATTCTCAGATTCGTTAACAGGCAATGGAATGCAAATTCAAAGCTGCTCCCTGAAAAGGGTTCAAATTTAAAATCAAACCAGAGTAAAAGAAAATATAATGTGTATAGTTCTAATACACAGGAAATAGCTGTAAAAAAGGAAAATAATCATAAAACTAGCATACTTTTCTCTCATGCTTTTTAAATACTAGAATGGGAATAATAGTTATGTAACAATTCTAATTTAATTTTGGTAAGGTTGCATACTATATCATCTTTCTGTTTATATCATGAGATAAACAGTTTAAGAAATAGCAGCATTGTGGAGAATAAACCTAAAGACTCTTTCTCTGTAGATCATTCTGCTTATTGCATTTTACGGTTTATTTAAACATTGTCAATTGAGATCCTTCTGAATTTTGAGTAGCTTTGGTTATGTTCAGATAACTCAGTATCAAATCTAATGGCTATTAAAGTTTTTACATTTATGATGGTTTTTCAAAAATTTTTATTTTCATTCACTGTGCTATAGACTACTTTTATGTATGGTTCTAGGTATCTTCTGCTTAAGCACATTTTATTTAAAAATTTTTTTAAAATTTTAGTAAAGCACATTTGTATTTAAAAAACACATCTTCATCGCAAATAAGGCAATCAATTCAATCATTTGCTATCCTCTTTATGAATTGTCATTCAAAAAGAAATACTGAACAGAAGTACCTTCACAGACTAGTATATCTGGTTCATTATTTTAAGAAAAGAAATTTAGACAAAACTTATATTTCCCACAGGAATCTTTCTTAAAGGAGAGGGTGAAAGTATTTTAAAACCTTACACTGTTGGAAGTAAAAGGTGGGGAGGAGGAAATAAAGGAAACCTAAAACAACAACAAGATGCCAGCCAGTATACAGATAGGCTGTTCCTGCTAGCTCGGTGTTCCGTGTTGTTTTTCAGGATGCTTCAAACGGATGAAGATTTGTTCTGTTTTCCAGGTGTACACATGTAATCTCATCTTAGGTCAGTCTGAATAGTTGAAGTCTTAGATATAAGGCAATTGTTTGACCCTCTGACTAGTTTCAGTAAGGTAAGCAAATGTTTTGGTAAATTGTAGATACAGTTTGCAGTAGGTTTAAGGAAGTCTGTCTAGTCTATTTGAAGCAGTAAAATTCTCTATTATTATGATACCAGAAACCTGCTAACATGTTTACAGGTCAAAATATATAAGAAGTAGAGAAATGCCTCAATTGCAAAATATTTTTATGTTATTATTAGTCTAATATAAACAGCTTATAATTTTAGACATTTATAGAAAAATATTCATTTCAAAATATAACTATTTTTGAGAAAATTCCATTGAAAGAAATGGTAGAATATGACTGATTATGTGTGAAATAAAATTAAAGAAATTGCATATTTATATATACTTTACTTGTTTATTCTTTTCTAATATTAACCTCCTTATTGTCTCAACAATATCATAATTTAATGATAACCACCTCGTCTAGCCTATTGTTATTTGTTCACCAAATTTTTGTTCCTACAACAATGCATTAGGTGATATCAAGAGATCTCTAAGTATGTGAACATGATGATCAGATGTTAGGACATAAGCTTCTCCATTAGAAACTGGCCAATAGCTATTCAGTTTTTAACAAGGATCATCTTTTTAAAAGAGTCAGGCTATAACATAGGGGTGTGGGGGGGGGGTGCATGTGTGTGTGTGTGTGTGTAATATGCTTATCAGTATGTATACTAAAATATTCAGATATTAAAATACTTTACATTGAAAAACATGGATAATAACTGATGATTTCCAAAAACCAGAATCTTCAACTATCTTAAACAATCCAGATAAGCAGATTGGTTGGCGAAATTCTCAGCAAGTAGTCTTCAATTTTTTATCTAGCTATTTATAGAAAGCTGCAGAAACAGCTGAGCTGACTGAAGTGATGTCACATTTGCTGATGGAATGGTTTGTTCCAGAGCACGCTCAGAGGCTGCATGAATCTACTTAAGGTTTGGTACGCAACCCTAAAAGTGAGAAGGTGTAAACATGAGCATTTTTCAGCCCCACCAATCAATATTGCATTGATGACTTTCTACTGACCTTTAACCCCGCGAGGAATACCAATAGCACCATACTGAATCTTCCTGTCTTCAAGGGCTGCCTAGCATAAGCTACCAATTTTACAATCGATCAAAAGTCATCTCTGTGAATAAAGCTTGAGATTTCAGGCAACAGCAAGCAATTTTTGAAAGGTCAGGGCTGGGTTTTTATTTGCTTGACCTGTGCTTTCAACTTGTATCATAGTTCTTTATAACCACTAAAAGTAGTAAGAAATTTTCAGATTTTTTCTCCATGTATTTTTAGTAAGCCTTTGGGCATTTTCACTGTCCCTAAAAGAATATGGTTGCATGGCAACCTTCACAGTTGCTATGGAGACTCCATGTGTAAGCAGCTGCTGCAATCAGCATTAACTCCAGGCTTGCAGGTTTGTCATTCCAATACATAGAGAGGGGGAAACAAATAGGACAGCACACTGCCGTAAAGGGGAAGTCACCTAGATAATGTCACTCACAAACATATGTTCCACAATTATTCTTTCCACTGTTTTATTGCTGCAATTATAGCTAAACTAAGATTACAAAATTATATGGTTTTAATTTGCCTCTATTGACTATGTTTCACTTCCATTAAAATTAAGTCTGAACCCATTTATGTAGAAAACCGTTGGCTTTCAGGAAAAAAAATTTTGCTTTCTCATTTAATGTCAACAGAAAAAAATGATATAGAAACCTTTGCATGAAATAATCAACTTAGCCAAAATATAAATTAACTTTACATGAAAAGCATGGCCTCTTTCCAAAGTATTTCTAATATTTTCAGTTGTGTCAGGATACATCACAAAAATGCTTCAGTGACACAATCTGAGTCTTTAAAATATGAGCAGAAATGTCAGTTAAGCCATCTTAGTCCTCTCTCCTTAACTCATCCCATCAAGCTTAGGCGTTACAGTATGTGATCCTAATATCAAAGTCCTTAAAAAGAAAACTCAAGAATAAAGGTGGTAGGAAAACCATCATTGATACTCCTTTCAAACTAATTTTTCATCTAACATGATTAAGCTTACATATTGTAAGCATCCTTGATATGACCATATCTGATAAATTTATCCCTTAACAACAGTATCTCTTAATGTATAGGCACAGTATTATTAACTTAGCAATCATATTTAATATAGCATTAGTTGCCCATATTTTTTTCAAATATAGCTTTAACATCATTAAAACAAATGATAATTTGTGAATCAGTCTAATATTTCAATTTCTTATTTGAAGATATAATAATTCTTCATAGAAAACTAAGAATTATCACTGGAAATCAATGTCTTATTTAAGGGCAATGTAACCTCTTGCTTTCTGATTTGTTTGATGCAATACTAGTGGCAAGCAAGTAAATTTTTATTGTATTAGAGTTTAGTGACAGTAAGTTATTTTCATTCTCCAGCTTAAAATGGTCACCTTCTTATTTTTAGCTTTTGGATTTTTTAAGTAATCATAAATCCACAAAATAAAATATTTATCAAAAGGTTTCTGTGCTTACATAAATACCTGTACTGGAAATGTGTTGAAACAGAGATTCATAAACTTTCAAACCTTGATGATATCAAGTGTTAAAAATAGCTACTCAGTTTTAATATTTGTAGAGAAAACAATCATTACTTGTTAAATTATAGACCATTTAGCAACTTATATGCAAACATATCAGAGAAGGTATTTCTTGAATAAAATGGAAGTATATAAAATATTCCTGTCTACACACACATATATATGTATATGCAATGTTACTGGCATCATCTTTGTATTAGAATACCAAATCATAATAAAACATAATTGCCCATTCTAAAAGGCCTTTCTTAGACATATTTAAAAGGTGAAATTTAACAATAGCTAAAGGTAGCATATTAATATGTTCATGATTAAAATATAACACACAAAAATTTCAGAAAATTATAATTACCATTTTAATGGATCTTTAAGTAGATACATAATTGCACAATTCACAGATCTTTTAAAAAAGATCAATGTTGCTATCCAATATTAATATGATTGTTAACCCCATGTTTTCAATTTTCACCTCTTAGCACATATTAAAAGCAAACATTCATTTTAAAAATTCAGTCTAGTATAAAAAAAAAGTACATCCTTCCACAGACCTTTTTCACTACTGTTTGAATGGGAACTTATTTAGCTTCGGAGGATCAAGAGATCATCTAGAAATACTAAAAATGAGAATACAGATAGACTTGTAACAGTAGCAGTGTTATAATGCAGCTGCTGCAATGCACCAATCCAGATAAAATTAAATAACCTATTTTTAAATTCTGTCCAAGAAAAGCAACATCAAAGAATGATTTCTTTGCCCTTTACTTAACAGTTCCTAGTCACGCAATCTTTGAACCAGAAAGGGTGATCACCACAAAACAAATCCCCAACCTGATACCAACCACAAGGGCATCTTCTGCAGTCTTGTAAACTGGTACTTACGGCCCGTTCATTATAGCTTGCATTTTACTGCGACCCATGGCAGAGTACTCACACTCAAGCAAATAAAAACTTAGCAACCAGGATTTTAAATAGGGCCATTGAAGTAATAAGAAATGTAAAATCACATTAAATTATTTAATGTTGATCATGCCTCAATACATTTTATGTTAACCTAGAATATACTCCTTTCTGATTAGTATAACAAGGAGACTGTAACAACAAAAATTTTAGCTTGTATGATTTTAAAGTTTAAAGTTTAGGATTTAAATTTGTCCTTCCTAAACTAATCAGAGCATTGGAATCTTTGATTTTCATAATAATAGAACATATCATGGTAATAGAGCAAGGTATACCCCTTATAGTTGAAGATACAATATATACATCAAATTGTTTTCTGATGAACAAGTCATAAGTGCTATTTTCTGTACAAGTGATATGAATCCATAAAGCAATTATTTGGGAAATCTGAATACTAAACCCCATGACTGTGAATAAGAAAGTTTTATTTACCTTGAATAATAGAAATTGCTGTAGCTATGTACATAAAATATAGTATGGAAGTTTTAAGTAAATTATTTTGTAGCTTATTAAGATAAGAAATAAATGTAATCTTTTTTCCAACTTACTTGAAAAATTCCAAAGCTATAGAAAATTCAAAATAGTACAATAAACATCTACATATCATTCACTTCATTCAACAATGGTTAACATTTCCCCATATCCTTTTTATCTCTGTTGGTCAAAAATTCTCAGATACTGGCAATATAATGCATCAACCTGGAACATATTTTGTTTGCTGAATAATTTGAACTTGAGATGCAAGCAACTTGACATTTCACTCCTAAATATGCTAGCATGTGACTTCAGAGAGAAGGGATATTCTGCTACATAAACCACAATAGCATTATCACACCCAATGAATTTCACATTATTGCCATAGTATTTCCCACTTTAAGTCCATATGAAAAATTTCTCCAATTTTCTTGTAAATGTCCTTTACAACTCATTTTAGTGGAAAAACCTGAATCCAGCCAAGGATTATGGGCCACGTATTGCAAACAATATTACCTCTTTTTAGTGGTCTTTAATCTAGAACAGTTCTTCACCATTGTCTTCTACCAATTATTATTAAAGAACTCATGTCAGTTATTTAAATATCTCACAAGTTAAATTACTTCTAAACATTTTTAACAGTAAGATTTAGATAAAGCATTTTTGGGCAGAATGCAACTAAGGTAAAAAGATAATGCTGTATCTGGCCATAAAAGATAACCTGCTGATAAAACACTACCCAGCCTCTATTTCTGGTATGTTCACTTTTCCATTACAAACCTGAATGAATCATTACAAGTGTGGTTATTTGCTATTATCAACAAAAATGAAATGATTCCTTTAACTTAAAATAATTTGGTTTATTATGCTCTGTATGTGAATCCCTTAGCCATTTTACACATGTGACTTAAAAAAAAATTGAATTGTACAAACACTTTGAGACTGGATTCCTTTTCCTAAGCCATCCACTCCTGAGAGCTCACAGAATGACCAGAATTGGAAATAAGGAGATTCACAGCACTTTTGTTTTCAAAGGCTAACAAAGTGAATTTTTGTCCTAAATTATTAGATATACATTACATTTAGTATGTACTAAATCTTTGGAACACTTAGCAAAAAAAAAAAAAAAAGCAAGGATTGAAAATAGTTGTAAAAAAAGTTTTCCTACAGAATGGGAACTAAAAAGATAATTCCCATTTCAAGTATTTAAGTTGTTCTATAATTTTTAAATACTACTAAAATTAATACAAAGATATTTCATTAGTGGAAAAAGTTAGAGGAAAAAAAGTATTTGATAGAAGATGAGCAACCTCTAAGAACTGTCAAAAAATCCACTATCTATTTATTTTCAGTCCACCTGGCAATTTACAAATGCAAGTAGACTTTTGTAACTTTTTTAGAACAAAACACCAATTAGGAATCCTTAATATCATCCTTCTAATCCCATTCAGTCATATATCATCTGCTTCGTTCTGATTTGCAAGCAGAAGACTACATTTGAAAAACTTTTGCTCAATAGGTCACTAACATTGGATAAAGCATGGGGAATCTTGTAACCTGTTTAAAAATTTTTATACCATATAAAATAATATGCATTTATCCCTTGTCAACACATTAAGTACAAAGCTACCCCAAATGCCATCTAATCTGAAGGTTTTTTTTTTTTATTACTGCTGATGAGCTTTGAATCACTTTGTTTTGTAAATATTACACCTTTATACAAATCCTTGGATAAAAAGACCAAGTGGATTCGATCAGATATAGATGAAGGTTTGAGTACTCACGTTTATTGGGTGTATTGCTTTTTGACAAGTCTGAGCCTTAATTTCCCTCATAAAATAAGGAGGATAATATCTATCATTTTAAAAGTAATGTGTGAAGAAAGTACATGACAGAGATTAGGTGCTCAGCAAGTTGTATCTATTTGTAACCTTTTAAAAATCATGATCGGTGCTGGAGTTGTGGCCCAATGGGTTAAAGACCTGGCCTGCAGCGCCAGAGTCTCATATGGGCACCGGTTCAAGACCCGGCTGCTCCTCTTCCGATCCAGGGCTCTGCTATGACCTGGGAAAGCAGTGGAAGATGGCCCAAGTCCTTGGGCCCCTGCACCCACGTAGGAGACCTGGAAGAAGCTCCTGGCTCCTGGTTTTGGATCCGCTCAGTTCTGGCCATTGTGGCCATTTGGGGAGTGAACCAGAGGATAAAAGACCTCTCTCTCTCTGGCTCTACCTCTCTCTGTAACTCTGTCTTTCAAATAAATAAAATAAATCTAAAAAAAAAAAAATCATGATCACCAGCTCTGGTATCACATAGTAGAATAGTTGGACTTGTTGAAATAGATATATAACATATATCTACTTTAATGTTTCTTAAAAGTCCCCCTCTGAAATATGTGTCTAATATACATATGCACATGCATGCACACAAACAACAATTGAACACACAAAGTCACACATATATCAACAGGAAGATCTGATGTAACTGAAATACTGTAAGGACATAAATAATCTAATTGGTGGAAGAAACAGCCAAATATCTTGCTTTCAAGAATCTTGGCATATTTGTATTTCAAAGGCTGTAAAAGAAATCTATGGTGGACAGCTAGAGAGTGGAAGTTCTGCTCATCCTCCAAAAGCCAAGAATTTGACCAAAGAAGACATATACTATTTACCCATTTACCATGTATACCAAACAGGAGAATTATCTAGAACACAGCAAAGCCCACCATGAACTCTGCATAAGTGATATGAAGCAACCAGCATTTCTAATGTAAGAATGGCCATCTTAAATTCAGTATTGCAACAAGAAACACTAATTTAAGAGGGAAAAAAACAAGCAACACTAATTCAATAGGGGCTTTTTAAAAATTTACTTGGTGGTTTATTGTTTTTTGTTTTGTTTTGTTTTTTTTGGTTCTGGCTGCTGTTTATGTACCTTCATTCATAATTCGTTTTGTGTTTTTAGTGTTACCTGCGCCATTCAAAATAGTCAAATAGTATTCTTTTGCCTTCAAATTTACTTAATATTTTTCTGTTAAAAGGAAACCATTGGATTTTCCACCAAAGAGGAAATTTTTTTAATGTTTTCTTTTCTGAACAGAACTGTATTAATGCCTAAAATTAGCAATGTTATGTAAAGTATATGAATTTTATCCAGTACAGCTTTAATAATAAATATATGTTTTCTGTAAAAGAAAGTAAGGAAGGGAAGGAAAAAAAGAAAGAAAATCACACCAACTTTATAAAACAGAAACTGAAACTCTTTGGGCATTTAACTGCATTTTGCAACTTTATTCAGTCAACTCTGAAATTCAAATGTATAATAAAATAAGAATGCGACTTATTTCCACATAGGAAAAATTTAAAACTTCATGTCTCATTGAATATTTTTTAATTAAAAGCTAGATCACATCTAAGACTTAGCTCTCAGAAGGTAAACCTGAAAATCACACTGCTTAAGTTTATATTTGAAAAGAAAATTGTTCCGTCAATAGCCTTCTTTCATAATATTTAATGTCAATTCTGTTGAAGTCACAACTGAGAGTATAATTTAAAAAATTAAATAATTTTGGTATGATTTCTAGAAAAATCAAAATATGAATCAATTCAAATAGCACAAAATTTCCGTATTTTATGGCAAAATAGTGTATTATATATATGGGATCTTCAAAAAGTTCACAGAAAATATGTATTATGGAAAAACTATGCAAGAACTTTTGCACCAAAAATCAAATCAATTTTTCTGCAAACTTTGTGAAATACTTGCATATTAGATTACTAAATCAAAATAAATATTCATTTATTGATGACTATAAATAAACAAGCATTTAAAAGTCTGATTTTTTTCTAAAACAAATGGCAAAACATATTTGCCAATAGTCAATATCACTCTAGGGTCTGCATCAAGCTTTATCAGGGCTCATAGACTACATTCCCACCTACCACTATCATAATTGATTTTATGAGTGGATATAGAAAATATTATTTATTATTTTAAAAAATACATTTAGGGCTTTAAAACACAATAGTAATTTCATTTAAAAACACTTTATTTGTTTATTCTGATGTGCCACTTAAATTCTATCCATATTTACTAAGGTAATTACAGATGATTCAAATGATTTTAAAAATATCTAAAACAACCTAAAGTAAGTTCCTGGAAAGATACTTTCTTAAAGCACTTTTCCTCATATATCCTCTCTAATTAAGCTAACTTTTCTAAGATGGAGAGGGAAAAGGTTTATGTTATCATCTATTATAACCACAAAAATTCACCAACTCCTAGGTTTTTCTAAGATCATGTTTTCCTCTTACTTGTGTTGTACTCCTTTTGTGTTTTTGCAGATGCAATCTCTTACTGTAAAGGCTGCAATACTCACTTTCACTCACGAACAATTCCCTGATTATAGTGCCCGTTGCAAATTAAATCAGCTGAAAAGAGATATAACACTGACCCAAACACATCAAAATTTTCATGGAAAGAAGATAATCAGATTCCAAGCTACTTTTATAGGCTTTCATGGGAAATTTCTTTCAACAAAAAGTGATATAAAAGTGATATTCACCCAGCAAGGATAAGAACAGCAACTAAAGGTTTGAAAAGCCCACCAGGAGAGAAAATTCAAACCACTTATAATAAATCAATTGCCATATATTTTTCTATGTTTAGTATCCCAAAAGAAGATGATATGAATCCGTTTTCTGTTCAGATTCTTTTTAATCCTACAGATGAAAACTACCCTACTGTTTCCAAATGCTTTTTCATTCTAATGGTAAAAATAGCAACCAAAAAGAAAGGTTTTCAATGTGGATCCCTTACCAAATACACCCTATTACAAGTATAAAATACACTGATATCTTTTAAAGTAAGTAATTGCCAACTTGGCTCTTTTAAACCTAAATAGTTTTTGTGATACCATTAGTTGGGTTATCAAAATACCTTCAATAAGAAACTCCAAATACCAAAATATCATCTAAGAATTCCACCATTAAATAGATTTTATACATATGACATAGCTAAAAGCAGTAATTCTCATAATGAATACCAGAAAACTGAACTTGATTGGCCAACTAGTAACTTGCCTAATTTCAAATTCTTTCCTCTTAAAAGCATGATATAGATTATTCTCATTCTCAGTAAAATACAACAACAAAGAGGTTTTTGACAGAGTAATCAAATTACTTATAATAATCCCTCTATTTGAGAGGATGAGAAAATTATGATAAAAGATCTTAACAGAAAGTTCTGTTACTATATGCTATATTCCACTTGTATTAATAGTTATAAACAGAAACTTTAAAAGGAAATGAAATTATATCATCCATCCAATATCCCGTAACTGTCAAAGAATTACTGTATTCATAGCTCACATTTTATCCTGAACATATTCAATTTTTAAATATTTACTCAAAAAATTAACTAACAAAATTGATTCCCTTAATGAGCTTATTTTATTTATTCTTTTGGAAAAGAATGACCTATGCTGACACTTTAGAAAGATAATTATTTTGACAAGTTACTCATAGAAATCTTATAAATTATATTTTTTCTTGAGGTGTTGACTATACTTGTAAAGCAGTTCCCTTAGCTAATTCACACAGCCATTTTGTGTTTATTGTCTCATACGCACTAACTCAATCACTTCATCTACAAAGACATTTAACATTTCTGAATAGTGAAGGTATGCTTTTGAATTTTTGTACAATTGCAAATTCTGTTGATGCAGAAAGAGTTATTACTTCATCACATGCTCTAAGACTTCATGACAATCTAAATTAACAACTTCTAACACTGGCCACTGTCTACCTTGTAATTCTTAAGTCAGTCAACTACTTGTAGACTTTAATCCACTTTAAAAAGTGACATGTTCAAATTGTTAAATCAACAACAGGAGTCACTGTGTACTTACATCTCATGTGGGATCTGTCCTTAATGTGTTGTCCAATGTGACATAATGCTATAAATAGTACTGAAACAGTATTTTTACACTTTGTGTTTCTGTGTGGGTGCAAACTGATGAAATCTTTACTTAGTATATACTGAATCAATCTTCTGTATATAAAGATAATTGAAAATGAAAAAAAAACTTGGTGTTAAATTGGAAATTGCATAGAAAATTAATCAATTCTTAAAAAAATATCATGTAGGATCTCTGTCCTTAATGTGCTATACATTGTAATTTAATGCTATAAGTAGTACTCCAACAGTATTTTTCACTTTGTGTTGCTATGTGGGGCAAACTGTTGAAATCTCTACTTAATATATACTAAACTGATCTTCTGTATATAAAGAGAATTGAAAATGAATCTTGATGTAAATGGAAGGGGAGAGGCAGCGGCAAAGGGGAGGGTTGTGGGTGGGAGGGAAGTTATGGGGGGGGGAAGCCATTGTAATCCATAAGCTGTACTTTGGAAATTTATATTCATTAAATAAAAGTTTAAAAAAAAGTGACAAGTTTACATAACTATTTTTGATTACCTCCAATCATAATTATTAATAGTCATGTCTTATTTTCATAATATACCTTGTCAGCTAACTACAGCTGTTTTTCTAATTTCAAAGAATATGCTGATTATTAATTATACCATGGTGTACCACTCATAGACATGATCTTTCAGTCTGTATATATCATGCTAAAGATGTTAAAGTGGCTAATGGTTTTCAGTATAAGGTTAAAAGTTACAATCAGAAAGTTACAATCAAAATTATGCCATGAAATTATCATATGTTAACAACTCCATAAGTTTAAAGCCAAATCTTTCTTCATAATTATCCAAAGTTAGTAGCTCAATTTTTACTATGCCTAAAGAGCAGGAGGCAACTGGATAATTGGAAATGTGAGACAAAACTTTGAAACCAGTTAAGGTAAAAAAAAAAAAAAAAGTGTGGATGTGTTGAACCATGTCACTTATTTCCCATGAACATTAGGTATCTTTCTTCCCTGGTGTGTTAGCAAAGCCACACACATTCTTTCTTGCTACAAATCTGTAAATCTGGAAAGGAGTAAAGAACATGAATAGAAAATCTCTTTACAGAATAAAAAAGCCTGGGGTGTTATTAAAGGGAACTGTAAGCCCGATTCTATTCATAGTAATTACAGGATCAGATCAGGTTAATGTGGGGACCTAGGTCAATAAAGTACTGTGGGTTCACTGCTTTAATCTCTTTCAGTGCTATAGTCAGCAGTGTTAACTGCTCTGCTTGACTCACCAAATCACTATAGGTAACGTGGATGTCATGGGAATTTTTGGCATAGTGGAAGTTTATATATTCAGTCAGTCACAAGTTTCAGAAGATGAAAAAAAAAAACTAATTTCTCAGAACAATTTGACAAGTTCTTCCTCTTTCTACTCAAATAATAAAGGTCAAATTTCATTTCTAGGTAATGCCATTTTTTAGTTCTCTTTTCACAATAAAATCTGTTTCCTTATTAAATTTTTCATCCACCCATCATTCACAGAAGATATTACACAATCTTGATAAACATATCAATGAGAACTAAAATAGATTAGGATTTGCCCTCATGCACCTTGAGATAATCCTTTCGTTTTCCCTACAATTTTTTCTAAAATTCCTGTGGAGGTTGAATAACTAAAAACTGAAAATGTAATATCTCATGTCTTGAGATAAGTTGGTATTTTTGTTTTTGCAAATTAATTTTCAGGTTACTTTTCTCTCCTAACACTATGAAATTTTCTTCCAAAAATAAGTATTCAAAATCCTTCAATGTGATTAGAGCATTTAAAACCAGGATTTGTTAGAAGTACAATTGCTCATTTTCTTTTTCACTTTTTAAGGGTTATTTGGGGGGCTAGTAACAAGAATATCTTACTCTTGGAAAAATTAAAGGACTTTATGCTAAATGTCAAATTCTCTAAATAGATGTCTCATTGTACAATGTGTAACATTAAAAAATGGGAGAAATAAAGTTACAAAATGCAACTACTCCTTGAGATTCATGTGAACCTCACTAAGTATGAGCTATACATTTTGCAGTAATCACTAACCCCAGGTCAGTTGTCTTTTAGTGATTTGTTTTCTCTTCAAGGCCTTGATAACTGGTTTTGCTACTATTTTCTTCTTAAAGTGTCCGTTACTATAAAGCAAAACCTACTGCTATACTCAAAATGTACACATGTTGAATTCCAGAAGTACCATAGTTGAAGAATTCATGGAAAGTAAATAGGAGCCATGTGGTTGTACCAACCTGTGCACCCTAGCTCTTGTAAACACTGTTTCTACCTTCAAGTTAGGAGAGTGCTGATGAACAAAACAGGGAGCCACAATGACCAAAGAATTATCAAAATACCCCCAAAAGAACATTAAGGCAAGATTGTTGTGAGTCCTCAGGACCTTAGTCATTTACATTTTCACTACTTAATCACTCACCTTTTGTAGAGATTATTAGGTACTTAGGTTCAGCGTGCATATATAAGTACTTATGACACTGACATTAAAAATGCGTCACTGATCTACTCCCAGAGCTAGTATTGGAAGCACCTTAAAGGTAGGAATGGCATCCTCTATTTTCCTATGAAGATATTGTAGATTTATTAATTTGAATCATAAGTATTACACACTGACTTCTCCCCTAGAATGTGGACAGGTTATTATTTTTAGTAACTTCAGAGTTTTATCACAAAATATGAGAAATTTATCTTATGAGCACAAAATACTACACTGCAAGTATAAATTGCTTTTTTCTTTTAAATTGAACAAAGTTTCTTGGCAGAACTGATCATTTGAAGTAACAAAGAAAAGGGTGTATTTTAAAGCAGAGGTAATCCTCAGAAAGTTATTAAAAAATGCATTAAAAAAACAAAGCTACCATATATGTTAGTACTTGAGTGATGTGAACTCTGGTAAACGCCAGCGTGCAATATGGCAAAAACGAATCAATCAGTTCAGCTTAGTTCAGCCTCTGCAACTGGCCATCTGGCACAAAATCAACCAAATGTATCCCTGCATATTCATCTTCATTTTCACAAATACTCAAGAGAATGTCATTCTAGGGCAAAATAAAATTAAATCACCATAATTTTTAAGACATCGTTCCTTTCATGCCCTCTTGAGAATACTATGTTTATAGGAGAATACTTATTGCTATAGAATTGTTGTATAATTCTTATTTGAATACATTATTTCTCTGCTAAAGTTAAAAATAAAATATTTAATTATAAAATATTCAGATTTTCCAAGAAAATTGTTTTAGAAGAGAAAAAGTTCCATAAATAGCTCACTGTAACTTCAGTGGAGTCAGTAGTAGATCAAGCCACTTTTATAGAACTTAATAATTTCATAATTGTGCTAATCTTCAATGAAGTTTGGCCTAACATATAATTAGCTGTTGTTCAACATGATCAAAACAATGAAACAATTTCAATTTTATGTACATGGAATTAGAAATTAAATTTTCATTTGATCAAGTGAAAGTTTTACATAATAGTCATATTATAAAAAGTCAGTCAGCTAAATCATGAAGAAATAAGGCTAGATGTTACTGTATCACTTCTATAATAATTTTGAAAGTCTATTAAATGTTTGTTTTTCAGACAGAAGCTGAATACCAGTTTATACTTTGAATGTTTAGGGTCATTTTGGATTAACAGAAGAGCAGTCTCACTCTATTTTCAAGAATAATACTCAGTGAAGGACCACATCAAGTTCATTGGTGATTTTATCCGTTTAATTTTGTCCTAAAACTGTCTCATCACATTTTATCCCCTGAATCTTTAAATAAGGCAAATGAATGTTAGCATACAACAAATCACCAAGTAAATCACAAATTTATATGAACTTGTTTCCCAAATTATATTTGTTTATGTAACAGACCTATACATAACATTTAATTAAGAGAGAATAATACTTAAAAATTTTCAGTATGATCTTGCCCATTTAAAAAACTAGGCTTGGGCCAACGTTGTATCACAGTGGGTTAAGCTGCCACCTGCAATGTCGATATCACATATGGGCTCTGGTTTGTGTCTGGCTGCTCCACTTATAATCCAGCTCCCTGCTAATGCACCTGGGAAAGAAGTGGAAGATAGTCCAAGTGCCTGGGCCCAAGCCACCTATGTGGGAGACCCAGATGGGGTTTCAGACTGTTGGTTTCAGTCTGGTCCTTCTGGCTGTCCCAACCATTTGAGGAGTGAATCAGTGGGTGGAGGATTTTTATCTTGCACCCCTTTTTGAGTCCCCTCTCTGGTAACTCTGCCTTTCATGTAAATAAATAAAATCTTTTTAAAAAAGTAAAAAACCTGTGCTAGAAGCTTAATTTTAAAAGGTTTGCAGATAACTTAGATTTTGTTTTTGGCTCTTTGTGGTATTTGAGAAAAGAAGCTTAGTTATTAACAAATAATTTCTAAGTCCAATGTATTATTATAAAATCTTTCTTTTGAGAATTATATACTGTTATACATCAAAGAGCCTTTTTTTTTTCATTGTTTTCCTCCAACCTATTCTATTTAAAAGGTACCTTGTACCTCTGAGAATGTTCCCTTAAACAGCTTCAGTGCAGAGCCAGCTAATGGTTTAGGATGGTTTCCATTGATATAGATGTGGTTTTGTTTGAGTTTGCATGTGTGTGGTCTTCAAGACATAATACAACTTGCTATTTTGTAAATTTACCCAGTTCCAAAGCATTCTTTTGTTATTAAAACACACAGGAAAAGCTCTCTCCAGGCAAAATGTACCAATTTTTTTGAGTGGACAAAAACTTGGAACCATGGTCAATATTAAGAATCCTGGATTCATCTTGATCTGTTTCAGTTGAAAAAAATTGAAGTCAGATTTACGGAGGCCCACTCACCTTTCTGTTGCATCATCAGTTTAGATGTGCTTCCAAGTACATGAGAATATAAAATACAAGGAAATTGACTATACAAGCCCTTGCTTTTATTTATTTGATTTGGAGTTTTTTTAGGTTTTGGAAATTTCAGTTCATAACCTTTTTGGTGGTTTTTTTTTTTTGTTTTTTTTTTTTTTTTTTTGACAGAGTTAGACAATGAGAGAGAGAGAGACAGAGAGAAAGGTCTTCCTTCTGTTGGTTCACCGCCCAAATGGCCGCTACGGCCGGCCGGAGCTACATCGATCCGAAGCCAGGGGCCAGGTGCTTCCTCCTGGTCTCCCATGCGGATGCAGGGGCCCAAGGACACTGTGGCCATCCTGGGCCACAGCAGAGAGCTGAACTGGAGGAGGGGCAATCGGCACTAGAACCCGGTGCCCATATGGGATGCCAGTGCTGTAGGTGGAGGATTAACCAAGTGAGCCCCGGCGCCAGCCCCTCATAACGTTTCAGTTCATAACTTTAATTTCTTAATATTAAGTTTTCAGTTTAATATTCAATTAATCAGCTTAAGATTCAATTAATATTAATGAGTAGTTTACATTCATATATTTCTTTTTAAACAAAATAACAATGCATTCTCTCACTTGATCCCATGGTGACTTGCAAAAGAATAAGTGTATTTTCCACTCTTTTAAAAAGGAAAAAAAAAAAAGAGAGAGAGAGTCAAAAGTTACCCAGCTTACTAGGTTACCTAAAAATTGGTGGAGGATCTAGATTTACAATGAACATCTAAACTACCAGCATTCCCATTGTTCCACACTTCTGATTGTTCTGGGGTGAACCCCAGGAAAGAGTTTATTAATTCTCAGGTTATCCACTTGCTTCCTACTGAAACTCTGAGTTGGCTAAAGAATGAATGAGCTGATATAATCCAGAGTTCTCAACTATTCAAGTTTTACCACAACTACTTCCTGCCTTTTATAACCAAAATTTATGAAAAGGTTGAGATGTATCAACTCTTTTCTCTAATCCAGTCCCTCCTCAAACCTTCTTGAATTAACATCAATCCATAATCTAGATTGGTAGAGCCAAGCCCTTGCTAAGGTCTCAACATCATAATGTCCCTTTGTCAAAGTACATTTGTGTACCCCACCAGACTGAGTTCTTCAAGAAAAGGTCCCTACCCTTCATCTGCCACACCTTGCACAGTGGCAATCACACAATACATCTCAATAAATATGAAGCAACAATAAAGTGAGAATGACATTTTTTTTTGAATGACATTATTTTAAGAAAGGAACTTCCAGCCAGCGCTGCAGCTCACTAGACTAATCCTCTGCCTGCAGCTCCGGCACACCAGGTTCTAATCCCAGTTGGGGCGCCAGATTCTGTCACAGTCGCTCCTCTTCCATTCCAGCTCTTTACTGTGGCCCGGGAGTACAGTGGAGGATGGCTCAAGTGCTTGTGCCCTGCACCTGCATGGGAGACCAGGAGAAGCACCTGGCTCTTGGCTTCCGATCAGCTCAGCATGCCGGCCGTAGCAGCCACTTGGGGAGTGAACCAACAAAAAGGAAGACCTTTCTCTCTCTCTCTCTCTCTCTCTCTCTCTCTCTCTCTCTCACTGTCTAAATCTGCCTGTCAACAGAAAGAAAAAGAAAGGAAGGAAGGAAGGAAGGAAGGAAGGAAGGAAGGAAGGAAGGAAGGAAGGAAGGAAGAGAAAGAGAAAGAGAAAGACAGAAAGAAAGAGAAAGAAAGAGAAAGAAAGAGAGAAAGAGAAAGAGAGAAAGAGAGAAAGAGAGAAAGAAAGAAAGAAAGAAAGAAAGAAAGAAAGAAAGAAAGAAAGAAAGAAAGAAAGAGAGAGAGAGAAAGAAAGAAACTTCCTGTGACAGGTAAAATATCTCAGTAAACTGAAGTAAAAGTAGAACTTAAAGGTTTGGATTAGACAGCATGAGACAAAAGCAACAAGATTGGGGATGAACTAAACTGTTTTCTACAAAAGAAATTCACCTTTTCCAAGAGACACTGAGAAATGACAAATAGAGAAAAGAAGTGCATAAAGGGAGGTGAAAGGAATCATTGAAATGGGCCAGTTAGAGAGTGTAGGGGTAGGAGGTTTCCATGGGAAGCTGCTTGCCCTGCTGGAATATAAACATTCCTTATCTTCCACCATCCCTCCTGATCCATTTTTTCAGTAAAATTTTTCTCTCACAATTACACGTAAGTCTCCTCAAAGATTGTAAAAGGATCTGAGTTTCCTATTTGAGTTGAGTTTGTCCAGGAAAGAGACAACAGTCAAAAGAAATGAGGATAAAGTATTCAGGAGAGGAAAAGCCTACTATTATTTTGGTGAAGTTTTCAGGTCAAGTCTGAATTTCTAGAAACACAGAAATGTGAACACAAACAACCTTATATAGATCTCAAGGAACTAAGAAATCCTAACTGACATAAACATTTCAGAATGAGAGAATGAATCCAGACAGTAAAAATGGGAAGAGAGAAATTTAATTCATTATTTGCACACATATGTATTCATTTACAAGCTTTTGATGGGATTCAGGATGCAGTGCTTCAGCATTTGCGAAGACAAAGAGTCAAGAAGTCTGCTCTGGCCTTCACCTCACCATAGAAGGATATAAAATAACTCTTTGAGGTGGTCATTTGGTGCAACAGAGGAAGTCACCACTTGAGACATCTGCATCCCATGTCAGAATCCTTAGGTTAAAATCTGGCTCTGCTCTCACTTGATCTTAGCCGAAAGGCCGAGAAGCGATTGCTTTGCTCTCAGTTCCAACATGCTACTAGTGTACGTCCTGGGAGGAGGCAAATGATGACTCAAGTGATGGGAGACCCAGCATAGAAGACCCAAATTGAATTTCATGGTTCTAATTTGTGGATGTTTGGGGAGAAAATCAACAGATAGATGAGATACCTCTCTCTCACCCTCTCTCTTTCCCTTCTCCGTTTCAAATAAATTGTTCAAAAAATTTCTAATCTTCTTGTAAAGTAGGTCATAAAACAATCCCAGAGGGGCCAGCTCTGTGGCATAGTGGGTTAAGCCTCCATCTGTGGTGCCAGAATCCCATATGGGCATGGGTTCGAGTCCCAGCCACTCTGCTTCCAATCCTATGCCCTGCTGATGGCCTTAGAAAGCAGTGGAAGATGACCCAAGTGCTTGGACCCCTGCACCCACATGGGAGGTTCGAAAGAAGCTCCTGGCTCCTAGCTTTGAATTGCAACAGCTCCGGCCATCACAGCTATTTGAGGAGTGAACCAGTGGTTGGAAGACCTCTCTCTGTCTCTCCTTCTCTCAGTTTGTAACTCTGCTTCTGAAATAAATAAATAAATCTGTAATATATATATATATATATATATATATATATATATATATATAATTCCACAAATATCCACCCTATTCCAATGGAAAGGAACATCGTTATCTCTGAAGACACAAACACACAGGAAATCATCTGAACAAGCAGGCCTTGCTAAGCTCCCCCCAGTTTATTACCAAGAGATCATAAATTTTTCTCTTCCAATCCTACCTCTGTGTGATTATCCATAAAAATGCAATACCCACTATTTCTTGGGTCTTATTTCTGAATTCTCCCATGTTGTTCAAAACACATGAAATATATTTATGAATGTATCTCTTGTTAAGGTAACTTTTATTCTCTGTGCCTCTGCCATGAGCCTTGCAATGGGTGAGAAATCTTTTTGTTACATTTTCACTAAGCACCAATGTATCCCAAACACTAGAAACAAAACTGTAAAATAGACATAATATTGCACCAAAGAAAATATACATGAGCTGATGGATGCTACAAGAGGTGACAGTATAGGATATCAGAAAGTGCATAGGAGAAACAGCTAAATCTGTTTTAAGTTATTAGGAAAGACTATTTTGTAAATGATAAGACATTTTGTAAATGTCTAAGCTGAACCTAAGAGCTCAAATTAAGTTCTTAGTTGGTAACGTGTTCCAAGAAGAGAAAACAGCATATAAAAAAGTCCCGGAAGCCGGAGCCGCGGCTCACTAGGCTAATCCTCCGCCTTGAGGCGCAGGCACACTGGGTTCTAGTCCCGGTCGGGGCACCGGATGCTGTCCCGGTTGCCCCTCTTCCAGGCCAGCTCTCTGCTGTGGCCAGGGAATGCAGTGGAGGATGGCCCAAGTGCTTGGACCCTGCACCCCATGGGAGACCAGGAGAAGCACCTGGCTCCTGCCATCGGATCAGCGCAGTGCGCCGGCCACAGCGCACCAACCACGGCAGCCATTGGAAGGTGAACCAACGGCAAAAGGAAGACCTTTCTCTCTGTCTCTCTCTCACTGTCCACTCTGCCTGTAAAAAAAAAAAAAAAAAAAAAAAAAAAAAAAAAAAAAAAAGAAGTCCCAGAAATGAGAGAGGATTGTCTTGTTGAGAACTTGGAAGTAGTACCGGAAGGCTTCAGCCTAGAAAGAGAGCCCAAATTGCTGAGAGCTGAGACTAGGGCCACAAGCAGGACAAATCTTAACGGACTTGTAAGTGATGTTACAGAGTTTGTGCTTGATTCGGAGGGTAATGTGGAGTTAAAGTATAAATGTGACATGGTTAGATTTCTGAGAAATATCACTCAGGCTGCAGTGTAGAGATAGAATTAGACCTGAGATGGGGGTGGGCAGTTGGAGGTGGAAAAACAGTTGGCTTAGAGAGAATGATGGGTAAAGTAGGAAATGGATTCTGTGCATTGAGAGTTTTTTGAATGATTTGAGGGATACTTAAAGGCAAAAATCCTCAGCATTGGGTGATTAATTAAATACGTACAAGCAACTAGAAAGACAGGTACCCAGAGTGACACACAGTGCTGGGCAGCTTGGTGCTGCCACTCAATGCAAGAAACCACAAGAAAATAAGCAGATTTTGTTTTATCCAGTGTCTTCCAGTTGCTTAGGTATTTTTACCAAAAAGGCAGAAGCTTAAATACTTTAATATGTTAGGAGAGAGAAAACATAGAAAGAAAATGAGGAATCAAAAATTCAAAATGTGGGGAGGAATGCAGCACAAGTGTAGAGCTTCATATTAGTATATGAAAAGATAAAATATAAGAAAACCAAACATATTACCGGAGTAAAATTACTTAACCACAAAAAAAAAGACGGAGGGGGGGAGGGGGCGATGCCGTGGCTCACTTGGTTAGTCCTCTGCCTGCGGCATATGGGCGCCAGTTCTAGTCCCGTTTGCTCCTCTTCCAATCCAGCTCTCTGTTGTGGCCCGGAAGGTCAGTGGAGGATCGCCCAGGTGCTTGAGCCCCTGCATCTGCATGGGAGATCAGGAAGAAGCTCCTGGCTCCTGGCTTCAGATCGGCACAGCAGCCATTTGGGGAGTGAACCAGCGGAGGGAGGACCTTTCTCTCTGTCTCTCTCTCTCACTGTCCATAACTATAACAAATAACTATAACTATAACAAATAAAAAAAGACAATAGGGAAAAGAAAGAAAGGAACTTTAATAAAACTAGAAAACAAGTAACAGATTGGCAACACTAAGAACTTACCTATCAATAACTATTTTAATTGTAAATTGATTAAATTCTCTGAATAATAAATATACAGTGACTGGATGAATAAAACTAAACTGCTTATAAGAAATGCACTTAACCTTGAAGCACATGCATAACCAAAAGTGAAGGAAGGAATGGAATATTCCATAGAAATAGAAATTAAATGAAAGCAAATATTCATACTTACATCAGATAAAAATAAAATTAAAATTAAAGGTAGCAAACAGATAGAAAGACTATCATTTTATAATGATGAAGAGGTCAGTTCAGGAAGAGGAAACAACAATGGTAAATATATACACTCCTTGGGGCAGATGTTGCGGCACAGCTGATTAAGCTGTTGCTTGGGGTGCCTGCAAAGCATATCAGAGTGCTGGTTCAAGTCTCATCCACTGTACTTTTGATCTGTACATCAAAGGAAACAATCAACTCAGTGAGGAAACAGCCAACAGAGTGTGAGAAAATATTTGCAAACTATTCTTCTGACAAAGGAATAATATCCAGAATATCGAAGGAACTAAACAACAACAAAAAATTGTTAAGAGATAAAGGATATGAATAGACATGTCTCAAAATAATAACTATAAATGAGTAAAATACGTATGAAAAAACAATATTTTTATCCATCAACAAAATGCAAATCAAAAGTACAATAAGATATTTCACATCACTTAAAATGGACATTATCAACAAGGTAAAAAATGAAGTTTGGTGAAGGTGTGCTTCAGAAAAGAGAACTCAGATATTGCTGGTAAGAAGGTAAATTTATACAGTCATTAGGAAAAAAAAAAGCATGGTTGTTTCACAAAAAACTAAAAATAGATCTACTATGTGAACCAGCTATCCTACTTCTGGGTACATATTCGAAGGTAATGAAATCAGCATATGGAAGAGATACCTGCACTCCTCTCTTCACTGACTGTTGCCATATTTGCAACAGCCAAGATTTGGAATCAATCTAGAGGTTCATCAATGGATGAATTGATAAAGGAAATGTGGTATACACACAAATGTGGTATATTCAGTCACAAAGAAGAATGAAATCCTGATATTTTTAGCAAATGAATAGAATTGGAGGTCATCAAATTATGTGAAATAAGCTAGACACAGAAGACGAACATTTTTTCTCATAAGTAGAAGTCTAAAAAAACTGGTGATCTCCATTGAGTACAGTGATTACTAGAAGTTGTGAAAAGTGTGGGGAAAGGGGAAAGAGGAAGTTTGAATAACAGGTACCAAACACATTTTCATAGAAGTGATAAGTCCTAGTGTTCCACAGCACAACAGGATGACTATAATTACAATCATGTATTATATAATATTGGAAGGATTGCTAGAGAGGAGCATATAGGCCTTAAGCATAAAGAAAAGATAAAAAAAATGAAAATGACAACTATCTAATCAGATATGTTTATGAAGTACACAGGTGTTCAAATATTGCATTGTATCTCTTTAAAATGTACACGTACTGTAATAAAAATGGTCTCTGGAAAGGTATATTATTATTATTATTATTATTATTATTTTGCTTTAAAGGTTTTTTTGGTGGTTTTTTTTTTTTTTTTTTTTTTTTTTGACAGGCAGAGTGGACAGTGAGAGAGAGAGAGACAGAGAAAGGTCTTCCTTTTTGCTATTGGTTCACCCTCCAATGGCCGCTGTGGCCGGCACATCTCGCTTATCTGAAGCCAGGAACCAGGTGCTTCTCCTGGTCTCCCATGCGGGTGCAGGGTCCAAGCACTTGGGCCATCCTCCACTGCCCTCCCGGGACATAGCAGAGAGCTGGCCTGGAAGAGGGCAACCGGGATAGAATCCGGCGCCCCAACAGGGACTAGAACCCAGTGTGCCTGCGCCTCAAGGCGGAGGATTAGCCTGTTAAGCCACGGTGCCGGCCTGGAAAGGTATATTATTAAAAACTTAAAAATTTAAATAAAATTTGTACTTAAACAAACTATAAACTTATCCTTTTTATTTGAAAGACAGAGGGGGGAAGGGAAGGAAGAAGAAGGAGAGAAAGAAAGAGATCTTCAATCTACTGGATCACTGATCAAATGCCCACAACAGCTGAGACTGAGCTGGGCCAAACCCAGGAGCCAGAAACTGCATCCAAGTCTCCCAAGTAGGTGGTAAGGAACTATGAACTTGAGCCATCATGAACTGCCCCTAAGGATATGCATTAACAGGAATCTGAATTGGAACCAATGGCAAGACTCAAACCCAGGAACTCCAGTATAAGATGTGGAAGTCCCAAACAATGCCTAATTGCTGAAGCACAATCTCCTCTAAACTTATCATTTAATTCCATTTTTCCTTAAACTTGTTGAAATACTCTCCTAGACCATTAGAACAGAACTGAAAATATAAAAGTCAACTTCACACATCTCCAGCCAGCTGATCTCCAACAAAAGTGCTTAGAATGTGCACTGCAAAATGACAGTCTTTTCACTAAGCAATGCTTGAAATATTGGATGTCTACATGCAAAAGAATGAATGTAGACCTTGTCTCTCACCATGTAGAAAAAAATTAACTTAGGGCCGTTCATTTACCCTTACAGTTAAAATGGCTGTTGAGATGCTGGCATCTCCTATCAGAGTACCTGAATTGAATGCCCAGCCCAGGCTCTTGACTCCAGTTTCTTGCTAATGCAGGTGCTAGGAGAAAGTGGTCACAATCCATGTATCGGGTTCCTTCAGCCCCTGTCAGAGAGCTAGATTGAATTCACCTCTGCTGGCTTCTGGCTGGCCCAGTCTTGGAATTTGTGTGCATTTGAGGAGTCAGTCAGTGGATGAGAACTCTCTGTGTCTCTTTTCTCTGTGTCTCTCTGCTCTCAAGTAAATAATTTTTAAAATAAACTTAAAATTGATTTTAAAAAAGCCTATATGGGAGACCAGAAACTACTAGGAGAAAACATAGGGAAAATGCTTAAGGACATTCAAATGCATAAGCATGATGAGTTAAGACTAGAACAAAAGAACAGGGAAGCTGGGATATGAAGACTGGAGCAAACCAGGAAGATTCTGGCTAGAAATAAATGAGTTATAGGAGAGCTGGAGATCTCTTGGAAAGGGCTTATAAACACATTCTCCTAGGTCTACCAACAAAGACTGTATTGCTAGTGATGAATAATCTCACATTAAAAAAAAGAACAAGGATCAAAAAAAGTAAGTATAGTCAAATGGAATTTCATCAAATTAAGAAACAGCAGGTAAAGCCACCATCTGCAGTACTGGTGTGGTAGAATGAGAAGGTGAGAAGGGCATGTCAAGATGGCCACTGACAACAGAAACTGCCTGGCAACAGGCTGTGATTGGATGGCTTCGGAAACCACATGACAACAGAGCCTGACTGGCAATAGGCTGTGATTGGGTGGCTTTGGAAACTGCCTGGCAAAAGGCTGTGATTGGTTAGGGCATAGACCGCCTCTTGACCGGATTGGCTGCCTTGGTTATATAAGCAGCTGTAGCAATTGAAATAAATGAGTCTACAGGCTGCTTGCCTCAAGCCTGCTTTCACCTGACTCCCGGGGTCTGTGTGGTATTCCACGCCTCTTGCCTCCACCATGCTCCTCCTCTCAGAAACAAATCCACTGCAATATCTGGTGCGCCAACATGACTGAGAGAGAGACAGCATGTCGGACTCGGCAAGGTCCCCCCTGGATTTCGGCAAGTAGGCCCCTCCGTGTTTTGTGTGCTGTTCGGTTCTGTGAGGGTGAGCACAGAACCCCCTCCTATGCCCCTTTCCTTGTCCTTGTCCTCGGTCTAAGTGACCCCAGGTTAGGCACACACTGCCCAGAAGTGTATGCCGCCTCTCGGCTCCTCCTTTTACTTTCAGTTCGCCCGGCGAACTCACATAAGGAACTGATCATCCCAGAATTTGGAACCAAGTCATGCTCCCTCACTCAAGAAAGGTGACGCTCTGGAGACACCGTGTGGGCATATGGCCTTGACCTAACGAATCAAGGAAGTCTCCCACTAAGCACAGGACATACATATGATCTGATACACCACTGTCTGTTCGTCTAATGTAGGGAACCCCTACAGAATGTCATCAACACCTGAGGTGCTAGGAATTTGCATTGTTATGGCAGCAGTGCTGTGTGTCTTTCCTTTGGCTAGAATTGGTATGGTGTGCCACTCTTAAGTGCTCAGACATGGGCACTGGTTCACATTCCTGGCTGCTCCTCTTCCTATCGAACCCTCTGCTATGACCTTGGAAAGCAGTGAAAAATGATCCAAGTGCTTGGGCCTCTGCACACATGTGGGAGTCCTGGAAAAAGCTCCTGGCTTCTAGCTTCAGATCACCCCAGCTTTGGCCGTTATGGCCATTTGGAGAGTGAACCAGCAGATGGAAGACCTTTCTCTCTGACAGTAACTCTACCTATCAAAAAATTAAATCCTTAAAAAAAAAAGTTTCTACACAGCAAATAAAATAATCAACACAGCAAAGAGACAATCCATGGAATTGGTGAAAATATTTGCAAATTATATATCTAATAAGGGGTTAATTATCAGAATAAGAAATTTTTAAAATTCAATATCAAATGAACAAATAATCCAATTATAAAATTAACAATAGATCTATATCTAAGATAGATCTATTATCTATAGATCTAAATACACATTTGTGAAAGGGAGACACACAAATGATCAACAAATACTTGAAAAAAATGCTCAACATCACTAATCAACAGAGAAATGCACTTCAAAACCACAACTAGATACCTAATCACTTCTGTTAACTTTTATTTAATGAATATAAATTTCCAGTGTACAGTTTATGGATTACAATGGCTTCCCCCTCCCATAACTTCCCTCCCACCTGCAACCCTCCCCTCTCCCGCTCCCTCTCCCCTTCCATTTGCATCAAGATTCCTTTTCAATTCTCTTTATATACAGAAGATCAATTTAGTATAAAGATTTCAACAGTTTTCCCCCACATAGAAACACAAAGTGAAACATACTGTTTGAGTACTAGTTATAGCATTAAATCACAATGTACAGCACATTAAGGACAGAGATCCCACATGAGGAGCAACTGCACAGTGGCTCCTGTTGTTGACCCAACAAATTGACACTCTAGTTTATGGCGCCAGTAACCACCCTAGGCTCTCGTCATGAGTTGCCAAGGCTATGGAAGCCTTCCAAGTTTGCCGACTCTGATCATATTTAGACAAGGTCATAAAAGACAGAGTGAGGATAGTAACCAATGATCCTAAGAGTGGCATTTACCAGGTTTGAACAATTATACAGCATTAAGTGGGGAAGAGGACCATCAGTACACACAGGTTGGGAGTAGAGCCATTGGTGGTAGAGTAGAGGTTAAAATTACAAAGGAATGAGGCCCAAGTGCACTAGACAGGGTCTAGAACAAAGGACAGAGTCATTATTAGAGGAGCTCAGAAAGGTGCTGTCTAAGCTACAATTAAGTTTTCTGATTTAGAGGCAAATAGAACCTGATAGAAGGGGCTTGATAATAATCTGGTGGGCTTTAGGCCTTGTAAATTCAGAGGCCCAGGCCTATCTATCTCTTCACATGGGATATATCCTAAGGGAGGTGTGAACCTCCTAGGGGAAGGCACTCTGTTGACTTTCATTATTTGGCTGGCCTGGGAGGAGAGCTGGCCAGGTAAAGGCAGGGGGCATCTCTAACAAGAAATTTACAGTTCTGCCTGCAATGTTGCTGACCCTACTTGACCATCCCCTCAGCTGCAGTGGTCACTTTGGAAGTTGGGCTGAGTGAAGGGCTTTTCAGCTTAGAGCCAATAAGATCTGTGGCTCTGACCTGGGCATCCTTCGACTCCAGGGCAGGTCCATTTCCAGTGATCCAACTTTTGGCAGAGCTGCCAGGGCTCTTCACAAGCTGACTTCTGCTGAAGCCCAGGCTTACCACATTGCAAGCCACTGCAGTGGACTGGCCTGTTGGGTCTCTTTGAGGCAGATCACTGTACAGATCAGCCATTAATAGGCCTGCCACCCATTGCTTCTGATGCTGAGCTTTCTTTTCCTCCTGGTTTGTGTTAAAGCAGACCAGAGGATGCAAGTCAAGGGAGTGCCCGTGTCCCATCTCTAATCTTCGGTGGCCTGAACTACAAGTCTATAGTCAAAGGCATGTTCTGTAGTAGTTTTTCTAAGGTAGACAATGCCCATGAGGAAAATTATATTCTCACTTTAAAACTTTCTTTCCCTTTGGTCTGAAAGGGAGGTTTTTTCTATTTACTGTATACTTCGCTGATGGCGAAGTGAATCTAGCTATGAGATTATTATTTAAGTTCTTATTTTGGCTATGCTATTACAGAAAAATGTTAGCCATCTCTTTTATAAGGTCTAAAGATTAAATTGTGCATCCTACAGATTCCTTCATAATAGAATTAGTTTCCTACCTTGAAGAGAATAGAGAAATGAAAGAACAAGTTGGGCTTAGAATAGAGAAATGAGGGAGCAAGTCCTAGATCGCTTGCTGACAATAGCAATATCACATGAATACTTAGCAAACCGTTTCAACCATTAGATAACAACTTAAGAAAACATTTACCAGAAGGTCCAATGCCTTCTAGAAATTTTAAGAATCATGTATTTGAAAACACCTCTTAAATATCTAACATGGTGTAATTTGTTTAGCCAGTAAACTTAAGCACAAACATCTAAAATGTTTTTAGTTTCTTTCTACCAACACGTTTAAAACATATGATACACAGATTCAGGTCACTCAAATTAAAATGTATATTTGATTGATTTTAGCAGCTTAAATTTATGGACAATCTTATCTATAAGCCTAAAATGGCTATTTCCAAAAAGACAAAACAGGGGCCACCATTGTGGAGCAGTGTGTTAAGCCACATAGCCTGCAACGCCAGCATCCCATATTAGCACTAGTACAAGTCCCATCTAGCTCCCTGCTAATGTGCCTAGGAAAGCAACAGAAGATGACACAAGTCTTGGGCCTGTGCCACACGCATGGGAGAGCTGGGAGCAGCTCCAGGCTTCTGGCTTCAGATTGGCCCAGACTCTGCCATTGCAGCCATTTGGGGAATGAACCAAAAGAAGGAAGATCTCTCTCTCTCTCAGTATCTCCCCCTCTCTGTAACTCTGCCTTTCAGGTAAGTGAATAAATCTTAAAAAAAAGAAAAAAAGAGTAAATGTTATTGATGGTATGGGCAAAAAGAAACATTTGCACAACAATTGTAGAAAACAGGATGGAAATTCCTCAAAAACTAAAAATAGAACATATGATCTAGCAATCCCACTATTGGGCATATATCTAAGGGAAATTAAATCATTCTGTCAAAGAGATGTATATATTTATTTATAGCATTTATATTTATGTTTATATCTCATGTTTATGGCAGCACTATTCATGATAGCCAAGAAATGGAAGCAACATTAATATCTACCCACTGATAAATGGATAAAGAAAATATACTACATATACACAATGGAAAACAAAAAGGGAGGAAAATTTGTCATTTGCAGCAACATGGAGAGAACTGGAGGTCATTAGGTTAACTGAAATAAGCTAAGTACCAGAAAGACAATTACCGTATGCTCTCACTCATATGTGAAACCTGAACGTGTTGATCTAAGATAAATTAAAAGCATTATATTGGCTATGAGAGGCTGGGGAAAAAAGGGGAGGAGCAAGGATGGGGATATGTTGATTAAGGAGCACTACGTCACAGTTAGAAGTAAGATGTTCTGGTGCTCTATTGCACAGTGGGGTGACTTTAGATAGTAATATACATTATTTAGAGTTTTCACCACAAAGAGATGATAAACATTTGAGGAGCGACATATATTTACCTTGATGTACTTATAAAATTTATACCTGTATTAAGGTATCATATAAGATTCCATAAATATGTGCAATTTTTATGTTTCACTTAAAAAATTTGAAAAAGTAGATGGGTGTGTAATTTGTCCTATGAAAGCCATGGAAAACAAAAAAAGTTCATGATTTGGGACCAGAAAATATGGAGATGAGCCATGATGTCTTAGTGGAACCAGCATACAAGTACCTGGTCACCAAGAGGCTTCCTGGAGAGCAGGAGAGACTGATATCAAGATCTCCCTAGTGCCACACAGTCTACTCATTTGGAAACAACTCACAAATCGTAATGATATTTATCTTTGAGGAAAAATAAAAACAATTGCCGTCTGGAACACATTACCCAAAGAAATGGTGTCTTTTTAACTATGTAAAATTTATTTCTACTGTTTGCAAAATAGATAATAAAGAAAACCAAACTAGTTAACAATTTCCTCTTGGGCATGGAATCAGTTAATCAGATGCACTTCCATAGATCTTTAAGAATGTCACCTGCTTAGCACTGTTCAGCTTGAAGTAAAACAAAAAATGAACTCTTTATTGCAAACAAATTGGCAATTTTTCAGACATTTAGTAGACCTATCATTCCTGATGTCGATTAATACTGGAGACATTGAGAATGACTATAATTACTGGAACCCATGATTCCAATTTTATTTATTCATTAATTGAGCAAGCACATTTTGTCTTGTAGCTGGGAACATAAAAAGAAGAAACACAGCTTCTGCTCTCAAATTTCTCACAGAAAGGACAAGGTAAACTTATAACTTCAGAAAGTGCAATAAAGATATGAGTGAGGCATGAAGAGGCCAAAGGAAGCTGACTCTGGACTCAAGTAAGTCTTTTGTTGAGATTCTGAATTCTTTGTACAGTTAAACTTACTTGTTTTCAGTTATGCACATAGATGTGGATACATTACAGTGCTGAGTTAAGATAATATCCTGAGATTCCTACAATAGTAAAAACTGATAAATCCAGATCCATAATTCAAGTATCACAACATTCTAGTTTTATAGGTCTATAATACTATACTTCAATCACCTGAGCTTATTCTGAAAGAGGTTTGCAAAAGCTTAACATCATATTCAAAAATCAGGATTAATCTTTCTCTGTTGCACTTCTGTTTGATTACAGTCAGCCATCTGGTATTTTTGAGTTGGAGTCAATCATTGCATTGCTAGCAGAGGCAAAAGCCATAGCAAATCTAACCTTGCAGAACACTATATACTAGGATTGAGAGGTGCTGTACACACGAACAAGGCAAACAGTAGAACTAAGAACAATTAAATGGGATTTTTTTTCTTTTGGCAATCTTTGTACAAAAGCTTATGTTCCAATCCTGTAGGTCAAGGAATGTGCTAAATATACAATTCTCTGTCCATTGTTTTTCATTGCTTTTAATCTCATCTATAACTATTTTATTAAAAAGTACAAGAGAGATATGAAATGAAATGGTAGAGCAAATATTACATTGGAAATCATTTATTAAATACAGCATGTTATCAAGATAGTTGAAAATACATTAAGTCAGATTCTCTCAAATGCCTAAGCACTTGTAGAAAATTTTACAGCTGATATAGTACATTAACTGTTTCATGGTAGCATTTGGTGAATTATTGCTTCAGTCTTTGTTCATTAGTGAATGCATCTCATAAAACTGACTTCCTGTCAATAGACTTGTATCCTCTCTCCCCTTAGATGTCACTATTTTGACAGTGAGTTGTGATTTCTTGAAAATAATCAATATAGTGCCTTGAAAATTTCATATTTTCTATTCCTATAATTCAACTTCTAACACTGATGGAAAAAAATCCATGCAATTGTATGAATTCATGCAAAATCGAGGCCAGGGCTGTGGCACAATGGGTTAAAGCCCTGGCCTAAGCGCTGGCATCCCATATTGGCGCCAGTTCAAGACCCATCTGCTCCACTTCCTATCTAGCTCTGTGCTATGGCTTGGGAAAGCAGTAGAAGATAGCCCAAGTCCTTGGGCCCCTGCACTTGCATGGGAGACCCAGAAGAAGCTCCTGGCTCCTGGCTTCAGATAGGCACAACTCCGGCCATTGCAGCCAATTGGGGAGTGAATCATCAGATGGAAGACCTCTCTCTCTGCCTCTTCTCTCTCTGCGTAACTCTGAATTTCAAATAAATAAATAAATCTTAAAAAAAGAATTGGTGCAAAACTAAACTCAGAGTCTTCAACCTTAGTTGGACTCCAACTTTCCTGGTAATAGCTTCATCTGTTTTATCAAGTTTTGTGATTATTTGCCACAATAGCTATTTTATTATATATAAGTGACAAACTTAGCCATACATAGTTACAGTGTATTATTTTACAACTTTTGAGATATGTAAGCAACTGTAAAATCATCAACTATAATCAAGATAATGTACATTTCCAGCATTGCTAAAGGTTTTCTTATACCCACTGGTATCCCTTCGTTCTTATCACCTCCATCCCCAGGCAAAAACTGATATGCTTATCTGTCTTTATAGATTAAGTTACATTTTTAAACTTCATATAGAGAGACTCATAAGCACATACATTTTTATATTTGCCTTATTTCACTCAACAGAATTATTATGAGGTTCACTTATGCTGTTCTGTATATCCTCGGCTCATTCTTTTTAATTGATGAATAGCGTTTCATTTTGCAAATAGCCCACTTTATTGATGGACATGTATTTTTTTCAAATTTTGGCTATTTCAAACATAGCTGTATTGAATATTCATGTACAAGTCTTTGTATAGACATATGCTTTCATTCTCTTGCATAAATACTCAGGAGTGGAATGTCTGCATCATATGGTAGGTATATATTTAGCTTTTTAAGAAACTGCCAAACTGGTTTCTAAAGTGGTTGTGTCATTTGAAATTCCCATCAGCTTTCTTTTGATTAGTGTTAGCATAGTATATCACTTTCCATCCTTTTACTTTTAACCTATTTATGTTTATTTAAAGTGAGTTTCTTGTAGGCAACATATAATGAGTATTTCTTAATTCAATATGAAAAATCTCTGCTTTGTAATTGGACTGTTTAAATAATTTACTTTTAAATGTGATTATTGATGTAGTTATATCTTAATCTACTACTTTGCCCTAAGTTTTATGCCTATCTTATCTGTTTATTGTTAGTTTATCATATTTTTCTTTGTTCTTTTCTACAAATGCTGTATCTTCTGATGCTTGTTGGCTTATTGGATAGAACTCATTTTATTTGTGTTAGGGGTTGATTTGTATGCATCTTTAATCTTCAATTAATATTATGAAGTTGTATTACAGTATAAGAACTTACGCCAATGTACTTTTATTTTTGACCTTACAACCACTTTGCTATTGTTTCATACTTTTTTTTTGAAGATTTATTTTATTTATTTGAAATATAGAGTTACAGAGAGAGGTAGAGACACAGAGAGAGGTCTTCCATCTGCTGGTTCACTCCCCAGATGGCCACAACAGTCAGAGTTGCACAGATCCGAAGCCAGGAGCCAGGAGCTTCTTCTGGGTCTCCCACGTGGGAGCAGGGGCCTAAGGATTTGTGGCATCTTCTACTGCTTTCCCAGGCCATAGTAGAGAGCTGGATGAGAAGTGGAGCAGATGGGTCTTGAACTGGCGCCCTTATGGGATGCTGGAGCTTCAGGCCAGGGCTTTAAATCGCTGCGCAACAGCGCCAGCCCCAGTTTCATACTTTTTTAATCTAAACATTTTATAAATGTTTCTTATATGACTTTTAAATTTTTTTTAAATTTTTAACAGTAATTATTTTTTAACAGATTCAGTGTGGTTTGTAGATACATTTCTGGGAATATATTGATACTCCCTTCTTCCCTCCTTTCTTCCATTCCTCCCTCCTTTTTTTAGTTTTTGAGACAACATTTTAAATTTACATTACAATAAAAAGGTTTAATACTTCACTGAATAAGAAGTTTAACTTTTAAAAAGCGAAAAGACCTTAGTTTAATGAAAATATGGAAAACTGCTATAAACAATAGTTGAATGGAAAAAATGATCATTTCACAATATACAATAAGTTTTAAAGTAATCACAGATCATTAAAATTACAGTAGTGGGGCTGGTACTGTGGCTTAGTAGACTAAGCCTCTGCCTACAGCACTGGCATCCCATTTGGGCACTGGTTTGTGTTTCTTGTCTGCTTTTCTTCCGATCCAGCTCTCTGTTTGTGGCCTGGGAGGGCAGTGGAAGATAGCCCAAGTGCCTGGGCCCCTGCACCCATGTGGGAGCCTGGGAAGAAGCTCCTGGCTCCTGGCTTTAGATTGGCTCAACTCCAGCCATTGCAGCCATCTGGGGAGTGAACCAGTGAATGGAAGACCTCTCTCTCTGTTTCTCCTTCCGTAACTCTACCTCTCAAATAAATAAAATCTTAAAAAAAAAAAAAAACACAGTAGTGTAACATTACTAATCATTGGTTTGACAAAGGTATAAAACAAAGTTTTACAAAACTATGTTTACAGCAATACACAGACATTTCTTTTTCTTTCTCTCTCTTTTTTTAAAAAAATTTAGCTATCACATATAAAGCAGAAGATGCAGTATTGGTCTTTTTGAGCTTATTTCACTCAACTTATTTCACCTCCAGTTGCATCCATTTTGCTAAAAGTGGTGGACTTTAATTCTTTTTACACCTGAATATTATTCCATTTTGTTTATTTACCATGTTTTCGGTATCCATTCATCTGATGATGGACACCTTGATAGATTCCAAATTTTGGCTATTGTGAACCGTGCTGTTATAAACATGGTAGTTCAGGTATTTCTTTGATGCATTGTGTTCAAATGTTTTCAGTATATATCCAGTAGTGGAATAGGAAGTCTATTTCTAGTTTTTGTTTTGTTTTGTTTTTGTTTTTTAAGAAATCCCCACACTGTTTTCCCCAGTGGCTGCACTAATCTACAGTCACATCAATAGTGTATTTGTGTTTCCCTTTGCCCTCATCCTCGCCAGCAAAGGAAACAATCAATAGAGTGAAGGGACATCCAATAGAATGGAAAAAAAAAATTTTTTGCAAACTAAATATCTGACAAAGCATTAATGTTCCAAATATATCAGTAGCTTCAAAAAGTTAACAACAAAAAACAACCAATCCAGTTGAGAAATGGACAAAGGACTTCAATAGACAGTTCTCAAAAGAAAAAATACAAATAGCCAATAATATAATAAACATTTGAAAAGTTCAACATCACTAGCTATCAGGAAAATGCAAATCAAAACCTCAATGAGATATCACCTCACCCTTGTCAGAACAACTAAAATCCAAAACACAGAGAGTAACAAATGTTTCATGAATTTTATCTCTAAATACATTATAAACTTCACATCTCCTTGTATTGCTTTACTTTAAACAATTGATTTTTTTTAATTTAAAAATAAGGAAAAAAGTTGTTTATATTAACTCTGATGTTTAATGTTTTTGGTACTTTTCATTTTTTGTGCATGTCAAGATATCCATCTGGTATCATGTTAATGATTTTTAAAATTTCTTGCCATAAAGGTCTATATTCAGTGTATTTTTCATCTCAGTGTATTTTTTATTTTCAGAGTTTTATTCAAGTTTCTTTTTTATATCTTGCATGTCTCCACTTAATATCTTCAGTCCTTCCCCTACCTTCTTGAACATTTAAGTTGAGTGAAACATAATTCTTTTAAAACATTTATCTAGATAATCTATTATTTATATCATTTAGGGGTCAGTTTCTAGTGAGTGACCTTCCCCTTCATGTCCTGTAGTTTTTAATTGGATGCCTGGCACTGTACAATTTATTCTATTAGTTACTGGGTATTTTGTACTCCTATGAATATTCTTGGGTGCTGGATATTTTTGTATCCCTATAAATAATCTTGAACTTTTTATGTATTATGGTTATGTTAGCCAGAAACAGCCCAATTCTTTTGAAACTCGATTTTACAGAGAAGACAGAACAACCTTTAGCCTAGGGAAAATTTTTTTCTCACCACTATAGCCTGACCACTGATGCCTCATCAATCACAATTTTTTCCTCTAGACAAGTGGGACTAGACAATTTTCCTGATAGTCAGTGAGTTCCACTGACTCTCTGCTCTGCTCCTTTAAGGCATCCTTTCCTTAGCCCAGTAGATCCCCGTGCATGCTATGATTGGTACTCAGCAGAAAGTTTTGAAGAGACTTTGAAGATCTCCAGAGAGAAAACTCCTTCTCTCCTCTCCTCTCCTCTCCTCTCCTCTCCTCTCCTCTCCTCTCCTCTCCTCTCCTCTCCTCCCCCTCCCCCACCCCCTCCCCCTCCCCCTCCCCTCCCCCCCTCCTTCTTCTTCTTCTTCTCCTCCTTCTCCTTCTTCTTCTTCTTCTTCTCTTCTCTTCTCCGCTCCTCTTCTCTTCTCTCTCTCTCTCTCTCTCTCTCTCTCTCTCTCTCTCTCTCTTCCTGCTATCCCTTCCCCAGGACTTCTCCATGTTAACTGAGGTTACCTTAGCCTCCCAAATTGTTACTCAAAAACGTTGCTAAGTTCCATAGAGGTTCTTTCTCCTTGTATTATGTTAGTGAAACCTCCAGGCTTCAAACTGGGACAATCATTTTATTTCACCCTTTCTCAGGGAAGGGGTTGCTCTACTTCCGGATGTTCGGTACCTGAAAACCATTTCTTATATTTTGTCTGGGTTGCTAATTGTTTAAAGATAATATCTAAATCCCTGGATATTATACTTGTGCTTTACTCAACATACCAACAATCAAACCTCATTATCTACCCCTTCCAAATTAAGTTTCTTTAATTCATTTTCTAAGTAAATGACACCACCTTTCATCCAATCTACCTGCCAGAAAATGTGTCAGCCATTTTTGACTCTGATGCCCCTCGCTTACTCACATCATCCAATTGCTTTACAGCTCTTGATCAGGTCTCTCTCATTAATATCCATTGAACTTGCTTCTTTATTTCCATTCTTTATTTCTTATTTATTTGTGAGTTCAAAGTGCATGCATTTAGACTGTGTTGCAATATGCCTTGCCCCTAGCCTCATCTTCTTCTAGCCATGTTCCACTACCATAATAATATCTTTTTTCTTCATTTCTTATTTATATAAGGTGAACATATTACATGTGTTTCATATATACAGATTTAGGAGCATAGTGATGCATCCTTCTGTTCCCTCCCTCCAGCCCATGTCCCCATCCCATTTCCTCCTTCCTTTCTTTTAATTTTTTCAGTGGCATACTTTCAGCTTATTTTATAATCATAAGCTTAGCCCTCCACTAAACAATTCAACAAATAGCAAGAAGAAAAATCCACTGCTCCTCAACAATAAGGGGCTTTAAACAATAATCAAATCTCAAAATGTCAATTTCTCTCATATACATTACATTTTTTTGGACTCTATTAGTTGCCAGAGATCAGGGAAAACACATATTTGCCCTTTGGGGACTGCCTTTTTTAACTAGAGACTATAATAATATCTTTAAAAGGTGAGCCTAGAAATATTCACATATTAGCACTCTCCTGAGATTTCAGACTACTTCTGACTTCAGGATAAATCCAAAGTTCTTGCCACTTTCTGTAAGGTTTTTTCATGTTCTGCCTATTGCATACCTCTCTAACCTTTCTCTGCACATCCTGTCATTCCAACTCTGACACTTATACCCTATATTCTAGAGTGAATTATTTATAATTTATGAAATTTATATTCCTGTAGTTAGTATTCATGACTTTGTTCATGTTAATTTCTCTGAAATAGTCTCTTAGCTAATTATTTTTCTCCTCAAAACTCAGAACAGGGGTTATTGACTCCCAATACGTAGTTACTGAATTAGACTTCTTCATTTATCCCAGTCTGGATTAGGTTGTCTTCTATAAATCTCTGTGGCATTCTGTGCCTTTCTTTGTCATATGTCTAAGAATATCCATCATTTACATGCCTGGCCTTCTATTACACATAATCTTTTGGAAAAAACATATATTCTAGCTCTATTTCTGCAAAACTAGCAATTTACAACTATAAGTTTGCTGAAGAAATACCCTATAAAGAACACAGCTTCAGATATTGTACACAAATATGTACTTTCAATTTCTATATTAAATAGCTACATTTAAAAATATATTGCTAGCTAAAATGAGTGTGTGTGTATATATATATATATATATATATATATATATATATGTATACATACATACATTAACACTACCATTTAAATTTCAGTAAATCAGGGATAATACCCCAAAATTTTACTGTCATGCAGGAAATTTCTTCATTTTTTATCTTAAAATATATATTAGAGGGGCCGGTGCTATGAAATAGTAGGTTAATCCTCCGCCTGTGGTGCCAACATCCCATATGGGTGCCAGTTCTGGTCCCAGGTGCTCCTCTTCCAATTCAGCTCTCTGCTATGGCTTGGGAAAGCAGTGGAAGATGGCCCAAGTACTTGAGCCCCTGCACCCATGTGGGAGACCTAGAAGAAACCCCTGGCTCCTGGCTTCGGATCTGTGCAGCTCCGGCTGTTTTGGCAATTTGGAGAGTGAACCAGCAGAAGGAAGACCTTTCTCTCTGTCTCTTCCTCTCACTATCTGTAACTCTACCTCTCAAATAAATAAATGAAGTCTTTAAAATATATATTTTGTTAGAGAATTATTCAATAAGTTTTTTATTTACCTGAATGGCAGAGTTACAGAAATAGGAGGAGAGAGAGAGAGAGAGGGAGACATCTTCCAACTGCTGGCCTACTCCGCAAATGGCCACAATGGCCAGGGATGGGCCAAGCTCTAGCCAAGAGCCAGGATCCTCTACCAAGTTTCCCACAGGATGCAGGGGCCCAAGGACTTGGCCTATCTGTTGCTTCTTTCCCAGGTACAGTAGCAGGCAGCTAAATTGGAAGTGGAGCAGCTGGGTCTCCAACCAGTGCCCATATAGGATGTTGGCATAGCAGGTGGAGTGTCAATCTGCTCACCACAATGCCACCTTAAAGAGAATTATCCACTAGTAAAAGGTGGGGTGATGGCACATTGTGGCATAGCAGATTTAGCCACCGATGGCAATCCTGGCATCCGATGTGGACCCCAGTTCAAGTCCCAGCTGCTCCATTTCTGATCCCACTCCCTACTAATACACCTGGAAAAGCAACAGAAGATGGCTCAAATACTCAGGCCACTAAACTCATGTGGAAAACCTGGATGGAATTCCTGGCTCCTAGCTTTGGCTTGGCACAGGTCTGGGTCTTTGAGACCATTTGGGGAGTGAACTAGTGTATGAAAGATCTCTCTCTCTCTCTCTCTCTCTCTCTCTCTCTAAATCTCATCTCTCTCCTTGATGCTATGCTCTTCAAATAATTAAATAAATAAATCATTCAAAAACAAGAGTAAATGGGGGTGGGCATTTGGTACAGTAGTTAAAATACTACTTAGGGAGACCAACCCTGTGGTATAGTAGGTAAAGCTGCCACATGTGGTGCCAGAATCCCATATGGGCACTGGTTTGAGTCCCAGCAGCTCCACTTCTGATCCAGCTCCCTGTTATTGCTCCTGGGAGAGCAATGGAAGAAGTTCCAAGTACTTGGGCCCCTGCATCATATGGGAGATCTTGAAGAAGCTGGCTCCTGTCTTCGAAATGGCTCAGCTCTGGCCATTGCGGCTATTGGGGAGTGAAACAGCAGATAGAAACACTCTTTCTCTCTCTCTCTCTCTCCAACTTTGCCTTTCAAATAAATAAGTAAATCTTTAAAAAAAAAAAGAGAGATACTACTTGGGATTCCTACATTCAATATTCGAGTACCTGGGTTTTGAGTCCTAACTGTGCTCCCAATTCCAGCTTCCTGTAAGTGCATGCCCTGGGAGGCAGCAAATCAAGTATGTGGGTCCCTGCTGACCATGTGAGAGACTCGACTGAATATCCTGCTCCTGGCTTTGGCCTGACCTCGCCCTGGATGTTGCAGGCATTTGTCAAATGATCCATTGCATGGGAATACTCTTCCCCTGCCTCCACCATTTTGCTTTCAAAAAAATAAAAAAGAATAGATGGTTATGAAGACATTCAAATTTTCCTGATGAAATTCATCACAATAGCCTGGCATTTTAAAATTATTCATCCAGGCTTCTTTTCTGAGTCAGTTGGCTTTTTATTTTATCACTAACCTTCAAAAAAATACTATTATTTGTAAGGCCTCAAGCTCTCTTGGCACCTTAGCTGCAGGTTAAGACTTTACTGTCATTCAGCTCCTACTCAGGTGTTCTCTTGCACCATTTTCTTTTTTGCCAAGTAATTTCTTTCCAACACATTCCCAAGATGCCTTCCACAGTCAGTAGTTGATTCTTTCCTCTTCCACAGCTTCCCAGCTGTTCAACCCAGCATAAGCATTTGTTCACACATCTGTGCTGCCCTTTCTTTAGTCTCCTCACACATTTTTAATTCCTTCCACAGCTTCATTTTATCTGCCTACTCCAAGTGTAAGCTTGTTCCACTCCAAGTGAAATCATCAATATGGGTTGCCTGGCACAAAAGTCCTGCAAAGAACTGTGCACTGAAATCCTGAATCCTAAATAATGCCATGAATGTTCCCGCCTCGGGAAACTCTCAATCTCTATGCAAATGTTTTGGAGGGCCACTATCAATACACCATGGTTTGAGTGCGTGAATCTTTTTTTTTTTTTTTAAACAGGCAGAGTGGATAGTTAGAGAGAGACAGAGAGAAAGGTCTTCCTTTTCCATTGGTTCACCCCCCAATGGCTGCTGCAGCCAGTGCACTGTGGCCGGCGCACCGCATTGATCCGAAGCCAGGAGCCAGGTGCTTCTCCTGATCTCCCATGCGGGTACAGGGCCCAAGCACTTGGGCCATCCTCCACTGCCCTCCCGGGCCACAGCAGAGAGTTGGACTGGGAGAGGAGCAAACGGGACAGAATCCAGTGCCCCAACCGGGACTAGAACCTGGGGTGCCGGCGCCACAGGCTGAGAATTAGCCTATTGAGCCGCGGAGCCGGCCAAGTGCGTGAATCTTAAGGAAAGTCAGTGTTAACACTAATTATACCCAGGTCCTCCTCCAGTGAAAGTACTATTAAGGCTGCCATCCCACCTGACAAGTCAGAATTACTTAGACACTTAAGTTACCTGTGCTCCATCAGGCCTTATAGCCCTTCACTTGCACAGAAGCTAGAGCAAGTTCCGTCATCAGGTGGTCCTTAGCCTCTGACATCTAACCAGACCTTCAACTTCAACAAAAAATTACTTTGATTATTCCCCTGATCCGGACCTTGAGCCCCCACTCCTTTTTTGCTCTTCCAGTTTGACTCTAGAACTCTATCTGACTCATACTCTTATTTAATGTTTCACTATTCTTGTCAACTTGTTTGAACTATGAAGTACCCAGATATTATTTTGGTTTATCTATGTACATCAATCTGGATGCACTGAACATATGAATAAAAATACAGAAAAAGCGAATTGCTCTCCCCAGTTTTGGTGGGCATGATCCAACCTGTTGAGGCCTGAATAGAACAACAACAACAAAAAGCAGAAGCAGCTTTCTGTCTGTGTGACTGGTTAACCTAGGACACTGCCCTTTGCTTTCAGGCTGAAACTTCTATCATTAGTTCCTGTGGTTCTGAGACCCTCAGCTCTCTTGGGCCTTCACTTTACTGAATTATGCTCAGGGAACTTATCCACCTGCACAATTACATGAGCCAAGTCAATAGAATTATCTCAGAACTTATTATCTCTACTTCATTGTTAAGTAAACTGAAACCTACTAACTTCTCACAAAAGAGAATGTTGGAAATGGTGAGAAAGTGACAGAAGCCAAGTATAAACACAGATTTTTCTAATTGTACAGGAAATGCTTTTCCTATAAAATTGTTTTATGCATGTCTATGTATAATTCCAGTGTAATCCAATATATACACATATATCCATATGCACATATAATATATATATAAATTATATACTCTTCATTAGAAAACAGATTGTAGTACTGCTCAAAATAATAGATGAGTTTTGCTTTGTGATATATCCCTTTATTCAACACCAATGTACTAGGCAGTTACTGTTGTACTACTGTACTATCTTCTATAAACACAGAAATAATAATAGAGGTTCTTGTTCTCAAAACAATTTGCAGTCAAGAAAGACAGAAACAAAAGCAAATCCACATTTTCATTATTATATGGTAAAGAAAGGGACAGAAATACATAGATTATATGAAAATGTCTACAGCTGACTTGGAGATAACAATGGGGACAAAAAGTAAAGTATTTCCTGGAGGTGGTGTTCAGAATCACAAAGGACTGCTAGAAATCATCTAAGTGGAGAAAGAAGTGGGGGACATTCAGGATGAGGGCACAAGTACAAAGACACTACAGGGACAAGAAACCTGGCCACTTGGAGAAAAGCCAGTTGGCTCATGTAGCAGATAGGAGATCACAAATTTGTTCAAATAGAAGATGATGGGGTGGATATAGGAAGACTCTCACTCTGTTGATTTGGGTAGCAGGGTACCATCTTTTTGGATGCAAAATTGGCTGTGTCTCTTCACTGAAATCTCTTTTATGAGTTGTACTATTACTTGAATAAAGCCTAAATTCCTGAAAATGGCCTATAAAGCTTCTACAAATTGCCCAGCCTTCCCTTCATTGGTGTTCCTGATCTTACAAGTGATCCTTTTCATCTTTCCAGACTAGAGTCTCCACATCCACTGATCCTTTTACTTGAAACATTATCTCCCCACAGTCATCCTCACCTCTTTAATCTAAATGCTACCTACTCAGGAAGGCTTTGTTAAGTCTCTAGATTAGTATATATTTCTTCACTATACCTCCTCATATAGCACCATCAACTTTACACTAAAGCCCAAAAGCATCTGAGAATGCAAGCATTTGAATATGTAAGGACTACTACTAAAATCATATGATAATATATACCTAATATTTACCTGTCAAAATATTATGTTTGTTGTGGTCACTCTATCTGAGGTGCTTATCCCAATATTAATTTATGAGGAGCCTATAAGTCCATGGAGTGGTAGATTGTTAGGGGAATACAGGAGTTAAACGTTCTGATAAGAGTTTGGGGTTGGGGCTGGTGCTGTGGCGTAGTAAGTTAAACCTCCGCCTGCAGTGCCAGCATCCCAAATGGACACCAATTCATGTACAAGCTGCTCCTCTTGCTATCCACCTCTCTGCTACAGCCTGAGAAAGCAATAAAATATGACCCAAGTGCTTGGGCCCCTGAACCTGCATAGGAGACCTGGAAGAAACTCCTGGCTTTGGATCAGCTCAGCTCCAACCATTGTGGCCATTTGGGGAGTGAACCAGCAGATGGAAGACCTTTCTCTCTGTCTCTCCCTCTCTCCTCTAAAACTCAAACTCTAAAATAAATAAATAAAATTAATAAAAAAAGAGTCCGGGGTAAACATGAGTATAAGGTAACTGTGGAGCATCTGTGTGGAAATGTTCCTAAGGAAACATTAACTTTAATAACCTCAGAATTTATCTTTCAGTACTCAGGTGGGACTTCTGGACAGAGCAGAAATGTAAGCATAATTGGCAAATAGTATTTAAAGCTGTAAGAATTGGTAATGTATGCCAGAGAGAATTAAATGGAAGATGGCATCATCACTGGGAACAGACGCATGGAAGGGGCAGATGGAGAAATTTGACCTAACAAGAGTGACCTGAGATATAGGAAAATCAAGGGAAGAAACATTCTACCCAAGTAAACATAGTCTGTAATGCAAAATATCTTCTTTTTTCACTTGAAAGTCAAGTCTTGGATTTTGCAAGTAGGAACAAGGAACTATAGGAGAAAAGTCCACTACAGTAATACATGTATTCAGTCATTTAACCAGAATTATTGAGTGCTTACTAAACACCAGGGCCTATACTTTTCAATGAAGATACAATAGTAAACAAAAGGGGAACACTTTCTATCTTCATGGAGTTTAATGCACTAAGACCAGGGCATGAATTGAGCTTTGTTGCAACTCAAGTGCTTTAATACACATTTTCATATACTCAGCTGCTTCAGGCATTTATGTTGCCTGCCTGGCCCCTGGGGGCATGGATTGTTGACACCAAAAAACAGTGTAAAAAATGTTATAATCAGTTATAATTATACATAAAATTGTACATTCAAGAAGAACTACTCCAGTCGTGAAGGTCAAGGAAGTAGTGCATCAGGAAAATTTGAGATGACAGCAATCAAAAGAAGTAAATGTTTGCTATAATCAGAGGGCAAGATCCTCACATTGCATGGGTTTTATCAGAAGTATTCTCAAGAGAAAACATCAGAAGTAAACTACATGACACACTTCCATCTCTGTGGTTCGAGGATAAGATAAGAAACAGTCTCCACTTAGTGTTACAGCAATAGTTGATAACAGAAGTTTAATACATTTTTGTGAATAAATAAATCACCTCCATTCATCCCCTGATTCCTAAGGGGGAACCAGTCTCAGCTTGTGGAGGAACGACTGGGTTTTGGTAGGACCAGCTGTCCTGGGTTCTCCCCTGAAGTAACACAGAGAGGTAAGTAAACCACCTAGAGAACCCTCTTGCTTCTCTGCTTTTATCTAATATTTTTAACTCAGACTCCAAACAGTTAAAGCATGTGCATAAGTCAATCTTATTTTCTCACCAGTGCCCTCAGATTTGTGTGACCTATTCTACCTCTACTACTTGAGACACTTCGAAGGTCTAAAAAGAACTTTCTTGAGATTTCTTTTTCAAACAACATTACTTGATAATATACTGCATTTAGGAATTAGAAATGTGCCAGGGGATTCCAATACAATCCCATCAAAGTGGCATGTACCAATGCCATCTCACTAGTCCAAGTGATCATCTTCAGTTCACAATTGATCACACTGATAGGTCTAAGAGTCAAAGGGATCACACAAACAAAACTAGTGTCTGCTAATATTAACTGATAGAATCAAAAAAGGAGAGAACAATCCAACATGGGAAGTGGGAGACACAGCAGACTCATAGAATGGCAGATGTCCTAAATAGCACTCTGGCCTCAGAATCAGCCCTTAAGGCATTCGGATCTGGCTCAGGAGCCCATGAGAATATTGTAGGCATGAAAAGCCAAGAAACTCTGGAAAAAAACAAAAGAAGAAGACCTAAATGAAAGATCTCTGTGAGTGAGATCCCAGTGGAAAGAACGGGGCCATCAAAGAAGGAGGTACCTTTCTCTGAAGGGAGGAGAGAACTTCCACTTTGACTATGACACTGTCGGAATAAGATCGAAGTCGGTGAACCCTAAAGGCTTCCATAGCCTCGGCAACTCATGACTAGAGCCTAGGGAGATTACTGATGCCATAAACAAGAGTGTCAAATTGTTAAATCAACAACAGGAGTCACTGTGTACTTACATCTCATGTGGGATCTGTCCTTAATGTGTTGTCCAATGTGAAGTAATGCTATAACTAGTACTGAAACAGCATTTTTACACTTTGTGGTTCTGTGTGGGTGCAAACTGATGAAATCTTTACTTAGTATATACTGAATCGATCTTTGGTATATAAAGATAATTGAAAATGAAAAAAAAAACTTGGTGTTAAATTGGAAATTGCATAGAAAATTAATCAATTTTTTTAAAAAAACATGTAGGATCTCTGTCATTAATGTGCTGTACATTGTGATTTAATACTATAACTAGTACTCCAACAGTATTTTTCACTTTGTGTTGCTATGTGAGGGCAAACTGTTGAAATCTTTACTTAATATATACTAAACTGATCATCTGTATATAAAGAGAATTAAAAGTGAATCTTGATGTGAATGGAAAGGAAGAGGGAGCAGGAAAGGGGAGAGTTACGGGTAGGGGGGAATTTTTTTTTGGGGGGAAGCCATTGTAATCCATAAGCTGTACTTTGGAAATTTATATTCATTAAATAAAAGCTTTAAAAATATATACTGCATTTAGTTTTCAGAAAATTGTATATATCAATGGCACCAAAACAGATATAAGGGTAGCTAGAAAGAGCTCACCTCTGCTGGTTCATTCCCCAAATGCTTGACATTTACAGGGGCCAGGCCAAAGCTGGAAACCAAGAATTAAATTCAGAATTCCCTCATGGGTGGCAGGAACCAAGTTCTTGAGCAATCACCACTGCCTCCAGGGGTTTGCATTAGCAGTAAGTTAGAGTAAAGGAGCCAGAGCCAGAACCAAAAGTCAGGCACTTTGACATGGGACATGGCTATCCTGATCTGCCTCCTAACCACTAGATCAAATGCTACCTTCCAAATTATTTGGATTAACATAAAATAATCATAGATATTATGGGGTGACATGTACTTAACATATACTGATCAAATTAAGGTCATTAGAATTTCCTTATCATTTCTTTATTGAACTTCTTTTCTTCTATCATCTTATTTCCCTCTATTTTCACCTCCCACACTCTACCTGGTCTCTAGTAATCACTACTCTAAATTCAGAGCATTTTTTATGAAATAAATTCTTTCTGCTTATCTTCCTGTTTTATTTCTACATATTTTATTGATTTGGGGGAAACAACATAAATTTTCTCTTGAGATGTTAAACTAGAATATATATTTATGGAATTCCATCTGTTGCCAAATTACTTGCCAATAGAAAGGTGACAAAAGAAGTTATTTGCCTGTTTCAATTCAGTAACTTACTTACAATGCCTTTAGTACCCATCAGAAAAAATAACTTACTTTTACCTTATTATAAAGTCATCTTTCAAAATTTATTAAGCTTTTTTTTTTATTTACTTGAAAGGCAGAGTGACAGAGAAAAAGAGAGGGAGGGAGAGAGAAAGAAAGAGATCAGAGCTGGTGCCGTGGCACACTAGGTTAATCCTCTGCCTGCAGCACCAGCATCCCATATGGGTACTGGGTTCTAGTCCCAGTTGCTCCTCTTCCAGTCCAGCTCTCTGCTGTGGCCTGGGAAAGTAGTGGAGGATGGCCCAAGTCCTTGGGCCCCTGCACCCACATGGGAGACCAGGAGGAATCACCTGGCTCCTGGCTTCGGATCGGCGTAGCTCCATCCATTGTGGCCATTGTCTCTCTCTCTCACTGTCTGTAATTCTACCTGTCAAATAAATAAATAAAAATCTTAAAGAGAGAGAGAGAGAGAGATCTTCCATCTGCTGGTTCACTTCTCAAATGCCCACAATAGCGAGGGCTAGATCAGAATAAAGTGAGGAGCCAGAAGCTCAATCCAGGTTTTTCACATACGTGTCAGAACCCAGGCACTTGAACCTTCATTGACAGCTTCCCAGATGCATGAGGAAGAAGCTGGATCTGAAGCAAGTAGCTGGGACTCAAGGAGACAGTATAATATGGGCTAATGGTGTTGTCCCAACTGGCAATTTAACCTGTCAGGACACAGCACTCAAAACTATCTTTTAAACTTGTAACAATAGGATGGCCAATCAAGGAGAGAGGCACCTTTCTCTGAAGGGAGGAAGGAACCTCCACTGTAATACGGCCTTGACTAAACAAGTTCAGAGCTGGTGAACTCAAGGGGCTTCCATAGCCTAGACAGCTCATAGCAAGAGTCTCGGGTGATTGCTGACATCATAAATAAGAGTGCCAATTGTTAAATCAACAACGGGAGTCACTGGGTACATGCTCCCCACATAAGATCTCTGTCCTTAATGTGTTTTACTATGAAACTTAAAAACAACACTACTAGTCAAACAATACCCTATACCTTGTGCGGTTGTGTGAGTGCAACCTGTTGAAATCCTTGCTTAGTATATACTAAGTTGATCGTCTGTATATGAAGGTAATTGAAAATGAAACTCGATGAAGGGTGGGATGGGAGAGGGAGTGGGAGAGGGGAGGGCAGTGGGAGGGAGGGAGGTTGGGGGGGGAGCCACAACAATACAAAAGTTGCACTTTGTAAATTCACATTTATTAAATAATAATAAAAAAACAATAGGATGGCCAAAGGTCAGGATTATTTAGACGCTGTAGCCGTTTAGAATTTTATGTGAAGGATGGTAATATTTAGATTAAAAATAAGAAAGTCTGTTAAGAGCAGACAGATAAGCCAGACAATATAGCTTATTTTTATCATATGCATGATACCTAGTGAAATACACCAAAGAAAAATCAGACAATTTTTTTCAATATATTTGCCCTTTTGTCTCTTACTTTTATTATCTTTTTTCAGTGCTTGCAGTACTTTTTCCTAATCATGCTTAAAATCCTGCCTCTCTTTTCTGTTTTTCTCTTATCTTCAAAGTAAGATTAAGAAAATGTACAAAATAATTTGTGTTGGTAATTTAAATATATCTATATTCATAGAGCTTTCTTTTTAAAAGATTTCTTTATTTATTTGAAGGGTAAATTGACAGAGAGAGGGAGAGACAGAGTAATTAATGTCTTCCATTTGCTGGTTCACTCCCCAAATGTCTGTAACAACTTGGGCTGGTCCAGGCTGTAACCAGCAAGCAGGAACTCCAACTAGGTAGCTCAAGAGGGTGGCAGTGACTCAAGCATTTCGGTCATCCTCTGCTGCTTCTCTTGTGCATTGATAAGAAACTGTGACTGGGACCAAGCATTCCAATTTGAATGTAGGCATCCCAAGCAGTGGCTTAACATGCACCACAATGCCTGCTCCCCAAATTTCTTACAAATGTTTCTTACTCCTTGTGTGTTGGTGGGAATGTGAATCCTCACTTCTTGACGTATTCCTAACTGGAAAACTAAATGCTAGTCCAGATCCCCACAGAAATTTAAGAGGATCTTCCCAGGGAAAAAGCCAGCATACGCTTTTGCTACAAAATGTCAGAAGGGCATAGGGGATGTTTTTAAATAAAGTAAAGTAAAAATAAAACATGAAGTGAATTTTAGGCATTAAAATGAGATGGATAAGTTTGATTCCCAGGTCATTTTCTGACTCCAAATTCCTGCTAATGTGTACCCTAGGAGTCAGCAAGTGGAAACTCAAGCAAATAGGACCCAGTCATGGATGTGAGAGATATGGTTCAAGTTCCTAGCTTCCAGCTTGGACCTGACTACACCCTGGCTATTGTGGGCATCTGGGGATAGGAGATCTCTTTTGCCTGCATCTCTCTCTGTTTGCCAAATAAATATAACTAATTAATTAAAATTAAGATATAATTAATTAAAAGGCAAAAGTCTAAAGTATCTTCCAACAAATATCTCAGCAACAGAATCAAGATGAGGAAGGATATTTATAAGGCAATAATGTTCTCCACACTGGCAGTCTTCCTGACTAATTCACAAAGAGTCATGTGTGAAATTTAGCCAGGAGCTGCCTGCAGAAAACTAATCAGTTAAAGTTCAAAGAGCTGTTGAATGAGCTCTCCATCAAACACTGAGAGCATGAGGTAACACTACCAAGTAGCCAATGCCACACAGAGCTCCATCAATAGGGACAGGAATATTTCTTCATTTTTACCCAAACTAAGCCCAGAACAGAAACCATGGAATAAGCCAAGTGCTAGACTCTCCTAACCTACTTGGATTGGGAGGGGCAGTAGACTTTAGCCAGCACCTAGACAACAGTAAAAATTCTGGTCACAGTTCCAAGAAAAGCAGTGAGAGAAAGCACCACCACAGTGAACCAGAAAAGATGCAGGCAAATAGCAATGGCCAAAAGGATCATTATTCTCAGTGAAGAAACTCCCCCTGGGTCTTGTCAAACAGATAAAAGGAATTGTTGAAAAATCCTTTCACACTGAATCAAAGGAATTAGGTCCAAAGAAATAATTTCCCTTGAGTATGACTCTCTGTTTTTATGTTGCTATGGCTGTTGTGAATATTAAGTTACATGATTGGTTAGTTTGTCATTTGGGAGTCAGTGTTGTGGCACAGCAGGTAAAGCCATTACCTGCAACATCCGCATCAGATATAGGCCCTGTCCCAGCTTCTCCACTTATGCTCCAGCTCCCTGCTAATAGCCTGGGAGAAGCAGATGATGGTCCAAATATTTGGACCCCTGTCACCCATATGGGAGAACTGGAAGAAGCTCCTGGTTTCAGCCTGGCCCATCCCTGGCCATCACAACATCTGAGAGTGAACCAGTGGATGGAAGATATCTCTCTATGTCTTATCCTCTTTCTCTGTCTCCTCTTCTGTCTCTGTAACTCTGACTTTCAAATAAATAAATACATCTTTAAAAAAGTTTGTCAAGGGGTCGGCACTGTGAGCTAAGCCTCTACTGCAGTGTTGGAATCACATATAGGTGCTGGTTCAAGTCCCAGCTGCTCCTCTTCTGATCCAATCTTTGCTACGGCCTGCGAAAGCAGTAGGAGATGGCTCAAGTTCTTGGGCCCCCACACCCACATGGGAGACCTGGAAGAAGCTCCTGGCTCTTGACTTTGGATCAGCTCAGCTCAGCTCAGCTCCAGCCATTGCAACCATCTAAGGAGTGAACCAGGGGCTCTGTCTTTCCCTCTCTCGGTAACTCTACCTCTCAAATTAATAGATAAAATCTTAAAAAAAAAAATGTTTGTCAGGGCCAGAGTTGCAGGGTAGTAGGTTAAGCCTCTGCTTGTGGCACCAGAATCCCATTTGCGTGCCAATTTGAGCCATGGCTCCACTTTCAATCCAGTTCCCTGCTAATGCACATGGAAAAGCAGAGGAAGATGGCTAAGTGCTTGGAACCCTGCAACCCCATGGGAGACCCAGAAGCTCCACTGTGGGCATTGGGGAATAAACTAGTGAATGGAAGAGATCTGCTCTCTCTCTCTTTTCTCTCTCTCTCTCCTCTCCTCTCCCTCTCTGTCTCTCCTCTCCAACTCTGCCTTTCAAGTAAATAAAATATAAATCTTTAAAAACAATTTTAAAGTTTTTCATTCTTGCTTTCATTGATCCTGATGAGGATTAATGATTTATGGCAGTTAATATTTATTGAGTACCTGCAGAAAAATTATCTTTAAACTCTCAGGCATTAACTTATATTTGATCAAGGATCCAAAACCAATCCCTGGAGTAAGGACAGTCTATTCAATAAATGGTGCTGGGAAAATTGGATTTCCGCATGCAGAATCATGAAGCAAGACCCCTACCTTTCACCTTACACAAAAATTCACTCAACATGGATTAAAGACTTAAATATATGACCCGATACAATCAAATTATTAGAGAGCATTGGAGAAACCCTGAAAGATATAGGTACAGGCAAAGACTTCTTGGAAAAGACCCCAGAAGCACAGGCAGTCAAAGCCAAAATTAACAGTTGGGATTGCATCAAATTGAGAAGTTTCTGTACTGCAAAAGAAACAGTCAGGAAAGTGAATAGGCAACTGACAGAATGGGAAAAAATATTTGCAAACTATGCAACAGATAAAGGGTTGATAACCAGAATCTACAATGAGATCAAGAAACTCCACAACAACAAAACAAACAACCCACTTGAGAGATGGGCCAAGGACCTCAATAGACATTTTTCAAAAGAGGAAATCCAAATGGCCAACAGACACATGAAAAAATGTTCAAGATCACTAGGAATCAGGGAAATGCAAATCAAAACCACAATGAGGTTTCACCTCACCCTGGAGAGAATGGCTCACATTTAGAATGCTACCAACAATAGATGCTGGAGAGGATGTGGGGAAAAAGGGACACTAACCCACTGTTGGTGGGAATGCAAACTGGTTAAGCCACTATGGAAGTCAGTCTGGAGATTCCTCAGAAACCTGAACATAACCCTACCACACAAACCAGCCATCCCACTCCTTGGAATTTACCCAAAGGAAATTAAATTGGCAAACAAAAAAGCCGTCTGCACATTAATGTTTATTGCAGCTCAATTCACAATAGCTAAGACCTGGAACCAACCCAAATGCCCATCAACAGTAGACTGGATAAAGAAATTATGGGACATGTACTCTATAGAATACCATACAGCAGTCAAAAACAATGAAATCCAGTCATTTGCAACAAGATGGAGGAATCTGGAAAACATCATGCTGAGTGAATTAAGCCAGTCCCAAAGAGAAAAATATCATTTGTTTTCCCTGATCGGCGACAACTAACTGAGCAACAAAGGGGAAACCTGTTGAAGTGAAATGGACACTATGAGAAACAGTGACTCAATCAGCTCTTGTGCTGACTGTTGATGTACAATGTAATACTTTATCCTTTTTAGTATTTTTGTTGTTCTAGTACTAGTGGTTGAACTCTGTAATTAACACACAATTATTCTTAGGTGTTTAAATTTTAACGGAAAAGTGATCCCTGTTAAATTTAAGAGTGGGAATAAGAGAGGGAGGAGATGTACAATTTGGGACATGCTCAATCAGACTTGCCCCTAATGGTGGAGTTAGAAACATGCCAGGGGATTCCAATACAGTCCCAAAAGGTGGCATGTACCAATGCCATCTCACTAGTCCAAGTGATCATCTTCAGTTCACAATTGATCACACTGATAGGTCTAAGAGTCAAAGGGATCACACAAACAAAACTAGTGTCTGCTAATACTAACTGATAGAATCAAAAAAGGAGAGAACAATCCAACATGGGAAGTGGGAGACACAGCAGACTCATAGAATGGCAGATGTCCTAAATAGCACTCTGGCCTCCGAATCAGCCCTTAAGGCATTTGGATGTGGCTGAAGAGCCCATGAGAGTATTGTAGGTATGGAAAGCCAAGACACTCTGGCAAAAAAAAAAAAAAAAAAAAAACCTAAATGAAAGATCTCTGTGAGTGAGATCCCAGTGGAAAGAATGGGGCCATCAAAGAAGGAGGTACCTTTCTCTGAAGGGAGGAGAGAACTTCCACTTTGACTATGACACTGTCAGAATAAGATCGAAGTTGGTGAACCCTAAAGGCTTCCATAGCCTTGGCAACTCATGACTAGAGCCTAGGGAGATTACTGATGCCATAAACAAGAGTGTCAAATTGTTAAATCAACAACAGGAGTCACTGTGTACTTACGTCTCATGTGGGATCTGTCCTTAATGTGTTGTCCAATGTGAAGTAATGCTATAACTAGTACTGAAACAGTATTTTTACACTTTGTGGTTTTGTGTGGATGCAAACTGATGAAATCTTTACTTAGTATATACTGAATCGATCTTTGGTATATAAAGATAATTGAAAATGAAAAAAAAACCTGGTGTTAAATTGGAAATGGCATAGAAAATTAATTAATTTTAAAAAAATTATGTAGGATCTCTGTCATTAATGTGCTGTACATTGTGATTTAATACTATAACTAGTACTCCAACAGTATTTTTCACTTTGTGTGCTATGTGAGGGCAAACTGTTGAAATCTTTACTTAATATATACTAAACTGATCTTCTGTCTATAAAGAGAATTAAAAATGAATCTTGATGTGAATGGAAGGGGAGAGGGAGCGGGAAAGGGGAGGGTTGCAGGTGGGAGGGAAGTTATGGGGGCGGGGAAGCCACTGTGATCCATAAGCTGTACTTTGGAAATTTATATTCATTAAATAAAAGTTTAAAAAAAACTCTCAGGCATTACTATTCATCATTGAGAATATACAATAGTACACATAGGAAACTATACTGACTTTAAATTCATTATCTTGTTTGTCCTATACAACAACCTTATAAAATAGGTATTAGTAATATCTTTATCCTGTAGAATAACCAGAAACCTAACTGAAGCTTCAAGAGTTTAAGAACCATGCCCAAGTTTACAGAGTTATCATAAAACAGAGTCAAAATTCAAATCTGACCACTTTTTTTTAATTTATTTGACAGGTAGAGTTATACATAGTGAGAGAGAGAGACAGAAAGAAAGGTCTTCCTTCTGTTGGTTCAATCCCCAAATGGCCACAATGGCTGGAGCTGTGCTAGTCCAAAGCCAGGAGCCAGGAGCTTCTTCCTGGTCTCCCATGCAGGTGCAGGGACCCGAGCACCATCTCCAGTGACCCATCGGGCCACAGCAGAGAGCTGGAGTGGAAGAGGAGCAACCGGAACTAGAACTGGGCACCCACATGGGATGCCGGTGCCACAGGCAGAGGATTAACCAAGTGAGCCAGGATGCTGGCCCCAAATCTGGCCACTTTTAACAAAGAATTCAAACTTCCAAAACTTATTGCTCTGTAGGGTTCTAGAAGCTGAGAACTGGCAGAATTTTCATATACTTGGATTCCATACTCAAGAAATAGAATGAAAGATAGTAGCTTTAAAAGGGAAAGGAAGGTAGGCTCTCTCCTTGAAGCTTATAACAGAAAACAAAGAAAGAGCTTAGCTGTACTTGGGAAATTTATATTCATTAAATAAAAGTTAAAAAAAAAAAGAAAGGGAGGCTGTCCTAAAAATTTAACTAGAAATTTAATTTAATAGACAATCCCTCATTGTTCCACAGGGGGTCTTCCAAAAAAAATAAATAAATGGCACGGTTTCTTCCTTAGAGATGGCCTTCCTTAGAGATGACACAAGTTTCCTGATCACCAGATTCTCATTATGAATGTACTCTACTCAATCTATCATGCCGACTGACATCATAAATAAGAGTGTCAATTGTTAAATCAACAACAGGAGTCACTATGCACTTACTCCCTATTTAGGATCTCTGTCCTTAACGTGTTGTACTATGTGAATTAACAGTATAACTGGTGCTCAAACAGTTCCTTATACCTTGTGTATCTATGTGGGTGCAAACTGTTGAAATCTTTGCTTAGTATATACTAAGTTGATCTTCTGTATATAAAGATAATTGAAAATGAATCTTGATGAAGAGTGGGATGGGAGAGGGAGTAGGAGATGGGACAGTTGTGGGTGGGAGGGAGGTTATGGGGGGAAAAAGCCACTATAATCCAAAAGTTGTACTTTGGAAATTTATATTTATTAAATAAAAGTTTAAAAATAAAAAAATAAAAGAAAAGAAATGTTAAAAAAAAAATCTCTCATGCCAAATGCCAGGTTCACATGTGGATTGGCATGCTCATGATGGTTATAAGTGCCTTGGTATGGAAACCCCTCTGAGGGCAAGGATAGGAATCAAGCACAGGATACAAGGTTTCTCTAAGCCACTCCTAATCTTGATTCCCATTTCATTCCTTGTAGTTCCTTTCCTGTATCATAGGTATGATATTATTTTTTTTCTCCCCAGAAAGTCTTTTTTTTTTTTTTTTCCATTTGTGTTTGGCAAAGTTCCTGTCTCACTTGGAAAGCCCAATGTAGACATTGTCTTTCAGGCAGTTGCAGTGCCCTGTGAACTTGGATTGCTACGTATATTATCAGCTTCCCGCTCAAACACAGGATAGCACAAGCTCACTGGGTCTTCTGCAAAAGCCACAGCCAGACCACAAGCCTTCAGCCTCGCATATACAGCAATGCAGGAATGATCATTGTTTTCAGATGCCCTTGCTCTACCCTCCAGAGTGATTATTTCTACTTCTGTCTGTTCTCATAGTCCTTGATTCACATTTCCACTACATTCATTACATCATCCTTTGGCATGTCAGTTTTTCCACCTGAAGAGGAAGAATTTTGCTATGATGCATTTAGCAGAATATTTAGAATGTAATAGTCACTTAGTGAAGCATGATTAATTCAAGAAATTATATCTGTTCTATCCTCATAATACAAAATAGAATACAGAACTTTGCTTATAATTATATTTGTTCAATCTGACATGCACAAAACACATATACAAAAATAACCATCATGTCCCCATGCCTTGTTCCACATTTACTTCCTCTAAATGTGTTGATGATCTTTCAGATACTTTCAGCTTCCCTCTTTTTTAGCCAATGATATTCAGTTGTTCAAGCCAAAAAAAAAAAAAAAGTCATCCTTCACTTTTCCATTTCCTTATCCATTACAGTCAATCCATCATCATATTCTGTTGATTCTACTTACAAAATACATCTCAAATATCCATAACTAACTGACCCCAGTCTAGTCCTACCCAGCTTCATCTCAGGTGAATCATTGGAATAGGCTCTTAATGTATTTCCCTGTTTCTACACTTGCCTTTATAATGAAGTCACTATACAGCAGCCAGAAATATCATTTTTAAAATTTTTATTTTAATTTTTAATTAGTTTTTAACAGATTCAATGTGACTTGTAGATAAAATTCTAAGAACATAATGATAATCCCTTCCTCCCTCCTCCTTCCTTCCCCCACCCTCCTTCCATCCCCCCTTTCTCTCTCTCTTTTTTTTTTAGAGTTTGATATAACATATTTTAAATTTAAATTATATTCAAAAGGCTTAATACTTCACTGAATAAGAAGTTTAACAAGTAAAAAGCAAAAAGCTCCTAGTGTAATGGGAATACAGACAGAGTTATAAACAATAATTGAATGGAAAAATGATCATTTCACCCATATATAGTAAATTTTAAATTTAATTAAATAAGACTCTCTCTTGTGAAAATATCTCAGTGACTTCCTGATATCTTTAAAATAAAGCCAAACTGGCCTCTACAACCTGATTTTGCTTACCAAACCAACCTCACTTTCTACCTTTCTTCCTTCATTCTTACTATTCTTCAGCCACACTGACATTCCTCTGATTCCTTTGAAGGTCAAGTTTTTTCCTACCTTGGACCTTTATCTTTCTTCTACTGAGATTTCTTTTCCATTATGAGCTCCTTCATCCCTCAGATCACAGATGAAAATGTCACTTTCACTGGAGCTTAGTATCCTCTCCCTAACTCTCTCTCATATTAGCTTGTTTATTCTTTCTGTAGCAAATATTGTAACCTGTAATTATCTTGTTTACTGGTTTTCTTGTAACTGACATCTTTCCCACACCCATTCTTTATAAACAAAATGAAAGGACTGTGAGGACAGGACTTCGTTTATCCCTACATATTTATCGCTGCTCAAATGTTTATAAAACAATATACCCTCTACAGAGATTCCTTGAGAGAATGGATTAATACAGGTTTAGTGTTTATTTTGTAGTTTCATGTTTAAATAGTAAGATCCTTGCAGGCAACAACCACATCTTATTTAGGAAGAATTTGATACAGCACCCTAGAAAGTCCTCTGAGACCACAGATGCAATAAATATTCCTCTATATATTGAAAAATTTACTAAATATTTACAGTGACTCTGGTCTCAATTTTCATGACAGAAAATCAAGGTAAAATCATTAGCAGAAACTTCTGAAACATGAAAATAAGAATAAGAATCTATGAATAGGAAGCTAGCATTATGGCACAGTAGGTTAAGTTGCTGCTTGCAATGTCAGCATCCCAAATTGGAGTGTCAATTGGAGTCCTGGCTGCTCCACTTCCAATCTAGCTTCCTACTAATACACTTACAAAGCAAGAGAAGATGGTCTAAGTGATTGGCCTCTGCCATCCATGTGGGAAGACCAGGATGAAGTTCCTGGATCCTGTCTTCACCTTAGCCCAAGATCCTGGCTTCACCAAATGGCTGTTGTGGCCATTTGAGAAGTGGATCAGCAGATGGAAGGTCTCTGTTTCTCTCTCTCTCTCTCTCTCTCTCTCTCTCTCTCTTTCTCAGTATCTATATCTATCCCCGTGTCTCCCCTCTCTCTGTGTTGCTCTGCCTTTTAAATAATTAAATAATAATTTTTAAAGTAGCTATGATTATACAGCCTAAAATAATCTAATAAAATGTGAATATCTCTTTTCCTGAGAATGTTCTGAAGCTCTAAACACTTTCAATGCTGTTTGCAAAAGGCAAATCTCCATTGCATTTATCTCCCTGTGTGCTCTCACCACCCAAGGATTTTAGTAGTTCTCTTTTCAAGAGACTCAGGATGTCTAGAGGATCACAAGATTGAGAGAATTGAATTTATTAATTCCACAAGAAGAAAATTCAACTGAGGTAATGCATCTGAGTTTCGTATCTAAATTAAAAGTTTGAGACTCAGCTTTCCCAGAAGTAATTTCTTCTCTCATCAGGGAATGTATATGCTATAAATAAGATTATGTAGCTCAAAAGCTAATTGTTTGAGAACACATAATTGAAAGTAGTAGCTGATGAGAGGGTCGCATTAGTGACTTAATGTGAGTGGTCACATTAGAATCCTACATTTACACAAGCCTGCTTTATTTTCTCTCTCATAGCTGGCATTTTATTGGGTAACTAAATTATTCTGGGATAGCTGCAGCAGCTGATGTATGCTGGACCTGGATCAAAGGACATTAAGGAACATAACAAAGAAAGCTCTGCTCCTAACTCAGAGATTCTTAGAACAAGGGCGTGATTCTGTCTGAACTAAAGCAAATGAAGATCCTCTGAAAGCAACCAACAAACATGAGGAGCAAATAGCAAAGTTCCTGGTTTTAAACTTAATGTTTAAGGAAACAGACAAGTAAGAAAGCTGGAAAACAAACTAATGTGTTACCTTCTCCCACAGTCTCTGCATTATACTACTGTGCTCCAAACAGGATAGGATTTGGGTTTAAAAATGAGAAAGTGTTTCCCTCCATCAACAAACCTGGCCTTGGATAGAGGCATACAAAGCAGATTCACACATCACTGTCTGACAAGATGTTCAATGATAATTTTAGCAGAGATGAAGAACTTATCAATACACTTTTCCCTCTTAGAAAATCTTCTTAGACTCATGGAGGAAAAAAGAGAGTACAAAAAGCAAGTAGAGAATTTGGAACTTTGCAAGAAAGTAGGTTCCTAAGGAGGACATCTTCAGAAGGTCAGGCAATAGGGGGATGCTTGTGAATCACTGCCATCGTATCAATCAGTTCCTGCCTGAAGTTTTGAACATAAAAACTTTTAACCAAAAATGAAATATTCACAATATGTTAACAACAGATTGAACTTGTTTCGCTTAAAAATCCCTCAACATAATGACAAATGATGCAGCTTTAAGTAAATAGATGCATACCGCGCTCCCACCAGAGTCTTTCACAATGACTACTGGGCAGAAAGAGAAGCCGTCAGTGTGTGATGGGGGTGCACTGCATTAGTCACACAGGCAGTTTTCATTATTTGTTAAATATTTACTAGTAAATCTGCTAATGAGAGAATAAATCTAACTATCTAATTCTGAGTTTTGAGCTTTCACTATCTGCAAAATAGATTCCTATTCCTATAAGAATGTTAAATATATCTTAACTTGGTTGATTTATTCATTAATCTTTTCATTTTTTCTACAAATATTTATGGAAGGCAGTTGTGCAGAGGAGCAGGAGTGTGTACAAAGGATAACTGTAAACACTGCACTGACAACAGCTTAAGGCCAATATATTTTTATTGTAGTGTAGTCTTTCTATTTTATCTTACAAATTTAATTTATTTCCTCCTCAAAAGAAAAGTAAGGACTATTCCTCTATCTTTTGTTTTTGTTTTTTGTGTTTTTTTTTTTTCAAGAAAAAGAAGGAGATAGCACAAACAATCCAAAAGGAAAGAACAATTCAGCAACAGAACTAAATCTCTATTAACTAGGAAAGCCAAGCTGAGGGACAAAATTAACAGAGGCCCAGAGTACCTTAAAAAAAAAAGCAAAATGAAGGAGTAGGCACCATATTTATGGAAACAAAATTATCTGCAAATCCCACTTACTTGGAGGAATGATATTTCTAATTTGTCATCAGAGATCTTTAGGTCTCTAGAGAAAGTGGGCTTGAGAACAAGTGTTCTTACTGATGAAGGCAGTTAAATGAGGCCAAGTAATTTAGAGATTTAGACATCAGTACTCCTAGGCCACTGTTACATGTGACCCTGAAAGCCACCCCACCCCCATGTGAAAACTACAAGTGGGACCCATTACCAGCTTGGCAGTGTTCATATACGAGCCTGGAAGTCAAAACGCACAGGACATTTTGAGGGAATAAAATTGATTCTTCCTTTTCATACATGAAAAGTTATTAGCAAACTATAAATAAATATTTGTCTCCAATAACATAAAAAAGAGTTTTTTAACCTTTAAGTATTTTCTGAATTGCTATCATTTAGGAATGGAAGTCATGCTTTCTAGATTTTTTAGAAATTTGTGTATACTATAATATCATTTCTTTAATTTATCGGACTGTGTAAATTAAAGTAACATTTGAGCTTATCCTTTATACTGAATTATTACAATATGGGTCAGATGAATTTAAGAATATTTATATATTAAGATGATATTATTATCATGAGGCATAATTTTAAAAATTAAATAAATATCTATCAAAATGTGTTCATGATTTTACTGTTTTAAATTTGTGTTTGTATATTTGAGGGGCAGAGAAACAAAGAAAGAGAAAGACTGAGAACTCCCTTCTGCTGATTCACCCCTCCAAATGCCCAGGAGTGGAGAACTCAATCCAGGGCTTCCACACGGGTAAGAGAATCTCATCATCTGAGCCCTCACTGCTGCTTCCCAGAGTCTGCAATAGCAGGAAGGTGGAATCAAAGCGAGAGCTGTGTCTGAAACGCAGGCACTCCAATCTGGGACACAGTCATCTAAAATACTAGGTTCCAGGACTCATGATTTTAAATGAAATATTAAAAATGACTAGTATATGATGTACAAGATGATGCACAGGAAAACAAGAATAGTTCTAAAACATAACCCAAACAAGAAAGCTCTGAGGATAATTTTACAATGAAAAAGCTGTCCTACAATTTCCAAGAGAGCTTTTATAACTAAGTATGGGCACATAGCCTGTCACAAAGTCTCTATGTTCTCAAATACTAAGCCACAACCTGGGAAAAAAAAGCAAAACTCCAACATGCAGGCCAACAATACTTGAGAGAACATCAAAACTCAAGATCTTAGATATTTTTTTAACAAAATGCAATAAAACACAGATCTCCATGTTTAGTGGTCGATGATTAGTAAAAATCATGTACCGAATAGAATATAAAGCTAAGAAGTACAGCATTATTATTTAGGTCAACTCTTTTTTGATATACTTCAGAATTAAAATTAGGTAACATGAACACAATTATTTCTTTTTTTTTTTTAAGATTTATGTATTTATTAGAAAGGCAAAGTTACAGAGAGGCAGAAGCAGAGAGAGAGAGAGAGGTCTTCCATCCACTGGTTCACTCCCCATGTGGCCACAATGACAGGAGCTAGGCTGATCTGAAGCCAGGAGCCAGGAGCCAGGAGCCAGGAGCCAGAAGCTTCTTCCAGGTCTTCCACACGGGTGCAGGGGCCCAAGAACTTGGGCCATCTTCTACTGCTTTCCCAAGCCGTAGCAGAGAGCTAGATCAGAAGCAGAGCAGCCAGGACTCAAACCAGCACCCACATGGGGTGCTGGCACTACAGGCAACAGCTTTACCCACTGAGCCACAGCACTGGACCCTAACACAGTTATTTCATAATAAAGCAAGCCAGTCCTTTCATTTTGATAATCAAATTTAAAACAGGTACAATAATGTTGATATATATCTCTATTCAAAATACTATTTCCCCACAGTATTGACACTTTTCACTAAAACAGTTTAGTGTTGAGAAAATACTTAAGCTTCTCTATTTAAAATGAACTGCTGCAGACCATATCATACTATCAGTTTATTTAAGCTACACATAGAGATGTGGAGAACAATTGCAGCTACAGACAAATATCTAGACTCTAAACTCACTTTTTTCATGGGTTTAGCACAATGGTTTTAATTCACTTTACTAGGCAAAAGAAGATTCTACAGGAACCTATAAACATAACCTACTCTAAATGTAGGACCTTGGTACTATGGCGTTTTGTACCTCTCTACCCTAACAAGGATATGACTTGTTACTACCTTTGCTCACACTTCCATTGCGGAAGTGTCTGCTGAGTCCCTCCCATCAGCCAAGCACCATCCAATAGGCTAAGACATAGGGGAGTCCGAGCAACACATTTTCTGTCTTTATGGAGCCTACATGTAAGTGGGGAGTGGGAGTGGGAGGGGTGAAGAATATTCCACAGACCAAAAAATTTTCAAAGGATAATTATAGATTGTGATAAATGCTATGGGGGAAAAAAAAAAAGGAAGAAAGACCTAGTGTGATGGCTTTGTGACTTTGAATAGTGTAATCAAGAAAGGCTTCTTTAGGAAGGTAAAGAATGGGAGGTAGGCAGCTCCTAAAGGGTCACTGAAGACTCTTGTAATTAGAAGGAATGAGAGGGGGGCCCATGCTGTGGTGTAGTGGGTAAAGCCACAGCCTGGGGTGCCGGCATCCCATGTGGGTGTTGGTTCATGTCCCGGCTGCTCCACTTCTGATCCCCTCTCTGCTATGGCCTGGGAAAGCAGTAGAAGATGGCCCAATTGCTTGGACCCCTGCACCTGCATGGGAAGACCTGGAGGAAGCTCCTGGCTTCAGATAGGCACAGCTCCAGCCATTGCGGCCAACAAGGGAGTGAACTAGTAGATGGAAGACCTCTCTCTCTCTCTGCCTCTTGTTCTCTCTTTCTCTCTCTCTGTAACTTTGACTTTCAAATAAATCTTAGAAGAAGGAGAAGGAGGAGGAGAAGGAGAAGAAGAGGAAGAAAAAGAAGAAGAAAGTGGAAGAGGGCAAATGCCTACTTTATTTGTTTTTTTGCCAGAACTGGAAAAAAAAAAAAAAAAAGAGAGACCAGAATGACACAAAACTCTGATCCTGTCTGTGCTTTCAGCAAATTTTCCTTTCCTTCCATAATAAACGACTAAAATCTGGACAAAACACATGAGAAAAGAATCTCTTTTCACAGGTACAAGATTGTGACCTCTAGGAGAAGGAAAACAAATTAGGTGGCTCCTACCATTGTGTCAGCTTTCTGCTTGAAATAGATTGGCCATATTTGGAGGAAAAAGGGACAGAAGTCAAGGATATGGAGATTGAGGTAGGTGGACATAGTATAAAAGAGTACCAGGAAGGAAAGCATTATACATAAAAAGAGCTCCAGGAATCTGAATAAGGGCTTTCAATGCCCTTATGAAAACACAGAACTGCATATTTCAGGGCAAAACTCCATAATGCAAAGCAGAGGCTAGCACTTGGGTCACAGAACAATTCCAGGTTTCATACAGAACAGGGAGACATTGGAGTTTCTACAAGTGCAGAGAGCTTGTTGAGTTTTGGGGCACTCCATAGTACTATGCAGTAGAAAAGGGCCATGCAGAAGAAATAAGGCTAAGTTAGTTCTAGAGTAAGGGTCTCTACTTACACAAAAGGATTAAGTTGCTATGCAAGTAAGTTAACTGCCTGATATAGTTGTTAGAGAAAAATAACAAAATCCACTCACTAAAGACATATGAAAACCTGCAAACTTTAACTCATATCCAAAAATAAAATAACTGCATAGTAGCAGACCTATCAATGACAGATGGAATTAAAATAAAAAATGTTGACAGCCATGATAAATATGCTTAAGATCTTAAATAGAATAAATACATTATGAGGATAATGAAGAGAGGAATAAAAGCTATCAACAAAAATAAATGTAACTTCTACATCTAAAAAAATCATAATTTCTGAAATAAAAATTCAGCATCCTGGCAGATTAGATGCTGTTAAAAAAATCAATGAGTCTGAAATTATCCAATCTAAATTATGCAGCAAAAATTATAATAAATAAAAAATAGAGCCTTAATAACCTAAATGACAATATCAAATACCATAAAATTAGTGTTATTGCAGATGCACAAAGAGGGAAATAGAAAAAAATATCTCAAGAAATTTACTAAATCTTTTCCGCCTTTGGTGAAAAGCAGCACGGATACAACAAGCTCATCAGATCCCACCAGAAAAACACAAAGTAAACTACAAGAAGAAGCATCATAATGAAATTGTTTAAAATTTAGCACTCTGGCCTCAGAATCAGCCCTTTAGGCATTTGGATCTGGCTCAGGAGCCCATGAGAGTATTTTAGGCATGGAAAGCCAAGACACCCTGGGAAAAAAAAAAAAAAGAAAAAGAAAGACCTAAATGAAAGATCTCTGCAAGTGAGATCCCAGTGGAAAGAACGGGGCCATCAAAGAAGGAGGTACCTTTCTCTGAAGGGAGGAGAGAACTTACACTTTGACTATGACCCTATCAGAATAAGATCAAAGTTGGCGAACCCTAAAGGCTTCCATAGCCTTGGCAACTCATGACTAGAGCCTAGGGAGATTACTGACGACATAAACAAATCAACAACAGGAGTCACTGTGTACTTACATCCCATGTGGGATCTGTCCTTAATGTGTTGTCTAATGTGAAGTAATGCTATAACTAGTACTGAAACAGTATTTTTCACTTTGTGTTTCTGTGTGGGTGCAAAATGATGAAATCTTTACTTAGTATATACTGAATTGATCTTCGATATATAAAGATAATTGAAAATGAAAAAAAAAACCTGGTGTTAAATTGGAAATTGCATAGAAAATTAATTAATTTTAAAAAAATATCATGTAGGATCTCTGTCTTTAATGTGCTGTACACTGTTATTTAATGCTATAACTAGTACTCCAACAGTATTTTTCACTTTATGTTGCTATGTGGGGGCAAACTGTTGAAATCTTTGCTTAATATATACTGAACTGATCTTCTGTATACAAAGAGAATTGAAAATGAATCTTGATGTGAATGGAAGGGGAGAGGGAGCGGGAAAGGGGAGGGTTGCGGGTGGGAGGGAAGTTATGGGGGGGGGGCACTGTGATCCATAAGCTGTACTTTGGGAATTTATATTCATTAAATAAAATTTTTTTAAAAATTCACCAATAAAGAAAAAACTTTTTAGAAAGGAGAGAAGGATCAAGGCATTTCATAAAGGAGAATGAAGTTTCATTGCTAATTTCCTTCTTTTAAAATTTTTAATCATTCATTTACTTATTCAAGAGGCAGAGGGACAGAGTTCCCACCCACTATATCACTTCTCAAATGCACACAGTGGCTGAGGCCGAACCTGACCACAGCCAGGAGCCACAAACACGCTGATCTCCCACATGGTTGGCAGAAACCCAACAATTTGAGTCATCACCAGGGCTAAAGTCAGGACTCAAACGTAAGCACTCCAGTATGGGATGTGGCATATTAATCAGTGTGTTACATACTAGGCCAAATACTCACCACAGTTGTCAATTTGTCACATGAGACATTGCAAATCAAAAGACAGTAGGGAAGGGTACAGGCATTTGACCTAAAGGTTAAGACATGCCTTATAAAGTCCACATCCCATACTGGTGTCCCTGGGCTTGAATCCCAAATTCTTTCCCAAGTCCAATTTCCTGCTAATGCACACCCTGGGGGTACCTGGTCCCTATCATCTACATGAAAGACCCAGCTCCTGGCTCTGGCCTGGCCTAGTCCTGACTGCTGCAGTCACATAAGGGATAAACCAGTAGATAAGATCTCTCTCTCTCTCTCTCTCTCTCTCTCTCTCTCTTTCTCTCCACCTTCCTCAAATAAATAAATTTTTAAACAGACCATGGAGTGACATGTTTAATAAACTGAAAGAAAACATGTTAAACTGGAATTCTTTGCCCAGTCTAAATAACTTAGAAAAACATGTGAATGAGATAAGGATTTTTTTTCAAACAAAAACAGAGAATCTCAAACTACCGGATCTACACCATCAGAAACAATAATGACCTGAATCTGTATATATGAAATACATGAAACTTGTATGACTTAAACAAAATTTTAAAATTTTTTTAAATAATGAAAATTGCTTAAATCAAAGTAAAATAATTCTAAATATAAATCGGGATTTCCATACATGAATAAAGAATGCAAAAATCATTAATATGTACATACACAAAAAGTTTTTCTTGATTCTAAAATTTCTTTTACAAGCAGTTGACTACTTAAAACAAAACCATACAATGTATTGTAAAGTTTATAACATATATAGAGAAAAAATATGTGAAAAATTATAAAGTCAATATGGAGCAATAATAACCATAATATTAGATGAAAAGGGAATGGGATAAGTTAACATATATATTACAACCACAGAACAAGAGTAAAGCATGTAATAAGTCAATAACAAAGACAGAATACTAAAACTTAATTAACTCAAAATCATGTAGGAAAGGAAAAAATAAGTAGCAAAGAACACATGAAAATACAAAAAGCAAAAAAAAAAAAACCAGCATATCACTAATTACATTATTATATTCTCTGAACACCCAGTTAAAAGTTAGATTGTTAAGTGAAATGGACACTATAAGAAACAAAGACCTGATCAGCTCTTGTCCTGACTCTAGATGTACAATGTAATACTTTATCCTTTTTAGTACTTGTTGTTGTTGTTGTTGTTGTTCTAGTACTAGTGGTTGAACTCTGTAATTAACACACAATTATTCTTAGGTGTTTAAATTTTAACTGAAAAGTGATCCCTGTTAAATTTAAGAGTGGAAAAAGAGAGGGAGGAGATGTACAATTTGGGACATGCTCAATTGGACTTGCCCCAAATGGTGGAGTTAAAAATGTGCCAGGGGATTCCAATACAATCCCATCAAGGTGGCATGTACCAATGTCATCTCACTAGTCCATTTGATCAGTTTCAGTTCATAATTGATGGCTCTGATAGGTCTAAGAGTCAAAGGGATCACACAAACAAGACAAGTGTCTGCTAATACTAACTGATAGAATCAAAAAGGGAGAGAAGGATCCAACATGGGAAGCGGGATACACAGCAGACTCATAGAATGGCAGATGTCCTAAACAACACTCTGGCCTCAGAATCAGCCCTTAAGGCATTCGGATCTGGCTGAAGAGCCCATGAGAGTATTGTAGGCATGGAAAGCCAAGATACCATGGGAAAAAAAAACCTAAATGAAAGATCTCTGTGAGTGAGATCCAAGTGGAAAGAATGGGGCCATCAAAGAAGGAGGTACCTTTCTCTGAAGGGAGGAGAGAACTTCCACTTTGACTATGACCCTAGCAGAATAAGATCAAAGTCAGCGAACTCTAAAGGCTTCCACAGCCCTGGCAACTCATGGCTAGAGCCTAGGGAGATTACTGACGCCATGAACAGGAGTGTCAAATTGTTAAGTCAGCAGCAGGAGTCACTGTGTACTTACATCCCATGTGGGATCTGTCCTTAATGTGTTGTCTAATGTGAAGTAATGCTATAACTAGTACTAAAACAGTATTTTTACTGTGTGGGTACAAACTGATGAGGTCTTTACTAATTATATACTGAATCGATCTTCTGTATATAAAGATAATTGGAAATGAAAAAAAAAACCCTGGTGTTAAATTGGAAATTGCATAGAAAATTAATTAATTTTAAAAAAATATTATGTAGGATATCTGTCTTTAATGTGCTGTACACTGTTATTTAATTCTATAACTAGTACTCCAACGGTATTTTTTTTCACTTTGTGTTGCTATATGGGGGCAAACTGTTGAAATCTTTACCTAATATATACTAAACTGATCTTCTGTATATAAAGAGAATTGAAAATGAATCTTGATGTGAATAGAACGGGAGAGGGAGCAGGAAAGGGGAGGGTTGCGGGTGGGAGGGAAGTTATGGGAGGGGGGAAGCCATTATAACCCATAAGCTGTACTTTGGAAATTTATATTCATTAAATAAAAGTTTAATAAATGAAAAAAAAAAGTTAGATTGTTGGGCTGTATAACAAAGCATGATACAACTATATGCAGACTACAAGAATGACACTTTAAATTACAGAGACACAGATGGACTAAAAATAAAAGGTTGTAAAAGAATACAATATGCAAACTCTCAACATAAGAAAGCAGGAATGACTATATTAATATGAGGTAAAGGCTGATACCAAGCTTCAGAACAAAAGATATTACTAAGACAAAGAAGGACATTTCATAATGATGAAAATTTCAATTTATCAAGATACATAACAAACCAGGTAGGTACATATGTCTAATAAGAAAATGTCAAACTTCATGAACGTAAAATTAACAAAATTAAAATTAGGCATACTCAAGTTATAATGGAATAGTTCAACACTACACTATCAATGACTGATAAAACTAGTATACATATAATCAGTTAGTAAAAGATTTGAATGTTACCAGCCAACTTGACCAATTGGCATTTATAACGTACTACATCCAGCAATTATAGGTTATACCCTGTACTCAAGTCAATACAGTACATTCTCCAATATAGACCATATGCTGAGCCATAAAACAAGTCACAATAATTTATAAGGACTAAAGTCCTACAAGCGTACAACAATGTGCTATGGTGTAGCGCTGTGGTGTAGTGGATGAAGTCACCGCCTGCAGGGCTAGCATCCAATATGGGTGGCAGTTCTAGTTCTGGCTGCTCCACTTCCAATCCAGCTCTCTGCTATGGCCTGAGAAAGCAGTAGAAGATGGCTCAAGTCTTTGGGACCCTGCACCCATGTGAGAGATTTGGAAGAAGCTCCATGGCTCCAGCCATTGAGGCCATCTGGGGAGTGAACCAAAGAATGGAAGACCTCTCTCTCTTTTTTTCTTCCTCTGCCTCTCAAATAAATAAATAAATCTTTTTTTTAAAAAAAAAGGAAATTCAAAGCATATTTTTAACTAAAATAGGCAACAACAAAAGAAAAACATGCCAAAATTTGTGGGATGGAGCTAAAGCAGCCCATAGAGGAATATTTATAGCTTTAAATGCTTATGTTAGGAAAAAATAAAGGCTTAAATTTCCACCTAGGAAAATTGGAAAGAGCCAGTTAAACTTACAGTATATAGAAGTAAAGAGATGAAAAGAAAAAAAAATCAATGCTGTAGAAAACAGAAATACAATAGGGAAAAATCTGTGAAATAAAAGTTGATTCTGAAAAAAAGTGTGAGTAAAATTGCTAACCCTCTCAATACACTTGTCAAAAATGACAGAAAACACAAATTAACAGTATAAAGCACTAAGTTATAGTTAGGAGAAAAAAGTTCTAGTGATCTACAACACAGTGGGTTGAAAATATGATACAGTACTGTAGAATTTTCTAAAAGATCAAGCTAGAAGAATAGATGTTGAATGTTTTTATTATAAAGAAATGATAGGTGTTTGAGGAGACAAATACATTTACCCTAATTTTAATATTATTCAATATATACATGTATCAACACATCACATTGTACCTCAGAAATAGGCAATAGTTTTACATACCAATTAAAAATAAAATAAAAAATGAAGTAAAATTCAATAAAAACAGATGATCTCTCTGGATCAAAAGTTCATTTATTTCATCCACATGATATAACATCGCTGTAACTCTAGGGAAAAGACACTATCAAAATTGAAAGTAGAGACATTACTATGATTCTAAAAACATTAAGTACAGAATAGGAGAAAATAAGAGAACATTACAATTCTATGCTAATAAATTAAACAACCTGGATAAAATGGGAAAATACTTCAGAATATACCAATTAAAAACTGGACACAGAAAAAAATGGGAAATCACTGGGATGGAGGGTACTTAATAAATGTGAGTGTCATGCCATATATAGTAAAAGAAGATAGTGATCAGATTACATAGAGTTTTGCTGAACAAGATCAGAATTTGGATTTAACTTTGTGCAAAAAATTGATTTTTTTACATTATTTATTTACTTATTTGTGAGTCATGGAGACAGAAATAGGCAGAGAACTTCCATATACCTGTTCACTCTCCAGATGCCCACATCTGGGGCATCTGGGGATGAAGCAAGGATACAGGAACTCAGGCCAGGTCTCCAACCTAGGTGGCAGTGCCACAGCTACTTTAGCCATCACTGCCTCCCAGAGTATGCAACAGCAGGAAGCTGGAATCAGGAGATGTAGCCAGAGTTGGGGAGCAAACCCAGATACTTTGGGAATCCTAATCAATATCTTAATCACTAGGCCCAAAGCCCACTCCATTGAGAGATTTTTAAAGAAGAATGAGATAATATTATTTCAGGTTTTAAAGATCATTTACTGCTCTAAAAAGAATGAATTCCACAGGCCTAAGATTAAAAGATAGAACCTTGAAGAAGTGAGTTAAGAAATTGGTTCAGGGGCCAGTGCTGTGGTGCAGCAGATAAAAGCCCCAGCCTGCAGCACCAGTATCCCATATGGGCACTGGCTGCTCTACTTCAATCCTGCTCTCTGCTATGGCCTGCGAAAGCAGTGGAAGATGGCCCAAGTCCTTGGGCCCCTGCACTCAAGTGGGAAACCTGGAAGAATTTCCTGGCTCCTGGCTTCAGATCGGCTCAGCTCTGGCCATTGTGGCCATTTGGGGAGTGAACCAGCGGATAGAAGATTCTCTCTCTCTCTCTGTAATCCTTTCAAATAAATAAAATAAATCTTTAAAAAAAGTAAAAAATGGGAAAAAGAAACTGGTTCAGTACTTTAAGCAACAGATAATGGTGGCTTGGGCTAGAACAACATCTACAAAGAAGGAAAGAAGTAAACAGAATCAAGTTAAAGAACATATATCCCCAACTTCACTCATGTATTACTGAACTGAAAAAGATGCACCTATACATTTCTTATTCGACATAATAAATGTATTTCAGAAAATGCTGCAATCAAATAAATGTTATTTTCCCATTGATTTCTAAAGATGTTGGTTCTCTGAGAAAAGTACTTCTATAACAGCAAAGCAGGGGCCAAAGTGTGGCACAGTGAATTAAGCCACGGGCCAGCTTAAGTCAGAGCTGCTCTGCTTCCAATACAGGTTGGGATGGCAGTTGAAGATGGCCCAGGTCCTTGGGCTCCTGAACCCGTGTAAGGATGGAGAGTGCCTGACTACAGGCTTCAGCCTGTCTCAAACCTGGCCATGGCAGCCCCTTGGAGAATGGCAATAGATCTCTTTCTCTGTCTCTCCCTTTCTCTCTGTCACTCTGCCTTCCAAATGAATAATTCTTTAAAAAAAAAATAAAGCAATTAAATTGTACATTTTTTGTTGAAAAAAGGGAATACACTAATAGTAAATTAGTACTGTAAATACTAATGCCCTTTTACCCACTATTTCTGAATTATGGTCTCACTGTTGATTTTCCTCCTTTTCACACTATGTTCATGATTTTTAAAATATTTGAATAAATTTTAAAAGACAAAAATAGCATTTTAGGTCATATATTTTCATATACTAGAGTTAATAATTTGAAAAATCAGTAATAAATGACTAAAACATCAAAAGTAATTTGTTATGTCTAACGAGCTACAAAATCATACCAAAATAGGGAAATTATCAATTTACTTTTTCTGCCTACCTTATGGTTCTTATTGAATATGTGATCAACTTTAATGCTTTAGCATTTGACTATTTTAATCAACACTAAACCACCATAAATTGTGTACATTTTCATGCTTTTGCCATGACTTAGATCCTTGGTCTCTGTTCAATAAGACATTTTACCAAAACATTATTTAATCTGTTCATTTAAGAATACTTAGCTGAATTGAAAGGTATCTAGAGAAGACTGAAATTGCCAGATGTTACTTCCCAATTGTGGATCATCACACAGTCAAGGAAAAGCCAAACACCACCAATAGCAAAAAAAAAAAAAAAAAAACTTTAGAAGTCTATCTGAAAGTCATCTAAAGAGCCACAATATCAATATAAACGTTTATGTCCGGAGTTTCCATCAACATAAGACACTGACACTGTGCTAGGCAACAAAATGATACTTCAAGACATTTGAATATACATTGTCTTTTAATTGTACTGTCCTTGAATTTTGGAAGTCACCTCATACATGGGACAATTAGGTGGCTAAGGAAAGTCTTTGGGAAACCTGTTCTTGAATCTCAAGCTTCAGTTTTGTTCAAAGCAAAAATGACCTTCCTTCCAGAAATCCTTAATAACCTAGAGATATGTAACACCTGAGGCCTCAGCTCATTTCAATTCAATATTTTTCTCTTCTTCATACTTGCCTATTCTCAGATTTTGAGTCCAGATTTGCCCTGGTTTTCAAACAGCCACCATGACTCAGTTGGATTTCAATTTATGCAAAATAATAGGAATATGCACCATAAAATATTTCACCTCTACTGTGTGAATGGCAAAAAAGTATGTATTGTTTGACACCTATGGTTTAGAAAGATGAATCTTGGAGAAGGAAATACGTGGCTCTATTATTAACTTGCAAACTTTGTAATCTTAACCAGGTTGTAATAACATTTGCGTATCTATTTGTTTTCAGGAGTAACACCATACTCGACACATAATTTCACTTTTTATTTTTCATAACCATCCTAAGAGACATAGCTATGATGTATCTGCTTAGCCAAAGATCAAAAGCATAATCCTTTGAAAATGAACATACATACACTTTGAGATTGATACAGATGTTGTATCTAGGTTTACAAATACAATCAGCACACATTTTCTTTTTTTACACTGACTCAGTTCCCACCGTAGCCATCATAATATGTCCCTGACAGGGTACTGTAAACATAATGATTGGATTATAAAGCTATTATGTCATTAAAACAGACTAAACTATGGTATGTTGTTACACATAAGATTGATCCAAACTTGTATGCACTTTAGAAGTCAAAGAGGCCTGACCCATCCTGGTCACCTTCCTATCAACTAAACAATTTGGGGTAGGTTTATTAATTCATGGACATTCAATAAATTATAATGCCCTTCTCACTAACATTTTCTCACTAACATTTTCTCTTACCATGATATAATGGAGTAATTATGATGTAAATATGAGGATTTTTTTTCTTTTTTCTTTTGACAGGCAGAGTGGACAGTGAGAGAGAGAGACAGAGAGAAAGGTCTTCCTTCGCCGTTGGTTCACCCTCCAATGGCCGCCGCAGCCAGCGCGCTGCGGCCTGTGGACCACGCTGATCTGAAGCCAGGAGCCAGGTGCTTCTCCTGGTCTCCCATGGGGTGCAGGGCCCAAGCACTTGGGCCATCCTCCACTGTACTCCCTGGCCACAGCAGAGAGCTGGCCTGGAAGAGGGGCAACCGGGACAGAATCCGGCGCCCCAACCGGGACTAGAACCCGGTGTGCCGGCGCCTCAAGGAGGAGGATTAGCCAATTGAGCCGCGGCGCCGGCTGAGGATTTTTTTTTTTCTTAAACTCAAGCCCAGACCACCCAGTTGGGAACAACGGTGCCTGAGAAATAATACAAATGTTGCAGTGAAAAGCTGAAGGTAATTGTGAGAATGGAGAGAAGTGCTCAATTCTGCTGTAGAAAGTGTTCTCTGAAGCCAAACCTCCTTCACTTGCTAATCAACCTGTGCTTGCATCAACTGAAAATCATGGTCGAAAGATAAGTATGTTAGCAGGACAGAATATCAGTGAGAGTAAATGCCAAGTTTTGTAGTTTAAAAAAACCAGGCAAAAAGAAAAATAGAATATAGCACTTGAAGGAAAAAATATGCCAAGCTGGCTATTTAAAAGAATTAGAGGTAAAACCTCCACCTGTAGTGCCAGATCCCATAAGGATGCCGGTTCTAGTCCCAGCTGCTCCACTACTGATCCAGCTCTCTGCGATGGCCTAGGAAAGCAGTAAAAGATGGCCCAAGTCCTTGGGTCCCTGCACCAGCATCAAAGACCCAGAAGAACCTCCTGGCTCCTGGCTCCTGGTTCCTGGCTTCGGATTGGCCCTGCTCTGGCTATTGCAGCCATTTGAACCAGTGACAGATGGCTTCTCCCTCTACCTCTCTATAACTCTGCCATTCTCATGAATGAATAAATTTAAAAAGAAAAACCTCCAAAAGGAAGTATTTAAAGCAAAACCCACATTAAAATGAAACTACACTGGGGCTAGTGCTGTCCTATAGTGGATAAAGCCACCACCTGCAGTGCTGGCCGGTTTGAGTCCTGGCTACTCCACTTCTGATCTGGCTCTTTGCTATGGCCTCGGAAAGCAGTGGAAGATGCCCCAAATCCTTGGGCCCCTGTGCTCACGTGGGAGACTTGGAAGAACCTCTTGGCTTCTGGCTTCAGATTGGTGCAGCTCTGGCCTTTGTGGCCATCTGGGGAGTGAACCAACAGGTGGAAAACAGATTTCTCTCTCTCTCTTTCTCTCTCTCTCTCTCTCTCTCTCTCTCTCTCTCTCTCTCTCTCTCTCTCTTTCCTATCTCCTCCCTCCTCCTTCCTCTCTCCTCTCACTGCCTCTCTTCAACTCTGCCTTTCAAATAAATAAATAACTCTTACAATGAAACAACATACTCCCCATACTTCTTTATTTTATATTAGCCTTGCAGCATGAACCAGCCCATGAACTCTTTATATGTGATAACAGAAATTGCCATGGAGGGTTGGCGCTGTGGTTCAGTGGGTTAAAGCCCTGGTCTGAAATGCAAGCAATCCATATGGGTGCTGGTTCTAGTCCCGGTTGATCCTCTTCTGATCAAGCTCTCTGCTATAGCCTGGGAAAGCAGTAGAGGATGGCCCAAGTCCTTGGGTCCCTGTACCCACGTGGGAGACCTGGAAGAAGCTCCTGGCTCCTGGCTTCAGATTGGTACAGCTCTGGCCTTTGTGGCCATCTGGGGAGTAAGCCAGTGGATGGAAGACCTCTCTCTGTCTCTACCTCTCTCTACAACTCTGTCTTTCAAACAAATAAAATAAATCTAAAAAAAAAAAGAAATTGCCATGGAATCTAATTTTTGAACTAAGAAACATTAAGGTTTTAATGAATTATAAGTATAAATAAATATATCATATTCACTTGTGCCTATCCTAAACCCTTTCTCACAATATTTGGGAGAAAAAAACTTGTTTATGTACTGTCCCTGTCTTAGTCCTTGATGACCACAAATATACTTATTCCATTCAGTGATTTTCATGCTTGCTACCTGCAGATGTTGTCTGTTTCCATATAAGTTCTTTCCCTTCTTGGTCTAGTTCACAATGTCTTGTAGCACAATACAGCTTCATCAGCCAACATCAATCCCAAGAGAAGATAGAAGATATGTGGATTTGTTAATTTGCAACTCTATGCTTTACTGTGTGAGGGATCTTCAAAAAGTCCAAGAAAATACATATTATGAAAAACTATATATTTTTCTAGAAACTTTTTATATTTATTTGAAGGCAGAGCAATAGAGTGAATGAGAGAGAGAAACAAAGAGAAATCTTCCCAAATGCCCATAATATCCTGGTTGGGCCAGGCAGAAGCCAGGAACCAGGATCTCCATTTAGATTTCCTATGTGAGTGGCAGGGAAACAAGCATTTGAACCATCATCTGCTGCCTCCCAGAGTGTGCATTAGCAGGAAGCTGGACAGGAAGCAGAGGAAGGATTCAAACCAGGCACTCTGATATGGAATGCAAGAAGCAGCTCAACCCAACGCACCACAAAGGCCACCCCTCCACAGACATTTTAAAGTTCCTTCATATATCCACATAGGTTACAATCTTATACAAGACAGGCTCAGGTTATCCCCTCTTATATGCAAATATTTACAGCAAAACATGTTTCTTTAGTCAACATGTATCATTGGTTTATAATTTAATATGGATGAATAAATACCTTAAGAGAACTCTAATCTGAGCCTTCAGTACATGGTGAATAGGAAAACAAAATCTAATAAGCACACTGCCAAAATTAGACACTGCTTTTAAGCATGATACACAAAATGCTGTGACATTTCCATAAAAATAGTCTTTACTTTTCTATCAGAAAACTAATGTCAAAAAGTAATATTTCTGCTCAACTGTAGTACTTACAAATACAACTCTGTGTATCTGGGTCTTCAACTTTCATTCCTTTTAATTTTTCTTTCATTAATCATTTCCCACTGATAACCCATCAAGGAGATTTATCAAGTAAAAACATAATAGATCTATTCTCTCAAATGTTGTAGCAAGTTTTCATAGTTTCAACCAGAAAAACAATGCCACTTTGCTTTTAAGTGAAAAAATTGAGCTCTCTTCCCTCTGAAACATTGATGAAATCAACTTATCAAGATGGCAATCTTACTTCAGATTATTTATTGCCTTGTGTTATAACTCATATAAAAAGTACAAAGCAAGTTATATAACTGAAAAATTATACTCCACAATGAGGCATTCCACTTGACAATGATTTTGTTGCAATAAACCATTTATTCTCAAAGAAATATGGCATTAGCTGTTGAATAATGAAAGAACTTGATTTAATAAAATGACAATATGAATAAATAACCTAAGTAAGATTACCCTAAATGCTCCCTAAATTCCTGCTACTCAAAGTTTTGTGCATGCAGCTGCAATAACAGGGAGTTTATTGGAATCTCGGACTCCACCCAAGACCTTCTGAATCAGCCTCACACTCAGGATCTTCAATTTACCAAGATTCTTTGGTGCTCTGTACATATATTGAAGTTTTAAGTTCTTTTTTTTTCACAGAAATCTTTTATTTAAGAAATACAAACTTCATGTGTTTCCTAATTACAACTTTAGGAACAGAGTGATCCTTCCCACTGTATTTGCCCTCCCACCCTCACTCTCACCTTTCTTCTTTCTCCCTCTCCTATTCTTATCTTTATTTTTTACTATGATCTATTTTTAATTAACTTTATACACATAAGATTAACCCTATACTAAGTAAAGAGCTCAAAAAATAATGTGAAAAAAAAACTTTCTCAACAATGAGACAAGGGCTGTTCAAAGTCATTGTATTTCAAAGGGTCAATTTCACTTCAGTATATTTATAAAAAGTAATTGCATCTTGTTCCAATTATGTTATCAACTCAGCATATCAGGATAATAATAAGATATACAAGCAACAGAATGTCTTGGTTTGGTGGAGACCTTTCACCAAAATGTCACTAAAAAAATCCAATCAGTGCTACCAGTTGAGTATACAGATAGAAGTAGATATATACACACATTCATATATATTTTCATTTATATTTATATATGTACACATATACAAGCATGCACATATATGTTAAATCTAGTGATTAAATATTTGTTTCATTTCACAGAATTTAATTGAGTAATATTCCAAAAATTAAGAGATCAAGATTCAAATGATCACTTCACCAAAATTGACTTGTAGAGTTTGAAGACTGTGGAGTCTTCCCATTAACTTGCTATCCTTGCCAGTAGAAGTGGCTATACCTTTCTGTTTTATAAGTTTATTATAAGTATATTAATTAGTGTCAGGTATTCAACAACCAAAAATAATTTTGCTTTTCAGCTGAAAAAAATCATATTCATATACAATTAGCATTTAGTAAAATATCTATATCCTGTTAAGTATAGTATCATAGTGGAAACAGATTTTATTTTAGACATAGATGTTTTCATACTTCCACATAAAATCCTACTACATATGTTGCCTCTCTAACATCTATTTAATTTTTTACATTTTTCTGTCTTGTTTTTTTATGCCAGGCCAAAGCCAGGAGCCCACAATTAATCTGGGTCTTCCATGTGAGAAGCAAGGACTCTAGTATTTGAGCATTACCTGGTGCCTCCCATGATGTACATTAGAAGGAACATAGAATTGGAAGCAGAGTTGTGACACAAACCCAGGTACTCTGACATGGGATTGAACGCATCCCAAGCAGCATCTTATCTGCTGTGCCAAATGCTTATCCTTAAAATGTGTTTTCTTCACATCCTTATTTATTCTGATGAATTCTATTCAACATTATGTAATAAACACAAATCTACATAACCACCCTAAAATCTCCTAATTTCCTGTTGGAAATTCCCACATATTCATATCAAAGCTACATCTAATTCATTAAAAATTTAACTCATTCATTTATTCATTTTTCCATTCAATAATATTTATTGAGCAGTCACTATGTTCCAGGAACTCTTCTATATATATATATATATATATAGATATAGATAGATAGATAGATATAGTATCTCAGTGAATAAAACAGACGTAATTCTCAGTGTTCATGGAATTTCCTTCACACAAGGAAGGGGAAGAGATGCATGCAATAAATAAAGTCTTATGATACGTAATGTTTGGTTAATGTCATACAGTAGTCCTTTAAGATTATGATAGATGCAAAAATTCCTATCAGCTGGTGAATACTGGCTGAGGATGAGGCAAGAAAAGGCCAAACTGCTAAAGGGCAACTCTCAAGAAAATTTTCAATGAAGAGTTTAAGAGAAGATTTTTTTATACAAATAAATCTTTTTTGAAAAATTATTCATCCATTTGAAAGGTAGAGATACAGAGACAGAAGGAGTGAGAGAGAGAGAGATCTTCCATCCACTAATTCACTTTCCAAATGGCCACAATGGCCAGGGCTGTGCCAGGCCGAAGCCAAGCCAGAAGTCAACCATGTGGGGAGGCCCAAGCAGTTGGGCCAATTTCCATTGCTTCCCCAGGCACAGTAAGAGGGAGCTTGATCGGAAGTGGAGCAGCCAGGACTTCAACCGACATCCATATGGGATGCCAACTCTGCAGGCTGAGGCTTAGCCTTCTGGGCCACAGCACCAATCCCTTAAAAGAAGCGTCTTAAAATGTTTGAAAACATAGACCCTAACACTGAAATGTTTCCATTAAAAGAGAGAACTGATCATGATGCATTCTCTTGTTAGCAAAGCTGTGATGGAAAAAAGTAAGCAAACAAAGCCAATACCACGGAAAAATTTCTGAAAAGAATGACCCCTCCTCAAGGAGAGCCACAGGCAGGTACCTCAAGTAGTGTCCAGTAAAAGGTGTTGTTATCACAGGAGATGACAGCTCCATGAATGTCATTGGCCCTGAAGACCTTCCAGTGGAACAAGATGTAGAGCTAGAAGACGGTGGTGTTGATGATCCAAACCCTGTGTAGGCCTAGGCTGGTGTGTGCATTTGTATCCTAGTTTTTAACAAGAAATATTAAAAGCTAAAAAGAAGTTTAATTTTTTTCCAATGGAAAAGCTTATAGAATGAGTATATTAAAAAGCAAATTATTTTAGACAGCTGTCCAATGGATTTTAAGCTGAATGTTATTACAAAACAGTCAAAAAGATTTAAAACTTTAAAGTTTTGATCAGTTATTTATTATTGACAAAAGAAAAATATTTTCTGATATGTTTTGTATAACCTTACTGTACAGCATTTACAAAGTCCACAATGGTGCACAATAATAGGCTATCACATTCACTCACTATCCACTCGCTGACTCACCCAGAGCAAATTGCAGTCCTGTAAACTTAGCTCATGGTATATGCCCTAAACATATCTACCATGTTTTTACCTTTATATCATACTTTTACTGTGTCTTTTCTATATTTATATATAGTTAGATACACACATACTCACTGTTTTGTAACAGCTGCATACAACATTCTGTACAGTAACATGTCATCCAGGTTTGTAGCTTAGGATCAATAAGCTACACCATATAGTCTAGGCATGTAACATCTGGGTTTGTGTAAGTACACCCTATGGCTCACATGACGACAGAATTGCCTAGCAACACATTTTTCAGAATACACCCCTGTTGACAAATGACACATGACTGCAATCATAAGTCTTATTTTATATCATGGTTGCCAGTAATATGGGGAAACAAGAATAATAGAAGGAGAAAAAAATGCTGAGGTGAGTGAAATTTTGAAGAAGGTTGTCAAAGAATGATGCACTAAGAAAGAAAGATTTGAGTAAAGATCTGAGTTGGGAATAAGGGATAGAATATGGCACGCAGGTTAAAGAACAGAGGGCATAGTTATAAGAAGAAGCTAGAAGTATGAGTACAAGGGTAATAAAGTTTATGGAAAATAAAATTAAAAGATAAGTTTATTTTGGGGCAAAAAACTTTTGAAATCCATGTATACAAGGAGTGTTTTAAAATTTCATTGAAAATACATCATACGAAAAATCTGTGCATGGATTTGAATTTTTTTTTTTGCACCAAAACAAATTCATTTTAATTCTGCTTTTTCATGAAGATTTTGAACTACCCTTATAGTTGAGCATAAGACTGGGTAGGTTGGGGCCAGCGCCATGGCTCACTAGGTTAATTCTCCACCTGCGGTGCCGGCATCCCATATGGACACCGGGTTCTAGTCCCGGTTGCTCCTCTTCCAGTCCAGCTCTCTGCTGTGGCCCAGGAAGGCAGTGGAGGATGGCCCAAGTCCTTGGGCACCTGTACCCACATGGGAGGCCAGGAAGAAGCACCTGGCTCCTGGCTTCCATTTGGGGGGTGAACCAACGGAAGGAAGACCTTTCTCTCTATCTCTCTCTCACTGTCTAACTCTATCTGTCAAATAAAAAATAATAATAATAATAATAAAGCTTTACTTTTTAAAAAAATGAGAAAGGGTAGGTGGAAAGAAAGACAGTAGGAGCTGTGGACACTTTCTTCTGTGAAAGGTCACTGCTAAGAGTGAGAGTAGTGAAGAATATTTTGGAGTTTTGAGATAAATGAAAAAAATAAAGTTGTCCTTAAGGAGTAGGAGAATAGATTGTAGAAGGAGTGCCAAGCAAGAGGACTAGTATCACATTTGATGTTAGTGGCCATGAATTTAAAATGAGGCCAATTATCTTATCTGTGTATTTTGCTTTGGGCCTTTTAATTGAAAGATATAGGCATTTGGTAGGTGAGTAGATGGATTTAACTGGAGCCAAAGTTTGGTCAGGCAAGTGCCAAAGTGGACGTGGAGCAAGGGAGTTGAGGAAATATGCAAAGTTGTGATATTGGAAGAGGCTTTAGGTAAGAAAAACAGAGCAGACATCAGTAGGAGGAGAAGCTGTGAAACGAGAGTGAGAGCAAGAGAGAGAGAGGATTAAAGATCAAAAAAATACAGTGAACCAAAGAAATACAGACACCCCCCACCCCCTGCAATGAACCAACAAATTGTTGGAGCTAGGGTTGTTAGTTGAGATTTAAAGATTGGAATTATGGTGAGATTATGGAGAGGTGCTAGATGTTGGTAATCATACAGTATAATTTACCTTGAGGACAAGTGACCAAAATTGGGAGGAAGATAAAATCATTGAATTTTAAAGGACATGAAAAAAACAGAACATTAGAGAGATCATCACTAGGATATTGAAATCCCCAGAACTATGGCAGAAATCACATTGAGAATAGTGACACTAGGCCAGGAGTTAAACTCTTTAAGGAATGAGGAGAAAGGACTTGAGTGTTTGGAGAATACAGCCCAAGGAATAATGAACAGTTTGATGACATGAGACTTAAAGCTGGAGAAGTTTGAGGAATGAGCTAGAAGGGGCTTGCCGAGCAAAGAGAATGGATGGTGTTAAATATCTTCCTTTTAAATGCATTTTCCTGTAAATAATTAAACTATCTTTCCCTGACTTTGAAAGGTACCTGTTTGTCTCAACTTACTTTTGGATATTTATCTCATAAAATGTATTTAGAAAGTTGTGAGACATTGGTAATATAAAATGAAAGCACTGGGTTCACGTGTAATCAGAGTGAGGTATCCAAATATTATTATGATATGGCATGGTACTTTGTCATCTGAATTTCTTAGTAAAAATTAAATTACATAGATGATATTGATGATGATGATTACTCATAAATGACTACATTCTTCCTCTTCTCAATCACTCCCTGCTAGGCTAGTGTAGGCTAGTGTAGGGAAAATCTCATGTCATTATACTATTTTCTTTAAAAAACTGTAATAGAAAAGGTTGTTCTCCAAGCCAATGAGGCACCTTACTGTCTGTCATAACAGTATGAATAAGTCAAAATCTTTCAAATTCAATGAGAGCTTTTTGTGGTTGTTTTTGGCATTAATGTTCTGTTGTGATTCCATATGAAAAACTTTTGATGAAGTAAGTAGTGTGCAATTCTTTGGAGGATATCTATTGGCCAGCACAGGTACTAAATAATCTTGATAAATGGCTTAAGAAAACTCCAGTTTCTGAAAACTAACTTAAAATTGTACTTTCTCCTGGAATCACCAAATCTTATTTATGATGCTAGCAACAGCAAACTATGTTATGTCCAACCCATTTACCTAAAATATACGGACATTGAAGGTGAGAGATGTTAAGTTACAAAGGTAATTAATACCATGAGGAATTTCAGACTACCAAAGGTATATCTCATAGACTCCACCTTTACAGTTAAATGATATTGTAGAGAGCATGGAGTCCTACTGCTTAATAGAAAGCTGGAGATGTGAAGAATAGATAAGGAACTTAAGAAAAGCCACCAGATTGATTTATGGGAGAAGTAGAACTAAAATTGATAGCTTCATCCTTGGTCAAATGTGCAGAAAGTTTGCAACTTAAGAAAGGAAAGTGGTGAAGATATTTTGACTGATGTTTTTAATTATTTACATAATATAAAAATTGAAAACAGGGGCCAGTGCTGTGGCACAACTGGATAAACTGCCACTTATGACGCCGGCATACCATAATGGCGTGCTGGTTCGAGTCAAAGCCGCTCTGCTTCTTAGACACTTTTCTGCACCTGAGAAGGCAGTTGAAGATGACCCAAGGACTTGGGTTCCTGCACCCATGTGGGAGACTCAGTAGAGTTCCTGGCTCCTGGATTTTGCCTGGCCAAGGCCCAGCTGTGGCTATTTAGGGAGAGAACACATATATGGAAGATTCTCTCTCTCTCTCTCTCTCTCTCTCTCTCTCTCTCTCTCTCTCTCTCTCTCTCTCTCTCCCTCTGTGTCACTCTGCCTTTAAAATAAAATAAATAAATATTTTAAAAATGATGAGCTTCTCTCTAAACTAATAACATCAAATACCAGTAAAATCAAATAATTACTTATTGAATGCTTAACTATCTTCCAGTACTGTGCTAAACTACATGAATTTTCCTTTAGTTATCACAACAACCCAATGAGGTAGGGATACTGTTATTCTTATTTTATATATTAAAAAATTGTCATAAATCCAGACTCTGTTCTTGCCTGTCTAAATTACTCAATTCTCCCTAATTTTGCACTTTCTGTATTTAAGTCCTCACCAACTTGGAATTGTTTTAGTGTGTGTGTGTGTGCATGTATATGTGTGTGTATGTGTGTATGTGTGTTTGTTACCTCTTAGGTTACTTCAGTATTAGCTGGATCTTTATGATTCTTAGAGCATCTTCCCCCCAGTCTTCATTTGCAAGGAGTTTCTCTGTGTTCTACACTTGCTTGCTTGACCATCAGTGCTTGGTGGGCTCCTAGGTAATCAGAGATCTGATCTTGGCTCTTGTGGAGATCTGGAGGTCCATAGATGCATTTCCAGATTCCTACAAACTCCTGGTTAATTGTTCAAAAGCACTTATTCTCTTTCTCATATAATGACTTCATCATTTTTATATTTCTGTTTCTTTCACCACAATTCTCTCAGAGCTAAAAAGTGAAATCTTGGAGTCATCCCTTATTCTTTCCTTTCCACCCCATGCTCCTCTCCCTCCTTTAAATTTATTCCAAATTTATAACACACTATACCCCACATCTGTTTCTTCCCTTCAATTCAAATTCAGTCACATATTCAGAATTTCATTCCCCAACCACCACACCTTTGTAAGAGAATACTAATGGAGCTCTTCGTTTCTTATTTCTCTACATTTTAATCAATTCTATTCATTCTACTGCCAATTAACTTTCCCAAAGTTCTGATCCAAACATGGTACCACCTACTTCTAGAACCCTCAACATATTTTCTTGAATGCCAAACTTATAATACCTCTCCAGTATTCCCTTGTATTTCTCATTTTCCAAGACAACAAGAGACTAGGGCCTGTGTGCTGTAGCATAGAGGATAAAGCCAACAATCCATATGTGCACTGGTTCAAGTCCTGGCTGCTCCACTTCCCATTCAACTCCTTGCTAATGTGCCTGGGAAAGCAGCAGAGGATGACAAGTACTTGGGCCCCTGCCATCCACTTGGGAGACCCAGAAGAGGCTCCTGGTTTTGGACCTTCCCAGCACCAGCCATTGTGGCAGTTTGGGAAGTAAACCTGCCATCTGGAAGATCTCTCTCTCTATCTCTGTAAGTCTGCCTTTCAAATAAATAAGTAAATCTTTTAAAAAGAAATGAACAAACAAGAGAATAAACTGGTACCAATAGATATAGTTAAAAAGATAAGTAAATAAAAATGCCTTACTCAGAATTCTGTGTTCACCTTTTCCTACGCATCAAATCAAACATTCCAAACCATACCCCGTGTTTTCCATTGTGTTTTGCTTCCACAGTTCACTTCCCTTGGAATGTCACCTGTCTTAATACTTCCGTTAAGGGTTTATTCACTGGGGTCAACAATGTGGCATAACGTGTAAAGCTGCTGACTGCAACATCAGCATCCCAAGTGAACACCAGTTCATGTCCCATCTGCTCTACTTCTGATCCAGCTCCCTGCTAATATGCCTGGGAAAGCAGTGGAATATGGCTCAATTCTTGGGCCCCTGTTCCCACATGGGAGACCTAGATCAAGCTCCTAGGTCCTGACTTCAGCCTAGCCCAGCCATGGCTGTTGCAGCCACTTGGCGAATGAACCAGCAAATAGAAGGTATCTGTGTGTGTGTCTGTGTGTGTGTGTCTTCTCCTTCTCTGCTTGTAACTCTTTTTAAATCTTTTTAAAAAATTATCTATTTACTTACCTCAACCCTAATTGTCATTCCATTTGATTCCCTAAAATTATTTGCCCACTTTGAAACCTCACAAGAAACACTATCTCTGCCCAAAATTTTGAAGCTTCTTTGGTGTTTTACTTCATGGCTTTTTTGTTCATCAATTGGGTTGAAATACTTGAGAGCCTGTCACCTGGAAAAGTGGTTAACTTGTTCCACAAATCTTCAGAATAGAACCAAGACTAATAACTAAAAGGTACAAAAGACAGCTTGGAGTTCAATATAGGAAAGAATTTTCTGACATTTGGAGTTGTCCAAATATTGGGCTGCCTCCAAAGGTAGGACATTCCTGTCATTGTAATGTTCAAGCATAGGCTCAAAAACTACTTTTAGTCTGTGATAGAAAAGATAGATGAATTGGGCCAGATGGTCAATAGTAGTCTCTTCCAAGTGACTTTTTTTAAGTTTTACATTTTTGAAAGCACTTTAGAAGCCCAACTTAAATATAATCTTGTCATATATAGGTACATTGGATCTGCTAAGAAAATCAAGATTTTTTAAAAATCCACTACTTCTCAACTCTCCCACATTAGAATAAAAGAATTCATCCAGAAAACGAATTATAAAAGTTAGGAGTGCAACCAAGAGGGAAGAAATAGACCTAAATTTTTTCAACATTCTTTTTTTTTTTTTTTTGACAGGCAGAGTGGATAGTGAGAGAGAGACAGAGAGAAATAGACCTAAATTTTTAGAAAAAGTTAACTATAATCTCTTATATGAATAGTGTCTTGAATATCTATATAAATATCATAAGATAAATATAACAGATATCTGATGGATATCTAATTCAATAATCACTACTTAAATGCAATTTAAAGTCTATTATATCATTGTTTTTTGTAACATGAGAATAGAGTGCTGAGGACAAATAAAGTGGTTTGACCTCAGTTGACTCTGTATATATTAGATACTGAAGACCTTAATTAAATTTAGTGTCTTGAACACTTTGACATGTAAAGGGATTCTCCAGCATCTCTTTATGTAACAGGTGATTTGACAACATTTACAGATGATTATGACAGACTTAGAACAGTGACTTTCTCATCAGAAATGTGAATTTCCCTTTAAAATAGGAATAATAAGAATCATTGAAACCATTGCAGAAAATATTTATTAGTATATTTTGGGAGTTGGTCTTGTGGCATAGCAGGTTAAGCCATCATCTGCAATACCAACATCCCATATGGTCACCAGTTCCAGTCCTGGCTGCTCCACTTCCTATCCAGCTCCCTGTTAATGTACCTAGGAATGTGGTAGAAGATTGCACAAGTGCTTGTCCCCTGCCCCCAAGTGGGAGACCCAGATGAGTTTCCAGGTTCTAGCTTCAGTTTGGACCAGCCCTGGCTATTGTGACCATTTGGGGAGTGAGCCAGAGGATGAAGATTCTCTCTCTCTCCCTATCCCTCTCTCTCTCTCTCCCTCTCCCTATCCCTCTCTCTCTCTGTAACACTGACTTTCAAATAAATAAATGAATATTTAAAAAAAAGAAATACTTTGTTATCCCAAAAGCAAAAATAAAAATGCTAAGAACACAAAGAAACCTGACAAACAAAAACATAGGGAAATGTTCAGCATACTAATAAATAAACACTAGTTTGAAAAATGAGATACCATTTCACAACTATAAAGGTATCAAATAATATCTAAACAAATAATAGTACTGATACAGTAACACTGACTCCAATGTACATTTTTGGTAATATTATAAATAAGTACAATATTTTTAGGATGTTGTTCATCAATATGTAGTAAGAACCATTAAACTATCTTATTCTTTGCCCTGGGAATTTCAAATTTCAAAAATGCATCCTAAGGAAATAAAATAGAAAAGGTTAATTGCATTGATGTTCATTGCCATATATTTGTAGGTAATAACTGAAATTTTCCATTATAGCCAAGCATTTTCATATAATATTTCCATTCAATTGAATATTGTATAGCCATTAAGATTGCAATTTTAGAAGTTATACAATGGCAAAGAAAAGTGATGGGCAAGTGATCAAGGGTTAAAAAGCAGTATTTACAGCTATACCTATACTATTATTATAATTCTGTACAGCATGCCATATGGAGGAGAACTAGAAAGAAAATTCAACATCTTGCAAGAATGGTATTTTAAAAAATCATGTGCCTTGTGTTTGCTGCATCACCGTGCTATTTCTGCATTAAAATATGAGCAAGGTCACACTTTGTACTATGTGGAAGGAAACAGTACTTCAGTAACCATATGAAACTCTTAGGTGTCAGGTTTTGGGTGAGAATTATGAAGTTTTGGAAACATGTTCTCTGAGTTTTTCTAACTTGATTGTTCCATGATTCCACATGAACTGAAGGAGAGAATGCATACAGAAATCTCTCAATCAGCTGCAGGATCTCAACTTTTCTGAAAGACCAATTAGCATCTAAAAATAAATTCTAAAAGCCAGAAAGCACAACCAAGTGCAAATAAACTTCATTTGAGCTCACAATAATACTTGCCATATATTGGTTGTCTATAATGCACCAGGCACTGAACTTCCAATTTTTATCACCTTTTTACATAAAAGCAAAAATTGAATCATCCTATAAATTTTATTCTCCCCATTTTCCAAATGAGTAAGCCAAGGCTCAAGAAAGAATGAGAAATTTGCTTGATATCACACAGATCTTATTAGCAAACGCAGACTGGAATCAAATCTAGTTCCATCTTCTGTTTCATAAGAAGCTCCTGCTTCAAATGGTATCGTTTTAGGAGAAAATTTCCAGCTTCAAGGGAAGCATCTCAAAGATGGTCATTGTACCAAGAAACTAGTGGAAACCCAGCAAATGTGTTTGGAGTCATTGTAACCTGTGTGCTGAGCACTAGGATAGCACGCCATTAAAGCTGACATTTCTGCCTGTGACAGATCATGGGTCCTGCCCTTGAACACCCACCAGTGGAAACTGCTCATAAATTTCTAGTGCTTTTTAGTTACAGACACAAATTTCTTTCTTTTTTTTAATTTTATTATTTGACAGGTAGAGTTATAGACAGTGAGATATAGAGACAGAGAGAAAGGTCTTCCCTCCATTGGTTCACTCCCCAAATGGCCACCACGGCCGGCACTGTGCCGATCTGAAGCCAGGAGCCAGGTGCTTCTTCCTTGTCTCCCATGCGGGTGCAGGGGACAAAGCACTTGGGCCATCCTCCACTGCCCTCCTGGGCCACAGCAGAGCACTGGACTGGAAGAGAAGCAGCCGGGGCTGGAATCCGGCATCCATATGGGATGTTGGCGCCACAGGCAGAAGATTAACCAAGTGAGGCACAGCGCCAGCCCCACAGACACAAATTTCAAGGAAGTTTGTTTTCTCCTCACTCTGGCTTTTCATTTCTGTGTCCCTGCCAGAATAGTCAAATCTTAAAGGTAGTCAAACAACTGTTAGAGGAACAAGTATTTAACAATGAAATCTCAGACTTCAGCTAGTTAATTGACAAGGTCCTACTGACAAATGAACTTTACTGGAATTCCTGAGCTTACATAAATTAGGTAGTCTCATACTCTTCTTTAGAGAAAACATGCAGTGTTGTGTATCTTTCTGAGAGATGAGAAAATAACTAGAATTCTGTGATCATGGAAAAATATAAATTATCATATATTGTTTTCATTTTTTAAATTAGGGAGGATTTGAACAAAGTGAGAACAAGGTAATTTGTCAGAACACTAGAACAAAGGAGTACCCCTGGGAATATTTTAAAGAGGTAGTTTTAAGTCATAAAGCTATTAGAGTAAGTGTAAGTATTCAAAATTTGTTACATATTGAGAAAAGAATCAAATATAAATAGTCTCCAGAAGATCTCTGATAAGGTAGTAGATAATAATATTTCAGGCTAAGGGAAAGTCAGAATACATTAAAGGGTATTTTGAATCTCAGAAGTTGAGATTGAGACAGGCATTGTGGCACCCCTTGTGACACCTCCATCCCGTATCAGAGTGCCTGGATTCAAGTATGACAGCTCTTGAGCCCAGAGTCTTGCTAATGCACACCCTGGAAGGCAGCAGATGATGGCTGAAGTACACAAGCCCTTGCAACCCACGTGGAAAACCCAGATGGAGTTCTGTAGTCTTGGCTTCAGCCTGGTCCAATCAAGGCTGAAGTGAACCAATGGAAAATTCTCCCCACTCCTCTGTCTCTCTTTCTCTCTCTCCACTGCCCTTTTCTGTCTCACTCTCCATTGCTCTTCCTTTCAAGTAAAAATAAAAAGTTGAAGACAGTAATATTTTCCCACAAAATATCCTTTGATGTTATTGCTAGAAATATAACTGGTAAACATGGCTGTAATCCAGGATAGCAATATATGCATACAGATAATGTTATTGTATATATGTATGAGAATTTACTTTTATGTGTTTATACCTATCTATATACAAATAATAACAGTCCATATATATGTAAGAATTTCCTTTTTTGTGCCTGATTCAGTCAATATGGATATGTTGCTCAAAATACATGTACAACTCAGTGATTAGAATGATTTGTTACCTATAAACCCTTAAATTAGCACATATTCTGTTCCTTTCCACAGTGCTTAATATAAAATTGTACATTATGTCTACTGCTCCTTTTAACTATAAATCTTCAGCTTCCCTTTGGAAGTAAAAATAATGTTTAATAAACTTTATTTTTAAAACAGTTTTGGTTTTCAGAAAGATTGAGCAGGAAGTATAGAGAGCTCCCATGTATCCCTTCACACTCACTCTGCTTGCAGCACTCAACATTCCACTATTCACATCTTGCATTAGTGTGGTGTATTTTATGGAATTGATGAGAGAATATTGTTAAATTAATATTAACTGAAGTTGATACAAAACTTTAGGATTCAGTTTGTGTTATGTGCTCCCTGAATTTTGACAAGTATATAATGGTATATGTGTACCATTACAGTATCATGCAGACTAGTTTCACTATCCTAAAATCCCCTAACCCTTCATACTTTAATGGAGCAATCAGACTCTGATTTCTGGATATTGCTTTTGTATGACTGATAATATTGCTTTCAAGCAAACAACACATTGAACCTTTAGAAAGCAATGGAGAAGCATCAACAGAATTCAAACACTGGAAAGGTCATTATCTACCACCAACTTGCTGGGAAGATTGCAAAGCTCATAATAACATCATCTGTGGCCAGCTCCAGGAGGCAAACACGATAAATGCACCTAAGATCTTTGATATCACTGTTTGAAACATAAAAGAGATTTTTGCCTCCTATAGCTAAGAATGATATCAGAATTGAACAAATAACCATTTATTAGACTTCAAAATTGTAAAATCTTGTTAATAGTACCCAATATACTAAAGTATTTGAAAAAGTTTATGGAAAGTGGGATTAAAATAGGAATTTATTTGAGTGCAAAAAAAAAAGATGTGAAGTCTATACCTATTAGAGATCTTCAAAAAGTTTATGAAAAATACATATTCTGGCAGATGTCCTAAATAGCACTCTGGCCTCAGAGTCAGCCCTTAAAGCATTCAGATCCAGCTGAAAAGCCCATGAGAGTATTTCAGGCATGGAAAGCCAAGACACTCTGGGAAAAAAAAAAAAAGCCTATATGAAAGATCTCTGCAAGTGAGATCCCAGTGGAAAGAACAGGCCACCAAAGAAAGAGGTACCTTTCTCTGAAGGGAGAACTTCCACTTTGACTATGACCTTGTCTAAATATGATCAGAGTCGGCAAACTCAAAAGGCCTGCATAGCCTTCGCAACTCATGACAAGAACCTAGGGTGATTACTGACGCCATAAACAAGAGTGTCAACTTAAGTCAACAACAGGAGTCACTGTGCACTTACTCCTCATGTAGGATCTCTGTCCTTAATATGCTGTGCACCGTGACTTAATGCTATAACTAGTACTCAAACAGTATTTTTCACTTTGTGTTTCTGTGTGGGTGCAAACTGTTGAAAGCTTTTCTTAATATATGTCAAAATGATTTTCTGTATAAAGGTAATTAAAATGAATCTTGATGTGAATGGAAGGGGAGAGAGAGTGGGGGTGTAAGGGAAGTTATGGGGGGGGGGGAGAAGCCACTGTAATCCATAAGCTGTACTTTGGAAATTTTATTCATTAAATAAAAGTTAAAAAAATGGAAAAAAGAAGACTGGCTATCATCCAAAAATCAAAAAAATTACAAATGAATTACAAAGAGAAAAAGCTACCCTAATGCATTGTTGTTGGAAATGTAAATTCATAAAACCATTACGGAAGACAGTATGGAGATTCCTCAGAAATAAAGAATCTTTTTTTTAAATTTTTTTAAATTTTTTATTTCATAAATGTGAATTTACAAAGTGCAACTTTTGTATTGTTGTGGCTTCCCCCCCCCACAACCTCCCTCCCTCCCGTGGCTCTCCCCTCTCCCTCTCCCTCTCCCATCCCGCCTTTTATCGAGTTTCATTTTCAATTACCTTCATATACTGAAGATCTACTTAGTATATACTAAGCAAGGATTTCAACAGGCTGGGAGAGAAGTTATGGGGGGGAAAAGCCATTGTAATCCATAAGCTGTATTTTGGAAATTTATATTCATTAAATAAAAGTTTTTAAAAAAAGAAAAATACATATTCTGAAAAATCCACACATGGATTTCAATTTTTTGCATGAAAATAAAGCTTATTATTTTAATTCTATGTTAAAGGAGCCTTCTAAATTATCCCTATATAATGTTCAAGTGATCTTAATTGTTCAGTATCAGTGTCTGAAAGACAAAGAAATTTTCAAAATAGCATATTGCAAAACTGTAGTAACACATATAGGAAAGGCTATCAGAGAAGACAATAGCAATGTAAAAAGTGAATAGTGATGCCCCAAATAACTGGGCAGTCATCAACATTTGAAGAATCACTGGTACATTTATTTTGATGAAAATTTTTATATTAAGAAATCCCTTGCAAAGAAAGGAAGAAAATACATCATTAATTGTTGCACTTCACCATGATCAGTGTTCCCTCCTCACAAGAAAAGGGTGCTAATGAGTTGTTGGATGACAAGTCTGCATCAGATGAAGAAAAAGAAGGACAGTGTCCTTCCTTAGGGAAAAACTGCCCTAAGTTGAGAGATTGACATTGAGGTGGACAAGGCATTCAATTTCATCATTTTCTTGTTCTACCCTAAGACTACTTAACAGTATTATCAGGGAAAGCCACAGAATTATGCCAACAGATTCACCACCAATAAGCATATCTAGTATCAGCCAAACTTTCCATACTAGTCAGAAATCATTACAATTGTTATTTTTTTCTCTTATTTCATATAACATTGCAGCTGTATTAAAACCTTTCTAATTACTTCAAGCCTTATTTTCTATAACAATGGGTTGATGACATTGTCACTTTAATGAAAAGATGGAGACTCTTCAATGAAAAATCTTCTATATCATCACCATCCACTCAATCTAATCCCTCATTTATGTTAACTTTAGCATTCCAGGTACCCTTGACTTTCTTTCCTTCTCTGATATTTGTTCCATCTACTATGTTTCCTCTACTGTAGTGCCCATTCTCTCCATTTCCATGTACTTTTTATCTCATGCCTAGACTTTTTAAGCTTCTATTGGCCTGAATTTTTTTCCATTTTCTACCTTCATTTTAGGTCTGAGGTCTACAAGTAATTGCTGAGGCTAATTATAATACTATATATTATACAGTATACATTGAAGATTAATGTGTTTTAGGAATTTCCCATAAAATAGGCTGGAGGGGCCAGCACTGTGGCAGAGTGGGTTAACGCCATGGCCTGAAGTGCCAGCATCCCATATGGGCATTGGTTGAAACCCAGCCGCTCCACTTCTGAGCTCTCTGCTATGGCCTGGGAAATCAGTAGAAGGGGGCCCAAGGACTTGGGCCCCTGCACCCACGTGAGAGACCCGGAAGAAGCTCCTGGCTCCTGGCTTCGGATTGGCCCAGCTCCAGCCATTGCAGCCAACTGGGGAGTGAATCAGCGGATGGACAACCTCCCTCTCTCTCTCTCTCTCTCTCTCTCTCTCTCTCTCTCTTTCTCTGCCTCTCTTCTCTCTGTGTAACTCTGACTTTCAAATAAATAAATAAATCTTTAAAAAATAGACTGGAAGTTATTTTGCTAAACAATAGGAGATACATGAGGGTATATAACTGTAAGGATGCTCATAACTTTAAATAATAAGTCAATTGAGAAAGTACTTATAATAATTTCTCAAGATATCACAGTGTATATTACTAAGAACAAAAAATAACTAAAAATATAGATAACTTGGAACTATGAATCCTAGATCCAGTTCTTTTTTTTAAGCTTTTATTTAATGAATGCAAATTTCATAGGTACTACTTTAGGGATATAGTGGTTCTTCCCCCCATACCACCCTCCCACCTCCACTCCCATCCCACCTCCTACTCCCTCTCCCATCCCATTCTTCATTAAGATTTGTTTTTACTTAACTTTATATACAGAAGACCAACTCTATACTAAGTTAAGATTTCAACAATTTGCACACACACATACACACAAAGTATAAAGTACTATTTGAGAACAAGTTTTGCAGTTAATTCTCATAGTATAACTCATTAAGGACAGAGGTCATATGTGGAGAGTAAGTGTACAGTGACTCCTGTTTTCATTTTAACAATTAACACTCTTATTTATGATGTCAGTGATCACCTGAGACTCCTGCCATGAGATGCCAAGGCTATGGAAACCTTTTGAGTCCACAAACTCCATCAGTATTTGGACATGGCCATTAGCAAAATGGGTGTTTTCTCCTGCCTTCAGAGAAAAGTACATCTTTCTTTGATGGCTTTTTTTTTTTTCACTGTGTCTTGGTTTTCTATGCCTGAAATCCTCTCATGGGCTTATCAGCCAGACCTGGAGGACTTAATGGCTGATTCTGAGGCCAGAGCACTGTTTAGGGCATTCGTCATTCTATGAGTCTGCTGTGTGGACTGCTTCCCATGTTGGAACATTCTCTCCTTTTTAATTCTATCTATTCTTATTATCAGACACTTGGTCCTAGTTATGCGATCCCTTTAAAACTTAATCCTATCTATATGATCAAATAAACACTTAATATGACCTAGATCCAATTCTGATCTAATCCCTTTTAGAGAAAGTTTCTTTTTTAAATTTTATTTAAAGTACACAAGTTTCATGTATTTCAAATGTACAGATTTAGGAACATAGTGATACTTCCACCTTTCTCTCTTATTCCTTCTCTTAATTTTTACAATGATCTACTTTCACTTTAATTTATATTCATAAGATTAACCTTATCCTAAGTAAAGAGTTCAACAAATAGAAGGAAAAAAAAAATAACACTCGTCCTTAACAGTAGACAAGGGCTGCGAACAATCATCAAAGTTCAAAATGTCAATTTCGCTCCTATACATTACATTTTTGATACTCTATGTATTACCACAGATCAGGGAAAACATATTGTATTTGTCTTTTTGGAACTGGATTTTTTCAAAAAGTATAATGGCTAATGGCTTCTGGTTGCATCTATTTTGTTGCAAAAGACAGGATTACGTTATTTTTAATCCATAGTGTATATATATATCATAATTTCTGTGTCCAGGCATCAGTTGATGAACATCTGGGTTGATTCCATATCTTAACTATTATGAACTGAGTTGCAATAAACATGTGGGTACAGATAACTCTTTCATATGCTTATTTCATTTCGTTTGGGTAAATTCCCAGGTGTGAAATTGCTGGGTCATATGATATATCTATTTTCAGTTATCTAAGGTAGCTCTATACTGTTTTCCACAATGGCTGTACTAGAGTATATTCCCACCAAGAATGGATTAGAGAACCTTTTCCCCCACATCCTTGCCAGCATTTATTGTTTGTTGATTTCTGCATGACAGCCATTCCAACTGGGGTGAGGTGAAACCTCATTGTGGTTTTGATTTGCATTTCCCTGATGGCTAGTGAACCTGAGCATTTTCTCAAGTCTCCATTGGCCATTTGGATTTCCTTTTTTTGAAAAATGCCTGTTCAAGTCCTTTGCTCACTTCTTATCTGGGTTGCTTATTTTGTTGTTAAGCTTCTTGAGCTCTTTAGTGAAAGTTTCTTAAAAGTTTGTTTCAGTTCTCTAGAACTGATGGTAGAAATTCACCAAGGATAATTCTCACACCTGTCCTTTAATAAAATCAAAACACACAGTAATAGTCAGAGTAAAGGTAAATTCTCCTATTTCAGATGTATTTAACATCTTTCCATCTGATCTTAGAAAGGAGCTTGGAGCTCAGATACTATCCAGAGACTGATAGAAAAGCTAATGAATTGCGCAAATACTTTCTTTCCTTCAGTTTCACTTTGAATTTGTCTTCTATTTCATTACTCAGAGTAGCCCCTTGACTGTAAAATCTAGAAAGCAAAAAACTATAAATCAGAGGGCTTTCATTAGCACCACACAGTAAATTTCATCTCAGAGAGAAGGAAATCCAAATAGGTTATCATGCTCACAACTAGTTCCATTGTCTTCAGATAACTGAACCAAAAACCAGTGATACTTTGTAATGTCAGATGATTTACATGCTTCTTCTCATTCAGTACTTACAACAACCCTATGTGGTATGATGAGACTTTAACTGCCATCACTTCAGCTCATATTTGGGCATGCAAAAATCCAACTATTTCCATCATGACATCACTGTTGTCACATTACATAAAAATGATAATGACTGATTAGAATTGCTTAATCCATGCACAATGTTGGTAAATTTTATTTCACATCCACAATGACCAAACAGATAGTTACTATTTGTATTACCATTTACAGAGAGTAACTTGCTCAAAATCTGGTATCAAAAACAAGGCTGTCTGATTCTATAGCCCACATTTAAAATCACTGTTAAATTATTTGGTGATCTATAGAATATACATCTTAGGAATACCTTTACAAAGATGTTTCCCTTCCTAGATCAAATCCTCTATCTGACATGGTTTCCTGAGTGTCCAGTATAAACATTGGAATACAAAAAAATCTATCGTTGAAAGTTTTTTCCCCCTTGAAAATCCATGTGCTCCGCTAGAAGATCAGAAAAATCCTGGAACAGGTCTCACAATATGAACATATGCCCTGCTCTACTCCTGAATGGACTTCACCTTCATTAGTATTCCATGATTCTCTTTAAACAAACAAAAAGACAAAAACAAAAACAAAAAAACTAATTTGGTAAAGTGAGCTGCCAAATCATATCTGAATCTATTAACCCATCTGTACCCTGTGCTTTGAACGTCCCATCTTCCTCTCTAGAGCTAACTTGTGTACTTGAATTGATTTCTCTAGACCACAGCTTAAGCCACAGTTTCATGGATGGGTCAAAAACAAACAAACAAACAAAAAACCAGTTCATTCTCCATGCTATTGACATTGTTACAAGGTCCTAGAACACTCCACCACAAAATCTCAAAATAATGATTTGATAAATACCAACTTATTTTATTTAATGGGTTTTTTTTAAAGAAAATTTGCAAAGTCCAATTTCTATCCCTCCCCAGTGTTTCTAATCAATTGAAATAAGATTTTTTTCTATATACGCAGTCACCATTCAACATGAGTCTATAACTTGCCTTGCTTTTCATCCCAGAAGATGGATGATCTTCTCTGTTCTTCTGGATCTCCTATCATATCACATTGAAACTTATGTTTCCAGAGTAGTACTAGGGACTCACATACTCTTTAAAATTTCAGTGTTTAATGATTGATGGAGGGAATGTAAGGAATGCTCAAGGCCCTGATGATATCAATAGATGTCATCTCTGCTCTTGCCTGTGCTGTAATGGAAGCCAGTGGGTATGATGTAATGACATCATATCATAGACAATCTCTCCCAAGGTCCTCTGTGGTCAACTATACTACAGTGTCAAGACATAGTATACCATGACTACAAGGTTCGGCCGGCACCTCGGCTCAATAGGCTAATCCTCCGCCTGCGGCCCTGGCACCCTGGGTTCTAGTCCCGGTTGGGGCGCCGGGTTCTGTCCTGGTTGCCCCTCTTCCAGGCCAGATCTCTGCTGTGGCCCGGGAGTGCAGTGGAGGATGGCCCATGACTATATGGCTCATGAGAATTCTCCAAAATCATGACATTGGAAAATAATCCCAAGTAATAGCAAAGTAATTTCACTTCTTTCAGGGAACGAAGTGCTAAGAATACTCAAGGACTACTACCACTATCAGCTGGTAAATATGAAAGAAATGTAGTTCAGGAGGTACATTTTTGAAGAACATAAGGATGCTCCATAAATAATACAGCTGATTGTGGTGAATAATAGTTCTGTGACCTGCTTGGTTCATATTGTCAATGGAATAAAAAAATCACAATATAAAAAGGAAGTGTACAAGTTAGTTTAGGCAGCCACTTTGGTTTGTGAATGGATTTGAAAATCAGTGCAAAATATTCTTTAGGTCTATTTTAACTGTTTCAGTAAGCTATTTTCAAAAGGCTATTGGAGAGATTATTTATACATTTATTAATCAAGTACTCAATATACATGTTTACTATGATATGTAAGTTCTAAATGCTCTACAAATGTAAACTTACTTAATTCTCATAATGACATAAATGTGGCAGGTACTATTATTATTCTGATCTAACAGACTTGGAAATTGAGGCACAGAGTAGTTAAAATAATTTGTTCTAAGTCATTCAGCTAGTAAATGTTGGGGCAGGCCTTCAAATATAGGCTTGTGGGCTCAGAGTCTGGATTCCTTATCATTGTACCATGCCACCCCTTCATTCTGCATGTTTCTAATGGTTTACAATGATGAATGCTTGAAGTCTCTGACTTCAAGTAGCCTCCATGTGTCTTTATGACACAGAAAAAGAAACATTATCATTTACTCAGTCATCAAGTGTTTACTCCACAACTGTAATGTGACAAGGTAATAAGAGACAATTGGGATATCAAGAGAAACAACATAGAGAAGGTGCTTACTTTTAAGGATCTTATATACCAGAAGAAAATGCAAGCTAATTGAGATGCAAATAAATGGTTATGATAGAGATATAGCACAGTGTCAGGGACCCGAAGAGGAATACTTTACCCAGATTCAAGCTAGTATGGAAGCTCATGGCGGTGGCATGACAGGTAAAACCACCACCTGCAGTACCGACATCCCATATGGGCGCTGGTTCGAGTCCCAGCTGCTCCACTTCTGATCTAGCTCTCTGCTATGGCTTGGAAAAGCTGTAGAAGTTGGCCCAAGTGCTTGGGCCCCTGCACCCATGTGGGAGACCTGGAAGAAGTTCCAGGCTCCTGGCTTCAGCTGGGTGCAGTTCCGGCCGTTGTGGCCATTTGGGGAGTGAACCAGTGGATGGAAAAGATGTTTTTCTTTCTCTCTGCCTGTTTCTCTGTAACTCTGCCTTTCAAATAAATAAATACATCTTTAAAAAAAAAAAAAAGCCGGTATGAAAGGAAGTCCAGTCTAAGGAAACCCAATGATTGAGTAAGCAGAGTCTGAGAAAGAAGGAAGAAGGTGTATTACTATTTTCCAAGAGACAGCAGTAATTTTTTTAATGGAAAAAATTCAGTCTGTCTGGATTGTTGACTGTATAGTGGCATACAGAAGGAAACAAGACTAACTAGGCATGAAGGAATGAAATATTCCACTGACATTTAGGCCTTGAAAAAAAAATGTTTTTTCATTTTACTGTAGAGAAGTAAGGTGACTTAAAATTTTTAAATCCAAAGAGTAACATAACCAGGCTTGCATTATAGAAAGATCCTTTGGATGCATTGAACAGAAAAGAATCACACTGGCCAGTGTTGTGATACATGAGGTTAAGCCTCTGCCTGTGACGCAGGCATCCCGAATAAACTCTGGATGGAGTCCCAGCTGTTCCACTTCTGATCCAGCTCCCTGATAATGGCCTGGAAAAGCAGTAGAAGATGGCCTAAGTTCTTGTCTCCTGCATCCACATGGAAGACCTGGATGTAGTTCCAGGCTCCTGAGTTTGGCCTAGCCTAGCTCTGACCATTGCAGTCATTTGGGGAGTGAACCACAGGATATAAGATCTTTATATCTCTCTCTCTCTGTAACTCTGCTTTTCAAATAAATAAATAAATAAATAAATCTTTTTTAAAAATTACAATAACCTTGAAAACTGGGCCAGTGTGCTGAACATTAAGGAAAAGGTCAGTGGAATTTAGTGAAGAGACCCAAGTTCCAAACCATGCTGGACCACTGTGGGAGAGTACAAGAAAAGCCCTTCCTCACATCCCACTGCCTGCCCCTGGCTACACAACCATGTAGGAGGATCTCCACTGCATGGCTGCCTGCCCTGTCTCCAAATCAGCAGCAGCAACAGCAGTAGCACTCCCCCATTTGCACTCATGGGGCAATGCACCTCTTGGGAAGCCAGAGGGAAAAAGGAAAAAGGAAACTGACAGTGTCTTACTATATCCTGTAATATAAGACCTCCACTAGTAAAGAACTGAAGTTACTGAAACATAGGAACTATTGAAAGCAGATTTCAGGCACTTTTGATGTTCAACAAGTCAGAAAAGTAAGTATTGGGCATAAGACAGCTAAGCCATACTTTAATATCATATTACAACTATAGATTGAAATATGATGCAAATATTTAAAAGTGAGATTTACACACATAGAGAGAAAGATATGCAAATAAATTCAAAATACATAATTGCAATACAGTCCTCTCTCACAATGTCTTATAAAAATACTGATGATACTGGATAATGTATCTAAAACAGTTTCAAACCAAAAATAAAAGGTCAGGCACTTCATTATATAAAAATAGAGACAGAGGCCGGCACTGTAACACAACGGGTTAATGCCCTGGCCTGAAGTGCCAGCATTCCATATGGGCACCAGTTCAACACCCGGGTGCTCCTCTTCCGACCCAGCTCTCTGCTATGGCCTGGGATAGCAGTGGAGGATGGCCCAAATCCTTGGGCCCCTGCACCCATGTGGGAGACCTGGAAGAAACTCCTGGCTCCTGGCAGTTCCGGCCGTTGCAGCCATCTAGGGAGTGATCCAGCAGATGGAAGACCTCTCTCTGTCTCTACCTCTCTTTGTAACTGTCTTTCAAATAAATAAAATAAATCTTTTTAAAAAAAACAACAAATAGAGTTCTGCATAAAATATTTGTTTATCAAACAAAAGCTCCATGTGTATCTTTGTGTCAGGTGGTATTCTAAGTGCTAAGAATATAACAATGAAAAAGACAGATAACACAAAAATCTCTAACTTCTGGGAGTTCACATTCCACTGGGCAAAGGCAAAGAAGAAATATAACAAAAAAGTAAGCTATATGGTATGGTAGAATACAACACATGTTATGAATAAAAGTAAAGCAGGGTAATGGAAAACAGTCTGAAGTTATAATTGTAGAAGGGTGGTTAGGGTTGATTTTACTGAGATATTGACAACTGAGGAAATGTACATCTAAATCTTCCATCCTTACCTTCAATAAAAGGTTGATGGTTGGCCAGCACCGCAGCTCATTAGGCTAATCCTCCACTTGCGGCACCAGTACTCCGGGTTCTAGTCCCAATTGGGGCGCCGGATTCTGTCCAGTTGCTCCTTTTCCAGTCCAGCTCTCTGCTGTGGCCTTGGAAGGCAGTGGAGGATGGCCCAAGTGCTTGGGCCCTGCACCTGCAAGGGAGACCAGGAGGAAGCACCTGACTCCTGGCTTCGGATCATCACAGCGCACCACCCATAGCAGCCATCTGGGAGATGAACCAACGGAAGGAAGACCTTTATCTCTGTCTCTCTCTCACTCTCACTGTCTAACTCTTCCTGTCCAAAAAAAAAAAAAAAAGAATTAAAAAGGAGAGAATGTTCCAATATGGGAAGCAATCCACACAGTAGAGTCATGGAATGACAATCACTTTAAATAACACTCTGACCTCAGAATCAGCCCTTAAGTTATTCCTGGTATGGCTGAAAACCCCATGACAGGATTTCAGGCATGGAAAGCCAAGACACTGTGGCAAAAATTATTTTACATGAAGGATCTCTGTGAGATCCCAGCGGAAAGAAGGGGGCATCAGAGAAGGATGTACTTTTCTCTGAAAGGAGAGAATGTCTGCCTTGCTTATGGCCTGTTCAAATACTGATGGAGTTTGTGGACTCAAAAGGCTTCCATAGCCCAGGCTGCTCATGTCAAGAGCCTTGGGTAGTCACTGACATCATACATAAGAGTGGCAATCATTAAATTAACAGCAGAAGTCACTATGCACTAACTCCCATGCAGGACCTCTGTCCTCAATGAGTTGTATTATGAGAGTTAACTGTGACACTTGTTCTCAATTTGTGTGTGTGTGTGTCTGTGCACAAATTGTCTAATTCTTTTTTTAAAAGATTTATTTTATTTATTTGAAAGACAGAATTACAGAGAGATGCAGACCCAGAGAGAGAGAGAGAGAGAGAGGTCTTCCATTCTGCAAGTTCATTCCCCCAAATAACCGCAATGGCCAGAGCTGAGTGATCCAAAGCCAGGAGCCAGGAGCTTCTTCTGGGTCTCCCACGTGGGTGCAGGGGCCCAAGGAGTTGGGCCATCTTCTACTGCTTTCCCAGGCCACATCAGAGAGCTGGACTGGAAGAGGAGCAGCCAGGACTCGAACTGGTACCCACATGGGATGCTGGCACTACAGGCCACAGTGCCGGTCTTTTATATTTTAAGATTTATTTTATTTATTTGAGAGACAGAGTTATAGAGAGTGGCAGAGCCGGGGGAGGGAGGGGACAGAGGCAGAGAGAGAGAGGTAAATATTTACTTAGTACAGAGTTGGTCTTATGTGTACAAAGTGAATTGAAAATAAATCTTAATAGAGAATAAGATTGGGAAGGGGAGAGAGAGGAGGAGGAGGGGTGGCAGTATGGTGGGGGGCAGGTATGGTGGGAAGAATAACTATATTCCTAAAGTTGTACATATGAAATTTGTATTCCTTTAAAAATTAATTAGTTAATTAATTTTAAAAATCTTTATGTGAGGACAGGGTTTGGTGTAGCAGTTACATGACACTTGGAACACCTGCATTCCGTATCAGAGTACCTGAGTTCAAGTCTGGATAGGCTCCAGAGTTCAGTTTCCTGCTCATGTGCACCTTGAAAGAGCAGATGATGACTCAAGTACTTTAGTTCATACTACCCACAAGGAAGAACCAGACTGCATTATTGCTCCAGGGTTTAAGTTGGCCAGCCCTGGCTGTTGTACAGTTTGTAGATATTTGAAGAGTGTTTTTTTCTCTCTCCTTCTCTATCTCTCTTTCTCTCTCCCTCCCTCCCTCTATCCCTTTCTTCTCTCTCTCTCTGTCTCTGTTTTCCAAGTAAATAAATAAATATTTTAATCAAAAAATCTGTAGGGAAAAACACCATATTAACAGAATCGAGCAGAAAAATACATGATAGTCATAGTTAATGCAGAATGACTGGGAGAGGAAGACAGCATATAATGCCTGAAAAGGGAAGGGAGCAATGAGGAGCTGATCTGGCTCTGGAGCACCTGAGGAAAAGGAGATTCCCCTGGAAGTCTTCAGGTCTCTATCACCCTCCTCTCACCCTCAGGCATTCCCACCTGCTCCAGTGGGAGTCTGCTAACTACTGGAAACAACAGGGGAATAGGAAAAATAAAGGGGCTTTTTAAAAATAAATAAATAAATCTATGCTAATTTACCTTTCTAAATCTAGCACTTAATAATTGTCAGATTTAAAATTCAAACTATCTCTAATCAAATGAAATATTTTGCTGTCTATGCTGAGATGCATTTTTGATACTGAGATGCTTTTTGTTGCTTTATGTTTCTTCAACTAATAAATTAGTTACATTGATAATTCATAAATGTACTAATATAAGTGTTGTTTGTCACATTGACATTATACATTTTTTGCCTCCATGAAGTCTTTTGTTTATAAACTATAGACAAGTATATCTCTTCTCCAAACTCAAATTCAGGAATAAAAGTAAACTCCAGCTATTGGTTCCTTCTTAAACTATGAGTCTAGCATGATTGAAAATTCTTTGTTGGGAAGAAAGAAGTAATAGAAAAGTTTGAAAAGAAGAAAGGTTAAGCTAATAATACCAGAAATATATTATTCTAAATAACAATTCTTCAAAATATGCATATAAGGGAAAGGAAATGCTATGTCCATATAACAGGGGAAAAAATGTGATCTGAGGTAAAAGAAGAAAGGAAAAAAGAAAATTTCCCTTCAAGTGCCATATTTTTAAAAGGTTCAGGCCTTCAATGAAGGTTTTTAAAATATTTTGGACTGCAATCTCAGTAATAATTATGGTACAATAAGTAATCAACCATCAAAAGGTTGGGGGGATACTAACTCACCATCTAAATTGACTTCTCCAGGGACCAGCCTTCATCCTTTTGTGTTCAACATCAGAGTTTCTGCCCTTAGAGAAGAAAGATAGAAAGGAGACTGAGAAGATAGGCTGGGGCCCTCAGATTCAACTTGTTAAGGAGATTTTTCTCTTATCCTTATTAAAATGTAAGCAAATTTGTGATGCTTTTTTGTAAACAACCAGTGCCTTGCCAGAAGACACCTTGACACATGTGTATCCTCTTGTGTCCAACCATAGCTGTTGAGAGTAAATTCTCATACTTGAAGACAGAATTGCAAGTTCAGAATATCAGCTCCTTCAAGAGACCATACCTAAGTTAAGATGGACACTTCTTTAAATTTTTGTGTTCAAAACACCTGTCCCTAGTACTTTATTGATTTTCTTCACTTACTCATGCTTTTCTCTTAACATTCAGCATTCTTTTTTTCTCTAATCATCTAAAAATCAAAAGAATATGTTAGGGTAAGATCCTGCTGGCCTCCTAAATGGAAAAGTACTGATTTTTCATGGGCCAATGGCTGCTCATCTGTGTGCATAATAAAACAAAAAAGGTCTCACACTGACTTTTAAATTCTTTGACCACAATGTAGCTTCATTTTCCCTATGTTGGTGTTCATTACTTATAATACTTTGAGACATGGAGAGTGGGGGGAAAAAATGGACCAAAATATCTCAATTCAAGTCTCACCTCTAACATTAATTATCTAGGTGATTTGTGGGGAGCTTAACTGGCTAATTTGAAGCAAGAATGTAAAATGAAAATCCTGACAACATTTGATTTATGGAACTCATGGAGTTTTCATGAGGAAAGAGAAAACGATGTGCATAAAAGTGTCCTATAACATGTATGATGGTATAAGCAGATATTACTACAAATGGATTAATTCTCATCTATAATGGTGATCCTTAAGAAATGTACTTTGGAACTATTTTTCTGATGACAGTATTTTTTAAATTAGCATCATCCGCATTGTATAGTCTTCCTTATGATTGGCCAGGGTTGAAAATACAATCTGTAGTGTAGACTAGTATCCTTGTGAAACAATCTATCTCGAGGGAGAATGCTGTTGTTATGGCCTTAACTTGATGCTTCTTAGGCTTTGATCTTTTGAGGACCATCTGGTACTGCAAAATATAGTACCCCAGTGTATCTCAATCTTAGGAGATTCCAGTGGTGGTGTTTTTCCTGGCTTAGTCAGATTTGGGAAGATAACAAACTTCACATTTACATAAACAGATCAGTTTCTAGCAGCTTTATCATCTCATTTGAATACCAAAACAATTCTGTGAAGATATCAATCTACTATTATTATTCCCATTATATAAATAAGGAAATCTATGCTAAAACTAGATATGTGACATGCCCCATATCACATAGCTTGTAAGTCTTTTTTTGTATTTTAGAAACTTCCATCACACCCTAATAAAAAGAAAAGAAACTATGTGAGTTTCAGACAAATATTGTTTGGCATAACCACAGATTGGAGTGAAGATGTTGAGCTTGTAACAATCGTGTTCTCTCAAGAGCTGCTAGAGAAGCTCAATGCTTAAGCTAGCCCATGAAAATTAGCGAGAAATGCCTTATTTCTTCCACACATGGCAATCTTCATTTGAGCAGTGGTAGGTAACTCATTAATATATTACAATGTTAAAACTTCACAACTTGCATGGCAATCTGAAATTCAAAGTCTCTGAACATTACTGGACAATGACCCCTTCATTATGATTGCTCCCAGCTCTACTATCTGCTGAAGGTTTGTTGTTGGATAAAGAGAATTAACCCTCATACAGCACCTGTCATTGCTCTGTCCTCTGATTATAATAAAGAAATGTAGGCTCAGAGATGAATAATTGCCTGTAGTCACTCTTCTGACAAGAGGCATACCCAGAATTCAAAACCAAGCCTGTCAGATTCTAAAACCCTTGGTCTTTCTACTACTGTTACCTCCCAAACTCATGAAGCAAAAATGTAGGCATTAACTCTGGGAGCGCTTTTGAGATTCAATGTATAGATTTATTACTAACCTGGTGACTAGATCTGTGGGTCATAAAAATGGCTGCTTCTGATTGATTAACACATACTTTGTATTACTTCTAATCCCTTCAATAGCTTTTTAATTGGGCATTATTAAAGACTCATTTTTGTATGAAGAAACAAGGGTAAGAAACAGAGTCTGGTATGTCTCAGGGCAATACACCTCTCTATGTCAACACACTTAACCCCAACCTCTTTTTGTCTGTTTGAAGAGTCCCTTCTTCCCTCATATCAACAGCAAACTAAAAGGAACAATTTTATTGTATTAAAGCACAGGATTTTTAAGTTTTTTTAAGTTTTTTTTTTTTTTTTTTTTTTTTTACAGGGAGAGTGGACAGTAAGAGACAGAGACAGAGAGAAAGGTCTTCCTTTTGCCGTTGGTTCACCCTCCAATGGCCGCCGCGGTAGCGCGCTGCGGCCGGCACACCACGCTGATCCGATGGCAGGAGCCAGGTGCTTCTCCTGGTCTCCCATGGGGTGCAGGGCCCAAGCACTTGGGCCATCCTCCACTGCACTCCCTGGCCACAGCAGAGAGCTGGCCTGGAAGAGGGGCAACCAGGACAGGATCGGTGCCCCAACCGGGACTAGAACCCGGTGTGCCGGCGCCGCTAGGCGGAGGATTAGCCTATTGAGCCGCGGCGCCGGCCAGGATTTTTAAGTTTTAATTCATACATAATAATTGTACATATTTGTGAGATAATTTGTTGCATGTATAGTGATTACATCAGAGTAAGAGATTACATTTTTAATGTATTCCTTTTGTTTTTTTGGTTAGTAGAATGCTTCCATTTTGTACTGTGCTTTGAAGCAATTTTATATCAAGTATTTTGCTTTTGTGAAATAAAGTAAGTTAATACATATTTAGGATGATATTTTTTACAAAATATAAAATGAAAGCACTAAGTCTTATGAGAAAAAAATAACAGCTGATGTCATTAATAGCTCAGTTAATAAAAGGTTGGACTCCTCAAAGGAAAAAATATGATTAAGTATCCTCTTTTGAAAGTGTGCTGCTTTACAAGTCAGCTGTTTGCAAAAAATAAATAATTAAACAGATTTATTAGTTTCTCATTGATTATTTAGATTTGTAAATTATCTTTGGATTGACTTCTGCTTTGCTTTGTTTCACTGGGGTGCCATGAGGTGATTTATTGTGAGCAAGCTACAAACCCTAAATAAAGTGCTGCGAAGATAGATACTGTGCCTGAATTTCTTCTTACAAGGTAGAACTTTTTAGCAATTTGAGTGTCTTAAAATTGGAAGAGCTTCATAAGTGCTCTCCAACCACAAGGAATATTCACATGGAGGGTAGATGATCAAAGAGGAATTGAGGGGCTAGCACTGTGGTGCAACAGGTTAAAGCCCTGGCCTGAAGCACTGGCATCCCATATGGGCACCAGTTCTAGTCCCAGCCGCTCCTTTTCTGATCAAGCTCTCTGCTATGGCCTGGGAAAGCAGTAGAGGATGGCCCAAGTTCTTGGGCCCCTGTACCCACGTGGGAGACCTGGAAGAAGCTCTTGGCTCCTGGCTTAGAATCAGCGCAGCTCCAGCCACTGCGGCCATCTGAGGAGTGAACCATAGGATGGAAGACCGCTCTCTCTCTCTCTCTGTCTCTACCTCTCTCTGTAACTCAGTCTTTCAAATAAATAAATCTTTGGAAAAAAAAAAAAGGCGAGAGGGAATTGAGCAACCGTGAAAGGACCTTGATCTCTTTCCAATCCAACAGTCCATAAAATTCTGTGGAATAAGCAAAGTCTCAATTTGTAAAAATATTATTAACATTTTATTAACATTATTAAATAAATTTTCCATCTTTAGACAAACATTTAAAATAACCATACCAAAGACCTCACAGCTGTGGCCACATTTTGGACCAGGACAGACAAGATGAGGAGTGGCTGTGAATTACAGGCTTATTATATTTCAAGAGGATCAATTTGATCCCAGGCAGCATGCACCTCCCACCGTCATATAACGCATCGTTTTCAGAAACATTGAACCTTCTGGCGCCATGCCTCAATGGCTCCTACTCCTTTTTCTTCTCCACCCTAAACTGTCAACACATTCACTGCTGCCAACATTGAAGACGATTTACCAGCAGGTTCAATACTGCAGTATTTCTGATGGTGAATGTTGGTCAATATTGGAAGAGAGACAAGGAAAGGTGATGGAATTTTCTCATCTGAAAAGGTCATCTATCCATAGTGCGGAATGGTCCAAAGTCAGACCCACAACTGCCCTGAATCTCTGTGATATTCCCTCTTGGCTTATAATAAGCAGGAGCAGCTTATACTTAAGAGACCTATAGTCACACATGTGATCATTCTTTTCTAAAAAGGCAATGGATTTTACACAGAATATAAGAAAGGCAAAAAAGAAGAGAGAAAAGAGGGGGGTAAAAGGAGTGAAGATTGGAAAAGCAAAGGGAGAGTGGCAAAAATGCAGATGTTATCCCCTAATGAGCAAAAATTCCTGATTCCTGACTATCAGAGCAGTACAGAGACCTGCACCGCTCCTGTTTCTGCTTAATTTTTTCTGGAGTATACTTATGTGAGCCTGTGGAGGTGTCAAGGTCTGCTACTCAGCATATATGGCACTAAAAGGTAGTTGGCGTGAAGACGATGAATTCTCAGACTAGTTCAAGAGTAATTGAAAATAGAATTCTGAGAAAAGCTAACGTGTTTCCTTATCTCCACATAAACACATCAATACTCATTTTAAGCCTGCCAGCTATCTATCTGCTAGGAAACACTCAATACTGCTCCTTGTACACTGAGCAGATCATTGAGTTTTCTCTCAAAAACTAACAGTACAATCATTTGCAACAAGAAATTCTTCTTTGTCTGATGAAATCATCCTTCCCCTCCCCCAATCCTCCCCAAGCTGCTTTCTTATATTTCAGGAGATACAGGTGTTCGGCCTGAATATTTCATACAATAAGCGAGGCTCAGACTCAGGGTCATAATAACACAGATTCCTAAAGCTGCAAGGAGCCTTAGAGATCTTTCAAACACCATCATTTCATAGGAAAAACAGCTGAACCCTCAAAAGTCATCTTAATTCCCAAGTTGCCTGTTACTCTTATTTTCAAAATTGACTGTTCTCATTTTTCTTAGCAAGCTAGGCTCCACAATTTTAGGTAAAAAAAAAAAATCCCTCTGGGATAGCATTTTATCTGTAGCTCTAACCTGATTTTTCAAATCATGAATATGTGTTCAGATTCTATAGTTTGAGCAGGATGCTTTGATTTGATTCTGGTTCCTAGTTAAAGCAATGGTTAATGATTTGAGAGGACAAATTCAACAATTCTACTTCAAATAGCTAAGACTATATCACAAAAAACAAGCAATTGTAAAAACACATAGAATCCATTATCTCATTTGATCTTATATTTGTCCAACAATATGGATATTATTTTCTTATTTTTCAGGTGAGAAAACAGCCTCAAAGTTCAAAGACCTACAAAAAAATCACACATTTGGCCTAGCAGTTAAGCTGCTTGTGTCCCATATGGGAATTCCTGGGTTCAATTACCAGCTCTGCTACTGATGCCAACTTCCTGCTAATACAATGGGTCTCTGCCACACATACTACATTGAGTTTCCCACTCTTAGCTTCAGCCTTGCCCAGTCCTCAACAGATGAGAAATCTGTCTCTGTCTCTCTCTCACACTTTTCACAGTTTTTTAAAAAGATTTATTTATTTATCTGAAAGGCAGAGTGAGAGAGAGAGAGAGACAGAGAGACAGAGACAGAGACAGAGATTCTTCCATCTGCTTGTTTACTCCTCAAATTTTCAGGAGCCAGGAAGTCCAGCGGGGTTTCCCACATCCATATCAGGGGCTCAGATATTTGGGACACATATGCTGCTTTCCAGGCACTTTAGCAGGGAGCTGGATCAGAAGCAGAGTAGCCAGGATTCAAACACCTCTCAACATTGCAAGTGGTGCTTAATTTGCTGTGCCATAATGCCAGCTCTGACACTCTACCTTTGGAATTATTTTTTAAATCACACAACCAGAAAACAGTGGATCTGGAAACTTAAATGTGAAGAAAAAATAACAGAATCCTGGAGGAACTGGGTGGCCATAAGATCAAGTTGTCTGAATTAACTATGGAAAAAGAGACAAGAGTAAAAATAAGAATGAATGAAAGTACAAGAGATATTCTGAATTGAAAGGAAAAATATTGACAAAACTATTGCCACAGATGCCCTCACAGTTTGCAGGGAATCAGGGAAACTTATCTGCTAAGCATAAGAGAAGTAAAAACAAGACTGAAGGTATTAGCAGCAGAGAAATTGACTGGAACTGCTGCATCCAAATGTAACATAAAGTCACAGAGACTAGGAAAGAGCTGGCTGACTGAGGTCAAATAGCCCACATTTCCACAGACCCTGATTAACCATGACCTTATGATCTAGGGCAAGAGCTGGAAGTGCAGATAGTCACACTGTCTTAGATTCCAGGACTGACACTGCAAGATCAAGAAGATTCAAGGTAATTTTGCTCTCAAAGTGGTAAAGTTGAGGAGTGGATGTTTGGCTTAGCACTTAAGATTCTGGTTAGACAATGACTTCCCACTTCAGAGTACATGAGTTCAATTCCCAGCTCAAGCTCTGGTGCCTAATTTCAGTTTTCTGTTAATATGCACTTTGGGAAGCAGCAGGTAATGGCTCAAATAAGTATGTCCCTGCCACCCACATGGAAGATTTAGATTGATTTTTATGGCTTCTAGCTTCAACTCTCCAGTGTTGCAGGTATTTGGAAGGTGAACCAAGGGATTGGAGCTTCCTCTCTCTATTTCTTTTTGTCTGCCTCTCAAGTTAATTAGTTAATTAATTAATTTTTTTCAAGTGTCAAAGTGTGCTTTGTAATGGGGTCCAGAGTAGACAGGCATTCAAAGAAGTTCAAAAGTAATTTGATAACACTAGGGAGAAGTGTTTTAAAAATGAAAATTGAATATTATGTGAGGGAATGTGATAGACTGATGAGGAAATGAAACACTGAAAATTATATCATTGATGATATCATAATAATTATTATTATAACTGATTAAGATACTAGCAATAGAGACCAGTGTTGTGGCACAGGGGTTAAGCCGCTGCCTGCAATGCCAGCATCCCACATCATAGCACTGGTTTGAGACTTGGCTACTTAGCTTCCAATTCAGCTCCCTGCTAACACACCTGGAAAAATAGCAAAGATGGCCCAAGCACTGGTTCCCTTCCTACCCATGAAAGAGACCAGGATGGAATTCCAGACTCCTGGCTTTGACCTCACCCAGTCCTGACTGTTGTGGACATTTGGGGAGTGAAATAGCAAATGCAAGGTCTCTCGTGTGCACACTTCCCCCCCTTTCTCTTTCTCTGTGAATCATTATGCCTCTAAATAAATCTTTAAAATCTTTTTTAAAAAAGATATTGTAGATAAGCCATTATAGGTGAGAATAGTTTCTACAGGAATAATCATACAAGTGAAATGAAGGTGCAGGAATGGGGAAATTAAGGGGAAAAATCAAGTGATGCAAAAATCATATTAAAATTTCTAAGAGTAGGGGTTGGCACTGTGGCATGGTGGATAAAGCCGCCACCAGCAGTGCAAACATCCCTTACAGATGTCAGTTCAAGTTCTTTGCTGCTCCACTTCCAGTTCATCTCCCTGTTAATGCACCTGGGAAAGCGGCAGAAGATGGCCCAACTGCTTGGGCCCCTGCCACCAAGTGGGAGATCATAGTGAAGCTCCTGGCTTCGGCCTGACCTAGTGCTGGCCATTGTAGCCAATGCGGGGTGGACCAGCTGATGAAAGATTTTTCTCTCTGTGTTTCTGCCCCTCTCTCTGTAACATTGACTTTCAAAATAAATAAATCTTTAAAGAAAAATGACAAATCAAGTCTCATTGTAGCATCCTCTATTGTTCCAATAAAGAAACTAAAAAGGTAAAAAGTAGTATATTCTGAAAAGGGGATATGATGGGGAAAAACAAGAAAAAACTGGAATCTTATTTGAGGCCTGGCCAAAGAGGTGCACTGGAGTATAAAGTCTTTGATGATTTTCCAGACCCGCAATGTGTCCAAGGCTCTCAGAACAAAATAGAGGCACTTTCTATAAACATTGTGTGTCATCTTTCTCCGTCATTCATTCTCAATATCTTCAGAAAACATAGATCAGAAATGTGTGAGACTAAATGACCATCAGTGTTTAGCGTTCTCCAGTTCCCCGTGGCCTAATGACTTCCTTGTAAACATATAAAAGGTAAAACAATCTTCGTAACATCACATTTGAGGATAAACTGATCAGCCTGTCATTTATAAATTAGGAAACTAAGACATAACTAATTAGCCAGAAGCCAGGTTTCTGGGCTAGTAGCCCATAGCTTTTAGCCTAAATTATACCATATCACTCTTAATATTACATCACGCTTAGAGGACATACTAGGGGAAAAACTCTGTTTTCCTCATTCTAAGACACATTCTTTACAATCACCTCCCAAGGTCTGATTTCTCCTAGAAGCCATTTCACTAGGAAAAAGCAGAGTGGAGTCATACAAGATTTTTCTATTATCTTCTTCAATTCTTATCCTATAATGAGAAATTGCCATTCAATGGTGGTAAAAATAGAAAGTAGAAAGAACAAATTAAGAATCTGACAAATTCTGGGCATTCTTTTTATTTCTTTATACAGCCTAACAGTGCTTTTTGCAGAGTAGGTAATCGATGAGAATTGATTTTTTTTTTAATTTATGAGTGTCCTTTCAGTAATAGAGTAATCTGTAAATTATAAAATTAAGTGTTTAAACTTAGTTCATGAAAATATAGTAATAGATTTTTAACTTCTACATTAAAGAATTGTTTTTATGACTTTTAGATTTCATAAATATTTAAGGCCCATATGGTGTATATGCAATATGTGTTTCTGAATCACTACTATTGGAATTAATATCTCAGCATAGCACATGCTGACATTTCTATAGCTTCGGGTACATACTGTGCCTGACTTTTTCTACCATAGGGCAGCTGTTGTAAAGTAATGATAAAGCACCTAGACATGTTCCATATTATATCCTAGATTAGAGAAAAATGATTTGAAGACAAAAATAAAAGCCTAATCTCTGGAAGAGACTCCCTCATTTAATTCTATCTCTCTTTCTTTCTTTCTTTCTTTCTTTTTTTTTTTTTTATTTGACAGGTAGAGTCAGACAGTGGGAGAGAGAGACAGAGAGAGAGAAAGATCTTCCTTCCGTTGGTTCACAGCCCAAATGGCCACTATGGCCGGAGCTACGCCGATCCAAAGCCAGGAGCCAGGTGCTTCCTCCTGGTCTCCCATTTGGGTGCAGGGACCCAAGCACTTGGGCCATCCTCCACTGCCCTCCTGGGCCACTACAGAGCCCTGGACTGGAAGAGGAGCAACTGGGACTAGAACCCGGCGTCCATATGGGATGCCAGTGCCGCAGGCGGAGGATTAACCAAATGAGCCATGGCACTTGCCCCTCATTTAATTCTCTTTATATAGGATCTAAAATATCTTCTCATTCAATGTATCTATTGTGGTTGCAAAGGTCAACTGCTGAATGATAGAACAGCCAGTCTTCCCACAAGGACTGGAACAGAAGGTGGCAAAAGAAACCCAATGGAGGTGGAAAATGTCATAGCCTCTACCCAGTATCCTGGAGTTGCCTGTTGCCTGATTTGTACCACCTGTACACATCCCTACCCCTGAGGCAGACATACACTTCATCACATGGGTGATTACATTTTATCATGAATTGGGGAGGGACACAAACACTTAGACTATAACAACCAAAGTTTTTCATGGCTTAGATAGAGACACACATTCTCACACATCAGCTTTGACTCTCTCATCCACCATAGGCACTCAATATTCTCAATACCAACCACTACAGAAATGAAAGTTCCGTGAGTTTTTCCATGTTTTGCCTATAGACATAGACAACCACAACAAAACAACACAACCTGTAACAAAAAAAAAAAAAAACAATTACTATAAGCTTAAGTGCCAAAGGAGCTGGGCAACAGCTTTTACTGGATCATTTTAATGATAATTGAAAGAGATACAGTTGAGTGTACAGTTGGAGTGCCTCTTCCTGATTGAACAGATTATTGTGTTATCCCGAGAACCTTTCCATGGAGGAACTGGGGTACAGAATCCTCCTTCTTGTTCTTGGTAGTTAATAATAATATTCTCTGCCTAGAAAAAAAGCTCATCCTTCAAGATCTCTCAAATATTCAGCTTCAATGAAGTTTTCTTCAAAAATTAATTAATTCTTCAGTAACTCTGCTAATAATATGAGGAAGCTTCAAAAACTTCATGGAAAATGCACACTACCTTTTAACTCCCTCTTTTCATGAACATTTTGAATTTTATGGAAATTATATATAGCACTTTGCTAATGGCACTAAAACATTTATGACTACATGGAGTTTCACTGTGTTTTTATTCAAAATCATGACTGCTTTTCTACTTCCAAAGTGTCTCTTATATATACACATGTATACTATATAATTCATTAGCTTGCCTGTGATTTATCTGCTGACATATCTATCTCTTCCTTTCCCTCCCCCATCTCCCACCCCAAGGTGATCTAAGAACAGGACAGGGATCACAGCCAATTTATCTTAGAGTCTGCCATTTGATCAGCAAGCTTTGCAACAGACTCAATATTGTCACTGTCATTAGGTTGGAAAGCTTGTCAGTGGGGCCCTGGCCTTTGTCTGGTCCACCTGACTTCTGCTAACAAGTCCTAGATCAAGCTTCAGTATTTATTGACTTTTTTTCCTTCTCTCTCTGTTCTTTGGAGGAAAATGCCTCATGGAGTAGAATCTGCAACCACTTTGTAAGTATCACCCTTCTTTTCTCCTTCACAGAATCTTTGGTGGCATCTGTTCCCTAACTTGGACCACACTCTCTCAACCAACCTGTGTGATTTGTTGTCTCTCCAACTTGTTTCCTTGTGACCTTGACTACTCCACTAGGATCTGTTTCTGAGGCTGCTTTGAGGATTTGCTCTCTTTTGCTTTCTGTCTTCTTCTGTCTCCTTAATCACCCACAGAACTAAAGGGATCTGTAGCTCACCCTAATTTTAAATTGTTTCCTTACTAATCTTGTAAATTTTTTCCACTCTAATAGTCAATGAACATCTCATAATTTTATCACACATTATCCTCTGACCAGAACATCTGTCCTAACATCCAAGAGAAGCTTCTACCTTTACAAAAGCCTCACTCATTCATTTGTAATGTAAATTTGCATATTAGAGGAAAAATTTCTAACTGCCTCTTTTAAACATTTTAAAATACTTTAGATCCTATTCTTTATAGATCTTTCTCATGATAAGGGCAGATACTTTGGAGTCAAACATATACAAGTAGAACACCAACTTTGTGATCTGTTTAATTTATTTGCTATTGTTGCACTTCATTTACTCCTTGGTAAATTAAAAGTAAAAACACTCAACAACTAGGTTATGCTAAAGGTATGAAAATATTATATGATACATGGTAGGCATTCAATAAATGATACCTATTTGTGCCAAATAAAGACAAAATTTCCATTACTTGAATAGGGAAATTATATATATACATATATGTAGATATAGATATAGATATAGATCTCCAAAGACTTCCAGATGGGACAAAAAAAAAGAACAATCATTCAAAATCAGTTTTATCATACTGGATTCTGAACCCAACACCTTGTATTTCATTCAGTGAAATTTGATCTGCTGTCTTACTCATTTTCATAAATATTTTATGCATATGATGAGACAAGTAGGAAGGACAGGAAATCTAGAATGAACTATTTTCTGAAACTATCTGCATTTCCCACCTATGCATATTGCTGTGTCTTTGTAAATAGTGGTGTTGCCATCACTTATTCTTATGAAAAGATTTAACTGTTCTATAAAGATGGCAGAGTCAAATGAAAGCTATTTAGTTAATTCAGAAAACAGATTATATTTGAGCCAAGTCTCCACCATCCTGATAAAAAACTGAACTAATAAATATAGCTACAAATCTGCTTCAAATTCATAGTGCCTGCTACCCAGCTATGGGCACAGAGAAAACACCATTGATTTTGCAAATCAATGAGATGAATATTGTGAGTCAATAAAATTAGAATGATGGCAAAGGTCACATTCTGGTTATCTAACTTTTTGTTTGATTTCACCATATCCAAGTGCTCAAACTCAGTAGTTCTCATGAGTATCACTAAATAAAAGATGACTGAAGTGATCCCCTACTCAAAGAAGGACTTTGGCAATCTTTAGTCTTAGTGGGTGTACCCCAAGAGAAAGGATTTCCACATTACTTGTCAAAGTCTTTTATATTTCACACAGATTCAATGCCTATATCTCGTGTTTATTGTAAAACATAAACTTTGGACAGTACTTTCAAGAACCATCTCCTAGAAGAGTTTCTCATCCATATATGCACTCTCTCATCAATATTCCTTAAGAGCTTACTATGGCCCAGGTACTAAGCCAAAGTCATAGATACAAAGAATAATAAGAAAGACACTGTGCCTTACCCTCCAATAGGAGAAACATTACTTTACAGTAGAGCGTGGGGATGGAGTGAGGACAGAAAACTCACAGATGAGATGTCTGAGGAAGCCTCCCAGTATTTCCACTGAGATAGGAAGATTGAACAGAAAGTAAGTAATCAAGTGAAGAGAGAGAGTAAAGAGAGGAGACTGAAGGTAAGCAGAAACCAGGATTTTTATGTTAAGGTATTTAAATTTTATAAAGCTGAAGGATTGGGATTGAGGGAGCCTTTTGTTAATATTTTTCTACTTTTTGTTTGCATTTTCTGATTTTCCTGTCATAAATGTGTATATTGATTTTACAATAAGAAAAACAAGAAGGATTACATTTTAGTTTTTAATTAAGAAGGGTATAAGGAAGAGAAAATAATAGCAGGAAAGTAAGACTGAACCAGAAATAAGGTTGATTTTTTAATGTTCCTATTATTACAGATATGGATCATAAATATATCTCTAAGCCTATTAGAAATCAATTAAAATGAAGAAAACCCAGTAGTTTCATAATACATATGATACATGAATAAGATGGCCAGTGTGGCTAGATAGGAATGAGGAGGGAAGAAAATAAAGAAAGTAACTAGAAGGGGAGTTTGGGGGTAGGGTGGGGTGAGGTGGGGAGTAGACAGTGAAAATTTTGAGAATCATTGTAAAAATTTTGGATTTTTTGTGTGTGAGTGCAGCAAAACTGTGTGTTTTGAACAATGGAGTGATGTGATTTGATTTTAATAGCTCAATTTGGCAACCCTATAAATGATAGGTTATAGATAAGGGCCAGGATGGTCAAGAGTAGAAATAAGGAGAGCAATTTGAAGACTATTGCAGTAGATCAAGAGAAAAATGAGGGAGGTTCTCTCAAAGATAGTAAAACGGAGAAAAGTGATTAGACTTAGGAAATATTTTGAAGCTGGGGGTGATTAGACTTAAGAACTATTTTGAAGCTGCAGTTTTCTGATGGATGGAGAGAGGGTGACACAGAAAGAACTATCAAGGGTGGCTCCCAAGGGTTTTTGGGTTAAGCCCAAATTCCAGAGTGCCCAGCTTTTGCAGAGCTGAGAAGCTTCTGCAGTGCCTCTAAGGAGATTCCCTCTCTCCTCACTTCTTCATTCATCTTCATTCCTATTATTCTGAGAATTTAGTCTAACTTACTTCCTATAGCCATCTTGTGTCACCATAGGCTCAGTTCTGAAAGCATTTCTTTTCTGGACTAGAGATTTAGTTTGACTCTCAGGGTAACCATGTCCTTAACTCCACTACCAGAAAGAAAGACCAGATTTGTGAGAAATAATTCTAAAATAGCTATCTCTTGGCCCTTACAAGCTTCCACCTGGCCAAATAAGTTGTCCATCAGAAATTCTAAGGTGATGAACCTAACACTTTTCATAGATCAAAATTATAGGGTTGGGCTTTTTTTGTAAGAGTCAATTAAGATAATGGATTTGAAAAGCATTTTAGTGAACTGTGATGCTCTCTATTGTAACAGAGCATTAAATGCTAATAATAATAGCTACTATTATAAGAGTACTTTATGCTAGGCACTATACTAGGTACTTTGTATGTCACAACACTGGATGCTCAAAATAGTCATATAACCAAGAAATTAACTCCATGGTACAAAAAATAAATTAATGAAGGTTAAACTGAGTGAGAAATTCATTCAAGTTCATATGACTAATAGAAAATAGAATCATCAATAGAAATTAGACGTCTCTGACTCTACTATCTATGCTTTGAGAATTCAAATTGTTTTCATCAACATGGCTGGTTCTATCCTGCTGGCAATATTGCAGCTAGAGAAAGGACTGGCTTACAAAGCAGCAAAGGCACAAAGTTCTGAAATTCTTGAATTCTAAATGAAATAGAGCTGTAAAATTGATTTAACAACGTAGAACTGGTCCTATCTCAGGGAGAATATGGTCTTTGGTCCAGAGGAAATGGAAGTTTGAAAGTTTGAAAATCCATTCTCCTTTTTCTCTTAAAGTTTATACTTATTTATTCATTTATTTATAGAGAAGCAGAGAGAGAGAGAGAGAGAGACTGATAGAGTTTCCACCTGCTGTTTCACTCCTCAAATACCCAGGAACTAGGAACTCAGTCCAGATCTTTTGCATGGGTGTCAGGGACCTAGCTAGTTGAAATATCACCTGCTGCCACCCAGGAAGAATACTAGCAGGGAATTAGAGTTGGGAGTGAAGTCAGCAGTCAAACCTGAAACGTGGATATGGCATGTGAGCATCTTAGCTGTTAGGCCAAAACCTACCCTGAAAAATCAATATTCCATTTAGTCTTTTGTTGTCGGCCAAGATGACAGTCACAGAAAAAGGAATCTTTATGCCTCATCTACCAGACTTATGAAATAGTTCAAAGTCCCAAAGTTCTTCATTCCTTTAACAAGTATTAAAATCACTATGTTCTGAAGTTTGTATATGTGAAATGCATGAAGTTTGTATACCTTAAATAAAGGGTTTCTAGGTAAAAATAAAATATAAGTTCACAGAAAAAAATTATTAAAATGTACAAATCACTGATATGATTCCAAGATACTTTATCATAGAACTCTCACAATCCGAGAAAAGAAACATACATAAAACATACTTGCTAGAAGAAGAATATATCAAAATGCATAGAAACCACAGAATACAGCAGCTCCCTCTGCATGGAAAGGAGACGGCAAAGCAACCTTGCATCATGTGGGATATCAAGAGGAGCTGTCAGATATTTTAAAATGCAATCAGTTTGACTTCTAGGAAGCTCACTCTGGCAGCAAGAAAAAAATGTATTAGAAAAAGGTGAAAAGAGAGACTATTGAGGAAACCAATATGACATTTATTTAATGAGAGGATTAATGTCTTCACTAAGACAATTATGCCAGGAACAGAAAAATACATTTGAATTCCTAAGATATTTACATGGTAGAACTCAAAAAGAAAGAAGGGAAAACCACTTTCTGCTTATTTAAATAACCAGAGAAAGGGCGGAACTGTGGTTGATGAGGAAGAAGATTCTACTTTGAATGTGATCTCGGCTATAGTTCTTCAAGATGCAATTTGTATATGCAGTGTGTTAGTTTCAGGTTTTTATGGAAATTTTCCCTGCTTTCTACCAGTGCAAATCCATTTACATTTATTGAATTTCTTCAAATTACTTCATGAGGGAAGCTCTAAACAAGCCCAGAAAAAAGACTTTTCCTGATAAGGATGACCAATTATACCATGATGTCAGGACCCACCAGGAGGATTTAGATGTGTTTCCTGGATGATTGCTTAAATGAGATATCATATGCAAACTGCAAATAGAGTGCCTGGCACTTTAGAAACATTCAATAAATTTTAACTATTTTGCCATTAAGGTTTAGTCATCAACATTGATCACAGGCTTTCTCTAGATGGCTAATTAATCATCAAGAATTTTAAGCAACATGTATTTATTGAATATGTGCATAGCTCTCTGCAGGCAATACTCCCTGCTATGTAGTTTGCCTAGAGTTCTTTCCCAATTCCCAGAAACTCTTTTGGGGAAGGTTGTATGAAACACTAGGGAGGAAACTAGCCTAGGATTGCAGAGATTTGCAGCACATGATGTTAATCCACTGTGCTTATTTCACAATTGATGAAACTGGCACTGTTCATTGCCTCATTCAGTTTGTTAGTGGTGGAGCTGGTCTTAAAAATGGGGGCTGACTTTTAATCCAGTGACTTTTCCATGATAGAATGTATTCATCTGTATGAGATGCACTTTCCCCAGAAAGTTATCACATGATCAGACTTATTTGCCTGCCCAGATAACATTATTGAAATAGTTTAATTCCTGCAAGCCTGAAACAATTCCTTAGAGTTAGCTTAAGCAGGTTAGAGACAGTCAGCTCTGTGTAAAGCCATGCCGAATAATTCATAATAGGTGTTGCTATGGCTTCAGATATAGCAAATGAGGGGACCTGAAAAAGTTTGAAGGAAATGGAATTAAAAGACATGTTTGTTTTGGTGGAAAATACATTTTGAAATCCATTCATATAAGGGGTCTTCAAACATTTCATGAAAATTGAATATTATGAAAAAGGCATGCATAGATTCAAAAAAAGTTTGCACCATAATAAATGTATCTTTAAATTCCATTTTCCATATGTACTATAAACTGGAGATAAGCATAATTGGATCCATTCAGATATGCAGGCTTATTTTCCTAAATCTGTTGCTCTACATTTCTACATAAAAGTCAAAAGATGCTATATATATATATATATATATATATATATATATATATATGAATAATACATGGGCCAGTGTTGTGGCCTAATTGGTTAAGCCATTGCCTGCAATGCAGGAATCCTATATGGAAATCCCTTTTAAGTCCTGGCTCTCCACTTCCAATCCAGCTCCCTGATTATGAGCCTGGGAAAGCAGCAGAGGAGGGCCCAAGTCTTTGGGCCCCTGCACTCAGGTGCGAGACCTGGATGAAGTTCCTAGCTTCAGCCTGGCCCAGTCCAGATCATGTGGCCATTTAGGAAGTGAACCAGTAGATGTCTCTCTCTCTCCCTGCTCTGTAACTCTGACTTTCAAATAAATAAAATAAATCTTAAAAAAAAAAAAAAAAAAGAATACTACAGAGAAATCAAGAAATAAATCTTTAACCTCAGAGAGGAAATCAAGAGAATTCAGTCTTTTCTAATAAAATTTCCTTAGTGATTTAGTTAGCATAAAGCCAACATTAAGTGTCGTATCAAAATTCATCTGTATTTTGAGTCTGATAAGTACACATTGGAATAACTGAAATACTGAGATACATTATATATTAACAGAACTTCCACATCTGAGTTTGTAGCCTTGAAAACTGTATTAGAATATATTAGTAATGCACAAATAGATTAATTAGTATCTAATAACTCTTTTGTAAATTGGTAATTTTATTCTCACATTGAGGATGAAATTAAATCAAAGAGCAATACTGCTCACCTGAGATTTGGCTCCAAATAAATCTCAGATTATTGGTCTAATATTTTGGTCCCTACAAAAACCATAATATTCTGAAAGAATTCAAACAATCCGAAGCCAGGAGCCAGGAACTTCTTCCAGGTCTCACATAGGGATGCAGGGGCCCAAGGACTTGAGCCATCTTTCACTGCTTTCCCAGGCCATAGCAGAGAGCTGGAACAGCCAGGACTTGAACCAGAGCCCATATGGGATGCCAGTACTTCAGGCAGCGGCATCTACACCACAGTGTCTGCCTCGTATATATTACTCTAAAAAGAAATAAATGCTTCATTAAAAAAAAAAACTATAAGAAAGTAAAAGAGGGGCCAAGATTTGTGGTGAGCAAGTTGAGCGGGTGCCACATCCCATATGGGTGCTGATTCAAGTCTCAGATGCTCTACTTCCAATCCAGCTCCCTACAAATGTGCCTGGGAAAGCAGCAGCAGATGACTCAAGTCCTAGGCCCCTGTATCCACATGGGAGACCCAGAAGAAGCTCCTAGCTCCTGGCTTTGGCCTGGCTCAGATCCAGCTGTTGTGGACATTTCAGGGAGTGAACCAGCAGATAGAAGATATCTCTCTCTCTCTCTCTCTCTCTATATATATATATATATATATATACACACACACACACACACACACATATATATATCTCCATTTCTATCTCTTCACTCTCTCTTTCTCTCTGCAATTCTGCCTTTCAAGCAAATAGATAAATTTAAAAAAGGAAAGAAGAAGAAAAGTATTCATAACGTTCAGGACTCAATAGTAAATACAAACTTGAATTTAAAAACTTACTAACTGAACACTTCCATTTCAGTTTTCATGCTGGATCTTGTCCATCATTCTTTGAGTGTTCTGTCAATACTGAAAAACTTTCACTGCTCCCTTTAAAATAAGGATTATTACCTTTATTATAAGAATACTGAAGCAGGAAATTATATTTAATATATAAAATATATATTCACATCTAGAAAACTTCTTGCAATACAAGTCAAAATTTATTAGCATATTCTATTGTGCCATCCTTTTAGGATTAAAAACTAAGTATCAAATACATAATAAGTGCATCATCATGAATCAATGGCTTGACAGAGTTAATTCTGCTACAAAATGATGCCTAAGCTCAGTAAGAACCAATATGAGCCTTAGAAGTTTCAGATTCATGATTTAAGTAGATAGACTGTGTTAGAAAGTGAGACAGAATAGCAAAAATGCTTACTTAAAATAAATATTTTTGACAACTACAAAAAAATTATCCCATTAACAAATTATATTTCTGAAAAAGCAAAACTGCTACTTCCACTGCCCAATTTCTGTTTCACAGTTTAGTGCCATGTAAATTCCAGTGCATGTATACATTTGTATATAATTGGTCTGGCCTCCAGCCCATCAGTTCATACACCCTTTTGAATAAAAGGCAACCCACGTCAATGTCCTGGTGAAGGCACTACAGACAAACGGAGCAGCTTGAGCAAAACAATAGAGAGAGCTTTTGGACAGGAGTATTTGAAAAAGTATACAGCATCTGCCCAGGGACAGAAGCATGAGAAAGAGAGAGAGAGAGAGAGAGAGAGAGAGAGAGAGAGAGACAGAGAGACAGAGAGAGAGAGAGGGAGGAAGGAAGGAAAATACTGGAGAAACTGCAGGGAGGAGGGTTTAGAGAAAGATGCGTCTCAGAAGATGCATGGTGATTAAATACTTACTTCTGTCATGAGTGATTATGAGGAAAATAAATCACGTGAGGTATTTCTAGAAAAAGAAGAATACAGATTCTGGATACAAAATTATTTGAATTCTAGTCTGGATTTCAAAATTTGTTGGCTGTGCTACCCTGGTCAGATTAAACAACCCCCCCCCCAAGAGTTTTCATCTTTAAAATGCTGAAAAATTAAAACTTGAACAGTTCTGATACAAACATATGAAATAATGTATGTTAAAGAGTCATTTGACAAATAGTACACTCAATAAAATAGTCATCCTTTTTTCTTCCTACTTTCCCTCTGTCTCTTAAAGATCAGGGGACACACTAGACAATGTTCCTTATAACCCAGCAATTCTATCGTGTCTCAAGCAACTCAGATACTTTAGCTTCTCTTAATCCCTCACTCTATCTCAGGAAGCACATCAAACTAGAGACCTTGTAAAATTACTGTCTGATTATTCAGTCTAGCTTGCTTGTTTTCATTTCCTAAAATGTCATTGATATCAGTTTTGAGACTTATGACTATGTTCTAGCTTTAAGCAAAGGCCATTCACTTATCTGAACTATTATCCCTACCATCATTGCATCATCTGGTTCTCATGCCACTCCCCCGTCATTTTCTGTTTCCTTACATACACATACAAGAATAGGATGAGTACATGAGCAAAAAAAATTATCTCGACAAAACAACCCCATTCCATACTGTAACAGATCCAGAACTCATAAATCTTGGAGGGTTCTTCCCGAAGTTCTAGGACTGTGCTTCGTCATCCCCAGAGACATGATTCAGGTCAGTACACCTTAGGTTACCCTAAGCCTCCCCTAAAAGAAAATCACACTTGGAATCTGGCTTCTCTGTGCCTCTGGACTGACCTCCAAACTCTAAGAAGCAAGGCATGTGCTCAGCAATACATTAGTATAAGATCCTTAGCTTCTTTGAAGAGAACATTCAAAAGAAAAAGAACAAAGCTGAGTACAGACACTTCATTGAAATGCTCACTTGACTAACTTTAAAACACAACTAGCAAACCAGGCCAACCAATGGCAGAGTACACATCTGCCCATGCAGTGCCACTGCAGTCTAAGAGGGAGGAAAGAGAAGGCAAAGGAAGAGGAGGGAAAGGATGATGAGAAGGAAGAGGAGAAAAAGATAAGACGGTAAGTGAGGAGAAAGAGAAAGCTTGATCTCAAACCTCCTTTTCTTTACAGCTGTAAGAATCATTAGGATTGAGGCTAGCAAACCCAGAGCCTCACTAAAGCATGAAATTGGTATTACCCTGCCACTTTGGAGAGAGAGCGGTTCTGCTCCTAAGGGCAAGAGCCTTTACAAAGGCCAGGGAACCTGTCCTGTGAGGCTTAGCAGCCTTTCTGCTCCAGCCCCACAGCCTCATCTCTATGGCTCCCAGGTGGCCCCCAGAAAACCCTGTCCCAGCTAGGCTCTGTGGTGATATATATGTACAAGCAACCTTTTTTATCTCTAGGTCTCAGAGGATCATTTAACCTACAGGGGATTAAAACCAGGTGGGGATGGAGTAGGGTCTCAGCTGGCTGCTTTTACAAAACTTGACTTTCATGAGAAGCTGGAATATCTAGAAAAACTCTTGGAATATTCATAAACTTCAGTTAACTGTAGCCTTCTGAAAACTGGAGTTTGGGTAAAGCTAGTTACAATACAATGTAAATATGTACTTTCATGACTAAGTACATTTTCTTTCTCTGTAGCTATGATCTCTTCCCCCTAATGCTTTTTTTCCCTCCTCAAAATACGTTCAAGTGAATGTTCCTAATTTTAGGGCTTTAGTTTTAAATACATTCTCCTTGCATCTGCAGTTGACATGTAACTACTGGGGAATAAAATATTGTGCACCCCATAAAAAATAACAATGTATTGTTGTAGACTACCTGGAATACAAAAGTGCCAGATCTGAGTCATTCCCTTGACTCTTGATACCTTTGCCATGGAGTATAGAACAAATGATTTTTACCAGAGATTAATTTTCATGGGGTTTCTTAACCATTTTGAGTGGAGAGGCAGGAGAATGAGAGAGAAAGAAAACGTTGAAAAATGGATCCTTTCCTGGCACAAGGAGACAGGTTCAATATCATTAGCATTAACACTCAAACCCTACCAGATCCATGGACTCTCTTGCCCAATGCTGCTCCTCTCCAACATCCCTGCTCCCATATATATTCCCCCAAAAGCAATAAAGCAAATAAGGGACACTGGAAGTGTTCAAGGACACTGAGCTATATTTGAATCAATAAAAAACAAAAATACCTTTAGCTCTTTGTCATCACCTCAACACGGTTAGTTTCTTATGGTATCTCCAAATAGCTTCCTTAATGGAAATAGAAGCTTGTATCAATCTTATACCTTCAATCACTGATTACAAGTTAAAAAAAAAAAGTCTAAATACAGAAGTATTTCTCTGTAGACAAAAACTTAGTCTCATTTATTTTTTAAAAAAACTGCTACAATGTATGGGAGTATTGATTGCTTCTTTTTATACTTATAGTAAGCATTCAAAAACTGTTGGAATTTAAGTAACTTAAACACACACACATTTTTAGAATCTTTTGTGAAATTCTCTTGAATATTTTGCTTTATCACAAATGGTTATATAAGCAGAGAGCTTTCTTGGTGAAAAATTTATATCTATACCAAAATGAATTTTACAGCATATTTACCAAAAGGCGATTGGTTGAAGAAAATATCAAACCAAGAAGAATTGTGGAAGTAATCTGGGGGGAATAGTTTCATTTAGAAGCTTGATTTTTCTTTGTTTCCAAAAAACTGACATGTCATATCACTCTATATACAGAGATACACCAAGGGAGTTTAAATGCAATGCATGTAAACCTAATAAAAAATTTTCATTAAAAATTGCTTTTGGTGTTCTCATGAAGTATTTAAATCAAAGAATCAAATAAACACATATCATGTGAGGTTCTGGTTTCCTAAATATAACTTTGAATCTCTAGTGAGCTGGAAGTTTATAAATAAGTAAGTACCAGGTTGAGTCACTCCACAGAAGTCTTAGATCTATACAACTCACCAGAATTCTCTGGCAACAGGGCAAATCATAGGGGGCAAGTCAAAATCCTATCAGTTCCTTTTTACCTTCTCTATCATGAAAAACAGCATCGATTTATTTTTAGATAAAAGAGAAAGTCTGTATTAAGGCAACATTCAGCAGACTTTACATATACACTTCATGATAACCTATTGATACTATATTTTGTCAGATCATGTTGACATAAATTTGAACTGAACATGATAAATTCTGTCAAGATGGGGGAAAGGTCTGAATTATATGCATCTGCTAGGAAGAAAAACAAATGCAAAAATTGAAATATGCTTCAAAATAAATTCACCAGATTGTATATACTTTTCATTTTATAGGCATATGCTTTGTCATGTAATCTCCACTAGGATAAAGATGCACAAGTTCTATCAGGATTTCTGCTTCATTTTGTAGTTGAGATTTATTTAAATGTGCCATGTTTTTTTAAAAAAGAAAACTGCCCAAGTGGCTTTTTAAGGGATATATATATGTATGTATGCCTTAGATAGTGACTTAGATACCTGTGAAGCAATTTTTATGATGTACTAAACTGTCATATAGTTTTTAGGAGTTTGTTACAGATATAAGCAGTTTCTTATTTTAAAAATATAATGGTACACATGTATTATCCCAGAATAAAGGTACTTGGTAATAATAATGATTTCATAAAGATACACCCAATTTAATAAATATTGCTTCCATCATAGGTAATTTCAACAAATACTACTCTGAGTGTTTGCTAATAAAACGCTTATATATCATTGTTTTTCTTTGACAAATGTGGAAACTATTTTAATTTCTATACAAACTCACTGGTATGTTTGATGAATGTCATTGCAATGCTATGTACTTGGTTTAGAAAAAAGAAAAGAAAGGAAGGAAGGAAGGAAGGAAGGAAGGAAGGAAGGAAGGAAGGAAGGAAGGAAGGAAAGATGGAAGAAAGGAAGGAAGGAAAGAAGGAAGGAAGGAAGGAAGGAAGGAAGGAAGAGGGAGATAGAAAAGAAGGGAGGGAAGGAAGGAAGAAGGTAAGAAGGAAGGAAGGAGGGCAGAAAAGAAAAGTATTTGGAATTCATGAATACATGTTAAAATTGTGTTGTGTGATGACACATATGAGTATATGCATTGAGTGCACTACACATTGCAATTAAAGCATTTCCCTACTATTCACTTATTGAATAGAAGTTCTCAAAAGACAATTTATGAAATATTAATCCTATTTAATATATACCTTGGATTTACAAGTAAAAATACATAAACAAATGGAATAGTGCCTCCTTTAAGCCAAATAGGAAGTCAGCAAAAATACTAAAGAGGGGAAACATAACATAAAATTGTCATGTCTCACAAGTGAATTTGTTCAGTGAATATATTCTGTGTATCATGACCTTAAATACTTTCCTTAAACAGAGAAGCTTCCTACAACAAAGACAGTTTTTAAAATAACAGTCTTTAGAAAACATTGCACTTTAGGTGACACTGCTATGTGTTGAACAGTTACCTATTGGTTTTCTGAATAATCTCATTTTGCTCATTTGAGAAACAATTTGTGAAAGAATTATTCATTGCTCTTATGAATGAGTTTTAAAAATAATTCACCACATTTGGCCAAATTATTTTCAAAGTTTCCACAGAACACTAAACTTTTCCCTGCCTACATGTGAGAGCTTGTCAGCATTCAACTTCAAGGCCTTTAATCCCAGGCCTTAAATAATTCAGATAACAGTTGATTACTCCATTGCAAGAACTGTTGAGCTCTGCAAAATCTGAGTAACAAAATAATTTCTACATTTAAAAAATAAAAAGCCAATCTCAAAACACACTTCTTGAGCCCAAACCATGCAACACATTTTTTTTTTGCATTTACTTCAACTCTAGTAAATACCATTACTACCAAGTAATTCTGCATTCTTGCTTTCATTACCAAGCCATCTAGTTCTACAGCTTAATTTGTTCAACTCACAATCTCCCACCCATACATTTTCTGGGTATAAAAGCTTCTTTGAATCATAACAAGTGAAATGGTTAGTTACATTACTCAGAAATCTAAAAGTGCACACTAACGAAATTTTAAACTTAAAAGAATACTGCTTTGACATTCACTTCTGTTTCTTTAGGAAAATAATTGTTTTACATCTTTGACAACCAAGATTCAATATCTTCTGCCTCTGATCACTTGTACACACTAGCCATTACAAAAGAGCTTTGCTCACATGGCTAAATTACAACCTGGGTAAAGTGAAACAGGAAAAAAAGAAAGAAAGAAAAATTTGCTTCCAACCCCAAATCAAAAAGTGACAAAATTTTGCCATCAAAAACAAGTCTAGCTGAGTTTATAAATGGATTAAATTTGTGCATAAAGCTGACATATGTAACACTTCACTTTGATGTATATGAATGTCCATATATGTCTGAGCATGTGTTCATAATTATCCTGTAACCAGATAAATGAAAGATACACAATTAGGTTACAGGCATCAAATAAGCTCTTGTAAAAATTTTCAAAGTTGAGCAAAGAGTCCACTGACTTTAGTGATATGAAACATTCTGAACCATTTTCTTCTTGAAAACTATGCATCACGATCTGTCCCTTCAATCCTTGACCAGAGGAATAATCAGCTCCTCTTCACTTTAACAAGCAAGTTTACTCTCTCAATATATCCAGCCTGAAACAGCACCAAGAAGAAAAAACTACAGATTGCATCCAGTATCACCAATAAGTAGCACATTTGACTACTGCTCATACCATTTGGAAACCAGTCCTCACATGACGACTGGCCTGACACCTCATCCATCAGCAGGGTGCCCAGGGCAGAGCTGGGCAGTCTTCCTCGCGCCATCTCCAGAGTGGAGGCCCAGCTTGGAGACAGGTTCTCTTCCAATAACAATTAGATCTTTAAGATCAGGCCTTAGCAATCTGACCTAAAGCCATCCTTCCTCCTCGCAACAAAGTCTCCAGCATCTTCAGAGGAAGAAAGGGCTGTAAGGCAAATGAGGAGAAACCCAGGTCTCAGCTCCGTGGCTGATTACAAACTTTCTTGTGTCAAATAAACTTTGGCCACAGGAGGAAAAGTATCCTGCGGTTGCTCGGGCTTTAGAAAGATCTGCCCAGGGCTTCTCAATCTTTTCGCCTCTCTCTTTCTTCTCTCTCTCTCTCTCTCTCTCACTCTCTCTCTCTCTCTCTCCTTCCCTCTCCCCTCTTCTCTTGTTTCAAAAGACGCCTCTGGTCAGCGCTGATTAATAAGTGTTTTTTGTTGTGAAGTGTTGAATAATAGAGGATGGCCGGTGACCCAGTAAAGACTAAACCTTGCGCTGGTTTATTGTGGCAAGCTGAGAAAGGGGCTTTAGGCCCGGGACCCCAAGCACTGACCCGCACACATCCCGCGGATCGCCTATTCATTCTCACGGCCCTGCAGTCGCCCCGGCTCCCATTGTTTGCCAAGCAACAATGGAGATTTCGCAGGGAAAGGAAAGCTCTTTTCAGAGTCCTCTCTGATGTTTTGCATTTAGGAAAACACCGACCTCCACTTTTTTCCCCCCATTTTTCCTCCTCCCGGCAGTTAAAGCGGTTCGTTTTCGGGGAAAACTTGTGTGAGTTTGGCTCTTGTTCGCCGAACATCAGTGCTAAGAGGAGGCGACACGGGTGGAGAAAGAGCCCCAGAGATTTTCTTTTCGCTCTCCCTCTCTCTCTCTCTTTTTGAAATGCATTTAGAGGACGGAAGCTGCCTCTAGGGAGAAAAGGGGGAAGGGGGAGGGGAGAAGAAAAAGGAAAGAAAGCGCTTCCTCGCCGCGGTGGCCCGGTGGCGGGGGCTTCGCGGCCGAGAGGCTAGTGGCCCGGCCCGCGGCTCCTAGCGGGCGGGCGACCGGGAAGTGGTGGGTCTGGGCTTGGCTGCGGGCGAGCCAAGAGCGCCATCGCTGACAGTTTCCCCCCTTCGCCTTCCTTCCTAGTGCCTATCTTTGCTTCACTGCACCCAGAGCCCAAGGCCTCCCCGCGGGCCCCCGCGCGCTCTGGGGAGGACACAGCCGGGCGGGATCGGGCACATGGGGGTCACAGCGGGTGTATGTGGGGTAGGGGGCATGCCGTGCAGGGTTGGGCCAGGTCTCTGTTTCCGAAACTACTGCTTTGCTTTTCTGCACCTGCTCCGGAACGGACTCTCGGATTTGTATCTACCCGGGGAGCCGGCAGGGGGCTGGGGGTGTGATAGAGGAGAAGTGCCGGTGCGAGGTGACGTGGAGACCCGGCCGGGCCTGCACTAGCTTGGGACACTCCAACAGCCTGGCCTCGGCGGCCCTGGGGTAGGCAATTGGCAGGCACTTCGCCTCGTGGCCAGCCCAGCTGACCCACTGCCTCCAAGGACACTTGGAGGGTCTCGACTTCCTTGCGAACACGCGCCAGCAGCCCCATGCGTGAAGCGTGGGTCGCCAGGTCAGCGGGACTCGCGTGCAGGCCAGAGGAGCGTGGGGCGCTGGCGGCTCCTTTTTGCCAAAGAAGTGGAAACTCGGCTGGGGTTTGTGGTGCCCAGGGGGGGGCGGAAGGGTGCGGACTGGATTGTCCGGGCCCTGTTATGGGGGCTAGCTAGAGACCCCACGTGAGGCTGCCTTCTCAGGACAGGTCTCTTCCACGCCCTTACGGCCGTCGGAACCGTTGCACTCACGGTGTTGCGGCCCTGAGAGCCTCCACCTCCCACCGGCGCGTGCTTAGGCACTGCGATAGCCTGAGTTCCTGGCGCCCGGCTCGGGCGTGGGCGCGCCGAAGGCCAGGAGGCCTTGAGGGCGGCGGGAAGCAGGCATTGCACCTTCCTGGTGGGTCCGGGCCCGCCGCCGGTGCTCCCCAATAGAGCGTTCACGGCGCTCGGCTCTGGGAGAGGAAGAGGAGGAGGAAGGGCTGAGGGAGTAGGAGGAGGAGGTGGCGGCAGCGGCGGGCGGCGAGCTGAGGGCAGCGCAGGGGGAGGAGGGCTCATTGTCCGGTCCCTTCAGTCCAATTGATATGCTAATCCCTTTTCTGATGCCATAACAAAGAACACCTTTGCACTTTTAAAAGACTTTTGTGCCCTGGCTACAGAAGTTTATTATCCACTAATTAGCAACAACTTCTGGCAATGAGTTGGGTTACATTTTCATAAGCTCCAAGGCTGGGCGACGAGGTGCGCTGGACAAGAGCAGGTTCGCACACTAGGCAAACCCTAAACCTAGGGCTGGAGAGGATTCATCCGAGCGGGTTCCTGGGTGCGAGGACAGGAGGCGGGAATGGAGAGCGAAGATGTCCAAGAGAAAAGTTCTTTGGGCGAGAGACTGAGCCATCTGGGCCCAGAATAGCCGGTGACTTTCTTGGATGCGACTCTGTGGTCCCCAACCGGAGAACTGCTCGGAGGAGGCATCTACCGGCTGCCTCGCGTTCTGTTTGGGGTGGGATAAAGGTCAAAGTTTGGGGCGGATGTTCGAGCTCTCGCCCAGAATCTGGCGATTTCCTTTGCGGCCTGGCCTCAGAAAAGCCAAGAGCGAGGGAGCGGCGGATTCGTCAGGAGCGCGCCCGCCGCTTGGGTTCGGTCCCAAGGCCTCGGCACCTACAGGGCTGAAATTCCAGGGCCTGAGAAGATGAAGCAAAGCTGGCAGTGCCAGAGCCGGGGGGAGGTGGGAGGAGATGCTGGGTAAAGTGCCCACCTCGGTGGCCTCTAGCCATCACCCCACAGCGCAGACTCTGAGGCTAAGCGGAGCAGAGAGCCGCAGCTTCCCGGCGGCGGGATGCGGTACTCAGCGCGTAACCCTGGAAAGCCGTTGGCGATCTTTACCAGTACCACATCCCAGGGCAATAAACTGGAAACGGATAGAATCAGCATGATCGGTGAAAGATAAGGGGAAGGAGGAGGATGCTCCTTCCTAAAAACCGTTATCTCTGGTGACTAATACCCACGCAGCGAGTGAGGCCTTGGGTCTGGGCTGAACCGCCGAGGTGATGTTTTGTCTTAGGTAATTCGAACCAACGTACTTAGCATCGTGGGGGCACACACACACACACGTATATTCTTTTTTTTAAAATTCATCTTTCATGTTTGTTTTCCTGCTTTTCGCAAACGGCCCTGTTGGAAATGTTGTTGGATATTTGCCGCTGATGTCTGGTCGGTGCTGGAGGCCTGTGCGTTCTCCTAAGGCATCAAAGACCGCCGCTGAGTCCTATTTAACAAATCTTTAAGGCGCAATATGGCCTTACTGGAAAAAAATTAAAAAAAGAAAACTCAGGGTGATTTAGGGTCTATGCGTGAATTTTTAGAGGCGGGAAGTGATTCGGTTCCGCGGTTATCTGCAGTCCTGACAGCTCAGGTCTCCTACAACAGTGTTTCTGAACAAGCGCTGTTGCAACTAGAAATGTGGGAGGGAGCCGACAGACGACTCCACGGAATACCGCTGAAGAAACTACAAAGATAACCGAGATGATAATGGTAATGGATCTCAGGAACTCCCAGACTAGAATCTCGGGAACGAGAAAATATCCCCCAGTCTGTCCCTAGCAGCGGCCTCAGGCGAGGTGAGGGAGGAGGTGGGTGGTGGGTATGGGAAAAAGAATGTCTCTCTCCTGTTGTCACCCTGGGCCGCCTTCATTGAGGAGGAACCTTGGCCGGGCCTGGGATTCTTTCTGAAAGAGAAACTGCGGGAAGGCAGGGTCGCCCTTTGTGCCCCAGCCCCTATAGAGGAGGGGGAGCTGCACTGACGACCACCGCTCTCCACCCCTCACCCCAGACTACTCGGCAGTGTCCGGGAGGTGAGGACCCCTCAGGGACTGCGAGCTAAAAAGGCGCGGGTCCTGGAGTCCCATAAGGCCCATTTGGCCGCCGGAAGAAACCCTAGCGAAACCGAGCGACCTCAGAATTCGCCAAGGGAGGGGGTGGAGGGGCGCGAGGGGGCCTGAAAACCACACGTTCTCTCTCATGGCCTGGGAGTCCCCCTCCACACCCTGCCATGCGAACGTCTGAGCACAGTGGATTCTGCTTACATGTGTGTTTCAGGTTCAGAATGTATGTATGTATGTATGTATTTAATCCTTCAGATCTTCCCTTACCATTAAAAAAAAAAAAAAAACTTAATTCCTTTCCAAGGCGAAGGGTTGATTAAAAGGCTCCATTTTAAAGCAATGGAGGAATCATATGACCGTGACCTTGACGTGTGAAAGGGGTAGGGGGAGGGGTGGATAGATGTGAACCCAAATCCTAGGCCTCTCCATTTCTGGGACGTTCTATACCCTCGCTAAGGACACCACCAACAAGAGGGGTTTATTTTAAAAGGTTACCATTAGCAGTTCATTCGCTAAACTTGAGGATTTGGTATTTTTATATTACGTGAAATACATGATTTAATTATACTCCAAAAACAAATTAAGGGCAGGCCTTCTACACAAATTGGAGGCAGCTAAATGCTCTTTTGTGCCTACAGCCCTCGGGTTGTTAAAGAGGCTGCTGATGCATGAGCAGTAAGTGACTGATTTAACTCATTGGGATGCAGGAAGCGACCTGCCCTCTTTTGAAAAAAAAAAGCGAGAGAGAGAGAGAGAGAGAGAGAGAGAGAGAGAGAGAGAGAGAGACTGAGACTTCGAGCTACGGAAGAGAAGGAGGGGAGAGGAGGGAGAAGGAGAGAGAGGGGGAGAAAGAGAGTGAGAGAAGGGAGAGAGCGCGCACAGAGGGAGGGAAGCAGGGAGGGAGACGAAACCCTCGCTTTACTGCATTGAAAGCTTCTGAATTTCAAGCAGAAAGTAGAAGGAGCCCCACACGGCAATGAGCGTCTTTCCTTGGGCTGCGTGTGCAGAGCGTAGACAATGAAAATCTCCATCACCTCCCCCATGCCCGCTAGGCTACAAGACTTTTGTTTTCGTCCCTTCTCAACGGCAATCAAATATATAGAGACGCATAGATATATTAAAAAAAAAAAAAATACAGGCAGAGCAAGCGAACGGGCCGAGACGCGGATTACCCAAAGGCGCGCGGGCTGTAAGTACTGTCTCCCCCTGCGTTAGCCGGGCGCGCTGGGAGGGTTCGCTTTGTGCGTCGGGTCGCCACTTGTATGCGGCGTTCTTATTCGCAGGGGCTTTCTGGAAGCTGGCACTTTTCGCACGTGAGCGGGAGAAGGGTTTCGCCCGTTGTGGGCGTGCAGAACAGGGTGGTGGATGCTTAGCCTGCGGTGACTTGGAGAGGCAGGCGGGGGTCGGCGGGAAGCGCCGAGCCCAGCCCGGGGTTTTCTGCGTCGCGAGCATCCCTGAGAGGCGCTCATTCAGCTCCCGGCTGCAAGGTTGGTTCCTGGCACTGGATGGAAATCAGGTCATGTAGATCTCCAAGCTCCGGGGCTACAAGCAGCGCTTGGGAGATCGGATGGTGTGGATGGAGGGATCTTAGGGGTAGGGAGAGGATCTGAGCCCCCCACAACCGCACCGTGCCACCCCCCCCCCCCCCCCCAGCGCGCCGGACTAAAAGGGGGCCCAGGACAGCTAGGGTCGGTCACTCGGTTTTCGGACTTAGTGTGGCCCGGGTTAGCTCGCTCGCTAGTATCTCCCCTTCGGTGAGTCTTTTATCTTCATCTCAGATAAAGAATCTTCGAGAGACAAGGCGCGGAGTGAGGGTGGGAAACAGTGTGTGTCTCAGAGTGCCCTGGCGGGAGAAATTGCGCCTCTGGGAAGGTAATTTATTTATTTATTTATTTTGGTCTCTTGAAACTGTGCAAGAATTCCGCGGGCCCACGCTTTCTTTGTGTGGCGGGCAGCGCCAAGCGCTTTGTGCTTCACAAGGAGAAAATGGCGAGTCCTATTGTGTTTAGGCCATTTTCTTCCGGTAGGAGGATTTCCCAAGTTCTAAATACTTCTGCTGGAAGTAGCCCTTTCGTTCTCAGAAAAGTGTGAATCGCTAAGGCTCGGCCCGGTGGCCTGAGCTGGGTACTGACCTTCCTTTAAAAATAAGAGCTTGCTTTCTTGCCATTGGGGGACATGTATCAAAACAAAATATGATCGGTTTGTGCAGGTGGTGCCTTGTAAATATATGCAACAACTCTCAGAGTTTTGGAAAATAAGTGGCTGTTCATATGTGCTTGTATACAGGCGTTTAAATGACATACTGAACCTGGTAGTCGGTATAATCTGAAAAAGAGAATAAAAGATGAAAGCTAATTAGATGTTTGCAGGGAGGAGAGAGGGTTTTTCTTTTGTTTTGATTTAGTTTAGTTGTTGTTTTTTCCTTTCTCCTTTCAGCCCCTCAAGGAAACCCTGGAGAGGTTAGCTATTACTCTGCCAGGTCAGTCTTTTGTCTTGTAAACCCCAGATGAAACCTCATTTTGGACACAGGAATTATTAAGTACTTAGCCACTACAGCATATGCCTTCTTTGCCTTGCTAGAAAAGTATAGGGTGTTAGAGCAGAGATTCAATGGTAGTGCTTTGTGCCTGTGTGTGAAAGATCTATCTATGTATCTGTTAATCATCTGTCATTTATCTATACATGGACAGAAGATGATGATTGAGAAGGTTGCTGTTTGGTTCATGTCATTTTTGTACATTTTTTAATGCTTGCTTAAACCATATGTAAAATGGGCAAGCATGTCTATACAAGGATATCTGTTGTACTTTTTTTGGAAGAAAAAAAAAGAATAGCAGATTGAAAAATAATATTTCTTATATACCACAATTCTTTGAAGCTTTAAATGAGGTGTTGATTTGTCAGCTCGAAAAATAATGAAATGCAAACTTTCCCCCATCTGCTTCCTGTATTCTCACAGTTTAGTGGCAAATATAGAAAAAAAATATGAAAACAACTGGGATGGAGGACAGAACTGAAAGCCTATAGACTTTTCTCCCTTTGACATCATCTTAAAGTGTGGGGGAGTCAAATTTGTACAGAGGCATTGTGACTTTCATATTTCAAAATGCACCACTACCATCTCCTGTCATGTGGATCAAGACCATGGACAGCGAACTAATATTAAATCACTGAGCAAAAGGGATTCTAGTAGAATGGTGTGAGAGCACAATGGGGGTTTACATACAAAAAATGTTGGAAACAAAAAAGTCTTTATGATACATAAAAGGAATTAGACTCCTTTAAAACATGGCATTTTAAACTTATTCTTCCAAGTTTTAAAGAAACAATGATTTGTAGGTTCAGTTTACACCCTGTCTCACATAGTACATATTCTTTATACAATTAAAATAAGATGAATCTACTTTTTGTTACTGATAAATAACAAATTTAAATCCATCTACTTTATATATGAGTTTTCATAAAGCGCTGAAACACAGCGGAAATAGAGAAATTTACTATTTTAGGCTGACATTCGCTGAATGACACTAGAACAAATTAAATTGATTTTTATCAGAGACTGATTTTCTAAATGCATAGAATTGGAAAAATTAAATGCCACTTTGATAGACAGGAATAATATGAATGGAGATATAATCCAACTCCTTCTTTTACTCCTGGTTAGGCACTGTAATCTATAACTGCCAGTGTGATGCTATGAGCAAACATTCGTTGTTGTTTTTCCAAAGAAAGTCACAGATCTTGCATATATATTGATTCAATTTCAGACAATTGGTTCAGTTTGGGTCTGTGTCAAGTTATCACTTTCGTTTATTTTGTACATGGTTTGAGTTTCCTTTATATCTTTACAGAATTAGAATTCATTTAAAAGCATTTCATTTGTGGATTATGTAACCTTAGGAATTGCTCATTGAAATTTCCGTTATGTGTATGATTTGGTTTATTTCATAACTTGACTTTCAGTGTGACCTACAAAGGCCTGGAAAGTCATATAAAGTAAAAATTATACTCAGGCTAAATAAATTGAAATAGCCTACATTTAAATGTAAATGACATCAATTGACTGGAATATTAGCGTTTATGAAGAAACTAATTCTTGATCTTTATCCATCAGATTTAGCTATAGGATGCATTGCAGTTATTGCTACGCGTGGATTCCTTAAATTAAACTAAATATATTATATATGTTTTTGACACACATATAACTTTTGTTGTTTAAGTCCTCAAAGTACTTGAGGAGAACATGCAATGACATTTTACCGTGTCCTGATCTGGACCATGGTGAGGTCTCCGTGGTTCAGCGAGAGCTGAGAAGCAGGGTTAGGTTGGGAGAGAGTCATTGTTATACGTCCGGGATGGCATTGGCGATAAGGTTAAGCATAAACCTAAACCTTGGCCTGGGAAAAGGATGGCGGCGGGATTGAGAAGAGACGATATGCAGATAAGCCTTGCTTCTGCTGCTTGCAAGAGGCGGTCTCTCATCTGGCGCGTGGGCTCCGTCCGGCCTAAGGTGCTTATTTTGCTGTTAATTGGCCAACCAAGAGTAAGCAAACAAGAGCCCAGGAGTTTAGGTGCAGGAATCTGGATGCGACGTCTTGAGGGTTGTTGACGCTTGTCTCCATTTTAGGGAGAGGGAGTTTGTTTTGAGCAAGCCTAGGCTTAGATGGGAGGGAGGTGAGGGAAGGTCTGGAGAGGCTGGGGGCACGATGTCTTAAGGGGGTTGCTTTTGGGCCACCGTGTTGGAGCCAGCGGGGGTGTAGGCTGGGACAGGTCGCTCGCCCTCTGCCTTGCCCAGGCGCAGCTCCTGGGGGCTGCGCAGCCTCTGCGGCTCTTTGGTTTCAAGGACACAGTGAGCTGCTCAGGACTTTGGGAGCCAACATCTGTCTGACTGGTGACGTCAGCAGCCCGTGTAATCCTCTTGTGCTGAAGGCAGATGCCTTATTTGTTTGGCTGGAGCGAGCCATTAATCCCTAATTCTGGATCAGCAAGCGAGGGGGAAAGACCGGACTGCTCCGACCCACCCCCTCCCCACCCCCTACCTCCACCCTAAAGCACCTTATACCTCGGATGCCTCTCAGCCTGCTCTTTCCTCCGCATACGCGCTGGGCAGCGAGTGAAAACGCGCCGGTCCTCCGCAGGTTTGGCCAGGGCTAGCAGGTCTTTCTCCTTTGAATTTCTAGGGCTGCGTGTATATCTGATTCTTTCTCTTATCGATCGTTTCGATTTTCTTACTGGGACTCTTGCAGTTCCCAGGACCCTAAGCCAAGAAGGGGTGGGGACTGGGGAGTGCGGTCCTGCGTATCCGGCGGAGGGAGGGGGCGCGGAGTGCGGAAGCGGCAGCTGCAGCGGCAGCGGGTGCGCGGGAGGACCCTCTGCGGACGCCTTTTCCTGCTTCCAGCTCCTGAATTCACGTCTCTGAACACGGCGGTGTCCGCGGTGCAGTCCGCGGTGTGTGACCCCCTCCTCGTAGCTTCCGCAGCCGGGATTTGCGCTCCCAGCCAGAGAGTCTCCCCTCAGGGCTGCGGGTCCCCGGCTTCGCGCTCCGCGGGGTCCCCTCCGCGCCAGCGTCTCGCCGAAGCCTGAGGATAGAGGTCGCGACCAGCTGACTGGGGTCCTGTCCTCCCAGCAGCTTGTAGCCCTTGCCAGCTCCCTCCCACCTCCGGTCCCTTCTCTCCAGCCCCCTCTTCCTTCCTCCCGCCTTCCTCTCTAATTCTGAGCTTGATTCTGTTTTTCAGGGGGTGCGTTCTGGGGGTCTCTGCGCCAAGACCGGCTCCGGCTACTTTCTCCCTTCCTCGGACGCTGGAGCCGGAGCAGGCTTTTCCCTCGGGCCGGCCACGCCGTTGGGGACGCCGCGAAAGGAGCCGCCGCCCCCGCCGCCTCCGGTCTGCCCGCCCGTAGAGGTCAACTCCCCTCACCCCTTCCTCTCTCCTGCTCGCCCTCCCTCCGCCCGGCTCCTGCCCCGCGCGCTTCCAGACTTCGAACCCTGGCGGCAAGCTGAAGAGTGCGCGACCTCTCTGCTGCCCTGCAGCGAACCCCGAACCAGGCCCACCCCCAAGGTCCGTGCTCCCGGGCAGTGGAGGAAGCCTTAGCGAGCAGCCTTTTCTCTCTGCAGCAAAACCGTAACCAGACCAGATGGGCCGCCCCGCTCTCCCGGGACTAGGCAGGTGCGGTTGAGTTCATTTTCCGCATTACAAAGAAAGATGACCCAGAGCGCCCTTGGCATCTCATCTTTTCCCCCAAAATCTCCCCATCGAAACGCGGTAACGTTATCAGAAGACTCCGAGACTAGGCATTATCTGCGTGTTTATCTTACCTACACACACGCATGTGTATTTGTCCTTTTTATGTGCTAGGTTTCCTCTCTGACAGCGGGAAATGACTGGCAAGATATCTGCACCAGAACGTGCAATGGAGCGGCCCTTAAAACCTGCCGGCCCGTGCACGTGCCATAGAAAGGATTCAGGGCGAAACAACTCGGTTCATTGCCTTCGGTAAAATAACACGATTACGAAATTAGATGTGCACCGGATGGGGTGATTAACTGCGACCCACGCCGTCACCTGACAGCTAGATTTTAGGCGAATACAAAGGTGTGCTGTGAAATGGCGTGCAGATCTGTGCATATGCATTCGCCGCCGAAACACGCACCTTCTACACTTCCACCGAACAGACTAATTATCAGTGGCTTTGGCAGATGTGGCAGAAGGCGAGCTGAGACCCGAGCCGGGCGGAAGAGTTATGGCTCTAGGGGCAGGGACTCAGAGCAGGGTGAGGGGGAAGGGCAAGGATCTCGAGAAAATGTGGTCGTCGTCGCGGTGGGTCGGTTGGTTTCCGGATCAAGATCAGAGACTCTGCCCTCCGTGTTCACAGCGGACCTTGATTTAATGTCATACAATTAAGGCACGCGGTGAATGCCAAGAGCGGAGTCTATGGCTGCGCACGAAGGACACCAGAGCGTCTCAGGGTCAGAGAGCGGAATGGGCAGTTGTAGGCGGTTTGTAGAAGGAATCCATCCCTTGCCGCATTTGGGACCTGTTCCAGGACCAACCCAGTTAGAGTCTGTAAGAGCCTTGGAAATTCGCAGGCAAATCCCCAGGAGAGATTTTAGGGTAGCTTCATTGACAGCTGTCAGGGAAGCGGTGGTTCTCCTTTCTGTGAATCTTGCAGAGAGAGCAGAAGAGTTTAGAAAGCATTGGCTCTTTCGACAGCAAATAGTAGTACTGTGATCTTCCAGGATCCTGGGCCAAGCTGGGGAAGCAAAACAGAAAAGAAAGAGGAGGGTAGCATTAAATGGCGCCCTGGCCACATTGCGCAAGGAAACCTCAAATCCATGAGGACAGGAAGGACACCCCGACCTCTCCTCTGGGACTTCTCTCTTTTTCTGCCCCGTCTCCAGTTGGCCTTGCCCGCTTTAAAACACCAATATGACTTCCTTGTCTTGGCACAAACAAGACGGACAAATCGGTCAAAGGAGTAGAATCAGGGGACAGGACCAGGTCAAAAACTTTACAAGGACTCCGTAAAATGAATTAATTTGGCAGTCAGTGAGTTGGACTGTGTTCAGGTAGCAGTTCCGCACGACGGCCTTGAAGCCCAGGAAAAGCCCAGGATGAGAAAGCGAGCCTTGATGGATGTCTTTGTTCTGCCTTGGCCTGCAGGGGCTGGGAACAAAGAGAGAAAGCTTAGGAGGATGCACCAAAGTGGCCGCGCCCTTCTCGACTGGTGCTGTCCGCGGTGCTGATCTGACCCTCGTTCTTCGTAATTAAACCGGAGAAGCAATAGGACCGTCTCACCTCCACACCAAGGAATAACAGGATATTAAGGAATTTGCAGGATAAGCTTAAAAAGGAGAGAAAGACTGCAATCAGTGACACAATTGTCTACCGAAATAGCCCACCACAGTTGACGCCAGGCTTGGCCCGGGCTTTTTCAGTATTCACGTAGCCGTGCGCCTATGGGTGCAGTCAGTGTATGTTTATTGGGAAACAGTTTCAGAATATTTAGGTTGAAACCAGAATCTAAGCATGTGGGCAAGACTTGTAAGAAAGAGGTTGGGGATAATGAAGCCTTTATCATTTTTCTTTCATAAATCATCTGCTTTAAATCATAGAAATGTAAAGTCCTTAGCGAGCTATCTTAGCACAGATGTGGTCACGAAAGGGACTCGCAAGAAACTAAAGTGCGGGCCTCGAAACTCCACAGGAAGAGATGGGACGGGGACCTACTAGGTGAGCTGGAGCCGGAGCGGGAGTCAGTGCACCTGCTGCCTTCATAAGCGAGTCCAGAGGATGGCCCACCTCTGCAGGCCTGTGCCGTGCATCCCCCAGTCTGGAGGCACTGCGGAGCCAAAAGGCCCAAAACCCACACTGTGGGGGAAAAATAAACAAACAAAAACCAAAAAACCACAACCACAGCAGCATCCTCTACCATGCACTGAAGATTCACGTTAGGAACGGAGGGTCAGATGGATCCCTAGTGATAGATTCCATAAGTGCACAAACTTCTTAATATATTTCATTGTCCTGACCCAGATATTGACAGCACAAAACATAAACAATAAAAATGTAGCTATCCTAACCTAATGGCAAGGGAAAGAAAAAAAGGGGGAAATCAATCCATTAGTAACCAGTCCCGACTCTGAAAAAAATTTGACAGACTCTGCTTGTGTTTGCTACTCACAAATTTTAAACATGGTGAAAGTACTGACAGATAGAACAACCCAGAATGAACCAGAGGCCGTGGTTGATTTTGTTCCAGATACAGGAATGGACCCTACATTGACAATGACCTGGAAGCGATGTTCTCATTAGGTTCGCTCTTATACACCTGAGTAATGGAAGTGAATCAAATGTCTCAGGAAATAAAGCGGCAGGGGCCAATACCCTCAGTGGGCGATCTCTGCCCTTTGCCTCAGAGATTTTATTTGTCCTCTACTTGGTCTTTCATCTCCGCTCATAGCTTGCATTTATATTTAATCTTAGGGGTAGCGTGAGTACCACCTGAAAAACAAAAGGAAAGGATTGAACGCACTCCCCATGTAAGAATTAAAAGCAGTCACTGGAAACTGAAATTGGTTGAAAGCATCATAGTGATAAAGGCCTCGATTTCCTTCCAGTATTCGTTCAACTGCACTGACCTCCTAAATCCACATCCCCTCCCAAGATTCTCAAAACAACAAGGATCTAGGGCTGCAGGATAGTCCTGCCTGAATTTTGTTATTAATCACATTACATAATCAGAGCATCTAATCCCCCTCATTTTAATCCTACCTGTCCAGGACAGTCCTAAAGCTGTCCTTCGAAAAGCTTAATCAGTTTAAACATTACTTTAGAAAGAGAATTGAAGTACACAATATGAAAGAGAGGCTAAAATACTACTTAAATAATGGAGTGAACACACAATTGAGTAATTTGATTGCCAAGATTAAATTCAGAGTGTTTATTGATCCGTAATGTTGCTAGATTTTTAAGACTATTTATTTTCTATTTCTTTTGAAAACAATCATCCAGTTTAATGTCCATTACAAATTTTCCTGCTATGAAATTCTATGCTTAGCCGTTTGGTACTAAAACAACCCAGGCTTAGCAATTGAAGAATTTCGGCGAGAATTGCTGTGGGAGCCCTTTGACAATCAAGACTTTCATATAGGGGTCTGAAATTAAAGCTTCCCGGCACCATTTAGGAACAGCTTGACCCTCTGAAATACTCAACGACAACCCTCTAGGGACAGAGTTTTCCTGGGAACTAGATGCTGGCGCAGTGCTCTGGAGGTATCCGGTGTCAACAGTGCCAGAGCGCCCTCTGCTGCCTAATAGCGGCAGGACACCAGCTACAAAGGCCAGATGGCACTGAATCTCAATAAACCGACGAAACATTAAGCTCTTAGGAACATTTAATCTGTGAAATTTAAAAGCTCTCATCCTATTCTCCTTTTGAAAAGGCCACCTGATTTTGATTCTGAATGCTTCTTGGACAATATCCTATTCTAGAGGGTGTGAAAAGCCAGTGTCTCAAGGTTTCCAATCTATCATTTCTGTAGTTCTATTTCTCACCCTTTCTTTCTTGAGCTTTATATGGAAATATAAAATTACAAATAAGAGAGAAAGACTTTTGTGCTAAATATATGGGTTTCTCCATATAGCTAATATCTGGTAAGGGGGGAGTTTAATTAAAATAAAGGTTCAAAATGGAGCTTAACTATTTTTAAAAGATAATTTTTGAAGATCAGGGCAAGATGGAAAGAATTATTTTGCTGCTTTGTTTTGACGACCGAATCGTATTTTGCTCACACTTTGAGAATAATAGAATCAGTTATCTTTGAGGAATAAGTTGAAAATGTTTCTCCATACTAATAGATACACTCTGTCCTTGAAGTCTTTGTAATGAGTTTATACCAAGAGTCGGCTTGCGAAGATTTCTTTAGAAAAGGATGCATTCTGAGTAGATGTAATCAGATATGGTACCAGCATATGCAAACCCAGAAGTATTATTTGCATAAAAAATTGGTTTTTCAGCATGGAACAATCTATTCTCAGATGAAATGGAGTTGACTTTTTAAAAGGTTAAAATCCTTTTTAATTTTAATGTATTATAGGCTTTATATTAATTAAAATAAATGTACAGCTGTATTAATTCAACACTGTGAATTTCAAAATTACAGCCTATTTTGAAACACTCATCTTTCCCACAGAGAATGTTATTGACTATATATCAGTGCTAATGTAATAAATGCTTTTATTAATTATGTGGTTGTTAAATAAATCTTATAAAAATAAAATTCTGTTAATTTTATGGTGTCAGAATGAAATAGCTGTCAAACATCACTTATTTTAATCCCAGCTTTTAAATGAAAATTCTTATAAAAATATGTAGCTATAAAATTACTGAGAATATTAATCTAAATTTTTTAAATATTTGATTTTACAATTAGCTATAATAGAATGAAAATAAGACTTGATTGAATGTTAAACAAAAGCAAACATCTGATGAAATATATCAAATTTAACATAACTGTAAGTACATTTGTCTTATGAAAAATAACTTCTCCAAAGAGTATACTTAGAAATTTCTGATGTGATAGGTGAAAAAAAGAAAATTGTTAAAATGTCTGTGTTTCCATTCTAATAACTGTTTTAAGAATTAAAATATTTTCCTTCTTACTAAATTTAAATTTCTTTCTAAGTATATTTATATTTACCCAGGAGAGAATAATCACAATGATAGTTTTGCTATATTTCTAGTAGTTATAAATTTGAAAACAACTTCTAAGTAAATAACATGCATAATACATAGAAAACATTCTTTTCATTTTAACCCTCTCTATACTTTAAGAAAAAAACCTGAATAAAACTGCTAGGTGAGTTTTTCGGTGTTTAAAGGAGCTGCCCAAACTAAAAAGCATGACTGAATATTTGCCCTTTGTATAGAAGAATTTTCAACCTCTCTTTATTTTATATTTGTACAGGGTAACATACTGTAAATGAAACAGTCTTCCTAATTTCTCCCAACAATTTAGAATCCATGGAGACTTTCACTTCTATTCACTTCTATAGAAGAATATTCATCTGAACAGTGTATTTATGGGAAGCACTAACACAAGCAACTCTAAGGATTACTCACAACAATTGTGCACTGTCATATGAAATTAATATAGAATTTAATACTTATGGACCACCAGAAAAAGCTCTAATCATGGACTTCAGATTAGAAAGAATAGGCTTTAGTACAGTCAGAATCTTTTTATCCAGTATTCAGACTCAGCTGTCACTGCAGTTTCCATAAGCTGCTGTCAAGTAATGGGTATAACATAGAAATATGACTGAATAGGAATTGAAAATATAATACCTTAACATTGAGTACAATTGGATGTCAAGAAGGTGAAATTGACTATCAAACAAATATATCTTAAGATAGAAGATTGTTAGTTGCCAATTCAAGGAAAATATTTATGTTAAAAATCCAACTGTTAAAAAGTTGAAAATCCTGGATGTCAGAAGATGCAAAAAAGGATGAAATGGGAATAAATTAAGTCTTTTGAGAGGTGTATAGAAAGAATTATAAAGAGAATGGACTTCACTTCTATTTTTGATACTCCACTACAAGATAGCTATGTACAAAAACTTTCATAAATTACTAGATATTACCTAAAAGAATATTTCTTCTTTGGTCTGTGTTGCAGTTTTAACCTTGTTGAGTTTAAAGAGGGAAACATTGGAAGTTGAATAAATAAAGTATCAATTTATTACTTAATTATTTTTATCCTATAGATTTGAAAAGCAGAATTGTGTTTTCCAGTTGTTGATTAAACTCTTAATTATAAAAAAGATTTTATATGTAGTGTTAATACTACAATCAATATAACAAAACATATGCTTGATAAAATATCTTCTTCCTATATATTTGTTTAAATAAAAAATACAGTGAAATGTGAAAAATAAGTTGGGTTTAGCAAATTGCTTCTTATTGATTTCAGCGTTCCAAGTAGTAATCACAATGATGCAGATAGACAGAAGCCTTAATTTAGACCAGCTTGCCAGGCTTCTCAGGAGTTCACAACATTTGGCATTAGTGCAGGAGTTAGGTCCCAGGTGAAAGTTAAAAATATCAAGAGCCTTAGGCAAGGTCAACTCAAAGGTTATGAAGTTTGGGCCACTATGAAAACATGTGGAGCAAAATGTTCTTTTGTCCAGAGTTCTGTATTATCCATTTTCCAGATCAGAGGAGCAACTCTTATTTGGACTCCCATGACCTGATTCTGTCCTCTCAGTTTCCAAAACTGGGACAAAGTAGTGTCATTTCAAATTGTCCTGATAATAACAGATACATAGAGATTGGCTGTGGCAGCACCAAGACTTCATTCTTCAATATGTGAATTTTATGATCTAACATATCAAAAAGAATGAGATTTTGGTTCTATGAAAGAGCCTTGTTTTACCTGAATTTTCAATTAAGACAGCGCAAATATTTGCCAAGTTCCACTAAACATCAGGAAATTGTGTTGGTTGGCTAAAGGAAGGATATCTGGGTTGTATATTTGTATAAATACACGAGAATAGATGAAAAATTAGGGTGAGCTTTTAAAACATGGTTGAGAAAAAATAAAATTATCTTCAGCTGTGGTGTGGGCTCATCAGCAGTTATCTTCTTATTATCAGATAATCTACTTGCTGAAGTCACACTGTTCAAGAGGATTAATAAAGAATCATGCAAATGACTGGTTCATTCAGATTAGTCTCTGCACTCCTGCTGTTATTATTGCAATAACTTCATGCAGCCACTAACATTTGCTAAAGCCGTGAATGCTCTTTCAATCAATACAATTTTTCTGTATTATCTTCCCACATCTGAGAGAATCTTTGTGTACACGTGCTTCTTCTTGTCTTAGCTTATAATGGAACTCTACAAGGTAAGTGATCAGAGCAATAATACTGAACATCCAATCAATGTGAGGTAAAACTCATACTTTTATCACAGAATCAGATATGAAGTGTCCTCAACATTTCATGGAAAATAATACATGAATTTCCAAAATATTTTGCAGTATAGTAAATTTATCTTTCAATCTAATTTCCCCAAAATTTTTTGAAGTATGCTCATATGTAAAAGGACCTGAAATTGATTTATTTTAACTTTTATGTACTTGAGAGAAAGAGAGATAGAGAGAAGAGAGAGAGAGAGGGAGAGAGAAAAAGAGAGAGCTTTCATTCACTGATTCACTCTTCAATGTGTACAACAGTTACGACAGGGCCCAGCCAAAGCCTGAATCAGGGAACTCATGGGTGAGGGACCCAATCACTTGAGCCATCATTGCTGCCTTTTATGATGTGCATTAGCAGGAAGCTAGTCAGGAGCTGGAGTCAGGTACCAAACTCCAGTACTCTGAGTGGGATGCTGGCATCTTAACCCAGGGTTTTCACAGTAGGCTAAATGCCTTCCCCTGATTTTTATTTTAACCTCTGCTGCTTCTTATGGTAAATATCCAAAATCTGTGAGGGTTCCAAGGATAGAAATATTGATTCTTTCATTCATTTTCTATTTGAATGCTTACTAGGTGTCAAGCCTAGCTCTGTGTGCTAAATATTCAATGATGAGTGAAACGGATGAGATTTCTATCATTAGGGAACTTGTAGTCTTTTCCCGTGTTAAATTTCCTACTATCTGAACTAATTCAATTTCTGTGACTTAGGTAACTTCATCTTTAAGTGCTTCATGGCAATAGTTGGAGTTTTCTTCAGAATAAGATTTATATGTTGTTTATCTGCAATAAACCAAGACCAATACACTTCCAATACGCTTCCCCCTTTCAAATTGAAGATCAATTAAGCAAATTATTAATACAAATTATTAATATTGATTAAAAGTATAGAATCTTCTTTTAAAATCTTTATTTATTTGAAAGAGTTACAGAGAAGGAGAGGCAGAGGCAGAGAGAGGAAGATCTTCCATCCGCCTAGAATCAGCCAGGCTGAAACCAGGAGCCAGGAGCTTCTTCAAGGTCTCCTATGTGGTTTCAAGGCCCTAAGGACTAGGGTCATCTTCCATTGCTTTCTCAAGCACATCAGCAGGGAGCTGGATAAGAGGTGGAGGAGCCAGGACTGGAATCGACATCCATAAAGAATGCTGGTACTACAGATGATGGCTTTATCTGCTATACCATAGTGCCGGACTCTAAAATTATTTTTAAAAAATATTTATTTATTTATTTATTTGGAAAGCAGAGTTACATAAAGAGAGGGAGAGTCAGAGGAGAGAGAGATCTTTCATCTGCTGATTCACTCCTCAGGTGGCTGCAACTGCCAGGGCTAGGTCAAGCCAAAGCCAGAAGCCAAGGACTTCTTGTGGGTCACCAATGTGGTTGGTATTTTGATTGGTATTGCATTGAATCTGTAAATTTCTTTTGATAGTATGAACATTTTGATGTTGATTCTTCCAATCCATGAACATGGAAAATTTTTCCATTTTTTGTGTCTTCGTTTTTGTTCTTTAATGTTTTGAATTCTCACTATAGGAATCTTTGATGTCCTTGGTTAAATTTACTCCAAGGTATTTAATTTTTTTGCAGCTATTGTGAATGGGATTCATCTTAGAAGTTCTTTCTCAATAGTGGCATTGTCTATGTACACAAAGGCTATTGATTTTTGTGTGTTAATTTTAGATCCTGCCACTTTACTAAATTCTTTTATTTCTTCAAATATTTATCTTAATTTATATCTTACTTTTCTACAGATAATGTAAATGTAACTAACATCAACCAAATCACCACTTTGTTTTCTTGGATTGTTTAACAATGGATGCCCAATCTAGCTTAGTTATTAAACTAATAATAAGAACTAGACCAACTTCATGACCTCATCTTCAACTGCTTAAACATCAAATCAACTAATCACTCAAAATATTACCCACAAATATTCCCACAAATGTAATTTTCAACCTCTTCTTTTATCTCTAAAATCATCTGTCAAATTTTCAAATTTATGACTCCAAGAAAAGTTGTCTTGTTTATCTCCCCAGTTCACTGTTCACAACTGTTGGTCATCATCTTGACTAAGTATTTGAAAATCACCAGAAAACAGGTGTCACATGTACCACAAAGTCAAACATTTTTCCTATCACTCCTGGTTACTTAACTTCAAAATCTATGAAAATCAAGATATTTTCAATTTTAGAATATAGTACATACATCATGTAAATAGTTAATGTGGACTGCAGTGGCCAAAAGCTAGAGCAGGTGGCAGTTTGGAGATGAAGGTGAGACTGAACTGCAGCAATCTGCAGTGATATAGCCAGAGGAAGAGCATAGGTCTGGACTGGAGCCCTGGAGGTTGGCAGTTGCTGGGGGTTGTCCACAGACCCAGTGGAAGTTGAGAGGGCATGTTTCTCTCCAACTTCCCCACAACAGTGCCCACTGCCCAGCTGAGAGAGGGTGGGCACCATTTTGGGTTAGGATGGCAGCTACAGAAGCCTTTGTGTGCATGCGCAATAGCTGACTGAGTTGGGACTCCGAATCAGTGGTACTGGTGGCAGTGGATAGCAAGCAGCAATGTTTGGCCAGTGGCTTTTGTGTGTACATATGATCCAGCAATTCTAGAAGCAGGAATGGTCTGCAGATCCCACTAACTTTGAGCCTGGCTGGGAGGTGGCTGGGCAGCCATGTGAGGAGGTAGAGCACTTGTAGTCTGCCAGGGTCAAGATGCCTAGGTGGAGCTATCTCAGAAAACATCTGCCTCTCTACTGACTGGACAGGCTGGCAGGGCAGAGAGAAACCTCTAGACCTGGTGACTGTGGGAGCCTTGTGTTCTGAGACTGTGGGGACTCAGTAGTTACATGAGAAGGTGCATGGTGTAGCTGGGTATTGAGATCTACCATGCCCAACTTAGGTGTTACTCTGAATAGTCATCCCACAATGGAGCACTGACCAGAACTCCCTGGTAACACATGTCTTGGTATTCACTGAAAGTGCAGACATTCCACTATGCCACAGAGGCATAGTTCAAAGATAAAAGTCATCAATGGCAACAAACAAAAATCAACTCCACGAATGCCTAAAAACAAATGCAGAAATTCAAGAAACAAGAATAAAGAAGACACCGTGACCCCCCCAAAAAAAAGGTACACAACCACATTTCCATACTAGAATGTGAAGATGAAGAGATTGAGGAAATTCTAGAAATGGAATTTAAAAAATTAATCATAGGACTACTCAAAAGCAATCAGAAGCAAATTTATGAAGTAAAGAAAACCATGCATGACATAAAATAAATATTAGAAATAAAAATTCACTAGATCAGATAAAAAATGCAGTGAAAAAAAATCTTAACAACAGACTTGGCAAGGCAGAAGAAAGATGATATGAACTAAAAGACAAGTCTTTGGGTATCTTACAGTCTTTCAAAAAAAACTGAAGACAATAGAAAACTTAAAAACAGTGCTGGAGAATTATGGGATACTATCAAACAACTCAACATGTGGATCTTGGGAGTTCCTGAAGATGTGGAAAGAGAGAACAGACTAGAAGGCCTATTTAGTGGAATAATTACAGAAAACTTCCCCAATTTGGAGAAAGAAAGGGAACTCCAAGTACAGGAATCACATAGAACTCCTAATAGTCATGACCAGAATAAACCTTCACCATAACATATTGTAGTCAAAATTTACACAGTAAAACATAAAGATTCTAAAAAGTGCATGAGAAAAAGGCCAGATTACTTTCAGAAGATCTCTAATTAGACTCACAGCTGACTTCTCATCAGAAACCCTATAGGTTAGAAAGAAATAGTGAGATATAGTCCCAGTCTTTAAAGAAAAAAAAACTGTCAACCCAGACTACTGTACCCTGTAAGCTCTCATTTATTAATAAAGGTGAAACAATGACCTTCCATAACAAATAGAAATTGAATGAATTTGTTGTCACTTGTCCAGCCATATAAAAGATGCTTAAGATGGCTACACATAGAAACACAAAAAGATAGCCATCACTATGGAAAAATGAGAGGCAAAAAATCCCCCATTAGAAGTAAAAGAATTCCAAAGTAAACAATAGGAATATTTATGGGAAAATGGCAAGTCCAAATCATTTCTTCACCTTGAAGATAAATGGCTTCAACTCTCCAGTTATAAGATTCAAACTGGCTGAATGGATTTGAAAAAAAAGACCCATCTATTTGCTGCCTACAGGAACACATCTCACCTCAAAGATACATGCAGACTGAAAGTGAAAGGATGGAAAAAGTTATTTCATGCTAACAGAAACCAAAAGAGAGCTGGTGTAGCCATACTAATATCAGACAAAATAGATTTTAACATAAAAACTCTTAAAAGAGATGAAGAGCATCATATGATGATTAAGGAATCAACTCAATAGGAAGATGTGATGTGACTAAAATAAATATATACACATCTAATTACAGGGCACCTGGCTATTTAAAAGAAATGTTAATGGAGTTAAAGGGATACGTAGACTCTAATACATTAGTAACAGGGGATTTCAATATCTAACTTTCAGCAATGGACAGATCAACCAGACAGAAAATCAGCAAGGAAACAACGGAGTTAATTGAGACTATAGACCAAATGGACCTAACAGGTAGCTATAGAACTTTTCACCCCACAGTGAAATACACATTCTTCAATCAGTGCATGGAACTTTATCTAGGATAGACCATATGCCAGACCAGTAACCAAGTCAAAGAAAACTCAAAAAAATCAAAATCATACCATGCATCGTCTCTGACCACAATGGATAGAAGCTGGAAAGCAACAACACAGGAATCTTTAAATCATATGAAAGCACATAGAGAGTTAACATCATGGTCCTGAATAACATATATATTATGATATAAGTAATAAAAGAAATCAAAAGGGAGGCCAGCACAATGGCTCATTGGTTAATCCTCTGTCTGCAGTGCTGGCAATCCATATGGGCACCAGGTTCTAGTCCTGGTTGCCCCTCTTCCACTCAGCTCTCTGCTGTGGCCCGGGAGGGCAGTGGAGGATGGCTCAAGTGCTTGGGCACCTGCACCCACATAGGAGACCAAGAGGAAGCACCTGGATCCTGGCTTCAGATTGGGGCAGCACCGGCCTTAGCGGCCATTTGGGGAGTGAACCAATGGAAGGAAGACCTTTCTCTCTCTCTCTCTCTCTCTCTCTCTCTCTCTCTCTTACTCTCTCACTGTCTATAAAAAAAGAAATCAAAAGGGAAATCAAAAGATTTCTAGAAACAAATGAAGATGGGAATACATCACATAAAAATTTATGGGATACAGCAAAAGAAGTGTTAAGAGGGAAGTTTATAGCAATTGGTTTTTTTACATGAAGAAATTGGAAAGGCACCAAAAAATGAGCTATCAGTGCATTTTGAGGACTTAGGAATACAACAAACCAAAATTTATAGCAAGAAAGAAATAATTAAAATTTGCAAATAAATCAATAAAATTTAAACAAAAATTCAATAAAATGAAGAGCTGGTTTTTTGAAAAAATAAACAAAATTGATACACCATTGACACAAGTAACCCAAAAATATAGGGAGAAAACCAAAATCAATAAAATTAGAGAAGAAAGATGAAATGTAACAACACATACCTCAGAAATAAAAAAATCATCAGGAATTACTACAATGAGCTGTATGCCAACAAATTGGGAAACCTAGAAGTGGATAGATTCTTAGACACATATAACCTACCTAAATAGAACCATGAAGACATAGAAAACCTAAACAGACTCATTACCAAGACAGAAATTGAATCAGTAATAAAGACCCTCCCAATAAATAAAATCCTGGACCAGATAGATTTACTGCTGAATTCTATCAGACATTTAAAGAACTAATTCCAATTCTTCTCAAGCTATTCAAAACAATAGAAAGGGAGAGAATCCTACCAAACTTCTATGAAGCCTGCATCACCTTAATCCCTAAGCAAGAAAAAGATGCGACAGAGAAAAGAGGACTAAGTGTCAATGTCCCAGATGAACATAGATAAAAATAATTCTCAACAAAATAGTAGCTAATAGAATCCAATAATACATCAAAAAGATCATTTACTCAGACCAAGTGGTATTTATCCCTGCTATGCAGGGATATTTCAACATTTGCAAATCAATTAATGTGATACATCACATTAACAAACTGAAGAACAAAACCATATGGTTATCTCAATAGATGCAGAAAAAGCATTTGATAAAATACAATACCCTTTCATGATGGAAACTTAAACAAATTATGTGTAGAAGAAACATTCCTCAACACAAGGCAATTTATGACAAACCCATGGCTAGCATCCTATTGAAAGGAAAGGTTGGAAGCATTCCAAGTGAGATCCAGAACCAGACAAGGATGCCCCCTCTCATTATTGCCATGCAACATAGTCCTAGAAGTTTGAGTCAGAGCCATTAGGCAAGAAAAAGAAATCAAAGGGATACAAACTATCACTACTTGCAAATGACATGAACTTTTATAAAGGGGATCTAAAAATTCCAGTGAGAGACTATTGGAACTCATAAAAGAGTTTGGTAAGGTGGCAGAATATAAAATCAACATGGAAAAATCAATAGCCTTTTTATACACAAACAAGGACACAGACAAGGCTGAGAAAGAACTTTTAGGATCAGTCCTACTTACAATAGCTCCAAAAAGAATCAAATATCAGAATAAATTTAAGCAAGGAAGTGAATGATCCCTATGATGAAATTTACAAAACACTAAAGAAATAAATAGAAGATATCAAAACATGGAAAAATCTTCCATGTTCTTGGATAGGAAGAATCAACATCATCAAAATGTTCATACTATCAAAAGCAATTTACAGATTCATTGAAATGCCAATCAAAATACTGAGGACATTTTTCTCAGGTATAGAAAAATGATGCTAAAATTCACATGGAAACACAAGAGAGCCAGAAAAGCTAAGCTAAGGCAATCTTTTTTTTTTTTTGACAGGCAGAGTGGATAGTGAGAGAGAGAGACAGAGAGAAAGGTCTTCTTTTTGCCTTTGGTTCACCCTCCAATGGCCGCTGCGGCTGGCGCATCTCGCTGATCTGAAGCCAGGAGCCAGGTGCTTCTCCTGGTCTCCCATGGGGTGCAGGGGCCCAAGCACTTGGGCCATCCTCCACTGCCTTCCTGGGCCATAGCAGAGAGCTGGCCTGGAAGAGGGGCAACCAGGATAGAATCTGGCACCCCAACTGGGACTAGAACCTGGTGTGCCGGCTCTGCAAGGCGGAGGATTAGCCTGTTAAGCCATGGCACCGGCCAAGGCAATATTATATAACAAAAATAAAGCTTGAGGCATTGCAATACCTGATTTCAAGACATACAACAGTGTAGTCATAATCAAAACAACCTCATACTGTCTTTAAAACAGACCTGCAGACCAATGGAACAGAATAGAGAGTCCAGAGATAAATCCATGCATCTACAACCAACTTATCTTTGAGAAAGGAGCTAAACTCAATCCCTGGAGCAAGGACAGTCTCTTCAAGAAATCGTGCTGGGGAAATTGGATCTCTACATGCAGAAGTATGAAACACGACTCCTACCTTACACCTTATCCAAAAATCCACTCAAAAAATGGATTAAAGATCTAAATCTACAACCCAATGCCATCAAGTCACTAGAGAATATTGGGAAAACTCTGCATGAAATTGGCATAGCAAAGACCTCTTGGAAAATACCCCAGGAGCACAGGCAATAAAAACAAAAATTGACAAATGGGATTATAGCAAATTGAGAAGCTTCTGTATTGCAAAAGAAACACTTAGCAAATTGAAGAGGCAACCAACAGAATGTGAGAAAACATTTGCAAACTATGCAACTGTCAAAGGGTTAACAACCAAAATCTATAAAGAGCTCAAGACATTCAACAACAACAAAACAAACAATGCAGTTTAGAAAAATGGGCAAAGGACTTGAATAGGCATTTTTTAAGAGAGGAAATCCAAATAACCAATAGAGACTGGAGAAAATGCTCAGGATCACTAGCCATCAGAGAAATGTAAATAAAAACTACAATAAGGTTTCACTTCACTCCAGTTGGAATGGCTCCCATACCAACATCAGCAAATGATAAATGCTGGTGAGGATGTGGGGAAACCAGTACCCTAGTCCACTGTTAGTAGGAATGTAAATTGTTGTACCCACTGTGGAAGACAGTATGGAGATACCTCAGAAATCTGAATATAGACTTACCATATGATCCAGCCATCCCACTCCTGGGAATTTACCCAAACCAAAATAAATCAGTATATGAAAGAGTTATCTGTACCCTCATGTTCACTGCAGCACAATTCACAGCAGCTAAGATATGGAATCAACCCAAATGTCCATCAACTGTTGACTGGATAAAGAAATTATGGTATATACACACTATGGAGTACTAACTCAGCTGTAAAAATAAATGAAATCCTGTCTTTTGAAACAAGATAGTAGCAACTGGAAATTATTATATTTAGTGAAATAAACATGTCCCCTAAAGATGGACAGCATATGTTTTCCCTGATCTGAGGTAACTAATAGAGTACCTGAAATGTAATGTATTGGAGTGAAATAGACATTTTGAGAATCAATTACTGTTTATAGATCTTGTCTCTTCCATTGAGAAATATTGTTTTGTTTTCTCTTCATACTATCTGTTGAAGTCTTTTACTTAGAGTAGGGTTAACTATGCAATCATTAATATACTCAAAATAGGTTGTTGTAAAAATTAAGAGTGGGAGGGAATCCAAGAGGAAGTTAGAGGAGGGGTTGGAGTGTAGGTGGGAGGGGGGGTAAGGCAGAAAGTGCCACTATGTTATGAAATATGTACATATGAAATATATGAAACTATTATAATAAATAAAATTTAAAAAATAGTTAATGTCTCCAAGAATCTTCTAAGCTCTACACTTTCTGGTTATAAAGTGAAGTTCATTAATAGTTCTAACATAGTGAATCTGTTCACTGAATAAGTAGATGGAGAAAGAATTGATGTTTTGGGGAATTCTTAGTTAAGACTTGGAGAATATGTAAGTCTAAGTTATCTAGGAAGCAAATGCCATGATGGACTAAATATGCATCCACTTTATTAAAGAAAATGCCTGTGTGAGAGAAAATATGGAGGAAGCCAATCAATCTGGGAAAACTGTCAGACTGCAGTGCAGGTCTGACCGCTAATGTAACAGAGACTTGGGAAGATACGGGGCATGAGCACGGCCATGGCACGGCCAGGCCATGCCCGGGGGCTCCGCATGCGCAGCTGCCCCCAGGTGCCCCTGCCCGAGCTTCGTGGAATGGAGCCACGTGGAGCTGAGTAAGATGGCGCCCAGAGGAAGTAAGATGGGCGGAATCCAAAGTTGTTTACTACTAAAACTAATTGGCTGCGCAACATCAGGGGAGGTAACAAAACTAGTAATAAGTGTATAGACATAGGGCTAGTCCTATAGAAATCCCCCCGTAAGGTGATTTTTTAAGTGATTGGTTGGTCCTTAGCCCTGCCCCAATGACTCTGCAGTTTTGTGCTATAAAAGGTACTATTATGCACAAAGTAAATGAGTTCTTGCTACTAGACTTGGCTCCCCGCTGTGTCTGATTGTCTCCGGGATTCGGAGGCTGGGGAACGGGCAAGCGGCGCACTCACCTTTCCTCGGACCCAGTCCATCCTGTACTGGTGGACTAACACCCTGCATCTGGCACCCAACGTGGGGCAGGAACAGTTACTTTTCGGCCGAGGCTAAGCAGTCTCTCAGGGTAAGTGAAACCTTTATTATGGGTAATTCTATTTTTAAGGCAGTCTGGGATATAGAAGAGACAGAGGATGATATCGACAGTAGGAAAGATGAGGAGACACAGACAGTGGAAGTTAGGACAAAAGTAAAATTTCCTCCCCCCGCCTACATTTCGGAGGAGTCCAGGCCCCCGCCATACGCGCCTGGGAGCGAGGAGGGAGTGTCGTTCTATGTGGCCCCACAGAGGGACCTGTGTGACCTAAATCCCAATGGCCAGCCCTCCACTGAAAGACAGGGGCTTGGGGAGGTAACCTATGCGAAAGCTTGTCCGGTGGACATAAAGCAGTGTAGGGAATTGAACTCTGGGCCTGAAAACTTGCCACCTCAGTCCTACCCTGTTAATTTAGCTCCGGGAGCTAATAGGCCCTTGGAATGGTACCCTTGGGAGGCCAAGGACCTCAAAGAACTCTGCAAGGCAGTAGCAGAGGATGGCCCAAACTCCCCCAGGGCCCAAACATTGCTACAAGATATAGCCTATCACCCATGGGTCCCTAAGGATTGGTTGGACGTGGCCAAGGCAGACCTCATGAGTTCCCAGTTCATAAAGTGGTGCGCCTTCTTTAAGGAGGAGTGCTGTGTGAGAGCCGAAGCTAACCGAGCAGCCCAGCCAGCTATCCCTATTACATATGCTATGCTGGCTGGAATGGGGGAAGGATTCTCTACGAGGATCCAGCAAGCTGTGCTACCTGCTCCGTACCGTGAACAAGTGAGGCAGGAAGGACTTAATGCTTGGTACAAGCTGGATGAGGGGCCCACTGAATCTCCCATCGCGGGGGTGTGACAAAAGCCGGGAGAGTCATTGCCAGATTTTGTAGCTAGGGTCGAACACAGTCTCCGTCGTAAGTTGCCAGCTGGGGACCTTCGGGATCAGTTTGTTAAGATGCTCGTCTGGGAAGGAATGAATGCTGATCATAGGACTGCCTGTGCTGGCCTGAGGGAAGCGTCGATAAGTCAATGGATAGTGGCCTCGCAGGATGTAGGTATGCAACAGCATCAAAATCAATCCCTGGCCATGACCCTACAGGCTCAGACGACGGCCATGACCCATGCCCTCTCAGCCCAGACATCGGCAATGACAGAGGCTATTACTCAGGCTCTGGCCACCCAAAGTTCCAAGTCACTCAGGCAGGCCACTCAGGGAGCCTGCTTCAAGTGTGGGCAAGAGGGGCATTTTAAACGGGAGTGCCCTCAAGCCTCCTTGACTAATAGACCGGGAGGGTCAAAGCCGCCCCATACCCCCTGCCCTAGGTGCAGGAAGGGATATCATTGGAAAAAGAAATGCAGGTCCAAATTTGATATAGAAGGGAAGCCTTTAAACTAGAGGAGGGGGGGCATCCTCCAGCCCCGTTAACTCAAGGAGGAACCCCATCCAAGGGGAAACCTGGGGTAACCCGTACTAGAACAATCCAAGCCCACTGGACTGCCCCCCTTATGGAGGGACTCCGTCCCAAAATGAGTGTTGTCATAGGTGGAAAAAGGTTTCACTGCCTAATCGACACTGGGGCGGATAGGACGGTACTCTGGGAAGAGGAGGTGCCACCCACCTGGGAGCTGGCGGATGGGCCATCAATATTGGGAGTGGGGGGCAATTCTCGATCTAAGGAAAGAGTTGCCCTCATGAAATGGGTCAGTCCTGATGGAGAACAGGGAAAAATATGGCCCCTGGTAGCAAAAAACCTCACAGTTAATTTATTGGGACAGGATATGCTAGGGCAAATGGATGCTGTGGTTACCACAGATCACCAGACCTTTTATGAGGGTATTCCAGAGGAAGGAGAGGCTCAGGGCCACGGCGGGGGCATGGAAGGGGTCAAGCAAAAGGATTGTCTCACCAATCGTAAGGAACCCAAGGGACCCACTCGAGTATATCCCCAATCCTAAAGGCCACTGCCCCCACCAGGTGCCACTTATCAGGTGGAGGCTGGGAAATCCCTCTGGGTGGAGCAGTGGCCATTAACTCAACCTAAACTCATGGCACTCCGCCTTCTGGTGGAGGAACAAATGACCCTTGGACATTTACGTCCTTCCATGAGCCCCTGGAACACACCAGTGTTTGTTATCCAAAAGGCATCTGGGGCCTGGTGCATGCTTCAGGACCTTCATAAAATAAATGAAAGGATGGACTTGGTGGGCACCCCCTTGAGAGGCATGCCCTGGACCCCCGCCATACCCTCATAGTATACCCTGGCTGTAATAGATATTAAGGATTGTTTCTTTTCTATCCCATTGCACCCGGATGACTGTGAAAAATTTGCCTTTTCCATCCCCTCCCTTAATTTTTCTCGACCCGATCAACGGTATGAGTGGACAGTATTACCACAAGGGATGGCTAATAGTCCAACGTTCTGCCAACAGTACCTGGCCACACTTTTGGAGCCCATATTAAGTTCAGATGTTTCCCTCGCCTACGCCTATATGGATGACATCATCCTTGGACACAAAGATCCTGCCCTCCTGGAGGGCCTTTTAACCCAGGTCCTTACAACACTCATGGAGGGGGGATTTACGGTGGCTCCTAGTAAGATTCAGAGGATACCCCCTTTTAAGGTGCTTGGTTCCCATTTAACTCTAACCCAAGTCAGTCCCCTTAAACCTCTGTTGGATATCCCAACCTCCATGACCCTAACTCAACTTCAAAGTCTTTTAGGGGAAATTAATTGGCTACTGCCCTGGGTACCCATCCCCAAGGATAGTCTTGTGCCCTTGTTCACACTACTAAAAAATAAAATGCCACAAGATAATATTACCTTTACAGATAGTCATCGGGTGATATTTCTACAGTTTCAAGAAGCCCTAGACAAAGTTTCTTTAAAAAGGTATTCTGCCAATAAGCCCTTCTCTCTGTGGCTGTTTGCAGGGATTACCCTGATTTCTGCAGTCCTGACTCAGGAAGGGGAACCAATGGAGCGGATTCACACCCCCTTGGGGGGCACACCTCAGGTATACTCTCAGGCTGATCAGCTTGCTGATGCTATAATCAAGGGCAGAACTCAGGCCCAGAGGCATTATGGCTCTGACCCCCATTCCATTGTTTTCCCCTTTCGGATGTCAGATGTTGAATGGCTTACCAGGGCAAATGCCCATCTTGCCCTTTCCCTCGAGGGGTTTTTGGGACACATGGATTGCCATTATGGGCCATCCAAATGGACCATCATGCTATGGCGACTTTGCTTAAAAATGCCTTCTTTATTCTCTTCCAAACCCATCCTCCATGACCCTCATGTTTTCACCAATGGGGGTCAAGCAGGCTCTGCCTATGCAGCCTTCGAGGGTCAACAGGAAACTCCAAACCACCAAAGGTTCCAACCCTGCCAAGGGTCAGCACAATATAAAGAAATGCTTGCTGTAATTATGGTTCTTCAGGACATTCAAGGGCCCTTTAACTTATATGCTGATAGCCTGTATGTGGTTAACCTGCTGCCTCATGTCCCCCAAGCACATATTAGACTGGACGGTAACCCTATTTCCCCCCTTATGGTTACCCTCAAAGGTTTATTAGAGGGACGGGGGGCTCCCATTCATGTCCAGCACTTGAGGGGACACTCAAAGCTCCCTGGGTTTCTGTCTGTTGGAAATAATTGGGCTGATCAACTAGCCACCAGCCCACAAGCATTAACTTTACAGAAAGCCACTCAATTACATGACTTAACCCATATCAATTGGAGGGGCCTACGATACAGGTTCCCCCAAGTCCCTGTATGGGACCTCAAAAAAATCATCCACACTTGCAAAACGTGTCAACCCTTCCTGAAGGTGCCCCCATTACAGACACAGGGAGTAAATCCTGGAGGCCTCAAACCCAACACTCTCTGGCAAACTGATGTCACCCATTTTTCAGGCTTTGGTAACCTTAAATATGTTTTTGTTTCCATCGATACTTATTCAGGAGCTTGTTGGGCCACAGCACATACAGGAGAAAAGGCTAAACATTCACAATCACATTTCCTTCAATGCTTTGCCACTCTAGGTCTGCCAGCACAGGTTAAAATGGATAATGGACCTTGCTTTATTAGTGAAGCAATGTCGGACTTTTTAGCAGATGGCATATTAAACACATCACAGGAATACCTTACAACCCTCAGGGCCAGGCAATTGTAGAATGAAATCATCAATGCCTAAAAGAACAACTCTTAAAACAAAAAGGGGGAATTAGCCCCCATATCCAATTACAAATGGCTTTGTTCACTATCAATATTTTAAATTTTTCCAAGGGGTCAATTGAATCAAAATTCCAAAGACACTGGCGCCAATTAAACCCCAGGCCCCAGGTTCAGGTTAAATGGAAGGACCCTCTAATGCAACAATGGAGGGGACCAGTCCCCTTAATCACCATGGGCAGAGGATTTGGATGCATCTTCCCCATAGGGGAGACAGCCCCAATCTGGCTTCCAGCCAGAAACCTTAAGTTTCTACCTGTTTCCTCTATACAGGAAGAAATTATCTGAGAGTTTGCATGTGTCTTAAAGGTTTCATGTTTTATTGGATTTGTCTGTCTTTAATGTTTGAGTGATTACCTAACTCTGATCAGATCTACCCCACAGCTTTGGTTAAAATACTCAGGTTATACGTACTAGTTCTTGGCTGAGCGGTTGGACTCTAACAGTTTAAATTCTCAAGTGGAGTCTAACAGTAGGATCCCTGGAACTCTCAAAGGATGGGACTCTAAATTTGTTAAAGTAACAACTGTTTGAGTCAATTCAAATTATATAAAGTGTATTAAAATGTTGTAAATGATGTCAGACCTATGTTGTATTCATGTTTTTGCTTTACAGCTAGAGTGGTCTTACAAGTCTTTACATGTCCTTAATATGCTTTAAACTTCTTTCTTTTACAGATTGCTTTTGCAAAAACTATAGTGTCTCTCTCTCTCTCTCTCTCTTTTTTTTTTTTTTGACAGGTAGAGTGGATAGGGATAGAGAGAGACAGAGAGAAAGGTCTTCCTTTTTGCCGTTGGTTCACCCTCCAATGGCCACTGTGGCCGGCGCATCACACTGATCCGAAGCCAGGAGCCAGGTGCTTCTCCTGGTCTCTCATGTGGGTACAGGGCCCAAGGACTTGGGCCATCCTCCACTGCCTTCCCGGGCCATAGCAGAGAGCTGGCCTGGAAGAGGGGCAGCCGGGATAGCATCTGGTGCCCCAACCGGGACTAGAACCCGGTGTGCTGGTGCCCCAAGACAGAGGATTAGCCTGTTAAGCCAGGGCACCGGCCTATAGTGTCTCTTTTTAACAGTGTCTGCTTAATCGGTTACTCTGCCGTCTCTAAAGTTAGGTCATGTAAGCTCTTTTTAGCTCTGTTAAATAGTTTTAAGTTATGTGAAAATTTTGTGTGCTAACTCTTATGTTCAAGGTTTTTATTTCTGGTTTATTCAATAACAACATAAAATTCATGTTCTGGGGCGGAGACAAGATGGCGGATAGTGAGGACGTGCGCCTTAGTTTGGGAAAATAAAGTTTCATAAAAGTGGAATTACTGTAGCCTCAGGAAAAGACTCAAGAAAAAAACTGCAGAGGAAATGCTTCCGGATCTAGTGGATGTGACACAGAGGACCTACAGGGAGCCCACCGCGTGGAAACTCAACCGTGGGAGACGAGCCGAGCCGCGGGAGACGAGCCGAGCCGCGGGAGACGAGCCACAGAATCTCGCCAGTGCGGGAACCAACAGGAGGTAAGACAAAGACCTCAGAAACCCGAGACATTGGGGGGGGGGGGGGGAAACAGAGGCCTCTCCCTTCACTCACCAAGCAAAACAAAGAGCACTGCCATTTTACATACGTAAAGCGCAGCCAAACTCAGTAACTTTGGCGAAACTCGAGAACACATTGAGGGCTGCATAAACTCTTTGTGTGGTCCCAGGGGTAGATCAAACGAATACTCACAAAGGCCAGATTTCAACTACCCTCAATTCCACTCCCAACTGAGTCAAAAAAAAAATAGAGAGAGAGAGAGAGCGATCCACAAGGAGCAAGGGAGTGAACAATCTGGGAGAGTTGCTCTTTGCACAGCCTTAAACCTGAAGAAACAAGCATAGCTCTCTGGCCACACCCATCACAGCCCCTAAGGATCCAACAAAGCAGACAGCCCACTTAGAGGCATAGTATAATGAGAAAAAAAAACACCACAGCAAAAAACAAAAACAAAAACAAAAACAAAAACAAAAAACATAAATTATCTCCAACATGCCAAACAACAAACATAGAAGCCGAGGTAACAAGAGCAAGGAAGACACTATGACGCCCCCAAATGAACATGACACCCCAATGCAAGATTATGAAGATGAAGAGATAGAGGAAATGCAAGAAGCGGATCTCAAAAAATTGATAAGAACATTAAGAAGTTCTCAAAAACAAATTCTTGAACTACAGAAATCCTTAAAGGACAAGATAGAAAATCTCTCTCATGAAAATGAAATATTAAGGAGGAATCAAAATGAAATGAAACAACTAGTAGAACATGAAACTGTGATAGTGACAAAAAACCACAATGAAATGAAGAACTCAATATATCAAATGGCAAACACATTAGAGAGCCTTAAAAACAGAATGGGTGAAGCAGAAGAGAGAATATCGGAATTAGAAGACAGAGAACAGGAAAGGAAACAGTCAAATCAAAGAAAAGAAGAAGAAATCAGAAATCTAAAAAATACTGTCAGGAATCTACAGGATACTATTAAAAAACCCAACATTCGGGTTCTAGGAGTTCCTGAAGGCATGGAGAGGGAGAAAGGATTAGAAGGCCTTTTTAGTGAGATACTAGCAGAAAATTTCCTAGGTTTGGAGGACAGAGACATCCTAGTACAGGAAGCTCATAGAACCCCTAATAAACATGATCAAAAGAGATCCTCACCACGACATGTTGTAATCAAACTCACCACAGTGAAACACAAAGAAAAGATCCTAAAATGTGCAAGAGAGAAATGCCAGATTACTCTCAGAGGATCTCCAATTAGACTCACAGCAGACTTCTCATCAGAAACCCTACAAGCTAGGAGAGAATGGCGAGATATAGCCCAGGTACTAAGAGAGAAAAACTGCCAGCCCAGAATACTATATCCTGCAAAGCTCTCATTTGTGAATGAAGGTGAAATAAAGACCTTTCGCAGCAAACAGAAATTGAAAGAATTTGTCACCACTCGTCCAGCCCTGCAAAAGATGCTTAAAGATGTGTTACATACAGAAACACAGAAACACGGTCACCAATATGAAAGAAGGTAAAGGAAGGAAACCTCACAGCAAAAGATCACAGGAATCTCAAACCATATATTAGAAAAAATATTTGGCAAATGGCAGGGCAAAGTTACTCCTTCTCAATAGTCACATTGAATGTTAATGGCTTGAACTGTCCAGTTAAAAGACACCGATTGGCTGATTGGGTTAAGGAACAAAACCCATCTTTTTGCTGCTTACAAGAAACTCATCTTTCCAACAATGATCCATACAGGCTGAAAGTGAAAGGCTGGAAAAAGATATACCATGCCAACAGAAATGAAAAAAGAGCGGGCGTAGCCATCTTAATATCGGACAACATAAACTTTACCACAAAAAACAAGAGAGACAAAGAGGGGCACTATTTAATGATTAAGGGATCCATTCAACAGGAAGATATAACGATTATCAATGTATATGCACCTAATTACAGGGCACCAGCTTATTTAAAAGACTTGTTAAGGGACTTAAAGGGAGACTTAGACCCCAATACAATAGTACTGGGGGACTTCAATACTCCACTCTCAGAGATAGACAGATCAACAGGACAGAAGATCAACAAGGAGACAGCAGATTTAAATGACACTATAGCCCAAATGGATCTAACAGATATCTACAGAACATTTTATCCTACATCTAAGGACTTCACATTCTTCTCAGAAGTACATGGAACCTTCTCTAGGATTGACCACATACTAGGCCATAAAGCAAGTCTCAGCAAATTCAAGAGAATTAGAATCATACCATGCAGCTTCTCAGACCACAAAGGAATGAAATTGGAAATTAGCAACTTGGGAATCCCCAGAGCACGTGCAAACACATGGAGATTGAACAACATGCTCCTGAATGAACAATGGGTCATAGAAGAAATTAAAAGAGAAATCAAAAATTTTCTGGAAGTAAATGAGGATAAAAGCACAACATACCAAAACCTATGGGATACAACAAAAGCAGTGTTAAGAGGAAAATTTATATCAATAGGTGCCTACATCAAGAAATTGGAGAGGCACCAAATAGATGAGCTTTCAAGTCATCTCAAGGATCTAGAAAATCTGCAGCAAACCAAACCCAAACCCAGTAGGAGAAGAGAAATAATTAAAATCAAAGAAGAAATCAACAGGATTGAATCCAAAAAAACATTACAAAAAATCAGCCAAATGAGGAGCTGGTTTTTTGAAAAAATAAACAAAATTGACACCCCATTGGCCCAACTAACTAAAAAAAGAAGAGAAAGGACCCAAATCATTAGGATCAGAGATGAAAAAGGAAATGTAACAACAGACACCACAGAAATAAAAAGAATCATCAGAAATTACTACAAGGACTTGTATGCCAGCAAACAGGGAAATCTATCAGAAATGGACAGATTCTTGGACACATACAACCTACCTAAATTGAGCCAGGAAGACATAGAAAACCTAAGCAGACCCATCACTGACACAGAAATTGAAACAGTAATAAAGGCCCTCCCAACAAAGAAAAGCCCCGGGCCAGATGGATTCACTGCTGAGTTCTACCAGACATTTAGAGAAGAACTAACTCCAATTCTTCTCAAACTATTCAGAGCAATCGAAAAAGAGGGAATCCTCCCAAATTCTTTCTATGAAGCCAGCATCACCTTAATTCCTAAGCCAGAGAAAGATGCAACATTGAAAGAAAATTACAGACCAATATCCCTGATGAACATAGATGCAAAAATACTCAATAAAATTCTGGCCAATAGAATGCAACAACACATCAGAAAGATCATCCACCCAGACCAGATTTATCCCTGGTATGCAAGGATGGTTCAACGTTCACAAAACAATCAATGTAATACACTACATTAACGGACTGCAGAAGAAAAACCATATGATTCTCTCAATAGACACAGAGAAAGCATTTGATAAAATACAACACCCTTTCATGATGAAAACTCTAAGCAAACTGGGTATGGAAGGAACATTCCTCAATACAATCAAAGCAATATATGAAAAACCCACGGCCAACATCCTATTGAATGGGGAAAAGTTGGAAGCATTTCCACTGAGATCTGGTACCAGACAGGGATGCCCACTCTCACCACTGCTATTCAATATAGTTTTGGAAGTTTTGGCCAGAGGTATTAGGCAAGAAAAAGAAATTAAAGGGATACAAATCGGGAAGGAAGAACTCAAACTATCCCTCTTTGCAGATGATATGATTCTTTATTTAGGGGACCCAAAGAACTCTACTAAGAGACTACTGGAACTCATAGAAGAGTTTGGCAAAGTAGCAGGATATAAAATCAATGCACAAAAATCAACAGGCTTTGTATACACAGGCAATGCCACGGCTGAGGAAGAACTTCTAAATCAATCCCATTCACAATAGCTACAAAAACAATCAAATACCTTGGAATAAACTTAACCAAGGATGTTAAAGATCTCTACGATGAAAACTACAAAATCTTACAGAAAGAAATAGAAGAGGATACCAAAAAATAGAGAAATCTTCCATGCTCATGGATTGGAAGAATCAATATCATCAAAATGTCTATTCTCCCAAAAGCAATTTATACATTCAATGCAATACCAATCAAGATACCGAAGACCTTCTCAGATCTGGAAAAAATGATGCTGAAATTCATATGGAGACACAGAAGACCTTGAATAGCCAAAGCAATCTTGTACAACAAAAACAAAGCCGGAGGCATCACAATACCAGATTTCAGGACATACTACAGGGCAGTTGTTATCAAAACAGCATGGTACTGGTACAGAAACAGATGGATAGACCAATGGAACAGAATAGAAACACCAGAAATCAATCCAAACATCTACAGCCAACTTATATTTGATCAAAGATCCAAAACTAATCCCTGGAATAAGGACAGCCTATTCAATAAATGGTGCTGGGAAAATTGGATTTCCACGTACAAAAGCTTGAAGCAAGACCCATACCTTTCACCTTACACAAAAATTCACTCAACGTGGATTAAAGACTTAAATCTATGACCCAAAACCATCAAATTATTAGAGAGCATTGGAGAAACCCTGCAAGATATAGGTACAGGCAAAGACTTATTGGAAAAGACCCCAGGAGCACAGGCAGTCAAAACCAAAATTAACATTTGGGATTGCATCAAATTGAGGAGTTTCTGTACTTCAAAAGAAACAGTCAGGAAAGTGAAGAGGCAACCGACAGAATGGGAAAAAAATATTTGCAAACTATACTACAGATAAAGGGTTGATAACCAGAATCTACAAAGAAATCAAGAAAATCCACAACAACAGAACAAACAACCCACTTAAGAGATGGGCCAAGGACCTCAATAGACATTTTTCAAAAGAGGAAATCCAAATGGCCAACAGACACATGAAAAAATGTTCAAGATCACTAGCAATCAGAGAAATGCAAATCAAAACCACAATGAGGTTTCACCTCACCCCTGTGAGAATGGCTCACATTCAGAAATCTACCAACAACAGATGCTGGAGAGGATGTGGGGAAAAAGGGACACTAACCCACTGTTGGTGGGAATGCAAACTGGTAAAGCCACTATGGAAGTCAGTCTGGAGATTCCTCAGAAACCTGAACATAACCCTACCATACAACCCAGCCATCCCACTCCTTGGAATTTACCCAAAGGAAATTAATTTGGCAAATAAAAAAGCCATCTGCACATTAATGATTATTGCAGCTCAATTCACAATAGCTAAGACCTGGAACCAACCCAAATGCCCATCAACAGTAGACTGGATAAAGAAATTATGGGACATGTACTCCATAGAATACTATACAGCAGTAAGGAACAATGAAACCCAGTCATTTGCAACAAGATGGAGGAATCTGGAAAACATCATGCTGAGTGAATTAAGCCAGTCCCAAAGAGACAAATATCATTTGTTTTCCCTGATCTGCGACAACTGAGCACCAAAGGGGAAACCTGTTGAAGTGAAATGGACACTATAAGAAACAATGACCCAATCAGCTCTTTTCCTGACTGTAGATGTACTTTAGGATACAGGATAAAGATGTACTTTATCCTTTTTAGTATTTGTTGTTGTTGTTCTTGTTGTTGTTCTAGTACTAGTGGTTGAACTCTGTAATTAACACACAGTTATTCTTAGGTGTTTAAATTTTAACTGAAAAGTGATCCCTGTTAAATTTCAGAGTGGAAAAAGAGAGGGAGGAGATGTACAATTTGGGACATGCTCAATCAGACTTGCCCCAAATGATGGAGTTAGAAATGTGCCAGGGGATTCCAATACAATCCCATCAAGGTGGCTGTACCAGTGCCATCTCACTAGTCCAAGTGATCAATTTCAGTTCATATTCGATGGCTTTGATAGGTCTAAGAATCAAAGGGATCACACAAACAAGACAAGTGTCTGCTAATACTAACTGATAGAATCAAAAAGGGAGAGAAAGATCCAACATGGGAAGTGGGATACACAGCAGACTCATAGAATGGCAGATGTCCTAAACAGCACTCCGGCCTCAGATTCAGCCCTTAAGGCATTCGGATCTGGCTGAAGAGCCCATGAGAGTATTGTAGGCATGGAAAGCCAAGATACCATGGAAAAGAAAAAAGAAGAAGACCTAAATGAAAGATCTCTGTGAGATCCCAGTGGAAAGAACGGGGCCATCAAAGAAGGAGGTACCTTTCTCTGAAGGGAGGAGAGAACTTCCACTTTGACTATGACCCTAGCAGAATAAGATCAAAGTCAGCGAAATCTAAAGGCTTCCATAGCCTTGGCAACTCATGGCTAGAGCCTAGGGAGATTACTGACGCCATGAACAGGAGTGTCAAATTGTTAAGTCAACAACAGGAGTCACTGTGTACTTACATCCCAAGTGGGAACTGTCCTTAATGTGTTGTCTAATGTGCAGTGATGCTACAACTAGTACTGAAACAGTATTTTTACACTTTGTGTTTCTGCGTGGGTACAAACTGATGAGATCTTTACTAATTATATACTGAATCGATCTTCTGTATATAAAGATAATTGGAAATGAAAAAAAAAAACCTGGTGTTAAATTGGAAATGGCATAGAAAATTAATTAATTTAAAAAAAATATTATGTAGGATCTCTGTCTTTAATGTGCTGTACACTCTTATTTAATGCTATAACTAGTACTCCAACAGTATTTTTTTTTCACTTTGTGTTGCTATATGGGGCAAACTGTTGAAATATTTACCTAATATATACTAAACTGATCTTTTGTATATAAAGAGAATTGAAAATGAATCATGATGTGATTGGAAGGGGAGAGGGAGCGGAAAAGGGGAGGGTTGTGGGTGGGAGGGAAGTTTTGGGAGGGGGAAGCCATTGTAACCCATAAGCTGTTCTTTGGAAATTTATATTCATTAAATAAAAGTTTAATTAAAAAAAATTCATGTTCTGTCAAGGTAATCTATTGTGTACTCTACTGTCTCTGTTAAGTTCAGATTAACGAAAAGCATTGCTAAATATCATTATGATTAGATCTGCTCTAAAAGTGTTAAGATCATCCTGTCTAATGAAGGGCTATCATTTCAGGATGTTAAAAAATTCTATTCTAACCAGATACTCTACGTTCTCTTGGCACCTTTAACAAACTTTTTAAAAATCAAAGTTCTAAATTCTCTAAACTTTTGGTATCTCCAAAAGGGCCCCTGGAGATGTCAAAAGTTATATCTCTCATCTTACAGAGATAATAACCAATAATAACCAATTGGGATGTTTGAAAGTGCTGCCAAGATGTAAAATGATTCAACACTCTACTAAAATTCCTCACAACCCACAAAAACAGGCTATGGTAAAAGACAGTTATTAAAACAAAAAGGGGGAGTGGCTACCCCCCATCTACAGTTACATAAGGCCTTGTTTACCATCAATATTTTAAATTTTTCAAAAGGGTCAAGGGAATCAAGGTTCCATAAACATTGGGGACATTTAACCCCTAAACCTCAGATGCTCATTAGCTGAAGAGACCCTCTCACCAGACTCTGGAGAGGCCCTAACCTGCTGATTCATTTGGGAAGAGGATTTGGCTGTGTGTTCCCCTTAGGGGAGTTGACTCCAATTTAAATACCAGCCAGAAATATCACAGCAAAAGATCACAGGAAGCTCAATTTCTCTTTGACATAGAATTAAACTCTGATGCTCTGTTAAATCAATGTGTTAAAGTAATCTATTATGTTCTCTTGATGTCTGTTAAATTCTAATTGTTCAAAAACAGCTGAATTTTTATTAAGAGCTATGGGTTATTTAAATATGTGCTTATTTTCAAAGATTTGAATAATCACCTTGTAACAATGATCAAATTTGGTCTATGTTATGTCATCATCTTAAGGAATCTTATTTCAACCAGATATTTTGGATTTTGAGCCTTCTTGGCATTCTTGACAGGCATTCAAAAAATCAAAGTTTCAAACAATCTGGTCTCTAAAATTTCCAGTAAATCCTGGACTTTGGTTTTTCCAGTTTGGGCCCAACTGAAAAAATCGAAAGACCTAAGTCTCTCATCTTATAGAGACACCAACTAATCAGTCTATTTGAATTATATTAGAAGGACTGTCAAGATGTGATGTGGTACCAGACTTTAAGTTTCTATAATGGAAAATGCTATTAATACAAATGTTTGAGAATTAAAAAGTCTAATGATCTTGTGTTACTAGACATGATAGTTATCTTAACGAAAAAGCCCCAGAGGCCTAAAGGGTTAAATACTTGTACAATCCTACAGGTGCTTTCAAAAATACTGTGAAGTAAGCAAGTGCCTCTTGTTGGTTGATGAGTTTATAATTTTAAACATGGCGACTTAAAGTCTTTTGAATCCATAGTTATATATGATGTGCTGCTCATAAAACTAAAGCGTTGTTGGTTCTGTGTTTAGCTGTCCTCCTATAGGTTCCTATGGACTTTTTCCAGCCACTTTTATTGTATTCAGTACTTTGGGATGGCTCTGTAAACAGATGAAGCCAATAATGCATTAACAGTACCAACTGAGAGAAAGTATGGTTAACTGAGGTTACTAAAAACAAAAAGCAATTCAAATCAATTGGCAATCTACAAAAAGAGTTAAAGATTTTAAAAGCTATTATTAAAATTGCTATATTGGTCTATTATGCTATGTTATATGTGTGTACATATTGTATGTCCACATGGGGAAATTTTATTAAGAGTTTTATTTTAAATGGCTTATAGATAAGATTGTCCATAAATTTAAGCTGCTAAAATCAATCAAAGATACATTTTAATTTGTGTGACCTGAATCTGTGTATCATATGTTTTAAACGTGTTGGTAGAAAGAAACTAAAAACATTTTATATGGTTGTGCTTAAGTTTACTGGCTAAACAAACTACACCATGTTAGATATTTAAGAGGTGTTTTCAAATACATGATTCTTAAAATTTATAGAAGGCATTGGACCTTCTGGTAAATGTTTTCTTAAGTTGTTATCTAATGGTTGAAACGGTTTGCTAAGTATTCATGTAATATTGCTATTGTCAGCAAGCGATCTAGGACTTGCTCCCTCATTTCTCTATTCTAAGCCCAACTTCTTCTTTCATTTCTCTATTCTCTTCAAGGTAGGAAACTAATTCTATTATAAAGGAATCTGTAGGATGCACAATTTAATCTTTAGACCTTATAAAAGAGATGGCTAACATTTTTCTGTAATAGCATAGCCAAAATAAGAACTTAAATAATAATCTCATAGCTAGATTCACTTCGCCATCAGCGAAGTATACAGTAAGTAGAAAAAACCTCCCTTTCAGACCAAAGGGAAGGAAAGTTTTAAAGTGAGAATATAATTTTCCTCATGGGCATTGTCTACCTTAGAACAACTACTACAGAACATGCCTGTGACTATAGACTTGTAGTTCAGGCCACCGAAGATTAGAGATGGGACACGGGCACTCCCTTGACTTGCATCCTCTGGTCTGCTTTAACACAAACCAGGAGGAAAAGAAAGCTCAGCATCAGAAGCAATGGGTGGCAGGCCTATTAATGGCTGATCTGTACAGTGATCTGCCCTCAAGGAGACCCAACAGGCCAGTCCACTGCAGTGGCTTTCAATGTGGTAAGCCTGGGCTTCAGCAGAAGTCAGCTTGTGAAGAGCCCTGGCAGCTCTGCCAAGAGTTGGATCACTGGAAATGGACCTGCCCTGGAATCGAAGGATGCCCAGGTCAGAGCCACAGATCTTATTGGCTCTAAGCTGAAAAGCCCTTCACTCAGCCCAACTTCCAAAGTGACCACTGCAGCTGAGGGGATGGTCAAGTAGGGTCAGCAACATCGCAGGCAGAACTGTAAATTTCTTGTTAGAGATGCCCCCTGCCTTTACCTGGCCAGCTCTCCTCCCAGGCCAGCCAAGTAATGAAAGTCAACAGAGTGCCTTCCCCTAGGAGGTTCACACCTCCCTTAGGATATACCCCATGTGAAGAGATAGATAGGTCTGGGCCTCTGAATTTACAAGGCCTAAAGCCCACCAGATTATTATCAAGCCCCTTCTATCAGGTTCTATTTGCCTCTAAATCAGAAAAATTACTTGTAGCTTAGACAGCACCTTTCTTAGCTCCTCTAATAATGACTCTGTCCTTTGTTCTAGGCCCTGTCTAGTGCACTTGGGCCTCATTCCTTTGTAATCATAACCTCTACTCTACCACCAATGGCTCTACTCCCAACCTGTGTGTACTGATGGTCCTCTTCCCCACTTAATGCTATATAATTGTTCAAACCTGGTAAATGCCACTCTTAGGATCATTGGTTACTATCCTCACTCTGTCTTTTATGACCTTGTCTAAATATGATCAGAGTTGGCAAACTTGGAAGGCTTCCATAGCCTTGGCAACTCATGACAACAACCTAAGGTGGTTACTGGCGCCATAAACTAGAGTGTCAATTTGTTGGGTCAACAACAGGAGCCACTGTGCACTTGCTCCTCATGTGGGATCTCTGTCCTTAATGTGCTGTACATTTTGATTTAATGCTATAACTAGTACTCAAACAGTATGTTTCACTTTGTGTTTCTGTGTTGGTGCAAACTGTTGAAATCTTTATACTAAATTGATCTTCTGTATATAAAGAGAATTGAAAATGAATCTTGATGCAAATAGAAGGGGAGAGGGAGCGGGAGAGGGGAGGATTGCGGGTGCTAGGGAAGTTATGGGAGGGGGAAGCCATTGTAATCCATAAGCTGTACACTGGAAATTTATATTCATTAAATAAAAGTTTAAAAAAAAAAAAAAAAGAAAGAATGGGCCATCAAAGGAGGTACCTTTCTCTGAAGGGAGGAGAGAACTTCCACTTTGACTATGACCTTGTCTAAGTAAGATTGAATTTGGCAAACTCAAAAGGCTTCCATAGCCTTGGCAACGCATGACAAGAGCCTAGGGTGATTACTGACGCCATAAACAAGAGTGTCAAATTGTTAAGTCAACAACAGGAGTCACTGTGCACTTACTCCTCATGTAGGATCTCTGTCCTTAATATGTTGTTCAATGTGAATTAATACTATAACTAGTACTGAGACAGTATTTTACACTTTATGTTCTGTGTGGGTGCAAACTGATGAAATCTTTACTTAATAATAGTAAATTGAGCTTCTGTATGTAAAGATAACTGAAAATGAATCTTGATGTGAATAGAATGGGAGAGGGAGCAGGGGATGGGAGGGTTGCGGGTGGGAGGGAAGTTATGGGGGGGAAAAGCCATTGTAATCCATAAATTGTACTTTGGAAATTTATATTTACTAAATAAAAGTTAAAAAAATGAGTGAAAGACAAAAAAGAAAAAGAAAAGAGAAAGCTAAAGATTAAATATATTAAGGAAAGAGAAAACTAAAATTTGAAGTACAGGCAAAGATTTTGATCCAGAAGTTATAGATATTGCTCAAATTAATATTTTATTAACCTAAATTGGTTATATGGCCATGCAGAGAATTGGAATCCTGTATGTATCTGGAAGACGAAGATAATAGATCGTGGTGAATAGAGATGTTTGATGAAATAAGGCCTCTTGAAAACACTATTGCTAATATATAGTGGCTGACTCCACTACCCCTAATGGCTCTAGAATTCAGCACTGTATCAAGGCTGAAATAGAAGATGGATTCAGATGCTTTTTGCATTTTTTTAAAAGCAGAGAAGTGTAGCAGAAAGGGTTTAAACAAAGAATCAAGAATTCCTTAGAATAAAAACAGGCTTTCTCTGAATTGCTATGTGATTTTGGAATTTGCCTTACCTTTCTGAGCCCCTATTTGCACATTTGTAAAAATGAAAGGATGGAATTAGAGATCCAAGATATATACAGGCATTTAATCAAATCTGATAATGGTAACATTAACAACAACAAAAAATGTATCATCTAACTCATGCACAAAAAACTGCAGAAGAAATCTCTTCATTTTCACTTCCATGTAGGAAATTGAAAATATAGCTATAAACCTGGATTCTGGGAGTCATATTCTCTCTTAAGATATTCATGGGTATTTTGTGATTAGTGGGCTCCTTGGGATTCCTGAGGAAATGTGCCCAAGCACTCATGGACTACAGCCTCCTCCTTTGGAGGGGTGATAAAGATAATGTTTTGTTCAGCTCCTCACAGGATTCCAACAGGATCAAACCTACAAAGTAGCCAAGTCACAAATGTCTTCTTGCATTTTCCATACTGCCCTCTTCCCCACTCCTTTTCCCTGGAATCACTCCCAAAATAAACTGCTTCCTGAAGGGAACATAAGCTGTCCTGTGCACATATATAATGTAGAGTTATCTCAGCAAAATCAAAGAATACAGGAGCAAAGATGATTAGGGTTTAACTGCTTTTAACTTCAACCCTTATCCAGTGCATGATTCCTTGAGCAGTCAGTTTCTGCTTCTCTATAGTTAGACTGGAATCTTCATGGGGATTTCTAGGCCTTCTTTAGCTGCTATGTAGGTAAAAGTATGAAGGTGATTCTAAGAGAATATGGGGCATCAGTACAGTTAGGGAACTGCTCAGGACCCTGAGAAACCCCAAAGTTCTAACACAGTTTTCTATTTCTCTGGTAGGGAGGAGGTAGACTAAAAATACTGAAAGGGATGCAGATTCTTGCATTTATGCACTGCAATTCTCTGCTTTTCATATGTTAATTTTATAACATATCAATGATAAAAGGAATAAGACAAATCTAAAAGATATAGACATCTCTATATTTACTAAATATCTCTGTATTTACTAAATATACACAATATATTACATTTGAAATCCATGCATTGCTTTTTCTATAATATGCATTTTCCATGAACTTTATGAACCACCCTCCCCATGGGCAAAGATTTCAAAAATTTTGGCACTCAAAATCATCTTTTAATTTTATTTTCCATGAATCTTTTGAAATGCATATATATGTGTGTGTATATATATATAAAATATATGTGTATATTATATACATATGTATATAAAACACCAAGCTGTGACTTCCTTCTTCTCTGTTCTTTCTGAGACATCAAGTGGTTATAGGTTGCTTCTGCACCAATATTTCAGGAGAAACTAACTGGGCTACATTGAGTGCATCCAAGCCATACTAAAGAATAGTAAGGGTCGGCGCCGTAGCTTAACAGGCTAATCCTCCGCCTTGCGGCGCTGGCACACCGGGTTCTAGTCCCGGTTGGGGTGCCGGATTCTATCCCGGTTGCCCCTCTTCCAGGGCAGCTCTCTACTATGGCCCAGGAAGGCAGTGGAGGATGGCCCAAGTCCTTGGGCCCTGCACCCCCATGGGAGACCAGGAGAAGCACCTGGCTCCTGGCTTAGGATCAGCACGATGCGCCGGCTGCAGCAGCCATTGGAGGGTGAACCAACGGCAAAGGAAGACCTTTCTCTCTGTCTTTCTCTCTCACTATCCACTCTGCCTGTCAAAAAAAAAAAAAAAAAAAAAAGAATAGTAAGAAAAACTCAAGTGCATTCAGTTGGGACACAAAGAGACTTATCACCCACAAAGGGCTGAGGAGGGGTAGGAAATTCTACACTGACTCCATGTGCATTAGCCTCCATTTAGACAGATATGAATGAAATTCAATAAACGATTCTTGATCTGAGGAGGCATTTTTTTATCAGTGCATTTATTTAATGCAGTGGGAGTATGTTCTTAATAAATCAGAGTATAATCAGCAGATTGAAGATTAATTGTATCTTGTTGGAATAGTATGTATATTTCTTTAGCATTTGATTTACATTTAATTATAAAGCATGGTATAAATGCTACATCATTTAATGCATAATGAAATATCTTTATATAGCAAGCTTTCACAATGTGGTTCCAGCTTTAGGGCAAGGTTGTACTGGCCTTTGTTATAGAAGGTTAGTACAGAATTATTTCTCATTGAAATAGCTGCATTTGACTCAAAATTTTCAGCAGTTGCTTAGAATTAGTACAACATGCAATATCTGGTTTGGGAAAGAGCAGAGTTAGGGATTTTTCAGAATGAAACTGGAACTCTTCAAGGTTACTCTAAGTGAATTTGTCATTATAATCTCACAAATAACAGCAACCACAGTAGTTCTCAGCCAAATGATATTTAATTGTTAAATAATCTTTCCTACTATTCATTTTCTTATTTCTGTTAAGATAGGAGGATAGTTAAATAGAATATGATTCAAATCTATTTACATGTTTAACTCAATGATACATGACAATTCAGTAACTACCATCCATGTGATGGATAAATGTGTATTCTTACATATTTTTGACTGATAATCATATCGGTGTTTGTGTGACACTTATTTTTAAGTAGTCCTAGGGTCTAAACAATATATGTATGACCATAATATTAATGCTCAGACTTCAAAGGATTCATATCAATAACTAAAATGAGCTTCATCAATCAATTAGAAGTGTCCCCTCACCGGTAGAATTTTAAAAATTCATAAAACTGTAAAATCCGTTAGCAGTTATCAACCTGCTGTTTTTGATATTTAGCTCTCAGCAGTTTGGCCATCAGACAGGGGTAAAAGATGCCAGAAAGGCTACAGTTTCAGTACTAACTCAGGTACAGTTCACTGGAGTCCTTTCTAATCACTCTAAAATTAAACTTCAATTGCCTGGCACTTAATAGTTTTCACAGCATCTTCACATATGGGACTCAGAATCCTCACAACTGGGCTGTGAAGTAGCATTCTCCATTATGCAAAGTAGGAAACAGTGGTTCAGAGAATAGCAAGAAGCCTAGAAACAAGACAGTGGCAGTGTCGAATAGCTCAAGTCTCTTGATGCAAAATTCACTACTCACTCTTCTCCCTGTACCACGCCAGCCTGGAGTCTCTCACCGATGCGTGTCCATGCTGCACACAAACCTCTAATTGCCAACAGACAAACCAAGTGGCATATGCAGAACTGTCCTTGCATCCCTGTTTTTGTGTTTGTGAAGCAAGGTATCACCCTGAGTTCTGATCAAGTACAGAATGCTGTGTTTGATATGGAAAGTAATCTCCATAAGAACTTCTCAAAAAATATAATTGAGTTCCCTTGGAGCATAATTATATTTTAGAAGCTTCTCTGAATATTTTCCCCAAAGGAATAGTAATGAGTAGCATAAGCATGCCTTTCAGGCATAGGTATGAATTTCCTTTTGCACTTTTAAAGATCAGTTTGGGGCTACAGGAAATTGAAATGGAGCAAAAAGGAAACTCAGAAACCTTCAGGAACTTTTTGTTTAATTTAATTTTAGAGTCACTAGACAGTAGCAAAATAAACACCTCAATCACTGTCTTCCAGTGATCATATTCTTTGGTTTACAATTGATAATCCAGCCATCAACCATGTATTGAGGAAGCTCACAAATTGACCCATGACTCATTAGATTTTACTTCAGAGTATTTCTTTTACCATATGCAATAAATAGTTAGGTATGGAAGATTCACCATCAGAGAGTCACATTCAGAGAATAAGTAGTGGTTATAATGTTTGGGCCTGGGTACATTTTTTTTTTATTTAATTGACAGGTAGAGTTATAGACAGTGAGAGAGAGAGACAGAGAGAAATGTCTTCCTTCTGTTGGTTCACTCCCCAAATGGCTGCCACGGCCGGCGCTGCACCGATCCGAAGCCAGGAGTCAGGTGCTTCTTCCTGGTCTCCCATGCAGGTGCAGGGGCCCAAGAACTTGGGCCATCCTCCACAGCCCTCCTGGGCCACAGCAGAGAGCTGGAGTGGAAGAGGAGCAACTGGGACCAGAACCCAGCATCCATATGGGATGCCGGTGCTGCAGGTGGAGGATTAACCAAGTGAGCCACGGCGCTGGCCCCGGGCCTGGGTATATTTTTAAACATAAATCCTAACATTCAACCATATTTCCCAACTGACTCTTTATTAGCTTCTTCAAAGCACACTCTACTGATCTTGGTATTTTGCTATTGCTTTTTCCTCTATCAACCAGGAGTGCCTTTTTTTTTTTTTTTTTTGCTCTCCTCTCTGCCTACCTATAGCCTTTTTCATTCCATTGATACTCTAATCAAATTTCATTTTGTAAATGATTCAATTTTCAGAACATATAGTTAACTTTATTTTCAGAACTACAGAACTTGGAGCTATGAAATGGGTTCTGGCATTTATACAGATAGATTGTAACCATGTGTACCTACAACAGTGCCTGGCACACTTCTATGCACAACATAAATACTCAATAAACACTCACTGAATTCATTCAAACACTGACAATGAATTAATGAGTGTGTATGATTTTCATTCTCTCCTTTACTTTTGTTTAAATGTGAAAATGGAATAAATATATATTATTATTGATTCATTGTGTGAAAATAAGAGTTATGAGATCCTTGAGTTTTTTTTCTTTTCTTTTTTTTTATCTTTTATTTAATGAATATAAATTTCCAAAGTACAGCTTATGGGTAACAATGGCTTTCCCACCCCATAACTTCCCTCCCACCCACAACCCTCCACTTTCCTGCTCCCTCTCCCCTTCCATTCACATCAAGATTCATTTTCTATTCTCTTTATATACAGAAAATCAGTTTAGTATATATAAAGATTTTAACAGTTTTCCCTCACATAGCAACACAAAGCGAAAAATACTGTTGGAGTACTAGTTATAGCATTAAATCACAGTGTACAGCACATTAATGACAGAGATCCTACATGATATTTTTTTTAAAAATTGATTAATTTTCTATGTAATTTCCAATTTAACCCCAAGTTTTTTTCATTTTCAATTATCTTTATATACAGAAGATTGATTCAGTATATACTAAGTAAAGATTTCATCAGTTTGTACCCACGCAGAAACACAAAGTGTAAAAATACTGTTTTAGTACTAGCTATATCATTACTTCACATTGGACAACCCATTAAGGACAGATCCCACATGGGATGTAAGTACACAGTGACTCTTGATGTTGATTTAACAATTTAACACTCTTGTTTATGGCGGCAGTAATCTCCCTAGGCTCTAGTCATGAGTTGCCAGGGCTATGGAAGCCTTTAGGGTTCGCTGACTTTGATCTTATTCCGACAGGATCATAGTCAAAGTGGAAGTTCTCTCTTCCCTTCAGGGAAAGGTACCTCCTTCTTTGATGGCCCCGTTCTTTCCGCTGGGATCACACTCGCTGAGATCTTTCATTTAGGTCTTCTTCTTTTTTTTTTCCAGGGTGTCTTGGCTTTCCATGCCTAAAATACTCCCATAGGCTCTTCAGCCAGATCCAAATGCCTTAAGGGCTGAATCTGAGGCCAGAGTGCTATTTAGGACATCTGCCATTCTATGAGTCTGCTGTGTATCCCACTTCCCATGATGGATCGTTCTCTCCCTTTTTGATTCTATCAGTTAATATTAGCAGACATTAGTCTTGTTTGTGTGATCCCTTTGACTCTTAGATCTATCAGTGTAATCAATTGTGAACTGAAATTGGAGATCCTTGAGTTTTATGGAATGTTCCTGCCAACAACTGGGTAATAATATTACAAAAATGTCTCTGTATCCCCCACTTCCAAAATATTCATTTACTTATCAAAGATGATTCACTAAGTCCTTGCTATGGGAGTCCTCACAACACAACTCATCCCTTCCCCAATAGACTATATACACTCACAGACTCCTGCTCTTTGTAGAACATAGGAAGAATCAGGGTATTTGAATTAGGTTTTATTTCCTAGCTAAATCCCTTATTAGGTATATGAGTTTAAACACCTAACTTAGTATCTCTGATTCTCAATTTCACTCTCTATTAAATGGAGGTAATCAAGCATCATAAAGAATCTGTGAGAATGAAATGAGATCACACATGTAACTATATTAGTGACAGACATATAGGGAATTTGAAATAAACGCTGATACTTGCTACACTCTCCTCCTCTCCCCTTTTTCATCATACTTTCTTTGCTATATTTCCTTCTAAATTCACAATTTCTTCTTCTTTTGTCTTCTGTCACCCAACATCCAACTCAGATGGGGCAATGGTATGTCTAGTAAGGGGAGAGAGTAGGAAGGATTACAGAAAGATTGCATAGGAGATCTGTCAGTGGCCATTTCACTCATAAGTCAGTCTGGGCTGGGTTTGATAAAAGCACAAAGACTTCTTTGCAAAAAGCCTACTGCTGGCAACTGCCCCAAGGTTGAGGCTCTCAAGACATCCACATGAAAAAAGAAATAGATTCTATATTTATCTCCTCCACCCCTCAATAATGGCATTAAAAACTAAAGAAGCCAGTGTGAACATATTATGTTTTTAGAACAGCAAGATACAAAGCTTCTACAAGGATATCTAAAGGGAAAAGGAGAAAATGCCATTCCCAGAGGCAGAATGAGATATAAAAGACTCAGAAAGTAGAGCAGAGATTAAAGCATCTATGATGCACAGCGGACAAATGTTCTGACACCCTATAAAAGGAACAAAATTAGAAGTTTAATGTGGCCTGATATGTGACTCAAATATGAAGCAGAAGTCAAAATCTTAAATAGATACAGGAACCCATGGAGTTATAAGTGTCTAAAACTTATGATTTTATATGTAATAAATTGTTTCTAGATTATTCAAGGGATATTGGGAAATAGAGTTAAGTCATCAAAAGGAGGATGAAGGAAAATTTACCCTGCCCCTATAGTGTCTCTGAGTGATCTCAGAATAACTAGTGTTTATTGAATATTAACTGAAGAGTCTAAGGCCATACTACCCTGAGCGTGACCAATCTCAACTGAATATTAACTGAGGACCAGTGAATTCTTTAAACACTTACATATATTTGTATATTTATTCATGGCAACAACTTAGGAGGTATATGCTGTTACATTTTTCCTATTTTATTCATTAGGATGCTGAGGCTTAGACAGAAGACTTTATTTTTCCAGAGTCACATATCTAATAGGTGGTGGGGCTGGGATTTAAACTTAACATTTAGCTGAAATACAAAATATTACAACTGATGGACAAGCTTGGATTTTGCTTTATTCTTGCCTTTTTTGTATCTTCTATTCACACATAGGATAACATTCCTATACAAATGCCGCGGACCGGCTCTCGTGGAGTCACAGACCGGGGAGAACAAGGGACGAAAGCCAGGAGAGTCAGGAATCGGCGGGGAAATGACAGACAGACACACACGTTATGTGTATGTTACTGCTGCGATTTATTGTAGTAAGGCTTGGGTTTATATAGTAAAGAACAATGCTGCAGGCAAATGTAAAACTTTTATCACAAAGGTTGACAAAATGAGTTAAAACAATGATGTCATATGAGTGATTTTATGAGGAACATAGTGGGGACATTGTTTTTAGACAATTTACGGAGGATGAGAATTGACCTTTGGCTTAGTTTCGTTTACTGAGGATGAGAATTGACCTTTGACTTAGTTTCATTTACTGAACTGTTTAGGGGAATAACTGTCCAAGGTTTTGCTTGCCCTCTAGGTACCTGGAGATAACCTCTGAGTAACCTTAATATTTTTCTGTTACTACAATGGGAACCTAATGATATGTTTTGACTTGCATTCCTGGCTTACGGGAAACTTCTTTTTCTTGATTTTTTAGTTTCTGAGAATTATGAGGGTAAGCAGTAAAGTGTAAACACAGCTGGTAGATAATGCATAATGAGATCATCAGCAGAGCAGAGACACGGTGTCCCCCAAAAATTAGCAAGGACAGTCTTCGGCTTCCCTTACTGTGAGTCGAGGGTCGTTACAACCGTGGACTGCACAGGAATCGCCTGAGGCTAAACTCCACAGAGCGCTCACCCCAAATCCCTGCAGCTTTTTAGATCCCCGACGCAGCAACATCTTGCCACGCGGGTATCACAGCTGTGGGCGTGGCATACAAATAGATAAGTCAATTTCCTTGGCAATCTGGCCTTTTTTTGTTAAAGAAATACATATTATTTATATCTTTTATAAAAAAATGCACTCTATTTGGTTCTGTGTCTCTCTCTCTGCTCTTAGGTTGATAACACCACCAATAGTTTATGTGTATTTTTATCTAAAATACTTATTGAATAAATGTATTATGACTAACTAGATAATATTTCTACATGCCTAATCCCATGTAAAATAAAGCTACAATCATATTTAATGTTGTAGTTGCAATAATTATCAGAAATCTTACTCATTTATAGTCTCTCAACAACAAGATATGATTTAATACTCCAATATATGTCTGCATTCTTTTACTCTTTACTAGGAATGCACAGGAGATTTCCCATATAAGTGGAGAGGACAGAGCAGTGGTTTCCCATGAGCCACTGACACACACGGCTGGATGGAATTGAATTACACCATTTAAAGTGTTCTGGAGAGACCATTCAACCTACCTGCTACCATTCCTGATATAAGCAACTTGAGGATAGAGAAAGTTGGAAAGATAATGGAAATGTTCTTACATTGTTTAGTTTCTCTAGGGATCAATCTTCAGCTGTACCAAATAGATAGATATCAATAGCTCATAGTTACAGAAAACAAGTGCTGAACTCCATATATTTCAAATCACCACCAACTGAAGATCCTCACATAACACAGTCAGCACTTTGAAAATCATTGTATGCACAATGGGCCACCATTGCTTATCTACCACACTGGTGAAATTTACAGACACTTAGTAAAAATATTACTAAGTGTGTTGAGAAAGAACATTTAATCCATAATCCAGAAAATGCAAAATGCTTTGTCAATTTATAGCAATGGTGAAGATGCACATACCTGTGATTCATTTTAGGTATATGTCCTGCTCTCTTACATATGCATAAGGAAAAATTACAAAAATACACATATGGCACTATTGTGCTGGAAAAAATGTTGGAAACAAGCTAAGCGAATGTCCATTAGCAGGAACATGGATTTATCAATTGTAGGATATCGGTAAAATTATGCAAAGAAATAAAATATAGCTCCACATATCAACACTCATGAATCTCAAAAATGTAGCATTATATGAATAGTAAAATTATAAAAGAGCATATACAGTACTCATATGAATGTTCAAACCTTGTGAAACTGCATTCACATGTAGTAAAAGTATAAATAAATGGATGTGTATGACAGAGAGCAATCCTGGAGTGTGTGTCTGGAGAGAGAAGGTAAGGAGAGGGAACTGAGAAGGGCACAAACACTCTTTGTGGATCATGCCTTTTATTCAAAGCAGGTGGGAGGTGCGTAATTGTTCATCATAGGAATTTTGGTATCCTTTTGGATAACTTAAACATTTCTAAAGGCAGAGAAACTATTGCTAATAGAGTTCTTATTATTAACAATAGCAACCAAAGATATGAGAATACTTCAGAAAATTCATAGGAAAACAGAATTAAAAGTACAAATTTATTTTGGTGCACAAAAAACGAATTTGTTGCAAAATTTTTCCCTAATATGAGAAAAATGTTTATTATGAAAATACCGTGTGTAGAATTCAAAATCATTTTCACACCAAGATAAACTCAACCTTTTAATTCAATTTTTCCATGAACTTAAAATGTTTATTTATTTAAAACACAGAGAGCTCCTATCTACTGGTTCATTCTCCAAATGCCCAGAATGGTGATGAAGTAGAAGCTGGAAGACAGAGACTCAATCCAGGTCTCCCAAGTGCAATAGCAGGAATCCGTAGTCAAAAGTTAGAACTGGAAATCAAACCCAAATACTCCATTGTGGGATACCAGTACCTTGGCTGCCAAGTCAAATAACCCTACTTCCACAAACTTCTTGAAGAATCCTCATACTAACCAAGTTTTTAAAATAAACATGTGCATCATAAATTACAATGAGGTTAGTAAAGAACCATAGAGTAAGTATTGCAACAAACTCATTCCCCTTCACATTCAAATATATTCAACTAGAAGCTGAACTTTACATTTGGTCCTAGAAAATGTCCTAGACGATATTGTAAAACCAATATGCTATGCTCTTGAGAATATTGTAGAACGCATTCATATAATTGTTGAGATGTCCAGTTTTTTGTTTGTTTTTACTTCAGAAGTTCTCACAATGGCAACTTAAAATTTGCAAGGTGCTCACAAAGAGAAAAGGAATGAAATTGTCTAGAAGGGCATAAAAGGAATCCTCCTCTTCCTGAAAATTAGCCGTAGCTAATTTTATTCACCTCTGTACTGGTGTGTACTGTGGCAAGAAAATTAGCTTCATAGTTTTATTTTGCTTTGTGTTTTGTTTTGTGTTGATTCTCTTTTCAGTATAAGTCTTTGGTCCCTAACTGGAGAAGCATTTTACTCCTGTGAGTGTGAAGAGGACTTGTAGGATTTGGTCCTCTGAAGTGCAAGACAGCACTATATAAGAGCTTACATCCTGCTAGAAAATATAATTTCACATTCATTTAAACACTTGTCACCTTCCTGATGAGTTATAATTATAGAAATTCTATAAAGGACTTGAGATGAGCTTTCAAATACTTTTATTATTTAATAGCTTCTTAACAATGTCTTTTTAAGCAAGAGGTCCACATTGAACACCTACATTAGAGTAGATTGTTCCCATTTTGCAGTGTCCTTAGCTCTCCATCCCCCAGAATAGAAAATACAGATAGCATATTATTAGACACTTTCTCTCATGAAGGGCTTGCTTCTTTGGGTAGGGTGGTAAAGCATGTTAATCAAAACAGAAATTTGCAAAAATATTTATAATCCCTAGCCTTAGGATATTCTTGAAATCCTAGGAGAAATATTTAATAAATTTAACAAGCATGGAAATTGAATGAGTCTGGCCACCAGACCAATATATTCTGATTTGCTCACCAGAGATGTGGAACTCCATTTTCTCCCAATTCTGCAGGCTACATTAGACTTCGGATATTCAACTTAATTATTCAATATGTCTCATGTTTCTCCTACTGCATTTATCAGTTTAATCAAGGTTCTCCCATGGTTTCGAGGTCTCTTCTCTTTCAGCTCCCATTTTCTCTGGAAATGAGTAGATAGAAATTGTCAAGATATTTCTAAGGGTGCTGGTACTGTGGTGTAGATGGTTAAGCCTCTTGCCTACAGTGTCAGCATCCCATACAGTTGATAGTTCAAGTTCCAGCTGCTCCACTTCTGTTCTTGCTCTCTGCTAATGCACTTGGGAAAGCAGCAGCAGATGGCCCAAGTTCTAGGGCCCCTCCATTCACATGGGAGACCCAGAAGAAGCTCCTAGCTCCTAGCTTCTGCCTGGGCTAGCTCTCTCTTTGTGGCCAACTGGAGTGTAGCAGCAGATGGAAGATTCTCTCCCTCTCTCCCTCCTCTCTCTCTAACTCTGCCTTTCAAATAGATAAATAATAAATATTTTTGAAAAGATATTTCAAAGTTTAAGCAAGCAATAAATATTTTTCTAGGCAAACAAATGTGACTGGAAGGTCTAAGTGCAGGTTTTATAGTCTGAAACACAAAGTAGCATGATCGATTAACATAAAATTACAATGTTGTTTATTGTCGCAAAATACCTAAAAGCCTCTGAAAAGAATTAAATGTATTTTTGAATATTTCTCATTTTAGATCAATTATAAATACCAGCAACTTTGAAATGTTATGAGTCAATATATTTAAGGACAAAATATTTGAAACTTGATTCAAAGAGATTGTGTTGGTCAAGGCTTCAATGTTTATCAACATGGTGTCTGGGGAAATGTTGAATATTTTTGCCTCAGCTCTCAAAGCATAATCCATTTTCCATAGAATATGCTGTTGATTGTGAAATCTGTCACTGTGTAAAAGAATGTACGTGTGTAACTTAAATAATTTAAGTAATATATAAAGTAAACCACAGTGTCTTTTCCATACAGGTTGAGCAATAGAGCACTCCTGGGACCTTCTAAGCTTTCTGTACCACTGGCTCCATCCACCCAATGCCCTTTTCCACACTTCCTCACAGATAGCCACCATCCTGATTTTTGTGTTAAAATAATTCTACCATTTTTTTCAATTCTACCACTTATACACATATTCTTAAGCAGTAAACTGCTTAGTTTTGAAAGAGTGAGTGGCAAATTGTATAAGAAAAATCTGATGCTGCTACTGTTTTTAAAAAATGCTTCCAGAGAATTAAAAAAATCTGTCCTGAATCTGCAGTCTGGTTTCAGCTTCTCTAAAAATTCAGAAGAAATCAGTGGGTGAAGTCACAACGAATCCTTGGAAACACAGGGCTCATCACAGTGGAGGCCTGGCAGAGCTAACGTGAGGAACAGGACTTTGACACAGGCAGGAATCGGTCAAAGAGAACAAGCTGATCTACATTTCCTATTTCTAAGCCCACCTGGGACCATCTCTTAAGAGAAAATCACATCACATTTTCTTGCAGAGATATGAGTGTTCAGCAGTTAGAGTAACAGGACAAGTACGGATTAGTGGAAACTTCAGAAGCATGTGGTCAAGGGAAATCTGGATAAGAAATTTTGGGGGCTGGTGCTGTGGCATAGCAGGAAAAGCCGTGGCCTGCAGTGCCAGCATCCCATATGGGCGCTGGTTTGAGTCCCGGCTGCTCCACTTCAGATCCAGCTCTCTGCTATGGCCTGGGAAGGCAGTGGAAGACGGCTCAAGTGCTTGGGCCCCTGCACCCACGTAGGAGACCTGGAAGAAGCTCCTGGCTTAAGATCAGCGCAGCTCTGGCTGTTGCAGCCAATTGTGGAGTGAACCAGCAGATGTAAGATGTGTCTCTATCTTCCTCTCCTTCTCTCTGTGTGTAACTTTTTTCAAATAAATAAATAAGTCTTTTTTTAAAAAAATAAGTTTGGCTGGGCTCACTGGGCATTTTATCTACAGATTAAGAAGGAAGTGCAAGAGAAGACATCTAGGGTAGCAGTTAATTATAACACTTGGGCTGCCAACAACCCACATGGAAGTGACTGGGTTTGAGTCTGCTCCTGATTGTAGCTTCCTCTAACATGTACCTTGGGAAATATCAGGGAATGGCTCAAGTACTTGGATCCCTGCCACTCATGTGGGAGACCTGGACTGAGTTGCAGGTTCCTGATTTTAGCCTGGCCCAGGCCTGGCTGCCTTGGGCATTTCTTTTTGATGTATTTTTCTTTCCAGAAATTTGTAGAACTTTCTTTTCTTTTATTATCCTAAAGTTTCATAGTGATAGTCTTTGTGATAGCTCAATTTTTACTCAAAATCTTCAAATTTCAAATGTTGGGTGCTTAATCGACCCTTGACTATCAATTTACTTCTTTCAGCTCTAGGATTTTTTGAGAATTGTTGCATTGATCATTTTGTCCTCCCTATTTTTTATATTATTTTCTTTTGGAATCAACATTACTAGAATATTCTTAAAATAGGCCTTTTAATTGTCTTGTTTTTTAACTTTCTATTTTCTATGTATTTCTTGCTCTACTTTCTGAGAGATTTCATCAACTTTATCTTTTTCATTTTGACTTCTCTCTCTCTTTTAAACTTTTTACCTGTTTGAAAGGCAGAATTACAGAGAGGAAGAGACAGAGATCTTCCATTAACTGATTTACTCCCCAAAGGGCAGCAAGGACAGAGCTGAGTCAGGCCAAAGCCAGCATCCAGGAGCTTTTTCCAGTCTCCCACATGTGTGGCAGGGTCCTAAACCATCTTCTGCTGCTTTACCAGATCATTAACAGGGAGTTGGATTGAAAGTGGAGCATCTGGGATACAAAGCAGTGCCCACATGAGATAGCTTAACCCACTACATCATAACACAGATCCCTTGACTTTTCTTTTTTTTTGACAGGCAGAGTGCACAGTGAGAGAGACAGAGAGAAAGGTCTTCCTTTTCCATTGGTTCACCCCACAATGGCCGCTCTGGTGGCGCACTGTGATCCGAAGCCAGGAGCCAGGTGCTTCTCCTGGTCTCCCATGTGGGTGCAGGGCCCAAGCACTTGAGCCATCCTCCACTACACTCCCAGGCCACAGTAGAGAGCTGGACTAAAAGAGGAGCAACCGGGACAGAATCTGGCGCCCCGACCGGGACTAGAACCCAGGGTGCCGGAGCCACAGGTGGAAGATTAGACTAGTGAGCTGCAGTGCTGGCCCCCTTGACTTTTCAATATGAAATATTTCTCTGTTTTCTGAACATCCTCCTTTCTTTTTATGTGACATTATAGGCTTTTCATTCTCTTATCTCTTTAGGATATTATTAATAACAGTAATCCAAAAAGTCAAATTTGGGGCCAATGTTGTCATATAGCAGGTAAAGCTGCTGTCTGCAACGTCAGTGTCTCATATGGGCACTGGTTTGGTCTGGCTGCTCCACTCCAGAACCCTGCTGATGGCCTTGGAAGACAGTGTAGGGTGGCTCAAGTGCTTAGGCCCCTGCCACCCAAATGGGAAACCTGGGAGAATCTTCTAGCTCCTGACTTCGATCTGGCCCATTCTGGACTCTTGAGGCCATCTGTGGGAGTGAACCAGCAATGGAAGATCTCTCTCTCTCTCTCTGCCTCTGTCTCTCCCTCTTTAGCTCTGATCCTGACTTTCAAATAGATAAATAAATCTTTAAAAATAAAGAAAATAAAAGTCAAATTTATTGAGCAAGATTTACATACAACAAAATATACTGTTAAATGAGTTTTCATAAATATGAGGGATCTCCAAAACGCTAAAGGAAAATGTCCATATATTTAAATTCCACTTTTTCACAAACTGTATGAATCTCTTGCATATCCTTGTGTTACTGTCATCACAATGAATATATAGAACATTTCTTTCCTCTTCCAAATGTTCCTTGTGCTTTGTTCTAGTCAGTTTCTATCCCTACTCCTGGTCTCAGGAAACTATGATATTCTATCTATCACTATAGATAAGATTTATATCTCTAAATTTAATGATGGAGTTTTACTTTTTCCCTCTAAAATAATTTGTTCCTTCCAAATTGTTTTTATTGCTGTTTTGTTTTTCTCCAGTATATGTGTCTTGTTCTTAGCCTTTCATGCAGAGGCTAGAATATCTGGTCAACTTTGGTAATCTGCTTGCTTTCAAAACTGGGAGAATTAAAAAATGACTGATAACGTTGTGACCCAAAGCTCTTCCTGAGATCACTACTGAGGAGAGGGATGCTGTGAAGCTGATCCCAACCAAGACTTGGAGAAAGGCCACTCATCTCTTGCGGGTAGAGGAATTTGTCTGTAGAGAAAATTCTCAACAATCATACAACATTAAGTGGGGGAGAGGATCATCAATACACACAGGTCAGGAATAGAGCCATTGATGTATGAGCAGAGGCTATGAGTACAAAGGAATGACGGGGGTCTAGAAAAAAGGACAGAGTCATTATTGGAGGACCTAAGGAAGGTGCTGTCTAAACCACAAGTAAGTTTTCCGATTGAAAGGCAAATAGAAACTGACAGAAGGGGCCTGTTAATAATCAGGTGGGCTTTAAGGCCTTGCAAGTTATGAGTTCCAGGCCTATCTATCTCTTCACATGGGGTACATCATAAGGGAGGTGTGAACCTCATTAGGGAACACACTTGACTTCCATTACCTAGCTGGCCTGGGAGGAGAGCTGGCCAGGTGAATGCAGGTGGCATCTCTAACAGGAAATTTACAGTTCTGTCTGCAATGTTGCTGACCCTTCTTGGCTGTCCCTCAGCAGTGGTGGTTGCTTTGGAAGCTGGGCCAAGTGAAGGACTTGTCAGCTTAGAGCCAACAAGATCTGTGGCTCTGACCTGAAGTCTTTCAACTCCAAGGCAGTTCCATTTCCAGTGATCCAACTCTTGGCTGGCAGAAATGCAGTGTGATCTCGACCAACAACTCCAAAACAACTTCGACAGTTCTAAGAGGAGGTCACTAGATGATGCCATCTGAGGTTTCCAAAGCTTTATCACCTCACTGATAGGCGTGGTACTATGGAACAGATGGGGCTTAACAGTATTGTTATTGTGTTTAACCAATCAGGCCAGGTAAAACCACATTCATCAAACAATCTTCTCTAGGGTCCAGAGATCCCTCCTCATGTCCTCTCCTCTATAAAATCCTCTCATCAATTGCTTAATGTCACTACTAATAACAATTGGCTGTTATTCTCACCCTATCTTTTGTTACCGTGTCTGTTTAAGTGTTTACAGGAGGTGATAATGAAATAAACCAAAGCCTTCAACAATCAGTCAACCAAATGCTGCTACAGGGATATACTCAGCTCCACACCCAGGAGATTTCAGTTTAAGACATCGTCCATGCCAGCAGAGAGCAACGAGTTGCCCCATGTCAGTAGGAAGTAGCTCTAAAGACAGAGCATCGTCCCTCCACCCCTCCTGGACTTTTGGGGCTGATGTAATTCCATACAACACTTGCTTTATAAAAAAGCGAAATCAGAGAATGTTAGTAAAATGACGCAGTCTTATCTGTGGTGCCATCTATGCCCCAGACACCACCCTAGGTTCTAGCCCCTGCTGTCATTGCTAGAAGGCAGGTAACCAGATGGCCCAACCACTGGTGTCCTACCTCCACCCTAATGGGATTCACTGCTCCTGTACACCCCCCTAGCAAAGGTTTAACAACCTGTTCCCAAACACATGCTCTCTCTCTTACCCTCTCTTACTCTCTCTTACTCTCTTGTCCTCTTCCCCCCATCCACTGGGCTTCCCCCATCCAATAATAAACCTTTCCCTTAAAAAAAAAAAGGTGACTAAAGGTCTAAGCATGTGGACTTGTGGTTTTGAGGTTAATTATAGTGTGGTCAATGTGGGCTGCTTTTGGGAAACCTCTTGAGATTAAAAGTTTAGATCTTTTCCTTGTGCTGGTCACTGAAGAGGAGTTTTTCAGCCTCCTACATAGATGAAAGGCTGAGTATTCTGGAAACTGAGAGGACTGTAAGAGTTGGGACTAGGGGTTCCCAGTATTAGTATACAATATATGGAAAGTCAATTTCTTGCACAGTCTTAAAATCTCATGTGCAAACATTATTCTTACCCCCAACTTAATCCTTTCTTCTCCTCATAGAACCAACATGCAAAAAGGTAGTTTCTCAGGTTTGGAGTGGGTATGGAAGTTTAGGAATCTGACTGTTCCTTTACCCAGTATCTCACTTCATCACCTCTATATACCTAGAATGAAAAGTTTCAGAGACTCTGTCAGTTTGGTTCTCAATAGAAATGCAACCAATAGGATTGAGAGAGAATTTATTATGGGACTCAGCTCACAAGGTTATGGGGACTGAAAAGTCCTTTGATCTGTCATCTGCAGGTTAGAGACCCAAGGAAGGAGGTGGTGTAATTCCGTCAGAGTCTGAAGGCCTGCTATTGGGGTGGGTTGGGGAGGGAGGTGTCTGGTGAGAACCCACTCGAGTAAATCCCCAAGTAGGGAGGCCCAATGACTTGGGACCCAGAGAAGATGGACAAACCAGCCCAGAAGAAAGCAATTCCCCTTTCTTCCACTTTCCAATTCTGTTTTGGCCCTGAATGGGTTGGATGATACCCAACTACCCCGGTACTTATAGATGATCTTTACTCAGTCTACTGATCCAAATATGAACCAAATATACCCAGATACACCTCAAAGACACATCCAGAAATCATGATGTCCCTTAGGCTAGTCAAATTGACACATAAAATTATTTATCACAGAGACTTTTGAGAATTCTCTGGTACAGATTAGGTTGGTCCCGTTTTCTGAGCTCTGCTAAAACAATTACCCCTTAACTTCTCTGAAGTTTTATTGCTATTATGGGTTTATCTTTTTAAAAAAAAGGGAGTGGGAAAGGGGAGGGTTGCAGGTGGGAGGGAAGTTATGGGAGGGGGGAAGCCATTGTAACCCATAAGCTATACTTTGGAAATTTATATTCATTAAATAAAAGTTTAATAAAAAAAAGTTTAAAAAAATAATAATAAATTCACTAAATAAAATTCATAAATGAAGAACAAAAAAAAATTCCCTGTTTTATTTCTAATGATGTTTAGAGGGAGTAAATTAGATGCCTGCACTCAAAATTTGTTATCTTGACCCCAAAAAATTCTACTATAAGACATTTCATATTTATCATATATGATAAAATAATCAGTGAATAGATTCATCAAGTGTATCAAATTTCAATTACTAATTTAGCCAGTAGAAAATGCTTACAAAATTTTATATCATCCTTGGGCTACCTTCCTAAAACACAGTCATTCACTAGGCAGAGTGTTTTAGAAATCCTTATACTCATTATATTCTTAAACCACTATCATACTCAAAGATAGCATTTTTAAACAATTTACTAAGATATAAATTAGGTAAGAACTGTTAGTTAGGATTTTGAAATAATGAATTAAGCCATCTTATATATTTAACTTTAGATAAATAATAAATAAATAAATAAATAGATAGATAAAATACCATTGCTTTACTTAGGGTTTACATTTATTTATAATGAGTAGAACTTCCATGGCATTAGTTCACTGAATTAAAACACAGATGGAAATAGTGGAAAAGGAAGCAGGGAGGGCTACTTTAGACTCTTATTCCATGCAGGATGGCTGATGCACTGAGGCTAAAGGTTGTTTACCAAAGACAAAGACTATGAGAAAAATCTGAGAGTAAAGCTTCCTCCCTAACCCCACACTACACACAATGGACATGCAGCTCTCCAGAAGAGCATGGTGAGAACATTCAACAGAGACAAAAACAAAGATTGTTTTTAGTGTAGATGAGGTGTTGAGTCTACAATTGTCATTTACAAAATAGGTTGTTAAGTTATAGCAGAATTTCAGGTAAACAAAAATAATTCTTTCATGAAGGATGTCCCATGCAAAATTTGGGTCATGCTTAGACTAGAACAGCTATTCTTTGTTTCATTTGGATTTCAAATTTGAATGGGAGGATCCAAAACATTTAACACTGGAGGTCAAAACCCTTAATCTAGAATCAGAATCTCTAATAAAATCTGGGTCAAGGAAATAAAAATGAAAACTTATAGCTCTTATAGCAACTTATAGCTCCGGACATCTGGTACAGTGATCAAGGATTGATGTAACAGGAATGAGGAGAGAAAACCACATTTCATAACGCGTGGGCAGAAAGCATTGTGGCTATTCAGGCTGACAGAGAAGGGTCTTCAATGTCCCCTCCATCAGATGGAAGGGATGGAAAGGAAAGTGTTTGAGGGGACTCTGGAGGCTGCTGCATCTTTGCCTTTGCAATGACTTGGTTGTATTCCTTGGGCCAGCAAGACCAGGACATCTGTGGTTAGACTTCACTATAATGAGCTCAGAAAAAATGTTTATACTAGAAGTGCTGAGTTTAGAGGGGGCAGTGGAAAAAATGTGAATAAAGGGATTTGACTTTGATAGGACCAGAACATTCCTGAGCACTTTATTTCCCTAATATCTTGTCCTACCAACTATTAGTGTCTATAAATAAGAATTTAATATGGAATTTCAGAATAGCTTTTTTATTTGTTTGTTTTAAAATTTCTTGGGGCTGGCTCTGTGGCATAGTAGGCTAAGCTTCTGCCTGTAGTGTCTAGATCCCATATGGGTACTGGTTCATGTCCTGGTAGCTCCTCTTCCAATTCAGCCCTCTGTTATGGCCTGAGAAAGCAGTGAAAGATGGCTCAAGTGCTTGGGCCCCTGTACCCATGTGGGAGACCTGGAAGAATCTCCTGGATCCTGACTTTGATTTGGTCCAGCTCCAGCCATTGAGGCCATTTGGTAAGTGAACCAGCAGATGGAAAACCTTTCTCTCTGTCTCACCCTCTCTTTGTCTGTAACTCTACCCCTCAAATAAATAAATAAATAAATAAATAAAAATCTTTAGAGAATTCTTCAGTGTTTCTCTTCAGGAGCACACATGAAAACTCAAGAATAGGCTCTTGCATATCCTGCCCAGTGTTCTTCATTTTCATTCAATAGACCACACCTTTAGCAAGACTAAGACTTTCCTAAATGGAGAATCCATTTAGTGAGGGAATCCCCACACTGCCTGACCCCTCTCCCTTCCTCCGGGTGTACTCCCATTCACATCTTCCTAGAGAGCTCGTTATCCATCCTGTGGTTAGAAATCGCTAGGGAGGGAAATCACATAATGTCCCTCTGTGGGAGTAATAAAGAGGTTCTTTTCCATTTCTGTCTTCCATTATTTTCAGACTTCTGTTGGCCTGGTATTAAAATTTTGATTTCAATTAATTTAAAAGCAGAAATTCTTCACAGAAGAAGCCCTTGGTAGACTAAAAGCCTGGCTTTTGCTTTCCTCACCTGAGTGGCCAAGGCATCCAGCACTGCAAGCTCTGGTGGAGATTCTGATGGCCTCCATTTCCCTCCTCCTCCTGCCCTGATTTCTGTATAATTATGAAAATGGGAAAAATAAAGGCAAAGTATTTTTATCTACTATTAACTTATTTTTAATTTAAGAGGCAGAGGGGTAGACAGACAAGGAGTCCAACCACAGGTTTACTCCCCAAATGCTGGCAATGGTCTGGTGAACTGGACTCCTTCAGGAGCTGGAACTCCTTCCGAATCTCTCTGGTGGATGCCAGAGACCCAAGTATTTGAGCTATCACCTGCTGCCTCCCAAGGTAAGCATCAGCAGAAAGCTGGAATCTAGAGTAGAGATAAACCCAGACACTCCAATATGGAATGTGGATGTCACAACCAGTAATTTAACCACCAGGCAAAATGACTGCCCTATTAATAACTTCTAAGTTGAAATTATCTGCATATAAAATTAATATTTATAAGTGCATTTCAAAATAATCATAGCAGATTCCTTTCCAGTACTTCCTAAATCTTAATATTAAACATTTCAGTTAAAGACTATGGCCTTTGCACTTGTTATTATGAGCTAAACAGTGTAAACTTTGAGAAGGTTACCCATTATATAGATATGAAATACAATACTGTGCAGTATAACTGATACTCTATAACTAAAAATGTTACCTAGGGTTTTTTTTTTTGTAAGATAAATTTTAAAGTGGAGGTGAACATATTAACTGAATTGATCTTGAGCAGAAAAGGGAAGTTTTGTTGCATGACCCTGAGTCTGGAGAGTATAATATAATAAGCAGTCAGCACTCTCAGAAGAAAAAAATTGAAGAAAATGCTTCTATGAAAGCTGTACAGAATTAACCAGAAAACAGTTTGATGGAAAGTGTGGGATTACACTACGTAGACTCAACAAACACACTTGGAACTCAGCATTTGGTTTGGTTTTAGTTTAAAGCTCTAACTCTGCCCTGGATCCAAGAGAAGGCTTTTCCCCTCTGTACTTTCTATGCAAGAAGAAATCCCTAGTGATGCAAACTGTCTCCAAGATGTCCTTTGCAGCTTAGTTCTCACTATGCCCCTCTGCCTTTATTTTTCTCTCATTAAAACAAAATACTACAGTTGGGCACTTTGGCACAGTGGTGAATAAGCTGCTTGGAATGCCCACATCCCATATTAGAATACCTAGTTTGGGCCAGTGCCGTGGCTCAACAAGCTAAATCCTCTGCCTTGTGGCGCCAGCACACAGGGTTCTAGTCCTGGTTGGGGCGCCAGATTCTATCCCGGTTGCCCCTCTTCCAGGCCTGCTCTCTGCTATGGCCCGGGAAGGCAGTGGAGGATGGCCCAAGTCCTTGGGCCCTGCACCCCCATGGGAGACCAGGAGAAGCACCTGGCTCCTGCCTTCGGATCAGTGAGATGTGCCGGCCGCAGTGGCCATTGGAGGGTGAACCAACGGCAAAAAGGAAGACCTTTCTCTCTGTCTCTCTCTCTCACTATCCACTCTGCCTGTGTAAAAAAAAAAAAAAAAAAAAAAAAAAAGAATACCTAGTTTGAGTCCTAGCACCTTCAATTCTGATCCAGCTTCCATCAGGGAAATGCAAATCAAAACCACAATGAGGTTTCACCTCACCCAGGTTAGAATGGCTTACATACAGAAATCAACTAACAGCAAACGCTGATGAGGATGTGGGGAAAAAGGCACGCTAAACCCACTGTTGGTGAGAATGCAAACTGGTAAAACCCCTATGGAAGACAGTTTGGAGATTCCTCAGAAACCTGAATATAGCCCTACCACACGACCCAGCCATGCCACTCCTTGGAATTTACCCAAAGGAAATTAATTTGGCTAATAAAAAAGCCATCTGCACATTAATGTTTATTGCAGCTCAATTCACAATAGCTAAGACCTGGAACCAACCCAAATGCCCATCAACAGTAGACTGGATAAAGAAATTATGGGACATGTACTCCATAGAATACTATACAGCAGTAAGAAACAACGAAACCCGGTCATTTGCAAACATCATGCTGAGTGAATTAAGCCAGTCCCAAAGAGACAAATATCATTTGTTTTCCCTGACCGGCGGCAACTGAGCACCAAAGGGGAAACCTGTAGAAGTGAAATGGACACTATAAGAAACAATGACCTGATCAGCTCTTGTCCTGACTCTAGATGTACAATGTAATACTTTATCCTTTTTAGTATTTGTTGTTATTATTGTTGTTGTTGTTGTTCTAGTACTAGTGGTTGAACTCTGTAATTAACACACAATTATTCTTAGGTGTTTAAATTTTAACTGAAATGTGATCCCTGTTAAATTTAAGAGTGGAAAAAGAGAGGGAGGAGATGTACAATTTGGGACATGCTCAATCAGACTTGCCCCAAATGGTGGAGTTAGAAATGTGCCAGGGGATTCCAACACAATCCCATCAAGGTGGCATGTACCAATGCCATCGCACTAGTCCAAGTGATCAATTTCAGCTCACAATTGATGGCTCTGATAGGTCTAAGAGTCAAAGGGATCACACAAACAAGACAAGTGTCTGCTAATACTAACTGATAGAATCAAAAAGGGAGAGAAAGATCCAACATGGGAAGTGGGATACACAGCAGACTCATAGAATGGCAGATGTCCTAAACAACACTCTGGCCTCAGAATCAGCCCTTAAGACATTCGGATATGGCTGAAGAGCCCATGAGAGTATTGTAGGCATGGAAAGCCAAGATACCATGGAAAAGAAAAAAAAAAAAAAGAAGAAGAAGAAGACCTAAATGAAAGATCTCTGTGAGTGAGATCTCAGTGGAAAGAACGGGGCCATCAAAGAAGGAGGTACATTTCCCTGAAGGGAGGAGAGAACTTCCACTTTGACTATGACCCTATCGGAATAAGATCAAAGTCAGCGAACACTAAAGGCTTCCACAGCCCTGGCAACTCATGACTAGAGCCTAGGGAGATTACTGACGCCATGAACAGGAGTGTCAAATTGTTAAGTGAGCAACAGGAGTCACTGTGTACTTACATCCCATGTGGGATCTGTCTTAATGTGTTGTCTAATGTGCAGTGATGCTATAACTAGTACTGAAACAGTATTTTTACACTTTGTGTTTCTGCGTGGATACAAACTGATGAGATCTTTACTAATTATATACTGAATCGATCTTCTGTATATAAAGATAATTGGAAATGGAAAAAAAAAAAAACCCTGGTGTTAAATTGGAAATTGCATAGAAAATTAATTAATTTAAAAAAAATATTATGTAGGATCTCTGTCTTTAATGTGCTGTACACTGTTATTTAATGCTATAACTAGTACTCCAACAGTATTTTTTTTTCACTTTGTGTTGCTATATGGGGCAAACTGTTGAAATTGTTACCTAATATATACTAAACTGATCTTTTGTATATAAAGAGAATTGAAAATGAATCTTGATGTGAATGGAAGGGGAGAGGGAGCGGGAAAGGGGAGGGTTGTGTGTGGGAGGGAAGTTTTGGGAGGGGGGAAGCCATTGTAACCCATAAGCTGTACTTTGGAAATTTATATTCATTAAATAAAAGTTTAATAAAAAAAAAAGTTTCACTGAGCTCTTTGGGGGAAGACAGTGTTTCCACAGAGAACATATTGTGGTGCTCAGACCCGTTCAGATTCCTCTTAAAAAAAAAGTTTACGGAAAATGCATTTTTTAAACAGTAGTTCAAATTTTGATTTTTTTTTAATGTTTATTGGGGCCAGCATTGTGGCTCAGTGGGTTAAGCTGATGTTTGCACAATGCCAGCATCCCATATCAGAGTGCTGGCTTGAGCCTTGGCTGCTCTGCTTCTGATCCAGCTTCATTCTAATGAGCCTGGAGAGACAACCAAAGACCGCCCAAGTACTTGGGCCCGTACCATCCATGTGGGAGACCATGATTGAGTCCCTGGCTCCTGGCTTCAGCCTGGCCCAGGTGTGATTATTGTGGCCACTTGACGTATGAACCAGTAGTTGGAAGATCTCTCTCTGTCTCTTTCTCTTCCTCTCTGTTGCTATGCCTTTCAAAAAATAAATCTTTTCTAACAAATGAGAATGTTTATTTTTATTTATCTGCAAGGCACAATTAGAGAGAGAGAGAGCTTGTTTCCATTCGCTGGCTCATTCCTCTGAATGAATCCAATGGCAGAGGCTGGGACAGAAAAAATCAGAAGCCAAATCTGGGTCCCAGATATAAGTGGCAGGGACTCATGTACTTGAACCATTACCTGCTACCTCCCAAAGTGACCATTAATGGAAGTTTAATCAGAAGCAGAGGTGAGATTCAATCTCAGACATTCTGAAATGGGATGCAGATGTCTCAAGTGGCTGCTTAATTCTACAATATCCACCCCAGATTCCTCTTTTAAAATATACTTTTAATTCATAATTCGAAAAGCAACTGCAAGTTTACTTGGATATTACAAATACAACAACTGATAATAATAGCTAATACTCATAGAATTCTTAGCATGCTACTAGAATGATAAATAGAACTTTATAGCATTATTTCATTTCTTAGAATCCATCCCATTTAACATTTACCAGTTACAATGTGTTACACACCAAGGTTGGAGACAGAGGTTTGCATTCATGCAAAATTGTCAACAGTTAAACACAATTATATGTGTCAAACGGCAAACAATGTAGAGTGCAGTTCTGATAATAACTGGATTAGCAGTGGAGAAACCAACTGGATTTAGCTAGGAGAGTGCTGTGCTCATTTCTTGTCCTGGTATTTGTCTGCATGTGTATTCTCTGATACACTACTACTATCCATATGTGGGAATTTAAATTTAAATCTAAATTGATTAAAATGCAATTTTAAAATATGATTTCTTTTTTTTTAAATTTTTTAAAATTTATTTGACAGATAGTGAGAGAGAGAGAGAGAGAGAGAGAGAGACAGAGAGAAAGGTCTTCCCTCCACTGGTTCACCCCCAAAATGGCCGCTACGGCCAGAGCTACCCCAAACCGAAGACAGGAGTCAGATACTTCTTCCTGGTCTCCAATGTGGGTGCAGGCGTCCAAGTGGGCCATCCTCCACTGCCCTCCTGGGCCACAGCAGAGAGCTGGACTGGAAGTGGAGCAACTGGGACTACAACTGGCACCCACATGGGATGCCAGCGCCACAGGTGGAGGATTAACCAAGTGAGCCACAGCACTGGCCCCTAAAATGTGATTTCTTAGTGACATTTGTCAGCTTTAGATTACTCTACAGTTACGTTGGCTGGTGATGATTTATTGGAAGGTACAATACGGAACATTCCGATCTTTGCAGGCAGTTCTATAGGACAGCATAAAACTGAGGCTCCTTATATTGAAGCTTCATTCATCCTACACCTCACATTGGTCATTCTCCCATTTTAGTCACACAAGACCGGTCAAGTCCTGTTTGCTGAATTTGTCTATAAATGGCATAAAGTTTTGGGCCAACTGACAATATTTTTAAAACTTGATCTTTATGGCAGGTGCTGCAGCTCACTAGGTTAATCCTCAGCCTGCGGTGCCGGCACCCCAGGTTCTAGTCCCGGTTTGGGTGCCAGATTCTGTCCCGGTTGCTCCTCTTCCAGTCCAGCTCTCTACTGTGGTCTGGGAAGGCAGTGGAGGATGGCCCAAGTGCTTGGGCCCTGTACCCTCATGGGAAACCAGGAGGAAGCACCTAGCTCCTGGCTTCGGATTGGCACAGGGTGCCGGCCATGGCAACCATTTGGGGGGTGAACCAATGGAAAAGGAAGACCTTTCTCTCTGTCTCTCTCTCTCTCACTGTCTAACTCTGCCTGTAAAAAAAAAAAAAAAAAAACCAAAAACTTGATCTTCACAAAGTTTCCTTCAGCAACTATAAAGAATCCATTAATTTATTGCTGTAGCTACTTCCTTTTTTATGCAAATCTATGTCATGTAGGACATTCTGAGGTATGGTGCCATTGCAGAGGAAGAATCCCTATAATGTGTCTGTGAACTCTGTTAAAAAACACACCCACTGAGGGCCAGCGCTGTGACTTAACAGGCTAATCCTCTGCCTTGCGACGCCGGCACACCGGGTTCTAGTCCCGGTTGGGGCGCCGGATTCTATCCAGGTTGCCCCTCTTCCAGGCCAGCTCTCTGCTATGGCCCAGGAAGGCAGTGGAGGATGGCCCAAGTCCTTGGGCCCTGTACCCACATGGGAGACCCGGAGAAGCACCTGGCTCCTGGCTTCAGATCAGCGCAATGAGCCAGCCGTAGCGGCCATTGGAGGGTGAACCAACGGCAAAAAGGAAGACCTTTCTCTCTGTCTCTCTCTCTCACTATCCACTCTGCCTGTCAAAAAACAAAAAAAACACACACCCACTATGCCCACCATGAATGCCTTCTGTTAGCAGAGTGGAATGGTTTATATAAATATTCTTGGTTTGAACTGGAAACTAACATGCTATGAAGTGACTACCTCAAAACTCTCCACTTTGTTGAAAATATCCTTCTTTTATTTTTTAAGATTTATTTATTTGAAAGGCAGAGTTACACACAGAGAGAGAAAAAGAGGTGATCCATTGGTATACTCCCCCAAATGGCTGCATTGACCAGGGTTCAGCTAGGCTGAAGCAAGGAGCCTGGAATTCCACGTGTGTGGCAGCAACCCAAGTACTTTTACCATCTTCTGCTGCTTTCCCAGGGACATTAGCAGGGAGCTGGATCAGAAGTGGAACAGTGGGACTTGAACCACCGCCCATGTGGGATGCTGGCACTGCAAGTGGCAGCTTAACCCACTGTGCCACAGTGCTAGCCACGCTTTTATAGTATTTCCTGTCTCCTACTAATGCTGAAACTCAGGCCTTTGGCTTAAACTCATCAACTCTGGACTGTTGCTGAGTCTCCTAGCTGTTCCCCACTTCTCTGCCAATCCACTCTTTAGACAGAGTGATTTTTTAAACGTACATCTAATAGTAGACATGCAGCCCCTAGCTTATTCATGATTGTAACTCTTCAGTCTTTATTCAGCTCCAAAAGCCCTGGCTGACCTGGCTGCCTCCTCTGTTTTGTCTCCCCTTAGACTGTACCCCTTTCCTCATATACCCACAGTGACTCTAGAGGCAGCTATAGTGCCTTAGCAACACTATTCTTTCTGCCAAGGATGCTCTTCCCCCTCCTCTTTTTCTCCAGGTAATACCAATTCACTCATCAGCCACTTGTCAATTCAAATGTCACTCTTTCAGGGAAGTCTTTCCTCAACCTCGGACTGAAACCAATCCTCCTGTTAGAGGCTTTAAGAACACAACACATTTATCTTTCATAGAAAGATCAGTCTGTGCCTTCATGCTTATTTGAGAGATTATTATGACTGATGTCTACTTCTCTCACTACATTATAAAATGATAGGAATGCAGGGATGACCACCAGTTCAGGATGACCACCTGATCCCCTGAGGTGAGAACATATCAGCTCTCGATATATCCTGCATGAATGAATGACAAGCCAGTTTCTCTCAGCGAAATAAAGCAAAAGTCCATATGAGAATCTAGGTCAAATTTCAACACAAAATTCAAGGAATACTGAGTAGAGGAACAACTATTCTATAGAAACAGTGGTGGTTTCCACACTAGGCGTAAATAACAAGTATTTGCTAACTTCATAGGGAACCCTCTGAACTAATAGTTCGTGGTGCAGTTGTTACAAGGGCAGAATCTGAAAAATACTACTTGGACTCAAATCTTGGCTACCTAATTACAGTACTGTCAAAGCTATTTACCACTTCCTTTCTTTTCTTTTTTCCTGTTCTCTCTTACATCTTCTTTCCTTCCTTCCTTCCTTCCTTCCTTCCTTCCTTCCTTCCTTCCTTCCTTCCTTCTTTCCTTCCTTCCTTCTTTCCTTCCTTCCTCTCTTCCTCTCTTCCTTTCTTCCTGTTTATTTTGTTGGCTTTGCTTTACCAAAGAGGGATCCTTGCTCTTTGTTAACAGTAATCTCCTTCCTGTATTCAGAATGCCAGCTCTTCAGCAACCTGCATTGATTAATAATCTCTCTCTCTCCTCTGTCTTCAGTATCTCCATGTCTTTTGGCTTCTTTTCAAGTGTTTACATTTCATCAAGTATTTCTCCACTCTTGAAAAACCCTAGCTTGGCTCACCTCAACTTTGATTTCCTGCCCTCTCTCTCGTCCACACCTAGACATCTTGAAAGAACTGTCCATGTTGTGGCATCCTTTGCCACAACAGCCACAACTGCTCCATGAAATGACTCTGACCAAAGCAAAATGTGAGCTTCATTTTGTGAAACTCCGCTGAATATTTCTAGTGCTTAACTATTTTTTCTCTCTGCAGCATGAGACCATTGAACACTCTCTTCTTTTTAAAAACTATTTATTTATTTGAAAGTCAGAATTATAGAGAGAGAGAAAGAGAGAGAGAGAGAGAGAGAGATCTTCCATCTTCTGGTTCACTCCCCAAATGGTCACAGTAGCCAGGGCTGTGTCAGGCCAAAGCCAGAAGCCAGTAGCTTCCTCCAGGTCTCTCACACTAGTGCAAGGGGCCCAAGCACTTGGGCCATCTTCCACTGCTTTCCCAGGCACATGAGCAGGGAGCTGGATTGGAAGAGGAACAGCTGGGACTCAAACCAGTGCCCACATGGGATGCTGGCACTGTGAACAGCAGCTTAATCCACTATGCCATAATGCCAGCCCTGAACATTTCCTTCTTTTGAAAACTTTTCTTTGATATGATATGCTGATCAGGTTTTCTTTCCCATTTTTCTGATTGCCACCTTCAGTCTCCTTTCTCAGATGAGCCTCCTCTGCTTATCATTTTTTTTTATTTGACAGGTAGAGTTTTTTTTGTTTTTTTTGTTTGTTTGTTTTTTAAGACAGTGAGAGAGAGAGAGAGAGAGAGACAGACAGACAGACAGACAGAGAGAAAGGTCTTTCTTCTGTTGGTTCACTCTCCAAATGGCTGCCATGGCTGGCGCTGGGCCAATCTGAAGCCAGGAGCCAGGTGCTTCCTCCTGGTGTCCCATGTGGGTTCAGGGGCCCAAACACTTGGGCCATCCTCCACTGCCTTTCCTGGCCACAGCAGAGAACTGGACTGGAAGTGGAGCAACTGGGACTAGAACCTACACCCATATGGGATGCTGGCACCACAGGCGGAGGATTAACCAAGTGAGCCACTGCAGCGGCCTTCTGCTTAGCTTTTAATGCTGGTGTTCCTCAAAGTTCTGTCCTTACCTTCCAGATTTTGTCCCTTATTTTTAATGAAAATTAGGAATGCTTTATTTGTAAAAATTCACAAATACATGTGGACCCACAAAAATTTGCATGCAATTTTGTAGGGTTTAAAGACATCCAAAAAACTGCCAGCATTCTTATCTTATATGCTAATAATTTTAAAATATCTACTTTATCTCAGACTTGTTCTGTTAGATTCATCCTAGTCGATCCAACTGATTACTAGGTTATCTTCTCCCACCTCTTTCTGAGCCATTTCTTTTTTTTTTTTTTTTAAGATTTATTGTATTTATTTGAAAGGCAGAAGAGAGAGAGAGAGAGAGAGAGAGAGAGAGAGAGATCTTCCACCTGTGGTTCACAGATGGACTAGGCCAAATCCGGGCGACTGAAACTCCAGCCAGATCTCCCACATGGGCAGCAGGGGCCACACTCTGCTGCTTTCTCAGGCAGCAGGGAGCTAGATGGGAAGTAGAGCAAATGGACCAAAAGCAGCACCCATATAGGATGCCGGCACTGCAGATCAGATTTACCTGCTAGACCACAACCCTGACTCCAGCATGTTGGATTTTTGACCCATATTTTAGATTGTGTATTTTAATACAGAAGCTACGTTCTCTGGCAATGAAGCAAAAGAAAATACCGGAGGACAAGGGACAAAATGGACCTCTCTCCTGGAGGTGGATCTTGAAGGAATGGCTGTGTTTGCATTGGTGGAGAGAAGAGCTTAGGTGTCCAGGTAGAGGAAAAGGCAAAGAGAAAAGAGGGAGCACAGCATTGCGAGGCTATCTTACTGACAAAGTGCTCAGCTTAGAGACTAGCAGGAAAGAGCAATGAGACACAGTCCCTGTGCCTGAATGCTTCAGGATAATTAACCTCACCTATGGACACAGTCTCCTAAGGTAGGAGAGAATATCTTAAATGACATCTACAGGAACTCTTGGGGAAGTGGGAAGTCATTTGTAACTATGTAAAGGTTTGGCCCTATATGGATTTCTAGACATAATTAATTCAAGCCTAAGACTTTTGAATTAGTCCCTTAAATGAATCAAATTTCTTTTGTATGTTGAGCAAAGACAGCATAGAAGTATCATGGTCATAGTATGTTCCCATTGTGCTATCTACTGAGTGCACATGTCAACACAGTCTGCCACATTCTGTTTACTCTCCACCATCAAGCAGAGGATTGGAGAGGAGGTAAAACCCACCTAATCTTCTGAAGAACCAATTCAAGAGGAAGAGAAAAACTGGCAGATTCAACACTTCAGGGTGCTTTTTGGTTTGAATTCTTTTGACAATGGATATCTACTAATTTTTCAATGAATATTGTCTTTTATAGCTGGAGCCTCAGTAAAGCATTTTTAAAAATTTATTAAAAAATAGAGAATACCTACATTTAATGAGAGTTAAGTCTGGGTAATATTTTATTTAAGATGTAAATTCATAATTGCAACAAATTCAGATAGTAACATTCTCTTTCCAACTATTGGCTTTTCTTGAAAATAAAAGCTTCCAAGACATGATAATGGAAATCCTTGCCAGGGATTGGAAATGCAGATTTTAACAAAAGGATTTTCATTCGCGAGCTTAGCTGCTGGTGCCATCTAGTGACCAGTCCAATTGATAAACAAAGATGTGTTCAGAAAATGTACTCTGAATAATTTGATAAAATCCACTCAGTAACATTGCTAACAACAATGTCCCCAAAAGGAAACTGGATATTCACAATATTTGTGCTCTAAGTTAAAAACTATAAAAAGAGAGAAATAAATAAAAGGATTGATGTACTTAAAAGACAACACATTTCAAGAGTAAAAGTGTTCAACACTAAGATTAAACACTGATTTATAAAACAAGGAAGCAAGGATCCTGGAACTATCCTTATGTTAAAGAAATAATACATAAGAAATAAGTTCAGGGGCCAGCGCTGTGGTACAGCGGGTTAACGCCCTGGACTGAAACACCCGCATCCCATACCGGTGCCAGTTTGAGACCCGGCTGCTCCACTTCTATCTAGCTCCCTGCAATGGCCTGGGAAAGCAGTTGAAGACGGTCCAAGTCCTTGGTCCCCTGCACCCTCGTGGGGGACCCAGAAGAAGCTCTTGGCTCCTGGTTTCATATAGGTGCAGCTCCAGCCATTGCGGCCAATTGGGGAGTGAACCATCGGATGGAAGACCTCTCTCTCTCTCTCTCTCTCTCTCTCTCTCTCTGCCTCTCCTATCTCTGTGTTACTCTCACTTTCAAATAAATAAATCTTAAAAAATAAGTTCTAGTTTAAGAAATAATTATTAAAAATAGTTACAAATGGGCAAATGTTCCCACTGTCTGGAAATATTAAATAAAATGAATCATTATTGAAATGATACATAAAGAAAATGATTAAAATAAAAATGTTTACAATTTAAGCTACCTTTGGGTTTCTGTATGGAGAAAAATGCAAGTGTCTGAAATGACCTTGGCAGACCCTGAAGCTTCACGAGACAGCCCACCTTCCACAGATGGCTCCCTGCTCAAGATGCTGACTAATCTCTACCCAGTTAAGATAAATTGTGTATTTTTTCAGTTATTTACTCAATGACTGACTAGTGACTTTTATATCTATCAATCAACTATTAGACACAGACTTTTATGCTCAGGATTATGAAGTCATAGTTCTTACTATCAAGAAACTATCTGTGAGAAAAAGGCATTTCTCAGGGAAAGAATAGCATTAACCAGTAGAAGGCTAAGTAGTAGAAATACTAATAAAGACTTCAATATTTTGGTGATAAAGGAAATCTTAGCAAGGTAAAAGGTCAGCAAAGGAGTGAGGCAATTTTTAAAGCACTACCATATACCTTAGACATTGAATAAGGTGTCATGATTTGGATATGGTTTAAATGTGTCTCCCATGGTTCATGTGTTAGAAACTTGAGCTTCAGTATGACAGCACTGAGCCAGGGAAACTTTTAAGAGGTAGGGTCCACTGCAATGTAATTAGGCAGTAGAGTTGCTACTCTGGAGAGGGATTAATGCTGTACCATGGAGTAAGGTAGTTCTCACATGAGTTAAGAGTTGTTATAAAGCAATGTGACCCTATGCACTTGCAACCTTCTGCATTAGGCCAGTTCCCTTTCACGTCTCCATCATATTGTAATACAGTCAAACAAGCCTTCACCAGAGGCTAAACTGATGAGGCTGCCTGAACTTGGATATTCCTCTTCCAAAATAATAAGCTCAATAAAGCTCTTTTGTATAAGGCACCCAGCCTCACCATTTTGTTATAGCAACAGAAATGGAGGAATATAAATGAACAAGTTTTCTGCAGAAAAAAATGAGTAATAGAAGATTTCCCTAATCTGGAGAAAGAAAAGGACATCCAAGTTCATGAAGCACATAGAACTCTGAATAAACATAACCAGAAAAGATATTCACCATGGGACACTGAAATCAAACTCACCACAATAAAACATAAAGAAAAGATTCTAAAATGTGCACAAGAGAAATGCCAGATTACTTTTAGAGGATCTCCAATTAGACTGACAGCAGACTTATCAGAAACCCTACAGGCTTGGAGAGAATGGCAAGATATATTCCAAGTCTTAAGAGAAAAAAACTGTGAGCCCAGAATATTATACCCTGCAAAGTTCACATTTATGAATGATCATGAAATAAAGACCTCCCTTGACAAAGAGAAACTGAAAGAATTTGTCATCACCCATCAGCCCTGCAGAAGATGCTTAAGGATGTGCTACACACAAAAACAAAAACATGATCATCACAATGAAAGAAGGTAAAGGAAGAAAAATCTTCAAGTAAAAGTACATATGAAATACAAAGTAAAAAATAAGAATATTTATGGAAAAATGGCAGGGCAAAGTCATTACTTATCAATAGTCGCCTTGAATGTAAATGACTTCAGCTCTCCAGTTAAAAGACACAGACTGGCAGAATGGATTCAAAAAGAAGACCAATGTATTTTCTGCCTGCAAGAAACAGATCTCACCAACAAAGATACATGCAAACTGAAAGTGAAAGTATGGAAAATATATTCCATGCCAACAGAAACCAAAAAAAGGCTGCTGTAGCCATCCTAATATCAGACAAAATAGACTTTAACACAGAAACTGTTAAAAGACACAAAGAAGGATACTATGTAATGATTAAGGGATCAATTCAACAGGAAGATATAACTATTATAAATGTATATGCACCTAATTACAGGGCACCTGACTATTTTAAAAAAATGTTAATGGATCTAAAGGGAGACATAGACTCCAATACAATAGTAATGGGAGATTTCAATAACCCAATTTCAGCAATGGATAGATCAACCAGACAGAAAATCAGCAAGGAAATAGCAGAATTAATGACACTGTAGACCAAACGTAACTAACAGATATCTACAGAACTTTCCATGCACAGTTGCAGAATATATATGCTTCTCAGCAGTGCTCAGAACTTCCTCTAGGATTGACCACATGCTAGGCCATAAAGCAGGTCTTAGCAAATTAAAAAAATGGAAATCATACCATGCATCTTCTCAGATCACAATGGAATGAAGCTGGAAGTCAGCAACCCAGGAATCTCTGCAACATATGCAAACACATGGAGGCTGAAAAACATGCTCCTGATTGAGCAGTAGGTCATAGAAGAAATCAAAAGAGAAATGAAAAAATTTCTGGAGGGGCGGGCACCATGGTTCACTTGGCTAATTCTCAGCCCGTGACACCAGCATCCCATATGGGGACCAGTTCTATTCCCGGTTGCTTCTCTTTCACTCCAGCTCTCTGCTATGGCCCGGGAGGGCAGTGGAGGATGGCCCAAGTGTTTGGGCTCCTGCACTTGCATGGAAGACCAGGAGGCAGCATCAGGCTCCTGGCTTTGGATTGGTGTAGCTCTGGCCATGGTGGCCATTTGGGGGTGAACCAACAGAAGGAAGACCTTTCTCTCTGTCTCTCTCTCTCTCACTGTCTATAACTCTACCTGTCAAATAAATAAATTAAAAAAATTTCTGAAAACAATAGAAGATGACGATACAGTATATCAAAATTTATGGGATACAGCAAAGGCAGTGTTAAGTGGAAAGTTTATAGTATTTGGTGTCTACATCAAGAAATCGGAAAGGCACCAAATAAATGAACAATCAATGCATATCAAGAATCTAGAAAAACTACAGCAAACCAAACCCAAAACTAATATGAGAGAAGAAATAATTAAAATTAGAGAAGAAATCAACAAAATTGAAACCAATAAAAACAATACAAAAGATCATCAAAATGAAGTGCTGATTTTTTTGAAAAAATAAACAAAATTGACAAAACATTGTCCCAACTCACCAAAAAAGGAGAGAAGACCCAAATCAATTAAATTAAAGATGAAAAAGAGGATGCAACAACAGACACCATAGAAATAAAAATATCAGAAATTACTACAAAGAGCTGTATGCCAACAAACTGGGAAACCTAGAAGAAACTGATAGATTCCTAGACATATACAACCTACCTAAATTGAGCCATGAAGAAACAGAAAACCTAAACAGGCCCATTACCAAGATTGAAATTGAATCATCAATAAAGACCCTTTCAACAAAGAAAACCCCAAGACTTGGTGGATTCACTGCTGAATTCTACCAGACATTTAAAGAACTAACTCCAATTCTTCTCAAGATATTCAAAGCAATTGAAAGGGAGTAAATCCTCCCAAATTCCTGTTATGAAGTTAGGATCACCTTAATTCCTAAACCTGAAAAAGATGCAACAGAGAAAGAGTACTACAGACCAATTGCCCTGATGAACATAGATGCAAAAATCCTGAACAAAATACTAGCAAACCAAATCCAAAAACACATCAGAAACATCATCTACCAAGACAAAATGGGATTTATCTCTGGTATGCAGGGATGGTTCAACATTCACAAATCAATCAATGTGATACATCACATTAACAAACTGAAGAACAAAAGCCGTATAATTATCTCAGTGGATGCAGAGCCAACATTTTATAAAATACAACATCTTTTCATGATGAAAACTCTAAGCAACTGGGTATAGAAGGAATATTCCTCAACACAATCAGGGCAATTTATGACAAACCCATGGCCAGTGATCTATTGATTGGGAAAAAGTTGGAAGCATTCCCATTGACATCCAGAACCAGACAAGGATGCCCACTCTCACCATTGCTAATTCAATATAGTCTTGGAAGATTTAGCTAGACCCATTAGGCAATAAAGTGCAATCAAAGGGATACAAATTGGGAAACAGGAAATCAAACTATTCCTTTTTGCAGATGACATGATTCTATAAACTTGGGATCCAAACAACCCCACCAAGAGATTATTGGAACTCATAGAAGAGTTTGATAAAGTAGCAGGATATAAAATAAATACACAAAAATCCACAGCCTTTGTATACACAGACAATGCCACAGCTGAGAAAGAACTTTTAAAATCAATCCCATTCACAAATTTTATAAAACATATCAAATACCTTGGAATAAATTTAACCAAATATGTCAAAGACATCTATGATGAGAATTACAAAGCATTAAATAAATAAGTAGAAAAATATACAAAAAAAATTGAAAAATCTTCCATGTTCATGGATTGGAAGAATCAATATTATCAAAATGTCCATTCTTCCAAAAGCACTTACAGATTCAAGTGGATACCAATCAAAATACCAAAGACATTCTTCTCAGATCTAGAAAAAATGATACAGAAATTCATACAGAAACACAAGACATCTTGATAGCTAAAGTAATCTCATACAACAAAAAGAAAGCCAGAGGCATCACAATACCAGGTTTTAAGACCTACTACAGGGTGGTTATAATAAAAAACAGCTTGGTACAGGTACAAAAACAGATGGATCGACTAATGAAACAAAATAGAAATGTCAGAAATCAATCTAACTATTTATATCCAACTTATCTTTGACAAAGGAACTCAAACCAATTCCTAGAGCAAGGACAGTCTCTTCAATCCAGTCATTTTTCCTTTCTTTCTTTCTTTCTTTCTTTCTTCCTTTCTTTCTTTCTTTCTTTCTTTCTTTCTTTCTTTCTTTCTTTCTTTCTTTCTTTCTTTTTTTTTCAGGCAGAGTGGACAGTGAGAGAGAGAGAGACAGAGAGAAAGGTCTTCCTTTACCATTGGTTCACCCTCCAATGGCCGCTGTGGCCAGTGCACCACCCTGATCCAAAGCCAGGAGCCAGGTGCTTCTCCTGGTCTCCCATACGGGTGCAGGGCCCAAGGACTTGGACCATCCTCCTCTGCACTCCTGGGCCACAGCAGAGAGCTGGCCTGGAAGAGGGGCAACCGGGACAGAATCTGGCACCCCGACCAGGACCAGAACCCGGTGTGCCAGCACCGCAGGCAGAGGATTAGCCTAGTGAGCCGCGGCGCCAGCCCAATCCAGTCATTTTCAACAAAATGAGGAAACTGGAAAACATCATATTTAGTGAAATAAGCCAGTCCCAAAAAGATAAATACCATATGTTCTTCCTGATCTGTGGTAACTAATAGGTAACCAAAAATGAAATCTGAAGAAGGGAAGGTGGCACTTTGAGAAGCAATGACTTGAACAGCCATTGTCTTGACTGTCAGAAAATAGTATTTTTTTCTCTTCTTCATACTATTTTTTGAACTCTTAACATAGAGTTGATCATATGTGTATAAAGTCAATAGAAAAGAGATCTCAGTAAATAAGAAGAGTGACAATAAGAGAGGGAGGAGGAAGTTTGTAACTGTAAATCTGTATGGTTCTGCATACATTCCTACAGATTTACTTCTAAGGGTACAGTTTAAAAACTTGTCATGGGACCCAAAATCCCATTAACCTGAGTGGTAAAAATGCCATCTTAAGTGTCAAAGTGACCATATTGTTTTCAAGTGATCATATAGTTAGGATTAAGTGTTAAAGGTATCATATAAATAAGATCATATGTCTGGTAATAACAATAGATAGAATTAAAAAGCAGAGAATATTTCAACATGGGAAGCAGTCTACACAACAGACTTATAGAATGACAGTCACTTTAAGTAGCACTCTGACCTCAGAGTCAACCCTTAATGCATTCTGGTCTGACTGAAAACCACATGAGAGCATTTAAGGCATGGAAATCCAAGACACTGTGACAAAAAAAAAAAAAAAGTTCTACATGCAGGATCTCTGTGAGAGAGACCCCAGTAGAAGGAAGTGGCCATCAAAGAAGGATGCACTTTTCTCCAAAGGGAGGAGAGAACTTCTACTTTCCCTATGGCGTTTTCCAAATACTGATAGAGATTGTGGACTCTAAATGCTTCCATAGCCTTGGTAACTTATGTCAAGAGCCTCGGGTGATCACTGACGTCATACATAAGAGTGTTACTTGCTAAATTAACAACAAGAGCCACTGTGCACTTCCCATCCAGGACTTCTGTCCTCAATGAATTGTATTATGAGAATTAACTGGAAAATTTGTTCTCAAACAGTTTTTATGTATGTGCAAATTGTTGAAAGATTTACTTAATATAGAGTTGGACTTCTGTGTATAAAATTAATTGAAAATGAATCTTAATGGAGAGTGGGACTAGGAATGGGAGAGGGAGGAGGAGGTGGGGTGGTAGTGGGGGTGGGAGGGTGGGTATGGTGGGAAGAATCACTATATCCCTAAAGTTGTACTTATGAAATTTTTACTCATTATTTAAAAGGTTTCTTTGGGGGAAAATAATGATATCTAAATGCCCCCCCAATAAAATAAAATAAGGAAGGATAAATATATCATGTCTTATGATTTTATAAGATCAAAATCTGAAAATAGTGAAGTATGAAAAGTTAGCCAAATGATTCTCCCACAACCATAAGAAGTCAATTTTACAGAAGAGAAAACTGAGGCAAAGAGCTCAGTGTCCTGTCCTAGTTTCTCCCAGAGGACAGAAATGTCTGTGTGCATGGTCAGAAACACAGGACTGGTGTTGGAGAGCTGTTGAGGGAGTCTAACCATTTACAATACTGAGGAACTGGAGCCAAATTGAGTTCATGCCCACTCTTAGTCTGATATGGTCAATCATAAAAGCCTATTTGCTTTCCCTCCCCCAAGATCTTTCTCCTCTTTCTTATTGCAATCAACTCCATTGTTGTCTGCAATTCCCATCTCTTTTCTCTCTCAGTTGAGCTCTAACCAAAAGAAATATCTACCATGCCTAAGGCACAATGTCAGTTGGGACTGCTAGCTTGAAGCATAAAAGTAAATGAAACTTGGTGATATTTCTCTAGGAGCTCAGTGTTTCTTAAAAAGGAAGCAGGTAAAGTTGTGGCATGCAGTGCCAGCATCCCATATGGGCACCAGTTCTAGTCCCAGCTTCTCCACTTCTGATCCAGCTCTCTGCTATGACCTGGAAAAGCGGTAGAAGAAGGCCCAAGTCCTTGGGCCCATGCACACATGTGGAAGACCTGAAGGAAGCTCCAGGTACCTGGCTTCAGATTGGCTCAGCTCCTGACATTTGGGGGAGTGAGCCAGCGGATGTAAGACCTCTCTCTCTCTCTCTCTCTCTCTCTCTGCTTCAGCCTTTCAGATAAATAAATAAATTTTTTTTTTAAGGAAGCATCGTAGCCTCTGGGATGACTACAATAAAAAAGTTAGATAATACAAGTGTTAGTAAGGATGGAAAGAAATTTGGGACCCCATTCACAGCTGGTGGGAATATCAAATGGTGCAGCCACTTGGAAAAACAATATGAAATTTTTTCAAATGATTACCACATGATCTAATACCACTCACAGATTTATAGTGAAGAAAATTAAGCACACATATCCACACCAAAATATATATGCTCTTGTTTATGACAGAAATATTCATATTAACCTAAAGCTGAAAACAATTGAAATGCCCATCAGTGTAGCTGCTTAATTAATTTACCAGTAGTGCTGTGCCATGGGACACCAAGCTTCTTTCTGTTAGACACATTTTTTTCTGTATGAGTGAATTCATCCATTTCCTTCACACATATATTTTTCTCCAACTATACTGTACTTAAATACTTTCACTTACCTGAAATTGAAGATATTATGCTTTTTCCTTTCTGCCATTATCTGTTTTTATGGACTGCATTTTGGGATGATCTTTGTCATCTCTTGTTGCATTCTTATTCATACAAAGGACTCATGGAATCTCCTCATATCTGTGATGCCTTCTGTCCTGGTACTCTGACTGCACCAGTACACATCTCAATTTTGTTTTCAAATTATTTGCAAGTTTCTCTGCTGCCATTCTAGCCCAGTGATTAGCAGATAGCAAGGACTCATTAGATGTTAAGTGAAATGATCAAATGGATTCCATGGATGTTTAATATTTCAGGTTTTTCAAAAAAAGCAATATCTCTTATATCTTTGTCTTAGGACTACTGTACCTTCTTAAAATTACTGGACACCCAAAAGGCTTCTTATGTATATAAATTTGTATATAAAATTTTATTATAGAATAAATTGAAGTTGTGGTAAAATAAAAAACATATCATAAAATTGTGACATGTAAATACAAATCACATGTTTTTTTAATTAGAAAATAGCTATATTTAGTGACAAGCTTGGCAATTTTTCTATGTTTTTACAGATGTTTTTACAGTTTGGCTCAATAGAAAACAACTAGATCCTCCTATCTGCTTCTACATCAGTCTGTTGTGATATGCTCTTTTTTTTTTTTTTTTTTTTGACAGGCAGAGTGGACAGTGAGAGAGAGAGACAGAGAGAAAGGTCTTCCTTTGCCGCTGGTTCACGCTCCAATGACCGCCGTGGTAGGCGCGCTGCGGCCGGCGCACCGCGCTGTTCCGATGGCAGGAGCCAGGTGCTTCTCCTGGTCTCCCATGGGGTGCAGGGCCCAAAGACTTGGGCCATCCTCCACTGCACTCCCTGGCCACAGCAGAGAGCTGGCCTGGAAGAGGGGCAACCGGGACAGAATCCGGCGCCCCGACCAGGACTAGAACTCGGGTGCCGGTGCCGCAAGGTGAAGGAGTAGCCTATTGAGCCACGGCGCCGGCCGTGATATGCTCTTTTTGTTGAAACATATGAAGAAAGTCCAGCCTAACATAATATGTGTGCTTGGAAATAGAAGGTGCCTTATATCAGCTTTTTTTTAGGTAATTTTAATGTTTTTCTTTGAAATTATACTGAAACTTGTTGAAATGTGATTTCTTAATGACTGGAAACAATGTTGAATCTGAAACCATTTTTATTATCAAGCTTTGGTCATTTGGAAAGTATTGGTCTACTGAGTTATACAAATTTTCCAAATATGCACAGTTTTATGCAAAAACAAAAAATCATATTTGTTAGTATCACCACCCACCTTACCAGAAAATTCTTAAACATTGAGAAACACCCTCAAAGTAGTGAAATAAAATTTCCAAAATTTCTGTTTTTCTCACATTTTATTTCAGGATAGTTTTAAATTTACAAAACAAAAATTGTGAGGTTGTGATACAAGGAGTTCCTCTACATCCCTTATCCTATTCCCCCTAACACTTCATACTAACATCTCTGTCACAATTAATGAACAACACCCTGCTCCCTCTATCTTTAAATTTTGTCAATGACAACAAATTATTGTGAGTTATTTCCCTTAAAGCTATAGATTCATTTTGTTCACCTTTAAAGAAATTGGCTGCCAAATGTCCAAAGCTTAATAACCATGTTCTGTCAGTCATCATTCTTTCAAGGAATAATAATGTTCCATGTATTCAAAAATCTAGATATAATAAAAGAAATACTTTGTACACCTTCATTAAGGGCAACTTTCAGTGAAACTGACATTTTCTTTTATTTTTGCCAGTGTGTGATGTCAAAGAACAAATGACATATCAAGAGCACAGTTAGATACCACTGTCTGGATTCATGCAGTTTTACCCATTACTGCTTCTGCGCTATTAGGCGAAATGTCAACCCAGTATTTTTTTTAAAAAAGATTTTATTTTATTTTATTTGAGAGGAAGAGAGACATAGAAAGAGGGAGAGACACTGAGAAAGAGATTTTCCATCAGCTGGCTCACTACCCCAATGACCTCAACAACCTAGGCTGGGTCAAGCCGAAGTCAGGAGCCAGGAACTCCATCCAAGTTTCCTACATGGATGGCACTTGGGAGATTCTTGGGTCATCTTCTGCTGCTTTCCAGGGTACATTAGCAGGGATCTGGATCTAAAGTCAAGCTGTTGGGACTTGAACCACCCTGATGCTGGTCCGGTCATCCTAGTATTTTGACGATTGTTTTGTCCTTAAAGAATCCCAGAGTCTTAAGGACTCTCCGAGATCTACAACATGATTTGGGAAGTGCAAAAGTGGAGGACTAGCATGCCAAAAATGATTTGTATTCTTGGATAAATTTTCAAGAATTTATTAAGTAATATATATTCAAATAAGGTCAAAAACCATGAACTGACAATGCTTAACCACTTAGCTCATCTCAGCAATGCCTCCCTATGGATCCTGGCCCATTTTTTTCTGTCTTAGATATTTCAGCTCCTAGGAATTCTGCTCCTCATCTGCCATAGTTAGTGTCTGACAAGAAGGTCCTAGAACAGCAAATGGGAAACAGTGCACAGGAGAAGCAGAGGGCCTTTTGTCTCAAGCATGCAGCTTCATTGCAGTGGGTTCAAGAATCGTTGGATGGCGGTCAAATTCTTCATGAACGATTCAACCCGTTTTAAATATCGAAAGGAAAACTAAAGAAAAGGGATTAGGGCCACATTCAAATTCGAGTGTTTTTTTTTTTTAAGATTTATTTTATTTTTTTGAAAGGCTGAGTTATAGGGATGAGGAGAGAGAGAGAGAGAGAGAGAGAGAGAGAGGAAATCTTCCAACTGCTTGTTTGCTCCCCAAATGGTCGCAACAGTCAGGGCTGAACCAGGCTGAAGCCAGGAACCAGGAGATTCATTCAAGTCTCCTGCATGGGTGCAGGGGCTCAAGTTCTTGGGCCATTTTCCACTGCTTTCCCAGGTGCATTAGCAGGAACTGGATGAGAAATGTAGCACCTGGGACTCAAATTGGTGCCCATAGGAGATGCTGACATTGCAGGCGATGGCTTTATCCATTACACCACAATGCTGGCCCCCAGATTGGAGTTCTAACCCATTCCTATAGATGAGACTGAAATGCAAGCAATAGGAATGGAAAAGAGAACGATCAAAGACCAGAACTGGACTTTAGGGGCCGGCGCTGTAGCGTAAGTGGGTAAAACCACTGCCTGCAGTTGCTGGCCTCCCATTTGGGCGCCGGTTTTAGTCCTGGCCACTACACTTCCGATCCAGCTCTCTGCTATGGCCTGGGAAAGCAGTGGAATATGGCCCAAGTCTTTGGGACCCTGCACCTGTGTGGGAGACCCAGAAGAAGCTCCTTGGCTCCTGGCGTCGGATTGGTGCAGCTCCAGTAGTTGCTGGGGAATGAGCTGACAGATGGAAGACCTCTCTCTCTCTCTCTCTCTCTTCATCTGCCTCTCTGTAAGGCTGCCTTTCAAACGAATAAATAAATATTTTTTAAAAAGAACTGGACTTTACAATATTTTCTTGAAGCATTCCTCATTTTTAAAATTATTTATTTATTTATTTTTATATGTTTGAAAGGCAAAGAGAGAGAGGGAGAGATGGATACACACACATATACACACAGAGTGAGGAGGGGAGAGGGAGAAAAAGGGGTGGGGAGAGAGAGACATCTTCCATCTGCTGGTTTACTTCCCAAATGCCCACAATGCTGGAACTGGGCCAGTCCAAAGACAGTATCCAGAATTCAATTGGGGTTTCCAATGTGGGTGGCAGGGACCATCACCTGCTGCTTCCCTAGGTACACATTACTAGGGAACTGGAGTCAGAAGCAGAGAAGGGACTAGAACTTAAGGAGTTTGATAAAGGATGTTAGCTCTCCAAATGCTGTCTTAACTGCCATGTCAAATGCCTATCTCATATTGTTCTATGTTTTGTGGAAGAAAGGTCACACATTTTCTTAAGGACATAATGAGAGGAAAATATCTGATAGCAGTACAAATTTTAAAAATGCAAAGACTTCAACTAACCAGGCCTAGTTTTATTTTCAAGACAGAGTAGGTCGTATGCTTGAGGGAACCATCTGCTGTGTCCCCTCATTTTCCTTCTGACTCATATCTTACTAGCCCATAGCTGCATCTCTAAGGCAAGTGCTACTAATCTTCAGATCTTCCATTTGAGTAGAGCCTCATTGTTTACAACTACTATGGTAACGTTTGTTAATAATCAAAACTGTCCTGAGCATACATATAGGAGTTCATTTAATAATAGCAATACTTCTGCAAAAGAAACAGTCAGGAAAGTGAAGAGGCAACCAACAGAATGGGAAAAAATATTTGCAAATGATGCAACTGATAAAGGGCTAATAACCAGAATCTACAAAGAGATCAAGAAACTCCACAACAACAAAACAAACAACCCACTTAAGAGATGGGCCAAGGACCTCAATAGACATTTCTCAAAAGAGGAAATCCAAACAGACAACAGACTCATGAAAAAATGCTCAAAATCACTAGCCATCAGGGAAATGTAAATCAAAACCACAATGAGATTTCACCTCTCCCAGGTTAGAATGGCTTACATACAAAAATCAACTAACAGCAAATGATGATGAGGATGTGAGGAAAAAGGCACACTAACCCACTGTTGGTGAGAATGCAAACTGGTAAAACCCCTATGGAAGACAGTTTGGAGATTCCTCAGAAACCTGAATATAGCCCTACCACACGACCCAGCCATGCCACTCCTTGGAATTTACCCAAAGGAAATTAAATTGGCAAATAAAAGAGCTGTCTGCACCTCAATGTTTATTGCAGCTCAATTCACAATAGCTAAGACATGGAATCAACCTAAATGCCCATCAACAGAAGACTGGATAAAGAAATTATGGGATATGTACTCTATAGAATACTATACACTGGGAAAAAAAATGAAATCCAGTCATTAGCAACAAAATGGAGGAATCTGGAAAACATCATGTTGAATGAAGCAAGTCAGTCCCAAGGGGATAAATATCATGTTCTCCCTGATTGGTTACAACTAACTGAGCACCTAACAGGAAAACTTTAGAAGGGAAATGGACACTAAGAGAAACAATGACTTGATCAGCCCTTGTCCTGACTGTTGAGGAACAGCTTATTATTTTGTTCTTTTTAGTATTTTCTTGCTCTACTTAATATCATTGGTGAACTCTTTAATTAACACACAATTATTCTTAGGCATTTAAATTTAACTGAAAATTGATCCCTGTTAAATGTAAGATTGGGAATAAGAGAGGGAGGAGGTGCACAGCTCAACAGATGCTCACTCGGACTTACCCCTAATAGTAGAGCTAGAAACATGCCTGGGGATTCCAATTCAATCCTATCAAGGTGGCATGTACCAATGCCATCTCACTAGTCAAAATGATCAGTTTCAGTTCATAATTGATCATATAGATAGGATTAAGTGTCAAAGGGGTCACATAAACAAGACTAGTGTCTGCTAATAATAACTGATAGAATTAAAAAGGGAGAACAATCCAACATGGGTAGTGGGATACACAGCAGATTCATAGAAGGGCAAATGCCCTAAACAGCACTTTGGCCTCAGAGTCAGCACTTAATCCATTCAGATCTGACTAAAAGGCCCATGAGAGTTTCTCAGGCATGGAAAGCCAAGACACTGTGGCAAAAAAAAAAATGACCAAAATGAAAGATCTCTGAGAGTGAGATCCCAGCAGAAAGAACAGGTCATCAAAGAAGGGGGTACCTTTCTCTGAAGGGAGGAGAGAACTTCTACTTTGACTATGGCCTTGTCTAAAGAAGTTCAGAGTTTGTGAACTCAAGAGGCTTCCACAGCCTGGCAGCTCATGACAAGAGCCTTGGGTGATTACTGACATCATAAATAAGAGTGTCAATTGTTAAATCAACAATGGGAGTCACTGTGCACCTACTCCCCTTGTAGAATTTCTGTCCTTAATGTGTTGTACTATGCGAATTAATGGTAAAACTACTACTCAAACAGTATTTTATATTTGTGTATCTATGTGGGTGCAAATTGTTCAAATCTTTACTTAGTATAAACTAAGTTCATCTTTTGTATATAAAAATAATTGAAAATGAATCTTGATGAAGAATGGGATGGGAGAGGGAGTGGGAGATGGGATGGTTGTAGGTTGGAGGGAGGTTATGGGGGGGAAAAGGCGCTATAATCCAAAAGCTGTACTTTGGAAATTTATATTTATTAAATAAAAATTGAAAAAAAATAGCAATTCTTTACTGAGCATTTCCTAAGCATTAGGTTCTGTACTTAACATGCAAGCACACACACATGCATGTATACTCATATAATCTTGTTTAAATACCCTCAGACTTTACAGGTAGGACTATTTGTATTTCGACTTAATGATGGAAAATATGGCTTTGGGGAAGTTGGGTAATTTTCTCAATGTCATGCAGTTAGAAAAGAATAGAATTCAGCTGCAACTGGTAGCAACTGAAACGTTTAATTATTGTACAATTCTAAGTAGAATATGTCCAGAAAGAGCTCTGGTTTGATAATTTGAAGTCTGCAATCCTGTGGAAGAAAAGAAAGCATTTATTAAGTCAGAAGCAAAAGTATGTATTCTTCATTAACAGATTTTTGCTTGCTTGATGTTGTCCACCCCATCCCCCCATCCCCCACCCCCCACCCCCCACCCCCCACCCCACCCCGTGGTGGTGGTGGTGGTGGTTTTTGTCCTAAATGGTAGACAAAAACAAATGTCTGCTCTTCTCAGCCTCTGTGGCAAGTATGTTAGACTTTGAGAGGAGGGGCACTAACTCCCTGAGGCCCTCCCTGAATTCCTCACTTACTTGTGAATGCTGCTGCAAACTATGTAATGGTTAAGCTAATGGGTCTTAGGCTGTGAAGACTTTGTCTATGTAAACTAATGCCTCTGTGTATGTCACCTGCTCCATGCTGACTCCAAATGAATGGTGACAGCATTGCTTGCTGCCCTTGGATGCCACGGAATGAGTACATTCACTCACAGATGTTCCCTGGCAGGTAAACAATGTCTCTGAGGAGGCCATGGTCAGGTATTTTAGGTCATAAGGGAATAATTTCACTGACTGCTGCACGAATGTTGGAAAGCTCAGTTGGCTCAGCTAATCAGAGGCCTGTGCTACTGAGCCAGGAGTCAGGTTTCAATTCTTGTTAGAAACAACCCACCTCACATGGAGAAAAGTCTGTGTGGCTGATTTTATGTTACTGTAGTGAGAGTCATTCCTGCAGGATGACATGGAGACCATCTTTCCATCCCTGGGAACCAGGTGCTATTCAGAGAAGGCTGTGAGGACTGAGAGCAATGGGATGGCTACAGAAGTAAAGAAGTTATCTGGGGTAGTTGGTTCTAAAAATCACTCAGGATCTTAATTTAGGTTTTTTTGAGATTCATTATATCATAATTAATATTTATTTAGTTAATGAATAAATTTTATTTTTTTCTGAATAATCCAATCTCTTTCTTGATGAGAAGAAGGCAAAGCCTTGGAATTTAAAAATATCATTTTCTTCATAGGCTCTCAATCAGCAATCAAATGAGTCAAAAATCTGCCCTTTATAACTGTTGTGATTCTTGGACTTTTTTATGCTTTGTATTCAAGATTTCTTTTTGTTGTTGTTGTTTTGTTTTGTTTCACTATCAGTAAACACTCAATACTGTTTGACATTTTACATGTTGTAAGAGAAACTAAAGAAGGGGAGTGTGGTATGTTCCAGTTAAGGTGTTGTTTGGCCTCAGGCACTCTTGGAGACAAGGTCTGGTGTGGGCAGTGGGATCAGAAGGACTCCAAGGATAAAGCAGAGATCCTGGGGCAGAGTGGACGGCTCTCTTCCTAGTCACTGCTGCTTACATGGTCTGTGTAGTCTTTTTTTTTTTTTTTTTTTTATTTTTTGACAGGCAGAGTGGACAGTGAGAGAGAGACAGAGAGAAAGGTCTTCCTTTTGCCGTTGGTTCACCCTCCAATGGCCGCCGCGGTAGCGCGCTGCGGCCGGCGCACCGCGCTGTTCCGATGGCAGGAGCCAGGTGCTTTTCCTGGTCTCCCCTGGGGTGCAGAGCCCAAACACTTGGGCCATCCTCCACTGCACTCCCTGGCCACAGCAGAGAGCTGGCCTGGAAGAGGGGCAACCGGGACAGGATCGGTGCCCCGACCGGGACTAGAACCCGGTGTGCCGGCGCCGCAAGGCGGAGGATTAGCCTGTTGAGCCACGGTGCCGGCCTGTGTAGTCTTTTAAGGAGGAAGAACAATGCAAGGTCAAGTGACCTGGAGGCAGCAACTGAACTGAAGCATAACTTAGGGTTTGGGTTAACAAGTTCAGTTAAGTTCACAATGTGATGCAGGTACAGTCATGCCCTGTATAACTGCATTTGGGTCAATGACTAACTGCATATATAATGGTGATCATTGTTCCCTGAAGATGATAATGGAGCTGAAAAATTCTCATTGCCTAGTGACATTGTAGCTATCTCAATATTGTAACACAAATGTATTACCCACCCATGCTGATGTAAACAAACCTACTGTGCTGCCAGTGGTAAGAAAGTGCAGCACACACACTTACATACATTAGCTATGTAGCAAACAATACCATCTAAGTTGTATAAGTACACTCTGTGATGTTTACACAACAATGAAATTGCCTAAAAACTCATTTCTCAGAAAGTATCCCAGTTGTTAAGTGATATGTCACTATTTTTAACATTCTCAGGCTGCACCCAAAGAAATGTAAAGACCAAAAGCAAATTACAGAGAGAAATAATTTTTTTGCCATTCAAAAAAGGCTGGAGCTTACCCTGTTTCCACCTTTTATTAACTGTGTGTCTTTAAACAAGTGTCTTCACTTTTACCTTCCTCATCTGTAAAACAAGATTTATGGCAATAACTCAAAGGATTGCTGTGATGAATAGAAAGAAAGAACATGATAAAAAATATAGCTTAGTTAATGTACGGCCTATAGGGATAGCAAGGATGACATCTCTTATGCCTATTGTACTGCTCTAAATGTCACTAGTGCTGTTCAGGTCAACTTTGGCAACTCTGGCTCTTTTTTTTTTTTTTTTTTTTTTTGGACAGGCAGAGTGGACAGTGAGAGAGAGAGAGACAGAGAGGACAGAGAGAAAGGTCTTCCTTTTGCCGTTGGTTCACCCTCCAATGGCCGCTGCGGCCGGCGCACCGCGCTGTTCCGATGGCAGGAGCCAGGTGCTTATCCTGGTCTCCCATGGGGTGCAGAGCCCAAACACTTGGGCTATCCTCCACTGCACTCCCTGGCCACAGCAGAGAGCTGGACTGGAAGAGGGGCAACCGGGACAGGATCGGTGCCCCGACCGGGACTAGAACCCGGTGTGCCGGCGCCGCAAGGCGGAGGATTAGCCTGTTGAGCCACGGCGCTGGCCAACTCTGGCTCTTAATATATAAACTTGAGCATTTTAGTTGCAAAGAACAAAATCTTCCACACGCTATAAAATGAAGATTTTGTTAAAAATATATAGGAGAGCCCTTTAAAACCAGATTGGAAAACTGGAGAGTTGAGCTCAACAAATGAAAATTAATGAGTAAATTTGTGGGTCCAAGTAACAAAAGCTACTTTGGTGGGCATGTCCATACACTTCCACTATTTTCAGTCTTGTCATTATTCTTTTCAAGAGCCATATTCCAGCTTGAATCACATTCCCAGTATGTAACCATCAGAGGAAAAGTAATTTTCCAAAAGGAAATCTGGTACATTCACTTTAAAAAGCTGACTAATTAAAACACACACACCTACACACACAGAGAGAGAGACCTAATTCTTCTAATATGATGATTTCCTCTTAACATTTAAATAAAAATTTTAGGTTTATCATTGGCATTGACTGATGAAGGGCACTGTTTGAAAAACCTCCCTGTCCTACCTACACATTTGCTACAAATTTAAGAGGCCTCAGAAAAAGAATCAGAATCACATCATAATTAGAATGGCCACTAGATGGCAGTCCTAAGGGTTAGGCATCGTTTAAAAGTAATTTCACATCAAAATCTCTTAAAATTGTCACCATATTAAAATTTGTTATCTCATTAGCTTCAGAGAGTAGTTGTGCAAATTGAAATTGTAATTCCAGAAGTTTGCATGTGAGAAAATTGATCATAGCAACTCATAGATTCTCCTCTTGCCCAGCTAGTAATTAGTTTATCCTGTGTTCTGTGTTTTTCTACCAAGTTTCTTAAACGGTTTATACAGTTTCTTAAACTGTTTATACAGTTTCAGACTCTAGAATTCCCAAGCATAGAAACAGAGAAAACTTTAAAAATCATATTGTCTAATAGGAAATAGAGTCCCAGAGAATTTAAGTAACTTGTTCAAGGTTACAGTTGATTCATAACTACGTATGGACTGAACTCTGAATCCTCCCTAGACCAGGAGTCTGTTTTAACAAAATACCCTTCTTTCTCACACATCAAGCTGCATCACAAAGACACCTTCTCAACTCACATCACTGAGTAATATTTGTAGATTTACATCAAAATCTTTGGTAAAGCATTGGCTGCTAAGCCTGAGTATACAATTCAGCAAGCGCGCCTATCTTATGAATGACCACAAACCTCTTTTGCCACCTACGACGATAATGAAAATCAGCGCCCACCCATGTCAAAGGTTAATATTTAGTGTTGCAGTTCACCCCTTTTGGCTACAGGGCAGCTGTTGAAATGGGGTGTTTGTTTTATGCCATGTTTGTTAAATGTTATGCTCTGAAGCACTGAATTAGGCAGTCTAGTATGGAAGAAAGTCCAGATAAATAAAAGAATATTTATACTACCAACCAGGAAGTGAGACCCACAGCATCCATGGGAGATCTATATTAATCCCTGGAGCAATAGGCAATATGGTCAGCAATCCTTATGGAAATGGCCTTGAGCTAATGGGAAACCCAGACAACATTGTTCACACTGATAAAGATTGCCACTCCTGCTAGTCTCTGCCCTACCACCCTGTTCAACTCATACACAATCTGAGAATTACAACCCATTCACCTTGGTTCATTCTTTATTTTAGTGTAAAATGAGGTCAGCACCACGGCTCAATATGCTAATCTTCCGCCTGTGGTGCCAGCACACTGGGTTCTAGTCCCGGTCGGGGCGCCAGATTCTGTCCCGGTTGCCCCCCTTCCAGGCCAGCTCTCTGCTATGGCTTGGGAGTGCAGTGGAGGATGGCCCAAGTGCTTGGACACCCCATGGGAGACCAGGAGAAGCACCTGGCTCCTGCCTTCGGATCAGCGTGATGTGCCAGCAGCGGTGCGCCAGCCACGGCAGCCGTTGAAGAGTGAACCAATGGCAAAAGGAAGACCTTTCTCTCTGTCTCTCTCTCACTGTCCACTCTGCCTGTCAAAAAATAAAAAATAAAAAATAAATTTAATGTAAAATGAAACTTTCCAATATTATCAAGTGCCATTGTTCTTTGCTGTAGTTCTACATTAAAATCATTCTTTACAAGCTGACAATTTTATAAAAAGAAACTGTTACTGGAGAAATTGCAGGGTTCTTGTCTTTGCGCAAGAAAGAATTCAGGCATGAGACAGAGTAGTGGAAAATAAAAAGTAGCAAAGTTTATTAGGGTAGGGACATCCGCAAGAACGGATGGGCACCTCTCCAGAAAGGACCTGAGAGTGCCCAGTCGCTCAGACTTGGGGGGGAGGAAGGAGCGAGTTTACCTGGTTTAGTAGAAAGATTACACCTGGCCAGACCAGGCGGGCAGCTCAGCAGAGAGGCAGAGGGCTGAGCACACAGTCCGGTTGAGGCCGGGAGTTTTTAAGGAGATGGGTCTTGCTTTCCCACCCCTGCTCCTCTTGGAACAAAGGGCTTTTTGGATGTAAATCTGAAACAAAGGACTTTATGGATGCAAATGTTATCAGACAGGAGGAAGGGTGGGCAGGACCCCCTAGAGAATTGGGATCAGGAGCAGGGTGTTTGAAGTGCAGATATTGGGCTGCACCTGGGAGATTGTGGAAGATTTGTCAGGCAGAAGGGGTGGGGACCCCTCACCTGGTAGGTTATCAGGCAGAAGGGGGCAGGGCAGGGTAGGATGTGAATACTGGACTGCCCCTGAAACACCATCAGGATGACTTTGACGTGCAGCATATGCTGGACATAGTCTTCCATTTAGGCCTGTCACACACACATAAGCTCATACCTAACTTCCTACTTAACAAAACCTTCAACCAAATGAAATATCCAACAGTTATCTGAGAAATTTTTGTTCTTACTTAGTAAAAGGATACATGGTATAGCAGAAAGAGCTTTTCAGGTTGACAGCCTTGGTGTCTGTACTTGCTTCACTACCAATCAGTAGACTTTTTTTGCTTGCTTTTGTCAAATTATTATATTTGTTAAGTCACCTAATTTTTCTGAAGTTCAATGCCATTACCTATAAGCATGGGAAAAAATATCTGCTCCACATGGTATTGGTTGGGACTATTGTTTTTACAAGTAATAGAAAACATCTTAAGCTAGATTTAGCAAAAAAATAGAGTGTATTAAGGATACAGGAATGTGTTAACACCCAAGCAAAATGTAAGATTCAGGAAAGGCACAGATGCAGAGGTTGAGAACACAGACCATTTCCTAATTCTCTATCTCTTGTCTCTGCATCTTCTGCAATATCTGCTATCTCTTGGCAGACTATCTTTTCACACAGCAGAAGGCAATGTGATAGAGTGGCTAGAAAGTGACCAGGTATGTGGGTGAAGGCTTATTAACAAAAGCTTCCTAGGATTACTTTTCAGCATTGGAAGAATGGCCTAATAGTAGTGGCCCTTAAAGATTTAATGAGTTAATGGATGCAAAATGCTTAGTACAACCCTAATATACGGTAAATATGAATTATGTACCTATTATTTCTACAGGTTCACAATCCTTTATAATTCATTTTAAATCCCAGAGTCCTGAAAAGCGAAGCTTTTGTAACTTTTTAGCAAAATTACTTGGTGCAATGCGTGATGTGAATTGAGTTGATGTGATCAAAGTCTTTATGACACTTGGTATAAGCGTGCACTTGTTTTGCCACAGAAATAATGATATGTCTGGTTATGTGGTACTGCTCAGAATCTACTGGAGATATTGTGAAACATGTAGTGTATATCCCTAATCTTTATAAAGTCTCCAAATTTTGAATTATGAAAAAGATTTGATTACAAAGTTCTTAGAATAGGGATGGCAGTTTGTATTCATTAAATATTTCTCTTTTTCTGATTTTCCACATCCTTACCTTTAGAAATAGGTTTGAGCTTTGGGATAGTGATAGTTATCAAATGCTTGAGTTAGTATTTGAACATCATTAGCATAGCAAACTTTCTCATTAACTCTCAGACTTAAACTGATTCTAAATATCCCTTTTTGGCAACTAGAAGTCTTTATCTCTTTAACTTCAGCATTCACAACACAAACAAAGCAACTGTAGCTACATATCCAAACAGTACAAAGAAGAGGTGCCTGATAGCTATTCATTCATTTATGCATTCAATCTTCTATTCAATAAGCCTTTCAGTCTAGCAGGAACACACACTATGTTAGCTTCTACTTACAAAGGCCAAGGGAGGCAATTTTGGCCACTGCAATCTCATTGCCAGTGACATACAGTTTGCTTCCTTTTTCTCAAAATGGCTAACAGCAAGCACTTGGAGGAAAGGAGCTGCAAAGAACGAGTGTCAGTGTATGATTCCCTAAGGGAGCTCTTTCCTGCAATTTGGACAGTGGACTCTCAAGTTTCTATTGCACTGCTTCAGCAATGACATGTATCTATGGGATTGGGCTGCCTGACTGCATCTTACAAGCCTGCCGTCTGGCTCACCCTTGGAGATATGGTCTCCAAGGCCAGTTCTCTGGCAAGGGAGCCACACAGGATGGATTTTGGCCTAATTGTGTCTGTTGGTTTCAAAAGGCAATGTCCTTAGCATCCCAAGGGCTCTGCCCCATAGCCTTGCATACGTTGCCAACTCCATTTGGCAGGCAATTCCTCTGACAAAGCAATGAGCTTGGCCCCATTAATGTGCTTGCCTCAAGGTCTATAGTTTTTATGCCATGGACTTCAAATTTTTTAGTTTCCAAGGGCTTAGGTAACTCAGGGTAGCAGATGGAGTTAAGAGACCTGAACTTCTCTGTCATAAATGAACACACATTGCTCCACTGGGGTTGCCCATAAAAGTCAACCTCCCAGGACCCAGATTTGTTTAACAGATGAAGAAACTAAAGTGTTGCGTTGGTTGGAATATTTGCTTCCTCCCAAATTCATGCTGAATTTATTTGTCATTTTATCAGTATTCACAGTGGGAACTTTTTCTTAGGATTTACTTATTTGTTTATTTGAAAGGCAGAGTTACTGAGAATAGCCAGGCAGAGAGATCTTCCATCCACTGGTTCACACTCCAGATGGCATAATGGCCAAGGCTGGGCCATGCCAAATCTAGGAGTCAGGAGATTCCACATGGGTGCAGGGGCCCAAACACTCGGACCATCCTTCACTGCTTTCCCAGGTGCAGTAGTGGAGAACTGGTTCAGAAATGGAGCAGCCAGGACTCAAACTAGCATGCATATGGGAAGTCAGAGTCACAGGTAGTCCAACCATAATGCCAGCCCAGCCAGTGGGAACTTTAAGAGATGATTTGGCCTCTAGGGCTCTGCCCCCTTGAAAGGACTAATGTCATTGTCCCATGTAGAGGTTGCTTAGAAAAGCTTAAGTTCATTCCCTCTGTCTCTGTCTTACTCTCTCTTTGTCCTTCTGCCATGGGATGGCTTCCACCCTGCCATGACATAGCAAGGAGGCCCTCACCAAATGCGACTAGCATTTGTTCCTAGCATTCAGAACTGTGAGAAATATGTTTCTGTTCATTATAAATTGTGCAATCCATGATATTCTGTTATAGGAGCACAAAATGGACTGGCAGAGACCAAGAGATTAAGCACTTGGCTGAGATAACCCAGATGGAAGTGTTAGATAGAGTTCAAGCCTAGGCAGTGTCAAACTAGAAGCCACAGTCTCACTCTTCAAGCCTGCTCTGCCCATGCTAGAGCAATGTACAAGTACAGTGACAATACAAAGGAGGTGGTCAGCTCCACCTGAGAGGGTCTTGAAGAATACGGAGAACATATCCAGGAACATTAAAGATAGGGTGAAGGAGGAAGAGGAAATGGATTCATAGCTAGGGGAACAGGATTTGCAAAGACTTGGAGATGACAGCAATACCAGTGAAAGTGAATAAGGAATCATTTTGAACAAGGGCAAGGATGAATTTGGCTGTGTGTAGGAAATGAACCTGAAATGGCTACATGCCAGATCCTGGAGAACTTTGAATGTCATTCAAGGTGCTTTGGGCTCGATCCTGTAGACAAAAGGGACAGACTGGAGGTTTTTAAGCAGTGAAGTGATATAGAAAGATTTGCTTTCAGCAACACCATTCTTGTGGCAGCATGGTAAATGAATTGGAGATAGGCAGAGTAGAGAACAGCTCACCAGACCACTTAGGGGACTATTACAACAGCCCAAGAAAAAAACATGATCAGGATGTGACATATGGCAGGAGCAGTGGGGAATGGGATACAGATTCTAGCAAAATTCATTCATGAGAGAGATCCTCAGGGCTTAGTGGACAGGTGGATATGAGAATTGAGGGAAAAAGAGTGGCCAAGGACAAGTCTTAGGTGTCTATTTCTATGCCATAGAGATGCCTCTAATTCTATCATTTTACTTCTGGTCCAATTATTTTTTATAGGATATCTATTGAATGCTTTCTCTGAGCCAAAATCTATGCTAGATGCTGTGGGTAGAAAGATGAGTTAGACAGAATGTTTTCCCTAGTTAAAGAGACAGACACATATGTAGACAATTTCAACACAGTGTAATAAATGTTATCACAAAGATATGCACATGAATCATTTTCTACTGTAACCATTCATTTATACTTTGTAGAGCATTTCTTATGCATCCATGAGGCCTCAGAACTGGGACCGTTGTCTCTCACATAGCAGGGGCCAATAAAGCCTAAAATCTGGCTGGGTCCTTGGAACAGCTCTGTTAAGGTTAGAATTGGTTTCCCAGGAATCTTACAGAGTCCCACTTATCAGAGAATGAATGGAATATCCTAACTCCAAGGCTTGATCTGTCACAGTCGATGTATATAAAATTGCACAGCGAGGAAGGAGCAGAGCCTCCTTGATTTCAGGAAGTCCCTCCCTGCAGTTAGAAACAGTAGGGACTGAAGTATCCAGACTGTTGCTAGAGGGCAGATTTTACCGGGGCAGAAGCAGTGCCTTTCTCTCCACCGTCACACTTCCAAAAATGTATAGTAAGCCTAGATTCATGGAAACATTAGCCAAACTTTCATGCAATTTACTCTGCCTTCTCTAGCTCCAAATTACTAGATTGAATTTTGCTCTATGCAATAATGTGTGTTCCTCAGCACAACCTCCATAGTGTGTATTTAGTTCTAATTTCTGCAGATTTTTATATGAGACAACAAAATGCATTCCATAGGTTTCCCCCATATTGCTTTAGTAATTGGAGCAAATTTTTCTTGGAGTATGTCAAAGCCATATTGTCCAAAACTCTACAAATATTCATGTCTGGTGTAGCAATTCACAGCACAAGGTGTTCCTTGATTTCCCCCAAGAGATGGAACATAATTCAGAGGTTTTTCTCAATTCTGTTGGGTTAAATGGTCTGGTTTTTCAAGGATTTGACTGAGACTTTTAAAGATATACAAATAGCAGGCCGGCACTGTGGCTTAACAGGCTAATCCTCCGCCTTGCGGCGCCGGCACACCAGGTTCTAGTCCCGGTCAGGGCATCGATTCTGTCCCTGTTGCCCCTCTTCCAGGCCAGCTCTCTACGGTGGCCCAGGAGTGCAGTGGAGGATGGCCCAAGTGCTTGGGCCCTGCACCCCATGGGAGACCAGGAGAAGCACCTGGCTCCTGTCATCAGGTCAACGCGGTGAACCAACGGCAAAGGAAGAACCTTCCTCTCTGTCTCTCTCTCTCACTGTCCACTCTGTCTGTCAAAAATATATATATATACAAATAGCAAACAATTTGTATATGTTGTACAATGTTAAGCATTTCATTGCTTCAAACAACTCCTTCTTTTATGCTCACAGACTCTGTGGATTAGGAACTAGAGTAGGGAAAGGTAAGGATCATTTGGGCCTCAGGTGGAAAGACCTAAAGACGAATGTCTCAGAGCTGGAAACTTCTGAAGAATTATTGACTTGATGTCTGGCTCCTGAGCAGGGATGGTCGACCATAGCACCTGCACCTAGACTCCATTAACTTGACTTCCTTACAACACTGAGGCCTCACAGTCATAGGATGTCCTACAACCGACTTGGGAAACTTGAGTGATCCCACAGACAAGGCAGAAGGTGTGTGACCTCTTGTGACCTTGCCAGAGAAATCACATAGTGCCCCTTCCACTGTACCTTATAGGTTGAAACAGTCACAATCCTGTTCAAATTCAAGGGGAGAGGCCAGCGCCGCCGCTCAATAGGCTAATCCTCTGCCTTGTGGCACCGGCACACTGGGTTCTAGTCCCGGTCGGGGCGCCAGATTCTGTCCTGGTTGCCCCTCTTTCAGGCCAGCTCTCTGCTGTGGCCAGGGAGTGCAGTGGAGGATGGCCCAAGTGCTTGGGCCCTGCACCCCATGGGAGACCAGGAAAAAGCACCTGACTCCTGCCTTCGGATCAGCGCAGTGTGCCGGCCGCAGCGCACCGACCGCGGTGGCCATTGGAGAGTGAAACAATGGCAAAGGAAGACCTTTCTGTCTCTCTCTCTCACTGTCCACTCTGCCTGTCAAAAAACAACAACAAAAACAAATTCAAGGGGAGGGGCTGGCACTGTGGCGCAGTAGGTCAATCTTCTGCCTGCGGCGCCAGCATCCCATGTGAGCGCTGGGTTCTAGTCCCAGCTGCTCCTCTTCCAGTCCAGCTCTCTACTATGGCCTGGGAAAGCAGTAGAAGATGACCCAAGTCCTTGGGCCCCTGCACCCACATGGGAGACCCGGAGGAAGCACCTGGCTCCTGGCTTCGGATCAGTGCAGCTCCAGCCATTGCAGCCATCTGGGGAGTGAACCAACAGAAGGAAGACCTTTCTCTCTGTTTCTCCCTCGCACTATCTGTGACTCTACCTCTCAAATAAATAAAATCTTTAAAAAAAATTCAAGGGGAGATGCATTAGATCTTGTGTCCTGATGGAGAGTGGCAAGGTCACCTTGAAGAAGTGCACATTTGATGGGAGATGTCTTCGGAAACTGCAACTTGACACAGTTAATATAATTTAATATAACTGGAATAAAATTGCCTTTCTCAAACAGCACAAGTTTAAAGTATTTTCATATTAAAAACTACAGATCTCACGTACATGCTCTCAGAGGTCTTATGATGTTGAAAGTATTGGGATTCTGGAGTTGATGGAGTGCTTTCTAATTATCTTAGAAAAATACTGCATGGTAAATGGTTTCAGTTCCTTCCTATCTCCAAATGCCACTTTGGGCAAAAATCAAGAAAGGAAAATCATATTTTCAGAATTCATAGGGCACCTGCCTAGAAAAAAGTCTCATCTGTCATAGCATGTTGTAGAGGCCTTAGTTTTTAAAATACCTCTTGGGGCCGGAGCTGTAGTGTAGGAGGTAAAGCCGCCACCTGCAGTGCGGCATCCCATATGGGTGCCGGTTCTAGTCCCGGCTGCTCCACTTCCTATCCAGCTCTCTGCTATGGCCTGGGAAAGCAGTAGAAGATGGCCCAAGTCCTTGGACCCCTGTACTCACTTGGGAGACCAGGAAGAAGCTCCTGCCTCCTGGCTTCACATCTGCATAGCTCTGGCCATTGTGGTCAGTTTGGGGAAGACTCTCTCTCTCTCTGCCTCTCCTTCTCTCTGTGTGTAACTCTGACTTTCAAATGAATAAATAATTTTTTTAAAAAATATCTCTTCACGTATTATTTTATTGCTTCTAGAGTTTAGTGAATTTGTTTTGTAGCCATTTCAACATGTTGCTTCATGGAAATACCACCCAAGTGAGAAGACAGTGAGAAGATAGTGATGAATACCGAGCAGTTCCTATTCACCAGTAAAAGTGAAAGTGGGAGAGAGAAGCCCAGGGTGTGCCTTGGTTAGGCAGAATTAGACCCTCACATTGGTGGTGAATTGGTGGGGGGTGTGTAGTTAGAATCACAGAGTTTGGGGAAAACTGGAATAGATACGCTTTTCTTTACATTACAGAAGCTTAGGAAATTTGCAGGCCTCTTAGGAATTCCTTTTATGGAATTTTTATGTTCAGTGACAGTGTCACATGGGAGACAAGATAGGTCAGAAGGACGCCTTAGGGAAGACTCACAGCCATTAGTGGAGGGCATGTTAAAATGCTAAGTGCCCCAGAAGCCTGAGAAAGACTTGGGGTTGGAACTTGGAGACCACAGATAACTGGAACTATAAACTTCAGCCACAGCTGTGTCTAGAATGCCCAAAGTGACCATTCGGTGACCGTGTAGAGGAAACTTGTTTGCAAAACAGAAACAGGCTTTATATTTTCCTCCCCTCACAGAACAAAATAACACCTAGCACTACCCTTAGCTACCACTGTTCCTTCCTCACTCAAAATTATCAGTCTCCTGGGGAAGAAGGCAGGAGAGGAGGTGGGTAGTCAAGTCAGTGTAACTGTACTTAATTTCCCTGAATTATATATTTACTCAAAATAGACTAAATTCATCTTAAAGAGACTTGGTAAAAGATAGTGAAATACCTTGGCTGGTGCCGCGGCTCATTTGGCTAATCCTCTGCCTGTGGCGCCAGCACCTTGGGTTCTAGTCCCAGTTGGGGCACTGGATTCTGCCCCGGTTACTCCTCTTCCATTCCAGCTCTCTGCTGTGGCACAGGAAGGCAGTGGAGGATGGTCCAAGTGCTTGGGCCCTGCACCCGCATGGGAGACCAGGAGGAAGCACCTGGCTCCTAGCTTCTGATCGGTGCAGCACGCCGGCCATAGCGGCCATTTAGCAGCCATTTTGGGGGTGAACCAATGGAAGGAAGACCATTCTCTCTGTCTCTCTCTCACTGTCTAACTCTGCCTGTCTCCAAAAAAAAAAAAAAAAAAAAAAAAGATAGTGAAATATGTGAACAAATTCTTTTTCATCTTTAAAAAAATTTGTTTAAGGGCCAGCGCTGTGGCACAGCAGGTTAATTCCCTGGCCTGAAGTACCCGTATCCCATATACGCACCAGTTTGAGTCCCGGTTGCTTCTCTTCCGATCCAGCTCTCTGCTGTGGCTTGGGAAAGTAGAAGATGGCCCAAGTCCTTGGGCCCCTGAACCCACGTGGGAGACCTGGAAGAAGCTCCTGGCTCCTGGCTTTGAATTGGCGCAGCTCTGGCCGTTGCAGCCAATTGGAGAGTGAACCATCAGATGGGAGACCTCTCTCTCTCTCTCTCTCTCTCTCTGTGTGTGTAACTCTGATTTTCAAATAAATAAATAAATCTAAAAAAATTGCTTATAAAAAAGGACCAGACTTCATGTATTTCATTTATATAGTTTTTTAATGACATAATTATACTTGCCACCCTCCCTCCTTCTTCCTTTCTTATTTTTCTTTTAATTTTTGCAATGACATACTTTTTAAAAAAGATTTATTTTATTTATTTGAAAGAGTTACAGAGAGAGGAAGAGACAGGACTTGGGCCATCTTCTACTGCTATCCCAGGCCACAGCAGAGAGCTGGATCAGAAGAGGAGCAGCCAGGACTAGAACTGGTGCCCATATGGGATGCCAGCGCTTCAGGACAGGGCTTTAACCCCCTGCGACATAGTGCCGGCCACAGCAATGACATACTTTCAATTTAATTTATAATCATAAGCTTAATCCTCAAATAAATAGAGAATTCAACTAGTAAGTGGAAAAACCACTGTTCTTCAAAGGCATAAACAAGAGCTATAAACAATAATCAAATATCAAGATGTTAACTTCACTCATACGCATTACTTTTTTGTACTGTATATATTAGTTACAACAAATCAGAGAAAACATGATATTTTTCTTTTTGAGACTGGCTTATTTCACTAAGCATAATTATCTCCAATTGGAGAACAAATTCTTAAAAATTTTATTTATTTATTAATTTATTTATTTATTGAAAAGGCAGAGAGGTGGGCTAGGGAGAGAGAGAGAGAGAGAGAGAGAGATCTTCCATCTGCTAATTCTCTCCTCAAATGCCTGTAACAGCTATGGATTAACCAGACTGGAGTTAGTAGCTGTGAACTCCCTCTAGGTCTCCCATGTGGGTGTCAGGGATGCAACTACTTGAGCCATCACCTGTTGCCTCCAAGAGTGTGCATTAGCAGAAAATTGGAGTCTGGAATGAGAAGGGACTCAAACCCAGTCACTTTCATGTGAGTGCAGGCATCCCAAGTAGCATCACAGCTGCTGTAAAAAATGTCCACCTAATGAATAAACACATTTAACTTTTTTATTCTACCACCAAGTAGGAACTGGAGTAGATGAAGGGAGGGAAGGCAAGGATAAAGTGAGATCAGTCTGGAAACAAAAAATTGCTTTTTGTGTGTACACTTGAATCATAGTGGATGCTTGTGATCTTGCTGCCCATTTATCACACTACATTTTAATTATTTGTTCTGTAGGGGAGGTAAAATGCTTCCTCTCTATCCTCTTAAGTTCATGGGATAAGATTCTGAAAATTGAATAACAAAGACATATTAACAGAAGAAAAGTCTCAATTTTATCAACAAACGTTTTATTCATATGCTTGGAAGCACTCAATGATGAGTAACTCAAAATGTAGTTAATATTTGGAGTCTGGGGCCAGTGTTGTGGCACAGTAAGTTAAGCCACCATCTGCAGTGCCAAGCATCCCATATAGATTCCAGTTCATATCCCTGCTGCTCCACTTCTGATCTAGCTCCCTGCTGATACACCTGGGAAAGAAGATGTCCCAAGTCCTTGGGCCCCTGCACCCACATGGGAGACCTGAAAGAAGCTCCTGACTCCTGCTTTGGCCTGGCCCAGCTCTGGCCATTTGGGGAGTGAACCAGCAGATGGAAGATTTCTCTCTCTCTCTCTCTAACTCTGTCTTTCAAATAAAAATAAATAAATAAATATTTAAAAAAAAAGAATTTACAGTCTGTGAAACCAACTTAATAGGAAAAGAGAGAGGAAGGACACTATGGAAAAGCAAAGATTTTTGAAAGGATAAGTGAACCCTTAGCAGAATCGGTGAGAGGTAGTGCAGTCTGATACGTGTCTTCTCCTGCTTTCAGTAGGCACTGGTATTTGGCAGACAGGGGGATTTCAGAGAAAGCTGCTTTGTGTCATTGAACCGCAGTTATTTCCAGCTTAGTCCCTGTGCCTGACTGGAATATTTTAGGGTTGCCTATTTTGAACCCCTCCAAGTAATGCAATTCATTACCTTTTATTCTGGAAGCTCGTGGGGGTAGAAACCTCTTTTTGAGCGTCTTCGAATTTCCAGGAGATGCTTCCTCATTTCCTACTGAAGGAACCAATGGATTCTAATCTACAGAAAAGGGTGTAGTTTTAGGTTACCCTTAGTTTATGTAACTAGTGTGTAGACAGACCAGGTTCAGGTAAATAGCAAAAGTCTCAAAGTTTGAAAACTCATTTCCTGTTAATGCTTCTAGCTTTGCTGTATGACTCCACCTTGAGTTATGAAACAGTTATATAATGGAGATCCCCAGCAGAGCACTGCACTTGAAGCTGATTCTGTTTTGTTCAAAGGAAACCCAGATTCCAGGTACATAATGATGACACCCCAGAGCTATTATCAGTGTACATTGTGGCTTTGGTGTTGATAATGAGCATGTTCAGGTACATTCCATTCCTCTCTCTGTTTTAATCTCAATAGCACTCCAGTTACAAAGCAGTGAGCATCACCAAGCCAATCTTTTCTGCTTTTGTATGCTTCGTCTTCTTTTTTTTTTTTTTGCACCACATTCTTGGGTCAAGGGTGAGATTCCGTTCCTGGTTCTCAGCTGTAACTCACCTGGAACAAATCCTTCATTGCTTTTCCTGTCCCCAATTGTGCTTTTAAAAAAGACAAGCTTTGGGACTACTCCATGTTCTGTCCTAGAAATTTTTCTTTTCACTCAAGTCTGTAACAGGAATGTTCGAAACGTGATAACTATATTCCTTTTGGTCACACCCCACCCAGCCATATGTTGTTGTTTTTTCAGCACACTTAGATTTTTTTGCAGGGTGGCAATATGTTGTTTTTTTGGGTTGCTGCTTGTTTGGAAGAGCTTTTTTTGAGTCCTGTGGTCGTGAGAAATATGCCACATTTGTGGGTTCAGTCTTCTTGACCAGACCCCAGATTTCCTACAATTTGGCTCATGTCTGATTCAAGAATTTCAAGACAGGTGAAGGCACCTCTTTTTTTGTGTCCAGAAAGTCTCCAGATATGCAACAAGCAAGTGATTAGCAAAGCAATTAACATTTTTATTCCTTAAAGTGAAAATGGTCTCCAGTCCCACCCACCTCCAAGACACAGATAAAATATGTCTTTGGTTTTGTTAGTGTCTGGGTTCCTCTTTGCACATTTGCATAGGTTTCTTTGTAAGGATAAACTTTCTGTCTTGTTTAACTATTTTGCCCATTTCTTCCTGTTTATTTCTGTCCTTAGGATTGCCCTTCACTATGGCACACACTTTTCTTCTTTGTGCCTATTACTATGTGGAGAAATCAAAATAAGAACACACTTTATTGAGACTTTGGCAATGTATTATCTCTCATCTTCTCTGCCCCATGAAATAGAAAGGCAGAGAGATAGTCAACTTGCCCAGTGAAGGAGCCACTAAGTGGCAGAGTTGGGAAAACACACATGTCCCTTGTACCTGATGTGACATTTGGTTCTGTCTATATCCCTTGCCCTTAGCTGTACCTAGTAATATTAAACATCTCTTCTAGGACTAGATCACAAGTTTCAACATCAATAAATCCTGCTCCATCTACAACCTCATGTGACCTTGAACCTCTACCTATAATCAGACTCTTGGATGGAACATTTACATATTTATCTAACATCTATGAATCTACAACTTTGTCTTAACTCCCACAGTTACACCAATAAACTCATCAAATGCAGAGACCTTCATCTTGTTCATAGTTTTATTCTGTTGTGTGGCTAGTCATAGGAGTCTGGGAGTCAGAAAGGGCTGCATTTGAATCCAGATTTACCTTTAATACTAAAGCAGTTTCCTCATACATAAATAGAGGGAACAATATCAACCTATAGAGATATTGGGAGGATCAAACAAAATGAGCTCCTACATATTGGGGACTATATTTCATCCCTTTAAAAAATACACTCATTTTTTAAAAAAAATAATTTCATCTTCTAAAACCTTCATTTTATTTTATTTATTTTTTGTTTGAAGGTTTTTATTTAACAAATACAAATTTTCATATGTACAGCTTTTAGGGATATAGTGTTTCTTCCCCCCATACCCGTCCTCCCACCCACACTCCAATCCCACCTCCCCACTCAGTCTCCTGTTCCATTTTCCGTTAAGATTCATTTGTAATTGACTTTATATACTGAAGACCAACTCTTTACTAAGGATAGATTTCAACTATTTGCACCCACACAGACACACAAAGCATAAAGTACAGTTTTTTGAAGACAAACTTTTCCATTAACTCTCATAGTACAACTCATTAAGGACAGATGTCCAGCATGGGGAACAAGTACACAGTGACACCTGTTGTTGATTTAACAATTGACACTCTTATTTATAATGTCAGTGATCACCGAAGGCTCTTGTTATGAGCTGCCAAGGCTGTGGAAGCCTTTTGAGTTCACAAACTTCATCAGTTTTTAGACAGGGCTGTAGTCAAAGTGGAAGTTCTCTCCACCCTTCAGAGGAAAGTACATCCTTCTTTGATGTCCCCTTCTTTCCACTGGGACCTCACTCACAGAGATCCTTTATGCAGAACCATTTTTGTTACTATGTCTTGGCTTTCCATGCCTGAAATGCTCTCATGGTGTTTTCAGTCAGGTCTTAGAGGCTGATTCTGAGGTCGGAGTGCTGTTTATAAAACTTTCCTTTTAAAAGTGTGGGTCTTTACCAATGCCAGGCCTCCCTAACATGAATCCCAGAGCAGCACCATGCACCTGATTGTTCTGTCATCTGACCTGTTACTGTCTAGATTGTACCTGGACCGAGTGAGAAGCTTCATTCTGGCTGAAATATTCAAAGGCAAAATGAAATGATCTTTGCCTATAAGTGCTGAAATGTAAATTGTAACTGATCTACTGTTATTTCCTGAGTACCTTCTTCATTGTTAGTCTTATTCTACATAGTTGTAACAATTATTTCATTAAACAAAAATATAAAATATTACTATAGCTATTATAGTACATTGTGGATCTTTTAAAATCCATACAACAATTCTGTGAAGGTGGCAGGGTTATTCTCTTGAGTCATAAGGACTTTAAAAAACTTGCAGAAGTTTGTACATCTTAAATAAATTGGAGCTGGAATTGAACACAGGATATCCTGATGGGTCTGCTGTGTGATACTGTGCTTTATCATACTTACAGTTAAGTTAAATTCTTTTTGCAAGTCTTTAAGGTCGGTGATATTAGAAGTATATTGAGTTGATGAGATGAGGGAACAGAAGCTTGGAGAGGCTAAGGGTTTGTCTATACTCATTTGCCTTGAAAGTGATGGTGCGGGCCTTTGAGCCAGGCCTGTCTCAGTTGTGGAACTGCCATAGAATGATCTATCTACCTTGAGACTTAAGTGTATGTGTGTGTGTGTATGTGTCTCTCTGTGTGTCTATACACACACTTTAGGTTGTAGTAGAATGTGCTAAAGAAAAATATTTGAGGGTTCCAGTTCATGGCCTGGCTGTTCCTCTTCCCCTCCAGCTCCCTGCTAATGGCTTGGGATAGGCAGGAGGAGATGGCTTAAGTGCTTGGGCACTTACCACCTATGTAGGAGACCCAGATGTAGCTCCTGGTTCCTGGCTTCAGCCTAGACCAGCCTGGCTGTTGCAGCAATATAGGGGGTGAATTAGCAGATGCAAAACCTCTCCATGTCTCTCCTTCTCTCTCTGTAACTTCAACTTTCAAGTAAATACATCCTTTTTAAAAAAAGAAAAAAAATATTTGAATTAAGACTGGATTTTGGGGGCGGACACCGTGGTGCAGTACGTTAACCTTCTGCCTGCGACGCCGGCATCCAGTATGGGCACCAGTTCGAGTCCTGGCTGTTCTTCTTCCAATCCAACTCTCTGCTATGGCCTGGGAAAGCAGTAGAAGATGACCCAAGTCCTTGGGCCCCTGCACCTGTATGGGAGACCAGGAAGAAGCTCCTGGCTCCTGGCTTTGGATCTGCGCAGCTCCAGCCATTGCAGCCATCTGGGAGTGTACCAACGGAAGGAAGACTTTTCTTTCCGTCTCTCCCTCTCACTGTCTGTAACTCTACCTCTCAAATAAATAAATAAAATCTTAAAAAAAGACTGGATTTTGGTGTATAATGCCTATATTCTATATTTTAAAAACACTTTTTCGTTTTCTTCTTGTTGGGCAATTTGTATATCCATGGAGAAGGTGAGGCACAGCACCATTACCAAGTAGCACTAAGCAGCCACGTGTGGGTGTGACAGTTGCTCCCATCACATCAGTAGCTCCCCAGACCAAGTTACCAATTATATCAGAAGATCTTAGGCAAAAAAGGTTGGGAGTTAAGCTGTGGTTATCTACTCTGCTGATGTATTTGCTCTTTCTCTTGTACTTAAATAAAAATTAAACTTGTCAAATTATTGTTTGCTTTGCATCCAAAGCTGCTCTTAGGATATTTCCAGGCCTCAATTGATGTTCTGATTTGAAGACAACCATAGGAGAGCCCAGAGGGCTCCACCTGTCTGGACTTCTCATGTACAGGCAACAAAGCCCCAGCTGAGGGCAATACCCATCCTGTGACTTAGAAACTTGAAAGTGCGGAGCTGGCCTTTTATGTAGGCTCTAGGACAACCCTGGACTTTTATTTTCTCATTTCTTTGTTCATGATGTTTCCTTGGATAAAACTGTCTTCTCCTATCAATTTTCAATTTTATCCTTTGCCATCTCACTCATCCTTCAGGGCTCATGGGGTAACCTAATAGCATGGAGGAAAATAAAGCAGGAAAGCAAGACAGAATAAGGAGAAGGGATAGGTTTCCATTTTAATTAGAATGGGCTAGGGTGGACCTCACTGGGAAAGTGACTGTGAATAGAAGCCAGAAGGAAACAGGGGAGCTGGCAACAAGGATAACTGGAAGATGAAGGCTGCAAGCAGAGGGAGAGCCAGTGTCCAGGGAGCAGGCCTGGCCAGCTCTGTTGCAGTGGCACACTGGGCAGGGTAGCCAAAGCTGGGAGAGGGACTGGGAGGTTGGCAGGAGCTGAATTCAGACAGGAGAAAATGTGGTATGAGGAGGGGCCAGACCCTGTAAAGAATTTGGCACTCCCTCTTAGTGAGATGTCAGGAAGTTAGCTATTTAGCAGTTACCAGTTTTGCAAGCAATCAAAGTAGACAGCTATATATATTTGTTGTGATTTGGAAAAGTGTTTGTATGCTACTATATTCAAGATGTCTCCCCATTGGTCCTGTGATAAGGAGAAACTTAGGATTCTTGGAGCTAATGACTTGGTGCTGGCCTCTAAAATGTTGGTGTTCACCCTGCCCCCATTTACGTGTTGCAATTCTAACTCCGAAGGTGACAATAAAATAGGTGGGACCTTTGGTATATGATTAAGTCACCAGGGTGGAGCCCTGATGAATACAAGTGTTTCCTTATGAAAGAGATCCAGATAGCTCTTTCACCCCTTCCACCAGATAAGGGCAGAGTGGGAAGATAGCTGTAAGGCCTTCTATGAACATAAGCAGGTTTTCAGTGGACACCAAATCTACCAGCACCTTGATCTCAGATTTCTTATCCTCCAAAACTGGGAGAAATTCCAGTCTATCACATTTTTTCATAACAGTCCCAACAGACTAAGATACTTGGGTTCCAGTCTTAATTGTACCATTTATGTTGGAGGCATGTAACTTATTCTATTGTTCAGTTTCCTTATCTGAAGAATGACACATGTTGAAGAGATAAGATAATATTCTTAAAAATATTTTGAAATAAAAAATATTAGAATTATAGTATACTATGTATTTTTCTTCAGAAAGTCTCCGAGAAATGAAAATCTATTCACAAGTATTAAGACATGCAGATAAACCTTGGTTTATCAGATGGCACAGTCTCTCACCTAGCTGGATCCTTAAGGAATATCGCCAGATGCTTGAGATTTGTTGAGATACAGTGAAAAAATGATTCTAGAATACAAACTGCCCAGAAGAATATTGCAGTGGATGTATTAGCTTCCAGTGGCTGCTGTGGCAAATCACCAGATACTGGGAGGCTTTCAGCAACTGAAATTCATTCCCTCACAGTTCTGGTGGTCAGAAGTCCAAGATCAAGGTGTCAGTAGAGCTATGTCATCTCCAAAGGCTCTGGTGGAGACCCTTCAATGCCTCTTCCAGTTTATGGTGACTTCATGCATTATAAGCTGTGGCCCTATAGTCTCTGCCTCTGTTTTCACATGACCTTCTCCTCTTCTCCCTGTGTGTCTCTCAGCCCTTACAAAGACACTCACTTGATTTAGAGCCCATTGCAAAACTCAGATTGCTTTTGTCTTGGTCTCTTAATTTGCTTGTAACTGCCTAAACAACTTTTCTAAATAAGTTTATATTCACAAATTCTAAGGGTTAGGATATCGATATATCACTTTGGGATCTACTATTCAACCTACTGACAGCTCAAAGACAAGAACACTTTGGATAGAAAAGCCACACAGAATAACCAGGACACAGATTTACTAAGCAGAGAAAAGGGCACGAGTTAATACTTGGCTACCACACATTCAGAATTAAAGAATCAGTCCACAAAGCCTCTTCTAGGAAACTCAAGTTTTCACTCTCATTCTTTCTCTCCCCCAAATTGAAAAGGTTCAATAATCTACTCTATCGCTATGAAGCTTCTGGTGTAGAATAGCACTGGACATTCAATTCTCACTCTTATCTAAACTATGAAATTGTGATGCTTGAGCTTAAAGGAACCATTGAAATGACCTAAGTCAATTTTATACTTTTAAACTGTGGTGAGTTTTTTTCCAATTTGCATAGCCAGTAATAAGATACTGGAATCTAGATTCTAGATCTGTACACCTACTTTTTTCTTTTCTTTTCTAAAAGGTTTATTTATTTATTTATTATTTGAAATGTAGAGGGGGAGAGATCAATCCTCTATCCACTCCATGAATTCCTGCAACAGCAAGAGCTGGGCCATGCCAAAATCAGGAACTCAGAACACCATCAATGTCTTCCACATGGGTGGCAGGTAACTAGGTACTTGGGCCATCATTTTCTGCCTTCTCAGGCACGTTAGCTAGAAGCTGCACTGAAAATGGAATAGCTGAGACTTGAATTGGCCTACCGATGGGATGTAGATGTCCCAAATGGCAACTTAATCTGCTGTCCCACAACTCCCATATTGCAAATGCATTTTTTAATGATGTGCTCTTCCATTGAAAATTATTCTTCTATCCATCCTTCCATCTCCTTTAGGCAGAAAATGTTGAATTTATAGCATAGCCCCTACAAAATAATGCTTCCCAATTCTTCTCTAATATCTAATTTTTGACTCTTTTATTTTTTATATAATTGAAGGTGTTGAAAATCAGGTAACCACTTTTCAACCACTTCTTAGAAAGTTTTTATTATGTTCTTGTTCTCCTTTGGGATGCTAGTGCTGCTTTCTTTGGTTTCAACTAAGACTTCCTTTTTCATATCATGTTATAAGTTCTATTGTAGATGTATGTAAAGGATGTAATAAGAATACACCAGAAGCCAACCTGTATCAGCCTTGCTGAGTTCAGGGAAGTGAGATGTGACCAGGAATTCAGTAAGTAGAGTCCTAAATGCTGCACATGAGTCATCCATGTGAATGGGGACACTGGTGAAGAAGTGGAGAGAGAGGGAGGGAAAGTATTCCAGGAAGATGAAAAAGTATATGCAAAGCCTAACCTCAAAGAATTTAATGTGACTGAAGAATGGACATGCACAGATATGTGTCTGTGCCTTGAATCCCAACAAGTGGCAGAAAAGGGGGCCAAAGATATGAGAGGCAGGCAAGGGATAAATCATGAAGGAACATGTCGGTCAAGATAAGACATTTGGCTTTACCCTGAAGGCAATTATAAACTTTGCAAATGACAGGGTCAGATTTACCATCTAGAAAACCTTCTTTGGCTTTAGGTAAAAGGCAGATTAGAAGAAAGTAAAAGTAAAAGGGAATGGCTGCTTAAGGATTTGAATAATTAAGGGTGACAATAACAGTAACAACTACTCTTACTACTATTATTGTTAGTAACTAACATTGTTCTATGTGTTTTGCTTTTATTGTGTTATCTTCCCAAGAAACTTATAGGACAGGTATTAAAATATTTAGGCACAGATAATCAAGATCAGTCTGTTGCATGGAGAATGGAGTAGATGGTGGGTACCAGTGGGTGCAAGATCAGTTAGGAGAATTTGCCTAAAGTCCAGGTAAGAGATAATGGTAGGTTGGAATAAGAATATGAAAATGGAAATACAGAGCAAGGAACACATTTGAGAGATTTTTAAAGCTGCCATTCTGTGGTCATAAATAGTTGTGTATAACAAAATAGGAGCTTGGCTGTAGATATATTGTGCTGTACAGAATCTAAACTTGGTTATACCAACACATGTTATTTATTCTGTGAACAAAAAATGTACTATTTTTTCCATCCATTTTCTGTTTTATATTCAATAGATGCATAGTTAGCCAGCTCCTTAGTGAGGGAATGTGGTAAATGTTCTCAAGGAACTTACTAGAGGTACATTCTAAAGTGCTAAACCTTTCCCCCAAATCGGGGAAAGTTTGCTCTTCTTTTACTAAAATTTATTGTCTCCCCCTCCATCCCCATCCTCAATCCCTTGAATGCAACATGAACCAGACATGAGCAAAACCAGTAATGAGAAATATGAACAATAGCAACAACAAGATAAACACTGTGACATGGTGGGTTAAGCCACCATTGAAGAAGTCCCATATTGGAGTTCTTATATTTCTTTTTGTTGTTGTTGTTTGACAGGTAGAGTTATAGACAGGGAGAGAGAGAGACAGAGAGAAAGGTCTTCCTTCCGTTGGTTCGCTCCCAAATGGCCACCACAGCTGGCACTACACCAATCCGAAGCCAGGAGCCAGGTGCTTCTTCCTGGTCTCCCATGAGGGTGCAGGAGCCTAAGCACTTGGGCAATCCTCTACTGCTCTCCTGGACCACAGCGGAGAGCTGGACTGGAACAAGAGCAACCGGGACTAGAACTCGGCATTCATATGGGATGCTGGTGCCACAGGCAGAGGATTAACCAAGTGAGCCATGGTGCCGGTCCCAGAGTTATTATATTTCAGTCCCACTCAACCTTTAACAGAGCTTCATGCTAATGTGCACGCTGGGAAACAACAGACGATTGTTCAAGTACTTGGATTCCTGCCACCCACATAACAGCCCTGGATGGAATTTCTGGTTCTTTGGTTCACTCTGACCCAGACTTGTCTGTTGCATACATTTGGGGGAGTGAATCAGCATTTGGAAGAACTTTCTTTTATTTCTCTCTTTTTTCCTTCCTTCCTTCCTTCCTTCCTCTTCTTTTTTTTTTTTTTTTTTTTTTTTTTTTTGGCCAGGCAGAGTTAGACAGTGAGAGAGAGAGACAGAGAGAAAGGTCTTCGTTCTGTTGGTTCACACCCCTAATGGCTGCCACTGCCGGCGCTGCACCGATCCAAAACAAGGAGCCGAGTACTTCCTCCAGGTCTCCCATGTGGGTGCAGGGACCCGAGCACTTGGGCCATCCTCCGCTGCCCTCCCGGGCCACAGCAGAGAGCTGGACTGGAAGAGGAGCAACCAGGACTAGTACCCGGCGCCCCAACCGGGACTAGAACCTGGGGTGCTGGTGCCGCAGGTGGAGGATTAGCCTAGTGAGCCATGGCACCAGGCCTGCCTTCCTTCTTCCTTCCTTCCTTCCTTCCTTCCTTCCTTCCTTCCTTCCTTCTCTCCTTCTTTTCTATAAACAAATAAATGTTTTTAAAAATAGCTGCAATAGATGTAGACACAGGCAAAGATTTCTTGGAAAACACCCTGGAAGCACAGGCAGTCAAAGTCAGATTTAACAATTGGGATTACATCAAATTGAGACATTTCTGTGCTGCAAAAGAAACAGTAAGGAAAGTGAAGAGGCAACCCACAGAATGGGAAAAATATTTGCAAATTATGCAGCTGATAAAGGATTAATAACCAGAAGCTACAAAGAGCTCAAGAAACTCCACAACAACAAAACAAACAACCCACTTAAGAGATGGGCCAAGGACCTCAATAGACATTTCTCAAAAGAGGAAATCCAAACAGACAACAGACACATCAAAAAATATTCAGGATCACTAGCCATCAGGGAAATGCAAATCAAAACCACAATGAGGTTTCACCTCACCCAGGTTAGAATGGCTTACATACAGAAATCAACTAACAACAGATGCTGGCGAGGATGTGGGGAAAAAGGCACGCTAACCCACTGTTGGTGAGAATGCAAACTGGTAAAACCCCTATGGAAGACAGTTTGGAGATTCCTCAGAAACCTGAATATAGCCCTACCACACGACCCAGCCATGCCACTCCTTGGAATTTACCCAAAGGAAATTAAATTGGCAAATAAAAGAGCTGTCTGCACCTCAATGTTTATTGTAGCTCAATTCACAATAGCTAAGACATGGAATCAACCTAAATGCCCATCAACAGAAGACTGGATAAAGAAATTATGAGATATGTACTCTATAGAATACTATACACTGGGAAAAAAATGAAATCCAGTCATTAGCAACAAAATGGAGGAATCTGGAAAACATCATGTTGAATGAAGTCAGTCAGTCCCAAGGGGACAAATATAGGCCAGTCCCAAAGGGACAAATATCATATGTTCTCCCTGATTGGTGACAACTTACTGAGCACCTAAAAGGAAACCTGTAGAAGTGAAACTGACACTATGAGAAACAATGACTTGATCAGCCCTTGTCCTGACTGTCGAGGAACAGCTTATTATTTTGTTCTTTTTAGTATTTTCTTGCTCTACTTACTATCATTGGTTGAACTCTTTAGTTAACACACAATTATTCTTAGGTGTTTAAATTTAACTAAAAATTGATCCCTGTTAAAAATAAGATTGGGAATAAGAGAGGGAGGAGGTGTACAGCTCAACACATGCTCACTCGGACTTACCCCTAATAGTAGAGCTAGAAACGTGCCAGGGGATTCCAAATCCCATTAAAGTGGCATGTACCCATGTCATCTTACTAGTCAAAGTGATCAGTTTAAGTTCATAATTGATCATAAACATAAGATTAAGTGTCAAAGGGATCACATAAACAAGACTAGTGTCTGCTAATAATAACTGATAGAATTAAAAAGGGAGAACGATCCAACATGGGTAGTGGGATACACAGCAGACTCATAGAATGGCAGATGCCCTAAATAGCACTCTGGCCTCAGAGTCAGCCCTTAAGGCATTTGGATCTGACTAAAAGGCCCATGAGAGTTTCTCAGGCATGGAAAGCCAAGACACTGTGGCAAAAAAATGACCAAAATGAAAGATCTCTGAGAGTGAGATCCCATCAAAGAAGGGGGTACCTTCTCTGAAGGTAGGAGAGAACTTCCACTTTGACTGTGGCCTTGTCTAAAGAAGTTCAGAGTTTGTGAACTCAAGAGGCTTCTATTGCCTGGCAGCTCATGACAAGAGCTTCAGGCGATTACTGACATCATAAATAAGAGTGTCAATTATTAAATCAACAAAAGGAGTCACTGTGCACCTACTCCCCATGTAGGATCTCTGTCCTTAATGTGTTGTTCTATGCAAATTAATGGTAAAACTAGTATTTAAACAGTACTTTATATTTGTGTGTCTGTGTGGGTGCAAACTGTTTAAACCTTTACTTAATATGTATTAAGTTGATCTTCTGCATATAAAGATAATTAAAAATGAATAAAAAATAATTGCAATAAGCTTCCACTTGGATAGAGGCTCTGAATATGCCCAAGACTCCTTAGAGTCTAAGTGGCCCTGGGTAACACCCTATATTTCATTTGAAGGATGTTTTAAGACATGCCACTTATTTCACAGCTGTTTATTGAGCTTCTCTTATGAGCTGTTTGACCCAGTATCCAGCAGTAAGTTCATCATTAGCCAAAGTTGATGGACCAACAAACAAGTCAGAACATGGCAATTAAAAACATTTAGCCAAGTGTGGCTACCTCCAGATGCTTCTTTGCATCCAAATATTTCTTTTTCTAGTGGGTCCCCCAGCATCCTGCCACCTCGTGACCTACTTATCATATATGAGTGGACTAACAGTGAGGGGAAAAATAGCAATTAAATTTAAGTGACATGATAAAGTGACCCTTTCTTTCTTCCTCCCTAGACAAATAAATACAAGAGGACTTCAGTTAAGAATCTAGTAAATTCTTATGAGAGGTAATCCTTAAGCTATACATGGGTCATTGTGTCACAAAGGAAATTGATATTAAGAAGTTCAAATATGAAACCCTTAAAATCATCATCTTCCAGTCATTACAAGTCCTGGATACCCATATCCCATCTCTCATTCTCTCTTCTTATATATCCACTACCTTAGAAATAGGTGTCTCAATTTCACAACTTAAACAGAACTCTTGAACTTTTGGCACCTCACTCTCTTCCTTCAATGACCTACCACCATTTGCCATGGAAAGTACCAATATCCACAGTTGCTGAGGCTCTGACCCTGGAACTGAACTTTGACTCTTCTTATTCCTTCACATGCCAGCTTGACATGGATCCTGTTGGCTCCAGCTCCCAAACATGTGTCTCAAGAGCAATCACCTTTTACCATCTGTGTGGTTAAATCCATGGTCTCAATATCCACAATCTCTCTCTCTAGTTTACTGGCTTGTCCATATGCTCCTGTCTGGACCCTGTCTACTCCATGGTCATCCTCCATACAGTTATAAGAATAATCTCACTAAAGCTTTAAGTAGAATAGGCCACTTATTTCAAACTTCCAGTGATTTCAACTGGAATAAAGGTCAAACTTGTTGTAAACAGCCTAGCAGAATCTATATGATAAAGTTCTTGCCTGCCTCCCAGACCTCTCTTCCACTTCATTGACTTGGATCCCCTCACTCTTGTCTTCCTGTCTTCCACTCTTGCTGTGCATATTACTAGCTCAAGGCCTTTGTCTTTGCTATTCCTTCTACTTAGAACATTTTGCTTCTTACTGTCACATAGTCCCTCCTTATCAAATTTCAGATCCTAAGTCATATGCCACCTTCTCTTGGTGGCTCTTTTTGACCACCTGAGTTACATCTACAACTCAGTAATTTGCTGTGACATTACCATATTTCATGTGCTTCAAAGCACACCTGACATTTTCATCCATATTTATCTATTAATCTGTGTATTGGTTCCTTCCAACATAGAGATCTATGTTTCAAGGGGGCAGGATTCTGTCTAACTTGTTCATAGTTTTCTCCTTAACATCTATAACAACAAATAAATATTTGTTGACAGGCAGGCTAAGTAACAGATGGAGGGATTCTTCTTTATTCCTGGTAGGCCTGAAAGGAAATGGTTAGAATGGATAAAAGCAGAAATATTTGAATGAATTGAAGAAAACAACCAGGTACTGTGCAACAATGCAAAATACTGACTCTGTTTTGAGAAAAGTATCTAGTAAATTTGGGGACAAAGAGTCAGAATATTTCTTGACTCTTCCATAAATTTAGAATATAAAAATATTGTCTTGAGAATGAATGATTGTTCTTGGTGTTTGGACACACATATTTGGTTAAACAGTTGCTTGGGTGCGGGGAGGGGAGGTGGCTACTTGATAAACAAAGTGACCAGAAAATCTTATAAGTAAGGAGATCTTATAAAGAGGTTTTGAAGGTAACAAGGCCATGCTGGAATTATAAACTTCATTTTGAAATTGAAGTATCAAGGTCCCCCAGTAATGATTCTGCTGAAATACCCAGAGAATTTGCTCAGATGCTAAAACTTAGATTTGAGTCATGTACTAATTGGAATAATGCATTAATCCTCAATGAGAAAAAGTCTTGCTTCAGAGAATGGGATTTTCTATCACAAGAAGAAAAATTTTTAACAAATTTAAGGGTGGAGAAATTGGGAATCCAAGTGTAGGAGAAGCAGTATAGGAATAGGAGTGTGACCAAAAAATGAATTCCTCTCAAAGGTTCCTTGAGTTCTTATTCTTGAACTTTAGGAAGAATCACTTAGTACCCAGCCCTGAACTATCCAACTAAACACAGAAAGTGCTGTGCAGTGATATTATGGAGAATAAAGAGAAAGAATGTCAAGAGAGAATGGGGTCTTCTCTGCTGGAGTTCATGTCAGGGCAGTAACATTTAACAAAGGACATTGTGTTGAGGAATTCTAGACATTTACCTACAGCAGAATAGGTGATAGGTCAGTCAAGCTGTGAGTGACTAAGAAGAATCCATAATTGTGAGGCTGAACCCCAGGAAGCCCTTGTGGGGAAGATATGGCCACAACTCCCAGATCACCACTCTGTGTTAGAGAATGTTGAGAACTGATTAGGAGCCTGTAGACTATTGATTACTTTTGGTTTTGTTTTCTGTTCATCAGGTTTGACCTTTCAGCCTCCATTTTCCTTACCAAGGTCCGCTTGAGTTTGCAAATATTTGTTCATATTTGTCTCCAGCAGGACCAGGCCACATTACTTTTAGAGCCAAGTGCAAAATGAAAATGTGGCAATTCTGTTTAAAATTCATTAAGAGGGGCCGGCTCTGTGGCACACTAGGTTAATCCTCTGCCTACGTCGCCGGCATCCCATATGGGCGCTGGTTCTAGTCCCGGCTGCTCCTCTTCTAGTCCAGCTCTCTGCTGTGGCCTGGGAAGGCAGTGGAGGATGACCCAGATGCTTGGGCCCCTGCACTGCATGGGAGACCAGGAAGAAGCTCCTGGCTCCTAGCTTCAGATGGGCGCAGCTCCGGCCGTTGCGGCCACTTGGGGAGTGAATCAATGTAAGGAAGACCCTTCTCTCTGTCTCTCTCACTGTCTGTAACTCTGCCTGTCAAATAAATAAATAAAATCTTAAAAAGAAACTCATTAAGAAATTTAGGATGATGGTGGTCAAGTATTAAGTCAAATTAAGGATCATTCTAAACATAGGAGTGCATGTCACATGTCATATACCCATGAAACCCATCCTGGTCTAAGCTTAGTCCATTTCTGAGTCTAGAGCAAAAGCTTTGTGAGCCAGAATGCCACTAACCCTACCTCACCATTTTAGCTGCTTCTCCGAGACTCCTTCCCCTTCTGTTTCTTTTCTTTTTTTTAAAGATTTATTTATTTATTTATTTCAAAGGCAGAGTTACACAGAGAGAGGAGAGGCAGAGAGAGAGAGAGAGAGAGAGAGAGAGAGAGAGGTCTTCCATCCGATGGTTCACTCCCCAGATGGCTGCAATGGCCAGAGCTGTGCCATCCGAAGCCAGGAGCCAGGAGCGTCTTCCGGGTCTCCCACATGGGTGCAGGGGCCCAAGGACTTGAGCCATCTTCTACTGCTTTCCCAGGCCGTAGGAGAGAGCTGGACAGGAAGTGGAGCAGCTGGGTCTCAAACCAGCGCCCATATGGGATGCTGGCGCTTCAGGCCAGGGCATAAACCACTGCGCCTCAGTGCTGCCCCCACAACTTCTGTTTCCTAAGAATCCTGACTGTATTCCTCATGTACAAATTTTGTTTATATTCATTTTTATATTGTGTTATTTCCTGGAAGACTGAGACTAAATATAGATAAATTTCAAGTACTTATGATCCTGAAGACATGAGTATGAAGAGTTGCTTCCACCCAATATCTCGAATTAAGCAAGTACTCTTTAGCATATTAGACTCTTAGCATAGGTTAGTCTCAAATAATCCACAAAGCAATCAAGTTCCAAGCAGCTTCTCAAATACACATCAGAAGCCATGGTTCAAATGCAGATAAAGAGTTCATGTGTTGGAAGCTTGGTCCCAGGGTCATGATGTGGGAGGTGTTGGAGACTTTAAGTTGTAGGACCTATTGGAAAGTCCTTTGGTCATTGGAGATCCTGCCCTCAGAGAGGAATGCTGGTCTCCTGGAATGAGTCCTTAAGAGAACAAGTTATTATCAAAGCCTGACCCTGACCCCAGTTGCTCTCTGGCTTTCTAATTCAAGATGTGATATCTTTCTCCTACATGTGCTCCAGCTGTTGTGACTCCATCTGTCATGAGCTCCTCACCAGAGCAAAACTGATACTGGTGCCATGCTCTCATACCTCTAGAAGTGTGAGCTAAATAATCATCTTTGTATATATGTGTATGTATATATATATAATATATATGTATATATATGTGTATATATGTGTATATATATATATATATATATATACAGAGAGAGAGAGAGAGAGAAAACTTTTGTCAGCTTTTCATTCTCAGGCTTTGGCCTGAGAATGGATTCTTTCCCTACTTACTGTCTACCATGCTTTCTGAGTGATACACAGATATAAATGGGACACCAGTTATAGTCTTAAAGGTCTAGAGGGCCTAATCCCTTAGAAATACTTACTGACATGAAAACACTGGTGTTCTTCTTAAATATGTTCTCCTTTCTGGGGGCTAGTGTTGTGATACATTGGGTTAAGTTGTGATGCCAGCATACAATTTTAGAGTACCAGTGTGGGTCTCAGTTGCTCCACTCCCCATCTGATTTCTGCTAATGAACCCAGGAAGGCAGTGAATAATGGTATAGTTACTTGAGCCCCTGCCCACATGTGGGAGCCCTGGATGGAGTACTTGTCTCATGGCATCAGCCTGGCCCAATTGTGGCTGATGTGGCCATTTAGGGAATGATAGAAGATCTCTCTTACTTTCTGTCTCTCCCCTCTCTCTCCCTCTCTGTCACTCTGCCTTTCAAATAAATCAATCTTTAAAAAAAATAAAAGTTCTCCTTTAGTGATCAAAGCTTATCTGAAGCCACTGATATGTTCTACAAGATAAGCAAGACTCCCTGTTAAGGATGCACTCTTTCTCCCTTTTTGAGATAAGGGCTATTACAATCTCATTCATAGATTTAAAAAGTGATCTTAAAAGCATACTGTTTTTTACTTCAGGCAACACTTCTGTGGAGACTTTTCTTCAGTCTCACACCTGTAATGACTAACATGCATCTCAGACCTTCCTTGAGTCAAGGTAAGGCCACGCTGTCACTGGGTGTGAGATTACTTCCTCCCTTTCTCTTTCCTCTTGTGTATGTTCCAATCTACCCCTGGGCATTAAGGCAATATGACATAAGAATATATTTTCTAAATTTGCATAAAATGAGAACTTCACAGATGGGCAGCACATGCTTCCCATAAGTCCAGTGTGAAAATGGCTCGATAGCACTTGTCGCTACACACATTCTTTCCACATTTCTGGCACACGTACATCTTAAACAAACAGGAATTGCGACAAGCAAAACAGATGGGCAACAACAAAAAAAAGTTTCTAAGGCGTGCATCCCAAAATTCTTCCTTGAATATGGTACTGTATCACTTGTCACAATAAATCTGAAAGTAGTTTGGGTATTAACAGACAGTCTTTGCTGGAGGGGAATGCTCAAGATATTCATTGACATAACTCAGGAAGAAATGTTGGAAACACCTTTGCCTTCGCTAGCCATACAGAGACAGGCTCCAAACTGTCCTCCTGTGAATCGGGGTACTTCCTAGTGGTAGGAAAGCCTTCTCTGATGTCCTCTGCTTTTGTCAGTACACAGAGATAGAAGTGGTATAATTGGAGAGCAGGAGTGGACTAAAACATATTTCATATTCCACACATTGTCAACCATGGTTTTGATTTGTTTTTCTGAGACTACTCCCTACCTGGTAGTTTCTGCCCAGACACATGCACATTGACAAGGTTTGCAATGTCAGCATCTAACTAGATTTTTTCCCAGAATTACAAGGACCACTATAGCTTTCACTAAATATCTAAAATAACTTTGAAGGAAATTGAAAGAGTAATATCTGATAGGAAGTCATGAACCAGGACAATTGGTCCTACCTTGATCACAGGTCATCTGGGTGAAAGTAGCAAGCCACTTAAGCTCTGTGGATTTCCATTTACACTTTTTAGTTGGTTCAACATAGGTCCCATTCCTCACCTCCATTGCTTCAGGATATTGCCTTAAACCTGAACACTCAGAGAAAGCTGGCGTAAATGTCATTCTAAGTCACCACTCTTCTGGGTACTAGGTCGAGAGACACTTTAGTACCTATTTCACAATCAGATGTCTTTCAGTTGTTTGCTGTAAGCATTGACACCATTCTCTACCATTCTCCAGCCAATAGCAACCTGCAAGTCCCAGAGAAGATAAAAATGATTTCCCAATGCATTCTCCAGATCTAGGGTTTCTATCTAGTATTGGGCATGAAAATTTCTATTTTAAATTTGTCAGGGCAATAACTTTTTTTGTTTCTTGAAAACATTTTGGACAGTTTTTCAAAACTAAGTATTTTCACTGCTAAAAATGAAATTGGCAGTAACCTTCTAAAAGGTAGCTCCACTGTAAAGCTTTTTATTTATTTTAAAAAATTTACTCATTTAAAAGGCAGAGAGACGGAGCAGAAGACAAAGATCTTTCTCTGATACTTCATTCCTCAAATGCCCATGATGATTGGGGCGAGACCAGACTGAAACCAGGAACCTTGAACTCTATCTAGGACAGGCTGAAGCCGAGCACCAGGAACTCCATTCAGGTCTCTTACATGGATGGCAGGATTCAGCTACTTGGTCCATCACCTGCTGCCTTCCAGAGTGCGTGTTTTCAGGAAGCTGGAATTGGAAGCAGAGCCAGGATGTGAACCAATCATTCTGATAAGGGATGCAGGCATCCCAGGTGGTTTAACTACTGGTTTATATATGTCCATCCTTAAAAATCTATGTCCACCCTTAAAAAACTACTTACTACACATGTATACTTAAAACCTAAATAAGAAAATGAAAATGCTCATAATTAATAATAACCAACATTTATTGATATTGGCATGTACGCTATGTCAAGCACTGCAGGAAGATCCTACTGATTTAGTCTTCATAACAAAGCCATGAAATAGGAGCCAGCGCTGTGGCGTAGCAGGTAATGCCACTGCCTGCAGTGCCAGCATCCCATATGGGTGCCAATTCAGTCCCAGCTGTTCCACTTCCCATCCAGTTCTCTGCTATGGCCTGGGAAAGTAGAGGATGGCCCAGTCCTTGGGCCCTTCACCCACATGGGAGACCCAGAGGAAACTCCTGGCTCCTGGCTTCGGATCAGCATAGTTCCGGCTGTTGCAGCCATCTGGGGAGTGAAGCAGCGGATGGAAGACTTTCTCTCTCTCTCTGCCTCTCCTCTCTCTATGTAACTCTGACTTTCAAATAAATAAATAAATAAATCTTAAAAAAACAAAGCCATGAAATAGACACAAGTAACATCATCACTATTTTACAGATAAATATGTTGAAGCTCAGAAAGTATGAATCATTACTCTTGGTCTCACAGCTAGGAAGTGGAAGAGCCGTTTTCCATCCTGGGAAATTAGGCTCAGGAATTAATATTTCAGCTAGTTTTAATTGTTGTTGTTTTGTTTTAGTTTATTTTTATTTATTATTTGTTTCCTTTATTTAAATTTTATTTAAGTTATACAAGTCTCACGTATTTCATATATACAAACTTAGGAATACAGTGATACTTTCCATTCTAGCCTCCTTCCCACCCATGCTCCAACTCTTCTTTCTCCTCCCTCTCCTAGTCCCACTCTTAATTTTTACAAAGATCTACTTTCCGTTTAGTGAATGATTATAAGGTTAATTCCACACTAAGTAAAGAGTTCAACAAATACTATGCCACACATTGTGGCAGTCTATCATGAAAACTGATGCTGAGGGGCCGGCTGTGGCATAGTGGGCTAGGCCTCCACCTGTGGTGCCAGCATCCCATATGGGGGCTGGTTTGAGTCCCAGCTGCTCCTCTTCCAATCCAGCTTTCTGCTATGGCCTGAGAAAGCACTAGATTGGCCCAAGTACTTGGGCCCCTGCACCCGTGTAGGAGATCCAGAAGAAGCTCCTGGCTCCTAGCTTTGGATTGACCCAGTTCTGGCTGTTGTAGCCATTTGGGGAGTGAACCAGCAGATGGAAGACCTTTCTGTCTGTCTCTCCCTCTCTCTATGTGTAGCTCTACCTCTCAAATAAATAAATAAAGTTAGATGCTGAGATTGAAATTTTTGGAATTCAACAAGATTCTTGGTCATTAAAGAAAGATGTTTGTTTTATTTTCCTTACTGAAAAATGAATAGAATGCTTTAAAAATAATCTGCATGGGCAAGTATTTAACACAGAAATTAAGATGTCCTTGGAACACCTTCATCTCATGACAGAGAGTCTCCTTCAAGTCCATTCTCTGCTTGGATTCTAGCTTCTTGCTAATGTGTACTCTGGGAAGCAGCAGCTACTGAGTCCCTGCCATCCATGTGGGAGACTCAGGTTGAGATCTCAGCTCCTAGCTTTGACCTAGCAATACCCTAGCTCTTGTAGGCATTTGGGGAGCGAACAAGTAGATGGAAGTTCTCTCTGTCTGTGTCTCTGTGCCTCTGTCTTTCAAGTAAAGAAAAAAATTGTTTAAAAACACCTGCTAAAAGTATTAAAACCAATTAGAATTTCTAATTAACTTTTGTATGTTTATTTCTAGGCAATATACAAAAGCAATTCAAAAAATTTGTGGAAATTGTGCATTATCAGGGGCCAGTGTTGTGGCACGTCAGGTTAAGCCACCACTTGAGATGCTGGCATCCCACTTCAGAGCTGGTTCCATCCTGGGTGTTATGCTTCCAATCCAGCTCCCTTGTAATGTACCTGGGAAAGTAGTGGCAGGTGGCCCAAGTACTTGGGCCCCTGCACCTATGTGCAATACCTGGATGGAATTCCTGGCCAAAGCCTGGATCAGTCCCAGCTCTTGTAGCCATTTGTGGAGTGAACTAGAGATGGAAAATCTCTGTCTCTCCCTCTCTGTCACTCTATCTTTTTAAAAAAAGAAAATTCAGGTTAACATTTAATTTTATTTTCCATTAACTTTTTGAAGGACCTTCATAATAGTCTTTTTTTTTGCCTAAAAATTTCTTTCATGATGTTAATGTGCTAATGTGAATTGAGTTTGTGTTGTTGATGAGCATGGATCCTGATATAGGAAGGTATCAGATAATACTGGAAGGTGAAGGAAGCCAGTTCACACAATGTATCATGGAGAATCCACCTGGTAAGAAGTTTACCAGAGGACTGTCAGTCGTTAACCACAGAGATCACTGAATATGCTGAAAAGAACATTTCCCCAAATGCGCATCTTCATCAAAATTAGAGCATTCAGATTCATGATTCTTTCAATGCTAAGTCATTTTTAAAAAATCTACTATGTTAATTTGTGAAACTCTGAATTCACCACAGAAGTAACTTGTGAGAAAATGTCAGTGTGACATCATGGTAGACCACAGGGGACACATTCCAATAATTCAGAACACTATGGTGGAATCTTTTCTTCCTGTTTGCAGGAAAAGGCAAGCTCTGGGAGCCAAATCCCTCATCCAGATAATTAGCAACTCTCCAATCTGTTAATTGAGGACATGTGTGCCAAACCTTCTTGGCAACCTCAGTCAAACAGTTGTAGGGTGGTCAGTCAGTCAGACACTGCTACCAAGTGCCAGAGTGTATTCGGCCCTACATTAAGAACTTTGCATTAAAGACAGATCAGATGTGTTCTTTGACTTGAAGGAATAAATGTGCTAAATTGTTAGGAAATTGACTGTTCTTAGTCCTAAATTGTGTGATGCTAAGAGCAGAATTATTTCACTAACGCTGCCTTTTTTCTTTAAATCATCTTCAGTGAAAAAAATTGCTCCCTTCTTTTCTTTATTTCTTCTGTAACCTGGGGGAAAGTTTTGAGAATTAGGTATTACTATCTCTAAATCCAGGTAAGTAAGTGCAGTGGAGGCACTGATGCTAATGGAAATGGGAATGTCCTGCGCAGGAATGATGGCAGTGAGATTTTCTGAGAAACTCATTAAAGGTTTCTGTAATCTAAGTATGGATTCAAATGTAATTATCCAGGTCTGTTCCTACCCATTACCACATTACTAATGCAGACATTCCCAGTTAGAAAACTACCCTAGAGAGGAGAAAGACAAGATGTAGAGGGGAAAATGTGGTGCTGAGTGAAGCAGGGTAGATGCCACCAGGAATGTCTGGCAGCCCAACAACGGAACAAGGTCAGTTTAGAGAGCAATAGTTATCCAATCATTGGTATTTCCATTAAAATGTATACATGTCCTGACCATGAAAAAAATCTTTTAATTTTTTTTCAAGATTGCTGCTGTTTCCATGAACAAAGCATGCATTGTTTGGCTTGAAATGCTTTTTTAAGAGTTAGAGATCCACCTACTCACTGATTTGTACTTGCAGTGGAGGAGAAAGCCTGGATATAAGAAATATGAAGGTGAATTCAGGGTTTAAAGTGGCCTAAACAGGAGCAGAATCCCTGCCTGCTAACCATAAAAAAGGCAATTATATAACTCTGTGTACATTGGACAAAGACCCATTGTGAACAAATGAGCATGAGCCTTTCAAAATTAAGGTCAGTTTTAGTGAGTTTCAACTCACTGGTAAAACCATGTTTGTCAAACATGTGAAGAGTGAGTAAGATGCAGCCACAACTAATGTGCATGTGAATACCTCAACTATAACACATTTGAAGGATCCTTAGTGTGTTGTTAACTACTTTACAGTTTTAAAAAAATAGTACGTGACATTTGGAAGTGAAATGATATGTGCAAAACATTAGTCAGATGGTGCTTCTTGCTTTGTGAATGAACTGCATGTAGTCTGAACAAATTAGATCCAAGGTTTAGTGCCATCAACCTTCAGTCAGACGCCCACAAGCAATTGTGCTCCCAGAGCACCTGATAACTTAATAGCATGAACCACCCAAATCAGTAAACTGATGATGATGCAATGGCAACAAGACACAGCTTAGTAAGTGAGAGAAAGAAAAAAAAAAAAAAAACTCAAGAGCAGGAAATACCAATTTATGTTGCAATATTTAACACTTTTTGGAAAATAAGCTCCAGGACAGAGTCCTCTGTTTTGTTCACTGTGGTACTTTCAGTACACTGGGTACGCCATAGATGCTTGCAGTATCTGAAATGAAAATACTTGCTCTATTCCCCACAGAGGCATTTATCAGCTGTCAGATCTGGGTAAGTTACCAACCTATCATGATTTGCTGTCCAAGTCAGTTCCTCCCTCCCAAGACTGTGGTGAGGAGGAAATGGCATTGTTCACCTCCACTGGAGCCCATTGCAAGGCAGCTGTAAGTGTTCACTTCTGTGATGTATTGATCTACCCAATATATTTCTGAAGTTTTCTCATCAGCAATCTGAACTTAGTTCACATTGAGTACAACAAAAGCACACCACATAATTGAAATAAATTTGGATTTATTTAGGTCATTTATGTAAACAAAAATTTAAGATCTTCCAACTAGGAGTAAAAATCAGGAATTTTATTTTACTTCATAGGGTAAGGTTGATAAAATATTATTATTTTTGGCTAAAATTTTACTACTTAGGGTTCAGAAAATGAAGCTGATTGGAACTCTTGAACATCAGCACTGCAAGCAAGGTAGCACAATAGGTTAAGCCACCACTTGGGACACCCATAATCTCATATCAGAGTATTATGGGGTGGCCCTTGTTAGGTTTCATCCAGGTTCTTGTGTCTATCATGAGTGAAAGTGCACACTAAGGAAGGATAACAGGGAAGGTTAAGAGCAAAAGAAACTCTATTAATAGGATTTGGGACCATCTTTTTGTTTTATCTGGGGATACAGGAAGTGCTGTCTGGGATGAGGCTTAATTGAATATTCAGAGAAAGTAGAGTTTGAGGTGGGACTTGAGTACCACCCATTTCCTTGCCCTCTTATGGAAATCTTGGAAGTGGTGTGGTGTCAAGTGTATCATGGGAGTGGGCATGTCAGCCATGGTGATTTTATTATAATGACATTTTAATGAACTAAAGGTCAGAGCAGGGACACAGCCGGCAGCTGTAGTGGACATTTATAGCCAGCACTGGTTCTCAAGTGGCAAAACCCTGGCAGCTGTGGTCTGTACAGAATGGAGTGGTGTTTGGGCAGTGCATGCAGGGCTACAGGGCATGCAGTGAGGCTGCAACTCAGGTTCTGGTCATCCTCAACTCTTAGCTACCTCCCTTCCTGCATCAAGAATGCCTGGGATGTAAATTTAAAATATGGCATCTCAAAAACTAAAAAAAAAAAAAGAAAAAAAAGATAGAAAAGACAGAATGGTAGAAGGAAGGAGGATGGGAGGGAGAAATGGAGGGAGAAGGGAAATATCGTTCTGTTCTTAGATCTACAAATCATATGTTGAATCTGCTAATTAATTAAAATGAAAATGAAAAAAGTGCCTGGGATCAAGTCTTGCCTCTGATTCTAATCAAGATTCCTGCTAATGCACCATGGATTCAGCAGATGATGGCTTAAAAACTTGAGTTTCTGCTGCCCACATGGAACACTCAAATGGGTTCCTGGCTCCTGGCTTTGGTCTGACCCAGCCACAGCTATGGAAGGCATTTTGGGGAGTGATAAGTGGATGGAAGATCTCTGTTTCTTCCCTGCCCCCCTTCTCTGTCACTCTTTCAAATACATTTAAAAAAAAGATTTTCATAGTCCTCAATATAAAGGTTCTTCAACAAGTTAATGGAAAATACATTTCAAGAAAAAAGTCTTCATGGACTTCATTTTTTTTCCACCAAAATAAACTTATATTTCCAACTTTTAAAAGTAAATTTATCATAATCCTGCTTCTGCATGAACTTTTGAAAAGCATTTATTTATATATTCAAAAGGTAGAGTTACAGAGAGATAGAGGGAGAGACAGAGACAAAGAGACATCTTCCACCCATTGATTTAATCCCCAAAGGTCTGCAACAGCCAGGGCTGAGCCACGCTCAAACCTGAGCTGCATATGTTTCTGTTACATGGACGACAGGACCCAAGTATTGGAGCATCTTCTGCTGCTTTCACAGTGCATTAGTGGGAAGATGGATCAGAAGCAGAGTAGCTGGGATTCGAACGAACACTTGGAGTGTATGGAATACTGGCATCACAAGCAGTGACTTAACTGGGTGTACCACAACACTAGCCATTTGATTTTTTTTTAATTTATTTGAAAGGCAGAGAAACAGAGATAGATAGACAGAGAGATCTTCCATCTATTGGTTTATTCCTCCAATATCTGCTGTTGCCAGCACTGAGCCACACTGAAGCTAGAAACCCAAAACTCAATCCAGGTCTCCCACATGAGTCACAAGCACCCAGCTATGAGTCATCACATCTCTCCCAACGTTAGCATTATCAGGAATCTGGATCAGGAATGGAGCCAGGACTTTAACTCTAGCACTTTATTATGGGATGCTGCCATCTGAATCGTCATCTTAACTGTTGAATTCTACTTTTCCGTGAACTTTCTGAAGTCCCGTTGTTATATAGTGAGTGAGTGAACTAATAAATATGTTACTTCAAACAAATATTTTCCTAATCAATTTTTTTAAAAAAGGCACAGATATTTGTTGAGCATCTTCTAAGTCCATGTCTCTGCTGGAAACCTTACACTGACTATGACATTATCCCTGTACTATGTTAGGTCTGAGCTCTTCTTATGTGCACCAGTCCTTAAAACAGGACTTGTGAGGCCCTCAGGGGACTTGGCTGTCTTCAGAGATGTGTGAGCGTGTATGCAGGCACACCTGAAGAGAACCAAATGGAAAACCCACCATCCATTAGCAGTCCAGAGCACTGTTGACTTTCATCATGTCCTTTCAAGCTATTTTTGAAATTCTGAGTATGATCAGCCTTCTAGGTCCCTGGGTTTGGCATCCATGGCTTCAAACAACCGCAGATATAAAATATTTTTTTAAAAATCATCTTATGTACCAATGCCATCTCACTAGTCCAAGTGATCAATTTCAGTTCACAATTGATGGCTCTGATAGGTCTAAGAGTCAAAGGGATCACACAAACAAGACAAGTGTCTGCTAACACTAACTGATAGAATCAAAAAGGGAGAGAACGATCCAACATGGAAAGCGGATACACAGCAGACTCAGAATGGCAGATGTCCTAAACAACACTCTGGCCTCAAAATCAGCCCTTAAGGCATTCGGATCTGGCTGAAGAGCCCATGAGAGTATTTTAGGCATGGAAAGCCAAGATACCATGGAAAAGAAAAAAAAAGAAGACCTAAATGAAAGATCTCTGTGAGTGAGATCCAAGTGGAAAGAATGGGGCCATCAAAGAAGGAGGTACCTTTCTCTGAAGGGAGGAGAGAACTTCCACTTTGACTATGACCCTATTGGAATAAGATCAAAGTCAGCGAACCCTAAAGGCTTCCATAGCCTTGGCAACTCATGACTAGAGCCTAGGGAGATTACTGACGCCATGAACAGGAGTGTCAAATTGTTAAGTCAGCAACAGGAGTCACTGTGTACTTACATCCCATGTGGGGTCTGTCCTTAATGTGTTGTCTAATGTGCAGTGATGCTATAACTAGTACTGAAACAGTATTTTTACAATTTGTGTTTCTGTGTGGGTGCAAACTGATGAAATCTTTACTAATTATATACTGAATCGATCTTCTGTATATAAAGATAATTGGAAATGAAAAAAAAAACCTGCTGTTAATTGGAAATGGCATAGAAAATTAATTAATTTAAAAAAATATTATGTAGGATCTCTGTCTTTAATGTGCTGTACACTGTTATTTAATGCTATAACTAGTACTCCAACGGTATTTTTTCACATTTTGTTGCTATATGGGGGCAAACTGTTGAAATCTTTGCTTAATATATACTAAACTGATCTTCTGTATATAAAGAGAATTGAAAATGAATCTTGATGTGAATTGAAGGGGAGAAGGAGCGGGAAAGGGGAGGGTTGTGGGTGGGAGGGAAGTTATGGGAGGGGGGAAGCCATTGTAAAAAAAAAATCATCTTATGTTGGACTTCTTCTTTGGTCATTATTCCTTAAAGAATATAATATAGTAACTGCAAGGAGTCTTCAGAAAGTGTGTGAAATACACATATTATGAAAAAACACACAAGGATTTCATAATTTTTTGCAATAAAACCAGCTTCTTTTAATTCCATTTTCCATCATATTTACATAGCATTTATATTGTATTAGGTAATATGAGTAATCCTGAGATAATGTAAAGAACATCGGAGGATGTACAAACAGTAAATGCAAATACTACATCATTTTATGCAAGGGGCTTGTGCATTCTCAGATTTTGGTATCCATGGTGTAGGGGGAGGCTGACAGGGTCCTGGGACCAATCCTCTGCAGATACTGAGTATACCTGTATATATTTATTTGCATTTTAAACATGGTAAATTGTTGATCTCAGCAAACTGTTAAACTAGTTCTCTAACTCATAAATGGTTGTATTTTGAGCAGTTTTAATGAATTTTTATCATTCTAAAGAAAGTTGTGTTAGTTTCCTAGGGTTTCCATAAAAAGCACCACAGATTGTGTGGTTTAAAATAACAGAAGTTTATTGTCTCACAGTTCTACTGTCTAGAATCAGGAATCAAGGTGTTTGCATGGCCATGCTCTCTCTGAAAACTGCAGGGCACTCTTTCCTTACCTCTTTCTACACTCTAGTGGTTTGCTGACAATCTGTGGTGTTCTTTGGCTTGTAGTTGTATAATAACCCCAACCTCTGTTTTGTGCTAACATAGTGTTCTCCCTACATCTCTGTCTTCACCTCCTATCTACTAAGAAGTCCCAGGAAGACCAACTTTGGAACCCACCCTTTTACAATAGAGCCTCTTCTTAACTAGTTATCTCCAAAATGACCCCATTTCCAAATAAGGTCACATTCTGAGGTACTGTGTAGATAGGATGACAACTACCTCTTGTGACAAGAAACAATTCAACCCACTACAAAAGTAATCCTTAACCTAGACCTGCACCTGTTGAAGTAGAAAGCACTTAACCCTAGAGACTGCTTGACTCTTTGGTCAAAGTGATTTAATCTCTGGATGCCTCTAAAAGTATGAACTTTCCACAATTGTAGCCCCCTCCACTCTGAAATTAGGAGTCAGTCTGGGTAGAAAGTACTCTGAGCAGCAGGGAACAACTTCACGTCTCCCGGAAGATATTTGTGAAATGTTGACTGCAATGCCACATTGAACTATAGTTGGTTTTTTTTTTTTTTTCTATTTGGATTGTGATTTTTTATGGGCTGCCTGGCAGGGCCACCTCTTTGTTGTGATCTAACAGGGAAACCTTGGGTAGACTGGGTATGAGGGAAGGGGGAAACTTTGTAGAGTCCTTTCAAATCTATTTAGAATGGAATGAGTATTTTATTTTTAGACAATTTATTTTACTAATTTGGAGTGTTTGGACTGTGAATTTCACTTAACCAAGGATCTTTTGTGGTGTCTTTTTTGTAAATATAAATACTATAATGAACAGTTACCACTTTTCAATGATATGCCAAGTTACTGATCAAGAGGAAACAAAGCTTAACATGGACACTTTTGTGAATAGATTTGTTTTAAATATTGAGAGAAAAACATCAGATTATTGTTTTCTTCCTGGGATCTAAAGAGGAATAGAAGAGAAAGCTCATTGTGTGCTTTTAATGTGTTTCTTATTGAATATTTCCATGTGAAAGAGGCTGCAAGTCTGAAAAAAAATCAAAATGTGTGTGATAGACTATTCCCTGCCTGACACTTAGTGGTAACTATGGAGAACTGCAGCTCTTGACCTGTGGCAGCTCTGCAGAAAAACTCCAAGAAGGAAAAAGACTTCTCGGGCTTATTCTCAGCGTCCACGCAAGGCTGCCCCTTATTCCAGAAACTGAGTGGGTTACTAAGACCTAGAAACTTGAAAGGTGGATGTGGTAATCACACCCAGAAAATACCTGATTCTCCTTAACGCTCTCATGGAGACATCCAAAAGCAAGAAGAGAAAAATGTTTTCCTATATGTTCTTTTGATAGATATCACTTTACTTTTCTCATCTGATCATTTTATGGGGAAAATAATGAAAATCATTGTAGCACTTCACAATGAAGAAAACAATCAGGTAATGAATTTAACAAACAATCAAATAAAACCCTGATGGTTTTATTAATGTAGAGATCTATTTGTCAATCCGTATGAATATGTGTTTTAAAAATTGCCTTTCTACTAGGAAATTTCATTTCTTTGAATTTATCCTGATGGAATAGTCCTTTGTCTAGTTAAAATGCATCAAGGATTTGTATAGATACTTATTACATCACCATTTATTAGCAAAAAATGGGAGAAAAAAATCCAACAATAAAAATAACAAATTGCAATTTTATAATTAATGTTACTAAAATGATATAATAATATTTAATTGTATAGATGCATATATTTTGTTCACATATTTTTAACAAAAATAGTTATAAAAAATGAGTGAATTTTTTAAAGATTTATTTACTTGAAAGCTAGAGTTACAGAGGACAAAGAGGAAGAGAGAGAGAGAGAGAATGTGTTCCATCTACTGGTTTACTCCCAAAACGGCTACAACAGCTGGGACTCGGACAGGGCAAAACCAGGGACCAGGAGCTTCATCTGAGTCTCCCATGTAGGTGAAGTGCTCAAATACTTGGGCCGTCTTCTGCTGCTTTCCCAGGCAGATTAGCAAGGAGCTGGATTGGAAGTAAAGCCACCAGGACTCAAACCAGTGCCCATATGGGATGCCAGAATTATAGGTGGCAATTTAGCCTACTGTGCCACAGTGCCAGCCCCTAAGTAAAATTTTCTAAGAAAATATGTGTATTATGAGCATAAAAAGGCTAAAATTATATAAATAAAAATATTAATGATGTTTATATCTAGGGAGTGAGAATAAGAACTAAGTTTTCATAATGAATTCTTCTTAAAGAGGAAAAAATGCCCCATAAACTATATTTTCTAAAAATAGAACTTAAAAACAGATGACTCACAACCAAAGGATAGTGACAAGTGGATAGGCTGGAGAAACTTGTTATTAAAACATAACTAGAATCTAATCAGGGTCCCCAGTTCAAATGTGAGTAGAAAATGTAGTGAATCTCAATAATCTAGGATCTTGAGGACTCATGAGGAGGCAGGAGTCACAGAACGTTTGTGATGAAGCCACATATACAAGGAGTCTTCATGGAAAATGTGAGTCATAAAACCAACAATGCATGAATTTCCAACATTTTTGCACCAAAGTAAACTTACCATTTCCAAGAATTATTGAAGACCCCTAGCCTTTCAATTAGATTGATTGTTTAAGCTGTTTTTCCCATCTGGTCTTTAAATTATACTTCCAAGAAGTAGCAAGTTAGCCCTGGAGTCCTATCTTTATGTAACCTGCTTTAAGTTTCTTATGCATTCTGAAATTTACTAGCTAACTCTGAAATACAGAAATATAGAAAACAATGATAACTTTTTTGATGGCTACATAGGGTTATGATGATAGTGCTAAAACTAGCAAATGTGACAAATATATTGTAAGCCTTTAAATTGCTATACAAATAGAGGATGATAATGTGGAGTTTCCATTTTCAATGTTTTAGCTTAGTGCAGATAATCAGAATAGGAGAAGCCAGAGGCTTGACTGCATTATTGACATACTACATAAACATGCCTAATGAGAAAGTAACTAAGAAGACATCATTGGAGCACATGACATGACATTTCTTTCCCTCTTCTCTCAGTGCAACATGAGAAGTGAGTAATCCTGCCTTTCTTTCTTTTTTAAACTTTTATTTAATAAATATAAATTTCCAAAGTACAGTTTATGGATTACAATGGCTCCCCCCCATAACTTCCCTGCCACCCGCAACCCTCCCATCTCCCGCTCCCTCTCCCATTCCATTTGCATCAAGATTCATTTTCGATTCTCTTTATATACAGAGGATCAATTTAGCATGTATTAAGTAAAGATTTCAACAGTTTGCACCCATACTGAAACACAAAATGTAAAATACTGTTTTAGTACTAGTTATACCATTAATTCACATTGTACAGCACATTAAGGACAGAGATCCTACATGAGGAGTAAGTGCACAGTGACTCCTGTTGTTGACTTAACAAATTGACACTCTTGTTTATGGCGTCAGTAATCACCCTAGGCTCTTGTCAAGGCTATGGAAGCCTTTTGAGTTCACCGACTCTGATCTTATTTAGACAAGGTCATAGTCTTAGACTGTCTGTGCAAAGCTTATCAAATGATTATGAAACCCTTAGTCATTTGCCCAACTGCTGGCTGGGAAAAGCCAATGTTTGCTAACAGAGTCATGAGGGAGGACATAATCTGGAAAAGCTTAGGGAGTGCAGCTTGCTCGCAACCTCAAACCATGCACAGGTGCATGGGTGCACGTGTGCAATTGGTTGGGTGTTGGATGATGGAGAAAGTGCTTTTCAAGAGAATCCTCAGAGATCTTGTCCTTTGGAAGGGGAATGCCTGAGTCTTACTTGGGAATATTTATAATTTAGATGCATTGTGGAGCTACCCCAATGGGAAGAACAAGGAGAGAAAACCATATATTCCGAGTTTGCTGGGGAAAAGCACCAAGAATTTCCCATGAATTAGAGTAGATATGAGGGAAAGTAGATGTCACCTGAAGTCCAAACTTCAGTTCAATTGCTGCTACACCATTCTCACTATTGTTCCCTGGCTCCTCAAGTTCGGAACCTCATCATCTTTATTCTGCACAATTGTGAAAATCTTGCAGCTGACCTTTCTTTCCTCTTGGAAACTGTACTATTTTTTCTATATGATACTAAAAATTACTTATATTCCACACAGGCAGAAATTTGTGAGCAAATGCATATAATCCCTCCTAGATATAAACTTTAATGATGTTAGATTGAGCCAATGATTTAGATACTACATGTAATAGTATCATTTCCTCAGCAAGGATTACTGAGATTTGACACAAGATCTATCTTTGGTAAGTCTTAACAGTAGGTCTGGCACACTCTCAAACTTTACTGACTTATTATTTGAATAAATGCATTATTTTAGTGATACTTTAGCGATTACAACATGAATCCTTGACTTACTACAGGCTGTCTACAATTAATACTTGATACCAGTCTCTCCAAACAGTACAAGACACTTACAACAGCTTAACTTTTCTGTTCTCTCTGTTTAAAAATATCTATTGATTTAGGTATTTATTTACTTCATTAGCTGGTTTTCAAAGTAGAGAGATGGAAAGACAAGCAAACAGACAGGCAGAGAGATCTTCTATCCACTGGTTTACTTCTCAAATGTCTACAGTAGGGGCCGGCACTGTGGCATAATGAGCTAAGCCTCCTCCTGCAGCACCGGCATCCCAAATGGGCACCAGTTTGTGTTCTGGCTGCTCCTCTTCAGATCCAGCTGTCTGCTATGGCCTGGGAAAGCAGCTGAAGATGGCCTGAGTGCTTGTGGCCCTGTACACATGTGAGAGACCTGGAAGAAGCCCCTGACCACTGGCTTCAGATAGGCCCAGCTCTGACCATTGTGGCCATTTAGGGGGTGAACCAGATGGAAGACCTTTCTGTCTCTCCCTCTGTCTACCCCTCAAATAAATAAATAAAATCTTTTTTTTTTTTAAATGTCTACAATAAGCAGGTTTGGACCAGGGCAAAACCAGGATCCAAGAACACAATCCAGATCTCCCACATGGATGGCAGGGATTCAACACTTGAGGCATCACTTGCTTCCTCCCCGTGTGTGCATTATCAGGAAGCTGGACTCAGGAGCAGGGCTAGGAATCTAAATTTGACATTTTTATAGGCTCCAAGTCTCTTCTGTGTTCTATCTATCATCTATCTATCTATCTATCTATCTATCTATCTATCTATCTATCTATCTATGTTCCGGATCACCATCATCTCTTCTATTCACTTGGTTACATTAGTCATAGTTGTTTTACAATTCTTATGATAATCTAATATCTGAATCACCAACTCAATAGGCTTACTGAGCATTGTTTTCTTTTATACAGAGTCAATTGATCCTGTTGTTTTATTGGCATAACAAATGAATTTGTATTAAATGCTAAACATTTTATATGAAATATTATTGGGTCACTAACTGATGTCCTCATTCTCTAGGAAGGGTTAATTTTTCTTTGAGAGGTATACAGAGAACAAGCACATCACTTTGATCTTATCAAGAACTGGTTGGACTTTGTTAGGGGCTTATTTCCGTTCATCTCTTTTCCTTATGACAAAGTCTGATGTGACTTTCTCCAGTCTGCTGTGGCAGGAATTGGGCTTTAACTTCTGTCCTTGTAACACTGCATGGCTACTGGAATATCTCAGAAATTTGGCTTTTGAGTTGCTATTTCCTGCTGGGTTGCTTTGACTCTCTAACTACCTAGTTCAAGGGGAAATTATTAATGGTTAGTCTCTCTGTAATTTTCTTCTTACAAAGATCTTATCCTTCCAACCCTGTCCGCCTTACATATTCTGAATTCAGACCTCTGCCGCTCAGCTCGAGGGCACTGCTGCATTCAGCTGAGACCTAATTCTCTTATGCTGAAACAACAAAAAGGATGCTTTCAGAAGAAAATAAGTGTTGAGTAAATATAGCATTTTCCTTAATTCCTCCTTCCTCTTAAGAATCATAGTCTAACTTTTTTTTTTTTTGTTTGTTTGTTTTGTTTTAAGCTTTTATTTGGTTCGTACCGAGTATCAGGAACTAGCCACGTGGAGGAGCATCTAGGCCAGGAAGCCCAGTGCAGGTGGCCTGAAGGCCACACACCCTGGAGGCGCAGGGCTACAGCCAGCCCCCTCCTGGCTAGAGGACAGGGCAAAGAAGGGTGGCGTACACACCATGTCCCAGGCTTTTAACCTACTTCCAAAGGGGAGTGTTAATTAACCTGATTGGCTGTGGTTGTGTGAGTACAGTCTGTTGAAATCTTTGCTTAGTATATACTAACTTGATCTTCTGTATATAAAGATAATTGAAAATGAAACTTGATGAAGGGTGGGATGGGAGAGGGGAGGGCCACGGGAGGGAGGGAGGTTGTGGGGGGGAAGCCACAATAATACAAAAGTTGCACTTTGTAAATTCACATTTATTAAATAAAAAAAATTAACCTGATTGGCTGGTGGGCACCCAGGTGTGGCCAGGTAGGGGCATGAGGTCACACAGGGGCGTGGTGAAGGCATAGTCTTCCACCTCACAAACCTAATCAGTTTTAGCCTGTATGCCTGACTATTTCACTCCCCACTCAGAGACTTCATCCCCTTAATCCTAAGGGGAGTTGATGGATGTAGAATCATCTCTTCTGTAACCACTTCCTGCTTATGAGGGGCGTAGTGTAGGCCCTGCCTATCCAGGATCTGGAAGTCTCTGTCTATTCCTATTCAATAATTTTTTTTTCTGTTGTTGGTAGATTTCTGTATGTGAGCCATTCTAACAGGGGTGATGTGAAACCTCATTGTGGTTTTGATTTGCATTTCCCTGATTGCTAGTGATCTTGAACATTTTTTCATGTGCCTGTTGGCCATTTGGATTTCCTCTTTTGAAAAATGTCTGTTGAGGTCCTTGGCCCATCTCTTTTTTTTTTTTTTTAACTTTTATTTAATGAATATAAATTTCCAGTGTACAGCTTATGGATTACAATGGCTTCCCCCCCCCATAACTTCCCTCCCACCCGCAACCCTCCCCTCTCCCGCTCCCTCTCCCCTTCCATTTGCATCAAGATTCATTTTCATTTCTCTTTATATACAGAAGATCAATTTAGTATAAAGATTTCAACAGTTTGCACCAACACAGAAACACAAAGTGAAACATACTGTTTGAGCACTAGTCATAGCATCAAATCACAATGTACAGCACATTAAGGACAGAGATCCCACATGAGGAGCAAGTGCACAGTGACTCCTGTTGTTGACCCAACAAATTGACACTCTAGTTTATGGCACCAGTAACCACCCTAGGCTGTCATCATGAGTTGCCAAGGCTATGGAAGCCCTCCAAGTTTGCCGACTCTGATCATATTTAGACAAGGTCATAAAAGACAGAGTGAGGATAGTAACCAACGATCCCAAGAGTGGCATTTACCAGGTTTGAACAATTATACAGCATAAGTGGGGAAGAGGACCATCAGTACACACATGTTGGGAGTAGAGCCACTGGTGGTAGAGTAGAGGCTATGATTACAAAGGAATGAGGCCCAAGTGCACTAGACAGGGCCTAGAACAAAGGACAGAGTCGTTATTAGAGGAGCCAAGAAAGGCGCTAAGCTACAATTAAGTTTTCTGATTGAGAGGCAAATAGAACCTGATAGAAGGGGCTTGATAATAATCTGGTGGGCTCTAGGCCCTGTAAATTCAGAGGCCCAGACCTATCAATCTCTTCACATGGGGTACATCCTAAGGGAGGTGTGAACCTCCCAGGGGAAGGCACTCCGCCGACTTTCATTACTTGGCTGGCCTGGGAGGAGAGCTGGCCAGGTAAAGGCAGGTGGCATCTCTAACAAGAAATTTACAGTTCTGCCTGCAATGTTGCTGACCCTACTTGACCATCCCCTCAGCTGCAGTGGTCCCTTTGGAAGTTGGGCTGAGTGAATGGCTTTTCAGCTTAGAGCCAATAAGATCTGTGGCTCTGACCTGGGCATCCTTCGACTCCAGGGCAGGTCCATTTCCAGTGATCCAACTCTTGGCAGAGCTGCCAGGGCTCTTCACAAGCTGACTTCTGCTGAAGCCCAGGCTTACCACATTGAAAGCCACTGCAGTGGACTGGCCTGTTGGGTCTCCTTGAGGGCAGATCACTGTACAGATCAGCCATTAATAGGCCTGCCACCTATTGCTTCTGATGCCGAGCTTTCTTTTCCTCTTGGTTTGTGTTAAAGCAGACCAGAGGATGCAAGTCAAGGGAGTGCCCAAGTCCCATCCCTAATCTTCGGTGGCCTGAACTACAAGTCTATAGTCACAGGCATGTTCTGTAGTAGTTTTTCTAAGGTAGACAATGCCCATGAGGAAAATTATATTCTCACTTTAAAACTTTCTTTCCCTTTGGTCTGAAAGGGAGGTTTTTTTCTACTTACTGTATACTTCGGTGATGGCGAAGTGAATCTAGCTATGAGATTATTATTTAAGTTCTTATTTTGGCTATGCTATTGCAGAAAAATGTTAGTCATCTCTTTTATAAGGTCTAAAGATTAAATTGTGCATCCTACAGATTCCTTCATAATAGAATTAGTTTCCTACCTTGAAGAGAATAGAGAAATGAAAGAACAAGTTGGGCTTAGAATAGAGAAATGAGGGAGCAAGTCCTAGATCGCTTGCTGACAATAGCAATATCACATGAATACTTAGCAAACCGTTTCAACCATTAGATAACAACTTAAGAAAACATTTACCAGAAGGTCCAATGCCTTCTATAAATTTTAAGAATCATGTATTTGAAAACACCTCTTAAATATCTAACATGGTGTAGTTTGTTTAGCCAGTAAACTTAAGCACAACCATCTAAAATGTTTTTAGTTTCTTTCTACCAACAAGTCTAAAACATATGATACACAGATTCAGGTCACACAAATTAAAATGTATCTTTGATTGATTTTAGCAGCTTAAATTTATGGACAATCTTATCTATAAGCCATTTAAAATAAAACTCTTAATAAAATTTCCCCATGTGGACATACAATATGTACACACATATAATATAGCATAATAGACCAATATAGCAATTTTAATAATAGCTTTTAACTCTTTTTGTAGATTGCCAATTGATTTGAATCGCTTTTTGTTTTTAGTAACCTCAGTTAACCATACTTTCTCTCAGTTGGTACTGTTAATACATTATTGGCTTCATCTGTTTACAGAGCCATCCCAAAGTACTGAATACAATAAAAGTGGCTGGAAAAAGTCCATAGGAACCCACAGGAGGACAGCCAAACACAGAACCAACAACGCTCTAGCTTCATGAGCAGCACACCATACACAACTGTGGATGACAAAAGACTTCAAGTCGCCATGCCCAAAATCACAAACTCATCAACCAACAAGAGGCACTTGCTTACTTCACAGTATTTTTGAAAGCACCTGTAGGGTTTTACAAGTATTTAACCCTTTAAGCCTCTGGGGCTTTCTCATTAAGATAACTATCATGTCTAGTAACACAAGATCATTAGGCTTTTTAATTCTCAAACATTTGTATTAATAGCATTTTCCATTATAGAAACTTAAAGTCTGGTACCACATCACATCTTGACAGTACTTCTAATATACTCCAAATAGACTGATTAGTTGGTGTCTCTATTAGATGAGAGACATAGGTCCTTCGATTTTTTCAGTTGGGCCCAAACTGGAAAAACCAAAGTCCAGGATTTACTGGAAATTTTAGAGACCAGATTGTTTGAAACTTTGATTTTTTGAATGCCTGTCAAGAATGCCAAGAAGGTTCAAAATCCAAAATATCTGGTTGAAATAAGATTTCTTAAAATCATGACATAACATAGACCAAATTTGATCATTGTTACAAGGTGATTATTCAAATTTTTGAAAAAAGCACATATTTAAATAACCCATAGCTCTTAATAAAAATTCAGCTGTTTTTGAACAATTAGAATTTAACAGACATCAAGAGAACATAATAGATTATTTTAACACATTGCTTTAACAGAGCATCAGAGTTTAATTCTATGTCAAAGAGAAATTGAGCTTCCTGTGATCTTTTGCTGTGAGGTTTCCTTCCTTTACCTTCTTTCATATTGGTGACCATGTTTCTGTGTTTCTGTGTGTAACACATCTTTAAGCATCTTTTGCAGGGCAGGATGAGTGGCAACAAATTCTTTCAGTTTCCTTTTGCTATGAAAAGTCTTAATTTCACCTTCATTCACAAATGAGAGCTTTGCAGGATATAGTATTCTGGGCTTGCAGTTTTTCTCTCTTAGTACCTGGGCTATGTCTCGCCATTCCCTTCTAGCTTGTAGGGTTTCTGATGAGAAGTCTGCTGTGAGTCTAATTGGAGATCCTCTAAGAGTGATCTGACGTTTCTCTCTTGCACCTTTTAGGATCTTTTCTTTATGTTTCACTGTGGTGAGTTTGATTACAACATGTCGTGGTGAGGATCTCTTTTGGTCATGTTTATTAGGGGTTCTATAAGCTTCCTGTACTAAGATGCCTCTGTCCTTCTCCAAACCTGGGAAATTTTCTGCTAGTATCTCACTGAAAATGCCTTCTAATCCTTTCTCCCTCTCCATGCCTTCAGGAACTCCTAGAACCCGAATGTTGGGTTTTTTAATAGTATCCTGTAGATTCCCGACAATATTTTTTAGATTTCTAATTTCTTCTTCTTTTCTTTGGTTTGCCTGTTTCCTTTCCTGTTCTCTGTCTTCTAAGTCTGATATTCTCTCTTCTGCTTCGCCCATTCTGTTTTTAAGGCTCTCTAATGTGTTTGTCATTTGATCTATTGAACTCTTCATTTCATTATGATTTCTATTCACTATCAGAATTTCTTGTTCCACTAGTTGTTTCATTTCATTTTGATTCCTCCTTAATATTTCACTTTCACGAGAGAGATTTTCTATCTTGTCCATGAAGGATTTCTGTAGTTCAAGAATTTGTTTTTGAGAACTTCTTAATGTTCTTATCAATTTTTTGAGATCTGCTTCTTGCATTTCTTCGATCTCATCATCTTCATAATCTTGAATTGGGGTGTCTTTTTCGTTTGGGGGCGTCATAGTTTCTTCCTTGTTCTTGTTAGCTTGGTTTTTGCGTTTGTTGTTTGGCATGTTGGAGATATTTGGTTTCTTCACTGTGGTGTTTTTTCTTGTTACACTATGGCTCTATATTAAGTGGACTGTCTGCTTTCAGTGGAGCCTTAGAGGCTTGAGATGAGTGTGGACTGAGAGCTGTGTTTGGTTCCTCAGGGTTGAGGGTGTGTCAAGGATGACACTCCCAGGTTAGGTGTGGTAAATCTCTCTTTCTTTTTTTGATTTAAAAGGGAAGTAATTCCGCACAGCTGAATGTAATTGGAGGTAGTTAGCAGGCAAATGATATACCCACAGGAGCCAGAGATCGGAAGCTCTTTCCCAAGGACCACACAGGGAATCTCTGCTGCCCTCAGTGTGGGCTCCAATTCTCCTGCAGTCTCCCACTGGGTTGCCAAGTTAGATGCTAATCTCCTGTTATTTCACCCCTCCCCACAGAGTCAGGTTTTTCTGCTAGGCTCAGGGCTGGTGCAGACCTGAGGTCGCCCTGCTTATGACGTATGTCCAAAATGGCGCCTGCTCTGTCTTGCTCGCCTTTGAGAGGTGAGCGGAGAGAGAGAAACTTGTGTCCGTATCAGTCACTTTTTTTATTTTTTTTCTCTCTCTTCTAGTTAGCCTGGTGAACTTTTCCCCACGGAGTTTCAAGCCTCGTTCCCTCTAGCCTCCTCTTTCCGCTTGCCTGCTGGTATCTCGGGCTATGGAGGTTCGGCTCACCTCGCGTTCCAGCGCTGGTGCGTTGAGTCTGCCGCTGGTGTCCCGAACTTGGGCTCCCACGCTCTCCGCGCAGGTCCACTGTGAATCACTAGTTCCGGAAGAGTTTCCTCTGCTGTTTCATCCCCTACTCTTCCTTGACCCTGCAGTATCTCCACTTACATTAAACTTTCTGTCCCCCCGGACTAAGTGTGCTCCCTGCCTATTCCGCCATCTTCTCTGTTGTCTCCTCTGGCCCATCTCTTAAGTGGGTTGTTTGTTCTGTTGTTGTGGAGTTTCGGTGAATTTGTTTTGTGAGCTGGACCAGTCTCGGTCATTGCCAACGTCTGTGTCCCCTGCATGGTTAGTTGCTCCCAGAAGTCAAGTTCTGAAGCATATAAGTTGTTAATTAGTAAAGGAAAAACTGGAGCAAAATCAATTGTAGGTGGAGTGCCCCTTTACATAAAAATGATGTATCTTACAGATTCCCAGATAGTGGGTAGTGATAGGCTACCCTTATGTAGATTAGAAACCCATTTAGCTTGAGCATAGAGAATTGTAATAGAAGAACTCAATAGGTAGCTTTACTATCAATAACAGTTCCTAGAGATAATCAAGGAAGGCAGGTACAGCATGTTTGTCGTAAGGAGACAAAGGCAAAAATTTTACTTATTCTTTTTGTTTTGAAATACTTAAGGTTTCTGATTATAGGAACAGTCAGGCATGTCTTTCGCATTCACCTGTGAAGATTTAAGAAGTAGAAGTTTAATCCTAATTTCACGGAGGTAGCTGTGCTCAATAGCACCTGATAAGGTCCCTTTCATTAAAGTTGAAATTGATCTGAAGAAGATCTTCTTATGAATGGCTTGCTCAGGAATTTCTAATGTTGGAGTTTTTGTTAAAAACTCCTTGACTCCTTGGAACACCTTTCGTAACTCCCCTGTCCAGCACAGTGTCTGTTTCAGAGGCTTTTAAGCAAACACAAGGCTTAGAATCCAAATCCTGGAATCCATAACAACTTTTGGAGCTACCCTTTTGGTGCAGAGTCTGCATCAGGGCCTCTTTAAAGCTATACACAAAAGTTTGGAATCCAAATCTTGGAATCCAAATTCCATAGAATCGTGTCACTAGCAATTCCCAATAGCAGAACTTTAGTTAGTAGCTCCTTAGTTTTCTAGAACAACTTTTGCAGTTACCATTTTCAGTATCAAGAGTCTATATCAGGGCATTTTTAAAACTATACACACAAGCTTGGAATCCAAATCTTGGAATCCAAAGTCCACAGAATTTTTTTTATTTATTAAACTTTTATTTAATGAATATAAATTTCCAAAGTACAGCTTATGGGTTACAAAGGCTTCCCCCCTCCCATAACTTCCCTACCGCCCGCAACCCTCCCCTTTCCCGCTCCCTCTCCCCTTCCAATCACACCAAGATTCATTTTCAATTCTCTTTATATACAGAAGATCAGTTTAGTATATATTAGGTAAAGATTTCAACAGTTTGCCCCATATAGCAACACAAAGTGAAAAAACTACCGTTGGAGTACTAGTTATAGCATTAAATAACAGTGTACAGCACATTAAAGACAGAGATCCTACATAATATTTTTTTAAAATTAATTAATTTTCTATGCCATTTCCAATTTAACACCAGGTTGTTTTTTTTTTCATTTCCAATTCTCTTTATATACAGAAGATAAATTCAGTATATAATTAGTAAAGACCTGATCAGTTTGTACCCACACAGAAACACAAAGTGTAAAAATACTGTTTCAGTACTAGTTATAGCATCACTGCACATTAGACAACACATTAAGGACAGATCCCACATGGGGTGTAAGTACACAGTGACTCCTGTTGCTGACTTAACAATTTGACACTCCTGTTCATGGCGTCAGTAATCTCCCTAGGCTCTAGTCATGAGTTGCCAGGGCTGTGGAAGCCTTTAGAGTTCGCTGACTTTGATCTTATTCCAATAGGGTCATAGTCAAAGTGGAAGTTCTCTCCTCCCTTCAGAGAAAGGTACCTCCTTCTTTTTTTTTTTTTTTTTTTATTTTTGACAGGCAGAGTGGACAGTGAGAGAGAGAGACAGAGAGAAAGGTCTTCCTTTTGCCGTTGGTTCACCCTCCAATGGCCGCCGCGGTAGCGCGCTGCGGCCGGCGCACCGCGCTGTTCCGATGGCAGGAGCCAGGTGCTTATCCTGGTCTCCCATGGGGTGCAGAGCCCAAACACTTGGGCTATCCTCCACTGCACTCCCTGGCCACAGCAGAGAGCTGGCCTGGAAGAGGGGCAACCGGGGCGGTACCTCCTTCTTTGATGGCCCCGTTCTTTCCACTGGGATCTCACTCACAGAGATCTTTCATTTAGGTCTTTTTTTTTTTTTTCCATGATATCTTGGCTTTCCATGCCTACAATACTCTCATGGGCTCTTCAGCCAGATCCGAATGCCTTAAGGGCTGATTCTGAGGCCAGAGTGTTGTTTAGGACATCTGCCATTCTATGAGTCTGCTGTGTATCCCGCTTCCCATGTTGGATCCTTCTCTCCCTTTTTTGTTCTATCAGTTAGTATTAGCAGACACTTGTCTTGTTTGTGTGATCCCTTTGACTCTTAGACCTATCAGAGCCATCAATTGTGAGCTGAAATTGATCACTTGGACTAGTGAGATGGCATTGGTACATGCCACCTTGATGGGATTGTGTTGGAATCCCCTGGCACATTTCTAACTCCACCATTTGCGGCAAGTCTGATTGAGCATGTCCCAAATTGTACATCTCCTCCCTCTCTTTTTCCACTCTTAAATTTAACAGGGATCACTTTTCAGTTAAAATTTAAACACCTAAGAATAATTGTGTGTTAATTACAGAGTTCAACCACTAGTACTAGAACAACAACAACAACAACAACAAATACTAAAAAGGATAAAGTATTACATTGTACATCTAGAGTCAGGACAAGAGCTGATCAGGTCATTATTTCTTAGAGTGTCCGTTTCACTTAACAGGTTTCCCCTTTGGTGCTCAGTTGTCACTGATCAGGGAAAACAAATGATATTTGTCTCTTTGTGCAAAGTCCACAGAATTTTACCATTCTCAGAAATCTCCTCGGTTGCCTTTAAATATCTGACCCTATTTAAAACACACGAGATAGGAATTTCACAGAGAGACACGTACCCCAGATTTTATATTTGAGGCACTTAATAAACTTTAATGAAATACCTAGGAATACAGGTAGTGGAGTTTGACACTTAGACATAACTAGAACTTATGATGCATAATATCACACAATAGAACAAAATAAATCTTTAAGATTAAGTTATACCATTACAGTTAATACTGTAGCTCTTTTGAGAACAGAGGTCCTGCATGGGAAGTTAGTACACAGTGACTCCTGTTGTTAATTTAACAATTAACACTCTTATGTGTGACGTCAGTGATCACCCAAGACTCTTGACATGAGCTGCCTAGGCTATGGAAGCCTTTTGAGTTCTTCAAACTCCATCAGTATTCAGACAAGGCCATACACAAATTGGAAGTTCTCTCCTTCCTCCAGAGAAAAGCACATCCTCCTTTGATGGCCACTCCTTTCCATTGGGGTCTCACCCAAGGACGTTCTCCACATAGGGACACTTTTTGCACAAGTGTCCTGGCTTTCCATGCCTGAAATGATCTTGAAGTCCTTTTTAGCCAGACCAGAATGCTTTTAGGGCTGATTTTGAGGTCACTGAGTGCTACTTAAAGTAATTGTCACTCTATGAGTCTGCTATACAGACTCCTTCCCATATTGGAGCATTTACTCCTCTTTAACTTTATTGTTGGTAGTAGTAAGTGCTTAATCCTATTGACATGATCACTTTAGCGCTTAATCCCTCCTATATGATCACTTTAAAACTTAAGATGTTATCATTACAATCTAGCCCAAGGGGATTTGCGATCCCATAGCAAGTTTTAAACTGTACCCTTAGAATTAAATCTGTAGGAATGCATGCAGAGCTGTACAGCTCTACAGTCTCTCTATATGACCTGAGAAAATAAAAACAGACACAGCTCTTCACAAGCTTAGTTATTCTTAAGCATTTTACATGGATACATTGTATTAGCTATAATTCCTTAATCCTATCTAGTCGAAAGGTCTTCCAATTATCAAGTGTAGATCTAAAGGAGTTAGAAGAATTAGATTGATTTCTGAAGTTTGATGTTTCATTAGCCAAGTGTGTGGCAAGTGTAAGACAGAGCCTAACATGTAAATACCCCATTGAAACCTTCCATGATCCAGGAGAATAAAGTTGTTATGAGAGGCTCTGAAAAAGATATTTTTCTTCTGCATTTACTGGAGACATAACATGATAAAAAATTTTTTTTGCATGGAGTAAAAATTTAATTTCCAAGTCTTAGTCACTAAAGTCTGAGCCTGAATTAATTAACTTCTGAAGGGCCTGCACTGTGGTCTAGTGGTTAATCTGCCATCTGGGATATCAGCATCCCATATGGACACCAGTTCATGTCCTGATTGCTCCACTTCCCAATCAGCTTCCTGCTAATGGCCTAGAAAAAGCAATGAAAAATAGTCCAAGTTCTTGGGCCCCTGTCACCCATATGGGAGACCCAGAAGAAGTTCTGGCTTCTGGTTGGCTCAGCCCTGGCCATTGCAGCCATCTGGAGAGTGAATCAATTCCCCCCCACCCTGCCTCTCCTTCTCTCAGTAACTCTAAAAGAATACTTTCAAATCAGCACAATCTCAAATTGAAAAGCTTATATAAAGTTACCTGCTTTAGTAGTTACTCCAGTAGTCTGATGGAAAAAAGAAGAGAAAATCTCGCATTCTAAGTTAGAGGAAAGATTTCTCAAAAACAAACTTCCAAAAAATGATCTCAGAAGCAGAAATTACAAACCACATAAATGAAACAGGTAACCTTGGAAGAGAAACAGCATAAACAGCAAATCTACAGTAGCAAATTGACAAAGATCGCAAATTTTGAAATTATCATATGTTATTATAATATGCATAAAATATAACAATTTCATTTAATATTTTAGCTTATATGAAGAAGAAAGAGAGATATGGAAAGTGTGAAAAATGGTTGAGAACCACATAGGGCAGAGTGAATATGTACAAGTTATGATTAGTTGTACTAGGAAAAAAAGACTATGGCAAAGGAGAGAAATGAAATCTGAAATTATTTTTCAAGGATACCACTCCTCAGATTCAGAAGGCAAAGAAGTCCCAATTTGGATAAATAGTAAGAAACCCACATATAGACACATATCACCATACTGCATATCACTTAACAAATCAGCCCAAGAGAAAAGACAAATTACCTATCAGTTAAGCATAAAATTAGACCTACTGATGACTTTTCAATAACAATGGAATGAAAGTGAGAAGACATTGGAATGGTTTCTTCTCTCTCTCTCTCTCTTTTTTAAAGATTTATTTGTTTATTTGAAAGAGTTACACAGAGAGAGGAGAGGCAGAAAGAGAGAGTGGGAGAGGTCTTCCATCTGATGGTTTACTCCCCAATTAGCTGCAACCACAGGAGCTGTGCCGTTCCAAAGCCAGGAGCCAGAAGCCTCTTCTGGTTCTCCCACATGGGTACAGGGGCCCAAGGACTCTGGCCATCCTCCACTGCCTTCCCAGGCCATAGCAGAGAGCTGGATTGGAAGTGGAGCAGCTGGGCCTTGAACCGGCACCCTTTGGGATGTTGGTACTTCAGGCCAGGGTATTAACCCACTGCACCACAGTGCCAGCCCCAGAATGGTCTCTTCAAAGCACCAAGGGTGGGGATGGGGAGAAACTACCAACATAAAATGCTGTCCCCATGAAACCACCCATTGAGTATGTGAGGGGGGAGAGGGAGGATGGTGTTCAGAAAACAGAAACTCAGCATGTGAACTACTTGATAAAGGAAAATCTGATATCAATTTAATCCAGAAATTAAATGGCTCCAAAGAAAATTCTGATATGCAAAATAGTGAAGTAAGAGGGGGGAGGGGGAAGACAAATATATAGTAAATCTAAACCTACTTAAAACAATAAAATCTTAATTTGGGGAATAATATCAAATCAAGTTACACCTGAAATCTTTCACAGCAATATAGCATTTGGAAGGAGGATGATTGAAATTAAACTGTAAAAATTTCTTATATTTTCATAAGTGACATATATATGTCCATTAACTTTAAATTAAGTATGCGTGTTAAAATTTTTAGGTGGTACTAAAATAATATTTACTGGGCATCTGCTATGAGTCAGAATTGAGGATAACACATCAGTTTGGAGGAACAAATTCAGCCTAAGTCTTGGTTTATAAAGAACTTCTTAAAAAATAGAAAAAATTACAAAAACTTATTTCAGTACAGTTTTGAATTCACAAAACAAAAACTGTAAAGTAGTATAAAGATTTCCCATACACTCCACACCCAGCTTACCCTATTATTAGTATCTCGTATTAGTGTGAAATACTTATCACAAATAATACACAATTATGTCTATCCCTTGATGATTTTTTTCTTTTATAATTGGAAGTAAGCCTCTAAAAACATCACCAGCTTCTCTATCTTTCTTCTTGCTTTCTTAATTGCTCACAGCTCAAGTTCCCCACCCACACACCCCTAAAAAATGCAGGCTAAGCTAAGCTATTTTGACTGTGACAAAAAGAGCTTCAGCAGCTGGTGTTCCTGTACGATAGAAAAATCAGTTCTGTGCTTGGACTGTTGGGCAGCTGCATTGCCCCCAACATACCCTGGCTATAAATTTAATGTGGTGCTCAGTGCACCTCTGTTGGTCCCTGCCCACAGGTCTCTCTCCCTAGTCCAGACCCCTACTTTGCAGTCTTAATATATTACCCTGTTTGATAATTTAACCATCCCCCTAACACTGGATAATTTCTGTCCTACTTATATTTCCTTTTAAAAATTTATTTTACTTGAGAGACAGAAAGAGCCAATGAACCTCAGTCTGTAGTTCAGTACCCAAATGTTGGGAGCTGAGAGCCAAATGCAGGTCTCTCATGTAGGTGACAGGGACTAAACTACTGTGCATTGGCAGGAAGCTGGAATGAGGAGCAGAACTAGAACTCAAATCCAGCCACTCCAATACAGAATGCAGGCATCCTAACTGCTAGACCAGGCACCCTCCCTTTATAATATTTCCCACCAAAGTAGATTAAAGAACTTAAACTGTGGCAGGGATCCACAGTTAAATAATAAGCTATTCACAATTCTTTTATTGCAGGTGAGAAGGACCCAGGTTGAAGTTTTATGGGAATGGGAGAATTTACTGGAAAGAATAGACCTGGCAGAAAGAGAAGGCAAAACTAACGGACCTCACAAGTGTCTGGAAAGAGGAACTCCAATGCCAGAAGATTCTCCTCCTCTGCTAGAATCTCTCTTTCTCTTTCTCTCTTTCTCTCTCTCACACACACACACACCCACCCACTCACACACACACACACACACACACACACCCCTCTGCTTCTCTTTGTGCTACCTCTGCCCCCTCCTCCTACTGCCTTCTTTATGCAACAGTAATAACAGACACTATGCTTCCAGGCTTATATTTTCCCAGTATTACCTACATTCTCTGCTACTAAGTAGGCACTGCCATTCTTGCCTAAGTTTCAAATGGAAAAATTTCAAGAAAGGGTTCTTAGTCACTCAGAGACATTGGAGACTGTTAGAGGACTTAATTTCCCACACAGAGTGCATGGGTGAAAGGAGCATTTCCTGGAAGAAAAGACTAGAGGTAAGGAAGGGATTGCTTTAAGACAAATGAAATCATGTGTGTTCATTTCATAGTCAGCAAATATTTGGAAATAGGTAGCAGTCATTATCCCAAGGCTCAGATTCTCTCCATTCTCCAACCTAACAGCCTTAAACTGAGTTCAATCATTTATGGACAAATTTCCTGCCTAGTACCACCCATTTGTTCCCTGAGGGGCAACTACTTGATAGATTTCCCATCACTATGCTCTCTCCATCTCACAAGATTGTAAGATCTTAACTGTAGTCTGGATTACCATTATGTCTGTAAGATCCTTAGATTTTGTCTGACCCCTTGACTACTTCAGAACCAGTGTCATCCCCATATCACTTGTTCCTTTCAGGTGTGCATGTTTCCTGCCAAATCCTGTATCATTCTTGCAATGTTACTATAAAGGAAGCATTATTTCCTGTTACTGAATCATCAGGAAGTCATATTAAAAGTTTGTGTGCTCCTAACCCACTGTTGGTAGGAATGTAAACTGGTAAAGCCACTGTGGAAAACAGTATAGAGATACCTCAAAAACCTGAATATAGACCTACTGTATGACTCAGCCATTCCACTACTGGGAATTTACCCAAAGGAAATGAAATCAGTAAACAAAAGAACTATCTGCACCTCCATGTTTATTGCAGCTCAATTCACAATAGCTAAGACATGGAAGCAACCTAAATGTCCTTCAACCAAAGACTGAATAAAGAAATTATGGGATATGGGATATGTACACTATGGAATACTACACAGAAGTAAAAAGGATGAAATCCGGTCCCTTGCAAGAAAATGGAACAAGCTGGAAAACCTCATACTTAGTGAAATAACCCAGTCCCGAAGAGAAACACCATATGATCTCCCTGGTTTGGGAGAATTAATAGCACAGCTAAAATGAAAACTATGGAAGCAAAATTGTCACTTTTAGAATCAATGTCTTCAAGAATCCTTGACCTGATTGTCGAGAGACACTTTACCATTGTTACTTTTTACTGTGCATATCCTTTTTGTTTTGTTTTGTTTTGTTGTTTTTCTTCTGCTTTCTTTTTTTCTCTCTCATTTCTCTACTTCACACTATCTGCTGAACTCTCTATGTAACACAGAGTTAATTATATGTATTTTAAGGCAATTGGAAAAAGATCCTAGTTAAAAATAAGAGAGGGAATAAGAGATGGAGGAGGTAGTCTAAAACTGTAAAACAGGATAGTTCTGCATACAGGCATATAGACTTACCTCTCAGGGTACAGCCTAAGAACTAATCATGGGGCTCCAAACCCATAAGAATCGGTGGTATAAACACAATCTTCACTGTTACAGTGATCATATTAAATGTTAAAGGGAACAGATAGACTGATCTAAGTTTAAAAGGAATGATATAAATAACATCAAGTACCCTGTAAAAATAATAGAATTAAAAAGGAAGGAAGGACCATCATCGGAAGCAATCCACACAGCAGACTCCTAGAATGTCTTTCACAGTAAATAACACTCTGACCTCAGAATCAACCCTTAAGGCTTCCTGGTCGGCTGAAAGGCCTGCAAGAGCTTTTCAGGCATGGAAAGACCAGACTCTGTGACAAAAAAAACATCCTACATGGAGGATCTCTGTGAGACCTGAGGAAAGAAAGGGTCATCAAAGAAGGAGACACTTCTCTGAAGGGAGAAGGGAACATCCACTTTGCTTATGGCCTTGTCCAAATACCGACAGAGTCTATGGTCACAAAAGGCTTCCAAAGCTTTGGCAGCCCATGACAAGAGCCTTGGATGATCACTGACATCATAAAAAAGAGTGTTAATTGTTAAAGGAACAACAGTAGTCACTGTGCACTTGCTCCCCAGATAAGACCTCTGTCCCTATTGAATTACAATATGAGAATTGACTGCAAGTTCTCTCCCCAAACTGTACCCTATATGTTGTGTGTGGGTATGGGGGAAAATTGTTGAAGTCTATGATTAGCATAGAGTTGGTCCTCTGTATACAAAATCACACTAAAAATGATCCATAATGAAGAAGGAGATGGGAGAGGAAATGGGAAGTGGGATGGGAGTGGCGGGGGTGGGTTTAGGGGGAAAGAACCACTATATTCCTAAAGTTGTATCTATGTAAAAATGCATTTATTAAATAAAAATTAAAAATTGAGAAAAAAAAGTTGATGTCCTTTGCCTCAGCAGCAGTAATGATTACCATTTATGAAGTTACTGCTATATAGCAGATATCTTATGTAGGTTCCCCCGAAGGAGACCAAAGATGAAGATTTTGGCACATGCAATTATTTTGTAGGTGATCACAGGAAGGACTTCATGTGAGTAGAAAGTGGACCAAGAAAGAAAGAGAGCCAAACCAAGGTGTGTTAACTAAGTGGGTTATTATCGTGGAACTAGGACTTGATACCACAGAGATCACGGCAAGATAGTATGGAACACATGACAGCATCCTCCAATCCAAGTGTCAAGGAAGTTGTCTGTTTCTTTTCCAGCTCCTCTCCATTATGGCTGAATGTTACCTTGAAGGCATTAACTCTTCAGCCTGTGGTTCTTCTGGCCTGCCCTGTGTCCAGAGAGTGTCTGTAGGCACGGTCGCAGACAATGGGATGCTTGTAGTGAGAAACTATTGGCATGTACACGAACATAGATATCAACAGGATGTGAGTAGGGTGCAGGAAGCATCCCCTACACTAATCATTAAGCATGTGCTGCCTGTGTCTTACCTATGAGTCTGAGAGGATATGACATAATCCCAAGGGTCATACAGCAACTAATTGGCAGAGCAAGAAGCTGAATTCAGATCTACCTCTGAAGCTCATTAACATATTTATGCTGTCATGTCTTCTTCCCCATGCAAGAGGAACATATCAGGAGAGTAAACTCTATGCTGTACTTGTTTGAATAGAGGGAAATTTAGGAAGAAATGATTATGGCAGCAGAGGGAGAGGAAGATCACTGAGCTCCAGAACAAGAAGCAGTGAAAAAAGGAGCATTCCATCCAAGACCGTAGCTGGCACTACATTCTGTGGGTTGTCTGAATAAACAGATGAATAATGCTTAGTAGATGTTTGGATATATGCTGGTAGCACTGAAATAGATCAAATCAAATAACATTTCTATATGCAAATTAAATCATTTAGCTGAAGGCCACAGAAATCCACAGCATTGAGGTGGGCATTTGGTACAGCAGGAAAGATGCTGGTTAAGACACCCGTGTCCTGTATCCGAATTGCTTAGGTTAAATTGCTGGAGGCTCTGGGTCCCGATTTCAGCTTTTTGTCATTGTGGACCCTGCGAGGCAGCAGATGAAATTTCAAGTAATTTTGTCTTTGCCACCCACATGGGAGATCTGGATTGTATTCCTCCTCTTTGCTTAAACTGGCCCAACCTCAGCTATTGCAGGAATTTGAGGAGTGAACCAGCACATCAGATAAGAGATTCTCTCTCTCTCTCTGTGTGTGTGTGTGTGTGTGTGTATCTGTGTGTCATAGGGCCAGCATTGCAGTGTAGGGGGTAAAGCTGCCACCTGCAATGCTAGTATCCTATGTGAGTGCCAGTTTGTGCCTTGGCTGTGCCACTTGCAATCCAGATCCTTATTAATGGCCTGGGAAAAGCAGCAGAAAATGGCCCAAGTGTTTGGGCTCCTGCTACTCATGTGGAGACCTGGACGAAGCTCCTGGCTCCTGGCTTTGGCCTGGTTCACCCCTGGCTATGTGGGGAGCGAACCAGCAGATGAAAGATCTCTCTCTCTTTCTCTCCTCTTTCTGTAACTTTAACTTTCAAATAAATGAATGAATCTTTAAAAAAAATAAATAAACAAAGGGAGATCTCTCTGTCTGCATCTCTATTTCCCTCCCTTTGGGTATCTCCCTCTCTCCATGTCATTCTGTCTTTCAAATAAATAAATAAGTAAAAATCAAGTGCATCTCTGGGTTTTTATATTAATTAGCAAACATTGAGAATGAGTTTCAGTGCATTTGTTAAGCTTGTAGTTTGAAAAATAAAAAATCAAAAGTAAAAAAGAGAGTGAATACAACATTTTTCCATGTTTGAATCTTTGTATTTGGTAAGGCAGTTTAAGACAAACTTTTTCTTAAAGATTTATGTATTTATTTGGTTCACTCCCCAAATGGCTATAACAACCAAGACTGGGCCAGGCAGAAACCAGGAGCCAAGAGCTCCATCTAGATCTTCCTTGAGGGTGACAAGTATTTGAAACATTGCTGCTTCCCATGCAGATTAGCAAGGAGCTAGAAATAGTTGGGAATCAAATTGACACACTGATATCGGAAGCAGGCATCCCAAACAGTAGCTTAAATCTGCTGTTCCACAATGCTCCATTAAGTATTTTCATAAGTATTTATAGAAAATAAAGACATTTTCTTATATAAATATGATTTTGTTATAATTAACATAATTACCCGTAATTCCTTAATAAAATCTAATACCAAACTATAGCCAAGTCCCTCAAATTGTTCTATAGTTGTCTCTGTCCCATTGGTTCATTTATATCAGTATCAGAATAAGGCTTACCCGTTGCATTTGCTTGCTATAGCTCCTGGGTCATTTAAAATTTATAACCACTCCTCCACTTAATTTTGATGCACTGTCTTTTTAAGGAGACAAGATGTATTGCCCTGTGGAATACAGAGAATATTTCAAATTCTTACATGTCGTAACAGTGTGATTTTATCTCTTACTATTCAGATAAATCCATTGACCTAGGTTTACCATTTTGGTTATTCAATACAGCCATGGGAAGCTCAGCCTCGTGATTCTGCAGGGTCTTTATAACTCACCGTCCAGATTTCCACTGCAGGTAAAAGAAATATCATGTTGGACTGTGGTAAAAAATGTCCTGCATGAAGGACCTTGGTGGGTGAGACCCCAGTGAAAAAAAAGTGGTCATCAAAGAAGGATGTGCTTTTCTCTGAAGGGAGGAGAGAACTTCCACTTTGCTTATGGCCTTATCTAAATACTAACAAAGTTTGTGGGTCCAAAATGCTTCCATAGCCTAGGCAGCTCATGTCAAAAGCCCTGGGTGATCACTGACGTCCTATATAAGAGTGTTAATTGTTAAATTAACAACAGGATCACTGTGCACTAACTCCCCATGCAGGACCTCTGTCCTCAAAGAGTTGTATTATAATTATATCTAAGTGCTGGGAAAAGATGCATCATTCTTGGGAGCTTCTTCCTAGTTAATTAAGTTTCTAAAAAAAGTGAAATTAACTTCAAGATGCAATGACTTTGAACAGCTCTTGTCTCAATTGTTGAGGAACACTTTTTTTCATGCAAATTGTTGAACTCTGCTTAGTATAGTGTTGGTCTTCTGTGTATAAAGTTAATCGAAAATGGATCTTAGTGGATAATGGGACTGGGAATGAGAGAGAGCGGAGGAGGAGGGTAGGAGTGTGGGTGGGAGAGCGGGTATAATGGGAAGAATCACTATATCCCTAAAATTGTACTTATGAAATGCATGAAGTTTGTATTCCTTAAATAAAAGGTTTCTTTGGGAAAAAGGAAAATAAATAAATAAATAAATAAAAATATATCATTCCCCCCCAAGAAAAGAAATATCATGTTGGGAAATCTCATGAAGGATCTCACCAAAATACAGCCATTATGGAAGCCATGGAGGAGCTGTCAGTTGTGCAATGGTAGACTTTTGGGTACACTGCCATGATTGGAGTCTCCATGCTTTTAAGGGATACCATTAACCACTCTTTAGACTTAGGAGGGCTGATCTAGTTGAGCTCAGCCTCTCCAAACACAAAGGAAAAGTTTTCCCCACTCTTCAGATCCCATGTCGACAAAGTGTACAGAGACCCACCCACCTTTCCTTGGGCTTAGGGTACTCTGGTGTTGAGAGAAGACTTGTCCAAGGTAGGTCACACAGAGTCACTCAGTGAGAATCTGGGTGCCCTTAGGCTGAACTCTTCACCCAACCTGAGATACAGGAGCACCAGCAAAGTCCCTGGGGCAACCAGCAAGGACTTAGCTGAAATATTGACAAGCCTACGCTTTTCACTGTCACTCTTGGGTCACAAAGAATCTCCAAGACACTGTACCTTGAAGATTTTAGTCATTTTTTGGAACTTGCTTCTTCAGGAATAGTATTGCTGGTAAGTGAGGCCTCGGCACCCAAGGATCACAAACTCACAGGCTGCTGTCTCATACTGCCATTCTTCCAAGGTCTGGATGGTGAGAGTAAAACCTTTTTGTCCTCACTGCTTCCCTAAGATATTGTGTGTGTGCCCTGAATTGCTTTTCTTTCAGTCTTCTCCTCCCCAATATGACCCTTATTTTGTCTTAACAGGCTTTGATGACCCTTAAATCTAAAGCTACCAAATCTATGTAAAACTGCCTGTTTCTAACAAAGCCAGAGGATATTTAAACTTCCATTCCATTTAATACATCAAAGAAAGGGGAAAAGAATTTTCTAATAAAAATAAGTTTGTGTATTCATGTCCTGCTACATGTTACAGACCTTCCCTCCATTTTTCTTTCTATTTCTTGCCAAGGTAAGTCAAGGATATAATCTCTATTCGAGTGGCTTGAACAGAGGCTGTTGCTGATTTGGAAAACATAATTTCATGGGCCTGGAACTAGTCTAAACAGCTTATGCTAATAAGCATTTTACCATGTTATTTTGGTTTTTGGGAAAATTTTATCCCCCAAATTCAGATCTTATGCACTGTACCTAAATTGGGGGAGCTGCTTTTTTAATTTTTTAAATGTTCATTTTATTTTTAATTGATTTGAAAGGCAGATGGATGTATGTGTGTATTTAGAGAGAGGGAGTGAGGGAAAGAGAGAGAGAGAGAGAGAGAGAGAGAGAGAGAGATCTTCCATTTGCTGGTTTGCTTGCAAAATTCCCATAATAGTCAGGGCTAGGTCAAGCCAATGCCAGGGGGCCTGGAACTCCCTCCAGGTCTTCCAAGGGGTTGACAGGGTCCCAGTCAACTGAACCATCATTTGTTGCCCCCAAGGATGCATTAAAAGGAAGCAGATTAGAAGCAGAGGAGCTGGGACTCCAAGTAGCACTTTGCTATGGGATACAGGCATCCCAAAAGACAACTTAACCTGCTGTACCACAACCACTGTTCCAGAGAGCTATCTTATTTTGCAATTCACACAAAGTCACAAATGTGGATAGAACATTCGAGTAGATCTGTAGATCTTCAAATTCTCTGTTGCTGGTTTTCCACTTTTAAAATGAAAGAATTGGCTTCATTCAAAGAAAACTTATCACCACATACTCTAAAATTATCTACTCTTGACTGCATGGAAACTTCCAGTGCTGGTGTTTGATGCAGCAGTTAAGTTGCCACTTGGGATGCTGTGTATCACATCAGAGTATCTGTATTGGAGTCCCAGTTCCTCTGCTGCTTTTTTTTTTTTTTTTTTTGACAGGCAGAGTGGATAGTGAGAGAGAGAGAGACAGAGAGAAAGGTTTTCCTTTGCCATTGGTTCACCCTCCAATGGTCGCCGCGGCTGGTGCGCTGCGGCTGGCGCACCGCGCTGATCCGAAGGCAGGAGCCAGGTGCTTCTCCTGGTCTCCCATGCGGGTGCAGGGCCCAAGGACTTGGGCCATCCTCCACTGCCTTCCTGGGCCATAGCAGAGAGCTGGCCTGGAAGAGGGGCAACCGGGACAGAATCCGGTGCCCCGACCGGGACTAGAACCCGGTGTGCCGGCACCACAAGTCGGAGGATTAGCCTGTTAAGCCATGGCGCTGGCCTCCTCTGCTTCTGATACAACTTCCGGCAAATGCACATTCTGGGAGACAGCAGGTGATGGCCCAAGTACTTGAGTCCCTGCCACCCATGAGGGAAACATAAATTGAGTTCATGTCTCCTATCTTTAGCCTGGTCCAGTCCTGGCTGTAACTGGCATCTGAAGCATGAAATAACAGAAGAAAGATCTCTGTCTCTTTCTCTGTGTGTGTGCGTGTGTGTGTGTGCGTGCGTGGTCTATCTCCCTGTCTTTTTGTCTCTGTCTCCTTGCCTTTCAAATAAAATAAAAATAAATAAATAATTAAAAAATAAAATTGTCAATTCTTCAAAACCCAAAGAATGATTGCCTAGCTCTACAAAATACTAAGTAGTTATTGAAAAGAAGCTGTTGAGAGCCGGGCGGCGGGAGCCGAGCCACAGAATCTCGCCAGCGCGGGAACCAACGGAGGAGGGTAAGACTTCAGAAACCCAAGACATTGGGGGGGGGGGGGGAAACAGAGGCCTCTCCCTTCACTCACCAAGCAAAACAAAGAGCACCGCGATTTTACATATCTAAAGCACAGCCAAACTCAGTAACTTTAGGAAAACTGGAGAACACATTGAGGACTGAATAAACTTTTTGTGTGGTCCCAGAGGTAGATCAAACGAATACTCACAGAGGCCAGATTTCAACTACCCTCAACTCCACTCCCAACTGAGTCAAAAAAAAAACAAACAAAAACAACAAAAAAAAACCATAAATTACCTCCAACATGCCAAACAACAAACATAGAAACCGAGTAACAAGAGCAAGGAAGACACTATGATGAGCCAAATGAACAAGACACTCCAATCCAAGATTATGAAGATGAAGAGATAGAGGAAATGCAAGAAGCAGATCTCAAAAAATTGATAAGAACATTAAGAAGTTCTCAAAAACAAATTCTTGAACTACAGAAATCCTTAATGGACAAGATAGAAAATCTTGTGAAAATTAAATATTAAGGAGGAATCAAAATGAAATGAAACAACTAGTAGAACAGGAAACTGTGATAGTGACAAAAAACCACAATGAAATGAAGAACTCAATAGATCAAATGACAAACACATTAGAGAGCCTTAAAAACAGAATGGGTGAAGCAGAAGAGAGAATATCGGAATTAGAAGACAGAGAACAGGAAAGGAAACAATCAAATCAAAGAAAAGAAGAAGAAATCAGAAATCTAAAAAATACTGTCAGGAATCTGCAGGATACTATTAAAAAACCCAACATTCGGGTTCTAGGAGTTCCTGAAGGCATGGAGAGGGAGAAAGGATTAGAAGGCATTTTCAGTGACATACTAGCAGAAAATTTCCCAGGTTTGGAGAAGGACAGAGACATCCTAGTACAGGAAGCTCATAGAACCCCTAATAAACATGACCAAAAGAGATCCTCACCACGACATGTTGTAATTAAATTCACCACAGTGAAACACAAAGAAAAGATCCTAAAATGTGCAAGAGAGAAACGTCAGATTACTCTCAGAGGATCTCCAATTAGACTCACAGCTGACTTCTCATCAGAAACCCTACAAGCCAGGAGAGAATGGCGAGATATAGTCCAGGTAATAAGAGAGAAAAACTGCCAGCCCAGAATATTATATCCTGCAAAGCTCTCATTTGTGAATGAAGGTGAAATAAAGACCTTTCACAGCAAACAGAAATTGAAAGAATTTGTTGCCACTCGTCCAGCTCTGCAAAAGATGCTTAAAGATGTATTACATACAGAAACACAGAAACACAGTAGCCAATATGAAGGAAGGTAAAGGAAGGAAACCTCACAGCAAAAGATCACAGGAATCTCAAACCAGATATTAGAAAATATCTTTGGCAAATGGCAAGGCAAAGTTACTCCTTCTCAATAGTCACATTGAATGTTAATGGCTTGAACTGTCCAGTTAAAAGACACCGATTGGCTGATTGGGTTAAGGAACAAAACCCATCTTTTTGCTGCTTACAAGAAACTCATCTTTCCAACAATGATGCATACAGACTGAAAGTGAAAGGCTGGAAAAAGATATACCATGCCAACAGAAATGAAAAAAGAGCGGGTGTAGCCATCTTAATATCGGACAACATAAACTTTACCACAAAAACTGTCAGGAGAGACAAAGAGGGACACTATTTAATGATTAAGGGATCCATTCAACAAGAAGATATAATGATTATCAATGTATATGCACCGAATCACAGGGCACCAGCTTATTTAAAAGACTTGTTAAGGGACTTAAAGGGAGACTTAGACCCCAATACAATAGTACTGGGGGACTTCAATACTCCACTCTCAGAGATAGACAGATCATCAGGACAGAAGATCAACAAGGAGACAGCAGATTTAAATGACACTATAGCCCAAATGGATCTAACAGATATCTACAGAACATTTCACCCTACATCTAAGGACTTTACATTCTTCTCAGCAGTACATGGAACCTTCTCTAGGATTGACCACATACTAGGCCATAAAGCAAGTCTCAGCAAATTCAAAAGAATTAGAATCATACCATGCAGCTTCTCAGACCACAAAGGAATGAAATTGGAAATTAGCAATTCGGGAATCCCCAGAGCAGGTGCAAACACATGGAGATTGAACAACATGCTCCTGAATGAACAATGGGTCATAGAAGAAATTAAAAGAGAAATCAAAAATTTTCTGGAAGTAAATGAGGATAACAGCACAACATACCAAAACCTATGGGATACAACAAAAGCAGTGTTAACAGGAAAGTTTATATCAATAGGTGCCTACATCAAGAAATTGGAAAGGCACCAAATAGATGAGCTTTCAAGTCATCTCAAGGATCTAGAAAATCTGCAGCAAACCAAACCCAAACCCAATAGAAGACGGGAAATAATTAAAATCAAAGAAGAAATCAACAGGATTGAATCCAAAAAAACATTACAAAAAATCAGCCAAACGAGGAGCTGGTTTTTTGAAAAAATAAACAAAATTGACACCCCATTGGCCCAACTAACTTAAAAAAGAAGAGAAAAGACCCAAATCAATAGGATCAGAGATGAAAAAGGAAACATAACAACAGACACCACAGAAATAAAAAGAATCATCAGAAATTACTACAAGGACCTGTATGCCAGCAAACAGGGAAATCTGTTAGAAATGGACAGATTCTTGGACACATACAACCTACCTGAATTGAGCCAGGAAGACATAGGAAACCTAAACAGACCCATAACTGACACAGAAATTGAAACAGTAAGAAAGGCCCTCCCAACAAAGAAAAGCCCAGGACCAGATGGATTCACTGCTGAGTTCTACCAGACATTTAGAGAAGAACTAACTCCAATTCTTCTCAAACTATTCAGAGCAATCGAAAAAGAGGGAATCCTCCCAAATTCTTTCTATGAAGCCAGCATCACCTTAATTCCTAAGCCGGAAAAAGATGCAGCATTGAAAGAGAATTACAGACCAATATCCCTGATGAACATAGATGCAAAAATACTCAATAAAGTTCTGGCCAATAGAATGCAACAACACATCAGAAAGATCATCCACCCAGACCAAGTGGGATTTATCCCTGGTATGCAAGGATGGTTCAACGTCCGCAAAACAATCAACATAATACACTACATTAACAGACTGCAGAAGAAAAACCATATGATTCTCTCAATAGACGCAGAGAAAGCATTTGATAAAATACAACACCCTTTCATGATGAAAACTCTAAGCAAACTGGGTATGGAAGGAACATTCCTCAATACAATCAAAGCAATATATGAAAAACCCACGGCCAACATCCTATCGAATGGGGAAAAGTTGGAAGCATTTCCGCTGAGATCTGGTACCAGACAGGGATGCCCACTCTCACCACTGCTATTCAATATAGTTCTGGAAGTTTTAGCCAGAGCTATTAGGCAAGAAAAAGAAATTAAAGGGATACAAATCGGGAAGGAAGAACTCAAATTATCCCTCTTTGCAGATGATATGATTCTTTATTTAGGGGACCCAAAGAACTCTACTAAGAGACTATTGGAACTCATCGAAGAGTTTGGCAAAGTAGCAGGATATAAAATCCATGCACAAAAATCAACAGCCTTTGTATACACAGGCAATGCCACGGCTGAGGAAGAACTTCTAAAATCAATCCCATTCACAATAGCTACAAAAACAATCAAATACCTTGGAATAAACTTAACCAAGGACGTTAAAGATCTCTATGATGAAAACTACAAAACCTTAAAGAAAGAAATAGAAGAGAATACCAAAAAATGGAGAAATCTTCCATGCTCATGGATAGGAAGAATCAATATCAACAAAATGTCTATTCTCCCAAAAGCAATTTATACATTCAATGCAATACCAATCAGATACCAAAGACCTTCTTCTCAGATCTGGAAAAAATGATGCTGAAATTCATATGGAGACACAGAAGACCTCGAATAGCCAAAGCCATCTTGTACAACAAAAACAAAGCCGGAGGCATCACAATACCAGATTTCAGGGCATACTACAGGGCAGTTGTTATCAAAACAGCATGGTACTGGTACAGAAACAGAAGGATAGACCAATGGAACAGAATAGAAACACCAGAAATCAATCCAAACATCTACAGCCAACTTATATTTGATCAAAGATCCAAAACTAATCCCTGGAATAAGGACAGCCTATTCAATAAAATGGTGCTGGGAAAATTGGATTTCCATGTTCAGAAGCTTGAAGCAAGACCCATACCTTTCACCTTACACAAAAATTTACTCAACGTGGATTAAAGACTTAAATCTATGGCCCGAAACCATCAAATTATTAGAGAGCATTGGAGAAACCCTGCAAGATATAGGTACAGGCAAAGACTTCTTGGAAAAGACCCCAGAAGCACAGGCAGTCAAAACCAAAATTAACATTTGGGATTGCATCAAATTGAGAAGTTTCTGTACTTTGAAAGAAACAGTCAGGAAAGTGAAGAGGCAACCGACAGAATGGGAGAAAATATTTGCAAACTATACTACAGATAAAGGGTTGATAACCAGAATCTACAAAGAAATCAAGAAAATCCACAACAACAAAACAAACAACCCACTGAAGAGATGGGCCAAGGACCTCAATAGACATTTTTCAAAAGAGGAAACCCAAATGGCCAACAGACACATGAAAAAATGTTCAAGATCACTAGCAATCAGAGAAATGCAAATCAAAACCACAATGAGGTTTCACCTCACCCCTGTGAGAATGGCTCACATCCAGAAATCTACCAACAACAGATGCTGGAGAGGATGTGGGGAGGAAGGGACACTAACCCACTGTTGGTGGGAATGCAAACTGCTTAAGCCACTATGGAAGTCAGTCTGGAGATTCCTCAGAAACTTGAACATAACCCTACCATACAACCCAGCCATCCCACTCCTTGGAATTTACCCAAAGGAAATTAATTTGGCTAATAAAAAGCCATCTGCACATTAATGTTTATTGCAGATCAATTCACAATAGCTAAGACCTGGAACCAACCCAATTGCCCATCAACAGTAGACTGGATAAAGAAATTATGGGACATGTACTCCATAGAATACTATACAGCAGTAAGGAACAATGAAACCCAGTCATTTGCAACAAGATGGAGGGATCTGGAAAACATCATGCTGAGTGAATTAAGCCAGTCCCAAAGAGACAAATATCATTTGTTTTCCCTGATTAGCGACAACTAACTGAGCACCAAAGGGGAAACCTGCTGAAGTGAAATGGACACTATAAGAAACAATGGACTGATCAGCTTTTGTCCTGACTCTAGATGTACAATGTAATACTTTATCCTTTTTAGTATTTGTTGTTGTTGTAGTTATTCTAGTACTAGTGGTTAAACTCTGTAAATAACACACAATTATTCTTAGGTGTTTAAATTTTAACTGAAAAATGATCCCTGTTAAATATAAGAGTGGAAAAAGAGAGGGAGGAGATGCACAGTTTGGGACATGCACAATCAGTCTTGCCCCAAATGAAGGAGTTAGAAATGTGCCAGGGGATTCCAATACAATCCCATCAAGGTGGCATGTACCAATGCCACCTCGCTAGTCCAAGTGATCAATTTCAGTTCACACTCGATGGCTTAGACAGGTCTAAAAATCAAAGGGATCACACAAACAAGACAAGTGTCTGCTAACACTAACTGATAGAATCAGAAAAGGAGAGAAAGATCCAACATGGGAAGTGGGATACACAGCAGACTCATAGAATGGCAGTTGTCCTAAACAACACTCCGGCCTCAGAATCAGCCCTTAAGGCATTTGGATCTGGCTGAAGAGCCCATGAGAGTATTGTAGGCATGGAAAGCCAAGATACCATGGAAAAGCAAAAAAAGAAGAAGACCTAAATGAAAGATCTCTGTTAGTGAGATCCCAGTGGAAAGAACAGGGCCATCAAAGAAGGAGGTACCTTTCTCTGAAGGGAGGAGAGAACTTCCACTTTGACTGTGACCCTATTGGAACAAGATCAAAGTCAGCGAACTCTAAAGGCTTCCATAGCCCTGGCAACTCATGACTAGAGCCTAGGGAGATTACTGACGCCATAAACAAGAGTGTTAAATTGTTAAGTCAGCAACAGGAGTCACTGTGTACTTACATCCCATGTGGGATCTGTCCTTAATGTGTTGTCTAATGTGCAGTGATGCTGTAACTAGTACTGAAACAGTATTTTTACACTTTGTGTTTCTGCTTGGGTACAAACTGATGAGATATTTACTAATTACATACTGAATCGATCTTCTGTATATAAAGATAATTGGAAATGAAAAAAAAAAACCTGGTGTTAAATTGGAAATGGCATAGAAAATTAATTAATTTTAAAAAATATATATTATGTAGGATCTCTGTCTTTAATGTGCTGTACACCCTTATTTAATGCTATAACTAGTACTCCAACAGTATTTTTTTTTTCTTTCTTTTCTTTTCACTTTGTGTTGCTATATGGGGGCAAACTGTTGAAATTGTTACCTAATATATACTAAACTGATCTTTTGTATGCAAAGAGAATTGAAAATGAATCACGATGTGATAGGAAGGGGAGAGGGAGCGGGAGGGGGGAGGGTTGTGGGTGGGAGGAAAGTTTTGGGAGGGGGAAGCCATTGTAACCCATAAGCTGTACTTTGGAAATTTATATTCATTAAATAAAAGTTTAATAAAAAAAAAAGAAACTGTTGAAAGTTAGACAAAATCACTCCTAATGAAAGAGGGATTGTTAAAAGCATGCATTTCAGCCCATCACTCAGGAGTAATTAGCAATTCTACCTACCCATTAGTTTGACTAATTTCACTGGCTTATCATTTCTAACACATTTTATAATTCCATTGACACTGACTCCCAGATTCTGCTGTACCACATAAATGCTTCTGAAAAGGAACACACTTTTATAAACACCAAAATACTCTGCCAATGGCCTTCTTGACTGGGTAAGAAAATGTTCATCTTCATACAATATACATATTGAGCCACCTCCATATATTATGAGCTATTTGCTTGGCTGTCGATTTTCTTGAAACACAGCAAGACTTCATTATTTGAATTGCTGGCTAAACATTAATCTCAGAAATAATCTCCACTGGGCATTATTTGTGAATGTTAAGGTCTTAAATGATTCTTATTCGGTTTAACTCACATTCACAATAATAATCACACTAAGGAGGACACATTTTAGAGAACATGATGTTAAATTGTTGTTCTAAAGAATTTATAAAATAAAATTTGTGTGTTTTCTTCCACAGCTTTCTCAGTGAATCACTGTGGACTCCTAATGACATCACCAGGAAACTTCTGTTTGAAGTGGGGTGTGAATTTGGTGAAAAATTATGGTGAAATGTGGCATAATACTGGGAAAATACAGAAAACATTGTTCCACTGCTTCATCTTACAGGAATAATCAATGTCAGGGAATAGTTCAAATCATAAGTTATATTTTTCTATGAAAGCCTGTGGAAATAAACATCTTCCCTCTCAGCTACTAACACCTTTTAAGTCTAGGTAGAAGCTACTCTGCACACATTCAATGTTCATGCACACTCAGTTATGCGCCATGCAATGATGTTTCAGTCAATGATGGGCCACATATACATCAGTGGCCATAAGGCTATAAAGGAACTGAAAGCTTTCTGTTGCCTAGTGCTATTTTTATGGTAATATCACAATGCAGCCCTTCAATCCCATGTTTGTGGTAATGTTTTAATCAAATCTGCCCTGCTGCAAGTCATAAAAAATATAGCACATGCAATTATATAGTGCATAATACTTGATAATAATAATAATAAATGTTACTAATTTTTTATTTAGTATGCTATATTTTTAAGATTAGTTTAGATGGTACTCATTTTACTTAAAAAAAGCAAAAATTGGGATATGCCTTTGGCATAGCAATTAAGATGCTTGGTATCCCTTCATACCATATCTGAATATCTGGGTTCAAGTCCTGGCTTTGCTTCTGATTCTAGCTTCATGCTAATGCACATCCTTGGAGGTAGCAGATAATGGCTCAACTACTTGGATCCCTGCCATACACATGAGAGATGCAAACAGAGACACGGACCCCTGGCTTCAGCCTGGCCCAGCCATAGCTATTGTGACTATTTGGGGAATAAATCATCAGATGGAAAAATCCTCCCCTCCACTGTCTCTATCCTTTTCAACTAAAGTGAAATGATAAAAAAATATTTGATTGTGAAACCATATGCTAATGTTATGCCAGTAAGAACCTCATACATCTCATACTTGTCATGTCTTTTTTATTACATTAAGAGATAACATTGGTCCATGCCATCTAGGTTTGTATAAGCACATTCTATGATGTTCACACAATGATGATATCACCTCACATTGTAGTTCTCATAATGTGTTCCCAACATTAGGCAACATATAGCTTTTTTTATAAGTCTTGTTGGATAAGTATATTGATGCAACATTAGTTACCGCATGGAGAATGGAACACAATAGGCAAAAATGATGAGTAAGTTGTTGAAAAAGTAATATTTATTGGCAATTTTTACAAGTATGTCAATATCTCAAGTGCTTAAGTCCAGTATACTGTTTCTCTTAACATCCCTTTAAGTAGAGTACAAGTGATTGCTCCATATTGTAAATGAAGAAACTGAGCAAAGGAAAACCAAGTAATTTCTTCTATGTTAACTTCATAAAAGACAGACTCTCGATTCCAGTAGTTCTGCTTCTGATACAGCTTCTTGCCAGTGCCTGAGAAGGCAGCATATGGGGATCCAAGTACTTGACACCTCGCCATCCAAGTGGCAGACCCAGATGGAATTCCTGGCTCCTGGCTTCGGCCTGGCCCAGCTCTGACTGTTGCAATCATTTGGGGAGTGAACAAGTGCATAGAAGCTCCTTTTTTTAAATTTATTTGACAGGTAGAGTTATATATAGTAAGAGAGAGAGACAGAGAGAAAAGTCTTCCTTCTGTTGGTTCACTCCCCAAATGGCCACTACAGCTGGCGCTGCATTAATCAGAAGCCAGGAGCCAGGTGCTTCCTCCTGGTCTCCCTTGCGGGTGCAGGGGCCCAAGCATTTGGGCCATCCTCTACTCCTATCCCAGGCCACAGCAGAGAGCTGGACTGCAAGAGGAGCAGCCAGGACTAGAACCAGTGCCCATATGGGATGCCGGCACCGCAGGCAGAAGATTAACCAAGTGAGCCACAGCGCCGGCCCCTAGAAGCTCTTTCTATCTCTCTATCTCTCCTTCTCTCTAAGTCCTTCTATCTTTCAAACAAACAATCTTCAAAAAACAAAAACAGACTCTAGTATATGCTTAGTCACCATGCTGACCTACATTAATGCAACAAAACAGTGGTCACTTGGGCCAATGGGTTGCAATGGAAATCGAGAGCGGTGCTAGATTGGAGATACACTTGCTTTATTTTGCTTCATCTATCAGAGTAAAAAGTGGCAAACAATGTTAATCCCCAACATTAAGGATCCAATTTAATCAATTTTAGCATATCTATGCAAAGGTACTCCAAAATATTAATGGGAAATGGAATAAAACATATTTATTTCAGTGCAAAAAAATGAAATCCATGTGTAAGTTTTTCATATGCATTTTATGAACTATTTGAAGGCCTCTAGTCTGAACACATTTCCATTTCTTGCACCAAAACTAATATCTTATTCCCATTTCCATGAACTTTTTGAAGTATCTTCATATAAAAGAACATCATGCACCTATTCTAAATCACCTTTTACAGTCATATTGGGTCAGATGCATGAAAGTACCATTTATTATTGACCTAAAATATGCTAAATGGAAAAATGAGTATTAAAATACCCACTTTGATAAATGATGTGTGTGCAAGTGTGTGTACATATGTATATAATACAAAGAAGAGATAAGAAATCACATAAAATGGGCTAATACTGGAATGTACCAATACTAATTGAACTCTGCATGTTTTACATTTTCTATTTTATACCTTTCTTATTTTTAAAAAAGATTTATTTTATTTATTTGAAAGACAGAGTTACAGAGAGAGGCAGAGTTAGAGAGAGGTCTTCCATCCAATGGTTCACTCCCCAGATGGCCGCAATGGCTGGAGCTGCCCCAATCCGAAGCCAGGAGCCAGGAGCTTCTTCCAGGTCTCCCATGTGGGTACAGGGGCCCAAGGACTTGGGCCATCTTCTATTGCTTTCCCAGGCCATATCAGAGAGCTGGATCAGAAGTGGAGCAGCCAGGACTCGAACCAGCACCCATATGGGATGCCGGCTCTTCAGACCAGGGCTTTAACCCGCTGCTCCAGAGCACCAGCCCCATATCTTTCTTTACTTTGGAATCCTTTGTACTAAAGCAGGCATTTTATCTGTAACCAGCAAAATTATTTGGGGATAACAAAAGGAAAATGAAACCACAGTTCAATCATGAGAATCAGAAAGGTCAGTGCTGATGCAAGACATGGGCTGATGGGAACAATGGCATGAATATGAGATTAACACTGAAGCTTCAAGCTCTTCAATGAGTCCATCAGGCTCTGTCAGTGGTGACCCAGGCACCAGGGGAAGCTGGGTTTGCAAAGAAATAGTCTTCAGTACCTGCTCCTGGACAACACTGGAAAAATCATACATTGACAGAATCAGAATAAAAATAGTGCACACAGGTCCTCATACAGGACTGAGCATGCTGTGCACTGAAAATGGGAACAGAAGGGGAGCAAGGAAGGAAGGGGGCTGGAGTAGAGCAGGTGGAGCTTTTAGTCATGCATTCCCTGCTATTGGGGGTGGAAAGCCCTTTGATATATGCACAAAGGTGGGCCACCTGCAGTCAAGATTACCAAGATAACCTGAGGCCAGATGCGGACTCTTTGGATTCCAGTCCTCAAAGTTGAAGGATGGATGGGATTTATATCAGGGAGTAGGAAGAAAAGGAAGAAAAGTAGCACCAGGGTAGAGAGAAATTTAAAAATTAAAGTTTAAAATAGGACCACAAACTGGATTTAAAGAGAATAAATAAGAGAAACTATTGGGATATCAGTATTTTCAGACTAACACGCTCAATTTTTTACAGCTAAGTGATAGACATAACAGGAATTTAGTCCTTACTGAGTCTGATTGGAACATTTATGGAAAAATGGAATTAAAAGATAAGTTTATTTTATTGCAAAACATTTTGACATTCATTCATGAGGGGTCTTCAAAAATTTAATGGAAAAAACATATTATATTTAAAAAAACTATGCATTGGGGCCGGCGCCATGGCTCACTAGGTTAAACCTCCGCCTGAGGCGTCAGCATCCCATATGGGCACCGGGTTCTGGTCCCGGTTGCTCCTCTTCCAGTCCAGCTCTCTGCTGTGGCCCGGAGGGGCAGTAGAGGATGGCCTAAGTGCTTGGGCCATTGCACCCACATGGGAGACCAGGAAGAAGCACCTGACTCCTGGCTTCGGATCGGCGCAGCACCGGCTGTAGTGGCTATTTGGGGGGTGAACCAATAGAAGGAAGACCTTTCTCTCTGTCTCTCTCTCACTGTCTATAACTCTACCTGTCAAATAAATAAATCAAAAAAATTTAAAAAACTATGCATGAATTTCAAAATATTTTACATATAATCTTTTAGTTCAATTTTCTACAAACTAGTTGAAGTCCCATCGTCCCAGCATGATGATGATCATTACATTAACCATGTCACTATACCTGGATAGCTTTTTTTCTTCAGATTTCAGCTTTCTCATATTTCTTCCCAAACTATCTGCCGTCTGGTTCAAGACTGACTTTTTGTAACTGGTGTCCCCATTGAGACTCTCTTCTTCTGCAGTAGAATTAAAACTCTACTAAGGAACATATAAAGAGATACATTCTTCAATTTGAACTATACTGAGGCCCACCACCCACTCTGCCCCATCCCATCTAGCCAATTATTTGTGCAGAGAGCCAGGAAGAGCAGGTGAAACTTTCGTTCAGCATTTCAAAGATGTTCTACTGAGAATATGCTTATTTCCCCAAGTGTGGGTTTAAGCATAATTTACTTGTCTTGGACTATGCAGTTCCTGGTCTATTTGCATGCTGTCAGTCATCCCTCTTTCTGCAGGGCATTTTACTGACAAGCACATTCCTGTGATTTATTAGCTAGTCCTCCACTAAAGGCTGAAAAGTTGTTGCTTCCTCCATGTTTATGGATGATAAAAGCAGAGCTACAGATTCATTAAGTGTCTTCCATAAGGTCACTCCACAAGTTTGAAGGACAGAGCTGGGGTTAGAACCGTTGCTCCCTGACTCACTCCATCTGAGGGGTGCACTGGGCCACACTGCCTCTCTGCAGGACAACATAACATGCTGTCAAGGGCAGATGTTGCCTGTCACCCTGACCATCCATCATGCTTGTAAGAAGGTGCAATTACAAAAGGAGATTTAAAAAAAAATAGCTCCTATCCAGGTGGCAAAAATCTCATTGGTGAATTAAAGGCTTAGAAACCAATGTCTGAGGGGTGGCCATATTTCTATCCTTTTTCTTGCTAGCTACCCAGCACTCCTCTGAGCCACTTTGCCCTGAAAGGTACTCAAAGAAGGAAAACGAAGATCATTTTAATGTTTGCCTAAGCAATTAGGAAAGGGAAACATAGTGAGAAGGAAAAGCCATCTGTTAAATTATAGAAGCAGGAAGGGGACTGGGAGATTCACACAGCCTTGGATCTTTCAGCAAAACTTCTCAATCCTGCCTGCTTATCTCTATCCTTTCCCTTTTTAGAAGAACAACTTATCATAGGTGTTTAGGAGATGACTTTAAATGTCACCAAGAACAATATGCCACAGAATTGATCTAGAAAAGAATAGCTTCTCCTGCTCCGTTATGATACAAGAGAGGCAACTGAAAGGGAAATTTCTGAAGACTATATGGCTAGTGACTGACTGCACAAGGTCTACAGCAAAGATCCATTGCCTGCCAGGTACAGTGTTTTCTACACCCACTCTGTACATAGCTGAATTAACATTATTCAGTCATTCACTAAACAAACTGTCATTAAGGTCATTGCTTTTGAAACAGTTGTGGCCAAAGGAATGACAGTGTAATACAATCTGATTTATAATTACAACATAATTTTATGCAATGTTTTAAATGTGTATTTATTTGAGAGACAGACCAACCATCTGCTGGTTTACTTCCTCAAAATCATATAATGGCTAGGCTGACTGTACAGAAGCCAGGAACTGGAAATTCAATCTAGGTCTCCCACATGGGTGTCAGGGACCCGATTACTTGAGCCATCCCAGAATCTGCATTTCAGGAAGTTAGAGTTAGAAGCCACAGCCAGTTCTAGAACTCAGGCAAGAATGAGTGGGATTCAGGCAGCTTAACTTGTATCTTAACTACTAGGACAAATGTACATCCCTACAACAAATTTTAAAATAGGTAACAATGTGAGGTAATAAAATTAATTCTGGGTTGACTTAAGATATAACATATTTGTAGTGATTTTAAGATTAGGGGAAATCTGAGAATGCCCAAGTCCTTTGTATAAAATAATGTAGTATTTGTATATATCAATTACACATCTTCCCATATATTTTACATCATCTCTGGATTACTCATAATACCTCAAACAGTTATAAAGTTATAAAGTTGGGGTAAGGAAATGTGCCTGAGGCCAGGAGCATGAGAGACCCAAGCAGTAGAAAGAATATTTTGCCTCATGGCTCTATTCCTGTGGAGTTCCTTACCTGCAAAGTCCAAGGAGGAGAAAAATGGGAGCTGGAAAGATAAAAGACTCTTAGAAATTAAATACTCTAACAGACTTTTCCAAATTTGACTACTGAGTGGAAACTAAGATAGAGACAGACATTATCAATTCCATCATGGCATCCTCTTGAGAGGACGAGTTAGAGAGCATCTTCTTTCCCAGGAGAGGAGAGGAGCAGAGGAAAGCATTGAGTTTAGGAAGTCATTTTTTAAGAGAGTTAAAGTCTGATAAAGTGCTTCAAAACATCCATAGACGGAATTAAGAGATAGATTTATTTGGGTACATTATTTTTGAAATCCATGCATAGAAAGGATTTTCGAAAAAGTTCTTGAAATGCATATGAATAAAAAAGCTGTGCATTTTGGATTATTGTCTTCAAAATAGTAAAAGAATTTAGGAAAGAAAAAGAATCATATTAAATGGGTAAATAAGAATTTAGGAAAGAAAAAGAATCATATTAAATGGGTAAATAGAAAGATAGCATTTTATCAATACTAAAGGCCATTTGTGTAGAAAAAAAGAGAAAATAAAATAGAAAGCATAATATTTAAGAAAAAGTAAGTGCTGATCCCGTTTATACCTATTCCAAGATAAATAGATACAAAACTTTTATAAAATATTACTAGTGTTCTGTTGAACACTAATTTGAACAGAACTTTAGTGGTTTTCTGGCCCTATCCCACACCAAATACGGAAATATTCTCCATAATTTCTGTAAGAATAAAATTTCAAAAAAACAATGGCAACTAACTTACTTCCTCATAGTCAATGATGCCATTTGCAGAATGCTACAAAAGTTTAAAAAGCTATTGCTTCGGCAGGCGCCGCGGCTCAATAGGCTAATCCTCCACCTTGCAGCGCCAGCACACCGGGTTCTAGTCCCGGTCGGGCACCGGATTCTGTCCCGGTTGCCCCTCTTCCAGGCCAGCTCTCTGCTGTGGCCAGGGAGTGCAGTGGAGGATGGCCCAAGTGCTTGGGCCCTGCACCCCATGGGAGACCAGGAGAAGCACCTGGCTCCTGCCATTGGATCAGCGCGGTGCGCCGGCCGCAGCACGCCAGCCGCGGCGGCCATTGGAGGGTGAACCAACGGCAAAGGAAGACCTTTCTCTCTGTCTCTCTCTCTCACTGTCCACTCTGCCTGTCAAAAAAAAAAAAAAAAAAAAAATTAAAAAAAAAAAGCTATTGATTTAATCCAGACAAATACTACTTCCATCTAACTACAACCCAAGTTCTTTTTCTTGGAGCAATGAAGAATGAAAGCTCCTCAGGCAAATGAATACAAATGTTTTGTACTGACTCCCTCCATTCTATTGACAATCTTCAAGTTGTACATAGGACATTGTGAGGGACGAACTTCCCAGATATAATCAGCATGCAACATGCTGGTGACTTTCCCATCCATGGTTCTCTAATTAGTTTTCTAAGAAAAATGGAAATTGTTGTTTACAAGTATGCACGTTTGACCTGGAAATTTCACTTAAAGACATTTATTCTAAGGAAGTAACTGGACAAACGTGAAAAAGATATATATACAAAAACATGAAATATGATGCTTCCATTCTATTGAATATCATGTAGAATTTTAAGATGTTGATGTATGGTTATATTTATTGCAATAGAAGATATTCACGTATATACAGTTAAGTGGTAAAAAAAAATCAGTTCAGAGAATTATGATTTTTTTCATTGCATTATTGTTTCATTTTCTTTATATGTAAGGGCAAAATACATATATGAATAGAAACATAAATAAAGGACTAGACATAAAAATTTAATAATGATTATTGCCACAAGTGTAATTATGGTTAAATGGGTTTTTTCTTCATACTATGTGTTAAACTTTTTACTTAGTGTGATCTTATGAGTATAAAGTTAACTGAAGTTGACTTAGTGAACATCCAGAAGACCCACGAGCAGATGCAGACGGAGAACAAGATTTCTCCCTATTACCGGATCAAGCTGCGGGGCCTCTACACGACCGCCAAGGCCGATAAGGAGGCCGAGTGCAACATCCTCCGGAAAGCCCTGGATAAGATCGCCGAGATCAAGTCTCTGCTCGAAGAGAGGCGGATTGCGGCCAAGATCGCGGGCCTCTACAATGACTCGGAGCCGCCTCGGAAGACCATACGCAGGGGCGTGCTGATGACCCTGCTGCAGCAGTCGGCCATGACCCTGACGCTGTGGATCGTGAAGCCTGGTGACAAGCCCCCGTCCCTCTGTGGGGCCATTCCAGCCTCCGGGGACTATGTGGCCAAGCCTGGAGACAAGGTGGCTGCTCGGGTCAAAGCCGTGGAAGGGGACGAGCAGTGGATCCTGGCTGAGGTGGTCAGTTACAGCCACGCCACCAACAAGTAGGAGGTGGATGACATTGATGAAGAAGGCAAGGAGAGGCACACCCTGAGCTGGCGGCTAATCATCCCACTGCCGCAGTGGAAGGCCAACCCCGAGATGGACCCGAGGCCTTGTTCCAGAAAGAGCAGCTCGTGCTGGCCCTGTATCCCCAGACCACCTGCTTCTACCATGCCCTGATCCACACGCCCCACAACGGCCACAGGAACTACTCGGTCCTGTTTGAAGACACCTCCTATGCGGACTGCTACTCCCCATCCCTCAACGTGGCCCAGAGGTACGTGGTGGCCTGTAAGGAGCCCAAGAAAAAGTGACGCAGCGGCAGACCCGCCCTGCACTGCCGCCCTCCCTGGAGAAGGCAGCCAAGGATTTTCTGTGACCAAATAAATCCCCTCAGCTCGCAAAAAAAAAAAAAAAAAAAGATCTTTGTAAAATATAAGAATGGGAATAGGAGAGGGAGGAGGAAGAAGTGTGGGAGTATGGGCAGGAGGCAGGGTAGGGTGGGAAGAATCACTATGTTTCTAAATTTGAATATATGAAAGAATGAAGTTCACATTTCTTAAATAAATTAGAATAAAAAAACTCTTATTTTTGCTTATATGTATTTCCTGTTTTTCGATAATGAATATGGATTTGCACAAGAGTTGTTTCTGTTTAATGCAGGGAATATGGATGAAAACCATAACATATTAGAATGAGGAATTTGATGCAGAAAATAAAGATTGATTATTCTCATGGTGGCATGTGCTCCTTCCTACTGGAAGATAAATAAGTGTTTTGTTTTTTTCTTAGGACACCAAATAAATCAGTAAAATCACTAATATCCTTTTCAGCCCATTTCTGCCCCTAACCTCATCTTCTTCCCCAGTCACATGTAGGGACCATTGAACAAATTCTTTAAACAAACAGGGAAAACACACAGTGGCTCTGACATGGTCCCAATGTCATACATGTTCTGATGCCATTTTGTTACACAAGCTTACCTGTGAAACACCTGAGCAGAGCCAGCATGAGCCGTTCAGGTGAACAGTTCACTTTCCTCAGATAGTATCTCACGGATGTAGAGAACCACTGACTGCCTACAATACCTTAGTATTTTCAAGGCTCGCAAAGGTTAGAAGTGACTTGTGTCTTAGGGAAAAATCCATGCAGAAGATACCTTCACTTTCCAGTCCTCCATAGGAGCCCTGATGTCCTCCACCTATCACACTGAGAGCAGCTCTCTGCTCACCTGTGATTTTATGGGTGAGCGTGTGTGTGTGTGTGTGTGCGCATGTGAGCATGCTTGCATTTCTCAAGTGGGGAAGAAGCAGAGGAAGCAGAGAGAATAAAGGCCTCAGTGTAGCCTCTCCCGTCCTCAGAAGTCAGGAGATCTCTCCAGTAAACCTCACTTCCGTCAGTGGGGAAACACTCAAGCTCCTCAACAGTCTGCTAACCTGTTTCTGATCCAGATGAGGTACCATAAATATTGCCAGTGACAACACACTAATATGATTATAGTCTGGTTTAACAAAAAAAGTTCCTCAGGAACAGGTTTACCACATCTCAAAGACTTTGGTTTTGTGTTTCTGGATGATGTCTTTCACTCCTTTCCACATAACTGTCTGGAAAACTCAGCCAGAACTCAGGGAAAGGGAGAGAAACTTTGGCAATAAAAGATAAATGATAACACTCTAGACATAGAACTTTGGGGGAACTTTTACAACTCCTGTGAGCTGTTTTCTTCTCAATGAATGAAGCTATGCAAACATTGCTACATAAGGCTTGAAGGAAGGCTAAGCTATCTGTAGGGAGAGCATCATCCAGAAAATGGTCTCTTCTGCCATGACCTGAGTACCACCTCTGAAAGTGAAAATGTGCAGGAGGTATCCAAAGACTCCTCATTGATAGGCATTCACATCTTCATAGAAATCGCAGTGTCATCTCCTGGAGGCAAGTAATAACTTGTAACATGGAAGAGAAGACTAAACTACAGATTAATTAAGTGTCAGGTACATGTTACAATTTCTGTTGGATGTAAAAACAGCTAGTGACAGGATTAATAAAAGAAAATGATTTCTGGAGTCCACTAGTCATGGTACACCCTATTAAAACATTGGCCACCTAGTCAACTCCATCAGGAAATGGTGCGACCAGAGCATGTAGGGGGTCTCTTCAACTCCAACCTTCTTTATTTCATGACTTCCTTCAAGCTCCACACTCTCTTACAAAGAAAACAAAACCAAGTAATTCAGATGTTACTTTTGTGGGTTGTGTGTGTGTGTGTGTGTGTTCTCACATTTATGTTACTGCCTGACCTAAAAGACAATTTTATCTAACTAAGTTATAGATCATTAAGCTGAAAAAAAAGTTTGCCTGTTACTGCTGTTTTACCATCTTGCTCCATCTTGTCTCATTAGCAGGAACTGATTGAGCATGAAGGTGTTCTCTGGCTGTCAGTAGATAAAGTAGGTGCTCTTGGCTTTCATCTGTTCTGAATTCTCCTTGTCTCATTATCTTCCCAAGGTCGGATTCTCTGACACGGCGGCTGCTTGCTTAGCACTCCAGCCTGGCAGTTACTTGCCAGTCCACCTTAGCCACAAGAAGATTTCTCATCTTTGGCATCAAGGCTGGCATAAGCACCAAGAGTCCTGTATCTGGTTCCCATCCCACTCTGTCTGTAACTCCTTTCTCTAATGCTATAGTGTCAAAAATCAGTGTGGCTGGTTCAGAGTTGCATCTAATCACCTTCAAAGCTCCATCCACTATGACATTCTAATAAAGTTTCAGTCCCATACATACCATAAAATGGTGCCCAGTCTAGTTTTATTTTGAGCAAATTGTTATATCACAGACCTCAAACTTTGAGGTCCCACCCTTAAACTTCTTTGGTTTATTTCATTGAAAGGCATACAGTTGCAAAGCCATAAAATCCTGGTTCTTAAGTGCGTTTTCCTTTCTCCACCAATAATTCCTCTCAGACTGCCTGTTCCTTTGAGAGGCTGTCAGGGGCATCTGAGTAAAGAGAAAATGCTCTAGGCTCAATCTGCAGGAGCATGACTCCAAGAGAAGTTTGTGAAGGTGAATTTGGTCACAAGAACTGTGTGAATTAACTTCCTTCTTTCCTAGGGCAGGCACAGTCATTAGGGAGAGTGTTACTTCGTGAAGAATCTCTGTAAGAAAAATCAAGGAACAGATCTCTAAGCTGGTCCATTGGGGATCACAGTTTCCTTTGAACACTGGAGAAGAATCTCGGCTGTTTGCACTGTGTACAGAGGAACAGGGCTGCTGGGCAGTCTTCTGCTTAAACTATCAAAATTGCTGTCAGATTAGATGCAAATCCACTCTGAGTACCCATGTCCTCCCCAGGTTGAAAAACAGTGTGCAAGTGCACACACATCTTTGTGAGGGAGGAGTGACCAAGTCATCTGGGAAGCTTCCAGATAGCCATGCAGGAGAGCAGCCAGGTGTGAGCCTTCTGCAGGTTGAGCAATCGGCTCACCAGGAAAAATCCAGCCATCTGCCTTTTTTTCTAGCACAATTCACTCACCTTTATTTCCATACTTAATATGTACTTACAGAAAGCTTCTTTCCAACAAAGGATGCTTAACCATTACTTTTAATGCATTCTTTACACCAAATCTCAGAGAACTCAGCTCAAAGCTCAGCTGTCTCCCACAGGGACATCTATTCTGTGCTCATCACAAAAATAACCCAAACAAGGGAATTCAAAATATTTCCTGCTTTTCATTCAGCAGTATGTCCAAAAAACTTCAGGCCAGAAAAATAATTCTCAAGAACTGTTGTCCAAGAAATAAACACAGTAACAGCACAGTGAATAAATCCAATACTTGGATAGCTACACAGCTGTGTAGATCAGAACCTCGTTGTTTTCTAAAATTCTGCAAGGATCTTAACACACATAGCTTTATCTTTAGCCAGTGTCTTTTGGATATTCAACATTTGGGTCTATAAAAATGTACAAAGCTATTTGACTCAATATCCAAGAAATTCAGAAACATAACTTTAGGACTCAGCCTTTTAATATTTTATTTCCCCAAAACCTTCATCTGTTGATAATTCAATAAGCTTCCTAACTTATTCATATAGATTTTAAGAATTCCCAAAGATTTAAAATGTTTCTCTATGTCATGCGCTGTAATGTGTGATTAGTAATTGTTTAGAAGTACAGTTCTTTTTAATAAAAAAAATGGGGAGGGTTATTTCATATGTAAGGAACAAGGTCTTCTGGCTTATAGAAGCTCAGAGTTGGAGCTGACTTTGTGGTACAGTGGGTTAAGCCACCACTTGCGATTCTGGCATCCCATATGGGTGCAGGTTTGAGTCCTGGCTGTTCCACATCTGATCCAGTTCCCTGCTAATGTGCCTAGGAAAGCAGCAGAAGATGGTCTAAGTACCTGGGCTCCTGCCACTTATGTGGGTGACCTGAATGGAGTTACAGGTTCCTGGCTTCAGCCTGGCTCAGCCCTGGATGTTACGGCCATATGGGGAGTGAAACAGTGGGTGCAACATTCATTCTCTCTCTCTCTCTCTCTCTCTCTCTCTCTCTTTCTAACTCTGCCTTCCAAGTAAATAAAAAAGTATTTAAAAAACAAAAAAGAAGCTAAGATAATAATCCCTTTTTTGAATTTCTGCAACTTTTTCTTGGCTTCTTAGGGAATTACACAGATATGCAAGGTATGAGACAGGATCTACTACCATCACAACTAGAAGGTAGAGGCTTCAATTGGGTATAGTCATTTTAAATTTGCATCACCAAAGTAAAGAGAAAAGACTACACCCCCCTGATCAAAAATAAAAGCTAAGCAAAATGGTCTCTGAGGGATGGAGAAACTGGAGTTTCCCTCTCCCTCTCTCTCTCCCTCCCTGCCTCCCTCCCTCCCTACATCTTGCATTACCTTGGAACATGATTGCTCTCAGCAGCTGAGTTTTATCTGTGAAGACAAATAGTAATATTTGTAGACAATATATGAGTATTTATTCTATTCCAAGAAATATGTTAAATATTTAAAAGTGTAACATGTAATTCACCCACAATCCAGTGGAGCAGATTCCCTTCTTATTCTTATTTTTCAAATTAAGTAATCAAGACTTTGTAATTTACAACACATGAAGGAGTTGATAAGAAATGGAGCCAAGTTTTAAGAAAGGGCCTGGCATAAAGAACATATTTAGAAAGTCAAAGCCTACAAGAAATATATAGTATTCTACAAATTGCCCTTCACTAGATGATACTAAGATGGGAGCAAAGATCCTTGCATAGTCCACTCTATATTTTTTCACTTTCTCTGTGTGTTGACTTCCTTTCAAAAATTTTTCTATCTTAAATCATGAAAGGATTTATATGGTGTTAAGTGTTAAGAATAAAGATATTCAGATAAAGATGACCATGTTAACTATACTGAATGACTCAACAGAATGTAAAATTGAGTGGTGGAAGCATACTATAATTCATTTAAAGGTCATAGTATTACAGTCTGCTTGTAGGTTTGTAGCCAAGGATCCATGAGCTGAAGACTTGGTCTCCAATTGGCAGTATTACAAGGTGATGGGAACTTTAATGCAAGTGGGGCTTCATGGAAGGCGATTAGGTCATTGGGGCACTGCCTTCACAAAAGAGTCATGTAGTTCTCCTGGGATCTGGGTTAATTTTTACAGGGCAGGTTATTATAAAGAGTCCAGTCCCTGCACTGGCTTTCTGCATGCTGTCATTGCCCTTATTGTTTTTCTGCCACATTGCAATGAACAAGGGAGGGCTTCACCCAGGCTGGACAAAGAGGCTACCCGATCTTGTGCTTTCATGCTCAAAAACTATGAGCTAATTAAACCTATTTTCTTTATAAAGTCCCCAGCCTCGGGTATTTTGCTACAGCAAAAGAAGATGGGCTAATTCCAACACCCATATCACTGCTTAAAAACCCCTTTTCTTAAAAATCTTGTTCATATTTATTTGAACAAAAGACTGTTTCTTTTTCTACAAAGCTGGGAGTGAAGATACAGTGGAGACATAATTTGCTCTAGTTTTCCATCAACTGTGGCTTCCACACTTTCAGTTTGCCCTTTAAGGGGTAAGGTACCATCTCATGATCTTGAAGCCCAAAGAGAATCTATTATCATAAAACATTACCCAGCAGTCTTATCATATCACTTGACAGTATCACTTTAGTTAACATTGAGTTAGTGTTTCTATTATAAACCCAATTTACTGAAGGGTGGGAGGACAAGAAAAAGAGATGGGCTCATATGTCAACCATGTGAAATGACATGAGGCTGGAAGCAGGTTGCAAAACAGGAAAGAACTCTTATACCATAATGTTTAGGGGGGAAGAACTCATTTATGATCCATATGTAAATTAATCAAAATGGGGTAGTACAGACATTACCTAAAAAGTTAAGACAGTACCAATGAGCTTACCTATTAATGTGACCCCTCTCTCTGGTCAGTGAGAAGAGCCATATAAATGGGAATAAAAGGTAGAACAAGATGTAATAGGAAAGACAATAAACCAGGAATCAGAAAAGCTAAGCTCTAGTCTTGTTTATGCTATTTGTTAGCCACATCATAATTAAGTCTATTTAAATTTTACATCAAGTAATATTGTTTTCCTCATCCCATAAAATAGAGACAACAGTATCTGATGCTGCCTGGGTCCTCCAGGGATCACAGGAGATCAGACCAGGACAGCACATTGAAGTCGGGAACCTACAGAACAAATGAGGAACACTATAATAGCCCTTACCTAGTGAAAGTCACCCCAAATCATTTAGACAGAGTCATTGCTTTCCTATGGTGAGACTTTTTAATACCTGTTGGCTGTGCTCTGACTCCACCACATTGATCCTGCTCAAATCTCACCTGGCTCTGCTATCAGCTTAGCAGTGGGAGAATTTCCCAGGCAGGGTCAGAGAGAAGACCAAATGACACTGATTAACTCTCTACAGATGAACAAGCCCTTGGAAGAGGCCCCAGTGAATCCAGACTATAGAGTACTTCAGCTTTCAATTAAAAAGTTAAATCATACAAATTGTAAAAATCACACAGATATAAAAATGACATAAAAATATCACATATGATCCTATATATACTTGTATATAGGATTTTACATTTTAAATATTAATATACATAAGTAACTTCATTTATTTTACAGTTCTATATTATTTACATTTGAAATCACATATGCAAATTGTGTGTGTGTATGTCTCTGATTTACATACAGACTGGTCTTATTGATATGAGACAGGCAGGGAACCAGTGAGTGAACAAAGGATCTGAGAGAATCTTAGCAGTCTTTGTGCTGAAGCCCAGCATCACTCAAACTCCACTACATTCCATGAAGATTTAGCACACTCACTTTCCCATGATGCACTTGAAGTCCCTCCATCATACAGAAGATACCATAATGAACACGTTCATGCAAAGTTTCACGAAACCTTCTCAGAGAGTATCACACGCACTGAGACCCACCCTATTTGTATATTTAAGTAGAGTACCACCTTCTACCTGATAAAGGGGATGAACAAGCTGGGGAGGGAAAGATTCTCCCTCATGAGGTTGCCCACATTCACCTATGAATGTGTATTATCTTTTCAATATCTTTAAAGGAAATTCCTGCTCCCATTCTTGCACTTGATTTATATCTCTACTTTGAATTCTTCCCTCAAGCCAAGACAAGAACTTGGAATAAATGCAGCTAGGGACACACACATGTCCATAACCCACAGGACCACCAGTTTATCAAGAAATTCTTATTCATATATGAGAAAAATGTTCTCATGAAAATTTTTACTTACTCACTTAGAACTTTATTATTTAGTCATATTTGTGTGCCTAAAATTTGAAAAGTAGCAAATAAGAAGTTTGACAGCTCCTGAGCAGAGAATAGAAATCAAGAAAATTAAAGTAATCCATGTGTTACTGGACAGAGGAATCTTGATTAGTACCTCACATATAATTTTGTAGCATCATTCAAAGATTTGAGGGAAAAAAACTGCCTTCAATTGTATTTTTGTGCTTTTTTTGAGCATTAGTTCAACATGATTCTATATGAAGGACATTATAAATATTAATTTATGTAATATACAGTAATAGTGAATATCAGCTTGAAATTCCACTCTCAGAGCAAAATGCACTTTTAAGATTTATTTATTTATTTGAAAGTCAGATTTCCAGTAGGAAGGAGAGACTGAGAGAGAGGTCTTCCATCTACTTGTTTACTCCCCAAGTGGCCACAATGGCCAGGGCAGAATCAGGCAGAAGCCAGGAACCAGAAGCTTCATCAAGATCTCCCTCATGGATGGCAGAGGCCCAGACACCTGTACCATCTCCTGCTGCCTTTCCCAGGCCATTAGCAGGGAGCTCGATTGGAAGTGGAGCAGCCGGGACAAGAACCAGTGTCCATATGGGATGCCAACATCACATGTGGCAACCTTACCTGCTATGCCACAATGCCGCCTACTTGAAGACAAGCTTTATATGTGGATTTCAATGGGAAAATTGGAGTGGTTTAGGTAAGGAAACATAAAGGACAGGATGAATTGTGACTATGAACATTTAGAGGACAGTTAAGAAAATAAGATAAGGTAAATGCCTAAGGAGGGAAATAGCACTGATTAATAAACAGGGACATTAGTCAAGATATCCCTTCTTGCCTAATGGCAACAGAATTGACAAAGAATGTGGGCATTCTCTCTTATTTGCATGGCATTCTCTCATCTGAAACTAATGGCGATTGTTCATTTGAAGTGGGAAATACATCAGTAATGGTGATGGCACTCATCTAGGTGGCCAAGAGCAGGAGTTCTGTGAACAGAGTCACTCATGTCTACCTCCTGGTTCTGTTGTTTATTTATTTTATTACTTTGGTCAGTGACTTAACTTTTCTAGACTCTAGGCCTCTCAACCTTGAAATGAGACAACAACATAACCAACATCTTCAGGTGTGTCTCAGGATTAAATATAATAAAATATAAAAACAGCTTATCCAAGTTCTTGGCAGTATGTGGGCTCATAACATGGGCTGTGTCATTATCGTTAGAGGAACACAGGACTGCTGTCTTGTAGAGCTTGGGGGATGCTTAGGAAGTGCACCCATTGGGATACTGAGGATACATGGAATTTCATGTACCCTGAAGCATTGGGCAGTGCTTTGTGACCCCAACAAAAACTGTTTTGTGTCTTCAACTTTAAGAATGCTGATAAATAAGCATCTGGCTTGCAATTAAGCATCTGAAAGATAATCAGAGAGTGATAAAGGGGCCTGGGAGTAAATGGTTAAGTCCTTCTACTTTTCCTGTTGTTATAACCCACACTACACTCCAGCCAACATCAGATCTGTCTTTCAAAGATTATGTTCAGGAAAAAGAGCCATGGGCTTCCACCGAAACTTACTAGAATCTATTTATCAGTTATTTAAACAAGTTAGCACTCAAACTGCTCATCCATGAAAGGAAAATAATAATCAAAAATAATATGAGCCAGCACTGCGGCTCAATAGGCTAATCCTCCTCCTAAGGCGCCAGCACACCGGGTTCTAGTCCCAGTCAGGGCACCGGATTCTGTCCCAGTCGCTCCTCTTCCTGTCCAGCTCTCTGCTGTGGCCTCAGAGTGAAGTGGAGGATGGCCCAAGTGCTTGGGCCTTGCACCCGCATGGGAGACCAGGAGAAGCACCTGGCTCCTGGCTTCGGATCAGCGCGGTGCGCCGGCCGCAGCACGCTGGCCACAGAGGCCGTTGGGGGGTGAACCAATGGAAAAAGGAAGAGCTTCCTCTCTGTCCCTCTCTCTCGCTGTCCACTCTGCCTATCAAAAAATTTTTTAAAAATCCTTGAAAAAAATAAGAAGAAAATAAAATAAAATACGAAGATCAAAAGAGAAGCCCTATGTGAAGGCAGTACTCGGCCAGTTTTTAGTCTATAGAAATTTCACAGGCAAAATACCATTCTTTGGCACCAGTAGAGTTTTACTACAAATTCAGGTTTTCTATATTATAAAAATCTTTTTTCAGTAGCACTGAAAAAAGCAAGCAAAAGTTGCTTGCATCACCCCTCCCCAAGCTCTTAGGAGCATGGTGTGAAGAAACACCTCCCACTTTGGAGAAGGAGGCAAACTGAACCTGAACAACAATGCCAGCACTACTGTAAAAAATTCAGTCAGATAGGAGACCAGGAGGAAGCACCTGGCTCCTGGCTTCATATTGGCTCAGCGCGCAGGCGGTAGCAGCCACTTGGGGGTAAACCAACGGAAAATGGAAGACCTTTCTCTCTGTCTCTCTGTCTCACTGTCTAACTCTGCCTGTCAAAAATAAATAAATAAATAAAAATTCAGTCGGGCTGAGCACTCCTGCCCCAGTTCCCAGGCCCATACCTGTAGAGTATGTATTTAGAGCCTCCACAGCCCTGTGGTCTCTGTTAGCTTGGTGGACACCCCTGGGATTTTGTAGAACTGTGACTGTTGGATCCAGGTGTGACCAGCCTGAAGCCAGACAAGGTGGCCAGAGGGCTGCTTTATAGCCTTCTTCCAACCTTGCACTGGAAGCAAAGGACTATGGGAAAGTGCTTTAGGACTCAGGGCTGTGTCAAGCAGAGACCTCACCCTAGTGAGAAAGACTTCTTTGGGCATATATCACCACCAGCCTCCTGCAAGCTTAGTGTCCACCACCAATATTAAATAGGCCCTGGTGACTCTGAGACCCTAGGATGATCCACCTAGGATCTGTTTGAAAAGCTTAGGGTCTGCCTCTATTTCCCCTCACACAATATGGTGTGGAGAGCAAGGAATCATAGGACTGCTTTGGGACTCAGTGACAGGCTGATAAAACTCAGCATTGAGCAGATCCTAATGGTCCTGGTTCCCAGGCCAGTGCCTGCAGACAGAATCTCTAGACCTGCTTCAGTATCCAACAGAGTTCTGGGGTCCCAGTCGAACAGTTTAGTACCCCAGCCAACATTGTCAGTGGCCGAGAAATGTGGCAGTGAGCCCACTTTCTTTTTTTTTTTAAGATTTTGTTTATTTATTTGACAGGTAGAGTTACAGACAGAGAGAGAGACAGAGAGAAAGGTCTTCCTTCCATTGGTTCACTCCCCAGATGGCCATAATGGTCAGAGCTGCACTGATCAGAAGCCAGGAGCCAGGTGGTTTCTCCCTGTCTCCCATGCGGGTGCAGGGGCCCAAGCACTTGGGCCATCCTCTACTGCTATCCCAGGCCACAGCAGAGAGCTGGACTGGAAGAGGAGCAGCTGGGACTAGAACTGTGCCCATATGGGATGCCAGCACTGCAGGCGGAGGATTAACCTAGTGCGCCATGGCGCCGGCCCCTAGTGAGCCCACTTTTGCACCACAGAGACCACAGCAGGGTGACCTTTGATCCTACCTGCAGGCTGTACTGATCATGGTAGGCTGAGGTTTCCAAATGTTATCTAGCATTATCACATTTATGGATCCAGGACAGGGAATTTGAGCCTACCACATTCCCAAGAAGTGTCTTAGAAGAACATACCACCCTTTTTAAGGCACTTTCCCAATTCATACTGATAACACATCAACTGCAGACTTTGGACAACTTTGAGTTTGGGGAGTATTCTGAAGAATACTGAGACTGAGAATCAACACAAGCCTATCAACAGAAGGCCTGGGGCAAGCCTTGACTTAGGGTGTTACCTAGTGCTAAAATAGCAGAGGTGTACATAGTCTCAGAGAAAGTAAACAGACTGCTTAGAATTTCTAGAAGGACAGGTACAGATGAAGCCAGATTACTCAAATCCTTCATTGCACAGATGGTATTGTACATCAACAAACATCCAGACCTTCCGGAGAGTGATGACTTCACCTAAAGAGCAAGAAAAAGTACCAGAATCCAATAAGCTGAATGAATTTCATGTGTTTTACATATACAGACTTAGGAACATAGTGATACTTTCAACCCTACCCTCCCTCCCACCCATGTTTCCACCCTACTTCCTCCTTCCTTTCATAACCTTTCTTTTAATTTTTATGGTGACATACTTTCAGCTTAATTTATAATCATAAGCTTAACCCTCCACTAAATAAAGAATTGAGCAAATAATAAAAAAAAGCATTGCTACTCAACAGTAAAGATAAGGGCTGTAAACAATAATCAAATCTGAAAATGTCAATTTCACTCATATACATAACACTTTTTTGTACTCTATTAGTTACCACAGATCAGGGAAAACATACGATATTTGTCTTTTAGGGACTGGCTTATTTCACTAAGTATAATGGTTTCCAGTTGCATCCATTTTGTTGCAAAAAAAAAACCAAACAAACAGAATTTCATTCTTTTTTATGGCTGAGTAGTATTCATAGTATATATATGACATATTTTCTTTATCCAGTCATTGGTGGATGGACATCTGGGTTGATTCCATATCTTAGCTATTGTGAATTGAACTGCAATAAACATGGAGGTATAGAGAACTCTTCCATATACTAATTTCACTTCATTTTGATAAAATTACCAGTAGGGGGATGACTAGGTCATACGGTAGACATATTTTTTACTTTCTCAGGAGTGTCCATACTGTTTTCCATAGTGGTTGTACTAGTTAACATTCCCACCAACAATGGATTAGGGTACCTTTTCCCACACATCCTCACCAGCATTTATTGATCTTTTATTTTGATGTAAGAGCCCTTGTAACTGGGGTAAGGTGAAACTTCATTGCGGTTTTTATTTGCATTTCCCTGATGACTAGTGATCTTGAGCACTTTTTCATGTGTCTGTTGGCCATTTGAATTTCATCTTTTGAAAAATCCCTGTTCAAGTCCTTTACTGGATTGTTTGTTTTGCTGTTGTTGAGTTTCTTGAATCTTATAGATTCTAGATATTAATCCTTTGTCAGTTCCATAGTTTGCAAATATTTTCTCCCATTCTGTTGGTTGCCTCTTCATTTTGTTGAGTGTTTTGTTGTTTTGTTGCAGTGCAAAAGCTTCTTAGCTTGATGTAATTTCAATTGTCTATTTTCGCTTTGATTGCTGCGCTTCAATGGTGGTTTCCAAAAAGTTTTTACCTATGCCAATGTCTTGCAGAGTTTCCTCAATGTTCTCCTCTAGTGATTTGATGGTATCAGGTCATAGATTTCAATTCTTGATCCATTTTGAGTGGATTTTTGTATAAGATGAAGGTAAGGGTCTTGTTTCATATTTCTGCATTCCAATTTTCCCTACACTATTTGTTGAACAGGCTGCCCTTTCTCCAGGGATTGATTTTAGTTCTTTTGTCAAAGATTAGCCAACTATGCCACAGTGCCAGCCCCATCACTATCACATTTTTCTGTTATTATTCCTCTGGGTCTCTTGAGTTTCGTTGTTTCCTTAAAACAGCTACTTTGAAATTGTTGTCTGCAGTATGAATGTTTTGATATTAATTCTTCCAATCCATGAACATGCAAGATTTTTATAGATGTATGGATTAATTTCTGGGGTTTCTATTCTGTTCCATTGCTCTACATGTGTATTTCTTTTGCCAGTACCGGACTGTTTTGATTATAACTGCCTTACAGTAGGGCTTGAAATCTGGTATTGTGATGCCTCTGGTTTTGTTTTTGTAGTTTAAGACTGCTTTAGTTATTTAGGTTCTTTTGTGTTTCCATATGAATTTTAGCATCATTATTTTCTTTTCTTTTTTTTTAAATTTATTTGCCAGGTAGAGTTATAGACAGTGAGAGAGAGACAGAGAGAAAGGTCTTCCTTCCGTTGGTTTACTCCCCAGATGGCCGCTACAGCTGGCGCTGTGCCGATCCAAAGCCAGGAGCCAGGTGCTTCTTCCTGGTCTCCCATGTGGGTGCAGGGGCCCAAACACTTGGGCCATCCTCCACTGCCCTCCCAGGCCACAGCAGAAAGCTGGACTGGAAGAGGAGCAACCGGAAATAGAACCCAGCACCCATATGGGATGCTGGCACCACAGGCAGAGGAATAACCAAGTGAACCATGGCGCCTTTTTCTTTCTTTTTTTTTTAGATTTATTTATTTATCTGAAAGAGTTCAGAGAGAAGGAGATGAAGAGAGAGAGGGGGGGGGGGAGAGAGAGAGAGAGAGAGAGAGAGAGAGGTCTTCTGCCCGCTGATTCACTCCCCAATTGGTTGGAGCTGCACCGATTTGAAGCCAGGAGCCAGGAGCTTTCTCTGGGTCCCTCACGTGGATGCAGAGGCCTAAGGACTTGGACCATCTTCTACTGCTTTCCCAGGCCATAGCAGAGAGCTGGACGGGAAGTGGAGCAGCCCGGTCTCAAATTGGCACCAGTATGGGATACCGGCACTGCAGGCAGCAGCTTTACCCACTCTGCCACAGCACCAGCCCCAGCATCATTATTTTCTAGTTCTGAGAAGAATGACATTGGTATTTTGATTGGGATCACAGTGAATCTGTAAATTGCTTTTGGTAGTATGGACAATTTGATTATATTAATTCACAATAACTACAAAAAATTCAATACCTTGGAATAAATTTAACCAAGGAGATGAAAGGTCTCTGCAGTGAAAATTACAAAACATTAAAGAAAGAATTAGAAGACATAAAAAATGGAAAAATCTTGCATGTTCATGGATTGGAAGAATTAATGTCATCAAGATATTCATACTGTAGACAATGATCTCAAAATAGCTGTTTTAAGGAAACAATAAAACTCAAGAGACCCAGAGAAATAATTTAATATTCTAACAAAGAAATGTGATAGTGATGGGGCTGGCACTGTGATGTAGTTAACTAAGCCTCCACCTGTAGCACCAGCATCCCATTCGAGTACCAGTTCTAATAATGGCCACTCCTCTTCTGATCCAGCTCTCTGCTATGGCCTGGGAAAGCAGTAGAAGATGCTCCATTTGCTTGGGCCCCTGCACTCACTTGGGAGACCCAGAAGAAGCTCCTGTCTCCTGGCTTTGTATTGGCTCAGCTCTGGCGATTGCGGCACTCTGGGGAATGAACCAGTGGAGGGAAGAGCTTTCTCTCTGTCTCACCCTGTCTCTGTCTGTAACTCTACTTCTCAAATAAATAAATAAAATCTTTAAAAAATGTGATAGCTACATAGAATAAATTAAACAAAATCAAGAAGAAACCCATCAACTGAAGAGTACACTTGTGAAATGAAAAAGGTGATAGAAGGAATAAATAGCAAAATAGATCAAATAGAAGAAAGAATAAGTAAACTTAAAGACATATGATTTCAAAATACACAATTGAAGGAGAAAAAAGACAACTTCAAAAGGAAAGATGAAAGCTTATGGTAAATAATCACCATGAAAACAGCAAATACTCAAGGTATTGTGTTTGAAGAATGGCTTAAAAAAAAAAAAAGAAGAATGGCTTGAGAATGTCAATGAAGTAGAAAAAATATTCAAAGAGATAGTGACTGGAAACTTCCTAAACTTAGGGAAAGATACTATACAGGTACAGGAAAGTCAAAAGTTACCAGTCAGATTCAACTCAACCACGTCCACCCCAAGATATGTTATAGTAGAGCTCTCTGTTTAAAGATATTCTTAAATCTGCAATAGAAAGAAGCAAATGACACATAAAGGAGTCCCAATTTTTCTGACTGTAGACTTCTCAGCAGAAATCCTAAAAGCTGAAAGGTAATGCGATGAGACTTCTAGAGTACTGAAAGAAAAAAAGAATAACGACCAAGAAAACTATATCCAGTAAGGCCATCCTTCAGATATGAGAGTAAAGAGAGTTCCAGACAAACAAAGCTGAATTTATTACAAGAAATGCTAACGGGACTTATCCAAACAGGAGGAAAGAGATGGTAACAAATAAGAAGAAAATTCAGAATGTAGAAAATTCACTAGTATGAGTAACTATATGAACAAATTCAGAATGCTCTAATGTTGTAAACATGGTGTGTAAACCATTATATCTTTATTATTAAGACTAAAAAGTTATAATCACTATATTGAAATGTTAGGAAATAGGCAATATGGAACTAGGTCAAATGTAACATGAAAATTTCCAAATTGTGGAAGGAATGGGGTTCAAATGTAGAATTCTTTGTTAGAATTTCTTATCTCTTTGTTTTTTGCTTATATATGTCTTTGTCTTTGTATCAATGTTAGTTTATCATTTCAAGATAGCTTGTAATAGCCAAAGAAGATTTTAGTAAGCCTCACGATTACCACAAAGCAAGAACATAAAACAGCCTTACCAAAAATAGTAAATAAGAAATCAAAGTACATTACTAATGAAAATCAATTAGCCATAAATTAGAATTCTAAAAGGAGGAAAAGAAAGAATGAAAACACAGTACAAATACAAAACAAGTATCAAAATGTCAGTAGTAATAATTTATGTATCAATAGTTACCATAAATATTAATGTATTAAATTCTCCAATTAAAAGGTATGGAGTGACATAATGGATTAAAAAATAGGACCCAACTGTTTTTCATATAATGCTTATAATAAAATCACTTCACCTTTAAGGATACCTATTGACTGAGAGTGAAAAAATGCAACAAGGTGTTCCAATTTAGTGGAGCACAAATGAAAACAGGAGTAGGCATATTTCTATGAGATAAAAAGAGATCAGGAATGTCATTATATAATGATAAGGACCTCAATATAGCAAGAAGAATTAATACTTACAAATATATGTGCATCCAATATTCAAGCCCTTAAATACATAAAGCAAACATGAATACCTAAAGGGAGAGACATTCTAATATATTAATAATAGGGGACTTTAACACCTCACATTCAGAAGTGGGCAGACCACCAGGACATAAAAGCAACAAAGAAACAGCAGCGTTAAATTGCACTCCAGATGAATTGGACCTAATAGCCATTCACAGAATCTTCCATATAACAGCTGCAGAATACACATTCTTCTCAATAGTACATGGGACATTTTACAAGATAGATTGTATGGTACGTCCCAAAACAAATACCAACAAATGTAAAAGAGTAAAAACTACACTGAGTGTATTTTCTGACTATAGTGTAGTAAAACTAGAAATCAATAAAAAAAAACTTTGGAGACTACACAAACACAAGGAAATTAAACAACTTTCTCCCAATGAATCAATGGATCAAGATGAAATTAAGTTGGAAATTTAAAAACTTCTTGAAATGAATGAAAATAGATGTACAGCATACCAAAACTTAAGGAATTTTAGCAAAACAAGTAGTAAGGGACATTTCTATAAGTCAATGGCTGTATGAAAAAGAAACTCAAATTAATAACTCATCACTGTATCTCAAGAAAATAAAAAAAGCAAGACTGAATCAAATTCAAAATTGGTAGAAAGAAAGAAATAATAAAACTCAGAGCACAATAAATGACATTGTGACTAAAAATTAAACAAACAAAAGAGTCAATGAAATGAGTAAATATTTCAAAAGCTAAACAAAATTGTTAAATTCTTAATTAAACCAGCTTAGAAAATAAAAGAGAGGATTTAAATACATGAAATTAGAAGCGAAAATGGAGACATAACAACAGAAACCACAGAAATACAATGGATTGTTAGAGATTACTATGAACATGGCAACAAATTCGATAACCTAGAAGAAATTGACAAATTATTGGACACATGTAGTTCACCAAGGTGAATCAAGAGGAAATAAAACAAGTAGAAATATTAAATAGTAATAAAGGATCTCCTATTAAAGAAAAGCTCAGGACCAGATGGCTTCACTGTTGAATTCTACTGAACTTTTGAAGAGTTAACACTAATTATTCTTAAATTCCTTCAACAAATAAAAGAAGACAGAATTTTCCAAATTAATTATATAAGGCCAACATTATCTTGATACAAAAACCAAAGACAAAATGACAATACAAGAAAGCTACAGGCCAATATCTTTGATGAACTGATGCAAAATTTTTCAATAAAATACTGCTGAATCTAATCCAGCAGCACATTAAAAAAGATCAATTACTGTAGTTAAGTGGGATTCATTCCAGGGATGCGAGGAAGGTTCAACATACACAAATCAATAAATGTGACCTAGCACATCAACAGAATGAAGGGCAAAAATCACATGATCTCCTCAATAGATTCAGGAAAGGCATTTAATAAAGTATAAGATGTCTTCATGATTAAAAATTCCAACCAAATTAGGTATAAAAAGAATATACCTAAACATAATAAAGGTCATATATAATAAACCAACAATTAACATCATGTTGAATGGGAAAAAGCTTAAGGCTTTCTCTCAAACTTCTGGAACAAGATAAGGATGCTCACTTTTATCACTTTTATATAACATAATACTGCAAGTCTTATCTAGAGGAATTAAACTAGAGAAAGAAATAAAGGACATCCAGGTTAGAAAAAAGTCAAATTGTTAGTATCCACATATAACATGATCTTATATACAGAAAAACCCCAAAGACTCCCCAAAAAGTTGTTCAAACTAACAAATTCATCAATGCTGCAGGATATAAATTCAATGTACAAAAATCAGTATTGTTGTTATAAATCAACAATAAATACCTGAAAAACCAATGAAGAACTCAGTCCCATTTCCAATAGCTACAAAAATAATTTAAATACCTGGGAATAAATTTAACCAAAGAGGTGAAAGAGCTCTATAGTGACAACTATAAATCACTGGTGAAAGAAAGTGAAGGGGACACAAATAAGTGGAAAGACATCTGTGTTTATAGAAAGAATAAATATCATTAAAATGTGCATATTTCTCCAGCCAATTTACCGATTGAATACAACCCCTAATAAAATCCCAGTAATATTCACAGAACTAGAAAAAAACCTACTAAAATTTGAATAGAACCACAAAATCCGCTGAATAGCCAAACAAAGCTTGAGGGAAAAGAATAAAACAGGAAACATTACACTGACTCCAAAATAATTACAAAGTTACAGTAATAAAAACAGCATGGTATTGGCATAAAAGCAGATCCATAGCAATGAAACAGAAGAAATAACCTGGAAGTAAACATGTGCATGTATAGTCAACTGATATTTGAAAAAGATCCTAAGAACATACCTTGGAAAACTGATAGTCTTTTTAATAAATGGTGCAGGGAAATTTGTATATCCACATGCAGAAGAATGATATTTATTAATATATATTAATAATATATTATAGCATATTATATTTATCATTATATTATTGTATATGCAGAAGAATGATACTATGTCCCTGCCTCTTACCATGTACAATTTAGTAGAGTCATGGTGGAATCCAGTACGGATGTTCTCAAAAAACTAAAAATGGAGCTACCACATCATCCAGAAATTGCACACTGAGTATATATCCAAGGGAAATGAAATCTATGAGTCAGAGACATCTGCACCCCATGTTTGCTGCAGCACTATTCACAACGGCCAAGAAATGGAAATAATCTAATTGTCCAACCACCAATGAACGGATAAAGACTGTGGCACATATACCCAGAGGAATATTACTCATCTTAAAAAGGATGAAACCCTGTCATTTGAACTGCACAAATGAAGCTAAAAGTGAAATAAGTCAAACACAGAAAGACAAATAACAAATGATCTCACCTATATGTGGACTCTAAAAATAGGTGTTCTCATAGATGTTAAAAATATAACGGTATTTACCAAATACTGGAAGGGATGTGCAGAAGGAGGTATGGGGAAAGGTTGACTGATTGGTACTAACTAGATAGGAGTAAGAAGTTCTGGAGTTTTATTGAGTAATAAAATGACTGTAATAATGTTAATGTATGAAAAAATCTCAGAAGTTAGGATATTGGATGCGTTCCCTAAAATAAATATTAAATTCTTGAAAGGATCAATATATTTATCCTGATTAGATATTGTACAATGTATATATGAATAAAAAAATCACATACTACCCCATAATTATGCATAATTTTATGTATGTTAAATTTTAAACATTTTTAAATAAAATCAAAATAATACCATCCCTCCAAAAGAAATAACTACAACAATGAAAGTGGAACCATCCCAATCTTTCCAAGCCTATCTTAGAGTCAGGACTACAGTCTGATATAAGCAATGGTATAAGAAGGAAAATCACACATTCAAGTTCTGAGCTGTGCCCTTAAGGGAAAAACACATGCCTTTCTATTCCCTTTACTCACTTACTGAGGCTGGAATATAGATCAAGTGTTGTAAACTGCCTTAGTTCATTGGAGAAGCACAGTTCCCCAGGGAAACTAGAAGATATCTTGACTTGTGATTTTCTAGCTTACAGACTTGAACTTTTATAGGAGTAGAAAGTAAATGTCTTGTACTGGCTACTGCTGTGTTCAGTCTCTCTCAGATAAACCAAAATTATGTTTTACATCATCTTTCTTCTTTGCAAGAGGGCTAGCACCAAGCCACTATATTTGTGTTGACAACCTTGCCAGAGTTTCAAGCAAAAGCTTGCTCACAATATTAAAGATTGTCATAAAAGTTTCTGCTATAGGAAAAATACATTTCTAATACACAATTATCTACTTAAAGATTTTGGGGCCAAATAAAAGCTTTATCAACAAACAAACCAAACAACACACAATGCTTCTTCAAGATCACCAGCTCCCTCATTTCCCATAAATCATCACATGAGGGGGTAGGCGCTGTGGTGCAGAGGGTTAAAGCCTTGGCCTGAAGCGCTAGCATCCCATATGGGTGCCAATTCTAGTCCCTTCCTGTTCTGATCCAGCTCTCTGCTATGGCCTGGGAAAGCAGTAAAAGATGGCCCAACTTCTTGGGCCCCTGCACCCACATGGGAGACCGGGAAGAAGCTCCTGGCTCTTGGCTTCAGATCAGCGCAGCTCCTGCCATTGTAGCCATCTGCAGAGTGAACCAGCAGATGGAAGACCTCTCTCTCTCTCTACTTCTCTCTGTAACTCTGTCTTTCAAATAAATAAAATAAATCTTAAAAACAAACAAACAAAAATCATCACATGAACTTACTTATCTTCCAGCCAAGAAAGAACCAAGGAACTCTTTCTCCTCTTTGCCTTAACTTATTACTGAAATATATCTTTTGGAAAAATCCAACATCTGGCTTTGATTTTCCTGTATTTATAGGATTTGTTTGTATATGCACTTGAGAGTGTATGCATTGCAGTGATATCATAGTTCACTGGGAAATAATAGCTTTTTGATCTCTTTCTTAGTAAAAACATAATTTTTATTAGTACAGGAATTCAGTGAAGATAAAAATGAAAGAATAATTGAAAAGTTACTCATTTCTAAAATGTTGTATTCATATTGCTTTATATTTTATATACTTAATTTGCTAATCAGAATCACCTTTGATTTTAAGGGCTTTCAACTATTGAAAGCATAACTTTCACTGTAATAGAGGCAGCATTATCTTTCACTTATCATCCTTCCAGTAAAATAATAGATTGCAGAAACTAATCTTATTGCAGTACTGTGCTACATATAGTAAACTTCACAATAATACATTTTTTTATTTTAAAATAGAAATCTTGAAAAAATGTAGATGCAGAAAATTCAACCCAAGTAACTTCAGGAGGTCTTGCTCTTTCAAATTATGGAGTTTTTACCATAGAGTAATGGTTTGCTAACTTGCAGGTTAAATTTTCTCATTTTAAGGGAAAACAATCCAACATATAAGAGATTGCATGTATGGTAGGCTGCTCATTCAAAAAGGGATACATTTGATAATCACACTGCATTAAGGGGCACAGATGGCATAGGTGAAGCCTCTGAGATGCTTTTACTATCCCACGAATTAAGTCATTGTGTTATCTTTGGTATTATATCATTTCCTGTTTCTACAACTTAAAAAGTCAGACTATGATTTCTTTTCTAACTTTACCCAGTGTAGTGCCATGCAGAAGAAACTACCTTGTGACTTCATTACCCTGTGACTTCAACTGAGGTCACATTTATGTTAGTGCTGAAATTATAAATACTTGGAGCTCCATCTTCTCGCAGATACTTACCCACATTCACTGAGCCCATGGTCATTTTTGACTGCACCCAGGTGTGTTGTCTAAAGTCCATTTGCATTCTGCTTCTGCTCCAGTACTTTCTTGTATTTTTTTTAATAAGATTTATTTATTTATTTGAAAAGCAGAGTTAAAGAGAGGCAGAGGGGGAGAGAGAGAGAGAGAGGTCTTCCATCTGCTGGTTTACTCCCCGGATGTCTGCAATGACTGGATCTGCGTGGATCCGAAGGCAGGAGCCAGGAGCTTCTGCCAGGTCTTCCACTCAGGTGCAGAGGCCCAACGACCTGGGCCATCCTCTACTGCCTTCCCAGGCCATAGCAGAGAGCTGGATCAGAAGAGTAGCAGCCAGGACTCCTACATGGGAACGCCAGAACTGCAGGTGGTGGCTTTACCTGCTATGCCACAGCACCAGTCCCTCCTGTACTTTCAACAGGCAAATAGTTCCACCATGCACAGTCCTAACTAGGGCTCCCTCTTTAGCTTGCCTAACTTTTGCTTCAAATAGTGTCAGGCTTTCCCAGAGTCCCAGGCCTTAGTCTCAAGAACCAGGTTTTTCTCAGTTTCACCAGGCATCCTTGTCTTACTGTTTCACCACTTCTCTCAGAAATGAGCTTCTTCAGTAGCCAGCCCCCAGCAATTGGTTTGCCATCAACTGCTACTCCAAGAAATAGAAATTTCAACAAGGAGAAAGAAAAACAGTTCTTCTTAAAACTTTAAGTAGGAAAGAAAACAACATATTTCTCTCAAGGCACTCAAATACAGAAGAAATACAATTCTTCTTACTGCATAGAAAAATGTTAGATTATCTTCAATGAGCAGCAGTGTAGTTGTCTCACACAGTTTGCCTAGTGGCAACTCTGCTCCCCAACTGTAGAGTTAAATGATCCCCCTTCAAGAGCTTTCCCTGGGCTGTCGCCATGGCTCACTTGGTTAATCCTCCACCTGTGGTGCCGACATCCTATACGGGCACGGGTTTCCAGTCCCAGTTGCTCCTCTTCCAGTCCAGCTCCCTGCTGTGGCCTGGGAAGGCAGTGGAGGATGGCTGAAGCACTTGGGCCCCTGTTCCTGCATGGGAGACCAGGAGGAAGCACCTGGCTCCTGGCTTCGGACCAGCGTAGTTCCAGCAGTAGCGGCCATATGAGGGTGAACCAACAGAAGGACCACCTATCTCTCTGTCTCTCTCTCTCTCACTGTCTATCTGTCAAATTAAAAAAGAGCTTTCCCTGGTCAAAGGAACAGACTCTTTCAGAACACAAAATTCTTGCTCGCTTTTCACCTTTCATTAATATATTAAAAATATATTTTCAGGAAGCACTGGACTCTTATTACTAAGCTCTTTATCCCACTCCTTCTCAAATTTCCAGCTAATAGAAATAGAGCTCAATTCCAAGACATTAGCTGCAGAATCCACTATATCTTGCTTTAGTGATGTTTGTATTTTGCCAGGACTTTTTCCATAGAATCTAAGATCACTGCTAAAGTAATGTCTGTTCAAAAAAAAAACAAATAAATAAGTGGATTGATGACTAGATACAATCTCTAGAACAATTTTTCTATTGTACTCTTAGTAATTTATAATTTAAATTTTAGATCCTTGAGACGATTAGAAATTATAAAATACCTTAAAATATTATAAAAAGGAAATTATCTTAATGTCATAATCCTTTTATAAATATTACAGCATAAAATTATATATCCTTATTATCAAAAATTTAATTAAGGTCACTATCTCAGTTTCCTGTTCTACTAGTTGTTTCATTTCATTTTGATTCCTCCTTAATATTTCATTTTCACGAGACAGATTTTCTATCTTGTCCATTAAGGATTTCTGTAGTTCAAGAATTTGTTTTTGAGAACTTCTTAATGTTCTTATCAATTTTTTGAGATCTGCTTCTTGCATTTCCTCTATCTCTTCATCTTCATGATCTTGCATTGGGGTGTCATGTTCATTTGGGTGCGTCATAGTGTCTTCCTTGCTCTTGTTACCTCGGCTTCTACGTTTGTTGTTTGGCATGTTGGAGATAATTTATGTTTTTTTTTTGTTTGTTTGTTTGTTTGTTTGTTTTGCTGTGGTGTTTTTTTTCTCGTTATACTATGCCTCTAAGTGGGCTCTCTGCTTTGTTGGATCCTTAGGGGCAGTGATGGGTGTGGCCAGAGAGCTCTGCTTGATTCTTCAGGTTTAAGGCTGTGCAAAAAGTGACTCACCCAGATTGTTCTCTCCCTTGCTGCTTGCTGGATCTCTCTTTTTTTTTTCCTCAGTTGGGAAGTAATTCCGCACAGGTTGAGTGGAATTGAGGGTAGTTGAAATCTGGCCTCTGTGAGTATTCGTTTGATCTACCCCTGGGACCACACAAAGTGTTTATGTGTTCTCAAGTTTCACCAAAGTTCCAAAGTTACTGAGTTTGTGTACTCATTGGCGGCGCTTTACATATGTAAAATGGCACCTGCTCTTTGTTTTGCTCGGTGAGTGAAAAGAGAGGCCTCTGCCTTTCCCCACCAATGTCTCGGGTTTCTGAGGCTTTTGTCTTACCTCCCATTCGTTCCCGCGCTGGCAAGATTCTGTGGCTCGGCTCCTGCAGTTGGGTTTCCATGCGGTGGGCTCCCTGTAGGTCCTCTGTGTCACATCCACTAGATCCGGAAGCGTTTCCTCTGCAGCTTTTTTCTTGAGTCTTTTCCTGAGGCTACAGTAATTCCACTTTTATGAAACTTTATTTTCCCAAACTATTGGTGCACGTCCTCACTATCCACCATCTTGGCTCTGCCCCCACATTTTGGTACAATTTCAATTCTCTGCGTACTCTTTCATATATGGAAGATCTTATAATTTTATAATTTCACAATCTGCTTTACTCATTCCAAATATATAAGAACCTAACTGCAATTGATGTGATTCTCAACTGCTCTTTGTAACAGCTCCATGATATTCCATCAGTGAATACAGCACAGTTTACTTAAGCATTGCTTACTCCTATTGTTAAACATTTAGGTCTTCTTGTTTTTAGCTATCATAGAAAATGTGGTAAAAGCATAGCTTTGTGCCTAAATCTTTGTCAATATCTTGAATCATTTCTTGAGAATATATTTTAGTATAATTTTGATACCTAGAATATTTTGATATAAATATATTACCAAACTAGATGTTAATAAATTGTGGCAGTTTATTTAACTTCATAAATATGAACGTCCATTTCACTACATCCTTATCAACTTTGATCACTCTTATTAGTCTCTGCTTCTGATCAAGATGGAGCATCAAGTTCTAAATATAACCTTCCCAGTTAAAACTCCAGATAGAATCAATGAACCAAAGGCAATCATGGCATTGGATACCAAGCAGTGAATTCTAGTGATTCTTGAAAGGAGATGAGCACTATGATTACTCAGCTACCTTTTTGGAGGAAGCATCTGGGGAATAGAGAGAAAGGAGAGTCCAGGAAGAGCTCAGAGGTCACAGGAAGCTAAGGAGGAGCTGGGTCTCCAGAGAAGTCAAGGGAAGGCAGAGTACCAGAGATGCAAAAACTCTACAGTGAGAAAGCTCCAGTAATCTGCATCTGATCCCAAGTCCAGAAATGAGTAAAAGTCAGAGAATGCCTGTGAGAAAAGGCCAGGATCAAAAGCAACCTAAGGGAGCAGGGGCAACAGTGCTCAGATCAAACACAGGACTGGGAATAGTGCCTATTCCCAGTAGCCAGAATGAGACACCTCATATTTTGGAAGCCATCTGTTACAATACTAAGAAGGGTCATGGATCAGTAGTGTGGAAAATTAACCTTAGACTAAATACAGTGCTGGTCTCATCTCATTCAACAGAGCTTCAAAGCATGACCTGAATGTCTCAAACTTTCCAAGAATCTAGTCACATCCTAAATAAAGTTCAATAATAATTATAGAAATATAAAAATATCTAACATTTAACAAGATAGAATGTATAATGTCTGGTAACCAATCATAAGTCACCAAACATGCAAAGAACAGAAAAATTCACTTGTAATGAAGAGAAAATCAATTTACTAAAACTGACCCAGAAATGGCACAAATTGCCGAAGTAGTAAACAAGAATGCTAAAACAATTATAGCTGCAGTCCATATGCTTGAGTGACTAGAAGAATACTGACTATATGAAGTAGAGATATGAAAGACACAATAGGGGTCAGCTCTGTGGCATAGTGGGTAAAGCCACAGCCTGCAGAGCCAACAACCCATATGGACATGGGTTTGAGTCCCGGCTGCTCCACTTCTAATCCAGCTCTCCTCTATGGCCTGGGAAAACAGCAGAAGATGGCTCAAGTCCTTGGGTCCTTGTACCCACATGGGAGACCTAGAGGAAGCTCCTGGTTCTTGGCTTCTGATCTGCCCAGCTCTGGCCATTGCAGCCATTTGTGGAGTGAACCAGCAGATGGAAGACACACACTCTCTCTCTCTCTCTCACTTTCCCTCTCTCTCTGCCTCTGCCTCTGTAACTCTGCCTTTCAAATAAGCAAATAATTTTTAAAAACCTCAAATTAATATTTCAGATATGAAAATTAAAGTAATTGAGGTGAAAAAATGTACTGGTTGGCATTAATTACAGATATTATGGAAGAATAGTGAACTTGAAATCATAGCAATTCCTATCCAAAACAACTCGGAGAAGAAAAAGAGTGAATAAAGAGAAACAGAGAGGCCGGCGCCTTGGCTTAACAGGCTAATCCTCCACCTTTCGGCGCCAGCACACTGGGTTCTAGTCCTGGTTGGGGCGCCGGATTCTGTCCTGGTTCCCCCTCTTCCAGGCCAGCTCTCTGCTATGGCCCGGGAAGGCAGTGGAGGATGGCCCAAGTCCTTGGGCCCTGCACCCGCATGGGAGACCAGGAGAAGCACCTGGCTCCTGGCTTCGAATTAGTGAGATGCGCCGGCTGCAGGGGCCATTGGAGGGTGAACCAACAGCAAAAAGGAAGACCTTTCTCTCTGTCTCTCTCTCTCTCTCACTATCTACTCTGCCTGTCAAAAATAAAGAGAGAGAGAGAAACAGAGCATTAATAAGCTGCAGGGTAACTTCAAGCAGCCAAATACATGTGCAATTGGGGGCAGGCATTTGTTACCATAGTTGTTAAATTGCCACTTGGATTGCTTGAATCTCACATTGCCTTGTTTGTGTCCTGCTTTTCTATCTCCAATACATCTTTATGCTAATGGACACCCTGGGAAGGCAGCAGATAATGGCTCAAGTCCTTGGGTCTCTGGCCCTCACACGGGGGATCCAACTGAGTTCTGGGCTACTTATTTTGGCCTGGACCAGCCCCAGCTCCTTGGGCATTTGGAGACTGAACCAGCAGAGGGGAGATCTCTTTGTCTCTCTCTCTCTTTCTCCCCTCTGTTTCTCTGCCTTACAAATAAATTGAAAGTAAATTTAAAAATTTAAAAACTAATTCACAAGTGGAGCCACAGAAGGAAGAATGAGAGAAGAAAAAATTGAAAAAAAGAACTTAAAGAAAAAATGACCAAAATTTTTCCAAATTTCATAACTGTAATCCTACAGATCTAAGATACTCAACAACTCTAAGCACAAAAAGCCAAAGCTAATTAAACCAAGGCACATGGTAACCAAATCAGCCTATAGATTTAATGTGACACCTACTCACGTCACAATTTTTATTTATTTATGTCTATCATTTGAGAAGTAGAAAGAGAGAGAAAAAATAAGAGCTCCACTCTAATGATTCTCTTCCCCTAAATACCTGCAATGGTGAAAGCTAGGAGCCAGGAACTTGGTTACAGACCCAACTGCATAAACCATCACCCACTGCTTCCCAGGGTACACATTAGCAGGAACAGAGCTGGAACTTGAATCAGGCATTCCAATATGTGATGCAAGGCCCAATCAGATCTTCTTAAATATTATTAATTTTATTTGAAAGGTAGAGTGACAAGAGAGATAGGGATAGAGATAGAGATGATAGAGAAAGAGATAGACACACACACACACACGGGGGGGGGGGGGGGGATCTTCCATTCCCTAGTTCATTCCCTAAATGCCTATAGAGGCCGAGGATAGGCCAGTCCAAAGCCAGGATCCATTAACTCCATCCAGATCACCCACATGGGTACCAAGAGACAAAGTATACTAGCCATTGTCCACTGCCTCCCAGCTGCCTTAGTAGAAAGGTGGATTAGAAGTGTGAGTACCCAGGACTTGAACCAGCACTCCAACATGGAATGTAGGCATCCCAAGCTGGGGCTTAACTTACTGTACCACAATGGCCACCCCCACAACCAGCTTTTAACCACATCAAATGTCCATCCCTACAATAGGTTTTTTGGTAGAATTTCACAACCTGAATTTGAAATTACGTGGAACGGCACTGAAATAGAATTGTTACAAGAAATACAAATAGAATAGTTACAGGAAATATAAACAGAGTAGTTACAAGAAAATGTAAAAAGAACAATGTTTGAAGACTAACTACCTAATTTCAAGTCGTATTCTAATGCTACAAGAATCAACACAGTACTGCATTGATGTAAAGGTGGAAACACACACACACACAAAGGATCTTCAAAAAGATCCTAGAAGTGCATAACTATGCATGGAGTTCCAAGATCTTTTTGCACCAAAACAAGCTTATCTTCTAATTCCACCTTTTAATGAACTTTTATAAGTACCCTTGTACATTATTAAAACACAATAAAAAGACTACAAATAGACTCAAATTAATACTTGACAAAAATGCTAAGGTTAGTCAGTGTCAAAATAATTATTTCTTATTAAATAACTTTGAAATAACTGCATATCTGTATTTTTTAAAAATCAGAACATTAGTGTCACAAATTAATTCAAAAGGGATCAAAAGCCTAAATATAAAAATTAAATGTGTAAAATACCTAGAAGAAAACACTTAAGACCTTGGGCAAATATTTCTTAGTATACAAAAGAAAAAAACACCACTGCTAAAAACAATAGATAAATTAGGCTTCATTAAAACTAAAATCTGTTATTTAAAACACTGTAAAAACATTAATACACAAGGAGAAATTGTTAAGGATTATATACAGCAGGTAACTCATATCAGAATATATATAAATATATTATAACTCAATTATACAAAGATACTCAATTTTAAAAAAGAAAAACTCCAAAATATATTTCACAAAATCACTTGAAAATTATTAGCTTTAATAATCATCTGGAAAATCACAATGGGACACCACTTCACATCTACTAAACAGCTGAAATCCAAAGTACTAAGAACAACATATTTTAGGGACTAAAATCCAGTCTCTTATTTACAGCTGAGTGATCATAAAGTGACAGAGCCAGTTGGAGAAACTGGCAATTTTCTCAAAGGTGAGATACACACTTAGCCTGTGACCCAACATTTCCACTCCTAGGTATTTGCTCAAAGGAAGAAAAAAAAAACACAAGTTGTAAAGAATCTGGTTCCATTTTTTATGTTTCACCAACAACAACAGCTCCATTCCTCCCCTCCTACTTTTGGCCGCATCATGGGAAGCTAATAAGACAGCTGGTTCACCCTTCCTTTGGGAGCAGAGAGGATGTTCACACATGCCCTTGGGAGCACTTGCCTTGGTTACACTCCTAACTACAGTTAAAATCAAAGCCCCTAGCCCCTCTCTTGCACAAGCAATTCTGCACCAGGTCCTTTGCTTACTCTGTTCCCCTGAGACAGTAATAAACATCGTAATGACCTCTTGGAGTGTGCGGCAGCATCACTAAACACTCCAACCAATCTCATGTGGAATTGGTAGAGCCCCTCACAGAACAACCACAAACTAATATATATCCACAGAAACACATGTACACCAATGTTCAGAGTAGCTTTATTCATTATGATCCCAAACCGTAAATAAACCAAATATTATCAATGGGTTAATAGATAAATGATGGTATATTTATATAATGGGTTATTACTTTGTCAAATAAATTTCCCCAAACTATTGATTTTTTAAAAGATTTATTTATTTATTTATTTGATAGAGTTACACAGAGAGAGGAAAGGCAGAGAGGGAGAGAGAGAGAGAGAGGTCTTCCATCCGCTGGTTCACTCCCCAGTTGGCCGCAATGGCCAGAGCTACGCCAATCCAAAGCCAGGAGCCAGAAGCTTCCTCCGGGTCTCCCATGTGGGCAGAGGGGCCCAAGGACTTGGGCCATCTTCTACTGCTTTCCCAGGCCATAGCAGAGAGCTGGATTGGAAGTGGAGCAGCTGGGTCACAAACCGGTGCCCTTATGGGATGCCAGCACTTCAGGCCAAGGTGTTAACCCATTGTGCCACAGTACCGGCCCCAGAAACTGCTGAATGTTTAAAAATTTTTCTTAAGTTATACAAATTCCCTGTATTTCATATATACATATTTAGCAACATAGTGACACTTCCCCCCAACCCTCCCTCCAGCCCACGCTCCAACCTTCTTCCTCCTCCTTCTCACATTTACACTCTTAATTTTTACCAAGATCTATTTTCAGTTTACATAATTATCATAAGTTACCTCTACACTAAGTAAAAGAGTTCAACAAATAGTATGAAAGGAAAAAAAAAAGAAAACCTGTTCCTCAACAGAAGAGACAAGGGCTCCAAACAGCTGAATTTTAACAACATTATAATGTAAGGAGATGTTATGCATCTTCCATCTGCAGAATCACTCCCCAAATGGCTGCAATGGTCAAGACTGGGCCAGGCCAAAGCCGGGAGTCAGGAGCTTCTTCTGGGTGAGCAATATGGGTGGCAGGGGCTCAAGTACCTAGGCCATCTTCAGCTGCTTTTCCCAGGCCATTAGCAGGGAGCTGGATTAGAAGTTCAACAGCTGGGACACACCCCTCACCCACATGGGATGCCATTGTTGCAGGCAGCAGCTATACCTGTCAAACCATAATGCTGGCTCTTTTTATATGAAAATCTTAAGCCAACAAAATGAATGAAGCTTCCTAAAAATAGAATCAGTGGTTCACTGGGGGTGAGGGGAGATGGTCTGAGATTGGTTGCAGCAGAGAACAATGGGAAGTGGAAATGTTCTATATTATGATTTTGATGTTACTTCCAGGTAATTGTACATCTGTCAAGCATTATTTCCCTGAAAATGAGTGAAATTGATGACATATAATGATATTTCAAGTATGGTGATTTTGAAGAAGATTTACAGGTTTATCAGGTGACTCCTCACTATATTTCACAAGAAGGAAAGACTAAGGACAGGAAAAGTATACAGCATGCAGAAAGCAATATAATAATATGGCTGTCCTCTGTAGACTGGGATTGCTCAAGGGATTTGGACAAGTAGTGGCATTTCAGTATCAGAAATAAGATGGGACTAATTACCACAATAGGTGCCATAACCATTCTATAATAAGAATACTATCAATGAATCTTCAGTGGTAAGAAATTGATTGTGGGAGGCATTGGACTGGAAAAAGTTGGCCATCCCAATAAGTATTACAATCCTCCCTCTGTATCCATGAGTTATGAATCCATAGATTCAACCAGTAATGAATCAAAAACAGTCCCTGGAAAACTGCATTTGCACTGAAAGTGAAGACATTTTTCTTGCCATTATTCCCTAAACAATATAGTATAGCAGTTATTCAAGTAGTATTTTCCTTGTATGAGCTATTGCAAGTCATATAGAAAAGATTTAAAGTATTCAGGAAGATAATATAGATTATATGCAAATACTATGGCATTTTATGTAAGAGACTTGAGTATGGATTTTGGCATCTGGGGATTGAGGGGGGAAGGAACTAATCTTCTATGGGTACTAAGAGACAACCTTGCATATCAGTAATAACCATAAGCTACAAGTCTGGTAAGCAGAATTCTAAACTGCATTCCTAAGGTACAGAAACATCACTCTTCAGGGCTGGTACTTTGGCACAGAGGGTTAAAGCCCTGGACTGCTGCACCAGCATCTCATATGGGCGCTGGTTATAGTCCCGGCTGTTCCACTTCCAATCCAGCTCTCTGCTATGGCATGGGAAAGCAGTAGAGGATGGCCCAAGTCCTTGGCCCCTCTGCCTGCTTGGGAGACCCCAGAGAAGATCCTGGGCTCCTGGGTTCGGATCAACTCAGCTCTGGCCATCGTAGTCATTTGGGGAGTGAACCAGTGGATGGAAGACTCTCTCTCCTCTCTATGGCTCTACCTCGCTCTATAACTCTTTCTAATAAATAAAAATAAATCTTTTTTTAAAAAAGAAACATCATGTTTCTTCCAATTCTTTTTTTTTTTTTTTAAGATTTACTTATTTACTCAACAGGCAGAGTTACAGAAAGGCAGAGGCAGAGAGAGAGAGAGATGTCTTCCCTCTACTGGTTCACTTCCTAAATGGCTGCAACTGCCAGAGCTGGGCAGATCAGAAGCCAGGAGCCTGGAACTTTCTCTGGGTCTTCCACATGAGTGAAGGGGCCCAAGGACTTGGGCCATGTTCCTCTGCTCTCCCAGGTACATTAGCAGGGAGCTGGATCAAAAGTGGAGCAGCCAGGACTAGAAACGGTACCCATGTGGGATGCTGGTGCTGCAGGCGGCAGCTTTACCCACTACCACACAGTTCCAGCCCCGATGGGCAGCCTTTTAAACCCTAATACTTAAGTTTACCTCAATAGCCAACAGTGAGTATTAATGTATCATATTTGGTTGGCTTACAGGGTTTTTGGCCTTATATTTGCAGAATTGAAGTTATAGGTAGGACTGCTTATTCTTGTTCTGAAGATCAAACAACCATACAAGGGTAGAAATTTCCAGGACACAGTGGAGGGTTTCTAGAGGTCAAATAACAGCACTTTGATCAAAATCCAACTTATAGTAAACCCAATAGGACACAAATTCATCTTGAGCGTACTTCTCCAATTTTTAAGTAGAAAATTCTGCATCAGAATAAATATCCCTAATGGAAGACACACGCCACATATCAGCTCCCTAACATATAGATAAGGACTGTCATGGCAGAAGAGGCTAATGCAAATCTTTTTTAAAATAAAACATTTATTTATTTATTTGAAAGACAGAGTTACTAGGTGGGGGGAGGAGAGAAAGAGAGGGAGAGAGAATCTTCTATCCTCTGGTTCACTCCCCAGATGGCTGCCACGACCAGAGTTGGGCCAATCCAAAGCCAGGAGCCAGGAGCTTCTCCTGGGTCTCCCACGAGGATACAAGGGCCCAAGGCCTTGAATCATCTTCCATTGCTTTCCCAGGTGCATTAGCAGGGAGCTGGATTGGAAGTGGAGCAGACAGGACTTAAACTGACTTCTGCATGGGATGCTGGCACTGAAGGTAGCGGCTTTACCCGCTACACCACAGCACCGGCCCTAACACAAATCGCTCTTCAATATGTGGTCTCAATCAATTAAATCTCTGGCACCTGGATACACGACTATCACTTAAGTGAATGTTTTTTCTGTGGTCTAGCACAAAATGTGAAAACAGTATATTTCACTTAACAAGTAGAATAATAAACATCTTCATGCAACCCAACAACCATTCATGATAAACATTCTTAACTAAGAAAAGAAGAGAACTCTCTCAACATAATAGAATATATCTATAAAGAAACCACGCAGGTAAAATAACACATAATGGTGAAAGGCTCAAAGCTTCATAACATTGGGAAGAAGACAAGGTTGTTTGCTCCTGCCACTTCTATTCAACATTATATTTAATGCTCTATCAAGGAAAGTTAGGCAAGAAAATATAATAAATGCATCCAAATTAGAAAGTAAGAAGTGAAATTATCTCAATTTTTAGGAGACATGATTTTACAGAGATGAAATCCTAAAGAATTCACACACAAGAAAACTATTTGGGTTAATAAATTAGTTTAGAAAGATTGTAGGGTACAAGATTGAGGTACAGGGGCCGGCACTGTAACATAGTGGGCTAAGCCTCCACCTGTGGCACTGGTTCTAGTCCCAGCTGCTCCACTTCTGATCCAGCTCCATGTTATGGCCTGGAAAAGCATTGGAAGATGGCCCAAGTGCTTGGGCCCCTGCACTCAAGCAGGAGACCTAAAAGAAGCTCCTGGCTCCTGGCTTCAAGTCAGCCCAGCTTCAGCTGATGCAGCCAATTAGGGAATGAACCAGCAGACGGAAGATCTGTGTGTGTGTCTCTTCCTCTGCTTCTCTGTGACACTACCTCTCAAATAAGTAAGTAAAATCTTAAAAGAAAAAAATATTGAGGTACAAAAACATTGTCTGATATTAATATAGCTACTCCCACTGTAGAATTTATCAGAATTTACTCTGCTATTTAATTTGTTTTCTATATCTTATGTCTTTTTAGTACATTCTTTTGTGTTAAATAGATATTCTTGGTGTGTAATTTTAATTTAGTTTTCATTTATTTTACTATATATTTTTATTTACTTTATTATTTATTATCACAACCTAAGATAACTCAGGTCAACATCAATTTAATTTCAATAGTATGAAAAAGACTTCCTCTGCACAGCTTCCTTCCCTTCTCTTTTTTTTAAAGATGTATTTATTTATTTGAAAGTCAGAGTAATGGCCAGTGCCGTGGCTCACTAGGCTAATCCTCTGCCTGCGACGTCGGCACTCCAGGTTCTAGTTCCGATTGGGGCACCGGTTCTGTCCCGGTTGCTCCTCTTCCAGTCCAGCTCTCTGCTGTGGCCCAGGAAGGCAGTGGAGGATGGCCCAAGTGCTTGGGTCCTGCACTCGCATGGGAGACCAGGAGGAAGCACCTGGCTCCTGGCTTCAGATCAGCGCAATGCACCGGCCGTAGTGGCCATTTAGGGGGTGAATCAATGGAAGGAAGACCTTGCTCTCTGTCTTTCTCTCTCACTGTCAAACTCTGCCTGTCCAAAAAAAAAAAAAAAAGAAAGAAAAGAAAAGAAAGTCAGAGTTACATAGAGAGAGGAGAGGCAGAGAGAGAAAGAGAGAGAGAGAGAGAGAGATGTCTTCCATCTGCTGGTTCACTCCTCGGTTGGCCACAATGGCCAGAGCTGCGCCAATCCGAAGCCAGGAGCCAGGAGATTCCTCCAGGTCTCCCACGTGGGTGCAGGGGCCCAAGGACTTGGGCGATCTTCCACTGCTTTCCCAGGCTATAGCAGAGAGCTGGATCGGAAGTGGAACAGCCAGGATTCAAACCAGTGTCCATATGGGAGGCCAGCACTGAGGTGGCAGCTTTACATGCTACACCACAGCACTGGCCCCTCTTCTCCTCTTCTGAATCATTGCTATTTACAAATAACATCTTGCTAATATTCCCATAGGCACAGAGTTATAAATAATTATTGCTTTATGCAGTAATTTTATAAATCAGGTAGAAGAATTATAAGCAGAAAATGCATTTATATGGTCTTTTTGTATATCTATGTAGTTATCTTTACAATGATCTTTATTTATTGTCTGAAATTCTTTCATTTGGATTTGAAGAACTTCTCCAGTATTCCTTATAGGGCAGGTTTGTTTGCAAGCACTCTCTTAATTTTATTTATCTTAAATATTTTTATTTTACTATATTTTTGAAGTAATATTTTTCTGAATATAGAACTTAGGCTGACATTACTATGAATATATCATCTAACCATCCCTAGTTTCCATGCTTTTTAATGCTTTATTTTTTTATTTTAAGCCCTGCAAAAGCGAGGCCCTCAAAAAATTGGGTAACGACTCAGAATTGTTCCTCTCCACGGAAATCTTTAGTAAAAGGCGAAAGATTTATATGATCTGAAGAAAAACCAGAGTATTTTAATGCTTTATTTTTTTAAATCTTTTATCTAATGAATATAAATTTCCAGTGTACAGCTTATGGATTACAATGGCTTCCCCCCTGCATAACTTCCCTCCCACCCGCAACCCTCCCCTTTCCCGCTCCTCTCCCCTTCCATTCACATCAAGATTCGTTTTCAATTCTCTTTATATACAGAAGATCAGTTTAGTATGTATAAAGATTTCAACAGTTTGCCCTCACATAGCAACACAAAATGAAAAAATACTGTTGGAGTACTAGTTATAGTTAATGCTTTATTTTTTATGTTAATGTGATATTAATACAAAGAGAACACATTCAGTATAGTTCATCGATTCGACTCAAAGAATATAAAGATATCCTTTTCCTCCTTACCTCCTTCATTCCCACTCTCCCTCCCTCTCTCTCTCTCCTTCTCTTTCTTTCTTTCTTCATTTTGAGATAGCATATTTTTATTTTATATTATAGTTAAAGGTTTAATGCTCCACAAAATAAAGTGTTTAACAAGTGAAAAGTAAAATGACTGAATTCAGCAGGAATCTAGGCAAGGACTACAAACAATAATCAAATAAAAATTTGAGCATTTCACTCATATACAGTAAATTTAAAAATAATCATAGATCATTAAATTCATAATAATATGTCATGCTTAATCATTTATTTAACAAATATATAAAGCAAAGTTTGACAAAACTATATCTACAGCAATACTGATACAAATAGGCATGTCTTTCTTTTTTGTTTTTACTTTCTTTCTTTTTAAATTTTAGATACCACATATAATAAAAAACATGCAGTGTTTGTCTTTCTGTGTCCAGCTTATTTCAATCAACATAATGTTCTCTGGTTACATCCATTTTGCAACAAATGGTAGAATTTCATTCTTTTTATAGCTCAATAATACTCTATTGTGTACATACACATTTTCTTTATCTGTTCCTCTGATGATGGACATCTTGGTTGATTCCATATTTTGGCTATTGTGAAAAGAATAGCTATAAACATGATGATGCAGGTATCTCTTTGATACAGTGTGTTCATGGCTTTTGGGTATACGCATTCTAGTGGGGTTGCTGGATCTTATGGCAGGTCTATCTCTAGTTTTTAAGAAATCTCCACAGTTTTTCACAGTGGCTGCACTAAATTACTTTTCTACCAACAGTGTGTAAAAGTTCCCCTTTCTCCACATTCTTGCTAGCATTTGTTCTCTCTGTCCTTTGGATAATAACCATTTTGACAGGGCTGAGGTGTTATTTCATTGGGGTTTTGAGTTGCATTTCCCTGATGACTAGTGATGCCAAGCATTTTTTCTTATATTTGTTGGTCATTTGTATGACTTCTCTTAAGAACTGTCCATTGAGGTTCTTTGCCCACTTCTGGATTGTTTTGTTGTTGTTCTTGTTGAGTTTTTTTTTTCAGTTGCTGATATATTCTGAATATTAATCCTTTTCCAGATGGGTAACTGCAAATATTTTCCCATTCTGTTAGACTGTCTTTTCACTCCATTGATCCTTTCTTTCCTTCGCTGTACAGAAGTTTCTGAGTTTAACAAGACAAAGATGTCCATCTTGACCATTCTTATTCAATATGGTACTGGAAATAATCTCAAGAGCAATTAGTGAGGAGAAAGAAATAAAGGGCTCAAAACTGGAAAGGAAGAAGTCAAAATGTTCATGTTTGCAGATGACATGATATTGTACATGGAAAAACCTAAATACTCCAACAAAAGTCTGTTAAAACAGATAAACCAATCCAGTAAAGTTACAGATTACAAAATAAACATGTAAAAACCAGTAGCTTTTTATGTATGCTAATGATGAACTCAAGAAAGAATTCCCAGTCACAATAGCCACGAAAAAATCAAATATTTTGGAATAAATATAACCAAAGAAATGAAAAATCTCTACAATGAAACTTAGAAAATACTGATGAAAGAAATCAGCAAAGGGATTGGTGCTGTGGCACAGAAGGCCTTGTGCCAGCATCCTGTATGGGCACTGGTTCAAGTCCCAGCTGCTCCTCTTCCAATCCAGTTCCCTGTTAATGGCCTGGAAAAAGAAGTAGAAGATGGCCCAAGCACTGTCACCCACCTTGAAGACTCGGAAGAGTCTCCTGGCTGCTGGCTTCAGCCTGGTCTAACACTGTTTTTGCACGAATTTAGAGAATAAACCAGTGAATGGAAGAGCTCTCTCTGTCTCTCCTTCTTTCTTTGTAACTCTGCCTTTCAAATAAATAAATAAATAAATCTTTTTAAAAAAAGAAATTAGCAAGGACACAAAAAAAAGGGACAGATATTCCTTGCTCATGAAATGGGGGAAAAAAGTTCATTAAAATATTGATACTACCTAAAGGCATCTATAGATTCAATGCAATCCCCATCAAAATACTTATGACATTATTTACAGAATTAGAAAAAAAAAGTCCTAAGGCCAGCCCTGTGGCACAGCCAGTTAAAGCCACAGCCTGTAGCTCCAGAATCCCATATGGATGCTGGTTCGAGACCCAGCCGCTCCACTTCTGATCCAGCTCTCTGCTGGTGTGCCTGAGAAAGCTGCAGAGGATGGTCCAGGTCTTTGGGACCCTGCACCCACATTGGGTACCTGGAGGAGGCTCCAGGATCTTGGGTTCATACTGGCCCAGATCCAGCCATTGTGGTCATTTAGAGAGTGAACCAACTCATGGAAGATCTCTCTCTCTCTCTCTCTGCTTCTCCCTTTTCCTTCTCTATCTATAACTCTGCCTTTCAAATAAATAAGTAAATCTTTAGGAAAAAAGAAAGAAAGAAAAGGAAAAAAACAATCCTCAAATTCATATGTTCTTACAAAAGACCCAGAATAGCCGAAGTCATGTTGAGCAAAAACTGCAACAACAAACAAAAAAATGAGCTGGAGGCCTCACTACCTGACTTCAAAGTATTCTACAAAGCCATAGCAATTAAAACTGCAGAGCACTGGTATAAAAACTGTCACATAGATCATTGGAACAGAATAGACAGTCTGAAATTAACACATGTACTATATTCAACTTGTTTTTGACAAAACTGTCTAGACCATTTATTGGAATAAGAATAATGTCTTCAATAAATGTGCTGGCAAAATTGGATACATGTAAAGAAGAATGAAATTAGATACATACCTCTCACCATATACAAAAATCAATTTAAGATAGATCAAAGACTTAAATTCAAGACATGAGACTGAAGTTTATGGAAGAAAGTGTAGGAGAAACACCTCAAGACACTGTTGTTTGTGATGACTTCTTTGCTAAGACCCCAAAGCACAGGCAAACAAAACAAAGCTAGATTAATAGTTTCTGTGAGTTCTCATAAGAAAACAGCTGATAAGCCGGCGCCGCGGCTCACTAGGCTAATCCTCCGCCTTGCGGCGCCGGCACACCGGGTTCTAGTCCCGGTCAGGGCACCGATCCTGTCTCGGTTGCCCCTCTTCCAGGCCAGCTCTCTGCTGTGGCCAGGGAGTGCAGTGGAGGATGGCCCAAGTCCTTGGGCCCTGCACCCCATGGGAGACCAGGAGAAGCACCTGGCTCCTGCCATCGGAACAGCGCGGCGCGCCGGCCGCAGCGCGCCTACCGCGGCGGCCATTGGAGGGTGAACCAACGGCAAAAAGGAAGACCTTTCTCTCTGTCTCTCTCTCTACTGTCCACTCTGCCTGTCCAAAAAAAAAAAAAAAAAAGAAAAGAAAACAGCTGATAATATCAAGGATATCTTATACTTGAGGAATCATTTGTCTCTTAGTGCTTTCATGATGGTCTCTTTTTCTTTGGTTTTCAAAACTTTGATTATGATGTGTTCTAGGAGTGAATACATTTGAATTTATTCTATGTTATTGAGCTCACATGTCAAGCTTACAGACATAAATTCAAGTGTACTAATATTTTTCATCAAATTTGGAAGTTTTTAGTCACTATGTCTTCAAATTTTTTTTATTCCTTTCTATTTCTCTGCGCTTCTGGAGTTCTCATTGTATGTGTGTTCGTATGTTTGGTGGTATTCCACAAATCTCTGAGGCCTTGTTCATTTTCCTTCATTCCTTTTCTTTCTGTTCCTGAAAATTGGAAGCCTAATGTAACCTATCTCCATATTCTCTAATTCTGTCTCCTCAAGTCTTCTGTTGAGAATTGGTAGTGAATTTTTACTTCAGTTTTTATATTTCTCCATTGAGGTTCTGATTTTATCATTTCCCTCACTGTATTGATACCCTCTATTTAGTGAGATACCAGTCTTACTTTTCCTTGATTCTTCAGACTTGGAAAATTTTAGTTATTTAAACACATTTAAAACAACTGATTTAAAGTTTTTATCTGGGGGCGGCACCATGGCAAAGTGCTTAAGCTGCTGCCTGCAGTGCCAGCATCCCATATAGGCGCTGGTCCGAGTCCCAGTTGCTCCTCTTCCGGTCCAGCTCTTTTATTTTTGTGCTTTTTTTATTATTTTTTATTATTGTGCTTTTAAACACAATAATAACTTTGCAGGCTAGATAAGATTAATGCAACTTAAAACAACATATGACTTTCCTTTTTTTTAACTTTTATTTAATGAATATAAATTTCCAAAGTACAGCTTATGGATCACAATGGTTTCCCCCCCATAACTTCTCTCCCACCCACAACCCTCCCCTCTCCCGCTCCTTCTCCCACACCATTCACATCAAGATTCATTTTCAATTATCTTTATATACAGATGATCAATTTAGTATATATTAAGTAAATATTTCAACAGTTTGCACCCACACAGAAACACAAAGTGAAAAATACTGTTTGAGTGCTAGTTATAGCATTAATTCACAATGTACAGCACATTAAAGACAGAGATCCTACATGAGGAGTAAGTGAACAGTGACTCCTGTTGTTGATTAACAAATTGACACTCTTGTTTATGGCATCAGTAATCACCCAAGGCTCTTGTCATGAGTTGCCAAGGCTATGGAGGCCTTTTGAGTTCTCTGACTCTGATCATATTTAGACAAAGTCATAGTCAAAGTGGAAGTTCTCTCCTCCCTTCAGAGAAAGGTACCTCCTTCTTTGATGACCTGTTCTTTCCACTGGGATCTCACTCACAGAGATCTTTCATTTAGGTCTTCTTTTTTTTTTTTTTTTTTTTTTTCGCCAGAGTGTCTTGGCTTTCCATGCCTGAAATACTCTCATGGGCTTTTCAGCTGGATCCGAATGCCTTAAGGGATGATTCTGAGGCCAGAGTGCTGTTTAGGACATCTGCCATTCTATGAGTCTGCTGTGTATCCCATTTCCCATGTTGGATCATTCTCTCCCTTTTTGATTCTGTCAGTTAGTATTTGCAGACACTAGTCTTGTTTATGTGATCCCTTTGACTCTTAGTCCTATCATTATGATCAATTGTGAACAGAAATTGATCACTTGGACTAGTGAGATGGCATTGGTACATGCCACCTTGATGGGATTGAATTGGAATCCCCTGGCAACATACAACTTTCAGTTAAATTAAAAGTATACCAGGAAAGGCCAGCTCTAAAAAATGATTTTAAATAATAGTAATTAAACTAAATCCAACATTATTTTCCTCAATCTACTGTGGCCTGGGAAAGCAGTAGAAGATGGCCCAAGTCCTTGGGCCCCTCTGCCCACATGGGAGACCCGAAAGAAGTTCCTATCTCCTTGCTTTGGATCAGCACAGTTCCGCCATTGCAGCCAGTTGGGGAGTGAACCAGCGGATGGAAGATCTCTCTCTCTCTCTCTGCCTTTCCCTCTTTCTTTGTGTAACTCTGACTTTCAAATACTAAAGTTTTTATCTAATGAGTTCAGAATTCGATTTTCCTCTGGAATAATTTACATTGATTTTTCCATGGACTTCACTAAGAGCCTGAGAAAACTTCATTTGCACAAGATAACATTACTAATGTTAATTTTATTTAAGCCAACTACTAACAAAAATGTATCAGATGTTGAAATAATACAGGTTAGAAAAGTTATGCCTATTTGCACCAAACATACTCTTCAAGTGTGAACATTCTTGAAATAACACAATGCTCTTCAGCAGCAAGGAGTAGAAAATGTTTATGCAGCGTTGTACATTTGCAAAATCAGGCACATTCAGAGTTTTATTTTCTAATCCACATAGTCCTTACACTATAGCTTATAAAAGCATTCCAAGGAAGATCCCTAGCTCTGAATGCAGCCTACCAGAAACTCAATAGTATTGCTGTTAAACACAATAATAACGTTGCAGGCTAGATAAGATTAATGCAACTGAAAACAACATATGACTTTCAGTTAAATTAAAAGTATACCAGGAAAGGCCAGCTCTAAAGAATGATTTTAAATAATAGTAATTAAACTAAATTCACCATTATTTTCCCCAATCAACACAAATGGAACCAGAAGAAAGGAAAGAAGAAATAATTTTTGTTTTGGTTCTCCTAAGAAACTCATAAGGAAAAATTTTTGTGGTTACCCCTTCTCCTACCCAAAAAGATAGTCCTCAGAACATATGTTAAAAAAGAACATGTACTGGGGTCAGTGCTGTGGTGTAGTGTGTAAAGCCAGCACCAGCTCAAGTCTTGGCTGCTCCACTTCTGATCCATCTCCCTCCAGCTCATGGGAAAACAACAGATTATCCAAGTTCTTGGGCCCCTGCACCCATGTAGGAGAGCCAGAAGAATCTCCAGTCTCCTGGCTTCAGATTGGCCCAACTCCAGCCATGGAGACCATTTCAAGAGTGAACCAGTGGATGGAAGACCTCTCTCTTCCTGTCTGCCTGTGCCTCTCTAACTCTGCCTTTCAAATAAATAAATCAATCTTTAAAAAAAAATAAAGAACACGTAAAAGAGAATCATGGAGCCTGGCATTGTTGTGCAACAGGTTAAGCCACTGCTTGTGATACCAGCATCCATATTGGAGTGCTAGTTTGAGTCCCAGCTGCTCCACTTCTGATTCAGCTTCCTGTTAATGGCCCCAGTATTTGGACCACTGACACCTATGTAGGAGACATGGTTGGAGTTCCTGGCTCCTGGCTTCAGCCAGGCCCAGCCCCTGTCTCTTTCTTTCTTACTCTGTCTCTCATCCCTCCTGTAACTTTCACTCTTTCAAATAAATATATAAATAAATGATATTTTTTAAAAAGAGTATTATATTACAGGGAAGAAAGCAAAATATTTAGTGGCTTTTCAGAAGTATAAGAATCCAATCCTGGGGCTGACATTGTGTGGCAGCAACTTAAGCTTCTGCTTGCAATGCCATTATCCCATACTGGAGCACTAGGTCAAGACCCAGATACTCCACTTCTGATCCAGCATCCTCATAACATGCCTGGGAAGGCAGCAGATGACAGTTCAGGGACTTGGGTCCCTGTCATCAATGTGGGAGATCCAGATGGAATTCCTGACTCCTAGCTTCAGCCTGCCCCAGCCCTGGCTGCTGCAGCCATTTGCTGAGTGAACCAGCAGGTGGAAGACCTCTCTCTCTCTCTCTTCCTCTTCCACTCTCTCTCAAATCCCCCTCTCCCTCTAGCTCTAACTTCCAAATAAACAAGTAAGTCTTTTTCAAATGTATTTCTTTTTTGTATTGTATCGTAGTTAATCTCAGACAGAGTTGTAAAAATCTGCACATACATATGTCAATTGCCTAGGTAATCTGTCTCTCTCACTTTCTTCTCTCTAAAATTCTTCATAGTGCTTTTCTGTAAAAATGATTTACAATTAAAATGTAACACTGGTCTGTGAAATGTCGTCATGGAAACCATGACAGTAGGAAAAAAAAAAGAAAGAGAAATTTGAAGCTTTAGTGAGTGTATTTTTTTATTTTTCGAATACAATAGTTCCCTTAGCAAAGTCAGTTGTGCCATATGGTGAACTGTGTGTAGTAATATTCTAAGCTTGCAAATAGAATTCTGCAAAATGTGATCAACTGTTAAGTCTATGCACTCCAAGTAAGCCCAAATTCACAGTCTTGCTCACTATTCCCAGGGGTATTTAATGTCAACACTGTACATACTTCAAACAAACAAATAACCTGTATTTAATTTTTAAGAACTCTCAAGTAATAACTCACAGGTAGGAATAGAAGTTCACCAAAGTCATCCAACTTGAACAACAGAGAAGTATTTGGTTTTGAAGGCCACAGATTTCTCTGCAAACCCTTTGACCAATTGTCTATCTGAAACTAAACTGGCTTGAGATTCAGATCCTGCCCTCTCTCTACCATCCCAAACCCACTGTTATTTTCTTCCACAGGCAAGCATTTTCTGTTCTCCAAGTCTTTAAATGTAAGTCAGATTTTGTGGAAAAGCCAAAAAAATCACAGCATATAATTTCCATAACAAAGAGTTTCATTACTTTTTCATGCACCTGCAGGTTGGCTGAAGTAGCTCTGCTTCAGGCTCTGGGTTTAGATAGCTCTGCTTCAGGCATCTAACACGGGAGCCCAGGCTGGAGGGCATTCAACTGCTTCAGCAAGCCCTTCTGTGACAAGAACAAAGTGCAAGATGATGAACTCAAGTAGGCAAATGCATTTCAGGCCTCGGATTACATTACATTTGCTTATATCTGGTTGGTCAAAGTATGTTATAGAATTGACTAAATGTCAAAGGGAAGCGACATATGCTTTTCCCATTATACCAGGGTAATGGAATGAACAATTACTTAACAAAAAGTTTATCATAACACACATTTTTGTTCTCCTCACTGTCTTCCCATATACAAACTCTACTTACCTTTTCTGCATTCCATATATCACATCAGACTCAGAATCCAGGACCTCATTTTCTATATCTTATTGGATGCAGATCCTTTCAATCCAGTGACCTCTGAACTAAAAACACAATTATCTGCCCCCCCAACACACACACATCCAACAATTGTGCAACTTGAATAAGAATTATACAATAAATATTCCTTTTGATAAAATTGGAAGAAAGGAAAGCATTTTAGATCACTGACTGATCTAAAATTGATACTAATTTTAAAGCACAATAGGGGCCTGCGCTGTGGCCCAGTGGGTTAATGCCCTGGCCTGAAGCGCAGGCATCCCATATGGGCACTGGTTCTGGTCCCGACTGCTCCTCTTCCAATCCAGCTCTCTGCTATGGCATAGTATCTGTACATATTCTACACATATCATTCTACATCCTTTAAGTTCTTCTGTAGCTTATTTTTAATAAATCTAATTCAATGTAAATGTTATGTAAAGAGTTGTTGTACCATATTTTTAGAAAATAATACCATGAAAAAAAGGTTATATATGTTCAGGCAGACACTTTTTTTTAAAAAAGATTTATTTATTTGAAAGGCAAAGTTACAGAGAGAGAGAGAGAGAGAGAGAGAGAGAGAGAAGCCTTCCATCCTCTGGTTCACTCCCCAAATGGCTTCAATAGCCAAAATTGGGCTGATCCAAAGCCTGGAGTCAGGAGCTTCTTCTGGGTCTCTCACACGGATACAGGGGCCCAAGCATTTTGACATCTTCAGCTGCTTTCCCAGGCCATAGTAGAGAGCTAGATCAGACATGGAGTAGCCAGGACTTGAATCGCCACCTGTATGAGATGCTGGCACTGCAAGTGATGAATTTTGATTTGTACTTAGTTGAATCCATGGTGCAGAAACTGTGGATACAGAGGGCTAATTATACTATGCTTGGCTCTGTAGAGACCAGTATATACTCAACATTTTCTTACTTATTTACTTACTCAACATTGCCTGCCTTTATTTACATATTTAACATTAGTATTATATAGATGAGAACATGGCAGGTTCCTTGTAGCGGAGAGAGAGTTTAGTGGGATATTGTGATAGCAACACAGCATCTTATAATGGGAGAAAGACCAAAGGTAAATATGACCAGGCTTCAAAACAAAAAAATGGGAATGCATATTATCAAAAAACTAGGCATGGATTTCAAAACTTCTTGCACCATAATAAATTCATAATAACTTCCTATAACATGTCTGAATATGATCTAGTGTGAGGCACCAAAAAAGATAAAACATCAGCTTGAAAAAAAAGACCCTATCAAAGCAATGTAAATTCTGCTAAAATGGAAGCCAAAATAAATATCAAATTGATAGTAAAGCTTGATTAGAAGAATGATGAAACACTGATGGTTTATGAAAAGTTTATAAGGACAATGCTCCCAAAGAAATGTGCAGCTTATAAATGGAGAGATGTTTTTTAAAAAAGGTTTATTTATTTATTTTAAAGACAGAGAAGAAACGTCCTCTATCCACTGGCTCACTCCTCAAATGACCACAATGGCCGAAGCTAGGCTGATCCGAAGCCAGCAGCCAGGACATCTATTTGGATCTCCAGCCTAGGGGCAGGGGCCCAAGCACCCAGGGCACCCTTTACTGTCCTCCCAGGCCATCAGCAGAGAGCTAGATCAGAATTGCAGCCAGGAGGCAAACTGGGGCCCACATGGGATGCCAGAGCCACAGGTGGAAGCCTAGTCCACTATGCAATGGCCCCTGTCCCTGAGAATCTGTTTTAAGAAGAAACAAGGTGATATTGAAGACAAATCCCAGGATGGAAGATTGTTCACATTAATTTGTGAGAAAAAGTCTTGTTTGTGCTCTGATTGAAAATGGTCAAAAATTAACACCAGAAGCAATAGCTTACACCATAGATATTTCAACGAGTTCAGCTTACGCAGTTCTGATCAAAAATTTTAAAATAGAGCAAACTTTTTGTTCTAATACCCAGTTCAGCTGGACACAAGAGCAGAGATTTCCTTAAAGTATTTATTTATTTAAAAAGCAGAGTGAGAGAGTCAGAGACAGAGACCTTCCTTCGACAGGTTCACTCCCCAAATGCCACAACAGCTGGAGCAAGACCAATGCAACTCCAGGAGCTCAGAACTCCATGCAGGTGTCCTATGTGATTGTCAGGATTCAACTTGAGCCATCACTTGTTGACTCCAAGGGTGAGCTCAGTTGGAAACTGGGCTTGGAAGCAGAATGAGAACTCAGATTTGTGTACTCCAATATGGAAGGCAGGCATCCCAAGCAGCATACTTAATCACACACCAAAATACAACCTGAGTAGACTTTTTAATGGAAATTGTAAACAAGTAAGATAAAGATCCAAAAGCATTTTCTTCCCAAGAGTTATAACATGACTTTCCTTGTATGGCTGCCAAGAGGTGAAAGTTGTTCAGTGAAAACAATAATGAACTTGGGGCCCACGCTGTTGCGTAGTGAGTAAAGCCGCCACCTGTGGTGGAATGAGAAGGCCATGCCATGATGGCTACTGGCAACGGAGCCTGCCTGGCAACAGGCTGTGATTGGTTAGGGCATAAACCACCCCTTGACTGGATTGGTTGCCTTGGCTATATAAGCTGCTGTACCAACTGCAATAAATGAGTCTCTAGGGGGCTGGCCTCTGGCCCGCTTTCACCTGACTCCCCCGGTCTGTGTGGTGACTCCATGCCTCTTGCCCCCACGGCGCTCATCCTCTCAGAATTCATCAACCACAACAACTGGCGCGCCAACATGACAGAAAGAGACAGCATGTCGGACTCGGCGAGGTCCCCCCTGGATTTCGGCAAGTAGGCCCCTCCGTGTTTTGTGTGCTGTTCGGTTCTGTGAGGGAGAGCACAGAACCCCCTCCTACGCCCATTCCCTTGTCCTTGTCCTCAGTCGAAGTGACCCCAGGTTAAGCACACACCGCTCAGAAGCGTTACACCACTTCTCGGCTCCTCCTTTTACTTTTGGTTCACCCAGCAAATTCACATAAGGGACTGATCATCCCAGAATTCGGAACCAAGTCATGTTCCCTCACTGGAGAAAGATGATGCTCCAGAGACACTGTGTGGGCATACGGCCTTGACCTAACGAATCAAGGAAGTCCCCCACTAAGCACAGGACATACGTACCTACCGGCGAACCGAAAGTAAAAGGAGGAGCAACAGCCGCCTGCAATGCCAGCATCTTTATGGACGCTAGTTTGAGTTCTGGATGCTCCACTTCTGATCCATCGCTCTGCTATGGCCTGGGAAAGAAGTAGAAGATGGCCGAAGTCCTTGGGCCCCTGCACCTGCATGGGAGACCTGGAAAATGTTCCTGACTCCTGGCTCCAGATTGGCGCAGCTCTGGCCATTGTGGCCAACTGGGAAGTGAACCAGCGGATAGAAGACCTTTCTCTCTCTCCCTTCACCCTCACAGAACTGAACTGCACACAAAACACCAAGGGGCTTACTTCCTTCTGTCTCTGTATAATTCTGACTTTCAAATAAACAAATAAATATTTAAAAAAAAAAAAAAGAAAACAATAGTGACAGGTCAAGAGCAAAGATCATGACAATAGCTTTCCAGTTTTGTTCAAGACATTTTGGTTGTTGATGCATTGAAGAGCCAAAGGATGATAGCATCTGCTTATGATGAGATTGTTTTGAGAACATTAGTCTAACCTTTAACAGAAAAATACCCTGGAAAACTTCCCCAGAGAATTCTTTTCCACCACAGCATTGCTCCTGCTATTTTATAAAGAAGGGTAATTTTGTGGCAGTTTCAACAGAAATTATTAGGCATTTACTTTATAGTCTTGATTTGGTTCCTTCTGACTTCTTTTTGTGTTTCAGTATTAAGACGTTGTGAAAGGGTATCCATTTTCTTCATTAATAATCAACATTTCAAATTCCCAGTTCTCCCAGTTTATTAGGAATGGACTAACTATTGATATAATTGCTTACAAAGTGTCTTAAACTTACAAAGTGTCTTAAACTAATACAGAGAAATAAAGGTTCTAAATTTTATTTTTTCTCTTTTAATTCTGTTTTCCCACAAACGGAATTTCAAGTCTCCTTGTAAAAATCTAAACTATGGGGTCTTTGAATGTTAGTTTGAAAAGTTTAGATGATCTCATAAGATGTTTTAAATCATAAAAATCACATGATTTACATTTTAGGAAGCCTTCTAGGGACACAGAAGAAAGGACCTGAAAGCTTAATGGCCAGGATGGCTATAAAACATTCAGTGAGTCCTCAAGAAAACTTTTTAAAAATCATAAAATATATTTTAAATTATAAAAATGCTCAAAACAAAAGAGCTTCAATAATGAGCCATTTATTTTAATGAAATATGAAGCAACTATGGAGGGGGTCTGGTGCTCTGGTGTAGAAGGTTAAGCCTCCACCTTCAGTGCCAGCATCCTAGATGCTCCACTTCTGATCGAGCTCCCTGCTAATACACCTGGGGAGGCAGTGGAAGATGGCCCAAGTCTTTGGGCACCTGCACCCATGTGGGAGACTCAGAAGAAGCTCCTGGATCCTGGTTTCAGCCTGGGCCAGCCTTGGCTGTTGCAGCCATTTGGGGAGTGAACCAGCGAATGAAAGATCTCTCTCTTCTCTCTCTTTCTCTCACTCTCTTGCCCCTTCTCTCTCTGTATTTCTGACTTCCATTCACCCATCATACAACTTAAGGAGAAAAACACCACAAATATAAATGAATCACCATGTGGTTTTCTCAAAACCCAATTCCAGGGCTGGTGCTGTGGCTCAGTAGGTTAATCTTCTGCCTGCAGAGCCAGCATCTGAAGTGGGCACCGGTTCTAGTCCCTGCTGCTCCACTTCCAAGAAGCTCTCAGCTATGGCCTGGGAAAGCAGTGGAAGATGGCCTAAGTACTTGGGCCCCTGCACCCATGTGGGAGACACAGAAGAAGCTCCTGGCTCCTGGCTTCAGATCAGCCCAGCTCCTTTCTCTCTGTCTCTCCCTCTGTCTGTAACTCTACCTCTCAAATAAACAATAAATAAAATCTTCTAAAAAAAAAAAAAAGCCTAATTCCTCCTTCTTGTTCAGAAGCTACTTCTATTCTAAATTTACTATTTATCCATTTTTCTCTTTTCTTTATTACTTTTCTCTTCCCCTTATCCCTTTCTTTGTCTCCTGTTACCATTTTCTTTGCCCAATGAAACTAAATGACAGCTTTAAATATTTACGTGTAGATATTCTAGAGGAGGTTCTTCCTCTCTAAGCTGAGCTCTTATGCTGTGGCCTTAGTAATCCTATTCTCCATGTGGCATGAGCTCTATATGTTTTCTAATTTATTCCTTGAACATAAAGTAGCAATGTGCCAGCTTCTATGTTAGTATATAATTGTTAGCAGGAATACAGAGTCAATAGTCATAATAGGTATACTGTAATTGCTGAATAACTATTTTGAATGAATAAATATTAGTCTCTATTCCTGACCTCAAAAGCATCTAGAATAATGAAGGAGAAAGATGCAGCAACTATTTGATAAGGATATTGGAGGAGCTTTGAAGTACAAACTGAGAAAAAGGCATTCCTTTGGTTTATTCTATAGCATATCGGAATCTTGTCACTTTAATATGATGACTCATCATTTAAATATTTGAAGACTACCATCCTTCCTAAGCCTTTAGGAGGTAGAAATATATAAAAAGTATATTTAATAGCCAATGTCAGGACCTCATGAAAGACATTCCAGTGTTCCCCTGAAAATTCTCACTTTCCCAAGAGTGGTACTTGGGAGAGAACCTCTGCTCATTTCCAGCCATCACTTCACTACTGATCTTGACCAATGGCTCGAAGCTCTGTCAACACAAGAGCCATGCCAAAGAGATTTCCTTATCTTTTTTATTATTATTTTTTTATTTTTTGACAGGCAGAGTGGACAGTGAGAGTTCAACCCCCAAATGGCTGCTAAGCTGGCGTTGTGCCGATCCAAAGCTAGGAGCCAGGTGCTTCCTCCTGGTCTCCCATGCGGATGCAGGGCCCAAGCACTTGGGCCATCCTCCACTGCACTCCCGTGCCATAGCAGAGAGCTGGACTGGAAGAGGGGCAACCCGACAGAATCTGTCACCCTGACTGGGACTAGAACCCGGGGTGCCAGCGCTGGCGGATTAGGCTATTGAGCCGTGGCACCAGGCAAAGATTTCCTTATCTTAATACTTCCAATAACCAACCTTGACTATAAGGCTGAGAAGGACTACTCACTCCTCATAGATACCTAATAAAATAATAAGCATAATAAAGCTAAAAATAATTGCTACACTATGTCATGTACTTAAAATAAAGTGACTTGTCATGCTGAGTGAAATAAGCCAGTCCAAAAGGGACAAATATCATATGTTCTCCTGATAGGTGACAACTAACAAAGCACCAAAAAGGAAACCTGTTGAAGTGAAATGGACACTATGAGAAACAATGACTTGATCAGCCCTTGTCCTGACTGTCGAGGAACAAGTTAATACTTTATCCCTTTTAGTATTCTTTTTGTTCTACTTAATACTATTGATTGAACTCTGTAATTAACACACAATTATTCTTAGGTGTTTAAATTTTACTGAAAAGTGATACCTGTTAAATATAAGAGTGGGAATAAGAGAGGGAGGAGAGGTACAGTTTGGCACATATTCAATCGGACTTGCCCCAAACGGTAGAGTTAGAAAAGTCCAAGGGGATTCCAATTCAATCCTATCAAGGTGGCATGTACCAATGCCATCTCACTAGTCCATTTGATCAATTTCTGTTCACAATTGATCATAATGATAGGATTAAGAGTCAAAGGGATCACATAAACAAGACTAGTGTCTGCTAATAATAACTGATAGAATTAAAAAGGAGAGAACAATCCAACATGGGAAGCGGGATACACAACAGACTTATAGAATGGCAGATGTCCTAAACAGCACTCTGGCCTCAGAATCAGCCCTTAAGGCATTCAGATCCAGCTGAAAAGCCCATGAGAGTATTTCAGGCATGGAAAGCCAAGACACCCTGGCCAAAAAAAAAAAAGAAGACCTAAATGAAAGATCTCTGCGAGTGAGATCCCAGCAGAAAGGATGGGCCATCAAAGAAGGGGTACTTTCTCTGAAGGGAGGAGAGAACTTCCACTTTGACTAGGCCTTGTCTAAATAAGATTGGAGTTGGCAAACTCAAAAGGCTTCCATAGCCTTGGCAACTCATGACAAGAGCCTAGGGTGATTACTGTCGTCATAAACAAGAGTGTCAATTGTTAAATCAACAACAAGAGTCACTGTGCACTTACTCCTCATGTAGGATCTCTGTCCTTAATGTGTTGTACTATGTGAATTAATGGTATAACTAGTACTCAAACAGTACTTTATACTTTGTGTTTCTGTGTGGGTGCAAACTGTTGAAATATTTACTTAATATATACTAAATTGATCATCTGTATATAAAGATAATTGAAAATGAATCTTGATGTGAATGGTGTGGGAGAGGGAGCAGGAGATGGGAGGGTTGCAGGTGGGAGGGAAGTTATGGGGTGGGGGAAGCCACTGTAATCCAAAAGCTGTACTTTGGAAATTTATATTTATTAAATAAAAGTTAAAAAAATAAAATGAGTTACTTGTATTATACAGTAATGAAAATAAAATAAAGTGAATTGTACACATGTAATATCTCCTACAAGTGTTATAAACTTTTCATTAAACAACAATTTTAATTATTGCCTTCAACTTTTCTAAGTTTCCCAACTGGACTTCAATAATATTAAGACATTCGTCCAATAACATAAAGCTAAAAATAGCTGGGGTAGGCTTATTGCAAAGCTATCAATCCTGTAGGAAAATATTACAGTAATAAAAGTAAGTTTTGACAAAACATTAGTAGTAGTAATAATTATAACTTAGTAAGAAAATGATGCAGACTGGTCAGAAGAGGTTCTTGATGGAGAAGCATCTTATCAAGACCAAGTGTAGGCACTATATAGATAAGACTACTCATTTGTCCAATAGATGACATAGAAGACCCAGGACAGGATAAGGGTTCACCTTCTCTCCACTTGCCTCCTATGCTGAAGTTTCAGATCACCTGAGGTAGCAGCGTCCCTGTTGCAGTTTGTGTTAGTAACAAGAGAGTTATTTCCTTGGTAACCTTACAGCTTCTGGAAACAATAATATATATTTTAAAAGCTTCGCTGATTTTTTTTTATGGAATCCCCCCAGCCACTGATACTTCAAAAGTGGCAAAGTCCACATTTTGTAGAATGTTTTCACATCTCATAATTATTAAGTAGCACATTGAAAAGACTAGAAAGGTCTTTTTAAAATGATACACATCTTGGGGCTCTCAGTGTGGCGCAGCAGGTTAATGCCATTGCTTGAAGCACCGGCATTCCATGTGGGCACCAGTTCAAGTTCCAGCTGCTCCACTTCTGATCCAGCTCTCTGCTATGGCCAGGTAAAGCAGTACAAGATGGCCCAAGTCCTTGGGCCCCTATACCCTCATGGGAGGCCAGGAAGAAGCTCCTGACTTCTGGCTTTGGATCGGTGCAGCTCCAGCCATTGTGACCAATTGGGGCATGAAGCATTGGATGGAAGACCTCTCTCTCTCTCTCTCTCTCTCTCTCTCTGCCTCTCTTCTCTGTCTGTGTAACTGACTCTCAAATAAATAAATCTTAAAAAAAAAGTACACATCTATGATAGTCCTTCTCAGAGCACCATGCTATTAGCCCCTGTTGCTGATGGATTATGGGGTATCCCCATTGGTCTTTGCTGGCTGGACCCTCACAGAACCCTGGGGACAGCACAGATGCAAAATGACAAATCCTCTCACTTTGGGACTAATGCCTGTGGGTGGTAGTAACTACAGAGAGCAATGAACTGATGGAGGGGAGGAAGTTGGACAAGATTGAAAATGTAGCCTATTTTTCCAGACAAAACCATTTACTTCCCTTAGGCACCACCCTTCTAAGAACATTTTCTACAGTATATGAGCTGAATTTTACAGGAAAATATAATTCACCAGGTGGGAAAGTAGGTGTAGTCCCAGCAGATGTAAATATACTGGAATGTTCTTCTCCTGTATTGAGATTAGTCATGAGGTGTACATGCCATTTTATGTTCAATTATACTATTTACTAGTTTTATGTTGGGTTTTTCTTAAATATTATATCAGGGTTAATAATTAAAATTCTTAAAACTATCATTTTTTGAAAACAGTATTTTGTTATATAGATGGGATCTAGTTTAACTACTAGTTTGTTGCTAGGAATTCAGTGGTTTTTTTTTCCCAGTCATTTAGCATTATAAACAAGGCTGCAAAGAATCATTGTGTATAAATAGCCATCTGATTTTCCGATTACTTATTTAGTGTATATTCCCAGAAGTGAAATCACTGAGCAAAAGTGAATAGCAGCAGTACATTAGCTTTTACACTGACAAATTGGTTTCCGGAAAGGTTATCTGACTTTGCATTCAGCTCGCAGAGACAGCGTGTTTCACAAAGTCATTTCCACCTCTGAGTACTAACTTTTTTTTTAATATAAAGTATTTTTCCTTTTATTTATTAGCTCTCTAATAATATCTAAAGAGAAATACTCTGGCACATTTTAAAACAAATGGCGGAATAATTTCAAAGAAAAAGGTGAAACAAACAAAAGACCTGTGGCTCCACTGCCCTGGAGCCTCACCTGGCTGCCTACTTTTGACAGCTTGAGTTCACTAGCAGCCTGGAGCCACAACCCCTGTGCCAGTCTGCACAGGCTTGGTCTTTGTTTTCTTTTTTTTAATTTTTATTTAATAAATATAAACTTCCAAAGTATAACTTTTGATTTATAGTGGCTTTTCCCCCCATAACCACCCGCAACCATCCCATCTGCCACTCTCTCCCATCCCATTCTTCATGACAATTCATTTTCAATTATCTTTATATACAGAAGATCAACTTAGTATATACTAAGTAAAGATTTCAACAGACTGCACCCACAAAGACACACAAAGTATAAAGTACTGTTTAGGTAGTAGTTTTACCATTAATTGCATAGTACAACACATTAAGGACAGAGGTCCTACATGGGGAACTGCTGTTACACAAACTTGCTAATGTGATTGAGGTAAAGGATGTGTTACTTCTGGGATTTGGGTTTTTTGAACATTTTCTTCCCAATAAAATAGTCGTTTGTGTATTGTATGTTATAATAGCCCTTTGTTTTGAAAAAGGTACTCAAACAGGCAGAGTATCAATTTCCATACTGCTTTTGTCTATAGAGTTCAGGGAGTGGAGAAGAGAAACGCCTAACTTTTTCAGCTATCCTGAGAGGGTCAGGAAAGGGAGGGAGGAGGAACTTTAATTTCCAAACCTTTGCCTCTTGTTTGAATAACTAAAGATTTCTGGATATGTGTTTTGGAAAGTGCTCTTGAAATCATCAGACCTTTTCCAGATTTTAAAATATTTCTTTTGAGGGTTCTTGTTCAACATAGGATGGAGAAAGATGCAGAAGAATGACAATCTCACCTTAAAAATGTGAAAAAAGAGCTTATATATAAAACAATTTTTTTAAAGATTTATTTACTTATTTGAAAGTCAAGGGTTACACAAAGGGAAGAAGAGGGAGAGAGAGAGAGAGAGAGAGAGAGAGGTCTTCATTACACTGGTTCACTCCCCAGTTGGCTGCAATGGCCAGAGCTATGACAGTCTGAAGCCAGGAGCCAGGAGCTTCTTCTTGTCTCCCACATGGGTGCAGAGGCCAAGCACTTGGCCATCTTGTACTGCTTTCCCAGGCCATAGCAGAGAGCTGGATTGGAAGTGGAGCAGCTGGGACTAGAACTGGCTCCCATATGGGGTGCCAATGCTGCAGGCTGTGGCTTTACCCAGTATGCCACAGTACCAGCCCCTAATTTCTTAAAATTATAAATAGGTCAAGGTCATAAGGCAAAGATGAATTGCTTCTGACAGATAAATGAAAGCAAAAACCACCTGCCTTCATGGGAGGAGAAAATACATTTGGATGCAGAATCCTATTCTGGTGTTAAGAATGCATAAGATCAATAAGGGAAATACATAAAAGAATAGACTTTGTGATTATGGTTTAGGAGAATTTCTTTGATAGGACACAAAAGGAAAAATTAATAAATTAGACTTAATCAAAATTAAAAACTTCTGATCTTTGAATGTACTCTTAAATGCACTGTGCTAGATACACAGAATTGAGCAAATAGTTTCAATCCTTGAACATTGTACTTATATATATACCTAACTCTCCTTGTATGACTATTTAGTTTTTCTAAATCAGGAAACCTGATTTATCATATATGTTTCCCATGGATTATTTTTTGACTTGGTTGTTTTTGTTTTGGGCAAGTGTGAATAGTCACAACAGTCACTCCAATTCTACTGTGCTCCTTTATAGTTTCCCGTCTGAGGTCTAGCCCCAGCAACCATGGCTCTGATTTATATCTCCATTGTTTCATTGCTTCCCAACATCACATGAACAGAATCATGCTTCTGTATACTTTACCTTTCACATAATATAATGTACTTGAAATTCATTCATGCTGTTGTATTTACTTTTAATTTGTTCCTTTTTAATTGCTAAATCATTTTCTTTAACATGGATGTTGCACAATTTGTTTATCCACCCATGAAGTGTTGAACATTTGAAATGTTTGTCAATTATGCATAAAGCAGCTAAAAATATTGACATACATGTGTTTGTGTGGACATGTATTTCCATATCTTTGTTGAATATCTAAGAGTGGAAGTACTGACCAAACTGCCAAACTCCAAAAAAGCTATATATATGATTTTGCATTGTGGCCAACAATATATAAAAAGTACAGGTACTTTCAATCCTGACCAAATTTTGCTGCCAATCTCTTTCATTCTGGTCATTCAAGTTGGAGTGCCATATTATCTTATTGCATTAGAGAGCCACAGTATCACCCACATGCTCAGTGGTTTGCTAGAAGCACTTGCAGGACTTAGCAAAGCTATTATATTCACGGTTATGACTTAAGTCAATGAAAGGATACTGACTAAGGGAAAAGACCATGAAGTAAGTCCAGTAGAAACCAGGTAAAGCCTACCTTCCAGTGAAGCCACATGGGAATGTGCTTAATTCTCCCAGTAATAACGTGTGATAATACATGTGAAGGGTTTCTAACACAAGAAGCTTATGTAGAATTGTACTGTGGATTGATTGTGTAGCCTTGTAGTAGTGCCTATGTGACTCCATCCTTACCTGAACAGCAGCACATGGTTACCAAGAATCTCAAAGTTAGGATAAACTTATCTATGACCCAAGGCCTAAGGCATACAACAACACACTCATCAGGCAGAATATTCCAAGGGCCAATCTTAAAGACAGATCTTTCTTTGGGATGTACAGGGTTTGAGAAACCCAGACCTGCTGGGTTAACCCTTTCCTGGCCACCTGTTGTGATCTTTCCCTAATGTTGAGCATCTTATTTATGTTCCTATTTGTCATTCAGATATTTTATTTAGTGGCCAAATGTTTGACCATTCTTAAAGATTTGACTTTTTGTTTTCCTTTTATTGGGCTGTAAGAATTCTCTGCATAATCTGATCACTTGGACTAGTGAGATGGCATTGGTACATGCCACCTTGATGGGATTGTATTGGAATCCCCTGGCACATTTCTAACTCCACCATTTGGGGCAAGTCCGATTGAGCATGTCCCAAATTGTACATCTCCTCCTTCTCTTATTCTCACTCTTATATTGAACAGGTATCACTTTTCAGTTAAAATTTAAACACTTAAGAATAATTGTGTGTTACTTACAGAGTTCTCACTAGTCCAAGTGATCAATTTCAGTTCAGGTCTAAAAGTCAAAGGGGTCACACAAACAAGACTAGTGTCTGCTAATACTAACTGATAGAATCAAAAAGGGAGAGAACGATCCATCATGGGCAGCAGGATACACAGCAGACTCATAGAATGGCAGATGTCCTAGATAACATTCTGGCCACAGAATCAGCCCTTAAGGCATTCGGATCTGGCTGAAAAGCCCATGAGAGTATTTCAGGCATGGAAAGCCAAGACACTCTGAGAAAAAAAAAAAAAGACCTAAATGAAAGATCTCTGAGTGAGATCCCAGTGGAAAGTACGGGGCCATCAAAGAAGGAGGTACCTTTCTCTGAAAGGAGGAGAGAACTTCCACTTTGATTATGGCCTTGTCTAAATGTCAGAGTTTATGGACTCAAGAGGCTTCCATAGCTTTGGAAGTTCATGACAAGAGCCTTGGGTGATTACTGATGTCATAAATAAGAGTGTCAATTGGTAAATCAACAACAGGAGTCACTGTGCACTTGCTCCCCATGTAGGACCTCTGTCCTTAATGTGTTGTATGAGAATTAATTGTAAAACTCGTCCTCAAATAATACTTTATATTTTGTGTGTCTGTGTGGGTGCAAACTGTTGAAATATTTATTTAGTATAGAACCGGTCTGTATATAAAGATAACTAAAAATGAATCTTAATGAAGAATGGGATAGGAGAGGAAGTTTGAGGTGGGATGGTTTGGAGGTGGGAGGACAGGTATGGGGGGAAGAACCGCTAAAAGTACCAAAGTTGTACTTATGAAATTTATATTTATTTTTTAAATAAAAGCTTTCTATAAAAAAAAAAACCTACTAAGCCACAGCACCAGCCCCATGAAAGACAAGACATAGAGTATCTGGGCCCTATTCCTACCTCTTCCATTGCCACAATGTAAACACAGACCACCCACTACATTCTTTTATATAAGGTAAATCCCTGATTCTTGGAGTCTTGCTGTGGAACCTCAGCGGGACCAAGCCACTCTCTTCAGAGAAGCATTTGAATTTGTACATGGCTCTTTGTTCATTGCCTCCCCTTGATATTGGAAGACCTCATTAACTTATTTGCAGTGAAGGAGGTTTCTTTGCTTTCATAGCTAGAGGTCAGATGGTAGGCTCTTGCAGCAGAATTCTGGTGAAAGGTGAGTGTACTAGTTATGGCTTGGGAAGTTAGTGTCTTGTAAAATGGAGAAATGGGTACATACCCTTCATAGCATGAGCTGATATGTCTGCCCAGCACTGACAAAGGAACCACAAAGGTGAGATCTCATTCTGTTAGCTATGCCCACCTGCTATCCAATCTTCATTGTGTGCATACATTACGTGGAGAGTTTCTGGGTTAACACTAGGAAGAAGACTGATGGCAACATGGAAATGCACATTCTCTCACACACTCAAGTTGCTGGTTAGACAAAAACAACTGCCTTAGAGTTGCTGCATTGAGTCCCCTCCTCATCAGACCCCACAGTTCTGGGTTCATCCTGGCAGCCATCCATAGTGGATAGAAAAGGTCTCCTATCAGAATTTACTCTTGTGCTCTTGTGCACAAAAATGAACCATGCTTTTTTTCACCTCAGTATTATCATCAGTGACCTTCAGTTATCTCCTGATGCCTTCTTACTTACTTAAGACGGGACTTCGAAAAATTTATGGAAAATGGAATTGAAAGATATATTTATTTTAGTGCAAAAAATTGAAATCCATGCACAGTATTTCCATTGCTCACATTTTCTATGAACTTTTTGAAAATTTCTTGTACACTTAGATTTTAAATTTTTTGCACCAAATAAACTTATCTTTTAAATCCATTGTTCCCACAAACCTTTTCTAAATTTTTTATTTGTTTATTCATCTGAGAAAGAGAGAAACACTCCCATCCTCTGGTCCATTACCTAAGTATTTGCAATGGCTGGACCTAGGCCAAGACTGACACTGTGAACCAAGAACCCACCCCAGGTCTCCCACATGGGTGTCAGAGACCCAATTACTTCAGTCATTTTGCTGCCTCCCAGTGTGCACATCAACAGGAAGTTGGAATTTGAAGCACAGCCAGGAATCTAATTTAGGATATAAGTATCCCAATTGACCTCCTAACTGCTAGGCCAAATGCTTGACCTGCTAGAAACTTTTTAAAGTACCCTTGCATGTGATGAAAAGTCAGAAATCCTGGAGACCACCATTATTCCAGCTTCATTTATGCTGTGGTTTCGAGTGGGAGGGAAATTATGGGGGGGGGGGCATTGTAATCCATAAACTATACTTTGGAAATTTATATTTACTAAATAAAAAAAAAAGAAAAAAAAAAAACGGTTCTATTTGGCTGTTGTTCCAGCAGCTGGCTTCCTCCTGCTCTTTTTATTTCTCTTGTTTGTTTTACAAATTAGAAACAAAAATTCTTTCCTCATTTTTTATTTCTGTCATGAGGCAGGGAGCAGGGCAGAAGCTGGCTTTCAAATGTGTCTTTCTAGATGCCCCCAAAACAGGAACTCTAAGGGAAGTGTAGAGTTGGCTTTTAAGATGAAGTACCTGCTGGGATTGTACCTGCTGGGTTCCTACACTGTAAATAAATACTAAACTAGTGGTTATTTCACCAGGATTTTAACTACAGGCTCATTTACTTCAGTGAAATTCTAAGTGAGACTCATTTTTGAAATGACTGGTGAAGAGAGACTTCAAACTCTGTATTCTGAGCAAATGGAATAGCCTCCCAAGGCCATCCACCATCTGCCAGCTATGTGTCTAAATTGCCACAGTCAAATCCCACTCCAGTAAACAACATTAACCAAAAGGTTCACTTTGCTGAATCACTTTCAAGTCTGGAAAAGTAGTCCATGCTGACATTCAGTGTAGTATAGAAGAGAAAGTCATTTTAGAGAAAGGATGACCTAAGTTTGAGTAATTTGAAGAAAGTATGAAAACTAATAAGAATAAAATCATAGTGAATAACCCTATCACCAATTTTAGCATCTTGTTGAATACTCAAGATAACTCCTTAAGTTAAGTACTCGCATTATCTAGTTTTGCAGATGACAACAATTAGATATTCTTAACAACGTTCCTAAACTCACATGCATAGAGAATAACAGAAGCAAGGCTTAAATCCTGTCCTGCCCAAAACCTAAAACTATGCTCAGAACCAGTGGTTCCCCAGATCAGAAGTGGGCAACCACATTCCCTTAGCTATATAGTTATCCTCTAGAGAACTGGTTAAAAGTAGAAACTCTTGGCATCACACTTAGATATACTAATTCAGAGTTTCAGGCAGGAGACAAAGAACTGTGATGGCAATCATAACTTACCCTAGACTCTGTAATGACCTCTGGATTCTAGATCTCTATCAGATTATTGCTGCAGGCTAGAAAAAGGCTGCTGGGTTTGGAGTTAAAGACCTAGATTTTCATCATTTAAATTGATCAATGGTGTTGCACCTCACTTTCATTTATCTGAGTTTGGTATCATAATATGTGTCTTTTGCATCTTACACATTGTAATGAAAGCCAGAAAAGATACTGTGGCAGGAAGACCACTGAAAACGTTACATGGTGATATATTAATATATATCATATATTTGTTGCTATAATCCAATTGGCCCTCCATATCCATGGATTTCACATCCACCTATTCAACAAACCACAATATCAAAAACAATCCTCCCAAAATTGCACCTGTACTGAACATGTACAGTTTTTTTCCTTGTTATTATTCCTTAAATAACAGTATAATAGCTGTTTACATGATATTTATATTGTATTGGATATTATAAGTAATCTAGATGACTTAAAGTATATTAAAGAATTGTGTAGGTTACATACAAATACAATGCTGTTTAATAAGGGAACATGAGCATCGTGGATTCGGTCTATGTCTAGGTTTTGGAACTTGTCCTCTGCATATACAAGGGACATGAGTTTTCTATTTCTTATTCTCTATGTGCTTCATCTTGAATCCTGCTTTTATGATTTCACCTCCAACACCATACCCCATGCCTTGGTTTCCAATAACCAGCAAAGGGTGCTTTGTCCTCAGAGATTTATTTCTGTGGAGGGAAGTCCTTGTCTGAAGGTGGGCAGGTATGGGAGGAGTAAGAAAGTCCAGCTCATGTCTCAGGTGGAGACAACACCAAGGTACAGCCTACCCTCCAGCCACTCCTATGCAGGATCAGGAAATCTATAGGATTTAGCCATTAGTTCATTCCTGGATTGCCTTGCTTACTTCCTTACTGATCTCTCCTGGGTGCTTTTCCTTCACAAGCTACTTAAACTGGGATCTCTGTTTCAGCTCTGCTTCTGGTAAACTCAACATCTAGGTTTTATCTCTAAAGCTGGAGAGCAGAATCCATCCATCCAGGATGACTAACATCAACAATCTCATCTTTTTCCCCTGTATTTTTCTCCCTCATCAAGTACCAAATCTTTTTCAGTGTAGAGGCTGTGAAAGAGTTTGCAACTTCTCAACTTGCTCTTCAACGTTTTCTGTCTGCTTTCAGTTGATAAAATGGTCTTGGCATTGGGGAAGGTCCAGCCCAAGACCAGAAGCAGATGTGAGTCATTTTTTGGGACTGACATCTGCTAGCTTTATTAATATTTTTCATATTAATATCAAGGGTCCTTGCTGTCTATTCAGATAAGAATTCCTAATATCAGCTCTAATAAATGGTAAGTTTAACATTTATTCAGTGAAGGAAATACACAGGAAAGTGAGGGCTTTATTTAGGGGAGAAGGAAGTCTAGAAGCATAAGCTGGATCCATACCAGGCAGAGAGCAGGTGGGAAGCCACATTGAGCAAAGCATGCGGTTAGGAGCAGCCACAGGTTGCATAGCTCGTAGCTTGGACAGGAAAGTGGAGGAGTGAGACGACAAAGGAGGAGGTCCAGGTGCTCCAAGCCTTTTAGCCACTTCCAAAGGGTAGTGGTTACATCATCTGATGGGTAGGTGGGCATACAGGTGAGATCAGGTAGGGGCATGAGATCACACAGGGGCCAGGGTGAAGAGCTGGTCTCCAGTTCACAAATCTAATCAATTGAATCCTGTCTTCCTGCCTATATCAGGACTGTGCCATGTCTCTTCCCTGAGGCAATGAACGGAAAGATGGAGGAAAGGAGAAAAACCATGGGGGTGACACTATTTTTTTCTTATATTGCACCACTCAACACAGATCATAATTGCTTACTTGCTTTATATTCATTGGTTCTCAGTGATCAATAGCTTGGGAATGAATATTCTCAAATGCCACTTCTGCCAGCTGTCTCCTGCCTATTTCTATATATTCTCCTTAGTGGCAAGCAAGTGGCCCTAGAAATACAATTCCAATATTTCTGACCTCTGTCTTTCTTTGATTTTCTTTTCTGTTTCTTTTTTTCTCTTTGTTCTAAGATTTAAAAGCCAGATTTTTTTTTTTTTTTTTTTTTTTTTTTTGACAGGCAGAGAGGTCAGTGAGAGAGACAGAAAGGTCTTCCTTTTTTTTTTCCTTTGGTTCATACCCCCAATGGCCGCTGCGGCCGGCGCGCTGCGGCCGGCACACCACGCTGATCCGAAGCCAGGAGCCAGATGCTTCTCCTGGTCTCCCATGCGAGTGCAGGGCCCAAGGGCTTGGGCCATCCTCCACTGCACTCCCCGGGCCACAGCAGAGAGCTGGACTGGAAGAGGAGCGACCAGGACAGAATCAGGCGGAGGATTAGCCTAGCCTATTGAGCTGTGGCGCCGGCTAAAAGCCAGATTTATTAGAGTGAAAGACCTCCAGCCACAGCAGCATGGAGGGAGGCGCCAAGAGAGGAAAAAACATGGAGGGGCTGGTGGTAGTGGGATTTTTAAGCACAATTTTGGTAAAGAAAAAAACTTGACATTCAGTTACAAGGTGGGGACAAAACCCTTCAAGAGACCTGATTTGCAATCTTTTAACCTGTCTGGCTTGCTTATGATAAAACAAAGAGCCATCAGAAGGGTGGGATATCTAATTTGCTTTACAGTAAACTGGGAGCTCAGAAGGAATCACCACTCCCTTGCTGCTCCTATGATAAGATTGAAAGCTTTCAAGGAGTGGGCAGGCAAGTATTTTTGACCTTGCTAAAGATTTTGCACCCTCAATTTCCACTGGGACCACCCTGACTTCCTATTAACTCATCTGATTCCTCACATTCCACTCCCTGCCCCCCCCCCCAGAAAAATGGGCCCTAACTTCTTTTAGCAGCTCTTGCTGCTTTATGCTGAAGAGGGGCATCACTGGGAATGGCAGTCAAGACAGGGTTCCAGCAGCAGGTGGCTTCTCAGCAGGAGGTGTCTTCTCCTGGATGGAGTTGTGGAGTGTGAGGGAAGTTGACACTCCTGGAATTACTATATGAAAACCTAACATCTCTGACTGCTGAAAGTGATTAGCCTTTTGAACAACAAAATAATTTTCACACTGTGATTATTTCAGCTTGACTTTGTTATTCAAATCATGTAGGAAACCCTCTTTTAAAAATGTATGACCTACATTCTTAGAGTTAGCACATCTTTTTGCCTGAATATTGAGCAGCTATACCCCCAAAATAGCTATCAACGCTATATTAGGTAATGTATTGACACAGTGGTCCTAGAATTAATGTTACCAACTGCTTCATATCATGCATTTAGTAGGAATCTTTGTTGCTTTGATGTTATATTGTTTCTGCTGCTGTAAATATTGAAACATTTTTGCTTCAATCTTTATTTTTACAAATGTAACTATTGGTCCAGGATTTGAAACCCTAGTCACTAAAACTGAGGCCACCCAGTTGTTTTCATACCCAAAAAAGAGGCAGTTATGGGGCCTCAGAGACAATGAAAGAAGCTACTCACAGTCCTGACTTCTTGCTTGGCATGGTTTATGTGATCCCCAAACAATTGTAAGTCAAGCACTACAACCCTTTCCATTGATCCAGTTATAGATCAACAAATAGTTGGATTTCTTGATTTCACCTCGGGCCAATAAATGTTTTGTTGTTGTTGTTGTTTAATTTTCATGTTATTTAGAAAGCAGAGGAAAAGGATGAGAAAGATCTTCCATCCACCGCTTCACTAGCGAAATGCCCACAACAGGGCTGGGCCATGCCTAAACCAAGGGCCTGAACTCAATCCAGGTTTCCTATATGGGTGGCTGGGACCCAAGTACTTGGACTGTCACCTACTGCCTACCATGGTATACTTCATCAGGAAGCTGGAATGGAAAGGAGACCAAGATTTGAACTCAGGTGCTCCAGTACAGAATGTAGGCATCCCTAGTGACATTCCAATCAATGAGCTAAATGCTCATCCCCTGAGAAAGTTTTAAACTAATGACTGAAACTATTATATTTTTGAAACATAAATTTGCAACTGAGATGACACAGGAAGGAAAGCTGACATAAAAAGAGAATCAATTTCAAATAAACTTGGAAAAATATGATTAAAAGTCACCATGACTAATGATAACTCACTGATGATAACTCTTGACAATAAGCCACTTAAACCCTACTGGAAAGGAATAAGCACAAAGCTCGTGAGTGAAAAAAAAAATATATCAATGCTTTCAGCTTCATTGGGTTAAAAAGACTGAATTACATTCCATAATCTTCTCAGTAAAAATTTAAATAATCATAAAAAATATTTCACTAATCTAAAATGAGTAAAACTATTATCATATTATAACATTTTCGGGAAAATTGGTGTACCAAATTCCATGTAGTCAATGATTAGATCAAAATGATGTTAAGATCTAGCTCTCTGCTATGGCCTGGGAAAGCAATAGAGGATGGCCCAAGTCTTTGGGCCCCTGCACCCACATGGGAGACCTGGAAGAAGCCCCTGGCTCCTGGCTTCAGATTGGCACAGCTCCAGCTGTTGCGGCCATGTGGGGAGTGAACCAGCAGATGGAAGACCTCTCTCTCTGTCTCTACCTCTCTCTAACTGTTTTTCAAATTAAAAAAAATAAGTCATTTAAAAAACCAAAGTGGTATTAAGATATATTTTAAAACACCACACTCCTGTTAGGTTTGTGGCACTTTTTTTCCTCTGTCTTCAAAATTTTCTGTAGTATGGTTAAGCTGCTCATAAAAATATAAAAGTATGAACTCACTGAATAAAGCATGGTAGTCTTAAAATGAGCACTTGGGACGCCTTGCAGAGCTCTGGAATTGAGCTTTGCCTTGACACTTTTGGCAGTCGACATTCATAAAGTAATTGCTTTGCCTGTTCCCTGAAACTTGCCACGCAGAGTTCAGTGACTTGGAGAAAATTCCAAAGAAAACGGCAAAGGTCTACTCAAACTGCTGCACCATTAACACTCATTTAATAATTTTGACTTAATTAGTGATTTGGAACAACTGATATCTACACTGGAAAAAAATTTCAGCAACACCCTCACCAATTTATCTCTCCATTTTCTTATTCACCATAGAGTGATATCAAAGATACCCGAGCTGCGACCTGCGCTGTGGCTCACTTGGTTAATCCTCCACCTGTGGTGCCGGCATCCTATATGGGCACCGGGTTCTAGTCCCAGTTGTTCCTCTTCCAGTCCAGCTCTCTTCTGTGGCCTGGGGGGAGGGGAGGGCATTGGAGGATGGCCCAAGTGCTTGGGCCCCCGCACCAGCATGGGAGTCCAGCAAGAGGCACCTGGCTCCTGGCTTCAGATCAATGCAGCCAGGCTGTAGCAGCCATTTGGGGAGTGAACCAACGGAAGGAAGACCTTTCTCTCTGTCTCTCTCTCTCACTGTCTATTACTCTGCCTATCAAATAAAAAAAAAAAGATACTGGAGTCTAATTGAAGCAGAAAAAAATCTTTTTTTTAAGAATCATTTATTTGAAAGTCAGAATTACACAGAGAAGAGGCAGAGAGAGAAGTCTTCCATCCACTGGTTACTCCCCAATTGGCCACAATGGCCAGAGCTGCAAGGCTCCAAAGCCAGGAGCCAGGAGCCTCTTCCAGGTTTCCCATGTGGATGCAGAGGCCCAAGGACTTGGGCCATCTTCTATTGCTTTCCCAGGCCATAGCAGAGAGCTGGGTCAGAAATGGAGCAGCTGGGACTTGAACTGGCGCCCATATGGGATGCCTGCACTGCAGGTGGTGGCTTTACCTGCTATGCCACAGCACCGCCCCCCACATCTGTTTTTAACAAGTATATAATGAATATTTTAAGTAGCGAGAATCATATGTTATAGATGAACAGGCAGCTGCTATGTCTTGGATGTTGTTTGTAACTGTCAAAGTTTTACGTGCTGGAAGCTTGGTCACCAAGGTAGCGATGGGAGGTGATGGAACCATAATGAGGTGGGGATTAGCAGGAGATCTTAGGTCACTGGTAGCACTGAGTTTGGAAGAGAATACTGACCTCTTGAAATGAGCTATCACAAGAGCCTGACCTCTGAATCTGGTGTTGAAAGAAGATCCTTTCTCCCCACACATGCTCCTGCCATTTGCTGTGGAGCCCTAGCAAGAGCCTATACTGTGCTGTTTGGACTTTCAGCCTCCTACTTGTGAACTAAATAAAACTCTTTTTCTTCATAAGTAGCTTACTTCAGGTACGTCATTATAGTAACACAAAACTGATGGATGCATCAGCCATTTTTTTCTTTGCTGGTATATAAATATTTGTAGTCAGTGATGTCTTAAATTGATTGACACATAGTATTAATGTGGTGATGAACCACAAGCATTTCAAAATCTAAGTTTTATGGTAAGAGTGATCATGGAAATCTCTTTTCCAAAAGTTTACTGAAGCTAATCACTTTTACAAATACGACAGAATGTTGTGAGGTTAATTTAGACCTTGGGGTCTTGCCTTTTTACCCTCAGTATAGAGATATTATAAAATAACCGGACCATGACTGGACTACTAGATGGTCATTACATATATTCTTTTTTTTTTAATTTTTTATTTGACAGGTAGAGTTATAGACAGTGAGAGAGAGACATTGAGAAAGCTCTTCCTTCCGTTGGTTCACTCCCCTAATGGCTGCTACGACCGGCACTGCGCCTAGATGTTTCCTCCTGGTCTCCCATGCGGGTGCAGGGACCCAAGCACCTGGGCCATCCTCCGCTGCCCTCCCAGGCCACAGTAGAGAGCTGGACTGGAAGAGGAGCAACGGGAACTAGTACCCAGCGCCCCAACCAGAACTAGAACCCAGGGTGCCGGTGCCGCAGGCGAAGGATTAGCTAAGTGAGCCATGGCACCAGCCTTCATTATATATATATTCTTTTTAAGACCAAAGAATCCAGGGGCCAGCGCCGTAGCGCAGTAGGTTGATCCTCCACCTGTGGCATCGTCATCCCATGTGGGCACCGGTTCTAGTCCCGGCTGCTCCTCTTCCTATCCAGCTCTCTGCTATGGCCTGGGAAAGCAATAGAAGATGGCCCAAGTGCTTGGGCCCCTGCACCCACGTGGGAGATCCGGAAGAAACTCCTGGCTCCTGGCTTCGGATCAGCGCAGCTCCTGCAGTTGCAGCCATCTGGGGAGTGAACCAATGGATGGAGGACCTTTCTCTCTGTCTCTACCTCTCTCTCTCTGTAACTCTAGCTGTTAAATAAAATAAATAAAAAATCTTAAAAAAAAAAAAAAACGACCAAAGAATCCAGACTTCAGGAAATTGTGTGATTGTGTTACTATCTGGTTTTCTCAAGCCTGTCTCTCCCTGGACTATAGAACAAGGTTTTCCTAGACAGAATGAGTATTACCAATGGCAATTATCTTAGGAAGTGATAAATTCTAGGGCAAGAAATAAAGTTCTAGAGAGAGGTATTAGCTTGGAGGTTGACCAGGATCTGTTTTTGCCAGAACAGTGTGGTCTGGAGATATCGGCTATAACTGGGGGAAGTGGCAGGGCACTGAATTGCTACTGCCGACACAAAGGCCAACTGGGACAAAGCAAGGTACAAACTGGACTGGGACCTTCTGCAAAGGTCCTGGCCTATGCTATTTTTCTCTGTGTTGTAGTGTCCTCACTACATTGCATTAAAACCTAAAAATATGTTTACTTTGGGGTTTTAAAAGCAATATTTCCTCCCTATGATAATATTTATTACTTCAGGGAGAGAAAAGTAGCATGCATTAGATTCTGTGATGCTTTATTCCAAATCAACACCCTTGCTTTGCTTCATGGTCTTGGACACCTTTGTCTCCACTGTGGTTATAGACCTAGAGGTTCAACATACTCCAATCCTCACATATTCTCCATGGACTTCCCTTTTTTGCTGAAGTGGAGGGCACACCAGGACTCACTTGGCACTCATATTACTGTTAAGACTCTCAGGGCCAACTTTCACCCTTGGAATTTGGAAGCCAGTGGACAAATGCTTTTCTCCATCTCTCCTCAAGACAGACTGTTGATTACACAGTCCCTTCATTTCTTCTCCCTGGAGATATGCTCAGAGATGAAGAAATCCGCTTGCTGTTAAGCTCAATAAAACACTTCTTTATATATCCTCTCCTTGCCCTTGCTTCCTTGGGATTACAGTTTCCCAATCAAGTAGGTGTACATCAGCTTGACTTCATATTCTCCTTTGTAGCAGAACTAGCCTGACTCAGCAATACCCAAAGTCCATCCTAGGAAAGAGGAGAAAGGGTGAGAAACAGAATTATATGATGAAAATGTAGGCTCTGGAGCCAGACGCCTGGGTTCAAATTCTGGCTCCATTACTTATTAGTTGTGTGACCTTAAGCAAGTGAGTCAGCACTTCATGCATACTTTCCTAATGTGTCATCACAGAACAATAACAAATGTGATTGTGAAGACTAGATGATTTAATTAATAGAACAGCTTCATACACAGTAAGAGTTCTATGTATTAGAGTGAACAGCTATCATCACCAACACTATTAGCAATATCATCATATCTTATGGCCATAATGGTGCTGGGAGAATGAGAGAGTGTGTTAAAAAAAAAAATAGCAAGAGATTAGGTGCCAGCATTCTCAATTCTCAGTAAAGAGGGAATCGGGGATTGGTTGGGGTAAATGGTGTCATCCCAAGATGGGTTTGGGAAAAATCTAAGAAGGCATCAGTTTAGTTCCATATGCAATGTGGTTTCATTGAGAGCCGGTCCAAGGGCTTTGGGTCTATGCAGCCTGCATGGGTTATGCAGGGATTTGGAAGAACAACAGTGGCAAGCACAGGGGCAGGTAGTACAGTGGAATGAAGAATCCCAAAATGGGAAGACCAGATTCTCCCTGGAGAGAAGAAAGTCACATTGCACAGGACTATAGCAAGACCACAGCTTCAGCTTGAGAGCTCAGCTGTGGCAGGGATGATAGTGTTAAATCTGGACAGCAATCAGGACAGAAGCAGACCTCAGCAGGCATCAACACTGAGCACTCACCGACTCCTTGGAATAGGGGAATTTCAAAGGAGGCTGCCATTGCTTGGAAAACAGCACACAGACAAGGGCCACCTGTTTCCATGCACCCAGGGAAATTATCTGTGTTTTTCCCTGCACACAGATTGGGGAAGGTGGAGAGGGAATTTTTAAGAAACAAAAAACCACTCATGAAAGGAAGTGCTACTTAGAATTGATTAAATAGTTACTCAAAGGGACAAATAAAGTAGAAAATGGGAGGAAAGGGAACTACATTTTCCTGGAAAACAAGCTTACCTTTCTCCTCTGCCTCCTCCATCAGACATCATTTCCAGACCATAAAGAAAGCTTTGTTATTTTCAGACATAGGAAAAACTCTCAGAAATAACTGAGGTTTTAAAAAGCATCACTGCAGAACTCAGTTGTAAAAAGTACTTATTCCTGACAATAGAAACCTTTGGGGATATTAACATTGAATTTTAAGATCTTTGCATTTTAAAAAATTCCCTGAACATTAATCTTATTCCTCTAATACCATTTCCACTTATTAATGTCATTTTTGCTTCCAAAGGAGTGATTGGGGGTGGGGAGAGGTGGGTACCAGATATTTAATGTGTCTGAAACCAGGAAGGGAGATAATGCGTCGGTTGTGCTGTTGCTCATTCAAAGTGGGCAGTGAATCCTGCCTGGCTCTCACTGGGATATACAGCTCACACTCCTTAAGGTCGAGCAACGGCACTCTCAAGCATGAATAATTAATAAGGATGTACAAGATGTCAGAATTCACGTTCCCAAGACTTGCTAAGATACAGATAAATTGGAATCTGACAAAAACAAATTGTGTTTAATAATCCTTAAAAACGTGATCTCTGAGGCGTTCTGCACTGCTTCGATTGCCCCTTGTCCGACTTCTTCTATCTTAATTTACAGTTGACAAAGACTAGTAAGAAAAAAATGTTTGAACTTCAGTAATAAAATCAGTTACAAAACTACTTACTTTATCACATATTTAATGTGTTTCCCTAACACTTTTATATATATATAACTTTTTAATCTCTCTATTTGGGGAAGACACATAAAGTATCATTTAATTTTCAGCTGAGAAAGCGTCTTCCAGAGCCGACTCTAGTCCCAACAGCATGGAATGAATCATCCTTGCTAACTTTCTTGCTTAAGTGAAAGAGATGGGTGATAGAAACTAGGATGGGTCACATGGATCAGGAAAGTAAAATGCCCTCCGATACCTCAAGACCAAAACTCCCCAACACTATCCTGGGCAAATTATTTAGCCAAGGACAAATTATAGTGCTACATAATTCTGCATTCCTCCAAAATTTTATTCACCATTTCTCCCTGAAAAGATCTTCAAAACTCTCCATTAATTCATGGCAAATACAATTCATCTACTTTTTTCAGATTGTCAAAATATTCCCTTCCTTCAAGTATAGATATGGAAGGAGCTGGCATTGCAGAGTTGCAGATTAAACCACTACCTGCAATGCCAGCATTCCATATGGGTACCAGTTCAAGTCCCAGCTGCTCCACTTCTGATCTATCTCCCTGCTAATGTGCCTGAGAAGGCAGCAGAAGACAGTCGAAGAGTGTGGGCCCTTTCCACCCACATAGGAGAACCCGAACAAGCTCCTGGCTTCTAGCTTCAACCTGGCCCAGCCCTGGCTGTTGCAGCCATTTGAGAAGTGAACCATTGAATAAGAGGATCTCTGCCTTTCAAATAAATGAATCAATCTTTAAAAAAAATAATAGATACGAGGTGCTGGCATTGTGGTGCAGAGGGTTAAGCCACCACCTATGATAGATTGCACCTGGAAAGTCATTGGAAGATGACACAAGTATGCTTGGGACCCTGCTAACCAAGTGGGAGACCTGGGTGGAGGTCCTGGTTCTTAGCTTTGGCCTGATCTAACTCTGGCTATGGACATTTGGAGAGTGAACTAGAAGATGGGAGTTCTCTGTCTCTTTGTCCTTTTTTTCCTCTCTTTGTCACTCCACTTTTCAAATAAATACATTTTAAAAAAATGCCCAAGAAGGGCTTAATTGTGCATGTCTTCCAACAAAATAAGAGAAAATATTAGTTCCCAAGGTTAATCCTAAGGAATATATGAAAATAACGCTCCCCCATTAACACCCATCCTAATGTACACACTACAAATAAAGGAAAGCATTTCCAAAACTCCAGTGTTCAAGTTCAAGTGAGTCCAGCTTTTTTTTTTTAAAGATTTATTTATTTATTTGAAAGTCAGAATTACACAGAGATAGAAGGAGAGGCAGAGAGAGAGAGGGAGGGAGAGACAGAGAGAGAGGTCTTCCACCCTCTAGTTCACTCCCCAATTGGCCACAACGGCCAGAGCTATGCGGATCTGAAACCAGGAGCCAGGAGCTTCTTCCAGGTCTCCCATGTGGGTGCAGGGGCCCAAGGACTTGGGACATCTTCTACTGCTTTCCCAGGCCATCGCAGAGGGTTGGATCAGAAGTGGAGCAGCCGGGTCTCGAACCGGCGCCCATATGAGATGCCGGCACTGCAGACAGCAGCTTTACCCGCTACACCACAGCACCAGCCCCAAGTCCAGCTTTTTTCATCAACTCTGTTATTCTATCCAGAGTTGAGTTAGCTCTTTAGTGTGTATCTTTCTTGGTGCTGTGTGTGTATGTGTGACAAAATAATATTTATTACACATTTCTTCAGAGCTTTGACACATCATCCAAATAATAAATTACTATTGTTTTTTCAGTCTTAAGTAGTTCACTTAAATAATAGAAAAAAATATGAGACGGGGCTGGCTCTGAGGCTCAGCATGTTAAAGTCCCAGCCTGCAGTGCCAGCATCCCTTATGGGTGCTGACTGAATTCAAGGCTGCTCCACTTCCAATTTAGCTCCCTGCTAATGCACCTGGGAAAGCAGTGGAGGTTGGCTGCAGTCCTTGGGCCCCTTCACTCACATGGGAGACCAGGAAGAAGTTCCTGGCTCCTGACTTCAGATCAGATCAGCTCTGGACGTTGTGGCCATTTAAGGGCTGAACCAGTGGATGGAAGACCTCTCTCTCTCTCTCTGTGTCTTTCAAATAAATAAAATAAATCTTAAAAAAAAATATGGGACTAAAAGCAAAGGTAGAGGAGAAGGGGAAAACACATTCTATAGTTATCAATCACTGAATATAAACCCTACATTAAAAAAATAAAAACATTTTCTGATAAAGTTATAACTTTCAATTACTGAGGAAATTATACATTATTCAATAAATGGTATTGGAACAAATTACCTGTCATTTGTAGGAATTAGAAAAACTCATATTGTATTCAGCACCAAAATAAAATTTATATGAATTACAGATTTACATAAAATAAAAAAATATAACTCTAAAGTATCAACACAAAGTAGGAATGACAATTTGGGTAATCATGTAAGGATTATGCCAAGGCAGAAACCATTAATAAAAGATATTATTAATTATTATCATATAAAATTAAAACTTACATTTATCAAATATCTATTATGAAAAAGTCATATCAATGGAGAAAATATTTGCAACATATGATGGGATTAAAATAGTGATACTATAAGCTTCTCAAAAACAAATTAGAAAAATGGAAACACTAGTAGAAAAAATACAAATTAAATGAAAAAGCACTTTACAAAAGATGAAATCAACTACTCAAAAAGTGTAAGAAGGGCTGGCATTGTGGTACAGCAGATTAAACAGTCACTTAGGCTATCTGAATTCCTTATCAGAGTGCTGCTTTGAGTCCCAGATCCTCTGCTTCTGATCTAGCCTCCTGCTAATACATTTGGGGCAGCAGAAGATGATGGTCCAAGAGCTACAATCCCTGCCACTCACATGGTAGTTTCAGGATCCTTTGTCCAGGCCCAGCTGAAACTGTTGCAGACATTTGGGGAGCTAATCAATAGTGGAATCTCTCTCTTTCTCTGTTTTTCCCTCTCTCTCTCTCTCTCTGTCACTCTGCCCTTCAAATAAATAAGTCAATTAATCTTTTTATAATAGTATATGAAAAAATATACAAAGCATTAGTAATCAAGGAACTGCACATTAAAGCAATAATGAGATGCTGTTTTCATCCATCATCAACTTGCCAAGGATTTTATAAAGCAAAAATTCTAGAGATTGAGTAGTGTTAAAAATAGTCCCTTTGAGAAATATAAATTGTTGAACAATACATATGAAAAGACCTAGAACTGTTTTTATCCTTTTTTCCTAAGGCTCTCATTCCTGTAAATTACTCCAAAGTAGTAGGCATGAATGGTAGTTTAATAATACATATCTGAGGGGCCAGCACTGTGGCACAGCGGGTTAACGCCCTGGCCTGGGGGGCCGGCATCCCATGTGGGCACCGATTGGAGTCCCGGCTGCTCCTGCTGTGGCCTAGGAAAGCAGTAGAGGATAGCCCAAGTCGTTGGGCCCCTGCACCCATGTGGGAGACCTGGAGGAAACTCCTGGCTCCTGGCTTAGGATCGGCGCAGCTCCGGCCGTTGCAGCCATCTGGAGAGTGAACCATCGGATGGAAAACCTCTCTCTCTCTCTCTCTCTCTCTCTCTGCCTCTCCTTTTTCTGTGTAACTCTGACTTTCAAATAAATAAATAAATCTTTAAATATATATTTATTTGTATATATATTTTAATATATAAATGTATATATATAATACATATTATATATTTATATATATTCTATATATATCTGAGAGTCACGGAGCAGATTGTTTCATTCACCTCCATTCCAAGTCCCTCATAGCGTTTTTTTGTCAATAAACACAGATTCACATAATCAATGTTAATGCCTTTCATAATAACTCTGAGTAGATATATGATAACTCAGGTTTTAGCTTCCATGGTGATAGGCATTTAGAACGTTTCCAGATTTTGTCTTTGTTCAAAAATATTTAACTTGGGGCTGGCATTGTGGCCTCAGAGGATTTAGCTGCCTCTCATAAGGCCAGCATCCCATATAGGTATCACATATCCTACTCCAATTGTGGCTACTCTTCTTCCAATCCAGGTTAATGCATTAGGGAAGGCAGTGGGTTATGGCCCAAGTTCTTGGGCCCCTGATACTCATGTGGGAGATTAGCGGGAGTTCTGGCTTGCTGACTTCAGCTTATCCCATTCAGGCCCAGGCCATTGTAACCATTTTGGTGAATGAACCAATGGATAACGATTTCTCTCTCTCTCTCTCTCTCTCTCTCTCTCTCTCTCTCTCTGTTTCTCTCTTTATTTATGTGTGTGTGCATGTGTGTATATGTGTGTTTCTTTCTCTCCATCTCTCTCTGATGCTCTTTCAAATGTAAATAAATAAAAAATTTTTAAAAATATTTCATGGCATTAAAAGAGCAATTTTGAAAATAACCAACCAAGAGTGTGGAGACAGAAAAGAAAGAAGAGGCATAGGGTTTTTATGTGCAACTGAACTTAAATTGTTATCAACTTAAAATAATATGTTATATCTGTGATGTTTTATGTAAGCTTTATCATAATACAAAAGAATATTTATGCAAGATACACAGAATAAACTAAGAAAAAAAGTAAAAACATCACTACAAAAAAAAAAAATCAATGAGCGCAGGTTTGTTGCAGCAGTTATGGTTCTGCTTGGAATACTTACATCCCATATCCAGGTGCCTGGGTTTCAGTCTCAGCTCTGCTCCCAACTCAATTTTCCTACTAAGGTGCACACTGGAAAGCAGCAGCTTACGTCTTAAGTAGTTGGATCCCTGCTACCAACATTCCCATCCCATTCCTTGCTGCTGAAGGGACTTGTGGGAGTGAATCTCTGGTTCTCTGGCTCTCTCCGGTTCTCTTTCTCTCTTCTTGTCTCTCTTCTCTGCAAAGAAATAAAAAATAAATAAATTTAAAAAATGAAAGATGAAGAAAAAGAACAAGAGAAGAAAAGGGAGATAATAGAGCTGCAAGACAGAATACAATGAACAAAAGGACAATAGTAACTCTCTATCAATAATTAATTTGAATTTAAATGGATTAAACTGCAGGATCAGAAAATATAAAATTCTAGAGTAGATTAAGTATATTAAGATCCAATTATATGGCCGGCACCGTGGCTCAATAGGCTAATCCTCCGCCTGCGGCGCCGGCACACAGGGTTCTAGTCCTGATCCGGGCACTGGATTTTGTCCCAGTTGCCCCTCTTCCAGGCCAGCTCTCTGCTATGGCCCGGGAAGGCAGTGGAGGATGGCCCAAGTCCTTGGGCCCTGCACCCACATGGGAGACCAGGAGAAGCACCTGGCTCCTGGCTTCGGATCAGCGCGATGCAGCCACGGCGACCATTGGAGGGTGAACCAATGGCAAAAGGAGGACCTTTCTCTCTGTCTCTCTCTCTCTCACTGTCCACTCTGCCTGTCAAAAAAAAAAAAAATCCAATTATGTTTCCACAAGACATTCACTTGAGATTTTAGGACATTGCTTAGGAGTGAAAGGGTGGGAAAAAAAAAAAGATATGCTGTGAGAATTGTATCCAAATTGAAACCAAATTATAACCAAAATAGAGTAGGGTGTCTATATTTATATGAGATAAAATAGACTTCAAGCCAAAAACTGTTAAAAAAAAAAAGAAAAGCAATATATAATGATAAAAATATCAATTCACCAGAAAGATATAGTGATTATAAATATACATGTGGCTAATATTACAGCACCTAAATACATGGAGCCCACATTGACAGAATTGAAGGGAAAATAGAAAGTAATGCAGTAACTGTTGAGATTTTAGTACTCCCACTCAATGATGACTAGAACATCCAGAGAGAAGATCAATAAGAAAACACAAGATTTAAGTAAAACTATTGATCCATGGGCCATATGTAGAAATTCCACCCAACAGAAGCAGAACATAGATTCTTCTCAAGTGTATACAGAACAGTCTCCAGGAAGGATCACATTTTAGAACACAAAACAGATCTTAACAAATTTTTTTTATTAAACTTTTATTTAATGAATATAAATTTCCAAAGTACAGCTCATGGGTTACAATGGCTTCCCCCTCCCAAAACTTCCCTCCCACCCACAACCCTCCCCTTTCCCGCTCCCTCTCCCCTTCCAATCACATCATGATTCATTTTCAATTCTCTTTATATACAAAAGATCAGTTTAGTATAAATTAGGTAACGATTTCAACAGTTTGCCCCCATATAGCAACACAAAGTGAGAAAAAAAAATACTGTTGGAGTACTAGTTATAGCATTAAATAAGAGTGTACAGCACATTAAAGGCAGAGATCCTACAAAATATTTTTTTAAATTAATTAATTTTCTATGCCATTTCCAATTTAACACCAGGTTTTTTTTTTTTTCCATTTCCAATTATCTTTATATACAGGAGATCGATTCAGTATATAATTAGTAAAGATCTCATCAGTTTGTACCCACGCAGAAACACAAAGTGTAAAAATACTGTTTCAGTACTAGTTATAGCATCACTGCACATTAGACAACACATTAAGGACAGATCCCACATGGGATGTAAGTACACAGTGACTCCTGTTGCTGACTTAACAATTTGACACTCCTGTTCATGGCGTCAGTAATCTCCCTAGGCTCTAGTCATGAGTTGCCAGGGCTATGGAAGCCTTTAGGGTTCACTGACTTTGATCTTAATTCCGATAGGGTCATAGTCAAAGTGGAAGTTCTGTCCTCCCTTCAGAGAAAGGTACCTCCTTCTTTGATGGCCCCGTTCTTTCCACTGGGATCTCACTAACAGAGATCTTTCATTTAGGTCTTCTTCTTTTTTTCTTTTCCATGGTATCTTGGCTTTCCATGCCTACAATGCTCTCATGGGCTCTTCAGCCAAAGCTGATAGATCTTAACAAATTTGAGAAGACTGAAGTAATGCCAAGTATCTTTTAGTCACAACATAAAAGAACCAGAAATCAATAGGAGCAGGAAAACTAGAAAATTTATAAATATGCAGGAGTTAAGTAATACTAATGAATAATCAATGAGACAAGTAAGTAATTAAGTTCTAGAAGATTATGGAATACAATCAAAACAGTATCAAGAGAAGTATCAATGCCTATTTTTAAGAAAGATCTCAAATAAGCAACCTACTAATGTCTCCAGGATCTACAAAAGAAGAATAAGTCCAAAGGTAGCAAAAGAAGGAAAATAATAAAGATCACAGCAGAAAGAAATGAAATAGATAATATAAAAAATCAGCAAAACTAAAACTGAGTTTCCTGGGGGAAAAAAAAAAAGCTTTACCTAGAGTAAGAAAAATGAGACAATTCTAAAAAGCCAGAAATGAAAGAGGTGATGTTACAACAAATATCATAGGGGAAAAAAAAAGATTATGAGACTAACATGGAGCAATTTATGCCAACAAATTGGATAAACTAGAAGAGAAATAGAGTCCTGTAAATAAACAATATACCAACAATAACTCAGAAAAAGATATAAAATGTGAACAAATCAATAATTAGCTGTTGAAGATGAAGTCTTCACTGGCACAGTATCCACATCAATTTTCAAGCAAAAAAATTAATCCTGTTCATGTTCTTATGGAAGAAGACAAAACTTAACAACAGAAACAATAGCCAACACCATAGAGATTTCAGTTTTTTCAGTCTACACAATGCTATCTGAAATTTTAAAGTAGAGCAAACATTCTGCTCTATAGGTGCTCATACTGTTGTGCCCAGTTCAGTTGCAGGCAAAAACAGAGCTGTCAATGGAAATTTTAAATATGTGGATAAAATAATAATCAAAGAATAATTATAGAAGCCAGTGCTATGGCATAGCAGGTAAAGCCGCCTCCTGTAGTGCCAGCATCCCACATGGATGCCAGTTTGAGTCGCAGCTGCTCCACTTCCCATCAAATTCTCTGCTATGGCCTGGGAAAGCAGTAAAAGATGGCTGAAGTCTTTGAGCCCCTGCACCCATGTGGGAGACCTGAATGGAATACCTGGATCCTGGCTTTAGCCTGGCCTCACCCTAGCTGTTGAAGGCATTTAACAAGTGAACTAGCAGATAGAATCTCTCTCTCTCTCTCTCTCTCTCTCTCTCTCTCTCTCTGCCTTCCAAATAAATTTTTTAAAAAGAATAAATAAACCTTTTTAAAAAAGAAATACTAGTAATTACTTCTTGAGGCTTTACTATGACATCATGGTAAATATCTTTTTTTTTAAGATTTATTTTATTTGAAAGGCAGAGTGATGAGAGAGAGAGAGAGTGAGAGAGAGAGAGAGAGGAAAGTCAATCTAGGTCTCACATGGTGGGACTCAAATAATTGAGCCATCACTTGCTGCCTTGAAAGTGTATGTTAGCAGGAAATTTGGATTAGAAGAAAAGCTAGCATTCAAACTTGGACATTTCAATATGGGATGTGGGTCTCCTAAGTGAGATTTTAACTGCCACTTTTGAGCATTTCTCTGCTAAAGCTTCAGTTAACTTTCTTAAAACACTCATGGTAAATGTTCAACAAATGGTGCTGGGAAAATCAGATCTACATGTGCAGAAGTAAAAGACAAGACCTGTACCTTACACCTTATACAAAAATCAACTCAATATGGATCAAGGTATTAATCCCATGGTGTGACCCAATACCATCTAATTACTACAGGAACATATCAAGGAGATTCTGTAAGACCTTGGCTCAGGCAAAGACTTCTTGGAAAATACTCCAGAAGCACAGACAATGCAAAAATAAACAAACGGGGTTACATCAAGCTAAGAAACTTCTTTACTACAAAGGAAACACTCAACAAAAGTGAAGAGGAAACCAAAAAAAAATGGGATAAAATATTTGCAAATCATGTAATTGATAAAAGATTAATATCCAGAATCTATAAAGAGCTTAATAAACTCAAAATCAAAAGAACAAACAATCCTGTCAAGAAATGGAAAAAGAACGTGAATGGGCATTTTGCAAAAGATGAAATTCAAATGGCCAACAGATACATGAAAAAATGCTCAGGATCACTAGACATCAGGGAAATGCAAATACAAATGACAATAAGGTTTACCCTCACCCCGGTTAGAATGGCTTTCATCCAAAAATCAAAAAGACAATAAATGCTGGCAAGTATGTGGGGGGAAAGGTAGCCTAATACACTGTTGGTGGGAATGTAAATTAGTACAACCACTATGGAAGACTGTATGGAGATTCCTCAAAAATCTAAAAATAAATCTACCACATGACCCAGCCATCCCATTCCTGGGAATTTACCCAAAAAACAAAATCAGCAGATGAAAGACTAATAGTATCCCCATACTTATTGCAGCTCAAATCACAATAGTTAAGATATGAAATCAACCCAGATGTCCATCAGCTGATGGCTGTATAAAGAAAATGTGGTGGCGCCGGTGCTGTGGTGTAGCAGGTAAAGCCTCCACCTGCAGTGTTGGCATCCCATATGAGCTCCAGTTTGAGTCCTGACTGCTCCACTTTAGATCCAGCCCTCCGCTATGGCCTGGGAAAGCAGTAGAAAATGGCTCAAGTCCTTGGGCCCTTGAACCCATGTGGGAGACTTAGAAGAAGCTCCTGGCTCCTGCCTTTGGATGGGCACAGCTCTGGCTGTTGCAACCATCTGGGGAGTGAACCAGAGGATGGAAGACTTTCTCTCTCTCTCTCTCTGCCTCTGCCTCTCTGTAACTCTACCTTCTAAATAAATAAATAAATCTTTAAAAAAGAGAGAGAGAAAATGTGTTATATATACTATGGAATACTACTAAGCCATCTTTTGCAACAAAATGGGTGTAACTGGAAACCATTATGCCTAGTGAAATAAGCCACTCTCAAAAAGACAAATATCATATATGGTCCTCCTACTTTCTATTTGTTGAATATTATGATTAGTGGCGAATTAAGCCTATGGATATAGAGAGTGACTTAAAATCATGTCCTTGCAAAAACTAATGAGAGAGGAGAGGGAGGGAGGGTGATTAAGGGGAAGCAGGAGAATGAGGGAAATGTGGTTGTCTTCTTAGAACTGTACCCATGGAATGCATACAATTTTAATGCTTGTTTTTTTTTTTCATTTGCAAGGCAAAGAGAGAGAGAGAAAGAGACAAAGAAATATAGAGACAGAGACAAAGAGAAATCTTTCATCTGTTGGTTTACTCCTCAAATGCTTTCAACAGCCAGAGCTAGGCCAGGCTGAAGCCAGGAGCCAGGAATTCAACTTAGGTCTCCTACATGGGTGGTCGGAATCCAAGAACTTGGGCCATCATCTGCTGCCTCCCAAATGCATTAGTAGGAAGCTGGATTGGAAGCAGAGAAGCAGAGACTCAAACTGTCATATGGAATACATGCATCTCAAGTGGCAGCTTAACCTGCTGGGCCACAGTCAGCTCCATTGCAGGTATTTCTATCATTAGAAACTGCCATTAGGATTGGAACAGTGCGAATGAATTTTTTTATCACAGATTTATCTGAGACACAAAGTATATCTCCTTTTGTCTTTCACTTAGATGGGATATTTATGAAAAAAAAACACAAAGATAGAATTAATTTAGCTTCCTGGGATATTGTGATAATTCATTAATTAATCCTGTAAAATGTTTTGGAAACATCAAGTTAGTAAAAGTGCTAGGTATTGTGTAACAGCTTCCCTTTTATAGCATCTTCAATACACTAGAAGGTATCCTGATTTAATTAAATGATACAAAGTTAAATAATAAAGAGCAGAGGAAGAAATAAATTAAGCGGCATAGTCCAGGGAGAAGGGCAAGTTTTCAGATGAGATTTGAAAAAAGATGGTGAATCAATGAGGCAGAGAGACACTAGAAAGCTGTTTTACTTGAGAGAAGATATAGATAAGGTCTCCCAGACAATCTGCTGCATTCCCTGGTACCTAATTATAACATTAAATGCATCAGCATCTCAAATAACATGAATGTTAATGATGATCATTGCTGAGACACAAAAGAGCACTTAATTACCTTTGGGGGAGGAAATGCCATCATTACTGAAAATTGTTGAAGTCATATAAAAGTTGAAAAATGTGATAAGTTGTGGCTGGCTAACATAGAAGATGTGTGCTCTCCTCTAGTTTACTGTTGCTTTTGCAAAGCACCTGCCCGACCAGGAACTCCATTTCCCCGGTCACTTTGTGTTGACAGGAAGCCAGTAGCTGTGCTGGTTGATGGAATGTGAGCAGAAGTGATATGTGTCATTTCCAGACTGATGTGGGTAATTAGCAGTTGTTCTTTTAGCATAATCATTTTCCTTCCAACAGTGACCTTGGAGCCTGTATATTAGAGATAGTGACATAAAAAAAAAAAAATGGAAGGAGCCTGAATCCCAGAGTCTTCACTGCAAAGAAATAAGCCCAAGGCAGCTGCCCAGCTAGCAATATCTACATTGGAAGAAGCATGAATTCGAGAAACACAATTTTAGTTGCTAAACCACTGATATTTTAGCATCGTTTGCTAGCATTCCTAGTAATATATTATCACCACTAGTTATACACTTTTTATTTCTTTTTTTAAAAGATGTATTTATTTATTTGAAAGTCAGAGTTACACAGAGAGAGGAGAGGCAGAAAGAGAGAGAAAGAGAGAGAGAGAAAGAGGTCTTCCATACAATGGTTCACTCTCCAGATGGCCATAACGGCCGGAGCTGCGCCGATCCAAAGCCAGGAGCCAGGAGCTTCCTCCGTGTCTCCTATGCTGGTTCAGGGGCCTAAGGACTTGAGCTAACCTTTACTTGCTTTCCCAGGCCATAGCAGAGAGCTGGATTGGAAGTGGAGCAGCCAGGACTCAAACCGGTGCCCATATGGGATGCTGGTGCTTCAGGCCAGGGGCGTTAACCTGCTGCGCCACAGCGCCAGCCCCCACTTTTTATTTTTAAATCAGGCTTTTGAGTGAAACACCTAACAATTAGAATAAACAGATATTAGCAACTGTGCACAGAATTAAGTGAGATCACAGAAAAATAAACAAAAATAGTAGTTAGAAGAATACACCCTTTGAGGAGAAGTGAGAGAAGTGGTTGGTATGTTTGGTATGGCAAGCATCTACCCTTAAATATCATAAAAAGTTCAAATAAATAAGAAAAACCTCTTTGCCGTGCAAAGAGCATAGGAACCAGGATGTCATCACTGTATTGAACGACACCAATTTTCTCTGAGTGCTGGTAGAAGGAGTCAGATTGCAATGGGTTGAGGACAGGAAGAGAAGTGAGATAGAGAAGAGAAATATAAAATACTTATCAATAAACCTGGCATTAAAGGGCAAAAAAAATACAATAGTTAGAGAAAGCCATAAAAAAGAGGGACAGTCTCATTTCATTTTAGAATTGCAGTAACTAGTGGATGTTTAAATGCTACAGGAAAGGGAGTGGTATGGAATATAGGAGAGTTCCCAGAGGGGTGAGAAAGGCTGCTACAAAGACTTTTCTCAGTGGCAGGAGAAGAGCTGTCTCCTCCAGACAAGAAACAAGAACAGGTGCTGCTGCAAACTGTAGGAAGAGTGGCTACCAACACTCACTATGGAGAGCGCAAATGATTGAGAAGCCCTGAGCAATAATGTTTCGATAAAAAAAGAGAATGGTATTAAGACAATGTGAAAATATGTAAAACCAAGTAAGGAAGAAAACTGAGAATATAGACATAGAGATAGATACACAAATAAAGACATGTATGCAAATTGTAGTAAAACAATAAGCAGAGTAAAAATAGCTTTTTATAGATACAAGCAATAGAAACCTGGCAAATATTCTTACTAAAGTGAGGAGGAAGAAAATAAGTTATTATATCAAGGAAACACAATATGCCAGATAGTAGGATGGTTTTATAAATGTCCAGTCATTTATTCCACTTCACGATATCCTGATTTATAATTTCCATTTTTTAAACTAGTAAACAAGAGCAACTCAAGCTATTAAATAACAGAGATTCAAACCCATATTTGTCAGATTTAAAAACTCGTGTTCACATTGTATTCCAAAATTATTATTGCTTTAGGTAATGAAAGAGCATTCATTTAGAGACAAATAAATCAGAACTGGTATAATATTTTCACATCTTACTTTCTAAATCATCAACTTTCTGAGAACCATGTCTATGTCTTTTCCACCTTTGTATCACATATGCACAGCATAGTATGTAAGAATTTTGAAAATGCCAGAAAAATAAATGTAGGAAAAAACTAATTTTAATTTCCTTATGACTATTTCAATATTCACAGCAGACTAAAACAAAAATATTACAAAGAACAAACTAGAGAAAATAAAGAAAAGCATAGTGAGTTAAATAAATGGGCTGAAATGGGAAGGTAATATATAGGATTAGAAGTATAATAATTTCAAAGGTTATTTGAGTGATTTGCACATGCTGGTGACAATGAAACTTATGTCACTGTTGGGAACAAGGATGGCATATTTCTGCTCTATACCAGATCTTAATCCTTTTAAGTGCAACTACTGAAAAGTAAACAATGTAACATTGTCAATTAACCTCAAATATTCTAAAAATACTGTTTTCCCAAAACATATATTAAATTCAAAAACTCCATTTCCATGTTCACACTGAAAACAATGATTTTTGCTTAAGTTGACTTTAACCCCTTTTCATATTCTATTTAAGAAGCTTAAAGAGCTCTCATTTCAAAAACCTGACGTTAGTATATACAATGTTAACAATATGGAGTTAAAAGTTTGGAGGCCAAATAATGCATATTCTAACAAAAGTTCACAGTTTTAGGTATCAAAGGAAATCATGATATGCATAATGCACAATAAGCAACATTTGCAAACTAACGTATGGTATGGGTACATCTGGTATAATATTTAATTTGAGTACCATCTTTGTGTTATGCATTCAGCATGTCAAACAGTACAGCTTTTTATACCCCAAAATAGCAAAGTATTTAAATGGCTTCACTCCAAATCTATGATCAACGAAGTTCTGAAACCCAAAATCTAAGAACAGGGAATAGCAAGAGCTAAAGTTAAAATGTAAGATTTTATTCTTTCATTACTAAATGTATGCTGTTTATATAAATTTATGTTGTTTTTATAAAGTGATTCATGTCTTTTTATGAAATTTAAATTAAAAAGAAAATAGAGAAATAATAATCTTAAATCTAACCAGTGAAAAATTAATTAATCAGAGGTGAAAAAGAGTCTAGCTATCACTACATGCACAAATGTAGACATATAAAAGAAAAAGAAATTAACAATAAAATAGCAATTGCTTACTTTTTTAAGTTGTTAAATTTATTTGCATTTAACAAAGTATGTAAAATATGAAACATCAAATTTTAGATAAATGTTTATCATCAAAATTAATACAAAGTAAAAAAATGTAGTGGCTGGAATGATTATAGCTATTTTTAAAATCACATTTCAGTTTTGAGTACTAATGATTGATAATATTGAAAGATAAAGAAAATGCCACACTTACCCCTGCTCCTGTCTTTCATTTTTTGTTAAGCAACTATTTTGGTGGGGCTGTCAATGTTTACCCACATGTACTTTCTGTCCTATTATTGAGATTCTCATGGATGTTTTGTCTTAGTTTCACACTGAAATGAAGTGGCGCTTACTCCTTTTTGCCAGGTCTTTTCCACTCTCTATTGTAATTCATTGCATGGATGACTAATTGCAGCATCAGTAAGTTTGTACAGGAAGGATTCAACAATGCTGAGTGTGCTCATGTTTTGGAGTGACTGCCTCTCACTTTCCCATTTAATGGACAGGCTTGGTAAGTAGAATACTCTCTGTTCATACTTTATCTCAGGATTAAGTTCACTTCACTTGTTGCCTTCCAGTTGCATTAGCAGGAATTCTGTCTTGGAAGCAAAGTAGCTGGAACTCAAACAAGAGCTCCGATATGGGATGCCAATGTCACTGACAGGGGCCCAACCCACTGCACCACAACCTGCTGTGCCATGATGGCAGTCTTGATAATACTCATTTTATAGATAGAAAAAACACTTTGCTCATTTTTAGGTTAGGAAACCTAGGATCAAAAAGCTTAAAAGGCTTCTCAATTTTTCTTTAAAATAATTGTCAATTTAATTGGGAAAAGAGCAAACTGAATTTAAGTCCTACAACTTCTTGAAGTTCATAATAGAAATGAAAAAAATGTGCTAAGCTTAGCTAGTTACACACCTTATTTTCCTTTGTTTCTCCATGTTTGAATCTGTCTTAGAAAATAGCAGCAGGCTAATGCCCTGGCCTGAAGTGCCGGCATCCCATATGGACGCTGGTTCCAGACCCAGCTGCTCCACTTCCGGTCCAGCTCTCTGCTGTGGCTTGAGAAAGCAGTGGAGGATAGTCCAGGTCCTTGGGCCTCTGTACCCGCGTGGGAGACCTGGAGGAGGCTCCTGGCTCCCGGCTTCGAAACGGCGCAGCTCCGGCCGTTGCAGCCAATTGGGGAGTGAATCATCAGATGGAAGACCTCTTTCTCTCTCTCTCTCTCTCTCTCTGCCTCTCCTCTCTGTGTAACTCTTTCAAATAAATAAATAAATCTTTAAAAAAAAAGAAAAGAAAATAGTCATCTCTGAGTTATTTCACCTGCTTGTCTAGAATATGAAGGGAACAAGTAATGTAGCAATCCCTACCACTGGAAATTGTTAATCGAATATGACTGCAAGTGTTCTTTTTCTCTTTAAGACAAAAGCTACAAATTAAATTAAAATCTCCATGAAAGGAAGATGAAATCTGAATATGATAGATATGAAATTTCAAATATGTGTTATAGATGTGTTAAAAACAAATAGTGAAAGAGGGAGAGTCAGCTATATGAAAGAATTCGAGAACCACCTATTAAAATCTCATGTAATTACAAGGATCTGAAATGGTGAAATTATGTCTATATATGAACAAATGAATAAAAATCCACTGTCAATTTTTATATTATAAAATGAGATTTTTAAGAAGTGTCTGCCCATTTAATGGTCTATTTTTCAATAAATGCAAATATACAATTTATCAGCTTATGATTATTTTTTATCTCTCTCCTTTTTGTAAAGACTTATTTATTTATTTATTTACTTATTTGAAAAACAGAGTTACAGAGAGAAGGAGAGGCAAAGAGAGAGAGAGGTCTTCCATCCTCTGGTTTACTCCCCAATTAGCCGCAATGACCTGAGCTGCACTGATCCAAAGCCAGGAGCCAGGGTGCAAGGGCCCAAGGACTTGGGGCATCCTCTACTGCTTTCCCAGGCCATAGCAGAGAGCTGGATCAGAAATGGACTTGAACCGGCACCTATATGGGATGCTGGCACTACAGGCGGCAGCTTTCCCCACGACACAGCGCCGGCGCTGCTGTCTCTTTTCTAAAGTACATCCTGTATGTATAACTATAAGGGTAATGTGGTATACAAAATTAAGAAAAGTGGGAGATTGTGATAATAAGTAAGAAAAATTTTGCTACTCAATAGTAGACAATTTCTTTTATAAGTAGTATAGTGATTGTTACTATTGAAATTATATTGCATGGACTTTAAATGATCTGTATGTGCCTTAACTGGAACCATGTTTGTAAACTCAGGTACATCTCATTAGGGGACAGTGGAACCATCTAGGGTTAAATTGACTTCCTATGAGAGTTCCATCTAAACTACACAACAACTTCTACCCTCTGTAACCTTTGGAGTTTATGGACAATAATAGGTCTCATTAAACATTTTCTTGGTTGTTGTTAAAATATAAGTGAATTCAAAATAGTCCATTAGATGTCTGTTTCCAAAATAAAATCTTGGCATCAAGATTTAAAGAACGATGGCTTTATGGATTACTGGAATATTTGTTGTACTGCTCTCTGTGGAGTGGAGTTGAATTGCACTGAACTGCATCAAATTAGCACAGATAGGTGCATTGCAGGAATGTTTAAATAGCTTTTGTCACCACTTACCTTAATTTAGGTTACACAATTACCCTGACATGCTTCACAGAGGCAGGAGCTTTCCTCATTCTGCACCTTCAGGTGTATTTTAAACTCCTGCTTTTATCAAGATGAAGCATCGCATTTTATCCTGATAATGAGCTCTGAGGCCATTTCACCTTGCAGGATTGTGACTCTTCCAAAGTAAACTGAAGAAATTCTTGCCAGAGCACTGTTTTATTCTTTTACATCCCAAATCTACCCATAGCTCAAAACTGTCACCTCTGTTAGCAGTCATACTCACTAAGAATCAATGGTTCCTTGAATTTGCTGTCATCTGTCTGCTCCTTAAACGCATTTTCTCTTTTGAAGCTTCTTTTACTACAAAAAGTTCACGTTTTCTACACAATCAATTATGGCATCCTCTTAATTTAGTGGTTTCAGTCTCTCTAAGTCTCTCTGAAAGAAGTTGTACTCTTGCCTTTTATTATCCTTGGAAGTACACAGAAGACATTGATTTTGAGTCTGTTATAGGTAACAATTGGGTCCTCATATCTTAACTAGCACCAGGTTCTACAAAAAGTGCCCATATTCACCAAATGAGAAGGGGAGAAGTTTCCTTTTCACTGTAATCTAAGATTAATAATATCTTCCAGAAATTAAAAATTAAGACCATACGTGTGACGGAAGACAAAAGCTCTGACAACAGTATTGGTGAATAGAAAGTACAGAGAGCTTGACAGAACCAAAAAACAAAACAACAACAATAAAAAGTAAAGAGCTGTGCTGAGCTTAAGTAGTATGCAAATTGCTTTCTTTCAAATGGTAGCATGATCAACACAAGTGATATTTCTGGATCTTGGCACATCAAACTACCCACAGATGAAAGATGACTTAATTGCTTTGACCACAGTCCGAGTCAGAATAGCTCAGTTGGCAAATATAAAAATAGCTTGGTGCTATTTGCATTTGCATGAGCAAGGAGTGATTTCATTTTAATGCCCAAAGTGGAGGTAACAAAGCAACTCACAGGTAGTGAAAACACTGTGCAAGCCAGAGATGCAATTCCTGACTGCAGAGTCTCAGGGTTGCAGGGGACACATTGATCTTGTCAGCTACATCGGTGTGCATAGGAAATAACACTGTCAGTGTAGCTCCTTCAAATTCAGATCACAATATATCGAGAGTTTATGTCTTTAGAGGTTAAGCAGTTAAGCATTCTCAGAGATTTGTTGCCTGTGCCATCACTTTTAAATAACCTCCTAAAAATCTCTTAATAATTCATTGTTATTCTGAATGTCTAATGTTATTGTTAATAGCTTAAGTTGCTTCTCACAATTTCGGCTAACAAAGTGTTTCTAATAAATAATCACAGTGCAGTGAGCTTACTATATTTTAGTCTTTCTTACGTAGCAGACAAAATAACGTAAAAATATATAGAAGAAAAAAAATATGACACAAAGAATAGGAAATTTCTCCAGGCCTTGTATTCAATGTGAATCTAATGCAGGTAGTGGTAAAAACGTGGACTATAGACTTTCCATCTCAAAGCCATGATCTTTGAGATGATGTTAGTTTCATATTTTCTAAACTTTGTAATATAAACAGCAAACTTAATTCAGAGAAAAAAAAATCTACCATATCTGATTACCATACCCAGGATCACAGACATTTAAATCAAAAATCACTTGAGTTGGAAAAGGTTTAAGTTTTTTCAATAAATTATTTTTTATAATGACTATAAAAGTTATATAGTACACAGAGGCTAGCTGGAGCTAGATACTTTACTGTACCTGAATTGCAGGGAATACTTTCTGAGATATAAAGCTGACAGTCAGACGTCTGAGTGAGACTGCAGGAGAGCAGTTCCTGAAAGATTAAAGTGTGACTGTGAGTAACCTGGAAGATGAGAACTATTGTTTTCTCACTGTTGGATCAAAAGACAGAATGGATAACTCATAAAAGAAACATACATAATGGGACCAAAAGGGTGAACTCACACCCCCAAATCATTTGTCAAAGAAGAGAGTGAGAGTTCTTGCTGCACAAAAATCTATATTCCTTCTATTTATAAAGCAGTTCTGTGACCATGCTAAAATGTAAGCACAGTATAGCCTTATTTACAAACCAAAATTGAAGCTATTCTTTACTGAAATTCAATAGTCATTAATTTTAAAACATGATCCCTTTGTGCTTTTTATGTCAGAAGTTTGCTCAAAAATTTAATGCCAGTGAAGGACAAATATCCAACATTAAGAAAAAAATCTATCATTATTCATAATATCATTGCTACTTTAAAACACATTATTCACCAAACCTGCATGAAGGAAAATGGTTTTAGGTAATTGTAAAGAGTAAAATTGTGAGAAGCAAATGTTTAAAATTAGGGAATCTACAGTCAATATTTTTAAATGAAGAAGAGAATGAATAATGATGTAAAGGACATAGAAGAAATATTAACATTTTTATGTATTTAATCATTTATTCTTTGGCTTTAAAATATTTATTTAAGATGGAGAGAGAGAGAGAGCGCTCCCATCTGCTAGTTCACTCCTCAAATGCCAGCAGCAGTCAAGATGGGGCTACAAGGGAGCCAGCAGTTGAAAACTCAACCTGCATCCCCAACATGGATGGCAGGAACCCAATTACTTGAGTCAACACCACTCCTCCCAAATGTGTGCATTGGCAGTAAGAGGAAGCTGAACTCAGGAGCCAGAGCTGAAAATCCAACCCAGGTACTCCAAGGTGGGACATGGCATCTCAAACTCAAAGTCATCTCCCACATTCTTAAACTGTTTTAATATACAATAAACAGAAAAACTGTACATCAAACATGCAGTAAATATCTGTCACCCACCATCTCTCTACTTTTGTGAAAATATTTAAAGCAATTTGTGAAATACCCCAGGCTTGATCCTCCAACCCTAGCTCTCAGAGCAAACTAGAGTTAACTATTTAGTAAACTTTCAGATTTTCTCCCACCAAAAAGGGGGCATGTGAAATAATTTTTAGTGTGTATTTTTTTTTTAATTTTCATCTATTTATAAGGCAGAGCAACAAAGAAAGAAAGCTCTTCCATTCTCTGGTAATTTCCTAAATACTTGCAACAGCCAGGGCTGGCCATACTGAAGCAAGGAGCCTGGAACCTCATCCCATGTGGCTGTCAAGAATGCAAGTACTTGAGCCATCAACCACTGCTTCCCAGAAAGCATCAGCAGGAAGATGGATTGGTAGAGGGAAGGCTGGACTCAAAGGGATACTCTGATACAGCATGCAGGTATCACAAGTGGTGGCTTAACCTGCTCTGCCATGACACTCATTCCTGGAACAGTTTTTAAGGGGTTTGTTTGTTTTACAACTGGTCCTGTGATGATAGAATCTTTTATGTGGGCTTCATTGTTTACTGGGATGCCCACATTATCTTCAGAATTAAGAAATGTGTAATTTTTGTTGTGGAATTACCAATGCTGGATGTGGTCTTCTTTCTGAGCTCTTGCTTGCCATTCTTGACTGTGGCCATCACCAAGCCCCCGACAGCAGTGGCCAGTGGGCGATACATGCAGCTGCTTCTCAGTCCCAATAATGGAAAGGAGATAATGATTTTTGACTTCTGTGTAGTCAACACTGTTGTTTGCAACTTTTGTGGGAAAGTCAGGATTTTTCCCTGGAGGACAAAATTACTATATTTTCATCTCAACAACTTCAAGAGGAAAAAAATAAACTTTTTTAAAAAGTACTTATTTATTTGAAAGGCAGAGATGACAGACACACACACACACAACCACACATACACACACAGAGAGAGAGAGAGAGAGAGAGATCTCATCAATGCCTCATTCCCTAAATGCCAGCAATATCCAGGGCTGCAGCAGATCGAAGCCAGGAGCCAAGAATTCGGTACAAGTCTCCCACGTGGGTGGCAGGGATCCAACTATGTGAGCCATCACTCTCTGCTTTCCAGGGTGCACATTAAAAGGAAGCCTAAATGGAGAGTAGAGCTGGGACGTGAACTGAGACACTCCAATGTGGGATGTGGGGATCCCAAGCAGTGGATTAACCGCTGTGCTAAATGTCCGACTATATTTTTTTTAACAACAAATATGACCACATTATATTCTACATCTTGGTTTTTCAACTTACTTGTGTAAGTTTTTGTATATGCTTTTTCAGGGCATATACATCTGTCATGGTCCCTTTTTATAACAGTATCTTATTTTATAGAATTTATGTAATTTTTATACAATTTATGTAATTATTTGCTTACTAAATAATATTTATACTTCATAATTTCTGCCATTTTTAGAAATAAAATCTTTATACATACCTATATCTACTCCTGCCATTTTTTCTTATGATCATTCTTAGACTCCAAATCATTGTCCCCACATTTTTGCATTAATTTTTACTACCACTATTTTCTTTGCAACCCTGTATATGTTATTTTAATTTAGCCTACTTTTTCAAACTGCTTTGATATATTTTTTTTATTAACAATCATTAGCATCTTTTTATATCTTTTTTGGATATTTATGTTGCTTCTACTTATTTCCAGATTTAATCCTTTCTCCGTGTTTCTATTTGATGCCATCTTGTTGTTTTGTGAGAGCTCTTTTTATGTTTGATGTGTATATTTTTAATTCTAGTTTGATTTTTTCTTTTTTTTTTTTTTTGCTGTTTGCCTTTAATTTTGTTCATGGTCTTTTTGTTTGAAGGCCAAGATTTTTATTTTTTATGTGTTCTTAAATAAAGTAATCTTTTCCTGGGTGACTCCTTGGATTTTGTCTTGCTTAAGGAAGATTTTCCTTTCTAAGTCTATAAAAACCTTTTCTATAAAAATAGTACAGCTATAGTTTTATTACTTTATTTGTATTTCTCAATCCATATGGAACTGATTTAACTTTAATGCTAGTGAAATAATAAAGTTTAAATGGAAATCATATTCAAACATTTACATAAAAATAAAATGTGAGACAATAAATTGCTGATGTTTAAAAAGAAAAAAATATCATTACCCTTTTTTTGTAAAAATAAACAGTGAGGGAAAACAAAATGTGTACTCAGTTTAGACCTTTGACACACATTGTCTCCATAAACTTTAATTTAAATTGGCTTATTGAGCTGAACACTGTAACTGAACTGAAAACTGCTTGATGGACTGTAATCAGTGGAAAAAGTAATAGCATTGATGAATACAGTCAGACGGAAGAAGAAACAAATACCACAGTCAGATTGCTAGTAGATTAGAGTCCGAAAGCCTTTACTTTAAGGATCTAGAAGCAAGAAGGAAAAACGATGTAGTCGTTAATTTAATGAATATCACTAAACTGAAAAATGTGTTCCACACACCTGGAAGCCCTGTAATGCCGAATTGAAAGAAGCACAGTGGGACATCCAAGTGGGAACGACTTTGCACCAACCTGAAGGCCACTTCTCTACCCACATGTCCACTAGTTCTGAGCAAATCGCACTGTGATGACCACCTTCATTCAGTTTACGATGGCAGGAAGGAAGGAAGCATTTCCCAAAAAGCCAGAAGGGGTTTTTACAGCAGCAGAAGGGAGAGAGGCAGTGGCAGGTATCAGCACCAAGGGTGTGGGAATGTGAAAAGTGAAAAGCGCTGTGGTTCCTGCTCTTAGGATCCCCACACACGGCCCAAGCAGCGAAAGATGTTGTGCAGCCTGCACTGAACCAGAAAGTTGTGGTGGAAACAGGAAGTAAAACACAAACCAACAGTGATAATGAAAGGTGACTGAACTGTGAAGGTGAAATCATCAAGGGAACGTAATAAAGTGTTAACATTAAGTTCACACATCATTTTAAGTGTTGACGAGACGATTGACTGACACCCAGAGGTGCTCAATGAGAATGTGATGAGGAAATCCATTTTCCTCCCAAGCTAAGTAGTATCAAGGACAGTAGCACACTACAGAATAAGTCTCCTGAGGACCTGCTTTTTCTACTCCCTACTAACACCATTTCCAGCAATTCGCAGAGAAATGCATCAGGTTTGAAAACACACAAAAATCATAAGGCAAAAATTTCTTTTTAAAAGAAAAGCAGGCTGTATATTTAAGAGACACATACTTCCCATAAACAAAGAATTCACTACATGTATTATTTGGCCTCAAATCTATGTACATACCTTTCCTCTTCCCACCTTCTTTCTGTATTTCCTCCCCTCCCTCACTTTTGTCCCATAAGCTTTGTTCATGAAATATGGAAAGTAACTCAAGGGAGCAAGATGTTTCAGTATATGCATTGCAAAACCATCTTTCTGGAAAGTCCCAACTTCTCTTTCATGAAGGCAGTGGGGGACTTATTTATTCACAAGTGTATAAGTCCTCAACGAATCTTAAAACATGTTGAGATTAGGATTAATGTCTCCATGCCACACACTTGGCTATGTCCATTCTCTACATGGGCAATGCGCTAAAATAGACTGCCTAGGTTGTCTGCCACCATCATTACCTTCAGGTAATGAGGATGAAGCATTTCATCAGATTTCATCAGAGGAATGCCATTTGTACATGAAGACGTCTTGTCCTGGAGCTGTTGATTTCCTTTATACAATCACCAGATAAATACAGCATGCATGCCACACCCATATATGTATGTCAATATGATTTTTTCAAAGTGGAAAACTCAATCACTGTAGTTTTCAGACAAACTAAGTTAACTGTTTCTTAAACATAAGTTAAAATGATTATATGCAACAGTTCTGCTTTGCTAGAATAGATCAAATGACCTCATCAAAAATGTTGGAGGTGTCAAATTTATCCATGTTAAATTTCAAAATTTAACTGTGAAAAGCTCTCTAGCTAACCATCTGTTTATCTACTTTCTCATATATATAATCAAATTTCTTTCAAACAGTAACTCTTACATTGACTGAGTAAATGAATCCAAATATTTGGCTTCATAGATCTTCACTTGAATTAATTAAATAAAATTAATCTTTCAACTGAAGTGAAGTTGAAGTGAAGTTTACATTTGTCTTGTTTGATCTACAATATTTTTGAAGGATATTCATAATATTTTGTACACTAAAAATATCTACTTATATTTGTATTTCAAGCAGCTGGCCTGTGGGTACAACAATAGATTAGAAATGATTTTAATAGAGAATTCATCTCTAAATTTTATTGCATTTCAATCTTATTAACAAAAGGGAGCAAAGCTTGCAAAAATATCAACACTTCAGAAACATTTTCATTCACAAAGGTGTTAGGTGTTCATAATTCTATTATGTGCTCTAAATGTTTGGAAAGTAATTTGACCTCTGATGATATTTCCCGGTCAGAAAGCGTGAATGACATTCTTTAAAATTGTGTGATGGGAAGTTGCCAGGTAGAGAAAGTGAAGGGTTATTTTAAAAGGTGTGGCTAAGAATTTTTACTAATGTTGATTAATAAAATGCAATGAGGAGCTAGGATTTGTTTCAATTCATCATTCACATTATTCTCCTTTCTAGCATCATAAAAGAAATGGAGATAATTGCTTCTACTAAAACATCCATACTTGAATAAGAAATATTTTGGTGGTTGATGTATCTGAATGGAAACTGAGAATTTGGTTTTTCACTAGTTAATTTTTGGGAGCACTGAGACTACAGCATCTTTCACATAAAATGAGTAGTTCAAATCTTGACTTGGAAATTAATCTGAGACAATTTCTTCCATCAATTTAAATATTTATGATAAATTTTAAAATTATGTTTTATTATAAGTCCCCAGCATAGTAACTATATCAAAGCTATAAAATCAACATATGTAAATACGTCACAAACTTTTACTCACACATAATTAGCTTCCAGGATTGTGTATGACAACTTTTAATAATAAGTGTTGAGACCATGTCTTACAGTCATAATCAACTTATCATGGATTTAATTTTTGAGGCGCAAAATAAAAAGTCGATTTCATACTCAGCATTATTGTCGTCTGTCTCGATGTTTTCTTCATTGCCAGGAGATGGCGCTGTGGGTTTTAAATCGCAGACCTTAAGCCCCACAGCCCCGCTGAGTTTTGTTTCTTTCCTTAATTGGTGCACATTGGGCAAGCCTAAAAATGTTCACCCCTTTTTGTTTGAACAATTTTAATTTTTTTTCTAATGTTCGTCAGCTTTCTATGAAGATTCGGGGGAGGAGAGGGCACATGTAACACAAACTGGTCTGTTATATCAGCCCCTGGGGAGAGCTCAAGACAAGTTTGTTCCAAGTCAGTAAGGCAGGAGTGAAATCTTAATGAACTCTTTTCCTTAGTTTTCTTCCCTCGCTATCTGTACATCCGACCTTGTCCTCTGAGATAGGCAGGCGCCCCGTTATCCGCTTGCCCTATCAACCCCCTAGCCTTGAAAGTCGCCAAGATCAGAAATCCCAGGTAGCAGCAAGCAACCGGTGAGCCCTTCGCGAGGGTCTTGGGCCCCCTCGTACGCTGCACCCTGGGAAAAACAAAGAAACAAACAAAAAACTCTGAGCCCGACTGTTTCTCCTCCGTGTCTGGTCAAACCTAGGCTAACTCGTCTGGAAACAGTGCCCGGGTCCACCCTCTGGTCTTTAAAACAAATGAAAGAGAAACCTCGAAGGACTTTCCCATCAAGTTTCAACTTTTTTCCACGGTCAAAATCGTAGACGTTGCCGTGCGCCCCGGCGCAAGAGTGAGGCTGGCGCCCCAGGCGCGCTGCCAGCGATGTCCCAGCCCCGGCTGGTCTCGGGGCCCCTGCACCTGCGCTGCGCTCCGCCTCATTAGCCGCGCCAGGCCCTGGATACACACGTGCCCTAGGAGTCTCTCTCAGCGAACTCTGCAAGACCTGGTGAAGAAGGTGAGAAAATACGACTAGAAGACAGCGAAAGGCCTCTGGGGGCTTGGGTCTCTGCTGTCAAGTCGGTCCTGTGCTCCCAACCCCGGCAGGGCTGCAGGATGGTGAGCCCATTCAGCAGGCTTCCTGGGGCCTGTGGATTTTAAGCCGGCCCAGGCGCTGCCAGACTATGCAGAGTGGGCGAGGCAAACGTACCTCAAGGTCAATGTGCTGACCTGGGTTTGCAGCAAAAAGAAGCGTGCGTGGCCCTCGGACTCTGGGGGGCGCGCTCTTGCTTTCGCGGCTCGGATGAGACAAGGTAGCCAAACTGCACTGACCCCGCACCTCCCCTGGGGTTTCTCTGAAAGGGTCGCCCTGGGGTCCCCGAGGTGCTGGAAGACGAGACTTTCCTAGTTGGATTCTGCCTGCCCGGAGAGGATTCGCAGGGCTCTCAGGGAATTCGTTTGTTCCAAGGTTTGTTCAGAGAGAAAGTTGATGCCATTTTTGGTAAACTTTGTATTCACTTTTTAGAATGTTCTGAAATGGAGATCCAATTCTTCCTCTCAAACACACACACACACACACACACACCTCTCCAAATCAGAGCTTCTTCTAACTTTTTAATCTAGATCAGGAATAAACGATTTATTTACTTATTTATCAGACAGCAGCTCCTGGCTTTGCACCTTAAAGGTGCTTCATTTTCTTTGGGCTCCAGATTTCAGGCAAATAGCGAAGAAATGTAAACGCGACCCAGAGTCAGTCTGGTGCTTTTCAGTGCAGCTCTGCAGGCTGGGCATTTCTGAATTCTTCCCGCAGTAACAAAACTGTGTTCCCCTTTAGCCAACACGTTCCGGGCGTTTATGGTATTGTATCCAACCCCGGGCCGAGAGCGCTTCCTTTCCGGAGTAGTGGCCCACCGGCCTCCTGAACCATCCCTCCCCGCGCCAGAGGAGCCCGGCCGGGGGTGCCCGCGCCCAGACCGGAGCTGCCCTACCCTGCTGCGGGGAAAAGGAACGGCTCCCTGCGTCTCCGGTCCCCCGCCGCTTGCGGAACACGCGGCGACCCATTCTGAGACTGCGTGGAGCCAGGATTTCCCTTCCGAGCTTTCCTTCTAAAGGGTCACGGGTGGGTCAGGATTATTATCATTATCATTATCATCATTATTATTATTTGCCTTGGGCTAAATTACCAGCCCGGACGCCCAAGCAACACAAAGACGCTGGTTTTGCCTTTCTCTTTGCCACTGTTCTTGGGCTCTTTGCCCTGTTTCTGGCAGAATAAAGTTGGAACGCGCGGGTATCCCGCACTCCTGCGCCCAGGCGGCCCTTAGTGAGCTTCTGACGTCACCCTTCAAACCCGCAGGAAACCGGGAGGCGGTGGAGGCGGCGGCTGGGTACCACACAAGAGGAGAGCCGGCGCAGAGGCCGTGACTTAGGGCTGGCGACGATTCAAGCAGGTAACCAGACACGGGGCAGATGTGTTTTCATTGCCCTGGAAGATAAATGCAGTGTTAAGTGTCTGACGACTTCCCAGAAGCAATCAGCAAAAGTTTACGAGAGCATAAACCTCAAAGACCATTCCCCGACGGTTGCTACAAGGCCTGCATTTAGAGCTCCTATAAATCCTCCGGCCCTTTCCAGCAACTATTAAACAAGCCACCTCCTCCAGGGAGACGAGGGAGATTTTCCTGAATTGCAAAACAAAGAGACCCCTGCTTCCTGGGTGAAAGAAAGTTGAGTAAAAGTTTGTTTTGTAGGTTTGGATGGCTCAGGAGGGGAGTAGGTGGGAAGGAGTCTTTGGGGTGGGGTCGAGTTGTCTGATCCCAGTGAAAGACTAAGGTTCTCTAAGAGCCCTGGCCTTAACCCAGGCCGGGGCGCTTTGGCCTCCCTCGGTGTCGCTCCATATGTGCCCGGCCCGAAGTCACGGAGCAAAGCCCTGCGTGGCACCGGCGGCTAAGCCCTGCGCTGCCACCAAGGCCCCGGGCACAGTGTATCCTGAGCTCTTCAAGTGTCCACTGCTGGGGCCGGCAGGAATCCAGGCGCCCTGTAAAAAGTGCTAGCCCACAACAAATGCCGGCTGAGTGGAAAATGAAGTTAGACACTAAGAAACGTGCCGCCACCCACCCAGCCCCCGCCCAGAGCCACGACACTGCCAACCTCCAGGCTGCTGCAAGTGGCCCGAAGATTCTGAATTTAGGATTAGGCACACACACGACGCACCTCTGTTTATGGAAAACCTGGGTGTATGATCGCAGTGAAAACAAACTGCTAATTGAAAAACAGTAGTACCAGCGCGTCTTTAGCTGGGAGAGAGAGAGAGGGGGAGGGAGGGAGAGAGAGAGAGAGAGAAAGAGAGAGAGAGAGAGAGAGAGAGAGAGAGAGAGAAAGTTAACAGCTGCCAGCGCCCAGAGAAAGCGGAGAAGAGCCCTGAGCACCCGGCAGCCCTCTCTCTACGAAAACAAACCCTTGGGTCCCCAGGGAGAACCGTGGGCAGCCTTCCACCTCTAGCCCAGACGGGCCGGGGTCCTCCCTCGCAGCCGGTCCGCTCTCTCAGCCTCCGGCTTCCTGCATCCGACAGCTCGAAGGCAACTGACGACAGGGTATTATTTCTGTCCCCTGGAGTCCCGCGCAGTTATTTTGGAAAGAGAACACCGGGGCCCCTTATCACCCTTTGCAGGTGAAAATGCAGACGTTTCTGTGTCTCCCTTACCCTTCCTTTATGAAATAAGGTGCCCAACTGTTCTGATATTACCATTCAAAAACAGGTTCTGTGGCGAACCTCATTTGTGAATCTATTACAGAGATTAATAGATTATTTCTCCTTTTTCAACTAATTCTCAGTGGGGAAATTTAACCATATGGTAAGGAGAGAATTAGAATTTCATCACATTAGAGCAAAATGTAATGAAAAGAGCCCAGCACCTGGGGCCAACTCTGAAAGCCACAATTAAAAGGTTTTTAATGAAACCGGAGAAACCAAAAATTGCACAGCCTTCAGTAATTCTGCCACATAAGAAAGAATTATTGGAGGTGTTGGGAAATATTGTTTTTACTTATGTCGTAAGGATGAGAACCAGCTGCTGACTACCATGTGCTCCCAGAGACCGAACTCGGAGCGAGATGACGGCGTGTACCATTCCGTGTGGGGAGGAGCGCTTGCCTCCGTGGTTCTCCCTTCCCTAACCCTCCGACAACCACCGAGGCTGACCCAGAGGTCCCTTGGTGGCTTTCTGGCTGTGACCGTTGAGTTTCCGGGTAAATCAATATTCATAAGGCAACACCCACCCTCCACGCGCGCACACACTCATGCATGTACACACACACACACACACACACACCCTTGGTGTGTAAGAGGATTTGGCTTCTGGTGCGGTTGACGCTTCAGAAACTGGTTTTCAGTTTTGAAGAAAGTTTGGGAAGCCAGTTTCTTCCTGTTTAGGAAGCACCATCACCGGTAGCAGTTCCTTGGAGACGGCTGCAAAAGGACTCCCCTCATCACCCTGGCCCCGTTTTAAATCCAACGGGCTGCGTAACCCATTTGCTCTTTATTTCGGGTAGTAACTGGGCAGTTGGAGGTGTAGAAATAAAGCACAGGATTTATTTGGGGCGGGGGGCGAGAGTGCTTTGCTCTCTCACTAGCTGCAAATCTCGTGTAGATTTGGGGCAAGGCAGCTGGGACCGCCACCTTCCCTCCTGGGAAGTCCCATCTCCCCACTCAGCTCGGAGTCATCATCCCACGGTAGGGGTGGGGTGCACTTCTCGGGCAGGAAGGGTAGCTTAGCACACGCAGGAGACGGCAGCGGAGGGAAGGGCAGTGGGGGTGGGGGCGTCTGCTTTCCAGGGGACTCCCAGGCTCCGCCGCCGATCTACAATTTGCTGAAGGAGCAGAGAACATCCTCGGCTCTAAGTAGGGCTTTTAGTGTGCTCATTGATGAGTGAAAGTCGCCACACATGTCAAGCTAAAGGCAGTTGTTGGGTTACTAACAGGACCCAGCGCCTTGCAAACATATGCGCTAAGCTGTGTATACAGATGGCAGGCAGAATAATGGAGCAGGCGCCTTTTATAAAGCTCTAGCTGCTGCCTGTCTTCAGACCTGGGAAATGAAACTATTCAGACTCGCGGCCAGATAGCGCCTGCGATTGTTTGTTACCGTTTTAATCCTATTAATTAAAACGTTAACCTGATTGGGTAGAAAGCGCTGTCCCAACAGGCGAGTCTTCTTCATAATAACCTACTCAGAGATAATGATGTAAAAGACTCCCCCGTCTGTGGCGGCGGCTGGTTGATGGGTCCGGAAATCTCTTGAAGGTGAATCCAAGCAAGATAAACGGTGCGGAGAGGAGGCGCGGGGCTGGGCTCAGAGCGGCGGCGGCGGCGGCGGCGGCGGCGGCGGCGGCGGCGGCGGCGGCGGCGGCGGCGGCGGCTTCACTCCCTCCGCGCCCACCCTCCCACCATGCGGGGCCGCGGCCCATGGTGAGCCCCAGCAGCCGGCACCATCGGCTGGAGACGAAGAAGAAGAAGAAGAGGAGGCGGCGAGCGCGGGGGAAGGCGAAAAAGAAAAAGAAAGAAGGGGAGAGGGCTGCCGGCAGCACCGGGACCAACGCGCGCACCAGCTCCGGAGCCCGGCTCGCGCGCGTCTGTGGGGCCGCCTGACTCCCGAGCCGAAGCGGCGGCGGCGGGCGCGCCGGGCCCAGGCTGCGCGCCGGCGACGGACCATGGAGCGCGGGCTGCACCTCGGCGCGGCGGCCGCGGGCGAAGACGACCTCTTCCTGCACAAGAGCCTGAGCGCCTCCACCGCCAAGCGCTTGGAGGCAGCTTTCCGCTCCACGCCCCCGGGCATGGACCTGTCCCTGGCGCCGCCGCCTCGGGAACGCCCGGCGTCCTCCTCCTCCTCGCCCCTCGGCTGCTTCGAGCCGGCTGACCCCGAGGGGGCAGGGCTGCTGCTGCCGCCGCCTGGGGGAGGTGGCGGCGGCGGCGGCGGCGCGGGAGGCGGTGGCGGCGGCGGCAGCGGCGGCGGAGGGGTGGGTGTCCCCGGGCTGCTCGTGGGCTCAGCCGGCGTTGGGGGCGACCCGAGCCTGAGCAGTCTGACGGCGGGGGCCGCCCTGTGCCTCAAGTACGGCGAAAGCGCGAGCCGGGGCTCAGTGGCCGAGAGCAGCGGCGGCGAGCAGAGCCCCGACGACGACAGCGACGGTCGCTGCGAGCTGGTGCTGCGGGCCGGAGGCACCGACCCGCGAGCCTCCCCGGGTGCGGGAGGCGGCGGCGCCAAGGCGGCCGAGGGCTGCTCCAACGCCCACCTCCACGGCGGCGCCGGCGTCCCCCCGGGGGGCCCCGGCAGCGGCGGCGGCGGGGGTAGCAGCGGCGGCAGCGGGGGCAGCAGCAGCAGCAGCAGTAGCAAGAAATCCAAAGAGCAGAAGGCGCTGCGGCTCAACATCAACGCCCGGGAGCGCCGGCGGATGCACGACCTGAACGACGCGCTGGACGAGCTGCGCGCGGTGATCCCCTATGCGCACAGCCCCTCGGTGCGGAAGCTCTCCAAGATCGCCACGCTGCTTCTCGCCAAGAACTACATCCTCATGCAGGCGCAGGCCCTGGAGGAGATGCGGCGCCTCGTCGCCTACCTCAATCAGGGCCAGGCCATCTCGGCCGCCTCCCTCCCCAGCTCGGCGGCCGCCGCCGCGGCCGCCGCTGCCCTGCACCCGGCGCTCGGCGCCTATGAGCAGGCGGCGGGCTACCCGTTCAGCGCCGGGCTACCTCCGGCTGCCTCCTGTCCGGAGAAGTGCGCCCTGTTCAACAGCGTCTCCTCCAGCCTCTGCAAACAGTGCACGGAGAAGCCTTAAACACACCCCCGTAAAACACAGACGGACCCAAAAGCTAGAGGAACGCGAAAAGCTGCTCCCCACCCCCCCCCCCTTTATTATGATCCTCTCGTAGTTGTGAAACACTTGGAGAGCAGACAAAACAGAGGCAAGAACTGAGAAGTTATCAGAGACAAACGGGACTTTTAGCCTGGACATCCCCAGAATCTCGGTCTTTCGGGGTGGGGAGGGAGGGAGGAGGGAAGTGGAGTTGGGATGGAGTAGGGATGTCTTTTTTTTTTTTTTTCCCAGAAAAGTGGCAACTTCTAAACTGCGAGGAAGTGGGGTCTTCCTTAAAGGTGAAAAATAAGTTGAGAAGTAGTACTTGGTTATTAAGCGTGGAGAGTATTGAATGGCAAAATACTAACCCTACTATTATTTGTGAATTGGGCTGGTGCTGATGCGAACAGGAGGCGTTTGGGGTTGGGTGGCATGCAGGACAGGCTATTCATTCAGACAAATCAGAAAGGACACTTGAAAATAAATTTTCATTCTGAGCCAGGAGAAAAACTTGAAATGTAGACTGACTTGGGGGGGGGGGTACCCAGAGAGAGGGGAGAGAGAGAGCGAGAGAGTCATGTTGCTATGAAAGACTTGTATTTTTTATTGTCTCTGAACTTTTAATCCTGTGAAAATGCTCAAAGTTTTGGCGAGAGTGATATAAAAAACTGACTGTGGCTGAAAGAATTGCATTTAAAAATATTTATGTGCACCTTGTTACTTTCTACTCTGCAATGATGTATTAACAATTCATGGTATTTATTTGTTATTCTTCAATGAACCTTCCACATCAACAAGATTTATCATGTGTTAAGGTTATGAGTCTTATGTGCAGATTTTTTAATGCCTCTAAAATTCTGTTTTATAGATTAACTTATACTGTGTGCCAAGTGCTTAAAGGTTTATTTGCCAACAAGTATGAAGAGAATATTGATGTATCTGAGCTGCTTAGGTTTTTGAAAGGTCACCTGGATATTTTCAGTTGCATCATCCCTGTATTTAAATTGAGCTTTAATAAATTGCTTCAGTCCAAAAATTACAGGAAAGGTGTATTCTTAATTGATGAATGAATTGATCTCTTTCTTGAAAGGGGACTTCTTTGCATTGCAAAAGGGAAAGACATCACAGCAATAGATCCTATAAGTAAGAACATGCTAAGCAAATATTATTTTCCAGGCTGTGCTGTGCATTTTTAAAAGGTCTAATTTAATTGCTTTTAATGTATATGTACATATATAAGTTATTTTAACTGTGGAGAATTATTTAAGTTAAAAGACTGGTTTGATTTGCCTATGGTGTGAAATCCTTTGTTATTTTTCTAAAAAAATAAAATTTAAAAAGAAAAGAAAATTAAGGAAGAGCAAGAAGCTATTTACCCAAAGTGAGCTTTCAGTTTTAGTTTGCATGGCTGTTTGCCTGCCTTTCCATCCTATGAAAATCAAGAAAACCTTTTTTGAGAAATGGATTCCTGCTGTTTTCCACTCCTTGCAGATAATACAAATTCAGTTTGTCAGGTTGGATGGTGAGATGGAAGCTATAATGGATCTTCTGGTGGGTTTTCGATGTGTAAAGAATGATATCTATATCTCTATATTAAATAGGTCAATCAGAGTATGACAGCTATGTACGACCATTTGTATGTGTATCTATGTCAGAAAGAATCTTTATTAAAATATTTTGATCAAACATTTTATTATGCTGTGCTTTGTGGAAGAAGCAATCACCTCTCTTCTGCGTTACTCTTTGCTTGAAAGGTAACAAAAAGGACTTTCAGAGAAGGTAGAGCTAAAGTTTGGGCAGGGATACAAAACTAGGAGTCCTAGTTCACTGGTTTATTTGTTCAAAAGATGATAGCTGGACATGGCCATGGAAAGAGAGGTGAGTGGGGTCAGTGGGGAGACCTAGAAGAGGTCCAGGGTTTCAGGGCTCCTGGCTGCTGGCATGAACTTTGGAGGTCAGGCTCTACCTGGATTTCTTTTCCCACTGGCATGGCTTTGCTAACCATGCCAGGGCCCAGCTAAGAGAGTCAGGTTTCTTAAAGAGTTCTTGATACAATGATTTTTACCTCCACAAGCCTGAAAAAAGAGGGAAAAAATGGAGTTGGGTTTTCTGCACACTGGTTTTATTGTGACTTTACCACTTTTAGGGGGACAAATGAAATCAGCTAGGTTGAACCATATGTACAAATGATGTCCGCAGAAATTTTCAGAACTTACTACTGTTGCTTGTTAATGAGATCTCTAGATGTTTGGATTGGGTTTGGCATTACTTCTGTTACAGAATGAGTAGACAGGCTTATATTTGGACCTTTATATTGCCCTCAAATATCAAAGTGTGATATATGTTATGGAAGAGGTTGCAGAGATGGTGGTAATGGTGGTGTACTGTACTGGTGACAAGGTAGAGTGTTTGCTCTGTACCTAGTGTACTAAATGCATTTTTGTCTGTATAGCCTCCGTTTATAAGGATATCCCTAAATGCCATCAAACTTAGTGGGGGGTGAGCGAGGGTATTTTCTGCTCCACTTGCCATCACAAAAGATTAATCAGAACCTGTAACTTTTCAGAAAACATAACAGCAAAGGGCCTTGAAGCTGCAGCCCTCCCAGGCTGGAAGTGGAGAAAGAAGAAGGGAACAGACCAGGGCAGCCCCCAGGCAGGAGGAGACCCGTCTCTCAGCATTTACCAGACAAAGCCTGGGTGCGTCTAATTATGATTATTAAAACAATTTCCATGACGATGTCTAATATTATGTTAATTTGAAAACAACTGTGTATGAAAACTGTCGACTATAATACCTAAATTCATTTAATGAAACACATCGTTAAGGCAATTAAACCTCCTGGATGTGATTAAGAAACATAATTACGACACTGTTCTGCACCATAATTGGGTGTCTTTAATCAAGGGGTAAAGTGATCAGCAACACAGCCATTAGTTTGTATTGTTCTGGCCCTGCTGTCCATCATTCTGATGAGGAATTAACCACAGCCACCACCAGTCAGATTTTTTTTCTCCTTTTGCATATTAACATTGTAGGGGACACATTTGCTGCAAGATTTACTGCTTATTATTTCTCCTTATTAAGGCCTCCTTGAAATACTTCCTGTACAAGCTCTGCACTATGCAACTATTATCAGAAAGTATACAGAATAACACACTTTTGAACTTAAAGAGAAAAAGAAATGTTCACCTTCCTCTCATGCTACAGTCACTCCAGTCTAAGTCCGGACAGAGCCTTGCAGTGGATGAGAGTGGCCAAGAGGAGAGGATGTGGAGAATAAAGTGAAACGTCAGAAGAACAATTCTAATTATTCAAGGCACTAAGGTTAATGATATATGTTTTCATCTTAATAATTCTAGCCAAATCAACCTTCTTTCCAAACTCAGGAGGTGGCCGCCATGTGGTTGTCGGAATAAGCCTGGGGCAACTTAAGGGAACACGAAAAGGGTTTTCTGATGGACTTGTGTGGCCCTCCTTGCTCTAACTCCAAACTTTCCCCAATTTCTTCAGCATCAGCTTTTAGAGAAGGAAACTGGTGGTTGGAGAGACAACTCTTCTCAAAACTACAGCCGTGAGGCGCTACTTTTCTTTTAGGTTTGAGCCCTGAATTCCCGCCTGGTCTGCAGATTGGCCCCCACACAGCTGCGCCCCAGATGTCTATCCACAGGGGAACCACCCACGTGGGGACCAAGTGAATGAAGCAGCACACTCTTGCTTAGGGGTCCTTGGGCCACAGAAGACAACCTGGTCCCTAAAATTCCGGCGTGAGCTAGGGTATCTTGGCTAGCCTGGGAGACAGTCCTCGGACTCACTGAGCCTTGGGGTGCTTTTCCTAGGCGCGTCTCGCAGGCTGCTTGTGTTCCTTAGGGAAGTGAGAGTGGGCAAATGTGGCCACTTGAAGACCACTTTACTTGCTTCTCACTTGAGACTTGTCCCCAGCTTCACACCGGGTACCGACAGAGGTTTTCCGCTTTTCATCTACTACTACAGGACTAGGAAATAATCATCTTCAAAGAGCTCCCTTGTCCCTCTGCTTCTCTGTCCCAGTGATGCCTGTAGGTGTGTGTTCCAGCGTGTGTGTGTGTGTGTGCGCGCGCGCGCAGCGGTCACCCGCTCAGCTCTCGGTTTCCCGCAGCGGGAGTTCAACCCCTCTGAGACCCTGTGTTACACTTCAATACTTCTCCCTCCTGTCACACCTACCACCCATCCCTACAGTCCACAGTCCCCTGGGAGAATTTCCTTCTCCAGGTATTCTTGGTCTTAGACGCGGAACGGAAGCTTTCCACGCGACCCCGACCCTGCGACTGCCCCAACCAGAGTGGCACTGACTTTTCCAATGTAATGACTTATGAAAGATATAATCATGTGTTAAATTGAATCCTCCGTTTAACTGTTAATGGTGTGCTCTGGGCACATTTACGTATTAGATGCTATGGTAACTAATTACCACTAGGAAAAAGGATAATACACTTCCCAGACTTTGAAAAATAGTGATGAGAGTTCACTCTCGGCTCGAAGCACATCGCGCTGGCTCTGCCCGGCGGAGCGAGGGAGCGAGCGGAGACGGCTAAGTGGGCTCTTGGAACGCGGGAGGCAATGAATCCTAGTCAGGCAAGGCTCCTTAGTCAAACCTTTAATGAAAGCATGATTCAGATGGGGAAGTGCGAGGCAGGGGTTGAGGGTCAACTGTTCATGGTGCATTTACAAAATTAAATCGCAAAAACCTAAACACCAGAAACGTAAATAAGTTTTCTTTTAATTAAAATGCAAGTCAGACTAAATTATCTACCCGCCAAGCAATTTTACATCAATTAACTTTTTTGTTGTTGTTATGTGAGCATAATAATTGAGCCTGTCTCCTGCGAGCTCTGCGCGCTGGCGTTTCTAACTTGAAAGCCCTTGGATTTGCCAAGCCAATGAACTTAAGGTTGATTTAAACTTGGCCTCCTCTTACAGCAAAGGTTAGGCGCGGTAGAAGGGAGGAGGGACAACCAGGAAACTCTGTAACTTCAGCCAAAGGGTACCAATAACTTTCAGGAGGAGTGCGTTTTGCCGGGCTTGAGCTCTTCGGATCGACTGCAGTTGTTGACTAGAATCAGGGTAGTGTGGCCGGCGGAACGACCAGGAGCGGGATCTGCCCAGAGCCTGGGCAAGTGTGTGTTTTGGGGCACCTGAAAGGCCAGGGGTGGGGGCTGCCTTCCAGCAGGCTCGCCCGCCCTGGGCTGCAGACCAGCCTAAGGACACGCATGGCATGAGCGCCCTGCACCGCACCGCTCGCTCTGCGCCCCAGGAGCGTCTCGGCTTCCGCAGCCTCAGAAGAGCCACCCTCTCCCAGGCTTCCCCTTCCACTGGAGTCCCGGGCCCCTCCTACTTGCCTGGTTGCTGTCCAACCTCTCAGCTCTTTGAACTTCAGTCGCTCTGTCTCAAACTCTTTCCCTGGGGGCGGCGCTAGGATTGGGGTGTCCTCTGCAACTCCGCGGCCATGAGCAGCTGCCCAGGTTGTAAGGAGCACCCCCGTGGCCGCCCCAAACGCGGGGATGCTGTCTTAAACCTCAAGAGCTCTTCACTTCCTCATCGGGCAAGGAAACTCTTTGCTGGCCTTACCTAAGGTTTATTTTGGATTAAATTCTATCATATAAAAAACAAAACAAAACAAAACAAACACACCTCATGTTAACACTACCCAGGAGATTGCGAGACTGTTGCAAAAATTATCAGGTACTCTTGAATATGTGTGTGTGTGTGTGTGTGTGACTTCTTTTTTTTCTATCTCCTGTGTTCTTTTAATTCAAGAAATACAGTGATACAAAGATGATAGAGCTCTGGAAGAGCAAAGAGTGGGTTAAGCAAAAGGAAAGAGGATTTTGCTGTTGCCAAACTTTTGCCCCACTACCTGTGTGATGGACAACTCTGTCTCACAAGTCGCCAAGATGCTTTGATGGGGACTTGGTTTTAATTATGCACCATGTGATATCATTCTTCTTCCAGATTGGGAAAGAGTTAATTCCTTTCCAAAGACCATAGTTGCCCTTGTCTTTGCAACCTAATTCAGAGCTGCAATAAAATATGAAGCAAATTTATGATCTGTTTCAAGCATTTTATTGCTGTATTTTTAAATTCATATATGCACATATAAGAACTATGATCTGTGAATAATTTGAGATGCTATAGTAGAATGGTACATTTTAGATAAAACATAACCATATCTTTATATAATTGTCTTAGATTAAAATAAAAAAGAAAAATAGATTTCTAATGTGGACCAAACTGAAAAACTACTGACAGCCATAAACTGCTAACCAACCATAAATTAACATCTTCATCAAATGTTAAAGTGGTGTCAGTGTTATATAAAGCAATTATTATTTCTCCTTATAAGTTTTAGAATAAAGTTCAGGAATATTTAATGGATCCATTATTTACAAATGTTTCTCAATCTTAAAGATTTCATGTTTTATTAGGAGGATGGTTGCAACTCAAAGCTGCTATGTTAATAGAGGTGTTTAGAGATGAGAATTTAGACTTAAACATAAAAATGCTTCATGGCCTATCTCATTTCATAAATTTATTCTGCTCTGGCAATTACTGAAGAACTTGGTACATGGATTTCTTTGTTAAATATCCTGACCTACACTTTGAAAAGAGAAGACATGTACTATTTTATTATGAGAGAAACTCCAATTAAGCACCCAAATAGTTAAACATTAAATCATGCATTGTCTATTCAAGTAATTATAGTTACCTAATGCCATGTACAGCCTCTCTCCCTCTCTCTCTGTAATAATATGGGCAAAATTCGCTTGCCAGACTGAGCCAGAGCCCTCCATTGGAGGCTTTTGTGAAAGAAAATGATTCTCCCAGCCAGGCTTCCACAGAAACACCAAGAACCCTGGAAGAGGGAAGGACCTCTGTCTCTTAGAGACCTGATGTATCTGGAAGCAGGCCCAGTTAACACCTGCATCTGAAGAACTTACTTTAACTTCCCTGTGCACAAGCATCAGGCAAGCACATCTTGAAAGCGCAGACTTCTCAAGAGAGTGAAATGAAACAAAATCGGAAATCACTCAACAAAACAAGTTCTTTTAAAGATTTAGAAAACTAACTTTAAGACAGTAAAATAATTATTTTAACTCTGGAAGATCTAGACAGCACAGGTACTCAAGTGGTTTCTGCTGCCCAACATGTTGCCCTACAGAGCAGTTGTGGATGGATCATCCCCAAAGGTCAAGGATTAACTAAGCTCTCCAGCTTGTTAAGTGCTGGGACCACTAGTTAAGCCTTTTTAAGTCAGTCTAAACACATCCCTCTTTAAAAGTGAACACTATTTTTAACTTTTCTGTACCTCTAAAATTAATTCAAAGAGATTTAAAATATGAGTAATTGCACAACATAGACGAAGTACTAGTGCATGTATACTTTTAGTTTCATTAAAAATTCAAAAGTGATTTCAAATACTTTAAAAATATTCCATTGAAAGTACAAGATAAAGGCACTTTTAAAACTTTAAATATACTGTTAGTTTTTACAATTAGGGAATGAGATATATTTCATTTAAAAATTAATTTCAAAATAAAAGGAAAAAACATTTATTAAAACGTTTGGATTATCCGTCCAGTAATAATGGCATACATTTTGTGTTAAGTATAATGGCTTGTTCTCAGAAATAAAAGCCATGCGGAATAAATGTTCTCTTGCAACTAAATATAAATCTCCTATTAAACCTCATACATGCTTCATATTTGTAAGTATCTAAATTGACTACCTTTCACTTTCCATTCCTTTAGTTTCTCCTATATGCACAAGTTGTTTTAAAGAGGGGTGGTGAGCTTCATGATTCTATCTCTAAATATTTACTTTATGTGTAGTCTGCAATAAATCATGTTTCTCTTTATAAAAATCAATACATCTGTAATTGAGAACATCTACCATACTTCAGATAGTTAACAAACAATATCAGATACACTTTAATGCAGCCATCAAAGCCATTGTGTGTGTGTTTTATCCAGTTCTATCATAGGTAGAAAATACAAATTCTTATTCACACGATCATGACCAATTCTAGAAAGTTCTGCAAATTTTTATTTGTTTGATATGTGTTTACAGAGTAAAACTGAAAGCAAAAATCATTATTTCACTACTTGTCTTTTAGAGGGAAATTTATTCTTGTTAAATAAACAATAGTGAGCAGGGGCATCTTCTAACACAGGTTAGATGCCAACAGGAGCACCTTGTAATAGACTCCTCACAGATTCGAAGGCAAGTTTCTCTAAAACATGAGCAACTCACACAGGGATGTCTTAGGAAAGCCAAGAGTCAAAGTAAAATACTGACTGCACAGTTAGGGTTAAGCTGCATTTCATTGTCACTAATAGAATTATGTGTCATATGCTTTATTTACAGTTTGTATTTCAGTTTTATGAATAAAGAGAATACTGTCCAAATATGACTCAGCTTTGTTCATTATCTGTGGTAAACTGGAGATATCTGCAGCACTATTAAGTGACTATTAAGAATTGTAACAGCAATATCAGCTAACTAAAAATAAAAGTTAGTGATTTATCAGATCAGTTTCTGTTTCACACATAAATAAGTTAACATATTAAAATACTCTGAATATTAAAATTAATGCATTTTTAGATAAAGCATCAGAAAATAAGAAGGTATGCATATGCAGTGGGGGAGATGGAGGCATGAGGATATTCAGAGAGCAAAATTATTTTCTAAATAATTTGCTATTTGTCATCAAATTTTCTGTCACCCAACATGTTCCTAGCAGGAAACTAGGGAACCATAATCATTATATTTGTGTTTTAAGGTTGATTTATTAAATTTTTTATTGTAAACATTAACATTAGGTTTTCAAAATAGTTGGATTCTTAATTTAACATTTTAAAATAAACTGCTTCCTAATAAATCTATATATAATATTTGCCATTTTAAAATCAAAAGATAATACCGAATAATTCAATATAGCATTTGTTCATGATATACAGCACTCTTTTGCATAAAAATATTTTAAGACATGAGTATTGAGAAATAATCACCCTTTAAAACTGTGTAGTTGAGTTTTCATGAATTAAATTTATCTTACTCTAGAAAATTGTGCAAACATCGCTTCTCGGCCTTTTGGCTAAGATCAAGTGAAAATTGTGCAAACAAAAACATTTAAGCTAAAAAGTACAAACATCAATGATCACTGATTTAGATTAACACTCTGAAGTAGAGTAAGTAATAATTGCCTTAGATAAATACTGGAGAGTTTTATGTGATCACTCATTATAATTTGAAAAAATGCTATAGGGGATATAATCTCAGCATGCTAACTTTCTCTTAATTGAGTATGTGAATACGAATACTTAATAATGCAGTGCAAGTAAATAATAGTTTACAATATTAACAAATTCTTTATTAACTAATTATTGTCACTCTTTTATATTAATATCAAAGCCTAGATAAATTTTGTGCTTTGGTCTTTGAAGTGTTTTAAGATTCCATTGTTAAATTATAAGATGTTTGGCGCTGGCTACAGTGCTGGCATCCCATATGGGCGCCGGTTTGAGTCCTAGCTGTTGCACTGCCTATCCAGCTCTCCGTTATGGCCTGGGAAAGCAGTGGAAGTCCTTGGGCCCCTGCACCCACATGGGAGACCTGAAAGAATCTCCTGGCTCCTGGCTTTGGATTAGCGCAACTCCAGCAATTGTGGCCATCTGCAGAGTGAAACAGAGGATGGAAGACCTCTCTCTCTCTCTCTCTCTCTCTCTCTCTCTCTCTCTCTCTGCCTCTGCTTCTCTGTGTAACTATTTCAAATAAATAAATAAATATTTAAAAATTATAAGATGCTTACAGAGAATTACCCAAATTAAATATATATATATATACATACATACATATACATATATATATGTATTTATTTCCTTGAGAGGCAGACCACCCACACTCCCACATACACTGAAAGAAAAACAGAGAGAGAGAGAGAGAGAGAGAGAGAGAGAGATGCACACACACACACACATACACAGATGGAGAGATGGAGAAAGAGAAAGTGCACCTCTGGCTGCTTGTTCACTCCCCAAATATCCACAAGGGCTAGGGCTGCCTGGGCTGGAGCTAGCTGGGCAGAAGCTGGAAGCCAGGAATCTGATCCAAGTCATGGCAGGAATCCAAATACTTGAACCATCACCACTGCCTCCAGGGGTCTTCATTAGGAAGAAGCTGGAGTCAGGAGCTGGAGCTGGGAAGTGAACCCAGGTACTCTGATGTGGGACACAGTGGCCTGAGTGCCCACTCCACTTTTTCTTTATGATGAAATAAGCAAAGACAACCCATTTAGATTTTAGTATGGAAGCTCCTATGCCTTAGATTTGTGATCCAAAACTTAATGATTAAATGGAGTTGTAATGAAGTGCACCTGGAAAGCCAAAACAAAGAAGATAAAGGTTGCTATACAGACTACATAGAAGCATGCCTTATTTATTAGTAAATAACTATCTATTAGTAAATAACTTTCTCTAAATTCTTTTAGAACATTTGATTTTTGCTAAGTGAATGCTTCATTACTTTTGGTCATTTATTTAAAGCAGTATCTTGGTAATGATTAATTTCTATAAAAATTAAATCTATAAAATGAAACCTATAAAAATGAAAAGGTGGGTTTTTATGGCATACATTAGTTTTTAAAATCATTCTGAAGCTTCAATGACTATTTTGTTTTGTTTATTTTTGTCATACTATCATCATATCTATTATATATATTTTTATTGTATGTAATTTATACAGTAATATCTCATTATGGGACACTATTTTGGAATGACTGTGCTAGTTAGAATTAGTGATAAATCGGAATTTTAGGATGGTCTTAAAGAGATATGATTAGGTACAACTACATTTATAGTAAATTAGTTGTGTATGTGTTTTCCCTAATACATTATGTGTTATTGAATGGGAAGGATGATCCACTGTGTAGCTTCCTAGCCGGAATAAAGGAAAAGCTTCGACAAATGTTTGATTGAATACATGAATAATGAGTCAACTAATGACTATAGAAGTTATTTACTTTAACAAATATGTGAGAGTAATTTTTTAAAGATATATTTATTTATTTGAAAGTCAGAGTTACACAGAGAGAGGAAAGGCAGAGAGAGAGAGAGAGAGAGAGAGAGAGAGAGAGAGGTCTTCCATCCGATGGTTCACTCTCCAGATGGCTGCAACGGCCGGAGGTACGCCGATCCTAAGCCAGGAGCCAGGAGCTTCTTCCCAGTCTCCCACTTGGGTGCAGGGGCTCAAGGGCTTGAACCATCTTCTACTGCTTTCCCAGGCCATAGCAGAGAGCTGGATTGGAAGAGGAGCAGCCGGGACTAGAACCAGCACCCATATGGGATGCCAATGCTTCAGGCCAGGGCGTTAACCCACTGTGCCACAGCACCAGCCCCATAAGAGTAATTTTTAAAAGGTTCTTTACTTAAACATCTCAATTAAAGTTTCCATTTGTGTATGGCATTATACCTTTCAAAATAAACACACACATGGTATTGCGTTTAGTCCTCAGATTGAACCCTGATGCCAGAAAAGCCCTATTATTTTTAATTTTACAAATGATGGCATTGACCTACTAAGAGCCAAAGTGACTTGAAAACACCAGAGAGATAGGTCTTCCTTCCGTTGGTTCACTCCCCTAATGGGCGCCAGGAGCTGGGTACTTCCGCCCGGTCTCCCATGAAGGTGCAGGGACCCAAGCACTTGGGCCATCCTCTGCTGCCCTCCCAGGCCACAGCAGAGAGCTGGACTGGAAGAGGAGCAACCGGGATTAGTACCCAGTGCCCCAACCAGGACTAGAACCCGGGGTGCCTGCGCCGCAAGTGGAGGATTAGCCAAGTGAGCCACAGCGCCGGCCAGAATATCACAGCTAGAAACTGCACTTTTGACTTATTTCACCATGACTTTTTTTATTCTTAAACACTCTTTAGTTATTGAAGTTATGTTTATCACAAGACTTTCTTATTGTTTTTTATTTTTATTTTTTTATTTTTTTGACAGGCAGAGTGGATAGTGAGAGAGAGAGAGAGAGAAAGGTCTTCCTTTTGCCATTAGTTCACCCTCCAATGGCCGCCGCGGTAGGTGCGCTGCGGCCGGCGCACCACGCTGATCAGAAGGCAGGAGCCAGGTGCTTCTCCTGGTCTCCCTGGGGTGCAGGGCCATCCTCCACTGCACTCCCTGGCCACAGCAGAGAGCTGGCCTGGAAGAGGGGCAACTGGGACAGAATTCGGCGCCCCGACTGGGACTAGAACCCGGTGTGCCGGCGCCGCAAGGCGGAGGATTAGCCTAGTGAGCTGCGGCGCCGGCCTACAAGACTTTCTTGTTTTGTTTTGATTCTATTGTCTATTCCATTTATGTTATCTTTACTCAACCACTGTATTTGTTCTTACTTTCTATTCTAAAATTCTGCACACATTTCTAATTACACGCTAAGTAGAAATTAAAATGAAAATACTGTCTCTTTTCTTTTTGATGTAGTATTATGAAAGTGTACTACTAAGTTGCATTTAACAATATAGAGGTTTCCACTTCAGAATCTATCGTAGAATAGATGACCTAACATACAATGAATGGCGATGGTTTGTAGAAGGCAAGAGACAAAGCCTAGGGCCCAAGCTGGGCATAGGTGTGCATGAAATCCAAGACCTCACCATAAAGGCAAGAATTTGCAGAGCCAATATATTTAGGAGGTAAGCTAGAAAGAAAGTGCTCTGCAGAGCCAGACTTGGAAATTTTTGCCTGTCACACAAGTTCTTGCCTCTGGGTCAAAGAAGCAACCAACCTGGAAAATTTTTCCAGTCTATTCCTAATCATAAGGTTACATTCTACCTCATTTAGTGCTGGACCCCACAAACCTAAGTAGCCCTTATTTCTCCATCCCAAAAATATAAGCTAAAAATTTAAAGTGATCTGAGTTTGACAGTAATATCAACAAACAAAAACAAATACAACTTCTTTCTGGAGAAATGAATTTTAAATTCAGTTATTAAATTTTTCTAGAGATAAAATTCCAAAATATGGATTCAATAAATAAGCCATCTCAGGTAATAAATAAAGGAAAAATAAATTGAGTCAGAGTAACAAAACACCAATGAAATATCAAATACAAAAGATAAAATCCTGGCTGGCGCCGTGGCTCACTTGGCTAATCATCTGCCTACGGCGCCGGCACCCCGGGTTCTAGTCGGTTGGGGCACTGGGTACTAGTCCCGGTTGCTCCTCTTCCAGTCCAGTTCTCTGCTGTGGCCTGGGAGGGCAGCAGAGGATGGCCCAAGTGCTTGGGTCCCTGCACCTTCATGGGAGACCGGGAGGAAGTACCCAGCTCCTGGTGCCCATTAGGGGAGTGAACCAATGGAAGGAAGACCTATCTCTCTGTCTCTCTTACTGTCTATAACTCTCTCTCTCACTGTCCAACTCTGCCTGGCAATAAAATAAAATAAAATAAAATAAAATAAAATAAAATAAAATCTTAATATAATTAAAGCAATGAAGGAGGATAAGTGTATGATGAAGGAATAAGATATTTAAAATGACCTTGCAGATATGAAGAACAAAGAATTTTCAAATTGTTATCATTAAATTTAACAAACCCCATGGAATGGAAAACTTGAAGGTTGATAAACTGGAGATTGGCATTTGACTCAACAGCCATGGAGACCCTAGAAAAGGGAGAAGATGGCCAAATGGATCTGAGGATTCATATAGAGACATACCTGGGAAGATGAAGGCTGTCACAAACTCTGGGTGTGTTTCTGTGTATGAGAAACAAGGCTTTTAGCAGCCCAGTGATGGAGGAGGCTGGATATAGTTGTGGGAGGAAAAGTGGTTTAGAGCTTTTTCTTTTTAAGCTTTTTTTTTTTTTATTTGTTTGAAAATGAGGGAGAGGGAGTCATCTTCCATTTGCTGATTCATTCCTCAATTGCCTGCCATAGCCAGGGCTGAGCCAGGCTAGAGTCAGGAGCCAAGAACTCCAGGTGGGTCTCCCCATATGAGTGCCAGTTACCTACTGTATCCCAGAGTGCTCATTTGCAGCACACTGAATCAGAAGCAGAGGCAGGACTAGATCCCAGGTGTATTGCCACTAGAAGATGCAACACTCCCAGCTGGAGGACTAACCCCCAACATTCATATAGCTTTTTAAAACATTTATTACAGAAAGAGAGGCAAGCAGATAGAAATCTCTAAAAACTGGTTCACTCCCCATATGTCTGCAATAGCTGGGGCTGGGTCAGATCCAAGAATGGAGATGGGAACTCAGTCTCCCACATGGGTGGCAGGGAATCAGCTACATGAGTCATTTATTACCTGCTGCCTCCCAGAGTATGGATTAGCAGGAAGCTGGAATCAGGAATGCTAGCCAGGATTTGAACCGAGGGACTCTGATATGGAATGCAAGCATCCAAGGCAGTGTTTTAACTCTTATGCCAAATGTCCATCCCAGGGTTTTTAATTTTTTCTTTGGCATCTGCCCCACATTAATTGTCCCACTGACATAGGGTTCAACCTTGGATGAATAGAGCTTTAAAATATGGTGGATGCACATTATGTAATAGTACATAGCAATTGAAGCAACAGTTTAAATGTATGTAAAACAATACAGATATATCCTATGAAACAGAGTCTAATAAGAAACCTATGAAGGATATGATTTATAGAAAAATACATTTATGTGACTTAGAAACATAACAGCTATGTCAATAATACATATTTTATAAAAGTTTACAAATACAAACACACACATCAAACACATAAGAATATTGATCTATGGTGGAAATTAATATGATATTGGAAATTAGGGATAAAATAGAATAAGGGAATAAAACCAGACAATCATTGCTTGGACCACCTATAATTGTATACCATAAATTAAGGAGTAAAAAGAGTATGACTGCCCAATGCTATGATCTTCAGTTTAAAATACAAAGAAGGAAGGAAAAGACTCAATAGATGAGTTAAACAGCAGATTAGATATACCGTGCCAAGAAAAGGCATCTAAAGAAATCACCTGAAATCTAAGTCAGAGATAGAAATAAGGGGAGAAAAGGTAAAACAACATGAGGTATAGAGTGATAAGATCTAATGTAGAGTTTGAAAGGTAATACTCAAATACAGAATGTCCAAGAATAGTCTACAGTTCATGAATTAACCCAATTCTCAGAGTCAAAAAGCAACATAACATGCAAGCATGACAAAGAGAAAGAAGCTAAGAATATCAAAGACAAACAGAACATGTTAAAGCAGTCAGAGGGAGGAGGCTGACTACCTGCAAAGTAAGTAACTTGACTCTTAATAACAAAGGGAAGCATTAAGAATACATAATAGCATCTCAAAGTGTTGTGAGAAATCAACTCTTCACCTAAACTTGCTCATCCAGCAAACTATCCTTAAAGAATAAAGTCATTTAGTCATTTCACTTCTGGGCATTTTACTCAAAAGATTTGAAATCAAGTTTGTTGAAAGGACAACTATACTCCTGTGTTTCTTGCAGCACTATTCAAAATAGCCAAGTTATGGGCACTCCCTTGACTTGCATCCTCTGGTCTGCTTTAACACAAACCAGGAGGAAAAGAAAGCTCGGCATCAGAAGCAATGGGTGGCAGGCCTATTAATGGCTGATCTGTACAGTGATCTGCCCTCAAGGAGACCCAACAGGCCAGTCCACTGCAGTGGCTTTCAATGTGGTAAGCCTGGGCTTCAGCAGAAGTCAGCTTGTGAAGAGCCCTGGCAGCTCTGCCAAGAGTTGGATCTCTGGAAATGGACCTGCCCTGGAGTCGAAGGATGCCCAGGTCAGAGCCACAGATCTTATTGGCTCTAAGCTGAAAAGCCCTTCACTCATCCCAGCTTCCAAAGTGACCACTGCAGCTGAGGGGACGGCCAAGTAGGGTCAGCAACATTGCAGGCAGAACTGTAAATTGCTTGTTAGAGATGCCACCTGCCTTTACCTGGCCAGCTCTCCTCCCAGGCCAGCTAAGTAATGAAAGTCAACAGAGTGCCTTCTCCTAGGAAGTTCACACCTCCCTTAGGATGTACCCCATGTGAAGAGATAGATAGGTCTGGGCCTCTTAACTTACAAGGCCTAAAGCCCACCAGATTATTATCAAGCCCCTTCTATCAGGTTCTATTTGCCTCTCAATCAGAAAACTTAATTGTAGCTTAGACAGCACCTTTCTTAGTTCCTCTAATAATGACTCTGTCCTTTGTTCTAGACCCTGTCTAGCACACTTGGGCCTCATTCCTTCATAATCATAACCTCTACTCTACCACCAATGGCTCTACTCCCAACCTGTGTGTACTGATGGTCCTCTTCCCCACTTAATGCTATATAATTGTTCAGACCTGGTTAATGCCACTCTTAGGATCACTGGTTACTATCCTCACTCTGTCTTTTATGACCTTGTCTAAATATGATCAGAGTCAGCGAACTTGGAAGGCATCCATAGCCTTGGCAACTCATGACGACAGCCTAGGGTGGTTACTGGTGCCATAAACTAGAGTGTCAATTTGTTGGGTCAACAACAGGAGTCACTATGCACTTACTCCTCATGTGGGGTCTCTGTCCTTAATGTGCTGTACATTTTGATTTAATGCTATAACTAGTACTCAAACAGTATGTTTCACTTTGTGTTTCTGTGTGAGTGCAAACTGTTGAAATCTTTACTTAATGTATACTAAATTGATCTTCTGTATATAAAGAGAATTGAAAATGAATCTTGATGTGAATGGAAGGGGAGAGGGAGCGGGAGAGGGGAAGGTTGCAGGTGGGAGGGAAGTTATGGGAGGGTGAAGCCATTGTAATTCATAAGCTGTACTTTGGAAATTTATATTCATTAAATAAAAGTTAAAAAAAAACCAAAATAGCCAAGTTATGGAATCAGCCTAAGTATCTATCAATTGATGGATGGATAAAGAAAATGTGGTGTGTGTGTACAACGGAATACTATCCAGCCTTAAAAAAAAATCAGTTAATCTTGTTATTGCAAAAATATGGATGGAAATGAAAAATACCACGATATATAAAATAAGCCAGGCACGAAAGACAAATATCACATGCTCTCACTAACATGTGGAATTTAAACAAACTCATAGAAGCAGACACAAGAATAGTGGTTACAGAGGATAGGTGGTAGCAAGAATGGAGAGATGACAAGTAAAGGGAATAAAATCTCAGACAGAAGAAATATGTTTTTCTCTCTAGCTCTATTGCATTGTGTGGTAAACATAGCTAGTAAGAAAGAGTATTAGAAATTTCAAGATTGCTGAGACTAAATTTTAATGTTCTCACCACAGAAAATATGAAGCATTTGGGTTGACAGATATGTTCTCTAGCCTGATTTAGCAATTCCACATTATATTGTAAATCATAACATCACTTTGTACCCCATAAATTTGTACAATTATAAAAAAGAAAGAAAAAGGAAAAAATAATAAGGGTGAAAATGAAGACATCATCAATCAAGCAAAAACCAGAATTTGCCGGCGCCGTGGCTCAACAGGCTAATCCTCCGCCTAGCGGCGCCGGCACACCAGGTTCTAGTCCCAGTCGGGGTGCCGGATTCTGTCCCGGTTGCCCCTCTTCCAGGCCAGCTCTCCTCTGTGGCCAGGGAGTGCAGTGGAGGATGGCCCAAGTGCTTGGGTCCTGCACCCCATGGGAGACCAGGAGAAGCACCTGGCTCCTGGCTTCGGATCAGCGCAGTGCGCCAGCCGCAGCACACCAGCCACGGCGGCCATTGGAGAGTGAACCAATGGCAAAGGAAGACCTTTCTTTCTGTCTCTCTCTCACACTGTCCACTCTGCCTGTCAAAAAACAAAACAAAACAAAACAAAACAAAAAAAAAAAAAACACCAGAATTTACCCCAGCAAATATTCACTAAAGGGATAGATAGAGCATGGACTTCAGGGAAGAGAAAATCAATGCTAGAATATCTTATTTACTTATACAGCACTATAAATACTTTATTTTAAAAATCAATTTTATTTTATTTTTAAAATCCATTTTATTTATCAGCAACTTTCTGAAATATTAGAAGTTCCAATTAATGTGATATGAATTAATGGAGTTTTATTATCTGCCCTGCCTGTTTAAATATTGCATCATCACTTATGTCAAATGCCAATAACTTTATAATCTGATAATAGAAATCTCTGGATCACTGATGCAGTGCTACATTGTGTCAGATAAAATTATACTGCATTACACAATGCTGCAATTCAGAATAATACAAATAAATTCCAAGTCCAAAAGGTGAGATGGCAAGAGCAAATACAATGATCTATTTTCTCAATTTATACAAATGGCAACATTTAGGAAAGAGCTCATTGCAATATTAGTATAACCCTTATAGTTCAGCAAATGCTATAATCAATGCTGCAATGATTTCAGTATTCACTCTTATAATAAACCTAATACTGATGTCCAGGGCAATTGCTGAATATATAATAGGTTTTGTGTTTTCTTATACATGAAATCTTATCAGTATCTAACTTGAACATGGAAGGTCTTACAGAACAAGAAATTTTGTAATACTGAGACATAGTATACAAAGTAATAAAGAACATTTGTGGATGATTAAATGTTGATGTGAAGTCAAAGTTATTTAATCTATTGTAAAACTCATTTAATGCAAATATGTTCTGGCAATATATAGATATTATTGATATTATACTTGAAGGGAAAATTTTCACTCAGTGTAACTCATAGAAATTTAATTTCATAGATCTCTGAGAATTTAGAATTTTTTAGACTGCCTGTCTTTCCAGAACAATTTTCTGTTTTGAAAAAAATTATTTATTTGAGATGCAATGTGACAAACAAAGAGAAAAAGTATCCATCTGTTGGTTCACTCCCTCAAATGCCTGCAACATCCTGGGCTTGGCCAGGTTGGAGCCAAGAGCCAGGAATTCAATCCAGGTCTCCCACATAGGTGGCAGGGGCAGAATTACTGAAGCCAACTCTTCCTACTACTCAGCATCTACACTGGCACAAAATTGGAGACAGAAGCCAGAGAAAGCCATCAAAGCTAGGAAGTCTGACATGGGATGTGGGCATCTTAACGGCATCTCAACCGTTAGGGTAATGGTTGAGACTAAACACTAGCCTTTACCTCTTACTGGAACATTTTCCAGTGGTACCTACAATGTGACTTTATGAATTGAAGACTTTGAGTGACTTTTAAAAAATCATGCAGTACCAAGTCAATTGCTGTGAGGGGGCATTTATTAAAACAGGAAAAAAATCACAAATTGAAGCTAAGAAAAACTATTGTGAGCTTATCATTGTATTCATTTTGCTGTCACTTTCCATGCCACCATGCTGTCTTATTTTATGATGTTTGTGACCAAGAACAAACTGTACTAACCTCAAATCAAATAGAAATCACCATTTTTAAACAAAGAAACAGAGAAATTACCTTTGCAGGAATTAAAAACAATGGATGAAATTAGAACATTTTGATAGATTTTTCTGATGCCCTTTTAGCTTCTCTAAGATTTTGCCTTGTACCTAAATCGAACATCAGAATTAGGATGCTGAATTCCAAACATCAAACGGCTATGGTTTAGTCCTATAGGTTTATCATCAATTAATTCCAAGTCTAAATAAGTTAAAAGCAAAAACAACAATTGCTTTATTTCACTAACTGCGAGAAATCGTCCTGGACACTTGCTGGCTCCAAATCCAAACGGTGATAGGTAATACTTGATCTTTCTCTCTCCTTTGAAAAAGGTCGTTTTCTTTTTACCATCTTCTGTAAAACGGTCAAATCTAAACTCCTATAAAGAAGAACAGACAACAGTAGAATTAAAATTTTATGTGAAATAGTTTGAGTTCAGGTCCACAAATTTGCTAGCTCTCCCTTCCTGTTGGAAAACACTCCCTTTAATTCGGCAAATGCCAGAAGATAAAGCTTGACTAAGTGCAAATCACGTGTGGACTTTTAATAAACCTAAATATTACTAGGATGTTACTTGTCTCCTGTCAAAGCGAAATTCAAACACCCAGGTGACTTGTCTTTCCTATTCATGCGAGGGAACTTCAAAAAGTTCATGGAGATAAATTTATTTTTGTGCAAAAAAAAAAAAAAAATACTGAAGTCTTTTTGCTAAAGGCCCTAGTAGTTGCTGTTGAAATGGGGAAGATAATGAAACCTAGGAAAGTGGTGTTGGTCCTGGCTGGATGCTACTAGAGACACAAAGCCATCATTCAGAAGAACATGGATGATGGAACCTCAGGTCACCTCTACAACCATGCTTTCTCTGGTGGCTGCATTTGATCACTATCTCTGTAAAGTCACAGCTGCTAAGGGCAAGAAGAAAATGGCGAACAAGTCAAAGACCAAGACTTTTGTGAAAATTTATGACTAAAATAACCACATGCCCATTAGGAACTCTGTGGATATTCCCTTGGACAAAACTGAAGTCAACAAGGATGTCTTCAGAGACTTTGCTCTTAAACGCAAATCCCAGTGACAGGACAAGGTCAAGTTTGAAGACAGGTACAAGACCAGCAAGAACAAGAGGTTCTTTCAAAAGCTGCAGTTTTAGATATTTTTTGTTCCAGTCATTAAAAGCAACAACAAAAAAGATACTGAAATGTAGTGGAATGAGAAGGCCATGTGAAGGTGGCCACTGGCAAGCGAGTGTCAGTTAGTCAGGAATGGCTTTGAAACCCACCTGGCTTTGGAAACTGCCTGGCAACAGGCTGTGATTGGATGGATTTGAAACTGCCTGGTGACAGGCTGTGATTGGATGGCTTTGGAAACTGCCTGGCAACAGGCTGTGATTGGTTGGGGCATAGACCGCCCCTTGACCAGATTGGCTGGTCTTGGCTATATAAGCTGTTGTACCAACTGTAATAAACGAGTCTGCGGGCTGCTCGCCTCAAGCCTGCTTTCACCCGACTCCCGGGGTCTGTGTGTTGACTCTGTGCCTCTTGCCCCCACCACGCTGCTCCTCTCAGAAATGAACCCACTGCAACATTGTTGAGAAATCAACGGCAACACTGAAATCCATGCATATGTACAGTATTCAGCAAGTTCATGAAAAGTGCATATTATGAACAACATGCTTGGGTTTCAATTTTTTTCACCAATTATAAACATCTTTTTAATTCTATTTTTCTACATTTTTCTCTCTTCCTGTGATTCCATTTTCTGTTGCTATAACAGAATATCTGAGACTGGATAATTCATAAAGAAGAAAGGTTGGCCGGTGCTGCGGCTCACTAGGCTAATCCTCCGCCTTGCGGCGCCGGCACACCGGCTTCTAGTCCCAGTCGGGGCACCGATCCTGTCCCGATTGCCCCTCTTCCAGGCCAGCTCTCTGCTGTGGCCAGGGAGTGCAGTGGAGGATGGCCCAAGTCCTTGGGCCCTGCACCCCATGGGAGACCAGGATAAGCACCTGGCTCCTGCCATCGCATCAGCGCGGTGTGCCGGCCGCAGCGCGCTACCACGGCAGCCATTGGAGGGTGAACCAACAGCAAAAGGAAGACCTTTCGCTCTGTCTCTCTCTCACTGTCCACTCTGCCTGTCAAAAAAAAAAAAAAAAAAAGAAGAAAGGTTTATTTTGGCTCATGATTCTGGAAGGTATGAAATTCAACTCCATGTCATCACTGCGGGCCCAATGCTACTTCCACTCATGGCAGCAAGCAGAAAGGTAAGTAGCACATGTGAAAGAGGTTAAAAAAAAGTTGTCAACCCACTCTCACAGTAATTAATACAGTTCTATGAGAGCCAAAACTCATGCAAAAACAGCATTATCCTCTTAATGACCTAATTGCCTCTTAAAGGCCCCACCTCTAGTACCACTACAATGACAGTCAAATTTCAACAAGAAGCTTGGGGGGACAAACTATATTTAAACAATAGCATGCATGCTGAGCTTCCTAAGTATGGAGGCTGTACATTTATGTTTGCCATATAAGGTGTGTCTTGACATATGGGCAATGGACATACTGAAACTGGGGAGAAGCCAAGGGCTTCTGTTGTATTGCTACTGTTATCATGAAATAATGAATCCTATTAACACCAAGAGCTGCCTAGCTATAAATTCCTAATTTGCTTTTCTTATCTCTCTTCCTAAAGAGCCATTGGTGGATGAGAACTGTGAGTTTAGGGTTCAGTCCTTATATTTGGATTAAATAGATAAAATAATGAGATTGAGATAAAAACACTAGGGAGGAAGTAAGCTATAATATCAATATTGCTTGTTTTTGACATTGTAGTGTATTTCTCCTATGAAATTCTCCTCTGAATTCTCCTAGGGCTAACTGTAGTGTGGCAGGTGTTTCTGATGTTTTAATAAGTAAGATTTTGGTTATTACAGAATATTATGGGATAGGTTTTCCTAGGGTAGTTGAGCTATCTTCTTAATTTTACATTGCTGCCAAGGTGTTATGCTTTTGAACTCTCACTTGAATGTCTTAGACCTTATTTTAGCCCATGCTTTATCAAACCATTGATTAAATTAATAATCTTAGCTTGCAAGGAAATGATCATGTATTTCCTGTAGTTGGTGCTCACTAGCATTAAACCTTCTCAGCACACAACTTTGATGTGGGATACATGAAGTCAAATGCAAAGAAGTAGATCAGATCCAAAGTTTTTCAAGTTATGGTCAAAACCTAACAATACGTGGACAGGTTCTGAATCTATCATAAATGATGTAATTTTCTCACTCACTGCCAGTATTGTTAATGTCAGTGAATGATGTCACTAAAAAGTATTGTGTTCATCCTCAAGTAACTAGGATACTTATTTAGATAAGTATTAAACTGTACAAAAATTTGGATAATTCGTATTCACTTCCAACACGCAAGTTGATGCAATGATAATGGTAAAATGAATCTGCATTTTTATAACTGCTTAATTGTGGAGAAATATATTTTACACAGTTCTGGGAAGTATCTGAAAAGGAGCTAACCAGCGCTAAAAATGACTTCCACTTTTTGGACTTTTTTACAATTCTTAAATCATGACACTAAAACTAAAAACATCTATTCATTTCCATAGGAATGAATGAGGACACCCTTGGCTGACATACACCGCACCATTGTAGTAGATTTACTACACAGACCTTTTTCCTGGTGATCTTCTTCTATTACTGGGACTCCAGTTTACTTGCCTAAGATTAGCCTTGACGCTTCCTTCTTAGTGAGCAATTTGAAGAGACCAGTATCTCCCCAAGAGCTCTCTGTGTATGCCAGATCAGTTTAAGTGAACTTTGTTTGCTATGAAATTATTTGCTACAAAAAGTCTCAGTGTTGCCCCATGTTTTTTGCCAGAAAGTGCAAAAGGAAAACTAAATTTGGGTTATGATTTTATACTGTCTGGACATCATAAATACAGAAATCATCATAGCCTTCAGGTGCTTTGTGAAAATGAATGTGCTTCCCTTTGAGGGTCCAGAGTGTTAATTAAACATGTTATACACAGAGTTCTCCCTTTCTCATGACCTACAACTACTGTTTATAGTCAAGTCCTTCACATTATAGTCATTTCCTTCAGTTCCTTCTGGTGAGTCAGTAATGTCATTCTTCTAGTTTTTAGTCGCTTTCAATAGAGCTTCCTCATAATAAACATTTTAGAAATTTCTATTTTTGGTTTATTTTATGAAACTAAAGGGGAATGGCTAACACATTTTGCTCTATGACCACCATCAAGCTCAAAGCACACATGGGCATAAATTTATTTTTGAGTTATAATTAATTTTCAGTGTATTTTACTTCTCAGTCATGGAGAACTTGAGCAAGAACTGATATTAAGAAGGGCCAATGCATGGAAAGCCAAGACACTCTGGCAAAAAAAAAAAAAAAAAAAAAAAAAAGGACCTAAAGGAAAGGTCTCTGCGAGTGAGATCCCAGTAGAAAGAACGGGTCATCAAAGAAGGAGGTACCTTTCTCTGAAGGGAGGAGAGAACTTCCACTTTGATTATGACCTTGTCTAAATAAGAATGGAGTTTACGAACTCAAAAGGCTTCCATAGCCTTGGCAACTCATGACAAGAGCCTAGGGTGATTACTGACGCCATAAACAAGAGTGTCAATTTGTTAAGTCAACAACAGGAGTCACTGTGTACTTACTCCTCATGTAGGATCTCTGTCCTTAATGTGCTGTACATTGTGATTTAATGATATAGCTAGTACTCAAACAGTATGTTTCACTTCGTGTTTCTGTGTGGGTGCAAACTGATGCAATCTTTACTTAATGTATACTAAACTGATCTTCTGTATATAAAGAGAATTGAAAATGAATCTTGATGTGAATGGAAGGGGAGAGGGAGTGGGAGATGAGAAGGTTGCGGGTGGGAGAGAAGTTATGAGGGGGGAAAGCCATTGTAACCCATAAGCTGTACTTTGGAAATTTATATTCATTAAATAAAAGTTAAAAAAAAAGAAGGGCCTATGACACCTGCTATGGTTGTAGCTTGGTTTTAGCCAAAAATTGGGGGTGGGTAATAACAATCTCACCTCTGAGATTTTGGGGTCATAGTGACATAAACGATTGTTCTGGCAGCACACAATGTGCCCACTTATTTGGAACAAATTAAATGTGGAATTTATCACGCTGATTTAAATTAGTTTCAGTGACCGTAATAAACTCAGCATTTCACAATTAAAGGAAACCAAAATGAATGAGAATAAAGAAATCTTCAGAGATAAGCAGAGACAATAAAAATCCCCACTACTTCTAAAAGGGGTAACACAATTGACTCCCCAATACCTTCCTTCAGACAAAATTTATCTAAACAATGAAAATGGAAATCACATGGCTCTGACCCATACGACTGATTTGGTACAATCTGTGTGAACCAGTCTGATCTGTGCTGGAAAGGAAAAGTCTCTGGGGACACCTTGAAGAAGAACTCTTGTTGTGAAGAAAGAAACATAACAAGAAATAGTTCATGGCCGGCGCCGTGGCTCAACAGGCTAATCCTCCGCCTTGCGGCGCCGGCACACCGGGTTCTAGTCCCGGTCGGGGCACCGATCCTGTCCCGGTTGCCCCTCTTCCAGGCCAGCTCTCTGCTGTGGCCAGGGAGTGCAGTGGAGGATGGCCCAAGTGTTTGGGCTCTGCACCCCATGGGAGACCAGGATAAGCACCTGGCTCCTGCCATCGGAACAGCGCGGTGCGCCGGCCGCAGCGCGCCAGCCGCGGCGGCCATTGGAGGGTGAACCAACGGCAAAAAGGAAGACCTTTCTCTCTGTCTCTCTCTCACTGTCCACTCTGCCTGTCAAAAAAAAAAAAAAAAAAAAAAAAAAAAAAAAAAAAAAAGAAATAGTTCATTACCCTTCCTCCTCTGGATCCCATCATGTGTGAATATGGCTGGAATTTCCACAGCTATCCAGCCACTAGGCTGAGGATAGAGTTAACCCATGGGAGATGATAAAGCCAAAACATCTCAGGGGATTGTATCTGTCACAATATTTTATTTATCTATGTATTTTCCAAGCCTCCAACAGTATGATGTTTTGAAAGCAGAGTTTTCATATGTTTGTTGATTTAATTAATAAATACAAGAGAATAAAGTATATTTTTAAAAAATCCTCAAGCTTTTAAAGAAAACATAGATATTGAATGAGTAGATAAACATGTAGGCAATGAGAAATAGATTTATATTCATTGCTCACAACAGTAGAAAATGGTACAATATTGAAGTACTTGAAATCAAGATTGGACAGATTATACAATTTTCTGGACAGTGAAGAATTTTTGGTATATATGACAGAGAAATTTGTGTTTCCAAATATTATGTTTTGTTTAGTCCTACAGATTTTTTAACACTACCTGTACGTGAAGTATTGAAGTTACAAAGGCATGAAACATGTTCTTATTGAGGTAGGTGCCACATTGATATGATCATTGAGTCTTGCATCCATTCAACTGATAATTAAGAATATTGAAATTTAACTTGACAAAAGTCATAATTTCCTAGTTAGGAACCAAATTTGCAATATTTTGCATGAATAACTATGGGGCTACACTGTTGTCCTTGGTTTACAGCCCTACTAGGGGAAAGACTCTATGACTTTGGTTCGTGGCAATGGTGGGCTGCAGCCAGCTTACACCAATTTGTGAGAAGATGTACATTTCTTCCTAACTCTCAAATCAGTGTCTACATGTTGGTAACATGCAATTCAGCAAGGTGAGAATACGTAATTCCATGAAAATTGACAAACAGTACAAATCAGTTTTCCAAACCTATGATTTACCATCACATCAGTAGTTTTAATATTGTAGCTATGAAGTGCCAATTTACTGGCATGCAGAAAATCTCTCAATATGAAGCATCTGGCTATAAAGAACAAATCCTTATACTGTAAGTTGTTAACAACAGGGGCCTTTTAAAAAAATTCTGTGTTACCCATAATGTCTATCAAAGAGCTTTCTGGATAGTAAATGCTCAGTATATGATGGTTCCACTGAAGTCTGCTGGAAGTCTATTTCTGTCTGAAATACAGATGAAAAATGAATAAGAGTATTTCCTCATTTGTCATTACCAGTGTATTCTAAGATCAGTGGTAATAATAAAAACACTGATATCATAATTTGTAAAATGATGTATCATTTTTTCAAGGGCTTTCAAATTTACTCCTCATTTTATTAGTCCTACAACTCAGAGAAGTAGGAAAGGGCAGAATTGAGATTAAACAAGATCTTTCAACTACAGAGCTTTTGAGAGATACTTAAAGTCTGGATTTACTCTGTCATTTCACTGTTTCTTCACCTCTGAGAGTATATTTTTATGATAATGCATAGACATCTTAAATCTTTGCTGCTTTTTCCCCTAAAGCTCAACAGTGTCACCCTGTTTCCCTTTATTGCTTAGCAGCCTGGACCTAGAAAAATCAAATCAGCAGGTTGGGTCTTCTCCATAGCTCCAGTTCTGGATACTGCATTTTGGCAGAAGAGAAATGGTCACCACTTACTACTGATAACTCGAGTCAGCTGTGAGAATTCTGTCTGATAATAGACAAAAACTTTGGAAAGTCTTCAGATAATTTTAAAAAGTTATCCACTCCTAGTAATCTAGTTAGTAGACTATCTAGACTTTGAGGATAACATGAATATGTATAAATATAGAGGAAGGAAGAGTCAAGAAAGGTTATTTCTATTGCTCTCTTTCATTGTACTCAATTTCATTTGCCAATTTGTTTTCCTACGTTGGCAAAAGCCACCTGACTGGCTACCATTACCATAAGCTAACATTGGAGGAAAGAATAATTCTTAACAAAGAGGCTCTGTATTAGTAGCTTAAAGGCCAATTAGGTCTCAGAACATCTTTTGTTTATCCAACAGTCTTTTAAAATTTATTTTGCCAAATATTTAAGAACTCACAGTTGCACTGAAAAGTCTGATGTTTCAGGTTCTTTTAAAAGAAATGAGAACACTTGGTCAAACCCTAACTGCTTGCAAGAGATGAGGGCTTCTTCAGAAGTAGCCAGTTGCCCCATTCAGATGTCCACTGGTATTTCCTTTCTTTTCTATATATTCATTTATGTATTTTTAAATGTTTATTTATTTACTTGTAAGGAGAAGTTAGAGAGACAGAGAGATCTTCCATCTGCTGGTTCACTCCACAAATAGTCTCAGTGACTGGGGCTGGGCCAGACAGAAGCCAGGAGCCAGAAGCATCATATGGGTCTCCCACATTGGGAGTAGGGGCCCAAGTACATGGGCCATCTAGTGATGACTTTCCTGGAGCAACAGCAGGGAAGTGGATCAGAAGAGGAATATCCAGGACTTAAATAAGTGCATAAATGGGATGCTGTCATTTGAGGAGGCAGCCTAACTTGCTGTGCCACAACACAAACCCTTTCACCACAGTTTTTACCAAATCCGAAAGCATTGTTATTCATACACAAGCAACTTCTTTATCTGATCTTCTTGGGCCCATATCTCTTTGAATGTGCAATATATGTCCTAATTTTAACTAAAGAATATTTTCACTTTCAATGCATTTACATCCATCCAAGCATTCTCTTATTTACCTAAGTTTGATGGACAACCTCCCATGAGCCGAGCACTAAGAATGCCAAGATGGGAAAGACATGCTCTTTCCCCTTCTATAGCTTACAGTATATAGGCACCCAGACAAATAAACAAGTAATTGCAGAATCCTGAGTGATGTGATCACAGAGTGGATGATGGCAAATTCTCTGAGGAATAAAGCGAGAATCAGACATTGTCAAAGAAGAGGTAATTATGGTGATTCTTACTGAGTAATTTGAGGCCTTCTGAGGGCATAAGTAAAAAGGGACATTCTGGAATTCTGGAGATGCATATGCAAAAGTCGCAAAGCATGAAGAAATATCACGGCCATTTTTCAAAATGCAATATTCTAGAGTCTTTTGGAGCTTGGATGTTTTGAATCATGCCTCATTGAGTTGAGGGAATCTATGGTTCATCAGTCTCCATATCAGCCAAGAATAGCTACACCTGTATTTGGAGTTAGTCTTCCTCCTATTTCTGACTTAATGGTCATTATCTGTTTCCTACCTCTAAGATCAGGTCTTCTCACTCAAGGTGTGTGCGATACAAAAGGCAGGTGGTGTTGATTATGAATCTAATGAGCCCCTTGGCCTGTATTCTTAGTGACAAATGGCGAAGGACAGAATTTTCCTCTTTTTAACTGGTCAGCATATGATGGTTTGGGATGGACATCTGTCATATGGGCATCAATAAGCGTTGACTTACTACGGTCTTAAGTTGTTAAGAATCAAAAGTGTAAATCGATATGCCTGACCGTGGTAAGTGCTTAGTATTCTTTATAAAATGAATAACACCTGGCCAACTATCCCAAAAGTGGTCTAGAATTGCATCATTTTTTCTGTGCAAGGAATTATCAGCATTCACATGTTAATTTGAAGAAAACAATGCTGTGGCAAAAACATTAGCTAGTTAATTTGAACATTAGTCAGGCATAATTGGCTAATGTTAAATCTAGTAAATAACAGAAAGTGTTCATCAACTCAAGTTAGAGCTACTCTAATGATGCAAAATTTCATAATATTGCAATTTAGTTATTCAGCTGGTTTAATATGAGGCAAACTCTTCTGATTACTATTAAGATTGATCAATTTATTATGTAAAGTTTGGGCATTGCTATTTAATATTCCACAGGGAGAATATGAATTTGCATGCCCTTAATTTTTAACTTTGATTTTTAAATTCCTGAAAATCTACATGCAGGTCTCTTTTATTAGGCAAAGTGAGTAGAGTGGAACTAACAGGAACTCAAATAACAGTGCCCTAAAGACAGTGGTGATCAGGTAAACATTTATTACTAGTTGTGACTTTAAAGTTGATTTTACTATCATGACATAAACACTAAATGAATAATCATTTCATAAAAATAGAAAGTAAAATTTTGTTAAATAAAAATTATAGATAGGAGTGAGACTATTTTAAAATCTAGATGTATTTTTCAAATATTAGCTACTCATTTTCACTATTTGTTGAATATCTCCTTGTGTGTGGTTTGTTTTGATATTTACTAAAGTGGAGATAAAGCTAATTGTATGTAGTGTTTATTTATTCACGAGTACTACATACCTTGTTTGCGAATGTCATGTATACAATGCATGAAAAATATAGCTACTAATACATTTGCCTTTGCAGATGGAATCAGTACACATTATCATATTTTCTTAGAATTCTATTCTCTTTTACTGATTTCCAAATTTTAACAATGTCGTAATTTAGCCTAGCTACCACACAAACAATTTAGAAACCAGAGTTAAAGGATTTCAGCTACAAACTGCTCAAAAGAACACAGAAGTCCCCCTTTGAAAAAGGGCATCATATATATATATATATATATATATATATATATATATATATATACCGTGGCAGCCACATCACTTCATGAGAAGCACAGGCAGAATATGACTGCATTCAATTTGCATGCAGGTGGTGACTCTCTGAAGTGGTATTAAGGGATGAACCAGGGTGGATTAATTTCCAGTCTTTGATATTCATTAACTCCAGCCTCAGAAAAAAAACACAAGGAGATGACACAATTACCCTCGGAGCTTCACCCGTGAGCAGCAGCTTTATGATTTCAAGTTCATAATGCCATACTAATTGATCAAGAAAGGGTACATACTTTTAGTGAAAAAGTATGTGGGCTTAACTACACAATGATGGTATTTGACTCCAGGATAGTCAACCTCCCACAAAGTGTTTCCACTTTGGAAACACTTAGCAAAATGGTTGTCATTATTTACTCTCTAAGCCACCTACCCGTAGCTAGCCCTCCACAGTTTTCAACAATTCTCTTTCAGGCAGAACCCAATTTTATAAGGGCCAAGGTGCATTGAAAGCAACCAGCATGTAGCCTCATCACTATATTTCTATTTATGGATCACACAACTTTCCAAAGATAGATCCTTAGGAAACACCTTAGTCAAGGAGAACATTTTTCTATCAGAAAGAAAAACAGAAGTTTTGAAGCTCACATCCCTTCTGGAACAAAGTGGTGAGAGGAAGAGAGCTCATGAGGGAGATGGATGTACTTGAAATAGGAGAGATGTAGCAATGATGGGTTTGATGCTCATTTACCTCTGGAGCTTCGAAGATCTCAGGGTCAGTATGTGTGACAGCAGGCAAGATAGACAGCATATCTCCCTTTCGCAGGCAGAAGTTCCCGGTTTCTGAATTGAGAGTTAAATCCTCTTCAATAACACGTATGGTGGCCGAAAATGAGCATAGTCGAAAAGCTTCAAAAACGGTGCTTTCTGAAGGAAACAAACAATAGCTTTCTGAAATACACCTGCTCCTGTAACATGCTCTCACTCTGCCATGAAAGCTCATGACTAACAGCTTTCATTGACAAGGAAACCATTTCTTCATCACATCCATTGGGAACCAAGGGGAAGACAAGGGTGGCTAAGGATAGCGAGGGTGAGGAGAGGGGCTTCGCTCCACCACAGCTGGGGATACATCTCTGCAGGAGGCACTAGTGCTGTACGCAGGCAGAAAGTCATTGATTAGGAATTTTGCAGGAATGAATGGTGTGCAGGAGAAGGATGCTGTGTTAAGGATCTTAGAAATTAAAATAATATCACAGTTAAAGTGCACTGCCCGGGAGTGAATTTCAGACCAGCAATGCTTTTAAATCTCGGCTTATCCATTTAAAAACTACTTAGGCAATTAATAGTAAAGTAATTGTAGTATTGCTTTCTGAGACAGCTTAACCCTTAATTTCTTTTATGTTAGCTGTAGATAAAATGTGAGTCAGCATTTGCTAGAAAAAATTCAAAGGGAAAATACTCTTATAGGATTCAGAAGAAAACCATATTTTCCCCAGCATCCAGGGAGAAAAGCATCCACTCTCGTTTCATGGAAGATTCCAGAAGCTGAATGTCCTTGCTTTCCCAGTGGCCTTCACCTTTTGCTCCTAGCACGACAGATTTTATGGCTAATTTCCGGCAATTTATCCTGGCAGTTTGAGGAGGAATTCCTTTGGGAATAATATGCATAATTTGCATAAATCATTCTGATAGCATGCATATCAGCATGTAGCTGCTGTCTAGGTCAGCATCTCTCCCTTCATAATCAAAACTGACTCTGTTTCCACCAGCATGAATGGGTCCTAGAATATAAAACTTGATTCGTTCTAATCAGCAATGTGAAAAAGAGCTGCAAATGGAGTTTTCCTCTCTTCACAGGATAACAAACGATTGTGTTTATGACTTGCAATTTAGAAATCTTTCTCGCATTCTCTTTCTCTCTGCCACGCACACACAGATCCCAATTTCTTAATGTTCAGCAAAGCTCTGAAATACAGAGTACCCAATTATTAGATTATTAAAGCCAAGCCCATCAGTGAAGACTTGCATCAGCCAAAAAAGCAAAAATAAATGTTATTTGAGTAAAACTTAACACAGCTTGCAAAGAGATATCAAGTGGCTATGGGTGCCTTCTTCCAGGAGGTTTTTCCTTAAGCATGCATTTGTCTAAAGAAATGAGGCTGCGGTCAGCTCTGTGTGGCCAGTGTGGTGATTCAATGTGACGTACAGTGAGCCTGTGCATATTCTCTTGGACTGCCTTCGTTATTATAATCAGGCAGAGTCAAATCGGTTTGTTGGTGATGAGGCCAGAAAAGAACTTTGGTTTTGGAATATGGCCTCTACTGCAGATAGCCACAAGGCACCTGACACGATGGATTTCAGCTGGCAGGACACCAACAACCAACATTTCTATGGTGAAAAGCAAGGGTCTGCTTCCCATGTACTGCTCCTGGCTCTGCTGAATCAACAATAGCGTAGCATCCTTTTAGCTCGTGGTGTGAAATGGTAGCTGACATATGTAGCAGTGCTGTTCACCCAACAACTCCAGTAGGAGTGTGGGGAGAAGAAATACAAAAGCAGAAATAATGGTGGAGTGGCTGCTGTGACAGGGCAGGCATCTCACAGTCTGAATAACGTGGTCACATTTGATTGGCTGATGTGCTCCTGGAGAGCATGGCAGCTTGCGCCCACCACAGTATCACAAATGACAATTGGGCAAGCATATCTTATGCAGAAGTTAATCACAATAATAGAGCGCAAAGTGTGGCTTAGCAGTCAGATCGTAAGTGACAAATCTGTTTTACCTTCCAGTACCAGTTATGTGTGCAAGAGGAGGTTGGCTCTTGCTCTAAGCATTCATGCCGATAATCATTAGACGACAAAAGTAATGAGTTGTGTTATTATCAACAATGGAGAGTTGAGCTTATGTGGATCTGCAGTACAACATACAGACGCAAAAGCCAGCAGCTTTTCCACCAGCGCCACTACAAATGCAGGCAGAGCTATATGTTGAGAAGAATGACAACTGCACAATCAAAAAATTGCAGCCTCTACTTGTAGTTGTCATAGTTGAGCAGACACCAGCCAGTGCCACTGACAGACCAGCTGGGCCCTGGGAGGACTTCCATGCTGCACCAGGAGGTACAGTAAATTATCCTGCACGGTGGAGCAACATCTGTTTCTGTGCTAGTGCCGAACAAACAAGGCAATTTAAAACATACCAAGGGATAACCAAGCAACAAATGAACATGACCCTCATTTTCTCCCCCTTCTCACACACGAGGTGCTAAACTTCATTGTGCAAGCACTCCATGAAAGAGAAGCCAGGTTTTTATTTGATAAGGTGTTGTCAGAGAGATTTTACACGATTCCAAAATGGAAAGAAAAAGCTTATAGTATTGTTATTCTTAGAATCGTCCCCTTTCTATCTTCATTTCTTTTATACCAAAACTAGCACTCAGCTCTCAATTTGCTCTAGAATTAAAAAAAAAAAAACTTTCCATATACTTATAAATATTCAGTCTTTAAACCTAATTTGCTATACTTAGTTCACATGCCTTCAAGCATTTGTCTTCCAATTTCCACTGAATAAATGCGTACTAATGAGAACTAGAGCAAGCTGCTGAGGCAAAGCTGGGTGACTTGGGTCTGGCCTGCCACCAGCTTGTGATAGGCGGGCAAATTGAGTTAAAATGAAAAGTCTTGTCAGCTGAAATTCAACATGGTAGCCAAACAGCAATCTGTCAATCATCCAGCCAAAACAAGGAACTACAGGTAATCAAAGGTCTTGTGAATCATTAGTGTACTTGGCTTTCCTATGGTAGTTAATTTTAATTAAACGCAATTTCTATCTTTAAATGTTTTATAAAACTTACTGTGCATAATGGATTGTTAATTTATACTAACATTTAGCAGGTAATAGGACAGTCTAATTATACGAATGAAATGTAGAAAAATGGCTATCAAGGATGCAAATAATTTGGAGATAAAATTTTTAACAGATGCTGCAAGGTGCCAACAGTTACAAGTATGCATAAGATGAGGTTGCCTGTGTTTTATTAAGAACTGATCGACACTGACCAGTATATACTAGGAAATTATAATACAAAATTCTAACACTGAACTCATAATTCAGAGCCTGTACTGCCTTCTTGACCTGCCTTGGAAAGATGTTTCTCTTTTCAGGACAGAAAACTATTTAGATTAAGTGTTTCTTCTAAGAAAGAACAAAAACAAAGAAACTCATACACAAACAAAACAAAACAAACAAACAAAAACCCCTGCGGAATGTTGTGAGCTAGGATGCTTTGCAATATAACTTGAAGGAAAATGGCACATGCAGGGAAATGCCAGCAGCAAAAGGTATAGATACCTTCCTGTTTGCTCTCAGACCTCAATTCTGGCTGTAGGAATTGACAGATGATTCTCATTTGCAGATTTAAAGGGCTAAAGCAGCTCATGACAATCAATAATGCATGTTACAATGCAAACACAAACACACACATCCAGGCTTCTGCCTCACACTTAAGCCATGTCTGCATGTGTGGAATGAATGTACTGTGACACGGCCAGGCTGTTAATGTGGGTCATCTTAATGATTGGTGCAGGCTGGCATGCATCTGATTAGCTTTGGTGTGATCAGTAGATAGCAGCAAAGGCTGGAGTGAAATGAACAGCTAGGCACTGCCACAGTCACTGGGGCTGAACACTTGGACAGTCTTAAAGAGAAGGTAGATGAGAAGGGGGTGAGTGGATGGACATGGAGGCTTTAGAAGCTGTGATGAAATGAAATGATACTGAAGTGTGAATGTGTATGTCTATACTGCCTTTAAGATAGGTGAGAAAAAAATTAGAAATTGTGATCATTAACCACATAATTTGAGGTGCAAATCACAAATTTTTGGGTCAATGATTGTACTTTTAAAGTAAAATTAAAAGTAAAACTGGGGGCCAGTGCTGTGGCATAGTGGGTAAAGCTGCTGCCTGCAGTGCTGGCATCCCATATGGGCTCTGGTTGAGTCCTGGCTGCTTCATTTTTGATTCAGCTTTCTGTTATGGCCTGGGAAAGCAATACAAGATGGTCCAAATCCTTGGGCCTTGCACCCACATGGGATACCCGGAAGAAACTCCTAGCTCCTTTCTTCGGATCAGCACTGCTTTGGCTGTTGTGGCCATTTGGGAAATGAGCTGGTGGATGGAAGACCTCTCCCCCTCTTTCTTCTCTCTCTCTCTCTCTCTCTCTCTAAATCTGCCTTTCAAATAAATAAATAAATCTTAAAAATTAAATAAATCTGAATTGTTACAAATGGGACTTGAATCCAGGCTCTCTGACATGGGTTGTATTTATAACAAACAGCAACTTACTCGACATGCTAAATGCTCACCACCATTAATAAATTTTTTAGAAAAAATTATTTATTTATTTTGAAAATCAGAGGTACGGAGGTGTGTGAGGGAGAGATATCTTCCATTCTCTGCTTTGCCTCCCAGATGATACCAACATCCAGCACTGGACCAGGCCAAAGCCAGGAGCCAGAAGCTTCATCCAGGTCTCCCACATGGACAGCATGGGCCCCAGCACTTGGGCCATCATCCTCCACTGTCTTTCCCAGGCCATTAACAAGGAGCTAGATGGGAAGTGGAGCAGCCAGGACATGGACTAGCACTCATACCAGATGCTGGCTGTTGCCGGCTGCTACCAGCTACCCTATGACACTGGCCCCTACTGCTACCCTATGACACTAGCCCCTACTAACTAATCTTCTTAGTTGACAAATAAAAATCATGTATTTATGGTGTATAGCATTATGTTTTGATGTATACTTTGTGGGATGGCTCAATCAACCTAATTAACATATTAAGCCTTAGCTCTTATACTTATTAGTTATTTGTGGTGAGAGTAGTTAAAATCTACTTTGTTAGCAATTTGATATTGCATAATTTCTAATTGATAGCTCTACTGATGGTATTCTGAAAAAAAGAGGTTAGTAGAAATCTATTTTTCATATTCAGTTTAACTTCTCTTTCACTTAATTTCCATTTATAAAATACACAGGCAAAAAAAAAAAATCTTAATTCCTCTTCCACATAATGGTACTTTCAAAATATGTAAAGACAACTATCATGCTATTTCTGTGTGCCAGAGATGATTTGATGTTCAATCACTTGCCATGCTGAATGAATTCAAAGTGCCTTTGAAAATGTGGCAGAACTGGTTGTACTATTTCAAATAGTCAGAAAAAATAGAGAAGTATCATGTTCTGTGTCCTAGACACCATATATCTATTAATGTTTCATAGGAACAGATGAGCAACAGATTTTTGAAATAATATCTCCACTGACTTGTTAAGAACTTTCTGATATCCCAAGGGTTGTGAGCAGCTTTGGCTGCTTGTTAGAATTACATAGGATTGATAAACAAACAAGCAAGCATATACTCCATCCCAGCCCAATGGAATCAAAACTACTTTACAATAGAGGTTTTGAGTCTTGGCTTCACTTTAGAATCACATGGGAGATTTAAAAATATGTTTTATTTATTTTTTGTTTGTTTGTTTTTATTTGTGAGGCTGAGAGACAGGTAGAAAGGCTTCAAATGCACAACGGCTGTGGCTGTGCTGGGATTGAAAGCCAGGAATCAGAAATTCAATCCAGATCTCCAACAGGAGGTTGAGCTGCCTTCCATGGTGTGCATTAGCAGGAGCTGGAGCTGGGAATCAACCTCAGGTATTCAGATGTGAGATGTAGTGTTTTATCAACTAGGCCAACCACTTGCCCCTTGGGGAGCTTTTAAAGCCATCAGACCTTCCCACAAATCAATGAGATCAGAATCTATGGACATGAAACCAGGTATGAGTATTAAAAACCCCAGATGAATCCAAGGAGCCATCAAGGCTGAAAAACCACTGATTTAAACTATTTTCTGCTAAACCACACATTTTCTTATTCTATTCTGACAGTTGATTTTTAGACCTAACTACAACAATTTCAATTCTCATGAAAGTTCGCTTTCAATCTCTCTTGTTTCTATCATTCATTATCTTATCTAACCCACTTAACTTTGGGCTAAGCTGAAGATTTGATGGACAATCAAGTCAGTATTTTTCACTTTTTAACTGAAGTTTCTTTACATTGTGTATAAAAATCTCACTGCCTATGTCCCTGAGTTTCAGATGTACCTCTGTGCAAGATGCTTGCAGCTAGAATTCATCATGTGAACTAGAATTTATAATTCCTAGTTGGCATTGTGGCATAGCTGGTTAAGCTGTCGCCCATGAATCCAGCATCCCATACAGGAACCAGTTCGAATCCCAGCTGCTCCACTTCTGATCCAGCTCCCTGCTAATGCACCTGGGAAAGCAGTGGAGGATGGCCAAGTTGTTGGACCCCTGCACCCAATTTGGGAGACCCAGATGAAACTTCCAGCTCTTGGCTATGGTCTGGCCTAGCCTAGCCCTAGACATTGTGGTCATTTGGAGAGTGAATCAGCTGATAGAAGATTCTGTGTGTGTGTGTGTGTCTCCCCTCTCTGTAGTTCTGCCTTTCAAATATATAAGTAAATCCTACTTTTAAAAAATAATTTATACCACTTACATCTAGTACAAATTCAGAAGATATTGTTAAACTTTACTACTGCTGCCTGAGTTATATAAACTTCCAATTTTTTATATACATTATGTTATAATGTTGAATCATTTTTTTCAATATAACACACACAATTGTGACAAATATACTACACTGTATAATGTAATAATGTAAGATGTTAACACTGTATAATGTAATAATAATGTAAGATGTTAACAAAGGTGTATGGGAATTCTCTAAAATCTTTGTAACTTTCTTTGTATATTAAAATTATTCTAAAATAAAAAAGTTTATTTTTATTTTTAAAAATACCCACAATGTTCTACTGTGAACCTCTAACCCTATCTTGACCTTCAAAACCAACTGTATTGGAGAATCAGTGATACAGATTTTTTTACAAAATAGTGGCCAAGGTCACTGGTACATTTCCAGAGCATTTTTTTTTTTGCCTGAACTGACAGTGGTTATTTGTGATTTTGGCATTAAAGTTAGACAGACGTTGCATCAATTTTTGGCTATGTCTCTACCTAATTGTGTGATCTGGGTATCTTCACCAAGCCCTTTGAACCCTGCTATCTAGTTATTAAATGAAATAATAATAATTGTACTAACAGGCAGAATCTGTTGTATTAATTATAAAAAATTATCTGCAGTAGTAAAAAAAATTGTAGCATCATTACCCTTGTGATGTATTTTTCGTTCTAGTGATGAAAATTTAATCTAGTTTTTCTAAAGAAATTGTATTAAATCATATAATTCTGTGGTTAAGGAAATGAGAAGGTGAGTACCTACACTCACATCCATCTGTACCCTGTAAATACTGAATTATATAATTCTTGCCTTTGCACAGACAACTAGTGCTCTTTTGATATAGGGAGAAATATTACTAAATGTAGAACTTATCTGCTGTTTGATTCACACTATTTTCTCAGCTTTGCAGAAAACCTTTAATCTCTTGAAAGAAAAATATTCATCTGTTTTCCTAAAGCTCACAATTGGCTCCATCATTTTAAATTTTTATGATGAACAACACTGGCCTCTGCTGGTAATAGAGGTCATGATGAACCCTGTTGGCTGCTGAGGTCACTGTCTCTATCCAGGTGGATCTGAACTCACCTGGGACTTTCCTATTGTTACTCATTTGTTGAGGATTAGGGAGCTGTAAATTTAAGTGGGTTGCAAAGATAAAATTCTCCAGCTCTAATTAGGGACTAAAAGGGACCCAAATTATACCTCTGGAATTCACCATTTTTTTCTTTTTGAATAAATTTAAATATTTCTACTTTCATACTTCAATTTAAAAAATGATATTTTCTTTCAATAGAGAATTGAGAATAGAGACTCATGTTGTGGTGCACTGTGTTAAGCCACTACTTGCAACGCTCGCATCCCATATTGGAGTGCTGGTTTCAGTCCTGGCTGCCCTGCTTCCAACTCAGCTCCCTGATAATGCACCTGGAAAAACAATGAAAGATGGCCCAAGTGCTTAGGCTCCTGCTACCCATGTGGGCATCCTGGCTGGAGTGCCAGCCTCCCAGATTCAGCCTGGCCCAAACTTGGATCTTTCAGACATCTGGAGGGTGAACCAGCAGATTGAGGATCTCTTTCTCTCTCTCTCTACCTCTCTCTCCATCATTCTGCCATTCATATAAATAAAATAAATCTCTATAAAAAGAATAAAAAGAGGGGCCAGTGCTGTGGCGTAGTGGGTTAAGCCACTGCCTGTAGCGCCGACATCTCATACTGGCGCTGGTTCGAGTCCCAGCTGCTCGAATTCCAATCCACTCCTGCTAAGGTGCCTGGGAAGGCAGTGGAAGATGGCCCAAGTTTTTGGGTCTCTGCACCCACGTGGGAGACCCGGAAGAAGCTCCTGGCTCCTGGCTTAGAACTGGCCCAGCTCCAGCCATCGCAGCCATTTTGGGAGTGAACCAGTAGATGGAAGATAGATCTCTCTCACTCACTCTCTCTCTCTGTAACTCTGCCTTTCAAATAAAAATAAATAAAACTTTAAACAAAAAGAATAAAAAGATTAAATTTTTAATAGTAACAGCAGAAGATAAATATATATTGCTTGAAACTGCATTACTCCAAATACGCATCATTTTATTCATAAAATAACAATGGGAATTACTTGAATACATGGGAAATGTAACCTAAGTCTTTGTAGAGATTGTAAATCTTCTACCCAGAAAATAGTGTGCATTCAAGTGGAGGCGATTCCTCAGAATTTTACACAAATTTTATGTATTTGCTTCCCAAAAGGTTAGCAAGGAAAAATAAAAGCATGTTGGCATTTTAATAACATTGAGATTGTTTTCTTTCTACAAGAAAATGTAAAATTCCTTTTAAAGTATTAGCTAAAGACAGCAAACTACAAAGTGTCACATTTTCCCTGACTGCCAGTACAATTCTCGCTGCCACCTCCAATGGTCAGTCTGATTAGAGGGAACCATTTCCAGAATACTTGGGCCATTCTTCGAAAATGCCAACAGTGACCAGGGCTGGGAGAGCTGGGACATATTTGTAAGATAAACAATTAAGGCCAATATAGGTTAAAATATTCACCCACAGTGTCAAGGAAGTGACACAACAGATATCCTTGCATTTGTGCAAAGGGACTTGGAAAATTGTATTCTAAACACCACCACAGGGGGAAGTGTAAATACAGAGGGAATTGGAAATAGCTCATGGGCCTGGAATTTACTTTGGGAGTGTAAGTTCATCAGGTAAGGGTAATGAAAAAACCAGCAAAGGCCAATACGACTGCTGTGAAAGCTCACGTCACAGATGTAGAGGACTCTGCACAAACACAAAAGACTTAAACAAGTGTCAGCCTACCTACTGAGTCAACACACATTTAAAATGACCAGCTTTAACAAAGAGCAGCTTGTAGTTGCTTTTTTTCCTTTCTCCTTCTCTACCTTTCTCCAACCCCTTCTATTCCTTCCTTTCCTCCTTCCTTCCTGTTTCTTCCTCTTTTTTTGAGTGTGTTTAAATCATGAATTTCCAGTAGAAACCATTTATATTACTTTTTTTGAGAATCATACACTCCAAGCTATGAAAAATAACCCAGAGATATGATTCCCAAGAAGAATAAATACATTTTGCGTACAAGTTGCATTTCTAAAATACTTTATTTTTTAATCTGCAATACTTTTCTCATCAAGGTAGTGCCTTGATATTTGGAAAGCATTAGCACACCAACAGATGCTCAGAATCAAATGACTTAATAGGCATAAACTTTTTTTCAAATAATTGCAAAGCTTTGATTTAGCCTTTTGCATACCTTGCATAGTTAATTACCTAGGCCTTAATGTTTACATGCAATGAGAGTATCTACGGCTATAAACTACATAATTTATAATTGATGTAAAATGGGTGTTATTATGTCAATTAGGCAGCTGTGTCCTCCACCTCTTGGTAAACAGCAATGAGTGATAAACTGAGTTTGCAGAGAGATACCTTTTTTTCTTCATAACAGATAAAAATAAATTACCTAGGTAGACTAGGCTGTCCAATTGTTCTCTGGTGAGGTAGATGGAAATTCCAGACCCTTGCTTTTGACCTGTTGACTGCAGCAAACGGTCAATTTCGTCACGCACGGCTGCCATGGCTTCTGGGTGCCGGAGAAGATAATACATGGCCCAGAACATAGCTGGAAAGGTGTTTGCCACAGAGGCCCAGAGAAAGCCTAAATGATGTGCTGAGAGAAAATAAGTGAAAAGGAAGATTAATAGCGTTTATTACACTGATTAGATTTGCAGTGTGCTAATTAAAAGATGTTAGGACACAGACCCAGCCAAGGATCAGTGCATGCTAATGAGAACCAATAGGCTTCTGAAGTCTAATTTTCTGCTTAATGAGAATAGTTTAAAATGTAATGTGTGTGGGGGGGGGCAGGGAGGTGGAGAATGAGATAAGAGGAGTAAATGCAGCAGAGTTATACTCTTTCTCATTATCACCATTAAGTATCTTGTTTTACCACCTCAGCAAAAAAAAAAAAAAAAATCAATTATCACAGAGGGTTGTTTCAGAGTAAAACATTTTACCATTAGCCAATTAGAAAGAGCATAAAAATTTTCAAGGTCGCCATTTTGTCTTTTTATTTCAAAGGTCTACTGTAAATTATTTTATTTTAGGCAAGTAATCATTGAGAAGTTTCTTACCTCCTATTTCAAAGTCCTCACGTACATAGTATTTCTCCAGTATCTCTTGCCTCTGTTGAACAATTTCTGATGATCCTTTAATCCCCGCTAATTTTTCTGATGTCAAACATTTTATAAGTTTCTGCTGCACAGACTTGATATTGCCTAGAAGCTCAATGGGTATTTCAGATGCTAATAATGCAAACTTATCATCAAATTTAAAAAAATTTTCTCTTAGCTCACTAATATATTTTGTACTGTCACCAGCAAGAAATTTTCCATACATAGTTGTAAAGGTGATATCAAATATCATTGTGCCACAGAACGTTAACAATTGTGCCATTTTCCAATTTGTTGTTTTAAGTAGTTGAACTTCAAACATTTGTTTTATATTCTGCATCATGTCTTCCAAGAGTTTGTCCAAAGATTTGCCTTGCAAAAGTTGATAGAGGACGTGAAGCTCATCATTCATGTCTTTATTGTGTATCATCTGTTTGATGGAAAATGTTTTCTCTGACACTTTATTACTAAATTTTCTAAAGCTTAATTGTTTGTGATTTTTTGTCACTAATTGGTACTGGAAAGGGTCCAGGATAAATGTCATATATCTCCCTAGAAGAAATCAATGAAAATACAAGTTCATTTGGTAAAAAACCAAAAATACATACCTTAACTTTGAAAATAGTTCAATAAAAATTTGAAATATCCTAATAACTAATATACAACATTAAATAAAAAGGCATTATACTCAAAGATCCACTACATGTTTCTTTTAAAAATGGAAGATTGTACAAAACTCTAGAAGCTTAAAGTTAAATACTCTAAAGTTGTAAATGACCTTTTTTTAAGATTTATTTATTTATTTGAAGGGTAGAGTCACAGAGAGAGAGAGGGAGAGACAGAAGCAAAGGTCTTCCATTCACTGATTCACTCCCAAATGGCCACCAAGGCTGGAGCTAGGCCCATCGGAAGCCAGGAGCCAGGAGCTTCTGGGTTTCCTACATAGGTGCAGGGGTCCAAGCACGTGGGTCATCCTCCGGTGCTTTCTCAGGCCCCAGCAGAGAGCTGGATCAGAAGAAGAGCAGCTGGGGCACCTACTGGCACCCATAGGGGATGCTGGCACCACAATCAGGGGCTTAACCTTCTATGCCACAGGGCTGGTCCCATTAATGATCTTTAAAAAGATAAATTACTCTTCCACATTTTACCTAAAGCACCAGATATTTTGAAAATCCTGTAAATGTTCTTTTAACCCCTTGAATTACACACTGATCATATTTTACCCCAATTAAATAAACAGAAAATAGTAAACTAAATTGGAAAACTTCCATATCATTATTGATAATGTAGATTTCCTTAAGAGCTTTTTCCTTTTCAATGTCATCTTAGCTCTAGTCAGATGTAATCATTTTAACTTAAAATAAATGACACTGTGATATGAAGCAGGCATACACACATGAAATCTAATTGAACACTAGCACAAAATCACAAACACCAGCATTTTTATGTTTATAAATAAGGAAATAGTGGTTCAGGAAGATTTAGTAACAGGTACACGGTCACTACTGTCTTGTGACTGAGAGAGTTCCAGTCTAGAACCTACCCATTCATTCAACACATATGATATTCAGGTACTTGCCTGGATCTCTTATTTCTTGAGATATAAAGTTGTAAAGACATCACTGAATTGTTAGAGACAGGGATACAGGAGAGGAGTACACACAGAATACAAGAAGCAGAAAGTGGAATTTGCTTCAGTCTGCCTGAGTTGTCAGCAAAAGTTCCCTGAGACAACTATATTGTTTCCTGTATTTCAGTGTTGCCCAGCCTTATCTAATTAAAACATTTGAGATGCTTGCTACAAATAAAGATTCCAACAAGAATCTACTCGGAGGTGAGGCCTTCGAGTTTTAATTTTTGACAAGGTCCTCAAATGATTTTCATAAGAAGACTCTTTTAAGAATGCAGTCATGGTTTGTTTCAAACATTGGAGAGTTCTCAGCTTGACTCCCACATTCATCCGTGGAGAAGCTAAAGAAAATCAGGAGGGGGGTGCGTTGTAGCGTAGTGGGTAAGGCCACAGCCTGCAACACCGGCATTCCATATAGGCACCAGTTGGCATCCTAGCAGTCCCACTTCCAATCCAGCTCCCTGCTAATGGTCTGGGAAAAGTAGTGGAAAATGGTGTAAGTCCTCGGGCCCTTGCTTGGGACCTGGATGAAGCTCCTGGCTCTTGGCAGGCCAAAGGGGCCCTTTCAGGAGTGAAAGAGCAGATAGAAGATCTCTCTCTCTCTCTCTCTCTCTCTCTCTCTCTCTCTCTCTTTCTCTCTGTAACTCTGACTTTCAAATAAGTAATTTTTTTTAAAAGCAAATCAGGAGATGTTAAAACAGCCAAGAATACACTGCTATTTTAAAGGCACACCCTGAGCAAGGAGTGACTCTTAATACACTATCCTCTTCCTCATACAGTGCTGCTTTCTTCTCACAGAGTGTTTTTGTTTTTAATTATTTACTTGATGGTGGTGGGGAAGGGTGCGCAAGGGCTGACACAGACAGATATCTCACTCTCTACATGCCTACAATGTCCAGGGCTGGGCTGGGTCAAAGCTGGTGAGCTGGTGAGCTGGAAACTCCATCTGTGTCTCCCATGTGGGTGGCAGAAATCCAGCTACTTGAGTCATCATCTGCTGTCTCTCAGGGTGCACATTAGCAGGAAGCTGGAAATGGGAGCCAAGCTGGGACTCACACCCAGCACTCTGATATGGAATGTGGGTGTTCCAGCTGGTCATCTTAACTATAGCACCAAACACCTTTTCCCAGAGTACTTTTCAAAGATTCCTTCTAATTACAAATATTATGCAAGTAGTATTCAAAAATTGTATTTACTAAGTTTTTTGTCCAAAAATATACGTGAAGTCTAGGTGATCCTAAAAACTTTAGTGTCTGTTTATATATTGTCTTCATTATCCCTGTATGTGTGTAGGGTATGTATGTGTGTGTGTGAGGGGGTGTATGTAGTTTTCTTAGGTGAATGACTTCTCACTTGTTATCTATAGTAACTCAATGCTCATCACAGAAATTATATTTGGTGCAGAATATTTAGAATAAAGTCTGGAGTCATTTTCTTATTTATATATGTATTTATTTGAAAGGAGGAGGAAGAGATAGAGATAGAGATGAGAAAGACAGAGATAAAGATATAGATAGAGATAGAGAGACAGAAATAGAGAGAGAGAGAGACAGAGAGACAAAGATAGATATGCTGGCTCACTCACCACATCCCTATAACAGGATCAGGCTGAAGCTGGGACCTGGAACTCAGTCTGAGTCTCCTGTGTGAGTAGCAGGAACTCAACTATTTGAGCCATGACTTGCTGCTTCTGGGGTTTTCATAAACAGGAAGTTGTTATCAAGAGGAAAAACTAGCCCATAAACTGTACTTTGGAAATTTATATTTACTAAATAAAAAAAAAGAGAGAGAGAAAAACTAGAATTCAAACCCAGGGACTCCAATATGGGTTGCAGGCTTCCCAAGTGGCAACTTACCCACTCTGATAAATGCTTGCCCCTGGAAAAATTTTCAACCTTGAGAACTGATTGGATAAATGCACTTTTGCTTTGTAGCTTTAAAATATGATACAAGTTTTTAAAATATGTGAATGTATGTATGTTCATTTCTTTCAATATAAATGAACCCTATGATTTGAAGTTTACCCCTCCATTTCACTCGATTAAAGTAATAAGGTTAGCCAAACTAGGATGTTGATAAAGATGTAAGTGGCTGCTAATTCTGGTCAGATCTCACTGCTGCCTTCTACAAACTAAATTGGATTATTTACTTGTTTATTTATGTAATTTTTGCCCTGGGGAGAGCACAAAGGACTCAACTGGATTTGGGCCTATTTTATGACACCTGCTTTACCGTAGCAGCCTAATTAAATAAAATTGCCAGCATCTACTTGACAAGTAATTCAGAAAAATCAATTATTTTATTTTGCAAAATATGTAATTTTAGGGAAGCTATATATTTTCACAAGTGGTGATTCATACTTTCCTGCTTTCACTAAATTAAAAAGTATTTTGCTAAATATCTTTAGGGTTATTTTAAATTATTATCTAAAATTCAGAGAGTATACAAAAAAGATTAGTTTGTATGCACACAGTCTTGAGAAAATATTTTGTATTATTTTCAACATATTTTCTACATTCAAATAACTTATGTGTAAAGGCAAAAAAATATAATCAGACTAGACAGCAAGAGCTACCTGTTGTTGAGCCAACTCCATTAGAGGCTGGAGGCTTGCTTTGTCTTTAATTACAAATACAATACGTATGTGTCTTCTCCCCTCCCCCTTGTTTCTCTGCCTTTCTGTCTCTCGCCTCTCTCCTTCTCTCTCTCTCTCTCTCTCTCTCTCTCTCTCTCTCTCTCTCTCTCCCTCTCCCTCTCCCCTCTCTCTCTTCTCTCTCTCTCTCTCTCTCTCCTCTCTCTCCTCTCTCTCCTCTCTCTTTCTCTGTTTCTTTCTCCCTCACAGTAAAAGGAGGGCAAACTCCTTGGGAGGGAGGATATGAGAAGAAACTATGAGTTAATTTCAAATAAAAAGAATAAAAGTTGAATGTGGAAAAGCTGCTTAAGTTTGCAATCAATTCCTATTAAAACAGTAAGAAATTATTTGTATATGGATTCTGTTCTGATTAGTTTAAACCAGTTTAGTAGTTTATAGCTAAAACTCTCACTCTTTTCAAGGTTCTTTTCACTTAGAATTTATATTGTATTTTCTCTCTTCCCTTTTTATTTTAATTTTCTTCAACATCAAACTACTGTGTTTCACCTACTCTTTCTGATTGAGATGTGGATTGCTGTAGAGGCAGACATTTTGTTTCTCTAGATTTTACTTTTCAAGTGGATTTGGAAGTACTAATAACCCTGGAGATGTTAGCTGGCTTTCCAACTTTTAATCTTCAGTATAAACAATTTAAGCTAAGTTTTCCAAAATTAATATTAATTTAAACCATCTGTCCACCATCTGCTAATGTGAGATGCAAAACCACAGTTTCTTTGTGATCTTTAATCAGACAGTTAGGAAAACACATATACATTCATAAAAGGAATTAAAAATTTTTAACAAAGGAAATTGTCTGAAAAGTTATTGTGAAAACCATGTATTCATGGAGCAAAATTAACTTTTGCTCCAGTGTGATTTTATGTAAATGAATGCCAAGTGTCAACAGGCATGCTGCATGGTTCACAAAGATCGCAAGGTAGACACGATATTCTTTGCCATGTTTTCAAAAGAGAAGAGAATGCTGTCAGCAGTTGGTATGAAATATTGATTTAAAGAACTTCAGAGTTTGCATTTGTCTAAAATATAAATGTCAAAATGGAGCCCGTGTCTACAAAATTACAATATCAAATCATTCTTTTGAACATTAAATTTGAAATAAGGAAAACATTTTTAATGTGCTCCTTGTCAATTATTTTATTCAACTTTCTTTTTACAAACTGACTGGACATACAACATTAACTCTAAAATTCTAAAACTTGAATACAATCCTTTACTAACTCAACTGAACAGCCTTTTCACACTCTTCAAAATTACTTCTATAGAAAGGTAAGGGTACACACTTTGAAGTATGTTAGCCCAATGACTTATATACAAGGAATTTGACATCTGAATCATCATAAATTGAACTTAGATGTTCCCATTTCAGATATTTGGTTCTACATAAAGATACAGCCATGAGAATTCAGGAAAAGTATTTGGCTTTTTGGAATAGAAATGCCAAATCATTCAATATGAGATAAATATGAATTTTAGAGAAATTTTCCATATGAGTTTTTAACCTGTGTTTAGTTGGTTCTCCAATAGACTATTTTTAAAATCTCAAACTGAAAATACTATATGGGAGAGTACACTTGTTATTTTTGAGGATGACCACATTTACGTACTTGCCCTCTTATTAGGGAGATTTCACGAACTGTTGACAATGACGTGCGGTGGAGCTTCTCTGAGGTGACATCTAAAGAAAATGATTCCACTGCACCACCACACAAAACCAATTAGAGAACTATTTTCTGCGACAGGTCACGAATTTACGCGGTTTCTCATGAAAAGATGTACCTTTTAATTTCTTTATTAAGATGACATCCATGTCCCTTGAGACTTTTTCGGATGACAATCATTTGCTCATCAGGCAAGAACATATACTCCCTGAAATCACATGTAGGACAAGAGTGGACGACTTTGTTCTTCATTTCACATTTTCCAAATGAGCTCCTTTGCAAACTGATCAAAAGAACCATACATAGTAACTACATTTCTTGATGGGAATTTATCCAAAGTCAACTTAGAAGTGGAAGGGAAGTAGCAGCACCTGTTCAAAGGTAGTTAGCTACCACTGAGTTAAAAAATATAACCATGGTCAATTATTTAGCATTAGCAATTCGGTAAGCTTCTCAATATCTAAGATTAAGATAACTGTCAGCAGAAATGGGATGTTTTTTGAAAAGTGAATAGCATTATTCAAATCTGTCACAAGTTTATGCTTAATCCACTTAGGTTATTTTTGTATAATGTATTTAAAAAGAAACAGCGAAAATTTTAATAATTTGCTGCGCCTACTCATTAGAGACCCAAATCTGTTTTTTTTAAGGTGAGGAGAGTGAAGACCATAAGTTTATATCTTGAAGGCGAAAACTTACTTAGAGCCATGATGTTTATTTGTATTAAAATATTTCATCATCTCTGAGGTGTTAGGAATTTCCCCATCAAATATTTATTGTGAATTAATCAGTGCTAAGCTCTGAACCAAATGTTGGTAATAGAGGAGCTAACAGAATAATGAAGGGAGACAGACAAGTGAATTAGCAATAAATTTACAATGTACTGAACGCTGTGACAGAAGTGATGCTGGGAATAATTGGACCCTGGAGAAGAGGCACCAATTGCAGGAGGAAATGGCCAGCAAAAAGCATTTGGGAAGTATTGTGTGGCCTCAAAAGATAAGTTAATGTCAGTGAGGGAAGAGGAAGCATTCTGGCAGGAGGAAGAGCAAAATAAAACACGGAGACGCAAAAGGGTATGGTATGTGGGGAGGAAAGTTAAGCAACATGGGACAGTAATTGTGCATTGTTAACAGGCAAATTATAATAGAAACTGCATCAAATTGAGAAGTTTCTGTACTTCAAAAGAAACAGTCAGGAAAGTGAAGAGGCAACCAACAGAATGGGAAAAAATATTCGCAAACTATACTACAGATAAAGGATTGATAACCAGAATCTACAAAGAAATCAAGAAAATCCACAACAACAAAACAAACAACCCACTTAAGAGATGGGCCAAGGACCTCAATAGTCATTTTTCGAAAGAGGAAATCCAAATGGCCAACAGACACATGAAAAAATGTTCAAGATCACTAGCCATCAGGGAAATGCAAATCAAAACCACAATGAGGTTCCATCTCACCCCGGTTAGAATGGCTCACATTCAGAAATCTACCAACAACAGATGCTGGAGAGGATGTAGGGAAAAAGGGACACTAACTCACTGTTGGTGGGAATGCAAACTGGTTAAGCCACTATGGAAGTCTGTCTGGAGATTCCTCAGAAACCTGAACATAACCCTACCATACAACCCAGCCATCCCACTCCTTGGAATTTACCCAAAGGAAATTAATTTGGCAAATAAAAAAGCCATCTGCACCTTAATGTTTATTGCAGCTCAATTCACAATAGCTAAGACCTGGAACCAACCCAAATGCCCATCAACAGTAGACTGGATAAAGAAATTATGGGACATGTACTCCATAGAATACTATACAGCAGTAAGAAACAACGAAACCCAGTCATTTGCAACAAGATGGAGCAATCTGGAAAACATCATGCTGAGTGAATTAAGCCAGTCCCAAAGAGAAAAATATCATTTGTTTTCCCTGATCGGTGACAACTGAGCGCCAAAGGGGAAACCTGTTAAGTGAAATGGACACTATAAGCAACAATGAACTGATCAGCTCCTGTCCTGACTTTAGATGTACAATGTAATACTTTATCCTTTTTAGTATTTGTTGTTGTTGTTGTGGGTTCTAGTACTATTGGTTGAACTCAGTAATTAACACACAATTATTCTTAGGTGTTTAAATTTTAACTGAAAAGTGATCCCTGTTAAATCTAAGAGTGGAAAAAGAGAGGGAGGAGATGAAGAGCTATGGGTTATTTAACTATGTGCTTATTTTCAAAGACTTGAATAATCACCTTGTAACAATGATCAGATTTGGTCTATGTTATGTCATGATTTTAAGGAATCTTATTTCAACCAGATATTTTGGATTTTGATATTGGTCTATTATGCTATGATATATGTGCGTACATATTGTATGTCCACATGGGGAAATTTTATTAAGAGTTTTATTTTAAATGGCTTTTAGATAAGATTGTCCATAAATTTAAGCTGCTAAAATCAATCAAAGATACATTTTAATTTGTATGACCTGAATCTGTGTATCATATGTTTTAAACTTGTTGGTAGAAAGAAACTAAAAACATTTTATATGGTTGTGCTGAAGTTTACTGGTTAAACAAACTACACCATGTTAGATATTTAAGACGTGTTTTCAAATACATGATTCTTAAAATTTATAGAAGGCATTGGACCTTCCGGTAAATGTTTTATTAAGTTCTTATCTAAGGGTTGAAAAGGTTTGCTAAGTATTCATGTAATATTGCTATTGTCAGCAAGTGATCTAGGACTTGCTCCCTCATTTCTCTATTCTAAGCCCAACTTGTTCTTTCACTTCTCTATTCTCTTCAAGGTAGGGAACTAATTCTATTATGAAGGAATCTGTAGGATGCACAATTTAATCTTTAGACCTTATAAGAGATGGCTAACATTTTTCTGTAATAGCATAGCCAAAATAAGAACTTAAATAATAATCTCATAGCTAGATTCACATCGCCATCAGCGAAGTATACAGTAAGTAGAAAAAAAAACCTCCCTTTCAGACCAAAGGGAAAGAAAGTTTTAAAGTGAGAATATAATTTTCCTCATGGGCATTGTCTACCTTAGAAAAACTACTACAGAACATGCCTGTGACTAGAGACTTGTAGTTCAGGCCACCAAAGATTAGAGATGGGACACGGGCACTCCCTTGACTTGCATCGTCTGGTCTGCTTTAACACAAACTAGGAGGAAAAGAAAGCTAGGCATCAGAAGCAATGGGTGGCAGGCCTATTAATGGCTGATCTGTACAGTGATCTGCCCTCAAGGAGACCCAACAGGCCAGTCCACTGCAGTGGCTTTCAATGTGGTAAGCCTGGGCTTCAGCAGAAGTCAGCTTGTGAAGAGCCCTGGCAGCTCTGCCAAGAGTTGGATCTCTGGAAATGGACCTGCCCTGGAATCGAAGGATGCCCAGGTCAGAGCCACAGATCTTATTGGCTCTAAGCTGAAAAGCCCTTCACTCAGCCCAACTTCCAAAGTGACCACTGCAGTTGAGGGGACAGCCAAGTAGGGTCAGCAACATTGCAGGCAGAACTGTAAATTTCTTGTTAGAGATGCCCCCTGCCTTTACCTGGCCAGCTCTCCTCCCAGGCCAGCCAAGTAATGAAAGTCAACAGAGTGCCTTCCCCTAGGAGGTTCACACCTCCCTTAGGATATACCCCATGTGAAGAGATAGATCTGGGCCTCTTAACTTACAAGGCCTAAAGTCCAACAGATTATTATCAAGCCCCTTCTATCAGGTTCTATTTGCCTCTCAATCAGAAAACTTAATTGTAGCTTAGACAGCACCTTTCTTAGCTCCTCTAATAATGACTCTGTCCTTTGTTCTAGACCCTGTCTAGCGTACTTGGGCCTCATTCCTTTGTAATCATAACCTCTACTCTACCACCAATGGCTCTACTCCCAACCTGTGTGTACTGATGGTCCTCTTCCCCACTTAATGCTGTATAATTGTTCAGACCTGGTTAAGGCCACTCTTAGGATCATTGGTTACTATCCTCAACCTGTCTTTTATGACCTTGTCTAAATATGATCAGAGTCGGCAAACTTGGAAGGCTTCCATAGCCTTGGCAACTCATGACGACAGCCTAGGGTGGTTACTGGCGCCATAAACTGGAGTGTCAATTTGTTGGGTCAACAACAGGAGCCACTGTGTGCTTGCTCCTGATGTGGGATCTCTGTTCTTAATGTACTGTACATTTTGATTTAATGCTATAACTAGTACTCAAACAGTATGTTTCACTTTGTGTTTCTATGTGGGTGCAAACTGTTGAAGTATTTATACTAAATTGATCTTCTGTATATGAAGAGAATTGAAAATGAATCTTGATGTGAATGGAGAGGGAGAGGGAGCGGGAGAGGGGAGGGTTGCGGGTGGGAGGGAAGTTATGGGAGGGGGAAGCCATTGTAATCCATAAGCTGTACACTGGAAATTTATATTCATTAAATAAAAGTTTAAAAAAAAATCAAAAAAAAAAAATAGAAACTGGGTTGGAGAGGTAAGTGGAGCCTGGATCTTGGGGAGCCTGGTGAGCGAGAAATAGCCTTCTTCTGTTTCTAAGAAGCATGGTTTTTCCCATTTCAGTCTTCCTGAAATCAGAGTGCATATTATTATTGTTGGAATAGACTTGTCAACTGCCAAGCAAATGAATAAGTTGTGATAAAGCTACTGCCTGTTCTTGGGAGCACTAAACGATGCAGATGACATCATCCAGCTGGATCATTCCTTGGTTCCCAAATATTGCATTAAAACCATTGCCCTGAAATCCAGCCACTGTATATACTGAATGGTTGCCTCTGACCCTCAGCAAAGGAATTACAGTTAGAAGAAAATACTGGCTCTCCAAGAACAGAACAGAACATTCCCAGACTATTTAGAGAAAGATATAAAGGACTGAGTTAAGAAAGAGGCATACATGAAGATGATGTAGATGAGGACTACTCAGAGTCAATGAAAGAACTAGAAAGGTCAAAGTCAAGAGAGTCAATGGTGTTTTCAGTGATTCAGGAAGGAATGAGAAATGGTCATGGTGAAACCAGGTAGGAAAGTCTAGTCAGGTGGACCTGTGAATGATGTCAGCATACAGAAGTCTGATGATGAGTAAGAGTGTGCTATCAGATGTACAACAAGAAACAGCATTTGTAGGCAATTCTCTTGAAAAATCTAAATGCAAAAAAGAATAAAGAGTAACTAGAAGAAGAATGTAAGCAAAACTTAAGCATGGTGGCTGGCGCTGTGGTTTGGTGGGTAAAGCCACTGACTGCAGTGCTGGCAGCCCTTATGGGCACCGGTTTGAGTCCCGGCTGCTCCATTTCTGATCCAGCTCTCTGCTATGGCCTGGGAAAACAGTACAACATGGCCTAGGTTCTTGGGCCCCTGAATCCACATGGGAGACCCAGAAGAAGCTCTTGGCTCCTGGCTTCAGTTCGGCACGGCTCTGGCCGTCATGGCCAATTGGGGAGTGAACCAGCAGATGGAAATCTCTCTGTCTGTCTCTCTCTCTGCCTCTCCTTCTCTCTGTGTGTAACTCTCACTTTTAAATAAGTAAATAAATCTTTGAAAAAACTTAAGCATGGTTATAATCTAAATCTAAATAATAATATAATAAAGGGAAGGGCTTAAGAGAAAAATTTGTAAGTAGGAAGATACCTCAAAGAGTTTATGGAAAAATATAATTACAAGAATGAGTTTATTTAGCTGCTAAAAACTTTACTTTCATAATGCCTGGAAATGTATTACAGTGCTAGGGCTCAACTATCCATGGCTTTCAAACTGAACTTTCTGAAGTCTCCTCATACCTGGTTGAAAGCAGATCATGATGCTCCTCTTGGGCAGAGAAGGCAAGAAGTCATTGGGTTATCTTAAGCATTCTTTGAAATTGGATAAAAGGTGCCAGGGACAATTGTGAAACATATGTACATCTGGTAGGTATGTGGAGATCCCGGAGCAATGACACCTGATGTCATCAATTACTTTACGAGGTAAAGGAAAGAGAGTAAACTGTCTTCCCAGAGCCCAGTGAGAGCTGGAGGCTGGTACACAATCTTTTCCTCCCCTCCCACCGGCAACATTCAATCAGAAATCAGTTGGCAAAGGCGCGTGGGTAAACTAGTTTGTAGAAACCTGCTTTTTGGGGGCCATCGTTATGGCTTAATATTATAAACTGCCACCTGTAGTGCTGGCATCCCATATGGGCACTAGTTTTTAGTCCCAACTGCCCCACTTTCAATCTAACTCCCTGATAATGCAATTGGGAAAGCAGGGACTGATGGCCCAAGAGCTTGAGCCCCTGCACCCACATGGGAGACCTGGAAGAAGCTCCCGGCTCCTGGCTTCTGGCTCCTGGCTTTGGCTTGTTCCAGCCTTGGGGGTGAATCAGCAGATGGAAGATCTCTCCCTCCCTCACTCCCTTTCTCTTATAAGTCTACATTTCAAATAATTAAAAAAGGAAATCTTAAAAAAAAAAGATATCAGCTTTTTGGGCATGGACAGGACAGTCCAAAGCAAAGAAAGGGACTAGCTAGCTGATAAAGATGGCCACAATCAATTTCTTCTGTCTTTCCACATGTACTCCTGTGCAATGCAACTCTGCCACTGCTCCAGGAAGAGATAGAGTCTACATGTGTTTTTTCTGCCCTTGAATCTGAGCCGGGCTGTGATTTGCTCTAATAGAATCTGGTGGAAGTGAGGTTTGGCAATATTTGAGCCAAGGCCTCAAGAGATCTTGTAAGTTTTCCTCTGCCTCCCTTGAACTGCTAACTGCCATGTAGGAAAGTTTTCTTCAGGAGGAAGGGCATGGAAAGGAGGCCCAGGCAGATGTGATGAGGTCATCTTGGGATGGCCTGAATCCAGACCTTCCAATGGCCATTATAGGCACATGAGTAGTGAGCCAGCAAGTGGGAGTGCGTGCTCTCTCTCTCCTTCCCTCCTTCTTAAATAAATGAATAATACAGAAACAAAAAAGAGGATGAGCTAAAACATTCCAGTTTCTCTTCCAAGCTCTATGATGTTTAAGGTAACTAGTGATCTTGCTGTTTGCTGTTTGCTGTTTGGTAACTACTTTATTGAAGTTTGAGGCATCATGAACATTTTGACATAAAAATTCATTCCAGATCAGTGAGTGGTAGGTATTACAGGGTGGCAGAACAGAAATTAGTATGTGGAGCATAGAGCATTTTTAGTGTAGCAAAACTACTCTGTATCATAGAATAATGGTGGATATGTGACACTAGACATTTACCAAAACTCAAAGATCTGTATGACACAAGGAGCTGAGCCTAACTTATCATGAATGTTTAGTAACCTTTCAATATTAGTCTTCAGTTGTAATGCATATACCACACCCCTACAGGATATTAATGGTCTTGAAGAGGAGAGAGGGGATATATGGGAACTCTCTGAACTATCTACTAAGCTTTCTAAAACTTAAAACTGCTCTACAAAATAAAGGGAATTATAGTTTTTTAAAAAACTCTTCTTAAAACTAAGCCAAACCAAGCCAAATCAGAATGACAGGTGATATCAGTCGAGTAAGGTTCTTTAGGTACCACCAAGAGGGCTTTACATTTATTTATGCATTTGTTCATATAAGTGGCAGGGAAGGAAAGAGGGAGGAGAGAGAAAGAGAGAGAGAGAGAGAGAAAGAGAGAGAGAGAGACAACATTCCCATCAAGTGATCACTTCCCAATTACCCACAGTGGCTTGGACTGGGGGCCAAAGCTGGGAGCCAGGGAGCCAAGAACACATTTCAGTTCCTTGTTGTGGCAGGACTCAGCCAATTAATCCATTGTTGCTGCTCCCCATGGTCTGCATCAGTAGGAAGCTGGAGTCAGGAGCAGAGCTGGGTGTCAAATCTAAGCACTTATACAGGATTCAGGTATCTTAACAACCAGGAAAACCCTCAACCTGGGTAATTTGTATTTTAGTGTGAGGATTATTGTACTCAAAACTCTCACTTTCTTTCGTATTAGCTGTACAAATAAGATGGTATTCTATAAATATTCTTCAGTTTGCCTAGAGAAAATTATGAAGACATTATAGAAAAGGTGTTTCATTATAACATACACATCATAGAAGTGCTTCTTACCCGCCAGGAGAACAGTGAAAATGTCTCCATGTTGCTTCTGAAGGCTTTTGAGGAAACCTAAGGAATCTTTTTGGAATTTCAGTGTCACTCCAAGATAAGGAATCCAGCCTTTTATCAATGGAGGTTCACCAGCTCTCCTACATGGGGAAAAAAAAAAAAGATACAAGAAAAATCAAATAATTTTAATACGTGTGCTACTTATTCATCCATTCATCCAGTCTAGAAATGGATTGCATGAATTGCACAGCTTCTTCTAATTCCTTAATTCAAGAATTCTTATATAATCATAGACATGTGTTTCTTTACTGCTCCAATATGTATGGTTCTCATGCAGACAGTTCAATTCACAAGTTTTGGTGAGCAACTTTCTTGAGAAATTGTGTCTTGCAAGGCCCAAATGGCTACTTGACAGTGCAGTCACAGCCCGTTTTATTTCTTTCATATTCAATTTCCATCATCATAAATAGGTACCTGTAGACCTGTAATGCCATGACTAAGGGGAACTCTAGGAAACTAACTCAACTCTCATACAATTCATTCTGTGAAATTGTCAGTTTAGTATAATGCTGATAAAAACAAATGGTCATGGTCAGCTGCTTGGTTTCTGTTTTTTTGTTTTGTTTTGTTTTTTCACAGTCATGTTATAAATGCTGCTTGACAAATTTAGTCAATAAAACCCTAACTTAGTTTTGACTAGCACTTGTGGTTGTCTACAACGTGCCTGGTGCTGTGCAATGGGCCAGGCCAAATCCAAATTTTAGTTAAGTTGCTTGTTGGAAATTAGGTTACTATTTTGTTTTACATTAGCACTGTGATTTTATATGTATTGAGCCAATCAAACTAACCTTACTTCATTTTTAACAAAAACCTCATGCAGGCATTTAGGTCTTGCCACAATTAAGAGTACGAGTTTATTTTTTAATTAATCTTAAGATATCTTCAATATTACATATTAAAGGCTTAGAGAGATGATACATTATAGGATTTACAGTTCTTAAGAACCACTTAAGTGTACTGAATGTAATAAACAGAGGTGTGTTCTTTATAATGTGCAAGTTGTATTAGAGTGTTTATTGCACAATTTTTCACTGCATTGATTGATCACAGAGTTAAGACCTAGTTGGCACTGTGGGGACCTTAGTATGATCCCTCATTTTTACAGGTAGGGAAATCTCAAGGCCTGGAGGGCAAAAAAATTTCCTAAATCATGAAATTACCCAAGGGCAAGCTGTGCATGAGGATGCAAGTCTTGGAGCTCTAGGAACATTTCAGTCAGTCTGGGAACCTGATGAAAACCCCTTCAAAGTAGCTTACCGCCTGAACTGACAAACACCTTCAGTAAACACTGCTGTGTGTGAATCTGAGAGCTCCCGCTGTGCTCTGGGTGTTAGATGTGTAACTGCCAAAGCACAGCTCTTTGTTATCAGATGTCAATTAGACTGGAACTGCATAATCAGAAGGGGGGCAATTAATAATCTTGAAAAATCTCTTATGCTGTTGAGGACAATAAAAACCTCAATGTTATTTCCATGAGGTGTATACTCTAATATATTCATATTTGAAATCTTTTATTCAACACTACAAATGAATAAGATTCTTTGCTAAATGTTAATAACAATTTGACAACTTTTAAAACATAGGATGCATCCTTTATAATACGACGAGTTAGATGAGTTTCTTCTGTTTCTAAAATCTATAATCTCAGTAAAATTGCCCTTTAAACTTCTTCCTAGGCATTTATTTGGCAAGCTAATCTAGAGTTTATCCCCTGCACTGCTCTGGACCAACACACACAGAAAACAAAACAAAAACAACAATAAAAGCAAAAAAAAAAATTATCCTAAAACAGATTAAAACAAATATTCAAAAGAACCCTGATTCTCTGGCCCATCTGTGAGGATGACTTAAACTAAAGGCAGTGTAACCCATTTTGATTAATCACACGATATTACTAGCTCAGACCTAATCAAAGATCAAGATTATGATCATATCAGCATGGACTTTCATGTAGCTAGATTAACTCTATCAGAATCTTTTCTTTTTCCACAATTCAACATGAGAGAATTAAATTTAAAAAATAAACATCAGATTTTTCAAGGATTAAAAATTAAAAAATGAATTGGACTTGTGATAGAAGGAATGATTTTGCTTTCCCTTTTCAGAAGATGATTTTATTTAATGCTAATTCAAATACAAAAACTTAGAATAGACACACATAGCTCTTATTCTTTACACTTTTCCCCAATTTTTTTGAATGAAGCATCTAAGCAAGGGGAGACTTGTGTTTTTGAGAAATATAACAAGCCACTGTACCAGTTCATGTTATATACAAGATTAAATAAGAAGAAACTGCACTATGATTGCAGAGTAGGATTCTCAAGTGAGAAACTGCCTTAGCTCACATACTTCTTATCACTGACATTTTAAAATCATCAATGTGATCTAGTTCACAAAAATTTTCTTTTCCATATTAACTCTCTTCCATGGTCTACTTTTACTCTGTTTGGTTTAATGCTTGAATGTTGCATTGTGACAAAGATTTAGAAAGGCTTTTTGTCATATTCTAATTTAATGCAACTAATTTCATCCTCTATGCTCTGTCATTCGGTCAAAAGCTGTATTCTTCATGGAGTTTCCATGGGGGGGGGGGATGGTTGGAGCTCAGAAATCTAGGGGAATATTAACTCAACATCCAGAGTTTTTTCGGGAAAAAATATTGTCCTAGTTCGACTTATGACCCATTGAAGATAGATAACAGAAATCTGTCTTCATCAGTATATTTGTAAAATGTATTTAGGGAGGAAAGACATCACAAACATGCTCCAGAAAGGCCTGTTGACACACGCCACAATGTAAATACTGCTGTTTGCTTCTCTCATGCCCTGTGACTTTGAAAACAAAATATCTATTATCCACCACCAAGTGAGAATATCAAGGATGCCTAATATTTATTGGGGGATCAAGTTCCAAAGTATAAAAGAAGTAAGTCCTAAAGCAATTATGCGTCATTAGTCATACTTCCACTTAATCTCATTTAAATAATATGCACTCCCTCAAATCTTCTTCTCCCTATTTAAGGGACTACCAAGACACATCTAAGAAACTATAAAAAGTACGGCTAGAACATACAAATGTTCTCAACAATTAAATTCAAGTTCTAAGGATACAAAATTGCATCAGGACTTGTAATTTCTACTACACAAGTTGTAGAGTACATCTTAAATGTGTAAAATGTTGGTACAATTCAGATTAATCTGGAAGCAAGTATTGGGAATAATCAACAGAGAACAATTATAAACTATAAAACATGTTTAAGACGTTTCCCATTAGTTAAAAATAATTTAAAAGATTGGACTGACAGAGTATTTGGCTTCTCATAATAGCTGAAATTTATATTATACCACACTTGTAGTTAAATAAATAGGTAAAATATTTGGTTAGTGATCTGTTGCACAGTGTTCCCATAGACATTTACAGCCCAATGCTTTCCACCACAACCCATACCTGCCGTAGTAATTTCTTCTTTTCCCTCTTTCCTGTAATCATTGTAGACTAAGTGCCTAGGTTATTGTAATAAGCTCTTAAGTAAGTGCACACCAATTTAGAAAAAATAAAAAAGTATCTCTTCAAAGTCTTCGAATAAATAATTGTATATTATTTGTAGTGATGACTTAGCAATTTATATTTTTCTGAATTAATGAGGATTTGTGTGTATGTGAGTGTGTTCATGTATATATAGTTAAAATTTCAGAAACTATATAACTGATGGGTATCATAGTATCTGTAGCACTTATAATCTTGATCTTGAACAAATTTTGTTGAATCAGGCAAGGTTTTTTGGCAGGTATTTTCTTTTTTCATTTTAATTTAATTACTTTTCAAGAGATTCAATGGGATTTGTAGACATAAGTCTAAGAACATATTCCCTTCTTTCCTACCTCCCATCCACGCGCTCTTTCCTTTTGCCTTTATTTTTTATTTTTTTTAGTTTTTGAGATAACATATTTAAAATTTATAATTCAGTAAAAAGGCTTAACACTTCATAGAATAAGAAGTTTTTTGTTTTTGTTTTTGTTTTTGTTTGTTTGTTTGTTTGTTTTTTGACAGGCAGAGTAGACAGTGTGAGAGAGAGAGAGAAAGGTCTCCCTTTTCCATTGGTTCACTCCCCAGTGGCCGCTGCGGCCAGCGTGCTGCGGCCGGCACACCACGCTGATCCGAAGGCAGGAGCACCAATGCGGGTGCAGGGCCCAAGGGCCTGGGTCATCCTCCACTGCACTCCCGGGCCACAGCAGAGAGCTGGACTGGAAGAGGAGCAACCAGGACAGAATCTGGTGCCCCGACCAGGACTAGAACCCGGTGTACCGGCGCCGCAGGTGGAGGATTAGCCTAGTGAGCCGCGGTGCCGGCCAGAATAAGAAGTTTAACAAGTCAAAAGCAAAAAAAAAAAAAAAAATCTAGTTTACTAGGAATATAGACAATGGCTATAAACAATAATTGAATGGAAAAATGACCATTTCACTCATATACAGTTTTTTTTGGTCAATTAATCGTAATTTCTTTCAAAGAAATAGAATCAATGCGATGTAAGATCTAAACATTTTCCGTGTCGTTACAAGATAATAATTAGTTCATTTTGATTTTAAGTCATTTCTTCTCAACAATATATGAACAGGAATAATTTTATGCAGATTGCAATGCAAATAATTATACATTATTTTTTAAGACTCTATTAGTTACTACAGAAGAGGGGAAACATGGTATTTGTCTATTCAGGACTGGCTTATTTCACTAAGTATAATGGTTTCCATTTGCACCCATTTTGTTGAGAAAGACAGGATTTCATTGCTGCTCTGTTTTATTTTTCCATAACTTACTTTGGAAGCAACTTCACTGGAAAATGTAATTTGCTTCATAGTGACTCTTATGACTAAATTCTATTTTTTTTAAGAAAAGGATTTGTTTATTTATTTGAAAAGCAGACAGAAAGAGAGCAAGAGCAAGAGTGCATGCACACATGAGAGAGGGAGAGAGGGGGAGAGAGAGAGAGAGAGAGAGAGAATCTTTCACCCACTAGTTCACTCCCCAAATGCCTACGACAGCTGAAGTGAGTCAATCTGAAGTCAGGAGCCAGGAAATCCATCTTGGTCTCCAACATGGGTGGAAGGGGCCCAAGCACCTGGGTTGAATTTCAGCTACCTTCCTGAGTGCATTAGGAAGAAACTGGAATCACAGCAGAGAACACTTCAGTAAGGGATAGTTCCTAGCATTGTGGCACAGCAGGTTCAGCCGCTACCTGCAATGCCAGAATCTCATGTGAGCACCAGCTTAAGTCCTGACTGCTTCACTTCTGACCCAGCTCCCCGCTAATGCTCCTTGGAAATCAGCAGAAAATTGTCCAAGTTCTAGAGCCCCTGCAACCCATATGGGAGACCCAAATGGAGTTCTAGACTCCTGGCTTCAGCCTGGCCAGGGTGACTGGCCATTTGGGGATTGAACCAACAGAGATGGAGTATCTCCTTCTCCTTCTCTTTCTCTTTCTGTAGTTCTGCCTTTCAAGTAAATATATAAATAAGTAAATATCTTTTTTAATCTGAATTTTAAGGGCCAAAGTAGTGCTTATGAATTTAAAGGCATAAGGAGATATAACTTGATTGGAGTTTCTCTGACCTCTCTCTCTTTGTCTGTCTCTCACTTTAAAGATTTTATTTATTTATTTATTTATTTGAAAGCAGAGTTACAGAGTGAGACAGACGGAGACCTTTCATTTGCTGATTCACTCCCCAGATGGCTGCAACAGCCAGAGCTGAGCAGATCCGAAGTCAGGAACCAGGAGCCAGAAGCTTTTTCTGGTCTCCTACGTGGGTGCAAGGGTCCACGCACTTGGGCTACCTTCTATTGCTTTCCCAAAACCCAGCAGAGACCTGGATCAGAAGAAGAGCAGCCAGGAAATGAACTGACAACTATATGGGATTCTGGCTCCGCAGGCCGAGGCTTAATCCACTATGCCACAGTGCCAGCTCCAATTAATTCTTAAAAAAGAAGGAAATCTACAATCTGCAACAGCATGGATAAACCTTAAGGACATTATGTTACATGAGGTAAACCAGTTACAGAAAAATAAATACTACATAATTCCACTGCATGCAATATTTACAATAGTCAAACTCATAGACTCAAAAAGTAGAATGGTAGTATCAGGGACTGGGGTAGGTGAAATTATATTAATAAGTAGGCCTAGGGTTTTAGTCAAGCAAGAGGAATTCATTCTAGAGATCTGCCCTGCCACACTGTACCTGTAGTCAACAACTTATTGTACACTTTGAAATTTACTAGTTAAGAGGATAGATCTCATGTTAAGTGTTCTTGCCACAATAAAATAAAAAAAAAAAGAAACTTAAGGGTCCAACTAAAATCCAATAGTCATCTCTGATAAAACTCTGAGGAAACTAGAAATAGAAGGGAATTTCCAGGTCAGCTTAGTGGCACAGCAGATTAAGCTGCTACCTGCGATCTGATGTCTCACATGGGTGCTGGTTCAAGTCCTTGCTGTTCCACTTCTGATCAGCTCCCTGCTAAGACCCTTGGGAGAGCAGCAGAGATGACTGAGGCACTTGGGTTCCTGCCACCTATGTGGGAGACCAGCATGGAGTTGCAGGCTCCTGGCTTTGACTTAATCTAGCCTTGACCATTGCTGCCATTTGAAGATTGAACCAACAGATGAAAAATCTCTGTCTCTCTGTTTCTGTCTCTTTCTCTCTCTGCCTCTCTATTTATAACTCTGCTTTTCAAATACATGAATAAATCTTTTTTTAAAAGAAAGGAAATTCCTCAGCTTGAAAAAGGACATTTACAAAAATCATGTAGCTAACAGTATAATTAGTGGTTATACAGTAGGTGTTTTCTCACTAAGATCATGAACAAGGGATGCACAGTTCATCATAACTTGACCTATAATTTCAACATAATCTTAAGATCCCAGTTAGGTTGTAGATATCAAAAATGATTTTAAGTATATGTCCAATAGAGGAGCATATGTATGCTCATCAAAAGGCCTGAACATAGTTTGGACATTTGGCACAATGGTTAAGAAGCTGCTTGGGACACCCACATCCCACACTGGAGTGCATGGGTTTGAGTCCTGGCTCCACTTTTGGTACCAACTTTCTGCTAATGTGCATTCTGGGAGGCCGTGGGTGATGCCACTCACACAGGAAACCTGACCTGAGTTCCTAACCCAGGCTTTAACCTGTCCCAGCTCTGGCTACTGCAAGCATTTGGGGAGTGAACTAGCAGATGGAAGAGCTGTTTTTGTATCTATCTGTCTCTGTGTCTGTGTCTCCCTCTATCTTTTGCTTTGCGTTTCAAATGAAATGAAAATAAGTACATAAAATTACAAAATTCCTGAACAAGAGTGTTTAGAGAGCCATCAATTTTTTTTCAAGTATCTATTTATTTATTTGAAAGTCAGAGTTAGAGAGAGAGGGGTAGGAAGAGTGACCTTCCATTCACTGGTTCACTTCCCGAATGGCCACAACAGCCAGGGCTGGGACAGACCAAAGCCAGCAGACAGGATCTTTATCCCAGTCTTCCACATAATGCAGAGACCAAAGCAATCGAGCCATCTTGCCTTCCCAGGCACATTGGCATAGAGCGGGATCAGAAGTGGAATAGCTTGGACCTGAACCAGTGCCCCTGCAGACAGCGACTTAACCCATTGCATCACAGTGCTGGCCCCAGAACCACCAATCTTAACATCTCATATCTGAGAACTACCTAAGTTCCCAGGAATAGTGAAACAAATGAATAGATTGTACTATATTCATATGGTAGGCTACTCTGAAGTATTTAGAATAACAATAAAAACCATATGGATAAATCAGAAAAAATATAGATGACTCAAAAATGTTGAGCTAAGGAAGCAGACAAAAATGATTTATTAAGTTTTTAAAAGATTTATTTATTTGTAATGTGTTAGGGGCAGGGGCTGGATCATCCATTCATTGGTTCAGTCCTCAAATGTCTTCGACAGCGAGGGCTGGGTAAAGCTGAATCCAGGAGTCAGAATTTCTATCTGGGTCTTCCACAAGGTTGGCAGGAATCCAAGCACCTGAGTCATCATTTGCTGCCTCTGAGGAGCATTAGCAAGGAGTTAGATAGGAAGCAGAGCAGCCAGTACTCAAACTAGCACTTCAATATGGGATGTGGGTGTCCCAAGTGGCAGATTAACCTGCTGCACCACAACACGAACCCCACAAAGGATTTAATACTGTATGTAAGTACAACATGTTGCAGGGCTGCTTGGTCACATCTATTAAGGAGGGAATCATATGGACAACTACAAGCTCCTCAACATCAGTGACAAGGGCACCTGTGCCAATGTGCAGTTAGCCCAGCACTTGCTGATGGGGAAAGAATTGATTGTATAGATCATTAACAACAAGAGTCAGCAGAGATCCTTTAGCCTCCAGAGTCTAATGAAGTAAAAATAACGAAGGTCTGGAATAATCCAAACATTGTGAAATTATTTGAGATACTAGACACTAAGTAAACAGTTTATCATAGAATACACAAGTGAAGGAGAAATGTTTGATTACTGGTGGATTATGGCAGACAGAAAAAAACGTGGCCTAAGGCAAATTCTACTATGTGATATCCCTTGTGTAATAAAAAGGTTATTGGCAACAGGGACTTAAAAGGCAGAAAACCTACTGTTGGATGGTAACGGGAATATCAAGTTGAAGACTGTAGCTTCAGCAATGAATTCACTTTTGGCACAAAGCTTGGTCCCTTAAGAGAGTTTAGGCTCTTTTATGCTGTCCTGGAACTCTTCCAGGATGGAAGAGCTGGTCTCCACAGTAGCTATGTAGAGACTAGCATCATCCTTTATACATTTATTAGGGGGAATTTTTCCATTTGATGAGCAGAACCTAAAAGAGCTGAGGGAGTGTAAATGAGTGCAATAGATTATATTCCCTTATACTTGTACATGAAGTATGAGAACCTGTTCTAGAAATTTCTCATCTGTAATCCTAACAAGAGAGGCACATTAGAGCACATCATACAAGGTCTGTGGATGAACATAACTCATGAAGATGAGGAACTAAGCCATATATAGAACTTCTCCCTGACTACAAGGACCTGGGCTGAGCTGATGGTGTCTATGGACAGCACCATGTGAGGAGTATGGAGAAGCAAGGGCATGATGTGAAGATTGTGAAGATTGTCCAGGCTGAGTCCATATCCACAGGTAGAGGCACAGGGAGTGGCGGAGGATGTGGTTGTTGCATGGCATTTACCTCAGAGAGTCCATCAATACAGTCATGTATGACATAAGCCTTTACTGATCTACAACAGACTGCATATATAACATTAGTCCCCAAAGACAGTTTTGCCTAAAGATGAAACTGTCTTAGTTTGAATAAGTAAACTCCATGATGTCTCCACAATAATGAAATCATCTAATAACACATTTCTCAGAATTTATCTTTGTCATTAAGTGATGTGTGTCTGTACTTGTATTCACTTTTCAAAGGAATTTATTCATAATATAACATCAAGAATAAAGTAGTCTATAACTATAGCCATGATCACATATTCCTATTTTTCTAAGTAATATGGAAATATAAATGCAGTGCATTGCTGATTTTTATAATAAAGAAATGATGTTTTAGTGCTAAAAATTAAATCCATGTGCAGAAGGCACTGTTTTCTTTTTTTTAACTTTTATTTAACAAATATAAATTTCCAAAGTACAGCTTATGGATTACAGTGGCTCCCCCTCCCCAATAACTTCCCTCCCACCCAAAGGCACTGTCTTCTAAATACTGTGAGTGAACCAATGAATGATTCTAAAAATGAGCTCAAGGTTCCCAAGTTGAGTGAAGGGTGAATCAGCCTCAAATTAGCTATAAGGACAAACAAGGCTCCCCCCACTTGCATTCTGAGAATAAAGAGCACACGATGAGAGTCAAATGCTGTAACCATACAAAGTGTGGACACACAGCATCATGTGGGAATACTCCATTATTCTCACCAGGGTCCAGTTGACATGCTAATGAGGCAGGCAGAGTCAGTTTCTATGTCAGTAATGGGAGGGAGGATTGGGTACAACTGTCAAACTGTGACAATTGAAGTTCCTGAAGTTCTATTCAAAATTCTATTCATAGGATCAAACCTGTGACACAGAGCACACAATCTACTCCCTTATCTTAGGGCATCTCATGTGTACAGGGATTAAGTTAATTTCCCCCTCATATGTGATAAGTCATGTATTCTTTTGGATTCTAATTTCATATGTGGAACATAAATAATCTTCTTAATATTCGTTTACTACAGGAGTCAGATCTACTACAATCTCTTTTCAGGATGAACATTAATCCAACCCTGTCTGGAAAAATTATGTAATTCATTAGGATAAGTAATCTCTATTGTACCCTGTGCTTAACGTTCATTTCCTCCCCTGTCCCTACCACCCCCTCCCCTCAGTTTTATAATCTTGCAAATCCGTTGGTGGTATGTGATTGGCATCTGGTGTTCATACAATCTCTGCCTCACAATAAGTACATGAAAAATCTCTGGGTAAAAATATTTTCTAGATGTTAGTGATTCCACTCTCTGCTCTTTGGTTAGTTTTATACCACTTGAGAAAGGTCTGTTGATGTTGTTCTAGAGATCACTTCAGAAAGATCTATAATATGTGAGAACTTCAAAAAGTTCATAGAAAATTGAATTAAAAGATAAATTGAGGTGGACATTTATCCTAATGATTAAGCTGCTAGTTAGATGGTTCATATTCTATATTGGAGTGCTTGTCCCAGATGCTTCCCTTATTTCAGCTTCCTACTAATATGCACACTGGGAACCAGGAGGTAATGGTTCAAGAAGTAGGGTTTCTGCCACTGATGAAGGAGATCTGCACTGAGATTCTCGTTCCTGGCTGGGACTCCCAACTTGAGGCCATTGCAGGCATTTGAGGTGTGAACTAGTATATGGGAAGTCTCTGTCTCTCTGTCTTTTTGCCTCTCAAGTAAATATTTTTAAGGTTAATTTTATTTTTGTGCAAAATATTTTTGAAATCCATGCATAAAAATGGTCTTCAAAGAGCTCATGGAAAATGCACATTATGACGGCCAGCATTGTGGCATAGTGTATAAAGCCTCCGCCTGTGATGTTGGCATCCTATATGGGTGTTAGTTCATGTCCATTTCCCATCCAGCTCCTTCTAATGGGTTGAGAAGAGCAGCAGAAAATGGTCCAAGTGCTTGGGCTCTGGCCATATTTGAAGCTCCTGGCTCCTGGCTTCGGACTGGCCCAGCATTGGCCATGGTGGCTATCTGGGAAGTGAACCAGTGCGTGGAAGATCTCTTTCTCTCTCTCTGTTTCTTCCTCTCTCTCTGTAACTTTACTTTTCAAAATTAATAAATAAATCTTTTAAAAATTGCATATTATGAAAAAATTATGGATTTCAAAGTTTTTATTTCAAAATAAATATTTTTAATTCCATTTCCTGGCAAACTTTCTGAAATATAGTAAATAAAGCCTTTATTCTTGAAATATTTTGGCTCTATCTGAAAGGCACTTGACTTAAAACTTGGTTTAATTTCCTCATAGCAAATATAGTCACTGTTCAAGCACTTTTGATCAAAGCATTAAATATAATGGCAATGTAAAAGCAAGCAATGCTGAATGTTCACAAATTTCTCCATTATAGGTGGGGAATCAGAGCAAGACCAATGTGAACGTGACTGAATATATCTTCCCAGCACAGAGCACGACTCATCAAGTCACATAGCAATTGAATTTTTAGACATCAGCTCATCTATGCAATTTTGTGATCTAGATAAAGATTTTTCTGTAGAAGGTAACTTGTAACTATATTCCATTAACAGATTTATACTTATGCCCTGATGAAGCAAGTGATTTATAATCCTTATTTGAATGACATGTCAAATCATATCAATGTAGGATTTCACCAAAGTCCATAATTAAGCTTTTTGTTTTGTTTTGTTCTTTTTTTTTCATGTTGGGAGGGGCATCCAGGTTGGAGCCATGGAAATAGTGTCAAATTATATATTTTTAAAGCTGCTATTTAGGGGCTAGCATTGTGGCATATTGGGTTAAGCTGCTGCCTGTGACACCAGCATCCCATATGGGTGCCAGTTCGTGTCCTGGCTGCCCTACTTCCAATCCAGCTCCCTGCTAATGTGCTTGGGAAAGCAGTGAAGGATGGCCCATATTCCTGAGCCCCTGCATCCACATGGGTGACCCAGAAGAAGCTCCTGGCTCCTGGCTCCTGCCTCCTGGCTTCAGCCTGGTTCAGCTCCAGCTGATGTGACCATTTCGGGAGTGAACCGGCAGATGAAAGATCTCTCTCTCTCTCTCTCTGTAACTCTGACTTTCAAATAAAATAAATAAATATTAAAAACAAAAGCAAAACTGCCATTTAAAACTCCATTGAGCTCAAGAAATGAGCCAGTAAACAATCGTGACACTGAAACTGGAATATGCTTCTTTATGAACTTGATTCTGGGTTCATAAGACACAGCTTCAGCCCTCACCCTTCCTCTTGTGCGTTACTGCAGTAATATCCTGACTAGTTCCAGCACACTGAACTAGGACACTTAAAGCATACTGTGTAACTCAGATTCCAGCTTCTGCCAACCTAGCTTGGTGACTATGGCCAATTTAGTTAGCCTATTTTTGCCTTTTTTCTTGTGTCTAAAATGGATATGGTACTGTACTTTCTCTTTGTGAGAAATAACTTGATGAATGTAAAGGACTGAAATCTACGAGTGCACATAATAAACACTGAAAATGTTAGCTGCTAAGATTTTTCTATTATTGTCTTCTCATCCCTACTTTGGATCATTTAAAAAACAAATCCAATCATGCCTCTCTTTTGACTTGTCTTTCCAAAAGAGAACCAAATTTTAAGATATTCATTTGCTTTAACATTTCCTTTATTTGCCTAATTTAGAGTTTATTGAGAACTGCCATATATGATCTGCTGGTTAGGGGTTAGGCACCAGAATCACCTGCCTACTTTGAAAGAAACTGAACCTTTTCAGGCTTTTTGCATTCTCTGGGTGAATGCACTTGGAACAAAACTGGCTCAGAGGAACACCTGATCTTGGGAGAAAAGCAGACAAAAATGCTTAAACAGCCTGGACAATTCTAAAAGTGGAAAACTGATTTATAATTGAAAGTTATTTCAACTCCTTAATTAAAAGAGAAAACCATGCAACTGCATTTGTAATTTCTTAGATGATCAGCTGCTAATTTACTTTACAGATGGGATTTGATTGAACTCCATGGAAAAGATATCAATTCTATTAACTCATCATTTCTTACATTTGATTAAGTCATTTGATATTGAAATGTTTAATCAAACATTAGAACACACAGTTTTGTAGAAACTACGTTGTAATGAAGGACTCACCCAGAAAGTTTTGGTCATGAATATAAAGATCAATGCCAATGATGTATAAATAATGTACAGTTAAGTTATCAAATGGCATAAAAGCCAATGAAGAAATAAAGTTTTAAATTCTCCATGCCGGCCGGCACTGTGGCTTAACAGGCTAATCCTCCACCTTGCGGGCCGGCCGGCACTGTGGCTTAACAGGCTAATCCTCCACCTTGCGGCGCCAGCACACCGGGTTCTAGTCCTGGTTGGGGCGCCGGATTCTGTCCCGGTTGCCCCTCTTCCAGGCCAGCTCTCTGCTATGGCCTGGGAAGGCAGTGGAGGATGGCCCAAGTGCTTGGGCCCAGCACCCCATGGGAGACCAGGAGAAGCACCTGGCTCCTGGCTTCGGATCAGCGAGATGCGCCGGCCGCAGTGGCCATTGGAGGGTGAACCAATGGCAAAAAGGAAGACCTTTCTCTCTGTCTCTCTCTCTCTCACTATCCACTCTGCCTGTCAATAAATAAATAAATAAATAAATTCTCCATGCCAACACTAAAATGATCAAACAGCTTATCAGAATCACAGCAAGGACAATTCAAGGGTACTCTAGTTTGCTGAGGTGGGAAACTAACAAAAAGCCAGAAGGCCATGTTACACCTGCTTCATAATGAAGTAATTCATAACTATATTATAATATTGGATTAATTATTAATATAGTAAAAGCCAATATTTTCTTTACATTTGTTACATAGCCCATGGCTCTGAGAAAGGAAATGTTTTGATCTTGTCATCAGTTAGAGGGCTTTTTGAAAGAGAAAACATCGTCTTTTTCCAAATATTAGTTCCTAACTCTGGTGGATGATTTTAAAGTCATGGTATAAATGAAGTGTATGACTGCTTCATACATATTCAGGAAATCCATCATCACCAATATTGGAACATGGAACATAGAAGGCACAGCATCATATTTAAATACATAAATCACTAAGTTTTAAAAATTCAAAACTTCTATTAGCGATAACTGCTTGTATATTTTAAGCAATAATGTCCTTTGTTTATATTACTCTTGTTTACCTATACCCTCCCACTTCTTTAGTGGAATCAATTTTCAGTATTTATACCATTATTATTATGTAGATAATGTTCTTGCTTTTTTGTGCTTGTTTTACTTTCTATGTACTCATCACTAATTCATATCAATCTCTTTCAGTATTCTCTAAATTCTCAATATGGCCAGACATATGGTCCAACGATTTTCATATAGCTCCTCTCTATTTCCCATCAATTTTTCTTTTGCTCTAGTTACAGATTTTCTTGACTTTATCCCTTTCAGATTATTTCTGCTGTTAGATTTTTAATTTTCAAGAGTTTGTTTGTGCTCTCTTGTTACATCTTATTAAAAACTGTTTTGTGTTTGTTCTTATTTCATAAATGTAATTTTTTCCTTTATCTTTCTCAGTCTGATGCATCTAGTTATTTGGGATTTTTTTCCCATTTCCTCAATTATCAATTGTCACTAAATCTCTATCTGTTTTTTGTTATATTATTTCTCTTTCATGGTGAAAATTTTTGTCAGTGTCTCCTGATCCTCAGCTTCCTTTCACCTTGGGAATAAGACTTGCTGTATGCCAGTAGGGCTGGTGAACTTGACCATATAGTAACTGGGTAGGAACATAGTTGTCAGGGAATTGCGAAGGAGAAGAAGCTGCACTCTAAGCTGCCCTGCAAGAGGAAATGGCCTAACCGCAGACCTTTGTTACAACTATGTAACCCTTCTACTAGGACTACGGGGCCTAGGAGGGCAGCGTTGCTATGACTACAAAACCCTGGGAGGGCGGCGCAGGGGCGGGGTTGCCCTTCAAAAACTGTATATAAGTGGACCCTCAGACTCTGTACGCAGAGGTTGCTCAGCCTCTCTCCCCGGTCCGGTCCGTAGTGCCTTGTGCCCATGGGGATTCTCTTGGTCCATAGTGCCTTGTGCCCACAGGAGTTTGGCTGAGCAGTCTCTCCTTCTAGATGCCATAATAAAGGTGTGTACCTGAGTCTTCTCAGTCTCCTTTGTTGAACCCTTTGTTAGCTTCCTGGCCAGTTGCTGATGATCAGGAAGCCGACAATAGTCATGTTAAATGAGCTGCCTACCTCTCTTGGCTAATTAAAGCCATGATCCCCGATATTTTAAGTATCTTTTCTTTGAGGACTCCAGGAATAAAACTTGGTATACAACTAAGTATATCTAAGTTTATTTCTTATAGAGTTGACAACCAATTTTGAATTTTTTTTTTTGTTGCTAAAGATATTTGGAGTAACATTTGTAAATAAAAACATTTTCCTAGTTTATTTGTATTTATGGAAATGAGAATAGATAGATGTTAGGGAAAGCGAGTGTTAGAAGTCAGGAAAGAGGAAAAGATGATGTGTGCTATAGCTATACAAGTCACATTTGCAATTCCAGGTTGCAGTAAGGGATTTTGTTATTTCACTGTATTGTTCCAACATTACTTTATTAACTTCTTGGAGGGGCTGGATTTGTGAGAACTGCAGAAATAACCAAGTATAAATGTACATATATGTGTGTGTGAGTGTGTGTGTGTAGTGTGTGTCTGTGTACGTGGGTGTGTGTAGACCTGGAAAAAGTGGTATCAATGTCAATAACTAATTTCTTCCACAAACAACTCCTCAGAAGGCATACGTGTTAACTTCCATGAGAAAAGAAGAATTAAAGAAAGCAAGAGTTCTAGTGTCTCTTGCCTTCTAGATCCTCAGATACTTCCCTTCTACTCCTTAGAAACAGCTGGATTTTTCACAAACTCTTATATGTATATAGAAGGTGTTTTTTTTCCTTCTCCTCCAAAAATATAACACAAGCTAAGAAAAAAGAAGCTACTGTTATATTTACACAGGATCATTCTATGAATTTGAGAACTTTCAGGTAAGTCTTGAAAATATTTATTTGATGATAGCTTATAATTCAATCTCCTTGCTTCTCAGAATGAAAAAAATTCTATCTTGTTATTTTCAGATTTGATCTCAAAGTACGAGTATAAAAGAAATGAACAGCTTACATGTATACAGATGCTGTGGGCAGAGAAATACCCCTAAAATTTAGGGGTGAATATAGAGAGAAGTATTAAAATTCTACAGCAAGGAGACAAAGAATCCAATATAAAATTTGTAATATATGAATAAATATTTCACCAAAGAAGATATATGAATGGCTAATGAGCACATGAAATTAGTCTTTAGGAAAATTCAGATTAAAAACTAAAATGATATATTACCATACACTCACTAGAACAGATAAAAGATAAAATAAAAAAGAATGACTGTACCAAGTGTTAACAAAGATGAAGAGGAACTAACACTCTCACACAGTACTGGTGGGAATATGAATAGTACAGACACTCTGGAAGAGTTTCTTTCAATACTAAATGTATGTAAAATATTTGACCCAGCATCTGCATTCCCAGATAACCCTGCTCAAGAGAATTGAAATGATATACTCACACAAGGACTTATATGTGAATGCTCATGGAACATTAATCATAACAGCAAAAACATTAGAAATAATTCAAACCTCTGTCAACAAATGAATGCTTAAAAATATAGCATAGCTGCATATATAATAGGATATTAATCAGCAACAAAAAAAGAACAAAGAACAAATCACAGATACAAGCAACAATATCAAAACCCCAGAAGGATTATGCCAGGGCCAGCACTGTGGCGTAGCAAGTAAAGCTGCAATGCTGGCATCCCAAATGGGCGCTGGTTAGAGTCTCAGCAGCTCCACTTATGATTCAGCTCCCTGCTATAGCCTGAAAAAGAGGGGGGGGAGGGGGAAAGATGGCCCAAATTCTTGGTTCCTGCACCCGTTTAGGAGACCTAGAAGAAGCTCCTGGATCCTGGCTTTGGATCAGCCCAGCTCCAGCTGTTGGGGTAATTTGGAGAGTGAACCAGGGAATGGGAAACCTTTCTCTCTCTCTCTCTCTCTCTCTCTCTCTCTCTCTCTCTCTCTCCCCCCCTCTGTGCTTTTGCCTCTCTGTAACTCTGTCTTTCAAATAAATAATTAAAAAAAAAAAAAAACAGGTTGGAGAAAGAAGCCAGGCACATGATCCCATTATATGAAATTTCTAGAAAATATAAAAATAGAGGCAGAAGACAAATCAGTACTTCCTTGAGATTGAGGATGGGAGCAGAGATAAAATGCCAATCAACGTATGGAAATTTGGGGAAGTGATAGAATTTTGTAAACTGGATTATGATGCTTGCACAACTATAACAATTTATGAAAACATACCTAATTACACACTTAAAATTGATGGATTTCATGGTATATAAATCATATCTCATAAATTTGCCGAAAGAATATGATTGATTTCATATCTCAGTTATCAGACAAGCCTCTCATGTAATATATTACTAAAAATTTTATTTAAATTTCTATTATTGGTAAAGATCACTATATAAAAGTCAAACATTAACCTTAATTTTAGACATTCAGATATTCCAATTTGTGAAGAAACATTTGTATTCCCATATTTTCCAAATAAAACTCTCCCCCTTAATAATTTTGCCAAACAATTTATGTGACTTCTGCAAAATTTCCTAAATAAAACAGGGTCCTCAAACTGGAAGATATCTGAGAGACTCATGAAGCTCCTTGGGTGCTTTCCTAATAAGGAAACAGAACTGAAGAAGCAAAGTAAACTGTTCAAAGTCACACAGCAACAAAACTGCAAAAAAATCAAAACAATCAATCAAATAAAAAGCAAAACAACAACCAAAAAAGGTCAGCATCTGGGTCTCCTAACTCAAAATCCAATGTTCCACACTGTTCAAGGTAAGGCGGGCACATTTTATGGGAAAGAGAATCCTGACTTTGTGAAATCAGACTTTGCTCTTTTTTGATATGGTTTGCACTTGCAATGAGCCCAGAGGTGATAATCCCATAAAGTAAATAAACATAAGATGTTATCTCCCATAGGGCAACTTCTGTTTGTGGCTGAATGAGCCAAGATGAAGAAGTACTTCAAATAAAAGACTCAGCTGGAACAGCATAGCAAAGAGGCTGCCTAGCTTGAAAGGGAACCTGGCACGTAGCCACTGTGATTCATAAACTATAATGTAATAAACTTGTATGAACAAAAATCTAATTTCCATATTCAACACTGGTTACCTGAATGAGCCATATGAGAGCTAATTTTTGGAAACAACATTAATTCTCTGGAAACAAAATGAGTCACTTGATACCAGCCAGAGTGGTAACTAAAGGGTTTTCTTTTCTTTTCTTTGGACAGGCAGAGTGGATAGTGAGAGAGAGAGAGACAGAGAGAAAGGTCTTCCTTTTTGCCATTGGTTCACCCTCCAATGGCCACTGCGGCCGGCGCATCTCGCTGATCCGAAGCCAGGAGGCAGGTGCTTCTCCTGGTCTCCCATGGGGTGCAGGGCCCAAGCACTTGGGCCATCCTCCACTGCCTTCCCAGGCCATAGCAGAGAGCTGGCCTGGAAGAGAGGCAACCGGGACAGAATCCGGCGCCCCAACTGGGACTAGAACCTGGTGTGCCGGCACCGCAAGGTGGAGGATTAGCCTGTTAAGCCAGGGCGCCAGCCACTAAAGGGTTTTCAAATCCAGCATTCCACTGATACCTTTTCCCCACTTCAGATTCCAACAGGCATTTCTTGAATCATAGTTTAGTTGAATGGTTTTCAAATTCACCTCTGGTTGATGCAAGTATAATATAAAAAATCAAGCATTTGAATCAAAATAGAAGAATAATGAAGATGTGTTTCAGAAAGTTTTCAAGACTACTCAGAGAGCTGCCTTTTTGTAGCAAATTGACAAAGAGATCAAAAGGCTTGTGTGCAGTAAAGTCCTGCAAACAAGGAATATGAGTTTTTAATATCCCTTAAATTTAAAATTTAAGAGATTAATAGCTGTCATAGATCGTAGTTGTATTTAAAAAAAAAAAATCACTGTTTCACTCCATAGGAGCATTATTGGTTGATGTCCTCTTGATGCCAGGCTTAACCTAGTGACTTTTCTTGAAACATGCTACTTGCCATCAGAAGCGTTATGGTATCAGAAGGTTCCACTGTTTTCTTCCTATTGTTACATGTTTATAAATGCCCCACATAAAAGTTGCTCCTTAAGTCTAGAACCTAGACTAAAGATAATAACTTGTGATAACTAAATAGATTGAAGGGAATCTTTCTGTTGGAAGCCACTGAGTTATTTGTTGCCACAGTGTAACCCACCTAATGATGAACTGATACAAGTGTTAAACAATTTTATTTTTGGGTAATAAAATGCATGGTTCTTTGAATATCTCATATTGATTGCAAAATATCTGTTTGTATATACATTCATTATCCTAGATCATTGGTTTGCAAACACACTTGATCAAAAGTGTACACTATGATGCAATCCACATATGTGAGGGTACTTAAAATTCATGGAAAATGCAATTACAAAGTTTATTTTGATGAAAACGTTTTTGAAATCTACGGATAGATTTTCCATGATATCTATTTTCCATGAACTTTTTTTTTTTTAACTTTTATTTTTTTGAAAAAGCTACACGGATAGATGGATATGTAGACAGAACAATCAGTAAACAACTCATAGTATGCGTCTAATATGGTCTCTTCTTTGTTATTTTTTAATATTTGTTGGAATCCATTAAATCAATTTCAAGTTCCTTGACTCTCAATCCTTGATTGTTCTCTGTTGAATTTTTCCTTGATAAGTCTCTGTTGAATTTCTCACCCTAGTCCATGCATCTGCATTTCCTTTTTGTATATTTGGTCTCCATGTTGTCTTCTCCATAAGAATATTGTTACTTAACAAGAATACAACAGAATTTAAGGACTATACCTGTCTCAGCCCTAAGACATGTATTCAAATTCCCAAATGAACAAGTGACTCCCACAGAGCCTTGTTCATATTCTTGGGGGATACACTCACATCCTTTCTCAACACTTTCTCAAATTAATGTCATTAGTGCATTAATTTCAATACCTGTCAAGTGGTGTCTTTAAGGTTCCTTGCTTATTGCTATCTCTGTACCTCTGGAAGGTATTTAGAATATTTAATTCTTTTTGTTTGTTTTAGCCTCATTTTTCCTTAAAATTATACTCATCAGCTCCCCTAATGCACTGTTGGCTGGAATGAAAACTAGTACAGTCATTGTGAAAGACAGTATGGATATTTCTCAGAAAGCTGAAAATAGATCTACCATATGACCCAGCCACCTCACCCCTGGGAATTTATCTAAACAAAATGAAATCATCATATGAAAGAGTTATCTGTATCCCCATGTTCACTACTGCTCATTCACATTCACAATAGCTAAGTTATGGAATCAACCCAGAAGTCCATCAACCAATGACTGAATAAAGAAAATGTGGTATATATTCACTATGGAGTACTATTCAGTTATAAAAAAGAATGTAATCCGTCTTTCTCATCAAAATGGATGCAACTGGAAACCAATACACTTTGAGAAATAAGTCAATCCCAAGAAGACAAATGCAAATATTTTTCCTCATCTGTGGTAACATAGTAAAAAAAGTAGTGTGTAATTATTTGCACTGTAATCTGCAAAAAAATTCCTTGCATAAACTGTTGAGAGGAAATGGGTTAAAGTATAAATGAACTTATAATCACAAGGAAATGTTTAGGTGTTACAGTATCATTGTTTCTATTCCATTGAAAGAAATTATGAATGTACTAATTGACAAAAAACTCTGTATATGAGTGAAATGGTTATTTTTCCATTCAATTATTGTTTCTAGCCATTGTCTATATTCCTAATAAACTAGGGTCTTTTTGCTTTTTACTTGCTAAACTACTTATTTGGTGAAGTATTAAGCCTTTTTTACTGCAATATAAATTTAAAATATGTTATCTCAAAAGCTAAAAAAATACAGAAAAAAAGATAGGAAGGAGTGTGAGAGGGAGGGAGCATGGAAGGAAATCTCATTATGTTCTTAGACTTGTACCTACAAATCATGTTGAATCTGTTAAAAGTTAACTAAAATTAAAATAATAAAAATTTTGCTATTCATATCATAAGGAGTCTATATTAAAGGAAATTTAATGAAAGGAGTGGTAATACTTCCCCTATGCTTGATCTAGAAGACGCTATACAACTTTTCTCAACATCCAATTTCCCAAAATAAATATTGCAATTCCTGCTGAATGGGAAATGGAAGAGTTCTTTTGATAGCAGCCATCCTGATGGGTCTGAGTTGATATCTTATTGTGGTTTGATTTGCATTTCCCTAATGATAGTGGTGTTGTACATCTTTCCATATGCTTATTTATTATTTGTATATATTCTTTGGAGAATTATCTTTCTAAGTCCTTTGCCTATTTTTACACTGGGCTATTTGTGTTATTTTTCTACTGTTGTTGAATTGTACAAGCTCTTTATATATTCTGAACAGTAACTTTGTATCAGATATAGCATTTGTAATTATTTTCTCCTATTCTCTAGGTTTTCTTTTCACTCTGTTGATGATTCCCTTGTAAATAACAAGGTTTTAAAGTTTGACATAGTCCAATTTGTCTATTTTTTACTTTATTGTCTGTGCTTGTGCATACATTTGACAAAAATTTTTTATCATAACAGTTATCTAATTTGAAAGTAAACAAGGGTGAAAGTTCACAGAGGTTTCTCTCTAATAACACAACTCAAAGAAGAAAGATGTATGTTGAATGCTCTGTCTGAGTCAAATTTATTCAGACTGCATGTCTGTCTCTCATAATAAAATGAATGACGTAGGTATTGAGATGTGTTACTGTGAACTGCCTTCCTGTGCTAAAAGTAATTAGAAACAAAAGCATAAATCATTCGTGTAAAGAAATATTTAATTATTTATGTGGCAGGTAAGATAATTTTCTCACATAAGCCTGGAAAAGATTTCTAAAAGTTTAAAATATAACAGCATTTAAATTTACTTTTAACTCAAATCTCTGATAAACTTATAATTCAACAATGTCAGAACAGCTGAAAATTTTCTATATTTAACTTTCACAGGTCTTTTATCCAAGTAAACATGCCTTAATCTAGAGTGTGCCTGAGGTTTTCTGTAGAATGCATTGTGGGGTTGCTCTCTGAAGAGGCCCCATGGCCCATGGACCTTTCTAAGTATTTACTGAGTGTAGAATATGTAATTACAAATGCCGACTTCCTTGAATTCAAGTTTATTAAGCTGTATTTGAGATAAGGAAGAGCAGGCTGAGACACTCATAATATACTCTGATCACCTGGGATTTGGGAAAATATTGCTTGGAGAATATTTTCAGTGGTTGCTTAACATTACCAAAGCCACCGGTTTTTTGAAATGGCTTCTCTCTTTTCTGAGAGCTTTGGGAAGATGCAGTACATGCTCCCATTAGCAGCTGATAAAGCAGCAAACGGATTGAGAGACCTGTTCCTCCAAGGCCACTTGACTGAAATGCTTCACACACAAGTTCAGGTTACAGCTGAAGCCAAAGTTGAATGGTGTGGTTGAAATATAATCTGGGTGAATGCAATGTGTTGCTTATAAGCCACTCAATCTGTGGTGGTGTTATCCAGCCTGAGCGGATAGCCCCCACACTGAAAAATAGGACTAATGGTATTATGTACTTCCCTGGGAGGTTGTGAAGATTCAGTGGTGTACATACAATTTTCAAGAACATTTTAGCTCAGGAGAGTGCCTCTACCCATCCCAATTATTATTGTGGATAATATATAATTTCACCTGAAAATTAGCAGATGAAGAGATCCATTTCTTTTTCATCCTTAAATGTGTGGCCTTCCTCACATTGCCAAAAATGGATGTTAAAGGAAGGAATGCTTACATTAGGCTTTACAAACGTCTTCCTTGTAGAGACATTGTAAAATGGAGATAAACAAAACATTGTTTCTATTCCAGCCACCCCAATATAAATATTAACATCTTAGTGTATACCCCAAAGACTTGTCTACTAATATACATAAATAGGCAGTTCTTGCTTTGCACAGTACCGTGGGAACATAAAATTGTATACTCAAGCTGTAATTGTGAAGTGATCTTAGTTTGTTCCAGCTACCATAACCAAACAGTGTAAACACAGTGGTTAATAAAAAACAAAATCAGAAGAAAAAAAAGCAAGAAACTTATCTTTATTGGTTCTCCTAGTTATAGAGACTGGGAAATCCAAGATCAAGGCACTGACAGATCAAGGCATCTGGTGATGGTCCCCTGGTCCATAGTAGTTTTACCAGTTTAAAGTCCCACCAACAGTGGATTAGGGTACCTTTTTCCTCACATCCTCACGAGCATTTGGTATTTATTGATTTCTGTATGAAAGCAATTCTAACTGGCGTGAAGTGAAACCTTGTAGTTTTGACTCGCATTTCCCTGATGGCTAGTGATCCTGGCTCCTGGCTTCGGATTAGCGCCAATCCAAAGCCGAGAGCTGGATTGGAAGAGCAACTGCTGGGACTAGAACCGGCGCCCATATGGGATGCTGGCACTTCAGGCCAAGGCTTTAACCTGCTGCACCACAGCACCAGCCCCTGGAAGGGTCTTTATTACTGAATCAATTTCTGTCTTGTCTATGGGTCTGTTCAGGTTTTCTGTGTCTTCCTGGTTCACAATAATCTTCTGGATTATTGTGGCCCTCATTCTTGGATGGAGGGGGAGGTGAGGGACCCCCATGATGGATGGGTGTGTGCATGGAAGGCAAGGATGGCCCTACTTTTGTAAATGAGCAATGGGACAAAATGGCTTCTCCCACTCTCTGCAAGTCCATGTGGGGGAAGGGGGTACAGAGGTGGCCAAGGTGGTGCCCGACCTCTCCACCTGTTCCTCAGCATTTGCCCCCTCCTTCTTTTCCCAGTGTTTTACTTCAAATGCAGTTTGCCAAACTCTCCCTTCCACAGCTATCCAAAGCTCCATGGGCCTGCAAATTCTTGTCTTACCTGGTCCACCACAAGCCAGCACCGACCTCCCCTGTCTGAGTCTCCACTGTTTCGTCTTCACACTTGCTTTCTTGGAGGGACCTTGCCAGCCTCTGCTGTTCTCTTGGGTTTTCTGCTGTAAATTTCCCACAGCCCTATCTCAGGTGTGTATCTTCTCTCCTCCTTAATTATTAATTTTGCCCAGTGTGATTCAGATCATCCTGCCACTATTCCACCATTTTGCCTTCTCCTGATGTATTTTCTTTAGAACTAAGGCATTTAAGCCCAGCCCACACCCAAAGGGAGAACATACAAAGATATAACTACCAATAGGTGAGGAGTACTGGAAACTATCCGAGAATTGTCTTCCCCACCACTCAGAGAGGCATTGCAGTAGGCTAACCAGTGAGACTCTGGGTACCAGTACCACTGGGAGTGGGTACATTCATTCTACTGAGCAATAACACTCTGGAATCTGGAACATTTTAGTTCTTGGTTCTAGTATTATGAGGAGAAAGGCTAAGCTGGAAAATGTAATGAGAAACTAACAAAGCTAATCATTGAGGGATTGGAAAAATACATGGGAATTTTGAAATAATTGAGAGAAAACTTAATGAAGGCCTGCAAATGTCATTAAGATGGATGATGACCTATAGCTCTTCAACATAAATGAGAATGAACATGATGGGCTTACACTGGAAAATGCAGAATTTCACAGAAGCATAAAGGATAAAGTTGGTGAAAATTACTTTTCAGTGCAAAAAATAGGAGACCACTGCAATCTGCATACAATCTTACCAGCCTGAGTACTGTGAGGGTGGCACTTCCAAAACATGAGGGATTGGACCCAATATAGTTTTTTTCTATATTAAAATTCTGACAAAAATTAAACATTTCATAAAACTTTGGAAGAAGGGAGCCATATCTTCCAAATAAATGCAATTTAATCTTCTTGAAAGTTAGTACCTGTCAGCTGAAGAACTCTGCTATGGTTTATTGCTGCTTGTTTGCAAATACACCAGTTTTTCTTTTTCTTTTTTTTGCAAATCATAAGTGATTTAAACTGCTTTTATATTGTAGTGGAACCAGAGCAGTTGATCCTGGCCATATCCAGATGGTTTCCATTGCTTAGGGTCCTTTCTGTTAAACTGTTTAATGTTTTTAATAATCCTTTTAGTATATTTAAATTTGCATGGAGGGTAAAAGGGGACAGATCTGGTACAGATTGGAAGTCCTATCTCCTGTAGGACTTCTGTTGATTTGTTAAATCCAACTGTGGTCCTAGTACTTGTTCCAATTTTGTTGAACTCACAGTCACCTCTTCCTTTAAGCTGTGACACTCAACTGTAATAGTGCATTAATAGGGACATTCAGGGAATGTGGATCTGATTGTTCTGGAAGTATATGCCTTTAATATGAAATGCTTACTTTAGAAAAATGAATTTAACTCTATCCTATAATTCTGTAGAGGGAAAAATCATGTCATGAAGGAAACAATATCAAAGGCAAGATTATCTCCCACATTGAATGAATCCCAGGTTTGTTGGTTTTCATTCTTTTTTTTAAAGATTTTATTTATTTATTTGAGAAGCAGAGTAACAGACAGTGAGATGGAGAGACAGAAAAAGGTCTTCCAACCACTGGTTTACTCCCAAAATGGCCACAATGGCTGGAGCTGGACTGATCTGAAGCCAGAAGCCAGGAGATTCCTCTGGGTCTCCCACGTAGGTACAGGGGTCAAGTGCTTGGCCATCTTCTGCTTTCCCAAGCAATAGCAAAGAGTTGGATTGGAAGAGCATCAGCCAGGACTAGAACCAGTGCCCATATGGGATGCCAGTGCCACAGGTAGAGGATTAACCTATTGCACCACAGCGCTGGTCCCTAGTTTTCATCCTTAAATATCTAATATTCATGGCCTTCAGCCCATTCCATATGGCACAGCACTACTTTGCTCCTCAACTAGACCAGCAAAATTATCTTGGCTAATGGATCTCTTTGCTTTTAACTTCATTCTCATAAAGATAATCAAAATAATAATAAAGATGTATTACTATTGAGTCAGGTACAGTGCTAAATGCTTCACAGCATCTCATTTAACTTTCAACAATGACACGAGAAGGTAAGTTCTATTACAGTCTCCGTTTTACAGATGAGCGAACTAAGATTCAGAAAGTTTCAGTTATTTACCCAAATCATATGCCCATTGCATTTTTCTCATTTGCTGTGGTTGAGATGTCATTTGATTTTTGTCCCCTAAAGGCTCAAGGGCTAGAAACCTGGTCTCAAATAGGGCAGTCTTACTGTTTTGGGATCTTTAAGTGGTGGGGCTAGAGTGAAGTATTTGGGGCATTGAGATTGTGCCCTCAGAAGAGATCAATGCACTTCTTTCAGAATGCTGGTTAGTTCCTACAAGAGTGGGTTGTTATAAAAAGAATGAGCCTGACCTATGAAGCTCTCTTGTTTCCTGTCTCACCATGGGACTTCTTTCCCATGGACTCCCACCACCACGAAGACACTCACCAATAGGTTTCCACCAGGGGCTGGCTGAATGGGGGAGCCTGATCTTGGACTTTCAGGCCTCAAACTATGAGCTGAATAAACTTCTTTTCCTTATAAACCCAGCATCAGATACTATTTTACAGCTACAGAAAATGGTCTAACACCCCCTTCAAACAGATTATGAATGCAAACCATGCCACTTTGTTAATTAAAACCCTCAGTGATTCTTTGGTATGAACAAAATTAAGTACAGATTCCTGTACAAAGCATTTAAATAGTGATGATGACACAGTCAAATACTGAGTACTTTCCATATATCCAGAGTTTCACCTAGAGCTACAAATCCTCACAAATCCCTATAAGTGCATTTTTATTGCAGTAGATGATGAAATCACATTTCAGAGAGGATTTCCAAAGTCACAAAGCTTCTATTATCAGCAGAAATGAGATTTGAGCCAGAAATGTCAGGTACCAATCCTGTATTTTCTCCTGTTGCTATTCTGCCTTTTTCAGGGTGTAGTCTCTGTCAACCAACATGACTTCCTTTTCCCTTATTCCTTTCCTCCTCTTTATCCCATTCCTATAATCAAGTAATTTGTGTGCATAGGCAATTGTCTTTCCAAAATTTGCTTTTGTTCTTATTCAGCTAGCAAACTCCTTATATTTTAAGACTCAGCTTAAGCAGTCATCTCCTTAGGAATCTCTGATCTTCCACCTTCTTATAGAAGATGGAAACCACTTCACTGTTAATAGTTGTGAGGAGGCTATCTTATTTAACTTTATTAAAAAATTACTTATTTTTATTTATTTGAAAAGTGAGACATAGACAGAGAGAAAGAGAGAGGAGCAATATCGTCTACCCATTTTTTACTCCCTAAATGCCCACAGCTGGAGCTATGCCAGATGGGAGCCAGGAGCGGTGAACTCAATCCAAGTTTTCCATGTGGGTGGCAGGGACTCAAATATTTGTGGCATAGGAAGCAGGAAGGGACTCAAATCAAGACCCTCCAATATGGGATGTGGGCACCCCAGGTAGCAGTGTAACTGCTGAGCCAAATACATTCCCCTATCTTATTTTACTATGAACATTTATTTATAATAGATTGTGAGGAATCAGGTACTGATTCATTTTGTTCAACTAATTATTCCTCCTGATGTATCTTATGTTTATCTCTTTTCCCAGTTCTTCACACAGGGCTCAAAAAAAAAAAAAAAGAAAAAGAAAAAGATTGTAAACTTTAATAAGTGGAGACTTCATACAGGAACACTGGGGGACTGAATCAAAAGCAAGCATTTCTGAATCAGACCATGAGCTCTTGAAATACGATTTGCCAAGATTCACTTCCCTTCTCCATTCTTGGGAAGCTTCCTTGATCTAAACACCATTTTTGAAAAGATGCATTCAATACAAAAGAAACTTTTGCTAGGAAATTCAACATAGTGATCATTCAAACCCTGAGTTTTCTCTCTCTCCTCCCCTTTCCCCCACCCCTTATCCTGTGTCAACTCACATCCAAACTACATATAACACATAAGCAGATCTAGCAGAATGAGCAATGGCTGCTCTCTCATCCTCTCTCTAAGGACCAACGATTTTATTTCTGTCCATCTAATCTGGCAGCACCATGTATAATACATTTTATCTCCAGCTACCCAACCTTTCCTCCAAGCCCCTTGCACTTTCTGGCTCTTAGCAGCAGCAGTGTCCCTGGTCAGACTTCCTCTACCCATTCCAGTAGGGTTGGAATCGCTAGAATAGATGCCAGCTGGGCATCAAGACCTATCCAGGCCAGGGAAACACAATTTTCTCATCACTGTGCCATCTCACATCACATAGATTGCCCAAGCCAAGGTCAGCAGCGCAGGGAGGTGGGATGCATGGGGAAGTGTGCATGTGTGTCACATGTTTGTGTGGATGTATGTGTGTGAGGGGGTGTTCCAAGGCAGTATCTGAAATCAAATCTGTCAATTGAATAATCCAGGCAACAAGAGTTCACTATTGGGGCCAGCGTTGTGGTATAGGGGGTAAAGCTGCTGCCTACAACATTAACATCCCAGTTTGAATCCAGGCTGCTCCAGTTCCTATCCAGCTCCCTATTAACATGCCTGGAAAGCAGCAGAAGATGGACCAAGTGTTTGGGCCGCTGCACCCATGTGGGAGACCAGGATAAATCCCTTTGCTCCTTCAGCCTAACTCAGCTCTGGTCGTTGTGGCCTTTTGAGGAGTTAACCAGAGGATGGAAGACCTCTCTCTCTCTCTCTCTCTCTCTCTCTCTCTCTCTCTGCCTTTCAAATAAATAAATAAAAGGTTTTTTTTAAAAGAGAGTACAATATTTTTCAAGTTTACACAGAGAAACAGAGACACTAACACATACTGCCAATGCTTCTGGCTAAATTTTATAATAAATAGAACTCATTTATATCAAACACTGTGCTCAAGGCTTTGAGTGGATTATCTAATTTAATCTTTACAGCCATTCTCAAAAGCAGATTTTTATAATTTTGCTCCCTTACAGAAAGAGAGAGAAACCAAGACTTAAGCAGAGGTAAGAAACTTGTCTCTCATTATACAGAGGAGGGCACTGATTTGGGTTGGGCCTCTATAGCATTGACTGAGAAGCTGGGGTTTGGCTCCACAGCCTGCAGCTTCTCTTTACACTGAGGCCACACCCTAGAATTGTTCTCTTTCATTCAGTTTTCACTAATTTTTGCTAGATGGGTTCAGAGAATTAAAGGGTGCTCACACAAACATTGGAGAGACCTATGATGAGGACAGGACTGCATTTATTTTGTAACAAGTCCACAGGACAAATGTTTGCTCAAATGGCCCTTTAATGTGTGTTGGATACAGAGTCAGCACAAGTAACTCAGCTTGCACATTTAACAATTATTTGCACTGCACTCACTATACTTGTCATTGTGGATACAGAGGTAAGTCAAAGTCCCTTACAGTGTTTGTAGTCTACTGAGGAAAAGGAAATCAATGCTTTGGATAAATTTAAAAATATAGTTATGACTGAGAAAGAAATCAAACAAGGTTTTGCGGAAAGATAGTGAATGGGAACAAACAATTCAACCAGTGGCAGAAGGGGAAAGGGCCAAGGGCTTAGGACAGGTGGCATTTGGATTAGATCCTCAGGGTAAGAGTTGGACTGGGAAGGGTGTGTGTGTGGGAGGTAGTGAGAGAGGGAAGGAGCTAAACAAGGGTGCCTACCCTTGTGGTGAAAATCCGCTCTGCACAGTGGCAGGACTACTAATGCCTTGGCTGGGACAAAGGGGAGGACTGGTTGGATGAGAGGGATTTGGAGGGGTGGGGTAGGGTAGAGCTAATTCTCCAGGCACCATGGACCAGTACGCTCTGTTCTGCCACTAACAGTAAATAGTTGCCAAGGGTGAACAGTATAGTAGATAGGACTGAGAGAAATTCAGGTGTTGAGAGACTGTGATAAAGAGCTCAGGTGCCCAGGTCAGCTGGGCTTGGTATAAACCCCATTAGCATTTGTAAAAAGTATGGTGGCCTGGGAGAAGACTCTACTGAGCTCCTGTACACTTTGCTTTATTCTTCTGTAAAATGGAACTAACCCTGACCTCAAGAGGCAGCTTTCGTACCAAATGACATAGTGAATTTAAAGAAACGTGGCTAGAACATGGTATCAACCTAAAAATTAGTTCTGGTTATTATCAAACAACTTGGGATGAAAAGTCCTTTCCATCTTCTTAAAAAGTGCTAAGAGAGTAGATATAAAGTGTTCTCATCACAAAATGATAACTATGAAAGGTGATATGTTCATTAGCTATAGTGACTTCACAATATATATGTGCTTCAAACATTTTAAAATGATAAAATTGTATAATTTTATATGAAACTTTTTAACAATTATAAGATTCTTTCTAAATTTATTTCTAGAGATAAAAGAAAAAAGTAGCATGTATTCATTTTTTAAAAATAGCCATTATATAACTAACAGAGATAGACACTAAAGAGACTGTTTTTAGGGTACACCGTTTCAGATGGAAGAGAAACAAGCTTGTATAAATATGTCTATATATACAACCAAACATACATGCACATACTATTTTTCTCTTTTAAAACATTCTAGATCTGCATTACTAAATTTAACTGGGCTAAGGCTAAACAAATATATTTTCTACTGCCAGTAGAATCCATTTTTCACATTATTATAAATTTTAGAAAGGATATAACCCAAAAGATATGTCTTCTAGAAGAAATGCAAATGGAAAGGAGTCTGACATGAGCACATAGGGGAATGTGTTTGAGTTCTGCAAAATCATTAGGTTTTTTAGACATTCTTTTTATTTGTTTGAAAGGCAGAGAGAGAGAGAGAGAGAGAGAGGAAGAGAGAGAAAGAGAGAGAGAGAGATTTCTATTCTCTGGTATACTACCCAAATTTTCACAACAGCCAAGGCTGGGCCAGGTGTGTCTTTCAAGTGGGTGGCAGGGACCCAACTACTTGAGTCATCACCTGCTGCCTCCTAAAATGCCCTTTCAGGAAGCTGGGATCAGAAGTAGAACCAAGACTCAAACCCATTTTCTTCAATATAGGATGTGGGTGTCCCACGTAGTGTATTAAGCATTGCACCAAATACCTATCTCAAGGGGTGAGTTTTGAAGATACTAACTCATAACTGATTTAATAAAAGAGAATGTGTAAAACTTACCACACAACAAAATTAAAAAGAAAAATAATCTAGTATTAATTGTTTGGACTTTCTATTTAATAGCATTGATTATTATTATTGTTTAAAACCATGATTATTTGACTTGTTATAGCTACTACCTACATTAAAAAATTAAACATGTAGGGTGAATATTTGGCCTAGCAATTAAGATATAGTTGGGATAGCCATCCACATCATAATGCCTGGGGTTCAGTACTTGGTGCTGGCTCTCAATTCCAGTTCCCTGCTAATGCAGACTCTGGGAGGCAGCAGTGATGGCTCCAGTAATTGTGTTCTTGCCGTACCCATGGGAGACCTGGACTGTGTTGCCAGCTCCTGGCTTCAGTTTGGCCCAGCCCAAGCTGTTGCTGGCATTTGGGGAGTGAATTAGTGGTTGGGAGCTCTCTCCTCTCGCTCTCGCTCTCTCTTTCTCTCTCCCCATTTCTCTCCCTCTCTCTCCCTCTCTCTGCCTCTGTGTGTGTGTCTCAAGTAAATAATTTTTAAAAATTACATACAGTTGTACACTGTTATTTAATGCTATAACTAGTACTCCAACAGTATTTTTCACTTTGTGTTGCTATGTGGGGGCAAACTGTTGAAATATTTACTTAATATATACCAAATTGATCTTCTGTATATAAAGAGAATTGAAAATGAATCTTGATGTGAATGGAAGGGGAGAGGGAGTGGGAAAGGGGAGGGTTGAGGCTGGGAGGGAAGTTATGGGGGGAAGCCATTGTAATGCATAAGCTGTACTTTGGAAATTTATATTCATTAAATAAAAGTTAAAAATAAAAAAAAATAAAAAAAATAAAAAGAAAATGAATAAAAAAAATTACATACAGAACCAAACAAACATTGTTGGCTATTAAAAAAAAAAAAAAAAGGTGTGGGAACCATTACTGTGGTGTAGTGCATTAAGTTGCCATCTGCAGCACTAGCATCCCATATGGCACAGGTTCAAGTCCCGGCTGTTCCACTTTCTATTTTGTTCCTGCTAAGGGCCTAGGAAAAGCAGCAGCAGAAGGCCTAAGTACTTGGGCTTCTGTACCAATGTGTGAGAACTGGAGGAGGCTATACCATGGCAGCCTTTTGGGGAATGAACCAGTCGATGGGGGACTTCTCTTTCTCTGTCTCTGCCTCTCCCTCTCCCTCTCTGTATCTCTGCCTTTCAAATAAGTAAACAAATCTTTAAACAAACAGAGGTTGTGTTTAGGTAGTTATATTTTTAACGTGGGAAATTTAGATGAAGATGTGTCTACCCTAGAATGCTAATTTTTTCTATTTCTGATGTGCTTACGACTCCACACATGAGTGTTTTCCCTCTAATTCCTCACTGCCATCAACTTCTTACTCAAAATCAGCAGAATATTATAGAAAGAAAATATCATTTTTATGGGATCAGGGTCTATTCACCAAAGTTTCTGTTTCATTTGGGATATATTGTTTCTTGATTAAATATTCCTATGGATTTTCCAAAAGGGAAACACAACTTTGAATCATCAAATAAGCTAGAAGAAAAAGACAAATAAGCCTAACACCATGTATGAAGTTTTCTAGTAGCATTGTAGACTTGAAAGAAACTATGAAAAGCCTTGAGAAGTCATGTTCTCATAAGTAATTTAAGAGTGAGTAGTACCACACATTTCCTTAGGAACCCTGGCCTTCATGTTAATTCCTTCCAGTAGAAAAGTGTGCAATCACTTGCAGCATGCTGACATAAGAAGCCAGGCCAATGGGCTGCAAAAAATCAAATCTCTCCTATCTTGAACACAACCACAAAAGACCCTAAAATGCCACAGCATACTCCCAGTAAACAGCTTAGAATGTTTCAGGGTGTGGCCACCATAGTGATCCCTAAACCATTTGAGTCCATGAAGCAGACAAGGAAAATTATTATCTAAACATTTTGCACTAAGGCACATTGTAATCACTTATTGGTCTACCATAAGAAGTGATAAGGGGTGGATGAGACTCACCTTGGATTAGGTACCAAGTGGGCACCTTATCATTAGAGAATGAAGAAAGGTCAATATGCTTCTTTCTCTGTGGTGTAAAATATCTGTGATCGAGAAAATCACTGTCTTTTGGTTTGTTGGGGGCAAGATGGGGAAAAATAACTATCTAGTCCTTTTTCTACATTCCATTTGGATCTTCATTAGCAGCTAAATACAAGATATATCCTAGTAGGTGTCTGTGTAAACCCACTTAAGCACATTAAGAATATGGTGACATCATCCTCTTGAAATAGCCATATCAAATTCTCAGTATAATTCTGAATTCAAATGCTGCAGACAACTGCTTAATCTTCCAAAGAATTCTTATAGTGTAGGAATGGTTTCAGGGGGTAATTCCTTTTTACTTTTTTCTCCAAGTAAGACCAGCCTTCCTGTCAACAGCAGTGTTTGAAATGTTTGGGGTTTTACCTTTGATGAATACATGACATGCCATGTTCTATGGGCCTACAGATTCATCACTATCCAAATTTATAGGGATGTATGCAGTGTGATTTGATAAAGTGTTTTGTTTTGCCTTTCATCACTCACACGATATTGAAAGGACGTTCCCTGTATATCTTAGGCATCATCTATCAAAAATAAGGCTTTGGAGAGAACAAATAAAATGCAGTAAAAACTTGTTGAACTGATAACTACATAATATGAATGTGTCATCTCTGAATATGAAGGGCCACTATATGAGGCTCATATTTTATCTTTTTTTGGGGGTAAGTTAACACATCTATATCCCAGTACTTTAAACTGCATTTTGGTTCAAATGTTTACAATGCTTCCTTAGCGTCTTTTGGAAAGAGAACACTATAAATTAAAATGATTATTAATCTTACTAAATCTATTCCTTTTTACTGGCATTTATGTAGGAGATTGGAGCCTCCTTATGATGGATTGGCTTGGCAACTTACTTGACACACTGGTATATGAAATGAGAAGTTGGAGAAGCTTGATGTTCAGTATTGCTTTGCTTTGTTTATAATGGGAAAAAATCTCTCCTAAGATGACATGGAAATGTAAAAAAAAAAATTCTAACAAGAGAACACTGGACTTTACAATTGAGGAACCTGCCAACTTTAATCAAAATGGAAGTGATAGTTATTTACATTTATGATTTAACATTCTATTTACATTTCATCATGAGAACTAATAGTGTATTCTAATTAATAAATGGCTCTCTATCCAAGGCCACTAATAACTATAATACCCTGAAAATACAAAAAGTTTTCACAGGAGATGAATATTATAAAAAATTATGTGCATGTTTCAAAAACTTTTGCATCAAAATAAAAATGTATTCTATTTTGCATGATTTTTTTGAAGTTCCCTTGAAGAAATTGCTTTCTAGGTGAGTGAAAAGACCTAAGTTTCTTATCAGAGACACAAAACACAGCAGTCAATAACTCTGCTAAATAGATTCCATGGCTAAAATGTCCATCCCTTTGTAGACTAGAAGATTCTCGGCAAAAAAGAGAATGGGACACTAACCTTGCTAATATACAGTGCTCTAATGAATGAACAATAGGAAAACAAATTTAAACTTTACAAAGATATTGAACCTGCCCTTCTGTTTGGAGACATTTTAAAGATGGGTTAAGTTCCAGTACTGCTGATGACTCATGGCAAATGAGAATTCCCATACATTATTAGCACTTTTTAGTTCTTAGAAAGAATTAGGAAGACCGTACTGTTATAAAAATATTTTTAAGATACATCATTAGGCCGGCGCCGTGGCTCACTAGGCTAATCCTCTGCCTGTGGCGCTGGCACACCGGGTTCTAGTCCCGGTCGGGGTGCTGGATTCTGTCCCGGTCGCTCCTCTTCCAGTCCAGCTCTCTGCTCTGGCCCGGGAGTACAGTGGAAGATGGCCCAAGTCCTTGGGCTCTGCACCCGCATGGGAGACCAGGGGAAGTACCTGGCTCCTTGCTTCAGATCAGCGTGGTGCACTGGCCGCAGCGCACTGGCCTCAGAGGCCACTGGGGGGTGGGGGGGCGGTGAACCAACGGCAAAGGAAGACCTTCCTCTCTGTCTCTCTCTCACTGTCCACTCTGCTTGTCAAAAAAAAATTTTAAAAAAAGATACATCATTAAATGAAAAAGGTAAGTTATAGGATAATAATGGTAATATAGTCTGATTTGTGCCTCTCCGCCTCTCCCCTCATATATATATATATATATATATATATATATATATATATATAAAATAAATGCAAAATGGAAGATCTGGTAGATTTCAGACCAAACTCCCAACAGAACTTGGGGTGAGGATGAAGGTGCCTTTCCCTTTTCACTTTAGATATTCCTGTATTAACTTAACTCTTTAAAGCCAGATATATCCTCACATTTATTTTCTAACTATGATGTTAAAGAAAGCATAGATTAAAAAAATTTTTTGGACGATTACCTTTTTCACAATTTTGCATAGAATTTCAAAGTAGGCACTCATCACATCCCATTGAATTTATGATTTGCAAAGTATATTCTGAAGCCTTAGGAATTTTCTCGAGTCTTCTCAGGGTTAGGGAATAAAGGTTGCACCTGGTGGGTTTCAGACATATGCTTGCATGCGCACACACAAAAAGCACACAGGCATTTATGCACATGCAGACACAAACACACACACACACAGAGAAGCTCCAGACACCTTCTATAACTCTGGCCTATAGTTTATATTTCTCTATTTCACAAATTGGAATTAAACATGAAATTTATTTTAAGCATTATTTCAAACCTTAAAAATGTTTAAAGTCTACACTAACTCCTTTTCAAATTTTAAATATGTCCCCTCCATGACAAAGTGACCTGCCCAAGGCCACACACCCTAGTGGCCAGCCCAGGGGACATTTGGTCACTCCCCTGCATAGTGCCCTGTAGCATATGGCCTCTGTAGATTGTCAAGGTTTTCTCATGTACATTTCCCCCCATATGAAAGTTAAAAGCAGCCAGAATTAGAGCCAAACCCAGGAGAACACCTCAGTCTACACTAGTTTTCTCATTCATTGTTTATTTTTATATATTTGTTTTTTAGTGCCATATGCAAGTGTGTGTGTCATCACTTAATGTCTTCCTTCACAAGAATAACTTTCATAGGTAATGATACGAGTAATTACAGAAAACAACAAAAAGGTAGGTTTTACCTATTTTCTCCAAGGTAAAAATATAATCAAAGCAATGAATAAGATGTTATTTATTATAGTCAGTAAAATATAACATTGAAGTCACTATCATAATAGCTTAAATGAGTCACATCCCTACCCAATTAAGAGCTGACCCACAAGGTCAAAGGACAATACCTCAAAGGAGGCAGGCACAGCACTTCTTCAGGAACCAAATATTCTCCCAAGAAAATAGTTCATCACCTTTCTCATCTGTAGAGCTCAGCCAAAGTGAAGACAAAGTGAACTGAAGTCCATACTACATCCCTGGGTCATTGTCACACAGTGAAAAGTGGCTGTGAGGAAACAACTTGACATAAGCTACCAGAGGCCCAAATAAGACTGTTCATTCCTTCCACTTACAATGAGCTTTTCTCCAGATTCCTAGTCATTTTTAAAGTTTAGTATTAGTATTACTAATTTTAACTCTGAGTCATGCATGCCCAGTGCTGTGGCTTATTTATTTCCTTATGGGGGATGGATGTGTTTTCCCATTCACATCACAAGGACAAGGAAAGCAGAGTCCTATCTCACAGGGTATCATGTAAGGCTTCTTATGATGATTAATGGGTAGGTAGCCAGAAAATATTATTAAGTACCTATGAGATATGATGAATTAATGGGTAAATAGCCAAAAAATATTAACTACTGATGAGGTGGTATGCTTCTAAATGCCAGAGATAGGGGCACTGGTTAGCTTTATGTGTCAATTTGGCTAGGCGATAGCACCAAGTTGTCCCATCAAACACTATTCTAGATGTTTCTGTGAAGATATTTTGTAGATTCACTGGACATCTATAATTAGTTGACTCTAAGTAAAGAGAGTACCTTCAATAAAATGGTGTTTCATCTAATTAGTTGACAGGCTTTAACAGCAATACTCAGGTTTCCATGAGTTTTCAAGACTATAGCATGAATTCTTGTCTGAGATTCTTCAGTCAAGCAGCCTTGGATGGTGGCTATGGCAACTCCTGCAATTCCATTTACCAGATTTAAACAGCAAATCAGGTACACATAACACACACACACACACTATTTGTATTTCTTACCAGTTTTCTGGAGAACTCAGAATGATACAAAAGATCAACAAAATGTAAGGTTCTGCTATTACGGAACATACATTTTTCTAGGGGAAAACTAGAAATTACTCAAGTGCATCACTAAGGAAAAGAAAGATAGTAAGTGACAAAGCTATGCAGAAAATGTGTTTAGAGTGAGTGGTCAGGGAAGGCTTCTCTGAAGCAGTGACATTTAAGCTGAAACAGGGGGTGACAGTCTCATTACTGTTTTCCTTCCTTTCATAGATCTTATATAAAGTAATTTACATAGTATGAATTCAATAAATTATTTTGAATAAATAATGAATAGATTAATAACCTGATTTTAAGGAAAATAGGCCATTCTAATTTTAGGTAACTAAAAAACAAGCCAAGATGAAGAACTTAATGAAAAGACAGTCTTTCCTTGAAGCTGAAATTATTGCAACGTGGAGGCTCCTGTTTCTGACTTGATTAATGAATGGAGGTGAGCGATTAACTTGTTAAAGGCTTGCAATTGCTTTTACTGACACTAATTTGAAAACAGTAGACACAACATAGTTGCTAGATAAAGTGCAAAGCAGAATAAATATATGTTTTGCATTATATTCTTATCTCCTTTTCTTCCTTCTCTTCAAACACACCTCCCATACTAAATCCATCAAACCTGATGGGTCATTTATCATGAAGAAAAGATCTTTCATCTTTATTTTTTTTTGTGATTCTTCCTATTTACTATTTTTGAATGATGTATGTGTGTGTATATATGTGTATATGAGGGGAGATGGTCAAGAGAAGGGTGTGATTCCTCCAAACTTGAAGCCAAGAGATGTCCTTATCATCCAAGTCTTGTGAGTCATCTCAAGGAGGGGAGAAACTGGGTGAATCAAACATTTCAGATAGGCAGCAAGACCCAGCTCTGCCTCTGAAAGAATGCTGACTTGTAGGCTATGTTCCTTGGCACCTACCTATAAGCTTACTCCTGATTGTGAGTGTATGGGTATGTTATAGCCAAAACCCAAATATAGGTGAAAGCTATGCATAGGAAAGCCAGATTTAGAACCATCTATAGCTCCTTTTCAAGAGGAATCTCTCTCAGTTCAAAATCAAGGTGCCTAGAAGAATTATACCTATGTAAAGCTATTTTATAACAGAACACTTGTAATGGTGGAGAATGGAGCAGGGTGAGGTGCTGGGCCACTTTAAAGGTTCAAAAGTGTTTCTGGTCCAGATATCATGCCTTAAAACAGTGATTCCACCTGTTAGAAGGGATTAACCAAATGAGTTAAGAATGTGATGTTGATTCTTCCACAGGTTGTCCCTGTGAGACCTCTTCCCTTCTTGTCTTGAGCCACAATGCAAAAACTGTGAACAGAGGCTGGTGATCTGAACACAGAAGTTAGTTTGCAGAATTTCCAACCAGACTCACAGGCAGTAGAGGCTGACCAGAACAAGGAGTGTGAGGAGATATTAGAGGCAGTGCCAATGACATAATTAACATCTTTGCTCTGAGAAACAGAATACTTTGCCCAACAGGCCTGAACAGGAGTTCTACCATGGCGTGGCTTTGTGTTGACATGGGTTCACAGGGGAGAGACTTTAGTTTTTTTTTTTTTTTCCCAGCAATGAATGGAAGGGGAAGGACCATGTAAATTCATGCAGAGATAATAGTGATCATTTAGAGTCCAGGTTCATTGATTTTTAGAATTAAAATGGACCACAGAGAAAATCTTCACCTTCAGTGTTTCAATGATGTACTTGAGACCCACAGAGAAACACATTTCATCTGAAGAAGGCCCATCAGGCCCATCTTTGTCCACCATGAGCAGATGTATCTATTCTTGAGGTGGAGATTAACCATTTATCCATAGATTTTTTTTCTTTAAAATTATCTATTTACTTGAAATTAAGAGTAATAGAGAGACAGGGAGAGGCAGAGAGAGAGAGAGAGAGAGAGAGAGGGAGATCTTCCATCCACAGGTTCACTCCCTAGGTGGCTGCAACAGTCAAGGCTGAACCAGGCTGAAGCCAGGAGCTCCATCCTGGGGTGTCCCACGTGGATGTCAGGGGCCCAAATCTTTGGTCCATCCTCTGCTGCTTTTCCTAGGCTATTAGCAGGGAGCTGGTAGGAAATGGAGCAGCAAATACACAAACTGGTGCCCATATGGAATGCCAGTGGTGTAGGCAGCAGCTTTACCCATTTATCCAGAATGCCGGCCCTATCCTATTCTTGATAGGGAATTAGCTACAAAGATTGCCCTATGCCATAGGTTATAATTTTGTTACAGAAAGAAGCCATATATACATGCAACTCTGTGTTTTTACATTTCATGTGTCAGTAGGCTATGATCCTAGCTATTTACACTGACCTGTGCTATGCACAAACCATAACAGTACCAGTGGTTGTCACTATCACTTATTGAGGGGTGACAATGCTAAGCATTGTGGCAGTTAGTGGCTCAGGGAAAGGTATTAGGTAAAATATGAGCAGGCTTCCCCTGTGAAGGAAATACTCCTGGTAATCCACTCTGTAAGAATTTTCTAGGCAGGACTACACCCTCCTCTCTGACCCTAACATATGCATACTCCTTGAAAGCACAAACTTCCTACCCAGATTCTCCCTTTGCCCAAATTTCTTAGCATTTCTCCATCTTTGGAGGATGCTAAAATTCCAGAAAAGCTTTAGGGGGCTGTGTCTGTTTTGATTTTCCCTCACCTCTCTTGGAGAAGAATTTGTTTTGTCCACCTAATGTGTACTCTCCCTAATCCGCAAGCTGGATCAAATTTCCCCTGGCCTTCTACTCTGTTCAAGAAGTAGAATGCCTTGGCAGTGTCCCTATGTGAGCTTTATTTCAGATAGATACCCATTGCCACCATGACTTGATTCCTTCTTCCCTATGTGAACAAGTAATATGTTTAGGTCTGCTGTTTGGGCTTGTTTGCTCTGTCTTGTCTTCTTTTTTTTTGTAGTAGCACTGCAGCCACTTTCCGGCAGCAAGTCTTAACAACACACTTTTGAATGCCTGCAATCCTTCCCACTGGAAGTCAGGTGTGGAAATCAAGCTAAAAAGTGTAACTCAAACAAACCAGTTCTGCACAGAATTATGACTTGCAGGTAATCAACAAATCTATTAATTGTTTGTTCTTTCCTGCTCTGGGTGAGTTATTAGCCACCATTGAGTCTCCAAGCAATAAAAAATGGACAAATGATGTGACAGTGGAAACAGTTCCTTGATTAAAAAATCTATGTCCTGCGAATCTGCAAATTAGATAATCAAGTGGATGGGACAGAATTTCTTAGCAAACATAACAATTGTCACAGACTTCTTGGAAAATAAATGGTCACAGGTACAAATGATATGTCTGGGAAAATATAAAACATGCTTTTAAATGACGTTGATACCTGATAGATACCTAAAACCTTAAAATAGCATCAAATGTCTGTCCTAAAGAATGCCAAACTGCTGGCTTGTCTGCTTTATCTTATTCCTTCCCTTCACTTGCTCCTCCTGATGGGAGCAAGGTCTTGGTACCTTGTTGACAGAGCCAAGAAGTGAATGATCGACACTAATGGGATTTTTAATCTTCAACCTAATTAACTTTGTTAAAATTAAGGCTTACTAGGAAGAATCAGCACAAAGAAATTAATTAAAGCAATGGAATTTTTGCTGGATGTAACAGCTGAGTACCGACTATATCTATAATGCACACAGAGACAGATATTTTAAATTCATTTCCATTTTTCTTTCATGGCTCTGACATTTCCATTTTTAAGAGTGTCTATGCTCCCAAACCTAAGTGTGCACCTTTGTCATTGACTACACTGCATGGAGAGGATGTCCTTGTCTTATCAAGGCCACTCCATCTTTGACCTTGTAGAAGTTGCATTGCCTGGTGCCTTGTAAGGTGTCTGACATATGGCGAGAGTTTAGTTCCTATTTGTTGCTTTTAATGATATGTGGTAGTTAATTTAGAATAAAAAACAACCCAATAATATAATAGTGAAACAGATATCATATGATTTGATTATTGTTTACAGTCCTGTCTATATCCCTGTGAGACAGTGGTCAGTCTACTTTTTACTTGTTGTCTATTATGATTAGTGGTGCATTAAATCTGTGATTATACAGTAAGTTAAAATTATGTTAATGCAAAAATTAAAGGAAAAGAAAAAAGAAAGAAAGGAGGGGAGATTGAGGAAGGAAGAAAGAGAGGGAGGGAAGTCTGCTTATCTTCTTAGAATGTAACTTTGAAATACATAAAATCTGTTCTTTTCATATTAATTTTTTTTAAATTTATAAATAAATGGGTAACTGAATAAACTATGATAATTTTAAATAATTGTAACAAGTGATGGATCTGATTCTCCAGCTTATGTTCTTCACCTGGTGATTATTACATGAAACAAGACAATGATAAAGAGAACAGGGGAATTTCTTCCTTGAAGAGACTAAGCAAACTACAGTTTACACCATCTTGTAGTGTACAGAAGAGCCCTGAAGAGACCTAGCTCTGAGCACAGGCATGGATACCCAAAGAACTATAATGAAAAACAAAGCAACAACTTTGTACTATATCTTAGAGAAATGGGATATTCTGGATAAAAAGCTTTGTATAAATGTAATTCTCACAAATATTCTGAATATCTATATTTGTAAGTTTTATAGCAGATTTCCTAGGATCTAGAATCATTATTTTTGTACAATGATTATTATTTTATGTTTTTAATGACTGGCATTCATTACTATGGATAGCAATTATTAACCGATATGCTGTGAATCAATGGCACTTTGACTCCTCCAAGTCTCACAGCACTGCTTGCCTGTAATCTTTCTGATTCCTTTAATTGGGGTCCACTTAAACCCTAGTTTATTTCAAATTCTTGTACAAATCATAGTCTTGAAGTAAATAAATAACAGCAATAATTCACAAAGTTCCCCATAACAAGTCTATTTTTCTTTGTACTGACTATTTAACAAATTTTTTCCCTTTTAAATTAAAGTATCAATGATGTTTCATCACCAACAAGACAAGGCACTGGTCACAGAAAATGAACAAAATGCAGTCCTTCCACTGGGAGATCTGTAGCTGGTATGGCAGGGCAGACAGGTTGAAAAAATCAAACTACTGGACAATGCAGCAGTTACAATGCAGAGTTGTCCACAAAGTACCACTATGGGGGCAGAAGGAAGCAGGGACATATTTGGCTTAGGGAACTGGCTTCCTAGAGCAATGATGCCTTCGAAGGTAAGCAGGGTTCCAGCAGACTGAGTAGATAATGGGAAAAAAATACCATTTGTAGAAGCAGAGGCAGCAGCATAACAGGCCTAGGAACCTAGGAGCAGAAACTGGTTGGGTGTATGTAGAGAATTGAGGATAAGATGGAGAGGATATGTTGATGGCAGGAAACAGGAGAGAAAGATCTAGACCAGTCTGGAAGGGGAACATCATTAAAAGTTTTATTATTAAGGGTAAAGTGGGTGGATTTAAAAGATCACTCTGGCACCAATGAAGAATAGATACAAGTGAGGAAACACTTGACAAGTCCGGGCAAGCACAGGAAAGTCTGTACTATGTCACTAGAGGGTGACTTTACAGAGGGATTGGGGGCATCCAGGGGCCCCAACTTGACAGAATCCCACCAGCAACTGGTACCTGCTTACTCACACCTGTATTACAGAGACTTGGTCTCTGTTTCAGTTCTTTCCAGTGATCTGAATGTTCCTGGACTTCAGTCTAGATGTTGAACTTCTCTTCCCATATTTGGGATACCAGGGCTCTGGCAGTAGCTAATTTCTGCAGGGTTCTCATTGCTTGAGCCTGGTGAACAACACATACTCACCTCTTGCACTGGACTCTCTGTGTGAGGGTTGCTGAAAGTCTGCTACCCATCGCTCCTAGTTACTTCTTAGGCCTCTTTAACTAATGGCTTAGTTTTGTAAATCCATATGTTTCCTAGGTCAGAGCTGTTTCTAATCGAGCCCATTTCACTTCTGACTAAACTTTGGGTGACAAAATTTTCCATCTGTGATTCTCAAACCTGGCTCAACATTAGAATCAACTGCTGAAGTTTAAGAAATGGTGCCTGAATCCCATACTAAAAAGATTCTTATTCAATTGCTCTGGCATGAGACAAGCATGGATATTTTTGAAATTGTCCAGCTGATTCTAAGTAATTGGGTTGAGATCCACCATTTAACACCTTGTCCCATCTTTAGGATGCTCATGGCTAAGGGAATATTGTATCTCACTGTTTTCTCCAGATTCCATGCAAGAAACCTACACGAATATACCTTCATTCATCAGTTCGCTACTTCTTACTTGCTGACCACCAAGCAAAAGGAATAGGTTGCATCATGATGAATCTGGCCCGGCAAAGAAGCCAGGGAGATAAATGGAGCTGGAGCTAGAATTTGGACAAGGCAAAAGTTGGGTGAGCTGATAAATAACCTAATACTGAAAGATCAGTGTTAATAAAGGCAAAGAGGGAGCTAATCACAGCAGATCCAGGCAGAAAAGTCAATAAGTCCAGAATGTCCTAAGTTAGGTCAAGGAGTTAAACCAGGGCAGAGAAGTAAGAGAGGCACATACACTAGAAGCATTTGCACCAGATCAGGCAAACAGTCCCACAGAGATCAGGGCCTAGACAGGTCTTGGTCAGGTACCACTGAGAGAAACCCTGGTTTCAGGCTCAGGTGTGCATATGTCACTGAAGTCAGCGGTTGGTCAAGCATAGTGACAGAGCAAGGTCAGAACAGTGGAAGTGGTTGACATCAGGAGGAGGCAATAAGGTGAAGAAATGTCTACAGAGAATTTAAAAATAATGGCAAATTAAGTCTAATTTTTTTTTTATCACCATGTGCCAACACTTCCAACAAAAGACTGGTGACCAAATGATTCTAATTCTAAAACATCTTGTTTGGGCCGGTGCTGTGACGCGTGTTAAGTCTCACCTTGCAATGCTGGCATCCTGTATTAGAGTGGCAGTTATAATCCCAGCTACTCTGCTTCTGATTCAGCATTGATGCTAATGCTCCTGGGAAGGAAGTGGAAGATGGCCCAAGGACTTGAACCCTTGTCACCCATGTGGAGGACCAGGATGGAGTTCTTGGTTCCTGCCTTTGACCTGACCCAGCCCTGGCTGTGAATGGCTATTTGCAGAATGACACAGCAGATGGAAGGTTCTCTCTCTCTCTCTCTTCCCCTCTCTCTCTCCATCTCTCTCTCTCTGTTGCTCTTCTTTTCAAATAAAAAATAATAAATAAATAAATAAATATCTAAAAAAGTCTCTCATTGACCTAAGTTCTAAAAAATTGTTTGGTTCATAGAAATTAGAAAAATGTTCTTAGATCTCTTTGGACATGATGTTCTGCATGAAGGTTAAATTCGGAGGACTACCAGTTACACAGCTGGCCTTCCTGATGTAGTCAGACTCAGCTACATGCACTCATTTCAACAGTAAGTTCTTAATTACTTGAAAAGGTATAAACTTATGTTTAATTTAACTCATTTTTCCTAACCTATGTATTCTATATAGTCTTTAATTTAAACAGTTGATAATAAATAGGTATGGTAGCATAGTGATGCAACGATAGAGAAATAGAAACTTTGTTAGAATTCTGTCACTGTGTAACTCCATAGAATTTTTTATATTTAAAATGTGAAACAATGAAATAATGCAAATTAAAAGGTAAATTCTTTTTGTTTGGCAAATGTAAGTTTTAGCTCATGTGTGCGGTATTTTGGTGATTTTGAATAATATCTATGAAATTGATATTTCCTCCATTGATTTTAAATATTAAAATAGTAAGAAAATATTTATTTCTGATTATTATGATTATGATTAAATTATTTTGTCATAGAGAATAAGGAGTCCTCAAAACCCATGCAACACTGGAATACAGGTAGATGAAATGGGGAGTTTTTTTTTTTTTTTTTTGACAGGCAGAGTGGATAGTGAGAGAGAGAGACAGAGAGAAAGGTCTTCCTTTTGCCATTGGTTCACCCTCCAATGGCCGCCGCGGTAGGTGCGCTGCGGCCAGCGCACCACGCTGATCCGAAGCCAGGAGGCAGGTGCTTCTTCTGGTCTCCCATGCGGGTGCAGGGCCCAAGCACTTGGGCCATCCTCCACTGCCTTCCCAGGCCATAGCAGAGAGCTGGCCTGGAACAGGGGCAACCGGGATAGAATCCGGCGCCCCAACCGGGACTAGAACCCGGTGTGCCGGCGCCGCAAGGTGGAGGATTAGCCTGTTAAGCCACGGCGCCGGCCGAAATGGGAAGTTTGAGAGCACAAAGGGAAAACATCGCCGTTCCTTAGAGCAGGCACTCGTATATTCCAGACATAATTTCTGTGTTATTCACAATATTACATAGCTAGGACCTGATCAACAGCAAATACTTATTTCCTGCTTAGAATGACAATGAAACAACTTTTTTACATCACCCCAAGGCTAATCTTTAGAGGTCCCCTATATCCTAGGTTGCATCACAAGGATACCTCTAATTTGGAATCACTCAGCATATAAAGACTAGGCTCAGATCTCCTTGAGAGTAGAGACTGTGCGTTTCATTTCTCACCTCCTTTGTCCATAAACCATGCATGCAGCAGCTTAAGTGTTCTCAGTGTCATAAGAATGAATAAATAAACATTTCAAATGAAACAAGGTTTTCTAGCATGTTAATTCATATTTTTCCTAAGTTATACAAATTATCTATTGCTTGTCTTCATTTTTATGTGGATTTTTTTCCTCAGCTGTTCATTGATAAATATTTATGGGCTATCCACTCTATGTTGACATTATTTTAAGCACTGGGTATATAATCATTGAACAAAGGGCTTTAGTCTCAATAGTGATGTACTTCCTGATAACTATATAACGTGACATAATATCTCAAATGTGAGCATACCCACGTGGACTGCCTCCACTTGTTAAAGCGACTATGCCAGCCAGTAAAGGAAGACTAAGTGGCATTCTCCTTAGAGTTACATGGAATAACTTGAGTTTTATAACGTACTGTGAAGACATCTAATACAACATCTTTCAATAACCTCTACAGATGCTTATTCTTGAATTGAAATTTTGTTCTACTATTTATACAAGGCAGTCACATTGGGCCTGGATTCAGGGCTTGCAAAACTGTCATTAAATTTACCACCTGGTATATAGTAGATTATCAATAAATATTTATTAAATAAATTACCCATATAATACCCATAATGACTCATTTATAATGTATTAATAATATATAAAATTCTTAGTAATATATTTTCTATTGCAACTTGATTTCTCTTGCATTTTTAATTAAGTCTTCACTGGTCATTCACTCCCATTTTCTTGGACTAGTTCACTGCATTAAAATACTGCTTTCTTCCCCCAAGCTTTCAATTTAAATATGCTAGCAGAAATTCCTATTAATTTCATTCCAAGTATTTGCACAGAACTGATCCACGGTAGCCGTCTGCTAATGATGCATCTGTCATTTTATTGACACCCCTAAACAGCTTTATTCTCGTTTCTAATTAAGAGACAAAACTGGTATTGTCAGCTGATGAACTGACATTTGGGGGCTTTTGTTCTAACGTAAAAGGCAGCACATGATGATGTTAAAACAAAAACTTGGAATGTTAACAGGAAAACCCACTAGACAAAATATATTTACTTGTACGTTTTGAATTAAGCTGGTTATAAGCCTAACAAGCATGCAATGTTTTGAGTCACAGGAAGAAAATATACACTGTGACAAAATACATTTGAAACAAAAATATTGCTGTCCACCCTAACTGGCTATAAATGCAGAATAAAGCATAGTCATGCACTCACCAGAAAATCAAAAATCTTACAGAAATAAAATATCCCTTTAAAGTCGGCCAAAATGAAGTGCTGAAATATAAGTTGTCATGGAGGTATTAGTTACATTTAAATAACAGCTAACTAAGAACTAAAGTTCCCACAGTAAAACCATGGTAGGGTGGTAAATAGCACATTTTTAAGATATGAGAGAAACAAGGCAATGATTTCCTGATGATTATATTAGTTAATTCCCAGAGAAATGACAATTACATACAAGTACGAGACTAACAGCTCACCAGAACATTCTTGAGCAACGGAGGAGGATAGGCTGTAAAAGCTCTATCGCCATCACATTAAAAATCTAATCTAAAATCATTGCATGTCAGAAAATTAAGGATTCATCAAAATATTCCCAAAGGTTATGTGCTGAAAGGAATGCATAAAAAGGAACCACTCTCCTTGATTTCTTTACATAGAAATGTATCTTTGGACCTACATTTTTCAATAAGCTAAATATAAAATCTACTTTCTCAAATAAGATAATTGTCATAAACAGCATACTTTCTGGCACACACTAAGTATTTGATAACATTGTGGATCTTATTATTACTATTAGCATGATATCAGATTCAGCTCAATGCCTTTTGTGGTTCCCTTCTAAGATTTAAAGGAATTCTAGAAAGGGTTCTTATGATTTAGCATAATTCCAGCTTATTCTGTTTCTACTCTCTTTTCTCGATATTCTTGCTCTGGTTTGGCACTCTGGATCCAAGTTGACACAAAGACATACCTGCATGTTTTGCTGTTATTGCCCATTTCATTCCAACCTGTCTTTTGTGACACTCTCAGTATCAGGGACCATGGGTAAAACCTACAACATATGTATCTCATGTCACATTCAAATTTCTCCTTGTTGAGAAGTAGAGTTTGTGAATATTATGAATAACATTTAATAATAATCATTTCATGAAATTTGCTCTCTGCATGCACCAAGCTTAAGAGTCTATCAATTGCCCTTATCCCTTAAAGAATGAGACAACTCTCCTCCACTTAGTGGTACTTGTAGAGGTCTTGAGGTCACTAGTCTAGCAGGATTAATTAGCATCATTCTTTATTCCTAGAAAGTCTTTAAAATAAAAGAAGGCACCTATCCTGAACTCCTGTGCCAACACAACTGATATAAGGGTTATAAATCAACTTCACTAAGATATTCTAGTGTAGGGTGTTGCATTGATAGTCCAATTATATTCCCACATTCACACCTTCATGGGGTTCCCTTCCACAGTTGACCAAGATAGGCTGGTGTGACATACATCATATGGCAGAAGTGATGGTCTGTCATTCCCAAGGTAGGCTAGAAAAGACTGGTTTCTGTGTTAGGTTTTCTCTCTTGGGTATGGTTGGGGGAAGCAAGCTGCTGTTTTGCAAATGACCTTATAGAATGACCTCCATGGAACAGCCAGCAAGGGATGGAGGCCTGCCACCTATCATGTGAATGAATTCAGAAGCAGATTCTGCAGCCCCAACTGAGTCCTGAGGTGGCTGCAGCTTACCTAATGTGATTGTAATCTAATGTGAATCCTGGAGTCAGAACTACTTAGCCCAGTGATTCCTAGATTTCTGACCTGCAGAAACCATGAGTTTAAAAAAGGTTTGCTTTTTAAGATGATAGCTTTTGGAACAATTTGTTACACAGTAATAGATAACTAGTACACATTTGGAATAAATGATTCAGTATATAAATACAGTGCACTGAGTTGTAGCCACCACAGAAGCATAATAAGCAAATTCTTCAAGTATGAAGAGGAAACTCAGTAAAGTTCTTACTGGAGTGGCAGGGGAAGTAACATCTGAGTTACGAGATTGAGAAAGGACACATGTTTATTAGGAAATGAGAGGAGGAAATGATGGGACAGATGGAGGGGATGGCAGTGCTCAAGGCACAGCCATGCAAATGGATAACTAGGAAAAAGGAGGCAGCCTAGCACTGCTAAAAGTAACAAGGTGTAAGGTATAGTGTGGCTGGGCTAAGGGATGGTGGGTGGTGAAAGACGAAGCTGCAGAGAGGTGGGATGGCGCGTGGCTGTGAAGCATCTGAAATGCAAGGCTAAGCAGCTGAGACTCTTATAGACAAAAGTGAGCAAGTGCATGTTCTGTTAAAGTGGGGACACTAACTGAGGCACTGACCTTTTAACTGCAAGTGACACTGATTAATAGAGGTGCTCATTTCTGACTTCAGACAATATTTCCTATCTTCCTCATTTCAACCATTCAGAAATCCCTGAGATTTCCGTATGAGACAGGTTTATGCATCAGCCTCTTCTCAAACACTCTTTTCATCCAGTTTCCTGTTTAGCTGCTACTCCATAGGTGCTTCTTCTAAGTCTTCATTGTGTTTTTTTTCTACCTCTCAGGGACCTCAGAATATGGAACTAGCACTGAGCTCAGTTTCCAAACTTCTACCCTTCTCTGTGCAAGCTCTAGCTTGGTGTCTAGGCCAGTCCTGCAGCTCTCGATACCACTGACATTCTGAAGACATGGCCAACCTGGCCCTCTTTCCTGAATGTCAGACTCCTAATGCTACTGCCTTTTCATCTCTACTCAGAGATCTAACAACATCTTTTTTATATAATTTATTTATTTATTTGAAAGTCAGAGTTACACAGAGAGAGAAGGAGAGGCAGTGAGAGAGGTCTTCCATCTGCTGGCTCACTCCCCAATTGGTCGCAATGAATGGAGCTGCACTGATCCGAAGCCAGGAGCCAGGGGCTTCTTCCGGATCTCCCATGTGGGTGCAGGGACCCGAGGACTTGGGCCATTTACTACTGCTTTCCCATGCCATAGCAGAGAGCTGGATGGAAAGTGGAGCAGCCAGGACTTGAATCAGCACCCACATGGGATGTCAGCACTGCAGGCAGTGCCTCACCTGCTACACCAGAGTGTTAGCCCCCTAACAACATCTTAAATTGGGTGTCTCCAAAAGGAACGCTTAATTTAAATTAAAAAAAAAATTATTGAGGAGACCCAGCAAGAGAGAGAGAGAGAGAGAGAAAGACACACACACACACACGCACAGAATGCTCCTATCTACTTGTTTATTTTTCAAATGGCCCCAGCGGCCATGTGACTAAATCCAGGGACCAGAAACTCAATCCAGGTCTCTCATGTGGATGGCAGGAACCCACCTAACTGAGCTGTCACCTGCTACTTCTGTGGTGCACATGAGTAAGAACCTATAATCAGGAGTGGACCAAGAACTAGAACTCTGGAACTTCAGCATGAAATGCGGGTATCCAAAGCAACATCTTAACTGCTGTGCTAAATGTCCACCCTGAATTAATGTTTTCAAAGTGTTTACAACATTTCCTGGTACGTGATAAACCCTGTATTCGGTTTTGTTAAGTAATTAAATTAATCAGTTTTCTAAACAGCAGAGATTATGCTAAGACAGAATTTATTTATGAAATAAATTATGTTAAAGAGGTTTATTTTTAAGATGTGTAAGGTCATAATCAGCATTCAAACATATCTTCCTAGTTCATAAGTGATCTCAACTCACAAGTATGTATGAATGCAACCTTCTCAAACAATTGCCAGCAGATCCATAGGAAGTGCTCAACAAATGTTTGGTAATGGATTGAACTTCTCCCTTAATTTTTGTCTCCTGAATAATTCAGAAATTCATAACAATGAGAAACAAAATTATTCCTAGATATTTCTCCAAAGACACACAAATGACCAATAAGCACATGAAAAATGTTTTATATCATTAGTCATTCAGGAAACACACATCGAAACCACAATGAGACACTACTTCACACTCATGATGATGACTACTAACAGACAATAACAAATGTTGGCGGGCTAGTGCTGTGGCATAGCAGGTAAAGCCACTGCCTGTAGTGAATGGCATCCCATATGGCTGCCAGTTCAAGTCCCGGCAGCTCCACTTCCGATCCGGCTCTTTGCTAAGGCCTGGGAAAGCTGTGGAAGATGGCCCAGGTCCTTGGGCCCTTGCACTCTTGTGGGAGACCCAGAAGAAGCTCCTGGATCCTGGCTTCGGATTGGCATAGCTCAAGCCATCGTGGACATCTGGGGAGTGTACCCAGTGGATGGAAGACCTCTCTCTCTCTCTCTCTCTCTCTCTCTCTCTCTCTCTCTGCCTTTGCCTCTTTGTAACTATACCTTTCAAATAAGTAAATAAATCTTCAAAAAAATAAAAATGTTGGCAAGGATAGAGAGAACTCAGTATCTAACGACATCACTGGTGGCAGTATAAAATGGTGCAGTCACTGTAGGAAATACTCTGGCAGATCCTCTAAAAGCTAAATACAAATTTACCAAATAACTCATCAATTCCACTCCTAGGTATATCTCCAACAGAAAGAAAATACACACCACAGAAAGCTTGCAAACCAATGTGCATATCAGAATTAGTCAAGATAGCCAAAAGTGGAATCAATCCAGCTGTACATAAACTGATGAATGGATAAACCAAATGTTACCTATTCACATAATGGAATATTACTCAGCCTTAAAAAGGAATGAAGTGGGACTTGTGTGTAGCCCAGTAGGTTAAGCAGCTGCCTGCAATGCCATCATCCCATGAGAACTGGTTTGAGTCCTGGTTGCTCCACTTCTAATCCAGCTCCCTGTTAACGTGCATCAAAAAGCAGCAGAAGACAGTCCAGGTACTTTGGTCACTGACACCACATGTGAGAGACCCAGATGGAGTTCCAGACTTATAGCGTTGGATGGCTGAGCCCTGGCTGTGGAGACCATTTGGGAAATGAACTCACCGATGGAAGATTTCTCTCTCTTTCTCCCCCCACCCCCATTTCTCCCTCTTTCTCTGTAACTCTGCTTTTCAAATAAATAAATAAGTTAATAAATCTTTATTAAAAACAGGAATGAAGTACTGATGCATAGTACAACATAGATGAACTCTGACATCATTATACTAAATGATAGTTGCCAAACAAAAAATGGTTACATTTTTAACATTTTATGATTCCAATTACATAAAGTGTCCAGAATAGGCAATCCACAGAGACAAAAAATATATTAGTGATTATCCAGGGATGAAGGGAAGAACAAATGGGGAATAAGCACTAATGAGGTTTCTTTCTGAGATGATGAAAATGTTCTGGAATTAGACAATGGTGTGATTCATGGAAAATATGTATTATGAAAACCTATGTGCATGGATTTCAATTTCTTTTGCACCAAAATAAGCTTTTTTAATTTTCATTTTCCAAGAACATTTTAAAGCACCTTCATAGTATGAGTTGGGCATTTTAAAAGAATGAATTTTAAGAGCAGGCATTGGAGGTAGCAGGTTAAGCCTCCTCTTGGAATGCCTCTGGCCCCTGTTGGAGCGCTTGATTCAAGTACTGGCTACTTCACTTCCAATCCAACTTCCTTCTAATGCACCTGGGGAAGGCAGTGAATAATGGCTCAAGTACTTGAGTCCTTTCTGTGTGGGTGATCTCATTCCTGACTCCTGGCTTTGGCTTGGCCCAGCCTCAATTTGGGGAGTGAAAGTGAATGGAAGATTCTCTCTCTCTCTCTCTTTCTCTCTCTCTTTATGTATGTGGGGGGGGGGTCTTGTTCTTGCTTTTGCTCTCTCCCTCTCTCTATCCTCTGAACCCTCTTTGTCACTCTGCTTTCAAATAACTAAGTAAATAAATAATCTTTTTTAGAAGAGTGAATTTTATAGTGTGTGAAGTATATCTCAAAAGATTCAAAATGCCCCCCAAAAAATAATAAAAATATGATAGCATCTAAAAGTCTATGGCATATAACAGGTGCTCAAGATAAGTAAATATTTCTTTTTTTGAAAAAAATTACTCCTTTGTTAGTTCAAACACTCTCCAAGTATTTCTCAAGTGTGTGTTACTCTGTATAGCTTGGAAAACAGCTCCACCTGCTTTCAACATTGTGAAGAGAATGATAAATAATTAAAGCCTCACTCTCCCGTTGTAGATCATTTCCCTAAATCTAATATTTCTCACACATACAGGGGCCTACCCAAGAATATCTGCCAGATTCTCTTCAGAATGAGGCAGTGGTTAACTAAAGCTGGTAGCACTGGGAATTGGGACAGAAGGCCTTGGCGCAAAGGTTGTAATACACCTTGATGTCATCCTTCTTTTCCCAGTCGTCTCCTGATCTTGCAGAGTTCCTGTATCACCATACACACAAAAAACATTCATGACAAATGATGTTACTCAACCATTGCTCCCTCCACTTTGAGCCTTACTGGGCAGCATGCAACTCTTTCTGACTCAAGGAGAGACCAGGTAATAACACAGATGTCTGCACAGAAAGCCCAGCACTCACGCTGGTCATTGTAACAGTGAAGGCCCTGCAGCAACTTCAAGTTCTCTGTCTCTACCACCTCTCTCAGCAAAGCACTGAAGACAATGAGTGGCTATAGGGACTAAAGAAACATGCCTAAAATCTGTAAAACACGCTTTTCTTTTCTTTTCTCTTCTTCTTCCTTTTTTTTTTTTTCCAGGCAGAGATAGACAGTGAGAGACAGAGAGACAAAGGTCTTCCTTCCATTGGTTCACCCCCCAAATGGGCACTATGGCCGGTGCACTGTGCCAATCCGAAGCCAGGATCCAGGTGCTTCTTCCTGGTCTCCCATGTGGGTGCAGGGCCCAAGCACTTGGACCATCCTCCACTGCCTTCCCAGGCCACAGCAGAGAGCTGGACTGGAAGAGGAGCAACCGGGACAGAACCGGTGCCCCAACTGCAACTAGAACCTGGAGTGCTGGTGCCGCAGGCGGAGGATTAGCCTAGTGAGCCGTAGCGCCGGCTGTAAAACATGCTTTTCAAGCTTTTATATTTTAAGTTCCTTCTTCCTTTTTTCCTCTCTCCTTTCCTTCTTTCGTTAACCAGTTTATTTATTTAGCAATAAATAATTGTCCAACATGGACTCTGTACTAGGCACAGCACTGGACATTGAAGACACACTGAATAAACTTGTTGAGACTCTGTGTACTCTGAATTAAAATGCACTCCTCCCTGTAAGCTGAAGTCCAATTTTGGTTGAAGTCAAAATGTCTTGAGCTCTAGATTTTTAGGCACTGAGGCTAAAAATTGCTGATGTAATAAGTTCAAATACTGTTCATTTCTTTCCTAATGCGAAATTAATTTTATAAAATGAATAAGTGTTTAACTTTTCTTTATTTTTAAGATTTATTTATTTATTTGAAAGCCAGAGTTACACAGAGAGAGGAGAGGCAGAGAGAGAGAGAGAGAGAGAGAGGTCTTCCATCGCTGGCTCACTCCCCAGATGGCCGCAAAGGCCGGAGCTGCACCGATCCAAAGCCAGGAGCCAGGTGCTTCTTCCTAGTCTCCCTCATGGGTGCAGGGGCCCAAAGACCTGGGCCATCTTCCACTGCTTTCACAGGCCATAGCAGAGAGCTGGATCGGAAGTGGAGCAGCCTGAACTTGAACAGCACCGGCCCTTTTCTTTACCTTTAAAAAAATCCCTGGGGTGGGCTTTTGGCCTAATGGTTATGACACAGTTTGGGACACCCAGATTTCATATCATAGTACCTGGATTTGAGTCTTAGCTCTTTTTTTTAAATTTAATAATTTATTTGAAATTCAGAATTACAGAGAGAAGAAGAGATAGAGATAGAAATATAAATAGATAGATAGATAGATAGATAGATAGATCTACCTGCTGGTTCAATCCTCAGATGGCTGCCAAGGCCAGCACTGGACCAGGATGAAGCGAGAAACCAACAGTTTCCATCCAGGTCTGTCCCACATGGGTGGCAGGGGCCCAAATCCTTGGCCCATCTTCTGCTGTTTTTCCCAGGCCCTAAGCAGGGAGCTGGATCCGAAGTGGAGAGGCAGGGACATGAACCAACATCCATATGGGATTCTGCCACAAGCTGCAGCTTTACCTGCTATACCACAATGCCAACCCCCATACTCTTCTCTTGACTCTAGCTTCCTACTAATGTGCACTATGGGAGGCTGCCAATAACGACTCAAGTAGTTGGGTCCCTGCAAGCCATGTAGGAGACCTGGACTGGTTCCTGGTTCCCACCTCCTGGCTTCTGCCTGACTCAGCTCCAGCTTTTGCAGGTATTTGGGGAATAAACCAGAAAAAAGGAAAAAGGAACTAGGTCTCTCTCTCTCTCTCTCTCTCTCTCTCTCTCTCTCTCTCTCTTTCGAATACAAAATTCTTGTTCCCAAATGTTGGCATACTTTTTGAGATAAACCCGATGAAATTGGTGTGAATATGAAATTTTAAAGTATGCTGTATTGTAATTCAGTTATAAACATCCTATAGGAGCTCATTAGTTAGAGAAACGATGAGGGGCCAAGCGCCGTGGCTCACTTGGTTAATCCTCTGCCTGCAGTGCAGGCATCCCATATGGGCGCAGGGTTCTACTCCTGGTTGCTTCTCTTCCAGTCCAGCTCTCTGCTGTGGCTCAGGAAGGCAATGGAGGATGGCCCAAGTGCTTAGGCCCCTGCACCCGTGTGGGAGACCAGGAGGAAGCACCTGGATCCTGGCTTTGGATCGGCATAGCTCCGGCCGTAGTGGCCATTTAGGGGGTGAACCAATGGAAGGAAGACCTTTCTCTCTGAATCTCTCTCTCTCACTGTCTAACCCTATCTGTCAAATAAAAAAAATAAAGCAACGATGAAGTAAATACTTACATAAATCAAAAATACTCATAACTAAATTATGAATCCAGTCTTATTGTTAGGTTTTTCTTAGTAAACTGACTCCTCTCACAAATGCAGTCAAACATACCAGTCCCACTTCATCAACAGGAACCAGTAGTGCCTGTCTGACACACTGCCACCAGCAAGCACACAGGAGAGAGAGGGCTATCCCTCAAGCCACAGCAAGCATATCACATTCTCTCTTTGGCACTATTATTTATGAATCAAATCAACCCACATTGAAATATCCATTGTATCTATAGACTATGTACAACTCCTAATTGGCTGCTCGACCAGCAAAAGAATTATTTAATTTTGGCTTTAGGCTGGTGTCTCCACTCTTTGGAAATGGACTCAAATAAAGTACAACTATGTACCTCCTATATTAATATATGTGCTCCCTTTATAAGGAGAGGTACATCTATCTAGACATATTACTTTTTATTTCCCTTAATTCCAGAAGAGTGTCCCAATGCTTAAATGTGAAACCAAGTATCTGATGTCTCCATTTCCCCATAGTTAGGAGAAAACATCGATTTAAAAGTAATGGAAAGCCAAGATGTCCTGCATTTGGGGGAACTGCATTTGTGGCCTACTCTGAAATCAGGAAGCCGAGATTCATCGTATTTCTATTTCCTCTTTCTGGACCTGCTTAGAAAATGCCGATTCCAATGAACAACATCTGTATGCAATGTTCTTTCCCAGATTTTCAAGAATAAACCTGCCTTTTCAATAAAATATATATTTTGAGCCATGGTTGAAGACACTTGCAACGTTTTCTTGATCCATTAAAGAATGTATCAGGTAAACTTTGAGAAGTGAGAAGCAAATGTTCATGGCAGGTTTAGACTTCTCCCTTGGCTGGAACTACTCCTGTTCATTCCACCATAGAATGTGGAGACAAACATCCCCAGGCATTTGCTCTTTGCTGGGGCATTTTTGTGGCTTAAATACTCGCATAAGCAATTAGTTTTATGATTTCCAATAAGAAATGGAACCGAATACTCACGGCATGAAGAGACTGCACATCATGTATTCCTGGGCATGGAATTCACCAGCCCTGCCCTGCTCCCTCCTGGGTGGTTGAGCAGTTCCATGTTGCAACCTCTCTAAGTTGGGAATGCTCTTGGGATAGGCACTCCAAAAAGCCTCAGTTGACATAAACATGTGTCAAAATTGTACACTTTACCAAAATGTCTAAATTTTCTCATTTATCAGCATAAATGTACCCACTAAATATAATAAATCTTGGGGACATTATGCTGGCTTAGTGAGCTCTTAATCAGCACATCATAAAGCTCTGAAAAAAGTGACAGGAGAAGCCAAATGGATACTTACCTTCACCTATCTTAACTACTATCTGCTGTCACAGAATACAAATTCCCAGAAAAGCTGCCATCCTACAGGCACACACATCCGTCATATGAATAAACAGGTGCCAACACATATGAGCAGTTGTGATGGCAAATGCGGAGGTGGTAGTGGTTACAAGTTGAATGTGGGTGGATTCCAAGGGCTTTTTCATCTCTTTGTTTATGCATTCAAGAAGCCAGTGGTCTAGCAGCAGGTATATAAAACAAGACATACAATGAAAAGGTAATGGCACCAAAAGTAGCTTCCACCTCAGTGTAGCCTGAGCAATTGATGACTCTGCCTGTATCTCCTGCTCAACAGTGTGGGGCCATCAGAACACTGAGGATGGATAGGATCTTGTTGCTCACCCCAGTCTAACCTCTCTCATTTGCAAAGCTGTTAATGTCCCTTTGCTCTCAGGATGGAGCACATTCTTTATGCACAACTCTCTAATACTGAGCATGCCTATCACAGAGTTACTGCAAACACCCAAAGGGCTGCACCTTCTGACATATTTCAAACATGCTTACTCTCGAAGGTACAGACGATAGATACCCAAATTCTATCTCAGAGGATTGTGACTTGTTAGCATCAACCAAGTGTCCTCTGTGGGTAAAACATTATTAAAAAGGTAACCCACAGATGGCCTGGAGAGAATGGATCACAGAAGAGAATACTCAGCACATTAACAAGAGATGCCTACCTAAAATAACCACAAGATGATACATTTTCTATTGCTTCTGATTCTATTTTCATTGAGAAGCCTCTAGAAGACCCATGTGACCTCCATGTCCCCTCAGTGTCAGTACAGAGATGCTCAGATTAGGTAATGCAATTATTCATGCTTCTGAAAGGGCCCACTCCCAACTGAAAATCATCAAATGGATGTTCTCATTTACTCCCATCTTTTGTGAGACTGTGAATGTCCATCAGTCCAGGAGGGAATGACTAATCTATATTCACTGACAAACTCAGACGCTTAAACTGCAACATGTTGACCCAAACCGTGCTGCATAGAGATGGAGCCTGGGCCACACTGCAGCCTGGGAAATGCTTCCTCTGACAGCAAAAATGCAGCCAGCCCTAACAGCCACAGAAAATGGCCAGTGGCATTTCTCAGAGTGTCCTAGTGGAGTGGAGAATAAATAGAAGCTAGTTCACAGTAGGCTGAGAAGCTTACGATTGTAATTGTACAAAGGTGAAAATAAGCTGGAGTGGCTATTCTACCTCTTTCTCTGCCATCATCACATCATGTTCATATTCAAAGATAGCAGAAGAGGGAAAAAGTCTCCTCAAGCCATTTCCACAGCCTGTAATATAATTCTCTGAATTTTTCAGAAAAGCAGGCACTCAGACTATTTTCTGAGCCTTTATCTAGCCAGCACAAGCCCTGAGCCAGGTGCATTATAAATGCTCTATTGATGTCTGAATGAGAAGTTGGGCAGATGAATTATTGAGGTTGCACAGTCCTTCCAAACTATTCTCTTCTGTGGGCTAATGCAGACCTTTCTAGTTCACTGGGGTTAAAAGGACTTTCCTATTTTCCAAGTCCTAAACTCCACATTTGAAGTCAAATTGTTCAAACCTGTCTTCTCTGGGATTGAAGAGGCTGTGAGGATTTGGTTCTTTCAAATGTCACAGCATGGAGACCACCTGCTTCCATACAGTTAGGACAATGACCTTGCGATCTCATTTGCAATCATTGTTCTCTAAAAGATGCTCCATTATGATCATTTGCAGAATATAACTCAGGTCATAAAGAACTGTCACATAGGCATCATGGGCTAGGACATGACTATGAGGAGACTATCGAGTGTCTAGTTCTTGGGACACATATGCACTCATGTGTATGTGTTAGCAGACATGTGTGTGTATGTATGTATTCATGCTAACATGTAAATGCATGTGTGTGAAGGCATGTGCATGCGTTCACACCTGGGTCCACATGTGCATGTGTGTGTGTGTGTGTGCATGTGCTGGTAAGTAAGGAGAACTGAGACTTGGCACTGAGTCTTCAAGGCAAAACTTTCCTTATTCAGACCTGCCACTCCACTCCAAACCCTGCAAGACATCACTGGGTAACTGAGGCTAAGCTTTGGAGATGATATTGAAGTAATTCTTTCCTTTATCATTTTTCACAACAAATTATGTGTACATTTGAGCTTTATCCTCTAACTTTGTAAACAAGAAGAAAAATAATCATGCACTTAAAATTATAGGTAAGGGCTGGCATTGTGTCTTAGTGGATGAGGCCACCACTTTTGTGACACTGGCGTCCCATATGGGCATCAGTTTGCATTCAGGCTGCTTTACTTCCAATCTAGTTCCCTGCTAACGGCCTGGGAAAAGCAGCAGAAGATGGCCCAAGTGTTTGGGTCCCTGCCAGTCATGTTAGAGATGGGCATAAAGTTCCTGGCTCCTGGCTTAGGCCTGGCCTCACTCTGGCTGTTGTGGCCATCAGAAGAGTGAACTAGCAGATGGAAGATCATGCTCTCTCTGTCTCTCCCTCTCTCTGTGTGACTCTGCCTTTCAAATAAATCAATAAATCTTTAAAAAAAGTTACAGGTAAGCCGGCGTCGCGGCTCACTAGGCTAATCCTCCGCCTTGCGGCGCTGGCACACCGGGTTCTAGTCCCGGTCGGGGCACTGGATTCTGTCCTGGTTGCCCCTCTTCCAGGCCAGCTCTCTGCTGTGGCCAGGGAGTGCAGTGGAGGATGGCCCCAGTGCTTGGGCCCTGCACCCCATGGGAGACCAGGAGAAGTACCTGGCTCCTGGCTTCGGATCAGCGCAGTGCACCGGCCGCAGCACGCCAGCCGCGGCGGCCATTGGAGGGTGAACCAACGGCAAAAGGAAGACCTTTCTCTCTGTCTCTTTCTCTCACTGTCCACTCTGCTTGTCAAAAAAAAAAAAAAAGTTACAGGTAAACAAGATAGGGTGAAAAATGACCATGGTAATCTAAGTGAATTGGGTTGACAATGAACTTAGAATGCATATTTCAAAACAGTTCAAGAAAAATAAATGCTTGATTGAGAAAAATGAAGTGTATACCCCACACAGACACACATACACACACACATGCAAAATATATATGCAAGTACATACATGAGGACTCTTCAAAATAGTCATGGAAAACACATTTTATAAAGAAAATTATGCAAGGACTTGAAAAAATTTTGCCCCAAAATAGGCTCATATTTTACTTCCAGTTTCCATGGACTTCTAAAAATGTTTATTTATTTCATCTACTTGAAAGTCATAGTGACAGACAGAAAGAGAGCAGAGAGAGACTTTTTTCCATCTTCTGTTTACACCCCAAATACCTGAAACAAGCAGGACCAGGCCAAGCCAAAGCTAGGAGCTGGGAACTCCATCCGGGTCTCTCATATGGGCAGGGGCTGCTGATTTCCCAGGTGTATTAACAGGGACCTGGATCAGAAGCGGAGAGCAGCCAGGACTCAAACTGACACTCCCATATAGGATGCTGCCATTATAAGCAATGGCCTAACCCGCTGTGCCACAATGCAGATCGCCTGCTTTATAAATCTTAAAATTGCTTTTCTATTTGCATCTACTTCTATTCAGCTCAAAAGCAAAACCTTCCAAGTTTTCCACTGCTCCAAATAAGGGTAAGAAAGGGAGTTCTGTTAAATTCAGAGTTTTGTTTTGTCTGAAAGGCAGTACAGGTGGAGAATATCTTATCTGAAATGCTTGGGATTCCGGCTTTTTTCATATTTTGGAACATTCGTATAAATATAAGGAGATGTCTTGGGGGCTGGGATCCAAATCTAAACATGCATTTTTTTTATGTTTCTATATACTTCATACATGTAGCCTGAAGGTAATTTTATACTGTATCTTTAATGCACCTGAGTTTTAACTGTGATGTGTCACATGAAGTCAGATGTGGATTTTCCATGTGTAGTGTCATGTTGGAGCTCAAAACATTCTGTATTCTGGAGCAGTTTGGAGTTTGGATTTTCAGATTTTGAATGCTCAATGCGTACCACCAATTCTCTGATTAACTAATCAGGATGAGTGGAGCTGCAGTAAACAATGAGAATGCTAGCAAGCCAAGACATCTCCAAGGGCCCCCTGCGGACGGTGTGTGCTGGTGCACAATGAGATACAGAAAGGAGCCGCAGCATTTCGAAACTATTAGCAATTTTGGAGTAGTTTTATTTCTCTTGAATATAATAATAAAAGATGAGGTAGTATTTCAAGTGCTTTTTATTTCACTTTTCTGGTCATTTCTTTCATTGCATTTTACAGAAGTATTGATCCACAACAAATTGGAAAAGAAATACAAGAACTAGTCCATCACCACAGTTAGTCTGAGCAGCCCTGTGCTGAGCCAATTTACCAGGTCTTCCGAGTCAGGTCCTATTTGGGAAGAATATGTGGTTTCCTAGACTACCGAATATACCTGCATCTAAGTGCAAGAACAAACTCTAATATGTATCTGTATTAACCGACTGGAGTTTCTGTTATCCTATCACTCCATGGTCTTCTGGATGACTTCTGAGTACCTGAGTAATGAGCAGCAGACGATACAGAAATGAATTAAACCAATGCCAGTAATGTGTACAATGAGACATTTAAGCAAAACTCCGGGGCCCTACTGGAAACCTGGAATAAAAACAAAAACTTTGAACTCCTCAATTATATGCTACTGACTAAAAGCCAGCCATGCTGAGAAAGGAATGGCTGCCCCTGGCTTCCCTCTGCTTCTTGGGAGCTGAGGTGACAGGAGCAGGTGGTTTCCCTTCAGTTCCTCATTTATAAACCTGCTCTGTGAAAACACACACACAAAGCCACTTGTTTGGCAGTCTCCGAAGAGGGGCTGAGGACTGACCGGACATGAGGCACAATTACCCTTTCACCCTGTAAGGAAGTCCCTGCAGGTTAGGGGTGATGTGCATCCGCAGGTCAGGATGCAAAGAGCCAGCACAGCTGCTGCAGGCGAGGGGTGGGGAGGAGGGAGAAGAGATTTTCATTTCCTGATGACAAAACCAGCCCGAATACGGACGTGATCAGCTATCACTAATTTGTGTCCTTGGATCTCTCATATTCTTTCACACTGCCAAATCTGTCACGTTAAGGCATCATTTTTAGTTTCTGTCACCTTTTGAAAGTTGTGCGACTTTTTTGAAAGAATGAAATAAAATATAATGGTGATTTTCTCTCTCTTATTGTTTTATCAAAGTAATGAGCCCAGTGAAATTAAGTGTGATTTACTATAGAGTTTGTTTGCGTTTGACTTTCTGGACAATGGGTATGTCATCAACCCCCTCAAAGAGGCTGTTTCCTGCTCTCACGGGTAGGCGCCACATTCCTGACAATTCAGACTCCCTCTGGTGGCCAAAGTAATAGGTGTAAATTCACCGATTTGCTAACAAAAAGGGATGATATTTTGTAATCTGGCTGTTTTTAAAAGAAAATATAATTTTTAAATATACAACGTTTTAGAATACTTTGAATGAGATAACTAGTTATTCAAGTCTAATAAGATGCACAATATATATTTTATTCTTAAATTATCGGAATTAGTATGGTAAATTTAAGGGTATTTCAAAAAGTTTGTGGGAAATAGAATTACAAGATAAAGTTATTTTAGTGCAAAAAGTTTTTGAAATCCATGCATAGTTTTTTCACACTATGCCTTTTTCACTAACTTTTTGAAGACCCTCTTATAATGCTTAATTGTAATCCTTGTAATTTATGAGACACTAATGCATTCTTGTAAGTTTGCAATGCTAAATGTCAGAACAAAGAACACTTATTATCAAATTTATTTATAAGGCTGTGATTATTCTGCAGTAGTCAGCTAACGCAGGTGACTGAACTTCCAAAGACTGATCACTTTCACAGCAGTTTTGAGATCATTACACAGGATCATTATAAGCTGAAGTTGGAGATGAAGGCTTTATTCAGCAGAACACAAATTTACTCAGATTGCACATTACAAATTGCACATTCCTGAAACATTAGGCTGGAAAGTGCTAGCTGAAGAAGATAATGCATGTGGAAACTTTATAAACTATAAAGCAAAAAAACTGAATATAGATTTGTATTTTTATCATCTTACCCCAAGAGCTTTTTCAGATGCAAAATAAAGCTTTGGGAATCCGAGAAGTCAAATTACTTGCTCACCATCACTGAACTAGAAAGCAGGAAAGGCAAGGAGAAGGCAGTTAGCTTGACCCTCCTATGGCTGCACAGAAATAGCCTTAGTTTGTCAGCGTTCTTCCTTTAAGTTTGCATCTTAGACTGGACTTGTGACTGTAAAATATCTAGACCGAATCTCACATGAAAGAAGCCTTATTCTCTGTGTCATATTACCTACATCCTTTTACTTCTCATTCAATATTTGAAAACTTGCAGAAACATTTGTTATCTGATAGTACAAGTTCCCAGGGAATTATGTTATGGAATGAAAATGAGAAATTAAAAATTAAATAATTACAAAAATGTAAGCAGATTTTTGGTTCTCAGGTTCTCCCAGTTACTGTGGACTTCAAAGCTAAAGTCTGAATTTCTTGTAAATTTATAGGATTTTGTGAAAAACAAATGATGCCAAGTAAAAGAGTTTTGAAAATTGTGGCAAATGCTACAAAACCAGTTCTCATTTTACTTAGCCAAAGTTAAATCACATAGGAAAGGAAGGAAGGAAGGAAGGAAGGAAGGAAGGAAGGAAGGAAAGATTTTTATCTATTGCTTAGTTTCCTGGAGGGTGTAGGAAATAGAAGGAAACTGTCAATCTTTTTGGGGAATGAATGGAAATAGAAGAAAGTCAGAAATTCTCACTACAAACATGTACTGAGTGGCAGGTTCTGTGTTAGGTACTGGAGAATCCATTATAAAATCTTCCCGAGAATTTTGGCATTTAATTTGAACTAGAATTAAAATCTTGCTATAATTATAGCTGTGAACTATCGTAATTATACTTACATATAAATACAGTAATGGGTTGCCAGTTCTCGGAGAAGGCCAAATACATATTGAATCATTGAGTTTTTTCATGACATGAAAAATTTCTAAGTCCTCCTTATCAATCCAGATTGTAAACTGGGAGAACAGGATGTGTGTCTGTCTTCTCCATTGATGTATGTCCAGCACGTAAAAGAGGGCAGGCCCTCTTTTGGTTGAATTTGAACTCCAGAGTGCAGATGGTAAGAATCCACCTAGAGGGAGGAGGGGTGAAGCAATCCAGCTAAGGAAGTTTGGGGATATTTCCATGCCTCCTGGTGGGGATACCACAGGCTCACTGGGGAAGACATGCCCTTGGGCTTCACTTCCCAGCTGGGTGAATGCTGAGCACATTTATCAACACACACATAGAGAGTGCATAGCATCCCCAAACAGTCTTCTGGTACTCCAAAGTGTGTAAATAAAAAGATGCACATGATCTCAAATACCGATAGCAAGTGAGAAAAAGCAGAAAATGGGTCTTTAATGGACTCTTCAGAGTCAAGGCAAAAACAACAAACAAAAACAAGAACAGTTGATACTCTTCACTGTTTATTCTTTAAATGCTGGCCAAGAGGCATAAGATGGGACTCGCTTAATCAGATGTTTTCACATAAATGACTCATCGATCATGACAACATTTTTGGAGATCAAGAGCAGAATCATGTGACCCCAGGCCCCATGTCAAATACAATGCTCAACTTAAAAAAAAAAATAAAGCAGGAAAAAATATAAAATCTCATCAGTTTTCCAATGTCCCATGCTTTTGAATTATAAAAAAAAAAAAAATCCCAACACATGATGGGTGATAGAAGCTTCTTTTTACTGTCAGAGAGATCAAAGAGAGGTTGAGAAGGAATCCATAAGCAGATGCTGCCCAGTGACAAACCTGAAAGAAGCAGACAGTGGGGCCAGATGTTGGAGTGACCTTCGGTCTGCAGAGCACATTGGCATGGTGTTGATTTAGATGGTTGTTGGCAGAAGCTTTAGCTCCAGCAGCAGGGGGAGGAAAAAACCGAACCATGGAATTCTCCCCTACTCTTTCCCCTCACTAGAAACCCAAAAACACTGGTCAGTAGTGCTGATGGCTGTCAAAGAAGTTGAATTCACCACACAACCCTGCCAGTAGATATCACGTCAAAAGGGAGTTAGCTGAGTGAACAAGAACATCTTCAGGCTGTGCCATTTTGCATCCCATTCAACTTTCAACAGCTGTTTCTTGAGTGAATACAGACGCAAAAATAATTATATGAAAAGAACAATATCTTCAATAAGAGACTCAGTGTTTATGTTTATTACATAGTCACCGATGGACAATATAACTAAGAAGGAGGCTAATGGGTCTGAAAACTGAATGGCCTGCCAATAGCACAATTAGCACCCTGTGAAAGTTCTCTTCAATTGAACTCTGAACGCGGACTCTGCAGAGAGCATGAGAATGTGGTTGTTCATCAAGCAGAATTCCTCAAATCAGGACTGCAGACACAAAAAGAATACATAATGGTATGTTATAGTTCAAAGACTCCTATCACATGATGGGATTATTCCCCTCCTTCACTCAGTAGGAATTTAAAAGATGTTTCGAATGACCCAATGTTTTTAATAGTGTAAACATTTGTAAGTAAGGTAAAAGCTCTTTAATCCTAGGTTCTGACAGAATTTTAAATCTCAGCCTCCACACAATGCTGAAATGCAGAACGTAAATAGAGGCTTGCTTTACAATATTAGATATGATTGAAGACCACACAGTTCTCCTGACGCTTTTGGACATTTTGTCACTTTACCTGGAGAAATATACACTGCTTATTCTAAATTGCTGCTGATGTCCAGCACTTGTCAAAACCTCTATCTGTCAAGGCCTTCACAAAGAGTTGCAAAATGACAGATCAGGATGTCTGAGTTGATGGAGCCCCAGGAAAAATGGAACAGATAGAAAATTCATGACTCTAAACTACATCAAAGTGACTTCTGTCAACATCATGTCAAAAGAACTGTTCACTTTTAGAGGTTTATTTTTTAATTATATAAACACTTTTTTTTTGGAATGTGAGCTAAATGTAATGAAAAAATTTTCTTGATGTACAGTATGATCATCCAAATGTTCCAAAAATATACTTTAGATCATCCAGGAATAAGGAAAATTCTAATAGTAGACACTGTCTGCCAGTTAAAACCAATGACATTCAAGAGAGATGTATAAAGATACGATCAGCTTAAAATAGGACAAACCATCTGGCTATAAAGGAACAAAAGTGTATATTTTGCATATTTTTGGACACATCAAATTTCTACAACTGGATTAATATTTTATTCTCCTACAATCAGTTTTGATCCATTTTTTTCTTAGTGTGACACAAAGACACCAATTCAGTGCTATTTTTGTAAACAGGTTTCCTAAAATATCTGGCACTTTTCAATTAAAAATCACTGGAAAACCTTCATAATGCATAATTTCCTTAAATTATTGCTTTCAGAAGGAAGTAAAAAATAAATGGCTTATGATATGCAGTACTGCATATGCAGAACCACTCCATAATCACATTCAAAGAATCATTCACCGAGTGAAATATGAGTTGCATAAATCTGAAAATGACCACTCTCCCGTTTTAATTCCCAGCACCTTTCTGGGAAGATGGCTGGCACCTGGTGCTAGAACCCAGGCAACTTGACATCCCACTGCTCATATATCACTGAGATACACAGGAGAAGTAACCTCATGAGGACCAGATGACGGGCTGTGCTGTGCATGTATACACTCAGCAGACAGTGGGGATGATGCAAACAATGCACGGACATATGCACAGGCCGTGAATAGACATACCTGAAAGAGGAATCAAGCCTGACGATTTCGAGTCACCACAACTATTGCTGACACAGCAACACGATCCTTCACTTATACCATGTCATGGACCTTTCCTTTAGCCAGGAGTTTGCAGTTTTAACATTGCTCCTTTCTAACAATCACCATCATCACGAGCCCATCCACCCTCCCAAAACAGTTGCCACTGATCTGGGACATTTTTCCAGTGGGACAAAATGTCCATTACGTGTGAACAGGAAAGTTTTTGCTTACCTTCGGAAAGACAAGAGATCTCAAAAAGAGTGAGCATTTCTGGTTTTGAGAGGAGAGATTTGCTTTAATACAATCCCACTGTATTGTGTCTATAAGAATGGTAAGCACCATCTATTACTACAGAAGTAGGACAAGATCGTCATTTCTTATTATGGGCAGAAGTCAATATATCTTGTGTCTTACTTACAAAACGATGTTTATTACCTGTAAGTGTACAGAGGTGTGGGCTACACAGCAGCCATGACTGGTAATAAGCCTCTTTTTCTCATTTACATTGATAGCAAGCATTAGTGAAGATATATGCATTTCATTTCATGGTTCAGAAAGAACAAAGTATATGTATATGTGATAGCAGTGGGTGGTTAATGAAATGGTCTGACAAACATAAGCTAATACATAATCATACCAGAATGTGACTGGAACACCTGTTCCTGCTTCACAGACTTCCAATTCTTAAGGAAAAGTTACCATTTGCAAGAAGGGAAGCCACTACTATTTAGACATCAATATGCTCCAAGGAAATTTTAGTCACTTTTTTTGTTTTTGTTGTTACAATCACTAAAGGGTGGCTATTTTAATGATATCGAATCTCTTTTGCTTGTGTCCTAAGAGTAATGAAAACTTCACACATGCATGAAGCTCCAGTAATTATTTTAAACTGCCTTCTGTTGTCCCCCTGAGGAACACGGTGGTATTTGTTTGATGCAGTTTAATTAGTGTCAGGGTAATTAATGCTATGCTATCTACATGAGATCAAAACCCTCTCTTTGTAACACTCTGGTAACTAAGAACTAAGAAAAGGAAGCATTTTGAAAATCTGGAGGCCGGGTGTTAACCTGGGTTCACCAGTGTCGGCACTGCTCATCTCTCCTCCACGCTTCCCCCAAATGGCCATTCCAGTGTCTCCCAGGGCAAGATCAGACCCGTACTGCATTGGAACCACACTTCCAAGCATAAGACTCAGAGGCTGCTGTGGAATTTAATTCTTTTTTTTTATGTGCATAATCAAATTAACTAAAACATTCATGGTCACCCAGCACCTTTTGCTAGCGTTTAATCCTTCGATAATAGAAGAGTAAACTTTTGCACTGACATAGAACCAGAGAACCTTGTAAGCAGGGTGTGATATTCCCAAGTGCTGATATTTTTTTTCAGATAAAAGAATCATATGGCTTAATGAATGAATGTGATTCTGCTCAAATGCCTGAATAAAATTTGCATTTAATTGTAGGTATAGATATTCTCTCATTTGACAATAACGTTAAGAGAGGAAAAACAGAGATGCGCAGGGAGAGAAGTTAAATTCACAAACACCCCTGACAGGCGCATAACGAGCACTCCCATAAATCCTTTTTAACTGTTTCTTTGGTTGTAAGCAACGGCAGCATAAATCTTAACACACAAACTCAAGCTGATCACAGGCTTAAGGCAATAGCTCCAGTTATCTTGACTGGTTAAATTATTATATCCTAGAGGTTATTCTAGTTTCTAATAAAGTACTGTAGCTAACAAACAAAAATAAAAAGATCAACCATTCTCTTTATTTTGCAACAGATGAAATTACAGGCTGCATGAGATCGACACAATGGCATGCAATTTATTTTTACTCTCAGAAATGCACCATGCAGTGTTCATTTGGGAACAACGCAGGTGCTTTAACACAATGAAGAGAACTAGCACTAGACTGATAATATTTTTTTTATGTGAAGGGGAGGCTTACTGGCACCTATTTAAAAAAATAAACATGACTTGTTTTAACTCAAACCAAATGGATTGAGCACATTACAAAAGTACAGTAAGTATGAAAATAACCTCTGCACTGCACAAGAAATGAACAAAGAAAAACACTTCTGGAGGGTACAAATGCTGAGACAGTAGTAGCTATGAAATGGTGTCAGTACCCCCTCGGTGGCTGAAATTAAGGGTAACATTACAAAATGAAATTTCACCAGCTTGGGCTGGCGGCGCATCAGGAACTAAGGAGCTTTGTGCAGAATGTGTCTTTGTGAGGTCATTCATTACTGAATACCTACTGGGATCAGCTGACTAGCAAAATATGTTTTTTCCCATCTTCAGTTCTGCTTCCTGTGACTTAGTTGTTTATCAATTAAAGTGATAAATACAAGTGACTTTGATAACACCAGAAACACATAATGTAGTAAAGTAACCTCCAGGACCCCTGCAATAAGAACCGCGTGCAAAGTTCAACAACTGTGAAGGAACTATTAAAGAGGACACACAAACAAGTGACCTTGACTGACAAGCGCACTTCATTCCAGCAATAAACAGCGGTGGTGCTGATAACTGTTCATTGGCGCAGAGAGTAATTACCTATCTGTCAGCGTTGCTGGTGTGTGCGAAATAGTATAAATGAAACATACATAATGTACGGCAATAATATCGGGCATGCAGAACCTAATGTATTATCATCATTCTCAGGACCCAGGTTTATGTGGCTGCCACCACTGAGTAAATGCCTTCTAGCCATGATAATTTCATTCTAATCTCTGTTCCATATTATAATTTTCATAGCTAAAAGATACTAAGGAGCAATACGTTTCAATCAAGGGCTAAATAGAACACAACCTGTAACTGGGTATTTTATACACCTATATATTTTTTTTCTTTCAAAAAATTTAGTCAATTTATGAAGAGACTGGAATAAGCTGAAAATTTATGGGTGACAAACGCTGTCTGTGCCAATGTCACAGTGTCTGGAGACAGGCTGGAAGGGGCTATGAAAGGATTCTCAGCTTTGTCTCTCATTTCTCTCAACGATACAAACTCTGTCTTTATAGATGCTCCTATCCTGTTGCAAAACATAAGGTCAGAATGCAGTTTTGAACACAATAAGAGATAGCTCCCATTCAAAAAGAGAAAAGCAATCTGGTTTCTGACACAGATTATCTTGATGGGCTAGAATCACTTAACTATCTAACAGAAGCACAGAATTACATCTGCACCATGATACTCTACTTTTCTTATAAAATTGTCCAGCTCTTGCATACATGGGTTTTTTTCCCCTTTAATGCAAATATAACTTGATGACATCTCTAAATCATATTTAAGACCATACAAAGGAAAGCAGGAAAATGGAAGTACTAGTTAGGCTAACATGACAAGCCCCTTGTTTCAAGGATGAAACATTAGAAACCCTCCAAGTAAATAGGGTAAAAGAGAGAAATCAGCACATCCTAAACCACAGAACAGAAACAGCTGTGGTCATTCAGAAAGTGAAGAGAAAATGTGAATATTTAGAAAACAAATTGGCAATATGATTGTTTAAATCTAGTCCTCCTATCTGTAGCATATTTTGGAAACTTTAGAGTTGCATGAACTAATAATGCAATAATCTATCTTTTCAAAAAAATCATTTTAATTAATTATACAATGTCACATTATAAAATTCACAGATACGAATGAATTTTAAATACAGAAGGATCTCATCTTCATTCTTTAGATTTTGGTTAGCTAGTTTCTCAAAGTGCTTTTAATATTGTGGTTGATAAGTCAAGGAGACCAAGAAACAGCTCAAGTTTTTCCCAGGGATATCCTTTTATTTTTTTATTTTTAATTTTTTTTGACAGGCAGAGTGGACAGTGAGAGAGAGAGAGAGAAAGATCTTCCTTTTCCGTTGGTTCACCCCTCAGTGGCCACTGAGGCCGGCGCACTGTGGCCTGCGTACCGCGCTGATCCGAAGCCAGGGGCCAGGTGCTTCTCCTGTTCTCCCATGCGGGTGCGGGGGCCCAAGCACTTGGGCCATCCTCCACTGCACTCCTTGGCCACAGCAGAGAGCTGGACTGGAAGAGGAGCAACCGGGACAGAATTCGGTGCACCAACTGGGACTAGAACCCAGGTTGCCGGTGCTGCAGGCGGAGGAGTAGCCAAGAGAGCCGCGGCGCCGGCTGACAGAGGAAATCTTTAACATGAAGAAATAAAACTTTTATTTTTTTGAGTTTCTCAAATCCGGACATTAAGTAGCTGGACTATTCTACATGTATCAGCCAACTTGACTACATGACTGGCCCAATAAATAAAGGATTTTATCCAATTTCAAGTCATTCAATCGAACCAATATTTAAGAATACTCTGTCAAATGGCAATATTTGGTAGATGAATGTCTATATATTTCACAGGTGCATCTTAATCATCTCAATGGATTCCCCATTTGAGCTTTTAATACTACTTACTTAAGAAAACAAATATTTCAAGCCGGCGCCGTAGTTCAACAGGCTAATCCTCCGCCTTGCGGCGCCAGTACACGGGGTTCTAGTCCCGGTCAGGGTGCCGGATTCTGTCCCGGTTGCCCCTCTTCCAGGCCAGCTCTCTGCTGTGGCCCAGGAAGGCAGTGGAGGATGGCCCAAGTGCTTGGGCCCTGCACCCGCATGGGAGACCAAGAGAAGCACCTGGCTCCTGGCTTCGGATCAGCGCGGTGCTCCAGCTGCAGCGCGCTGGCCACGGCAGCCATTGGAGGGTGAACCAACGGCAAAGGAAGACCTTTCTCTCTGTCTCTCTCTCTCACTGTCCACTCTGCCTGTCAATAATAAAAAAATAAAGAAAGAAAACAAATATTTCTTTTTGTGTACTACTGTGTGTATTTTACATGTAGGCTTAATAATATACTATGTGTCAGAATACAGAAAGCGTTCGTATAATCCAATATCATTGATTCTAAGAACAACAATGCATCTGTGATGTCTTAACCTCTTTGAAACAGCTTCATTCAGACTCTGGAAGCCAGGTGGTATATCTAGGTGCTTTAGCATCAACATATCAAAGTATCTTCTCTTAGACTCAACTCCTGATTCATGCATCCCATGAAATATATGGGCAATACCTCAAGCTATTCTGGCTTAGAGGAATATATGTTACATGTTTATCTTTTTTTTTTTTTTGACAGAGTTAGATAGTGAGAGAGAGAGAGACAAAGAGAAAGATCTTCCTTTCTGTTGTTTCAGCCCCCAAAATGGCTGCTACGGCAGGCACGCTGCGGTGGGCGCGATGTGCCAATCTGAAGCCAGGAGCCAGGTGCCTGGTCTCCCATGTGGGTGCAGGGCTCAAGGACCTGGACCATCCTCCGCTGCACTCCTGGGCCACAGCAGAGAGCTGGACTGGAAGAGGAGCAACCGGGACAGAATCCGGTGCCCCAACCGGGACTAGAACCCAGGGTGCTGGTGCCGCAGGCAGAGGATTAGCCAAGTGAGCCGTAGCGCCAGCCTACATGTTTATCTTAAAATGGCCCTGATCAGAAAAATCACATCTTAATAAAATATCCCATCAGATAATACATTTATTTTACATTAACTCCAAGATTATGTCTGTGTGACACGAAAACAATTAATCTAATAGGTTAAATCAACAACTCGTTGACTTAGTATGAAAAAAATATATCAACTACACTTACTGGCTGCTCTGATTGTATTAGGAACTCAAGGATGTCACATTGGGTGTGTTGAGACACTTATCTCCGCAACCCATTTGATAATGAAAAATAATTACATTTGTTGATGATTTTCAATCTAGGAATGGGACAGAGAGCCAAAGGATTCTTTCACTCATTTCCAGTGCCAGTAAAGTGACAAGTGACCTCCTCTCTCCCACTGAGATATACTGCCTTGAGGTCAGGTTTGTCTGGTGGGGTTTGTCTTATCATCACTCTGGTTGCTTTGTGGTAAACAGCCTGAACCATTGGAGAATGTAATGTGCATAAATCAAAAACAATTTAGGAGAGGGGAGAGCCTGACCTTTGCATAAATTTATTAAATATTCCCAAATATGTTTAACTACAGTATCACTAGAATTCAAATTATTTATTGCCTACTAAGATACCAGAAAAATCACCATCACCTTTTGCAGCGATTCTCAACATGAAGGCATCACTTTTTACCATGTATATATGTTGAATGAATGAATGAATGAAAAAAAGATACTCTCCAAGTCTCTATAGTGATTTTATAAAAATATCCTAATTTGATGTTTCAAAGTCCAATCCAAAAACAAAATCCTAAAATGTTAAGCACAAAACACTCTATCATGTTCTCTGGTGTTATAAGACTTCAGGGGGGTGAAGTAGGTGATAGAATTATTTGGAATTGATGGTTTTGCAGTTAAAGTACATTTAAAATCAGAAATTAACTTTTAATATATGACTTGGTGATGATAATACTGAGGTATGTAAAGAGTGGTTGCCTTCTTATAGGCAATATACTTGATTAATTTTGAACAATTTAACAGTGAAAGATTAATTAAGAACTTCATCCAGTACAGGCCATCTTTCTTTTCCAATTACATTCTTTAGAGTCACCATAACTGTTTTAATAATTGCACTGAAAATGCTAGAAAGTATCAAGATAATACAGTGATTCAATGAGAATAATAAAATTCAGGAATATGGCACTTTGGTATTTGGGACATTTAACATTTTAGTGTATATGGAAGTCCCATGAATTCCAACAGGTGATTAAATAAACCCAGAAGGTCTAAATTGAGCCTTAAATGTTTTATTCACATAAGAAATATTTTTGTTAAATATCTAGAAATAGTTTGTTAGCACAATGAAACATCTTTAAGAAGTCATTTAATTTGTTTCTATTAGATTTCAACCTGGTAATAAAATTTCTTTCCCAAAACACATTTGATAGAATTAGCATTGAAAGGAAAGTATACCTAGTTAGATGTTAACTTGATCCTTAACTTAAGGAAACTTTAGAATGCAAAGGTGAAGCAGAGGTGAGATTCATGGCAAAGTTGAATAGGGCACCCTGAGTGCAACGTGCTAATGAGAAGTATAAAGAAAACTATGTTAAGTTCAGGAGCACTTTCTATAGCCTTAAGCTTTAAATAATCATTCCTTCCGTATAGCACCTGAGAAATTGTTAATAATTTAAGGATATGCTTCCACATCTCTCTAACTTTCATAGTCCGGATTCTAATTATAAAGGAATAGCAATAGCTGTCAAAAGTGTAGCAAGTCTGAAAGTTTCCTTCACATCTCTGGTTTCTGCAATGCAAGCTGGCAGCAAGAAATCTGGGCTGCTTCAGTACAACAGAAAGTACTCTAGTAATATTAGGGCTCTAATAATTTTATTGGTTGAATGTAATTAGGTCTATTCCATCACGTATCAAAAGTGGTAAAATAATCACAATAGAAATGATGTTTCCTGATGGAGAGGCTGCCACAAAGTCTCACTGAGAACAGGAAGACCTGCATTGAACCTATCTAAGCCATTTGCAGTAGGAACATGTCTTCTTCAAATCTTATATCCCAAGTAGCACAGTATTAGTGGTATCTCACTAATTATTGTCAGCTTAAAAATGTTTCCTTTAAAGAAGTTATTTAGATCAATATAAAAACCAGTAACAGGATTGTGAAGCAATTGGCATAATTCAGCAATCCATCCACTTAATGCCATAGATTTGCTCATACAGCTAAAATTCATATTAGAAGCCGTGACTGATTCAACTTTAAACAATCACACATTAGTATGCATCCAGAATCTATACCCAAACAACTTAAAATGCATATGCTGTGCAGCATATGTGTATACCAAACAAACCTTCCAGAGAGAAATGAAAGTCTGAGAGTTCTACTAAGATAATTCTTTCATCCTTAATAGAGTTCATTTTCATTTAGTTTCAAAGATCCCTACAGACCAACAAAATAAATAATGGAGCCAACATTGTTTCTCAAATTCCAGAGTCTAATATCAATTTCAATATTGTTTACCTGTTTCAAGGCCACATCCCTTGACAGCTAGTTAGTCAATCAGCTTTCTGACTTGTGATGTCATCTACAGATGAAGACATTTTTCAGACAAAAGTGTAAGTCAAGGTTTATCCAGGGGGATTTATTTGGTAGTGACATGGTGGTTGAAGGTGCTTCCTTTCTTTTGAGTGAGCAGAGACCTCATAACCCCAATCAAATTCTGTCAGGTTAAAAACACAGCACACTCCAGTGTAAACATAGCTTACAATAATAAACTAGCCACTGGGAATGGGATTTACCCGTCATTTGAAATGCAGGGCCTTCCCAGTTACAAACATAGCTGTCTATAATGGTTACTTACCACCAAATTATACTACTAAATCATTTCATCAGATCACCAATATTTTAGTAACTTACTTTTTCATTTAATTTATTCTATTAAGGACTTAAAAATCAGGGGCTGGCATATTGGGTAAAGCTGCTGCTTGCGACGCTGGCATCCTCTATGGACACTGTGTCCTGGCTGCTCCATTTCAGATGCAGCTCCCTGCTGATGGCCTGAGAAAAGAGCTTGTGGCCTCACTACCCACATGGAACAACCAGAAGAAGCTCCTGGTTCCTGGCCTTGACCTAGCACAGTCCTGGGTATCACGCAGACATCTGAGCAGTGAGCCAGCAGACAGAACACCTCTCTGTCTCTTCCTCTCTTCATGACACTTTCAAGATTAATTAATTAATTTTTAAAAATCAAAATTATAACCCTCCCTACAAGGGGCAGACATTTGGTGTAGTCATTAAGATGCATACATCCTATTTCAGAATGCCTAGGTTGGACTCCTGGGTCTGCTCCAGATCCCAGTTTCCTGCTAGTGTGCTCTCTGATAGGCAGCAGATAATGGCTCAGGTAATTGTGCCTCTGCAACCAACATGGGAGACCAAAATTGAATCCTATCAGCCTGCTCCAGCCCTGGTCTTGGTGGGCACTGGGATTTGGGGAGTAAACAAGGGTATCAGAGATCTCACCTACATCCTCTCCCACCTTTCAAATAATAATAATAATAATAAATACCTCCACTATAACCAATCACAAACTCTGGAATTCTGTAGAAAATTTTGTTAGAAAATAGAGATGGGAAATAAGATGAGTCCATTTTAAAATAATTCACTGTCAAAGCATATCTGGAAGTACTTGTGCACTACTATGTGATGGGCAGTGGGGTGGGGGAAGGGAAAGAAGTAGAGTAGAAGGATAATGGGAAGGAGAAGCACTAATTACAGAATTCTAGTCCTGTCAGGTTTGCTCTTGTATCTTTGGTAATATCAGAAAATGCACAATGCCCTCTGGGAGCAAAGGCGACAGGCAGAAAGAGACAAAGAACGTGATCTTTCCTTTCTTGTCCAGTGGTACAGTATGATGCCTCAATGCCAGGTCCTCTGGATTGAGGAACTGATATTGAACAACATAGCATGAGTTTTGAGTGGAAATCTTAGTTAATATAAATATTTTTTCATGAATGATAAACTGACAAATTCCTACTAATTTTCCTCACTGAAATCTACTGTTTGGATTCTCCATTATATTATTTTTGTCCCCACTGCAGCCACCAGCTTACCCTACTCAATAAGATGTTCTTCTCTCACTCTCACAATCAGCCAGATTCTACCATTTTGTTTTGGTGCTTTGCTAAACCTGACAATCGCGGCTGTTTTGTTGTACAGGAAACTGTTAAGGAAAGGAGTTTCCTATGAAATCTTACTAAGGCATAAATATTTTTTAGGTATAATGTCAATATCAGGATTACTAGGAAGCCAAGACATTTTAGTTTATTGTTTTATGTGCTGTGATTCCCTTCTGTTTGACCATTTGATGAATACTGAAGAGTTTCCAAGCAGAGATCAGAAACATAATAACTAAGACATATACAAAGCTTCCATAAAAGATAACAAAAAAGAAACAAATGAAATGTGCTAACAAAGTTAAAAGGACTACAGTACTTTGTTGTTATTGAAAAACACTTAAATGATATCTTCAGCCACTCATTTTAAGTTCTAGAGTTCCTAAAACAATGCCATATTTTCAAATTTGATAGTATAAAGAAAACTTTAAAATTAAAGCACACTTTTCTGAATTATTATATCAAAAATATATAATCTTGCAAAATATGGCTTTAAAATATTCTGCATTCTTGAATGTGTATAAGTGTATGTAACACTCACACACTGACTCTATCCAATATTCAACACTAAAAATACCAGATACACATAGCAAAATCATTGTCAAAACCAATTGAAGAAACCTGTCTTTCAAAGACAGAAGATATTTGTGAGTGTGTGTTTGTATGTGTAGGGTAAAAGGGAGCTTCTCTTCCAAATTTTATTGAATCACATGGAGATATTTCCTCTGGATAACACTATTGGACTATTTTTCTCTCTGTCTTTCTCCCATAGTCTTCCTTTGCCTCTCCCTACAGGAGGAAAGCTAACTCTTCTAACTGGACAATGGTGATCTGACACAATTGGTCCATGTTACTCCAATTAGGTGGCTGATCTTCAGAAAGTAGAAGCAGTAGGGCACACATTTCTTCTTCCCTGTCAGCTCCACACCAGTGAGGGTCACTATGCTCCTGGCAAATGTGTCTGTGTGCCTATGGGTCACTGTGTGTGCGCTGAAGATACTACCATTTTCTTAAACAAATCCTTGCCTTCCTATGCTGTAAGGAAGGGCTAATAGTAGAGAATGTTATGCAAAAGCCCTGTTAGTGCAACGTCAAGCCTTAATTTCCAAACAACTTAATCATAATAAACTTGACATTTTGAGTTCCATCTTTTACCTTATATCTTATTTATCAGTTGTTCCTGAATATAAGGCATGGAGAGTGAAAATAAAGAAGTGTTATGCATTGAATTCTCCCCATTCCAGAAAACTCTAAATGGTAGAGATGTGTACATGCACATATAGAATGGAATATATACATATAAAATACTGATTCATTATTACTTAGAAGGTATGTATACATATGAGGAGTCTTCAGAATGTTCATGGAAAAAGTGCATTATGAAAAACTACACAAAGATTTCAAAATTATATGTGCCAAAGTAAACCTGTCTCCTAATTTTATTTTCATGAATTTTTTGAAATCTGTTTGTATTAGTAAAATCACAAAAAATTTTCAGACACTTGAATTCTGGAAATATAAGACTGTTCATAAAAATCTTGACTGTTTTCAATAATTGTTACCTTGATTATGTATTTTACAGAGAGTGAAACAGTCCTCAAAGATATTAAAAGTGAGATATCTTAGGGGTAATCTGGATAATTTGTGTTACAAGCACAAGAAAAAGGATAAATGGTATAAATAATGCATATCTAATTCAAACGATGAAAAAGAAAATACCAACTTAGAAAATATTTCCCCCCAAACACTTCAAATTGTGAAAAAAATGATAGCAAAGATTTTGATTTCTGAGTTTGTTTTACTATGCTGATTTTTATTTCCCAGGAGGTATTTCACAGTACATTTCACCATTTGGGGAGCATTTTATTTTAATCTGATTCCCTAGATGAATGTATCATGCCACAGGGTTTGGTGTACCTTATTTTGTAGGCTATATAAAGTGCAGTTTTATCAAAAGACAACAATGGTGTCAGTTCATTCTTCTGAGACTATTTATGCATTAGCCAGTCACAGCAGGTGCACTCTCACTGATAACCACTGATCTCACAACCAGCACCTAAGATTCTGGAATCTTTCCCTGCCCACCTAGCCTACCAGTTGTCATCAGTTCAATGTTTGTGAAGCACAGACCTAACCAGATCACACCTCCTCTGTGAAAGTCTCATGGCTCTCTATGGAATAGAATAGATCCATAATCTTTGGAGCAGAGTCTGAGGCCCTCTACTACTTAACACTATGCTACTTGTAGAGCACTCATAGCTAAAATCTACTTAGACACAACTCCTCTCCACCTCTTGATCCTTCCCGTGAATTTCTTCTTCACTCTTCATGAGTGGGAAATCTATGTTCTGAAAAGGGCCATTGGATTTTTAGAACATCATTCATAGATCACATAAAAGTATCAACTTAAAAATTAGCCTACCATAGATTTACTGAATTTCAAGTCCTGCTTGCAATTGCCTTGGCAGGACCAGATCAAATGATTTCACAGGTCTTATAAGTCCTGCGGGCTGGACATTCTCCATCCTTGATTTGTCCTCAAATGTTTCCAACCTACTCATTTTACAAGGCCAAATATCACTTTTCTTCTATTTGTTAATTCATTACTCAGTTATAGAGTAAACATGGTTTAAGCAGCTCCTATACATCAGATACTACGATAGCCACTTTGCCTCTTTAATCTTTGTTACATTCCCAATTACCCCAACTTTCTCATTCATTTTTCTTCTCTTCAAATTCTACTAGCTCTTTTGTACAAGTAGGAAAGTTGCCATTTTGATTTTTGAAACTTAATTGACAGGCAGAGAGAGGGAGACACACACACACACACACAGCTGCCATTCACTGGTTCACTCTCCAAATGCTGACAACGGCTGGTACTGGGTAAAGACAAAGTCAGAAGCCAGGAACTCAGCGTGAGTTTTCCATGTGATTGGTATGGACCCTAGTACTTGAACCTTCACCTGCTGCCTCCCATGGTGCACAAGAGCAGGAAGCTTGACTTGGGCTCAGAACTGGCGCTCAAACCCAGACATTCTGATGGAATGTTGGAGTCCCAAGCAGCATCTTAAGCACTACACCAACTGTACACTTCACCACTTTAGATTCGAAGACCAAACTGCTTTATAAATCACTGTAGGCCCACAATATCTAGTACATATTAGGAACTCAATAAATTTTATAAATGGATAAATCAATGGTGGAGTAACAGATAAATAGGCAAATCCTGAGAACCTTGAAAACTATAGATAAATGTCAAAGCATATTATCTAGAGTCATATTTATATATATTCATACAGAACTTATATAAATACAAATCACCTTATCAAGAAGATACAATTCTTACTGCTAAATTGTGCTTGATATTCAAAATTACATAAAATACCAAGAACCTCATTTTATAAGGGAATAGCTACTTTAGAGTATTGTAAAGAAGGAAAACTCCTACAAGATCTTAAAGAATAAAATCACATTTACTTTTCCTGCGATCTTAACAATACTTTATGCACCATCATCACAAACTGCACAAATAGAAATAAGCACATCACAGATTGCCCACTTCTGTTCTGTATTCTTAGAAAGAAGATGTGGAGCCAAGTGTAAGAAAGGAGTAGATGTTTCATTTTTTTATTTTCCTGAAGTTGTACTTACGAAGTTTGTACTCATTAAATAAAAGGTTTCTTTGGGAACAAAAAGCATCCCTTTATTGCTTATATAGTCATTTATGTGGTTAAATGCATTTGTATATGTAAATATATAGTCATTTATGTGATTAAATTTATTTGTATATGTAAATAAATTTGCAATTATCTACTATATTGCCAGCTTTGCACAAACTGGATCACTAATTGATACTTGCTTCTAAACCCAGAAAAAATAAAACTAAATGATAGATTCAGGCTTTTATTTCAAAGTTGATTATCTGCTGTTGTTCCTTTTCTACATAGACAAAAATAAATCAATAACCACATTCCATATTTTACTGATGAACATGTAAGTGAATTCATCTATAGTGCTAAATTGGCTATATCTAGTGCCTACTAAGGTATCATATTGCTAAGAAATGTGTTTTAGTATGTTTGAAATTATATAAACATTGAAAGCTGCTCTGCATATAAATTTGCTAGTATTCTCTATGAATCACAGAACTAAATATATGATTAAAATAAAAAATTAATATAACTCAAAAACATCTTTCAAAATTTAAGCCACCAGAAGACAACATTAGAGGTGCTAAGAACCCTTCCCTTTAATAATATCTCAGAGTAGAGAAATCTGCTACAACTTCTAGAAAAGCAGAATCATGGCGGATCTGCTCTCTGCTTTGACACAACTCACAGCTGACTAGAAATGATCTCACATCTGCATGATAAACATCCTGGCATCTCTCTTGCTAGGCTGCCCCACCTCCTGGGACCAGAGCAGTTCTTCACTGTTGTTCTCTGGGAGGGGACAAATGGTGGCGCTACACACAGGGTGAGGTGCCCCGGCAAGGCCATCTGCCCAGTGGTGATTTTTCATCTGTCACTCTTTGAAAGGAGCCCCTGTCCCAGAGGAAGAAGTCAAAGCCTGCAGAAAACGATCCCCTAGGGCTACCTATTTCACCCTTCTCTTGTCTGGGACTCAAGTTCTGGTTAGTGGTTTGATGAGTTAGTTACAGGAGGCATTTTCCTTTCAGTAAATCAGAGATACTGACAAAGCAAAGGATTTTATTTTAAATTGTAAGTATTCTTACAATACTCCTTGCTTCTATAAAACAATGTTGGATTTGATTTGAATTTTCCAAATAAGGCATTTTCAGAAAGCCATCTATTCAGTCATCAAATCAACAATGCTAATTGCAATTTACAATGTGCAATGTAGCATGTGCTAATAGTCTTATTATAGCACTTTCAATATAGCAGATTAAAAATTATTTCTGTCTTGGTGACTATGTCTCATTTTCATAAAAAAGCATAAATACTTAAAAATGATTTGATGGCCAGTCCTCATTTTCTTTTGTACATTATTATCCTTTACCACACATGGTTATTTCACAGATTAAAATACATAATAGTAGAAGTGGCATTTAGCCTAGCAGCTAACACACCCCAGATTCACACTGGAGTGTCTGAATTTGATTCCCACCTCTGACTTCTGAGTCCAGCTAACGCAGACCAGACCCCTAGAGGTAACAGTGATGGCTCATTCAGTTGGATTCTGTCACCCGTGTGAGACACCTGAATTGTTTGTATTCCCTCCTCCTGTCTTCAGGTTCAGCCTAGTCCCAGAAGTTGGAACATTTGGGAAGTGAACCAGCTGATGGGAGCTCTCTCTGCTCTGTTTCTTTCTCTGCCCATCTCTAATAAATAAATCATTTTTTTAAAAAAGATAAAATAAGGCCGGTGCCGTGGCTTAACAGGCTAGTCCTCCGCCTTGCGGCGCTGGCACACAGGGTTCTAGTCCCGGCTGGGGCGCCGGATTCTATCCCGGTTGCCCCTCTTCCAGGCCAGCTCTCTGCTATGGCCCAGGAAGGCAGTGGAGGATGGCCCAAGTCCTTGGGCCCTGCACCTGCATGGGAGACCAGGAGAAGCATCTGGCTCCTGCCATCGGATGGATCAGCGTGGTGCGCTGGCCACGGCAGCCATTGGAGGGTGAACCAATGGCAAAAAGGAAGACCTTTCTCTCTGTCTCTCTCTCTCACTATCCACTCTGCCTGTCAAAAAAAAAAAAAAAAAGATAAAATAAGTAAAGACTTAACAGAGCACCTAACACAGCACCAGCACATGATGACAAGTCATGATGAAGTCATCACTAGTAGCAGTAATAATAGTGGTAGCAATAATAGTAGTAGCAATAATAGTCACATTTGCAGTAGAAACTCCTAGTTTTGACTTTCGTTTTGCAATTAAGAATTCTCTTAAAATGCATACTCTAAAACTCTTTCAATTGATACATACAAAAATAACACCCTCATAGACAAAAATAAGATACATCAGCAATCTTTGTAAGACAACTATGTGGAGCTAGCCATTATCAATAACACTACAATCTGGGTCTCAGAACAGGAAGCAAGCTAGCTTGCCTGGGAGCAAATTTTCTACCATTAACTCAATGCTGAAATCATCATGTCATTTTGAAAGTGGGAAGAAAAAATAGAGTTGTAATTTTATAATATACATTATATATTACCACTTGATTTTGTATTTTGAATTTGCATTTTGAAAAAAATGTTTTGTTCATGGTTTGTAGCTCCAGTTGTAGAACTGGCATATGGTTGCATATTTGTTGAATAAATTTTTGAATTTTTATAAAAGTGGATATATTCTCCTCCAAATATATATATATATATACATTCATATATACATATTTTACTTAATTTTATCTTCATGTATCTCATTATATATATATGTGTATGTGTATTTGTCTATTTGTGAAGGAACCTCAAAAAGTTCATAGAGAAGAGGAATTAAAATGTCAGTTTATTTGGGCGCAAAAAAATGAAATTCATGGGAAGATTTTTTTTCATAATATAAGCACTTGCCATGAACTTTCTGGAGTTTATACATGTAGTCTTATGATGCAGAAATGTATGTAAATAATTCCCTTAATCACAGTGAGGCCAAAAGAGAATACCAAAGGGAAAAGGAAAACAAATCCTACGGCACTTTGCATACAACTCTATCAGTACCAATTATTGCCTGGTATTGCTTTATGCTTATGTTGATCTTCTGCCGTACATTTTAAACTCCTGAGTCCTCTTAGTCATTTTTATACTGTTATCTTTATTCTATCATCTAAGAGAAATCCAGTAAAATATTAGTTTGGTAAGTGAATAGAGATGGTTAATAAGTTAATTAGTAAGTAGCACTCTTAGATAAAAGTTGTCAGTGTAGTATATTTGTCATATGAACTGTTTCAGGACTGGTGTTGTGGCACAGCGGGATAAGCCACTGCCTGCAATGCTGTCATCTCATATGGGGCTGTTTCCTGTACTATCTGCTCTGCTTCTGCTCCAGCTCCCTACTAATGTGCCTGGGAAAGTAACAGAAGATGGCCCAAATGCTTGGGCCTCTACTACCCTCTTAGGAGACCCAGATTCGAGTCCAGGCTCCCATGTGGGGAGTGAGCCAGTGGATGAAAAGTACTCTATATCTATATCTCTATTTCTCTCTCTGTCTTTCTCTCTACTCTATCTCTCTCTGTTTCCCCTTCTTGAACTGCTGTCCTCATAAATAAATAAATCTTTAAAAAATAATGTGTTCCAAGACCCATGCTTACAAAGCTTAAACACAAATTTCCAATGAGGCACACTCACACCAATAAGCTAAACTGCATGCCAGAATAAAGTCCAGTACTATGAAAAAGAATATGAGAGAATCCAGTACTCAAAATCGTAACGTTCTCAATACCTTGCACACAATAAAAACCTATCAGGCATGCAAAGAAGCAGGAAAATACGGGAAAAAGCATTAGTCAACAGCAGATCTTCAAAATGTCAGAAGAGAGAATGAGCAGACAAGGATGTTAAAATAACATTTGTTTAGATGCTTTCCATTTGCTTAATAATGTAGAAGAAAACCGAACTTTGAAAAAAAGGAAATGGCTGATAAAAATTTTGGGTATTTTTAGAGGTAGAAAATAGATCATCTTCAATGAAAACTAAACTGGATGAGATTTACAGTAGATTGGATTAGATTCTATGAAAGAAAAGATCAGTAAACTTGAAAAAGTAGGAATAAAAAATCCAAAAGGAAGAAAAAGAGACAATGGGACAATATAAAGTAATACAAGTAACAAAAATCCTTTCAAGGAAAAATAGCCCAAATCTTTGCAAAGCTGGACAAAATAATAAAGTATACATCCTCCTTTTTTTTTTAACATTATGCCATTTCATAGAGATCTCATTTTGATACATAAAATTTCAGCAAAAAATTTTAACAATTGCAAATCACAGCAGAGGTCCTGTTTTAGATACTTTAGAGGTAATAATTCATGTAATCCTAACAACCCAAAAGTACGATCTCCAACTATCCCCCATTTTATGGATAAGAACACTGAGTTCCTGGTGGTGGCATGCTCAAAGTAGGCAAGCTCTTAAGTGGAGCCAGACCTATGTCGTCTGACTTCAGCAACCACACTTTTAACCATTATGCAATAAGGCCTCTGTTACCATTTGTGTGATGGACAGATACTAGTACTTTAAGACTTAAACTTGAGCCAGAGGGTGCATTTTCCAGCTAAATGTGATTTTAAAGGAGTTCAACTCAGTTGTGGCTTTTTAATAAAAGTATAATTTATCCCTTATTATTCAAGATCCAGAGCAATATCAATAAATGCATGCACATGCATGAACAAACTGGAAAAAGATGAAGAACATGTTAGCACTTAAGTCAGTGTGACCATTGTCAAAATCAAGCAAGAAAATTGGGAATATGTGCAGAAATATGCACCTGTGATTTCTGAAGCCATATTTAAAAAGAAAACCGAACTCTATCCAATACCAGTGTTGTCAGCAACTTGACTCCTTCCAGTCTAAATCAGAAGGCTCTTGCTGACACATGGAGCCCTGCTGTCCTTTGTCACATATGTGCTTCCCCTGCAAACTGTCAGTACTTGTCAGACTTGATCAGGAATTCTAAGGTCATTCGTCAGTGATGGACAGGTCTAGACATGACAGTGTCCCATTTCTGGTTCGGTGTCACATACCGTATGAAAACTGATGTCCCCATCACTCTACTCTCAGGATGAATCATGGCACACAGTGATGATGGGATGTTTTGCAGGTTCAAAACAATAAAATCAACAGGATAAACATAACATTTAATCATATTGTAAACAGTTATTTTATCTAACATTGCAGAAAGATGGGATGTTGTAAAAAGATTAAGAAATCCCTCTCCGAAAATTTAAGCCACCCAGCAACCAAACTCAGGAATAAGAAAATGCAGAACTAAGTTAAATGATCTGAAACAAACCAATGAATTGCAGGCCAGAAACCTGGAAATATCTTTGTGTCTTTCCAAGGTATCTATCTTTAAATGAGGTAGAAATTAGGATTTGTGCTATATTTCAAAGACATTTATTTATTTATTTATTTATTAGTAAATATAAATTTCCAAAGTGCAGTTTATGGATTACAATGGCTTCTCCCCCCCATAATTTCCCTCCCACTCGCACCCCTCCCATCTCCCACTCCCTCTCCCATTCCATTCACATCAAGATTCATTTTCAATTCTCTTTATATACAGAAGATCAATTTAGTATATATTAAGTAAAGATTTCATCAGTTTGCACCCACACAGAAACACAAAGTGTAAAATACTGTTTCAGTAGTAGTTATAGCATTACTTCACATTGGACAACACATGAAGGACAGATCCCACATGAGAAGTAAGTACACAGTGACTCCTGTTGTTGAGTTAACAATTTGACACTCTTGTTTATGGCGTCAGTAATCTCTCTAGGCTCTGGTCGTGAGTTGCCAAGGCTATGGAAGCCTTTGAGTTTGCCGACTTCGATCTTATTCCTATAGGGTCATAGTCAAAGTGGAAGTTCTCTCCTCCCTTCAGAGAAAGGTACCTCCTTCTTTGATGGCCCCGTTCTTTCCACTGGGATCTCACATGCAGAGACCTTTCATTTAGGTCTTCTTCTTTTTTTTTTTTTGTTTTGCCAGAGTGTCTTGGCTTTCCATGCCTACAATACTCTCATGGGCTCTTGAGCCAGATCCGAATGCCTTAAGGGCTGACTCTGAGGCCAGAGTGCTGTTTAGGACATCTGCCATTCTATAAGTGATCCCTGTTAAATATAAGAGTGGGAATAAGAGAGGGAGGAGATGTACAATTTGGGACATGCTCAATCGGACTTGCCCCAAATGGTGCAGTTAGAAATGTGCCAGGAGATTCCAATACAATCCCATCAAGGTGGCATGTACCAATGCCATCTCACTAGTCCAAGTGATCAATTTCAGTTCACAATTGATCACACTGATAGGTCTAAGAGTCAAAGGGATCACACAAACAAGACTAGTGTCTGCTAATACTAACTGAAGGCCTTTATTTTTTACAACCCCCCTCCCCAACCTTTATCCAGAAAGCAGTTTTGCTTCCTGCAGATTCAGTTAGCCATGGTCAACCACAGTCTGACAATATTAAATGGAAAATTCCAGACATAAGAAATTCATAAGTTATAAATTGGAAGCCATTTTAAGTAGCATGATGAAATCCCCAGCAATTCTTTCTGTTTTCCAGGATGATTCACCCTCTGTCCAGCACATCCATGCTATATTGGCTACCTATCCATTCATCTCTTTGTGGTAGTCTTGGCTATCTGATCAACTATGATTTCACAGTATTTCTGTTCAAGTAAAACTTAAGAAGTAGCCAAATCATGCATTACAATGCTCATTTCATTTTCAATTTTGTTTCATTCACCTCATCACATATACATTGTATCATCTCACATCATCACAGGAAGTGTGAGTACAGCACAATAAAATGTCTTCAGAGAAAGTATGTACAAACTCACATAACTTCTATTATAATATATTTTTATAATTGGTTTATTTCATTGATGTTGTTATTCTATTTCTGTGTAAAATTTTCACATTAAACTTTACCAAACATATGCATGCATAAGAAAAACACAGTATATACAGGTTTTGGTAATGTTTTACAGTTTCAAGCATCCAGTAAAGGACTTGGAAGCTATTTCCCATGGATAATGTGAGACTACTGTACTGGAATTGCCATAGGAAAAATACTGAAAATTATTTAACAATATTTTTGAGTGTCTGACATCATTATTAAATGGGGGCCAGTATTGTGGCATAGTAGTTCAAGGTGCCACTTCCAACACTGACATCCCATATTAGAGTGTCAGTTCCAGTCCTGGCTACCCTGTTTCTGATCCAGCTCCCTGCTAATGTGCCTCAGAAGGCTGCAGAAGATGGCCCAAGTGCTTGGGCCCTTGCCACCCACAGAGACAAGGAGGAAGTTTCAGGTTCCTGGTTTTGGTCTGGACAGTCTTGGCTATTGCATTCATTCGGGGAGTGAGTCAGGGGATGGAAGATCTCTCTGTGTGTCTCCCCATTCTGTTTCTCTGTCTGCCTTTTTTTTAGTGTTTTTTTTTTCTTTCTTTCTTTTTTTTTTTTTGACAGGCAGAGTGGACAGTGAAAGAAAGAGACAGAGAGAAAGGTCTTCCTTTTGCCGTTGGTTCACCCTCCAATGGCCGCCGCGGCTGGCGTGCTACAGCCAGCGCACTGCGCTGATCCGAAGGCAGGAGCCAGGTGCTTCTCCTGGTCTCCCATGGGGTGCAGGGCCCAAGCACTGGGGCCATCCTCCACTGCACTCCCTGGCCACAGCAGAGAGCTGGCCTGGAAGAGGGGCAACCGGACAGAATCCGGCACCCCGACCTGGACTAGAACCTGGTGTGCCGGCGCCGCTAGGCAGAGGATTAGCCTAGTGAGCTGTGGCGCTGGCCTCTGTCTGCCTTTTAAGTAAATAAAAAATCTTAATAGAAATAAATAGATTAAGTGACTGTAAAATAACCATAATCATTTTGGGGAAGGTATAGAAAATCACTAACTCTGAATGTGGGTCTAGACTATATACTGCATTGTGCAAAGGAGAAATTGGATATGAAAGAATAATTTTAGTAAATTAGTGAACAACACTATGACCATCTCTGGTTGCTTGTCTCTCTAATCCACCTTCTTCCATTATCTCATTGCCCTGACTTCTCTTGTAGTTATCTTTACTAGTTACTTTATTTACCTCTACAAGTACATTTTTCAAAATTAATTTGAAGGAATCTGATAATTTATTTAACATTTTTTTACTTATTTATCTGAGAGGCAGAGACCAGAGAGAGCCAAAGAGACATTGAGATCATCTATATACTGGTTCACTCCCTAAATGCTGACCACAACTGGGACTCGGTCAGGCCAAACCCAGGAATCAGCAACTCAATCCAGATCTCCCACATAAGTGACACAAACACAATTACTTGAACCATCATGTAGCCTCTTCAAGTGCAAATTAGCAGAAAAGTAGAGTCAGGAGACAGATACAGGACTAAAATCCAGGCATTCCAGTATGGGATGTGGGTGTTCCAATTGGTGGATTAAACACCAGGCCAAACACCTACTCCATCTTTATAGATTTTAATACAAAGCATAAAAAATACTATGCCACAATTATAAGATCCTTCCTCCAGTTTTCAATAGTCCAGAAAATCCTTGTAGTGTTACTTGCAATTTGTCAAAGTCATTGATAACAGTACAGGGAGAGTGGGAATGAATGGAAAATGCTAGGAGATTCTACTGCCTAACTCCCTCTGCTTCTTTCTACACCCAGAAAGAGAAATTAAGAAAAAGGAAAAAGATCCTTGTGGTATTTATAACATGAGCATCAATTTAAAGCATCTACAGTTTATAGCACTTATTTCAGGCACGAGTCTGTAATCATAGTTTGAGTTAAACCACCTAATTCCCAATAATTTGTTTTCTAGCTGAGAATAAGGAACCTGTGAGTTCAGGTTACTGGAGATAGACAACAATAAAAATTCATTAAATCATTTTTCCTATTATTTAAAACCCTAGCAGGAATAGAAATAAAATAATATCAAACAGATTCCATGTTTTTTAATCACTAAGCATCATATATAATTTCTCTCTCTCTCTCTCTCTCTCTCTCTCTCTCTTTGAGGTCTTCCATACACTGGTTCACTCCTCAAATGACCACAATGGCTAGGGCTAAGCTGAGCCAAAGCCAGGAGCCTAGAGCTTCTTCACAGTCTCCAACGTGGGCACAGGGGCCTTGGGACTTGGTTCATCTTCCGTTGCTTTCCCAGGGGCATTAATAGGGAGCTAGATCAGAAGTGGAGCAGCTGGGACTTGAACCAGTGCCCATATGGGATTCAGTGCTGCAATCCATGCTTAACCCACTGCACCACAATGCCGGCCTCCATATGTAATTTTCTTCCTTTTTTTTTTGAGAACATTTCATAATGTTATGAAAATTGCCCAACTGTTTATTGACTTTCTAGAGCTTTTCCATTCATGGGAGCTAGTAGGATATATTTATTTCATGAAGCAAAATTGTATAACCCCCCCAAAATTGTATAACTCTCCCTCTACTGTTATCAAATGACTTTGACAAATAGAAAATTTATTTATTCTGGCCTTTTAGGATGTCTTCAAATACAAAATAAGATCTTCGGGGCTGTAGCTGACCACCATGTCCATTCTCTCTCTCTCTCTCTCTCTCTTTTTTTTTTTTTTTTTGACAGGCTGAGTTAGATAGTGAGAGAGAGAGAGACAGAGAGAAAGGTCTTCCTTTTCTGTTGGATCACCCCCAAGTGGCCACTATGGCCGGTGTGCTGTGCCAATCTGAAGCCAGGAGCCAGGTGCTTCCTCCTGGTCTCTCATGTGGGTACAGGACCCAAGCACTGGGGCCATCCTCCACTGCCTTCCCGGGCCACAGCAGAGAGCTGGCCTGGAAGAGGGTTAACCGGGACAGAATCAGGCACCCCAACCGGGACTAGAACCCGCAGTGCTGGCGCCGCAGGAGGAGGATTAGCCAAGTGAGCCTTGGCGCCGGCCCACCATGTCTATTCTGTTGTTTGTCTATAAGAATTTTTATCTTTGGAAAAAGGAATTTAAAATAAATTTTTCCAGTAAATCATGGTATTATTATAAAATTATATCTAACAGATCATTGTGATTATAACATTTATGAAACTTTTTCACTATAAATTATAATTCTACCCTTAACTATGATGGCTGTGTAAGAGCTCTGGCACAACTTGGGCCATTTGTGTAATATATATCATTATATCAAGTATACACAATTTCAAAGGCCTAAATAAAGTATAACTGACTGACTTAAGGATTTTGTATTGTATGGGTGTATATGACTTCATGCTTATGAAGCAGCTTATCTATGCTACAGTAGTATTGGAGAGTGTTTTCATTTTTTCACTACTGAAAATTCAAGGTGAAAGTTATTAACTAACTCTTTGCTCATCAATAGCTCAAGAGTAAAGGGTATTAATGATACAACTCAGTCTCCCTCTGTAGTATCTCTTTAGGACTAAGTACCTAGGACCTTTGTCCAGTGCCCTCCTCTGCCTACATTCCTTTCCATAGGCAAGGAGTCCAGCAGCCAAGGGGACATGTTAGACACTCCTCACCTTTATGCTCCTGATTGAAGGGCTCAGAAATTAGAATTCTCTGCCTTCACAATAATCAGCCCACTTCTGGGTCACACAAGGGTCCCTTCCCTGGGTCTGTCTTCCAAAGGCCAATCAAGTAGGCATTACAATTCATTTTCTAGGTCTAAAGTTATGCAATGTCAGTTTGGGCTGCAAGTTTAATGGCACTTCCTGTGGACACAGTGTACCATTCCAGATATACAAGGTCCATGGTAGTCTGGGCTAAGGGTCACACTTCTATCTGATCAGAAGTGGCGTTTTTGTCAGGATACCTGGAAGGGCGACTATGAGCTAGATTTCCTGAAGGGCCTAACTAACACCCCAGTGGTAAGGCAGTTATGAGTGGTTTTACCCTTTCAAGGCCATCAAGTTTCCATCTGCTCTGTTGCTGTGATAATGATTTCAATTGTCATAGGATGTGATAGTTTCTAAGTGCTAAGTTAGCATAACATTTTGAAGATCCAGAAGCAGATTTTTAAGGATCTCCAGCCCATGGCAAATGATTTTGGTAGATTTTAGAACTACGGATGTACAACTGACCATATCCATAACCTCCACCAATAAGACTCTATGGAATTTATAAGAATAAAAATTTGGAGAGAACATGTGACTGTTGTTTGTATGCATAACCTATATTTATAACAATAGAGGTGACCATGACTGTAACAGTATAATCGCTTCTCCCCCTCCGTACATTCAACTATCAGCCACTTAAGATACATTAAATTATTAATTCTAATGTGTACATCATTAAGATATCCACAAAGCAAACCATAAAGTAGACCTCCTCCTTAAGCCACACTTTCATGACACATCAATAATAAGTGTGGGAGATTCACATATTATTAAGTTAATTATCTGTCAAGATATTAACGGTGTTGATTTCTGAAAAGAAGTCTGGAATTTTAAAAGCCAAACTGAGTTTATCTGCAAGGACAGATTGTTGCTTATCTAAGTGACTTAGTTTGTGTGGCAGAGCTACATGCTGCCTTTGGGTTCACAAGTCCTTCAAAAGCAAAGGGCCATGCTAATAGAAACCTTTTCAGCAGAGAGCATCCAACAATTAGAGTTAAAGTTTTATTTATTGGCTTTGACCATCTACTTCTGTTATCAACCATAAGGGCCCATACACTTCATCAACTCTTAACAATAGCCGCAAGCTTGGACAATCTGTCTTGCGTCTTCATTGGGTAAGACTTCAATGGAACAGCCTCGATTAAAGAGCAGCCCACGCATAAAATGGAAACTCATTAAAATAAACTTTCTCAAAGGAGGAAACTTCGGTTCCAATTGAACTGCACTGTTTTTATTTCAAAGATGAAAGGCCCATTACCCAGTCATACATTCATGTGCTCTTGGCCCAAGTGCTTTCTATTTGAGGACTTTAACTTTGAGTCCCTTCCCATGTCTTTTTGGGGGCTTCAGAAACATAATAGGAATTCAGCCCTTATTGAGCCTGATTGGAACATAGTATCTGTAAGCCTCTTAATAATACTTCAGACCTTTATGGTTTAATTTGCAATGGTGTCCCTTTTGTGTGCCTTACTGGCCTTTACTCTAAGGCACAATACACCCACTTTACATTTATTTGCAGAAAAGCACTGAGTAGCTAAGGATTTTTTAATGTGCCCATTAGAAATAGTGCTTTCTATAAACACACAGGTATGGCCATTTACATAACAGAATGCTAAGCTGAATGAATAAAAGAATGATGTCAAAGATGGCTGTCAGTTGTTTACATGAAAACTGGTATGCAGCTCTGAGCCTGCAAACTTTACCTTGAACTTATCATGAAGGCAGTGTCAATGAAAGGGAGAACACAAAATGAAAAAGTCAAGAGACTGGGAAAACCTGTGCTATGTAAAAATAGCAGCAAACCTATAAAAGAATAATATAACTAGTAATGTAGCTGAAGCAAAAAATAATATTCCCGGCTTTAATTTTATATGAATGACCATTAAATGAAATGAACCACAATCATGGTTATTTAGATACACTGAATATTTAGAGAAAATATTAATGCTCAAAGCAACACAAAACATCCACATAATGGTTGTACACACATGCCATCACAAGGAAATTAAGCTAAGATTGTCTATCAGTCATTACATAACTTTAATTCATACATCTCTGAGGCCAAAATGTATGTCATGCATATCTTTTAAAAGATGCATTAGTTGAACAAACATAAATCTCATGTGTCAAAATACTCGCTCACTTATGTAATTATAAAGTGTACGTGGATGCATCCTAAATTTTATCATAATTAATAACTAGGGTAATGGTCTCTGCATAATGAAAATGCTACATACTTTTTCTGCAGAGTTTACTAAAAGCTTCTTAATTATATTTTGAATTCAATCTATTTGTAAATTACTTCCAAAGGTTGTCTTTATGCAAAAGTATATAAAAAATTGAACATATAAATAAAACATCTTTTTAAAGCAAAAACCTATTGCTTAAGAAAAAAGATCAAAATCTAAAATACTACAAATTTGAATATGATCACATGTAACAAATTATAGAAAAACACCTGATTCTTACCCAGTTCTTTGCCTATAATGTTAATTTCAACTTCATTGCTTACTTCCATTTTGTTGTTTCATTTTTGTTTTTAAGGCAAAATACACTAAAGTTTCAACATTAATCTTAAAGAATCAAGCCCATTTTTATTGGAATGATGAACAATTCTGTAATTCACCAAGTTACATACACATCTGCCCCAGCTAATGGAAACCACTAAGGGAATTCTTGACTTGCTCAGCCAGGATCAAAAAGTCGTAGTTTTTCTCTACTCTTTTCTTTTCAGTAGGCTAGTTTCTCTATACATTTTATTTGATAATATTTTTGTCTTACCACACCTATTTGATTATTTAGGTGTCTACATTAAACAATATGAAATAGACATTAAAATAGGTAAGATTCTCTTAGGGAAAACTAAAATAGGTCTATCTCACTTCAAGCAAAACCAACATATAATGCAGATGGATAATTAAAAAATTAATACTTGTAAAGTACAGTATTATAATAGGACTTTGTAGTAGTTTTTAAAATGTATGTTGCTTACAACTTTCCTGGACTATATCTATCATGTAACATAGTACTTTATACATATGAAAACATCTGCACATATAACTTTGACATGTATGAAAACATTTACATACGCATATTTCACATGTGTGAAATATCACATATATGGGTTTTATATGTATGAAACCATTGGAAGTAAATAATAATACATTTATCATTAGGATATACATATTATTTGTATTATTAGAACTACATATGCATTGTCTACTGGAAATGTTTTCATTTATTGATTATTAAAATAAATCCACAGAATCTGAATGACTTGATCAAGAATTTTAATAAAAATATTATTATTAATCAAAGGCTAGTCTTATCTAAATGGTAGCTTACAAACTCATATTAACTATAAATCATTTATAATATTAAGAAATAACATAATGGGAGCCTATACTGTGTTTTGTGTCATCAGAAGGTTCAATCATGGAAGTTTAGAAATTGACTCATTTCATGTTTAATAAGGTGGCCAAGGTTTGTCATTATTGCATCTCATGACTTTCAGATGATCACCATGTAAGTTCTGTTTCCACAATGTGAAGTTTGTTTTTCACTTTAGGCAGCATAGCTAGTGAACAATTACCTGGGCAACTACATGCTGGAAGCCGGGGCCTCTATAGGCCACACTTCAAAACTTGAAAATCTGCAGCCACAACTTATCCAGTCTATGCTTCCTGAACCTTATATGGCCTAACAGAGAAGTTCCCCAAAACATACCCAGTGTTGAATTTAGGGCTCTGAACATTAACCACAATGATCAGTTTTAATGTAAACTTTATTTCAAACAAATCATGTAAATAATAATTTTAATAAAGTATTAGATGGAAAAATAATTTTTAATTTACATATAGGGACATTATCTACTAAAGAAAATTTAACATAATTATACTTTCACATTTGCATTGAAATTATTGTGTCAAAACATGAGATAAGTCAATAGCTTTCCCTTTCCATGTACACATGTTAACAGTTACGTGAGATATTTGCAATTTTCACTTTATGATTTTTTTCTTGTGATGCTCACCTAGCAAAACCGAATCCTGTCACAGCGAATTTAAGAAAGGCAGATGAGTTAAAGAGTCTGTAGAGTAGGGTTGTGTGTGTCTGTATGTGTGTGTGTGTGTGTGTGTTTAGAGTGGATGCTTTCTTATTTTTTGCCTTCTTTTTCCTTTTTCCTTAATCCTCTGATTTGGTTTAGAAACATAAGGCCCTGTTCACTTCATTTAAGCCTCACAATGACTGGGAGCCTGATCAATCTGTCTTGTGTCTTCTTAGGGTAAAACTGCAATTGAGCGGAAGCAACAGATGAACAAAGCCCACATTCAAATCTGTAGCTCATTAAAATAACGTTAAAATAGAGTAAAATCTCAATTGTAGCTGGCTGTTTTCCCTGATAAATACATTTGATTAATAAACTATACAATCATTAGCCTTGAATCAGTGGTCTTTAGAGTACATTAAAATAAATGTCTCCTATTTAAAAATTTGAACATTTTGAAAAACATTTTAAAGTAGCCTTTCAACAAAGCACTACATGAGATCACTTTAAAGCCTGCTCTAACACCACATCTCATTAAAACATGAATCACAGGGAATCCATATATATTATGTTTCTTCCTACAGCACATGGACGAGCCATATATTGCATAGAATCAGTATCAGTCAATGTAACTCTTGCAGATCCAAATGCCTGCGATTCTAGAATGACATATCACAGGAAGTGTTTTAGGAGTAAACGCCCAAACTGACTTGCTATGCCGCAGTTTATCCAAATTTATCCAAATACTCAATATATACCATTCTTTTAAAATGAGTTGTGTAGATTTTATGTAACTCAGGTTAGCAGGGACACATACAAGTCAATCTGCTATCTCTGGAAATTGGTTTTGTTTTCAACCTGATACTGTGGATTGCAGTCCATATCTAATCCCCAGCTGAAATGTTTGTAAAACATTAAGAGAGTCAAAGATTGCCAAAATCAGGTTTTAGCTGGGAACCCATGTGTCCACTCTTACGCACGATGTTTTTTGGTAAAAGGCATAGTCACATAGCCTGGAAACACTTAGGCAATCTGGAGATAATTTTTAAAATGAAAAAAAAAAATTCTTCAACCCCAAAACATCAATTCTAGGAAATCAAGAGAAATAAAAAGACTCATATGTAATAAAAGATATTTAACACAGAATTGTTTACTGGGTATTAAAGAGAAAATTACCACAATGACAATAAAGGAAGAATCTTGAAAACAAGGTGGAAAACCTATAGACCATCCACACCATGGAATATTATGGAAGTCTTAATAAAAAAGTATACTAGAGCTATACAAGTTAACAAGAAAAATTTTCTATGGTAATTTACTTGAAAGAAAAGTAAGATATACAGAATGCATTTTCAGAAACTAACAAAATCCCTGTACATATAAGCGGGTTCCACATAGGCTTGCTGTGATTCTATGTTTATGAAGATGATTTCAAAGGCTATGAACAGGTTGTTGGTATGTGCATGGAAAAAAGAGGGGCAGAGGTGGGCAGTGAATATTTGGTTGATAAACAAAAAACTATTTTTTTCCAAAAAGTCTGAAAGAACATTGTATTACTCTGGTCTGGTTGTTTACAATGAAGATGTAATATTTATATACTAAGATTTTAAAAATAGAGTTTTTTTTCATAGTTAAAGAAGAAGAGATCATGAAAAGCATTTCTAGCTGGAAGCTTTCCAGGTCGTGAGTAGCTTTGTAGGCCAATTCCCAGCTTCTCCATGTGCTTGCTGCATAATTTTGAGGCATCACTAAATTTGTCTGAGCCTCAGTTATAGAGCTCTTTGTCAATGCAGTAAAGAAAAAGTGGGCATGAAAGGAACTGGACATTTGTGGCAATCAGAAGAGGGAATGGCCACAGCAGGCCCTCAGTACTTTGGCATTCTTTAAAAAAAAAAAAAAACAATTTATTTAAGGTATACAAATTTCATATATTTCCTACTCACAGATTTAGGAACATAATGATACCTCTCACCCTACCCTCCTTCCCTGCCACACTCCAATCCTTCTTCCTCCTCCATCTCTTATTCCCACTCTTAACTTTTTTTGGTCCTTTTTTTTAATAGAAAACTTTCATTTAATAAATATAAATTTCAAAAGTACAACTTTTGGATTATAGCAGTTCTTCCCCCCATAACCACTCTCCCATCCGCAAACCATCTCATCTCCTATTCCCTCTCCCATCCCATTCTTCATTAAGATTCATTTTTAATTATCTTTATATACAGAAGAGCAACTCTATACTGAGTAAAGATTTCAACAGTTTGCACCCACACAGAAACACAAAGTCTAAAGTACTATTTGAAGATTAGTTTTACCATTAATTCTCATAGTACAACACATTAAGGGCAGAGTCTCTACATGGGGAGCAAGTGCACAGTGACTCCTATTGTTGATTTAACAATTGACACTCTTAATTTATGACATCAGTAATCACCAAGGCTCTTGTCATGAGCTGCCAAGGCTATGGAAGCCTTTGAGTTCACAAACTCCGACCTTATTTAGACAAGGCAATAGTCAAAGTGGAAGTTCTCTCCTACCTTCAGAGAAAGGTACCTCCTTTACTTATGGTCCCTTCTTTCCACCAAGATCTCACTCACAGAGATCTTTCATGTAGGTCATTTTTTGCCAGAGTGTCTTGGCTTTCCATGCCTGAAATGCTCTCATGGGGTTTTTAGCCAGATCTTAATGCCTTAAGGGCTGATTCTGCCACTCCTAACTTTTACAAAGATCTATTTTCAGTTCACTTCATACTTACAAGGTTTACTCTACACTAACTGAAGAGTTCAATAAATAGTATGAATTTTAAAACCCAAAAAACAAAAAACACTGTTCCTCAACAGTAGAGACAAGGGCTGTACTGTTATATGCTTAAATTCCTCTCCCTAACGCGGGCTCTGCGGGTTTTTAGGGAGCTGCTTCCTTGTTGATGGGGTGGTTGGGTTCCTGAGAGTTCCTCAGATGTACACAAAGCTGCAAGGCTCGAACCTGCCAAAAGATAGACAAATGGAAAGCAAAGAAAGAGGAAAGGAAGGAAGGAGGAGAGTGGGGAGGAAAGAGTCGCAGACTCTGTGGATATCTTCTTGGTGAGGTGAAGAGAAAGTACGACTACAGATTCCACAGTTCAATACAGTGGTAGAGAAGAAGGTCTGTCGGGAATTGGGGGGCTTTGGGGATACCTGAAGTGTCTTCTCTACATACCCCAACTTCACTCGCTGGCCCACCAAATCCCACTAAGTCCATGAGCTCTGCCACAACCACCACCCACTGTGCTGGTGGGTGTGCAGTTAGAAATGTCTGCGTACCCATAGAGGAAGCAGACGGCCTGTTTAGTGGATATCTGCGCCCCCTGTGAGGATGTGACTGACGTTTCTTAATTAAACTGGCCCACTGGAGTTTAATTAAGGTGTCGTCTTCTTGAGATGAAACAAAGGAAAATAGATCCCTTTTATGGGATAAGAATGTAGGTTAAGAAATCTTTTCCTTTCAACTCTCCAACAACAACAACAACAACAACAACAACAACAAAAATCTGTGTTTCCTTTTTTCCCAAATGTTTTCCTCCTTTTATTAACAATGTTGTTCAGAAGTGATTTAAAACAATCTGTAGTCCATCCCCATAAAGCTACATGTATCAGAGCGTACAGAGACTGCATATGTACCAAGGGGATCAGAAAGCCCTTTGCCTTGAATAAATTTAATACAATCAGTTTAGCAAATATGCATTTACTAAGGACCCAATGATAATGAAAGTTCTGAAAAATAGTTTGATTTCCACAGAGAAACCATCAGATGAAAAACGTAAATAATCCGAACAACTTCATACATGCAGATAATTAGATTGGAGTCAAGAATGCTGGATGTGGGTTCAGCCTTTCTGTCTCCTGGTTCAGGTCTTTGAACAGGTTACTCAGCCTCTCTGAACCTTAGCTTCCCAATTTGTAAGGCTGTTTGTTAAACCTTGCTGAGTTATGGTGAAGAATAAACTGAATAAGGTAAGAAGACTGTGTGAACTGTGTGGGGTTGTGTAAGTGCAGGGAATCAACACTACTGTTTGGGACACAGAGCCAAAAAAGTACTGAAAAATAATTTTATCTTTTATATAGAAACAGATGAAAGACCTTGGGGATTTAGAGGCACACAGATGTACCTTAGTGTCCTGGGTCAGCCACTTACGAACTAGCTGTATTTTCATGAGATCAATGGAATACAAGTGGATAGCCAGCCTGTGTTTTATTCAATGCAGCATATTCAGTCATTTGTTCCTTTAGTCATTCTGCAGCCATGTTTTGTAGATTCTGTATCTGACAGGTTCTCCATCATCTCTAAAATGGGTAAAAATAGTCATCTTCATAGCCCTGAAGCATCTAAAGTGCCCAGTATACTGGCTTGCAGTAGGTACACAGTGCATAGTAGGTTGTTTTAGGATAAAGAACAAAGCAGCAAACAAGGATCCTCAATACAGTTGATTTGATTTTTTTCTTTAATCTGAGGAATAATCAAAGGTGTGAAATGTCCCCATTGGATTTCAATACTTGTTTTTCCATATCACTTTAAGTCAACTTATGATCATCTGTGTAGCAGACAACATGGAGTTCCCTTTCCCTTCCTTTGTACCTTTGCTGCACGTACCCCACCTCCTGTATTTGTAGTGTGGAGCTTTCCGTGGCCAGATGGTTGGCACCTGCAGCTCTTCAGAGGACAAATCTCAAATGCAGAAAGTGGCAAGTGATTCTCCACAGCCCCTTGGAATGTCAACCAACGATCATGGGATGGAGCATGAAACTCCAACATATGGAGCAATAGTTCACATTCCAAAATTCTGCAGGACTAGGTTGAAGCCCACCCTCTAGGGAACTTTGCCTGAGGTCAGTAGTCCCTCTTCCCTCTTGCCCCTGCTTCCTTAAGGTTTCCCCAGCAGCTCTACTTCTAAGAAGCTGACTCTAAGGCATTATGCTATTTCAAAGTCTCTTCTGGTTTGTTTTGCTTAGTGTGGGGGCCTGGATTTTCATTACCCCTCTTTTAAGAAATTAGTGTAATTATTCTTTTTGCTGACTAGGTTTCCAAGTAACATAATTCTGAGTATTCTTTGCTCTTACTGAATAATTTTTTCTGACAAGTTATTGTCTCTTTCCTTGATAAATTTTAATGTATATATTTGCCAATGAACCAGTTTTCATGATAATTCTCATGAATTCGGACTTCACACAATATATACGCTGATCATAATAGTAAATTACACAAAGGACCTGAATTCTTGAAAAGAATAATTATCATGAAGATTCTGACATCAAAGTGACTGCATCTGTCCCACTACTTCTTTCTTCTAAACTGAAAAGGAGTGGAGGGAACAGTTGACCAAGTACAAATCTGTAGGCAAAGATTATGCAATACATTTGCCCACTGAGTCAGGGAACGTCAGTCTAGAAAGACCAATGAGAATAATCTAAAGTCTTTTTGCACTGTAAGACTTAAAACCAACACTCAAGGTTCACAGCAAGGCAATGTACTTTGCCAGATCTCACATAGAATTCCAAAGGTTTCTTCCATTTCAAAACACAAAAAAATTTAAGCAAAAAGAGTGTTATTTTAATCATACCCTGACTCCAATCTTTGAAGGAGCATGGTAAAATTGAAATGTATCTGATTACTTATCCAAAGCATGGAGCAAGAACATTTAAATTAACCTCTCTCATTATCATCATTATCTCTTCATCCTCTCATTCACCACCACAATGGAGAAGTTATGCTTGCCACTCATGTGGACAATAGGGTCACAAGTCTTGGGCTTAGCATGCAGTACCTGCTGTGGTACATATTCTTCTGTTAATAAGCATGCATAACTCTTCATCCCTAAGGAACTGTCTTGGCACATAATAGGATACATAATTTTTATAATGTCAGAAAGAAGTAAATACAGCTCATTGAATTTTCTATGAGAGGATTTGGGGAGTTTAATCATCCACTGTCCATATATCCAGGGACTTTGGCTGCTTCTTATTCCAAGTGTAAGGTTTTCTGTCATATGAGCAAGTAACCAAGTATTTTGTTACTAAGTATAAGGGGAAAGCATATATTAGATCTTTGGAGCCACTTGGTCACATGTGGTGATCAGAAGTGCTTAATTCATCAATCATTCCCCACATTCTCCTTGCCTTAGCTGGGAAAAACTCGTAAGTTACATCAACAATAATGTGTAAAAGACTTTTCTTCTGAATGTCTTGAAATTTTGTGTTATTGAATTTGCTCAATAGAATAAGCTTTATATTTCCTCATTATTCATGGAGTGTTCTACAAAGAAGCTGACACACTCAATGTTCAGTAAATGTTTAGCTTATCATTTTTTTAAATTTTTTTTATTTTTATTTTTTGACAGGCAGAGTGGACAGTGAGAGAGAGAGAGAGAGAGAGAAAGGTCTTCCTTTGCCGTTCGTTCACCCTCCAATGGCCATCGCAGCTGGCAAGCTGCGACTGGCGCACCATGCTGATCCGAAGTCAGGAGCCAGGTGCTTCTCCCATGGGGTGCAGGGCCCAAGCATTTGGGCCATCCTCCACTGCACTCCCGGGCCACAGCAGAGAGCTGGCCTGGAAGAGGGGCAACCGGGACAGAATCCAGTGCCCCGACCTGGACTAGAACCCAGTGTGCCGGCGCCAGAAGGTGGAGGATTAGCCTGTTGAGCCACGGCGCCGGCCTAGCTTATCATTTTTATGATAATTGTAATTATTACTGTTTCCTGAAATTATCACACACTGCTAGAAAAACTCAAGAAAACAACCAAAATTCAATTTTAAAATACTTAGGGAATTTCTGCTATTTCTTAAATTATCTGTAATGCAGTTATGGGAAGGGACTACAAACAGAAAATTTCAGAAAAGGAACTATATATCTCAAACTGCAAGGAAGCCAAAGAAGAGCTGAAAGATAACAATAATTAAAAGATAGGTATTGAAAGATATGCTATGTGTTTGGTACAACAAAACAAAATGAAAACATTAATCCAGTTCTTCCTATGCTAACTATTTCATCACTTGAGAAGAATATACACATATTCTAACACACATTTACATTCACACTCAAACTCATGCCCACTGTCACACAGACACAATCTTAACACATTGTGATAAACTGAGCAGGACTTTGTTCCCCAGACTCAAGCAGGCATTGAAACTCTGAGGCATCATATTAACGGTTAATGGATTAAGGATGGAAATTTGATCAAATTATGTCACTGGGGGCTTGCCCTCAGAAGGCAGTTCTTATGACAGTGTTGCTTTTCTAAACTGAGCTCAGCATAGCTTCTCTCTCTTCTTCCTCTATGCTCTAACATGGATAGCCTTGACCAGACCCTAGACTAAGGGGGCTTACCAATGCTGATCCTAAACTGTGAATCTCCAAACAGTAAACTGGAATAAGACTTTTCCTTCCCAAGGAACACCTCTCAAGTATTTTAAAGTAGCAAAAAAATGACTAACACACACATACAATTTCTTTCTCTCTTTCTCCCTCCCTCTCTCTCTCTCTCTCTCAAAAACACACATACACACACGTACACACAGGTACACAGTCCTCACTTGGCACACTGCTAAAACCAAAGGAATCCTTAATAATCAATGAATAAAAGTTTCAATTGTTCTGTAACCATTAAAATTGCTTGTCAAGACATACAAACTCCTTTATGTCAGTTATAAATCCAAGGGAAATGAAAGATGAATAAAATAAATTTTAGTATGCTGTGACTTAAAATATTAGAAAAAAACAAATTTAAAATGGGAATTTTTTCACCTTTGTAAAAAACGGAATCAAAGGTAACTGGAATGTCTTGTCATTAAACTTACAAACTATGGTAGTCATCTTTTTAATGTCTTGATGAATCATCATATTCTTCTCTAAATTTGGATCAAATTCCAACATTTTAAAAATATTTTTTATTTTATTTGTATTGAAAGGCAGAATTACAGAGAGACAAAGAGAGGTCTTCCATCTACTGGTTCACTCCAAAATGGTTGCAATGGCCTAGGTGGGCCAGGCAGAAGCCAGAAGCCAGGAGCTGCTTCTGAGTCTCCCACATGGCTACAAGGGCTCAAGCACTTGACTTGTCTTCCAGCTGTGTTCCCAGGCACATTGACAAGGAGCTGGATCAGAAATGCAGTAGCCGAGACTCAGACCAGTGCCCATATGGGATGCTGGCACTGGAGGCGGCAGCTTTACCCATCATGCCACAACACCGACCCCTGTTATTGACTTTTGTTTCTTCACCAGATTTTCATCTTTGTTGGCCAGTCTCCCTTCTTGATCTTCCATGATTGTAAAATATCACACAGATTTGTTATTAGGAGTCAAGGAGGCAACACAAGTGTATGCTTTGCTCTCTGTGCATAAAGTGAACCACACAGATGTGCCATGACCATCACAACAGACTCTGACGGAAGCTATATGATTAGTCATTGAAGAGCATCTGTTATTTACCTAACGATTTGTGAGCTAAAATCTAGCAGCCAAGTTTGCATTTTCTGCAGTTACTCAGTTAATATATTGTGGTAACAAAATTCTGTTTTAAAATTATTTATTTTTTGAAAGGGAGAGAGGAAGCATGGGATTTCATCCGTTGGTTCACTTCCCAAATACACACAACAGCTGGAGCTGCACCAGGCTGAAACTAGGAACCCAGAACTCATTTCAGATGTCTCATGTGCAGACAGGGACCAAACTGCTTGAGCTATCACTTGCTGCTTCCAAGAGAGTGTATTAGTAGGAAGCTGGAATCAGGAGTGGAGGCAGGACTGGCACCGAAGAACTCTTATTTGGAATGCAGGTGTTCCAAGAGGCATCTTAACTGCTGTGCCAAACACCATCCCTTAAAAATTGAACCCTGCTGTTGGAGAAGGAGCTGGAACATGCTTGTGGGACTGCTTAGAGATCAGATCCTTCTTTGGAAATCCAGCTGGATTTAGTTGGAGAACTGGTATTTAGTTAAACTGTGGTTACTGAAATTCACATATTTTGAAATAACGCAAATTAACTGCCTGAAGCATGTGCTGCCTGAAGTATGTACACACATGGATACACATATTGTACATATATGTATGTATACACCACATACACATATATATTGGACACACACAGGAAGATAGAATCATCTCTATTGTGTTTCTTCTTTCAGGGCACAGTAAGCCTACCATAAGAGAGAATTTAAATGAAATCTGTTCATGTGAAGAGATGTATTCTATTACTCTGACAATGAATGAATAATGGTCTAACGTGCTGGAAGCTCATGAGAGGTTGGGATTCCTCAAAGCTAAATTTCAGTCTTCCTCTCCCCAAGAGATTCAAGGGGCTTTTTACACCTGTGTAGATCAAATAGGATAAGATGATAATGCTTTTCTCCCATTGAGGACTAACTAGTGCTTTATGTGTATTGTCTTCCCTGTAACAACCTCATAAGTGGGAGGCTGGATTTGCAAAGAAGGATCTGATCTCTAAGCAGTCCCACAAGCATGTTCCAGCTCTTCTCCTCTATGCTGTTCTATTTCCTTGAACTCACACCTAGAAAACGAGCCTGGTGGGAAGGCTGCTATAGGCCTGACACGGAGGAAAGTATCTAGAAATTCCTACTCAGTGTTGAGATATCAAGTTACAACTCCTTAGGGAGCTATGGCTAGGGAACACTCCCTTGTTACACATTCTCTTCATTCTCTACTTTTGCTTCAGAGTATGTCTGTATTTATGTACTTAGCACATAACTATTTTTCTGTTAATTTATTTGTTTTCATTAACTAGAAAGGCAGAGTGACAGAGAAAGACACACACACATACACACACAGAGAAAGAGAGAGAGAATATGAGATTCATCCACCTACTGGCTCACCCTTGACATGCCAACAATATCCAGGGTTGGGCTGGGCCAAAGCCAGTATATCAGAACTCCATCTCAGTCACCCACATGGCGCCTGACCATTTGACTCATCTTCTGCTGTCTCCCAGGATGCATTAGCAGGGAGCTGAATTAGAAGTGGAGTAGCCAAGACAAACTGGCTCTCTAGTATGGGATGCAGATGTCCCAAGAGGCAGGTTAACCACTGCACTACAACACCCATACAGTAACTAAATGTTGCTATATAGGATCAGGAAGTAGAATAAGGTCTTTATATTTAATAACAGATTAATTATTATGGCAATAATCACAAATTTATTGAAGTAATTGGTATAGAACTCCCCCAAAACTAGTAGGAGGAATTGCTATAGAGCTCCCCAAACTGGATCTGCTTCACCAGACACATAGCAAGCCCATTACTGATGCCAGCTTGTGAACAAAAATAGGTGTTTATTGCAAATCCCAGAGCAAGGACCCAGACAGCTATCACTTAATTCTTGACCTTCCAGACAGGTTAGGTGTAAATATTACTATAGATTGAAGTTGGGATTGAGAGGTGCTTGTTCAGATTGTGTTTAAGCTACTGGTTGGTCTAAAGTGCTGTGGCTCTGCTTTAATTGCTTGGTGATACCATGTTCCTTTGGGAATTTTGATGATTGCAAGTGGGCTGCAATCAGGTCTATGTGTAGGGTTTTTAGGAAATAAATCCCTCAAGAGAAAATATCAAGATGTTATCTCTAGAGGAGATGAATGACTTTATGAGTCTTGGTGTTTAGGGGCCATATAGGGCCAGCGGCATCAGCCCGTTTTGGGAAGTCAATGTTAGTGGAGACTAATTTGCAGTTATAAAAGCAGGGCAAGGAAACATTAAGCTAAGAAAGAAGGCTGAGAAGCCATGGGAGACTAAGACCTGGTAATATGTAGCATCTGCATTGAGAGAGAGAGAGAGAGAGAGAGAGAAAGTTTCAATTGTTGACGCACTCAACATCTGGGTCTGTGCCACACTGAAGTCATGGATCCAAGAACTCAATCTGAATCTCTTATGCAGGCACAGGGACCCAACTCCTCAGTTGGGCTCAGTTTCAGAATAAATATATTAGATTATGTGCTGTCTTGGTGTTTTAGCGCTACATAACAAGATACTTGAGACTGGGTGTAAAGAACAGAACTTTTTTCACAGTTCTGAAGCCTGAGAAGTCCAAGGTCAAAGCTCCAGCCCGTTTGGCATTTGGTGAGTCCTGGTCTCTGAGTTCAAGGTGATGCCCTGAACACTATCTTCATGAGGTAGCAGGGATGGAAGGATAGAAAGGGTAAGAAGGGTCTGGGTTGTTCCTTCCAGCCCTTCTAGGAGGTACTAATACATTCATGCCCTCATGATTTAACCATATCTAAAGGTCCCATCCCAGTCTTACTGCATTGGGGATTATGTTTCAGGATGAACTCTGGAGGGGACATAAATATTCAAATCATAATAGACTCCCAGGGCCTAGATTCAGTATTAACATACTAGGTGCTCAACATATTACAAATTATTTCATTTGTATTCCATGGGTGGACTGTACTAAATATTCCTAGATTATACTACCGGTCTACAGAGTGAGCATTTCCCTTTACTTGCTAATACAAACTTTTTACTACAACAAAGCATGAACACTTGTCTTTATAAGCTCTTTTTTTTTAACACAAGCATAGATGATATCAGTTGTCTGTTACAATGATTACATTAATAACTCAAGTTTCTATCTTTGCCTAGAAAAAATAATTAGGAAAATAGGTTAATAGCATAATAGGTTCTCTTGACCAGCACTTTCCAAACTCATCTCAGTGATTTCCTCATCTATAAAAACAGCACATTTTCTCAATATCCATATATTCATTTTATAATGGATCTATCATACTGTATGGGACCAAAATATGCCACCTCAAAATATGTTTCATTGGCAAAAGGACTTTTTTTTTTTTTTGACAGGCAGAGTGGACAGTGAGAGAGAGATAGAGAGAAAGGTCTTCCTTTTTGCCATTGGTTCACCCTCCAATGGCCGCTGCGGCTGGCGCATCTCGCTGATCCGAAGCCAGGAGCCAGGTGCTTCTCCTGGTCTCCCATGCGGGTACAGGGCCCAAGGACTTGGGCCATCCTCCACTGCACTCCCTGGCCATAGCAGAGAGCTGGCCTGGAAGAGGGGCAATGGGGATAGAATCTGGCACCCCAACCGGGACTAGAACCCCGTGTGCCGGCGAGGATTAGCCTGTTAAGCCATGGCATCGGCCCGGCAAAAGGACTATTTTGAGGAAATTATTTTAAGAATGGGCAAACAAAGAAGATTAAATCAATAGAATAGAGGTGATAGTTTTATAAGGGAAATTTACCTCTAAAAAAAGGAACTCTCCATTTCAGAGGGTCACCTTCTCTGTAGCAAAAAGTGATGAGGAAGGATGAAGAAAAATCCTAAGACATTTTCATCAGGGAGAAAACACCAATGTAAATCTGCATAACAAACCTGAACCTTTTCCTGGTCTCTCACCCCACCCATTTTGGGCTCCCAAATACCTCTTTTTCTCTTTTCAGCTACAAAAAGTATTCAAGCCTGAATTCAGGGCCAGTTCTGCTTGTGTAATCATAAGGTATACAAGTTAGTAAATTTCTGTTTGTTTTTATTCTGATAACTTGTTTTTGGTTACAGAGAGTTCTAGCTAAGAACATGCAAAAGGTAGAAAGAAATTATTTTTCCTTCTCTTTAGTTCTGTCAGTGAGGATAGGGTTGCTAGACTCCCCACTCTTTCTGGAGCCTTTCCATGGAATCCTAAGGAAACTAGCAAAAGCCGGGGAATGGCAGCGTCCTTATCAAAACTCAGCTCTCCCAGATTTCTGTCTATAGTGAATGGTTGAAAGAGGGAGGGGTAACTGATTTTTTTTTCTCTTCGTCAATACTAGTGTATATTTCTAAAACATTCTTAAGAGATTGTTAAAGGGTATAACTTGAAAATAGAAGAAAATTTTAATTTTTTACATAGATCCTAAGTATTATGCTACATACCTCCTGGGATAAATATCATTCTGCTTCTGACAATGCTCAACAATAATTACCATTTGAGAGTCAAGGCCTTGAATAAAATTAAGGAAATTATCAGAAAATTTTGGGGCTTACATCCTTATTATGAAAATAAACACACACACTCACACACACACACACACATGCACACACTGTGTCCTTGAAAAGAAAGTTCTGAATTTTGTCTTTTCCAAAGCTCCTACATGAACTCTGTGGTTTTTTAAACTTCTACCAATAATAAGTTAGAATTATTGCAACTACCTGACATGTGTTCCTTTTCGTTTGACAGTTCATTACATCTCTTGTGCAATGTTCTGATTACAAATGAAAGGGTCAGTTGGAAGAAAAGGGAGGTTGTGCAAGAGAAATAAAAAAATGCAAAACATCTTTTTCCTTTAGTCAAAAGTTAACACGATCAGTGGAAAACAATCTTTTTAAAAAAAATTCTTGGGAGTTTTAGGGAATATTCTATGGTCGTTTGCTTTCTTTATCTTTAGAGTCTTTTATCTTATTAAATCCACATCTTATATTTAATATAATTCTAATCTTCCATTGAGCATAATAGGTAAGTTATTTTAAATTTCTAACTAAAAGTAATATTTGAGGCTGAATTATAAATTCTCTAAGGATGAAAGACTTGTATCTTTCCCATCTTTGTGTCCTGGCACAATATCCAACTCTCAATAAGTATATGTTTAATAAGTGAACTCATGAGGAAGAGGACATGTTCTGGTGCTCTCTGTGTACAGAGATTCTATAATGAGTGAAAAATATTCTTTTTTAAAGATTTATTTATTTATTTGAGAGGCAAAGTGAAAGTAAGATAGAGAGGGAGAGAGATATATATCTTTTATCTGTTGGTTCAGCACCCAATTGCCACAACCAACCACAACAACCACAACCACCCAAATGCAACAGGCAGAAGCCGTGAGTCATGAACTCCATACGGGTCTTCCACATGATGCAGAGATCCAAGAACTTGGGCCATGATTTGCTGCTTTCCCAGGAGCAGTGCATATAGCTCATTTGGAAGTAGAGCAGCCAAGACTTGAACCAGCACTCAGATTGGTGTCCCAAGCAGCACTTTGACCTGTTTCACCACAATGCCAGGCCTTGAAAACCTTTCTTGTAAAATCAATTTTAAAAGGTCCATTTATAGTCATCCCTCAATATACAGAAAGCACTTCAGTAATATTTTGATTTGATTTTCTTTTTGATGAACAGAGTAAACAAAGCCCGACACTGACAAGTCTGTTTAATTTGGACAACTTGAGTCATTTGAGATCTCAATAGAAAACAAAGTGAGACACTTTAGGAGCTCAGATGCAGGACACCAAGCTTAAAAACAAAAAAGCACAATTCATTCTTTTCATCCTGCTAGCTCCCTTATCAAAGAGTTAAATAAAATTTTAAGGCACGTTCTTTTCATTCCATATTTGTATGAGAATCCTATTTTTAACTTTTCAAAATTATAAGTACTGGATGTCCCACCAAGATGTCTGGGGAGTCAATTAAGCCACGTTGCCTGGAAATACATCTCTTAGTCTCCCTCAAAGTAGCCCCTTCTTTTCTTGGATCCTGGCATGAAGGATTCCAGGAGGTAGCAGAACTGTAGCTTTGCTGATTATTTTGCTTTCATTTTTAAAAAAAGATTTACTTATTTGGAAGGTGAAGTTACTGACAGAGAGAGAGAGAGAGAGAGAGAGAGAGAGAGAGAGAGAGATCTTCCATCTGTTGATTCACTGTCCAAATGGCCACAATGATCAGAGCCAGGTCAGGCTGAAGCCAGGAGCCTAGAATTCCAACCCAGTCTCCCACACGGGTGTCAAGGACAGATACTTGGACCATCACTCACTGCTGTCCCAGGGGCATTAGCAGAGCACTGGATTGGAAGCAGAGAAGCAGGGACTCAAACCAGCACTCTGATGTGGGATACCGCACCTCAAGCTACAGGTTAACCAGTGACTCCACAAGATTCGTTCCTCTTTATTTGTTTTCTTCTGACTTGGGTTTCATTATTCTCATTTTTGGCCAACGGGGTTCTTTTCCTCAGTTGTATACAACAGATAGGTTATTCCCAATTGGTGGCAGCAATAACTTGAAAATTGGTTTTATGCTCTGAACATTTGGTGATTTCCTGTGTGTAGAGACAGGAATGATTCTGTAGTACTGGTGTTTGGCATAACCAGAGGCCCTCATCCTATACAGGAGTGCTAGTTTGAGTCCCAGATCCTCCAAGTTAGCTTCCTGCTGCTGCCTGAGGGGAGGCAGCAGATGATGGCTCAAGTGCCATCACACACTCACACAGGAGACCTGGATGGAGTTCCTGGCTCTTTGTTGTGGTCTGGCCCAGCCCTAGCTATTGTGGTAAATTTGGGAAGTCAACCAGAAGATGAAAGATCTCTCTCTCTCTTTCTCTCTGCCTTTCGTATAAAATGAATGAATAAATATATTTAAAAATGATTCTCTACCAATAGGTTAAAGACTACAGAGGTATTGGTTTATTTTTTGTTTTTCTACCTCTATCTGTGCAAATGTACTTATATGTCTTACTTCCACTGAGAAGTAGAATAGACATTTTGGATCTTAATTTTTAACGTTCTAAGTTTACTTTGACCTGAACCTAAATATGTGAAACCAAAGCTGCCAGCTCTCCAAGGATCTGGAACTCTTTACTGAGAAAAGCACTCCCATCTAACATATAACTGTGAAATATTCTTCCAACTCCAGAGTTATTAAAAAGTTACATTATACAGTCTGTAAAAATAAAAATTGTCACCAATTTGTTTCTAGATACCAGTAAGCACTTCATACACTTAGCAATCCCTCAAATCCCAGAAATTAGTTTAGAAACTGAATTTCTAATGCTTTAAATGTGCTAGTCTATTAAGGAAAAAAGTCTTTTTGCCGAAACTACCAGCTCAAAAGTATTTTTCTGTAGGAAGCCAAGTTCATTTAATCACATAGAACCAATGCGCAAATTAAGTGATTGCTTTCTCTTTTCAGTATTTGATCCTTCTGGCTCAAAAGCAACTGCATGCTTTTCCCCTGATTTTATTAGTGTAGAGTACAATATAAGAAAACATAACATATAAAATATCATTTTGGTTTATCTTCTCATCAAGAGTCTAATGAGATTTCTGGTTTTAGCATTGTATGTAAAGAGCTGGGAAGTTGCCATTCTCATTTGTACAATGAGAAAATAATGTTTCAGAGAACTGAGCTTGCAGGGCAAACTGCCACCCCCAATTCTGAAGAAGCTGGCTAATCGAGAGTCAACAGACCAGGTCAGCTTGCTTGGAATAGAGCCCTTGCAACTACAAACTCACAGGAAACACTCAAATTGAAATTAATTAAAAGCATTTTATTTATTTATCTTCATCTTATTTGAACATCAGAGAGAAAGACAGAAAGAGAAAGAGCGAGAGAGAACTGAGGGAGAGAGAATCTTCCATCCACTCGTTCACTACCCATAGCTATGCAACAATTGGGGCTGGGACAAGCTGAAGCCAGAAGCAGGGAACTCAGTCTGGGTATGCCAGTTGAGTGGCAGAGACCTTAGTACTCGCACCATCACTTGCTGCCTCTTGGGTTGCACATTAACAGGAAGCTGGAACAAAGAACGGAACTGAAACTCAAAGTAGTCATTCTCTCTGAAAAGGGATAAGGCATTCCAAGTGGCATCTTAACTGCTGTGCTAAATTCCCACCCCCTAAATGAAAATTTTAAACAACTGATGGAGGGTGAGCATGGACTAGTGTGAGAGCAGAAAGCCTCTGGGAACTCAGACACTTGTTCGTTTCCTCTCCAGGAACACTACCCAGTGCTCACAGGAAAAGCTGAGTGCCTTCTGGCTCTGGACAGGGGACTGAAGGGTACTCCTGTGAAATATTCAGAAAACATTCTCCATAGCAAAAGTGTGCTCTTCAAGGAGAAAACTTTCCAGAGCTTTATCCACCTAGGAAAAGAGCGTTTGCTGCACAAACGCTCTGGTCTTGCTTTGGTGGGGGGCAGTTGGAAACACTTGGGAAACTCGCAACCCAGTACTGTTATAGAATGCTTCCCTTCTCCTATAGCGTACCACTACACCAGGCTCCAGTGTAGCAGTGGCTCACAGCTGAAATTACTCAAAGTCTCTGAGGAGAACTTCTTAAGGCAGCCAAAGACAACAATGGAGACAGAAACAAGGACACCAGAGGAACTGGAGACCCCTGGCATCTAGTAGGGCACTTCAAATAGTGTGTGGGAAATGAACTTAAATGACAAACTTATTTTGGTGCAAAAATTTAAATCCGTGTGGAGTTTTTTCATAATATGCATTTTCATGAACTTTTTGAAGACTACTCATATACATCGATTTAAAAAAATTTTGCATCAGAGTTAATTTATCTTTTAATTCTATTTTCCATAATTTTTATCTGTGTGTATCTGTGTACAGTGTAATTTAAATGTTTATTTATTTTCATCTAGTGAAAGGAAAAGTTAAGGATGGGGAGGAGGGAGCTCTTTTATCTGCTAGTTCACTCTGCAAATGCCTGCAACAGCCAGGGTTAGACCAGGCAGAAGACAGGAGCCCAGAACTCCATCTGAGTCTCCCACATGTGGTGCAGCAAGCACTTGAACCATCAACTACTGCCCTGGAGGGTGCACCAGCAGGAAGTTATATGGAGCAGCTGGACCTCAAATCACCACTCTGAAGTGGAGTGTGGGCATCACAAATGGAGGTTTAACTCACTGCACGCCTGTCCCTGCAAAATTTTTGAAGTATCGTTTTATAAGTTACAAATATTCAACATAGCACAACAAGTAATGATACTGCCATAAATTCTTGTGGTAAAAGCCTACTTGTTGAAGTTCCTTATATCCAGTGCATCATGTTCAGCTTTCAAGAAAAAGTTATAAGAAATGCCAAAAGGAAAGCAGAATCAGATAAAGCAAGTATCAGAACTGGACTCTGACATGACAGCAAGCTTTAGTAATGCCATCTTTTTTTTTTTTTTTTTTTTTTTTTTTTTTTTTTTTTTTTGCAGGCAGAGTGGACAGTGAGAGAGAGAGACAGGGAGAAAGGTCTGTCTTTTCCATTGGTTCACCCCCCCAGTGGCCGCTGTGGCCGGAGCGCTGCGGCCAGCACACTGCACTGATCCAAAGCCAGGAGCCAGGTGCTTCTCCTGGTCTTCCATGCAGGTGCAGGTCCCAAGCACTTGGGCCATCCCCACTGCATTCCTGGGCCACAGCAGAGAGCTGGACTGGAAGAGGAGCAACTGGGACAGAATCCGGCGCCCCGACTGGGACTAGAACCTGGAGCCGTGGCGCTGGCCAGTAATGCCATCTTGAGTATTGTCCCTCCACTTAGTTTTTTTGTTTGTTTGTTTTTACCCATTAGTAAGATTTATTAACAGTTTTTAATAATCCAATCAATAGAGACACAAATGAAACACAGAGGCATCTGAAATATCTCTTCTTTCACTTATTATCTTTGGCCCTGATAAATGATAGGTTTCTACAGAAGGTCTGTATTATTTCACAAATCATGGAACATGTAGATTAAGAGAGAGCTCTACCTATTATCCCAGACCTTGTAAAGCTCATGTCACATTCTAAAGAAGGCCATACCTCATGAATTCATATTCCATAGTTTTGTTTTACATAAATTATACTAAACCAAGTTCATCAAGTTCAATGTATTTCGAAACAAGGCTTCTTTATCCTAAAAGAAACATATTGGCCTATTTATAGGAAGCTAATCACCAACAACTTTGTAAATATACCATCTGCCTTTATTTGTCCCTCCACCTTGACCTTTCTCTCTGTCTCAGAAAGAAACAGATCTCCTGCTGGTCTGGTTAGCTTAAGTGCTAACATAAGTCTCCCTGATGAGGTCCAAAAGACCAGCAACGCACTTGATGGCCTAAAGCATAGGCAAAGGAAAGCTGTGAACCAAGCTCCTATCCAATCCCCCATCAGATTTGCAAATATATAAAATCTTCCCCTTCTGCCATCCCACACAGAAAATCTTGCTATACCCATCCACCCTAGTCTGGAATCAACATGTAATTTGCCCTAATCAATTTCTTTGTTCTGATATGGAGCTTCCTTCCTCCTTCCTCAGTCTCAGGATTTCTTTCAGATTTGAGGGGATTACATGCTCTGCCAATGCTCAGACACTAACTATAGAATGATAAAACAGGAAATTAAACATTATTGTGATGAATATGTTAAGTGCTATGAAGAAAAACAGACAACATGCAAGAACAGGGGCACAACATAAACAGAGAAATAGAAACTCGAAAAAAGAATCAAAATGCTAGAAATCAAAAATTCTGTTACAGAAAGAATGATTTTCATTAGCCAATAGGGGCAGAATTTTCCTCACCCATCAGTAAGGTCACAGCTGACACTCTTATAACAAAAGACAGCTCAACACATAGCCAGAAAAGCATAACACATTCAATGAACATTTTTGAAACATGAGCTCCTTCAGAATGAAGACCCCAAAATAAACCAAGCTGATATTTTATACATTATGCTTTCTTATATTATATGATACACTAATAAAATCAGGGGGAAAGTGTGCAGTTGCTTTTGGTTCAATGAAGAATGGACTGCCACGTAGAAATGTGATTGGACAAACAGTATGATGTAATGGTGGTAAACCGAGGAGAGGAAATGCAGCAAGGCCTCTCTGTTCAGACTCTCCTTGACCTCGCTGAATAACCTTTCTTCCTCCTGGTTATGGGGCAGGAACACACCGTAAATAGGGCCTTTAAAGAACAAAGAAGAAGGGAAAGAGTGATCTTTGTCGACTTTATGTCTTGCCTTGGAAGGGAGGAGCTGTAATTTCTATGACTCACTTTGGGGTAGAGGAATTCGTGTTTCTATGACTCTTTGGAGAGAAAAAAGGGTGGGAGATAGGCAAGCAGGAGGAAAGCAGAGAGAACCTGCTTCTGAGGCTATTTTGAAGGTCCTCTGATCTCTCCTTTTTAAAGCAGAGTTCTTTTATTTCATAATTTTTTAAAAAAGCATTTTGTCACATTCGCTTCAAATGTTGACATGCATACACACATTTTTTTTCTTGAAAACACAGATATTACTATCACAAAAGATGTATTTGAGACAATGATCATAAATCTCCTTAATTCAAAGTACTTGGCATGCAAAGTGCTATATGAAAATACTATAGAGATCATGGAAAATGCAATGAAAACACAAGTTTATTTGGAGGCAAAATTTTCAAAATTCATGACCTATGTCTCTCATCTTATAGAGACACCAACTAATCAGGCTATTTGGATTATATTAGAAGTACTGTCAAGATGTGATGTGGTATCAAACTTTAAGTTTCTTTAATGGAAAATGTTATTAATACAAATGTTTGAGAATTAAGAAGTCTAATGATCTTGTGTTACTAGACATGATAGTTATATTAATGAGAAAGCCCCAGAGGCCTAAAGGGTTAAATACTTGTAAAATCCTACAGGTGCTTTCAAAAATACTGTGAAGTAAGCAAGTGTCTCTTGTTGGTTGATGAGTTTATAATTTTAAACATGGCGACTTAAAGTCTTTTGTCATCCACAGTTATATATGATTTGCTGCTCCTAAAACTAAAGCGTTGTTGGTTCTGTGTTTAGCTGTCCTCCTATAGGTTCCTATGGACTTTTTCCAGCCACTCCTATTGTATTCAGTACTTTGGGATGGCTCTGTAAACAGATGAAGCCAATAATGTATTAACAGTACCAACTGAGAAAAAGTATGGTTAACTGAGGTTACTAAAAACAAAAAGCAATTCAAATCAATTGGCAATCTACAAAAAGAATTAAAGATTTTAAAAGCTATTATTAAAATTGCTATATTGGTCTATTATGCTATGTTATATATGTGTACATATTGTATGTCCACATGGGGAAATTTTATTAAGAGTTTTATTTTAAATAGCTTATAGATAAGATTGTCCATAAATTTAAGCTGCTAAAATCAATCAAAGATACATTTTAATTCGTGTGACCTGAATCTCTGTATCATATGTTTTATACTTGTTGGTAGAAAGAAACTAAAAACATTTTTTATGGTTCTGCTTAAGTTTACTGGTTAAACAAACTACACCATGTTAGATATTTAAGAGGTATTTTCAAATACATGATTCTTAAAATTTATAGAAGGCATTGGACCTTCTGGTAAATGTTTTCCTAAGCTGTTATCTAACGGTTAAAACAGTTTGCTAAGTATTCATGTGATATTGCTATTGTCAGCAAGCGATCTAGGACTTGCTCCCTCATTTCTCTATTCTAAGCCCAACTTGTTCTTTCATTTCTCTATTCTCTTCAAGGTAGGTAACTAATTCTATTATGAAGGAATCTGTAGGACACACAATTTAATCTTTAGACCTTATAAAAGAGATGGCTCACATTTTTCTGTAATAGCATAGCCAAAATAAGAACTTAAACAATAATCTCATAGCTAGATTTACTTCGCCATCAGCAAAGTATACAGTAAGTAGAAAAAACCTCCCTTTCAGACCAAAGGGAAAGAAAGTTTTAAAGTGAGAATATAATTTTCCTCATGGGCATTGTCTACCTTAGAAAAAGTACTACAGAACATGCCTGTGACTATAGACTTGTAGTTCAGGCCACCGAAGATTAGAGATGGGACATGGGCACTCCCTTGACTTGCATCCTCTGGTCTGCTTTAACACAAACCAGGAGGAAAAGAAAGCTAGGCATCAGAAGCAATGGGTGGCAGGCCTATTAATGGCTGTTCTGTACAGTGATCTGCCCTCAAGGAGACCCAACAGGCCAGCCAACTGCAGTGGCTTTCAATGTGGTAAGCCTGGGCTTCAGCAGAAGTCAGCTTGTGAAGAGCCCTGGCAGCTCTGCCAAGAGTTGGATCACTGGAAATGGACCTGCCCTGGAGTCGAAGGATGCCCAGGTCAGAGCCACAGATCTTATTGGCTCTAAGCTGAAAAGCCCTTCACTCAGCCCAACTTCCAAAGTGACCACTGCAGCTGAGGGGATGGTCAAGTAGGGTCAGCAACATTGCAGGCAGAACTGTAAATTTCTTGTTAGAGATGCCCCCTGCCTTGACCTGGCCAGCTCTCCTCCCAGGCCAGCCAAGTAATGAAAGTCAACAGAGTGCCTTCCCCTAGGAGGTTCACACCTCCCTTAGGATATACCCCATGTGAAGAGATAGATAGGTCTGGGCCTCTTAACTTACAAGGCCTAAAGCCCAACAGATTATTATCAAGCCCCTTCTGTCAGGTTCTATTTGCCTCTCAATCAGAAAACTCAATTGTAGCTTAGACAGCACCTTTCTTAGCTCCTCTAATAATGACTCTGTCCTTTGTTCTAGGCCCTGTCTAGTGCACTTGGGCCTCATTCCTTTGTAATCATAACCTCTACTCTACCACCAATGGCTCTACTCCCAACCTGTATGTACTGATGGTCCTCTTCCCCACTTAATGCTGTATAATTGTTCAAACCTGGTAAATGCCACTCTTAGGATCATTGGTTACTATCCTCACTCTGTCTTTTATGACCTTGTCTAAATGTGATCAGAGTCGGCAAACTTGGAAGGCTTCCATAGCCTTGGCAACTCATGGCGACAGCCTAGGGTGGTTACTGGCGCCATAAACTAGAGTGTCAATTTGTTGGGTCAACAACAGGAGCAACTGTGCACTTGCTCCTCGTGTGGGATCTCTGTCCTTAACGTGCTGTACATTTTGATTTAATGCTATAACTAGTACTCAAATAGTATGTTTTACTTTGTGTTTCTATGTGGGTGCAAACTGTTGAAATCTTTATACTAAATTGATCTTCTATATATAAAGAGAATTGAAAATGAATCTTGATGCAAAGGGAAGGGGAGAGGGAGCGGGAGAGGGGAGGGTTGCGGGTGGGAGGGAAGTTATGGGAGGGGGAAGCCATTGTAATCCATAAGCTGTACATTGGAAATTTATATTCATTAAATAAAAGTTAAAAAAATATTCATGTATATGCGGGGTTATCAAAAACCTCATGCAAAATGTGTATTATGAAAACATACGGAATTCAAAACTTTTCACACCCAAATCATTTTTTTTTTCAATTCCCCCTTTCCATTAATGTTTTGAAGTGCTCTTGTACTTTGGAGTAATTGTTTTCTGAGCCCCAGCAAGCTCATCATTATACTAGGCAGAGCCAAGAAAAAAATGAATGAGCTTAACATGGTTTGATAGAAATTTACCAAAGGTGGAAAAAATGAATTTTCCAAAAGAATTTTAAAGAAAGTACAACACCCAAGGACTGTAGAACAATTTTAAAACATGTGCTCTATGCATAATTCACATACTATGGGAAAAGAAAGAATAGTAGAAACATTTATATAATAATACCTTGAAGTTTTTGAAATCAGTGACAGAACTTAGCCATATAGGCAGGAAGTCCCATGAGCATCAAGCAGTTATCTCAAATATACACATCTAGACATATTGAAATAAACAAAATCCATGACAAAGAGAAAATCTTAAAAGAAACCAGGAGGAACAACCTCTTACTAAAGAGGATCAAGACAGGCTTGTATTGTGGAATAGTGGTTAAACCTCTGCTTGGGTTGGCTGCATCTCACATCAGAGTGCCAGCTGGGGTCTCAGCTCCTCCACTTTCAATCTAATTTCCTGTTAGTGCCTCCTGGGAGGTAGCATATGATGGTTCAAGTGGTCAGGTCCCTGCCACATCTGTGAGAGACCAGGATGGAGTAGCTCCTAGCTTTTGGCTTTGGCCTAGCCCAACTCTATTGTCGAAGGCATTTGGGTAGTGAAGTGGATAGAAAATCTCTCCCTGTCTCTCTCTATTTATTAAAATAAATAAATATTTAAGAGAAAGAAGCATAAGAATTATAGCAGATTTCTCTTCATTGAAGCAAAACAATGGATTAAAATATTTGTATTGTTGAAGAGAAAAAAAAAAAAACAACAACACCAACTTAGAATTGTATGTGCACCAAAAATTACCCTTAAAGTGTGAAGGATATAAAAGTTTTCTCAAACAGAAACAGGTATTTATCAGCAGCCAGTCAGCCCTGCAAGAAATGTTATGAGAACATCTTTAGGAATAAGGAAGATGATTTAAGTATAAAGCAGAAACAACAAGTATGGATCTACATAAGCAAAAAGCCAGCCCTAGATAAGAAACAGCAGTACAATAAGTGCTCACCAAGATAAGTGCTCACCAAGTCAGACCACATGCTAGGCCATGGCACTCACCTAACAAGTTAAAAAAAAAAAAAAGAAAGAAAAACTCACAAAGTATGTTCTTTGACCACAATGGAATTAAGCCAGAAATCAGTAACAGAAAGAAAGCTGACAAACCTGTTTGGGGATTACAGAACACATGTCTAAACAACACATTCGTCAAGGAAGAAGTCCTGAGAGTGATTACAAATATTTCCAGCTAAGTGAAAATGAGAATATCATTTATCAAGATTTCTGGGATGCAGTAAAAGCAGTATTTAAGGTAAACTTAAATGCATATGTTATAAAAGAAGTAAGATCTACTTCTACGTTCATGCTTAAAATATTGTATTGCCACTTTGATTAATATGCAGGGAAATCAACTCAAGTTTTTCTTCTCGGCACCCATGATCCTCTCTTAATCCAATGGTCAAATTTCCATGGACAGTTCTTGACTTTTGCCTTCTCAAGACTAGGCTCTAGAATAGCCCTAAGAAATTTTTCCTCCTTTGTGTATCTACACTATTGCTGAGGTTTTCCCAGATGGCTCCTGTGCAAACATAAAGATTTCTCCCTTCATTTTATAAAAAGAAGGATGTCAGAAATAATTAAGTGTTGTTAGTAGGCTCTATATTTCTTAATTACTTCAACATTTAACACTAAGAACTGTTAAATGAAAGAATAAAAACACAGGTTAATTTTATATAGTAAAATATTATGAATATAATGTGCTAATATAAACATTTTATTATTAATATAAATATACCTGAGGGATAATATCACTTCTGTTGTTCTTTCCTTCAAATCTTTGTAAGAAAGCTATGTTTTGCACCCCAACAGAAAGTTTTACTCTCCTACCTCCCGACATGATAGGTTACTGTCATCAGGAGGTGAAATCTGCAAGCTCCTCACGTGTGCCTGAGAAGTTGTCATTCCTTCAACAAAGGGCAGTCTCAGAATTGTGGTGAAAAGTACCAGATACTCTTAACTGTTAATAGTTCAAGACTCCCTTTCAGCAACTCTGCCATTCAAATAAATAAATCTTTAAAAAAGAGCACTTTTGCAAAAGTTAAAGGAGGCATTCTTTTTTTGTTTGCCAGTTATTTTAATTTTTGAATATTTTATTTACTTGAAAGGCAGAGTTACAGAGAGACAAGTGCAGAGATGGAGTGGAAGAAGAGAGAGAGAGAGGAAAAGAGAGAAAGAGAAAGAGAGAGAGAAAGAGAGAGAGAGAGAGAGAGAAGATAGAGATCTTCCATCTGCTGGTTCACTTCCCAAATGGCCACAACAGCTGAGGCTGGAACTCCATCTGGTCTTCCACGTGGGTGCAGGCCCCAAAGTACTCGGTTCATTTTCTGCTCCTTTCCCAGGCACATTATCAGGTAACTGGATTGGAAGTAGAGCAGCCAGAACATGAATCAGTGTCTTTATGGGGTGCTGCATCACAGGCAGCGGCTTAACCTTTTGCCACACAATGTTGGCCCCCATTCTTTAATTTTTTTTAATAGTAGGTCTATGAAATAATATTTCTGAATGTCTTTGTATTTGACAAGCATTGAAATATTTGGTGGATTATGAGATTGAAAAGAAAATGTATCATTGTGTCTATGGTTTATTTTTCTTGGATATATTATTGCCACCCAATGATAAGTGAACAAATACCAATTTTATTGCTTTTTCAACTTCAACTTATAACCATTCGCTGAAATTGTAGCTCAGTGCAATAAAAAAGAAAACAGAGTAAATTACATGGCCTTTGGATATTGCTATAGCTTTTCATTTTATCAATTTGGAGTAGTAAATTATTTCTTTTCACATAAAGAAGTTGAACTTTCCCAGTGAACACTCTTAATACATTGAAATAATTATTAATTTCCTAAATTATTTCCTTTATAATATGCTAGCAAAATTTCTTTATGATGCTAAAGTCTTTCAGTTAGCATCTCCTGGAGAAATTTAAACACTTGACTTGGTCAAATTTACATACTAAGAAAATCAAGACAAGAGAATCTCCTTATAGAAATAAAGTTTCCAAAAGTGATATAACTAAGTAATATTAACCTCAATTAACAAAATTTTGATAAGTCAATTTTTTTATTAGCTGACTTTCCTATTACAATAGTTAAAAATTTGGATTCTTTATATATATTTCTAAATTTTTGTTGAAGTTCGCTCTACCTGGACTTCATGCATTTCTCTACATGGTAGAAACAGAGGAGCATGAAGGGTTTCAAGGACCTAAAGGAGAGAGTTCAAAACCATGCTTCTCAGTTATCAATTTTTGAGCACTCAGCAAATCGGAACATTTTTAAACCTCTCTTTCCTCCTCTGTGTTAGAATACAAAAACCTATCTCAATACATTGTTGTAAAGATGAAAGAAAATTACACCCTGGACTTCACACATGACATTGATTTGCTAGTGCTGCTCTAGCAAATGCCTCAGATTGGGAGGATTACACAGCGGAAATTCGTTTGCTCACACTTCTGGAGGCTGAAAGTCCAAGATCAAGGCTTTGGCAGGTTTGGTTTCTTTCGAGACTTCTTGCCGACAGCTGCCATCTCACTGAGTCCTCGCATGGCCTTCCGTCTGTGGCCACATATCCCTGGTATCTCTGCATGTGTCTGAACTTCCTCATTTTATAAGGACAATAGTCAGCCTGAATTAGGATCCTCTCACATATCCTCTTTCAATTGACCTATTTAGAGGCCCACAGCTACATTTTGAGGCACTGAAGATTAGGGCTTCGACATATGAATTTGAGGGGGAATACAGTTCAGTCCATAATGCACACTAATAAATTTATTTTATTTCTTTGCAGAAGAAAATTGCTTCTTTATGTATAAAGGAACTGGACTTCCCCGTGGGGAAAGAGTATCAAGTAGCCACTGCTATTTGAAGTGTTCTGAGCATTACCTGGCAACTTGTTGGTCACTGACATGTCATTGTGGCACCTCATCATTCAGAATATCACTGCCCAGATAGATAGGTGTAGGGAATTTGGCCAAATGTCACTTCATACCAGGAATAGAATCTGGATATTCCTTTTTGAGATAATTTCTTTACTTTGGCTTTTTTTTCTTTCCTCATGATTGAACTCATTATCTTAAGTACAGAGAAAACATAGCCAACCAACTGTAACAAGAATGAATATTGTCCATGTCTATTAATTTGATGCACAAAATATTTGAAAAGGGTGAACCAATGGGATTATTTTACAGATCCATTCCATGAAATATCAAATCATCTACACATATCAGTCAATTCAAGAAAACACATCAGAGACTAATTGAAAAATAGCTTTTAATTTTTTTCTTTCCTATTGTATAGGCCTGTCAGCCTGGAGATGGACTGCTCCTGGCATGGTAGTTCTCTACCAGTGCCATACCCACAGTGACACCAAGACACGAAATATATTCAAGTGAAAGTGAGTAAGCTGTGAATTAAAATGTTGCTCAGAAACAATTATTTCAGCAATTGAATTTATAGAGAACTAAGATGAGCTTTTTATTTTATTTTGTAGGAAACAGTCAAAGTCTCATCCCAACTTCTATAGTTGACAATAAAAGTTGACTGGCACATATGCTTTAAGCTCTCTTTCAGATATGTTCACCAAATCTATGAATTCTTCTAATTAAATCCCATCACTTGGATTTCCCTGCAATAGAAAGCAAACTTCCATCCATTATCAAAGATCTTGAAGGAATTGCCATTGCTCTATATTGACCACAGATGACTTTTGATATCGACAAACTAGAGATGTATATATTCTTTAGCAAATAACCAATTTTAACTGCATTTTATTAGGGCTTTATGGTGCAATGAAAAGAAATTTAAGTATAGTAATACCATGACTAAAACTAAATGTATGCATGTGTTATAACCAGCTGATAATACAAATAATTACTAAATATAAACACATATGCTTTTGAAGATTTGCCAGAGATTCGTTAATTGCTTAATGAAAGATGTCTTTCAGATACTAATTCTTTCATTTAGTTAAACAGATTAAATTTTATATGAGAAGATATTAGCATGCATGCAATGATGTGATAAGGACAACCAAGAAGCTTAAATGTTAATGGATAAAATATAACATTCAAGCTATTCAAAAAGTGAAAGAGTAATTTTCATTTTGTGGTTTTCCATTTGCTTTGACAAAAATGTCCTTTTTAATATTCTTGAAAATATTACAATATTGAGGTTTCTTCTACATTTTTCTGAGTTGTAAATAAATGATAAAACTCTAAACAGTGTATGAATAATGCCAAGTAAGTTAAGATTGTGCATTTTCTAATTTGCAGAAACAGGCAGGACTTGACATTTGAAAGCAAAGCAAATCATTTTTTGTGCTATAGTTTTCAGTCATTATGTAATATTGTGGAGGCTCTACATTTATTGTTTGTAAAAAGCTTTCATATAAAAACAGCTTTGCACAACAAAGTTAATGTTGACAATTTTTTGGTGGAAAAAAAATTACCACTAATACCAACAGACCTGTGTCTCCATTTCCCCCTGTGCCCTTAAACTGCAGTTCAATCTGGTATAATCTTTTTTCCTCCCCCAGTAGGGTGCAGAGAGCCCTCTAGCTTCCAAGCCTGTTTCCTACTGAGGTACATATTGGCCAGCATACAGCTGCTCAGAACAACTATTTGCATCTACAATGGGGTCATCCCACCACGTCCTTTTCAGATCAATATGATTGGTACAAACAATAGTTTGATTTTGATTGCTCTATAGTACGCTTGGGTAGAGCCTCTGAATACAAGTGAATTGCTTAGAAACAATGGGCCGGTTCATCATCCAAAGCGTCCCTTTGCAAACAGCTGCCTCTGCCACACTCACCCTGACAACGTCCAGAAAAACAGATGGTTTCAGCATTCATGGCCAGTTTAGTGAAAGCCCCTGAGTCAACCATTCAAGGCATGTTTTTAAATCTATTTGATACTAAGGGATAGTTACCTCCATTAAAAATTTTAAATGTATTTAAATTCTCTTGCTAGATCTAAGTTGAATTAAAAAGAAAGGAGTAGGTATTTTGGAGGTGAGAATAGAATCCCCTTCTTAAGTCAGTATAGTCAAGTCTTTTGTTAAACCTGCAGCGTAGAACCTCATGTATGATACGTGTAGTGATTCTGCCACACAGAAAGGTAAATAATAATGTAATGCAGGTATCTGAGCATTGGTCTCCTGGGCTTCTGTTATCTATTTAAAGGCTGGTCTTTAGTGTTACTTTAAAAAGAAAGGATTTTTTCTCTGTGTTTTGTTTTATCATAAGAAAAATCAGCCCAGGGAATTTTGCACCAGGAATAATGCAAGAGGCAGTGTCATTCCTGTGTGTTACCACCACTCATTTACAGAATATATTAAAATATATTTTGCATTCAGTTGTTTGTAATAGCTATGTATTCCAGTATCTATTCTAGATGTATTTATATTTTTGTATCTATTTAAAAGAAACAATAACTAAGTTTTACCTGTGCTGTCATCCCAGTTCTAAGTTACTTCTGAATTTTTACAATAAGCGTTAAGATAAAGAGGATTCTTACTTGATAGCCAGGAAAAATATTTTAATTTTGAACCTAACTATTAGAAATCAGAGAGTAGACAAGTTACAACTGTTAAAATTATTTTTTCGGGGCCGGCGCTGTGGTGTAGCAGGTGAGGCCGCTGCCTGTGGTGCCGGCATCCCATATGGGTGCCGGTTCGAGTCTAGGCTTCTCCACTTCCTGTCCAGGTCTCTGCTGTGGCCTAGGAAAGCAGTAGAAGGCTTGGGACCCTGCACCCATGTGGGAGACCCAGAAGAAGCTCCTGGCTCCTGGCTTTGGATCCGTGCAGCTCCGGCCATTGTGGCCATCTGGGGAGTGAACCAGAAGATGGAAGACTTCTCTCTCTCTGCCTCTCCTTCTCTCTCTGTGTAACTCTGACTTTCAGGTAAATAAATAAATCTTTAAAAAATTATTTTTTCCTTACTGCCATTTAAGATACAAAATTTTGGAAAAGGACTCCAAAGTAAGCCAGTGTTATATATATTTTTAAATACTTACTGTTTATGTCATAACTCTCTAAGGATATGAAGGAGATAAAAAAGGCATTGTATTTATTATTTTTAGATTTTTTATTTACTTAAAAGGCAGACAAAGAGAGAGTGAGAGTGAGAGAGAGGTTGCCCATCCACTGGTTCACTCCCCAAATGCTCACAGTAGTTAGGAAGGGGCCACGACCAAGCCAGGTACACAGAATCCAGAAACAAATCCAACCTCCCCAGTGGGGTTGAGGACCCAGGTACTGTCTCCTAAGGTGAACATTAGCAGGAAACTGGATTGGAAAGAAGAGCAAACCTCAAATCCTGGCACTCCCAATAGGGGACACAGGCATTCTATACAGTAACAAATGTCTGCCTGTGTAGAAAGCATTTTAACATACTCTTGTTAGTAATTGCCTTCTGTGGGACATCTCTATCCACAATATGTATTTATAAGTCCACAATGTTGTTTATATTCCCAACTTATGAAAGTTTTTATTTTAAAACTCTGAGTACAAAATACACTTATAAAAATAAATTCCAAGGTAATATATATTTTACCATAAATTAATATCAACATAAATTGATATAAAATATATTAATATAAATTAAATAAGCTCATATATATTTATATAGCATGTGATTTATGTAACATAAATATATGTAATGCCATAAAATAGTATATATGATTATTTTGTATATTACATTTATGCTGTATAATATTAATTGCATATATTTTATATAAAATATATTTTATTAACATTACTGATCTGTAAAGATAATAATTCTATCACTTTTATTGGTTATTAACTGGAATAAATTAGATAATGTTTATAAAAGCATTCACACTACTTGACTATTCATTATGATAATCATTATAATCAATATACAAAAGAAATATAAGAAAAATGTAAAACAGAATAAAGCATTAAATGACCCAACTGATGAAGCTGGAAACTAGCCAAGAGAAGAACTGAGGTCTTGGCCTGGCTGTAGATTCTCTGCAGTAACTGGAGGCAGCATTCCACAACTTCAGGGTGTATACTACCCTCGCACCCACTCTCCTCTCCTGGGAACCAGATGATTCTCAGATCCACCAGGCATGGCCAGTGTTGAGGCACTTCTCACTTCCACCTGCTCCTCACTCATCTCCTGTATGAAGCCCAGCAACATCTGAACTCCTGACCTCAGGTTCCATCCCACTTCAGTGTCTCTGTCTAGAAACAAAGCGTCTGAGATGCCCACACCAGGTGAGCAATGAAGTATGAGGTGGCGTTTTCACCACCATGTGTATAGATCTCCACGTCCCTCACAGTCAAGTACAAAGAGACAACCCCCCTTCTTTTAGATCCGCACTTCAGCAACCACCCAATATCTATCCCTCCCCTTCCTTCCAAAAGTTGGCTGTCCTCACTGTCACTCCTTCCTCACCTTTGGCACCAAGCACTCCACAAAAATGTGATTACCCAGTTGATCACCCAGGATCTCTTAACTGCCAAACTCAGTGAACACTTCTCAGTCCCTTTGAAGCTTGACTTTATTGCAGAACTTAAAGCTGCTGACCACCATTCATTCCCTCTTTTGTTTACCTGCTCCTGCACCAGGCCCTGGGGATCCAAAGAAACACTTACTGAAATTCTCTGCTTTTTGACATATCTACCTCACTCTTCCCAAGCTTTCTCCTGACCTGGGCATTGCTCTCACAGATTTACCTTCTTCTGCTATCAGTGAAATGTTCCTGGGCTTCTGAGCTATATTCTGTATGCCTGTGCTCAGTGAACACACGTTTATTATTTATCCATTCATGCAATAAAACCCTTATGGATAACCTTCTACATCCAAATATTATCTGAGCCTCTGACTTCAATCTCCAAATGGACTTCCTTCATTTCTCCAACAAATACTGTTGAGTACTTTCTTTGTGCCAGATAGAATGCAGAATGCAAATTCATTCATTTATTAATAAATAATGGTCTCCTTCTTCAGAGGGCCGTCTGTGTACAGCCTGGGAGAAAGGTAACTAATGCCAGAGAGAGGAATGCAGAGAGAGTGTTAACCTAGCTGAGAAAAGGGTATAAAGTATAAAGGCAGAGGAGAGACAACCTCAGACCTGTCTTTTAGTAATATCACTCTATATAAGATGCAAAATAGATGTGAAGGAAATGGTGAGAGGAGATGCTGGATAAATTCAGGTAAAAGATGATAGAAAACTGGATTAAGGTAGAAGCAGAAGAAATATAAAGAAATCAGTAGATTTTCAGCCACTTAATAAGTAGATCTGATGACTCATGAGTTAAGCTCTGAAGCTTCTGAAAACAGGTTAGGACACATGGGTGTCAGATTGGTTCATGCGGCTGCTTCTATGTCCCAAACAATCTCACCCCATTATAGGCTTAATGATAGTGATTTTTAATTGTCTATAAATGAGTCTGTCTCTGGCACAGGCCAGTGGCTTTTTATTATTCTTTTTCTACCTTCAGATTATTCATATATATAATCAACTTCCATCAAAATATTTCCTATTAAAAGCAAGATGGGTGGAAGTCAGAAGAGGGAGGATGTTGAACATCCAAGCTTCCCAGGGAGATGGGACAGCCTCAACAAGATCAAAGTCTAAAAATACTTTTCTCTCCAAAATATTACAACTCAAGCCTTTCACAAGGTTGAAAACATGGAGATGCTGCAAATGATCTCAATTTAAAGGGCACTGTTTGAAGTGAAAGGAATGAATTTAATCACTTTTGCTTCCTAGGGAAACAAGTAAAAAGATACTGGCTCCATCTGTTGGTTTAGCTTTATTTGTCTGTATCTCAACTTGCTCCAAGTACGTTAATATCCCTAAGCAAACTTTAATACACTAGATATTTTGTTTTGATTATCTTTAGACAAATAATCTTCTCAATCCTTAGTATGGTATCAGCAAAAAGAGCCAGTCTTTTCTGGTGAGTTATTAAGAGGAAATATAGAGCCTTGGATCTGTCCTTTAACTTAATACTGAATTTAACTTGCTTCTTCCTCTGCTCCAGGTTTATATCCACTTCCCAGGGCTAATCCTAATTCTTGTTTTTTACCTTTCTCTTCGGGGCCTCCGAAGTTCTCTAGGACACAAAAGGATTTACATCCTGGGGCTACTCTCCAGACACCATGGCTAAGTTCCCTGCCATTCATGCATCTTTGATGCTACCTGTCCATCTGTGTGCTTCTGGCCCTGTGCTGTGCATCATGCCAGGATACCACCATATGCCAACTGCTGGATCTCCTTGCAGCTTAATACCATTTCCCACGAATTTCCTGCTGCAGGGACCCAATCCTCCTAGTTTTGATTCTTCCCAGTCTTTTTCAATTCTGGGTCTCAGGTTGTTTCTGATAACGATATCCTTAACTCTTTTCAGATATTCTATTTAGAAGTTTTAAAGCAATGTGTTTTCATTGTAGACAATGTATAAAATAGAGATGAGGAAAAGAAGAAAATGTGATCTGTTATCTCATCTCTGAAAGCAGAGAAAAGTAATGTATGCATTTTGGTGTATCTCTTTTATGAAACCACATAACCCATATACACACACATATATAGTTTTAGCCAAAATGGACATCATACAGAATTTTTAAGTTGTTTTTTACTTAGTAATAAACATTTTCATACCATTAAACATTCCTATGTTATTAATGGGTGAATGCATTCCCATTTTTGAGATATTCTATACTGTATGTTAATACTTTTAAATGGTTGTTATTTAGATAATTTAATTTTCACTAGTATAATAAATGTTATAATGCATAGTATGTGATATATATAAGCAATAGCCATACATACTAACAAGTCTTTAAGTACCCTGTGATTATTTCTTAAGGATAAATTAGTAGCATTAGAATTGCGTAGTCAAATGCCATACATGCTTTTAGTGCTTTAGATGCACATGGGAAAACTGTTCCTCAGAAATATGGAAGCAACCAATGAGAGTATCGCATGAGTACTGGAGGGTTCTCTCTGCCATGCCAATCTCTGTATAAATAGCCTTTACTTTCTTGTCTCAAAAACTAGGCCATCCTGATTATTTATCTCAGGATCATATTTTGCAGTGAATTCTTTCATCATCAGCCTGAGAGTCTGGCTTGCTTCTCAGCCTCCCTGATCTTTTAACCTCTCCAAGAACAAGTGAAACAACTGGCACCATGTAGGCACAACAATAAGATAATCTTCATTTGCTTCTTTCTCTATGTCACATCCCAGCCAACAAATAAATTATCATTGCCACTCTCCTTTGTCATGTATCTTTATATCTTTATAAATTTGTTCTTTAAAAACAACACCAGACTATCTTCTTTCCGGGAATGAACTGTGATGAAAAACCCAGATGCCTATAGTATTAGAAAGCAATATCATTCATTGCCAGCAGATGCCACTACCTGATCCACGATGTATACTAGAAAAAAAAAAATCTTTAAGGATGAGGTTCCAGGCCTTGTAACCAAACCAGAGATTCCACTGGCCTGCGAGTGACACACAACTGACTTTACAGAAAATTACACAGAGTAAGTTTACTTACAAACAAGGCTACATGCTTTGAAATACATTTTCATCTTATACACCTTTACCAACGTTCTGTTAAAGTAGCTTATGTGTGTGACTGCATGTGTATGTATATGTATAAATCAAATTAAACTCTAAAGTTTCCCCAAGAGATTTATATTAATTATGAGCTGCTCTCTGAAGTATCTCTGCCACCCACAGAGTTCTAATGACTTTAAAATATGCTAGTAATGAGGAAAGACATATGGGATATTATGTAGAGCTGAGGTAGGTGGTAAGAGATACAGAATGGGACTCAAGGAGAGAATTTTTTTAATGTTCTCTGTGTGAAATTACACACTACAGTATTGGAAGAGAGACTGAAAACCTTATGTCTTTTTCTATATATGTAAGTGTCAATATACATGTCTGAAACTTTGACCCAATGTACAAAATATGTAATTCCTGTTATCATTCTTTTGCAATGTATGAAGAAAGTGCAATCTGAGAAAATTCTATACTTTAATGGCACTGTTGACATCTTGTTACTGAATACCCTGACTTAGACTCTCAACTCAGGGATTATGAAGGCTCTGGCAAATTCACCATGTGTTTATGTACTATTTCTGTTTCATGTTAACACGATGATAAAAAAATTTAAGAGAATCTACAAATAGCATGTGTGCATGCGTGTGCACACACACATGTTCAAATAACAATCTGGAAAAGTTAAAACAGTGTACAAAATGTAAAGGTGACATATGAATTACTGGCACCTTCTACTCAAGAATTAAAGATAAGACTTTAACTTAGAATGTGACAGAGCTTGATAGTTCTCTCTAAATGATTAACACTTTTTAAAGATGATAGAAAGACTGATACAAATTTCCCATAAAAACATTAATAGTAACTTTTCAAAAACAAAAAATAAATTCCCCATATCCACTAAGTAGCTTTCTTTGTTCTTGTTTTCAAATGTACTGGTAGCATACTAGGTACTTTCTTTCTTTGTTGAAATCTGAAGCACTAACCTAATATTTAGCATCACATCAGTTCCCATTGCTTTGCAAACAAATTTTGCCTCCTCTGTGTATTACCCAGGATTACATATAATTTCTTTGCTTCTCACAGGAAAGACTAGCTGTTCCCTTTGATGGAAAACAACTCACTCCCTGCAGAGAATGAGTCAGACCTGTGGGCTGACATTTGCTCATTTATTCAAAGGGAATGAATGCATATGTGGTAGGATCACTTACAGGAGGTCACAATGGTAAAACTGCCAAGACTCGTGGTCTTATGAAGCTTGTATAGTAGCCACTGTAAACAGGCAAGAACCAAAACTCAGATACATAAGCCAGTATGTGACAGACTGGGATAAATCTACAGGGAAAATGGGATGGATTCATTTCACAGAGAGAGAGAGAGAGAGAGAGAGAGAGAGAGAGAGAAAGAGAGAGAGAGATTTAGAATGGGTGGCGAGGAGAAGGGATGACATTTGAGCCAAGGTTTAGAAGACAAATTTGAGCTCCAGTGAAATGCGGGACAAGCTCAGGAAGTCTGAAGAACAAAGAGCCCAGTGTGGCACAGAGGGCAGAAGGGTGGGAGGAGGCGTCTGCAGAGGCCTCGTGGGCCCTGCTGGTTGTGTGTTCTCTTTTGAGAGCAAAGTAGAGCTACAGAAAGTCTCAAACAAGGGAATGGCTCCCCTGATCTGATCAAGTTACAAAAAGCTGTCCAAAAAGTGCAGAGTATCCTGAATGTATTTTTAGTATTAGAGTGTTCATACAAACCTGATGCATTACATTTATAAACTTCCACTCAGCAAGCAGTCTCAGTGTTGGCAATGTCTTCGCATTGAAGTTGTACACCTGACACTAACAGGAACTAACAAAAAGCTAATACACCAAATTTCAAACAGTGTTTCAGTGTTTAAGATAATAACATGTTTAACAGGCAGCGAACAAGTCGGCTCTGAAGGAGTGAAGAAAGTGAGTCTAGCAAAGGTGAGTGGAGAGTTTTACACATGGAAGGTTTGGGTAGACCAAGCAACAAGTAGGCAGGAACCTGGAGTCAGGATAAAGGATGGGAAAAAGGCAGTGGCTTGACAAGTTGGCAACTCCTATGATTGGTAGGGGTGGGGTGCAGACCTTCTAGGCCTCCGACAGTCCTCTGAGTTTTGTCATGATGATGGAAAAATTCCCTGCAATTTTCAGTGGAACACTGATCACCATCTATGAGGAATGGGAGCTGAATTCCAGAGAACTGAGGACTGTGCCTTGGGCAAGACCCGTTATTTCTGTAGGGGATTTCAGAACAAGAGAGGAGTCAACAAATTATCCGAAGACACAGCCTCCTGGAAACCAAAGATGAAATCTCAAGGAGACAGAGAAATGGGGAAATCCACTGCTCAAGTGATCACACATGCCCCTGGTTTCAGCCTGGCCTGAGTCTGGCTGTTACGGGCACTTGTGGAAGAACCAGCAGATGGGAGCCCTGTCTGTCTCTCTGCAACTCAAATATATATATATATATATATATATATATATATATATATATATATCTAAATAAAAATAAAATTTATGTATATATAATATATAAAAATACACATATATGTATTTATATATATAAAGCAGAGTCATTAAGATAGGGGAAAAAAAAACCTGAAACTTGGAATGCTGGCTCAGCATCATGTTTTCCTCACAGTAAGCTGGCTGCCAAGGGTGTGCACGTGTGTGCACATGTGTGCATGTGTGTGACATCTTTTAATAAAGATGATAAATTTTTACTGGAGTAGCAGGAATCTGGCTGACCTGTACAGGTTCCCTGTAAGTGCTTCACATGATTTGTGATAGAACATTATGCATCTTCTATTTTCCTGGTTGTGTCACTCCACTTGCCTCTGTTTCTCTTTTACCTTCTCCCAAAGCCTTATTATTTCTCCTATTAACTAGTATATTTTCTTCTTATCCAGGGTCAACAAACTTTGCCTGTAAAGAGCTGGATAGTAAATATTTTAAGCTTTGTGGGTAAGAGACAAAATCAACTATGTTATGTAGACATTTATATAATAGGGGGAGGGTGATGACAAATTTCCTCAACACTGTCCCATTGATGAATTCGAAGTATAAATTTTTTATCTTGTAATTCATGTTTACTAATGAAAAAAATCAAATTCTTTTAGGAAGGTTGATAGTACACTTACTGGCATTCAGTGTTCTGTCACAAAGCAGTTCTAAATATTCACCTGTAAAAACATTACTCCTACCTCGCACATCAAAAATACAAACAAGAAGCACAGGTGGTGGGCTGGATTTGACTCCAGGTTGTTGGCTGCCAATCCATCTTAAGCAGTAACATCATTGACCTACCCTGTGTGCCTGGAACCTGGTGACTTTGCAGAAGGCACCCAGAGAAAAGACTTTCTAGCAGCCCTGGTAGATCCTGTGGTCTACATTGTAATCATGTCCAACTTTACACTCATTTTCCTAATTTGTTTACCTCCATTTTGTTCTGACTGGAAAGCACTCTTTCCTGCTCTACAATTTGTAGACAATTTGGGTCTTATGTTTCAAGGGGTGATGCTGAAGTTTAAAGAGTTCTTTGCTTCAAAAATGAAGTTGGCTGATGGGTGAAATGTCTGTAATGGGCTGCATTTTTAACTTCACAATTAGACACAAATCTCAATGCACAGATGCACTTGAGGAAAGGAATATGCAGACTTAAGATTCTTTGCACCAAGGTAGAAAAAAAAAAGATTGCTTTTTAACCTCAGGATTGGTCCTGGAAGCAGAATTTATCCAAGGTGGGATAGGATGAGGAACTATCAAGAGTAAGGGAAGCGCTGGCTTTGTGGTGTAATGGGTTATGCCACTGCATGTATTGCTGGCATCCCATTGGGGTGTTAATTCCAGTCCTGGATGCTTCATGTCCAATCCAGCTCCCTGCTAATGCACCTGGGAAAGCAGTGGAAGATGGCCCAAGAACTTGGGCTCCTACCACCCACATGGGAGACCAGATGAAGCTTCTGGCTCCTGGCTTTGGCTTGGCACAGGCCTGACCAGTGCAGCCATCTGAGGAGTGAACTAACAAATGAAAGATCTCTCTCTGTCTCACATCTCTCTCTCTGACTCTAGATTTCAAGTAAATAAATAAATATTAAGGACAACGATAGTAAAGGAAAGCAAAGTAAAAACTGGACGACTAGCTCTGCATTCCACTGTCATGTGGCAAACACAGATCCTGCTAAACACTGAGAAAAAAATGTTGAATCTATGCCAGCATCTCAAAAACGTGCTCCAGCGTAGCCTCTATATTATAAAATTTAATTTGGAAGGAACCTTAGAGATGAGGAAATCCACTTCCTTTTTTCACAAATGAGAAAACCAGAATTCATTTCCTTTGTAACTTTGAGCATGTTGTTTTAATCTTTCCATTGCTGATTAGTAGAGAAAATGTGACCTTGCAGCATTTGTGATGGGAAACAAGGTGCAGTTCTGAAGAACTCCCAACTTCAGTTTGTGCTTACTCAGAAGGTTTGAAGCTTTTTGGTCTCAGAAACACATCTCTGAGTCAGCCGTGCAGTGGGAATTTCCAGCACTTACTGTGGAGCCTGGCCAGGTCTCCAGTTGACTCACTGAGAATGCTGACAAGCCCGAGTCTCAGAAGTAAGTTCAGTTTGTAGAGTCCCAGGGTGAGAACTCAAGCATCACCAAATAAGAGCCAAGTCCTTCTTTTTTGCCAGGCAAACAACTCAGAGAGCAAAAAAGAACACAGGCTTAGGTGTCCGCTGATAGTGTGTTTGCATTTCAGCTCAACTGCTTATAGCAGAGCCAGAGGCCTGATCCTTAGGCTCAGTTTCCCCTATGTATGTGAAGGAGACTGATACCCGCTGTGCAGTAATGGGATAGGGATTGAGTGAGATCATGAACTTGAAGAGTTTAACATACAGGCTGGCACACAATAGGTACTCAATAAAATAAGATTAATAATGACTCACATGCCTAGGCTTTTACGTATTTATACTGATGAAACCAACTTTCTCTTTTTTAATTTTATTTAAGTTATAGAAGTTTCATATATTTCATATATATAGTTTTAGGAAAATAGTGACAGCTTTCTAAAAGGAAAAGGACAGAGAGAGTAAAAGTTCAGGAAGTAGTTAAAAGTAGATGCCATTAGTATTTCCTCAGAATGAATGCAAATCCTTTACCAGGGTCATGGGCCACTGTGCCCTTGGGCTCCAGGCATATGTCAGTCAAATAGAATAACAATGGTCCGTGTCCTGTAGGTATGATTTCAAGATCTACAACCCCACACTACACTGGCCATTAATGAGCTGCCCAAGATCAGCGTGGACTTTTAGCGGCTCTAATTCAATACATCCTGACAGTATTTCTCCTCTGATATGTACTTTTTGGCTTCTTGCTTTCTACCCTTGAGCTTCTATGATGCTACAGCATAGGAAACTTCCCCAAAGCCCTAAACACGCACACATGTGCCACCCAGTAGTGTAGAAGGGTTAAGAGTCATAGAAATGCCTCCATCTAATGAAGTGTGGGGGTCTGTGTTTAAATGCTTCTTGTACCTTCGTCCTCCTGATATGGGACCCAATCATGGAAATAAAATTAGGCTCAAGAGCTGGAGGCCACACCCCCTGCCCTATGTGTGATCTCACATGTATCCACCCATCTGTCAATCAGACTACATAACCACACCCCTTCTGGAAGAGGATAAGAGGCTGGAGTGCCTGGGCCCACCCTTGCTATCTTGTGCACCTTTTATGTTCACTTCTCTTGCCTGCTCTCCTGCGCTTCCTGCCAGGGCTGCTCTCCTGCCCCTGTGTCCGCTCTCGCTAGCAGCCTCTGGCCTACTCTCTGGAAAAGGCTGGTATGGAACTCCCCGTTTACCCTTCTTGGGCCCATCTCCCTTAATAAAGCCTCCATGTTCTTGTGTAGTTCCTGTGTATTTTTCACACTTTCCAAATAAATCCTAAATTTTACTATGTTGCCATATCTCCTTTGTGCCTGAGCTTAGAATTCTCTAAGCTAAAGTCAAGAACCCAAAATATTAAATATTAAATAACACTCCCATGTGGACAGTACTCAGATGCATTCCAGGAAGCCTCTCAGAAGGTCAAGCAAGACTTAGCACAAGTGGAGGCCACCTCCATGAAACACCTCAGGATGGGCTTTCCCTCTACCCCCATCCTTTGCTCCTGCTCTTCGAAGCACATTCCCAATGAAACTACCTCTACTGTACACAGCTTGTCTCAGGTTGTGCTTTCTGGAAAACCAGGCTGAGAAACTACCTGTTCCTATGGTCTCCTAAAATGAGAGCCTTCTGGAGCTCAAGGGGACACTAGAGCGTCTACTTCAAAGATAAGAAATATGTGCCAGATGTGTAATGCTGGCATCCCATATGAGCGCCAGTTTGAGTCCCAGCTGCTCCATTTGCTACGCAGCTCTCTGCTAGGCCTGGGAAAGCAGTAGAAGATGGCCCAAGTCCTTGGGCCCCTGCACCTGCATGGGAGACCGGGAAGAAGCTCCTGGCTCTTGCCTTGGGATCAGTGCAGCTCTGGCCATTGCAGCCAACCAGGGAATGAACCAGCAGAGTGAACCAGAAGGCTGCTGCAGATGAGTTCCATCAATTGAAGCTGATGCTTGTGCCAAATCCACAGGCTACTTAGGCCCAACACACTGGGTTCATGTCTCATTGAGTAGCCTTGAAACATCTTTTCAAATTTTTCTGAACCTTTTTCCTCGTCTATAACAGGGGAAGTAATTTGTTCAGTTTGTTAAGATACTCAGTATTCTCTGAATTTATTTATTTAACATTTAATAATATTAAAGCCCCTAGTGAGATAATTGGTAAATGTAATTCCATTCCCCCCTGTTTAATTTTTTATTAATTTACTTGAAAGGCAGAGAAGGAGATAGAGAGAAAGAGTGGAATGGAGGTTTACCACGTGGGTAGCGAGACCCAAGAATTTGAACTATCCCCTGCTGCCACAGGTTGCTGTGCTCCCTTCAATTTTAAAATGCAAGGACCAGACAAAGAGCAGACACCTGCAACTCATTGTGCAAGCTTTGCAAGTCGACCTTTCTCTGTAAAAAGGATATAATAAACCCTGCCTCATTCAACACTGTAGTGAGGATAAAACAGAATAACGAATGGACTATAGTACTGTATCAGGATGAGGATTATGGTTGTATTTCAACGAAAAATGCTGGGGCTGGCACTGTGGCTCAGTGGGTTAATGCCCTGGCCTGAAGCGCCGGCATCTCATTTGGGCGCCGGTTCGAGACCCGGCTGCTCCACTTCAAATACAGCTCTCTGCTATGGCCTGGGAAAGCAGTAGAAGATGGCCCAAGTTCTTGGGCTCCTGCACCCACATGGGAGACCTGGAAGAAGTTCCTGGCTCCTGGCTTTGGATCAGTGCAGTTCCAGCCGTTGCGGCCACTTGGGGAGTGAACCATCCGATGGAAGACTCTCTCTCTCTCTCTCTCTCTCTCTCTCTCTCTCTCTCTCTCTCTCTGCCTCTCCTTTCTCTGTGTAACTCTGACTTTCAAATTAATAAATAAATCTTAAAAAAAAGAAAAATAAAGAAAAATGCTAAGGCCTACTGAGGCCAAGAGATCAATGTCATCCAGCTGGTAAACAGCAGAGATCTTAGGCCCTGCTCCACTTTGAGGCCTGCCTCCCTCCTGGGACATCAGACAATCCTGACTACCGTCTACAGGATGATAAGCCCAAGGCAGAGTCTGTGAATGAGCAAGAGAGGACCAATATTTTAGAGAATATTTAACATGATAATTTTTGGAAATGAAATGTTTAAATGTGATTTTTGAAGTCATAATTCATAATAAAAATGCCTTCACATCAAAAGTTTGAACCATGGACCAAATGAAACAGAATAGAGATCCCTGAAATAAAAACATGCATATACAATCAACTAATTTTCAACAAGAATTCCAAGAATACAAAATGTGGGAAAACATAATCTCTTCAATAAAAGATGTTGATAAAAGTGAATATGATGGGCAGGTGCTGTGGCATAACAGGTAAAGCCACTGCCTGCAGTGCTGGCATCCCATATGAGCACCAGTTTGAATCCCAGCTGTTCCACTTTTGATCCAGCTCTCTGCTATGACCTGGAAAAGCAGTAGAAGATGACCCGAGTCCTTGGGCCCCTGCACCTGTGTGGGAGACCCGGAAGAAGCTTCTGGCTCCTGCCTTGGGATCAGTGCAGCTCCGGCCATTGCAGCTAACTGGGGAGTGAACTAGCAAGTGGAATACCTCTCTCTCTCTCTCTCTCTCCGCCTCTCCCCTCTCTGTGTAACTCTGACTTTCAAATAAAAAAAAAAGTGAATAAGAAACAAGAAATGACAATAAATGTTTATTTTAATACCATACAAAAAATCAAATCAAAATTGATTAAAAATATATAATATTTTAATATAAGACCTAAAATATATAAATACATTTGTGTATATATATATATATATATATATATATATATATATATATATATACAAATATAAGGCCTGAAACTGTAAAATATCTCAAGGAAAACATAGAGGAAAAACTTGACATTTGTCTTGGCAATGACTTTTGGTTTATGACACTAAAAGCACAGGCACCAAATGCAAATATCAAGTGCAACTACATCAAACTAAAAAGCTTCTGCCTGCAGAAAAAAAAATCAATAAAATGAAAAGGCCATGCATTTGATAAGGGGTCAATGTCCAAGATATATAAGGAACACATCCAACTCAATAACAAAGCACAAACAGTCCAGTTAAAAACTGTTGAAATCTTTACCTAATATATACTAAACTGACCTTCTGTATATAAAGAGAATTGAAAATGAATCTTGATGTGAATGGAAGGGGAGAGGGAGTGGGAAAGGGGAGGGTTGTGGGCGGAAGGGAAGTTATTGGAGGGGGGAAGCCATTGTAACCCATAAGCTGTACTTTGGAAATTTATACTCATTAAATAAAAGTTTAATAAATGAAAAAAAAAATGGGTAAAAGAGTTCAATACACATTTATTTCAAAGACATAAAAATGGCCAGTAAGTAGCTGAAAAAGTGCTCATCAGGAAAACCAAAATCAAAACCACAATGAGATATTATCTCACACCTGTTAAGATGGTTATTAAAAAAGAGATAACAAGAAATGGTGAGGATGTGGAGAAAAGGACACTCTTGTGCACTGTTGATAAGAACATAAATTGGCACAGCCATTTTGGAAAACCAAAAAGAGGTTCCTTGAACATTTTTAAATGGAAGTATCATATGGTACAGCTATCCTACTTCTGATATATACAAATAAAATGAAATCAGTATCTCAAAGAGATATTTGTATTCCAGTGTCATTACAGCACTGCTCACAATAAATAAGAGAAACAATGAAACATTACCCAGCCTTTATAAAGAAGGAAATCTTGGGGCCAGCGCTGTGGTCTAGCGGGTAAAGCCGCCGCCTGCAGTACCAGCAACCCATATGTGCACTGCTTAAAGTCCCAGCTGTTCCACTTCCAATTCAGGTCTCTGCTATGGTCTGGGAAAGCAGTAGAAGATGGCCCAAGTCCTTGGGCCATTGCACCTGTGTAGGAGATTGGGAAGAAGCTCCTGGCTCCTGGTTTTAGACTGGCCCAGCTCCGGCAGTTGCAGCCATTTGAAGAGTGAATCAGCGGATGGAAGACTTTTCTGTCTCTGCCTGTGCCTCTCTGTGAGTCTGCTTTTCAAATAAATAAATAAATAAATAAATCTTTTTTTTTAAAAAAAGGAAATCTTGCTATTTGCAAAAAACACATATTAATTTGGGAAATACTATGTTAAGTTTAATAAAATAGTTACAGAAAGACAAATATTGCATAATATCACTCATAGGTGGGATCTAAATAAATTAACATTATGGAAGCTGAAGAGAATAAGGGTGGTATCCAAGAGTTGATGGGTGAGGAAAATGTTGACCAATCAACTTTCAATCATAAGATAAGTAAGTTCTAGAGATCTAATGATCAATAATAATGCAAGGTATACTTCAATTTGCTAAGGGAATAGATCTAATGTGTTCTCACCACACACACACACACACACACACACAATGATATCAGGTGATGGATGTTTAATTAGTTTCACTGTGAGAGTCATTTTATAAGTTATATTCATATCAAAACACCATATTGAATATCTTAAATATATACAATGCCTCAAGACATCTTGGGAGAGTTCCTTAAAACAAATGCTCATTTCTTCAAAGTTATTGGCAATATTAAAAAATATACATGTAAGCAATTATTTATCACTAAGACTTCAAATTATTGAACTAGAAAGGTATCTAGTCAGTTCTCAGGGTGGTGGATACATTGTTTGGGTAGAAAAAATACTTGTTCTCTGCTGACCACCTAAATCCCGACTTAGTGGCACGTGTCTGCCACTAGAAGGCACCTAAACAAGAATATATTTAGGAGTCAGTCTATTTCTAGTCACACAAATTTTGTTTCCTAAATAAGACCTCAGATTACCATTTTGGTTTGCTCCCCAAAATTTCAACACTCCATATGGTTGAAGATGTAGGCTCATCTTCTCAGCAAGACCTTGTGTGAACTGTGTACAGTGCAGTCTTCAAACTGTTCGCTCCTGTGCATATTCCATGGTGAAAAGAAATGCAGGTTTTTTTGAGGAAGGCAGGAAATGAGAAAGACGGTTGTGTTCCAAGGTTGAGATGATGAACCACTTTCCAGATTTTCAAATGTGGAAATTTCTTTAGTTTGCTAAAACTGTTATAAGTGATAGCCCAGAACATACATTCAGCTTCTGAAAAGTCACACTATGTGGGCATGATCCTAATTAGAGCTCAAAAGCCTACTACAGTGGGCTTTTTTTTTAGTGTACTAATAACAAAATTATAGCTGCAAGTTTCTCTGATCTAAAATAATTATTTACAGAGCTACATGTCTAAAAGAGTCACTGAGGGTGCACTATTGATCAAATTAATAAAATTAATAATTGATTAATGAGAAAAAAACTACCTGTTCATGAGAGATAATACTGATTTTCATTGTTGACTTGTCCCCACTTATTGGTATAACTGTCAATTTTACTTATATTACCTAGCAAATGCCCCCCACCCCAAGCTGGAATTTCTGTAGTACTGTTAATAATATAGATGCCCACCAGATTATTATCAAGCCCCTTCTATCAGGTTCTATTTGCCTCTCAATCAGAAAAATTACTTGTAGCTTAGACAGCACCTTTCTTAGTTCCTCTAATAATGACTCTGTCCTTTGTTCTAGGCCCTGTCTAGTGCACTTGGGCCTCATTCCTTTGTAATCATAACCTCTACTCTACCACCAATGGCTCTACTCCCAACCTGTGTGTACTGATGGTCCTCTTCCCCACTTAATGCTGTATAATTGTTCAAACCTGGTCAATGCCACTCTTAGGAACATTGGTTACTATCCTCACTCTGTCTTTTATGACCTTGTCTAAATATGATCAGAGTCAGCAAACTTGGAAGGCTTCCATAGCCTAGGCAACTCATGACGACAGCCTAGGATGGTTACTGGCGCCATAAACTAGAATGTCAATTTGTTGGGTCAACAACAGGAGCCACTGTGCACTTGCTCCTCATGTGGGATCTCTGTCCTTAATGTGCTGTACATTGTGATTTAATGCTATAACTAGTACTCAGTATGTTTCACTTTGTGTTTCTATGTGGGTGCAAACTTGAAATCTTTATACTAAATTGATCTTCTGTATATAAAGAGAATTGAAAATGAATCTTGATGCAAATGGAAGGAGAGAGGGAGCGGGAGAGGGGAGGGTTGCAGGTGGGAGGGAAGTTATGGGAGGGGGAAGCCATTGTAATCCATAAGCTGTACACTGGAAATTTATATTCATTAAATAAAAGTTAAAAGAAAAAAAATAATATAGATGCAAGCAATGAAAAAAATGGATTGTCAATACTTGGGCAGAATTAGTTAAACAAAAAGAAATATAAATATGTAAGAAACTAAGTTATCTCATTAAGTTTTCACAACATTTTTTAAATGTTGGTCAAATTATTCTGTGATCCAGGGACTACAAACTGGTATAGTTCAAATCCACATTAGTATTAAAGGCATCTATTTTAGGGGCTGATGCTGTGGCGCAGCGGGTTAAAGCCCTGGCCTGAAGTGCCAGCATCCCATATGGGCACCAATTCAAGTCCCAACTGTTCCTCTTCCAATCCAGCTCCCTGCTATGGCCTGGGAAAGCAGTAGAAGATGGCCCAAGTCCTTGGGCCCCTGCACCCACATGAGAGACCAGGAGGAAGCTCCTGGTTTCTGGCTTCGAATCGTTACAGCTCCAGCCATTGCAGCCGTCTAGGGAGTGAACCAGTGGAAGGAAGACCTCTCTCCCTGTCTCTACCTCTCTCTGTAACTCTTTCTTTCAAATAAATAAAATAAATATTTTTAAAAAGGCATCTTTTTTATTTTTTATTTCATAAATGTGAATTTACAAAGTGCAACTTTTGTATTGTTGTGGCTCCCCCCCTCCCTCCCGTGGCCCTCCCCTCTCCCTCTCCCTCTCCCATCCTGCCCTTTATCCAGTTTCATTTTCAATTACCTTCATATACTGAAGATCAACTTAGTATATACTAAGCAAGGATTTCAACAGGCTGCATTCACACAACCGCACAAGGTATAGGGTATTGTTTGACTAGTAGTGTTTTTAAGTTTCATAGTAAAACACATTAAGGACAGAGATCTTACGTGGGGAGCATGTACCCAGTGACTCCCGTTGTTGATTTAACAATTGGCACTCTTATTTATGACCTCAGCAATCACCCGAGACTCTTGCTATGAGCTGTCTAGGCTATGGAAGCCCCTTGAGTTCACCGACTCTGAACTTGTTTAGTCAAGGCCGTGTCACAGTGGAGGTTCCTTCCTCCCTTCAGAGAAAGGTGCCTCTCTCCTTGATGGCCTGTTCCTTCTGCTGTGGTCTTGTTCACCAGTATCTTTCATTTAGATTGTTTTTTGCCACCGTGTCATGGCTTTCCATGAAAAGGCATCTATTTTAATGACTCATATTCTTTTTGCAAGGAAACCAATATTATTGCCCATTATTCTGTGAAAGTTCAAATTTCTCTAGTTAGCTTTATAATAATTCTTTTATTCATTAATCTTAATCACCAAAATTAACCAAAAGATAGTAATATTCTTCCTTTCAAGACATTTTGTCTGGGGCGTGTTTTTGGCACAGTGCTTAAGATGCTGCTAGAACTGGAAACCATTATACTTATTGAAATAAGCAGTTCCCAAAATATAGATATCTTATGTTTTCACTGATCTGAGGTAACTAATATAGTAACTAAGATGTAATGTATAGAAGTGAAATGGACATTTTGATATTTGATGATTGTTTACAGCCCTTGTGTCTTCTGTTGAGGAAAAGTGTATTTTGCTTCATACTATTTGTTGAACTCTTTTACTTAGTGTAAGGTTAACCTTATGAGTATTAAGTAAACTGAAAATAGATTTTTTTGTAAAAATTAAGAGTGGGAATAGTAGAGGAAGGAGGAAGAAGGGTTGGTGTGTGGGTGGGAGGGAGGGTAGGGTGGAAAGTATCACTATGTTCCTACATCTGTCTATATGAAATACATGAAGCTTGTACAACTGGACACAAGGCTGGCTGCTAAAATTTGAGAAACAGAAAACGAACAAAAAAGATGCTGCTTGAGACTCATGCGATCCATACCAGAGTGCCTGAGCTCAAGCCCCAGCTCTACTTGTAATTTTTGCTTCCTGCTAAAGCACACCCTGGAAGACAGTGGTGATGGCTCAGGAACCTGGGTCTCCATCACAGGCATGGAAAACCCAGATTAAATTGCAGGCTTCTTGAACTTAAAAAATAAAATTATTGAACACCTAATCCCTTAATGAACTGCAAGGAGGGATGGGGCTGTGCCTTGATGAACAGAATGGTGATAAACACAAACATTGGAATCTTCTTTTCTGTTCCTCAGCCAAGAGATTTTTATACCTTGGGACAATGGTAAGGTTCAATGAGACCTGAAAGATGAGGGGATAGAAAAGATTTGATGATACATAAACATGTTCTCATGCCATCAATGTTAGAAAAAATGTGAGCAGAATCTGCAAAAGCTGAGAGCCTGAGCACCTTACACGATCCTCTGATGTCTTCCCAAGGATGCATAAACCCCATTTGCACTCTATTTTCTTAAATATTTGTTCCCATCTTGAATTTCTAGTCTCCCTTAAATTTTAATTGTTTATATTTTCATAAAAAGAATTAAATATTAATACTTGACTTGTTTCATTCATGACATTTCACAGCAATATCAACTACTGTTCTATGGTTCAGAATCTACACTTCTTGTATTTCCAGGCTTTTTTTTTTTCATTCCTCCAATGAAAATTGATTTGCTCCCTCTTCCAGCAAATGTTTTCTTCACTTCTTCATCTCTAGACCTTGGTTCATGCCTCCACCTTCATTCTCTCACCCAAAGACTAGAAAGCCCTCTTCTCCTACAAACACTGAGTCTAGTACCATGTCTTCACAGAACAACACAGCCAACAGTAAGGCCAGCAATTCGATGTGGTTACCATTCTTTGTCACATCTCTACTGTTTGATACTCTCAATTACAATTTGTGGGTGTGCGTAAACAGATGCCCTCATTTTCCACCACCATGATCCTTAAAGCTACAATGGGACACAGACTGTCACCAAGGTCATTCATGTTTTTCACCTAACACCATGCAGTTTACTCCAAAGGTGGACAGACACATAAACCATAGGTGAGATGAAAAGTGTGCCATAAAACAAACAAAAAAACCTCTAAATCACAAAAATATTTAGAAAACATGAAACTTTTAAAGCTGGAGAGTTTTAGAGCTGACAGTGGATTTTAGAGGTACAGTACAAGCTCTCGTTTTACAGATGGGGCACAAATACGGTGAAGGACTTGTCTTGAATTTTAGCACTGAGATATGTTGGGAATGGAACTTGAGCACAGCTTTGTTTACAGCAGACCAAAGCTTTTTACAGTATATTCTGCTGTCCTGCTATAAATGCCTGCTAAAGGGAGCATACTTTAAATGCTGATTATTTAATTTGCAATAAAGTGCTCATCTACAATAAAGAATGAAACTATTGGGTCATAAATCTAAAACCAATATACTCACCATAACAAACATTAAGCAAACAATAACACAAATAAAAACTCTTGAGAGCAGCAGCCATGCTTGGGTGCTTGCTTGATGCCCTGGTATGCCATTGATTGAGTGGATAAACCCTTGTCTATGTGCAGCTCTCTGTAAGCTGGACACAAGGCTGTTTGCTCCAGCTATGAAAGGCATCTGGAGTAAATAGAGTACCTTTCTCTTCTCCAGTAAATCCCAGGAGTGTGCAGAATAATCCAATCATTGATATACATATCTATATCCATATATCTATATCTATATCTGTCATCTATATATATTGGTAGGGGATCAGAGATTAATTTACAGCATCTAAATAATTTGAAACTGTCACCAAAGATCTAGTAGAGAGTTTAGAACTATGGTTCTCAACTGAGGCTGAAGATATGGTATGTTTTGACAACTTTGTCAGTCCTCACCAACTGAATCAGAATCTCAGAATTGGGACATGAGATTTTTTTTTTTCTTTCAGTTGCTGTACTTGAATAACTATTGTGATACACAGAAACATTTGTATGGAGATCAAAAGCTTACCCATTAGGTTCTCATTCTTTTTTTTTTTTCATTTATATTTTCTGCTTTAGTTGACATAATTTTTTTCAGCTACAAGTAAAAGAAACCCAATCTCTACTAACTTAAGCTTGATGAAAAGAATGTGCTCACATAACTCAGGTCTGGAATGAAACTGACCTGCAGGACTGTTGGAGGAGGGGAGTATGTGAGAGAAAGTAGATACTCTCAGGAAACTTTCTATCCTTCCACCTTCCCATAAACCCTCTCCCACTTGATATCCTTTCTTGCCCATTCTTGCTTTAAATTCATCATAATCACTCCCATGCCCAACTATCTTGTCCCTCTCACTCTACATGTTGCCCAGAAACAAAACTCTAATTCCACTAACATGATACTCTGCTTTCTCCCACTTAATCTGTGCCATTAAGCATGGATGGAGAAAAATTCACAATCCTACTGGCATGTCTCGTTTCAAATTAATGATCACAGGGGTAGGCTTTTGGCCTAGTAGTTAAGATGGGCCCACATTCCACATTGGAGTGTCACTGTTAGATTTCTGGCAACGTCTCCTGATTCTAGCTTCCCACCAATGCAGATCCTGGATTCAGTTCTGGGCTTCAAGATTTAGCCCCAACCTGGCCTTCGGCCTTTGTGGAGTGAACCTGTAGATAGGAGTGCTCTCTCTCAAATAAATAACTAAATTAAAAATAATCAATGACCACAATCCTGGAATGAACTTGAATTCTATCTTGTAATCATGCATTCGTCTTCTCCATCCACTAGCCTACATTCCTGGTTCCTAAGAGACAGGGTAAATGGCTACTAGCTACTTCTTACATCTTTACATCAAGACTTTAGATGAATGTAGTCTTTTCTCTCAACTTCAGTTTGAAAACAAATCCAAATGAAAGACTTAAGTCTCATGCTTTCTGTTACTAATATTGGCCCAGAAAACATAATTTTGAGAAAGGATGGCAAGTAACATTTACATGTAGTATGAGATGTTGGGAAAGATGTGACTCCTGGGGGAATTGTCCTGAAATGCTAGCTATCCCAATTTATTTCTACTAACCTAGTACAAACCCATGAAAGTAGAATTGAATTTAAAAATAAGGCTAAGTGTTCAATTGCCAAGAAATAATAACCGGGCATTCCACAGGCATTGCATATTCAATAAGAAATACTAAATCTCTTGGCCCCTAACCTAATCCTTAGTTCAAAGCAGAAGTGTAGGAGTCAACCTTTTGCCTTCTCTCTCTCTCTTTCACTCATCTCCCATCTAACCCAATATCAAATCCTTGAACAGTGCCTATTCCCAATTAATTTCTCCTGTGTAGCCCCACTATCAACACTTGTGGCTAATCTCTCTCTTGATAACCAAGAACATGTGTAGTGAAATTCTGGATGATTTATGTATCTCTATAGATTTTGAGTTCCTAGAGAACAGAGCTGTCTTTCATCTCTGTCTGATCAGTAGCTAACAAAGCATGTATACAATAGGTGGCCAATAAATATTCAATGAGTTAACACTAAAAGAAGCATACAAGAGGGAAGACTTGTAGATTTGAGAGATGAGGATTAAAGTGGGACAATCTCTTACTTTGGCATTGGTTACTGTTGGGAAAGCAGTGTCAATATTAACAGTTGACACTAGTGGTTCAACTCTTTTCCCAGTGCAAGTCACTACTTTAGGGGATCACATCACAGAAGCTAAGTGCTAACACACTGACAAATGCAGGTGATAAGTGATGTTGACTTAATAGAGTAGAGAAGAGTGAACACTGGAAGATTGGAACCTACTTAAACACATTTTCCCTAACTTCACTATAAACTCTTTAGTGGGAGAAATTGGAGATTTTTCATTCTATTCACAAGAGGAATTTCCACACTAAAGGAGTTCAGTAAGTATTTACTGAAGAGAGCATACTTTCTTTTCTTCAATGGTCTGAGCAAAGAAAAAATTTCAAAATCCATCTATGTTTCTCCAAATAGTCTTCTATCCTCAAGGTAAAATACCTTGTGAGAAATATCATGCCAAGTAAGTAGTGGAGTTAGTATTAAAATCCCTACTTATCTCTGATTCTAAAGCCACTGCTCTTAACCCCTTGGCCATGCTGCTTCCTGATATGTTTTAAACATGTGCCTTGGTCCAATATCTTACCCACTCTGCTTCCTTTTTGCAAGAGGAATTTCTTTTTTTTTAATATCTTATTTATTTATTTGAAAGATAGAGTTACAGAAAGAAAGAGGGAGAGACAAAGAGAAAAGTTTTCCATCTGCTGGCTTACTCCACAAATGGCTGCAACAGCTGGAGCTGGGCTGATCTGAAGCCAGGAGCCAGGAGTTTCTTCCAGGTCTCTCATCCAGGTGCAGGAGCCCAAGGACCTGGACCATCTTCTACTGCTTTCCCAGGCCAAAGCAAAGAACTGGATCTGAAGAGGAGCAGCTGGGACTAGAACCGGTGTCCATATGATATGCCAGCTCTGCAGGCAGAAGCTTAGCCCCCTATGCCACAGCGCAGGTCCCAGCAACAGGAATTTCAGCTAGTTTTTTTTTTTATATTTATATATATATGGCACTGTTGTCTCTGATGTGAGTTCAGGACCTTCTTATCTCTGAACTGAGCTTTGATCAAATTTAAGTCCTTGGCCATGATGTAGCATTCCAAATGTGTTTAGCTAATCTCCACCCAAAAACAAACAAAACACAGTGTTTCCTCTTATTCTCAGAAATAGAATTACTCTCAGTGGCCAAGAATGAGATGTTTCTCATGGCCCAGTTCTCACTCTGGGACTCAGGGTTTTGAGATCCCAACATGTTGGGTCCTGAAACTACTCTTCTTGTTAACAAGTGGCCTAAGAGGAATTCACAAGAATCTGCTTAGCTTTGATTTATGTGGCACTATGAGTTATAGTCTTTACAGTGAATTGCATTTATCAGCTACTTAGCATTTTCTGACTCAATAGTAATGATTAAAAAATTATCCACAGGGACTTGGCATTGTGGTGCAGCTGGTTAAGTTGCCACTTGCCATACTAGAATCCCACATCAGAGTGGAGTCCTGGCTGCTCTTCTTCCAATCCACCTTCCTACTACTGTGCCTGGGAAGGCAGTGAATAGGTGGCTCAAGGATTTGCTCTGCCTTTCAAATAAATGAATACATTTTTTAAAAAAAAATTGCTGTTGACAGTGTTGTTGTTTAGAGGGTCAAGCCACCACCTGCAAAGCCAGCATCCCATATCAGAGTACTGATTCAAGTCCTAGCTGCTCCATTTCCAGTCCAGGTCATTGGGAAAGCAGCAAAAAGATGATCCAAGTGCTTGGGAGACACAGATGGAGCTCCAAGCTCCTGGATTCTGCCTAACTCAGTCCAGGTAGTTGCTGCCATTGAGGAATGAGCCAGTGGATAGAAAATCTCTCACTCTGTGTCTCTCCCTCTGTCTGTCACTCTGTCTTTCAAATACATAAAAACATGCCTTTAAAAAATTAACCTCAGACTTTGTTTTCTATAGTATTGAGTCTATTTAAGGAAAGTTATTTTCTTAATTATTAATGTATTTCTTGTTGACTACCTACAATGTGCCAGACATTTTTCTGGGTGCTGAGGACACACAGATGAATGAAAAGCAGGTCCTGATTTTCACACTAGTTACTGGCATGCTGGTTGGGTAGAGATGTATATTAACTAATAATTGTAACACATTCTGTGATTTCAGGGAAGGCTGGGAAGGAACCAGAGAACTTTGCCTGGGAGTGAACTGGTGAAATTTCAGAGAGGTGGAGGCATTTATGCAGCATCTATAAGTCAAGAAATAAAGGGGCTACAATGAAATCACAAGAAAGCACAATGTGTTTCAATTTTTTTTAATTGAAAGGCACAATGACACAGAGAAAGGGAGAGACAGAGAGAGAGAGAGAGAGAGATAGAGAAAGAGAGAAATATCTTTCATCCACTGATTCACTCAACAGGCTAAAGTTCAGATCACAGAACTTCATGTGGATCTTCCACATGGGTGGCAGGACCCAAGTAATTGGGACATCTTCCACTGCATTCCTGGACCCATTAGCAGGGAGCTAGATTTGAAGGAGCAGTGGGGACTCAAACCAGCGTTTCCATATGGGATGCCACTGTTGGCAAGCAGCAACTTAATCCACAGCACAATAACACCAGCCCTAGGACAAATAAATTTTGTATAGATGAAATATGCATGGCTTGAGGGGGTCAATTTGAGAATGGCAATATCCTTATAGAATCACTCCATTCAAAAATCATTATATAATCCAACTTCCTCATTTATAGATGAGAAAATTGAAGCACAAAGAAAGTTAGTTATGTTGTCATTTCCTCTGCTGGTTCCTTCTTTGCTATTTCATAAATATAATAGTCCTAATTTTTCTCTTTCAATAAGGTTAAGTATTAATCTGAATTAAGTGAGAATAACTGCAAAGCTATCTATAACCCAAAGATTCCAGCCACCTGCAGTGGGTTTTATTTCCAGGGCCTCTGCTTTTGAAATGTAAAGAACTAATCAAGAGATTAAAATAAGAGGGGCAAATTCCAAAAATACATATGGAGAATTTTAGTACAGAAAAAAAACACTGATTTGAGTCAATTTCTATAGAAACATCAAAATTTCAAAGACTTTTTAAGATTCTTTCCATGGAAAAGTAAAAATTATTTTAAGTTTAAAATATGTCCTCTCTTTAGAACTGTGGGTCTTATGTCATAGAGACTACTCTACAAATACAGAAAGTCACAAATGCTTTGGTCAAAAGTCTTTACCCAGGCTGGCGCCGTGGCTCACTTGGTTAATCCTTCGCCTGTGGCGCCTGCATTCCATATGGTCTCCGGGTTCTAGTCCCGGTTGTTCCTCTTCCAGTCCAGCTCTCTGCTGTTGCCTGGGAGGGCAGTGGAGGATGGCCCAAGTGCTTGGGCCTCTGCACCCCCCTGGGAGACCAGGAAGAAGCACCTGGCTTCTGGCTTTGGATTGGCACAGTGCCAGCCGTAGCGGTCAATTGGAGAGTGATCCAGCGGAAGAAAGACCTTTCTCTCTGTCTCTCTCTCTCACTGTCTATAACTCTTTCTGTCAAATTAAAAAAAAAATATTTTTTACCCTTCTGCAGTTGGCAATGACTTCATGTATTCTAAAGATATTTTTATCTTTTGGCATGATTTCTATCCCATATAACACACTGATAAGTAAAAAGGGTAGAATTAGTTTGAAATGTATACACATGTATACACTCATATATTTATACATAGGTACATATCTGTACACATACATACATATGCACATATATGTACATACACTGTATGTACAGTGAAAGAAGTTGAATGTACTAGTCCAAAGAAATTCAAGAGAAAATTTTATGCATTCTGTATACAGTACAGTGCCCATGTGAAAAAGGTCATTCAAAATCCAAAATAAGATTAACAACTCACTATAGAGCTGAAGACATTCAAAAGACATAAAAAGGCTGGCGCCGCAGCTCACTAGGCTAATCCTCCACCTGCGGCGCTGGCACTCCGGGTTCTAGTCCCGGTTGGGGTGCCAGATTCTGTCCCGGTTGCTCCTTTTCCAGTCCAGCTCTCTGCTATGGCCTGGGAGGGCAGTGGAGGATAGCCCAAGTGCTTGGGCCCTGCACCTGCCTGGGAGACCAGGAGGAAGCACCTGGCTCCTGGCTTCGGATAGGCGCAGTGCAGCGCAGTGCACCGGCTGCAATGCGCCGGCCATATTGGCCACTTAGGGGGTGAACCAACAGAAAAAGAAGACCTTTCTCTCTGTCTCTCTCTCTCTCTCACTGTCTAACTCTGCCTGTCAAAAAGTAAAATAAAATAAAATAAAATAAAATAAAATAAAATAAAATAAGACATAAAAGGCACCAGTATGCTTTGCTGCAACAAGCAATATTTTAACTGTAGCACTTCTTTATTCAACATTCAGTACTGCTTCTCTAGGTGCAATAGTCAATGTGATGATGACACATACAACAGCTTGCATAATCCATTTAGGAAGGATTGTTAAAATGAGAAACACACTAAAATGTCTTTAAAAATCTCTCAGAGTATGAAACTATCCTTCCTCTATGGTTGTAGGTTTCTTCAACTTGAATTTTCTTTTGAAAACAGTGATTGTGAATCCAATTCTAAATATTTTCAGAAAAATTAAGTTGTGACCCTCTGCATCGCCATGATCCTGGTGACACAAGTAGGTTCTGGCATCACCTGTCCTATTCACCATTGCAGCTGAACACAGAATTCTCAGGGCACATGGTGAAGCCCAACTCCTCTGTAGAGCCTCTAAGTGAGTGGGTAGAAAAGTCAGTAAATGGCATAAGAAAAAAAGAGGTATTTGCCCAAGTTGTCCGCAGTGTGGCTTTCACACAGTCTAGTGTAAGAGAGAAACAGCTTTATTCTTAGAGATATATTCTTCATAATTCAAATGCATATATTCGTAGCTTGGTTAATGCCTATTAGAAATGCTCGGATGTTGCATTACTTCTTAAAAGTCTCAGTTGTTTGTAAAGAATAACTGCATATGTCAAAACATTTTTGTAAGATTAGTGAAAAGGAATAAGAAAAAACGATTAAGAGGTTGAGGTTTAGCTTGAAGTCAAACATTGTGGGTTTGAACCTTAACTATACTACATTCCAGCTGCATGTTGTTGGGAACATTATTTAAATGAAACTTCCTTTTTAGCTCTAAAGCATGAGGAATGTTACTGTGGGAGGGGACTCAGGAAAATTCAATATAATAATGACTTTAAAGCACTTGTTCCTGTACCTAGCCCAGAAGAAATGATCAGAAGACTTGGGTGTCATTATTTTAAGTCAAACATGAATCTATAGTATTATATACTTAATGCACAAGTAGAAAGGGGTGAACAGTGTTGGAACAGCTAACCTTAAGGCGATACCTACCACCCAAATAAGCTAATCATGTCACATTCAGGCTCAAAGGAACAGCATTATTGAAGTACAATACCAGAACACTAAGCCCTCACTGGATGTGATGGAGCAATAAGGCATTTGTCTTCCAGGGATAAAATGATTCGGGTATTCATAGTTCTTTGCTTTCACTATGACAACTGTGATTTTTTTCAAACAGAGAACCTAGTTTTTGCAATGATTCATAAGCACCAATTCTACTATGATTTGTTTCAAATGTTTTAAGGAAAAAATCACTTGATTACGAGAAAGAGGTCCAGTTCTTTTCCAAGGGGGTCCTGATTTGTTGAATAAAGCCTTGTGTTTGCCTATACTACAGAGTGGACTCTAAATAGTTATACAGACCCAGCTTCTTCTACACCTGAAAGTTGATAATATGCAGTTTTACACCCTGGATTTTTCAGGATCAAGAATTTTAGGGGTTATCTGTTCTATAGCTACTGTGTTTTGTTGTGGTTCTACAAACATACTCATCCCATCAATATATTTGCCATTTATTCATAATAGTTGACACTTGCTTAAGAAATCCTCAATTTTTAGTTAAAGAAGTAGAAAACTTGATATGTATGCTATCAGATGTCATATACAGATGGTTGTATATTTTGATATCAATATCTACAGCACTGAAATAGTCATATTTGAAAAAGATAAGAATCACTTCACCAAACTCATTCACTCATTCATTAATTCATCCATGCTTCTTTCTTCTAACAAGGACTCACTGAGTGCTTACTCAGGACTAGATACTGTGCTAGGTGCTAAAACTTCAGGAAAGCTTCTAAGGTTTCCTCCTCATTATAATCAACTACTGAAGATGAAGTTATGAGGAGAAGTGACTATGAATTTAAATCTTGTTGTGGTTGCACTTTTGTTAAATTTCTATTAATTTTTATATTAAGCAATTATAGAATTAATTAATCTTTCTCAATTTCCTACAGACAAAAAAAGATTCTACCCCAAATACTTTTGTGTAAAAAAAACCCATAAAAATGAGCACTTCAGCTATAAAAATGCAAGATATAATAGATGTCACTTTCTCTTATTCAGCAAAGTAGCTTCTATAATTTTGTCCTTTGCCTTTCACAGAACAGTAACCTGGAGTAGTTTCAATGGGATTTTACTTTGGATAAAGCACAGAAAAATTCTCCTGTAAGAAGCTATTAATCTTTCCTCTACAGCTGATGGCTCTATCTGCTTTATTATTTTTGGCAAATCAGTGAAGTACAGCTCCCATTCCCTTAGATCCTTTCAAATACTCAAAGTCATCCCAGCTTTCTCCTCCATACTGCAAGCAGCAATAAGTAATTATGCACCAAGTTAGTGCTAGAAAAATCTAACCAAATCGTATCTTAGTCTCAAGGTCTATAGTCTATGTCTTATTTTCAAAAATAGTTAGATTCATGAAGTTCCTAAATACATGACATACAAAACTTTCCTATAAATTGGTGGATAATAAAGAGAGGCATCGATGCATAGTCCACAATTATCTGTGAAGTTTGGGGACCAAAAGACTCAACCTATTATGTCTTAGTATCGCAATGAAGGTAATGAAAATTTAAAAATATTCACTTTCTATGTTGTTTCTTATGGGCAACCATCAAGGTCAGACAAAGCCCCATCTTTATCACCCTTTGAACCTTCTTGCAAAAAGCTGTGTTGTGGGGCCAGCATTGTAGTGCAGCAGGTTAAGCCACTGCTTCTGCAATGTTTGCATCCTATATCCTTGTGCTGGTTGAGTCCAATTTCTTACTAATTCTCTCAGGAAGGCAGCAGAAGATGGCCCAAGTATTTAGATCCCTGCCATTCATATAGGATACCAGAATGGAGTTCTCTCTCCATTCTCTCTCTCTCTCTCTCTCTCTCTCTCTCTCTCTCTCTCTCTCTTTCTGTCTTGCTCTCTTCCCCCCTCCACATCCTGTCTCTGCTTTTCAAATAACTTCAAAAAAAAAAGAAGCAATGTTAAATGCAAACAGCATGTTAGTTTTCTACAAATGCTGTTATAAATTGCCAGAAATTTAGCAACTTAAGTAATACAAACCTATTATCCTATAGCACTGCAAGCCAGAAGATCAAAGCAGATTTCACTGAGCTAAAATTGTGGTATTGGCAGAACAGGTTTCACAATGTTTCTTTTTGGAGGCTCTAGAAGAGAATCTACTTCTTTGTCTTCATTGTCTCCAGGCTGTCCTCATTCTTTAATCATGGATTATTTCAACCATGCTGAAAGTCAGTACAAAGTGAAGTCTTTCTCACATCATATCACTGTCAGCTCCTTTTCTGCCTCCCTCTTCCAGTTTTTATGACTCTTGTGATTACATTGGGCTCATCCAAATAATCCAGTATAATCCCTTAGTTTACCATTAACTTGATTAGCAATCTCTGTTGCTTTTGCAACCTTAATTGCCCTTTGCCATAAAACCCAACATATTCACAGGTTCTGAAGATTAAACAGTGGGCATTTCTGGGATTGAGGGTGATATATTGTGTCTACCACAGCCTTTATGGATCTAGAACCCAAGATCCAGTTCTAATCCTGAGTCATGCTGTACCTTAGGCAAATTAATTAATCAATCTCATTTTGTTTCACTCTCTTCTCTTGAAGCTTTAAAACAGTTATAACTTGAATGGGAACAAAGGTGAAATAATATATAAGAAATATATAGGCACAGAGCCTGCCACATAGTAGGGGCCTGACATTGTTCATTTTCTTCTTCCCTCATCTTCCTGTTGAAAGAAATCATTGTCCTGGGGTGGAACTGAGTTTTGGATCCAGATTCATTTTAGTTTCACAGCCATGCTGTTTGCTTCTTTTAACAATAATTTTTGCAAGAAAGGCCCAATATTGGAAAAGATGGTGACACCAATGGCTTCACATTCACAAACTGCCAACAATAGTCTACAACATGTTTGCATTCCCCCAAAATTCTTATGTTGAAATCCTAACCCCCAAAGTGATGGTATTACGAGATGGAATCTTTGGGATCTGATTAGTCATATGGGCAGACCACTCAAGAATGGAATTAGTGTCCTTACAAAAGAGGCCCAAGATATCTCCTTTTTCTCTTCCACATGTGAAGATCTTATGAGAAGACAGTCATCTACGAGGAATGGACTCTCACCAGGCACCGAGTCTACGGGTGCCTTGATCTTGGACTTAACCTAAAGAGGTACAAGAAGTGAACTTTTGTCACTTATCAGCAACCCAGTATATAGTATATTGTGATAGCATGCTGAACAGATGAAGATATGGCCCCACATTACTGGAAAGCACTCCAAGATTTTACTCTGACAGAGAAAAAAAAAAGATTTAGGCTAATCTAACATAACTTATGAATTGATTCTCTGCTATGACAAATAGATGATATATTTGAAGAGATAACCAAGATTGTCCAACAGAATATGATTACAGAATTGAGGAACCCTCAATCTTGATTCAATTGGCAATACTGAACACTCCACTCCATTAAGTGGTCACTTTGACCAGCACACAAAATAAACAATAAAATGCTTTTTTCAGTCTTCTTATATTGTACTAGCATATGGTAGTGATATTCTTTTAGGAATTGTTTTTCCTTTTTTAGATTACAAAATAAAACACAAGCCATATTTCTCAAATCAGAACAAAACCAGTTCAAACTCTAGGCTTAGGAAGGGAAAGTGTGGCACTAGCTGATGAGCGGTTTAATCAAAAGCCGCAGACGTGCCTGGTGAGCTCTCTGTCTCCTAATCTGAAAAAGCATAACAATCTCTTAACTTCGACAAACTCTTTTGTTAACAATGCAAAAACATCCCTTATTTTCCAGAGAAAGTGTAGTGTATTAGTCAGGGTTCTCCAGAGAAACAGAAAAAATGATACACATGTATGCATATTATGAAAAACACATGAAAGGATTTCAAATTTCTTTGCATCAAACAAACCCATCTTTCATATTCCACAAACTCTTGGGAGTAAAAAACGCTCATGTGTGTATATCTAGTCAGCTCTCCCTATCCATAGGCAGCACATCCATGTAGTCAACAGCAGCAGATTGAAAATATTCAGGAATGAAAATTGTGTCTGCACTGAACACAGACTTTTTCTCGTCATTATGCCCTAAACAATGCATCACAACAACTATTTTCTTTGTATTAGGTATTGTAAGTATTCAGAAGATGCTTGAAGGTACAGGTTAGGATGTGCATATGTTGCATGCAAATACTATACCACTTTACTGAAGTGGACTTGAGCATCCCCAGATATGTGTTATCTAGGTGATGCGAATTCTGAAACCAATCTCTCATGCTTACAGACAGCCCTATGGATCATGGAAGCTAAGAAATCTCATAATTAGCTGTCTCTAAGTTGGTGACCCAAGGAAAAAAGTGGCATAGTTCCAAGGCCCACGTGTCAGGGAGCTGGGAGTATGGGTTCCAGTTTGAGTCTGACAGTCCGAGCACCAGAAGAGCTGAGAGCAGGAAAAGCTTGAAGTTCCAGTTCAAGCAGTTTGGGAGAGAGGACAAATCCTCCCTTCCTTCTCTTGTTTCTAGCCAGGCCCCGAATGGTGCCCACCTGCTTCAGGGATGGTAATTTTTTTCACTCAGTCTGCAGATTCAAATCCTCATCTGTCCTAGAAAAATCCTCATAGATACACCCAGAAATATTGTTTAATCAGCTATCTGGGCCTTCTGGAATCCATTCAAGTTGAGGCATAAAATTGACCATGGGCTATCAGTCTAGGGCAGGGGGAATGGGGTATATTGGATGTAACCTTTGCACTCCCTCCTGAATGCTTTAAATCATCCCTCAGTTACTTTTAATGCCTAATACAATGTAAGTGTTGTGTGAATCATTGCTTTGGGAATAATGATAAGAAAAAAATCATGTACATGTTTGTTATGAACGCACTGATTTTCCTGTGCATTTTTAATATCCCTCACATTTGTAGTCAGTATAGATCAAATGTGAGGGATATTAAAAATGCAAGGGAGTGAACCAAGGGATGGAAGACCTCTCTCTCTCTCTCTCTCTCTCTCTCTCTCTCTCTCTCTCTCTTTCCCTCTCCTCTCTCTGTGTAACTCTGACTTTCAAATAAATAAATAAATCCTTTCAAAAATGCACAAGAAAATTATTGCATCCATAACAAATATGTACAGGATTTTCCTTATCATTATTTCCCAATGATTAATATAACATTTACATTGCAAGTAACTGAAGGATGATTTAAAGCATTCAGGAAGGAGTGCAAAAGTTACATCCAATATCACACCACATTATATGAGGGACTTAAGCATCCTCAAATTTTATTATCCTCAGGAGGTCCTGGAACTAATCTTCTGAACACCAAATACCAAGGGATGACTGTAACTAAAAACAGAAATAAGTGGCTTTTGGGATCCAGTGATGTCAACAAATGAACATTTCAAAGCAACTCAATAGATATATAACCTTACCATCTTACAACACAAATAGTCATTGGATTTTAACACCCTTTTAATCTTACTCGTTTCCAACCACAACATTTTGGGGATGGGAACATATGTATTAGGAGAGAGGAATGAAAAGAGAAAGGAAACTCATACCACTTTTGTTTTCTTAATAACAATCAGGAGAAAAGGGTCTCTGGGCAGTGCTGAGCAAACCTCACATGCAAACCACCTGTCTTCTAAGCTTTCAAATCCAGATTGACCAGAATATTTCAGCACTTTGCACTTTATTTCATAACATTATCCACACAGGACAGGATCACTTCCCTTCCCACACAAGATTTCGCTCAGAGAAATGGGGTTGCAAAATAGTTCAAAACTCAGTGTTATTCAAAGTGTAATCCATACAGCTGCAAGTCTGAAACTGTTTTCTTATCACAAGTCAACAGAGAGCTCCATGCCAAACCTGGGAGAGAATGCTTAGAAACTTTTAGACCAATCTGATGGAACAATCTTGAATCTGTGAAATCTGACAATAAAGAAAACTTCCTTGAGTTTACATAGTTTTGACTTTATTTTATGAATTCTTTTTAAAATACCTTACCAAAGTATGAATCCTTGACAATTTCAAATTAAAGCAAAGAGCAAAACAAGAGCTTGTCCCTCACCATGGCCAGTTTTCAAAGCACTATAACAGAAAATTCCTTGCTAATAGTAACAGGCAGACAGTAGGGCCCTAAAGACATCTGATAGTAGAAATTATTTACTATGACCCAAAATGATTTTATCATGCTGAAGAGGTAACTAATAATGCAGGCAAACAGAGACAGAAGGATTCAGGAGAAAAGCAAATAGACACAAACTGAAAACATTCTTTGAACATTCTGTAACCCTACCATTTGTTGAGAACTACTCATAGAAAATATTTTTCAATTCACCTTTTGGCTACTTGACACCTATAGTTAACAATTGACTGGAGCATCAATGGCTATTAGGTAACGACTCAAAAGCAGAATGCTCTGGATGCCTTGGTTTTTTAAGAATTGTCTCGGTACAGCAACTGCCTCATATCAGATATCCACTATGTGTCTTGTACGAGGAAGTGTTTGATGTATCATTGTTCAAAGACATTAAATAATGCTGTTTAGGGTCACAAAATGAGAAAGAGATGGTGGAGTCCAGGTTCAAACCATTGACTAGGTAGCTGGTAAACAATGGAAATTTACCTCTCACATTTGTGATGGCTGGGAAGCCCAAGAACAGGTTACCAGCAGATTTAAGGCCTGATGAGGGTTGCTTCTTGGTTCATAAAAGGCCATCTTTGCACTGTGTCCTCCTATGCCAGAAGTGGAAAGGGAATCCTCGGGGTTCTGTTTTATAAGGATACTAATCCTAGTCATGAGGGCTCTAAGACATCATCTTGAAGGGTAGGATTTCAACAGACAGATGTGAGGGGTACACAAATATTCAGACCATGGCACCATCAAAGAAGACAGCTTGGTAAATAGCTCAAACTTTCCAGTCAAGTTGATAGAGGTAAAACTAAGCTTCCAAAGTTCAAGATAATCAGTGAGAAATGTATCTGCATGCAAAAACCAAAATAAGCACTTAATGGAAAACAAAACACAGAATCCAGAAAAATAGGGCTTATAACCAATAAACTAACCTTATAAAAGAATGGGTGAGGATGTAGAACTACTGGAATTCTCATATATTACTGTTGGAAGTGTACAAATACAGTACAATCATTTTATATGTACATACATATAGAAGGAGGCTGAACCTGCCCTTCATGTATATTGGAAATAAAACAAATCACCTTCTTGTCTAGTACCTCTCCTAAAGGACATACCTAGAAGTGCATCTCAATAACTGCAAATAGAGGAGGTGCAATCTAAATAGAATCACAAAACACTGATGCTTTCTCTCTGTCTCTCTCTCTCACTATCCACTCTGCCTGTCAAAAACAAAACAAAACAAAACAAAAAAAAACAACACTGATGCTACAGTGTCCTGATCCTCATCTTAGGCTCTAAAGTCAACACACAGCCTTTGAAGGAGACAATGTGGGAGAGGGCACTGAACAGTCCAGAAAGGTCTCTAAAAACTCACATAGGAAGGAAAGCACAGGCTTCTATCTATAGCAGTCTTCTGTGAACCTCCTAGAAATGTCCATAGAAAACTGTATGTAGGATAGTGGTGCCACTTTCCCAAAAACTATCGAGAACCAACTTGTATCACACATATATACACACACATATATATATATATATATATACTGACATGTATATGTATATTATATATATTATATATTTAAATATAAACACATACAATAACAGTAACCACTCAACAAAACATATCCTTTTGCTTTTCAACTCTATCAAAAGAAATGGGCTTTGTGGTGCCAAGAGTTAATCCACACCTTTGACAACTGCATCCCATATGGCAGTGATGGTTCCCTAGTTGGAGTCATGCCTATTTCACTTCCAATTCAGCTCTCTGCCAATGCTCCTAGGAAGCAGTGGAAGACAGCTCAAGTATCTGAAGCCCTGCCACCCACCTGGGAGATCCATATGGAGTTCCTGACTTCTAGCTTCAGCTTGGACCAGTCCTGGCTGTTGCAGCCATTTAGGGAGTAAACCAGCTGATGGAAGATCTCTCTCTCTCTCTCTTTCTGCATTTCGAATAAGTACTTACATCCTTTATAAAAAGCCATTTGGACTGAAACACTATGCAAAAATGACCCAGAAAGAAAGGTAGAATAAAGTAAATTCAAAGTGAATCATTTTACTCGAGCTTCTAGTTTTATTTCCATGTTTAAAATCAGATAAAAAAAATCGCTTCTCGGCCTTTTGGCTAAGATCAAGTGTGAAATCAGACAAAAAAGCGACACAGCACTTGGTGTTTTTATTATTTTGCTCTGATTAAAAACAATAAAACAAATGCATAAACACTATTAACTCATTTTGGACTCGCAGAAATCCCATGAAGTAAGTGCTGCTATTTATTTTTCTAGACGAGGTACAGTGGGGTAAACTGAGGCACGGAGCGGCACCGTTATTGGTCACATCGTGTACTGCCACTTTCCTGAAGCATTTCTTTTTTAACTGAGTGAAACCTGAGAAAAGTCCGCTCTCAAAGTGCCCTATGAATTCCAGGCCACAGTGAAGCATCAACTCACAGTTAAAAGGCACAAAAACCTGTGCTGAAGCCTGCCTGTTGCATAATGCATCCTGCAAACGGAGGGCTTCTGTGAACGTAGGCTGCAGCAGCAAATCAAACCCCGTCCCAGAGCTTTACTATGTATGCGTCAGTACGGGAAAGAGATGGAAGAAGCCTTTGTTACCACGTACACTCCCCGAGGACGCCAGTGCCCCGCAGCAAGTTCGGAGCGTCTGCTCTGGAATCATGGAGGGCACTCCCTGCGCCATCTGGGTCGCGCGGGGCCCAGGACGCATGCGTGGCGGCGGCGGCAGGGGCGCTTACCTGGTGCGCCGGCCGCGCAGGCACAGGGCAAGCAGCAGTAAGGCCGTAGCGAGGACCAGGCCGGGGAGGCTGAACAGCTCCAACTCCAAGCCGCCCATGTCTGTGGTGCGCGCGAGGCCGCGGCGGCAGCCCGGGGTATCCTGGCGAGAGGCGCGGGCGATACTCGGCAGCTTGCAAGGCGGCTTCTGTGGGAGGCGCCCGCTGGTCCTGGGCCAGAGAAGCCGTCCTGCCCGCAGTGGCGACAGCAGTGGCCCCGCGGGTCTCCGAGGCTGGGTTATAAAGTTCTGCGCTCCCCTCCCCCGCCGCCACCCCCGCGCACCGCCCAGAGCAGCCACAGCGTCCCGCCGGGCTGCTGGTGGAAAAAGGCGCCCTTGCAACTCTAGGGCAGGAAGATGGGCCAAAGGAGGAGGGCGGTGTTAGGATTTCCCAAGAATGAGCACTGAAGGCCTGGAGGAGGGGGATTCCTCATCTGAGCTGGGCGAGAACCCCCTGGGTCTCTCCCTCAACCCTTAGTGGCCCGAGGAAGGAGGGACTCTACTTGCCTCCTGCAGAGAGTTGGGAGTGTGCCTTCTGCACTGTGGCAGATTCCTGCTGTTGCCTCCTTCATCTCCCTTAGCCTGTTTGCTCCAGCGTTTTTGTGGAGGGCTTACTTGTGCAAAGCTTTGTGACCTTGGCTGCGGACACAGAGACTTGCGGTCTTGAGAGGAACACAATCCGCGTAGACAGCAGGACAGGTGAGACAGGCGATGGCAGAACAGCATCGCAAGGACTAAGATAGAAGTGGTGCAAGTCCCGCAGGTGGTGCTAACAAAGAAGGAGGAAGAATCCTTTCAGTTATCTTTTATGGATTAATGATTGTCCGTGGGCTACTTTGGTTCTGTTCATGGACTTTGCACAGAAAACTTGTGGTGTAGCTTTTAGCAGAATTATATACAAAATACAAAGGTTAATGACTTATCCTGGTTGTCCAATTGATAAATACCCAGGATCTTCAAAACAAATTTTTTTAATACCCACGAATTAAGTGTTCTAACTAAGCCCTATTCCAAGACCTCTGTGTTTTCTTTTTTCTATCATGCAAAATTTTATCTCCTGTGCAGAGACTATCACAAAGTTTCAAAACTGCTCTGCAACCTCTGATCTTTGGCCTTTCCAGGCCATTGCTCTTATTTCAACCTCTCCAAAACATAGACCTGTCCTGGTCAAAACTCTTGGTGAACTTTGTGATAAAGTCTTCAATCTTCCACCATCAGTCTTTATGGTACAACTGCCCTGACTGGCGCAGTGGCATACATTCTGAAGTTCTAGCTGCTGTGGTCCTCACATTCAGTCCATTCATACCTTTGTTAATGATGTTCCTTCTGAAATATTGCCCTTTCTTTTTCTGTCTCTTTTTCTCTTCTTTTCTTTCTTTCTTTCTTTCTTTCTTTCTTTCTTTCTTTCTTTCTTTCTTTCTTTCTTTCTTTCTTTTTTGACAGGCAGAGTGGACAGTGAGAGAGAGACAGAGAGAAAGGTCTTCCTTTTCTGTTGGTTCACCCCTCAATGGCTGCTGTGGCCCAGTGCACCATACTGATCTGAAGCCAGGAACCAGGTGCTTCCTCCTGGTCTCCCATGCTGGTGCAGAGTCCAAGGACTTGGGCCATCCTCCACTGCACTCCCGGGCCGCAGCAGAGAGCTGGACTGGAAGAGGAGCAACCAAGACAGAATCCGGTGCCCCAACTAGGACTAGAACCTGGTGTGCCGGTGCCGCAGGTGGAAGATTAGCCTATTGAGCTGCGGCACCAGCCAACATTCCCCTTTCTTCCACAAATGCTAAAATTCTTCCTACATCTTAAGACCCAGCTCCAATCCTGCTTTCCTCTACAAATCATCCCAAATGCTGCTTTTGTGATTGATCCTTCCTTCCCGATTCTTCTAGTGCCCCATCACACTTCTCCACCATATCCGATTTATTTCTAAGTCAAATCTTTTCCTGCTATAAAAGATGGATAATACTATGCCAGGGAGCTCAAGCACCACTTTAGTGCATGTATTTCCAAATATTGTATTCAGTATTATTTTTATTTACCTAAAAGTCAAATGTAACTGGGAATTTCTATTTTCATTCATTAAACCTGACAGGCCTCACAATTCTAGCATAAGAATTCCTAAATAATAGTGTGGCTACTGTAAAATTCTAGCAGTTCACCAGTCTTCTTGAGAAACAAGCCACAGTTCCTTCAACCTTGGTTGCCAACATTATTGTTCGGTGTGCCTTGATTAAAGTGATTAACCCACAGTAAACAAACAGGAGTAATCCTGGGACAACTTTCAGACTTTGTTGTGTCCTAAACTGTTAGTTGGCATATGGCTTAAGCACATCATGTCTCTTTTGGAAACACGATGAAAGAGAAGTAGGCACAGAAACAGAAGTAAAAGCAGAAAAGATAAAGGGAGAGGGTGACAAAGTAGGAGCCATGTGGATTGGGCCTTGGGACAGCACTTAGATGCAGGTTAAAATGTCCATGACCCAGGGGACGGTGCTGTGGCACAGTGGGTTAACGTCCTGGCCTGAAGCGCTGAAATCCCATATGGGGGCCGGTTGGAGACCCAGCTACTCCACTTCAGATCCAGCTCTCTACTATGGCCTGGGAAAGCAGTAGAAGATGGCCCAAGTCCTTGGGCCCCTGCACCTGCATGGGAGACCCAGAGGAAGCTTCTGGCTCCTGGTTTTGGATTGGCACAGCTCCAGCCACTGCAGCCAATTGGGGAGTGAACCAGGGGATGGAAGACTCTCTCTCTCTCTCTCTCTCTCTCTCTCTCTCTCTTTCTCTCTCTCTGCCTCTCCTCTCTCTGTGTAACCCTGACATTCAAAGTAAATAAATAAATCTTTAAAAAAAAAGATATCTGTGTCCCACATTAGAGTATCTTTGTCCAATATTCAGCTCCAGCTCTAGAATCTAGCTTCCTGCTAATACAGACCCTGAGAGACAGCAGTGATAACTCAATACTTGGTTTCCTGCCACCCATGTGGGAAACCTGAACTGAGTTTCCAGTTCCCAGCTTTGACCCCAGTCCAGTGCCAGCTACTGTAGGCATTTGTATGGTGAACCAGCAGAGGGAACTCACTCTGAGGCTATCTGCTTATCTCTGCCTCTCAAATAAATATATAAATAAATAAAAATAAATAAACTTAACTAAAAAATAAAATAGAAGCCCTGAGAGTCCAGGTGACAGGTCATACTCCAGCACTTCACTCCACCAGTGCAGGTGACCCTGGTGGTCAGAGTGGCCAGCTTCATTCTCTATTCCTCTGCAAATTTAGTGTTGGGTTTTGAACTCTAGCCCTCATCCCATCTAGACCTTCTCTTTTGGCTCTCAAAAGCCTGTTTGGAAGCAATAAAAAACTGAATAATGACTATTTCCCCCTCCATGCCAATATCTGTTCCTTAATTCTCCTAGCCAGATTTTGGAAATACCAATATATGGAACTGAAACCTCCAAGTACATCTACTTCTGCTCAAGTGCATGCAATGTTTTGTTAGACCTATAAAAATTAATTCAATATTAAAACCTGGTTGGAAGAAGGTATTTGGTACAATTATGACACCACTTGGGGTACCTGTGTCCCATATTGGAGTGCCTGAGTTCCAGTCCTGATTCTGCTTCCAATTCCTGCTTCTTGCTAATGTGCACCCTGGGAAGCAGCACATGACGGCTCAATTATTCGAGTCCCTGCTACCCATGCAGAACACCTGGATTGAGTTCTGGCTTCTTGGTTGTGACCTGGCCCAGCTCAGGCTTTTACAGGCATTTGGGGAGTGAACCAGCAGATAAGAAACCCCTCTGTGTCTCTCTCTGCCTCTCTATGGTTCAAATAAATAAAAATTAAGGAAAAAAATAAAATTCTGGAATGAATTGAACTAAAACAGTGAACACTGAACATGGGAAAAAAGAGGCTCGCTCATATGGCTTCAATCTTGAGTTCAGATGCTAGGGAAAGGGCAGAGTAGAGGCTTCAGTTGTTGGAAAACCTTTGAAAGTACCACTGTCAGAAATGCCAAAGTAGGATTTCACATATTCTTCTTCCAATTTCAGAAAGTCCCTAAAATCAGAGGACTCAAAACTGTCCTATCAATTTTGATACAAAATACAGATTGTGTTTTGCATTGTATTAAAGCACAATCCTCTATAACTAAAATGCACAACTGCTGTTATCTTTCTAAATTTCCCATGGAATTTGTCATCACTACTTTTGATTTCCTATCAACTTCTGTTAGAATTAAGCCCATGCCGCCCTCAGCAAAAATTGGATAGTGGAGGAAAAGAAGAGATGGAAGTAGAAAGGAAGACAAGCTGTATACTTTATAATACATTGTTTCATATAATCTTCAAAATCTGTCTCAGATGTAGATACGGTTATTCCCTTTCACATAGAATGAAACCAAGACTTCAAGAGTTTCAATGCAACCATGGTTATTAAGATTCTATTTCTAACTCTACAATTAGGGGTAAGTCCAATTAAGTATGTACCGAACTGTACAACTCCTCCCTAAATGTGCCAGGGGATTCCAATTCAATCCCATCAAGGTGGCATGTACCAATGCCATTTCACTAGTCGAAGTGATCAGTTTCAGTTCATAATTGATCATAATGATAGGATTAAGTGTCAAAGCAAGACTAGTGTCTGCTAATACTAACTGATAGAATTAAAGAGGAGAGAACAATCCAACATGGGAAGCAGGATACGCAACAGACCCATAGAATGGCAGATGTTCTAAACAGCAGTCTGGCCTCAGAATTAGCCCTTAAGGCATTCGGATCTGGCTGAAAAGCCCATGAGAGTATTTCAGGCATGGAAAGCCAAGACACTCTGGCAAAAAAACAAAAAACAAAAAACAAAAAACAAAAAAAACAAACAAAAAAACCTAAATGAAAGATCTCTGCGAGTGAGATCCCCAGCAGAAAGATCAGGCCATCAAAGAAGGAGGTACCTTTCTCTGAAGGGAGGAGAGAACTCCCACTTTGACTATGGCCTTGTCTAAATAAGATCGGAGTTGGTGAACTCAAGAGGCTTCCATAGCCTTGGCAGCTCATGACAAGAGCCTAGAGTGATTACTGATATCATAAACAAGAGTGTCAATTGTGAAATCAACAACAGGAGTCACTGTGCACTTATTCCCCATGTAGGATCTCTGTCCTTAGTGTATTGTATTGTACTATGTGAATTAACGGTATAACTAGTACTCAAACAATACTTTATACTTTGTGTTTCTGTGTGGGTGCAAACTGTTGAAATCTTTACTTAGTATATACTAAATTGATCTTCTGTTTATAAAGATAATTAAAAATGAATCTTGATGTGAATGGAATGGGAGAGGGAGTGGGAGATGGGATGGTTGCAGGTGGGAAGGAGGTTATGGGGGGTGGGGAACCACTATAATCCAAAAGTTGTACTTTGGAAATTTTTATTTATTAAATAAAAGTTTAAAAAACAGATTCTATTTCTAACTGTACAGTTGCTCTTTCCTTACCTTGCACCATATCACCCTTTGAAATTTTCTTTCATGCACTCTTTCTTGCAACAGTTCAGTTATTCTTACCTCCACCTTTGTGGATCCAGTTTTCCTTCTGAGTTGGAGGACAATTGAGCCTGTGCTTTGCACCTTGGCCTACCTTGACCCTTTTCTAACTTTTAAGCTATTCTCAGTTTTCCCATTAGATAAAAACGAATACAAAACTGCCTTCTCTGTGGGTTTATGAAGGGTCTATTGTGAAGAGTAAACATAGGGGAACAAGGGAAATGCCTGGAACTTCTCCCTTGTTTCACAATTAAGCTGCTTCTTCCGCACCAGCGTAGGGTATAAGTAGAAATGAGTTTATCAAATTCAACCCAGCTGAGGTGTGAGATTATTGATGTATTACTTCCGTCCAATTAAGATGTGAAATATGCTATGCTCTTCTTTCCTGAAGGCTGCCATTTAGGCTCTGACTGCAGCTGAGGTTGCAATAATGGCATACACTGAAATTGCCATAAGCTGGAAAGTTATTGTTTAATTTGGTGTCTTGCACATAGTGAAGAAACTTAGATGCAGGCACCAAAACTGAATAACAAATATTAAATTACAAATATTTTCTCTTATCCTGTGGTGCTTGACAATTTAAACAATTGCATTTACTTCCTCTTTGCTTTTGTGTTTCTTTCTCCTAAAAAGCTACTATGTTGTATTGACCTAGCACTCAATGGATGTGGCAAAAAAATCTTCCTAAATAAAATGCTCTTGAACAAGCAAAGTGACCCAACAATAGAGAGTGTAGTTGTATTTAAATCCTTTTTTTTATAAAGTACATTTTTAGGTAAGACCTGAATATAATTATTTTGAAGCAGCTTTAAAAATGGTGGAACAGATGGCTCTGATTATCTCCAAGAGGAAGGAAAAGATTGGAGAGCTTTGTCACTTCTTGTTTAACAATCTTGGCATTGCTTATACACACTTGGGTTTTGAAAACTCTAGCTTATAAATTCACAATCCCATGCTAACCCTTAGTTCCTTCTGACTTTCTGACCCTACTTCCCAAGCCAATTTGCAAGACTCATTTTCTTTGTTTCTGACTCCCAATGACTTTTCCAACATTGCATTTCCTGATTAGTTTCTGAACCCAGAATTTGTACCAGACTCTCCTGAAGCATTTCTTTTTTAAATTTAAGGTTTATTTATTGGGGCTGGTACTGTGGCATAGTAGGTTAAATCTCTGCGTATGGTGCCAGCATCTCAAATGGGTGCTGGCCCGACTCCCAGCTGCACCACTTTGGATCTAGCTCTCTGCTAATGGCCTAAGAAAGCAGTGGAAGTTGACCCAAGTGCTTAGGCCCCTACATCCATATGAGAGACCCAGAAGAAGCTCCTGGCTTCAAATTGGCCCAGCTCTAGTCATTGTGGCCATTTGGGGAGTGAACCAGCTAATAGAAGACCTCTGTCTCTCCCTCTCTCTGTCTGTAACTCTGCCTCTCAAATACATAAATAAATTGCAGAGAGAGATGGAGTTAGAGAGAGAGCGAGAGATAGATTTTCCATCTGCTGGTTCACTCCCCAAATGGCTGTAATAGCTTGGGTTGGGCCAGATCAAAGCCAGGAGACAGGAGCTTCATCCAGGTCTCCCATGTGAGTACAGGGAACCCAAGTACTTAGGTCATCTGCTGCTGCTTTCCCATGTTCATTAGCAGGGAGCTGAATCAAAAGTTGGGCAGCTGGGACATGAAACAGCACTCATATGGGATGCTGGCATTGCAGGTGCAGCTTATCCCACTATGCCACAACTCTGGTCCTGGGAGCATTTCTTGTAGTAAGACCATTAACTCCACTCCCACTCTCCAGCCATATCTGTTCACTCAGGAAACGTTTTATAGACTCAAAAACATTTTTCTTTGGATTGGGCCAGACTGGGTATCTGACAAATATCAAACAACAAAACTCTCTAAAGAGTAATTTTATTTGGGAATATCAAAATATTGCAATTAGAATAGTTATTCCATAGTAAACTATATGCATATTCAAAGAGCTTGAGGACAAGGAAAGGTTTTAAGGGTAAAATGACGAAGATTAAATAACATATTTTGAAACAATAATCCTTGGCTACAAGGATCAATAACAAGAGTGGCATGTGACCAGGATGAGACAGATGGTGGGCATTTTTTGCTCACGTTTACAGTGACCATTGTGCAAGTTTTCAGTTCTGGCATAGTTGTCTGACATGATTCTTGTTAGATCTGTCACTCATGATCTCTTTCATAAACACAGCCTTTATTTACTTATTTTTGCTTACTGCTTGATAAAAGTGACTCCATTGGATGCTGATAGCCTTCAACGATGACCCCTGTTATAAGGTAGATCCTGAGAAACAGGTCAGTGCAAAAGAGTTTATCAGGACACATTTTCAGAATCAGCAGAGGAGTGGGGAAGTGAAGGAACAGGTAAAGGGAAGAGGTGAGCTGTGATGCAGTCCCCCTCAAGACTCAAATGAACTGATGAGGATATCTCCAATTCTGATGGCCTTCAGAGTTGTCCCAAGATGTGATGGAGGGTTCAGGTCTTTATAGCTCCATAGCAACTGTGACTGGTTGAGCATTACCCTCAGGAAATGGGGGTGGAGTGTGCCTTAGGGTTTTCTTTAGCTAAAGGCAATTCCTAATGCAGCTGATTCTATTCTCAGAAGCTTGGAACTAGGGAACTACGGTCTTTCTTTTCTTTTGTCTTTCTCTTTTTTTTTTTTTTTTTTTGGATGTAAGGTCCTGAAATCTGGGTGACATATCACAGTGCCACAGAAATCCTCTGGAGACAAAGAGGCAAAGAGCACATAGATGATGATGGTTCTTGCATGCGTTCATTTTGGAATTGTTTCTCTCATTGGCAGAACACCGAAGGAGTGGAAGCCACTCTGCTTCTAAGCTAATATCAGATCAGTCATCACATTTACTTAGGTGATTCTAATGAGAAAAATATATTTACAAGGAGAAGTCTCATTACAACATTACAATAAGGAAAGCTTTTAGATCAATTCAAACATTTATTTGGATTAGATATATTACAGAACGTACTACTGTAATGCCCAGTTCAGTCATCCCCAAAGACCACCAAGGAGCCAATACCGCTGTAAAGCACGAGAGTTTTATTACAGGCTCGGGCCTGGTCTCTCAATGAACACCGACGCAGCGGGTCTGAAGTGAGAGCCCCGACCCTTCAGTTAACAGGGTTTTTATAGGGTTTTCAGAGACATTCTATACATCAGGGTACCATTTAGCAAATCACCTCATCCCGCGGGAAATTCAAAGGACATCTCCTAGAATTGATTAGTGCATCCAGTGGTGGGAATGGACCTACGAAAGGTGGTTGGATGGCTTTGGGGTTGATGCCTTTTGAATTGATTGGCCGAAGCATAGGGTCCGAGCTGATGGGTTGTACGTGCCGAACTGCAGGGTCTCAGGTAGCTATCAATCACCTTATCTGCCCTGAGAAGACACCAGGGACTCTAGGTATTTCTCTGTTATCTGTTAATCAGCTGTTGCTAGGAGAGTTTATTGCAAGGTGAGCTCATTTATTTACTTTTGGCTTAGGGTTCAGGGCCTGGTCAGACCCAAGTTACAAGATGGAGGCCTAATTTAAAATAGTTACACCTTGATTTAGGCTCAGGTCTCACACTACCTAATCATTGTTAGGGACTTCAAAGGCAGAGAATAATTTAAATCCACTGAACTCTTGACTGACAGATGTTTGTCAATAGGATAAATAATTTCCCCAACCATGTCTAAATCCCATAAAATTTTATCAGAAAACTACTTGAAGCATTACTTGAAGCATTTTTACATGAGTATTGAGTTCTTGTCTAAGTAAGTATAAGTTTGTTTCATGGAGCTAAAAGTTTCTGCCACAGAAGAGCGTTGAGATAATTTTTCCTTTATAATGACACCTTATTCTTGCAGCTTATCATGATGCCTCTGAAGCAGCCCCTCTCCTCTCATCAGAGGGGCTGGTTGCAACGTAGATTCAAGTAGGCCTTTCCATGTCCACATCATTCTGTAAAGACGAAAGAGACACCATGCGCTCGTAATCTCCCCTCTGCCATCTGGCACCCCCTCTGTGAATTCCGTTCCCAGCTTTCTCCCTATACCTTCTTTTCAGTTCAGTTTTCAGCTGCACAGTGGTTGCATTGATTCATTTAAGATATTATCTTTATTTATTATTATTGTTATTACTATTATTATTAATTATTATTCAAACATTTCTCTTTATTTCCTCCCCCAGCTTCCGGATCACTAATATTTCCGTGGTTATGCCAAGCATTTCTCCTTTCTTCTCAGAAGTCTGGCATTTCTTCCACCAACAAAAACTGCTACATTTTGACATTAATAAAAGCAACTAATAATAGAAATTATGCATATGATGGAAATAGCACTAATGGAAGAGGAAATTGATTTGTTTGTAATTATTCTGAAAAATAGTATAATTGCTTGCTAGGTTGAAATATAACTAAGATGCCTATGCACGTACATGATCTAGACATAAGTTAGGAGTTCTTGGCCCTTTGTCTTTGTGTACATGGGCAGTTTTGGCCCTTCAGTAACTGGTAACCAGAAGATAGAATTCTGTGCTTCAACTGGTTTCTACAAGAAATACAAACATAGCAGGCACTGAAGTCTTTGCTGCAGATTTGTAGGGGGTCACATTTTACAGAACACACTTTGTCAACATAAGTAACAACCAAGGAAAGAGTCTCTAAAGTTTATTGTTCGCTTGGAAATAACATAGCATGACCTTGGAAATATGTGTGCCAAAATAAACTATGAGCATATTCAAAGAAGCTGAAGCAAGAGGAATTTTTTAAAGGTCAGTAAATAGGGGCATGAGTATAGCACGGTGGGCTAAGCTGCCACTTGAGCTGCTGCTTGGGACACCCACAACCGATATTAAAGTGCTTCATTAGAGGCCTGGCTATACCAGACTTCCGATCCAGCTTTCTATTAATGAACCTGGAAAGAGTGGATGATGTCCCAAGCATTTAGGTTCCTACCACCCATGTGGGAGACCCAGATGGAGTTTCTGGCTCCTAAGTAAACTGACAGGTCGAAGATCTCTCTCTTCCTCTCTCTCTCCCTCTCTTTCCATCTCTCTCCCTTACTGTCAATCTGCCTTTCAAATAAATAAATAAATAAATCCCTCAAAAAGATAAGCCAGAAGAATTAGATAAGAAGTTGTAAAACAATAACCTAAGGATCAATAACCATGGTGGTGTCAGTTGTTAAACCAAAACTCTTGAGACTGAGGAATCTCTAAAATAAAAGGACTCTCGAGCCTTACAGATGCTACCCAGAGAAAGAACCAAGTCCTGGGATAGATTTCTGCAACACCCAGAAGCAGGGCTCCTCGGCAGCTGGAAAACATCCATCAGACTTAGAGCTAAGAATCTTTTTATAAAATTTGGGAAGGAAAGCTGTAGTTATTTACAGTGAACCTGCACTGGCTACAGATCGGAAGGGGGGGATAATAGGAAGTGAGAAAAGCTTTCAGAGAGGACAGCAGTCTGTAAGGAGAAGTAATTGTTGCTTCTGGGTTGGCTGAGGTGAGCAACATAGAAATTTGACATGTAAACAGAGAGTAATTGTCATCATGACATTCTAGGTTAGAGTTTTAAAAAAATAAACAGTGTTTTTATTGGTTGTTTGCTTCACATCCCTTATCTCCTCCTCCCTCCACCCTTTGGACTTTGCAGTTCAATTTAGGGCATCTCAAAAATTGTTTATCACAGTCTAAGATTAAAAGAATTTTGGAGCAGACATTCTTGCTTGCAGAATTATTTGTGTAAGGTTATGGTGGCCTTATGTGTAAGGTTGTGGTTCTGACAGTCTTTTGTGAGTAGCTCTCATTATCAAGCATAGAAGAGGGGACTTTGAAAAATTTTTGTGGGGGTCAGTACTGTGGCACAGTGGGTAAAACCGCCACCTGCAGTACCAGCATTCCATATGGATGCTGGTTCGAGTCCTGGCTGCTCCACTTCTGATTCCGCTCTCTGCTATGGCTTAGGAAAGCAATATAAGATGGCCAAAGTCCTTGGGCCCCTGCACCATATGGGAGGCCCAGTGGAACTCCTGGCTCCTGGCTTCAGATCAGCACAACTCTGGCTGTTGCAGCCATGTAAGGAGTGAACCAGCCAGTGGAAGACTTCTCTCTCTCTGCCTCTGCTTCTGCCTCTCTGTAACTCTGCCTTTCAAATAAATAAATAAATAAATCTTTTTTTAATAAAATAAACATTTTTGTGAAAAATGGATTTAAATGATAAGTTTATTTTGGTGCCCCCAAAATGAAATCTATGCACATTCTTTTCATGATATGTATTTTCCATGAACTTTTTGAAGACCCCTTGTATCTCCTCCCACATAGCCCCTAATTGAGTTACTTATTTTTTATTAGAACTTGACAAAAGTGACTCAGTTTTAATTCTGACTGTTTTCACAGATACTGTGCCTAAAATCTTTCACATTTTATGTCCCCAAGTTCTCTTGGACCAGATGGTGTTAGGAAATTTCTTTCTCCTCCTGTGACAGAGTCCAACCTCTCTGATTCCACTCTCCTTCCAGAATTTTCCACTTCAAACATTAAATATCTCCTGACTTTGTAATACAAGGCATTCAACTGACATTTTTATTTACGAAAGCCATTGGAGTTTCATGCCAAGTAGATGTCAACATTTTCTTCTGAATAGTGGCCATGTGTTTTCAAAGTATAATTATCATCATCAACAAAAACAATCTAAAAAATTTTAACAGCAACATGAATAATTTTTTTCTTCAGGGTTATATGTAGATATTTGGGAAACTAAAGGAGAACAGTGTTCACATCAGTCCATCCTTGTAGATTCTGTAATTTCAGTGACTAGTCAATCAGAGCATATATAAATGAACAAAAATCAACAATATCAAAGTATTCCTTGTACATTTCTAGACCTCTTATGTCTTTTCTTCACTTGTTCATTTTCCTCTTTTTTTTTTATTAAACTTTTATTTAATGAATATAAATTTCCAAAGTATAGCTTATGGGTTACAATGGATTTCCCCCTCCCATAACTTCCCTCCCGCCCGCAACCCTCCCCTTTCCCGCTCCCTTTCCCCTTCCATTCATGTAAAGATTCATTTTCAATTCTCTTTGTATACAGAAGATCAGTTTAGTGTATATTAGGTAAAGATTTCAACATTTTGCCCACGTTTTCTCAGTTCTGAGAAGTATAAGAGCTAATTCAGGCTTTGCAGAACTTCCTCTTCTTGCCTTTGGGTGATCTAAGATCTCCAGATCCTAGTCTTCTTTGCCAAGACTCTTTGTTTTTGCTTCTTCTTTAATAGTTCTGAACAGTTTGGAAATTTTGTCCTTGTTTGGATTCTCACTGTTATTCTCAGGAAAACTCATAACTCTGTGGCACTTACATACCCCCAAAGACCTGGTCAAACATAAACAGTGCTTTACAGAACATTTCGAACATAATTGTATATTACAATTCCATCCTCCTGCTCTTTTCTGCATGCATGAATGAAGAATAAGAACATGATTATTTTATAATTAAAAGTGCAAAAACAAACAAGCCTGGTTCTTTTGAGGCATTTTCAAATATTATCTCGTGTGACCAATTGACAATCCAGTGAGCTGAATATTATCTTCACATCACACAAATATTCTGTAACCCCCTTGACAACAAGCACCCTGAATGCTGGCTTGTTTCCAACAATGCTCCACAGGGTGAGTGGCACTCAGTAAATTTTCAATGAACATTTCTTCAATGAATGCAAACTAAAAATTGATATTCAAAATTAAGTGAATTAATGTTTATTGGATATTCATTGTGACTGAGCTAAATATTTTCATATTTTTTTCAGGATAGCCCCTTTCTAAAAGATACTCCTAGATCTTGGGTTAGCATTCATATAACTTTGAATTGTAATTGTAGAAAATCATCAATAATACTGAACTAATAGAGGGGTCGAAAACAGGCTTCATTGCTTATTTCTGAGAAATAAAAAAGAATAAACAGTAGAAGTCATAAGAGTTAGATGTTAGTACCAATCATATTGACTATTTCATGTTTTTCCTTTTTCCCCAAAGAAATGACCTGTATTAGTCACATGGCAATAAACCGGGAATAAATAACAATAGTGTCTCCTAAGGTTTAGTGAGATTTGGCAGGCAGTCGCTTAGCCCATATTCACAACACTGGTCCCTCACGATGAATAGAAAAACTTTAAGTTTAAAAAATGTTCACATAGGGGCTGATGCTGTGGTGCAGCGAGTTAAAGCCCTGGCCTGAAGCGCCAGCATCCCATATGGGTACCAGTTTAGTCCCGGTGCTTCTCATCCTATCCAGCTCTCTACTATGGCCTGGGAAAGCAGTAGAAGATGGCCCAGGTGCTTGGGCCCCTGCACCCACGTGAGAGACCTGGAAAAAGCTCCTGACTCCTAGCTTCGGATCAGCTCAGCTCTAGCAGTTGTGGCCATCTGGGGAGTGAACCAGTGGATGTAAGACCTCTCTCTCTCTATCTCTACCTCTCTCTCTAACTCTGTCTTTCAAATACATAACATAAATCTTTAAAAAAAAGTTCACATGGCCGGCGCCGTGGCTCAATAGGCTAATCTTCCAACTGTGGCGCCGGCACACCGGGTTCTAGTCCCAGTCGGGGTGCCGGATTCTGTCCTGGTTGCGCCTCTTCCAGTCCAGCTCTCTGCTGTGACCTGGGAGTGCAGTGGAGAATGGCTGAAATCCTTGGGCCCTGCACCCGCATGGGAGACCAGAAGAAGCACCTGACTCCTGCCTTCAGATCAGCACCGTGCGCCGGTGCTGGCCTGTTGGGTCTCCTTGAGGGCAGATCACTGTACAGAACAGCCATTAATAGGCCTGCCACCCATTGCTTCTGATGCCGAGCTTTCTTTTCCTCCTGGTTTGTGTTAAAGCAGACCAGAGGATGCAAGTCAAGGGGGTGCCCAAGTCCCATCTCTAATCTTCGGTGGCCTGAACTACAAGTCTATAGTCACAGGCATGTTCTGTAGTAGTTTTTCTAAGGTAGACAATGCCCATGAGGAAAATTATATTCTCACTTTAAAACTTTCTTTCCCTTTGGTCTGAAAGGGAGGTTTTTTCTACTTACTGTTTACTTTGCTGATGGCGAAGTAAATCTAGCTATGAGATTATAATTTAAGCTCTTATTTTGGCTATGCTATTACAGAGAAATGTTAGCCATCTCTTTTATAAGGTCTAAAGATTAAATTGTGTGTCCTACAGATTCCTTCATAATAGAATTAGTTACCTACCTTGAAGAGAATAAAGAAATGAAAGAACAATTTGGGCTTAGAATAGAGAAATGAGAGAGCAAGTCCTAGATCGCTTGCTGACGATAGCAATATCACATGAATACTTAGCAAACCGTTTCAACCATTAGCTAACAACTTAAGGAAACATTTACCAGAAGGTCCAATGCCTTCGATTTTTTCAGTTGGGCCCAAACTGGAAAAAGCAAAGTCCAAGATTTACTGGAATTTTTAGAGTCCAGATTGTTTGAAACTTTGATTTTTTGAATGCCTGTCAAGAATGCCAAGAAGGTTCAAAATCCAAAATATCTGGTTGAAATAAGATTCCTTAAAATCATGACATAACATAGACCAAATTTGATCATTGTTACAAGGTGATTATTCAAATCTTTGAAAATAAGCACATAGTTAAATAACCCATAGCTCTTAATAAAAATTCAGCTGTTTTTGCACAATTAGAATTTAACAGACATCAAGAGAACATAATAGATTACTTTAACACATTGCTTTAACAGAGCATCAGAGTTTAATTCTATGTCAAAGAGAAATTGAGCTTCCTGTGATCTTTTGCTGTGAGGTTTCCTTCCTTTACCTTCTTTCATATTGATGACCATGTTTCTGTGTTTCTGTGTGTAACACATCTTTAAGCATCTTTTGCAGGGCAGGATGAGTGGCAACAAATTCTTTCAGTTTCTGTTTGCTATGAAAAGTCTTAATTTCACATTCATTCACAAATGAGAGCTTTGCAGAATATAATATTCTGGGCTTGCAGTTTTTCTTTCTTAGTACCTGGGCTATGTCTCGCCATTCCCTTCTAGCTTGTAGGGTTTCTGATGAGAAGTCTGCTGTGAGTCTAACTGGAGATCCTCTGAGAGTAATCTGACGTTTCTCTCTTGCACCTTTTAGCATCTTTTCTTTATGTTTCACTGTGGTGAGTTTGATTACAACATGTCGTGGTGAGGATCTCTTTTGGTCATGTTTACTAGGGGTTCTATGAACTTCCTGTACTAGGATGTCTCTGTCCTTCTCCAAACCTGGGAAGTTCTCTGCAAGTATCTCACTAAAAATGCCTTCTAATCCTTTCTCCCTCTCCATGCCTTCAGGAACTCCTAGAACCCGAATGTTGGGTTTTTTAATAGTATCCTGTAGATTCCCGACAATATTTTTTAGATTTCTAATTTCCTCTTCTTTTCTTTGGTTTGACTGTATATTTTCCTGTGCTGTGTCTTCTAAGTCTGATATTCTCTCTTCTGCTTCACTGACTCTGTTTTTAAGGCTGTCTAATGTGTTTGTAATTTGATCTATTGAATTCTTCATTTCATTATGATTTCTCGTCACTATCACAGTTTCTTGTTCCACTAGTTGTTTCATTTCATTTTGATTCCTCCTTAATATTTCATTTTCACGAGAGAGATTTACTATCTTGTCCATTAAGTATTTCTATAGTTCAAGAATTTGTTTTTGAGAACTTCTTAATGTTCTTATTAATTTTTTGAGATCTGCTTCTTGCATTTCTTCTATCTCATCATCTTCATAATCTTGAATTGGGGTGTCTTTTTCATTTGGGGGCGTCATAGTGTCTTCCTTGTTCTTGTTACCTCGGTTTTTGCATTTGTTGTTTGGCATGTTGGAGATATTTGGTTTCTTCACTGTGGTATTTTTTCTTGTTATACTATGACTCTATATTAAGGCTTTAGATGGAGCCTTAGAGGTTTGAAATGGGTGTGGACTGAGAGCTCTGTTTGGATCCTCCGGGATGAGGGTGTGTGAAAGGTGACACTCCCAGGTTAAGTGTGGTAAATCTCTCTCTCTTTCTTTCTTTCTTTTTTTTTTGATTCAAAAGGGACGTAATTCCACACAGCTGAACGTACTTGGAGGTAGTTAGCAGGCAAATGATATACCCACAGGAGCCAGAGATCGGAAGCTCTTTCCCAAGGACCACACAGGTAATCTGTGCTGCCCTCAGTATGGACTCCAATTCTACAGATTCCCACTGGGTTGCCAAGGTTACTGAATTGTAGCATCTCTGGAGAGTACTCACGTGAATTCCGTGAGTTCTCTCCCCCACTGTCTCTTTTTCCACAGTCTCAGTTCATTAGCACCACACATTCATTAAATCCTAATCTGTTATTTCACCCATCCCCCCAGAGTCAGGTGTTTCTGCTAGGCTCAGGGCTGGTGCAGACATGAGGTCACCCTGCTTATGACGTATGTCCAAAATGGTGCCTGCTCTTTGTCTTGCTCGCCTTTGAGAGATGAGCGGAGAGAGAGAAACTCGTGTCCGTGTCGGTCACTTTTTTTTCTCTCTCTCTTCTAGTTAGCCTGGTGAACTTTTCCCCACGGGGTTTCAAGCCTCATTCCCACTAGTCTCCTCTTTCTGCTTTCCCGCTGGTGTCTTGGGCTATTGAAGTTTGGCTCACCTCATGTTCCAGCGCTGGTGTGTTGATTCTGCCACTGGTGTCCCGAACTTGGGCTCCCACACTCTCCACGCAGGTCTACTGTGAATCACTAGTTCCAGAATAGTTTCCTCTGCTGTTTCTTCCCCTACTCTTCCTTGAACCTGCAGTATCTCCACTTTTATTAAACTGTCTCTCCCCGGACTATCAAGGTGCTCCCTTCCTAGTCTGCCATCTTGCTGCTCTCCCGAAATTAAAAATCTTTAACCTTCAACATTATGTAAGTCCTAGCCTCTCATCTCCCCACTAACCCCAACAGCACTCTAATATCTGATTCATTAAATGAGCCTCCTTCTCTTTCAGCCTTTATACATTATGCATTTCCCTCTGACATCCACTCCTCCTAGGGCTAGCTAAATTCTAAATCTTCTGAACTGAAATCAAGCACCATTTTCTTCAGAAAGTGTTTCCTGATTTCTTAGACCAGAATCCTCCAATTTAGTATATTGATCTTCCTCTTGATAACACTTACGGCATCATCATTATATAACATCACTGTAACGAACTTTTGGAAGCCTCTCCACCCAAATCTCAACTTCTGACAGTGGACTCCATTTGTATAGTTTACCGTTATATCCTCTTATGAGGTCTTCAATATAGTTGGCTCTTGCATGTTTATTAAGTGAAATAAATGAAAATATTTACTATTTATTAATCACTCCTTCTCTGCCAGTTACTATTCTAAAATCTTTCTTGAATTTTTTGAAACTCCACAGCAAGCTTATGACATAAGTATACTTTTATAATCTTTAATCTACACATGAAAAATGGACACGGAAATATTAATAACATGCAGATATGTAATCTCCATTCCTACTATATGACCATTTTGTTCATAAACCAAATGGTCAAGGAGATTAATAGTAAAGAAAAAGGCTACTCATTAGATTTTCTTTTGCTGAGGTTGCTCTTTAGGCAGCATTCACACGGAACAAGAATATGTTTATGTTTTGTACACATTTGAAAGGATCTATGTACTTCTTCCCTAGAGCTCCTTGTCAACAATCTTCCAATCATTTTTATTTTATATCCCTGTCCATATAACTTAACTATTAGTGACTACTCATGAATGAGTGTAGATCAGCAATTTTGAACATCTCTCCTTCCAGGGAGAACAAAAAAGCCTGAAATTGTACCTGCTCAGAGGATTTGCTTCCACAGGTATTTTTCAATGCCACATCTGAACCTCTGAATGGGGCTGTGGTATTGCCACTGTCCACTTTTAGGTGGTGATGGCATATTTTGTCACACTCTTGGTCAAATAAAAAGCAACTAAGTTTTTCTTTTTAAGTCAACAGGTCACACAACATATTTAAGGGATAAGAAAGAACAAGAAATAATATAGCAGGAATACGAACCTAGGGAATCTAAGCCAGATGTTCATGAAAATTATCTGGGTCTGTAGGATTTTCTTGAGCCTATATATAAATATAAAATAATATAAATTAATATAAATATATATAATAGTTCCACTTGATGATAAGGTTCTGCTGTATATACCCAATTTAATGGGTGGGGCATCAAACTCAATTCATTATAGGAAGTTCAGGTTGCATAGTAATTTGGTGACCATGGTCAAATGTTTTTTCTCCATAAGAGCCCTGAGGTGAGCTTAAAGTTGCTTCTCAAGAGGAGAATAATTATGTGCAAAGATTTTTTTCCTCTGAAATTCTATGATTCATCTGTAGGAATTTTCTAGGGGCTCTTTACAGCATCTCTATCTTCCATAGAGACTTTAGTCACTGTAAGATCTGCTGGATAAAATGAATGAAGTAGCAGAACAGATTATATAACAGATTGAATCTTCTGAGAGCTTCATTTTACTCTGGATCCTACTCAAAACCATAAGCCTTTTGGGTTTTTCAACCAATAGGTTGGAATATCAGACCCAAATGAAGCATGCTCTCCCAAAACCAAAAGAGGCTCCCAACTGTGTTTTGAGGTTGGAGGAGTCAAGGGCAACAACTTGTCTTTTGTGATCCCTGGTCATTGGATCCCTAAAAATTTCATCAAAGTGGCTGCATGTATGTTTAGCAGTGTATCTAGGGCAGCATTATTTCATCTTAACGAGGGACAATCAGATGACATTCATATTCATTCATATAGTGGTTATGCGCATAACATTCATATAGTGGATCAGCATGTTATCTTGTAGAATGGAGAAGCAATAAGGAGCCCTGTTGACTGGATTATGATTATGACAGAGCAATGACAATACAGGTAGATAGGAAGTATAGGTAGATATAAAATATAGGTAGATAGGTACCTATAGGCAAATATAAGTAGATAGGGAATGTGAACTGCTGACACCATCAAGTGAGAACAAACTTTATTTACAAGATTGATAGTTGCTCTGGGCATTTGGCCCAGTGGTTAAGATGCTGACTATGACACCCATGCCCTGTTTGTGGAGTTCCTGGCTTGGATACCGACTCCAACTACTGACTCTAACTTCCTGCATATGCAAACCCTGGGAGGCAAGGGTGATGGCTCAAGTAATTTGTTTCCTGTCACCCAGCCTAGGTCCATGGCAATAATTTGAGGAGTGAGCCAGCAGATGAGAACTCACTATATGCCCCCTACCCTCTGCATCTCTTTGCTTCTCAATTAATAATAACAAAAAATAGCTACAGTGTGTCAGAAGACATTCTGATATGTTGCAGTAAATAAACCACGTCTGGAGTGGCAGCTGCAATTTGAATCATCACCTTATTAATCTTATCATATTCCACCACCATTTTTTCAGATTCATTTGTTTTCTGTATTCAACACTTAGGAAAACTAAATGGGGATATATGGTAGAGATTATCACTCCTATATTTTTATGTCCTACATAAAGCACTAATATCTACATCCTCTCCATGAATTTTGCCTTGTTTTTCATTAGCCCATTCCCTTCCCCCTCTCTTTTTCCCCCTTTTTTATGTAGAAATAGTTCCATGTGCTCTTTCCTGACATAATAGCCCTCAATATTGGAACTCTGTCATTTCCAGAATGTTTATTGCAACTATGCATTCTGGAACTGAGCAAATACTCACTGAAGGAATCCAAGGTACGCTGATTCTATTGAAAAGTAGGTCTAGGGTATGGTGCTGTGGCATAGTGGGTAATGCCAATGCCTGCAGTGCTGGCATCCCATTTGGGCACTGGTTCGAGACCTGGCTGCTCCACTTATAATCCAGCTCTCTGCTATGGCCTGGGAAAGCAGTAGAAGATGGCCTGGGTACTTGGGCCCCTGCACCCACATGGGAGACCCAGAAAAAGCTCCTGGCTCCTGGCTTCAGATCAGTGCAGCTCCGGCCATTGTGGCCATCTAGGGAGTGAACCAGTGGATGGAAGACCTCTCTCTCTCTCTCTCTGCCTCTCCTCTCTCTCTGTAACTCTGACTTTCAAATATATAAATAAATTTTTTTAAAAAAAAGAAAAGTAGGTCTATGTCTGAACTACGTTAATCTCTTGATTTCCATAACTGGTTATTTCTTTTTTTTAGCAAATCATAAATCTTTTTTTACAGATGTATTTATTTATTTGAAAGTCAGAGTTACACAGAGAGAGGAGAGGCAGAGAGAAAGAGAGAGAGTTGTCTTCCATCTGATGGTTCACTCCCCAATTGGCTGCAATGGCCAGAACTGAGCCAATCTGAAGCCAGGAGCCAGGAGCTTCTTCTGGGTATCCCACATGGGTGCAGGGATACAATGACTTGGGCCATCCTCTGCTGCTTTCCCAGTCCATAGTAGAGAGCTGGATTGGAAGTAGAGCAGCCGGGACTTGAACAGCACCCACAGGGGAGGCCAGCACTTCAGGCTAGGGCGTTGACCCACTGCGCCACTGTACCATAGTGCCGGCCCCATCAAATCATGAATCTTTTTTTGAGAAGATTAGATAGAAGAGTCCCAGGATAAGTTGTTTGCAATGCAGCAGAATCTTTCTAGAGGACCTGACCTCCTCAACAGTCAGTGGGTTTTAGATCTGTGAATTGACAGAAATAGAATTGATTGAGGAATCATAATTATTGGGGATTCATAAGAATTTTTTTCCCAGAATGAGTTTTTCTGCTTATACAAATCAAATAAGATTTTAGTAGGTTGCCCATCTAGTTTTCTTCTAGGGACATCATGTTTACTTATCCAACACCAAAGATCTCTGTACATTAAGACATTCTGATTACTATTTATCTGTGTCATATATTCTGTTCCAGAAACAAACCCTAACTTAGTAATGTTAAATAACAGTAATTTTGTTATATTTACAGATTCTGTAGGTCAGAAATACAGAAAAGGCACATCAAGATAGCCTGTATCCGTTCCCCCATGATGTCTGGGCTCAGCTGGAGCAACTCAAAAGGTCTGGGTTGCTCAACAGCTGAGAGCTAGAATCTGAAGTCTCAGTAACCCAAATGTCTGCAATGGACGCTGACTCTTGACTGAGATCTATCCCTGGACTTCCCTTGTCATCTGGGCTCCCCAACAGCATGATGGTATCAGGTAAATTAGAATACTTACAAAGTGGTTTAGGACTTAAAAACAAATGTCTCAAGAAAACAGGGCAAATAATCTGTCATTATTTAGTATGTAGCCTCAGAAGTCACATTGCATCACAAACTCATCCAAAATGAAGGGTAAGAAACATAAACAGATATGAAGGTGGCTGTGACTTCTTTGCCAGTCAGAGATCCTATTATTTCTGCTGATCCCAGGAGCCATTGTTTTCAGGAACAAATTTGCCCGGCAGTGGTTCTCATCGTCAGTCTCTGCCAGTCTTGGTCTGCAGGGAAGAGCCACTCCAGAGTCTCTTTAGAGATAGCAATTTCTCATTCATGAATGCATTTCTCAAAACCTCAGAGAAGAAAATGTGTCTTTCTAGAATATTTAGTTAGGGAGTGAGTGAAAAGGTTTTATCTAACAAATCCATTCCAACATACTAAGCTCCCTAAACTTTAGGTTTCTTCCTCTAGGAGGGACCAGCAACCTGAAATAGCTGTCTGGTTTCGCAAATAAAGTTTTATTGGAACAACTTCCACATCAAGTTGTGTGCTTATTGTCCAATGCTGCCTTTAGACTAAAATGGGTAGAGTTAAATAGCTGTAACACAGATTGCATATCACAGAACCTAAAATAATTATGATCAGACCCTTTAACAAAAAGCGTTAGGCAGACTGTGGCCAGATTCTGCAGTCCTAAATTCATTCAGTGTAAACCACTTTCACATCCAGAATTTAATTAACTAAGCGACTACTTAGACGCACTCCCATCTTCTCAAACTAGCACATCAAATCTAAGATCTCTACTTATTTTGTCCATGTCGGTAAATGATGTCCTTCAAAACCTAGGCATAATAATGTCTTTAGCATTATCCAATACTCATAGGATTCAATCTCACCTATCATACCAAAATTTATGTCATTAGAATTAAGCAACATAAATTTGGCATGTCTGTTGTCTTCATGAGTTACTCTTTGTTACTGAACACCTGAAGTCATCTGGGATTTAGATGTGTTTCTGGATCTAGAAGCAATATGAGGTGATGGGGACAGGTCCTGAGGAGAATCTCTAGTGCTCTAAAGGACAGACATTGCACTATGACACAGAAAACAATCATCTCAGAGAGGAGTTACAATGATGTTTTGATTGTCAATGTAAATTCTTTAGGATCTTGCTTTTTTACAGTCTTTAGCTTTTTTAGAATCTTCTTATGTCTTGTCCCAAATTTCAGTCTCTTTTTCCAGTCTATTCCCTAAGAGACCCTGAGAAGTTATAATTTTTTATGTGTTGCATTTCAGTCATCTACAATATTAGATTTTGGATTTGGTTCTTAGAAATCTCAATTCTAGGGGAAGGCATGGAGGCACAGCAGGTAAAACCGCTGTTTGTAACTCTGGCATGCTATATTAGGGTGCTGGTTTGAGTCTCTGCAACTCTTCTGATCCGGCTCCCTGCTAATGCATCTAGAAAAGCAGCAGATGAAGCCCCAAGTACTTGAGTCCCCTGGGAAAGTAAAGGTACTGAAGGAGAAATTGGAGAATCAGGAAAAAAAAAGTCTAAGGCTGTCTCAAGCACTGTGGCATGTGCAGACCTTGGGGACTGCAGAAAACTCTTGCAACCAAGCACATCCGCTTGCCAAACTGATCTGTGAAGGGAAAACTCGTGGTGAGGTGTGTGGGTGCTGTGGCCCCTGTGCCTCTGTGAGCCTGAAGCCTGAGTAGCTGGTGGTGGCCTTGGGTCCTCTGGGGCACAACTGTCCACAGGCAGAAATATGAGCTGGGCAGAAAGCACAATGGACAGAAGGAAAGCTAGGGGAATGAAGATGCAGAGGGAAATTTAGATGAGCCAAGTCAAACAGATCCCTTCTCCCCAGTTTCATTGCTTGCTATTGTAGTCTCAGTATAGTTAATTAATGTTTATGAACATTCATTTTTCTTATTGCAAATGTGGATAAAATATCTATCTTTAGGGATTGCTTGCATGCCACCTACTATTTTTGGAATCCATACATCCTCTTGTTCATTTTTAAGTTGACAATAAACTGTATGTTTGATCACAAAATTGTTATTGTTTTCAATGTATCTATCCAAAATAGTCCAAATATTGAGTGAATTTATGCCCACCATTATAAATTTTAAAAATACATGTATAAGCTCTTATTTAACAAGCAGAAGTTTCACATTGTTCCATTTTCTCCTTGAACGTGTATTTCCACTCCATTTATTGCACAGAATTTTATTTCAACATAATTTACTTTTATGCTTAAAGTTCTTTAACTGATAACATTTAATATTTTTCTGCAATAAAAATATGTATATAAATTGAAGTCAATTTTTATATTATCTGTAACCATAAGACCTGAATTTTTAAAATCTGGATTAAGGTAGTAATATAATTACTGTTGACACATTTTTGATTGAAAACATTAAGCAAGTTACAGAAATTGATAAGCAAATTAAAGTTAGACCTTAATTCTAAGTGCACATTTTAATACATGTATATACAAAAATTCAGGCTCCATCACCTTCTATAGAATCTCTTAGTTAGCCAATCCCATCTATATGTGGCCATCCTCCCACCACTTTATCCACTGTTCATTCCTATACCTTCCTTGTACCTCTTGGGCCCTGTCATTACATTTCACACAGATGCCTTTCACCCTATTGAGACTTCCATACGCAGTGCTGAGCTTGCATTCCTATTTCCTTTCTTTGTGTTGTTTTGCTCTGCCCTATCTATTGGCTTTTGGACTAAATTTTTAAGAAAGGAAATGAGGGAGAGGAAAGAGATAATGTGTTTTTTTCAGATTTTTTTTTCTTTTTTTAAAAACTTCTATTTAATAAATATAAATATCCAAGTACAGCTTTTGGATTACAGTGGCTTCCCCCCCCCCATAACTTCCCTCCCACCTGCAACCCTCCCCTCTGCTGCTCCCTCTCCCATTCCATTCACATCAAGATTCATTTTCAATTCCCTTTATATACAGAAGATCAGTTTAGTATATATTAAGGAAAGATTTCAACAGTTTGCACCCACACAAACACACAAAGTGAAAAATACTGTTTGAGTACTAGTTATAGCATTAATTCACATTGGACAACACATTAAGGACAGAGATCCTACATGGAGAGTAAGTGCACAGTGACTCCTGTTGTTGACTTAACAATTTGACACTCTTGTTTATGGTGTCGGTAATCATCCTAGGCTCCTGTCATGAGTTGCCAAGGCTATGGAAGCCTTTTGAGTTCGCCAACTTTGATCTTATTTACAAGGTCATAGTCAAAGTGAACGTTCTCTCTTTTTTTAAAGATTTATTTATTTATTTGAAAGTCATAGTTACACAGAGAGAGAAGGAGAGGCAGAGAGAAGAGAGAGAGGTCTTCCACCCGAAGCCAGGAGCTTCTTCTGGGTCTCCCATGAGGGTGCAGGGGCCCAAGGACTTGGGCCATCTTTTTTTTTTTTTAAAGATTTTTATTTATTTATTTGATAGGTAGACTTATAGACAGTGAGAGGGAGAGACAGAGAGAAAGGTCTTCCTTTCATTGGTTCACTCCCCAAATGGTCGTCACTGCCAGAGCTACGCTGATCCGAGGCCAGGAGCCAGGTGCTTCCTCCTGGTCTCTCATGTGGGTGCAGGGGCTCAAGCACTTGGGTCATCCTCCACTGCCTTCCCAGGCCACAGCAGAGAGCTGGACTGGAAGAGGAGCAGCCAGGACTAGAATCAGTGCCCATATGGGATGCTATTAACCAAGTGAGCCATGGTGCTGGCCCCTGGGCCATCTTTTACTGCTTTCCCAGGCCATAGCAGAGAGCTGGATTGGAAGTGGAGAAGCCAGGTCTCAAATTGGCGTCCATATGGGATGCTAGTACTACAGGTGGCAGCTTTACCTGCTACACCATAGCGCCAGCCCCATTTTTTCAGATCTTAACTGTGAAATAGACAATAGACAAAGCATGAAGCTTGTCTTTGTTTTGTGCTGCTATATCAGAATACTTGAGTAAAGAACAGAGATTCATTTCTTACAGATCTGGAGGCTGGGAAGGCTAAGACTGAAGGACCCACATCTGACAAGGGCCTTCTTGCTGCATCATCCCATGGCACAAAGCAGAAGAGACAAAGAAAACGAGGACTTAAACTCACCCTTTTATTTAAACAGAAGAAAAAATAAAACAAAAAACCTACTCTCTTGATAACTTATCTGCTCCCCAGATTACAGCATCATTCCATTCATGGAGGAAGAGCCCTCATGATCTAATTGCTTCCTAAAGGTTCCACCTTTTAACTCTGTTGAATTGGGGACTATGTCCAAACTCCAATTTGGGAGGACACATTCAAACCACAGCTAAGCTTTTCCATGAGTTCCTCACCTAGTTAAATAACCTAAGGCATCCTTCAGTATTTGCTACTCACTAGCTTTTGTTGCTTTCTCAGGATCTCTCTCAGAACTGATTTATGTGATAAGAATTCAGGAGATAGTACAAGTTAAATCTCTTTAAAATAAAATTGTCATGACTTCTTTAACCCAGCTCTACAAGTGTACCTGCTTTTAGAATATCCAAGCAGAGCAAAATATCCAATACCATGTCTCCCACTTTGTCCAGATCAGAAAGAAGTGCTATATATTCTTTCTTACAAAAGTAAAGTCTAATCTGCATCCAATTCTTATTCTTGTTGATAAGTTATGGGCATTGAGGATAGGAAATGGAAAGACAAAATAGCCCCATCAAAAGTTTATGGTAGGGGCCGGTTCTGTGGTATATCCCTGCTGCTCCACTTACGATACAATTTCTTGCTGGTGTGCCAGGAAAAGCAACAGAAGATGGCCTAAGTCCTTGGGTCCCTCTGTACCCACATGGGAGACCCAGAGGAAGCTCCAGGCTCCTGGTCCAGGTCTTACCATTGCAGCCATTTGGGAAATGAACCTGGGGATGGAAGACCTTTCACTCTGCCTGAACCTCTGCCTCTCTGTAACTCTAACTTTCATATAAATAAATAAATGAATAAATAAATATTTTTAAAAAGTTTATGGTTAAAGAAGTTTCAAATACATCAATAACAGGATGGATGAGGGGCCATCGTTGTGGCGTAGCCGGTAAAGCTGCCACCTGCAGTGCTGGCATCCCATATGGGCACTGGTTCAAGTTCCGGCTGCTCCACTTCCATTACAGCTCTCTGCAATGGCCTGGGAAAGCAGTAGAAGATGGCCCAGGTCCTTGGGCCCCTGTACTTAAGTGGAAGACCAGAAGAAGCTCCTGGCTCCTGGCTTTGGATTGCCACAGCTCTGGCAGTTTGCGGACATTTGGGGAGTGAACCAGCAGATGGAAGACCTCTCTCTCTTTCTCTCTCTCTCTGCCTCTGCCTCTCTGTAACACTATCTTTCAAATAAATACATAAAAATCTTAAAAGAAAAAACCAAGATGGATGAAATATAACCCTTTGTTTTGTAGTATTAGTTTGGCAGTCGTGGGAAGTGGGAAAAGAAAACCAATCAGAAATATTGAGCACAGGCCCATTCTCAGGCTGATCAGCTTTAGCAAAAGGTAGAAATTGAGATTATAAAAATTGATTTTATCATAGCTTTTACTATTTGCAAAGTTCTCAGAACACCTTCATGAATTCTTATAGACACATGTATTCAGTTTAGTGCTATTGGAGTAGGTAACCAGAAAAAATGAAAGTACTTATACATTAATGAATCAGTGGGTGTGAAAATAGAATAATGCAGCTAATTCAGTAATGTCCACAGATTGGAATGCAATGAAATATCTCTTTTTTTAAAGATTTTTATTTATTTATTTATTTGAGAGGTGGAGTTATAGACAGTGAGAGGGAGAGACAGAGAGAAAGGTCTTCTGTCCGCTGGTTCACTCCCCAAATGGCTGCAATAGCCAGAGCTGCGCCTATCCAAAACCAGAAGCCAGGTGCTTCCTCCTGGTCTCGCATGGGAGTGCAGGGCCCAAGAACTTGAGGCATCCTCCACTGCCTTCCTGGGCCAAAGCAGAGAGCTGGACTGGAAGAGGAGCAACCAGGACTAGAACCCGGCACTCATATGGGATGCCAGTGCCGCAGGTGGAGCTTCATCATTTAGAAAAGAACTAAGTACAAGAACTAAGTACAGAACTAGGCACAAGAAATGGTATAATAAATGAAATTAGATATGGCCCCTGCATCCGTGGGAATACAGTCTAGAATCCTTTAAACAAAAGCAAAAGGAACTGTAATATAAACAAGAAAATGAGATCCACATGCAGAATACGGATCAGCCTGCCAAAGTGAAAAACTGGATCCAGAGGTTCTCTGTGACTCTCAGTTACAAGAACTTGAGAGTCTTCCTTTTAAAAGCATTTATTTTCATCTACTTGAAAAGGAGGTGGGGAGAAGGGAAGGGGACTAAAGGGAGGGGAGAGGAGGGAAGGGGAAGAAAGGGAAGAAAAGGGAAGGAAATGAAGGGGAGGAGAGGGGAGGAGAGGGGAGGGAGATCTTCTATCATGTGGTTGATGCCCCAAATGCATGCAACAGCCCAGTCTGGGCTAGGCCAAAGCCAGCATTTGAAACTCCATGCATGTCTCTCATGTGTGTGGCAGGGGCCCATGCACTTGAGCCATTACCTGCTGCTTCCCAAGAAGCATTAGGAAGCAGCTGGATTGAAAGCAGAGCATTTAGGACTCAGACTGGCTCTTCGATACTGGATGCAGGTGTCCCAAGTGGTAGCTTTATCCACTGGGTGAAAACGCCTGCCCTGAGGACTTTCTTTTGGAGATGCATCCAGCCACATCTTCTGCATCTGTGGATCTTTATTTCAGATCACATTAAAGGGAATAAAATTAGCAATGTTGCTTGGGTGGTATTTTCACCTTTAGGAATAGGTATATGACCATAATTAGTAGCTCTGCTGTAAACACAAGGATGTGTGAGAAGAGTTCTATTGGAAGAAGGAGAGAAAGTGTATTGGGGGTAAGAATGTTCACTGCAGCTTCCAGCTGTACCTGGTTTACTTTCTTATACAAAAGTCAACTTAGTTTCTCTAAACTTAAAATTATAAATCTTAATTCAACCTCTATAATCCTCTAACTTCTTCCTTCCTTTTTCTTTCCCTCTCTCTCCTTTCTCCTTTACTTCTTTTAGCTATCCATAGCATCTAGCTTTTCTTTAGAGAATCCTTAACCCATAATCATCTTGATATCACACTTATTTAAAAGTCAGTGACATAATATTTTTCATAATTATAGTAATTAAAATAGAGCTATAATAATTTTCAAATTTCTAAAAAAATCTTTTGCTATAAGATATACATAACAAGGATCTTCAGAAAGTACATGGCTAATTCATATTATGAAAATATCTGTGGATTTTGAAATTATTTATCATCAGCATAAACCTATCTTTTAATTCCACTTTTCCTTGAACTTTTAAAAGTCTCTCCTATAAATGCTATTCTCCTTGAAACACATTGCGTGTGGAAGCAGCAGAATCACCCAGCACCTGCAGTTTGTAGTATATGATCTTCTGGACTGTTAATGCCTGCAGCGAATGAAATGTTCCATGATAACTCTAAATGTTAAAAAAAAGAAGAGCTGGGGTGGGCGTTTGGCGTGGCGGTGCAGGGTGGGACTGGTACATCCTGTATCAGAGTGTCTGATACAGTGTCTGAGCTCTACCCCCTAGGTGTTAATTTCAGCTTCCTGCTTATGTGGACTCTGAGAGGTAGCAGTGATGGCTCAACTAATTTGGTTCCTGTGGGAGCCTTGGATTAAATTTCTGGTTCCCAGTTTCAGCCCAGACCAGTCCTAGTGATGAAGGCATTTGGGGAGTGAGCCACCAGATGGGAGCTTGCCATTGGACTGCTTTCTCTGTCGCTTTGCCTCTCAAATAAATTCTTTTAAAAATAGACAAAGCAATATTCAATGGAAGAACCAAGCAAATAAAATATTGATTTTCTTCTATTGTACCTTATGCATAGACAGTGAGTTCTTTTACATTGCCATTTTTAAAATGTTTACTTTTTAGGTTTTCTTTTTTAAATTTAGCCCTGTGAATCACTATTTTAATAATATTATAGCATTGGTAATTGACCTCAGAATAGAATATTTACACTCATATTTTTAGTATTTATCAATAATGTCAAATTTTGGACATCATGCTAATATTACATTTCATGGTTCAAGGTGCATATTTATAGCCACTGTTTGGTTTTTTTGTCGATGACATTTTAATATACATCGCGTGCCTGTCCTGATTGGCAGACCAATTTCCCTCAGGACTGACTTTTAACTGCCTGTGGCAAGTCCGTCATGATATGAGTGTGGTCAGGCTTCTGTTTCGCTGTACCAGAAGATGCCTGCCTCGTGGGCCTCTGCCATTCTTCTCCCTGTGTGACCGTCCCAGGGAGCGTGACAGAGCGTGCCTTTCCTGGTGGTCTTAAGAAGGCAGTCATTTTCGGAAGACCTTGGACTCAGAATTCTCACTTTTGGTTTTCAGACTGTTGATGATGTACTATTAAAATTTCCTAGCTTTTAATCTTGATTTTAATCTGGTATAATTTCTTGTGACTGTGGACAAAATAATTTGGAATCAATAGAAAACTAATGTACTTGTGGAACTTTCTTGGTTCAAATCATATACAGATTTAAGTATAGTTATACATATATAATAAATAGAACTATTAAAATCTTTGAAATTTTACTTCCTGAACCTCCTACATGTAACTTGCATGACTGTACATATTATATAGTCTGTGTTTTAAACACATTATCAAATTTTGGTGAAAATCCCATTTATTTTTTTCATGGGATATGGCTTAAACTTTGCCGTAGAAACTGTAGCATATAAACATCTGCAAGATAAAACTTTCCAATTCTTGCTGAACTCAGTTCTGTGCACACTGGAAATCGTTGTTCATTGCTAATTATTTTTGTGGTGAAGCCATCTTTTGTCCTTGTCTGATTCCATTTTGTGTAACTAGACACAGAGTACTTAAGATTGTGTGATTCATAAAGAACAAAAATTTATTTCTTAAAGTTCTAGAGGCTGAAAAGTCCAACAGCAAGGTTCTGAGGGCTTTGATGTCTGACGAGGGCACAGTCTCTATGTTGGCACCTTGGCTATTGCATCTTCTGGAGGAGAGAAAATAGCTCCCCACATTGCAGAAGAGCAAAGCAGAGAATCCACTCCCCAAAACCTCTTAGAAGATATTAAACACATCATAAAGGCAGAGCCCTCAAGCCTTGTGAGCTCTTAAAGTTTCCTCCTCTCATTGCTATTACAAAGGTAATTAAATTTCAAAATGAGCTTTGGAAGCCACATAGCATTCCCAAACTCTTTACCATTCAGTATTCCCAGAGCAGCCCAGGGTAGCAACAGGTTTAGAAAATAACTGTTGGTATGGTGACACTCACAAAGGAGTCCTTGGGAGTTATTCTGCTTCTAGAGCACAGCACAACACAGAGAATACTTGATTACTAGGGAAAAGTGAGTTGTGCCAAGGAATTGCTTGGGCTTACTGAATTTTGGCCAAACATTTTGTCAGTGCTTTGTAAAAACCATCATTTTCAAAATGTGTTTCACCTTTCCCCCTCATTTGAATGAAACATTGCATTTATGCCAATTTCAAAAATAAAAATAAAAATGATTGTTACTGTTGTCTTCAGATTATTAGTTCTTATAATGCCATCTTCATATACAGGTAGACACCACATAACAATATCTTGATCAATGATGGACTAGGTATATGACAGTAGGCCCTTAAGACTATTAACACAGCTGAAAAACTAATATTTAATGGCATTGTAGCCATCATAATGTTATACAGCAATGCATTACTCATGTGTTTGTGGTAAAGTTGGTGAAAATAAATCTACTCTGCCACCAATCCTATGAAAGGGTGGTTCATTACGTATTGTACCAGATCTCTGATAATGATAACAAGTAAATATGTCATTAGTTTATGTATTTACTATACTATTATCATTATTTTGGAGTGTACTTCTACCCATAAAGAAAAACGCTTACTGTAAAACAGTATGTGGTACTACACCAGCAGCTTCTTCATATATATCAAGCTTGCATGGTTTCCTGATTACATCAAGAGGTTATATTTAAGTGATTGATATGTACCAGTAGGGTTTGTTCCCACCATGGGCTTATGGGTTGTTATTTTAAAGATCTACTGATATGGTATCAATGTCTACACTTCCATTTTCCAGATGAACTAGCAATGTAAATTATAACCAGTGTGACCATGACTTCTTGGTTGTTAGGAAGGGATTTCATTAATTTTCTGTAAACCTTCAGTTTTATCACTGGACTTTTTTGGTTGAGCCTTTGAGAAATTTTAACTGCAGTCTGCCCAGAGAAAAGTATTTCTGTCCTTAGTGTCCCTGTATTTATTTGGCTCTAGAATCTCTTTTTTATCAATCTCTTTTGATTGCTATTTCACAGAATTAATGTTATTTTTATAATAAAGTTTTATTTATTTATCTAATTAGTTAAAGGGCAGAGACTTACAGAGATAGATACAGATAGAGACAAAGAGACAGAGACAGAAAGAGGTCTTCCTTTAGCTGGTTCACGCTACATGGCTGCAACAGCCAAGGCTGGGCCAAGCTGAAGCTAGGAGCCGGGGAACTCAGTCTGGGTCTTCCATGTAAGTGGTGAGGGAATAAGTACTTCAACCATCAACTGCTGCCTCCCATTAGTATGAAGCTGAGCCAGTATTTGAACCTAGACAATCCCATGTGAGATTCAGGCACCTTAACCACTATGCTAAATGACTGCCCTGATGTTATTTTTGAAAGGCATGAATTGTAGGTAATTTACCTGTTTTATAATTTATGTATTATATCTGAATGAATTAACATCTATATCTTAATTACGTTATTCCTCTTAGATTTTTCTTGTAGGATTTTTGCTTTTTATTATGCTATTATTTTTATCTCATACATGTTTAGCAAGAACAATTCACTATATTTTTTCCAAGATTTGATTGTTTAAGTAAGAAAATAAGAGTTTATTACATAAATTTTCTTTTTTTCGTGAATTAACACGCTCATTTATGCTTGTATTTTAAAAAAACAGACATTTTAAAGATTAAATAACAGATTCAAAGATGTATTTCAAGCATGTGAAGTGTATGTTTTGATTAATTTTATTATTCATCTATCTTTCTAGGTCTTTTGCACAAAATTCTCTAGCCGTGTAGGACCTAATGGCCCTGAGTAGCAATGACTAGGGAATCCTATCGTGTCAGCTGTAATATCTGGTGACCAATGTGGCAGCTAAAAGGTTGGGCATGCTAATGCTCTTTGTAATGACTTTTCAGTTTTCTTGGAAAGTTGAAGTCCTAATATTTGTCTTTTCTCAAGGTCATTACTGTTCTTACTTTTAATACATCACAGCAAATGTATTGTGTGGAAAAATAATTTTAAGGCTGTAACTCAATTCCATAAGTATGTTAATTGCCATGGTGTATTTTAGGACATGAGAGATCAATTATTAAAATCAATTCTACACACATTTTAAGCAAGTCTATAATGAAGGCTGTTTATGTTTATGAATGTATGTATATATACAAAAAGGCAGGAGCTCTGATTTTGCTACCATCGAATCCTCAGTGTATAGTTCAATGCCTGGCACATAGTTGGTAAAAATAAATATTAAATGACCTCTTTTCTCCCTTTCTGTCAGTCTCTTTCTCTATCTCTGTCACATTCATTATGGCCTGAGGTGGAAATTGAAAAAAAAAACTATTTTTAAAAGATTTTTAAAATTTATTTGCAAGGCAGAGTTACAGAGAAAGGAGAGAGAGAGAGAGAGAGAGAGAGATAGATAGAGAGAGAGAGAGAGACTGCAACGTCTGGGGCTAGGCCAGGCCTAAGCCAGGAGCCTGAAGATTCTTCAAGTTCTCCACCTTCATGGGTACAGGGACTCAAGGACTTGGGTCATGTTCTGCTGCCTTTCCAGGCACATTAGCAGGGAGCTGGATCAGAAGTGGAGCAACTGGTCTTGAACGAAGATCCTAAAGGGATGCTGGCATTGCAGGCGGAGGCTTTAACTGCTATGCCACAATGCTGGTTCCAAAAAAGAAAGTATTTTGAGGTACTATACAAGTTTCAAATATAGCTAAAAGTAACTATCTGGGCAAATGAATACATAGGTGTTTTTAATTAGAGTGTTTATTTCATAATAAATAAAAAATTAACTTGCAGTTGGAAGAAAAATAGAATGTGATAGTGAATCCTTGACTCTTGGTGGTAACATGCTGTAATCCATATTATAACACCACGACTAAGATATTGACCTGGAGAGAGAACAATTCCAGGGACACAAGATTATTCACCATTTTATAGCCACACTTACTTCTCACACACTGCAGCCCTTCTCAACTCTAACTACCACAAATTAATTATTCATTTCTATGATTTTCTCATTTCAAGAAGGATATATAAAAGAAATCACATAGCATGTAACTTTTTGCATAGCTTTTTTTTAATAGAAAACTTTTATTTAATAAATATAAATTTAAAAAGTACAACTTTTGGATTATAGCGGTTCTTCCCCCCATAACCACTCTGCCACCTGCAAACCATCCTATCTCCTACTCCTTCTCCCATCTCATTCTTCATTAAGATTCAGTTTTAATTATCTTTATATACAGAAGATCAACTCTATACTGAGTAAAGACTTCAACAGTTTGCACCCACACAGAAACACAAAGTATAAAATGTTGTTTGAAGATTAGTTTTACAGTTAATTCTCATAGTACAACACATTAAGGGCAGAGGTTCTACATGGGGAGCAAGCGCACAGTGACTCCTGTTGTTGATTTAACAATTCACACTTTTATTTATGACATCAGTAATCACTCCAGGGTCTTGTCATGAGCTGCCATAGCTGTGGAAGCCTCTTGAGTTCACAAACTTCAACCTTATTTAGACAAGGCCATAATCAAAGTGGGAGTTCTCTCCTCCCTTCAGAGAAAAGTACCTCCTTCTTTAATGGCCCCTTCTTTCCACCAGTATAACACTCACACAGATCTTTGATTTAGGTCATTTTTTGCCAGAGTGTCTTGGCTTTCCATGCCTGAGATACTCTCATGGGCTTTTTAACCATGTATCACCTTTAAAAACAAGATTTATTTACTTATCTGAAAGGCAAAGTGAAAGAGAGAGGAGGAGACACACAGACACACACACAGATTTTTCATTAACTAGCTCACTCCTCTAATATCTGCTGCAACCAGGGCTGGGACAGTCTGAAGCCAGGATGTAGTAACACTATCCTTGTCTCCAATGGAGGTGTCAGGGACTCAAGTACTTGGGCTGTCATTTGCTACCTTCCTAGGCAAATGAAAAGGAAGCTGGACGGGAAGTAGAACAGCCAGGTCACAGACCAGCACTCTGTGGTTTAATTCACTACAAAACAACACCTGTCCCTGGTATTGACATTTTACAACCAGCACAGTTCTCTAGAAGTCTTCCATATTGTTGTGAGTATTGGTGATTCATTCATCCTTTTTTTTTTTTTTTTTTTTTTTTTTTTTGCTGTTGAGTGGCTTTTTTTGGGTGAAACATTACAATTTACTTAGCCATTCAACTATGAAAAGATATCTGGATGGCTTCCAGTTTTTGATCATTAGAACTAAAGCTATTAGAAGACAAGGGGATTTCAAGATGGCAGAATCAGGCAGGGTATACTACTGAAGGCTGGGGCTAATAGTAAAAAAAAAAAAAAAAAGTGGAGGATGTACATTTCCGGGGGGAGAGTTAGAGAGAAAAATGCAGTGGAAATTCTATGGAAAGAAATGGAATGCTATGGATCAGCGTGGACATTGTGGACATGCAGCACATACATAGAAACAACACATTACCCCAGCAGCCAAGAGCTGAAGAAAGCACAAGCCTTTGAGGGTGAGATATCAGACTGCAACAACCCGAGACACGGGTGATATGGCCAGAGGGAGAGCTTGGCATGACTCTGGCCTGGAGCCCTAAGGTATTATGGTACCCACTAACCCAGTGAAAAAAAGGGGGACACATTTCTCTCTCCCCATACCCCCCATAATGGTGCCCAGAAACTGGCTGGGAGAGGTCAGACTCCACTTTGGGCATAAGCTACATATGCCCAGCAGCTGGCCAGGACAAGACACCATCTTCTCAGTAGTAGTGGTGGTGGCAGCTCAGGTGTGTACAACTGGCAACCAGTGCGGAGAATATGATATTGTGAAATGAGTAGGGGCTGTGGACTATTGTTCTTGTGCACATGTGGGAGCCAAGATGGCAGAATAGTGAGGGCGCACACCAATAGTCCGGGAAAATATAGTTTAATAAAAGTGGAGTTACTGTAGCCTCAGGAAAAGGCTCAGGAAAAAACTGCAGAGAGAACTCTTCCAGATCTAGTGGATGTGACACAGAGGACCTACGGGGAGAGCAAAGTCACCCACTGTGTGGAAGCCCAGCCGCAGAGTCTGCACATCAGCGCTGGAAGGGGAGGTGAGACAAAAACCTCGGTAACCCGAGACATTGGCAGGGAAAGGCAGAATGAGGCCTGAGGCCCCACTGGGGAAAGTTCACCAGGCTGACTGGAGGAGAGAAAAATATGAATAAATAAGGGAAACCAGCACGGACACTAGCCTCTCTCTCCACTCACCTTACAAAGCTGAGTAAGACAAAGAGCAGGCACCATTTTACATATGTAAAACGGTGCCCGCCATTAGCCAAGCAGAAAAATCTGACTCTGGTGAGGAGAAATAACAGGAGGATAGGATCTAGTGAAAGTCTGGAGCTAACGAACTGAGACTGTGAAAATCTGAGGCGGGGGCGAGAGAACTCACCGAGTACACAAACTCAGTAACCTTGGCAACCCAGTGAGAGACGGTAGAGAAATTTGAGACCACACTGAGGGCAGCAAAAACTGTTTGTGTGGTTCCAGGGGTAGATCAGACGTATACCCACAGAGGCCAGATTTCATATATCAACTACCCTTAATTCCACTCAGCTGTGTGGAATTAATTCCCAATGAGTCAAAAAAAAAAAAAAAAAAGAGTAAGCAAGAGAACAATCTGGGTGAGTCACATTTGGCACATCCTTAACCCTGAAGAACCAAACAGAGCTCTCTGGCCACATCCATTTCAAGCCTCTAAGGATCCATCAAAGCAGACAGTCCACTTAATCTAGAGTCATAGTATTACAAGAAAAAGCACCACAGCGAAGGAACCAAAGAATATCTCTAATATGCCAAACAAACACAGAAACTGAGGTAACAAGATCAAGGGAGACACTATGATGCCCTTAAATGAAAAAGACACCCCAATTCAAGATTATGACGATGATGAAATAGAAGAAATGCAAGAAGCAGATCTCAAAAAATTGATAAGAACATTAAGAAGTTCTCAAAAACAAATTCTTGAACTACAGAAATACTTAATGGACAAGATAGAAAATCTCTCGCATGAAAATGAAATATTAAGGAGGAATCAAAATGAAATGAAACAACTAGTAGAACATGAAACTGTGATAGTGACAAGAAATCATAATGAAATGAAGAATTCAATAGATCAAATGACAAACACATTAGAGAGCCTTAAAAACAGAATGAGTGAAGCAGAAGAGAGAATATCGACTTAGAAGACAGAGAACAGGAAAGGAAACAGGCAAACCAAAGAAAAGAAGAAGAAATTAGAAATCTAAAAAATATTGTTGGGAATCTACAGGATACTATTAAAAAACACAAAATTCGGGCTCTAGGTGTTCCTGAAGGCATGGAGAGGGAGAAAGGATTAGAAGGCTTTTTTAGTGTGATACAGAAATTCTACCAGAGGGAAAAATCCCTGTTCCCCATTGACTTTGAGTTTGGCTAGGAAGATTGACAAGGGGTTGGGCATCCACATAGGACACTGAGGTGCCCCAGCCTCTCAATATATCACCATCTCTGGAGCTCAAACTGCCTAGTTGTAGCACCCACAGGCAGCTGGATCAGGGAACATTTTGCTTCTGTGGACAGGACAGGCTTGTGGGATGGAGCAAATCTTCTGCACCCTATGACTATGGGGACCTTGTGTGATGAGACTCTGGGAACTCTGTGACTGCTCAAGAGGGCACAGGGTGTAGTTAGGTCTCTGGGAATCAATGTGAACAGCTCCAATGATTGTTGGTGGTGGGTCATTGCAGTGGGATCCATGCTCACACTGAGGACTGCACAGATCCTTTGGGTGGTTCATGTGGCAGTGCAGATGAGTATTGCACCCACTGATGACTAACACCTGGGCTTTGATCACCTTGGAATAGAGAAGGTGAGGGTGTGGTTACACTGGCAGAGGTGATCATACTCTCCTTTCCCCTAAAAAGAGATCTACCATGTCCAACTTGAGGGTCACCCTGGATACTTATCTCATTCTGGAACACTGACCAGAGATCCCTAGCCACATGCAACGCACACCTCTATGTGTTTACTGAAAGAACAGCTGCTGCTCAACTAAGGCACAGAGACATAATTCAAAGATAAAAGCCATCAGAGAAAAAAGCCAACAAGTATTTCCACAAAAGCCAATAATAAATGCTAGAAACAAGAATAAGGAAGACAACAAACTCTATCAAAGGAACACAACAACATTTCAATATTACAATGCAAAGATGAAGAGGTTGATGAAATGTCTGAAACATAATTCAAAAGATTAATCCTTGGATTACTCAGATCAATGAGAAGCAAATTTGTGAATTAAAGAAATCCATACATGACATGAATGAAAATTTTCCCCAAAATTGAGATTTTGAAGAGAAGTCAAAATGAAGTGTTAGAAATGAAGAATTCAATATGTGAAATAAAAAATACATCAGAATCCCTTAAAAACAGACTTGGTGGGGCAGAAGGAAGACTATCCAAGTTTGAAGACAAATCTTTGAAAATTTTTCTGTCGGGGGCTGGCGCTGTGGCTCAGCAGGTTAACACCCTGGCCTGAAGTGCCAGCATCCCATATGGTTGCCAGTTCAAGTCTTGGCTGCTCCTCTTCCAATCCAACTCTCTGCTGTGGCCTGGGATAGCAGTATAAGGTGGTCCAAATCCTTGGGCCCCTGCACCATTCTGGGAGACCTGGAAGAAGCTCCTGGCTCCTGGCTTTGGATCAGTGCAGCGCCAGCCATAGCAGCCATTTGGGGGGTGAACCAATGGAAGGAAGACCTTTCTCTCTGTCTCTCTCTCTCTCACTGTCTAACTCTGCCTGTCAAAAAAAAAAAAAAAAAAAAGAAAGAAAGAAAGAAAGAAAAAGAATGGAGGTGGCTGTCCAGGATAAAAATGAAGCTTGTCTGGGTGTGAAAATCATCTATCTCTATCAATTTCCTGTTGCTGCTATAACAAGTGAACACAAACTCAATGGCTTAAAACTACAAATGTTGGCCAGCGCCGCGGCTCAATAGGCTAATCTTCTGCCTGCAGCGCCGGCACACTGGGTTCTAGTTCAGTCAGGGCGCCGGATTCTGACCCGGTTGCCCCTCATCCAGGCCAGCTCTCTGCTGTGGCCTGGGAGTTCAGTGGAGGATGACCCAAGTGCTTGGGCCCTGCACCCCATGGGAGACCAGGATAAGCACCTGGCTCCTGCCTTCAGATCAGTGTGGTGCGCTGGCCACAGCACGCTGGCCATGGTGGCCATTGGAGGGTAAACCAATGGCAAAGGAAGACCTTTCTCTCTGTCTCTCTCACTGTCCACTCTGCATGTAAGAAAAAAAAAAAAACAAAACTACAAATGTTATAATCTGAGGATAAAATTAACATCAGCAGAAATGAGTTCTTTTTGGATGTCCTGGGTGAAAATCCTTTATTTGCCTTTCCAATATTAGAGGCTGCCCATGTTCCTTGATTTGTGGCTCCTTCCAACCCCAGGGCCAATACTGGCATTGACCTAATCTATGATTCTATCATCACATCTCTTTGTGACCCTCCTATGCCCTTTTTCCTTTTAAAGAACCCTAGAGATTACACTGAGTCCAGCCTGTTAATGTAGGCTAATCACATCCTCTCAAGCTGTTTAACTGAATCACCTCTGTGAAGTCCCTTTTCCACCTTAAGGTGACAGATTCACAGGTCCCAAGGTTCGCATGTGGATAAAATAAAATTCCAACATGTAAAAAGGCAACAGGAAATAAAAATTAGGATATTTTCATTAAATGTCAGCAAGACATAATCTCATAGCAACCTCATCATTTGCAACATTTAGAATTCATAACAATATAGTAATATTTTAAGTGATTTATAAACTTAATTTTGTCATTTCTCAAGGATTCATAATGGGATATGATGAGGTATGCTAAATCACAAGCAATTAAAACTTAAATGATTTTTTTAAAAAAGAGATTTATTTATTTACTTGAAAGTCAGAGTTACTCAGAGAGAATGGGAGAGTCAGAGAGAGAGAGAGAGTTCTTCCATCTGCTGGTTTATTCCCCAGTCGGCTGCAATGGCTGGAACTGTGCTGATCTGAAGCCAGGAGCCAGGAGCCTCTTCTGGGTCTCCGATGCGGGTGCAGGATTCCAAGGACCTGGGCCATCTTCTACTGCTTTCCCCAACCATAACAGAGAGCTGGATTTGAAGTGGTGCAGCCAGGACTCAAACCAGCTCCCATATGGGATGCCAGCACTGGAGGCGGTGGCTTTATCTACTACACCACAGTGCTGGCCCCTTAAATGATTTTCTTGAAGCAAGTAATTTCAGCAAAATTATAAAAATTTTTTCATCTTTACAATAAAATATTGTTTTCACAATGAGGAGTAAGTTCATTTTATGTATTTAATATGGTTGAAGTGTACATTCTAAAATTAGGAAGAATGCCTAAGTCTTAGCATGGTGAAATTGAACACCTATACAGCAAAATCACTGCTCATGACCAGATAAATGGCTGATGAGAATCTCACTATTTCATCAATTCTATCATTGAAATCTATCAATGTTTGATTCAATATATTGAGCAAACTTCAACTCTATCAACTTCCTCCCACCCACAGAATTATGAAAAACAAAGCCATTCTAGCTGTCTCATCAACAGGGGCTATCCTTCCTAAAGGGTAAATAAGAAGATTAGCAGTTTCCCTTCAATTTGTTTTTTGAATAATTGCAATTGAACAGCGATGGAATGCTTGCAGAGGCATTTTAAATGCAACATTTCATGCAACCAGTAAGGTGGATATCATCTGTTTCACTACACAAATGGGAAAACAATTGCCAAAACGCCCTGATTTGCTCAAGACAAAATATCTGAGAAGGATCAGAGGCTAATAAAATAACAGGTTTTCATCTCTCCTACCACTGATTGATCTTGTGAGTTTTTACAGCACTTCAAAATGGGGAAATATATTTAGAGAAGGGAATTGAAATATGAAAGGCGGCCGGTTCCATGGCTTAACAGGATAATTCTCCGCCTTGCGGCGCCGGCACAACCGGTTCTAGTCCCGGTTGGGGCGCCAGATTCTATCCCGGTTGCCCCTCTTCCAGGCCAGCTCTCTGCTATGGCCCAGGAGTGCAGTGGAGGATGGCCCAAGTCCTTGGGCCCTGCACCCGCGTGGGAGACCAGGAGAGGCACCTGGCTCCTGGCTTCGGATCAGCGAGATGTGCCGGCTGCAGCGGCCATTGGAGGGTGAACCAACGGCAAAAAGGAAGACCTTTCTCTCTCTCTCTCTCTCTCTCTCTCTCTCACTATCCACTCTGCCTGTCAAATAAAAAAAAAAGAAATATGAAAGGCAAGAAAAGAAACAACCAAAATTGGTGGTAAGGATTTGAGAAGGACTCTTTGTCACCATATCAAAATCCTTGCAAACACACCTCTCTCTATCCCTCTCTCCCTCTCTCTCTCACAAACACATACACACACACACACACACAAACTAAGCATATTTCATTATGTTCCCAATTTCTTATTCCACGTATGTGGATAAATGTGGTATAACATACACTATTAAAATAAATATAATGTATACATTTAAAATATTTAGCATTTGTTTACTTTAAAAGCAGAGCATGAGAAGTGGGGGGATCTTCTATCCACTGGTTCACTCCCCTAAATGACCACAACAGATGTGGCTGGGTCAAGATGAAGCCAGGAGCCAGCAATCTTATTTTGGTCTCCCCTGTGGGTGGCAGGGACCCATCCCTGCCTGACTTGAGCCATCATCAGTTAGCTTCCCTGGCATAGTAGCAGGAACCTGGATCATAAAAGGAACATTTGAGAATTCAACTGGCACTCTGATATGGGACAGGCATTGTAACTGGTGGCTTAACCCATTGCATCAAAATTATACATACATAGTTTGACGTGTGACAGTGGCAAAGCTTTTCAAAAAGCAGATTTAAAATCTGAATCACTGTTTTCCACAGTAGTTTATGCAGAAGGAAATGTTTGGAGAGAAGGCACTGCCACATACACACTACTCAAAAATATACACAAATACACATTTATATGCGCAAAGAAATAACAGGATGTTAACTTTTTTTTTTGAAACTTGGATACATAGGAAAGTGAAGAAAATAATTCTTTCATTGAAGGAACAATAGCAGTTGGAGAAAAGCAAATTTGTAGAAGCTCCTTTGAGACCTTACATGAATAGTAAAATCAGGGAAGAGTTAGCAGGTAGTTGATATTGGTTTTAAGGAGTCCAGTTATAGCATTCTAAATAATTGAAAAGGGGGAGTCTGATACATTTGTGGAGATGCCAGGTGACATATGAACCAGTTTTCCCTGCCTTAATGGCATTGGATGTAGACATGTGATTTCCTCAGATAAGCTGGCTGTTAGCCAACAAGATGCAAGCAAAGGCCTTGGATATTTTGTGGGGCCTGATGACCTGATGAACCACCATGGAAAGAATTGCCTCAAATAGAGTGTGCCTCTCAGCTGAACTTCAGAATGAGACATATGAAGCAGTCAACACACCCCAGGAACTGCTGGTTCAAGGACACAGAGATACAAGTCTGTGACAGGAACCTAGACAGCAGTCTGGAACGTTGAATCTAGTGCAGCCTAGCCAAGCTACAGCCATCCTGAAGTCCCATGAACATGAGTACATGTTTTAAGTCCCCGAGTTTTTGTTTGCTTTTATGTGGTATTATTACATTTATAGTTAATTAAGAAAGAAATGTACTTCAGAAATATACCTTTTTCAAATAATAGAACTCATTAGGATAGAAAAATCAAGTATTCATCGTTTCTCTTTCTAAGCATCTTTGTAGGATTTGTGTGCATCTGTGTATGTGGACTTTGTTAAAGAATACTTGTACACATTTAATAATCTATCATTATGAGTGTGTTGAAGCAAGTTCAATTATTGTTATTTTTAAGAAGTCTATAAATTTCGTATGTTTCCTAAGGGTTTATAACAAGATAAATATGATGTGAGGAAAAGGAAATATATTTTCAAAGTAAAGGATGAAAGACCCTATATGCAGCCTTTCACTTGCAGGGAGATGGAATAGACATGCTTTTTCCTCTTCCTGTTGTGGTGTACAACTGACAGTTCTCAGAATTATATGTAAAACAAGTGTAAGAAGACTTGGAAAAGAGAGTAAAGAAATAAGAATGATTAAGGACTTTTGGTGGTCAGTTTACTGTTCTTTTTAGCCAACACATAGAATTATAAAAAAGCAATGACAAAAAATGAAAAAGGTTCCAACAAAAGTTTGCTCTGTTTAGCCAAAGGACCAGGAAAGAGATAGTCTAGCAATGTTTTTACTTCACTCTTCTCCTGACAAATGACATAGAAAATATTATGGCTCCATGCCCTTGTATGTTGCCGATGGCTGAGAGGGAGCTGAACTAACACACTAGCTAGGCTCTTGAGAGGTGCCTCAACATGGCCACAGAGGTGGTGTCAGAAAATGCCTGGTAGGGAGCTAGAGTATTCAATCTCCTCAGCTGGTTACCAGGGCCCTTCCCTCCTTGTGGTGTCTGGGAGAACCTAGTCTTTTTTTCCCATTGCTAGTCAGATGGTGTCAATGGAGGTCATGGGGGCAGGTGAGTAGTGAAAAACACTCCCACCACTCCCAGTCAGTAAGTTTTCTGGAACAGCTCAGTGAGGAGCAAGCACTCTTACTTCTGTCTGGTAATACAAGAGGCTACTGATCCCCAGATGTCAATGGAGACCAAATGAAAAACTTGGGCTCCTACCCTCAAGTGGCAGTACCCTTTTCTCCCTCCACTGCAGCAGTGACAAAGGAAGTAAAATAAAAGAAAGCTTAAGTAGAATCCAAAGTCTCATAATATACTACCCAAAATGTCCAGGTTTCTGTTGGAGATCACTCATACCAAGAGCCAAGATATAAAACTTAGTGAAAACAACAATGAAAGAATGACAAAATTGGGGCCAGTGCTGTGGCATGGCCGGTAAAGCTGCTGCCTGTAGTGCTGGCAACCCATACGGTCACCGGTTCGAGTCCCAGCTGCCCCACTTCCAATCCAGCTCTCTGCTGTGGTCTGGGAAAGCAGTAGAGGATGGCCCAAGTCCTTGGGCCCCTGCACCCTCATGAGAGACCCAGAAGAAGCACCTGGCTCCTGGCTTCGGATCAGCTCAGCTCCGCCATTGCTGCCAATTGGGGAGTGAACCAGCAGAAGACCTCTCTCTCTCTCTCTCTCTCTCTACCTCTCCTTCTCTCTCTGTGTAACTCTGACTTTCAAATAAATTAATCAATAAATAAATATTTTTAAAAAAATACCAAAATCAAGATGACAGACATATCACAATTGTTGGTTTAAAAAAAAAAAACTTCAGTGAACAACTAAAAACACTATTAAAATAGATGAAAAATATAGTCTCAACAAAAGGAGTAGAAGATATAAAAAAGGACCAAATGACATATTGAAACTTTAAAACATGATAAGCAAAATTAAAAAAGAAAAATTCTATGGATGACCTCAATAGCAAATTTGAGGAAATGTGAAAAATCAGCGAACTTGAAGATTAAATAAGATGAATTCACCAATATAAGTAACACAGACAAAACTGTTGGGAAAAAATGAACATAGCTTACAAGGACTGCAAGTACAGTGAAAGAAAAATTGTTAACACTCATGTTATCAGAGCCAGGGAGAAAAGAGGGGTTATAGACCTGAAAAAGTAGTTGATAGAACAATGGCTGAAAATTTCCCAAATATGGAAAAATCTAGATTCAAGAAGTCGAAGAAAGGCTAAGCATTGTGGCATTGCAAATTAACCTACCACCTGTGACATCGGTGGTTTGTGTCCTGGCCACCCTGCTTCCAATCCAGTTCCCTGCTAATGTACCAGGTAAAGTACCTGAAGATGGCCAAAGTATTTGGGCCCCTGCTATCTACTTGGGAGACCAGATAAAGCTCCTGGATTCTGGCTTCAGTTTATTCCAGCCCTGACCATTGTGGCCATCTGGGGACTGAACTAGTGAATAAATATTTCTGTCTCTTCTTTCTCTTACTCAGCGTTTCAAATAAGTAACACACTCACAAAAAAAGAAGTCCACATGAGGAGATATCATAGTGATACTTCTGAAAAACTCAATATAAAGAAAAAAATCTCCAAAACAGCAAGAGAGAAACAACATCTTACTTATAGTGGGAAAACAATTCGAATAACATCCGATTTCTCAACAGAAACCATGGAGACCTGAAGGAAGTGGCAAACATTTTTCAAGTGTTGAAAGAAAAGAAATTTTAGTTCAAAATTTTATATCCACCAAAAATATCTTTCAGAAATGAAGGGAAAAATCAAGAAATTTTCAGATGAAAAACAACAAAAAAACAAATCTCTAAGGAAATTTTCTAAACAAAGAATTTTATAAGGAAAGTTTGGAACATTGGCAGGGAAGAAGGATCTAATTAGCTAAGACATGAATAAATACAATAGACTTTCCTTCAAAATCATGATTGATGGTTGAAGCAAGAATTAAAACACTTTCTGATGTGGTTTTAAATTTATGTGAAGGAAATATGTAAGACAATAATATTATGAATTGTGAAGGATGAAGGGAGGTAAATTTTTGTACTTCATTCAACCTATTATAACACTATATCATTAGACTACAGTAAGTTATGTGTATGTAATATTACATCAACAACAATCATTTAAAATGCTATACAGACACAATTTCAAACTTCCAAAAAATCATAACATATTTTTTTAAAAAATTATTCATATCAGGAGAGAAAGTTTTTATGTATTTCATATACACAGATTTAAGGCCATAATGATATTTCCCACCCTACCTTTCCCACCCTCCCTCACTACCACTCTCCCTGCTCCTTCTTTTCTTATTATTCTTTTGATTTTACAATGACATATTCAATTTACTTTTTTTTACATGCTTGGCCTTCCACTAAATAAAGAATTGAACAAGCAGTAAGTAGAATAGTTAAAATATTGAATCAATTAGTTGTCCATCAATTGATTACAGGATAAAGAAAGTGTGGTATGTATACACGATGGAATAATACTTATCCTTAAAAAGGAATGGGCCGGCGCCGCGGCTCACTAGGCTAATCCTCCGCCTTGCGGCGCCGGCACACCGGGTTCTAGTCCCGGTCAGGGCACCGATCCTGTCCCGGTTGCCCCTCTTCCAGACCAGCTCTCTGCTGTAGCCAGGGAATGCAGTGGAGGATGGCCCAAAGTCCTTGGGCCCTGCACCCCATGGGAGACCAGGTTAAGCACCTGGCTCCTGCCATTGGATCAGCGCGTGGTGCGCCGGTCGCAGCGCGCCTACCGCGGCGGCCATTGGAGGGTGAACCAACGGCAAAAGGAAGACCTTTCTCTCTGTCTCTCTCTCTCACTGTCCACTCTGCCTGTCAAAAAAAAAAAAAAAAAAAGAATGAAATTCCTTCTTTCTCAACATAATAAAATTTTAAAGATATTCAAATTATTTTCTCAAAAATAAGAAAAAGAAAATACAAAGAACAAAGAAATTAAAAACAAATAACATATAAATCAAATATAATTGATTTAAATACATTAATTAAGAAACATATACTGACAGTGTCTGTCAAAGTTTCACAAACCATATAACTCACAGACACACGTTCTTCAAAACAATCTCTTCAAATATAATGATGAGGGCAGATTGAAAGGATGGGAAGAAAAGATACACCATATAAATATCAATCAAGAGAAAGCAGGAGTGGCTGTGTTAAAAGAGTAAATTTCAAAGCAAAGGCCGGCGCCGCGGCTCACTAGGCTAATCCTCCGCCTTGTGGCGCCGGCACACCGGGTTCTAGTCCAAGTCGGGGCACCGGATTCTGTCCCGGTTGCCCCTCTTCCAGGCCAGCTCTCTGCTGTGGCCAGGGAATGCAGTGGAGGATGACCCAAGTGCTTGGGCTCTGCACCCCATGGGAGACCAGGATAAGAACCTGGGTCCTGCCATCGGATCAGTGCCGTGCGCCGGCCGCAGTGCGCCAGCCATGGTGGCCATTGGAGGGTGAACCAACGGCAAAAGGAAGACCTTTCTCTCTGTCTCTCTCTCTCACTGTCCACTCTGCCTGTCAAAAAAAAAAAAATTAAAAAAATTCAAAGCAAAAAAAAAAAATCAGCAGTGAGATACATTATATAATAGCAAAAGTCAGTCTACCAAGAAGGCAATGCAACCCTAAGTGTATCTGTACCAAATAACAGAGCTTCAAAATATGTGAAGAAAAAGCTTATTAAGCTGAAATAGAAACTGAACATTTACAATTATAGATAAAGATTTCAGCTCCCATCTCTCAATAATCAACAAACTATCAGCTAGGGTATGGCAGAAGTCAGCAATATCAGCAATGGAGAGGATCTAATTGACATTCGTACAATAGTCTGAATAGGTAGAAGAGTGCACATTCTTTTCCAGGGTCCATGGACAGTAATAAAAATCTGAACAAATTTTTTTCAAAATCGAAATCATACAGAGTATTTTCAAACCACAGTGGAATCAAATTAGAACTCAGTAATAGAAAGATACAGGAAAATTTCAAACACTTGGAAACTTAATGACACATTGTTTAAATAATACATGAATCAATGAGCAAGTCCTTTCAAGGAAATTTTCCCTAAATAAACTGAGAAAATACACTGACCTGAAAGAAAATGGGGAAATGACACATTAAAATTTATGGGAACTAGGTAAAGGAGTACTAAGTGGGAAACTTTCAGTACTAAATGTATATTATAAAAAAGAGGAAAATTCTAAAATCAGTCAAGTTCCTACCTCAAAGCCTGGAAACAGAAGAGGAAGATAAACCCATAGCAAAGAAAATATAAGAGATACTAAAAGGAATCAATAAAATTTAAAACAAGAAAACTGTAGAGAAAAATCAGAGAAAAAAAACTTGGTTCTTTAGAAAGATCTATAAAATTGATGCCCTCTGGCAAGATTAAAAAACAAAAATTAGGGATGGGAGGCATTCGGCCAAAACAACTAAGATACCAGTTAAGTTGCCCTCATCCCTTATGGAATGCCTGGATTTGATTCCTAACTCTGACTCCTGATTTCAGCTTTCTGCTAAAACAGACCCTGGGAGGCAGCAATGATGACTCAAATGATTGGGTTTCTGTCATTCACACTAGAGATCTGGATTGAATTCTTGGTTTTCAGCTTTGCCCTGGCTTAGCCTTGGCCCAAGCTGAGCCATTGTGGGTATACTGGAATGAACCAATGGATGGAAGTGTGTGCATACATTCTCTCTTCTTTCTTTTCTCTCTCCCTCTCTCCCACCCTTTCATCATTACAGCCCATGCAAACAGCAGCAGATGATTCAGTACACGTGAATTCTGCACAACTTGAAGTGAACCAATTTCTCAAAAAATACAAACTACCAAAGCTCATCAATATGAGTAAGATAACTTTCAAATATGCTATAATTAATATAAAAATTTAGTTCATAATTTTAAAACTCTCCCAAAAGAAATCTTCAGATCCAAAAGCTGTTCCTGAGAATTCTACCAATCCTTTAAAGGAAGTGAACACTAATTCTACACTATAATTCCATAACACAGCAACAAAAACAGGAGGTTTCCCAATTTAATTTATGAAACTGATATTGCTGATATCAATACAAAACAATGAAGATATACAATAGAATTTAGCAGTACATAAAAGGACTATGTTGCATGATAAAGTGAATTTTATTCCAGGAATGCAGATTTAATCTAATATTTGAAAACTGGTTAATGTAATCCATGATATTAACAGCCAAAAGAAGGCAAATTCATGATCATACCGATGAATGAAGAAAACACATTTGTCAAGACAACACACAATCATGAAAAAAATTACTTGCATTAATATGTCAATAGAAAGGAGCTTTCTCAACTAGATACAGAGCCTTTGTAGAAATCTGTATTCTATTTTATGGTGAATGATTGCATATTTTCCCCTAAGATCAGATAAGGTAAAGATATTCATTTTACTCTTACTAAAGGAACTGCTTTATGTTCCAGTCAATGAATAAGGCTAAAAAGGGAGACAAAAGATGTACAGATTGGAATGGAAGAAATAAAACTGCCTCTATTGTGTGGCTTGTATGATTGCCTACATACAAAGTTCCAATGAATACACACATAAAATCTGGAAATAATAAGAGTTCAGCAATGACAGAGGATGAAATATTAACATCCAAAATTCAACCATATTTTGATATAGTAGCAACAAGCACATGGACATCAAATTGAAAGTGCAATATTAATTGTAATCCCCCCTCAATTAAATATTTGAACATAGGTACCAGAAGACTTCAAAAAGTTCATGGAAATTAATTAATTAAATAATTAAAATTAAAAAAGTAAAACTTAAAAAACAATTATTATTTGTTTCACTCCCCAGGTAGCTGTGCAATGGCCAGGGCTGGGCAAAGTTGAAGACTGGAACCAGAAATTTCATCCTGGTCTCTGATATAGGTGGCTGAGCTCCAAACACTTGGTCCATCTCCCGCTGTTTTTCCCACCCATTAGCAGGGAACTGGATAAGTTATGGACAACAATAGGATGCCAGTGTCACAAGCAGTGGTTTTACCTACTCTGCTACAACACCTTCCCCCAAATAACAGTTAAGAGAGAAATAAATAAAAGTCTAAATTAATGAGAAGGCTTTGTATATTCATGAATTAGAAGAAAACATAATAAAGGTGTCAATTTTCTTCAAATATATTATGCAGATTTAGAAATTCTTGTAAAAACTTGGCAAGATTTTGTGGATATAAATAAGATTATTCTAAAATTTGTACTTAAAGGAGAGTAACTACAATATCTAAAATAATTTTGGAAAAGAACAGTGTGAAAAATCATTCCTTCTGATTTCAAGACTTGCTCTGTTTGGTCACATGATGCTCTCACCATGTTAGGATGCAGCAGAAAGGCCACCCCCAGATGCAGAAACCAAACTTACACTTCCAGAACTGTGAACTAAATAAGCCCCATTTCTTTGTAACATACCCAACCTTAGATATTTTGTCATAGTCACACAAATGGATGCTAAAGGACAAATGATGCAAATGAACTATATGAATATTCCAGTTACAGAAATAGCTGGATTTCTGTTGATGAAAACAAACAAAAACCACTATAACTAGGCCTTGAATATTACATAAAAATTAGCTCAAAATGGAGCAAGTATTTTAATATATAACACTAACTCTCTAAAACTTATTAAAGAATAAAAACCAGGAAAGTATAACGCTAGGATTTAGAGATACCCAAAGACTTCTTAGATTTGACAGTAAAAACACAAACGATAGAAGGGGAAATTGATAAACTGAACTTCATTAAATTTTTGCTTTGTGAAAGACCCTATTAAGAGGAAAGAAGACACAACACACACATTGGGAAAAATTACCTGCAAACTACATAACCAATAAAACATTGATATCTAAATTATATAAAACACTTAAAATTCAAGGGGTAAAACATTCAAATAGCCCAATTTAAAAATAGCCAACATACATGAAAGGACATTTCATCAAAGTAGACATACAGATGACAGAGAAGTACTGAAAAGTTGCATATCATCAGTCATCAGGTAAAAAAAATCATAAAAGCCAAATAAGATATTAAACTAATCATAATGAATAACATAAAAAACGTGATGAAACCAAATGCTGACAAGGATGTAAAGAAATTGTAATACTCATGTGTTTCTCATTAGAATTTAAAATGGAATGGGCATCCTGGGAAAAAAGTTTTAAACTTTCTTATTAAAAAAACTAAAATGTAATGTCTGTGCAATTCAGAAACTGAATGCATGAATATTTATTCTATAGAATTTAAAACTCATATTTAAGCTAAAATTTATACACAAATATTTATGATAGCTTTAGTCCTTTGAAAATTTTATTTAATGTTTACAAATTTAATGTATTTCATATATACAGATTCAGGAACATAGTGATAATTCCTATCCTACCCTCCGTCCTGCCCATGTTCCAACCCTTCTTCTATTCTCCCTTTCTTATTCCCACCCTTAATTTTTACAAAGATCTATTTGCAGTTTACTTCATATAAATAAGATTAACCTTACACTAAGTAAAGTGTTTAACAAATAGTATGAAGAAGAAAACACTGTTCCTCAACAGTTGAAACAAGGGATATAAACAATCATCTCAAAATATCAGTCATACTCCTACACATTATCTTTTAGGTACTCTATAAGTTACCACAGATCAGGGAATGTATAAGGTATCTGTCTTTTTGGGATTGGCTTATTTCACTAAATGTAATGGTTTCCAGTTGCATTCATTTTGTTGCAAATGACAGGATTCTATTTTTTAAAATTTCTGAGTGGTATTCCATAGTGTAAATAGACCATATTTTTTAACTTTTATTTGATAAATATAAATTTCCAAAGTACAAATTTTGGATTATAGTGTTTTTCCCCCCATAACCACCCTCCAACCCACAACCATCCCATCTCCTGCTCCCTCTCCCATCTCATTTTTCATCAAGATTCAATTTCAATTATCCTTATATACAGAAGATCAATTTAGTATATATTAAGTAAAGATTTCAACAGTTTGCACCCACACAGAAACACAAAGTGTAAAGTACTGTTTGAGTACTGGTTATACCATTAATTCACATAGTACAATACATTAAGGACAGAGATCCTATTTGGGGAGTAAGTGCACAGTGACTCCTGTTGTTGATTTAAAAATTGACACTCTTATTTATGACATCAGTAATCACCCTAGGCTCTTGTCATGAGCTGCCAAGGCTATGGAAGCCTCTTGAGTTCACCAACACTGATCTTATTTAGACAAGGCAATAGTCAAAGTGGAAGTTCTCTCCTCCCTTCAGAAAAAAGTACCTCCTTCTTTGATGGCAAATTTTTATCCAGTCATCAATTAATGGACATCTGGGTTGATTCAATATTTCAGCTATGTGAATTGAGTTGAAGTGAACATGGGGATACAGATAACTTTTTCATCTTCTGATTTCATTTTGTTTGAAGAAAATTTCAGGAGTGAGTTTGTTGGGTTATATGGTAAATCTTTTGTCAGATTTCTGAGATATCTCCATCCAGTCTTCTACAATGACTACAAGAGTTTACATTCCCACCAACAGTGAATTAGGATACTTTTTTCCCCACATCCTAGCCAGGATTTATTGTTTGCTGATTTCTGTATGAGAACCATTTTATGAGGTGAAACCACATTGTGGTTTTGATTTGAATTTCCCTAGTGGCTAGTGATCCTGGACATTTTTTCAAGTTTCCATTGTTCCTCTTTTGAAAAATGCCTGTTCAGGTTCTTTGCCCATTTCTTTTTTTTTTTTTTTTGACTTTTATTTAATGAATATAAATTTCCAAAGTACAGCTTATGGATTACAATGACTTCCCCCCCCATAACTTCCCTCCCACCCCCAACCCTCCCCTTTCCCGCTCCCTCTTCCCTTCCATTCACATCAAGATTCATTTTCAATTCTCTTTATATACAGAATATCAGTTTAGTATATATTAAGTAAAGATTTCAACAATTTGCACCCACATAGAAACATGCCCATTTCTTTACTGGATTACTTGTTTTGTCATTGTTGATCTCTTTATAGATACTAGATATCAATTCTTTATCAGTTTCATAGTTTGCAAATATTTTCTTGCATTCCAATGGTTTCCGCTGCATTTTACAGAGTGTTTCTTTTGCAGTGTAGAAGCTTCTCAGCTTCCTGTAATCCCATTTGTCAAAGTTTGGCTTTGATTTCCTGCTTCTGGGTGTTTTTCCAAGAAGTCTTTGCCTATGCCAATGTCTTGTAGAGTTTTCCCAATGTTGTTTAGTAATTGGATGGTATCAGATTGTAGATTTTGGTCCTTGATCAATTTTGGTTGAATTTTTGTGTAAGTTGTAAGGTAGGAATCTTGTTTCATACTTCTGCACATGGAGATACAGTTTTCCCAGCACCATTTGTTGATGAGACTGTCCTTGCTCCCAGGGATTGATTTTATCCTCTGTCAAAAGTAAGTTGGTTTTAGATGTGAGGATTGATTTCTGGAGTTTCTATTCTGTTCCATTGTCTACACATTTAATTTATTTTGCCAGTATCAGGCTATTTTGATTAAAACTGCCTTGTAGTATGAAATCTGTTATTGTAATTATGCTGGCTTTGTTTTTGTGTTGTATAAGTTTAATTATTTGGGGACTTTTTTATTTCTCAATCTGAGAAGAAATTTTTTGGTATTTTGATTGGGATCACATTGAATCTGTAAATTACTTTTGCTAGTATGGACATTTTGATGATGTTAATTCTTCCAATCAACTTACACTGAAGATTTTTTTCATTTCTTTGTGTCTTTTTATATTTCTTTAATGTTTTGTAGTTTTCATTGTAGAGATCTTTGACATCCTTGGTTAAATTTATTCCAAGGTATTTAATTTTTTGTAGCTTTTGTGAATGAGATTGATCTTAGAAGTTCTTTCTGGCCAGCACCACGGCTCACTTGGCTAATCCTCTGCCTGTGGTGCTGGCACCCCGGGTTCCAGTCCCTGTCGTGGTGCCAGATTCTGCCCCAGGTGCTCCTCTTCCAGTCCAGCTCTCTGCTGTGGCCCAGGAAGACAGTGGAGGATGGCCCAAGCGCTTGAGCCCTGCACCCACATGGGAGACCGGGTGGAAACACCTGGCTCCTGGCTTTGGATTGGTGTAGCGCCAGCCATAGCAACCATTTGGGGGGTGAACCAACGGAAGGAAGACCTTTCTCTCTGTCTCTCTCTCTCACTGTCTGACTTTGCCTGTCAAAAAAGGAAAAAAAAAAGGAAGAAGAAGAAGTTCTTTCTTAGCCATGGTCTTATGGCATTATCTGTGCATACAGAGTCTATTGCTTTTCTGTCTGTTACTTTTATATTCTGCCACTTCATCAAACTCTTTTTTGAATTTCAATAATCTCTTGGCAGAGTCCTTTGTTTCCCCTATATAAAATCATGTCTTCTGCAAGTAGGAATAGGTTGATTTCATCCTTTCCAATTTGTATTGGGAAATCTGATTTCTTTTTCTTGCCTGGTAGCTCTGGCTAAAACTTCCAGAACTATACCGAATAGTATTCATGTGAGAGGGCATACTCTTCTTGTTCTGGAACTTAGTGGGAATGCTTCCAAATTTTTCCCATTCAATAAGAGACTGGATGTGGGTTTGTCATAAATTATCTTGATGTGTTGAAGAACTTTCCTTCTATACCCCATTTTCTTAAGGTTTTCATCATTAAATATTGTTGTATATTATCATATCCTTTCTCTGCATCTATTGAGATAATCATATGATTTTTGTTCAGCTTCTTAATGTGATGTATCACATTTATTGATTTGTGAATGTTGAACCATTCCTGTATGAGGGATAATACTACTTTTTCTGTGTAAAGGATCTTTCTGATGTTTTGATGGATTAGATTAACCAATACTTTGTTGAGGATGTTTATAACGGTTCATCAGGGATATATCGGCCTATAGTTCTTTCTCTGTTTTTCTCTTATTCTGGTTTAGGAATTAGATTGATGCTGACTTCATAGAAGTTGTTTGGGAGGATTCCCTTCCTTTGAATATTTTGAATAGCTTGAGAAGAATTGGAATTAGTTCTTCATTAAAAATGTAGAATGGTAGAATTCATCAGTGAAGCCATTCAGTCCTGAGATTTTCTTGGTTGAGAGGGTCTTTATTACTTACTCATTTGCTTTGATCTGTTTAGGTTTTCTATGTCTTCATGACTCAATTTTGTTAGATAGTATGTATCCAGGAATCTATTCATTCATTTCTAGATTTTCTGATTTGTTGGCATACAGGTCTTTGTAGTAATTCTAAAAAATTCTTTTTATTTCTGTGGTATCTGTTGTTATATTTCATTTCCCATCTCTGATTCTATTGGTTTGGATCTTCTCCCTCCTTTTTGGTTAATCAGCCAATGGTGTTTTGATTTTGTTAATTTTTAAAAAAAAAAACAGCTCTTCATTTCACTGGTCTTTAGGTTTTTTTTTTGTTTGTTTGTTTGTTTCAATTTTTTTTTATTTCTTCTCTAATTTTAATTTCTTCTCTGCTACTAATTTGGAGCTGGTTTGTTATTGCTTTTCTAGGTCCTCAAGATGCATTGATAGCTCATTTATTGGTACCTTTCTAATTTCTTAATGTAGGGACCAATTGCTATAAACTTCCCTCTTAACATTGTATTTGCTGTATCACAAAAGTTTTAGTATGTTGTATTCTCATCTTCATTCATTTCCAGAAATTGTTTTTCTCTTTTACTTTCTTCCATGACCTACTCTTCATAAAGAAGCTTGTTGTTCAGTCTTCATATCCTTGTTTATGTTCTCGAGATTCTTGAGTTGTTAATTTTCCCCTTATTTCCAGTGTGGTCAGAAAAGATGTGTGATATTATTTTGAATTTTTTGAATTTGTTGACTTGCTTTTTGGCCTAGCGTATGATCTATCCCAGAGAAAGTACCACACACCAATGAAAAGAGTGTGCATTCTGCAACTGTGGGATGAAATGTTCTGTAAATATCAGTTAAGTCATTTTGGTGCATAGTATCAATTAGCTGTGTTGTTTCTTTTTTTTTTTTTTTAATTTTTGACAGGCAGAGTGGACAGTAGAGGGAGACAGAGAGAAAGGTCTTCCTTTTTGCCGTTGGTTCACCCTCCAATGGCTGCCGCGGTAGGCGCGCTGCGGCCAGCGCACCACGCTGTTCCGATGGCAGGAGCCAGGTGTTTAACCTGGTCTTCCATGGGGTGCAGGGCCCAAGCACTTGGGCCATCCTCCACTGCACTCCCTGGTCACAGCAGAGAGCTGGCCTGGAAGAGGGGCAACCGGGACAGGATTGGTGCCCCAACCGGACTAGAACCCGGTGTGCCGGCACCGCAAGGCGGAGGATTAGCCAGTTAAGCCATGGCGCCGGCCTAGCTGTGTTGTTTCTTACTGATTTTATGTCTAGGAAATATGTCCGTTGATGAAATTTTTGTGTTGGAGTCTCCCATTACTATTATATTGGAGTCTATGTCTACCTTTAGATCCATTAATGTTCTTTTAAATAACTTGGCACCCTGGCAGTGGGTGCATACATTTATTATACTCACATAGTCCTGTTGAATTGATCCTTTAATCATTACATAGTGCCTTTCTTTGGTTCTTTTATCAGTTTTCATGTTAAAGACTATTTTTTCTGATATTAGGATGGTTACATCTGCTCATTTCTGCTTTCGGTTACATGGAATATATTTCATGTCCTTTCACTTTCAGTCTGTGTGTATCTTTGTTGATGAGATGTATTTTTTGTAAGAAGCAAATAGATCAGTCAAATTTTTCAATCCATTCAGTGAGCTTGTAAGTTTTAACTGGAGGGTTTAGCCCATTTACATTTAAGATGACTATTGATAAATAATGACTTGGCCCTACCATTTTCCCATAAATATTCTTGTTGTTTATATTTCTTCTGCATTTTTACTGGGAGATTTTATGCCTTCACATTTTCTCATAGTTATGACTATCTTTCTGTATTTCTGTGTGTAGCACATCCTTAAGCCTTTTTTGTAAAGTTTGGCAAGTGATGACAAATTCTTTCAATTTCTGTTTGTTATGGAATGTCCATATTCACCTTCATTGATAAATGAGAGCTTTGCTGAGTACGGTATTCTGGATTGACACATTTTTTTCTCTTAAGATTTGGAATATACCTTGCCTCTCTCCTAGCCTATAGAGTTTCTGAGAAGTCAGCTGTTAGTCTAATTGGAGATCCTCTAAAAGCAAGCTGGCATTTCTATCATGCACATTTTAGAATCTTTTCTTTATATTGCACTGTTGAAGGTTTGACTACAATGTGTTATGGTGAAAATCTTTTCTGGTTATGTCTATAATGGGTTCTATGTGCCTCGTGTACTTGGATGTCCTTTTCTTTCTCCAGTTTAGGGAAGTTTTCTGTAATTATTTCACTGGATAGGACTTTTAATCTATTCTCTCTTTCCACACCTTCAGAAATTCCTATGACCTGTATGTAGGATCATTTGATAGTATCACATAAATCTCCTATGCTGTTTTTAATTTTTCTAATTTTTTCTTTTTTATGGTCTGACAGAAAAAATTTTTTTAAAGATTTATTTACTTATTCAAAGGTTGGAGTTACACATAGAGAGGAGAGGCAGAGAGAGAGAGAGAGAGAGAGAGAGAGAGAGGTCTTCCATCCGATGGTTCACTCCCCAGATGGCCACAATGGCTGGAGCTGCCCTGATCCAAGAGGAGCAGGACTAGAACCCAGGGTGCCGGCGCCACAGGGGGAGGATTAGCCAAGTGAGCCTGGGCGCTGGCTCCATTCTTTCTGATGCTTCTCTTCTTCCTTCCTGGTCCCAGGCTCTACTTGCCTTGGAGTAAAATCTCTTAGGCCCCAATTCCCAGAGGAATGCTTTCCACATGCTGCTCTTTGGGCTTCTATGTGCTCTTCGGCACCAGTTCCCTTTCCTCTTCTGCTTTCTACACATGGTTTTCCTTATCTTCCCCCAACTGTTCCTCCCAAAACACCTCTTCCTAAAGCAGAAAAGAAAGTTTCCCCTGCATATGGTATGCAGCTGGTCTTGAATTTGCCAGCTGAAACAGTGATATTATGTTAAAGTATAGTGTTTTACCTTCCAAATCAAGATAAATGTTAATGCTGCTAACATAAAAGCAATGTTTCCAGTGTCTGGTCAGATGAAATACTTTTATGCTTTTACCTGCCCTTAGGAGTGAATGAATGCTTCCTGAAAGTGTCCCTTGCTCAGTTCATGCCTTTCTTCTCTTTTGGCATAGCAACTGAATTTCTTTGGAAATACCCATGCTTGAAAAACTAGGCCTTAACCACAACTGGATTTCCTCTGGGACACTGTAGTTTTTAATTAGTACAACGCTTTCAGTTTCGTTCTGTCATCCCCTCCATGTGTGAACCAGGGCAGGAAATGACATGGCCCCAGATGCAGGCAACATGGCAAGGCAGGGAGCTGTTGGGAGACCAGGAGCCTTGTGAAAAGGAAAGATTTAAAGAGATGGGTCTGAGAAGGAGTGGGCAAAGGAATAGGCAGATGGCAATTTGAAAATTTGAGCTCTTGAAGTTTACTGTATTACTAGCATAATGAAATACCTGAGGTAGCTTACTTATGAAAATGTGGGGAAATTAGACACACGAGGCAATTCAAAGATAGCACCCAAAGGAAGTAAGGTGGGCGGAGCACAAAGTTGTTTACCACCAAATCTAATTGGCCACGCAACATCAGGAAAAGTGACGACAACTGATGACGAGTGTATAGACATATGGTTAGTCCTATAAAAATCGCCCCGTAAAATGATCTTTTAAATGATTGGTTGGTCCTTATGCCCTGCCCTAGTGACTCTGCAGTTTTGTGCTTTAAAAGGCTCTGTTACATGCAAAATAAATGAGTTCCTGCTTGACTTGGCTCCCCGCTGCATCTGATTGTCTCCGGTTCCAAGCCTGGGAAACGGGCGAGCAGCGCACTTACCTTTCCTCGGGCCCAGTCCATCTTCGTACAGGTGGACTAAGACCCTGCATGAAAAGAGATTTAGCTTCTACTTCTGGAGGCTGAAAGTCCAAAATAGCATGAAGCAAGCTCTGGTGAGTGTTCTTAGCAGATGCAATTGTAGGAAATTGTGCAAACAGGAGAGATTTTGAAACAGAAAGCCAGAGAGGGACTGGATGAGGCTTAGTTCAGGCTTTTATAACAATAATCTTGTGGTAACTCATCAAATATCTCAAGGCTTCAGCTATCTGAGGACCTCCCATTTCCCCCATCTCTTAAGGATCCCACTTCCCATCATCACACCGAGGACCAAGCTTCTGACATATGGACTCTTGAGGGACAAGCCACATTCAAGTCATATCAGTTATACAGTCTGAATGTTGCTCTGGTCAGGGTGTGTCTGATGATGTGGGCAAGTTATGCAGAAGAATAATAGGGGTGACCCAAATTCTGATACTTGAGTCTGCCATGAGCAGGACCAATGGCAACAGTTGTTTGAAGAACATAAAATTTGATTTCAACCAGTATGAGGTAACCTCATTTTCATACCCTTTGTTCAGTTGCACAAAATCATTTCAGTGAATCTAAGTATCTTGAATGTGTAACAGTCTCATTCCAAGGGATTTTTATTTAATTTCTCCACTGTACAGGAACTCCAACCTTTTGACAGGACAGCAACACAAATAAAACTCATCTCCATCTGGCAAGTAAAAATTCTCAAGTAACTATTTAGAAATAACTGTACCCAGCTTATTGGAAAGTGGAAACTCAATGAAGTGCAAATAGTAATGGGTTCAATTTTTTCTCTTATCATTGCCTTTAACTGTGCTGTTTTGAATCTCTTCCAAGTTTTAAAGAGCATCTACCAAAACCTTATAGTTTGTCAGTTTTTGTCCCAAAAATTCGAGCCCACTTTAATCCCATTTAAATCTTTGGTCTTTCATCCAATTTTAGGTCCCCATGGTCTACTTGGGTTTCTGTTGAAGGACATGAATGAGGGGAGGCAAGCTCTGCTCTTGAGGTATCTTGTTGGCTCCTCCTGGACTCCACCTCATCCCGTGTTCTGTGCTTCTCTCTAATGTACACATGAGAACTGAGCAAGACTGTTGCAAGGCACATGTGTGTCATCTAGCTTGGGTCTTCCCCTGTTACATGCTGATGTGGATTCCACAGAGGATCCAGAAATTTACTCTGTGTGGAAAATGTGTGAAGCTGATCCCCCTGGTTGGGGTCTTGTCTATGTCCTTTCAGAGGGGATTGAACAGGATCTCTCTGCCGTTTGAACCTTGAGGTAGAAAATACATGCTGGGATTTACTGTGGCCTCTCAGCTCCCTTCCTGAGTGGTCTACCCCCCAGATTTTCCTCCTGTAGTCCCTGTACAAGTGACCAGACCTCTTAGATGAGATAAAAGACTTCTAAAAAGAGTTCAATCGGGGTCCCTGAGTTGTGTTCATTTGACTAGTGAAGAGCTCCTACTTACTTACCGCAGACTTAATTCTGCCGCCTTGAAGTTTTCTCTCTACCCTGTGTCCCCTCCATCTCAAACGAGCACTGTTGCACATCTGATGCAGAATGTGCTGTCTCACCATATCAGAGGTGTCCAAAATATTCATAAGTGGTTTTCTAAGGGCCCTGTGTTGGTTTTGGATAGTGGGACACTCCCCCTTCACCTCCCACAGTAGAGGGGATAGAAGTGCACCAGCAGTCCTGCCAAATCCTCCCCACCCACCTTCACTCTAGTGCCTTGAGTTATAGGCAAGTATGGCGTGAAAATTTGATCAAGAATAAAACTGGGAAGAGGCAGTTCTCCATGTTTTTGACATTGGATTGTTGACCTCTTTGTCCTTATATTTAGTTTCCATTGCTCAGTCTCAGGATCACAGTAAAAGTCCTGTTAACAAAATAGAAAGAGCTAACAGGTTGAGCAGTTCAGAAACAGTTCCTGAGACACAGTGTGGAGTTGTTTCACAGAGATAAACACCTATGAAGGAAATAGGAACACAGCATATTTGGACAGAAGTTCAACTGTGATATAAGAATAACACAGTTCCTGTAGGGAACTTTGGCTTTTCAATTGTCTATCAGAGTGTCCCTCAATGGATGGAACTGGTCAGGTATCCCTATCTCACGCCATCGATGAGTGTGGGCGGATGGGAATTGGTTGCCCTTAGACAAGGCCCTCTCTGCAGCTGAGACTGACCTTGATGGAGCTGAGAGCTGGAGCCAGCCCCCCTTCCTGATCACACTCCCCCTGGGGAGTGGGTCCTCCTTGAAAGAGGACCTGGGTAGTATGTCTCCATATCTGCCACAAAAACCAACTTAAAGTCCTCTTGCCCTACCCAAAGCTTTGCTGATGTGTTTATGCAGGACCACAAAGCAATAGTATTTACCAGGAAAAATTGCTGGAATAATTTAGATGACCTCTCTATTTACTAAAAAGCAAATTCATAAATTAAGCACAGTAAAAAGTTTAGAAGGAAAGAAGTACGTTCAGATTGATCCATGAGAAGTTTCTCCAAACAAACAAATGAACAAAAACAAAACAAAACAAAAGAAGAACCCAACTAAAATGGCAAAGTAAAAAAGTCATATCATAGTCTTAGGAAGGTGGACAAAGTCATTTGTGTTTAAATAGGCTTTACCCAGCACATCAGTGATGGAATGTCCCAGAAAGAGTCATGACTAGAAATCATGAAAGTAATAAAAGTCAACTTCATACAGACCTTCCAGGAGTAGCCACAGGGGAAGATGACAAGCATATTTTTCAGCTAGACTGACTAATCCTCATCAACTTAAATGCAGAGCCCTGCCAAGTATGGCCAAGAAGAGGAAGATAAAGACTATTTGTTTATATTGTGTTGTTGATCCCCATGCAAGAACAGCAATTAATTTTCATGTATTTCTTCCTTGGGTTTTCCCTGATTTCCACAAAGCATGAGATGCTCAGTAAGAGGAACACTTTTCTAAACAAAGAGATTTAAACCCTTTCCAATGTGATTTTTTGAATGGCAACTATTCTATGTAGGTTTAAACAAATGTGCAGTTTTCACTTGCCTTTATGTACTATATATTTGAACTGCTCATAGAATCACTTGTTGTTTAAACATATGTTGTGCATTTGAGGATAAAATGAAATATACATGAGCTCGCTCTGCTGATTCTTGTTATTCTTTTGTTTGTCTCCAGAGCTTTTTAAAGTAATTTTTTAAACTCATAACTGGAAAGTGGCTGTTTCTGTAAAAGCTGGTAAAAATTAGGGGAAGAGGAGGGGGATTGTTAGTAAATGTGGATGTGATTTATACCGGTCACGTGCCTCAGGGCACGAAGTTTCCATTAGATTTTGATCAATGAATGGAAATAAATATTAAAAAAATAGGGAAGTCAAAGAAAAATGGCTCTTGAGAGCTGCCACACAGGAAAACAAGCAAAACAGAAACTTGCCACGGTATTCCAAGGCCTCATTAAAAAATGAGTTGTATCTGACAGATGTGTAGTTATATGCATTTTTAAGTCTTAGCCATATGGAGGCAGAAATCCTACCAAACCAGTGCAATTTCCAACAGTTTTATCTATGAAAATGCATTAGAACTAATGTGTTTCATTCCAAGATGAGAAATTTTAAAAAATGGATAACTAGATTGCCCCTATAAGTGTAAGTGAGATGCTCAACAAAGAATTATCAGAAAGGGATAATTGCCGTAGGTCTTCAGTAGACATGTGGCTTTAATTTTAGTGAAAATTTTGTAACTTTATCTTGACATTCCAGTAATCTTGTAAACTTTGCACTTTATTTTTTCAAAGAAGGACAAAACTCAAAATAGCACTATGAACAATGAATCTTTTGTAACTGGATGTATTATATTAAAGGAAATGCCTTATCTGTCACCAAATAAGGTTAGCATCAGGGCATGTAAACAAAGGAAAGAATTCCTTTTTTAAAAAATGATTTTTAAATTTATTTGAAAGGCAAAGTGGCAAAAAGAAAGGGAGAGACAAGAGTGCTTTCATCTGACATTCAACAGCTGAGGCTGGGCCACGCCAAAGCCAGGTCTTCTATATGGCTAGAGGAGGCCCAAACACTTGAATCACTTTGTGCTGCTTTCCTAGGCACATTAGCAGGGAGCTGGATCAGAAATGAAGCAGCCAGGACTCAAATGGGAGCTCTGACATTGGATGCCAGCATTGCAAGCAGAAGCTTAACCTGCTGTGCCAGAACAATGGGTCCAAAGGGGAAAAATTCTAAGAACTTCTTTTTAACAGGTCTGTTTCTTGGACTCCATCCCAACACATGTTGGTGGAGGCTTTATAAGAGTACCAATAAAATTCATTACAACAGCTGTTACATTTTTATTGCAAAAACTAACTAGCATAATCAATTGTTTTACTAAATTAAACTATTATGAAACAGCTTCTTTTTCTCCCCAAATTAGTAGAGGATGAATCAAACAGTTTACATAGTCTCCTTACTGTGGTTTCTGATGAAGGGACATCAGATTTCTTCCTTTCCTTTTTTTTGATAAATAACATCAGTTATTTATAAGTTAAATTTTGGATTTTTGGAATATATTTTAGTCTTAAAATGCTATGATTATATATATATACATATATATGATTATATATATACATATATATATATACATAGTTATACATAATATACTTCTGCAGTATTTAAGATGTGGATATAAAATAAAAGCCTTAGTAAATACTAGCAGTGGCAATGCAGACATAGAAGTCCTATAGCCAATTATTTTCTTGAATATTTCATATTGAGTTTTCAAATAATAAAGTGAAGTAGTCTGTGCAGAAATATTTAAAAAAAATAGGGCTATTTAGCAAATCACCAGTAGTGAAGTGGCTTTCAACAAAGCGTTATATCCTTTCTGTGACTTTCTTTGTCAGTTAAAGCTTGCACTTGTGAGATAATGCATAGAAGGCATGCAATGCAATGCCTGCCACATAAATTGTAAACTTTCAATAAGCCATGGCCAGTGATTCTAATATAGAGTGAACTTAGACTCTAACTATATCTTACACTGAACAGAGTGAAATTGAGTACTGAGACATTTCTGTTTGTAAAATAGTTTCCCATAGCATTGTCCTCTAGGAGAATCATACTAGCTGAAACTCCTGCCTTCTTTGGTTAAAGTAAAGATAATCGTGATGCAGAGAACTGTCAGGGGCTGCTAACAGGGCACCTCCCAAGATGGGTGTTTGTTAGTAGGGTCTCTGGGTTCGGTTTTGTAAGTGGCGGAATCTGACTTTATGCAGATCAGAATAGATTAGATTGTCTAGAATAGATTCACACTGAATAAAGTTACAAGAGACAGATCTGTAAATCAAGATGCCAATGTGTTAATTTGACTTCTCAAGTACTGAAATGCTTGAATTCTCCATTGAGAATATTAATGGTAGATCAAATGTGGGATTTGGTGAGCAGAGATGAAAAGACATTAGGAAATGAATGATTTTGAGGAGGTAATTTCCTTAGACCTGGAAAAAAATACTGACAAATGCTGCCTGTAAAACTGTTGAAATCTTTACTTAGTATATACTAAGTTGATCTTCTGTATATAAAGATAATTGAAAATGAATCTTGATAAAGAATGGGATGGGAGTGGGAGAGGGGTTGGTTATGGATGGGAAGGAGGTTATGGGAGGAAAAGCCACTATAATCCAAAAATTATACTTTCAAAATTTATATTTATTAAATAAAAGTTTAGAAAAAATTTTTAAAAAATGCTGCCTGTAACAACGTAAGCCCAACTTTCTACTAAATAGAAACTTCTTTCCTGCCTGAATGTCTTTCATCTTTAGTCTTGCCATATGAAGCTTGCTAAATTTGAGCTTTTTTGTTAATTCTCTCTTTGAAGATCACTGAGAAGAGTATATGTGTCAAAGTATCTCTCCAGATCACATGCCATTCTTGCAAGCTTATCACTAATAGTCAGTGTCTTTGTCTATCTTTTGCAACTGGAATGATTTCTGTGACTTCTCCAACTGAAGGAATATAGCAGAAGTGATATGGTGCTGATTTCAGATGAAACCTTCAAAGGCTTGGCAATTTCTTCTTCTTGACTCTTGGAACAATTGGTTTTAGGATGCTTCTTTCAGGACTCAGGTATCATGGGGAGTTTAGCAGCAAACACCACCAGGCTCCAAGCCAAGAGCCAGTGTCAACTGCTAGCTGGTGAGTGAGTCACTTGAATGTATTTTCCAGAGAAATGACTGTAGTTCCATTCTCACCAGAGATGTGTGAGAGACCCCAATCAAATTCTGTCAAACAATACAACTAGTTGAATAATAATAATTTTCCATTTTAAGCCAGAATTTTGAGATGCTGTGCTATACAAGCAATAGATTCTAGAAGCAGAATCATTTCAACAATAGTTTCCAGAAACAATCATCTACTACTCTAAATGTTTTGATATTAATTACGGTACAGAGTAAGCTTCTTAATTTTTTGCACCCAGCAATTCTTTGGTTAATTGTATAAGCCTTCTTTATGATATTGATGCACACATACATTTATTGTTACTGTATATAATGTACTTTCCAGAAATGACAAATTCCTTTTTGTAGAATTATTATTTGAGTTTCTTGTCTTAGTGACAGAGGTAGACAATAAACAAGATAAATAAGTTATAAAACTTAAGATGAAAAAAATCAGAAAATAAAACATGCAATGTTGAGGGATAGCTTAGTGTTGCTGAATAAGATAAAAATCCACAGAAGTGGAGGATGGCCCAAGTGCTTAGGCCCTGCACCCACATGGGAGACCAGGAGAAGCACCTGGCTCCTGGCTTCAGATCAGCACAGTGTGCCAGCCACAGCGGCCAGTGGGGGGTGAACCAATGGAAAAAAAAGGAAGACCTTTCTCTCTTTCTCTCTCACTGTCCACTCTGCCTGTCAAAAAAATAAAATTTTTCTTTGAACAAGAATTGGTGTTGTTATCCTGGTATAAACATCAAGCAAGTATTTTCTTCTTTTTAACATATTTTGAGATAAAACTTTGCTTTTCTCTCCAAAAATATCTTCCAAAATTTGAAAAACTGAACATTAAGTAGTCAAAAGCCATGGTGCTTAATTGATTTTGGGTATGAACAAATTACGGTTGCATGGAGTTTTATTTGCATTTGATTTCAAGATAAAATAAAACTAAGGCTAATGCAACCAGCATCGTCACTATTGCAGGGTTAACATTAACACTGTTGCCAGAAGGTTACACACATCTTTGAGTGCAGAATTTTCTATTTCATGATTATTTGGGTTCTTTTAAAATTGAAATTCTGTCATGATTAGAATAAGCTAGCGGTTGAACAGTGGTAGAATTGAGTGGTCTGGTAAATAAAAAAAGATCCTGTTTTGCCTGGAACATTCTATTTATGGCATGAAGTATACTGTTAGAAAATACAAAAATACCTGCCTCTGATTATGGCTGCAACTGTTTTGTTTCTGTCCTCTACCAGAAAGAACATGGAGGCCTTCTACTTCTCTGTGTCACCAGTAGCAACTGGTGAAAAAGTTCCTTTTCTCACCAACAGAGTAATGAATTATAGTTCATAGAGATGAAAATAAGAACATTAAAGCAAAAACTTATTGAAATACCTTCCAAGGGAGGAATCAGTTGAGAGGAACCATGGCAATCTTTCTTCCTAATTTCAGACTTTCATCTCTAAAGCATGAGAGGCGTTAACTGGTGATGTGGCTGTGATGTTCATGATTGGCATGTGTGATTGACAGCTGGGAGTTGCATACCTTTAGCCTTCTGGGCATGTGGCTACAAACTACATTTTTCTAGTTATCCTTGGAGGCTGACTGTCACATAGAGACAGACACACACACACACACACAGAAAGTCTTCCTACCAGAATAGGCATGGAAGTATTCTGGAACCTGTAACACTTGATTGGTGAGCAATAACAGCAAGTGGGCAAGAACAGGAGGCAGTTAGGCTCAGGTGTATTGTGAAGATTAAGTTAACACATGTATTGTATGTTGTGGATTGTTAACAGTTAAACTAATGTTAGCTTTTCTCATTAATAAACTTCACTGACCAGAGTTGGTACTGAAATTTCAGATTATGTAGGTAGAGTCTGATACATAAAATTTTATCAGCTCTGTGGCTAATAACATTAATTTACAAAAATGACATGTCTTATTATCCATGAGATGAAATGCAATGTCTTTTGTCATAGAAAATTCCCTGTTATCTATACTTTCTATGGGGGATTTATTTACTTTAAATGAGTGAAAATTCCCAAGCAGACACCTATTTTGTCTCAACATGTATGTCTTCATACTCATATACAGATAGCACATACATTTTTTGTGTTTTTCTAGCCACAAGTTAGGCAGATAATGTTGCAATTCCATTTTACTCTGCATTAAAAATTTGATGCCAACAGAAGGAACAAGAAAAAAATAATTGTACTGTCAGAGTTAATAAGTCAAAAACATTAATCAGCTCTTGTAATCATCTATAATATATCATGCAGAATTGACCCTTGTGAATTTTTCTCCCTTGTGTTACTTAGTGAATTTTATTCATTTGCTTAAATTTTTTTTAATTTATTTGAAAGGCAGAGAGACGCACAGAGATAGAGAGAAAAATCTTTCATCTGCTGGTTTAGTCTCCAAATACCTGAAGCAGCAAGGGTTGGCTCAAGCTGAAGTCCAAGTCCAAGGCAGTAGTCTGGAACTCAGTTCAAGTGGTACGGAGCTAAATATTTAGGCCCTTACCTGCTGCCTCCCAGAATGTACATAAGCAGGAAGCTGGAATCAGAAGCAGAGCCAGGACTCACACCCAGCCACTCCGATGTGGGACGTGGACATTCTAAGCAGAGGCTTAATTCTTGTGCCAAACACGTGCCCCACTTAGTGAATTCTAAAACTAGCATTTTCAATAAGCCAAACCAAACCAATCCAAGCCAGATATTTAGTAAGGTGTATGGTTCTCATTTCTCTCTCTTGCTGCTTTGTGGATACTGTTTTTAAATATTTAACAGGAAAAAAACTTATCATCATAAGGATAACAATACAGGGTTCAGTGTCAGCTTCATGGTAAATAACTCATGACCACAAAACCACGCCTTCATAGACGGGGAAGTTCCAATGTATGTTCAAGCATCAACTACCCAAAGGAGTATTCACAGCATTGTCACCATCTGAGTAAAGCCGTGTTGTTACATCACTATGCAAGGGTATTTCAAAAAGTCTGTGGAGATCTAGGATTAAAACAAATTTATTTCAGTGGAAAAATTGTTTGAAGCCAATGAAGAGTTTTTTCATAAAACACATTTTCATGAACTTTTCGAATGCTTCTCACATGATTGTATTTAAAATACTTTTGCACAATAATAGACTTATCGTTTAGTCTTGTTTTCCATGAATTTTTGAAGTACCCTCAAGTAGTGATCTTTACAAAACAGTAACAGTGCTAGGAGAAGGAGCAATTCCTAACCAGCTGTTGTGGTGGAAGTCAACTGTAGCCCGATAAACCCCACTGCATGCAACAATGAGGTAATGTTTGAAGTTTAATAACTTCTCAGATGTACAACCACCCTTTTGTTGAAAAGGAAGTCTAACTTTCAGCTTCTAAGTGCTGCACTTCGTGTTCCACATAGTAATTTTCTTCATTTTGCAGGAGAGCATTAACTTCTATTTCATTGCCACATTTTACTATGCATTAAGCATCTGGTATCAATAGATGAAACAACACAGAAAGCAGGATTATGCTGTCAGACTTAATAATTCAGAAATATTAACCAGCTCTCATAATTATCAGTAGTTCCTCACGTGTAATTGGCCCAAGATGTACATTTTGTGCTTCCATCTAACTCTCTGTGTACCAGTATAAGGTAATAGTGCCTAATCTTTCATGTACCTAACAGAGTTAATTTGGCTAAATGAAATCAGTTTATCAGTGATAGTAGCTCCTTTCCACAGAAGTACAAAAAAAAAAAGAAAAGAAAAATTAAACACATATACACTCAAATACAAGTATACATTGTACCAGCTAGCTATTTTAATACCACAAAATATAACAACCTTTATTATAGACATTAACAGATGAGCAAGACTAATTTTGCCTTAAGCAAACTTGAGAAAGAAAGAAACGTAAACCATGCTTGAAACTTTACCTGTGAAGGTAATGTTCAAAGCTTGGGGTACAGCAACAGTTTGAGGCCACTTGCTTTCCTATTTAATTAAAATGTATTTGTCATCTGCTACGACTCTGCAAGATTCCTCCAATCTGCTTTACACTTAGTCTTAAGTGCCTTAATTACAACTTGGGCAATTCACCATTCCCAGTGGAGGACCAGTAGGCACTCGGAAATTCTTGCCCTCATGACATCCTTATCTGAGCATCTCTAGTTGAAGGATGATCTGTTGCATTGATCTCAGCCAAAGGTATCTTTAAAGGTTTCACTAATCAGTAATAACTGCCTTCGCAGTTTCTTGTTCTCTTCAATTGCTCCCAAAGGCTGTTTCTTGCGCATTAGAGTATGCCTGACAGGAGTCACTGATTTTTTCCTCTGCTGGTTTTCTGCCCTTTCTAAATGAAACAACTCAAACAACCTTGGTATAAAAGTTCTAAGTAGCAGCAAATGTGCTCTGGTGAGGAAGCAGGGTGAACAGAGCAACAAAGCCATGGGTCCTTTGTTGGACGTGTTCCTGGACTGTTCAAGCCCTTCGGGTAGTTTTCTGTTCCTTACCTGTTTCACGTGGATCAAGTTTGCTGGGAGTTGAGCTCTGACTAGGGGCAACAGACTATTTCTCATCGAGCAAAACCTTTCAAATGTTGCAGGAAGGGTCCTGTGAGTGCATTTTAGGTGTTTCAGTGATTGAAACTGCAAGTGCTCTAGAACCATAGTGAGTCTGACATTCATGCAAGTACGTGGAGAGGGAAATTTTGGAACACACGCCGATTACTCCCTGACTTCTTAATAGTTGGCTACGTCAACTACTCATTTCTTTTCTAGTGAAAAAAAGAAGAAAAGCTCCTACAGTGCAGAATGTATGGTTTCAGAGGTAAGAATGAGGAAGCAGAAGATATTTATAGCAAGCTCATTCATTGGGTATACCTAACTCCTGAAAATGAATGGGTTATCAGATCACTTCATTAAGAGACTTATTTAACCTTGTTTAGTCTCAGTTTCCTCATTTATAAAATGAGAAAACTGGCATTCAACTAATAAATTTTCTGAGAATTAAGTGAGGTAGGTAAAGCAGGAAGCATACAATATGAAACAGAACAAATGCTTTATAAATTGTGTTTATAGACTACCATTTTTCTAGAAACTATTAAACATTAGGCCCCAAATTGGATTTAATCATTTTCTATATGTAAAAATAAGTGAATAAATATCAGTAAATTAAGTGACTAAATATCTAAATATTGAGATCAAAAGATTTATTTTCCCTTAAACAAGAGCTCTAAAAAGTTTTCCATTTTATAAAAGCAATTTGACAGTAACTTAGAGCAAATTTGACATTTCCCCAAAGAATCTAATCAACAAGGAGACATTTTCAGACCTAATTTAAAGGGAAATGTTCAGGAATATATATATATATATATAAATATACATATTTGAGTCTGTGTATATATTGTTTCAATATCTTAAGACTTCAGATATGATGCCTGATGCATATATGGTAACAGAATTGCTAAAAAGAAAAACATAAATGTTGATAACTTTAAAAAAATATTTGATTTTATTTCTTTTTTTAATTTCATGAGAAGTTTTCTTTGCTCCTAACACAGAAATCTGACACATAGCTAGAAGAACATTTACTTATAAAATCAATATAAAAGTAGTGTTTTAAATAAGCACATGTGTCACTGGGCCATGAATAAAGTGAACATGAGTTTACTGGAAACTTTCTGAAGGAGGCATTTTCTCAGCCAAGTCCCCTAGAAGAGGTAGATGATGCATTCCAGGCACTGCAGAGACATGGGCAGAAGCAAAACTTGTGAGAGAGGGGGATGTGTGCAGGGGTGTCCAAGTGTAGATGGGAGGAAGGTCAGGAAACAGAACAAGACAAAGCATGGGACCAGGTCATGTGGAGCTCTGTCCGGAGAGTCGTTGACCTCAGAGATTGCTAAGCATTTAGAGGTTTTCCTTAGGCTGCCAGTTAATCAGATTTGCTTTTCAAATAAAAACACTCTCAGGGACAGTGCTGTGGTGCAATGGGTTAAAGTCCCATCCTGCAGCGCCAGCTGCTCCACTACTGGGCCAGCTCTCTGTTATGGCCTGGGAAAGTAATAGAAGATGGAACCAGTCCTTAGGCCCCTGCACCCTCGTGGGAGACCTGGAAGAAGCTCCTGGCTCCTGGTTTCAGAATAGCTCAGCTCTGGGCATTGTGCTCACTTGGGGAGTGAACCAGCAAATGGAAGACCTCTCTCTCCCCGGCTTTACCTCTTTTCCTCTCCCTGTAAATCTTTCAAATAAATAAAATAATTGTTAAAAAAAAAAGACAAAAAAACACTCTCACACGTAAGTAAGGCTCGCTGAATCCAGCGACCTTTGAGACAGATTTAACTCCCTTTTTATGGGTGAGTGAACAAACAGATCAGAGGTAGACAACTTCCCCATGACATGAGGTCAGAAGTGACCAAACAGGAATTCACATCCAAAAGTTGAGGCCTCTAAACCCACGCTCCTAACTACATTAGGGAAGAAAGGAATTAGTTAACTGAAATCTTGTCTGACTTTCTTAAATCCCAAAGGTTTAAAAAATATCTTTTTTTTCCCCCTAATATTAATCTAAACATAGTTAGGGAAGGACTCCTTTAATTATGTCAACTCAACATAAAATTCCTTTTGAATGATTCAATTCATTCCCAGGGGAAATCTAGTAAGTAGAGAACTATAATCTTTTCTTCAAGATATTGATTTAAAACATTTTTATATATAAAATAGTAACCCTAATTCAGAAGTCTGGATGACTTCTTCCAGACCAATTCTTTGCCTTAAAATTATACATTGGATTAATTCACTGTAGGTAACATTTCAAAAATCAACTTTCTTTTTTTTTTAACTTTTATTTAATGAATATAAATTTCCAGTGTACAGCTTATGGATTACAATGGCTTCCCCATCCCATAACTTCCCTCCCACCCGCAACCCTCCCCTCTCCCGCTCCCTCTCCCCTTCCATTTGCATCAAGATTCATTTTCAATTCTCTTTACATACAGAAGATCAATTTAGTATAAAGATTTCAACAGTTTACACCCACATAGAAACACAAAGTGAAACATACTGTTTGAGTACTAGTTATAGCATTAAATCAAAATGTACAGCACATTAAGGACAGAGATCCCACATGAGGAGCAAGTGCACAGTGGCTCCTGTTGTTGACCCAACAAATTGACACTCTAGTTTATGGCACCAGTAACCATCCTAGGCTGTCGTCATGAGTTGCCAAGGCTATGGAAGCCTTCCAAGTTTGCCGACTCTGATCATATTTAGACAAGGTCATAAAAGACAGAGTGAGGATAGTAACCAATGATCCTAAGAGTGGCATTTACCAGGTTTGAACAATTATACAGCATAAAGTGGGGAAGAGGACCATCAGTACACACAGGTTGGGAGTAGAGTCATTGGTGGTAGAGTAGAGGTTATGATTACAAAGGAATGAGGCCCAAGTACGCTAGACAGGGTCTTGAACAAAGGACAGAGTCATTATTAGAGGAGCTAAGAAAGGTGCTGTCTAAGCTACAATTAAGTTTTCTGATTGAGAGGCAAATAGAACCTGATAGAAAGGGCTTGATAATAATCTGGTGGGCTTTAGGCCTTGTAAGTTAAGAGGCCCAGACCTATCTATCTCTTCACATGGGGTATATCCTAAGGGAGGTGTGAACCTCCTAGGAGAAGGCACTCTGTTGACTTTCATTACTTGGCTGGCCTGGGAGGAGAGCTGGCCAGGTCAAGGCAGGGGGCATCTCTAACAAGAAATTTACAGTTCTGCCTGCAATGTTGCTGACCTTACTTGACCATCCCCTCAGCTGCAGTGGTCACTTTGGAAGTTGGGCTGAGTGAAGGGCTTTTCAGCTTAGAGCCAATAAGATCTGTGGCTCTGACCTGGGCATCCTTCGACTCCAGGGCAGGTCCATTTCCAGTGATCCAACTCTTGGCAGAGCTGCCAGGGCTCTTCACAAGCTGACTTCTGCTGAAGCCCAGGCTTACCACATTGAAAGCCACTGCAGTGGACTGGCCTGTTTGGTCTCCTTGAGGGCAGATCACTGTACAGATCAGCCATTAATAGGCCTGCCACCCATTGCTTCTGATGCCTAGCTTGCTTTTCCTCCTGGTTTGTGTTCAAGCAGACCAGAGGATGCAAGTCAAGGGAGTGCCCGTGTCCCATCTCTAATCTTCGGTTTAATTTCCCAGGTTTGGAGAAGGACAGAGGCATCTTAGTACAGGAAGCTTATAGAACCCCTAATAAACATGACTAAAAGAGATCCTCACCATGACATGTTGTAATCAAACTCACCACAGTGAAACATAAAGAAAAGATCCTAAAATGTGCAAGAGAGAAACGTCAGATTACTCTCAGAGGATCTCCAATTAGACTCACAGCAGACTTCTCATCAGAAACCCTACAAGCTAGAAGGGAATGGCGAGACATAGCCTAGGTACTAAGAGAGAAAAACTGCCAGCCCAGAATATTATATCCTGCAAAGCTCTCACTTGTGAATGAAGGTGAAATTAAGACTTTTCATAGCAAACAGAAACTGAAAGAATTTGTTGCCACTCATCCAGCCCTGCAAAAGATGCTTGAAGATGTGTTACACACAGAAACACAGAAACATGGTCACCAATATGAAAGAAGGTAAAGGAAGGAAACCTCACAGCAAAAGATCACAGGAAGCTCAATTTCTCTTTGACATAGAATTAAACTCTGATGCTCTGTTAAAGCAATGTGTTAAAGTAATCTATTATGTTCTCTTGATGTCTGTTAAATTCTAATTGTTCAAAAACAGCTGAATTTTTATTAAGAGCTATGGGTTATTTAAATATGTGCTTATTTTCAAAGATTTGAATAATCACCTTGTAACAATGATCAAATTTGGTCTATGTTATGTCATGATTTTAAGGAATCTTATTTCAACCAGATATTTTGGATTTTGAGCCTTCTTGGCATTCTTGACAGGCATTCAGAAAATCAAAGTTTCAAACAATCTGGACTCTAAAATTTCCAGTAAATCCTGGACTTTGGTTTTTCCAGTTTGGGCCCAACTGAAATAATCGAACGACCTATGTCTCTCATCTTATAGAGACACCAACTAATCAGTCTATTTGGATTATATTAGAAGGACTGTCAAGATGTGATGTGGTACCAAACTTTAAGTTTCTTTAATGGAAAATGCTATTAATACAAATGTTTGAAAATTAAAAAGTCTAATGATCTTGTGTTTCTAGACATGATAGTTATCTTAATGAGAAAGCCCCAGAGGCCTAAAGGGTTAAATACTTGTAAAATCCTACAGGTGCTTTCAAAAATACTGTGAAGAAAGCAAGTGCCTCTTGTTGGTTGATGAGTTTATAATTTTAAACATGGCGACTTAAAATCTTTTGTCATCCACAGTTACGTATGATTTACTGCTCATAAAACTAAAGCGTTGTTGGTTCAAAAATCAACTTTCTAATTTATGAATAAACACTGATGTTTAGATATTTAGATTTTTTAACTTTTTTTTTTCTTTTCTATCAACCCCATAGCAAATGGATGAGATAGGAAGCCACATGAGATACTTTTAAAACATTCTAGGCAGGTTGTACGAAGTTGCTTTTCTTAGTCAAAAATAATACAAAAAATTTAATTTTATTTAAGTTAGACAAGTTTCATATATTTCATATATATAGATTTAGTGATATTTCTCACCCCACACGCCCCCCACACCCTCTCCAATCCTTATTCCTCCTCCCTCTCCTATTCTCACTCTTAATTTTTACAAAGATCTATAACTTTATCCTAAAGTAGAAGTCACATAAAACCCTCGAAATTTTCTTAATCTCTTGTCCATTTATGAAAAATTCTATACAAACATTCATACTTGCAGATTTATTTAATAAGAAACTATAAGAATTAGAGGAGATTTTAATAAAAAATAATTCCAGGAGCAGTTTTTTAGCAACATGGTATGCAATAGACTCTCCCCTTGTCTTGTTTCAGCTAGCGAAATATTTAATTACACTGGTTGTGTGTTTTCTTTAATTTTAATCAATTGAATAGCAAACAAAATATGGAATAATATATAAATATGCAATGAATGTCCTCAGACTAACACATTTATAACAGTAAGGATATGTTCAATTTATGAAGGAAGAAGTCTTTTGATGCTTTTATAAAGGGAGTTGGAATGTACTTGTTCTCACCATGGGTCTGAACCAGTTTCTAATGCCCTCGCACATCTGGATGATAGTGAGTGGATTGCAATGACATATTCAGGACTCTTTTCCCTATTTCTTCTTTATATACCTTTTTATTTTTTTAAAGACCCATGCAGATGTTACTGTAAAATCTCCATTCTAATGAGAGAGCCGAGTGCTGGGGAGAACCCACCTGGAAAATCCTCTCTTTTTTTATATCTTTTCTGCGTTCTTTATAGAAAGCTCATCAAACTTGTGCATTAGGGAGAACTTAAATGAAATCAAGAACTAAAAAAAAAAGGAAAATAGATCAGCAACAATTCATAATAAAAAGACCAGTGGAGAAGAAAAGACAAAGTAAAAAAAAACCACAAAACTCATAATTGTATTCATTTCTCTGACGGGAATATTTAGTTCATTTGGTAGAATCTATAAGCCACCTTGAAATAATAACTTCACAGTTATATGTACCTGTCCTGGATGCTTGTAACTTTTGCCTTTGTAATCACGCAGCAGCCTTTTTGTCTGTAACAGGGATGAATGAGAAAACATATAGGGGCATTATTGATGTTTGTAATCCATAAAAGAGGGAAAGCTGGGATTTGGTAGCCTTTTTCCCTTAGTTGTAGAATAGTGTAAGTTCTCTTGTTAATCTGAACTTTAGGAAATCTGAGTTACTGTTTCCTAGATATGTACAGGTAAGTATTATTATAAGGAAAAAAATGAAGTTAAAAAGATGTATCTTAAACCTTTGATATTTAAGACAGCCAGACAAAATTTCAGTTAACCAATTCCTTTCTTCCCCAATGTAGTCATTAGCAGCATGAGTTTAGAAGTCAGAAACTTTAGATATGAATTCCTAGTTGGTCACTTTTGACCTCATTCCATGAGGAAGTTGTGCTTTTCTTACCACTTTGTTTCCTCATCTCAGAACAGGAGGCGAATCCTCAAAGTTGCTATGAAGATTCACTCTACCTTATTTAGAAAAAAAAAAAAAAAAGCGTTGCAGTTAGTAAAGACTTAAAAAATGCTATATAAGTTTCTTATTGTTATTAGTACCATTACCTATTTGTTTAAAAAATTGTCAGATCCTCTCTGTTAGAAAGTGGGAATAAAACGTGAATGGGATGATTTTCCACTACGAGTTCCCTTCTTTCCTGAAGTTCGCTGTGGATCAGGGGCTCGTAAAGAGTATCCCATAGGCAGACATCAAGAGTAGAAGTCACATGAAGCCCTTGACATTTTCTTAGTCTCTTGTCCATCAATGAACAATTCCATAAGACAGTCATGCTTACAGACTTATTTAATTAACAAATAAAAGAATTAGAAGACATTTTAATAAAACAGTAACTCCAGGAGTAGTTTTTCAGCACCACAACATGCAATGGACTTATCCCCTTGTCTTGTTTCAGTTAGTGACATGTTTAATCATGCTAATGTTTGATTGTGTGTTTTTCTTTAATTGTTGTTAACTAATTGAATGTCAAACAAAATATGGGATAATACATAAATATTCAGTCGATGTTTTAGTAGCTAAATTGTATGTACAATTTTGGAGGAGGAAATTTTTCATCCAACTCTATGCAAAAGTTTAGATAAGAATTTTTTCCCTGATGAAAAGATTTCCAACTTCATCATATTATTCTGGGGTCAATGATCTCAAGCAAATGAAGGCCCATTAATCTACAAAGATAATTTCACAACAGATCAGAGATGGCTCCACCAGCCTCCTCTCAGGTCAAGATGGAGCAAGCAGCTGATTGGCCTCTGGACATGACGGAGAATTAGGGACTCTTTAGAGTCCATGTACAACTTTATCACAAAATACTTTCATTTCTCTGTGTTCTTAAGAAAATCTTCATTGTATATTTTTAAGAGCTGTGCATGTACACACACTCATATCTATGCTAATAAAAGAGGATTTGATACTAAAAAATTCACAGAAATATGTTCACTGTCATAAACAAGTTTTTCTGCTTCTACACAGTGTCATTTAATACCTCCTATGCCCTGTGCATGATCTTATGATGAGCTTTTGAAGGGCAGAAATAGAGTAGTAACATCTTCTACCCACAAACTAGCAGGGGGCCCCATCCATAGTAAGTGTTCAATTGAAGCTTCAGTTCCTGGCTGAACTTTAAGCTGTACTATAGTACACAGTTATAGATATGCATTTCTTATGAAACATTCAGGATTAGATCCATGAAATATTTTGTTTTCTGTGTTGCCAGAACCAAATCAACTAAGAAAAATTAAGAGGACTGATTAGTAAATAATGATTTTGATCAGATTTTTTTATATCCAGTTGTCATTTATGTATACACAATGGAGTTAGAGACTGATAGCAGAGAATTGTGTCTCAGAGACATGTGGAACAAGAGGTGCAGTCAGAGAGAAAAGGAGGAGGAAGGAAAGGAGGAGCTGTCACAGTCCTCAACTGTCTGTCACTGAGAGAAGAGTTTGCAATGCATAGGATGCAGTGTATGGTGCTGGCAGTGTAATGAAGCATCCACCCATGCAACTATATCCACCTACTAAATAATATGGCATTCATACTTTAATGTATTTATTTGTGTTTATAAGGAATTATTTTATTTACTTCAAAAGCAGAATTATACACAGAAAGACAGAGAGAGAGAGAGAGAGAGAGAGAGCTACCATCTGCTGATTCACTCCCCCAAATGGCCACAAAAGCTGGGGCTGGGCCAGACCAAAGCTGGGAGCCTGGAACTCCTATGAGGGTGACTGGGGCCCAAGAACTTGAGACGTCTTCCACTGCTTTCCTGAAGTGCATTAGCAAGGAGCTAATTAGCAAGGATTGGAAGTAGAACAGCCAGGACTAGAACCTGTGTTCATATGATGCAGGCATCATGGACAGTGGCTTAATCCACTGCACCACAGTGTCAACCCCCAACATCCATGCCTTAAAAATATTATATATTTAAACTTCTATATATGAGAGAAAACATGTGATATTTGTCTTTATGTGTCTGGATTATTTTAGTTAATATAATGATCTGTAGTTCCACACACTTCATTCCTCTTTCTGGCTGGATAAGATTTCATTGCGTATAAATACACTTTCTTTATCCAATCATCTACCCCTGAAGGATATATAGATAGATTCATGTCTTTATTATTGTGAATACTGCTGCATTAAACATGAGAGTAAAGGTATCTCTTTTACATGCTGACTTCATTTCCTTTTGTATATTCCCCAAAGTGGAATAGCTGGGATATATGGTATGCCAATTTTTAGTTTTTGTATAATTTTCAGAGTTTATTTTATTGTTAATATCCAGCTTTATTGCTTTGTGGTGAAAAAAAATTACATGGTATGATTTCAGTTATTTTTTGAGTCTGTTGAACTCCTTTTGTGATCTGGTATATTATCTATCCTAGCGAATGTTACATATGCTGATATAATAAATGTATTTTACAGCTGCCAGATAGAATATTCTATAAATATCTATGAGGCCCATTTGGTCTATAGTGTAGAATAACCATTGTTTCTTTGTTGATCTTTTTTGTCTGGTTGATCTCTTCATTGATGAAAGTGGGATGTTGAAGTTCCCTAATGTTATACTGGAGATTATATCTCCCATCAGATATAGTAATATTTGCTTTATAAAACTGTGTGTTTGAAATTAGTTGCATATACATTAACAAAGGCCATATCTTCTGCTGTCCTTAAAGTCTATTTTGTCTGATAAAATAGACTTGACTTTGATTTCCATTTGTATGGAATATCTTTTTCCATTCTTTCCCCTTCAGCCTAAATCTGTCTCTACTTGTGAAGTGCATTTTTTGCAAGCAGCACACCGTTGGGGCTTGGTGTTTATTTTTTTTTTCATCCATTCAGTTTATGTTTCAATTGTGGGAATTCAGTCCATTCACACTGAATTATCACTGATAGTTAATGAGTTGGTCCTGCCATGTCCTTTAAAATTTCTTTTGTTTGTTTTGAATGTCTTTTGTTATTTTTCTAGTAGATTTCATACTTTCACCTTTTTTCATGACAAAGTTTGCCTTTCTTTGTTCTTATACACAATACACTCTTAAGTGTCATTTGCCAGGATATTGAGTGGTGATGAATTCCTTCACTTTTTTTTTTTTCTTGTCTTGGTTTGTTATTTCACCTTCATCTATGAAAAAAAGAACTTTGCTGGATAAAGTATTCTGAGATGGCATTTTTTTTTTCATTCAAGACTTGAACTCTATCTCTCCATTCTTTTCTTCCCTGTAAGGTTTCTGCTGAGAAATCTCTAATGGGAGTTCCTTTAAAAGTGACCTGAATCTTTCTCTTGCAAATTTTAGAACTCTCTTTTCATGTTGTACTTTTGAAAGTCTGATCATAACATGCCAAAGTGAGGTTATTTTCTGATCCTGTCTATTTGGAGTCTTATGAACTTCCTGTATTTGGATGCCCAGGTAAATTGGGGTACTTTTCTGATTTTATTTTTTGAATAGGGAGAGAACGATCCAACATAGGAAGCGGGATACACAGCAGACTCATAGAATGGCAAATGTCCTAAATAGCACTCTGCCCTCAGAATCAGCCCTTAAGGCATTTGGATCTGGCTGAAGAGCCCATGAGAGTATTTTAGGCATGGAAAGCCAAGACACTCTGGCAAAAAAAAAAAAAAACCTAAATGAAAGATCTCTGCGAGTAGATCCCAGTGGAAAGAACACACTCTGATAAAAAAGTTAATTGTGTTCTCTTGGGACATGATATCACCTTACTTATTCATATTTCTTGTGTTCCTACATTGATTTTTGTGCAGTTTGGAGACGAGATGTGTTTCTCTCACTTTCAGAGGATGGTTTTCATGGATTGAAGGCTTTTACCGAATATCTGTCTATGATCCAATTTGGTAGACTATTTTGGCTCTGGAGTCAGGCACTCACTAGGAGTCTATGAGCCAGTTTTCCAGAGCCAGTGTTGGTCACACAACTCCAGCTCCTGACTTTGATAGTGACTACGAATAAATGCCTTGGGCATTTGCTGCACTAGGAAGACATGCTCCCAACACCTGAGAAGATCCTCACTCTGGTCTCTCCCTCGGGACATGGCTGTGGACCCGGGTTACAGGGATCCCAACAATGGCATTTGGCCCCAGGTGTGCTCCAGATTCCCACCATTGTTATGATCAACTATAGCAAAATGTATAAGACTGCACTGTGGAGTTCAACCAGAACTAAAGCATGTTCATTTTCCCAAATATGCAGATAGTCAGGATTTTGGGCATCCTCCCTATTGCATGTACAGACCCAATTGTAAGAACCATCCTTAGTGCTGGAGGCAGACAGGAACCCTAACAGAGTTCAGATGAGCACAGTTCAATTAGCAGTAAGTGATGTTTTGAGTGGTCAAAGGAAGGGAGGCAGTGGAGAAGAGGATGATCTGCAAGTGGGCAACATGTCATCCCTACTTCTAGAATCCTAGGGACTGGACAGGCCAGCTACTCTGTTCCCACTGGCCCCTGAGATGTAGAACATCACATAGGCTAGGATGCTAGGGTCATCCTTGTTCTGATGGGCCCAGTTGGACCTGTGAGACTCAGTATTCTTTGCTAGAGTGTAGAAATATCTGGGGACACAAGGAAGGAGAAATGCAAGAGTTTGTCTCTGATTGTGAATTCTTTCTCAAAATGATGCTGCACTACTACATCCTGTTCTCTGAAGAGAACAGGGTACAGTGTCAGTTTCTCTGAAGAAAAGTGGTCATGAGTTTTCCAGGGAGCTCCCTTCCCTGAGCTCCTGTAAGTTCTGTAATATTCCTGTATATAGAATCTATCCACTTGAGGAATCCCTGTAGATGGGTCTGCTGAAGCTCTCCTGCCCACCGTTCCCACTGCAAAAGGAAATGCCTTCAACTCCAGCTATAGAGCCAGGTTCACTTGGCATTGTTTTTCTCTATGTAGCTATGCCTGCTCTCCATGTTCTACTGCACTCCACTATTCCCTTACTGGTTCACCCTTCGGCACTTACCTCGAGATGCAGCTGCTTTGGATCATCTCAGTAAAGGAAGAGGTGAATGCTGGACTTCCCTTTTCAGTCATCTTCAAAACTCATCCATTTAATTGTCTTTATCAACCTCTGTGATCATGGATCAAAACTCACACAGTTCCTAAAGGCATATCTGTGTGCAACAATATATTTGTTTCAAGGGGTACTGAGAAGAAAAGCCAGAGATTCTATCAAAATCCCATCAAAGGAGTTTATCGATCATTTTCTGCAGTTACAATGAGAAAGAGATGAGATCAAAAATTGCTCTGTTATACCTCTTTCTGATCTCTACTATTTTCAAGTTTTCTGATTTGCACAATATGACTGACCTGTCTAAATACTTTGAGAATAACGGAGACAGAAAGCAGAGTTACACACACACACACACACACACGGACATTTAGAGTATTTTCCACATGCTTGGAAACAGACCATGAAACGAGAGCCAATGATGCTTCCTGATTCTAATTTAGGTCAACAATGTAGTTTAAATTTCCTCAGAGTTTTGCACAATCATGACTGATGATAAAGGGGAAGGAAATGATTGTGTGGAGTTTCTTAGTAAGTTATTCTCAGTCTTTATCAGTTGCCCAAAGATAAACAACAATGGATTCTTTTAATTTGGGGAACCATATTTTTTAATAAATTGCTAAAGACCCATGTTTCCCAGAGTTCTTTTCAAAAGAATTGAATATTGTTATTTAAGATTGCCTTTTGTTTCTCGTCCTTTGTTTTGATTGCAGCTGATTGTTAATTTAAAAATAAATTGATAGGAGTTGATGATTGTACAATAGCTAAGTGGCAAATGTCCTTGTTGATTCACATATGAAAACAAAATTCTAAGAACACATCCCTCCCACAGCTGTTTGAGTTCAGTTAACAGTATATTGGCTGGAATATTCAAGTGAAGAACCAAGATCATCAGCTTTTTGAAAACCGGAGAGAGAGAGAGATTTGATTGCAACAGAGCCTGTTAACCCTTTTCAATGTGTTCATTTTGTTTCAACTTGAATTGAAATTTATTCAATTAGAAAAGCTCATCTGTCTTTATAACAAGCATGGCTAAGATGTATGATGAATTGGAAGGTTTTTTATTTTTCCATGGGGAAGCTAATCATACAATGAATACCCTAAGGGGAACTAAAGATTATGTTTTTTCTTGCTTGAGTTACACACTAGACATGAAATTGTTATCCAGGCCTCCACATAGGTCATGAGGTCACCTCCTCACTGCCCCTCTACTTTTATCCCATTGCCAACTGTGTGATCCTCCCATCCTTTCCTGCCACTGTCTGCCTCTTCCCACCCAATAGGTGAGCCACAGTATAAACAGTCTTATATTCAAGTTATATTCAAGGAAGAAGTATTGAGGATGGTGGCATAGTTCAGTCTTAGCTCTCCAAGAATTTATGGCCTGTGTGTAAAATGGACACTTCAAGAAGTAATCTTAATGTATTATAAATAAAAAGGATTTACCTATCTGATACCTCAGAAATCTTAATTTAGATCTAACATATGACCCAGCCAACCCACTTATGGGAATTTACCCAAAGGAAATGTAATCAGCGTATGAAAGAGTTATCTGTACCTGTATGTATTTTGCAGCACAATTCACAATAGTTAAGATATAAAATCAATCCAGATCTCCATCAACAGAAGACTGGATAAAGAAATTATGGTGTATGTACACTATGGAATACTACACAGTGGTAAAAAGTGAAATTCTGTCATTTGCAACAAATGGATGTAAATGGAAAACATAGCATTTAGTGAAATAAGCCAGTCCCAAAATGACAAATACCAAATGTTCTCCCTGATCTGTGGTAACTAATGAGCACCTAAAAGGTAATCTACACCTGTTCCTCAATAGTCGATATCAGATGCTTTTTTTAAAATTTTTTATTTAGTAAAAATAAATTTCCAACAGACAGTTTATGGATTACAATGGCTTCCCCCACCATAATTCCACTCCCACTCACACCCCTCCCATATCCCACTCCCTCTCCCATTCTATTCACATCAAGATTCATTTTCAATTATCTTTATATACAGAAGATCGATTTAGTATATATTAAGTAAAGATTTCATCAGTTTGCACCCACACAGAAATACAAAGTGTAAAAATACTGTTTCAGTACTAGTTATAGCATTACTTCACATTGGACCATAATTTAAGGACAGATACCACATGAGAAGTAAGTACACAGTGACTCCTGTTGTTGACTTAACAATATGACACTCTTGTTTATGGTGTCAGTAATCTCCCTAGGCTCTAGTCATGAGTTTCCAAGGCTATGGAGGCCTTTTGAGTTCGCCGACTTCGATCTTATTCCGACAGGGTCATAATCAAAGTGGAAGTTCTCTCCTCCCTTCAGAGAAAGGTACCTCCTTCTTTGATGGCCCCGTTCTTTCCACTGGGATCTCACTCACAGAGATCTTTCATTTAGGTCTTCTTCTTTTTTTTTTTGTTTTGCCAGAGTGTCTTGGCTTTCCATGCCTACAATACTCTCATGGGCTCTTCAGCCAGATCCAAATGCCTTAAGGGCTGATTTTGAGGCCAGAGTGTCGTCTAGGACATCTGCCATTCTATGAGTCTGCTGTGTATCCCGCTTCCCATGATGGTTCTTTCTCTCCCTTCTTGATTCTATCAGTTAATATTAGCAGAAACTAGCCTTGTTTGTGTGATCCCTTTGTTTCTTAGACCTATCAGTGTGATCAATTGTGAACTAAAATTGATCACTTGGACTAGTGAGTTGGTAAATGCCACCCTGATGGGACTGTATTGGAATACCCTGGCACATTTCTAACTCCACCATTTGGGTCAAGTCCAATTGAGAATGTCCCAAATTGTACATCTCCTCCGTCTCTTATTCCCACTCTTATATTTAACAGAGATCACTTTTCAGTTAAATTTAAACACCTAAGAATAATTGTGTGTTAATTACAGAGTTCAACCAATAGTACTAGAACAAAGCAGAGAAAAAAATATTAAAATGGATGAAGTATTACATTGTACATCAGCAGTCAGCACAAGAGCTGATCAAGTCACTGTTTCTCATAGTGTCCATTTCACTTCACCAGGTTTCCCCTTTGATGCTCAGTTAAATGTCGCCAATCAGGGAGAATATATAATATTTGTCCCTTTGGGAATGGCTAAATTCGCTCAGCATGATGTTTTCCAGATTCCTCCATCTTGTTGCAAATGACCGGATTTCATTGTTTTTGACTGCTGTATAGTATGCTATAGAGTACATGTCCCATAATTTCTTTATCCAGTCTACTGTTGATGGGCATCTGGGTTGGTTCCAGGTCTTAACTATTGTGAATTGAGCTGCAATAAACATTAAGGTGCAGATGGCTTTTTTGTTTGCCAGTTTAATTTCCTTTGGGTCAATTCCAAAGAGTGGGATGGCTGGGTAGTATGGTAGGGTTATATTCAGGTTTCTGAGGGATATCCAAACTGACCTCCATAGTAGCTTAACCAGTTTGCATCCCCACCAACAGTGGGTTAGTGTCCTTGCCAGCATCTGTTGTTCCTAGATTTCACCTCACTGGGGTGAGGTGAAAACTCACTGTGGTTTTGCTTTGCATTTCCCTGATTACTAGTGATCCTGAATATTTTTTCATGTGTCTGTTGGCCATTTGGATTTCCTCTTTTGAAAAATGTCTATTGAGGTCCTTGGCCCATCTCTTAAGTGGGTTGTTTGTTTTGATGTTGTGGAGTTTCTTGATTTCTTTATAGATTCTGGTTATCAACCTTTTATCTGTAGCATAGTTTGCAAATATTTTTTCCCATTCTGTTAGTTGCCTCTTCACTCTCCTGACTGTTTCTTTTGCAGTACAGAAACTTCTCAATTTGATGCAATCCCAAGTGTTAATTTTGGTTTTGACTGCCTGTGCTGCTGGAGTATTTTCCAAGAAGTCTTTGCCTGTACCTATATCTTGCAGGGTTTCTCCAATGCTCTCTAATAATTTGATGGTTTCAGGTCGTAGATTTAGGTCTTTAATCCATGTTGAGTGGATTTTTGTGTAAGGTGAAAGGTAGGGGTCTTGCTTCATGCTTCTGCATGTGGAAATCCAATTTTCCCAGCACCATTTATTGAATTGACTGTCCTTACTCCAGGGATTGGTTTTGGATCCTTGATCAAATATAAGTTGGCTGTAGATGTTTGGATTGATTTCTGGTGTTTCTGTTGTGTTCCATTGGCCTATCCATCTGTTTCTGTACCAGTACCATGCTGCTTTGATAACAATTGCCCTGTAGTATGTCCTGAAACCTGATATTGTGATGCCTCCATCATTGTTTTTGTTGTACAAGTTTGCTTTAGCAATTCGAGGTTTCCTGTGCCTCCATGAGAATTTCAGCATCATTTTTTCCAGATCTGAGAAGAATGTCTTTGGTATTTTGATTGGTATTGCATTGAATCTATAAATTGCTTTTGGGAGAATGGACATTTTGATGATATTGATTTTTTTCCAATCCATGAGCATGGAAGATTTTTTCCATTTTTTGGTATCCTCTTCTATTTCTTTCTTTAAGATTTTCTAATTCTCATAGAAGAGAACTTTGATGTCCTTGGTTAAGTTTATTCCAAGGTATTTGATTGTTTTTGTAGCTATTGTGAATGAGATTGATCTTAGAAGTTCTTCCTCAGCTGTGGCACTGCCTGTGTATACAAAGGCTGTTGATTTTTGTGCATTGATTTTATATCCTGCTACCTTGCCAAACTCTTCTATGAGTTCCAATAGTCTCTTAGTAGAGTTCTTTGGATCCCCTAAATAAAGAATCATATCATCTGCAAAGAGGGATAATTTGAGTTCCTTCTTCCCAATTTGTATCCCTTTAATTTCTTTTTCTTGCCTAGTAGCTCTTGCTAAGACTTCCAGAGCTATATTGAATAGCAGTGTCACCACTGTGGTCATCCCTGTCTGATACCAGATCTCAGTGGAAATGCTTCCAATTTTTCCCCATTCAATAGGATGCTGGCCGTGGGTTTTTCATAAATTGCTTTGATTGTATTGAGGAATGTTCCTTCTATACCCAGTTTGCTTAGGGTTTTCATCATGAAAGGGTGTTGTATTTTATCAAATGATTTCTCTGCGTCTATTGAGAGAATCATATGGTTTTTCTTCTGCAGTCTGTTAATGTGGTGTATCACGTTGATTGTTTTGTGAACATTGAACCATCCCTGCATACCAGGGATAAATCCCACTTGGTCTGGGTGGATGATCTTTCTGATGTCTTTTTTTTTTAACTTTTATTTAATGAAAATAAATTTCCAGTGTACAGCTTATGGATTACAATGGCTTCCCCCTCCCATAACTTCCCTCCCACCCGCAACCCTCCCCTCTCCCGCTCCCTCTCCCCTTCCATTTCCATCAAGATTCATTTTCAATTCTCTTTAAATACAGAAGATCAATTTAGTATAAAGATTTCAACAGTTTGCACCCACATAGAAACACAAAGTGAAACATACTGTTTGAGTAGTAGTTATAGCATTAAATCAAAATGTACAGCACATTAAAGACAGAGATCCCACATGAGGAGCAAGTGCACAGTGGCTCCTGTTGTTGACCCAACAAATTGACACTCTAGTTTATGGCACCAGTAACCATCCTAGGCTGTCGTCATGAGTTGCCAAGGCTATGGAAGCCTTCCAAGTTCCCCGACTCTGATCATATTTAGACAAGGTCATAAAAGACAGAGTGAGGATAGTAACCAATGATCCTAAGAGTGGCATTGACCAGGTTTGAACAATTATACAGCATTAAGTGGGGAAGAGGACCATCAGTACACACAGGTTGGGAGTAGAGCCATTGGTGGTAGAGTAGAGGTTATGATTACAAAGGAATGAGGCCCAAGTGCACTAGACAGGGCCTAGAACAAAGGACAGAGTCATTATTAGAGGAGCTAAGAAAGGTGCTGTCTAAGCTACAAATAAGTTTTCTGATTTAGAGGCATATAGAACCTGACAGAAGGGGCTTGATAATAATCTGGTGGGCTTTAGGCCTTGTAAGTTAAGAGGCCCAGGCCTATCTATCTCTTCACATGGGGTATATCCTAAGGGAGGTGTGAACCTCCTAGGGGAAGGCACTCTGTTGACTTTCATTACTTGGCTGGCCTGGGAGGAGAGCTGGCCAGGTCAAGGCAGGGGGCATCTCTAACAAGAAATTTACAGTTCTGCCTGCAATGTTGCTGACCCTGCTTGGCCGTCCCCTCAGCTGCAGTGGTCACTTTGGAAGTTGGGCTGAGTGAAGGGCTTTTCAGCTTAGAGCCAATAAGATCTGTGGCTCTGACCTGGGCATCCTTCGACTCCAGGGCAGGTCCATTTCCAGTGATCCAACTCTTGGCAGAGCTGCCAGGGCTCTTCACAAGCTGACTTCTGCTGAAGCCCAGGCTTACCACATTGAAAGCCACTGCAGTTGGCTGGCCTGTTGGGTCTCCTTGAGGGCAGATCACTGTACAGATCAGCCATTAATAGGCCTGCCACCCATTGCTTCTGATGCCTAGCTTGCTTTTCCTCCTGGTTTGTGTTCAAGCAGACCAGAGGATGCAAGTCAAGGGAGTGTCCAAGTCCCATCCCTAATCTTCGGTGGCCTGAATGTCTTGTTGTACAATATTGGCCAGTATTTTATTGAGGATTTTTGGATCTATGTTCATCAGGGATATTGCTCTGTGATTTTGTTTCAATGCTGCATCTTTCTCTGGCTTAGGGATTAAGGTGATGCTGGCTTCATAGAAAGAATTTGGGAGGATTCCCACTTTTTCGATTGTTCTGAATAGTTTGAGAAGAATTGGAGTTAGTTCTTCTTTAAATGTCTGGTAGAATTCAGCAATGAATCCATCTGGTCCTGGGCTTTTCTTTTTGGGAGGACCTTTATTACTGTTTCAATTTCTGTCTCAGTTTTGGGTCTGTTTAGCTTTTCTATGTCTTTCTGGTTCAATTTAGGTAGGTTGTATGTGTTGCGGAATCTATCCATTTCTAATAGATTTCCCTGTTTGCTGGCATATAAGTCCTTGTAGTAATTTCTGATGATTCTTTTTATTTCTGTGGTGTCTGTTGTTCCATTTCCTTTTTCATCTCTGATTGTATTGATTTGGGTCTTTTCTCTTCTTTTTTTAGTTAGTTGAGGCAATGGTGTGTCAATTTTGTTTATTTTTTCAAAAAAACAGCTCTTTGCTTGGCTGATTTTTTGTATGTTTTTTGAATTCAATCCTATTGATTTCTTCTTTGATTTTAATTATTTCTCTTCTCCTACTAGATTTGGATCTGGTTTGCTGCTGATTTTCTAGATCCTTGAGATGCGCTGAAAGCTCATTTATTTGGTGCCTTTCCAATTTCTTGATGTAGGCATCTATTGATATAAACTTTCCTCTTAACACTGCTTTTGCTGTATCCCATAAGTTCTGATATGTTGTGCTGTTGTCCTCATTTACTTCCAGAAAAGTTTTGATTTCTCTTTTGATTTCTTCTATGACCCAGTGTTCATTCAGGAGCATGTTGTTCAATCTCCATGGTTTTGCATACTTTCTAGGGATTCCTGAGTTGCTAATTTCCACCTTCATTCCATTATGGTCTGAGAAGCTGCATGGTATGATTCTGATTCTTTTAAATTTGCTGAGATTTGCTTTATGGCCTAGTATGTGGTCAATCCTAGAGAAGGTTCCATGCACTGCTGAGAAGAATGTAAAATCTTTAGATGTAGGATTGAAAGTTCTGTAGATATCTGTCAGATCCATTTGGGCAATAGTGTCGATTAAATCTACTGTTTCCTTGTTGATCTTCTGTCCGGATGATCTGTCTATTTCTGAGAGTGGAGTATTGAAGTCCCTTAGTACTATTGTATTGGGGTCTAAGTCTCCCTTAAAGACCCTTAACATATCTTTTAAATAAACTGGTGCCCTGTAATTAGGTGCATATACATTTATAATAGTTACTTCTTCCTGCTGAATTTATTCCTGAATCATTATATAGTGCCCCTCTTTGTCTCTCTTAACAGATTTTGTGTTAAAGTTTATTTTGTCTGATATTAATATGGCTACGCCTGCTTTTCTTTGGTTTCTGTTGGTGTGGAATATCTTTTTCCAACCTTCCACTTTCAGTCTGTATGCTTCTATGTTGGAAAGATGTGCTTCTTGTAGGCAGCAAATAGATGGGTTTTGTTCCTTAATCCACTCAGCCAGTCTTTGCCTTTTAACTTTAGATTTCAATCCATTAACGTTCAATGTGACTATTGATAAGTAGTAACTTTGCCCTGCCATTTTCCCAAAGATATTTTCTAGTGTATGCTTTGAACTTCCTGTGGTCTTTTACTGGTAGGTTTTCTTCCTTTACCTTCTTTCATATTGATGACCATGTTTCTGTGTTTCCGAGTGTAACACATCTTTAAGCATCTTTTGCAGGGCCGGACGAGTGTCAACAAATTCTTTCAATTTCTGTTTGCTATGAAAGGTCTTTATTTCACCTTCATTCACAAATGAGAGCTTTGCAGGATATAATATTCTGGGCTGGCAGTTTTTCTCTCTTAGCACCTGGGCTGTGTCTCGCCATTCCCTCCTAGCCTGTAGGGTTTCTGATGAGAAGTCTACTGTGAGTCTAATTGGAGATCCTCTGAGAGTAATTTGATGTTTCTCTCTTGCACATTTTAGCATCTTTTCTTTATGTTTCCCTGTGCTGAGTTTGATTACGACGTGTCGTGGTGAGGATCTCTTTTGGTCATGTTTACGAGGTGTTCTATGAGCTTCCTGTACTAGGATGTCTCTGTTCTTCTCCAAACCCGGAAAGTTCTCTACTAGTATCTCGTGAAAAAGGCCTTCTAATCCTTTCTCCCTCTCCATGCCTTCAGAATTCCTAGAACTCGAATGTTGTTGTTTTTTTAAATAGTATCCTGTAGATTCCCAACAATATTTTTAGATTTCCAGTTTCCTCTTCTTTTCTTTGGTTTGACTGTATACTTTCTTGTGCTCTGTCTTCTAAGTCCGGTATTCTCTCTTCTGCTTCACTGACTCTGTTTCTAAGGCTCTCTAATGTGTTTGTCATTTGATCTATAGAGTTCTTCATTTCATTTTGATTTCTCTTCACTATCACACTTTCCTGTTCTACTAGTTTCTGTATTTCATTTTGATTCCTCCTTAAGATTTCATTTTCACGAGAGAGATTTTTATCCTGTCCAGTAAGGATTTCTGTAGTTCAAGAATTTTCTTTTGAAAACTTCTAAATGTTCTTATCATAAATTTTTTGAAATCGTATCTTGCATTTCTTCTATCTCATCATCTTCATAATCTTGGCTTGGGGTGTCTTGTTCATTTGGGGGCGTCATAATTTGTTCGTTGATCTTTTTCCCTCAGTTTCTGTGTTTAATGCTTGGCATTTTGGAGGAATTCTTTGAATTATTTCCTTACAATGGGTTTTTTTTTCCTTGTTATACTATGATTGTATTAAGTGGACTGTCTGCTTTTGGAGGAGACTTAGATGCTTGAAATGGGTGTGGCCAGAGAGCTCTGCTTAGTTCTTCAAGGTTAAGGGTGTGCCAAAGGTGACACACTCAGGTTAGGCGTGGTAAATCTCTCTCTCTCTCTCTTTATTTATTTATTTATTTTTGTTTTGATTCAGAAGGGAAGTAATTCCGCACAGCTGAGCAGAATTGAAGGTAGTCAGCTTCCAATCTCTGGCTTCTGTGGGTATATCATTTTCTGCTTTTTCCCAAGAACCACACAAAGAATCTGTGCTGCCCTCAGTGTGGGCTCAAATTCTCCTGCAATCTCTCACCGGGTTGCAAAGGTTACCGGATTGCAGCATCTCTGGAGAGTACTCACATGAACTTCATGAGTTCTTTCACCCACTGTCTCTTTTTTCACCGCCTCAGTTCATTAGCTCCACCCATTCACTAGGCCCTAACCTCCTGTTATTTCATCCCCCCTTCCCCTCGAGTCAGGTTTTTCTGTTTGACTGAGGGCAGGCGCAGCTATGAGTTTTCCCACAGCCCTGAGGTCGGGCAGCTTTTACATATGTCCAAAATGGCACCTGCTCTTTGTCTCTCGCTTGCCTTTGCGAGGTGGGCGGAGATAGAGAAACTCATCCATACCAGTCCCTTTTTTTTTCCTTTCTCCTGTAGTTAGCCTGGTGAACTTTCTCCAGCAGGGCTTTAAGCCTTGTTCCCTCTAGGCTCTATCTGCCTTTTCCCGCTAATGTCTTGGGTTACTGACCTCACCTCCCCTTCCAGCGCAGATGCGTAGACTCCGCTGTTGGGCTCCAGAGTCATGGGCATCCTTGCTCTCTCCACAGGTCATCCATGTCACATCCACTAGATCCAGAAGAGTTTCCTCTGCAATTTTTTTCCATGCCTTTCCCTGAAACTACAGTAACTCCACTTTTATTAAACTATCTTTTCCCGGACTATCAGTGCGTGTCCTCACTATTCTGCCATCTTGGCTCCGCCTCCCAAGGTTGCATTTTGAAAGGCAGTTAAGCACCCTGGTTGAGAACATGGACACCACAGCATCACTGTTTCTGGAGCCAGTTCTAGACTATCCATGCTATTTATTCTCATTGTGCATCCATGTCTTCGCTCATCAAATGAAATTGCATCCCTTAAGTGCTTAGGGTGAGGATTAAGTGAGTTCCAAAATTCTTAAAACAGTATCTGACATCTAGTAAGAGCTACATGAGTATATATAAGTGTTTCTGAGAAATTAAAACTATGAAATATGGGGAAAAAGTCTGGATATCATAAATTATGAAAATATATCTTGATCATATTTGGCATGAGCCATGACCCCATTTCTTGAGGAAGATATAATGCTGAGAGATTAATGTCATGAATGGGTATTGGCTATAAAGAAAATAAGTATTTGAAACATAGTCATGGGAAGGGGTAGAAAGGGCTTAAGATCCAAACTGTAAAAATCACTATGCATACTTCTTGTCTCATCACAAATATTTTAGGATGGAACTCTGCCTTTGTATTTCTTCCAAGGCATTTGTGGTACTGTGTGAACAATTTATAAATGCTGATAATGATGAATGCTACCTAGTTTAATCTTTCCTTGTGAAAACTTTATGCCACCTAACAGAGCAACCTTCACTAAATACAAATCTATGTGGTTGTTTTCCAGTAATTAAGTACCAAAGATCTTATGCAAGAAAGAGGAGTTTGTCTGTCAAAGAGAATCTTACATTACCTGGATATGACTGCAGTTAAGAAGAAGAAAATAAGAGTAAGATTTTCTGCTAATCAGAGAAGTACATGGGGAATGCTAGTTAGGAAAATGGTATGTTATTCAGGGATAAGAGTAGATGGAGAATGATACTTGAGGAGGAAACAGAGCTCATCTACATCAGAGAGTGAATTTTAATAAGCATTATTTAAGGATTTATTCTATGATTTCAGATTGATAGGTAAATCCTTTTTTTACCCAGAAAAAAAATTTATTTAAGGTATACAAGCTTCATGCATTTCATAAATACAAATTTAGGAACATAATGATTCTTCCTACCCTGCCCTCCCTCGTGCCCATACTCCCACCCTTCTTCCTCCTCCCTCTCCTATTACTATTCTTATTTTTAACTAAGATCTATTTTCATTTTAACTTTATACACATAAAATTAACCTACTCCTAGGCAAAGAGTTCAACAAACAGTATGGGAAAAAAAAAAAAAAAAAAAAAAAAAAAAAAAAAAACCTGTTCCTCAACAGTCAAGACAAGGGCTGTTCAAAAGCATCTGATCTCGGGGTGGAGCCAAGATGGCGAATAGTGAGGATGCACATTGATAGTCCAGGAAAAGATAGGTTGATAAAAGAGGAATTACAGTAAAAACAGGGAAAGGCCCAGGGAAAAAAATGCAGAGGAAACTCCTCTGGATCTAGTGGAGGAGACACAGACGACCTGCTGCGAGAGCAAGGACGCTCACGGCTCCAGCTCCGAGTCTACACATCTGCGCTGGAAGGGGAGGTGAGCTCAGTAATACGAGATGTTGGCTGGAGATGCGGCAGACAGAGAGGGAACTAGGCTGGAAGCTGCGCAGGGAGAGCTCACCAAACTAACTTCAGGAGAGAAGAAAAAGAAATAGGGGTGTGGGGGGGAACCAGTACGGATGAGTTTCTCTCTCCGCCCACCTTGCAAAGGCAAGCAAGAGACAAAGAGCAGGCGCCATTCTGGATATACGTAAAAGGTGTGCGCCCTCAGGGCTGTGCATAATATCAGAGCTGTGTGCAATAGTGCCGCGCGTGAACTCAGAGCTGAGCTCGAACTAAGTCAAACAGAAAATCCTGACTCTGGGGCCAGGGGTGGGAGGTGAAATACCAGGAGGTTAGGATTTAATAAAAGGGTAGAGCTAATGAACTGAGGTGGGGGAAAAAAAAAAAAGAGACGGTAGGTGAAGAAATCATGAAGGTCACAGTGAGTACTCTCCAGAGATGCTACAATTCAGTAACCTTGGCAACCTGGAGGGAGACTAAAGGAGAAATCAAACCCACACTGAGTGCAGCACAGATTCTTTGGGTGATCTGTGTGAAAAAAAAAAAAAAAAGCAGACAATTCCTATACCCACAGAAGCCAGAGATTGGAAGCTAACTACCATCAATTCTGCTCAGCTGTGTGGTAATACTTCCCTCCTGAAAATAAATAAATAAATAGAGAGAGATAGATCTACCATGCCTAACCCTGAAGAACTAAGCAGAGCTCTCTGCCCTAACACATCTCAGGCCACCAAAGCTCCTCCAATAGCAGAGTCCACTTAACACAGTTATAGTATAACAAGGAAAAAAAAAACCCATTGTAAGGAAATAATTCAAAGAATTCCTCCAAAATGCCAAGCATTAAACACAGAAACTGAGGGAAAAAGATCAACGAACAAATTATGACGCCCCCAAATGAACAAGACACCCCAAGCCAAGATTATGAAGATGATGAGATAGAAGAAATGCAAGATACGATTTCAAAAAATTTATGATAAGAACATTTAGAAGTTTTCAAAAGAAAATTCTTGAACTACAGAAATCCTTACTGGACAGGATAAAAATCTCTCTCGTGAAAATGAAATCTTAAGGAGGAATCAAAATGAAATACAGAAACTAGTAGAACAGGAAAGTGTGATAGTGAAGAGAAATCAAAATGAAATGAAGAACTCTATAGATCAAATGACAAACACATTAGAGAGCCTTAGAAACAGAGTCAGTGAAGCAGAAGAGAGAATACCGGACTTAGAAGACAGAGCACAAGAAAGTATACAGTCAAACCAAAGAAAAGAAGAGGAAACTGGAAATCTAAAAATATTGTTGGGAATCTACAGGATACTATTTAAAAAAACAACAACATTCGAGTTCTAGGAATTCTGAAGGCATGGAGAGGGAGAAAGGATTAGAAGGCCTTTTTCACGAGATACTAGTAGAGAACTTTCCGGGTTTGGAGAAGAACAGAGACATCCTAGTACAGGAAGCTCATAGAACACCTCGTAAACATGACCAAAAGAGATCCTCACCACGACACGTCGTAATCAAACTCAGCACAGGGAAACATAAAGAAAAGATGCTAAAATGTGCAAGAGAGAAACATCAAATTACTCTCAGAGGATCTCCAATTAGACTCACAGTAGACTTCTCATCAGAAACCCTACAGGCTAGGAGGGAATGGCGAGACACAGCCCAGGTGCTAAGAGAGAAAAACTGCCAGCCCAGAATATTATATCCTGCAAAGCTCTCATTTGTGAATGAAGGTGAAATAAAGACCTTTCATAGCAAACAGAAATTGAAAGAATTTGTTGACACTCGTCCGGCCCTGCAAAAGATGCTTAAAGATGTGTTACACTCGGAAACACAGAAACATGGTCATCAATATGAAAGAAGGTAAAGGAAGAAAACCTACCAGTAAAAGACCACAGGAAGTTCAAAGCATACACTAGAAAATATCTTTGGGAAAATGGCAGGGCAAAGTTACTACTTATCAATAGTCACATTGAACGTTAATGGATTGAAATCTAAAGTTAAAAGGCAAAGACTGGCTGAGTGGATTAAGGAACAAAACCCATCTATTTGCTGCCTACAAGAAGCACATCTTTCCAACATAGAAGCATACAGACTGAAAGTGGAAGGTTGGAAAAAGATATTCCACACCAACAGAAACCAAAGAAAAGCAGGCGTAGCCATATTAATATCAGACAAAATAAACTTTAACACAAAATCTGTTAAGAGAGACAAAGAGGGGCACTATATAATGATTCAGGAATAAATTCAGCAGGAAGAAGTAACTATTATAAATGTATATGCACCTAATTACAGGGCACCAGTTTATTTAAAAGATATGTTAAGGGTCTTTAAGGGAGACTTAGACCCCAATACAATAGTACTAAGGGACTTCAATACTCCACTCTCAGAAATAGACAGATCATCCGGACAGAAGATCAACAAGGAAACAGTAGATTTAATCGACACTATTGCCCAAATGGATCTGACAGATATCTACAGAACTTTCAATCCTACATCTAAAGATTTTACATTCTTCTCAGCAGTGCATGGAACCTTCTCTAGGATTGACCACATACTAGGCCATAAAGCAAATCTCAGCAAATTTAAAAGAATCAGAATCATACCATGCAGCTTCTCAGACCATAATGGAATGAAGGTGGAAATTAGCAACTCAGGAATCCCTAGAAAGTATGCAAAACCATGGAGATTGAACAACATGCTCCTGAATGAACACTGGGTCATAGAAGAAATCAAAAGAGAAATCAAAACTTTTCTGGAAGTAAATGAGGACAACAGCACAACATATCAGAACTTATGGGATACAGCAAAAGCAGTGTTAAGAGGAAAGTTTATATCAATAGATGCCTACATCAAGAAATTGGAAAGGCACCAAATAAATGAGCTTTCAGCGCATCTCAAGGATCTAGAAAATCAGCAGCAAACCAGATCCAAATCTAGTAGGAGAAGAGAAATAATTAAAATCAAAGAAGAAATCAATAGGATTGAATTCAAAAAACATACAAAAAATCAGCCAAGCAAAGAGCTGTTTTTTTGAAAAAATAAACAAAATTGACACACCATTGCCTCAACTAACTAAAAAAAGAAGAGAAAAGACCCAAATCAATACAATCAGAGATGAAAAAGGAAATGGAACAACAGACACCACAGAAATAAAAAGAATCATCAGAAATTACTACAAGGACTTATATGCCAGCAAACAGGGAAATCTATTAGAAATGGATAGATTCCGCAACACATACAACCTACCTAAATTGAACCAGAAAGACATAGAAAAGCTAAACAGACCCAAAACTGAGACAGAAATTGAAACAGTAATAAAGGTCCTCCCAAAAAGAAAAGCCCAGGACCAGATGGATTCATTGCTGAATTCTACCAGACATTTAAAGAAGAACTAACTCCAATTCTTCTCAAACTATTCAGAACAATCGAAAAAGTGGGAATCCTCCCAAATTCTTTCTATGAAGCCAGCATCACCTTAATCCCTAAGCCAGAGAAAGATGCAGCATTGAAACAAAATCACAGAGCAATATCCCTGATGAACATAGATCCAAAAATCCTCAATAAAATACTGGCCAATATTGTACAACAAGACATTCAGGCCACCGAAGATTAGGGATGGGACTTGGACACTCCCTTGACTTGCATCCTCTGGTCTGCTTGAACACAAACCAGGAGGAAAAGCAAGCTAGGCATCAGAAGCAATGGGTGGCAGGCCTATTAATGGCTGATCTGTACAGTGATCTGCCCTCAAGGAGACCCAACAGGCCAGCCAACTGCAGTGGCTTTCAATGTGGTAAGCCTGGGCTTCAGCAGAAGTCAGCTTGTGAAGAGCCCTGGCAGCTCTGCCAAGAGTTGGATCACTGGAAATGGACCTGCCCTGGAGTCGAAGGATGCCCAGGTCAGAGCCACAGATCTTATTGGCTCTAAGCTGAAAAGCCCTTCACTCAGCCCAACTTCCAAAGTGACCACTGCAGCTGAGGGGACGGCCAAGCAGGGTCAGCAACATTGCAGGCAGAACTGTAAATTTCTTGTTAGAGATGCCCCCTGCCTTGACCTGGCCAGCTCTCCTCCCAGGCCAGCCAAGTAATGAAAGTCAACAGAGTGCCTTCCCCTAGGAGGTTCACACCTCCCTTAGGATATACCCCATGTGAAGAGATAGATAGGCCTGGGCCTCTTAACTTACAAGGCCTAAAGCCCACCAGATTATTATCAAGCCCCTTCTGTCAGGTTCTATATGCCTCTAAATCAGAAAACTTATTTGTAGCTTAGACAGCTCCTTTCTTAGCTCCTCTAATAATGACTCTGTCCTTTGTTCTAGGCCCTGTCTAGTGCACTTGGGCCTCATTCCTTTGTAATCATAACCTCTACTCTACCACCAATGGCTCTACTCCCAACCTGTGTGTACTGATGGTCCTCTTCCCCACTTAATGCTGTATAATTGTTCAAACCTGGTCAATGCCACTCTTAGGATCATTGGTTACTATCCTCACTCTGTCTTTTATGACCTTGTCTAAATATGATCAGAGTCGGGGAACTTGGAAGGCTTCCATAGCCTTGGCAACTCATGACGACAGCCTAGGATGGTTACTGGTGCCATAAACTAGAGTGTCAATTTGTTGGGTCAACAACAGGAGCCACTGTGCACTTGCTCCTCATGTGGGATCTCTGTCTTTAATGTGCTGTACATTTTGATTTAATGCTATAACTACTACTCAAACAGTATGTTTCACTTTGTGTTTCTATGTGGGTGCAAACTGTTGAAATCTTTATACTAAATTGATCTTCTGTATTTAAAGAGAATTGAAAATGAATCTTGATGGAAATGGAAGGGGAGAGGGAGCGGGAGAGGGGAGGGTTGCGGGTGGGAGGGAAGTTATGGGAGGGGGAAGCCATTGTAATCCATAAGCTGTACACTGGAAATTTATTTTCATTAAATAAAAGTTAAAAAAAAAAGACATCAGAAAGATCATCCACCCAGACCAAGTGGGATTTATCCCTGGTATGCAGGGATGGTTCAATGTTCACAAAACAATCAACGTGATACACCACATTAACAGACTGCAGAAGAAAAACCATATGATTCTCTCAATAGACGCAGAGAAATCATTTGATAAAATACAACACCCTTTCATGATGAAAACCCTAAGCAAACTGGGTATAGAAGGAACATTCCTCAATACAATCAAAGCAATTTATGAAAAACCCACGGCCAGCATCCTATTGAATGGGGAAAAATTGGAAGCATTTCCACTGAGATCTGGTATCAGACAGGGATGACCACAGTGGTGACACTGCTATTCAATATAGCTCTGGAAGTCTTAGCAAGAGCTACTAGGCAAGAAAAAGAAATTAAAGGGATACAAATTGGGAAGAAGGAACTCAAATTATCCCTCTTTGCAGATGATATGATTCTTTATTTAGGGGATCCAAAGAACTCTACTAAGAGACTATTGGAACTCATAGAAGAGTTTGGCAAGGTAGCAGGATATAAAATCAATGCACAAAAATCAACAGCCTTTGTATACACAGGCAGTGCCACAGCTGAGGAAGAACTTCTAAGATCAATCTCATTCACAATAGCTACAAAAACAATCAAATACCTTGGAATAAACTTAACCAAGGACATCAAAGTTCTCTTCTATGAGAATTAGAAAATCTTAAAGAAAGAAATAGAAGAGGATACCAAAAAATGGAAAAAATCTTCCATGCTCATGGATTGGAAAAAAATCAATATCATCAAAATGTCCATTCTCCCAAAAGCAATTTATAGATTCAATGCAATACCAATCAAAATACCAAAGACATTCTTCTCAGATCTGGAAAAATGAAATTCATATTGAGACACAGAAGACCTCGAATAGCTAAAGCAAACTTGTACAAAATAAACAAAGCTGGAGGCATCACAATACCAGGTTTCAGGACATATTACAGGGCAATTGTTATCAAAGCAGCATGGTACTGGTACAGAAACAGATGGATAGGCCAATGGAACACAACAGAAACACCAGAAATCAATCCAAACATCTACAGCCAACTTATATTTGATCAAGGATCCAAAACCAATCCCTGGAGTAAGGACAGTCAATTCAATAAATGGTGCTGGGAAAATTGGATTTCCACATGCAGAAGCATGAAGCAAGACCCCTACCTTTCACCTTACACAAAAATCCACTCAACATGGATTAAAGACCTAAATCTACGACCTGAAACCATCAAATTATTAGAGAGCATTGGAGAAACCCTTGAAGACAGAGGCACAGTTAAGACTTCTTGGAAAATACCCTGGATACACAGGTAGTCAAAGCCAAAATTAACACTTGGGATTGCATCAAATTGAGAAGTTTCTGTACTGCAAAAGAAACAGTCAGGAGAGTGAAGAGGCAACCAACAGAATGGGAAAAAATATTTGCAAACTATGCTACAGATAAAGGGTTGATAACCATAATCTATAAAGAAATCAAGAAACTCCACAACATCAAAACAAACAACCCACTTAAGAGATGGGCCAAGGACCTCAATAGACATTTTTCAAAAGAGGAAATCCAAATGGCCAACAGACACATGAAAAAATATTCAGGATCACTAGCAATCAGGGAAATGCAAAGCAAAACCACAGTGAGTTTTCACCTCACCCCAGTGAGAATGGCGCACATTCAGAAATCTAGGAACAACAGATGCTGGCAAGGATGTGGGGAGAAAGTGACACTAACCCACTGTTGGTGCAAATGTAAACTGGTAAAGTCACTATGGATGTCAGTTTGGATATCCCTCAGAAACCTGAATATAACCCTACCATACAACCCAGCCATCCCACTCCTTGGAATTTACCCAAAGGATATTAAATTGGCAAACAAAAAGGCTGTCTGCACCTTAATGTTTATTTCAGCTCAATTCACAATAGCTAAGACCTGGAACCAACCCAGATGCCCATCAACAGTAGACTGGATAAAGAAATTATGGGACATGTACTCTATAGAATACCTAGAGCAGTCAAAAACAATGAAATCCAGTCATTTGCAACAAGATGGAGGAATCTGGAAAACATCATGCTGAGTGAAATAAGCCAGTCTCAAAGAGACAAATATCATGTGTTCTTCCTGTTCAGTGACAACTATCAGAGCATCAAAAAGGAAACCTGGTGAAGTGAAATGGACACTATGAGAAATAGTGACTTGATCAGCTCTTGTGCTGACTGCTGATGTACAATGTAATGCTTTATCCCTTTCAGTATTTTTTTGTTCTACTTAATGCTATTGGTTGAGCTATGTAATTAACACACAATTATTCTTAGGTGTTTAAAGTTAACTGAAAAGTGATCTCTGTTAAATATAAGAGTGGGAATAAGAGAGGAGGCAATATGCAATTTTGGACATGCTCAAGCTGATTTGCCCCATGTGGTGGAGTTAGAAATGTGCCCGGAGATTCCAATACAGTGCCATCAAGGTTGCATGTACCAATGCCATCTCACTAGTCCAAGAGATCAATTTCAGGTTACAACAGATTATAATGATAGGTCTAAGCAACAAAGGGATCACATAAACAAGACTAGTGTCTGCTAATACTAACTGATAAAAAAAGGGAGACAACGATCCAACATGGGAAGCGGGATACAAGCAGACTCATAAAATGGAAGATGTCCTAAACAGAACTCTGGCCTCAGAGTCAGCCCTTAAGGCATTCGGATCCAGCTGAAGAGCCCATGAGAGTATTTTAGGCATGGAAATCCAAGACACTCTGGCAAAAAAAAAAAAAAGAGGACCTAAATGAAAGATCTCTGCGAGTGAGATCCCAGTGGAAAAAACGGGCCATCAAAGAAGGAGGTACCTTTCTCTGAAGGGAGGAGAGAACTTCCAATTTGACTATGGCCTTGTCGAAATAAGATCAAATTCGACGAGCTCCGGGGGCTTCCATGGTCTTGACATCTCATGACTATACCCTGGGAGATTTCTTACGCCTTAATCAAGAGCGTCAATTTGTTAAGTCAACAACAAGAGTCACTGTGCACTTACTCCTCATGTAGAATCTCTGAGCTTAATGTGTAGTTCAATGTGAATTAATGCTATGACTAGTGCTCAAACAGTATTTTGCACTTTGTGTCTGTGTAGGGGCAAACTGATGAAATTTTTACTTAATGTATACTAAATTGGTCTTCTGCATATAAAGATAATTGAAAATGAATCTTGATGTGAATGGGATGGGAGAGGGAGCGGGAAATGGGAGGATTGTGGGTGGGAGGGAAGTTACGGAGGGGGAAAAGCCATTGTAATCCATAAACTGTACTTTGGAAATTTATATCTACTAAATAAAAGTTAAAAAAAAAGCATGTATTGTCCTGTTATTCCAAAAAGTAAAGTGCATTTAAATATACACATGTAGAATATATATATACATATATATTTAATGCATATATTTAATATGAAATACACAAAAAATGCAACCTTGGATGCTTTGGTGCTCATTAAAACCTCCAGGAAAGGTCAGTATAAAGGATATTAATTGAGATGTATTCCTGGTCCATTTCTGGGCTTATTTCTGAGAAATATTTATTACCCTCAACTCCTAATGCAAAAGCAAGCCTGGCCTTTATGCTATATTATATTGTTGTGGCCTTATTGAACATGGCTGAAAAGACCAGTTTTAGACACACACTCCATCAGGGTCGATCAGATCCTCTCTCTCTCTCCCTGGATTTTGGAATCAGAATACCATCAACACTAGAAGATGACATGTATAGTTACAATTTGAACAAGCATCTCTTGAAATGCATGGCCATGTGTGTTAATGTGTTTTTGGCATATCATGTGCACTGCTGCAGAGAGAAAAATGTGATGCCTCAGCGTGATGGAGAGAATGACTTAGATCTCTGTTTTCTAGTTCATGGCTAGAATACACTGTAACATGTATCTGCACTTCCTGCCTTAAATCCATTGGGTACAATTGTGTCAAAATTTCTATTTGTTATAACCAAAGTAGTAAGATGTGGGCAGCTAAAATTTGTCCTGCTTTGTCCTGGAACTTGCTGGAAGAGTCAAAAGTTTGGAGACCAAGTTATTCACCATTCTTACTGTCATCTTTACCATTCTTGTCCTCCATCCCCCACAAGGTGCCTTAGTCTCTTTTCTGTTGCTATATGAATATGACAGTCTGCATAATTTGTGAAAATTAAAGATTTGCTTGGCTTCTGGGTCTGAAGGATGAGAAGTTCTGAAATCACATCTGTCAATGTTGTTTTTGCTGGCGGGGACTCTCTGAAGTCTTGAGATAACACACAATGGAAAGAGACAATCCTATAATTTCTGTCCTCTTCTTGTAAGTCAGTCCCATTGGATTTGGGCCCTACTCTTATGGCCTCATTTAACCTTATTTACCATACAAAAATCCCACCTCCAAATGCCAAAATCAGATTAAATATCTACCACCTTAATACCTCACAATGGGGATTAAATTATACAATGAAATATTATGGGAATATTCAAACCATAGCATTAAATTACCTATAAAGACAAACTACTTCTAGAAAGGGGGAACTTAAATTTTATTAGCAAAGGAACAGACAGATTTTATTGATAAGTAGCTGAATGTGAAGTCCTTTAGGTGTAACTTTGCAAATTGATAACTAGAGAAGGTTTTCAGAGGAGTGGAGATGGGGTCCATTACAAGGGTGGCCAAAGATGGATAAATTCCCACTCCTGAGCTTGACTTCTGCAAATGAAAATTTTATCAAGTAGAAGGTAATCAACATAAGGGATTGAAATGATCTGCCAATCATCCATTTTATATCAGTCTTTACAGTCATGTGACTAATCCGGAAATTAATGTACAATCTTTCAGGTAATTTCACAGGTGGCAGATCAGAATAACCTGGTAATTAGAGTCTGGAGTCTTTATGGAGCATCAGCTTCTGATGGGAATGCTCCTTGCTTCCTTTGAAAATGATATCAGGGGCTGATGCCGCAGCTCACTTGGTTAAACCTCCACCTGCAGCACCAGCATCCCATATGTGCACCAGGTTCTAGTTCCGGTTGCTCCTCTTCCAGTCCAGCTCTCTGCTGTGGCCTGGGAGGGCAATGGAAGATGGCCAAGTGCTTGGGCTCCTGCACACACATAGGAGACCAGGAAGAAGCACCTGGCTCCTGGCTTCAGATTGGCACAGCGCGCCGGCCATGGTGGCCATTTGGGGAGTGAAAGGCAGTAGAGGATGGCCCAGGTGCTTGGGTGCCTGCACCCACGTGGAAGATCAGGAAGAAGTACCTGGCTCCTAGGTTGGGATCAGCATAGCTCCGGCCATAGTGGCCATTTGGAGGGTGAACCAACGGAAGGAAGACTTTTCTCTCTATCTCTCTCCCTCACTGTCTAACTCTGTCAAATAAAAAAAAAGTTAAAAAAAAAAAAAGGAAAAAGAAAATGATATCAGGAGTTTTAAGACTTTCCCAGTTCAGGTTTACATAAAGGCCTTGATGATTTGGACTCACTTTTTTTTTTTTTCTTGACTCAGGACAATCTTTTAACCTAGCGTTTATTATAGTGTCAAAAAACCTTCAAAAATCAATACTTCTGTCTATGGGTATTGAAAAAGGAATAGACTTCTATGAGTGATCATTATGATATCTTAAAATCTTAGTGCTTGGAAAAACAATCCTAGGGACACATAGAACTAAATGTTTTCATTTTTGTAATGGAGGATATTGGAAAGCCTATACAAAAATGCATAATCAGCATTATTTTTAATATATTCTTTATCCATGAAAAAATTCTAAGGTAATGTATGCAATTACCAGTGTTAATAAACTATTTCTAGCTCTCCAGGAAACCAATGAGTCATCCTTGGTAGAAATATGAAGACTGTCCTAACATAGATATAAATCTGAAAGCCAACATGCATTTATTTGAATATGTCTTTCCTGGAGTATCTCATAAAATAAACTGAAGTCACACATTTTATTTTTTTATTTGTTTTCTTTTTAAACTGTTATTTAATGCATATAAATTTCCAAAGTACAGCTTATGGATTACAATGGTTTTCCCCCCCATAACTTCCCTCCCACCTGCAACCTTTCTTTTAAAAATTAGAATGACTAACTGAAGGAAACCAACAGGAAAGTCAAGCAGTGAGGACAACTTTGTAACCTAAGAAGATATTTTGTAGTTTTCCTTTATGTCATGTGTTATTTAGGGGACAAAATCCTGATTTGCTTTGGTCTATAGCTGATAGGAATTGGCATTTTAATTGGGTGCTCTATTTGCAAAACCATCTTATGGTACCACTTTCAACATCAGCGTCTATCATAAAATACATTTCAACTGTTTTGCAAACAAACTTTCTTCCAATTAATAATTAAACAGAGGAACAGCTTGCAGTATATGCTTGGAACTAATTTTACTATATATAGTGGGAAATGACAAGCACACATGAAGATGTGACTGAAGCTTGGTAACATTTAAATATTCAGCTTTTCCTCTGTTACCTTCACTAGTGTAAAGTTGGTTCCCAAGGTAAAAACTAAGTGGTCTGCCGGCATATGGTCTCACCTCCATTTGAGTGCTAAAAGCTGGATACTGTTTTTGTGAAACAGATGTTGTTGAGTGCAGCAATGCACAACTGACTCTAGCTAACAGCTGGGAATCCTTCGTGACCCATATAGCGGGAAATAAACATGGTCCTATGCTTGGCAAAAGTATAAGAAAGCAAATTTCCATTTGTTAAGAGCTTATCAAAATGAAGAATAAATGTTTTTAGCCATAAACTGATTTTATTCACCAGAGTAATCTTTCCAGCAGCTTATGTGATGGCCTCATAATATTACAGGCACCCTTTGCCAGATGAAGGCTGTAGTTGCACTGACATATAGTACAGATGGAAAATAAACATCTGCCTCAATCAAGAGAGAAGACCAAGGACAAGGTTGACGAATATTATCTGGCATGACTCTCTTTGCAGGAAAGCATATAAATGCTACACGACCAAAACCACTGGCATCGTCTGGTGTTGTCCTTATGTGGTTACTGACCATGAAGAGAGATGATTAGTATGCACTCTCCAAGGAGGAGTGGTGCAGATGCTCAGGATGATATGATTCCAACTCTCTAGGATCTGCTTTGCTGTAGCCACACCATGTGAGTCATACAATAATTCCATTTTATATATTTTTCTCAGGGTTCAGCTGCATTTATTGTTCACAAAGTTTCCCTTCTCATTGAATGAGTAAACAAGGGGAGGAGGGAGAAAGAAAAGAAACTAATTTAGAAAAGATAAAACCATTTTTTTCCATCATCACAGGAAAATCTCAACAAGGGTCTCAAGTCCAAGTTCAAATGATTTCCTGAACCCCAACATTGCAATTGCAAAACACTGTATTTTATTACATGTTCCAACTTCACCTTTGGCACAATTTGGGTAGACTAATATATGTTCTGAGAGAAATGCACGCAGGCATGCATACACACAATACACACACATGCTGCAGCCCAGCACCAAGTTCCTTTTGTCCTCATTGCAACCAAATGATTCATGTGGCACAAATGATATGACAGATGTAGCTTTAAAAATTCAGCTTTATTGCAAGTGTCTTTTTTACTGAACCTTCTTTCATTTTCTGGTATCTCTTGTGACCATATGGAGTTCAGATGGCACTGAATTCCCTTCTACTGACTCAAACACTTTTCTGCACCTGGGCACAATTTTGGATAAGGAGGTGAAGAAAAGGGAAAAAGTGTCAGGCTTAACACAGAGAATCCTATGAGGGGTAAAAAAAGGTCTTTCTCATATTTTTGCACAATTTCAGTGCAGCTATGGTTTTGTTAATTTATTTTTTAAAAAGTGACATGGTAGAGAATTCTATGTAAAAATAGTTTAAGCTTATTTTTGTTTATGTATAAGGACACAGGGAAAGAGACAGAGACAGAGTGATACAGAGAGAGTCAGAGATCTTCCATCAACTTCCAACCACTTGTTCACTCCCCAGATGCCTGCAACAGCTGGGACGGGGCCAGACCAAAGCAAGGAGTCAGGAATGCCATCTGGGTCTCCCACATGAGTGGCAAGGACCAAGTATGTTGAAAATCAGCTGCTGCCACCCGTGGTGAGCATTAGCAGAAAAGCTAAATTGGAAGTGGAGATTGGACTTGGTCCCAAGCACTCTGACATCGGATAAGGGTTTCCCAAGTATCACCCACTGTGCCATAATGCTCACCTCTGGATTTTTGATTATATCTTTTTCTTGAATGATGAAGAAAGAAAAAGAGAAATGCTTAGCTTCTATAATCTAATTGAAGCAAATATGATTATAACTTTTCTGGCTTCAGAGTTTCAAAGGAATTGAAAAGTCAAACTTTACCAATAATAACAGCAAATATTTGTATTTTCTATTAGGTGCAGAACTTAGCTCTTCACATTTAATCTTCATAAAAATCCAATGAGTTGGACATGATTATTAACAACTGCATTTATATAAGAGGAAACTGAGTCACTGAGAGGCTAAGTAGTTTGTCTAAAATCACACACCCATTAGTGGAGGAATGCGATTGAATGAAGGGAGCTGGTTTAGGACCCCACCCCCTTGACCATGATGCAATGAATGGTCTAAGAAGTGAAAGTTTGTTTGAGACAAACTGTAAAGATGTATTCTTTTTTGGTTATTTCATGAACATGAACATGAACTGTTTTGGTATGGTAGTCAAAAAGATGTTTCATTTAAATATTTCTATTCTATTAAATTTTATTTATTCACAAAAGTAATTTTTGACCACTGTATGGTAAAATAGTATAGAAATTGCATAAAATCTCTGTCCTTAATGTGTTGTCCAATGTGAATTAATGCTATAACTAGTACTCAAACTGTATTTTACACTTTATGTTCTGTGTGGGTACAAACTGATGAAATCTTTACTTAATATATACTAAATCGATCTTCTGTATATAAAGATAATTGAAGATGAATCTTGATGTGAATGGAATGGGAGAGGGAGCAGGAGATGGAAGGGGTGCTGGTGGGAGGGAAGTTATGGGGGGAAAAGCCATTGTAATCCATAAACTGTACTTTGGAAAATTATATTTACTAAATAAAAGTTAAAAAAAAAAGAAATTGCGTTCCTCTGTATATAAAGATAATTGAAAATCAAAAAAAAAAAAATCCTTGGTGTTAAATTGGAAATTACATAGAAAATTAATCAATCCTTTTTAAAAAAAATATCATGCAGGATCTCTGTCATTAATGTGATGTACACTGCTATTTAATACTATAACTAGTACTCCAACAGTATTTTTTCACTTTGTGTTGCTATGTGAGGGCAAACTGTTGAAATCTTTATATATACTAAACTGATTTTCTGTATATAAAGAGAATTGAAAATGAATCTTGAAGTGAATGGAAGGGGAGAGGGAATGGGAAAGGGGAGGGTTGCAGGTGGGAGGGAAGTTATGGGGGGGGGGAGCCATTGTAATCCATAAGCTGTACTTTGGAAATTTATATTCATTACATAAAAAAAGAAAAGAAAAGAATTCCAAAAAAAGAAATTGCATAAAATTAATAATCTCATTTCCTTTCAACTCTGTAAGATAAAATAGTACCTGTTTCTTTTTTCTCAATTTTCTTAATTTAAAAAATTATTTAATTACTTTTTATTTCATTTGAAAGAGAGACAGAAAGCAAGCAAGAGAGTGGCGCACACACACACACAGAGAGACAGAAAGAGAGAGAGAGAAAGAGAGAGCGAGAGAGAGAGAGAGAGAGAGAGATTTCTTCCACTGGTTCACTCCCCAAATGCCCACAATACTTAGGTGCATTGGGTCATGCTGAAACCAGGAGCCCAAAAATTCATCTCAGTCTCACATATGGTTGGCAGATACTCAGGTTACCTGGTGCCTCCCACTATGCACATTAGTAGGAAGTCTGCACTGGAAACAGAATAACGAGGACTTGAACCAGCTACTTTGATATGGGAGGTGTGTTTCTGATCACTGCACCAAAACGCCTGCCCCGTTACTCTTTTAAGCTGTATATATTTATGGGGTACAAAAGTTATTGATATTATATGAATTTGAAATAATTAAATTAAGCTAATTAACATATCATCACCTCAAATACTTATCTTCTGTGTGTGTGGTGGTCACTTTTTTTTTTTAAAGAGATTTATTTATTTACTTGATAGGCATAGTTACAAATAGTGAGAGGGAGAGACAGAGAGAATCTTCTATCCACTGGTTTACTTCCCAAATGGCCACAACAGCCGAGGCTAGGACAACCTGAAGCCAGGAGCCAGAAGCTTCTTCTGGGTCTCCCATGAGGGTGCTGGGGCCCAAGCACTTGGGCCATTTTCCACTGCTTTCCTAGGCCAATAAGAAGAAAGCTGGATGGGTATTAGAGCAGCCAGGACTTGAACCTGTGCACATGTGTGATGCCACTACTATGCCACAGCATTAGCCCCGGTTATGACTTTTAAAAGTTACTCTCTTAGCAATTTTGAAATACACAATGCAGTATTAACCATTGCAACCTTCTATGCAAGAGCTCTCAAAAATTGTATTTCTGCTATCTCACTAAAAATTTGTATCTTTTGATCGAAATTTCCCCATTTCAACCGCCTTCCAGCCTCTGATAACCACCATTCTATTTCTGTAAATTCAGTTGACTGAAATTCCTTATGTGAGAGCTTGTGATATTTGTCCTTCTGTGTCTGACTTAGTCACCCAACTAATGATCCTTGTTATCATGAAGAACTGGATTTTCTTGTTTTTTAAGGCTAAACAATAGTCCACTGCATATTTCAAAGTATGCATTTTGTATTTCTTTTCTATGCTGATAATTTCTCTTTGTTCTTCCATTATTTGTTCTCTAATTCCCAAATGAAGCTATGCCTTGTTATGCAATTTGAAAGAGTAATAGTCCAGATTAGAACATATCTACATATACAAATAAATACAAAAGGGATGGTACTTTTAAAAGTTGCTGGAAAATGGAATTAAGTTTATTTTGGTGCAAAAAGTGGATGCATAGTTTTTTCATATATGTATATTTTAGCAAAAATTTAAAGATCCTTTACAAGAAAAGATTTCAAATATTTTTGCACCAAAGTAAATATTTTTAATTCTATTTTTCCATTAAATTATTTAAATAACTCATGCATGCATGTGTGTGCATGTAATAATTTAACTAAGCCCCTAATCATTGTCATTGATTCATTCTACTTTTTAAAAAATATATTTATTTTATTTATTTGAAAGAGACTTGCAGAGACAGGTAAAGACATAGACAGAGAGAAAGACAGAGACAGAGAGAGAGAGAGAGAGGTCTTCCATCTGCTGATTCACTCCCCAAATGACGGATTTGAAGCCAGGAGCCGGGATCTTCTTCCAGGTCTCCCACGTGGTTGCAGGGGCTCCAGCATTTGGACCATCCTCCATTGCTTTCCCAGGCACATCAGCAGGGAGCTGGATCAAAAGTAGAGCAGTTAGGACTAGAACTGGTGCCCATATAGGATTCTGGTGCTGTAGTCTGGGGCTTTAACACACTGTACCACAGCACCAGCCCTCATTCTACTTCTTTAATATATTAATTGGGTGGCTTTTTCTAATCCAAATGATGCTGTAATAGGCATTCCCAGAAGAGTGATAGTCAAAGAATGAGTTCATTTTTTTATTACATGAATTTTTTTAAAGATTTACAGAGAGGAAGAGAGAGAGAGAGAGAGAGAGAGAGAGAGAGAGAGAGAGGTCTTCTATCGGATGGTTCACTCTCCAACTGGCCACAAGGGCCGGAGCTGTGCCCATCTGAAGCCAGGAGCCAGGAGCTTCTTCCGGGTCTCCCACGTGGATGCAGGGGACCTAGGACTCGGACCATCTTCTACTGCTTTCCCAGGCCACAGCAGTGAGCTGGATTGGAAATAGAGCAACCGAGACTCGAACAGATGCCCTTATGGGATGCCAGCTCTGCAGGCAGTGGTTTTATCTGCTACACTACGGTACCAGCCCCTATTACATGGATTTTTACAAAATTTTAGAGTACAGAAAAATTTGAACTATAGGTACACACTTACGATGTTCTCAGTTATTTTTTAGTCGGCTTTACTGATATTTACATATGGTAAAATTCAGCATTTAAAATGTGCTGTTCTTTGCTTTCATGTAGGCATACAGTTGCCCAAACAAAGCCACAAAATATAGAATGATTCCACCAAGCCAAAACTTTTTTCATGCTCATGGACCCACTTCTTTCTTCCAAATACTGGTCTCTGTAATTTGCCATTTCTAGAATATCACATAAATGTGGTCAAGCAATAAGAAGCCTTTAGAAGTTGCACAATATATTTGAAATGCATCTCTCTTGTTGCTTATATTGGTAGTTCATTCATTTTTCTTGTGGAATTTATTTAAAACAATATGATGGAACCATTGTTTATTTATTCATTTGTCTATTGCAGGACATTTGAATTATTCTTAAATTTAGAATTTATGAATGAAGCTACTATCTTTGTCTCAAAGTTTTTACATGAGCATAAGTATTCATTTCTCCTGTAAAATCCACAAGAATGAAATCAATTGATTGCATATTAAATGTCTTTTTTTTTAGAAATATAAAGCTATATTTGAAGTTGTTCTACCATTTTGCGTTCCCAATACCAAGGTATGAGTTCGAGTTTCCCTGTATTATTACTAACACTTACTATTGGAAATTTGTTGCTAGTTCCTTAAAATTGTAGACATTCTGACAAAGTGTGTGGTAGTACCTCATTGTGACTATAATATGCTTTCTCCTCATGACTGTTGATGTTGGAAATCTTTTTTTAACGTTTTTATTTAATGAATACAAATTTCCTATGTACAGCTTTTAGGGATAGCGTTTCTTCCCCACATTCCCACCCTCCCACCCCCACTCCCACCCCACCTCTCACTCCCTCTCCCATTCCATTTTCCATTAAGATTCGTTTTTAATTGATTTTATATACAGAAGATTCTCTCTATACTAAGTAGAGATTTCAACTATTTGCACCTAGACAGACACACAAAGTATAAAGTACTGTTTGAATACAAGTTTTACTGTTCATTCTTATAGTACGTCTCAGCTCCGTACTTAACATAAAATTAATAACAGATGTATTAAGTCAATTGAAAATAGATCCCAGTTAAAAATAAGAGTGGAAAAGAGAGAGGGAGGAGCTGTACAGATCGGCACACATTTGCACAGACTTAGCCCTAAGGGTAAGGCTAAAAACTTGCCATGGGACTCTAAATCCCATTTAGCTGGGTGGCACTAATCCTTTCTTATGTGATAAAGTGATCATATTAATTAATTACGGGATTGATCATATAGATAGGACCATAAGCCAAAGGAATCACATAAATAAGACCAAATGCCTTGTAATAACAATAGCTAGAATTACAAAGGAGAGAAAGTTTGAACATGGGAAGCAGTCCACACAGCAGACTCATAGAATGACAAGTGCGCTAAACAGCACTCTGACCTCAGAATCAGCCCCTAAGGCATTCGGATCTGATGGAAAATACATGACAGCATTTCAGGCATGAAAAGTTTTTCATGTGTATTTATGTCATCAGTATCTCTTCTTTGGTAAAGTATCTGTTCAAACCTTGCATTAGTTTTTACTCGTTTTATTTGTTTTCTTAGTTTTGTTGTTCCAGCATTTTTATATATTCTGGACACTAGTTTTTAATGAGATAATGTGAATTGTAAATATAGTAATCTAGTCAGTTACTTATCTTTTTCTAATTTTCAAAGAATTGAGATTATTAATTTTGAGAAAGTGAAATGTGTCAACTTTTTTTGATTGTAATTTTTGGTGATTTATCAAAAAATATTTGCATAAATCAAAGGCGTTCTTTTTTCTTAAAATGTTTAGCATTCGATTTAGTTGAGTTGAGATATTGTTTATGCAAGACCCCGATTTTACTATTAAATTCTCATTTTGCAACAGGTCTAAGAGATGCAATTTTTTTGTACCTATTTAGATAAATAGGCTGTTCATGTGGTGAATTAATGCTGATTATTTTAGAATGGTAAACAAACCTTCCATTCTTGAAATAAGTGCCATTTAGTCATGATGTAACACACTTTTCATATAGATTCAACTTAATAATGCTGCAATGAGAATTTTTACATCAGTATTCATGTGGAATATTGGCCTGTAGTTTTTGTTGTGGTGGTTGTGGTTCTCATAATATAGTTAACTGTTTTTAGTAAGAGGGTGATGTCAAACTCAAAACATGAATTGGGAAACTTGCCCCTCTTCTCTACTTTCTGGAAAAGTCTGTGTTATATTGGCATTATTCCTTGAACATTTTGTAGAATTCACTAGTCAAGCTATCTAGGCCCAAAGTTTCCTTTATTTGAAGGTTTTAGGCTACTAATTCATTTTCTTAACAGACATAGGGATATTCAAGTTATCTAGTTTTTCCATGAATGAACTTTGGTAATTTCTGACTTTTAAGAAAATTTTCATTTCATCTACATACTAATGTGTATAAATGTTTTTGTAATATTTTCTTATTACCTTAATAATATCCATAAGATAGGTAGTTATGTGATGTCTCCACTGTCATTCCACAAAATGATAATTTGTGTTTTCTTTTGACTAGTTTAGCTATGTATTTTTACATAGTATTGATATTTTAAAAGAGTAAGTTTCTGGCTACATTGATATTACCATTTTTTTATTCCATATAAGCCAAACTTATTGCTTTATTTAAAAAAAATTGTCATTATTTATCTGATTGCTTTGGGTTTAGAAAATAATGTCCCAAGTGCTTGGGCCCCTATCATGCATGTGGGAGACCCAGATGGATTTCCTGGCTCCTGGCTTTGTCCTGGCCTCACTCTGGCCATTCTACCATTTGGGGAGTGAATCAGCAGATGGAAGACTTTCTCTCTCTCTCTCTCTCTCTCTCTCTCTCTCGCTCTCTCGCTCTCGCTCTCTCTCTGTCTTTCTCTCTGTTTCTCTGTCACTCTACCTTTCAAATAAGAAAATAAATCTTCCTATGGGGAAGGCACTCTGTTAACTTTCATTACTTGGCTGGCCTAGGAGGAGAGCTGGCCAGGTCAAGGCAGGGGGCATCTCTAACAAGAAATTTACAGTTCTGCCTGCAATGTTGCTGACCCTACTTGGCCGTCCCCTCAGCTGCAGTGGTCACTTTGGAAGTTAGGCTGAGTGAAGGGCTTTTCAGCTTAGAGCCAATAAGATCTGTGGCTCTGACCTGGGCATCCTTCGACTCCAGGGCAGGTCCATTTCCAGTGATCCAACTCTTGGCAGAGCTGCCAGGGCTCTTCACAAGCTGACTTCTGCTGAAGCCCAGGCTTACCACATTGAAAGCCACTGCAGTTGGCTGGCCTGTTGGGTCTCCTTGAGGGCAGATCACTGTACAGATCAGCCAGTAATAGGCCTGCCACCCATTGCTTCTGATGCCTAGCTTTCTTTGCCTCCTGGTTTGTGTTCAAGCAGACCAGAGGATGCAAGTCAAGGGAGTGCCCAAGTCCCATCTCTAATCTTCGGTGGCCTGAACTACAAGTCTATAGTCACAGGCATGTTCTGTAGTAATTTTTCTAAGGTAGACAATGCCCATGAGGAAAATTATATTCTCACTTTAAAACTTTCTTTCCCTTTGGTCTGAAAGGGAGGTTTTTTTTCTACTTACTGTATACTTCACTGATGGCGAAGTGAATCTAGCTATGAGATTATTATTTTTTTTTTTGACAGGCAGAGTGGACAGTGAGAGAGAGAGACAGAGAGAAAGGTCTTCCTTTTGCCGTTGGTTCACCCTCCAATGGCCGCCACGGTAGCGCGCTGCGGCCAGCGCACCACGCTGTTCCGATGGCAGGAGCCAGGTGCTTCTCCTGGTCTCCCATGGGGTGCAGGACCCAAACACTTGGGCCATCCTCCACTGCACTCCCTAGCCACAGCAGAGAGCTGGCCTGGAAGAGGGGCAACCGGGACAGGATCGGTGCCCCGACCGGGACTAGAACCCGGTGTGCCGGCGCCGCAAGGCGGAGGATTAGCCTGTTGAGCGAGATTATTATTTAAGTTCTTATTTTGGCTATGCTATTACAGAAAAATGTTAGCCATCTCTTTTATAAGGTCTAAAGATTAAATTGTGTGTCCTATAGATTCCTTCATAATAGAATTAGTTTCCTACCTTGAAGAGAATAGAGAAATGAAAGAACAAGTTGGGCTTAGAATAGAGAAATGAGGGAGCAAGTCCTAGATCGCTTGCTGACAATAGCAATATCACATGAATACTTAGCAAACCGTTTCAACCATTAGATAACAACTTAAGGAAACATTTACCAGAAGGTCCAATGCCTTCTATAAATTTTAAGAATCATGTATTTGAAAACACCTCTTAAATATCTAACATGGTGTACTTTATTTAACCAGTAAACTTAAGCACAACCATATAAAATGTTTTTAGTTTCTTTCTACCAACACGTTTAAAGCATATGATACACAGATTCAGGTCACACAAATTAAAATACCCCACGTGAAGAGATCGATAGGTCTGGGCCTCTTAACTTACAAGGCCCAACAGATTATTATCAAGCCCCTTCTATCAGGTTCTATTTGCCTCTCAATCAGAAAACTTAATTGTAGCTTAGACAGCACCTTTCTTAGCTCCTCTAATAATGACTCTGTCCTTTGTTCTAGACCCTGTCTAGCATACTTGGGCCTCATTCCTTTGTAATCATAACCTCTACTCTACCTCCAATGGCTCTACTCCCAACCTGTGTGTACTGATGGTCCTCTTCCCCACTTAATGCTGTATAATTGTTCAAACCTGGTCAATGCCACTCTTAGGATCAGTGGTTACTATCATCACTCTGTCTTTTATGACCTTGTCTAAATATGATCAGAGTCGGGGAACTTGGAAGGCTTCCATAGCCTTGGCAACTCATGACGACAGCCTAGGGTGGTTACTGGCACCATAAACTAGAGTGTCAATTTGTTGGGTCAACAACAGGAGCCACTGTGCACTTGCTCCTCATGTGGGATCTCTGTCCTTAATGTGCTGTACATTGTGATTTAATGCTATAACTAGTACTCAAACAGTATGTTTCACTTTGTGTTTCTATGTGGGTGCAAACTGTTGAAATCTTTATACTAAATTGATCTTCTGTATATAAAGCGAATTGAAAATGAATCTTGATGCGAATGGAGGAGGAGAGGGAGCGGGAGAGGGGAGGGTTGCAGGTGGGAGGGAAGTTATGGGAGGGGGAAGCCATTGTAATCCATAAGCTGTACACTGAAAATTTATATTCATTAAATAAAAGTTAAAAAAAAAGAAAAGAAATCTTTATCAAAATACTGGCCATCCCAGTGGGTGGCAAATGAGAGGCATGCGTGCAGGTCATGAAGAAAGAGGGCACTGATGACAAACCATATTTTTCACAATATTTTATAAGTCTGGCCCTGTAGATTAACACTGATATTTTCTTGAAAAGGGTTAGAAATATTCAACAACAAATATATAGAAATACTGCTTTCTTTTTCATTCCTGGTATTTAGTAACACAAGGTTGTCTATTTTAAAATAAGAGTAGGTCATTTAAATGAATGGCAATTAATACATGGGGTCTGACCCCAGTAGAGAACGGGGAATGTTATTGATACAAGTTCATTATCCTGTGGCCACAGTTCTCCAATATATATTTTTTAAATTATTGGCCTTTTAATTTTTTGTATATTCATACTATTGCCCTTTTTTCTACTTTATTTTTTAAGAAAATGAAAAAAAATCAGCTTTCTATACCCAAACAAAAACCAGAATTCTTGCCTTCATTTTTTTTAAGATTTATTTATTTATTTGAAAAAGTTACACACAGAGAGAAGGAGAGGCAGCAAGAGAGAGACAGAGAGAGAGATGTCTTCCATATGCTCTGCAATTGGCTGCAACAGCTAGAGCTGGTCTGGTGTGAAGCTAGGAGCCCAGAGTTCCTTCCAGGTCTCCCTAATGGGTTCAGGGATCCAAGCACTAGGGCCATCCTCTGCTGCATTCCCAGGTGTATTGGCAGGGAGCTGGATTTTGAAGTGGAACAGCTGAAGCTTGAACCAGCACACATATGGTATACCGGTGCTGTAGAAGGTGGCCTAACCTGCTACACTACATGTCCGTCCCTATTTTTCTGCCTTTTTGCTTGAATGGTCTTTTCTTTTATTGGATTCTAGGTATTAAATTTTATAAATTTTATTTTGTATTTTTTCAAGGTTATTTGATATTAGCAGTTCTTTTGATTTCCATGTATAAAATTGTACAGAGCATGTTCAGGGCCCTGCTGCTCAGTCAATCTCCTTCTAGGTGCCACTTGATTCCTCTTATATGTGGAGGTCTCTCCACTCTTATTCATTGGAACTTAGATTATTCCCAACCCTGTGTCAATCAATTCCAGGGATTTTTGCACTTACTCTCTTTCCTATAGTTCTTTAGATCTTTTTCAAAGACTCTGTTTCTCTTCTGTCTCTTATATGCAGGCCAGTCCTTAGTCAAACACTCAAGAGAAACCATCTGTGGATCTCTGAAGTGCCTCTGTATAGTACATTTCTCTGAGTTTCAAATTCTAGCCACTGTGGTCTTTCTGGACCCCAATTTCTGCCTTCTACTGAGCCAGGACTCTGGGCTTTGACAGGCTTTACTTTTGAGCTATGATCTGGGAAGGACAAGCAGCTAGCACAGGCAAATGTAGATCACACCTAATTTTCTTTTTTCTTAGGAACACTGCATTGGATTGTCTGTTGTCAGTGTCTCAGAATTTTTTCTACTTGTGTAGTTGCTTAAGGTGGGAAGAAAAAATTTCTCACTCTTTGTATATAATGGCTTTCCAGAGCCTGTTCCACATTATACCACAATTCATAAACATAGCTTAATCCAAACATCTGCCCTCTCTACTCTGGCTTTTGAAATGCTGGAGGAAATCACATAAATATGAGCAATGGTGACACTGTATTTTTATGGTCCTCAATTTCAGCTGTCTTCTCAGCACCATTTCCCATCACAGCTATTTAAATGTTTGCCAACCACTTCAAGGCCCGACTTCCAACTCTAAAAATCTTTTTCTAAGCAAATTAACGCTTTTTATATACTCCAGAGTAGATTAAAATATCTTAACAAAAATTCCTCAAATCTCCCATCAATATACCTAAAAACATTCCTCTTTAGAAATTTTTTTCCTGTACTCAATACAAATTTATTTTTTTCCTTTCTGTTATTTTTTAAAGGCTTATTTATCTGGAAGGCAGTGAGAGAGAGAGAGAGAGAGAGAGAGAGAGAGAAAGAATGAATCATCCATTCTCTGGTTTAGTCCCCAAATGACTACAACAACCACAGTTGAGCCAGGCTAAAACCAGGATCCAGGAACTTCATCTGGGTCTTCCACATTGGTGCAGAGACCCCAAGTACTTGGGTGATCTGCTGTTGCTTTCCCAGGTGCACCAGCAGGAAGCTGGATCAGAAGTGGAGCAGCCAGGACTCCAAGTGGCACCCACATTCAATACTGGTGTTAACCCTTTATGTCACATCATCAGCCTCACTTATTATTTTCTTGATTGAATGTATTTATGTGAATTTCTAATAGTACCTGAAAACCTGTGTTACATCTAGTTTTGTTCCCTTCTATTACACAAGTGACACTTGCATGGAGGACGGGGGGTGCGAGGGTCCATGGTCCCTCAGACTTTTAAAGAGTTTCTACCTCCAGGTTGGAACTCATTACTAGAAGGCCTTGACCTTATGATGAACAATAAAACAGAAACATAAGACCTGAAGAATTAATGTATTGGACAGTAAATTCTTTTTTGTTGTTGTTTTTTTTTTGTTTTGTTTTTTAACTTTTATTTAATGAATATAAATTTCCAGTGTACAGCTTATGGATTACAATGGCTTCCCCCTCCCATAACTTCCCTCCCACCTGCAACCCTCCCCTCTCCCGCTCCCTCTCCCCTTCCATTTGCATCAAGATTCATTTTCAATTCGCTTTATATACAGAAGATCAATTTAGTATAAAGATTTCAACAGTTTGCACCCACATAGAAACACAAAGTGAAACATACTGTTTGAGTACTAGTTATAGCATTAAATCACAATGTACAGCACATTAAGGACAGAGATCCCACATGAGGAGCAAGTGCACAGTGGCTCCTGTTGTTGACCCAACAAATTGACACTCTAGTTTATGGCGCCAGTAACCATCCTAGGCTGTCATGAGTTGCCAAGGCTATGGAAGCCTTCCAAGTTTGCCGACTCTGATCATATTTAGACAAGGTCATAAAAGACAGAGTGAGGATAGTAACCAATGATCCTAAGAGTGGCATTGACCAGGTTTGAACAATTATACAGCATTAAGTGGGAAAAAAAAATAAAAAAAGTGACCGATATGGACACGAGTTTCTCTCTCTCCGCTCACCTCTCAAAGGTGAGCAAGACAGAGCAGGCGCCATTTTGGACATACGTCATAAGCAGGGCGACCTCAGGTCTGCGAGAAAAAAAAAAAAAAAAGGATAGTAAATTCTTAAGGGCAGGAAGGAAGTGTTAACCTTTTAAAAGAGCCACCGTGGGACAAGTATTTTGCCTAGTGCTTAAGATGCCAACTTGGGATGCCTAAATTCCATATCCATATTCCATATTCTAGTGTTTGCCTTTGGGTCCTGGCCCCACCACCAATTCTAGTTTCATGCCTATGTCTGCCCTGTGTGGCATCTGGTGATGATTCAAGTGATTGGGTCCCTGTCAGCAATATGAGAGACCTAGATTGAGTTCAAAGCTCCCAGCTTTGTTTTGTCATAGTTTCAGCTGTGGTAGGCATTAGATAGTGAAACAGAAAATGTGAGCTCTCTCTGTTCTCTCTCTCTCTATCTCTGTCTCCCTGTTTCCTTCGCTCTCATAAATATAAATAAATTAACCAATTAGCATAGTCCCTGTGGCATGTTAAGTATTCAACGCATACTTATTAGATTAAATGCAGCCAACTCTTTGTTGAATATTATAGTTAATAGCTTGAGACTTGGTTGAACAGTAGGAGAAAGATATTAATATTTGTTATGGATAACCCTAATGGTAAACCATGGAAAACTGAAAGTTCTCCACAAGATTGAAATGTTTTATGCTACATGTGGATGACTATAGGACAAAAACTAAAATCTAAAGAGGTGTCATAATTTCCATTAATTTATATAATTTTATTTTGTTCAAGGATAACATTTATTGGCACTTTTAACTTGTAGATATGTCGACCTTATTATCTGGAATACAAAAATATGTCATATTTTTGACCCTAGTCTTTCTGCTTCCTCTTTAAGCACTGTTGATTTTTTTTATTGAATGCCCTAAAAGGTTCTGCCAGTTTTAAACCCAGGAGGCTGGTACCCCATCTGTTTAACTGGAAACCATATAATCCAAACAGACATTTCTCTTCTTAGGAGGTATTTTCAATGCTCTGTGAAACTAAAACTTTCCATTTTGTGATGTGCATATATGTCTAGATTTGACAACATACTGAACACATTGGGGCAAATGCCCAGATGCCCTTGCCACCATGGAGGTTGGCTAACTTCTGGCCAAATTCCCACAACGTAGTTCCAGAAAAGAGAAAATCATTCACAAAAATAGAAGCTATCTGGGAAACTAATTTGGTACAAACCTATCACACCATTCACATCCTACTTTGACCCTAAAGGTAATCTTATTGGTTGAGTCACAGATAATCCAGATTTGTAACAAGACCATACACTCTTCAATGCAAAAATCATAACCAAGATTGAACGTTCAGGTTAATTTCCAGGATTTCCACTTCAATGGATATTTTCCTTGCTATGTGAAACTTCCTAGAGAACTTGTGCTTTAAGATTAAAGGTGCTCTCTCTCTGAAGGGAGAACTTCCACTTGTCTAAATAAGATCGGAGTTGGCAAACTCAAAAGGCTTCCATAGCCTTGGCAACTCATGACAAGAGCCTAGGGCGATTACTGACGCCATAAACAAGAGTGTCAATTGTTAAGTCAACAACAGGAGTCACTGTGCACTTATTCCCCATGTAGGATTTCTGTCCTTAATGTGTTGTACTATGTGAATTAATGCTATAACTAGTACTCAAACAGTACTTTACACTTTGTGTTTCTGTGTGGGTGCAAACTGTTGAAATCTTTACTTAATATATACTAAATTGATCTTCTGTATATAAAGATAATTAAAAATGAATCTTGATGTGAATGGAATGGGAGAGGGAGCAGGAGATGGGATGGTTGTGGGTGGGAGGGAAGTTATGGGGGGGAAAAGCCACTGTAATCCAAAAGCTGTACTTTGGAAATTTATATCTACTAAATAAAAGTTTAAGAAGTAGCAATAAAAATTACCCAATTCTTTAAAAAAAATTAAAGGTACTTATTTATCGGCTAATATTTATGCAGACTATCAGAAATTACATTTCAAAGATTATATTATGTTGAAAAATTCTATGTTTCATTCTTTTTTGGATTATCTCTGATATCTCCTATTCCTTCATTATTTTACACTAAATATGTAATAACTTGTAGTCTGCATAAATGCTACTTGTTTGTTCCTTTAAGAATTTGCTTCTGGGACCAGTATTGTGGCAAAGTAGATTAAGCCACCTGCAATATTGGCAATCTGTGTGGTCACCAGTTCGAGTACTGGCTGCTCCACTACGGATCCAGCTCCCTGCTAATGTGACTGGGAAAGCAGCAGACGATGGCTCCAGGTCTTAGGCTCTTGCAACCACATGGGGACACCCAGATGAAATTCCTTTCTCCTGTCTCCTGGCTTTGGCCTGATGCAGCCCCAGCCATTGCAGCCAGTTGGGGAGTAATTCAATAGATGGGAGATATCTCTCTCTCTCTCTCTCTCTCTCTCTGAGTAATTCAATAGATGGGAGATACCTCTCTCTCTCTCTCTCTCTCTCTCTCCTCTCGCTCTTTCAAATGAACAAAAAAAAATTTTTTTAAAGAGCGTTTGCTCCTGAGGTGGAATATTATTGTACCTTAATAAAACCCTCTGTTGATATCTCTTCTCAACAATAACAAATTGAAAAGATATTCATGCACCAATCTACCTTGACAGCTAAGGAAGCCAAGTAATAGAGCAAAGTGCCTCATTTTGGTATAATAACAAGAAAAGACCCATTCAAGAAGGCAAAAAGGAAAGATTTGCCTGTGTCATTCCCTCTCCAACTCCAACCAGCACAACATGGGGACACTTTCTACTTAAAAGAGGAAGAAGGAATTAAATCCAAGTATTAGTACCAGGCCTGCTATGGTGAAACACAGTGCTGAGAGGAACCCCACAGCCTATGACCCAAGCCAGTACCCATGAACTAAACCTCTGAAGCTGGGTTAGTCAGTGGCGGAAGGGACTGCCACCATCTCCCTTCCCCCAACCTGGAGCAAGACCCCACCCACTGGGAAGTGTTATGGGAAAGCCAGTGAGACTAAATGTTGTGCAAGGAGATCCACAGTGCCTTGTAAAGACAAGTATCAAGTACACTGTTGTTCCATCCATCAAGATCAACCCTGAACCAAGATGAATCTTACTCATCAGGAAAAGGGTATGCAGGAGGCCCCTGTAAGTCCCCACTCACACCAAAGACACCTGAGGTATTTATCGCTGAAGAACCTTGAACCAAGTTTGGAGAAATGCTGGGATACCACACTGATGCCTTGTCCCTGAGAAAGACCTAGCAATCTTGCACGCTCTACCCTCCACTCCCAGGCTCTTGCACCCCTTGGCTCCCAAAGCCATCTTGAGCCAATACCCAGAGAACTGTGAAGCAGCTACTCCCAGAAGCTCCACAGATTCAGCACTGCAAGCCATTCAGGAGGCCCCATCTGCCCTCCCACAGCCTTAGGAAGAACTTGGGTGGCTCATCTGACATCGACTGTGGAGTCCCCAGAAAACAATTGGGAAGCCGCACCCAATATTTTGTGGCCCCCAAAGCAGATAGATAGTCACACTAGTACAACTTTGATCCAGGGAAGCACTTGTACAACCAACCCTGAGCAAGCTGGTCCACAGAGGCCGAGAGAAGCAGATAAGCAATCCTTCCAATCCACCCACCCATGACTCTAGGAAGAAGCCACCCACTCTGTTCTAATAACTTGTTCAGATGAGATTCCCTGGGAAGCATCTGCACAACCAAGACCATTCTTCTATGATTCCAAAAAACAGTTAAGGTTTCTCAGAAGCTCAGGCTACTAAGGCCTTTAGAAGCAGATGGTAGGTCTCAAGGAAGATGTTTGGGGTTGGGAGGCACCTGGGAAGAATTCCCTGATCAGATTTGTCTCCAGAGGTTACCTGTGCAGCTCTGAGACACTGATGGGTTTCCTATCTGGACACCGTGATGTGACCAAGCCCCTCTGCAGCCCTTAAAAATGATAGGTACCCTGCTCTGCTATTGAGAACATTGTGCAACACCCTCTGAGGTCCACAGGGGTAGTCTGACATGACATGACTCACAAAAACTGACAATACGCCATGTGCACAGTCAGCCACACTGCACAAGAAATGACAATGAACCTGCTCAACCTAAGGAAATTGTATCTACTGTTGGTGTAATCCTACAACCCCACATTTGAAACATCTGTTGATACCAACAACATTTATTGTAACTGAGAAAGCTACACAAACACTAGAATAAGGTGCCCACCTGAAACTCTAGCCAATACAATATACCAAACCAATTTCCTAGGATGCATTGCCAAAAAATTCTTTTACTAGGAATGTCACCCCATAAAATTGATAAAAATAACTGACCAACCAGGTGAACAGAAAACAATAAATGCACTGGAAACATAACAAAACAAGGTGACATGCTGCCTCCTAAAAAACAGAATAGCCATCCAGGAGTAGACTATACAGAAATGGAAATTATGAATTACCTGACCAAGAATTTAAAAGAATAATTTTAAAGAAACAATGCTACTTTGCCAAACTCTTCTATGCCATCTCACTAGTCCAAGTGATCAATTTCAGGTCACAATAGATCATAATGATAGGTCTAAGAGTCAAAGGGATCACATAAACAAGACTAGTGTCTGCTAATACTAACTGATAAAATAAAAAAGGGAGAAAACGATCCAACATGGGAAGCAGGATACACAGCAGACTCATAGAATGACAGATGTCCTAAACAGCACTCTGGCCTCAGAGTCAGCCCTTAAGGCATTCGGATCCAGCTGAAAAGCCCATGAGAGTATTTTAGGCATGGAAAGCCAAGACACCCTGGGGAAAAAAAAAAAAGACCTAAATGAAAGATCTCTGCGAGTGAGATCCCAGTGGAAAGAATGGGCCATCAAAGAAGGAGGTACCTTTCTCTGAAGGGAGGAGAGAACTTCCACTTTGACTATGGCCTTGTCGAAATAAGATCAAAGTCAACGAGCTCAGGGGGCTTCCATGGCCTTGGCAACTCATGACTATACCCTGGGACATTGCTGACACCTTAATCAAGAGTGTCAATTTGTTAAGTCAACAACAGGAGTCACTGTGCACTTACTCCTCATGTAGAATCTCTGAGCTTAATGTGTATTTCAATGTGAATCAATGCTATGACTAGTGCTCAAACAGTATTTTGCACTTTGTGTTCTGTGTGGGAGTAAACTGATGAAATCTTTACTTAGTATATGCTAAATTGATCTTCTGTATATAAAGATAATTGAAAATGAATCTTGATGTGAATGGGATGGGAGAGGGAGCGGGAGATGGGAGGATTGTGGGTGGGAGGGAAGTTATGGAGGGGGAAAAGCCATTGTAATCCATAAACTGTACTTTGGAAATTTATATCTACTAAATAAAAGTTTAAAAAAAAGAAACAATGAGAACAAGAGAATACCAGCATACAATTCAATGAGTTTAAGAAGCGAGTTACTGACATGAATAAGAAATTAGCAAAGATATAGAGATAAATGAAAAGAACTAATTAAAAATCTTGGAAATGAAAAACTGAATAAATAAAATTATAAATACACTTTAAGAACTTCAACAGTGGAATTGAGTAGTCAAATAAAAATTTCATTTTTTAAAATTTTATTTAAGTTATATGGGTTTCATGTATTTCATATATACAGATTTAGGAACATAGTGATACTTCCCACCCTTTCCTCCTTCCTGAGCTTGAAGATAGTTTTTTTTTCTTTAAATAACTCAGACAAAAAATAAAAATAATTGAAACAAAGTCTTTGAAACTTATGTTACACCATTAGATAAGAAAACCGTTATGTTGTGTGTTTTCAAAAAGAAGAGATGGGCCAGGGCTGTGGCGCAGCGCGTTAACACCCTGGCCTGAATGCCAGCATCCTATATGGGTGCCTGTTCAAGTCCTGGCCACTCCACTTCCCATGCAGCTTTCTGCTGTGGCCTGGTTTAGCAGTAGAAGATGGCCCAAGTGCTTGGGCTCCTGCACCAGCGTGGGACACCCAGAAGAAGTTCCTGGATCCTGTCTTCAGATCGGCACAGTTCCAGCCATTGTGGCCAATTGCGGAGTGAACCATCGGATGGAAGACCTCTCTCTCTCTCTCTGCCTCTCCTTCTCCCTGTGTAACTCTTTCAAATAAATAAATAAATCTTAAAAAAAAAAAAGAAAAGAAAGTATGAGAGCAAAAACTGAAGAAATTTGTTGCTGCCAGATCAGCCCTACAGCAATGTTTGAGGGATTCATATATTATATGTGAAAGATGATAATTATTGTCATGAAAAGTACATTAAAATACAATCTCAATTGTAGATTAGATACACAGAGAAGAAAATAAAAAATATAATAATCAATATCTAATTTTTACTTTGTTGTATATTTAATTTGCAGTACATATATATACTTAAGTGTTTTTTTTCACCAATTAGGGCTATACTTCTATAATTTTTCTTTTTGTATTCATTAGGTTTTGATATTATGGTTTTGTTGGTCTCAAAATGAGTTAAACATGATTGCTCCTTCTCTATTTCCTGAAAAGCTGCACTGTTGTGCTATTACTTGTTCCTGAAATATTTAGTAAAACTCACCAGTGACAGTATTTATGATTTTAGGTATCTTTGGGGAACACTTTAAATGTAAATGTAACTTCCTAAGTACATTTAGGGCCATTCAAAATATTTTCCTTTCCATGTCCGTTTTCTGATTGCGTCTTTGAAGAAATATATGTGTTTCACATAAGTTTCTGTCAGGTGTACAGTAGGACTTGTTTTCCCAAAACTCATACACTTGTTTAAACTTCCATATATTCATGTTAATGGTTTATAGGTTAAGGGTGGAGACAACATAATTATGGCATCTGAGAGATGTGTCTAGTGGGAGGTTTCCAGATCATTGGGAGCATGCTTTCAGTTCTCATGGAAGGTTGATTATTTACATTCAGTTTCTGCCTACCTCTTCTTTCTCTCTGGTCCCTGGTTTACCAGGAGGTCATGCCTTTGCATCCACCATGACCAGCCTCTGAAGATACTGTCTACTGGACTATGAGGCCACTGATCCTAAACTGTAACTCCTGGGCTATGAGCTGAAACAGACCTTTTATTAAAAAAACTCCTCTCAAGTATTTTAATTAACAAAAAGTGTGCTAAAATAATTGTCATAAAATTGCTTACCATTGTAGTAAAAATAAAAATATACCTACCCTTCTATGCAGCAATCCTACTACTGGGTAAATATTGAAAAGAAATAAAATCAATTTGTCAAAAAAATCTGTACTTTCATTTATACTGAAATAGTATTCAGTATACCAATATAGGGAATCAAGCTAAGTGTCCATCAACAGATGAACAGATAAAGAAAATGTAATGGAATAATAGTCAGCCATTAAAAGTTCTATTATTCACAACAGTCTGGATGAACCTAGAGGACATTATGTTAGGTGAGATAAACCAGGCACAGGAATCAAATAGCACATATTTCACTTCCATAGGAACTCTAAAAAATGGATCTCAGGAAAATCAAGAGTATAACAGTGTTTACCAAACTGTGGACAGGGAATGAGAGGAATGAGAAAATGTTGAAGAATGGCTACAAGGTTACAATTAGGAGAAACAAGTTTTAATCTTCCACTGCCCAATAGACTGACTATAGTTAACAATATTGTATATTTCAAAATAGCTGTAAGAGGATTTTTGATGTTCTTATCACAAATAAATCATAAATATTTGAGGTGAGGGACATGTTAATTAGTCTACTTCGATCGTTACACAATGTGCATATTGTATTCCACAAATTATTACCCACATCTCCTTTCCTGTGACTTATTTATTATTTCTCTATGGTCTTCAGTTTTCTGAACACTGAATGACACAAATCCAATTCCTTGGAGAAGAAGTAGGTAAGTTTTCATCTCTTTAAACACTTATTTTAATAAATCATTCTATTAATATCTGTGCCTTTTTAGCACTTACTGCATTTTTTTCCTTTTATTTATGTGGAACTTTTATGTCACATTAGTTTAGGCAACTTATCTGATCATTGGGAATTCCTAAATTTTTGGAAATGATCGTAAGGATATGTAAATATTAAGGTGAGGAACATTTTTCATATTCACCAAGATATCAACAATAGAATACTTCTGAGTAAAGATAAAGCAGATGGAGTTAAAGCAGAATCATTTGTGTAGAACACACACACACACACACACATACAACCGTCAGAAATTTACTCCCCTATCATATAGGTTCTGTATCACTTGACTGTGTCCACCACAGATTATGATTAAAAAGTCAATATGCTCTTGTTTTTGTGTTTTTTTTTTTCTAACCATCATGGCCCCATACATCTAAAAAAGTATTTTTGTCCAGTTTTGGCAGCTTTTATTAGTGATAGAATTTAATTTTACTAGGTGACAAATAACCTATATAGAAAAAAATTGGAAAGAATTAATCACAAGTCTCCATTTCCTCTCTTCACTCTAGCACACATATACACAATAAAATATATGCAATATATAATAAAAATCAATGTATTATATGCAATAAAATATATAACATATACATTAAAAATTAAGGTATTGTCAGGGTGGGCTTTGTGGCATAGCTCATTAAGCTGCCACTTGGGGAGCCCATATTCCATATTAAAGTGCCTGGTTCAAGTACTGGCTTCTCTGTACTTCCAATCCAGTTTCCTACCAATGTGCCAAGGAGGCAGTGGGTAATGATCCAACTACTTGGGTCACTGCCATCCACATGGGATACTTGGGTGGAGTTCCTGGCTCCTGGCTTTGACTTGGACTAGCAGTTGGTGAGTGAACCAGGAATGGAAGGTCTCTCTCTCTCTCTCTCTCTCTCTGTGTGTGTGTGTGTGTGTGTACATCTCTCACCTTTTCTCTGTAATTCTTTCAAATAAATAAATAAATATCTAGAACATCAAGATGTTTTCAAATACATGACTTATTCATTTAACATTTTCAATAATGAAGCACCTTTCTGTGCCAGCACTGCTTATGTATTGGACACACAATATTCAATATAAGCAACAGTAGAGGCATTATTTGTCCAACTGTTTCCTTAAATTTTAAAAAATGTTCATCAGCATGATTTATAATATTTCATCTTATAAAATAAAATTAACAGTATAGGAATAAGAATCTTTCTTGGAAAGCAAACTCAAATTTGGTAGTTAAAAATACTAAAGTATAATTGAATATTAAAGTGAGTAAAAGAATATAGCATAGTTCTTGATTCAAAGAAACGAGCCAACAAATTTCCATTTTTTTCTGTTGTATTATTGTTATTACTGTAAACCCTATTTAAAACATCAAAATCTTTAGAAATCATATTTTGCTATTCATTAGCTGAGAAGGTAATTATCTTTTTTAACTAAGATATTTTAAAAATCTTAATTATAGAGAAAGGAATTAAAACTTACTGAATTTAATGCCTGCTTATTTTACTAAAATAGTCTTATGTGGGTGTATACATTTTGAAAGTTTTGGAACTGTATAACATAGTGTAAAGCAACTGATGTGATGAGCTTTTAGTTCAGAAGAGAAGATACAGAGATGAATATGCTAGCTTTGTGAACCCTAAATCCCCTATCTTTCTTAAGTGGTCCCTTCTATATTTAAAATACATTCATGATAAAAGACAGGCCTTGCATAACCACTCCAATCCAGTCCTCTGCATCTTTTTTAAAGAGTTTTTATTTATTTATTTGAGAGGTAGAGTTACAGACAATGAAACAGAGAGACAGAAAGAAAGGTCTTATATCCACTGGTTCACTCCTCAAATGGGTGCAATGGCCAGAACTGGGCCGATCTGAAGCCAGGAGCCTTCTCTGGGTTTCCCACATGAGTACAGGGACCCATGCACTTGGGCCATCCTTTACTGCTTTCCCAGACCATCAGCAGAAAGCTGGATTGGAAGAGGTGCAGCTGGGACTAGAATCAGCATCCATATGGGATGCTGGTGCCATAGGCAGAGGATTAACCTACTGTACCACAGCACTGGGCTCCAAGTCTATTTTTTAATCTCTGATGATCTTGAAGTTCAGCATAATGTGGGACATATAGGAAGTTTTCTATAGATGCTTATTGGATGACTAATATTTATAGATCTTTTTCTTGTACCATTCATTAGACTTTGATGACAAAGAACTAATTCCAAAAATTAGAGACTTCATTAGGTGCTTCACAGTGAAAGGAAGAATTATGGGGGGACTGAAGATTTCTTGTTACTAACTGCCATTCGCTTCAGTCATAAACCATCTACTCAGTCATTCAACAGTATTTCTTGAGTACTTACTGTGTTCCAGGCACTATTTTAGCTAGGGACAATCATTCAATGAAAGACAGGGACTTGTCTTTGTGAAAATTACATTCTGGGCATAGCTAGGATTTTGTGAATCGATCTCTTTAGATCTCAAGTTGCAGCAAGACTTTATCATAAGGACTACATATCTTGGTTGTCTTGGTTTTATTAAGGCTCCTTGTTCAAAAAAATAAATGTATATTAACAGACTTCAAGTCAGACTACCACCCTGTCTGAGGCTCCTTGCCTTTAGTTAGACCAACGTCCCCACCCCGACCCATTTTCTGAGCCATCTGAGGACTTGTGGTTTGGAAAATAACCCTGCAGTATAAGTGCTGTCTCAGAGAACTTATTCAGGACTCTTTTAGTTGGCTTTCTGTTTTTGTTTCCTCTGTGGTACCTTCACTCTGTACCTCAGGCTACTGGCAAGAGTAAGCATCACTTAAAAAGTAATTTAGGAAATAAGTATACTCCCCCTTGGGTGCAAATAAAAGGAAAAGTTGTGGTAAACAGCTAATGTGAGCAAAAGGTGCCTTGGGGGAACCCTAAGAGTCACTTCTTTCAAACCAGCAATAACTTCTGGTGCTACTGGTCCTGAGGCAGCAGCCGTCAACATTGTTTAAAAAAGCTCCCTTATGGTGTTCTCATTAATTAACTGCACTGTTTGTTGATTCTAGATTGATTCAGTTTGCTCTCTGGAGAGTGTTTGTGCAAACTCAGTAATGCCTTGATGCAGAATTTCATCTTCAGGCCTTAAATTCCCAGGATGGTGGTTTACTGGGACATATAGAAGATGAAGTGAAAAAGAGAATTTGTTAGATAAAAATGATAATCAAAATATTTTAAATTCAGATGTAATTTTTGAAGATTTTCCCCACAGAGCTAAAAAATTACCTGAAGCAAAGTTTGACTGACAGGCAGGTTTAACAAACACAACAAGACAAATGGCATGCAAAACAGATAGGGAAGTATTTGTTGCTAATTACTTGAGAAAGCATTTTAATTAAGTTGTTTGCCAATTAATGCCTCATTTTTAACATTCCATAAATATTTAAACAAATTTCATAAACTTTCCTTCATATGGAAACATTTGCAAATATTATTATGGAGTATCTTTGGGAATCTCATAAGAGAAAAACTGCAATTTAGGAGATCCTAGTCACCATTTTCATAAGGAAGTAAATTGTTGTCTTTATCTCAGTTTCTATTATACTTTAAAATATTCTATCTGCATAAACCCTGCTTCCATGTTATCCCATTAACAGTGAATAAATAGGATCCATGTATTATTTTGATCCCATCACGAAAATTGAAAATGACATGAGGCATAGAGGATAGTATGTTTAATTTCTGCCTTTTAGTCAAATACAAGAAAAGTACTTCAGATGATTTCTTACAATCCAAAAATAACAACTTTTGGTATTTCAGTTATTTTTAATCTAAAATCTCCAAATGCTGTGGATTACATTAAAATAAAATAATGCACACATGCAAAACAGAAGCTTATCACTGTTACCAAGACTGAGCTTACTTTGTGAAATAACTATCTTGAATTCAACCAAAAAATATTTGAATCACTAGCCTCTCTCTTTATGCATTTATTCTTTCACAGGAACAACCATATTTGTGCTTGTTGCCTACTTAAAAGGAATGAGACCAGCTTACAGTTAGAATGTAGCCAGAGGACTGACACTCTTTCATCAGAACATCATCTTTTATCATCGAAGAGATCCATGTATTATGTAGGAAGTCACTAAGGAGAAAGGCCTGACCCACCTGAATTGGAACATCAGAGCATTTACTGACAGACCTGTTGGGCCATGAGTTAGGTAGTAGCAAGGAAGGATCCCCTTACACTAATGCTGTCTATTCAATGGAAATCGGAGGGGAGGGAAAGGAGCTGTGAGGGAGTTATTCTAATAATGAAATATTTGGTCCTTCAGAGGCCTATGGGAGTAAGTAAGGCTGGTTGTGGGAGGTGAGTAGGAGGAGTTACACAACACCCATGAGGAAATCTACACTTCTGCAGGCTCAGATGCAGTAGCAAGCATCTCCGTGCCTCTGACAATGGTCCCCAGACTACTCACACCCCATTAATAGATCAACATCCCAGAATAAGGAAAGCCAAACTGTACACATCTCAAATGGAAGAGTTAAACAGTGATAACAAAAAGGCTATGGTACTACAAGAACTTAACTTTGTACACCATACAAGCAGTTCCATGACCATGCAAGTCTTTTTCTGCAGTTGCCTGTAGGAAAATTCAATGGAAAGATAACTGTGATCAGAATATCATGGAGCAGGTTATCATTTGTAATTAGCAATTAAAATCTATCATTTATAACTTTTGGGATTCAATGAGGGGGAATCATGGTGGGGTAGCAAAGGAGTTATGGGGTTATTTTACCACTGCCTTCACCCTCCCAATACTTCTATTTACTTTGTTGGTAGTGATTAAAGAAGGACATGTAGGGTTATGTGCATATTGACACTGTCCGTACTTGTCTGAAATGACTTAAATGGCATTATATCCTTCCCTCTTGGGAATGTTCAGTTTCTTCATTTTAAATACTTCAGATATCTTGGGTTCATAGTTTAGCTACAGTTTAATTAGAAATCAAATTTTTGGGCTGGCGCTGTAGCGCAGTGGGTTAATGCCCTGGCCTTGAGCGCCGGCATTCCATATGGGTGCCAGTTTGAGACCCGGTTGCTCCACTACCTATCCAGCTCTCTGCTATGGCATGGGAAAGCAATAGAAGATGGTCCAAGTCCTTGGGACGCTGCACCCATGTGGGAGACGTGAAAGAAGCTTCTGGCTCCTGGCTTTGGATTGGCATAGCTCTGGCCATTACAGCCAACTGGGGTGTGAACCATCAGAAGGAAGACCTCTCTCTCTCTCTCTCTCTGTCTCCCCTTCTATCTGTTAACTCTGACTTTCAAATAAATAAATCAAATTTCAATTTTTCTTAGAACTCTTTTGGAAAAAAACAACAAATAAAATTAAAGAATAATGTGGTGGTTAATTTTAATGTCAGTTTGAGTCTTGAGATGCCTAGACACTTAGGTAAATGTTACGTTGTATGTGTCTGTGGAGGTGCATCTGGAAGAGCTTAGCATTTGAAGACATGGACTATAAAGTAGATGCCTATTGCCACCCGCCACATGAGTGTGTATCACCCAATCCACTGAAGGTGTGAAAAGAACATAAAGGAGGATGGTTAAATTCACTCTCGACTGCTTAAGCTTTGACATTGATTTGCCCTTAGCACTTCTGGTTCTCAGCTCTTCATACTGGAATCTACCCCCTCAGTTCTCTGGTTCTCAGGCCTTTGAACGTTCTTTGAACTTTGAACTTTCAGGCCAATGAATTTGCTGTATCATCGACTTGCAGACTGTGGAACTTCTCATCCTCTGTCATAATAAGCCAGTGCCTAATAATAATAATAACATCTGTTATTATTAAAAAAATTCTGTTTTGTTCAAAGAACAAAGGCAATATATAATTAAGATTTTGTAACAAAGAGTGTTCTAAAGGGGTAGAATTCTGAGGATGAGTTTTCTGAATTGATTTTGGGGTTTCTGAGGTTCCCCCTAATCTGATTAGTTTGAGGGACATTAATGATCTTTGCAGTAGGAAAGTGAATACTGATAGTCCATTATGTGAATATATAGAGAAATGCAATATATCTGCATTGGTTACAAATAATCAACAACTAATAAGAAGCAATGAGCTGGGTAACTGGGTATATACTTTGAATATTTGGGGGAAACTAAAGATATCATATCATTGATCAACTGCTCTTATTGTGGTTGGACAAAGTGATGAAAGAAAAAGATGAGCACAGGGATTCAAATTCCCAGTACAAATGACCAGAAGCCTTGCCAGATACAGCTGAAGAAGACATCTCTTTTAGCTACAAGGCTCATATTGTTAAAAATGCAAAATCTCAGCATGCAGCTGGCTAAATTATAATACAGGTTGAACTCCTAGCTTTACAGGGTATCCACTGTTAAAGTGAGGACATTGATTTAAAAAAATACAATATCCTATGAATGGGATTGGAGATTTGCAAGAAGGCCCTGAGAGGCTAATGACATTGAGCTCCTAAAATTCTGATCAGTCTTTGTTAGTGGAAGAGCTCTCTGCACCTTTGTTTTCTCCCATCTTGTTCTAAGGGGATTAATTTTGCATTGCCTAATGTAGCTAATGGCCTCTTCAGAGGCCATTGCCTGAAAGAAAATGGTTACTCTCTTCACAACTCACCCACAGCACCACTCTTCGCTTCTTTTTTATATTAATTAGAGCTGAGAATCAAGGTTGTCCTAAAAGTACAAACAAAACAAAACAAAACACACCGGTACTGTAGACAGTTGTTAGGGAGGTACAAATATGTATAATTAAGGTGGTTCAGGCCAACCCAATGATTAAGTCTTTAGAGTAGAAGCCCATTAAGAAGGGGTTGCCAGGACTGGCGCTGTGGCACAGCGAGTTAAAGCCCTGGCTTAAAATCCCGGCATCCCATATGGGTGCCGGTTCTAGTCCTGGCAGATCCTCTTCTCATCCAGCTCTCTGCTATGGCCTGGGAAAGCAGTGGAGGATGGCCCTTGCACTCATGTGAGAGATCCAGAGGAGACTCTTGGCTCCTGGCTTTGGATTGGCGCAGCTCCAGCTGTTGCAGCCATCTGGGGAGTGAACCAGCAGATGGAAGACCTCTCTCTGTCTCTCCCTCTCTCTGTAACTCTGTCTTTCAAATAAATAAAATAAATCTTTCAAAAAAAAAAGAGGGGGGATACCTGTTAGGGCAAGGCTGTCAATAATAAGTGAGGGATTAGTAAACGACGTAGCACTATAGCTTGACTCACTGCCTGAATGGGAGGTACAAGGTGTGACCCTGGAGGTGGCATAGGGTTCTCTCATCTACACAGACAGAATCTGAGGGACACATGTGAAAATGGATACGAAGGGTATAGGATCAAAGGGATTCTATACTAGGCCCATCTCACAATCAGCCCAGTGTTTCATGAAATGCATTTTGCGTCTATTTCTCCCATTCTGAAATATATAATTGGAGTAGACATACCCAGCAGCTGGCAGAAGCCTCATTATTGTTCCCTCACCTATGGATTGAGGGCAGCTAGGTCAAATGAGAGCCACTAGAATTACCTACACTCCAAAAAAAAAAAAAAAAAAGTAAACATAAAGCAACTCCTAGAGGGACTGCAGGAATTAGTGCTGCTATCAAAGACTTGAAGGATGTGCAGACGAATCCTAACATCCCCACTCAAATCGCCTGATTGTCCTTTGTAGAGAAAAAGATGGATTTTAGAGAAGGACAATGGATTATTGCAAGCTCAGCCAAATGGAGACTTCAATTGCATCTGCTATATTAGATGTAGCTTCATTGCCTAAGCAAATTAACACAAACCCTGGCACCTGGCATACAACTATTGCTCCAGCAAGTGCCTTTTTCTCTATCGTTATCCATAAAGGCCCACAAGCAGCAGTTGACTTTCAGCTGGCAAGGCTAACAATACAGTTTTTGCGCTATCTTAGGGATATATCAGTTCTCCAGCATTATGTCATAATTTAGCTGGTGCAAATCTTGAGTGTCTTGTCCTTCATAAAATATTACACTGCTCCATTACGTAGATGAAAGCATGCTGATCCTACCTGGTATGTATGAGGTTGCAATTCTTCTGCACCTGTTGGTAAGACAGATAGTTGTATGTTAGAGAGTTAGAAATAAATATGAAAAAAATTCAAGGGCATTCAATTTCTGGGAAATATCTAGCAGTACAGTGAAATGGGGCATTTGGGGATGTCTCAGGTAAAAGATAAGTTATTGTATATGGTCCTCCCTATACAATCCCTCGCTCCAATTCCTCTCCGCCTAAAAAGAGGCACAGTGCCAGTGGGCCTCTTTGGATTTTTGAAGCAAAATATTCCTTAGCTGCCTGTATTACTCTAGCATATTTGCCAAGTAATCCAAAAGCCTTTGAGTTTTGAATGGGACTCAGAACAAGAAAATGTTCTGTAGCAGGTCCAGGCTGCTGTGAAAGATGCACTGCCTCTTGGACCACATGGATAAACAGATGCAAAGGGACTTGAGATGTCATTGGCAAGTAGAGATTCCATTTGGAGCCTTTGGGAGGCCTCTGTAGGTGAATCATGGTAGAGGTCCTTAGGATGTTGGAAGAAGGCCTGTTCATCATCAACCAATAACTATGCTTTTGCGAAGTCTTGCGCTGCTACTATGCTTTGGTAGAGACTGAACACTTAACTCTGGGCCACCAAGTTACACTATAGTATCATCTGCTCATCATGAAGTGAATGTTAACTGACCCACTAAGCCATAATGTCAGGCAGGCATGCACTGCATCATCAAGTGGAAGTGGTGTATACCAGATTGATCCCAAGCAAGCCCTAAAGACACAGGTTATATGAAGAAAAGGCCAAATGCTCACAGTCCTTCCTACTGACACTCTAGCTTTTCTCTCCCAGCTTGTACCTAGGGACTCATGGGGAACTTCCTACAATCATATGACAGAGGAAGAAAACTCTTGGTCCTGGTTTACAGATATGCAGACATCACCCCAAAATGGACAGGTACATTGCTATTGCCCTGTCTGAGAAATCCCTAAAAAACAATGGTAAAAGAAAATCTTCTGGGGGCACAGATACGAGCAATGCATCTGGTTATTTTATTGGCATGAGAAATGACTTGAGGTATAATCTTATTCAGATTCATAGAGGAAAGGCCATGGTTTGGCTAGATGATCAGTGACTTGGAAGGAATAAGACTGAAAATTGATAACAAAGTCATTTGGGAAGAAATGTATAATAAGTCTTCTCTGAAGGATTTTACCTCCTTTCCTAGGCAAGGAGTTAGCATATTTTTAGTTGTTTGCTGGATAGTTATAACATGTGAGTCAGATTATGACCATATTATTATATTTATTTGGAGATTTCCTATGGTTTTGTTTTTGTTTTTGCCAGGAAAGGAAGCATGTTTTATTTTTTTCCTTTCTTCCCTTTTATTTTCTTATTTACAGAAAGGCAACATGTTTCATGTATTTCATGAATACAGTTTAAAGAGTATAATGATACTTCCCACTCTACCTTTTTATTTTTTATTTTTCTTTTAATTTTTCCAATGACATACTTTCAATGTTCTTTATAATCACAGGCTTAACTCTCTCCAAAATAAAGAATTCAACATGTAGTAAGTAGAAAAACCACTATTCCTCCAGAGTACAGACAAGGCTATAAATAATAATCAAATCTCAAAATGTCAACTTCGCTTATATACATTACATTTTTTGTACTCTGTATATTAAATACCACAAACCAAGCAAAACATATGACATTTGCCATTGTGGTACTGGCTTACTTCACTAAGCATTATGGTCTAAAGTTGCATCCATTTTGTAGCAAAGACAGGATTTCATTCTTTCATTCTAGGGCTGAGTAGTATTCCATTGTGCATATATACCACAGTTTCTTTTTCCATTAATCAGTTGATGTTCCTCTGGGTTGATTCCATATCTTAGCTATTATGAATTGAGCTGCAAAAAACATGGGGGTACAGATAACTCTTTCATATGTTGATTTCATTTCCTTTGAGTATATTCCCAGGAGTGGAAGGGTTGGGTCATATAGTAAATCTATTTTTTAGTTTTCTGAGGAATTTCCATATTGTCTTCCATAATAGTTGTATTAGTTTACATTCCTAATGTGTTAGGATACATTTCCCCACATCTTCACCAGCATTTGTAATTTTTTCCATTTTTAGATGATAGCCATTCTAACTGAGGTGAGGTGAAACCTCTTTGTGGTTTTTATTTACATTTCCCTGATGGCCAATGAGCCTGAGAATCTTTTCATGTGTCTGTTGGCCACTTGGATTTCATCCTTTGGAAGATGCCTGTTCGTGTGCTTAGCCCATTTCTTAACTGTATTGTTTATTTTGTTGATAGTGAGTTGCTTGAGCTCCTTATATATCCTGGATATTAATCTTTCATCAGATATATAATTTGCAAATATTTTCTTTGCAGCACATAAGCTTCTTAGCTTGATGTTATCCCGTTTGTCTATGTTAGCCTTTATTGACAGTGCTTCTGGGGTCTTATCCACGAAGTATTTGCATATGCCAATCGCTTTCGGTGTTTCCTTTATGTTTTCCTATAGTAATTTGGTGGTTTCAATCTTAGATTTAGATCCCTGATCCATTTTGAGTTGATGTTTTGTATATGGTTAAAGTAGGAGTCCTTGATTTGTACTTTTACATGCAGAGATCCAACTTTATCAACACCATTTATTGGAGAAACTGTCCTTTCTACAAGGAGTGATATTAGCTTGTTTAACAAAGATTAATTGATTGTAGATGCATGGGTTAATTTCTGGGATCTGTTCTATTTCATTGGTTGACATATATATTCTTGGGCCAGTACCAAGCCGTTTTGATTATAACTGCCCTGTAATGTATCTTGAAATCATATATTGTGATGTCTCCAGGTTTTTTAAAAAATTATTCATGACTGCTTTTTGGTGGTCTCTTATGACTCCATATGAATTTTATGGTCATTTTTTCCAGATTTGAAAAAAATGCCTGTGGTATTTTGATTGGGATCGCCTTAAATCTGCAAATTGTTTTGGGAATATGGATAAAAGATTTTTCCTTTTTTGTGTGTGTGCTTTATTCTATTTCTTTACTTAATGTTTTGTAATTTTCATTGTAGAGACCTTTTACAACTTTAAACAAACTTATTCCAAGATATTTAAATTTCTAACTATTGTGAATGTTACTGATTTTACAAGCTTTTTCTCATCCATGGCATTGTCTGTGTATACAAAGGTTATGGATTTTTGTATGCTGTGTTTATAGCCCATAACTTTGCCAAACTCTTATGGGCTCTGATAAATCACTTAGTGGAGTCTTTTGGTTTCTCCATGAATGTATAGGATCATCTTTGCGTATAGAAGCAAAGTCAACAAGGGGGTAAAGTTAATTTTATTTGTCAGTTTGACTGAGCCATGAACCACAGGATGGCCAGATAGCTGGTAAAGCATTATTTCTTTGTATATTTGTGAGGCTATTTCTGGAAGAAATAAAGTTTAAACTGGCTGACTGTGAAAAGTAGATGGGCATCCCCAGTGTGGGTAGGCATCATCCAATCCATTGAGGACCAGAATAGAACATAAAGGAAGAAGAAGGTTGAATTATCCTTCTACTTAACTACTTGATCTTCTGCCCTCAGCACTCCTGGGTCTCATATCTTCAGATTGAAATCTGCCCCATGAGCTCTCTGGTGCTTGGGCCTTCAAAATATACCATGGGGTTTCCTAAGCCTCCAGTTTGCACAGAGATTATGGGACTTCTCAGCTTCATAATCATGTGTGTATGTGTGTGTGTGTGTGTGTGTGTTCTATTGGTTCTATTTCTCTGAAGAACTCTAATACAGCTTACCAGAGGTAATTATTTAAATTCACATAAAGGAAAATTGATAAATATTCTATGGGTCACATTTTTGTTTCTGGCTAAGACTGAGTAATAAGGACTGGCCTTACCTTCCTGCTGTAGATAATCAAAGCCTGGATAAAATATATGGAACTGCTTCTAGACATTGTCCAGTAGCTGTGCAGGTCTATGATCCCTGGAAATGAATGCCCTAGCTTTCTGCCTGGAGGCCCTTTCCTGACCAATGTGCAGAGCAGGGATTCCAAATGACACTGACTGCCTCAGGGAGAGAGAGGGTCAAGTTGCAGAGTCTCAGATGTCACAGAAAGTAAGAGTGGGGCCAATGAATTCCAAAGATTCAAAGGGTCCAGGAGTCTTCTGTTGAACACAAATCCAGGAACAGAGAAGGTAAACAACTCTGTGTAGGGCATATGATGATGATAACTATAAAAGACTAATTCCCAACGTGCCCATGGGACACCATGGAATGGGAGTCCAGAGCAGCCTGAATAGAGGGTCAGGCCTCATGAGGAGGCAGTAAGCTCCACAACAAACTAACACTCAGGAAACCGCTGGACTCATAAAGTAATTATGACCAATGTAGTAGTTTTATCTTTCTTTGTGATTAACTAATAGAATTTGAATGTTCTGAAATTTTCAATGTGAGTTTCTTCTTTTTACTCTGAATTATTTAGCCTTACCTTCGTATCCAAATATGCGGACTTGGAGAATAAATTTTCATTATCAATTTCTACATTTTTAGAACTTTTGAGACATTATTTGAGGAACTTGTCACTTGTTATATCTATTACAACCCTTCTTGAGGGAAAAAAAGGATATTATCTCTATTTTGGAAGTGCAGCACTGTTTTTAGAATAATCCACTGGATTAATCTTCTTGCTTGGGTTGTTTAAATCTATATCAGTATGAATTTTAGTTCTTGCTGTAAGATCTACACTATTACAGACTTTGTGATTTTTTTATGCTATTTTGATAATTCTTGCTTTGTATGTAAGAGGCAACATTGGGTTGTAATTGACATGTTTTCCTGGTAAGATGTCCTGTTGAGACAAAGAAAACAATACCATAAAGGATGGTGCTTTGGCATACCTAGTATGAGAGGTTTCCAAAAGCCCATGGAAATTAAACTTAAAAGATGCATTTACTTTGTTTTTTAAAAGTCATGCCTAGATTTTGAATAATATGCATTTTCATGAACTTTTGAATACTCCTTATACTTGGAACTAAAGAGCAAACATTTGAAGGCCACAGAAGCAACCTCAGAACCAATGTCAATTTGACCTCCTGCCCTCCTGTCTCTCACTCTGTATTCTCTGCAAAAGTAAGTCATTGAAATCAGAATTCTTCCTTCCCAAGGTGGGTTACAGAAATGACCACCTCTTTCCCTAAATCAAGCCATAAAGCAAAAAATATTACTTTAACCTCCCTACCCCTATGTATTTGTATAAGAGTTAGACACAAAAATATTCTCTACCCTACCTTGTCCAGTAGATCACAAAACTCTCATTTGAGCAGGAGTCGTACCCAATTACCAGGAGGAAGGAAGGCCAAATAGAGAGGCCTGGAAGAATATGGATATGTCTTGTTGAATTTCCCCTCTGAAGTCTATTATACTATATCCTTCCCTTTTTGTCCAATCACATTTTTACACAGCTATCCATGCTTCATCAAATTCAAGGATAAAAATGGGTCTTTGGGTCTTCATTCTGAAAGCTTGTATGTCAAATAAAACTTTGATTAATAAATCTTTTATCATCATTTCTTGTTAACCTGTATTTTGTTATAGGAATGTTAGCCATGACCCCATGAAGTGTAAGAAACGTTATCATAGCTTTATGTCCTGACAGTTCTTTTATCATAACATATTAAATTCTATTAGTTCTGATATTACCAACTCATCATTTTACTTTTGTTTAATATTTGCTTGATATATCTTATTTGATCTCTTTATTTCCAAATATCACATGTATTGATTTACCTTTTTATATGTGCAATAATTTGTAGCTGAATTTGAGTTTCATTTTAATATTTCTATTTGAGTCTATGCTTTTAACAGATACGTACCCATATTTATATTTAATTTTTTTCTTATTAATTGTTGTATTCTTTGCTTCTTATCCCCTGCCTTTTTAAAAAAACTTATAGAACTTCCTATATTCTATTTATTTACCTCTATTAGACAATTTCCTCCACTTTGGACATTATGTGTTAGATTTTTATTCTCTTAGATACATTAAAATTTTAACATTCTGGCTGGTGCTGTGGCATAGTGGGTTAAGCTTTCATCTGCTGTACCAGCATCCCATATGGGTGACGAGTCCAGTCCTGGCTGTGACACTTCATATTTAGTTTCCTTCTGGTGGCCTGGGAAGGCAGCAGAGGATGACCCAATTGCTTGGGCACCTGTACCCACATGGGAGACCAAGATGAAGTTCCTGGCTCTTGGCTTTGGTCTGGCTCAGTCCTGGCCATTGCAGCTATTTGGGGAGTGAACCAGAAGATGCAAGACCTCTGTCTCTCTGCATCTGTCTCTCCCTTTCTCTAGCTCCTCCTTTTAAATAAATCATTTTTTTTTTTTGACAGACAGAGTTAGACAGTGAGAGAGAGAGACAGAGAGAAAGGTCTTCCTTTTTCTGTTGGTTCACCCCCCACATGGCTGCCACGGCCAGCATGCTGCGCCGATCCAAAGCCAGGAGCCAGGTGCTTCCTCCTGGTCTTTCATTCAGGTGCAGGGCCCAAGCACTTAGGCCATTCTCCACTGCCTTCCCGGGCCACAGCAGAGAGCTGGACTGGAAGAGGAACAACCGGGACAGAACCGGCGCCCATTCCGAGACTAGAACCAGAGATGCCAGCGCCACAGGCGGAGGATTAGCCAAGTGAGCTGTGGTGCCGGCCAGAATAAATCAATCTTTTTTAAAAAAAACTTAACATGCATACCATGAGAAACCATAGCGTTTCTATACATCGTTAAAATAATTATCCCTTATCTGTGTTTCGATATTGTCCCAAAATATTATTGAGCCACTTTGTTCTACATATTTCCATCATACCTCTCAAACTAATCAGCTTTCAAAGCTTCCCAGGTTTCTACTGGCTTCCTGCGCTTGATTCAGAGACCAGAAGCTCTCTTGTGGTTCCTGACTATGCAGGAAGCTCAGCTTCACGTTGATGACTCTTGCATTCTTTTTGGCGGTTAAAACCGCAGTTTCTGAATCGAAGGCCAAGATCCATTTTATTTAACTGCGTATTTGATAGTAAAATGAGAATACAAATAAAAACATAGCTCGCAGCTGCTTGATATTAACTTAAGTATGTTTTAACTTATTTGTCTAATTTGTCCCTGCTCCCCCTTCTTTTTTTAAAATATATTCAAGAAACCATGTAGTTTTTCTATCGCATTTTTTTATAATCTGCAGTTTCTAATGGCATCCCTGTTGTGTTTATCATGTTTCTGGGCCCCCAAGCCTCATATAAACAAGTAAGTCTGGGACTTGATGAGATTCTGTGAGAACTGTTTCTAATGATACTCACTCATTCATTTCAATTTCTGTAGCTTGTGGCTTTGAATTTCTTATGCTTTCTGACACCAGGGCATTTCCTTTTGTGCTTCCATTATCATCTAGGTATTTTCTGAACTGCAAAATGAATAGCTTTTATTCAATAGAAAGTGGGTGGTTTTTAATCTGTGCATTAGGTAAGCCTAGATTTCTTCTGTATGTTTGTCAGGTTTTAAAGTTTCCAGAGTGTGTATGCACCATGAATTGATGATTTATTGATTTATTGTAAAGAAATTGTTGGGAACTTCAAAATTTGTTGTTCAGTATTTTTACAAACTCACCTGAAATTTATGAAATGATGTCTTGGAGTGCTTACCTTGACTATAGTTGTTCTGGTTTCTTCCTTCAGCAGTAATGTAAAGTGAAGCTTATTTGCTAGTTCTCATTGTCCACTAAGTCTCTATTTTATTTCTGTCCTTTGTTATTTTATCCTTATTTCTAAAGGCCAGTCTCTTATCCTACTATTGCTGATTAGATTTTAATGAGAGTCAACTGTGTTTTTTATTATAGTTTTGCTGTGTTTTTTAATTTGTTCTTTTTAAAAAAGGATTTATTGATTTATTTAAGAGGTGGAATTACAGAGAAAGGGAGAGGAATCTGCTGATTCACTCCCCAAATAGCTGCAATGGCCAGAGCTGGGCCAACTGAAGCCAGAAGCCAGGATTGGGTGCAGGTGCCCAAGCACTTGGCCATCTTCCAATGCTATCCCAGGTCATTACCAGAGAGCTGGCTCAGAAGAGGAGCAGCCAGGACACGAAACAGCACCCAAATGGGATGTTGGTGTAGTAGGCGGAGATAACTTATTATGACCCAGCGCTGGCCCCATTCACTTTTTCTATCTTTATTTAACTTGCTCGTATCATTTTCAGTTAATTCTCTTTCTTAAAAGATTATTATTTATTTAAAAGCCGAGTGATGGGAGTTAGAGAGGGGAGTAAGTAAAGAGAGAACCTCCATTTACTGGTTCACTCTTCAAATGACCCAAACAGCTGGGACCAGACTGAACCCAGGAACCAGGAACTTCATCTAGGTCTCTTATGTGGGTGGCAGGGACTCAAGTACTTGAGCCATCACCTGCTGTCTTCCAGTCACATAAGCAGGGAGCTGGATCAGAAGTAGAATGGTGGGGATTTGAACTGGCATCTCAAGTGAGATGAAAGCATCCCAAGTGGTGGCTTAACCCACTGCATCACAGTCCTAGGACTCATTCTCTTTTCTTTCTTCTCTTTGTGTGAGTTCTTCCTCCTATTTTACAAAGACTATCTCTTGGTATCCTACTGAGTTTTCAACCAGCTTTGTGGTTATTTTGCTGAGAAACATAGTGAATCACTGTAGGGTTCTCTCCATTCCCTTCCTTTGTTCTGTAGTTATTTTCAACCTTTTGCCTTTGGTTTCTTTATCTGATGTGTGTGTGTGTGTGTGTAATTTGTCCCTTTTCATTCATACTGGAGATAGCTATGCAAATCTGACCTTTCCCAATAAAGAACTGGCTAGCTAGATTTGCAGTCTTTTTATTCTCTGTCCTTTAGGGGTTAATTAAGTCCAATTCTCAGACCTATAGTCAGGAAGCAGATTCAAATATTTAGCCCCTAGGCTACCTAACTACTGGAGTTCACCTTGTTTTCATCTCATATGGCTCAGCTACATTGAGGCGGCCTTGTATTCCCTTCTGTTGGCTCTTATGTGCTCTGCAGACAGACCATAGAGCTACCTGAAATTAAATAGAAAGCTGTCAAAATCTTCCACTTTTGGTCCATTATCACATGAAAGACAAAATCCCCAAAGAGTATTATTGTCTGGGGGCTGCATGTTCTGAATCATCTGTTTTCTGATCATAAGTTTCCTAATTGAGAAAATAGGTCATCTACAGTATTTAATTCTTGGTTTTGACACAGAGTGGAACATTATTAAACAATGAAAATTAGGAAATTCTGCCACTTGGGACACTGTGCATGTGTCTGGAGGACCTTCTGTTAAGGAAAATAAGATGGACTGAAGAAGACAAATATTGCATTATCTCACCCACATGTGGGATTTTTAAAAGTCAAAACCACTAAAGCAGAGCAGAATGGTGGGTCACAAGGGCTGGAGAGAGTAGAAATGAAAAGATGTTCATCAAGGTTACAAATGTTCAGTTAGCAAATGAGTAAGTCCTAGGACCTAACGTACAACACAAATGATGACAGATGGATATTTTAAATCATTTGTTTAAAAGGTAGATATATAAAGATAGATACAGACAGACACAATGTTATCTTTCATGTGCTGGTTCACTTCTCCAAATACACACAACTTGGATGAGGCACATCTCAGGAGCTGGGAACTCAAACAGGGTGCCCTACGTGGGACTCAGGGACACAATTACTTGAGCCATTACTGCTGCCTCCCAGAGTGTGCATTAGCAGGAATCTGAGCCAGAGCTGGAGCAGAGCCAGACTAAAACCCAGGCACTCTGATATGAGATGTGAGAACTCCAAGCAGCATCTTAACCACCGCGCTAAATGACTACCCACTGACAGATGTCTTAATTAGCTGATTATGTGTAAGTATATGGAATCATCATATTGTACATCTTACATTTATATACTTTTTATTTATTGATTAAATATTGTTTAATTTAAAAAGAAATCCCTGTTTCTTATCTGATTGTTCTATAGAAGTTGACAATCTACTTCTGGTATAAAGAACATAGAAGATGATGAGAGAAAGAATTAGGTTCCATCTGCCTCACAAAACAGCACTCCTTTAGCAGCTGGGGCAGGCACTCACTTCCCAAGGGGCTCACACCTTGCATGTTCAAACTGGAAGCAAGGGACTAATGAAGAAATAGCACTTTCTGATCAATATCAGCTAGCCCTGTGGCAGACTGCCAATTACATTTTTTTCAATATATATTTTCTTCCTTATAGAATAAAGTTGAAAATCTGCAGGTAGGGTTTGAAGTTTGAGGCTCTTTCCTACAAAATGCAGCACAGAGGTGTGGAAATGCTTCTGAGGGGAAACCTATTTCAAGAATAGTTGGAAAATATTTGAGGAATCTTTCCTGAAAGAAAACCATTTGTGTGTCCTCTTCCTTGGGAGATCACGGATGGATGTGAAGCTCTTGGGGGAGGAGGTTTCGTGTTTGTTATTGAAGACAGTTATTGGGATAGGGGATGCAGAGAAAGAGGACATTTTCTGAGGTTTTAGGAATTACTGTAGTCACATGGGCTTGTTGTCATCTCACAAATGTGTCATGTGCTCTCTTTTTTCAAGCCTTGGCACATGTTCTGCTTTTTCCTAGAATACCCTGGCTCTATTCCCTCCTCATTTGTGCAATTCCTAGTTCTTATTCATATCTCAGATGTTCACTTACCAAAAAGAGCTTCCATGACTCCTTTACCTTCATGTCTGAAATAGATGCCTTTTCATTTCGCTTCCAAAGTATCTTAATGTAATCTAAGATGGCTGAATTGAGAAAACATGTGCTGATTTTGACCATGAGACGATAACAGAAGAAAAAAAGAGGAACTACATTGCCAGGTGACATTTAGAGAGAAGTTTGGAGTGGAAATTCTACAGAAAGAAAAGACACACCATGGGGACCATGGGGACAGTTGACTATGGGGACAATCATGCAGCAGTTTGTGGGTCACCACCAGAGACTCCTGAAGCTGATGGTTGGAGGGGATGCCATATTCTTGGAGCAAGGAGAGAATAATCTACAGCAGCCCATGTCACTGACAATATTGCCTGAAGGAGGACCTCATGGTCCCCACTGACTTTGAGTCCAACCTGAAGCTCTAGTAGGGGAAAGTGCCCAGCTAACCCTGTGAAAGTAGAGCACATTGTTTTGCCCCCTCCACTCACTAAAGATCCTAGTGACCAGCAGGGAGGAAGTGTCTTCTTAATAAGGCAAATAGAGGCTGCTGCAGCCCACTCACAACTGGAGGATTTTATTGGATGGATAAATCCACTGTAACCACTGACTGATTCTGGCCTGGCAGGTTGACAGGGCTCAAGAGGCCACTTAGTCCTCTGAAGTCCTCTTCTCCTCTCATTCTATCAAGACACCAAACTCAGTGTGCCAATGCATACCACTGACTGACCTCTGTGGCAGGCAGCTAGCTCTAGAAAAGCCGTGGCTCTCTCCATGGATGGGGAGGCTCACAGGGATAAGAGTGGATCCTTTGCTCCCTGTGACTGAGGGAATCCTGTGACTATGTGATAGGACATGGGGTGTGGCTATATCTTTGGTTAAACACTGGATCTGGCTTCAGAATTTCAGAGATAACTGATTGCTGGGGTGGGTCATCACAGAGGGCTCTGCACTCACACTGAGGCACACACAAATCTTTGGTATGATTCATACACCTGAGTGGATGGGGTCATGTAGGCACTATGGGCTCACACTGTATGCTTAGTTCACTTTGGCAATGAAGGGCTGAAGATGTGAACACATCAGCCAACATGATCATACCCTCAGCCATGCTAATGATAGAGGAGATCCATCATGACCAACATGGATGTCACTCTGGACTTTTGCCAACAATAAAACATAAAGAAAAGATTCTAAAATGTGCAAGAAATGCCAGATTACTTTCAGAGGATCTTCATGCTATTTGTTGAATGCTTTACTTAGTGCAGGGTTAATCATATGAGTATAAGGTTAACTAAAATAGAAATTTGTAAAAAAATAAGAATTGTAATAGGAGAGGGAAGAAGAGTGGGATTGTGAGCAGGAGAGAGTGTAGAATGGAAAGCATCACTTCCTTCTTGACTCTGTATATAGAAAATACATAAAATTTAAATATCTTAAATAAAATTAAAAATAAGATAAAATAAAAAGAATGTGAAGACAAAAGTTTGCTGAAATACCCAAAAAGGAATTCAAAAAAATAATAGTAAGATTACTCAAAAGCACGGAGAAACAAATACATGAGTTAAAGAAATCCATACATGACATGGGTTAGAAATTCAGCTGGAGACAGAGATATTAAAAAGAAATCAAGCTGAAATATTAGAAATGAATAATTCAATATGTCAAATAAAAAATACAGCAGAAAATCTCAACAAAAGACTTGGTGAGGTAGATGAAAGAATATCCAAGCTACAAGACAAACCTTTGGAAAGATCTGTCAAAAAAAAAAAAAAAAGAGGAGGAGGAGAAGGAAGAAAAAGGAAAGGAGAAGGAGGAAATTTAAAAAAACTGAAAATAGTTTTTGAATATTATGGAACACTATCAAACAACCAAACAAATGTGTCTTAGGAGTTACTGAATGTATGGAAAGACAGGATGGATTAGAACATCAAGGCAGTGAAATAATAGCAGAAAACTTCCCTATTTGAAGAAAGACTTGGACATCCAAGTACAAGAAACATAGAACTAATAGACATGATCAGAAAAGATTTTCATCATAACACATTACAGTTAAACTTTGAAAATTTAAAATAAAGAAAAGATCGTAGGGGGTCAGTCTTGTAGCAAAGCAGGCTAGGCCAAGGCCTGCAATGTCAGCATCCCATTTGTGTGCCAAATCAAGTCCCAGCTGCTCCACTTCTGATCCAGCTACCTGCTAATGTTTTGGCAAAGCAGTGGAGGATGGCCCACGTACTTTGGCCCACGTGGGAGATCTGGAAACAGCTCCTGGCTCCTGGCTTCAGCATAGCCCAGTGCTAGCCCACTACCAACTGGGGAGTGAACCAGCAGATGGAATATAATTCTCTATTTCTCCTTCTCTCCCTGTAATTCTGCCTTTCAAATAAATAAATAAGCAAATCTTTAAAAAAATAAATCCTAAAATGTGCACAAGAGAAATGTCAGATTACTTTCAAAATTTGACCAATTATGTTGAGAGCAGATTTCTCTTCAGAAACATTATGGGCTAGGAGAGAATGGAGAGACACAGTCCAAGTCCTACAAGAAAAAAAAAAATAACTGTCAACCCAGGATACTGTGTCCAGAAAACTCTCTTTAAAAATGGAGGTGAAAAAATACCTTCCAAAACAGAAATGGAAAGAATTGGTCATTACTCGTCCAGCCTTACAAATGATACTTAAGTATGTGCTACACACAGAAATTGAGACAAATAGCATCAGGTAAGACTGTGAAGACAGAAAATCTCCCAGTAAAAGTACAAAGAAAATCCAAAACAAATGATAGTAATATTTAAGGGAAATGGCATACCAAGTCATTACTTGTCAATTAGATGGCCTAAATTCTCCAATTAAAATGGCTGGCTGAATGGATTAAAATCAAGACTCATCTCTTTGCTGCCTACAAGAAACACACATCATTAACACAGAGACTGAAAGTGAAAGGGTGGAAAAAGATTTCATGCTAATGGAAATCAAAATTGAGCTGCAGTAACTGTCAAACATTAGACAAAATAGACTTGAAATAAAAAACATAAAACAGACAAGGAATGGCATTATGCAATGATTAAAGAATGAATTTAACAGAAAGATGTGACTATAAGAAATGTATATGCACCTAATTACAGTGTACCTATCTATCTGTTCCACTGACCACAGTGGAATATATCTGGAAATTAACAACTTAAAAACACTAGAAAAGACATAAACTCATAGAGACTGAACAACACACTCCTAAATGAACAATGGGTTATAGAAGAAATCAAAAAAATTCTAGAAATGAATGATGATGACACCACAACATGTCAAAACTTATGGGATACAGCAAAAACAATGTTACAGCTCAACTTACAAAAGCTAAGATTTAGAACAAACCAGATATCAACTGATGACCAGATAAAAGCATTTTGGTATATATACATGATGGAATACTACTCAGTCATAAAAAATAAAACCTTGTCTTTCACAACAAAATGGATGCAACTGGAGACCATTAGGCTTAGTGAAATCAGCCAGTCCCAAAAGACAAATATAATATGTTTTCCCTGATTTGTGGTAACTAATATACAGAGAACAATAAAAATATAGTCGATATGAGTAAAATTGACATTTTAAAATTTGATTATTGTTTATATCCCTTTCTATACTCTTGAGAAATAGTGCTTTTTCTACTTACTACTTGTTGAATTACTTATTTAGTGGAGGATTAAGCTTGTAATAATGAGGTAGATTGAAAATATGACATTGGAAAACTTAACAAAAAAGTAAGAAAGGAAGGAAGAAGGAAGGTGAGAATGAATTAGAAAAGGGAGTGTAGGGTGGGAAGTATCATTATGCTCTTAGAACTATATATATGGCCTCCGCCTGCAGCTCTGCCGCGGCGGCAGTGCGGTGGCGTCCCGAGCGCCTCTCTCCGCGGTCCCAGTCCCGGGGAGCGCGCGCAGGCACTACGGCGGCGGCGGCAATCATGTGGCCCGGCTCGCCCTAGGCGACAGCGCCTAGAGAGGAAGATCACGGGAGAAGCGCCAGGTGGAGCTGTGGATCACCAGCTGAGGCAAGGCCTCAGGAAAAGACTCAAGAAAAAAACTGCAGAGGAAACACTTCCAGATCTAGTGGATGTAACACAGAGGACCGACAAGGAGCCCACCGCGTGGTAAACCAACAGCGGGAGACGAGCCACAGAATCACCCCAGCGCGGGAACCAATGGGAGGTAAGACAAAAGCCCCAGAAACGCGAGACATTAGTGGGTAAAGGCAGAGGCCCCTCCCTCCACTTGTGCAAAACAGAGAGTAGGCACCATTTTACATATGTAAAGCGGCAATGAGTACACAAACTAAGTAACTTTGGGTCTAAGGTGAAACTGGAGAACACATTGAGGGCTGCATAAACTCTGTGTGTGGTCCCAGGGGTAGTTCAAACGAATACTCACAGAGGCCAGATTTCAACTACCCTCAATTCCACTCAGCCATTCAGAATTACTTCCCAACTGAGTCAAAAAAAAAAAAAAATAGAGACAGAGAGAGAGAGAGAGAGAGAGATCCAGCAAGGAGCAAGGAGAGTCACTTTTTGCACAGCCTTAAACCTGAAGAATCAAGCAGAGCTCTCTGGCCACACCCACCACAGCCTCTAAGGATCCATCAAAGCAGAGAGCCCGCTTAGAGGCATAGTATAACGAGAAAAAAAAAACACCACAGCAAAAAAAAAAAAAAAAAAACACAAACAAACATAAATTATCTCCAACATGCCAAACAACAAACGTAGAAGCCGAGGTAACAAGAGCAAGGAAGACACTATGATGCCCCCAAATGAACAAGACCCACCAATCCAAGATTATGAAGATGAAGAGATAGAGGAAATGCAAGAAGCAGATATCAAAAAACTGATAAGAACATTAAGAAGTTCTCAAAAACAAATTCTTGAACTACAGAAATCCTTAATGGACAAAATAGAAAATCTCTCTCGTGAAAATGAAATATTAAGAAGGAATCAAAATAAAATGAAACAACTAGTAGAACATGAAACTGTGATAGTGACAAGAAACCATAATGAAATGAAGAACTCAATAGATTAAATGACAAACACATTAGAAAGCCTCAAAAACAGAATGGGTGAAGCAGAAGAGAGAATATCGGAATTAGAAGACAGAGAACAGGAAAGGAAACAATCAAATCAAAGAAAAGAAGAGGAAATTAGAAATCTAAAAAACACTGTCAGGAATCTACAGGATACTATTAAAAAACCCAACATTCGGGTTCTAGGAGTACCTGAAGGCATGGAGAGGGAGAAAGGATTAGAAGGCCTTTTTAGTGAGATACTAGCAGAAAATTTCCCAGGTTTGGAGAAGGACAGAGACATCCTAGTACAGGAAGTTCATAGAACCCCTAATAAACATGACCAAAAGAGATCCTCACCACGACACGTCGTAATCAAACTCACCACAGTGAAACACAAAGAAAAGATCCTAAAATGTGCAAGAGAGAAATGCCAGATTACTCTCAGAGGATCTCCAATTAGACTCACAGCTGACTTCTCTTCAGAAACCCTACAAGCTAGGAGAGAATGGCGAGACATATCCCAGGTACTAAGAGAGAAAAACTGCCAGCCCAGAATATTATATCCTGCAAAGCTCTCATTTATGAATGAAGGTGAAATAAAGACCTTTCACAGCAAACAGACATTGAAAGAATATGTCACCACTCATCCAGCCCTGCAAAAGATGCTTAAAGATGTGTTACATACAGAAACACAGAAACACGGTCAACAATATGAAATAAGGTAAAGGAAGGAAACCTCACAGCAAAAGATCACAGGAATCTCAAATCATATATTAGAAAATATCTTTGGCAAATGGCAGGGCAAAGTTACTCCTTCTCAATAGTCACATTGAATGTTAATGGCTTGAACTGTCCAGTTAAAAGACACCGATTGGCGGATTGGGTTAAGGAACAAAACCCATCTTTTTGCTGCTTACAAGAAACCCATCTATCCAATGATGATCCATACAGGCTGAAAGTGAAAGGCTGGAAAAAGATATACCATGCCAATAGAAATGAAAAAAGAGCGGGCGTAGCCATCTTAATATCGGACAACATAAACTTTACCACAAAAACTGTTAGGAGAGACAAAGAGGGGCACTATATAATGATTAAGGGATCCATTCAACAGGAAGATATAACGATTATCAATGTATATGCACCTAATTACAGGGCACCAGCTTATTTAAAAGACTTGTTAAGGAACTTAAAGGGAGACTTAGACCCCAATACAATTGTACTGGGGGACTTCAATACTCCACTCTCAGAGATAGACAGATCAACAGGACAGAAGATCAACAAGGAGACAGTAGATTTAAATGACACTATATCCCAAATGGATCTAACAGATATCTACAGAACATTTCATCCTACATCTAAGGACTTTACATTCTTCTCAGCAGTACATGGAACCTACTCTAGGATTGACCACATACTAGACCATAAAGCAAGTCTCAGCAAATTCAAAAGAATTAGAATCATACCATGCAACTTCTCAGACCACAAAGGAATGAAATTGGAAATTAGCAACTCAGGAATCCCTAGAGCACGTGCAAACACATGGAGATTGAACAATATGCTCCTGAATGAACAATGGGTCATAGAAGAAATTAAAAGAGAAATCAAAAATTTTCTGGAAGTAAATGAGGATAACAGCACAACATACCAAAACCTATGGGATACAACAAAAGCAGTGTTAAGAGGAAAGTTTATATCAATAGGTGCCTACATCAAGAAATTGGAAAGGCACCAAATAGATGAGCTTTCAAGTCATCTCAAGGATCTAGAAAATCTGCAGCAAACCAAACCCAAACCCAGTAGGAGAAGAGAAATAATTAAAATCAAAGAAGAAATCAACAGGATTGAATCCAAAACAACATTACAAAAAATCAGCCAAACGAGGAGCTGGTTTTTTGAAAAAATAAACAAAATCGACACCCCATTGGCCCAACTAACTAAAAAAAGAAAAGACCCAAATCAATAGGATCAGAGATGAAAAGGGAAACGTAACAACGGACACCACAGAAATAAAAAGAATCATCAGAAATTACTACAAGGACTTGTATGCCAGCAAACAAGGAAATCTATCAGAAATGGACAGATTCTTGGACACATACAACCTACCTAAATTGAACCAGAAAGACATAGAAAACCTAAACAGACCCATAACTGACACAGAAATTGAAACAGTAATAAAGGCCCTCCCAACAAAGAAAAGCCCAGGGCCAGATGGATTCACTGCAGAGTTCTACCAGACATTTAGAGAAGAACTAACTCCAATTCTTCTCAAACTATTCAGAACAATCGAAAAAGAGGGAATCCTCCCAAATTCTTTCTATGAAGCCACCATCACCTTAATTCCTAAGCCAGAAAAAGATGCAACATTGAAAGAGAATTACAGACCAATATCCCTGATGAACATAGATGCAAAAATCCTCAATGAAATTCTGGCCAATAGAATGCAACAACACATCAGAAAGATCATCCACCCAGACCAAGTGGGATTTATCCCTGGTATGCAGGGATGGTTCAATGTTCGCAAAACAATCAACGTGATACACCACATTAACAGACTGCAGAAGAAAAACCATATGATTCTCTCAATAGACGCAGAGAAAGCATTTGATAAAATACAACACCCTTTCATGATGAAAACTCTAAGCAAACTGGGTATGGAAGGAACATTCCTCAATACAATCAAAGCAATATATGAAAAACCCACGGCCAACATCCTATTAAATGGAGAAAAGTTGGAAGCATTTCCGCTGAGATCTGGTACCAGACAGGGATGCCCACTCTCACCACTGCTATTCAATATAGTTCTGGAAGTTTTGGCCAGAGCTATTAGGCAAGAAAAAGAAATTAAAGGGATACAAATCGGTAAGGAAGAACTCAAACTATCCCTCTTTGCAGATGATATGATTCTTTATTTAGGGGACCCAAAGAACTCTACTAAGAGGCTGCTGGATCTCATCGAAGAGTTTGGCAAAGTAGCAGGATATAAAATCAATGCACAAAAATCAACAGCCTTTGTATACACAGGCAATGCCACAGCTGAGGAAGAACTTCTAAGTTCAATCCCATTCACAATAGCCACAAAAACAATCAAATACCTTGGAATAAACTTAACCAAAGACGTTAAAGATCTCTACGATGAAAACTACAAAACCTTACAGAAAGAAATAGAAGAGGATACCAAAAAATGGAGAAATCTTCCATGTTCATGGATTGGAAGAATCAATATCATCAAAATGTCTATTCTCCCAAAAGCAATTTATACATTCAATGCAATACCAATCAAGATACCAAAGACCTTCTTCTCAGATCTGGAAAGAATGATGCTGAAATTCATATGGAGACACAAGACCTCGAATAGCCAAAGCAATCCTGTACAACAAAAACAAAGCCAGAGGCATCACAATACCTGATTTTAGGACATACTACAGGGCAGTTGTTATCAAAACAGCATGGTACTGGTACAGAAACAGATGGATAGACCAATGGAACAGAATAGAAACACCAGAAATCAATCCAAACATCTACAGCCAACTTATATTTGACCAAAGATCCAAACCTAATCCCTGGAATAAGGACAGCCTATTCAATAAATGGTGCTGGGAAAATTGGATTTCCATGTGCAGAAGCTTGAAGCAAGACCCATACCTATCACCTTACACAAAAATTCACTCAACATGGATTAAAGACTTAAATCTACGACCTGAAACCATCAAATTATTAGAGAGCATTGGAGAAACCCTGCAAGATATAGGTTCAGGCAAAGACTTCTTGGAAAATTCTCCAGCAGCACAGGCAGTCAAAACCAAAATTAACATTTGGGATTGCATCAAATTGAGAAGTTTCTGTACTTCAAAAGAAACAGTCAGGAAAGTGAAGAGGCAACCGACAGAATGGGAAAAAATATTTGCAAACTATACTACAGATAAAGGATTGATAACCAGAATCTAAAAAGAAATCAAGAAACTGCACAACAACAAAACAAACAACCCACTTAAGAGATGGGCCAAGGACCTGAATAGACATTTTTCAAAAGAGGAAATCCAAATGGACAACAGACACATGAAAATATGTTCAAGATCACTAGCAATCAGGAAAATGCAAATCAAAACCACAATGAGGTTCCATCTCACCCCGGTGAGAATGGCTCACATTCAGAAATCTACCAACAACAGATGCTGGAGAGGATGTGGGGAAAAAGGGACACTAACCCACTGTTGGTGGGAATGCAAACTCATTAAGCCACTATGGAAGTCAGTCTGGAGATTCCTCAGAAACCTGAACATAACCCTACCATACAACCCAGCCATCCCACTCCTTGGAATTTACCCAAAGGAAATTAATTTGGCAAATAAAAAAGCCATCTGCACATTAAAGTTTATTGCAGCTCAATTCACAATAGCTAAGACCTGGAACCAACCCAAATGCCCATCAACAGTAGACTGGACAAAGAAATTATGGGACATGTACTCTATTGAATACTATACAGCAGTAAGAAACAACGAAACCCGGTCATTTGCAACAAGATGGAGCAATCTGGAAAACATCATGCTGAGTGAATTAAGCCAGTCCCAAAGAGAAAAATATCATTTGTTTTCCCAGATCGGTGACAACCGAGCACCAAAGGGGAAACCTGTGAAGTGAAATGGACACTATAAGAAACAATGAACTGATCAGCTCTTGTCCTGACTTTAGATGTACAATGTAATACTTTATCCTTTTTAGTATTTGTTGTTGTTGTTCTAGTACGAGTGGTTGAACTCTGTAATTAACACACAATTATTCTTAGGTGTTGAAATTTTAACTGAAAAGTGATACCTGTTAAATATAAGAGTGGGAATAAGAGAGGGAGGAGATGTACAATTTGGGACATGCTCAATCGGACTTGCCGCAAATGGTGGAGTTAGAAATGTGCCAGGGGATTCCAACACAATCCCATCAAGGTGGCATGTACCAATGCCATCGCATTAGTCCAAGTGATCAATTTCAGCTCACAATTGATGGCTGTGATAGGTCTAAGAAACAAAGGGATCACACAAACAAGACAAGTGTCTGCTACTACTAACTGATAGAATCAAAAAGGGAGAGAAAGATCCAACATGGGAAGCGGGATACACAGCAGACTCATAGAATGGCAGATGTCCTAAACAACACTCTGGTCTCAGAATCAGCCCTCAAGGCATTCGGATCTGGCTGAAGAGCCCATGAGAGTATAGTAGGCATGGAAAGCCAAGATATCATGGAAAAAAAAAAAAAAGACCTAAATGAATGATCTTTGTGAGTGAGATACCAGTGGAAAGAACGGGGCCATCAAAGAAGGAGGTACCTTTCTCCGAAGGGAGGAGAGAACTTCCACTTTGACTATGACCCTATCGGAATAAGATCAAAGTCAGCGAACTCTAAAGGCTTCCATAGCCCTGGCAACTCATGACTAGAGCCTGGGGAGATTACTGACGCCAGGAACAGGAGTGTCAAATTGTTAAGTCAGCAACAGGAGTCACTGTGTACTTACACCCCATGTGGGATCTGTCCTTAATGTGTTGTCTAATGTGAAGTGATGCTATAACTAGTACTGAAACAGTATTTTTACACTTTGTGTTTCTGTGTGGGTACAAACTGATGAGGTCTGTACTAATTATATACTGAATTGATCTTCTGTATATAAAGAGAATTGGAAATGAAAAAAACAACCTGGTGTTAAATTGGAAATGGCATAGAAAATTAATTAATTTTAAAAAATATTATGTAGGATCTCTGTCTTTAATGTGCTGTACATTGTTATTTAACACTATAATTAGTACTCCAATGGTAGTTTTTTCACTTTATGTTGCTAGATGGGCAAACTGTTGAAATCTTTACCTAATATATACTAAACTGATCTTCTGTATATAAAGAGAATTGAAAATGAATCTTTGTGAATAGAAGGGGAAAGGGAGCTGGAAAGGGGAGGGTTGCGGGTGGGAGGGAAGTTATGGGAGGGGGGAAGCCATTGTAACCCATAAGCTGTACATTGGAAATTTATATTCATTAAATAAAAGTGTAATAAAAAAAGAATATATATATATATATATATATATATATGAAATACATGAAATTTGTTCCCCTTACAGGAATTGTTTTTTTTTAAATCTTATACTGAGTTCGTCTAAAATGTTCCTGGTAAATGTGATGAAAAATGTTTATTTTTATGCAAAGTTTTGAAGTTATGTATAGATTTTTTCATAATACCCATTCTCAATGAACTTTTTTTTTTGACAGGCAGAGTGGATAGTGAGAGAGAGAGAGACAGAGAGAAAGGTCTTCCTTTGCCATTGGTTCACCCTCCAATGGCCACTGCGGCCGGTGCATCTCGCTGATCCGAAGCCAGGAACCAGGTGCTTCTCCTGGTCTCCCATGCAGGTGTAGGGCCCAAGGACTTGGGCCATCCTCCACTGCCTTCCCGGGCCACAGCAGAGAGCTGGCCTGGAAGAGGGGCAACTGGGATTGAATCCAGCACCCCAACCGGGTACTAGAACCCGGTGTGCCGGCGCCACAAGGCGGAGGATTAGCCTGTTAAGCCACAGCGCCGGCCTAATGAACTTTTTGAATGCATCTCATATGAAATGGATTTCAACTTTTTTGCATCAAAGTATATTCTCATCTTTTAATTCCATTTTCTAGGAAATGTTTGAAGACCCCTGTGCCTTTATCATAGAACACATCTCCCTCAACTCATTGCTTATCTATGCCATCCTGGAAGATAAGTTCATTTTACTAATCATGGTATTCCTAGATTCATGCACACAACATAAAGTAAATGTTCAAGAAATAGAAAATAAATGAATAAATATGTAATTTAAAGAAGTGAGCTTTGGCCTAGCAGTTAAGGTACTGGTTAGATCACTGGTGACCCCTATTACAATACCTGGTTTCAGCACATGTCTCTGGTTCTTGATTCCACTTCCTGCCAGTTCAGAGTCTGAAAATCAGCAGGTGTTGACTCAATATTTGGGTCCCTGCCATGAATGTGAGAGAGCTGGTTTCATTTCCCAGCTCTTGGCATCAGTCCAGTCAGATACTGGACATTATAGGCATTTGGAGAGAAATATGTGAGCAAGAGATTTCTATTTGTCTGTTGGTCTTTGTCCCTATCTCTGTCTCTCTATGTGTCTCTTGATTTAAAAAAAAATATTTTTAGGGGCCGGCACTGTGGCACAGCAGGTAAAGCCGCTGCCTGCAGTGCCTGCATTAAATATGGGCTCCGGTTCAAGTCCTGGCTGCTTCACTTCCCATCCAGCTCTCTATTATGGCCTGGGAAAGCAGTGGAAGATGGCCCAAGTCCTTGGGCCCCTGCACCCGCATGGGAGACCCAGAAGAGGCTCCTGGCTCCTGGCTTCAGATTAACACAGCTCCGGCCATTGCGGTCAATTAGGGAGTGAACCAGCAGATGGAAGACCTCTCTGCCTCTCTCTCTCTCTGCCTCTCTTTCTCTCTCTGTGTAACTTGACTTTCAAATAAATAAATAAATCTTTTAAAAATATGATTATATACTCCTGATTTGGGTCTGTGATCCAACTGGTCTCTTGGATTTCTTTAGAACAGTAAGTGATAAGGAGAAGCAATGAACACACACACATACAAACATTCCACAAGCCAGCACAATGCTAACATACGTCATCCTTGTTCATGATTAACAACTCTACTAGGTTATTGCCTCTTTGATTATAAGGACATTGAACTTCAGGGTAGCACAGTGTAATCTGGACAAGTTCATCTGGATACAACAGAATTTATTGAAGAATTCATTGATGGTTAAATCCATGCCTCAGTGCTACTTGAGTGTCCTTCAAAAGGTTTGTGGAATATAGAATCAAAAAATACACTTATTTCTATGCAAAAAAATTTGAAATGCATGCATGTTTTTGACATAGTACATTTTCCATGTACTTTTGGAAATTCCTCCTCTACATGGACTTTAAAAATTCTTTGGACTCAATAATTTTTTAATTCCATTTTCCATGAACTTTTTGAAGTATCCTCATACTGTTAGAATTGTAACGTGGTGGCTCTTTCTTTGCCTTAATTTTACCAAAAACTCAATGTAATGCAGAATCCTACAAACAACTTTTAAAACATATATATTTATTGATCCAAACTGAAGAACTTTTTAATATCATGGGTGCTTCTGAAAGGGTCAATCTAAGAAAGAACAAGCATACAGGAGATTTGAGAAAGAAAGCCAGAGATTTGTTCTTTATTAAGCCCTGTTTAGAATCCAAAGAAAGCTGCAGGAGGTTGGCATGGGCAAGAAGTTAGGCTGAAATGCAATATCATCCAAGGGGCCCAAGCCCACTCTGTGTGTCTTTGTAATATCCCAATTCTCTTTACACAAGTATAAAAGTGAGAATTAAAAACAAGCAATTTTGTACTTCTTTTATAACTCCAGGAGTATGATTTTTCCTATAATATTGTGGAATTGGGCAAGTCACAAAGGTTTCCAAGCCTCAATTTTCTCACTCACTATGTGGAAGTGACAACCCTGCTTGCCTATACTAAGGTTAAGGCCAAAAGGCAATGAATATTGACCAGATTTCTATGAAGCAGGTGTGACCGGCAGAATAATGACCCCTCAAAAACATCCACAAACTAATTGCAGAAGCCTGAGACTATATTGCACTACATAGTGGAAAGAATTTTATAAATGTGATTAAATTTAGGATTGGGTGTTGAAGAGGTATACAGGTGGGTCCAATGTAATCACAAAAGTTTTTGTAAGGAAACAAGAAAGGTAGGAAGTTCAGAATTACAGACAAGTGTTGGATTCCTGACTTTGAAAATGAAGACAGGGGCCCTCAGCAGAGGAATGCAGATAGCTTCTAGGAACTGGGAAAGGCAAGAGGCAGATTCTGCCATGGAGCTTCTAGAAGAAACACAGTTCCATATACATTTTTATTTTATGCCGGTAAGGACCTACAGAGCTGGTAAGGTAACGAATTTGAGTTGTTTTAAGCCTTGAAGTTGGTAGTAAATTTTTACGGCCAGAAAACGATTTAGTACTAGGTCAGTTAACAGACAGGCAAAAGGAATTCCTCAGTGGAAACTGTGGTGTTAGATGCCTGTGTGTGTTTTGGGGAGGGACATGGTAATTTGCATGATTGCCTTAAAATCTACCTCTGCCAGTAACTAGGCAGCTGCTGATGATTTCCTTCAGCTTTTTGTTGGCTGAGAGACCCAGAAAGACTCAAGTCAGTTTCACTGAAAGCAATTTATTCTCAGTGTACCATGTGTTTGGACATACACAGGCCTGTGAGAACTCAGCTCATATAAATTCTCTGTGTTGAGCCCACATTAGTCACCAACAAACCACCCAGGAACCAATCTCAATGAACGTTTTCATGAATTTCTGGTCTCTGAAATGCACAATGTATGTTTATACTCAGAGGAACATGTTTAGAATGGTTATTGCAAGAATATGCTTCCAAAGTAGGCTTAGTTCATTTGTTCAGCATCCATCAAAGATCAGTGATAATAGCCACTTAACATTTTTTAAAAAAGCAGAGAGTGGAAAAATTTGCTTTATCATTCATTTTGGATTGTCAGAGCAGGTTGACCAGCATGGGGAGGTTGAAGGCCTGGACTCCTAGGCTTCCTGGGGACTTTAGACCACATTTCCATGTGAAACCAAAATAGAAATACACAGTCTATGGGTCTAGAGGGGAAACAGGATAAGAATTACAGAATTAGATGTGAGGAAGTTTTGAGGATTAATGAGCACCTGCAGGGCTCTTGAACACACCATTACAACAGCAAATGTAACAGGTATTTGAGACATCATCGGACCAAATATTTTCTACCTGCAAGAAACTGGAGAATTCGATGTTAATAAAAGAGAAAAGCTACCCAAAAGTAGCTTCTTAAACTTAGGAAGGAAAATATAACCTTTTGTCCTTTTTTCAAAAGAAATATGTAATGACTCATAGGACTTTTATTTCTACAGAAATAACAGCTCTGGAAGTTACCCATTGACCTTACACTGATAAGCAGCTTATCAGATTAAAAATGATGAAATCCTGAGCCAAGTGATGAAAAACTACCCCACTTATTCTCTTCATGTGAATAAATAGATTGACCAGAAATATTGCTTCTAGTGCCACAGAAAGCATGGTCCAGGGCAACCGTTTCAGAGAAAGAGCAGCAAGGTATTTAATCACTGTTCATGATAACTGATGCTACGGCATTTTCTGAAAGTGCCATCAAAACTTGGAACATAAGAAATTTTGTATTGAAGAGACTGGAATTCTAGATCTTATTTATGAAACAACTGGTCGGTAATATATCATCTACTAGATCTTACTTACAAAGCAATTAACATAATATTTCATCTACTAGAAATTTAATGGGAGAAAATTCATTGTGCTGAATCAAGTAAGAAGAATAAATACAGAAATTAACTCCTGGCACATCCTTTGTTCCAGGCCGTTATACATTGTATTACAATTGCCTCCATTGAATAGCTTCTGAAAGAATTTCTAGCATAATGGCATTTTAGTCATCATTGTAATGTCAACAAACAAGGCAGATTAATGCTTCCAGTCCTGAGCTGTCTTGCACTCTGCTTATTAGAATTGGAGTCAGATCTTCATTAGAATGAATGGCATCTGATTCCATAAGGCAGTCACAACAGAGGCACCTTCTTGCTATGGTGTCACCCTGCAGATGACAATGTAGGCCATTATGAATGACACTCCACAATTCGTTACTTCCTGCCTCAAATTGTAGTTAATCTTTCATCCAAACTGTACACATGTGCAGCTTTAAGTGGCCTATCACAGTGAGTACCCAGTAATGCTGCAAGCACATGGAGACTGACAGAAGGTAAATTGCTTGTCAGGAGGTCTGTATTTCAATTCGCAGCATATTCCAAACACGTCATGGTGAAAGCACGCCACAACAGCTGCTTTCATTGCTAACTATTTTTGATGTAAATGTCAATAAAGCTCCAGGCCCTTTCATATTTTTGGCCAAGAATGTCCATCTTTCCCTATGCAGGCTGGCAGGTGGAGTTCCATTTATCTACTCTTAGGAACATGTCCTATAATAATGATTGTCTCTGGAGACCGTTTAGAGTGATTGAGAGCAGTGATTGGGACAATAGGCTGCTGAATTTCATTGCTGGAGTGGGTTGACAGGTGACTGCTTTTATACCCTCTCATCTGGTGGAGAAGGAAATAAAATACACACATCTATGCAGTCCACCGGCAATCACCTCCAAGTTGGAGATCTACAACAATAGTTCACTCCATTCATCGACAAAAATTGAGAGCCATGGTTATTAAACAAGCTTAAATTCCCTAGCAGTTAGGGCTTTTAAAGAGATAGCAACAGCTTTTATTTTCTGTGGGATTATGGATAGGAAAATTAAGCAAACAATTTTGAATGGGATGTGTGCCTTTGAGGACCTTCCTCCTTCTCCTTGCAAATGTCCCTTTTGGGATACCAGCTGTTCACACTATATAAAACTCTCTCTTTTAACTAATGCTCTCAGGAAGATGACTGAAGCTTGACCTTTAGCAGCTGAAAGCTAGAAGATATTCTAAAAATTAATTCAAGGATTCTGCTTTGGAGCATAGTTGCATTCAGATATGTCAGTATGTTGCAGCAGTAACTTTCATGTTTTTCAGCAAAGGGTAAAACCTCACAGTCACTCATTTACTCACATTTGTTAAACATCTGCAGTAGGCAAGGTATTATATTATACCTGTGGGTTAGAAATACAAACTAGAATTAGACAAATCATAAAGATGCAGTGTTTGAGTAGGAATGCTTTAGTGCAACTTGTACTTACATTTTGTGTCTTCCCTTTGATTCTATTCTTGTGCATTGTTTGTATCACTATATACTATATTATGTAGTGTTGCAAACAAAATTCATAATAAATATTATGATTCAATGCTCCTTCCCCCCTGCAATATGAGTATGAGGTTTAAATATTTGGATACAATAACTCAAAAGAAGGGAACATGGCAATCAGAGTTCGACTGACATGTTCAATCTAGTCTCTGATATTAGCCTCCTGGCATTGGGAGCTTAAAAAACTTTATTTAACCTTTATTTGCCTCAGTTTCTTCATATGTTAACTAATAATAGCTAACATATGTTCATTATTTACTATGCATCAGATCCTTCATTTGCATTATTTAATTTAATCCTTACAAAGCCCTTGGAACCGGGTGATTTTATTATCTGATCTTAGTGAGAGTAACATGACTTGACTAATAAATAAAGCCACGATTGCTGTACATGAAGACTATTTCTATAACTGTGGTATTTTTTTAAATTTTAAATTTTAAATTTAACTTATTAGAGAGAGAGAGAGAGAGAGAGAGAGAGAATCACTAGTTCTGGTTCATTCCCCAAATGCAATGGCCTGAACTGGGTGAGGCCAATGCTGAGAGCTGGGAACTCAATTCAAGTTCCCTACATGGGTATCAAGAACCCAAGTACTGCTACTTCCCAGGGTGAACATTAGCAGGAGGGTGGAGTCAGGAGAGAAGCCTGGGCTTGAAGCCAGGTACTCTGATATAGGATGTGGACGTCTTGACTGCTAAGTCAAATTCCCACCTGTGTTGTAAATGACTACTCAAAATTACCTTTAATGTGATGATGGTATCTAATGGTATTATTGTGTGCTTAACATTTAGCAATGCTGGACAAAATTTATTCTCTTCTCTCTGGAACTGCATCTCTGAATCAGTAATCTAAGAGAAGTATCAAAAAAGCTGTTGAACAATCAGAGGGTGGTAGATGATTATCATGAAATCTAGGTGCTTTGCTATTACATAGGAAATTAAACACCGGAAGGACTGTGAAGAACAGTGTGAGGGGAACCTGAGAATGGGCAGGGATTCTTTACTTAACTGGTGTCACTGCAAATGATATATAGCATTATCTAACATGACATTTATTCATACAGCACACATTTCCTGACTGGGTACAAGACACTACTTGACACTGAGTGATATTACACTAGTACTGACTCTATTTTGACTTTCAGGAGTTTGTATCTGATAAGAGTTGATAAAATGCACAATATGTGTATATCATCTTATATTTCTGCAGATGTGTTGAATTCATTGTTTTCCTATATAACATTATGCTAATCCTCATCAAACTCTGAGATAATTTATATTTTGCAGTCTGGTGGAATTTCTGATTGAGATTGAAATACCACAGGGCCAATGTGGTTGCTCATCACGTTAAGCTGCCACTTGCAATGTTGACATCCCATGTTAGAGTGATGATTCAGGTCATGGATGTTCTACTTCTGATTCAGGTAGAGGTAGAGGCAGAGATGGAGGCAGAGGCAGGGGCAGAGGCAGAGGCAGAGGAGAGGTAGAGGTAGAATTAGATGCACCTGGGAAGGCAGAGGAAAATGGCCCAAGTCCTTGGGTCCCTGGAACCTATGTGCAAAACTAGAATTGAATTCCAGGCTCCTGGCTTCACTTCAGACTTAGCCATTGCAACCACTTGGGTAGTGAACCAGTGGATGGAAGATTTCTCTCTCTGTCTCTCCCTCTTTCTCTTTGTCTACCATTCCTCTTTCATTTGAAATAAAATTTGAAAAAAAGATGATGATGAAGAAAACCAACATGGGCTTACATCTCTCTGATACCTGCTGCAATGCAATTTATGTGAGTTCCACTTTTCCTAGGCAATAAAAATTATCTCAGAGTTTGATGAGGACTAGCATAATGTTATATAGGAAAACAATGAATTCAACACATCTGCAAAAATATAAGATGATATACAGGTATTGTGCATTTTATCAACTCTTATCAGATACAAACTCCTGAAAGTCAAAATAGAGTCAGTACTAGTGTAATATCACTCAGTGTCAAGTAGTGTCTTGTACCCAGTCAGGAAATGTGTGCTGTATGAATAATGTCATGTTAGATAATGCTATATATCATATTTCCCCAATTTGAAAAAAGTACAGTTTTGTATAAGGATATGATTTAATCTGTATCAAATCATATATATCATGATTAAACACATAATTGAGATTTTTAATAGCCTTTAAAAGCTTTTATTTCAGAGAGAGAGAGAAAGATAGAGAGAGAGAAACAGATTTTTCCATCTATTGAATCATTCCCCAAATGCCAGCAATGGCCAAGATTTAGTTGGATTGAAGTCAGAAGTTTAGAGCTCAATCTTAGTTCTCTCATGTGGGTGGAATTTGGAAGCAGAGCTGGTCCAGATTGACATTCAGACCCTTTGCTAATATGGGACACAGGCAGACGAAGCAGTGTCTTAACTGATGCACCAAATGTCCATCCTCAGACTTTTCTTATGTTGCTTGGCTTTTCTTTTTAAGCACATGATACCACAAGTATTTTGTGGCAGGAGTTTTGTGACCCATTTTCCAACAATGTCTTAGGGACAGAAAGCATCATGAGATAATTAGGCCCTCCTGACCTAGGAAACAATCTCAAGGACCTACATCTGGCTGCCAACAGGCTTCAAAAGCAGCCACATGAGCCACAGTAGAGGTGAGACCCTGCCACAGAAGGGGTCTGAGGTCCAGTGGTCTTTGGTTTTTTATTTGATAAATAATTTACCAGCTTCATTTATAAAATAACAATAGAATCTAACTATACACTATATACAGGGGACGTAATTTGTAAAGTATTCCTCCCTCCTCGGTATAAGACAAGAAACTCGTAGAATTAGGAACTTCAAGAAAAACAAGAGAAGGGAGAGTTCCTATAGTATTAAAGCTTGTTTGGAAAAAAGTGGAATTCTAGTTTTTCTAACCCATCTTGCAGAGGAGGAATTCTGGTTTCTAGGACTTGCATCAGGTGAATACAGGAGGGCAGAGACAGGAGTAAAGATCAGACAGAGGTGACTTCTGAAGCCTTTCCAATCTTCAGTTCAAAGAATCCAGCAAGCCAAGGTAGCATACTTCGGGATATCATATTCTGAATCATGACAGTATTCTTTGAACCGTGTCTTTTGGTACTTCCTGCCACTTTCCTAGCCCTCAATAACCACCATTACACTTTCTGCGTAAGTGAGTTTGAAATTTTAGATTCCATATATAAGTGAGATCATGCAATATTTGTCTTTTGATGCCTGGTTTATTTAAGTTAACGTCTTCCATGTTTATCCATGAAGACCTAAGTGATAAAATTTCCTTCTTTCTTTAAGGCCAAATAGTATTCCATTATGTATACATTTCAAATTTTCTTTGCCCATCCATCCATCCATTGATAGACACTTAAGGTGATTTTATATCTTTTTTTGAACTATGATTTTTTTTAGTTTTAACATTTAGCAATCTTTTTTATTTGACAGGTAGAGTTATAGACAGTGAGAAAGAGACACAGAGAGAAAGGTCTTCCTTCCGTTGGTTCCCTCCCCAAATGGCCACTACGGCCGGCGCTGCGCTGATCCGAAGCCAGGAGCCTAGCCAGGTGCTTCTTCCTGGTCTCCCATGCGGGTGCTGGGGCCCAAGCACTTGGGCCATCCTCCACTGCCCTTCTTGGCCACAGTAGAGAACTGGACTGAAAGAGGAGCAACTGAGACTAGAACCCGGTGCCCGTATGGGATGCCGGCACCAAAGGCAGAGGATTAGCCAAGTGAACCACGGAGCTGGCCCCCAGAATGCATTTTAAAATCCAGATCTTCTCACATCCCAAATCTGAGTTGTTTCCATTAGGCACTCTGGCTTCATCAGGGATCAGTGATGACTTGATGAAGAAAAAGAAACGTTCCCCGGCCGGCGCCATGGCTTACTTGGTTAATCCTCCACCTGCGGTGCCGGCATCCCATATGGGCGCTGGTTCTAGTTCCGGCTGCTCCTCTTCCAAAGCAGCTCTCTGCTATGGCCTGGGAAAGCAGTAGAAGATGGCCCAAGTGTTTGGGCTCCTGCACCCACATGGGAGACGAGGAAGAGGTTCCTGGCTCCTTACTTTGGATCGACGCAGTTCTGGTCGTTGCCGCCATCTGGGGAGTGAACCAACAGAAGGAAGACCTTTCTCTCTGTCTCGCCCTCTCACTGTCTGTAATTTAACTCTCAAATAAATAAATAAAAATCATTTTAAAATAGAAAAAGAAACGTCTCAGTTTGATGCAACCCCATTGTATATTTGTACTTTGGCTGTTGGGGCCATATCCAAAAAAATCATCACCCAGAACAATGTCATGATTTCTCTGTATGTATTTTCTAGCAATTTTACAGTTTCAGATCATATATTTAACTCTTGTATCCATTTTGTGTTGATTTTTGGATACAATGTTAGAGTTTAATTTCATTCCTCTGAATGCGGGTATCTTTTTCTCCCAATACTGTTTACTGAAGTTTGTGCTTTCTCCCCTGTGTGTTCCTAGCATCTTTATCAAAAATCAGTTACCTAAATGCAGGAATTTGTGGGCTCTCTAGTTTGTTCCATTGGTCTATAAGTTTGTTATTATAGATTTGTTACAGCTTTTGGAATCAGATAGTGTGGTGCCTCCAGTTTTGTTCTTTTTGTTTAAGATTGATTTGGCTCTTTGTGATCTTTTTTGGTTCCTTAGGAATTTGAAGAATGATTTGTTTTATTTCTGTGAAAAATGTAACTGGAATTGTATTGAATCTGTAGATTACTTTGGATAATATGGACATTTTAACAATGTTAATTATTCTAAACCATAAACATATCTAATCTTTGCATTTATTTGTGTTCTTTTAATTTCTTTTGTCAATATTTTATAGTTTTCATATGTACAGATTTTTCATATCCTTGGTTACATTTATTCCTAAAATGCACATGTGTGTATATTGATTTTGATTTTGGATAACTCATTGTTTATATACAGAAATATTACTGATTTTTGTATATTGATTTTGGTTATGAAAATAACTGAGTTTGCTTACTAGTTGTAACAGTTTTTTTGGTAGAGTCTTTTGGATTTTTTCTATGTAAGATTATGTCAGTTGCAAACAGAAAATTTAACTTCTTCCCTTTTTTAGCATAATTGTTCTTAAGGACTCCAGAGCTATGTCAAATAGAAGTGGTAGTAGAGGGCATCCTTGTCTTATTCCTGATATTAGAGGATATGTTTTGAATTTTCCACCAATTAGTTTAATATTAGCTGTGAAATTATGATAGATAGTCTGTATTCTGTTGAAGTATATTCCTACAATATGTAACTTGTTGAGCAATTTTCTCACAAAAGAGTGTCAAATTTTTCAAATTATTTTTCTGCACCTTTTGGGGTGCCACATTTTATGATTCCATATGTTGAAATAATCTTGTGTCCCACGGATAAATCTTGCTGGATAAAGGTGAATGAACCTTTTAATATGCTGCTGAATTTGGTTTGCTATTTTCGTATCTATCTACTTCAAGAATATTTGACCTGTAACTTTCTTAGTTTTCTTGGCTGGCTTTGTTCCTATGAAGAGCTATCATCTTGTGTAATTTATTTAGCTCAGTATAGCTTTGCTTCACCTATTTTCTTTGTGCAGATGTATTATATTTTTAAATATCTTACTTTCCTACAAAATAATCCAATAATAAATATAATTATAAGAATTCTATACATTATTTTATGTAATTCATTTGCTTTTTTTAAAAAAAAAAAGATTTATTTATTTATTTTGAAAGTCATTGCTACAAAGAGAAAGGAAGAGACAGAAAGATCTTACATCCACTGGTTCACTCCCTAGGTAGTCACAATAGCACAAGGCCAGCACTGGGCCAGGCCAAAGCCAAGAACCAGGAGCTTCTTTCAGGTCTCCCACATGGATGGTAGTGGATCAAACTCTTAGGCATTAGCAGGGAGCTGGATCAGAAGTGAAGCAGCTGGAACATGAACCCATTCTCCTATGAAATTCTGGCATCACAGGTAGTAGCTTTACCCTATATAAGACAGTACTGGCCCCTACTTTTTTTTTTTTAAGTTGTTTTATTTTACCTATTTGAAAGGCAAATAGATAGAGCTGGGGCTAGTTTATGCCAAATATAGGAAACTGGAACTCAATTTGAATTTTCCACATGAATAGCAGGCATCCAAGGACTTGAGCCATCACCTCCATCTCAAAGGTGTCCATTAGCAGCAAGTAGAAAGGTGTCCATTAGAAGTACAGCCGGATCTTAAACACAGTTACTCTGATAAGGGATGTATGTTTCCCAAGCATTGTCTAAACTACTGTACCAAACACCCATCCATACAATGAAATTTAAGTCATTTAAGGGCAAAGGGAAAGGGAAAAATATGTACATGTAATCATGTTTGCCAGCGATCTCTGTGGATTTTTTTTTTTTTGGTCATTTGTAGTTACTGATTAGTGTAACTTGTACTCAGTTTAAAGAATTTCCTTAAATATCACTTATAAGTTTGTCTAGATCTGGTATTCTTGGTTAATTATATCTAGAATAAAGCTTTTGCCTTGAAATTCGGGACTGGATGAAGGAGGAAGATGGACATATAACAGTGATATGAGTCTATTTCAAAGTTTCTGCAAGATGGAATATGAGGGAATAGTTAACCTCTCTCTTGGGGAGAATCTCAGGGAGTTTTAGAGAGCTCTAGGGCATACTAATGTAGATTATAGACTTTATCGTTCTGAGCTATAGAAATCAGGAGAAGACAGCGAGTCATGGCTCAAGTGCCAAACATGCTCATTGATTGTAATGAGACAGTACATTTTCTTGAGTATGTTTTTCTCTATTTTCTCTATCTTGTTAAGGTAATTTCTAGAGACTTTCAATTTTGATAGAATCTCTAGAGTGAAAAAAAAAAAAAGATATTTCATTGATTGCTCTCTTTATTTCTAGCCTAAAGAAATTGAGAAGGAAAGCTGCTACAAGAATGTAGGATCGGCCAGCGCCACGGCTCAATAGGCTAATCCTCCGCCTGCAGCACCGGCACACCGGGTTCTAGTCCCAGTCGGGGCACCAGATTCTGTCCTGGTTGTTCCTCTTCCAGTCCAGCTCTCTGCTGTGGCCTCGGAGTGCAGTGGAGGATGGCCCAAGTCCTTGGGCCCTACACCCATATGGGAGACCAGGAAGAAGCACCTGGCTCCTGGCTTCGGATCAGCGTGGTGCTCCGGTTGCAGCGTGCAGGCTGCAGTGGCTATTTGGGGGCTGAACCAACAGAAAAGGAAGACCTTTCTCTCTGTCTCTCTCTCTCACTGTCCACTCTGCCTGTCAAAAAAAAATGTAGGATCAACAAAATATCTTGCTTCATTCCCAAATACTAAATATATCTTCGTGAATATAGAATAAAATAACTAATCATTGATAATTGCTTTTCAGTGCATACTCAGTAGCCCAAGTCACCTTTAGTAGAAGTTCATTTCTCCATGAATTCATCCATGGTAATACCAGGAATATTCATTCCTTTCAATTTCTGTTTACTTTTCTTGCCTACATCTAGAAGGTTACTTATCCTCTTTAAGGCAGATACCATGTCTTTTTAATATTTATAGCCTTCCTAGAATCTACTATAGCATCTTTTACACAGTAGTATCCTGAGAACTGCTGAATGGTTATAAACTTAGTCTAAAAGTCTTAACCACCTAGTCTTCACTGGCTGGCAACTCTATATTTCCCTTAGAGAGGCAATGCAGCATAGTGGTTAAGAAACTGGACTATAGAGTTAGAAATTCTAATTAATATCACGTCTATACAAGGTTTTAGTGTGGGTCCTTAAAAATTAGTTAAGCTCTCAATATCTAATTTTCTGCATTAGTATAATGTGGATAATAGTAGCACCTGCCATATAGATTTATTATGTGGATTAAATATGTGAAAGCACTTGTAACAATGCCAATCATACAGCACTCAATAAATGTTAATTGTCATCATTACTATTAATATGCAGCATTACAGCTTTCTCATTCCCAAGGAAGAGAAAATGATGCCAAACTAACTCCAGAAGTCATAATGAAAAAGATCCAGAAGGACAAAGAGATTATGATACCCTAGAACAGAAACCACTCCATCTATTAAAACTAGGATATCTTAGATTCCCGAATTCCCATGCCTATGATGGCAATAAATGGAAAGTATTCTTGGACATATCTTAAAGAGGGTATATACACTCCCTTAGTTCAGACTGCACAGTCCTGTGAAATGGATGGTCCTTTCTGTGAATCTGATTATCATTTGACATCATGTATTTGTTGAAATAACACTTTGTGCAATATGAAATCTTTGTGTCTATAAATAATATGGGGTTAGAATAAAACCAACTCAACCTATGTTAACAAATGATATAATGTATTGTTCCACAAGGCACTGGTTGTGTCTGTTAACAGTTGGGTTGAAAGACTAGGGTATACCCATCTCCCTCAAGTGATAATAGAACTGCCATTGAGAATATGTGTCTTGCTTTGTTTCAAATCCCTGGAGCATATGGCATATATATGCTACACCTTAGGGAATCTCATTCATATGCTGAGATATACAAAGTCTTTCTTCATTCTGGAACAGTATACTTTTTTAGAGAGAAATATATGAGAATTTGAGAAACTTCATGGAAAATGTACTTAAAAGGTATTTACTTTGATGCAAAATTGTTTTGAAATCCATGCATAGCTTTTTTATAACAATCATTTTCCATGAACTTTTTGAATATCACTCATGCATGAAGAAACATTCGTTATATTTCCTGTAAAGCAACAATTATAAGCAATTTAAAATAAACAAATTTTGTAAAATTTAAACATTGTTTCTATATCCAACTCTAACTACATACTTTGTTATACTCTAATGAGATACTTTGTTTAAAAATGTTCTATAAGTCATTATGTTACTGTTTTATTCTTAACACTACATTGATATGTAGGAATTAGTATGATAAATTCTGTTTTGACTAAGTTCTCTCAATCTAGAAAAATAACTATAACCAAAAAAATATTTTGGAGAAGGAAATCCCTTTTGTATTTTTCCTTCTAAAATAATGCCTTATGAGATAAAAATATCTATTTCTCTTGAATTATCAATTAATTCCCATAAAACAAAAGATAAACAAAAAGAAAAGACATTTTAATGAATATTAAGGGGAATTATAGTATGTGCATTGACAAAGTTCTAAAAGGTGATTTCAGTTTTCCCCAACTTAGAAAAACAAAATAAGATTTAATCATAAATTTTAAAAATGCTTTAAAAATACTTCATATTTTAACCCACAGGATAAAATAAAGATCTATGAGCTAATGCTGATGTCAATATTGATGTGTTTTTATTAAAAGCAGTAAGCAACAAGTGCCTTTTTTTTTTTTTTTTTGGACAGGCAGAATTAGACAGTGAGAGGGAAAGACAGAGAGAAAGGTCTTCCTTCTGTTGGTTCATCCCCCAAATGGCCGCTATGGCCGGCGCGCTGTGCCAATCTGAAGCCAGGAACCAGGTGCTTCCTCCTGGTCTCCCATATGGGTGTAGGGCCCAAGGACTTGGGTCATCTTCCACTGTCTTCCTGGGCCACAGCTAAGAGCTGGACTGGAAGAGGAGCAACCGGGACAGAATCCGACACCCCAAAGGGGGCTAGAACCCAGGGCACTGGCACCTTAGGCGGAGGATTAGCCTAGTGAGCTGTGGCACTGGCAGACAAGTGCCTTTTATATACAAGGAATCCTTAATAAGACCATCTGAGGATTTCTTAGCAGAAGATTTGTAGGTCAACAGACAGACAATATAAAGAGCTAAATAGTGGCTAGTGTCGCTTTGCACCAAGCTAAACTATTGTTTATGAAACCAGCAACCTGTATCAGAGTGCCAAATCAAGTCCGAGCAGCTCCACTTCCAATCCAGCTTCCTGCTAATGTGCATATGAAATCATTAAATGTTGGTGTAGGTACTTGGACTGGTGCCACCCACATGGGAGACTCAGGTGGAGTTCCAGGTTCCTGGCTTCAGCCTGGCCCAGACCTAACATTGCAGACATTTGGGGAGTGAGCCAGTGGATATTATATATTTCTTTCTCTCTTGCCTGCGTGCTCTCTCTCACTCTTTCCCTCTCTTTCATTCTTTCTTAAAAAGTAAATAAATCAAATAAATAAATGATTTTTTAAAGATTTTTATTTTATTTATTTGAGAGACAAGGTTATGCAGAGAGGCAGAGAGAGAGAGAGAGAGAGAGAGAGAAAGAGAAAGAGAGAGAGAGAGAGAGGTCTTCCATCTGCAGATTCACTCTCCAGTTGGCCGCAATGGCCAAAGCTGTGCTGATCAGAAGCCAGGAGCCAGGAGTTTCTTCCAGGTCTCTCACGTGGGTACAGGAGCCCAAGGACTTGGGCCATCTTCTACTGCTATCCCAGGCCATGGCAGAGAGCTGGATCAGAAGTGGAACAGCCAGGACTAGAACCAGTGCCCATATGGGATGCTGGTGCTTCAGGCCAGGGCTTTAACCCACTGCACCACAGCGCCAGCCCCAGTAAATGTTTTTTTAAATAAAGAGCTTCATTTTAAAAAACACCATGAAATAAGAATTCTCATTTGTTCATTATTTAGTATACATCAGGTCCTTCATTTGAACATATTTTAGCTATTATTAGTTAACATATGAACAAACTGAGGCCAATAAAGTTTAAAGTTTTTTAAGCTCCCAATGCCAGTAGACTAATAAATATTAGAGAATAGATTGACACGTCAGTCAAACTCTGAATGCCATGTTCCCATCTTTTGAGTTATTGTATCCACATATTTAAACCACATACTCATACTGCAGGGGGGAAGGAACATAGACTCATAATATTCTTGAAAAATGGGTAAGAAATTCACATTATCAGATAAACAAAACCTGAGGGAGCTCATTGACACTAGATTTTTGTTATAAGAAATTGTGAAGGCAGAGGTCTTTCAAATTGAAATGAAAGAAAGTTAGACCATATCTCAAAGACATATGACAATATAGTTATCTGGTAAACAAGGAAAAAAATGGAAAATCTAAAAATACATACTACTGCAATTTTATTTCTCTTTTTATTTTATAGAATTAAACGTTATAAAATTATAAGTCTATGTTAATGGATATATAGCATATAGAGATGATGAATGATATCAATAACAAAATGGAAAAAAACTTATAAAGGAGATTTTTTTTGGGTTGTAATTGAGGTTAAACTGACAGTATTTAATTTTCATAACTTCATGATATTACGTGTAATTCCTACAAAGAAAATATCTATAGAATAGAATATACACACAATTAAATGAGAAAAAAAATAACATGTCACTACAAAAATCCACTAAACACAAGGAAGGCATTAATGGAGGAAATCAGGAATACAAAAGCTATAAAATGAGAAATTAGATGATTTCCCAGTGATACCAGAGAGAAGACAAGCTTACTCTCACCACTCCTTTTCAAGTCCTATACTGTATATCATGCAAATACAAAAGACAAAGAAAATTAAATACATATGATAGCTGGAACATAAAGTGTAAAACTGATTGTAGATGATACGATTGTCTATGTATAAAATTTGAAACACAAAACAAAAATAAAACTTCTGGATCAACTGATTATAGCAGGTTGCAGGATACAAGATTAATATGCAAAAATAAATTGCTTTCCTATTTACCAAAAACGGACAATTGGAACTTGAAATTAAAAACACAGTACCAGCCAGCGCCGTGGCTCAACAGGCTAATCCTCCGCCTTGCGGCGCCGGCACACCGGGTTCTAGTCCCGGTCAGGGCACCGGATTCTGTCCCAGTTGCCCCTCTTCCAGGCCAGCTCTCTGCTATGGCCTGGGAGTGCAGTGGAGGATGGCCCAAGTGCTTGGGCCCTGCACCCCACGGGAGACCAGGAGAAGCACCTGGCTCCTGGCTTCGGATCAACGCGGTGTGCCGGCCGCAGCACACCAGCCATGGTGGCCATTGGAGGGTGAACCAATGGCAAAAAGGAAGACCTTTCTCTCTGTCTCTCTCTCACTGTCCACTCTGCCTGTCAAAAATAAAAAAATAAAAAATAAATCACAGTACCTAGGTGAGCATTTGGCCTAACAGTGAAGATACAACTTGATATACTCACATCACACAGGTTAATGCATAGGTTAATTCCAAATCCAGCTCCTGATATCTTTTCTACTATCCATATGGGAGACCTAAATTGAGTTCCAGACTTCTGGCTATGCAACCAGCTGATAAGAGATTTCAATTTTTTTACAGCTGTATAGTATTCTATAGAGTATATATCCCATAATTTCTTTATACAGTCTACAGTTGATGGGCATTTAGGTTGATTCCATGTCTTAGCTATTATGAATTGAGTTGCAATAAACATTGAGATGCAGCCAGCTCTTTTATTTGCCAATTTAATTTCCTTTGGGTAAATTTGAGGAATGGGATGGCTGGGTTGGATGGTAGAGCTATATTCAGGTTTTTGAGGAATCTCCAAACTGTCTTTCATAGTGGCTTTACCAGTTTGCATTCCCACCAACAGTGGATTAGTGTCCCTTTTTCCACACATCCTCGCCAGCATCTGTTGTTGGTAGATTTCTGAATGTGAGTCATTCTAACAGGGGTGAGGCAAAACCTCATTGCGGTTTTGATTTGCATTTTCCTGATTACTAGTGATCTTGAACATTTTTTCATGTGTTTGTTGGCCATTTGGATTTCCTCTTTTGAAAAACGTCTATTGAGGTCCTTTGCCCATCTCTTAAGTGGGTTGTTTGTTTTGTTGTTGTGGAGTTTCTTGATCTCTTTGTAGATTCTGGTTATCAACCCTTTATCTGTTGCATAGTTTCCAAATATTTTTCCCATTCTTTTGGTTGCCTCTTCACTTTCCTGACTGTTTCTTTTGCAGACAGAAACTTCTCAATTTGATGTAATCCCAAATGTTAATTTTGGTTTGGACTGCCTGTGCCTTTGGAGTTTTTCCAAGAAGTTTTTGCCTGTACCTATATCTTAAAGGGTTTCTTCGATGTTCTCTAATAATTTGATGATGTTGGATCGTAGATTTAGATCTTTAATCCATGTTGAGTGGATTTTTGTGTAAGGTGTAAATCAGCTCTTCATTTTGCTGATCTTTTCTAATATTTTTTGGATTCAATTCTGTTGATTTCTTCTTTTTTTCATTTATTAAACTTTTATTTAATGAATATAAATTTCCAATGTACAGCTTATGGGTTACAATGGCTTCCCCCCTCCCATAACTTCCCTCCCACCCGCAACCCTAACCTTTCCCACTCCCTCTCCCATTCCATTCACATCAAGATTCATTTTCAATTCTCTTTATATACAGAATATCAGTTTAGTATATATTAGGTAAAGATTTCAACAGTTTGCCACCATATAGCAACACGAAATGAAAAAAATACTGTTGGAGTTCTAGTTATAGCATTAAATAAGAGTGTACAGCACATTAAAGACAGAGATCCTACATAATATTTTTTTTTACAAATTAATTAATTTTCTATGCCATTTCCAATTTAACACCAGTTTTTTTTTTTCATTTCCAATTCTCTTTATATACAGAAGATCGATTCAGTATATAATTAGTAAAGATCTCATCAGTTTGTACCCACACAGAGACACAAAGTGTAAAAATACTGTTTCAGTACTAGTTATAGCATCACTGCACATTAGACAACACATTAAGGACAGATCCCACATGGGATGTAAGTACACAGTGACTCCTGTTGCTGACTTAACAATTTGACACTCCTGTTCATGGCATCAGTAATCTCCCTAGGCTCTAGTCATGAGTTGCCAGGGCTATGGAAGCCTTTAGAGTTCACTGACTTTGGTCTTATTCTGATAGGGTCATAGACAAAGTGGAAGTTCTCTCCTCCCTTCAGAGAAAGGTACCTCCTTCTTTGATGGCCCCATTCTTTCCACTGGGATCTCACTCACAGAGATCTTTCATTTAGGTCTTCTTCGTTTTTTTCTTTTCCATGGTATCTTGGATTTCCATGCCTACAATACTCTCATGGGCTCTTCAGCCAGATCCGAATGCCTTGAGGGCTGATTCTGAGGCCAGAGTGTTGTTTAGGACATCTGCCATTCTATGAGTCTGCTGTGTATCCCGCTTCTCATGCTGGATCATTCTCTCCCTTTTTGATTCTATCAGTTAGTAGTAGCAGACACTTGTCTTGTTTGTGTGATCCCTTTGACTCTTAGACCCATCAGAGCCATCGATTGTGAACTGAAATTGATCACTTGGACTAGTGAGATGGCATTGGTACATGCCACCTTGATGGGATTGTGTTGGAATCCCCTGGCACATTTCTAACTCCATCATTTGGGGCAAGTCCGATTGAGCATGTCCCAAATTGTACATCTCCTCCCTCTCTTTTTCCACTCTTAAATTTAATAGGGATCAGTTTACAGTTAAAATTTAAACACCTAAGAATAATTGTGTGTTAATTACAGAGTTCAACCACTCGTACTAGAACAACAACAAATACTAAAAAGGATAAAGTATTACACTGTACATCTAGAGTCAGGACAAGAGCTGATCAGGTCATTGTTTCTTATAGTGTCCATTTCACTTCACAGGTTTCCCCTTTGGTGCTCCGTTGTTACCGATCAGGGAAAACAAATGATATTTGTCTCTTTGGGACTGGCTTAATTCACTCAGCATGATGTTTTCCAGATTCCTCCATCTTGTTGCAAATGACCGGGTTTTGTTGTTTCTTACTGCTGTATAGTATTCTATGGAGTACATGTCCCATAATTTCTTTGTCCAGTCTACTGTTGATGGGCATTTGAGTTGGTTCCCGGTCTTAGCTATTGTGAATTGAGCTACAATAAACATTAATGTGCAGATGGCTTTTTTATTTGCCAGTTTAATTTCCTTTGGGTAAATTCCAAGGAGTGGGATGGCTGGGTTGTATGGTAGGGTTATGTTCAGGTTTCTGAGGAATCTCCAGACTGACTTCCATAGTGGCTTAACCAGCTTGCATTCCCACCAACAGTAGGTTAGTGTCCCTTTTTCCCCACATCCTTGCAAGCATCTGTTGTTCGTAGATTTCTGAATGTGAGCCATTCTCACCGGGGTGAGGTGAAACCTCATTGTGGTTTTGATTTGCATTTTCCAGATTGTTAGTGATCCTGAATATCTCACTCTTTCTCACTTCCTTACTCTACCTCTCTGTAACTCTGACTTTCAAATAAATAAATAAATGAAATAAAGAAACAAATACTTTTATAAAATTTGCGAAAGAAATAAAATTATCTTTGTTCACAAATAACATGTTCTTATACGTAGAAAACACTGAAGATCACATACACAGAAACCATTAAAACTAACAAATTGATTCAGCAATTCTAAATGACATAATGGTTTCATAATTGCTGATTTGTGAATTTACTTCAAACCTACAGTATTCAACATATGTAATCCTGGGACTGGTATTATTGTATAGCAGGTTAAGGCACTACTCATGCAACTAGCATCCCATATTGGAGTGCCCTACATATCTTTAAAAAATCCCCCTGATACCATGGAAAAGAAAAAAAAAAGAAGACCTAAATGAAAGATCTCTGTGAGTGAGATCCCAGTGGAAAGAACGGGGCCATCAAAGAAGGAGGTACCTTTCTCTGAAGGGAGGAGAGAACTTCCACTTTGTCTATGACCCTATCAGAATAAGACCAAAGTCAGTGAACTCTAAAGGCTTCCATAGCCCTGGCAACTCATGACTAGAGCCTAGGGAGATTACTGATGCCATGAACAGGAGTGTCAAATTGTTAAGTCAGCAACAGGAGTCACTGTGTACTTACATCCCATGTGGGATCTGTCCTTAATGTGTTGTCTAATGTGCAGTGATGCTATAACTAGTACTGAAACAGTATTTTTACACTTTGTGTTTCTGCGTGGGTACAAACTGATGAGATCTTTACTAATTATATACTGAATCGATCTTCTGTATATAAAGAGAATTGGAAATGAAAAAAAAAAAAACCTGGTGTTAAATTGGAAATGGCATAGAAAATCAATTAATTTTTTTAAAAAAATATTATAGCCAAATATTACATCAAATAAAAGTGCAATGGAGGCCTTGGGGTCTTTCTTTCCAGGAGAAAAAAAAAATATTATAGCACACTGGGTTCTAGTCCCGGTCAGGGCACCAATCCTGTCCCAGTTGCCCCTCTTCCAGGCCAGCTCTCTGCTGTGGCCAGGGAGTGCAGTGGAGGATGGCCCAAGTCCTTGGGCCCTGCACCCCATGGGAGACCAGGAGAAGCACCTGGCTCCTGCCATCGGATCAGTGCGGTGCGCCGGCCGCAGCGCGCTACCGCGGCAGCCATTGGAGGGTGAACCAACGGCAAAGGAAGACCTTTCTCTCTGTCTCTCTCTCACTGTCCACTCTGCCTGTCAAAAAAAAAATATTATGTAGGATCTCTGTCTTTAATGTGCTGTACACTGTTATTTAATGCTATAACTAGTACTCCAACAGTATTTTTTTTTTCACTTTGTATTGCTATATGGGGGCAAACTGTTGAAATCCTTACCTAATATATACTAAACTGATCTTCTGTATATAAAGAGAATTAAAAATGAATCATGATGTGATTGGAAGGGGAGAGGGAGCAGGAAAGGGGAGGGTTGTGGGTGGGAGGGAAGTTTTGGGAGGGGGAAGCCATTGTAACCCATAAGCTGTACATTGGAAATTTATATTCATTAAATAAAAGTTTAATAAAAAAATCCCCATGATAATGCTCCTAGAAAGGCAGTTGTTGGGAGCTCAAGTGCTTGATCCCCTTCCACATATGCTGAAAATAAAGATAGAGTTCCTGGCTCCTAGTTTCAGCCTTACCCAGCAGTGGTTGTTGGGGCCATTTAAGGAGTGAACCACCCAGAGGAAAATCTCTCTCTCTCCCTCTTTTACTTCCTGTCATTCTGCCTTCAAAATAAATAAATAAATATTTTGTTAAAAAAGAAGATATATCAATAGCCAATGAGTACAAACAACAACAAACCAAGCCCAAATTATAGGAGGAAGGAATAAATAATTAAAATCAGAGAAGAAATAAACAAAATTGAAACCAAAAAAAACAATACAAAAGATCAGTGAAATGAAGAGCTGTTTTTTTTTTTGAAAAAATAAACAAAGTTTATACACCATTGGCCCAATTAACCAACAAAAAGAGGGAGAAGATGCAAATAAATATCATCAGAGATGAGATGAAATAGGAAATATAACAACAGACACCATTGAAATTAAAAGAATCATTAGACCTTACTACAAAAAGCTGAATGCCAACAAATCAGGAAACATGGAAGAAATGTATAGATTCATCACACATACAATCTCCAAAAATTCAGTGATGAATTCTATACAGACCAATAAATGAAACAGAGATTGAATCAGTAATAAAGACCCTCCCAATGAAGAAAAATACAATACTGAATGGCTGCACTTCTGAATTCTACCAGACATTTAAAGAAGAACTAATTCAAATTCTTCTCAAGCTACTCAAAACTATCCAAACTCCTTCTATAAAGCTTGCATCACTTTAATTCCTAAGCCAGAAAAAGATAGAACAGAGAAAGAGAAATACAGATCAATATACCTGATGAACATAGATGAAAAAACCCTCAACAAAATATTAGCTAATCGAATCCAACAACACATCATAAAGATCATTCACCCAGACCAAGTGGGATTTATCCCTGGTATGTAGGAATTGTTTAATATTTGCAAATCAATAAATGTGATACATTGTATTAACAAATTGAAAAACAAAAACCATATGGTTAGCTCTATAGATGCAGAGAAGACATTTAATAAATTATAAAATACTTTCATGATGAAAACTTTAAGAAAATTAAGCAAATTTTGTGTAGAAGGACATTCTTCAATACAATCAAGTCAATTTATGACAAACCCATGGCAAATGTCCTACTGAATGGGGAAAAGCTAGAAGTATTCCCTCTGTGATCCGGAACCAGATAAGAATGCCCACTGTCACCATTGCTTTTAATATAGTCTTAGAAGTTGTAGCCATTAGGTGAGAAACCATTAGGTAAGAAAAAGAAATCAAATGGGTACAAATTTGGAATGAGAAAATCAAACTATCCCTATTTAGAGATGACATGATTCTATTTATGGGGGATCCAAAACACTCCACTGAGAGACTCTTGGAACCCATAAGAGTTTGTTAAAGTGACAGATTATAAAATCAACAGAGAAAAATCAATAGCCTTTGCATACACAGACAATGTCATGGCTGAGAAAGAACTTATAAGATCAGTCTCATACACAATAGCTCTAAAAACAATAAAATACCTTGAAATAAAGGTAACCAATGATATAAAATATCTCTATGATAAAAGTTACAAATGTTAAAGAAAAAATAGGAGTCATTAAAATATGTAAAAATCTTCCATGTTCATATATTGGAAGAATCAACATCTTCAAAATGTCCATACTGCAAAAAGCAATTTACAATCAAAATGCCAATGACATTCTTTGAAGATTTAGAAAAATTGATGATAAAATTTGTGTGGAAACACAAGAAACCCCAAATAACTAAAGCAATACTAAACAACAAAAACAAAGATGGGGGCATCACAATACCTGATTTCAAGACATACTACAGGGCAGTTATAATCAAAATAGCCTCATACTACCACAAAAACAGAACAGTGGATCAGAATAAAAACTCCAGATATCATTTCATGTAACTACAACCAACTTATCTTTGACAAAGTAGCTAAAATAAATCCCTGGAGCAAGGGCAGTCTCTTCAGTAAATGGTGCTGGGAAAACTGAATCTCCATGTGCAGAAGTATGACACTAGACCCATACCCAACACTTTACACAGATATCCACTCAAAATTGATCAAAGACTTAAATCTGTGACATGCAACCATCAAATTAGTAGACAACATTGGGGAAACTCTGCAAGACATTGGTATAGGCAAAGACCTGTTGCGGAAGACCCCAAAAGTGGGGCCGGCACTGTGGCATAATGGATAAAGTGGCCACATACAGTACCAGCATCCCATATGGGCGCCAGTTTGAGTCCCAGCTGCTCCACCTCTGATCCAACTCTCTGCTATGGCCTGGGAGGGCAGGGAAAGATGGGTCATGTCCTTGGGCCCCTGAACCCATGTGGGAGACCCAGAAGAAGCTCCTGGCTCCTGCTTTGGATCAGCACAGTTCCAAGATGCTGCAGCCATTTGGGTAGTGGCCATAGGATGGAAGACCACTCTCTGCCTCTCCTTCTCTCTGTGTAACTCTGACTTTCAAGCAAATAAATAAATCTTTAAAAAAAAGACCCCAAAGCACAGGCAATGAAACTGAAAATTGGCAAATGGGATTACATCAAGCTGAGAAGCTTTTGCACTGCAAAAGAAGCACTCAGCAAAGTGAAGAAGCAACTGAGAGAATGGGATAAATTATTTGCAAACTAGGCAACCAATAAAGGATTAATATTGATAATCTATAAAGAAGTCAGTGGGGCTGGCACTGTGGCATAGCAAGTAAAGCCACTGCCAGCACCGCTGGAATCCCATATGGGCACCAGTTCAAGTCCCAGTTTCTCCACTTTTTTGTTTGTTTAAGATCTACTTATTTGAAGGGCAGAGTTACAGAAAGGCAGAGGCAGAGATAAAGAAGCCTTCCATTTGCTGGTTCACTCCCCAAATGGCCACAATGACCACTGTTAAACCGGTGTGAAGCCAGGAGCCAGGAGGTCTTCTAGATGCAGGCACCCAAGGACTTGGGCCATCTTCTGCTGCTTTCCCAGGCTGATTAATAAAGAGCTGGATCAGAAGTGGAACATCCAGGATTCAAACTGGCATCCATATGGGATGATAGCACTGTAAGTAGCGGCTTTACCTGCTATGCCACAGTGCTGACCCCTGCTATACTTCTTTTTTTAACTTTTATTTAATAAATATAAATTTCCAAAGTACAGCTTATGGATTACAATGGCTTTTCCCCCACATAACTTCCCTCCCACCCGCAACCCTCCTATCTCCCGCTCCCTCTCCCATTCCATTCACATCAAGATTCATTTTCAATTATTTTTATACACAGATCAATTTAGCATATATTAAGTAAAGCTTTCAACAGTTTGCACTCACACAGAAACACAAAGTGTAAAATATTGTTTGAGTACTAGCTATAGCCTTAAATCACAATGTACAACACATTAAGGACAGAGATCCTAAATGAGGAGTGAGTACACAGTGACTCCTGTTGTTGATTTAACAAATTGACACTCGTGTTTATGGCATCAGTAATCACCCTAGGCTCTTGTCATGAGTTGCCAAGGCTATGGAAGCCTTTTGAGTTTGCTGACTCTGATCTTATTTACACAGGGTCATAGTCAGAGTGGAAGTTCTCTACTACCTTCCGAGAAAGGTACCTCCTTCTTTGATGGCCTGTTCTTTCTACTGGGATTTCACTCACAGAGATATTTCATTTAGGGTCTTTTTTTTGTGTGTGTGTGTGTTTTTTTTTCCCGGAGTGTCTTGGCTTTCCATGCCTAAAATACTCTCATGGGCTCCTCAGCAAGATCCAAAAATGCCTTAAGGGCTGATTCTGAGGTCAGAGTGCTGTTTAAGACATCTGCCATTCTATGAGTCTTCTGTGTATCCCACTTTCCACGTTGGATCATTCTCTCCCTTTCTTATTCTATCAGTATTTTCAGACACTAGTCTTGTTTATGTGCTCCCTTTGACTCTTGGTCCTATCATTATGATCAACTGTGAACTGAAATTGTTTGCTACACCTCTGATACAGCTCTCTGCTATGGCCTGGGAAAGCAGTAGATGATGGCCCAAATCCTTGGACCTCTGCATCCACGTGGGAGATCTGGATGAGGCTTCTGGCTCCTTACTTCGGATGGCCACAGCTTTGGCCATTGCAGTCATTTGGGAAGTGAGTCAGCAGATAGAATACTCCCCCTTACCTCCACACCCGTTTCTCTGTAATTCTCTGCCTTTCAAATAAATAACCATGTCTTTAAAAAGAAAAAGAACTCAAAAATCTCAACAACAACAAAAGAAACAATCCAATTAAGAAATGGGAAAAGAACTTGAACAGGCATTTTTAAAATGAGGAAATGCAAATCATCAAGAAACACATGAGAAAATGCTCAGAATCACTAGCTATCAGGGAAACGCAAATCAAAAGCACAATGAGGTTTCATGACATCCTAGTTAGAATGGCTTTCATACAGAAATCAACAAATAACAAATGCTGGCAAGGATGTGGGGGAAAAGGTACTTTAATCCACTATTCGTGGGAATGTAAACTGGCACAGCCACCATGTAAGACAGCATGGAAATACCTCGGAAATCTAAATTTAGACCTATCATATTACTCAACCACCCCACTTGTGGAAATTTACCCAAAGGAAATTAAATCAGCATATGAAAGAGTTATACGTATCCCTATGTTTATTGCATTTCAATTCACAATAGCTACCATATAGATTCAACTCCAATGTCCAACAACTGAAGACTGGATAAAGAAATGGGATATGTACACCATGGAATACTACACAATGGTTAAAAAAAATGAAATCCTGTCATTTGCAATAAAATGGATGGAATTGGAAAACATTATACTTAGTGAAATAAACCAGTCCCAAAAAGACAAATACCATATGTTCTCTCTTATCTGTGATAGCTAATAGAGTACCTAAAAGGTAATCTATACAAGTGAAATTGAGATTTTAAGACGTAATGACTTTGAACAGCCCTTTTCTCAACTATTGAGGAACAATTTTTTATACTCTTTGTTCAATTGTTTACTTAGCGTAGGGTTAATCTTATGTGTATAAAGTTAATTGAAAATAGATCTCAGTAAAAAATAAGAACTGGAATAGAATAGGGAGGAGGAAGAAGGGTGGGAGAGTGGGCAGCAGGGAGGGCAAAGTAGGAAGAATCACTATGTTCCTAAATTTGTATTCATGAAATGCATGAAGTGTGTTTACCTTAAATTAAAAAATAAGAAACAAAAAAATTCAGGTTAAAAAAGTACTGGGTGTCTACTATGAGTCAGAAACTAATGCTAGAGAGAGAGGCTAAATTACTAAGTCAAATTCAAAAACAAGTATTTTCCAAACTTTGGAATGAAGCTCACTTTTTATTCCTTATCAAGAAAAGTTAAGTCTCAGTGGCATGTTAAGAGATTTTCCAAAATATAATACACAAATCTAAGCTCAAAAATATTCCTTTTTAATTTTCTTATATTAATGAAGAGACTGTTAGACTGTCAGTAAAATAAGTTGATAAAAGCTAAAACAATGGTAAATTCTATGTTATGTGTATTATACCACGTTTTTTAAAACATCTATTTTTTAAAGGTAGCCATTTGAAAATGTCACTAAAATTAATAGTATTCTATTCAAGACTCTATTCTATACCAAAGAAAATAAGACAAATGACGAAAATTAAAAATTAAAATGTGTTCATGGATATTAAAAGGGCAAACAACTCTATATCAAGAAAAATTTTAAATTTCAGGACATAGACAAATTCCTTTATAGATACAAAATACCAGAACTCAGAAAGGGAAGAATAGGTAATACAAATAGGCATATTAAATCAATAATTAATGATCTTCCAAGAAAAAATCAGCAGTCTCCATTTTTCCCACTGGAAAATTCTACTAAACATTTAATGAATGAATTATGCCAAGTCTCCACTTCCTTATCCTGAACATAGATGCAGAGGGACCACTTCTCGACTAATTTTTTTTAAACTTTTATTTAATGAATATAAATTTCCAAAGTACAGCTTATGGATTACAATGGCTTCCCCCCCCCCCCATAACTTCCTTCCCACCTACAATCCTCCCCTTTCCCACTCCCTCTCTCCTTCCATTCACATCAAGATTCATTTTCAATTCTCTTTATATACGGAAGATCAGTTTAGTATATATTAAGTAAAGATTTCAACAGTTTGCACCCACATAGCAACATAAGGTAAAAACTACTGTTGGAGTACTAGTTATAGCATTAAATCACAATGTACAGCACATTAAGGACAGAGATCCTACATGATATTTTTTAAAAATTGATTAATTTTATGCAATTTCCAATTTAATTCTTTAAGGCTAACATTACACTATATCAAAATCAGTCACAGACATTAAAAGGAAATTTTATATCAATATCTCTACAAACACAGATATAAAAATCCTCTGCAAGAAATTTTCAAATAGAACCCAAGAATTTATAAAAAGGATTGTACCTCACAACCAAGTCAAATTCATTCCAGGTGTGCAAAGCTAGTTCATTATCCAAAATTCAATTAGGTAGACTATCAAAACAATAGGCTGAAAAGAATTATATGATTTGATGTAGAAGAGCATTTGATTAAGTATGTCATACATACAAGAGGAAAAATAAATTTTCATCAGAGTAAGAATGAAATAGAACTTGATAAAAAGCATTTTAAGGGCCGGCGCCGTGGTTCAACAGGCTAATCCTCTGCCTTGCGGCGCCGGCACACCGGGTTCTAGTCCCGGTTGGGGCGCCGGATTCTATCCCGGTTGCCCCTCTTCCAGGCCAGCTCTCTGCTGTGGCCCGAGAAGGCAGTGGAGGATGGCCCAAGTCCTTGGGCCCTGCACCCCATGGGAGACCAGGAGAAGCACCTGGCTCCTGGCTTCAGATCAGCGAGATGCACCGGCCGCAGCGGCCATTGGAGGGTGAACTAACGGCAAAAAGGAAGACCTTTCTCTCTGTCTCTGTCTCTCTCTCTCACTATCCACTCTGCCTGTCAAAAAAAAAAAAAAAAAGCATTTTAAAAATCCTATAGCTAACACTATATGTAATGGTGAGAAAACATATGCTCTCCACTTAATAAGAGGAGACTTTATAATTCATGGATAATGTAATTAAAAGATGTTTGTTTTGGTACAAAAAATTTGAAATATTTTTTTTTTCATTTATAATGAAAGGTTTCACAATAAACATTTCTCGTGAGCACTTCAAAGATACTGTACAGGGAATAAAGTGAAATATTGCCTATCACCAGTCTTGTTCAATGTAATACTGAAAGTCTTAGCTACTTCAGGAACACAAGAAAATGAAATAAAATCTATATAGATAATAAAGGAATAAATATAACTTTCTTCATTCATAGAGAAAATCCAAAACAAAAACATTCATGTTACTAATTAAATGTATAACAAAGTTACAGTATATACAGACAATACACAGCAAAGTTGTAATTGCTCTCCAATTATGAATATTTGTAATATCAAGTTAAAAAAAACAATATTTTTAAAATAGCTGTGAAACAGAGAAATGCTTAAACATGTATCTAACAAAAATTTTTATAGGATATATATGATGAAAATTATAAAACATTGATGCAATGTTCAAAAATCTGAATAGAAAACTGTTCTTAGTGGAATAGGAGATTAAATGTGGTTAAACAATCAATTTTACAAGGTGTAATCTATATATTGAACATAATCCCAGTAAAATCACCAGCAAGACATTTTGTAAAACCAGACTATCTGATTCCAATGTTAATATGGAAAGGCAGACTAAGACTAGTCAACACAGCACTGAAAATGGTCAAAGTTGGAGGGCTCTTATTTGATTTCAAGACTTTCTATAAAATTACAACTATAATGCCATTATAATATTGACAAAAGAATAGATACTCAAGTCCATGAAAAAGAATAGAGTCCAGAAACGGAGCTACACAAATACTGTGAATTAATTTTGACAAAAAATCATAATTTAAGGAAGAATGAATCATTGTTTCACTAAGATTATAATACAATTGAATGTCCATATGCAAAAAGTTCAAAAATAAATCTAGAAATATAACTCACACCCTTCACAAAAATTAACTCAAAAGATAGAACCTCATAGATAATAATCATAGTTATGAAACATATAGACCATTGTTACAAAATCACCTAAAAAAGCACAAAAGATAGTGTATGTGATCTTGGTAGATAAAGCACAAAAAGTAATATACATGAAAGAGAAAATTTAATAAGATAAATTCTGTTAATATTAAAAACTTATGCTCTGTGAAGGACACACTAAGGAAATAAAACAAATGACAGAGCAGGAGAAAACATTTTTAAATGTGATTTTGCAATGAAATGCAAAAATGTATACCTGATAAAGTACATGTGTCCCAAACAGATGAATATCTCTCAATAACAAAATACCAAAGAAATTATTTAAATAAGCAGTGTGACTAATAGAGTACCTAAAATATAATGTTGGAGTGAAACGGACATTTTGAGATTCGATGATTGTTTACAGCCCTTGTCTCTTCTGTTGAGGAACAGTGATATTTTTCTTCGTACTATTTGTTGAACTCTTTTACTTAGTGTAAGTTTAACTTTACAACCATTTAGTAAACTGAAAGTAGATCTCTGTAAAAATTAAGAGTGGGAATGGGAGAGGGAGGAGGAAGAAGTGTTGGAGTCTGGGCAGGAGGGAGGATATGGTGGGAATTATCACTATGTTTCTAAATATGTATATATGAAATACATGAAACGTATAACAAAAAAATGAAAGAATAAAAATAAAAAAGCAGTGTCTGAACAAGCACATCAATAAAGAAGATATATAAATAAATAAACATGTGAAAAAGTACTCAAAATTATTTGCTACTGGAGAGTTACAAATTAAAAGAACAATGAGATGTTACTACCTACCTATTTGAATGGCTAAAGTCCAAAATATGAACAAATCCAATTCCTGTAAAGGACAGATTATAGCATTTCCTATCATTCATTGATAACAAAAATGCATAAAGATATCATCCCTTTACAAGACAATTTGACAGTTCCTTACAAAATAAAGCATTGACTTTCTAGGTACTAACTGAATTGATTTGAAAACTTACATGTACATACAAATCTAATTGTGAATTTTTATAGAAACTTTATTCATAATTTTCAGAATTTGTAAACAAAAAGATATACTTCAGTGGATGAATGGATGAACAGTAATGTAACCATACTGTGGAATATTATTTAGTGATAAGAATAAATGAATTATCAAGCTACAAAAGATTTTTAGCTGCACAATTTTGATGTTGGGTCTTTATTATTATTTGGTTCAAAATAAATCTTATTTCTCACATGCTTTGGAGCCCTTTTGACATATGGTTTTTAATTTAAATGTATATAGCGATATTTCTGAATTTCTTATTGATATCAATTTCAAATTAATATTTTGTCAGAGAATATCTCATGCCAATAATTTTTAAAAAAAAAAGCATAATTTTAAAAACCATTTCTTAAATGTTGAAATCCCAAAGAACCAAAATGCCCGAAGTCTAAAATCTCAAAAATCACAATCTGAAAAGAATAAAATCCCAGATGTTGAAATTCTGAAAATCACCATTCCTATTGGGAGAAAAAGAAAAAAAAGCTGTGTAAGAGAATATTTTCTTCTTACTTGTTGGCATTTATTTCAGTTTAGTTTGAAGAACTCCTCTCAGCATTTATTTTCAGACAGACGTGGTAGAAATAAAATTTCCCAGTTCTTCACCTGGAAATGTCTTTATCTCTCCCAATTATAGGAAGGATCTGATTTTTTTGGGCACAGTATTCCTGGATGACAATTCTTTCCTTCAGTACCAGGAAAGTCTTAAACCCACCCTCCTGCCTATAGTAGTTCTGCTAAGAAGTATGCAGATAGGAACTTTGGGATACTTACATGTGTTATTTCCTTTCTCTTGAAACTTTGAGAGTCCTTTATCTTTAACCTTGAAAAGCTTGATTATAATCTCTTGGGGATAGATTTGGTTGAATTGAATCTGACTGGTGACCTTCAATCTTGCTGTACCTGGATAGTGATATCCTGTATATTTGAGACGTTTTCTATCATTACCTTCTTGAATATGCTTTCAAAACCAATAACTTGTATATTTGCTCTTTTCTTGGTGTACAAATTTCCCACAGGCTGTCTTCATTCCTCCTGATTATATATTCTTTTTTAACTTGATTGTGCATTTTCCAATAGCTTATCTTTGAGTTCACTGATTCTTCTGTGTGATCTATTCTGCCAGGAATGTTGTCTTTTTTTTTATTTAATTTATTGTACTTCTCAGAAGAAAGCTTTGCTTGATTTATTTTAATTACTTCCATCTGTCATGATTCTCAGAATATTAAATTGTTTCCATGTTCTCTTGAGTATCTTCAATTTTCCCAAAACAGCTATATTGAAATCTTCATCTGAGCGTTTGAAACTTTCAATTCCTAGATGGTTGGTTTCTGGGACCTCATTTTTTTTTTTTTTTTCATTAGGTGAGATCATGTTTCCTGGAAGTTCTTGAGAATTGTTGGTGACATCATCATCTATATGCTGAAGAATTCAATATAGTAACCTGATTTTGTTTGTGACTGTCCTTCCAAAAATTCTCAGCAGTCTATTTGTTTTCTCTGATTGTATGGCCATGTCTGCTACTACAGCACTAGATGAAACTTGAAATTGAAGTTTGCCACAGGTCTGCTGTTGGTATGTCTTCATAATTTCAGTCTTAAAATATTTTGCAAGCTCAGATTTGAACAAAATCTGCAGTTCATATGTTGTTCAGAATCAAGTGGAGGAAGTCTCTAAAAATGTTAGTCTGTCTCTATAAGCCTCTTTCCCAGGTGGGAGTATGTCCAATCACTTCATCCTGTGCCTTCCAATGCTACGATGCTTTCTGCTGCTGAGGTGTGTTCACTGCTCAGTGTCAATCCTAACTGACACTTGGTGATGATAGCTTTCTGTAAGAGTGATTATCTGGCATAGAAATCCACTCTATACCAGAGTAGATCAAGAGGCTTTGTCTGCAGTTCCTGACCTGGAAACAGGGACCATTAGGATCTGCTCAGTGTTGGGCTTTAGCAGCCTGGCAATGGGTCCTAAAGCAGTGCTTTGGTTTCCTGATGTTTCCCCAAGGAAAGTGATGTAATGGAGGAAGCCTCTCAGCTGCATAGCTAGATACTACATAGACCACACTTGGGTCTCAGTCTTCAGACTGCAACCTTGGAGAAACACAACAGATCCACATGAGGCTGGCAGTGATACTTGCTGAAAGGTGTCCATCCTACCAAGGTACATGTCTCTGCTTGATACTTGGATATGTCTAGAGACTATTTCTAGGCACTGGCCTAGGAGTGGAGGCTATTAGGATCACCCCAGTATTGGATTTTATCAGTTAAGCACCAAGTCTCAAGACATATTTGTGTGGTGCCTTACTGTCTGCCTAAGGTTAGAGGAGAGTGATAAAGATAACCCCTTGCCACTCAGAATGACAATAGGCTAAGCCATACCTGGGTCTCATAGTTACTGATGCCTATGAAGCCTAGGAAGGGGCACAATACCCATTTAAGTTGAGAGTGGCACATGCTAAATTTACTCTATCCTGCTAGAATTAAGGACTCCACATGATTTCTGGACAAATCTAGAATTACCATCTATGAGCACTAGTCTGAAGGTAAAGGCTTTGGGGTTTTATCAGGTACTGTGTTTCATGGCAGTGTGCCTGACTCTCAGCTCCAAGGCAAATTCCTAAGCTCTGTCTCCTGCCCTAGTCTATGCAGGCCAGAATTTTACTCTCTAATTTAGGGGAGAGTCAGCATAGGTGGCCACCATGTCACCTGGCTATGAAAGGCCCGAACACTAACTCTGCAAGTACAATCCTGGAGATATGGTCCAAGAGACCCTGTCCAGCTTTAAATTTTACCACAATGTGCCTGGCACTGATGTTCAAGTCTAGGGACTGACTTGGTTCCCTCTCTCTCCCGCAACCGTGATACATCTCTGTGAGGGTTGACATGGGCAACTCTTTTTTTTTTCCTCTTTTCTTCAATGTTACTTTTCTTATTTTTATACTAAAACTAGGCACTGTGGTATGTCACGTGATGTCCATACTCTTTTGAAGGTGATAGTGTACACAAATAGCTATTCAAGTTGATATTTTTTGAGGATGTGGACACTGAAGCTCTTACTCAGGCACTGTCTTGCTCTCTCCACTCAAACTCGATTAAGGTTGGTTCAGTTATTCCATGACTATAACAGATATTTTTAATCTACTTTTTATATCCATTATTGAGAAAATACTAAAACCTCTGTAATTATTGAAGAGTACTAAAATCAACTGTGATTAGTGACTTTTTTTCTGCAATTCCTTTTTTTTTTTTTTTTTTTTGACAGGCAGAGTGGATAGTGAGAGAGAGAGACAGAGACAGAGAGAAAGGTCTTCCTTTTTGCCGTTGGTTCACCCTCCAATGGCCGCTGCGGCCGGCGCATCTCGCTGATCCGAAGCCAGGAGCCAGGTGCTTCTCCTGGTCTCCCATGGGGTGCAGGGCCCAAGGACTTCGGCCATCCTTTACTGCCTTCCCGGGCCATAGCAGAGAGCTGGCCTGGAAGAGGGGTAACCGGGATAGAATCCGGTGCCCCAACCAGGACTAGAACCCGGTGTGCCGGCGCCGCAAGGCAGAGGATTAGCCTGTTAAGCCACGGCGCCGGCCCTGCAATTCTTTCAATTTTACTTTTTGTATTTTGAAGCTCTGTTGTTCATAGCATACACATTCTAGATTGCCTTCTGGATAAATTGTTCCCTTTCATTGCTATCACATTTTCCTCCTTATCTATGGTAATTTTCCTCATCTTAAATTCTGCTTTATTGGAGCCAGAGCTGTGACATACCAGGTAAATCTGCCAACGGTGGCACCAGCATCCCATATGGATGCTGATTGTAACCGGCTGCTCTACTTTTGATTCAGCTCTTTAGTATGGCCTGGGAAAGCAGTGGATGGCCCAAGTCCTTGGGCCTCTGTACCCACATTGGAGACCTGGAAGAATTTCCTAACTCCTGGCTTCAGATCTGCCCAGCTCCAGCCATTGTGGCCATTTGGGGAGTGAACCAGTGATGGAAGACCTCTCTCTGCCTCTGCCTTTGCCTCTCTGTAACTCTGCCTTTCAAATAATAATAAATAAATCTTTAAAAAATTATTTTAAAATTCTGCTTTATTTTGGTATTGTAGCCATGACAGATTTATGTTCTAGCTTTGCATGGTGTGTATTCTCCTGTTCCTTTATATTAGGTTTTGAGTATCTGAAGTCTTTATTTCATACTCATTTTGGGAGGATATTTCCACTGGTTTTGGAAATGTAAGTTAACAGTTTAAGGATGATGCTCCATTATATTTTTGTCTCCATGCTTTCTGGTTGAAATTAACTGTCATTCATATTGTTCCTCTCTATACAATATACTGTTTTTCTTTGGAAGCTTGAAAAATTATCTCTTTGTCATCGCTTTTTGAGCATTTTGACTGCTAAGTATTAACATGAGATTTCTTGTTTATTTATTTAACCAAGTATTTTCACTACTTTCCTATGTCATTGAGTTGATGTCTTTCTTCAGTTTTGGAAAAGTCTCATTCATTGCATTTTAATGTATTTCTTCTCTCCTGTTCACTGCTCTCTTTCAAAGACACCAACAACATACATCTTAGATTTTTTGAAACAACCCCATATATCTTAGGATTACCTTTTCTTTCTTTTACCATTCTTTTCTCCCTTCACGTTTCAAGCTAATATATTTTATTGATCTATTTTCAAATTCTCCTATTCTTTCTTCTGTGTAACCAGTATACTGTTAAGTCTACTGGATATATTTTTTATCTTCAATATTGTATTATACTTCTACTTTTTGCAACTGTATCTTTAAAATAGTTTCCATATATTTGTTGAAATATCTCATATCTTCACACATGGTCCATCTTGATTAGTTTGTTTTTTATTCTATTCAAATTTAAGTCACTATGTCATCATTGCAACATCAGAGGCATCTTTGATTCATCTTCTATAGGCTATTCTTTTTCTTTAACCATAAATCACTTTTTCTTGCTTCATTGTCTTGTAACTTAAAACAGTTTTAAATGGAATGTTTTGGGGTTTTCTTTTGGTAAAGATCTATTTTTATTTATTTGGTTGACAGAATTACATAGAAAGGAGGAGAAACACAAACACATTCCCACAGAGAGAAAGACAGAGAGACAGAGAGAAATCTTCTATCCTCTGTGTCATTTTCCAAATGGACACAATGGCTGGGGTTGGGCCACATAGAATTCAGGGGCTGGCAGCTTCTTCTGGGTCTCCCATGTGAATATAGGAGGCCAAGTACTGCTTTCCCAGGTGCATAGCAGGGAGCAGGATCTGAAGTGGAGCAACCTGATCTTGAATCAGCACCCATATGGGATGCTATCTTTGCATGCAGAGGCTTAACCTGTTATGTAACAATGCCAGCCCCATATTTTGGGTTTATTTTTTAAAGATATTCATTAATACATTAGATTATAAGGGTCACAGCAAATGCATGATAATTACTACAGTACAACTTTCATCAATTCTTATGTTAATGTGATATTATTATAAAGAAATTAATGTATTCATAGACACAATTCTAATAATATAATGATACTTCCCTCCCTCCCTTTTTTGCTTCTCACTTTCTATCTTTCTTAATTTTTAAGATAACATATTTTTAATTTACATTACAGTCAATGGTTAATGCTCCACTAAATAAACAGCTTAACAAGTAATGGGTAAAAGGACCCTAGTTCAGTGGGAATATAGGCAAGGGCTACAAACAATAATCAAATGAAGAGATAACCATTTCACTCATATACAGTACATTTTAAAATAATCACAGATGGGCCAGCGCTGTGGCTTAACAGGCTAATCCTCCGCCTTGCGGCGCCAGCACACCGGGTTCTAGTCCCGGTTGGGGCACCGGATTCTATCCCGGTTACCCCTCTTCCAGGCCAGCTCTCTGCTGTGGCCCGGGAAGGCAGTGGAGGATGGCCCAAGTGCTTGGGCCCTGCACCCCATGGGAGACCAGGAGAAGCACCTGGCTCCTGGCTTCGGATCAGCGAGATGCGCCGGCCACAGCAGCCATTGGAGGGTGAACCAACAGCAAAAAGGAAAACCTTTCTCTCTGTCTCTCTCACTATCCACTCTGCCTGTCAAAAAAAAAAAAAAAAAAAAACACTGATGAGTAAAACTATAGTAGTGTATCATTCTTTCATTTATTTATTTATTTGACAGGCAGAGTGGACAGTGAGAGAGAGACAGAGAGAAAGGTGTTCCTTTACCATTGGTTCACCCTCCAATGGTGAACGCACTGATCCGAAGCCAGAAGCCAGGTGCTTCTCCTGGTCTCCCATGCGGGTGCAGGGCCCAAGGACCTGGGCCATCCTCCACTGCACTCCCGGGCCACAGCAGAGAGCTGGACTGGAAGAGGAACAACCAGGACAAAATCTGGCACCCCAACCAGGACTAGAACCTGGTGTCCCAGTGCCACAGGCGTAGGATTAGCCTATTGAGCCATGGCGCCGGCCAGTAGTGTATCATTCTTTACCATTGGTTAGTCAAACACACATAATCAAGTTTGATAGAACTATATTTGCAGCAGTATTGATACACTCAGAGATTTCTTTCTTTTTTGTTTCTGTTTTGAATTTTTTTTTTCTTTTTCAACTTCAGCTCTCACATATAAGGGAAAACATGTGGTACTTGTCTTTCTGTATTCAGCTTATTGTACACAATGCAATGTCTTCCAGTTACATCAATTTTGTTGCAAATGGTAGAATTTCATTGTTTTTTGTAGCTGAATAATATTCCATTGTGTATTTAAACCACTTTTTTATTCATTTCTCTGATGATGGACAGCTTAGTTGATTCCATATTTTAGCTATTACGAACACTGCTGCAATTAACATGGTGATGCAGTTATCTCTTTGATATGTATTCATATTCTTTGGGTATATATCCAGTGGTGGGATTGCTGGATCATTTGGCAAGTTTATTTATAGGTTTTTAAGAAATTTCTGTACTGTTTCCCACAGTACATGCACTAATTTACATTCCCATCAACAGTGTATAAGAGTTTCCACTTCTCTACATCCTCAACAGCATTTATTATTCTCTGTCCTTCGGATAACAGCCATTCTTTTTTTTTTTAGATTTATTTGTTTATTTGAAAGTCAGAGTTACATAGAGAGAGAAGGAGAGACAAAGGGAGAGAGAGAGAGAGAGAGAGAGAGGTCTTTCATCCATTGGTTCACTCCCCAATTGGCCGCAATGGCCAGAGCTGATCCAAAGCTGGGAGCCAAGAGCCTCTTCCATGTCTCCTATGCAGGTGCAATGGCCCAAGGACTTGGGCTATCCTCCACTGCTTTCCAAAGCCATAGCAGAGAGCTGGAAGTGGAGCAGCCGGGACCCGAATCATCATCCATAGGGGATGCCAGCACTGCAGGTGGCAGCTTAACCCGCTAGGCCATAGCACCGGCCCCAGATAATAGCCATTCTGACAGAAGTGAGATGATATCTCATTGTGGCATTGATTTGCATTTCCCTGATAGCTAGAGATGTTGAGCATTGCTTCATATATTTTTCGTCCATTACCAAACTAAAAGCTAACAACCTAGAAATCCTCAAATAAATGGATGAATTCCAGATACATATAACCCACCAAGATTAAATCAAGAAGTTACAGATAATCTGAACAAATCCAAAATATCAATGAGATTCAAGAAGTAATCAAAAGTTTTCCATCAAGGAAAAGTCCACAACCTGATGGTTTTACAACTGAATTCTACAAATATTTAAAGAGGAAGTAACTCAAATACAAATTATTTAATTATATATTATATTAAATCTATTATATATTAATATTAATTACATAATTATATATAATGTAAGTTATTATACTAATAACTTGAATTTAAATTATTCTGAAACATGCAACAGGATGGAACTCTGACAAACTCTTTTCATGAGGCCAGAATCACTCTGATACAAAAGGTGAACAGACACAATACCAAAAGAAAACTTCAAATCTATATACTTAATGAACATAGTTGCAAAAATTCTCAAGAAAATACTAGCAAACTGAATATAAAAACCACATCAAAAACATAAATGAAGTTTGATTTATTCCAGAGATGCAAGTGTGACTCAACATTTGCAAATCAATACACGTCATAAATCAAATCAACGAAATGAACAACAAAAACCATATGGTCTTCTCAACAGATGTAGAGAAAGCACTTGATAAGAGTCAACATCACTTCACGTTTAAAACCCTTCACAAATTAGGTTTGGAAGCAATATACCTCAAATTATAAATGCTATATATGGCAAACCAACAGTCATTCCCAAGTTCATACTGAACAGGGAAAAACTGAAATCATTTTCCTTTAAATCTGGAATAAGACAAAGATGTCCACTTTCATGCGTATTCAATATAGAACAAGAAGTATCAGAAGGAGCAATTTTAGGGAGAAGAAAGAAAGAGCATCAAAATTGAAAAAGAGGAAGTCAAAGTATCTGTGTTTCCAGATGGCACAATGTTGTATATGGAAAATCCTAAACATTCCCCTAAAAAGCTGCTAGATCTAATAAACCAATCCACTAGCAATACAGGCTAGAAAATCAAGATACCAAAAATGGAAACTCTTTTACAAGCTAATTATGAACTCACCAAAAGAGAAATCAAAAAATACATTTTACTCACAATAACCACAAAAAAACAAATATTCAGGAATAAATTTAGCCATTTCTCTAAAATGAAAATTACAAGCATTGATGAAAGAAATCATCAAGAACACACACACACACACACATACACAAACACAAATGGAAAGATGTTCTTTGCTCATGGATTGGAAGACTTAATACCATTAAAATGTCTATATTATCTAAAGCAATCTACAGATCCAATGCAATATCTACCAAAGTACTAGTGACATCCTTTACAGAACTTGAACAGAAAATCCTAAAATTCATATGCAGTCACAAAAGACTCAGGGTACCCAAAGCAATTTTGAGCACAAAAACAATCAAGCTGGAGATATCACAATACCTGACTTCAAAGCATACTACAAAGCTATGGCAATTAAAATAGGATGGGATTGACATAGAAACTGACACATAGATCAATAGAACAGAATAGAGAGCCCAGAAACTCATCCATGAACATACAGCCAATTAATTTTTGACAAAAGTGCCCAGAATATACATTGGAGTAAGGATAGTCTCTTCAATAGTGGTAATGGTAAAACTGGATGTATATATGTAGAACAATGAAATTAGATCTATCCCTTCAACATATACAAAAATCAACTCAAAATATGTGAAAAACCAAATTTAAGACCTGAGTCTATGAAGTTGCTGGAAAAAAAAATGTAGGAAAAACATTTGAAGACATTGGTGTAGGTGATAGATTCTTGGATAAGACCCCCAAAGCACAGGTAACAAATGCAAAACTACACAAATTGGATTATACCAAGCTCAGAAGCTGCTGCACAGCGAATGGAATGATCAATAGAGTAAAGAGACATCAAACAAAATGGGAAAAAATATTTTCAAACCACCTATCCAACAAAAGATTAATACCCAGAATTTACCAGCAACTCAAAAAACTCAACAACAACAAAAGAACTAACAATCCAGTAAAGCACTGGACCAAGGACTTAGACCGTTCTCAAAAGACAGACAATGTCTCCTTTGTCAGGCAACTAGATTGGATGGCAGAGGTTGGGTAGGGCAATCTAATCTGTAAGAGTAAACTGGGTTGGGCAGTGGTCTCAATTTAATGAGGTTCTCCTCTGACATCAAATAATTTATGAACAGAGTCAGGGCTGTCCCTTCTTAGCTCTTCATGACTTACAGGTAATTTAACAACCTTTGAACTGTAGTGCATGCATCCAAGCTTCATGCCCAGGTGCCTGCTTATTTGGTTGTTGGGGAAATCTCTTTAATCTCCAGGCCTACTACAATGTCCTGTGCTTCAGGAGATCTTTATGTACCTTGTAGCCCTGCTTTGGCTTTCAGAATGTCTCTGACTTACACCCTTCAAGGACCAGGAATACCGGACAGTGTTTATGTCTGCTCGTAGCTAAAAGCTTATAATGCTTTAGAAAGATTTCTCTCAGCTCCACTTGACTGCCTCCAACATTTGGCATACTTTAGCTCTGTCTTCCCACAGTTGTACCTTCTGCAGTTACAGTTACCTACAGAAAACCATGGTTGAAAATATTAAATGAAAATTACAAAATTAAAAAAATGCATACACTGAGTTATATTGTTTAAATTATTTTATATTCAGTTATTATTATTTTCTTAAAGATTATTTATTTATGGGGCCGGTGCCATGGCTCACTTGGTTAATCCTCCGCCTGCAGGGCCGGCATCCCATATGGGCGTTGGGTTCTAGTCCCGGTTGCTCCTCTTCCAGTCCAGCTCTCTGCTGTGGCCTGGGAGGGCAATGGAAGATGGCCAAGTGCTTGGGCTCCTGCACACACATAGGAGACCAGGAAGAAGCACCTGGCTCCTGGCTTCAGATTGGCACAGCGCGCCGGCCATGGTGGCCATTTGGGGAGTGAACCAGCGGAAGGAAAACCTTTATGTCTCTCACTCTCACTGTCTATAACTCTACCTCTCAAATAAATAAATAATCTTTTTTTTGTATGTTTCCTTTTTAAGCATAATAATTCCATATGGTATGTCTCATAATTCATTATGCTAAAGCAATTTTCCCAGGAACTTGGGGATAGATATATATCTTGAAGTTATAAGCCATATTAATGATTGTGCCTATGTTTATTCACATTTTTTAATTTGGGAAATATTTTTATTAAATTTTAAATATTAATTTTATACCATTGCTTGTTCTTTTTAAGGAATGCAACAATATATGAGATATATGTTTGAGGTTTTATTGCCTGTCTCCTTTTTCTAATCACTGTAGTCACTTTTGTTTCTTTTCTTACCTTATTTTCATTCTCTTGGCTATTTTTGTTCCCCTATAAATGCTTTTTATTGTACTTTTGGTTCATTTCATTCTGCATTGAATGGTTTTTAATTAATCAATATTCTGAATTTTTTTCATTTCTTTTCTTCATTGTCTTTCCTACGTTAGTAAATTCATTTCATATCTTCCTCTTTGTTCTCTATTTCTTGTTTACGTTTTGAGTTTATGTGTTTATGATTTTTTTGTAACATAGCATTTTCTTTAATGCTATTCAATGTATTTTAAAGTGTTTTCTTCAGCTTCAAGACTTATTATTGAGGATAATTTTCATTAACAGAAAGATTTTGATTCTTTCTGAATTCTTTAAAAAGCAATTTTGTCATGGATGTTGAATGTTGCTTCAGTTCATTTAAATTTTATTATTTTCCTTCTAGCAATAAGAGAAAGTTTGGGTAACATACTCAAGTTAATAACTCTACATTGTCATATTTTGTCATTATATAACAAAGCTTACTGTTTAATAAATTACACCTTTGATTTAAACAGGAAAGAAAATTTAAATGTATGTATAGCTTTATATAATTCACATTTTCTTGAAATTTTTAAACGTCACTCATATGCATGGATTTCAAATTATTTTGCACCCAGATAAACTTATCTTTTAATCCCATTTTCCATGAACCTTTTGAAGTACTCTTGAATATAGGAATTGAGGTTTATAGTAGTCTCTATTTACAACTTTTCTGAAGGAAAGAGTTGTGGCTAGTTTATTTTTAATTTTTTTTAATTAATCTGCATAATATTTGGGGGATTTCCCAGGAAGCTCAGATTCTGGGGACTAATGCCATTTCTTGACAATGGGAAATATCTATTGTAATGCATATTCAACTAATATAAAGATTTATAATTTCCTTTAAAATTTGCTTCAGTTGAAAAATATTGATTAATCACATTCTGAGCATTTGTTTTCATTTGAAATGTAGTAGCTGCAGTAACAAATTATAAAGCATATACTGCTCAGATTTTAGTCAACACAGATGACTCAAGTAGCTCAAATAGACCAATTTGTAGCATATAATTGGTTCTAGCTTTTCTAATTTATTGAAAACTCAAGGATGTGTATTATTAAACATTCATTATCCATATCCATTCAGAGGTGACAGTATATTCATAGAAATAGGACATAAGAAATGAGTTGACAATGAGTGTGAATTTATAGGTTTACTAAAATAGCCTTACTTCTAGATTATCCCATTGCTTAATCTGAACTAAATATTGAACTACCTAAATTGTTGGGAGATCAGTGGAGATAGTATCCATTTTCCTCATGGCTCTTTTTGGTGCCTGGATGAGACTTTCTCTTGGACCAACAGACTCTAACACCTCTTCTGGAAGTGATTCCAACCGATGATGAGCTACATCTGGCCTGTGAAATGAAAATAGCAAAACCTTTGATTGAGTCCAAGTAAAGTGGATCTACATCATCTGCTCAGTCAACTTTTGCCAAGATGAGTGATGCTGTGTCAGTGTTCCATAATCTCAGAGGTGGATTTCCCCTCTTTAAAAACAAAGTGTTTCCTTTATATAGGCAATGAAAGGGAAAAAAAAAAAAAAAACCCTGCTCTGTGTGAAAATGCATTTTGGCTCTTCTATATATTTGGAAACAAAAACTCCAAAACAACTCTATTTGAGCCTTTCTTCTTTATCTTGGCTCTCTGCCATCAAACCCTTTATCAAGTCGCACAAGGGGGCACTGTAGCCGTGAAGGTTCTGGAGAAGTGAGTCATTTCCTGGCTTCCTGGTATATACAGAGTCTAAACAGGAATGAGAATGTGATGGGAAAGAAAAGAATCAGTAACTTGCAGAGAGTAGGAGTGTTTCCCAATGGTTTTAAGTCCAAGTTTAGATTAGAAAATATTGATTCTATAAGAAAAAAAAAATGGTCACAATGAGTAGAGGTGAAAGATTTGAAGCTTATTTTACAAATCTGTTCACTTTCCCACATAGAAGAGCAATAAACATAGAAAGGGAAATGAGCCAAAAATGGATAGTATAAAAACTTGGGATATCACCCAGCTGTGGTGCAGTTGGCTGAGATGAGGCTACAGTTAGAACTCCAATGTCCAAAGAACATCCCAGGCCTATTCGAATTCCATGGGGAGGGACAGCAGTTAGCGATTTTGATGTAGGAATTGCTAAAGCATCACAGTGTTTGGGGAGAATTTCATTGACTTGTTGTGGTGTGATATTTACCGGTATAACCTCTATGCCCTTAGCTTAAAAAAAACTTAATTTCTAAATCCTACCAGTTTGCTGACCCTATCAGACAAACTCAGGATTTGTAACTCTGCAAAGTTTTTTTTAAGCTTATTTATTATTTATGGTATGTTAGATTTATTCATATCAACTTCTAGTTCCAAAGCTTGATCTAGGTTTTCTTAGTTGTTGTTAATTTTTATTTACTTGAAGGCAGAGAGATAGAGACGGAGATCTCCCAATTGCTGTTTTACTCTTCTAACGATGTGCAACAGCTGGTGCTGGGTCAGGCTGAAGACAAGAGTCCATAACCAATTCAGGTCTCCATTTGGAAGACAGGGACCTAACTACTGCTGCCTCCCAGGGTGTATGTTAGAAGACTGCTGAAATTGGAAGCAGAGATGGGACTCAAATCCTGGCAGTCTGCAATGGAATGCCATTACTTGGCCTTGTATTCTTGTATATCTCCCTCACTACTCAATTGCCTTTACCAATAGCTGTAAATACATGGGATTTTTCCATTGTCTTCTAAAGACTGAACTGTCATAGTAACATATAACTTTAAGTAGCTCCTCTAGATAGCCCAAGTGCTCATGCCCCTCCCACCCATGTGGGAGACCAGAATGGAGCTGCTGACTTGGCTTTTACCTAGCCTAGACCTGGCTGATGCAGCCAAGTGGGGACTGAACCAGCAGGTGAGAGATCTCTGTCACTATGCCTTTCACATAAGTATCTCCTCCATCAATCTTAAGTTAGTTTAACTGAGCTTACCTGTAGTTACTTTCTTAATTCTTCTTTACTTGAAGAAGACCTGAGACGTCAATAGGCTGAGCAAATTAAATGAGTAATGAGCTGCAGGTTGAAACTAAACAAGCCTCAAAAAATTGAAAAATTCCTTTACAAGTTATAAATTATATGTATAAAAGCTATAAATAACTGGCGCTGCAGCTCAATAGGCTAATCCTCCACCTGTGGCACCGGCACACCGGGTTCTAGTCCCGGTCGGGTGCCGGATTCTGTCCTGGTTGCCCCTCTTCCAGGCCAGCCCTCTGCTATGGCCCAGGAAGGCAGTGGAGGATGGCCCAAGTCCTTGGGCCCTGCACCCGCATGGGAGACCAGGAGAAGCACCTGGCTCCTGGCTTCGGATTAGCATGATGCGCCGGCCACAGCGCAACGGCCCCGGAGGCCATTGGAAGGTGAACCAACGGCAAAAAGGAAGACCTTTCTCTCTGTCTCTCTCTCTCACTGTCCACTCTGCCTGTCCAAAAAAAAAAAAAAAAAAAAAAAAAAAAAAAAAAAAAAAAAAAACTATAAATATGCTAAATTCTTATAGAAATTGTAAAAATTAACTTTTTAAGGAATGATTACATTGAAGAAATAAAAATCATCATTAGGAACAATCAATCTCTCTCTTTTTTTTTTTTTTTTTTTTTTTTGGACAGGTAGAGTTAGACAGTGAGAGAGAGAGAGACAAAGGTCTTTCTTTTTCTGTTGGTTCACCCCCCAAGTGGCCGCTACGGCCGGCGCGTTGTGGCTGGCACACTGCACTGATCCGAAGCCAGGAGCCAGGTGCTTCCTCCTGGTCTCCCATGTGGGTGCAGGGACCCAAGGACTTGGGCCATTCTCCACTGCACTCCCGGGCCACAGCAGAGAGCTGGACTGGAAGAGGAGCAACAGGGACAGAATCCGGCGCCCCAACCAGGACTAGAACCCGGGATGCCAGCGCCGCAGGTGGAGGATTAGGCTAGTGAGCCGCAGCGCTGGCCAAAAACAGAATTTTCAACACAGAAAATATACCTAGTAATATAGAAAATAAGCTTTAAGTTTTTTTAGAATTCAAAGGAAAACTCTAAAAAATCTACACATTGAGACAATTGTATTCTGGAGATTCAATATAAAAATACTGTTTATGTGATAAGAAATATATTTTTATTTTGTCTTCATCTCTGTTTCTAGGCATAAAATGCTAGTACTATTTAGTATTGAGTATTTTTCTACTCATATGCTAATGAGTTGGCTGATGGCTGATGAGAACTGTGTTGCTGAAAAGACCAAGGCAGGATTGGAAAGTTGTAACTTTCCAGCTCCATCTTCCAACCTTTGAGGAGCAAGGAGGGACTGAAGGTTAAGTTGATCTGTAATGACCTATGATTTAATCAATTTGTGCCTTTGTAATGAAGCATCCATAAAAAAACAAAACTGAGTTTGAAGAGCTTCTGGGTAGCTAAATATCTGTAGGTTCCTGTAATGGGTAATGTGTCACTTCCTACTTATCTTGTTCTATGCGTCTAAATCCTTTTTAATATCCTTTATAATATGCTTTATAATAAAATGTTTTCATGAATTCTGGGAGCTGCACCAAGGTACTAGTCAAAACTCAAGACGAGATCAAATTAACATCCAGGAAGAAGTCATTGGAATATCAGTTTGTAGTTGGTTAGTCAGAACCACAGTAAAACACCTGAGGCATATCATTGGCATCTGACCTTGGTAGCTAGGGTCGGGGGTGGGATGGGAATTAATCTTGTGAACTGAGCCCTCAATTTGGGAAACACTGGTACAGAGAATGTCAGCATTGAATTGAATTAGACAGTACCCAGCTGGTTCTGCTAAATGCTTACTTGCTTGGTTTTGAGGGAAAAGTCCTATACATTTGGCCACGTAAATCATCTCTGTTGATGTGATTTGAATAATAAAGTATGAATTACTATCAGTAATTATGGCATAATACTAGAAGAGTTTCCTGAGCAAAAGGAAGACAAGAGTATGTGGATAGAATGCCTCATCACGAACAAGTTAGATTAAAAGAAAAACATGTAAAAAATAATTCCTACTGAAATTTTTGGGTGTCCAGGAAAGTGAAAGTATCCCCTAAGAACCAACCAACCCCTAAAAACAACTTATCTATAAAACAACTAAATCAGGTTAACATCCAAACTCATCTGTAATATGTGGGTAGGAAATCAACTGATATCTCTAAGGTGTTGATAAGGAAAACCTAACTGTATAAATTAAATGTCCATATGTGGCAGCAAAGACATTTCAGAAATGTGAAATTTTAGCAAATAAACATCAATGTACTCTTTTTAAAAATATATAAAGGTAGCCTCCAACTTACCCAACTGTTAATAACTATTAAACAACACTGGAGAAATTTTGGTCAAAAAAATACCTCAGAACTGAAAAACAGTTAAATAGGTTGTGTAAATATTATGGTACATATAGCATTAAGCTTAATACAAAATTAAATGTATGCAAAATAATAATATATAAATTTTAGAAAATAATAATGTCCTGCTTTAACTTCTAGGATTCTACAAAAACTTCAAAGTGGTTAAAAAAAACTTGAAAAAAAGCTTTCCTATTAATAAAGGAATAGACTGTCTTTCCATTGACATTTGTTCATAACTAAAAGTGTAATATTTTTAAAGTATCAAAGGGTAATCTAGAGGCAGGCAGTCATTCTAGTGGTTGATGCACTCATGTCTCATGTTGGAGTACCTGGATTTAATGTCCAGCTCCAGTTTTTGACTCCAGCTTCGTGACAGTGAAAACACTGGCAGGCAGCAGTGGTGTCTCAGATAGTTGGATCCTGCCACCCATATACAGCAGCTGTATTGAGTTCCCGTTCCCAGCTTTGTCCTGGCCTAGTCCTGGCCATTATGGGCATTTTGCAATTAAACTATTAGATAGAATTCCCCCCCCCCTTTCTCCTTCTCACTGCCTTTCAAATAAATAAAACTTAAATATTAAACTTGTATAACGTAAATAAAATTTAAACAAAAAACAGAAAAAAATATATTTTAAAAGGTGATCCAGTTTAGGACAGAGCTTAATTTTTTTTTTCAAATCATTAAAGTACAACACAGTGATATACAAAATATCAAAAAAAAAAAAAAACCCAAACCAAACAATATCTAGAAACATGTTTCACTTAGCAAATATAGCCTAGCAGGGAGTCACATAGCAAGTTTAAGGAGCAAAACCAGATATCATCAAACAGTGTGACAAACCAAAAGTGAAGTTATAAGTAAATTCCTTTGTTCCTTTAATTCTGTTTATTTATTTATTTACGACATAGAGAGATGAAAAGACAGAGAGAGTTCCCATCCACTGAGTCATTCCCCAAATGCCCACAGTGGCAGGGACTGGGATGGACCAAAGCCAAGGGCCAAGAGCTCAATCTAAGTGTCCCGAAAGGACAACAGGATCCTAATTACGTGAGCCATCACTGCTGCCTCCCAGGGTTTATACTGGCAAGAAACTGGAGTCAGAATCCAGAATTGGTATTGAAACCAGGTACTCATATGTAATGTGGTCATCTTAACCAGTGCCCAAACCACTGGGCAAAATGCAGAACCCCAACTCCTTTTAAAACATAAAATATGTAAATCGACCCAAAAAATCATGTGTTTAAAAATGCAGTCTCTCATTTTAGACTGAGCTCATTTGTACTATAGTTTCTCATATGTAAAATGAAAATTACGACACAATTCATAGGATTAGTTTCTGGAGCATGTCCAGTGCTCAATAAATGTTAGGATATTCATTAATGATTATAATAGTTATTATAAACTCTTTACAAAGCAATAACTACCTATTTGTTTAGTTATTTATTTGAATTACAGACAGAGAGAGGAAGAGACAGAGAAAAAATTTTCCATCCACTGGTTCACCCCACCAAATGGCCACTTCAGCCAGAGCTGGACTATTCTGAAGCCAAGAGCCAGAAGCTTCTTCCAGGTCTCCCACACAGATGTAGGGACTCAAACACTTAGGGCATCATCCACTGCTTTTCCAGGGCATAAGCAGAGAGCTGGGCTGGAAGCGGAGCAGCCAGGATATGAACCAGCGCCCATATGAAATACTGGCACTGCATACAGAGACTTAGCTTACTGCGCCACAATGCTGGCCCTTTACTGCCTATTATTTTATATTTCATATAAATAAACCTAAAATAAGTTGAGTTGGAAATATTTTTAATAGAGAAGCAGAGTTTCCTCCATGTAGTAATTTTCATCTTTGGTGCTTGGAGCCTATGGATTTTCACAGGGCCTACTCTGAGGCAGCCATAGACTTGAAAGACAAAAGGATGTAGGTAATTCTTACAAAGGGCTTAACAACTATATATATGCAGTAAATGAAAAAAAAATCAGCAATAGCCACAAAGAAAGGAAAAATACCTCATTGACATATGGTCTGAGAAATTGTAGAAGTCAGTTATCTTTTTTTGAGGATTTGTTTTTTTCATTCACAAACTGTGGTTAATATTACCTAGGGTGATTTTGTAAACCTTTTAATAGGTTGAATGTAAAATGCATGAGATGGCACACATATTCAATAGCTATTGGCTTTCTATTTTGCTGCCCTGCATCAAACATTAAAGACAGTGACCGGAATATATGCTTCAAGTCACCCTTCCTCAGCCTGTTACTCATGTGCATCATTACTATATGATCAGGAATGATGCATTCTGTTTTCCTTAAGCAGGAAAATTTCTGGAAAAAATTAAATCCCAAAAGCATAACAATGCAAAGTACACCTGCTGTTACCTCAGCCACAGTTTGTGATAGTCTGTATCTCTTGGTCCAGAGGACTGGAACTTGAATCTCTGCATGTTATCACCCATTACATACAAATTTTCTTTAATTTTGAAGTGTTGTATGCCAATAGCCTTACTGCATCCTCTCAAGTTTACTTTGGGAAAAAAATCTCAAATGCACTGAAATACAGCTGAAAACCACAAAAATATTTTTCTGATTCTGGTTTAATTGGTTATGAAAAGTTCACATGCAAATTCAAATGCTGGGACTCAACATCTACTTACCAAAAAGGAGTTTATGATATCAAAGACGAGAATTAAGGAGGCCCACTTAATTTCTGCCACTCGTAATACCCATTGAACTACACCTGACATTCCATGTATTGTGCATATAGCAGTCTGCAGTGGTAGAAAAGTTGTGAAAAGGGGAAAAAAGGTTACAAGGGAAGGATAAAACGTTTAAAAAAATAATTTTACTGGAACCAGAGCTGTGGCATAGCAGTAAAGCCACAAGTGCAATGCTGGCATCCCATATGGTTGCCAGTTCAAGTCCCAGCTGTTCCACTTCCAATCCAGCTCTCTGTTGTGGCTTGGGAAAGCAGTAGAAGATGCCCCAGGTCCTTGGTTCCCTGCACCCATGGAAGACTGGGAAGAGTCTCCTGGCTCCTGGTTTTGGATCAACACAGCTCCGGTCCTTGCAGCCATCTGGGGAGTGAACCAATGTCTGGAAGACCTCTCTCTCTCTCTCTCTCTCTCTCTCTCTCTCTCTGCCTTATGCTTCTGACTCTCTGTAATTCTGCCTTTCAAATAAATAAATCTTTTTAAAAATTTTTTCATCAGCTTCTTTTTTGTCCCACAAAGAAAATCTCAGTACTTCAAAGAAAAAATTGTTAGCCCTAGTACATTTATTCAGCTTGGAACATCAAGGTAAGACCAGTCATCTTTAAAAAGATTTATTTATTTATATTTTATTTTAGTATTTTGTTGATTCATTTATTTGAATGGCAGAGTGACAGAGATAGAGGGAGAGACAGAAAGGGAATTTTCCATCCACTGGTTTATTTCCAAAATGACTGCCACAACCAGGTCTGGGCCACATTGAAGCCAGGACCCAGGAACTCGTCATGGTCACCTGCAAGGGTGGCAGGGACTTAAGTTATCTTCCACTGACTTCTCAGACAAATTAGCAGGAAACTGGATTGGAAGCGGAGCATCCATGGGACGCTGCTATTGCAAGCAGTGGCTTAACCTGCTGCTCCACAATGCCAACCCCACCAGTCATCTTGTAAGTTCATGTACATATGTAAATACATGACTGAAGCATTTTATTTCTAAACCTCTGCATAAATCAGTGGTTATTCAATTTGTTTTTGGAGTTTATTTAACAAACATACATTAATAATATTAAAATTTAAACAAAGTAAAATAGGAGTATTGATATTTCAAGAAAGTCCCAACAACAAAGAAAAAGCAAGACCAAGAATTAAAAATCATGTTAACAGGTCCATATGCGAGTTTTGATTTGGAAATTTCTCCATGGCCTTTATCTGTACAGCAATGATTAAAAAATCCCTCATCATTTCATTAGTAAGTTGCTACTTTGCTTTTCAAATTATAGTATGATACTCTTTAGATTGAGTATTTATCTACATGACGCCAAACATACAAATGAAAACCAAAACATTCAGTCAATCATTCAGTAATTTGTTAATATACATTTGGCATAACTTAGAAAAGAGTAATTAAGAATCCTTAACTAGAATTTCCATTTTTATTTATATATTTGGCAGTATTTAGGTAAGTCATCATTATAAGGAAAGCTTATTCTGATTAGTAATTGCTTTCATTTCACAAAACCTTTTTCCTGATGTGTTTATTTTTCCTGATTGTTAAATTACAAGCTTCATTTCCCTTTAACTGTTCAGCTCTGATCTAAATTTTCTCTCATCAGTGTTCTGATTCTTTATATTCTCATTTTAACTTCTTCAGACAGGAGACGTGAATATATATATTATGTGACTATTTCTTATCTATTTTATTCATTTTTATTTCAAATGAGTTAGTGTGGTCGAAATTCCTAAAATAAAAATGAAATAGGATAAACAAAAATGTTAAATTTCAATCAAGATAAAAACAGATAAGAATGAAGGAAGAAAGAGATGAATCAGGTATATGGGCTGAGTAAAATATTCTAACAACTCTCCAAATTTCCTAAGAGTAGAAGATAAAAGCAAGACTGAATTAATGGTGGAGATAGATGATAAATTCTGGAAAAAAAATTATAAACATTCATACAAGTCAATCTGGGACAGTAGTACTCAAATTGCTATTTATTTCCTTAACACTATTGAACTTTCTTTTTTTTTTTTTTTTTGACAGGTAGCATTAGTGACAAAGAGAGACAGAGTTATAGACAGTGAGAGAGAGACAGAAAGGTCTTCCTTCCGTTGGTTCACTCCCCTAATGGCCGCCATGGCTGGCGCTGCACCAATCCAAAGCCAGGAGCCAGGTGCCTCCTCCCTGTCTCCCATGCGGGTACAGGGACCCAAGCACTTGGGCCATCCTCCACTGCCCTCCCGGGCCACAGCAGAGAGTTGGACTGGAAGAGGAGCAACCGAGACTAGAACACAGCATCCCAACCCGGACTGGAACCCTGGGTGCTGGCGCTGCAGGCAGAGGATTAACCAAGTGAGCCACGGCGCCGGCCAACACTACTGAACTTTCAACACTCGCACCCGTGACTGTGCTGTTTTTTTACAGAATGTTGAGAAAAGAAGTATTTGGACACTCATTTTATGGAATTCGTTCATGTTACTATTGTTCAAGCATTTTTTCTTTTTTATTTATTTTTTTTTTATTTTTGACAGGCATAGTGGACAGTGAGAGAGAGACAGAGAGAAAGGTCTTCCTTTTTGCCGTTGGTTCACCCTCCAATGGCCGCTGCGGCCGGCGCACCGCGCTGAACCGATGGCAGGAGCCAGGTGCTTCTCCTGGTCTCCCATGGGGTGCAGGGCCCAAGGACTTGGGCCATCCTCCACTGCACTCCCTGGCCACAGCAGAGAGCTGGCCTGGAAGAGGGGCAACCGGGACAGAATCCGGTGCCCCGACCGGGACTAGAACCCGATGTGCGGGCGCCGCAAGGCGGAGGATTAGCCTGTTAAGCCACGGCGCCGGCCGCATTTTTTCTTTAATCTCTGATGATTTAATTCAATTCAGATATAATCCTTGCAGAAGCTAATTCTTATGCATTGCTATATCTTCAACATGGTTTGTCTGCATCAAAACTCTTTGTCAATTTAGCAGCATCAAGAGGTAGTGGAACTTGCTTTGTTTTGTTTTTGTTTTTATTTTTTTTAAGATTTATTTTATTTATTTGAAAGGTAGAGTTATAGAGAAAGATAGAGACACAGAGAAAGGTCTTCCATCTGCTGGTTCACTCCCCAAATGACCACCATGACCAGGCCTGGGCCATTCTGAAGCCAGGAGCCAGGATTTTCCTCCCAGTGTCTTGTGTAGGTGCAGGGGCCCAAGCACCCAGGGCCATCCTCCACTGCTTTCCCAGGCCATAGCAGAGAGCTGGATCAGAAATGGAGCAGCCGGGACCTGAGGTGGTGCCCATATGGGATGCCAGCGTGTAGGCTGAGGCTTTAACCTGCTATACCACAGTGCTGGCCCCGGGTAGCGGAACTTTGAAGAGGCAATCAGGTCATAGAGGGATTCAAGATCATTAAGGGATTCCATAGTTCCCTGACAAGCGGGTTGGTTATTGTACTAGCATTGTTTTAAAAGCTTAGCTTCAGCCGGCGCCGTGGCTTAACAGGTTAATCCTCCGCCTTTCGGCGCCGGCACACCGGGTTCTAGTCCCGGTTGGGGCACCGGATTCTATCCCGGTTGCCCCTCTTCCAGGCCAGCTCTCTGCTATGGCCCAGGAAGGCAGTGGAGGATGGCCCAAGTGCTTGGGCCCTGCACCCGCATGGGAGACCAGGAGAAGCACCTGGCCACCTGGCTTCGGATCGGCGAGATGCGCTGACCGCAGCGGCCATTGGAGGGTGAACCAACGGCAAAAAAAGGAAGACCTTTCTCTCTGTCTCTCTCTCTCTCTCACTATCCACTCTGCCTGTCAAAAAAAATAAATAAATAAATAAATAAATAAAAGCTTAGCTTCCTCTTGCTTCTTTTCTCATGTACAAGCACTCTCCCACATAGCACACACTGCCTTTTGCTTTTCCATCATAAGTTGATGCAATATGTGGCCAAGAAGTTGCTGGTGTCATGTTCTTGAACCTTTTGCTAAATATACTTCCTTTCTTTATAAATTATCTAGCCTAAAGTATTCTAGAACAACAAAGGACTAAGAAATTTATTTTTTCTTTGTGCCTGACAATCTGAGCAGTTTTCACACATTGTTTTATTTAATTTCACAAGGTGCTTGTAAGCAATTATCCCCATTTTACAAGTGAAGAAGTGAAAGTTTTCTAAAGATGAAGTAACAGACTCAAGATGAGAAACCGGTAACTGGTGATTGGCAAAGCTGGTCCACAATACCTGGATGGCTAGATGAGCATAAGACTGTTGTGGATAAGAGTCTCCTGGACTCCATCTCCAGAGCTTCTGACTCTGGAGATACCAGGTGAGCCTTGGGGACTGCATGTTACAGCAATCTCTGGTGGTTCTCAAGAGTGGTAGAGTAGATCTGCTGCTTAAGCACATCGACTCCCAACCCCTTGCTCTTACCCACTCTGTAAAGATCGCTTTTTACCCATAGGTTCCCATAGTCATGTCAGTGGGTTTCCGAAGGCAGATAAAGAAAAGATATGTACAGTTCCACAAAGATATGGTACTTCTTATTGATCTCCTAAGATAACAAAAAATCCATTTCAATGCTAATGGTACACAATAGCTGCTACTGGCAGACCCTTGTTAAGCTGAACATCCTGGGTGTTTTTCTTCCATTATATCTTCAAACAGCCTACCAGGTTGACAATGTTATTATCTCTGCTTCTCGGATTAGGTAACTGGGAAGTACTAAAATGTGAAGAATAATTTGGATCCAGAAGTTATGCTTTATTAGTAGTATGAAAAAATGGAAGTTAAAAATAATATGAATTTTCCATAAAACTTTTGCACAATGCTGTTTCTGGAATTCATGTGGCTAAAAAAAAAAAAAATGTAGACTTGAGACTTTCTGAAACTGGTAAGCTTTCCTTTGAGGAATCCTTAATGATATGGCAACAGTCATCAAATGTGCTCCCAGACATTTAGAAAGATAATTGTTCACAGATGCCTCAAGTTTAAGTTCAAGGGGAGCAAAGGAGAAATAATTCAGCAGCCTGCCAAACACTCACTTATTTGTGTATTTTGTGAGTAGATACAGGTCTTCACAGTCTCTACTATAAAAATTGTTCTTTTACAGAGTGAAATAAAGTGCTTAAGACTCAGGGCTGTGTGCTGTGGCATGGCGGGTGAAGCTCCACCTGCAGTGCTAGCATCCCATATGGGCGCTGGTGAGGGACCCGGCTGCTCCACTTCTGATCCAGCTCTCTGCTATGGCCTGGGAGAGCAGTGAAAGATGGCCCTAGTCCTTGGGTCCCTACACCCACAAGGGAGACCCAGAAGAAGCTCCTGGCTCTTGGCTTCAGATTGGCACAGCTCCAGACATTGCGGCTGACTGGGGAATGAACCAGCGGATAAGAGACGTCTCTTTCTTTCTCTTTCTCTGCCTTCTCCTTCTCTCTGTGTGTAACTCTGACTTCCAAGTAAAATAAAAAAATCTTTCTAAAAAAATGCTTAAAACTCATACTACCTTTGCAAAAGATAAGGAAAATTTCCCAGAAGCAAGATTAATGCAGTGAACCTTATTAAGTGTTTGTTTTCATTGAAAGTTAGATGAATAATAAAATACATTATGCCATCAGGTGAGTTACCAAGCTACATCCTTTGCCAGCTTTCCTAAAATTTTAATCTGTAGATTCCCTTTTCTTTTAGTTACAATCATTTCCTTATCTGATCCTTCTTCAACCACTGGATTTGTTAGAGAACGCCTCACTGGTCAGTCCTTTCCCAGGACCAACAAACTCTTGGTGCAAAACAGAAGGTTGATGAATATTTATTGAACTGTGGTAAGTGCCTGATAAAAAATCATGTAAGATGTTAAATGTGTATTGTCAACTCTCAGCTTGCTTACAGTCCTCCTTGATCTCTGACGTTTTTCTTGGGAAATTTTAGGACTCTAGATCCAAAATTTTTAAAATTAAATTATTTTAGAATTTATTTGACAGAAGAGTATGCTCCCACTTGCTGATTTGTCCCCAAATCACCAGGGATGGGCCAGATCAATCTAGGTTTCCCACATGGGCATTGGGAATCTCACTGCTTTAGGCATGACCAGCTGCCCCTCAGGAAGCTAGAATCAGGATCTGAGCATTAGTTCTTCACTGGATCTTAGGGGAAGCTCATTGCTTAAGATAATTTTCTTCATCGTGGAGTGAGAATAGAGATGCAAGGAAAACTGACTTCCCAGGTCACATTCTAGTTAGGTACAATTGAAAATGGAATCTGTATATGGTAGTCTCCTTATTCATGGGGATGCCTCCTAAGACCACCAGTAGGTGTCTGAAACCATGAATATCTGAACCCTGCAACTCACACATAAATACTTAAGATGACATTTGCCATATAAATTAGACACAGTACTGCATTAACAATTAATTATAAAACAAAATGCCATGTTGCAGTAGGTTATTTAAAATGTATATATTTTCTATTTCTAGAATTTTCCATGAAATATTTTCAGACTGCAGTTTATTGAGGGTGACTGGAACAACAGAAGTAAATTCAGAGAGAAGTCAGAACTGCTGTATTTGTCACTCCCAGTTCTGTCTGGCAGAGCTCAGGCTGGTCAGAAGGACAGGAAAGTCCAAAACGGGTTAGGGCCATGGCCCAAGACTGAAGATACGGGCAAATCACTTGAACTGAGTGTTGGAAAGTGACAGTAATCTGTGCAAGTCAAACCCTAAATCCAAGGGCAGCTTGAGAATCACAGAGAGGCCAACCCTTTTTCAGAGTGTGTTCTTTGAGGGTTCAAGTCTAATTTGTAAAATAGTAGCCCCAGACAGGTGCCCCTCCTTTCTATCTTGATGGGAATCTCATTTTGCCATTTATGATTAGAAACAATGACCTGTGTTATCTTCATTACAACATCTTTTAACTTGTACACTCATTTTAGCCTTTAACCAGGTATGCTTATTCCAACTTGCCTTCAAATCCTAGCATAAGCATTCCAAGACCCCAAACCTTCATATTTCAAAAGAAGGTTACTCTTTAACCTCATAAATGCTACAAATGTGTCAGTGCCTCATAGAATGGTTTTTAGAATAAAGTAAATCTTTAAAAAATGCTTTAGCAAGTTAGGAATCCTGATATTTATTTTTTAGAGGTTTATTTATTTATTTGAAAGCATACAGAGTTACATTGCAAGAGAATGAGAGACATAAAAGATCTTCCATCCACTGGTTCATCCCCAAAATGGCTGCATCAACTGGGCCTGGGTCAGGATGATTCCAGGAGTCCAGAGATTCTTCCAGGTCTCCCACAAGAGTGCAGGATCCCAAGGACTTGGGCCATCCTCTGCTGCTTTCTCAGGCACATTAGCAGGGAGCTAGATTGGAAGTGGAGCATCTGCGACTTGAACCAGCACCCATGTGGAATGCTGGCACTGCAGACAGTGACTTAACCTCTTGCACCACAGCACTGGCACCAGGTTTTATTTTAATAATCAAAGATTATTATGAAAACTTTCAGATTTACTTGACTCCCATATATTATGAGCCTGGGATAGATATATGCTGAGCACACAGTTGCCAATAAGCTCCTATTTGCTTAATGATACTCATATGCAGGGGAAGGCCAAGACTGGTCTTGATTGCATTGTCCTTCCAAAACAGGCTGAAAACCATCAGCATAATAATTTCAGAAAAAGAGCGTGTGTTTCTAGTATACCTGACTGATGGATGTATTCTGGAATTCAATTCTACTACTGCCAATCTCTTGACACACAAAGATTGATCCTGGGTGGGGAGTAGGGAGGAGAGGCTGGTCGTTCAGCTTCATAACTTTCCCCCTGAAATGTTCCACTGATAAGATGATCTTTCTTTAGTATATACATTGAAGATTGCAAAATACAATCAGAACATCTGGAGGAACAGAGTCCCTCCACAATACAATTCTGTAACAGTACAGTCTTTTTATTTGTATGATGTATTTTCTATCTCTGTCTAATGTATTTTCCTTTTTATTTATTCTTCCTTGTTGGCTAATATGGCAAACACATATTTTCCTATATGAAATACTACCCCTTATTTTATACATGCAATTATTTCAATTCTTTGCCTCTGCAAGTGACTGATGTTTTTCTAAAGTGCTCAGACTAGCAGAGTATGGCATGATGTACACCTATCCAAATTAGCCCACTGCAAATACACACAGAGAGGTTCTAAATGTTGCATTTGATCATTTTCTCTGTAATTTGCTGTTCATACGGATGCTTTGCATATGGTGATTAAATACGCACTTTCTGCTGCCTGGGGAGGCAGAGCCCCTCACAGCAGACCAGTGTAATCTGGTCCCAGGAGACTGCAGCACTCCAGAGGGGCACTGTCACGCGGACTACCTGCCTCAGCTTGTCTTAGCAACAATGATCGCCATATGTGAAGCTGCAGGAAAACAGATGCTGTTTTTCCATTTGTGAAATCAAGTTGTTGGAAAGTAGTCAGGTTTCCAATGTAGGAAAGCTCAGCTAATCAACCTACAGAGACAGTGTGAGCTTTCTCAGAAATATTTGACAACATTCCCCAGTACTGGTGACTACAAATGTGTACGGAATCCTAGTTCCAAAGTAATAATCCTTCTCCTGGTACTTGTACCTGTGTCGATGGCTTTACTTTGATTGCTGCAAATAAAGTCTCTGCTTTTCTTAAAGGGAATATGCAATCCAGTTTCCAGTTGCAGGAAGGAATTCAAAGCAGTTCTTAGGTATAGGGTAAATTTACTGTAGCATCTTATTTTATCCATTGTAAGTATCAAGGTTTGATTCTTTCTCCCTTTAAGACCAAGAACAGGAAGTAAAGACAACCCTTATGTCAATTCAAAAGTTTACTCAAGAGCCCCGCTTCAGCATCATGTGATCCACACTAGGTTACTCTTGCCCTACATTTTGAGAAGTCATATTACTTTCCAGTTATGTAGCAGTACTTTACTGTACCTTGATAGGTCTGGCTATCCTGGTGTTTTGATAGAGGAGATGCAACTTCTTGGAATGTTTACCATCCTCAGATAACTAATAAATCTAGAAAAATGACTGCATAATAAAAAAACTTTTGTATACACACAAGTTGCTATTTTTTCAGAAGACAAGCACATTGTACCTAATTTGAGTAATGTCACATAGTTAGAATTTGAACTGGACTGGCCGGCGCCGTGGTTTAACAGGCTAATCTTCCACCTTGTGGTGCCGGCACACCGGGTTCTAGTCCCGGTTGGGGCGCCGGATTCTATCCCGGTTGCTCCTCTTCCAGGCCAGCTCTCTGCTATGGCCTGGAGTGCAATGGAGGATGGCCCAAGTGCTTGGGCCCTGCACCCGCATGGGAGACCAGGAGAAGCACCTGGCTCCTGCCTTCGGATCAGCGAGATGTGCCGGCCGCAGCGGCCATTGGAAGGTGAACCAACGGCAAAGGAAGACCTTTCTTTCTGTCTCTCTCTCTCACTATCCACTCTGCCTGTCAAAAAAAAAAAAAAAAAAAAGAATTTGAACTGGACTTCAAAATGGGGAGATTCAACAGGATTGAGAATTTCCCCAGGAAAAAAACAGGTTAAGTGGGATGGCACGATGGCAGGAGAGCACAAGGTATTTACAGAAGTGAGGAAGTTTAGTTTAGCCAGAGAATATTGAGGTTTGGTGAAGGAAAGCACAGAGGAAAAAAAAAAGACAGGTAAGTTAAGGCCAGAGTTTGTTATGGTCCAAGGAAGTCAGAAGTGACTCAGAGTGATGGGAAGACTCAGTAGACTTTTGGTAGCCAAGGATCAGGATCAGAGCTATGCCTCTTGCAAGTCAAGCCTGAATTTGGTGAGTAACTTCTATTGAGCCTACTGGGGGCTAGCACTGCACTTGCATACCACAAAGAGGAATGGGCTGTGATAGAGAACCTTGCACTCCAAGAGGAAAGACCTGGAATACGAAACAGTCATAAATATGTGCCAGGACATAGCTAAGTGCTAAATTGTGTGGCAACAATTGTCACTGAACTTTATAATTTGTAAATCATTTTCACAGTATTAACCTCATCCTCTCAATAAATACTGAATGAACTGTTAAGTCTTTAAGCTAAATAGTAAATGTAAGGAATCTGACAGAACCAAAGTCATTTAGGCATAACATTGATTTGGGAACTCAAAACCAGATCTCCTGGTGGCCTTCTACAATTTGCAGACTGATACACAGAAGTTTAAGGGGAAAGACATGTCTTTGAGTCCATCTATCTTCAGTTTCACTAAGTACTCCTAACTGAAGGAAGAAAAAAAAAAATGATTATTCTAGCCTAGTAGACTAAGTAATAGTTAAGTATTTGTGAAGAGAACATTGTGAAGTGGATATTTAATGACTAGGGAGGATAACTACTAATAGATATGACAACAATTTCTCTCAAGAAGGATTTTGGGCACACAAAGAAAACAATTTCTCAAACTCTCTTGGCAATTATGAAATCCACCCAAGAACCTTTGCATGCATTGGATTTCTGTTTTAACTAGCTAAAACTAAAATCCCTGACTGATGATTTCAGTAAATGGTCATTATGATGCCCTACATAGTTTCTGTAAATAGTCAGATATCCTGAGGTGCAGAGGAGGATTCACATCAGAGTCTTGGTTCATTATATGTCATATATGCTTGGGCATGCCACTTAACCTTTATGAGCATATTTATTATCTATCACATTGCAGAAGCAATTCCTAACCCTTCTACTTTTATCAAACAAGTACATATATGCAACAACATTCTGTCAAATATAAGGTGATTTATGCTATGAAAATGTAAGGTGTTGCTTGCCCAGAGTATGGTAAGTATCATGATTTCATATCACACCAATTGGTGAGAAACTAATAAATGTATTACTTAGGTGCTATTCTAAGGGAATAGGTTAATTTCTTCCTGAGTAACACATTCTTCTTATCCTCTTCTGTATTCTCAGAACACAACAGTTCCATACTATTTAAGCAAAGGGAGAAAATCCTCTCCCTTTATTTCTGAAGGAGGCTGAGGGGCCATTAGTCATTTTCTACCTGTGTGGTAGAAAAACTAATAGGCTGCCCACAGGAGTTTGAAGTGCTATCTGGAAGAGCATCAATGGCATGGGCCAATTGTATGTGGAACACGCCCCAGAAAAACTACAAGTGGAGCAAGCATTCAGCCTGGCACTTTAGATGATAGTTAAGACATCCAAGTCCAAATTCATAGCTCCTGGGTTCACTGCCTGACTCATCATGATTCTAGCTTTTGTTATGGTAGACGCTGGGGGGAAGCAGAGATGACTCAGGTAATTATGTTTCTGCCACCTACATAGGAAACTCAAATTGAATTCTGAGACCCAGCCTTCAGCCTGGCACAAATTGAGTTCCTAGACCGCTGATTGTTGCAGCATGATGAGTGAACCAGTGAATGTTTCTCTCTTTCTCTCTCTCCCTCCCTCCCTCCCTCTCTATCAAATAGATATAGAGAAGGAGAGAGTGAAGATAGAGTGAGAAGGAGGGGGAGGAGGAGCTTGGAGGAAGAGAGGGAGATAGAGGAAAAAGAAAGGCAGGTATACCTCAGCAACAGCAGTTTTTGCCTATTTCCAGGATGTTGAAAGAGAGGCCCTTGAGCCTGATGCACACGTGTGGCAACCAAGTTCATAACCATGCAACTGATGTCATGAAGGGGAAACATTTGTCTAAATCTAGTGCATCTTCACAGTCTGTCTTTCCTCCTCAGTATTACAACTCCCTGCTCTTCACTTTTCACAGATGACCAAGATCGTCATAACAGAAACTAACAAAACACCACATACCTGAGATGTTTGCAGCAGAGAAGATTCAAGTCACTTGCATTTAAAGTAGCTTTTGGTCACACTGAGAAAATTGAAAACCAAGTATCCAGGTTTATTTGCATCGGTTCTAAATTGTTCTACCATCTGGGCTAGGATGTGACCAAATGATGTTTTATTGAGAGGAATAAAAAGACTGCAAACATTTTTGTATCTGAACAGCAACTTTTATATAACAGCAATAACCTTAAGCCTCATGATGACACACAATGCTACTTAACAGAAGAAAGTTGCTTTATGAACTATTACCGAATAGTTCTTGTATTTTTTAGTTCTATTTATTCTAACAAAATATTAAATGGCCATTGAGTATGAAGTAGGAGCCAATGGTATGAAGAAGAATGCACAGCCTGGCTCATCCTCCATCTGGAAGATTATTCTCTGTTAGTGTAAAAATTTCATTGAGTTGGATTGACCTCTTATCTCTACTAGTTTAGTAGAGAAGAGTACTTATACCATCATGTGTATTTCATGCCAGTATCTCCACTTTCATTCATTAAGTGTGGAGTGCCACACCTATGGACATTCTAACAATAAGCATGAGCAGATATATGGCCCATTCAGGGATTTCCCAAATGTTCTCATTGTACTTTAGGATTTCAAAGCAGACAGCAAAGGTTGAGACTTTCTTATCACTGTTATGCCACTGTGGTATGGTTATCACCATATGTTATCCAGCTATACTATCATCTCTCTTGAAAAAGCTGACTTGTTCTTTTCATTACCAAAAATAATTGGTTTTCTTATTGCATTATTTTGTAACAGAGTGAACTTGAATAAGTGTATTCTATATTAGTGTAGTTTTTCCAAGAAGGAAGTTATATCTATTAGCAAATACCATCAGTTTTATTTCCAAAATATATCCTAAATCTGACCACTGTGTCTCCTGAAATCTTATTAGCACACATACCCACATAAGATCTTGACAAGAAGATAGCAGTACCTCTTACATCTTCCCACATAGTAGCTAGAGTAATGCTTGTGAGATGCAAACCAGATCTTTCCACTTCCTGCCATCAATCCTTCAAAGGTATCCCTTTACATAGCCTAAAGGAACCCAAGAATTCTTAAGTTGGGAGAAGGAAATGGGAAAAGAAAATCAATCAGGAGTTAGCTCTTATCAGTGCTCATTTCATCTCACCAGGCCCTCTGATGTCATTTACCAAAGCAAATACCCAAATAATTTTATGATTGCTATCATCTGGTTTTCTTTGTATTTGGAAAGAAAAAGCAAGTACTTTGATTAAAGATAATAAAATTATAGGAATGATTAACTGAACTCAGTTCAATAGTTACAAAAACAGAGAAAAGTGGACAATGTAGTGGAATTTCCTTCAGACTTTTTATTTTTAGGAGTCATCACATGATAAACTTATTGCATATTATATTGTAGTACATATTGTATTGAATAATATAATAACATTCTAGCCGGCGCCGCGGCTCACTAGGCTAATCCTCCGCCTTGCGGCGCCAGCACACCGGGTTCTAGTCCCGGTCAGGGCACCGGATTCTGTCCCAGTTGCCCCTCTTCCAGGCCAGCTCTCTGCTGTGGCCAGGGAGTGCAGTGGAGGATGGCCCAGGTGCTTGGGCCCTGCACCCCATGGGAGACCGGGAGAAGCACCTGCTCCTGCCATCGGATCAGCGCGGTGCGCGGGCCGCAGTGTGCCAGCCGCGGCGGCCATTGGAGGGTGAACCAATGGCAAAGGAAGATCTTTCTCTCTGCCTCTCTCTCTCACTATCCACTCTGCCTGTCAAAAAATAAGATATATATATATATATATGTATATATATATATAATAACATTCCAAGGTCCAAAGTCCTGTTACTTGCCTTGATGCTATTTTGACTGATTCTTTGGGTTTACAATGCACTTACTTCCTGAGTTAATAACAGACTGCCTAACGCTGTTACCAACTATTTTCCATCCAACATTCTACCTTATCTTAAAATGATATGACTAGCTCTAATACAATAGACTCAAATGATACTTCAGGCTTTCTTACCAATAGATATGAGCTGCATGTCTAGGACATTCAACTAAGTGGTTTCTTCATGATCTGAAACCTATAATACATCTGATACTGAAATAGGCACCAGGTAACAACTTCCCTTGAGCTTTGATAAAGAAAAAGAAAGGAAAGAAGGAAAGAAGGAAGGAAGGAAGGAAGGAAGGAAGGAAGGAAGGAAGGAAGGAAGGAAGGAAAGTAGGAAGGAAGGAAAGAAGGAAGGAAGGAAAGGAGGGAGGGAAGGAGGGAGGGAGGAAAGGAGGGAGGGAGGAAGGAAGAGGGAAGGAAGGAAGGAAGGAAGGAAGGAAGGAAGGAAGGAAGGAAGGAAGAAGGAAAGAAAGAAAGAAAGAAAGAAAGAAAGAAGGAAGGAAGGAAGAAAGAAGAAAGAAGATAGATCAGGTAATTTTAATCAACGCAGCACTTAAAACTCCAAGGTGTGGATCATTTTTGATAGATACAATACCAATCTAAGACACACAAATTTTCCTCCTCACCACAGGAATCTGTCCTTCAAGGAATATTAAATTAAGGATTCATAGGAATTCTTTCTAAGTGACAATTACATAACTAGACAGAACATACTCAAATCTTTGGAACAAAGTACTACGTATAAAAACATGCAGCTCCCATGAAAGGGAATGGAACAAGAATAATTTTCTGTTTCAATAGCACCCTTTTTCTTACCCTTTGCTCAACCATTAATGTCGCCTATTTTATACTCCTATATCCTCAATTAGCTAAAATATTTCTCAAAAAAATCTTTATCTTGTTTCTTTTAACTTGTTACAGTCTTCTGTCTCTTGAAAGCAAAACTCGCATTTTTTTCTAAATTGACAGATTCTGATCTGAATTTGCCTTATTAGCAACAAAATGTATTCACTATTAATTATGAGACAGTACAAAGGATAGATTCCTTATTACATAATATTTTTAGTGGCTAAGTTTATTTCATATTGCTTAATCTCAAACTTCTGTTTCATAAAAATTGTACCTTGGTGTCACATCAACTAAAGACTCCTTTCAAAGGCAATACAAATCTATCAGGAAAAGTCAGCATATCAGAAATGAAAATTAATGCTAGGGCTATCCTTAGTATAAGAGTTTGATTATTTTAGAGTTGTTACAGCCTGCTTTGAAGGAATTTTTTTAACTTTTATTTAATAAATATAAATTTCCAAAGTACAACTTTTGGATTATAGCAGCTTTTCCCCCCCCATAACCACCCTCCCACCCACAACCTTCCCATCTCCCACTCCCTCTCCCATCCCATTCTCCATCAAGATTCATTTTCAGTTCTCTTTATATACAGAAGATCAGTTTAGTATATATATCAAGTAAAGATTTCAACAGTTTGCACCCACATAGGAACACAATGTGAAAAATACTATTTGAGTATTAGTTATAGCATTAAATCACAATGTACAACACATTAAGGACAGAGATCCTACATGAGGAGTAAGTGCACAGTGACTCCTGTTGTTGATTTAACAATTGCCACTCTTGTTTATAATGTCAATAATCGCCCTAGGCTCTCGTCATGAGTTGCCAAGGCTATGGAAGCCTTTTGAGTTTGCCAACTCTGATCTTCCATCTGCTGGTTCACTCCACAGATGGCTATAATGTCCAGCACTGAGCCAGGCTAAAGCCAGGAGCGAGAAGCTTCATCCACGTCTCATACATGGGTGGCAGGAGCACCAACATTTGGACCATCTTCCACTGCTTTTCCCAAGCCATTAGCAGAGAGCTAGATGGGAAATGGAGCAGCCTATACACAAGCCAGTGCCTATATGGGGTGCCTGCATTGCATGTGACAGCTTTAGCTGCCGCACCACAATGCTGACCCCAACTAACTACTTTTTTAATTAACTCCATCTTCATGCCTACTGAGTGAGCTACAGTTAATTCCCCACAAAGATAATACAAATGTAAAAGAAGGTATTAAACTTGGCTGTGGTCCAACTAAACATCATGAATGATAAAACTTGTGTCCCAGAAATCCAACAAATGCCTTTCAAAGTATGAATAAGAATTGACATGAGCAACTTAATAGTATTGATTTTCTCCTAGTAAGTAAAGAAGGACACATTCTAGAATAAATTTTTCTTTTCTTGATTTACACACACACACAGGCACACACATACACACTAAAAGCAAACAAAACAATGCGTAAACAGGACAAACAGCAGGCACCATTGAGTTCTGAGGCATGTTTCCTGGGCATAGATTTTATAATCTAGTCCTCTTACTTCAAGAGTTGTTCAAGAACTAATAATCGGGCCGGTGCTGCGGCTCAATAGGCTAATCCTCTGCCTGCGGTGCCGTCACACCAGGTTCTAGCCCCGGTCAGGTTGCCTGGTCTGTCCTGGCTGCCCCTCTTTCAGGCCAGCTCTCTGCTATGGCCCGGGAGTGCAGTGGAGGATGGCCCAAGTGCTTGGGCCCTGCACCTGCATGGGAGACCAGGAGAAGCACCTGGCTCCTGGCTTCGGATCAGCGCGGTGCGCCGGCCACGGCACCCATTGGAAGGTGAACAAACGGCAAAAGGAAGACCATTTTCTCTGTCTCTCTCTCTCTCTCACTGTCCACTCTGCCTGTCAAAAAATAAAAAGATAAATAAATAAATAAAATAACTAATAATCATTTGTCTCTGGTACTTGTGTTACAGTTGGCTGATTTTTTTAAAGATTTTATTTATTTGAAAGGTAGATTTACAGACAGAGAGGGAGAGACAGAAAGAAAGGTCTTCCATCCACTGGTTCACTCCCCAAAAGACCACAAAGGCCAGAGCTGAGCTGATCCAAGGCCAGGAGCCAGGAGCTTCTTCTGGGTCTCCCACACAGGTGCAGGGGCCCAAGCACTTGAGCCATCTTCTACTACTTTCCCAGGCCATAGCAGAGAGCTGGATGGGAAGAGGAGCAGCCGGGACTAGAACTTGAACCCATATGGGATACCAGCAGTACATCATCAGCCCTGACTGATTATCTTACCCAGAGTTTATTCTACTTTTACCTGAGATGCAGAGAGGCAGAGAGAGAGAGAAAGGGAACTTAGATCCAAAGGTTTCTTCCCCAAATGCTCACAATGTTTCCTGTCTGGGGCAGAAGCCAGAAGCTGCAACCTCAATCCATGTCTCCCATGTGGATGGTAGAGATCCAACCACTTGAACCATCACTGCTGCCATCAAGTGTTCGCATTAGCAGGAAGGAGGAAGCAGGAGTTAGAGGTGGTAATGAAACCTAGGCACTTTGATATTGGCTATAGGAATCCCAAATAGTGTCTTAACTACTAGGCAAAATTTCTGCCTGCAGTTTTAAATGCCACCTCATGCCATCATTAATATACAGGATAATTCAATATTATTCTTCCCATAATAAGAAGAAAAGAGGAGATTAACCCTCTATGGTAATGGACTATGCTCTCTGGAACTTCTCCAATCTTCATCAGCTAAATCTTGGCCACAATATCATGGATTAATGTGCCATGGCAAATCTTCCACTGTTTAAAAAGGTGGAGTCAGAAAAAAGAGTGGGCTGTGACAGCTAAACACTGGCCTGCCACTAATAATTAGGCTCCAGATCTGATAGACTCTTCCTGTTACACCAGCAAGGACTTGATGTTCCTCAGTTAACAAACACCAATATCAGATAAAAACACTCTTATTACAAAAGAATAAGATATATCTGAGTTCACAGTGTAGGCGCTCCCTCTTCCTGGAACTCACTTCCCCTTTAAACTTCTGGCTTGTCTCCCTCATTTCTTCCCAATGTTCTTCAAGTGACATCCTCAGAGAGCCCTTTCTCACCCGCTCTGTAAATATCACCTTCCTGTTGCCACTACCCTTAACCTCTTATTCTATGATTTTGCTCCATCTAACTCAAAATGGTTTCTTTCTGTTTCCCCCACTAGAAGAGAAGCATCACGAAGACAGTTGTAGTTTGCAACTCATCACTTTCCCTAGAATACCTAAGAACTTCTTGGGAAAGGAAGGTTCGTTTCACTTTACAGTTTGAAGGTTACCACTCAGGATCAGATAGCCTCAAAAATGGTGTTTGATGAAAACTGGTCATGGTGGACGCAGAAGAACAATTACATAGTGAGCCAGGAACCTGAATTCAAATAATCAACCCTCTTTCAAGAGCCACGCTTCAATGGCACACCCCCAAAGAGCTAAAGACTTTCCAGCAGACCCAATGCTCAGATGCCATTGTTAGATCAAATCTCTATGCTCGATTCATCAACCATTCACTTTAAGACATCAGAGTTCAAACAACTGCATGAGTCCTGGGGAGACAAGTTCCACTCAACCTGTAAGAGCAGGGATATTGTGTTATTTGTTTGCTGTCTACAAGAGGGATTATCACAAGGAAAGTGTTTCAGAAGTATTTATTGAATGAATGAATCACCTTATTTTATCCTCATTAAAATTATGAGATACGATTAACCTCATTTAGCAGAAGAGAAACCTGAGGATTGTAAAGGGTTAAATCATTCCTATTTCCTTACAGAACAGATCCAAAGTACAAATTTAGGGTCTACTAATATCAAAGATCTTACTCATTCCTCTATAGTTCTTTAAAATACATTATTTGAGAAGATTCTTTGGGTAAATAATTTGGACTTTCATTCAACAAATACTCAATGAAGAGGAGATGTTAATATAGATTTGTCAGAATAAATCTATTACATTTCATTTTATTGCCTAAAGTATGTAAAGCTAAGAGATATTTTTTTAAAAATCATCAGCATCTTTCTGGGAATTTCTTCAGGAGCATGGAATCAGGTGTAGTAGCTCGGTCACCAGGCTGTCTCTTTCACTTCACTCCCCTCAGACCCATAGTCTGGCATCATAATTGGAAATGGTTATTTTTAAGATAAAAACTGTACCTGGCAAATAAAGAAACATATTTGTTCTAAGTTTAATTAAGTAAGTCTGGGCAGCCTTTTTGCAATATGGAGATTAACTGTCAGATTTATGCTAATATGATCTCAGAGACTGAAGCTGCTATAAAAAGTTTCTCCCCTCACCCCTCACTTAAGAGCCTCATGTCGCTGTACTGAAGTTTCCTTAAATTGGTGGTATCCTATTAAAATATCACCAGGTCAGTTCTGTAAGAGCAAAGCAATTAAAAATATCTGACTAATTCTGTTAGTTTCAAAGACAATAAGACAAATAAGCTGAAATCATATGTACTATACAGAGAAAAATCTGACAATGGTTGAGTTTTCAGCACCTCTTGGAATCATTCACTGCCAAGCTCTCCTTTATCTGATTAACATGAGATTATAAAGATCTCTGAGCACTCTCAGTGTAGTACAAAGAGCCTTTCATTTCTCCCAATATCCCCCACCCTTTTTGCGTGTGAAAAAGATGTGCCACCCAATTTTTTTATTTTGTGATTTAAGAAAAAAAAATGCTAACAGTTTGAATCATGAGTCCTGTTGTGGGGACTGAGTTAATTAAAAACCCGATGTATACATACAGCTGATCCTACTCACCCTAATGAAGAACATTAATTCTAGAGCATGTGTGGCTGTAGTCACATTGCTACAAATTACTGGACTCTTTCCTTTATCTGTTTCCAAGAAAGTCTCCCCCTGTTAGTTAGGAAAAAAGAAAAATATGATGCCTTAGTTCTAGGCAGCATAAATTACACGCATCAATCAGAGGAAGCTTAAATTAAAATACACATTTGGCAAACAAATATGAATATGTTGATCTCATCTGTGAATCAAAATGATTTAGTGCCTGTGTTGACCCCCCACTGTTCATCATGAAGGTCACTGTGAGCAGCTTCTTTCTTATTGAGAAATGTTTCTGTGTCTTTTAAGGATGCAATTTTATATGTGCCCTAACTAGTGACTCCTATGTAGAGAGACTGATTTATCTTATAAAGAAAATACAGGTTCATTTTTATTTATGTAATCCAAAACAGATAGCTAAATTAAAATGTGGGGGGGGGCACCAGTGGTTTATGGCTCCTGGACTGAGAAGCTCCAAAGTGTTTATGATATTTTCTAATCTGGTAGAATACTATTTGTGAAATGGAATGCTACACCTTTCTGATATTGAGTGACCATAAATCAGTCTATTCTTATTACCTACCACATGCATTCTTAGGGAAGAGATAACCCTTGAGGGAGCCCATTACATGGTAAACCTTAAGTACAGATGATCTAGAATCTCAGATTGTCACTCCTCAAAAACATCAGTAGGCAAAGTGGACAGTTTGAGTAAGGCAGTGATCTCCCTGAGCCAAAACATGTCTTATGATACTTACTTTGAATATTCATGTTGCTATATTCTTGCTAAGATTTCATTCTCATAATTACAGTATAATGGTCCTATTACAGGACACAATGTATGTCTTCAGTCAGTTTGCAACCCAATGCTGAGTATTCTCACACTTTATAAAACTTTGTTACATGTACACTTTAGTGTATAAAAAGCCCTGAGGAACTTACTACATTATCACTTACAAGGCTGCCATCCTGCAAATTCTAATTCCATAGGTCTGAAATAAAATGTGGGCCTGAATTTCATAGGAGTTCTCCAGACATTTATTACTGCATGTTACTTCAGAACAAATTTTCAGAAAGACTGATGGAATGACAAATAGGTGAAAAGAAAACCAAATGACACATGACCTGTTAGTTTTGATTAGTTAGAGAAAAGCTTATATCAAGAGATTTAATCCAGAAGTGAGCTATTGGTACACAAGTTGTTACTTTAGACAGCAAAAAAGCAGGGTTCTACATGGGTAGTCTAGGGTCTTTAAACTGTTCAGGGGAAATGTGCATTATCTTTTAAGTCCATTTCCATGAAGTTTTTGAAGTATACTCATTATGACAGTTGTTTTACATTGAGAATTTGATTTACTTATTTGATTTATTTATTATTTGTTTACTTATTATTTATTTTTTGTATAGATCATATGTACGGATTATCAAAGAATGAAGGTACCTTTTGACTACAACAGCCCAACCCCAGATTTCCAAGCAAATTTAAATTTCAAATAGTTGTTCCTATCATCCCCATATCATGTTCTGATACAGGAAATACAGCCTTTATATTGCTGTGGCAAATGCTCTGACCATGGACCTTTACACTCTAGAATATTGTCAAATATGCAAGGAAAATTCTAGAAGGAAGAAATCCGCTGAGGGAAGATAAAAGAATGATCAGCATGATCTTGCTATTTCTGGGGGTCAAAGGAGCAACAGTTTTGTCAGTTGAGAAACAGTGAATTCTTCAGAAAAATAAAATTATCTAACACAATGGGTAGTTGAAAAATACTGTCTTGAGGAGTAAAAAAGATTGCATCAATTTCATGGAGATCCACGTTGATTGTTAAGATGGCCAAGATGAATGGATTGGTTGTGCTGCAGTCTGTTCATTTGGCTCAGATAGGCACTGCCAGGAGTAACTTGGGTATAATTTTGCTCTGTGCTAATTAGAGTTGGTCAAATGATCCTCTGATGAATTTCCTCCCCTAGATAGAATTTGAGAGGATATACAACAACAAAGTAATTATCAGGGGTGCCAATTATCCATAGGGGCATCTACACTGGATCCAAGGGTATAGAACTGGGTCTCAACTTCTTAGAAATTTTCCTCCTCAACTAATGCAACCCCATTAGAAGTCCTCTTTTAGTGGGCACACAACCAATACTGCATATGCTGATAGCATTTTCACATACAAATCTGATAGTTAGGCACGCCATTACCCAATTTACACATGCAAGTGTAGTAATTGTGTTTACTGGGTGCTGGGGAAACCTGGCACACACCCAAAAGGAAGGCCTTTTCAAAGAGTGGCCAACCCACCAAATTCCTCTTCTGCAGCAACTCCTGGTGCCCTCCTACCTCTGCTTCTATTATATAAAATTCTGTGGGGTTCTGGGAGACAGGGCATGTGCTTTGTGGACTTTCCTGAAAGACTGAAACTTGTTCCTATTTGATTTAGGCACGTTTTAAGTTCATTTGCTATTTCTTCAATTAGTGAATGATGAGACTGTCTCTCCTTTGTAGTAATTCACCATTTTATTTCTCTGCTTTAAAAAATCAATTCTAATTAGAAAGCAGAAATTCTTTCATTATGACTTATTCTCATAAAGAACTTGAAATGAGAATGATTATAAATTGTTGTAATAGTCATTTGCACTTTTAAAAGAATTCAGATTACTGTTTACAGCTATATGCACATGAGTTTACCCCAAGATGCATTTGATTATTCTAATTTACTGAGCTGCTGCTGAAGCAGTCATTAACTATTTCCTGCATCTTTGTTTATGAATTTAAAATATTCTGAATCACTTGACTACTCAGGCAGTATAATGCAGGCAAAGTAATCTAAGAAATATAAACAGGATTGAGTATATTTAATTTCAGCATTTCTCTGAAACAGGAAGTCTAACAATCTAATGTCAATATAAAAAGTTTAGCTTAACCAATGGTAGCAGAAAAATTGCAATAGAAGAATTTTTACTACACATAGAAATTGGAGGAATACCTTGAGAGGATATATTATATTTAGAAATTATTTTGTGCTTATAATATTCCATAAACTCATACTCTCTCAGTATCCTTTTTTAAAGATTTATTTATTTAGGCCGGCGCCGCGGCTCAATAGGCTAATCCTCTGCCTGCAGAGCCGGCACACCGGATTCTAGTCCTGGATTCTGTCCTGGTCACTCCTCTTCCTGTCCCACTCTCTGCTGTGGCCCAGGAGTGCAGTGGAGGATGGCCCAAGTGCTTGGGCCCTGCACCCGTATGGGAGACCAGGAGAAGCACCTGGCTCCTGGCTTCGGATGAGTGCTGTGCGCTGGCCGCAGCGGCCATTGTGAGGTGAACCAACGGAAAACCAAGGATGACCTTTCTCTCTGCCTCAATCTCACTGTCCACTCTGTCAAAAAAAAAAAAAAAGATTTATTTATTTATTTGAAAGTCAGAGTTACAGAGAGAGAGAAAAAGAGAGACATCTTTTATCCACTGGTTCACTGGATGCTGGGTCAGGCCACTTCATTTGGGTCTCCCATGAAGGTGACAGGGACACAAGCACGTGGGTCATCTTCTGCTGATTTCCCAGGCCATTAGCAGGGAGCTCGATAGGAAGTAGAGCAACCAGAACATGAACTGGTGCCCATGTGGAATGCTGGCTCACATGCAGCAGCTTTACCCACTATGCCACACTGCAGGCCTCTCTCAGGTATCCTTTGATCTCCTGCTTGTGTCTCATCTTTGAACATTCTACTTTCATCTCCAATCTGCTCCTTTTTGACTGATGAGATTCTCCAGAATTCCAGATTCATCAGTATTAAACTTGCTATGTTTTCCTGAGAAGCCGCATCTTAATTTCTAATCTCCATCTTTCTCCAGATAAAATTTCTTCTAAATTCCAAATCTATATTTCTAGAAGCTTTTTGATATTCCCATCTGAGTGATTCACTTGTAGAGCAATACAAATTGTTTGAAACTGCATGCATTATTTTCCTCTTTGAATCCTCAGCTCCTCTGGAATTTCCAAACACTTCCCCATACCTCATGCTAGAGTCATTTTGTGGCCACTCTGAACCTTCAATCCTTGTATCCTATTGTCACTGAGTATAACAATAATACAATTCAAAAATGTTTCAACTTGGTTCTGTCTACTTAGTTCTCTTCCCACTACTTGCCTGGGTTCCAGGTACCATGATCTCTGTCCTGGAAACTGGTAATAATTGTGCAATTGTCATCAGTCTCTTCACTAGTCTACTCTTTTTTCCCACTCACTCACAAGGGTACTTCCTAAAAGTGCACTCAGACAAGTGCACTGCCTTACTTAGATATCTTTAATGGTTCCCAGCCATAACCACGCTAAAGTCCAAATTCCCTGTTCCAAACGCAGTTGAACATATTTGTTATAGCAGAAAAATCCATCAATTCTGTGGTGCAATGCCATTGCTCATGCTTTTCGTATCTACTGATATGTTCCACACTCTAATAATGCCATCTTTCATTCTGCTGCTGCTTCTCTTCATCCTTCAAATTCTCACCATTTAGAATTGTCACAGGCTCTTCTCCAACAACAGGATGAACTTACAAAGTGTGATTTCTTCTCTATAATATTAATACTTTTGCCTTTCATTGTAAATAATAAAGGTTGACATATAGTTAATATCTATGTATTGATGTAATATTGGGTGTAATAAGATATATATCTGAGCTCTTCCTTTGGTTCCTGGCACAGAGCTTCTAAAACTCTTGCTATTTCCTGAGGGTTAGGAGTGTTGTACACATAATTGTTGTAATATTTAGTCATACACTGCAAGAACTCCTGATGCCATGGGAGATGGGATCACTTTTATTGTAAGAAGGTGACCCTTGATGGACTCCTGGATGTGAACTGGTCACATGAAAATCCAAGGAATGCTTGAAAATATAGAGTTTGAAGTGCTTCTGGGCTGCTGAATATGTGGAAGGTGGTACACATAAAGAGGGGTGGAGGCTTCATGCTCCTCACCTACCAGGCTTTGCCTTCCATCTGGCTACTGCTATGTATCCTTGGTAATCTCCTTTACCATCAATTGGTAAAAATGAATGAAGTTTTTCCTTGATTTCTGTGAGCCATTCTAGCAAATTAGGGAGCTCAAGGTGAGCTTTGTGGCAACTGATGTATAGGCAGTTGGTCAGAAACACCAGGTACAACCGGGAATTTATCACTGGTATCAGCCTTAGCCTATTGTGCACTGCTATCACAGAATACATTAGACTGGGGGAATTTATAATAAACAGGAATTTTTTCTCACAGTTCTTGTATGAGACTGGGAATTCCAAGACCAAAGGGCCAGTAACTGGGGAAAATATTTGTATTATGTCATCCTATGGTAGAAGAAAGAGACAGAGATAGAGCAAATTAATGATCCTATAAGTAATCCACTACTGTGATAACATCATTGATCTCTTTGTAAGGCAGAGCCTTTATGGCGTAATCACCTTCCATTAAGCTCTACTTTCCAACATTGCCACACTGGAGATCAAGTTTCCAACATACGAACTTTGGTGGACACATTCCTACCACATCAATGTCTGAAGCAGAAACTGTTGTTTGGAACTGAGTCCTTCCTCTGATAGACAATGTTCAAGTTAAGTTAAACTGTAGAATCACTAGCTAGTACTGGAAAATTACTTAATACAGGAAAAACCCAAGGAGAAATCCAAGGTGGCAGAATAGGTAAAAAGTGTACCATTTTGGGCTATTTAGGGAATACAGTATTTAAGGGAATACAGTTTAAAAAAGTGGAAGAAGCAATTCTCAGGGGTGAGTTGGAGAGAAAACTGCAGTGGAAATTCTATGAAAGAGTGACACCGTGAATCAGTGCGGAAGGTGAGGATGTACAGCAACAAGCACAGACACAACACATGACTCCAGCAGCTGAGAGTGGAGGAACCACCAGCTTTGGAGAGAGAAGTGAGATCAGACTGCAGCAGCCCATGCCAATGGTGATATAGCCAGAGGGAGAGCCTGGAAGACTATACTGTCTTTGGGGCTGACCTAGAGCAGTAAGGGGGACAGGATACCCCTTAACCCAGCAAAAAGAAGGGCAGTTTCTCTCCACCCACAATGGTCCCAACGCCTCATTAATTGTGCCCAGTCAGTTTTACTAGCACAGTCTTCTTTACTTTTTCAGTCCTGCTTTTTGACCCACAGAAGGCATAGATTGGCCATGGCACATTAATATATGATATTCAGATTTTATAGGTGAAGATCAGGAGGGTATCCAGAGGACATAATCCATCTAGAAATGATGAATCTTTCCTTTTCTTCTTATTAGTCACGTTGAGTCATCCCAGGTAATAATGATGGTGTAAAGTGTCATTTGAAACTCCTGGTAGGATGTATTTGCCAACTATGACACAAATACCAATAGAGAAATGGTTATTAATCCTTGTAACACTCTTGAATCTAGCAGACTAGATTATAAAACATATGCAACAGAAAGGTGTCCCAGAAATCAGTTGTACCTGTTGTTTGTCCTAGTTATGGGGTGTTTTATATGCCTTTTAGTATATATAGGTAAACAAAAGAAGAATTTACTCTAGAATACATACTTCTTAGCTATGTAAGGCAAAACCAATGTTATTATGTTATTATGTCATCTCCAAGTAGCATTTTGAAAAATATTTGTTGAGTTTCTGGGCAGAATTTGTATCACTTATAGTGTTTGCTTGGACCAGAGACAAGTTTAAGAACATCTTTTCCAGTTGTATTAGCCTTTGAGGGGATAGTTGTAGCTCACAAAGTAGACAAGAAGGTTGAATTAGTTAAAAGGTAGTTATTGCTCTTGATTATTCTTCTCCAAAAGCTATGGTAACTTTTCTTGAGTTTTCTAGGTAAAAATAAGTTTCAGGGAGGTGTCAGTCACTGGAGGGATAATAGCTTTAAATACCATAAAGAACCTCAAAGAATGAATACACAGCATATAAGTCATGTTATAACAAGTGAGTATTAGTTTGATATTTACAGAGGAGCATCCTAGAGGGCCATGGACTACATGGGGAGGAAGAATAACATTTAGATTATTGGGAGTAATCCATTTTCTTATCTTGAGGGTATGAAATTTCTTGAGTGAAGTTAAGAAATTCCTTCAAACCAGGAAGAGTTATAGACAGTGAGAGAGAGAGACAGAAAGAAAGGTCTTCAGTTGGTTCACCCCCCAAATGGCAGCTATGGCCGGCGCTGCGCCATTCCGAAGCCAGGAGCAGGTGCTTCTTCTTGGTCTCCATGTGGGTGCAGGGGCCCAAGCACTTGGGTGATCCTCCGCTGCCCTCCTGGCCCACAGCAGAGAGCTGGACTGGAAGAGGAGCAACCGGGACTAGAATCCGGCGCCCAAATGGGATGCCAGCGCCACAGGCAGAGGATTAACCAAGTGAGCCACGGTGCCAGCCTCAAACCAGGAATTTCTTAAAAATTTTCTGAAAAAATAAACCTAGTATTATGCTAAAGAATAGCTGTAATATTAATTTTCATTTCTGATACACCAGCTTTTGCTGATAGTATTGTAGTGACTTGAAACAGGAGCTTTTATTGATGTGAGGCTAATGTCCAATTTTTATGAAACAGAAATGTTGGGCTTCAACAACATGAAGGAATGTTAAGTATGTCTTAGAATAAGGAATCCATCTTATGTTGTTTTTAATGAGTAATTAATACACAAAAAAGTGAATACACTTTGTTGGCAATAAGTCAGAGCAGTATGTATCAGTTTAGCAAAACATGCTAGAATTTTGATTTTGATTTAAGTAAAAGAGGCCATAGAAAGTTAACAATAACAAGATGAAGATTCTTTTCAGAAATATTTTAGTAACTTAATAGAGGCAATTTATAGCAATATACTGTAATAGAATTTATGTGAATATGATTGCTCTCAGAAGATCTTATTGCACTATATTTACCTTTCTTTTCCAGATGATGTGAGATAATACAATGCCTATGTTATGAAGTGAGCTGAATGAGATGAGCATCATGACACAGGATTGGTTTACTATATAAGGATTACTTAAACACAAGTAGTATAATTCCAGGCCAGTCAATCCAACAGCCAAAAATGCTACTAAGTGATACCAAGCAGGTAGTGTCTATGGCATGGGTAAATCAGATACAGGGTCGAAGGACGCTGAGGCCTGCTCAAGCCTGGACACACTCGGTAGCATCACCACGCGGCCACCGGAGGCTGTGCCAGTGCCAGGCCCACAGCGGGGGGATGGTCCCCTTGGGGCCGCGGCAGTGGCGGGGCAATGCCTGTTCTGAGGCTGCAGGAAAATGTTTGCTTCCAAGAGGTGAGGGGAGCCAAGACTGTGGGGGACCCTGGAGCCAGAGCCCTCCCAGAACCCCCTGCCTGCAGAGCCACCTGTGAAGGGACTTTGGGCAGCCGGAGGGCAGCAGCACCCCTCAGAGCTCCTCACGGGCATGCCCGGGGCCAGTCTCGGCTGCCGGTGAGCCTCAGTCTGCCTTATGGGCCGGCACCCCGGGCCTCCCGCACAGCGCAGCCCCAGCTCTTTCCCGGTCCGATCTTTAGCGAAAACACAACGTGTTCTTTCCATCTTAAAGAAAACGTTTTTGTCTGCTTAAGTTGGAAGCTTCTGACTCTTTCGCCTGTTTTCCTTCCTCGTCTTCTTCCAGACCAGGAATGAAAGTTCCATGCTGCTCATAAAGATAATATTGTACTAATTATTTTTGTTACTGCCATTGTAATTATGATCATTATCATCATGTTGATATTTTAGTCAGGGTTTTAAATGCACATGTATTCCAAAAAAAAAAAAAAAATCAGATACAGGGATGATTTATGTGCTAGGTATGTTGGAGTAGGATGGCTCAAGATTTCATCACACTGCTCAGTAAAGTAAGCAATTTAAAGCTTGTGGATTCCTTAGTTCTGCAATTTTCATTTAACATTTTCAAATTATGTTTTAATGTAGGCAGTGGAGACCTTAGAAACTTTGGATAAGGGGACACTACTGTGATGATTTCAGCCCAAGGAGTAGGTGGCCTTCTTGATATGGTAGGATACCAAAAGGACTCCCTTTTGGTAAAATGTTTCACTGTGTCAGCATTCACTTAAAATTTCCTATTTACACCCCCCAATCCCACCCCTAGATAAAGTGTCTGATATTCTCATATAGAAAGTTTATTCCTTTGATTAAACACAAGGAGCCCAGCTATGTTAAAAAGTCAATATTCTATCTGTGATCTTATGTATTATATCAGTGAGCAATTTAGCATTAACAACATACCTACAATAAAGGACTAATTTTATTACCTAACACTGGGAGAAAAAGACCAAAAGGTATAATTGGGGGTGAGGGACTAGGCAGGAGATAGAGGTGGATGCAGCCTGATTGAATAGGCATATATTGGGCTGGGTGAGCTCTTACAGTCATGGGGTTTCTGTACTTTCAAAACTGGCTTCCCAGGGAAGACATACACCAAACTGGAGGAGGAAGAGTGGTTAGTAAATGAAGTTAAGAGGCAAAAACCCCAAATTAGCTATCACCTAGATATTTTTTCACTCTGGCTTGATTCAGAATTTCAATAGTTCAATTTTTTTTTTATCTTAGTCCATTCAGGCTGCTATAACAAAATAGCATAAACTAGATGGTCTGCCAACAATAAAAAATTGTTTTTTAGAGTTCTGCAGGCTGAGAAATCCAGGTTCAAGATGTAGAGATTTGGGGTCTAGTGAGAACCCGATTTCTGATTCACAGATGGAACCTTCGCTCTGTGTCCACAATTAGAGAAGGGGCAAGAGGCCTTAAGCCCTCAGGTATCCTTCATAAGAGCGCTGGTCCCATTAATGAGGATCCTGCCTTCAAGACCTAACCACCTTCTGGACGACTCACCTAATGCTATCACCTTGGGGTTTAGTATTTCAACACAAGAATTCAGACCACGGCATTCTGGAAGAATCTTTTTCTTTTCCTGAAAACATGGCCAAGTTTCTTTTTGTGGATTATAGGAACTGTGAACTGACTATACTGCCTTTACTTCTTTGACCATCAAGACGCCTTGTCACATGTTTTTCCTCTGGCCTGCCTGCCTTTCTCTTTTCATTCCTTCTTTCCTTCCTTCCTTTTTGTAAGATTTATTTACTTATTTATTTGAAAGTTACAGACTCTTTCTGTCTCTCTGTCTTCTCTCTCTCTCTCTCTCTCTCTCTCTCTCACACACACACACACACACACACAAACACACACACACAGAAAGAGAGAGACAGAGAGAGAGAGAGATCTCCCATCCTATGGTTCATTCCTCAAATGCCCATAACAGCCACGGCTGGGATAGAGCAAAGCCACTTGCCTGAAACTCCATCTGAATCTCCCATGTGGGTGGCAGAACCCAAATACAATCTGCTGCTTTCCTGGGTATATTAGCAGGAAGCTGGAAGCTGGATAGAAGCAGAAGTTGGACTCCACCCCTGGCACTCTGGTACGGGATGTGGGTATCCCACCTAGCGAACTGACCTGCTGTGAACAACTTTCTCCTGTACCTCCTTTTCTAATTTTTCCCTCTTCATTTTACCATTTTATTGTATCTTTTCCTTCAAATCTCATGAAGAACAAGGTGTCCATAAGAAACCAACCAATTGGTACTTTTCTGAAAATTGCTTCCTCTTCACCTATATAGAGGCATTAAGTATATAAAATTAATAGATAATGTGTGTCCATAAGAAACCAACCAATTTATACTTTTCTGAAAATTACTTCCTCTTCACCTATATAAAGGCATTAAGTATATAAAGTTAGTAATAATGTGTGCATAATGAGCAAAGACATAACCATTCGAGATTGGACTCCAATGACCAGTAAGCTCTCTTCAACTCACTAAACTTTAAATCCAACGTTAGAATTAATAGCAATTCTGGGGCAAGCACTGTGGTACAGCAGGTTAAACTGTCACTTGAGATGCTTGCATCCCTTATCAGAGTGTGTTGTTTGAGACCCTGTTGCTCCACTTCTAATGCTCCTTCCTGATAACACATCCTGTTTATCAACAGATGTTTGCCCCTACCACCAATGTGGAGACCCAGATGGATTTTTAGGCTCCTAGATTCACTTTGTCCAAATATTGCTGTTGTAGACATTTGGGAAGTGAACTAGCAGATGGAAGAGATCTATTTATCATCTCTTTCTCTCTCTCTCTCTCTCTCTCTCTCTCTCTCTCTCTCTCTCCCCTTATCACTTCACCTTTCAAGTAGAGGAAAATAAGCATTAAAATAAGAATTAATAGCAATTCTGAAGTTACTGGAAAATGTTCTTTAGAAAGCAGTTTGAAGAATGCTAGCCATGTACTCATATGTGAAATGCTTATCCCTAGGATAAATCCTTGGCATTTGAGACTTCGGAATTTCAAAAACAGTGATTAGAAATCCATCTCTTGAGAGGTTTGTAATCTAACTGGAGAAACACAAACACTATCTTAAACTGTACCATGAATGCAATGTGAAGTTGACTTTCCTTTGGGAGGACCATGTTCAAATCAGCATAACTTTTATGCTTACAAATAAGGTGCAGGTCTTGCTCAGCAGTTAACAATGCCTTGTAACTAGCAAGTAGTCTTCAGAATGTTGTGTTTTTCACTTTGTGAGGCAGACACCACCTGAACAGATAGCTAAAGTCATGAAACATTGAAAATGTATCCTTCTTTCTGCTGAAATATATTTGCCAGGAACTGTTAAAATCTTTACTTAATATATACTAAACTGATCTTCTGTATATAAAGAGAATTGAAAAGGAATCTTGATGTGAATGGGAAGGGGAGAGGGAGCCGGAGAGGGGAGGGTTGTGGGTGGGAGGGAAGTTTGGGGTGGGGGGGAGGAAAGCCATTGTAATCCATAAGCTGTACTTTGGAAATTTATATTCATTAAATAAAAGTTAAAAAAATATATTTGCCAGGAATTATTCACAACTTTTAAGACAGCTTCAGGGCTTCTATCTCTATCTATCCCTGAGGAATACTACCCAAAAATTAATTAAATAAATGGAAGATAGCCATCCCTACTGTACTGCGAATTCACAAAGAAAATTATTTTGTTCATTGAGCTCCAACTTAGTGGGGGCAGCAACAAACTCATATCTTTATATCTCTAGCAATAATTTGGCAGGCTCAACTCGTTGTAACTCCTAGTTAATGCATTACACATTCAGTACTTGGATGTAAGCTTCTTCCATGGAAGTATAACTAAACAACTAAGCTGCTTTCTTGGTCTCAAAATATAGAGAGTCTCTTCAGAGATTTTTAACTGGTTCATTTTCATTTTGACAAATACATCAGGGAAAATGGAGGCTAATAAAAAAGAAGAAAATCAAATGCATTTCAAAAAATAACTATGGTGGGACTCATCCTAGTAGTGTAGTCGCTTAGGGCTGATGAAGTGAAACTGGCAGCGTTACTTTTCCTGTCTTGAAACAGAAATGATGTTCCATCAGGGTATACTTGGGCAGGGAGAGATAGTGAATGAAGCTCACTAACATTGAATGTGTCTGATAGATGACTACGGGGGTTCTACTAAGTGGCCAAAGATAGTATCCAAGAGATAAGCAAGCAAGTGCAGTCTCCATTGAACAAACAAATAGCACTGCAGTTTGTAGAAGACTACGACAACAAACTGTGACCCATGGAAGAGAATCAGTAGGAGATAGTCACCATGGAAACTCAGCTAAAGGGTATCAGGCTCCAGTTACTCAATCAGTGCCAAAGGATCAATTCTGAGCTGACCAAGTAACTGGAACCAAAGCTGTAGGTCTCATCATCAGGTAACTGATGGCAGCAAGAGCTGAGATTAAAAAGGCAACAGAAAAACACAAGTCAGCACTTTTATACCTTGATTTAGTGGCATTTACTGCCCTACCACGTGGAACTAAGATTATTTGAACATGGTTCTCTAAACATCACAAACTGTCTTTGAGAAATGGGCAGAGCAGAACATTCTAGTGATGAGGCCAACTCCCTGGAATTGAGGTAGGGACTGACATAATGCAGCTTGTGTAGCTAGAATGCTATCCATCTATTTATTTTTTTATTAATTAATTTATTTATTTTTAATTTGTATCTCATAAATATATCATTATGTACGTAGTAATTTTTCCTCTGTTATGAGCTCTTATGGATTTGTGTGTTGTGAGTGGATGTGCAAAGCCCCACCTGCTGCAGCCCAGCTCACTTCTCAGTGGTGGTGGGGGCAGGTACAAGCTTCCAATAGTCAGGACTTCTCCTTGTTGTACAGCTTGCATCATGAGGGCAAGAAATTCTTCTGAATCATTGTGGTTCTCATTGTGGGTGGAAGTGAGATGAGCTGTTGATGAGCACACACACAAGAGGCAAGGGTGGCAGTCCCCTGCTTGTATCAAAAAATGTAAACAAACAAACAAAGGGCAAAGTGGTTTCTCCCAGCCAGTTGCAAGTCTGGGTGGGTGTAAGGGGGAAGGTGGGAGGTGGGCATGGAGGTACCTGACCTCTCTATTTGTACCTCTATATTTTCTCTTTTTTTCCCGTGTAGAACTTCAAAAGAAGTTTTCCAAGCTATCCCTCCTGCTGCTATCAGCAGTTCCATGGACCCATAGATTCCCATCTCACCTAGTCTGCTGGGGGCCAGCACTGATCTCCCCAGTCTGAACCTCCACGGTTTTCCTTTCTTATTTGCTCTTTAGGAGCAGACCTGTTCAGTCTCTGCTGTTCTCTTGGGTTTCCAGCTGCAAATTTCCTACAGCTTTATCTCAAGTGTGTATCTTTTCTCCTTTTTAATTATTAATTTTGCCCCATGTGATTCAAATCATCCTGTCCCTATTTGGCCATCTTGGAACCCCTACCCATCTATTTAAAAGATTTTATATTCCATGAAATCCACTTCCATATACACATAGCACCACCAGTCTTCATATGTGATCAAAAGGAAAAAACAGACTTATGCCATTATTAACATCTTCCATGTTTGAAAACATAATTCTATAACACATAACTCTCTTAAAAATATGTCCTAAAATAGAATCAGGTTTTAGAGCATTAATTATGAATTTTTGTTATTAAAACAAAAGACTATGGGGCTGGCACTGTGGCATAAGGTTAAGATGCTGCCTGCAGTGCCAGTATCACATATGGGCACTGGTTTGAGACCTGGCTGCTCCACTTCCATTCCAGCTCCCTGACATTGAGCCTGAGAAAACAGTGGAATATGGCCCCACACTTTGGACTCTTACAGCCATATGGAAGATCAGAAAGAAGCTCTGGGTTCCTGGCTTCAGTGGGGCCTAGCTGTGGTTATTGCAGCCAGTTGAGAAGTGAACCAGAGAATGAAAGATTTTCTCTCTCTCTCACTCTCTCTCTTTCAAGCAAATAAAATAATTTTAAAAAAAATTAAAATAGAAAATACTAAATAGCTATTAGAAAAGATTAATTGCACCATTAAATCAATTAGACTTGAGAGTCAATACTTCAGCTTTGAAAATCAATGTCTGTGCACATTTTGTGCTGAGTAAGTTACCCCACATCCAAGGATATAGCACTATGGCATGCAAAGCTGTCAGAGAAATTATGTACAGATTTCAGTCTTTCACATAAGATTTTGCATATATTTTGACCTATCTATAAGATGCAAATCTTTGCTGTTTAATTTTCTAAATCTGTGAAATTCAGATACACTGGATATCCTATGGCTTACTTCTTATTGCTCTAATATGTTGTCAGCAGTGAACTGCAACATCAGTCCTGAGAGACATTCTTTTTCTTCATCAAGTCATCACTGATCCCTGACGAGGCCAAAGTGCCTAATGGAAAAAACTCAGATTTTGGATGTGAGAACATCTGGATTTTAAAATGCATTCTGCCTCTCTTTTATGAGAAAATCTAAACAAGCAATTGGATGTCTCTACACCTTCCCAGGAAAGGAACATTAAAACAGCTATCTCACAGACATGCTATAAAGATTAGAAATGATAAGATACAATGGCTATCACACATTGCAGATGCTTAGTAAATGTAACTCCTCTTATTAGGAATAGAAAACATCCTGGAATAGTACAAGATAATGGCATTAAGCCTTGACTTCAGCACTCACTAGTTCAGAAAAGCTAAGGCCACTTGAACTCAAGAGTACACATCTTAAAAACGGAGATAATAATGGTTACTGTATAGGCTTTTGGCTTGCTCATTTGTTTAAACATTGCTCCTAGCATTATGTGTATGGCCTAGTAGTCACCAAGTCAATGAACATTCTCATTGGCATTATTATTATATTAATCTTCCCAATGGGAGTCTAGGAGGGATGTATGTACAGTGATTTTCTCTTTAGAAACTAATCTTACCCTATTTTACTGGTCATGTTTAAATTTTTGTCTGTAAAGTCTGGGTTACAGTTTTGTTTTCTCATTTTATCTTTATTCTTATAGTTTAAATAAATATCAAATGAAGGACTGTAATTTTATGAAAAAGTAATGTGAAATCAAATTTCAGACATCTATTTAGTAAGTTTGGCTAAATTGATAAGGTTTTTATTTCCCCTTATTTGGTTAAAACCCAGGTTGCATTTTTGGCTTCAGGAAGTGAGATGCTGCAGTTGAAATAAAATAAAGATAGTCTTTAAAAGCTAAATTAAATGAATAGTCTTGCAGAAGGAAAAAAATGAATTTTTCACAAGTCCCTGGAAACCAGAAAAAAAAGCTTCAGAACTGTTGTTTTTTGGTAATAATCATGATTACTTGAATTAAAAATCCTGTATGCAAAGTTTTCTATGATTTTGGTGCCTCTATAAGGAAAATTAAAAAGAAACACACAGCATTGGGGCCAATTTGTTTTCAAGGAAGTCAATTATTAATATAGTATTTAGTATTTAATGAACTAAGCCTATGTATGTAAAATGCAACAAAGAGATCTCCATACCAACAGAGAACAGGTGTTGATATAAGCTTTGCCCGTATGTTTACCAGCTGATTAGTACCCATTAAAATGATAATAATCTAATAAAAATTACTTTATACCCAGTGAAAATAGAAACTCTCCTGTGAGTTGGAAAATGATTTAATTCCCACAGCTATGGCATGGATAGGACAGATGTGACAAGAATCTGTACACAAGACACCCTCTATTTCTCTACCATAGACTTTTCTATCCAAGCTTCCCTTTCTCCCAGGCTGTCCCAGACAGCACAGTTTTCTTCTTTACATGGCTTCAAAAAAACAATCAACAGTTACTCACTCACCATCATCCGCTTTGGAGAAAAGATCCTCTTTTGGAGAAAAAGATCCTTAATAAATGATGCTGCTTCATCTTCCTTGGAAGACTTAAAAGGCTGTAGTTTTCCTTAGGATCCAAGCTCAGCCTCACAGCACCCAGAGTATCTGCTAAGGAAAATATGTGCCTTCCCTAAATTGGCTATTTCGTGGGAAATCTCTGATTTGGGACAAATCATAGCCAAAAGTTGTGACAAATGTGAAGTCACATCATTCCCCACTTCTCAGTTCCTAGCGTTCATCATGACGTACTCTACTCATTCTGTCCCATTGAGCCTTGGAAACTTTATTTTACTTCTTCTACCAAAAGTTACTTCTACCAAAAGAGTCCAGGGCATTTTAAGAATTTAGTTATGGGCCGGCACCGTGGCTCAACAGGCTAATCCTCCGCCTTGCAGCGCCGGCACACTGGGTTCTAGTCCCGGTCGGGGCGCCGGATTCTATCCCGGTTGCCCCTCTTCCAGGCCAGCTCTCTGCTATGGCCTGGGAAGGCAGTGGAGGATCGCCAAAGTGCTTGGGCCCTGCACCCGCATTGGAGGCCAGGAGAAGCACCTGGCTCCTGGCTTCGGATCAGCGAGATGCGCCGGCCGCAGCGGCCATTGGAGGATGAACCAATGGCAAAAGGAAAACCTTTCTCTCTGTCTCTCTCTCACTATCCACTCAGCCTGTCAAAAAAATAAATAAATAAATAAAAATAAAAGTAAAAGTTAAAAAAAAAAAGAATTTAGTTATGAGCTTTGGCCCCTCTCTTGGTCCTTCTCTCCTGCTCTCTCTCCTCTGTCTTGGCTCATCTCTCTACTCTATCTTCTCTCCTCTGTCTCTCTCTCTCTCTTATACTCTCTTTCTTTCTCTCTTTTTCCTTTGCCACCCCTTCACTCCGGTCTGTAGGGTGTTCCCCAATAAACCCCTTCCCTTACTCTGGTGTTCGGTGTGTTTTGCGACGGCTAACATTAATATATAACATTGGTGCCGTGACTCGGATAAACTCATATTGGTAATCCAGCGTCCCCCAGCTCTGGGGTCCTGGATTTCTGCCAGTCGCAAAACACACAACCGGAACTCTTTCCAAGCCACCGAACACTCTGTGATCTCCATCCACACATCAGCCTTCCAAATTCTGAGGTAAGACACGGAACGAAAATTCCTCAGGGCGACTGCTATTTGAGTGGTGTCTACTGTCGTATACTCGCCTGACTCTCGTAAAGGTTGCAGCACTGGACTCTAGCCACCACTCCTACTTCTCCTACTTGAGGCCTTTAGCCTCTATGGACACTGTGTCCAGGCAACAAGTGGGTGCGAGTTACGACTCCATCTCTGCCTCTTTACAGGCGAGGCCCTGGGCTCCAGCGGGCACTTGGGTGATGACCCCGCCTTCTGCTCCCATATTCTCTTGCTAGTCAGACAGCCGGGATGCAAGGATGCTTGCAATCCATGGATCTGACTCTACAGGTCGCAATGGGAACTTTTCTCTAACCGTGTTCCGTCTGATGGTCCCTCTCAAATTGGCCAAAAGCGGCCCCTCCCTGGTGGCAAATTTGGCCCTGAGGGATCGGAAGTCGGAGTAGTTTGACCCTGAAAGATCTTTATCACTTCCATGAGCATTCGGGAAAATGGAAGGAGATTCCATACCTTCAAGCCTTTTCCTATCTTTGAACTAAACCTTCCCTGTGTACTTCTTGTTCTCCCGCTCAAGTCCTTCTGATCTCCAAAACTCGCACTAGGGGTCAGAGGCCTGAGCAGAAAATCTCGTTTTCTACCTCTAACCTTGGTACCACCACTACCACAGCCTCCTTTGATGCTGCAGATGAACCTCCCCCTTATTGCTCCAATCTACAGGCACCAGCTCAGCCACCTCCTGAGGCCTCAGCGGCTGAAGTTCTGGTGCCATTATCTCCCACGCAGCTGCGGAATCCACCTCCCCCTCCTGCCAAATTCCAGGGGGCAGGGTCAACCTCTGCTCCCACCTCCACTGCAATCTCTTCCATCTTCTCTCAAGCCCCTTGCTTATCTATTCCTCAAAGCCATTCTCTGCCCACGTGTACTTCCTCCCTAGCTCCTACCCCCACTCTCAGGATATCTCCCCCTCCCACCTTAGAACCAGTCCTGGCCCAAAGTCTACTATCTCTGTCTTATTGGTTTGGGAATGGCAGTCTCCATGGTCTCCAACTGGTCTTTTGTCCCTCTTTTGTCCCAGTCTTACCATAAGAATAGCAAGGGAGGCCGGAGCTGCTAGGCTAATCCTCTGCCTTGCGGCGCCGGCACCCCGGGGTTCTAGTCCCGGTCGAGGCACCGGATTCTGTCCCGGTTGCCCCTCTTCCAGGCCAGCTCTCTGCTGTGGCCAGGGAGTGCAGTGGAGGATGGCCCAAGTGCTTGGGCCCTGCACCCCATGGGAGACCAGGAGAAGTACCTGGCTCCTGCCATCGGATCAGCGCGGTGCGACTACGGCGGCGGCCATTGGAGGGTGAACCAATGGCAAAAGGAAGATCTTTCTGTCTCTCACTGTCCACTCTGCCTGTCAAAAAAAAAAAAAAAATAGCAAGGGAAAGGTAGTCTTACCCTTTTGGGCTCCCTGCTTATTGAGAAACAGATTAAGTATCCCACCCTTCTGATGGCTCTTTGTTTTATCATGAGCAAGCCAGACAGGTGGACCAGGTTTCCTGCATGGACCTGGCCCACTGTAACTAATTTTTCTTGGAATCTAGGAAGATCCCTACCTTTGAAAATATTGCTTTGTAACTTACTGAACTTATTTTGCAATTTATTTTAACAGGTTTCTGGGTAATCAGTACTCAATGAAACAGCAATGGGTAATTAGTACTTGTTTTAGATGAATGCAATTTTAATTTCAATTAAATTCAGATAAAAATATATCAGCATCCTAAGTCATTTAGGTGTAACAGCTAATTTAAATTGGGTAAAGGCAAATGAAATAAATGTGTCTAAATGTAAACTTTTGTATACTTAACATGTTATATTCTATAAAAAACTATTTGGGTTAGTTTATAAACTGTGAAAATAGTTCAACACTGCTTGTAACAGGCTGAAATTTGATGTGTTACCTTAATCTTACTCTGGAGATTTTTACAGGTTATTTTAAAATGTAAATCAAGGACATTGGCAGATGGAAAACATCACAAGTATACTAATCTATTCCTCTTCTTGTAAAATTAAAACCTGATTCTCTGTTAAAGCAATGAGTTAAAGTAATCTATTATATTCTCTTGATGTCAAATTCTAATTGTAAAAACAACTGAATTTTTATTAAGAGCTATGGGTTATTTAAATATGTGCTTATTTTCAAACATTTGAATAATCACCTTGTAACAATGATCAAATTTGGTCTAGATTATGACATGATGTTAAGGAATCCTGTTTCAATCAGACATTAAGGATTTTGAGCCTTCTTGGCATTCTTGACAGGCATTCAAAAATCAAAGTTTCAAAGAATTTGGACTCTGAAATTTCTAGTAAATTCTGGACTTTGGTTTTTCCAGTTCAGGCCCAACTGGAAAAATCGAAGGACCTATGTCTCTCATCTTGTAGAGACATCAACTAATCAGGCTATTTGGATTATATTAGAAGTATAGTCAAGATGTGAAGTAGTGCTAAATTTTAAGTTTCTATAATATAAAATGCTATTGATACAAATGTCTGAGAATTAAAGTCTAATGATCTTGTGTTACTAGACATGATAGTTATGTTAATGAGAAAGCCCCAGAGGCCTAAAAGAGTTAAATGCTTTGTAAAATCCTGCAGGTGCTTTCAAAAATACTGTGAAGTAAGCAAGTGCCTCTTGTTGGTTAATAAGTTTATAATTTTAAATGTGGCAACTTAAAATCTTTTGTCATCCACAGTTTTATATATCAAGATTCGTTGATCATAAAACTAAAGCGTTGTTGGTTCTGTGTTTAGCTGTCCTCCTATAGGTTCCGATGAACTTTTTCCAGCCACTTCTATTGTACTCAGTTCTTTGGGATGGCTCTGTAAACTGATGAAGCCAATAAGGTAAAAAAGGTACCAACTGAGAGAAAGTATGGTTAACTGAGTAATTCAAATCAATTGGTAATTTACAAACAGGAGTTAGATTTTTTTAAAAAAGCTATTAAAACTGCAATATTGGTCTATGATATGTTATATGTGTATACATATTATATGTCTACATGGGAAAATTTATTAAGAGTTTTATTTTAATTAGCTTATAGATAAAAATTGCTCAAATTTGAACTGCTAAAATTAATCAAAGTTATATTTGATTCTTGTGACCTAAATCTCTGTATCATATGTTTTAAACTTGTTGGTAGAAAGAAACTAAAAACATTTTATTTGTTTGTACTTAAATTTGCTGGTTAAACAAGCTACACCATGTTAGAAATGTTTCCAAATATATGTATTCTTAAAATTTATGGAAGGCATTGGACCTTCTGGTAAATGTTTTCTTAAGTTGTTATCTAATAGTTGAAACTGTTTACTAAGTATTCATGTGATATTGCTATTGTCAGTAAGTGATTTGGGACTGGCACCCCCATTTCTCTATTCTAAGCCCAACTTGTTCTTTCATTTCTTTGTTCTTTTCAAGGTAGGAAACTAATTCTATTATGAAGGAATCTCTAGGATGCACAATTTCATCTTTAGACCTTATAAAAGGGATGATTAATATTCTTATGTAATAGCATAGCCAAAATAAGAGCTTAAATTATAATTTCTTAACTAGATTTACTTCACCATCAGCAAGGTAAACAGTAAACAGGAAAGACCTCCCTTTCAGAACAAAGGGAAAGAAAGTTTTAAAGTGAGAATATAATTTTCCTCATGGGCATTGTCTACCTTAGAAAAACTACTACAGAACATGCCTGTGACTATAGACTTGCAGTTTAGGCCACCAAGATTAGAGATGGGACTTGGGCACTCCCTTGACTTGCATCCTCTGGTCTGCTTTAACACAAACCAGGAGGAAAAGAAAGCTAGGCATCAGAAGCAATGGGTGGCAGGCCTATTAATGGCTGATCTGTACAGTGATCTGCCCTCAAGGAGACCCAACAGGCCAGTCCACTGCAGTGGCTTTCAATGTGGTAAGCCTGGGCTTCAGCAGAAGTCAGCTTGTGAAGAGCCCTGGCAGCTCTGCCAAGAGTTGGATCACTGGAAATGGACCTGCCCTGGAGTCGAAGGATGCCCAGGTCAGAGCCATAGATCTTATTGGCTCTAAGCTGAAAAGCCCTTCACTCAGCCCAGCTTCCAAGGTGACCACTAGAGCTGAGGGGATGGCCAAGTAGGGTCAGCAACCATTGCAGGCAGAACTGTAAATTTCCTGTTAGAGTTGCCACCTGCCTTTACCTGGCCAGCTCTCCTCCCAGGCCAGCTAGGTAATGGAAGTCAACAGGGTGCCTTCCCCTAGGAGGTTCACACCTCCTGTAGGCTATATGAAGAGATAGATGAGTCTGGGCCTCATAATTTACATGGCTTTAAAGCCCACCAGATTATTATCAAGCCCCTTCTATCAGGTTCTATTTGCCTCTCAATCAGAAAACTTAATTGTAGCTTAGGCAGCACCTTTCTGAGCTCCTCTAATAATGACTCTGTCCTTTGTTCTAGACCCTGTCTAGCCCACTTGGGTCTCATTCCTTTGTAATCATAACCTCCACTCCACCACCAATGGCTCTACTCCCAACCTGCCAACCTGTGTGTACTAATGGTCCTCTCCCCTACTTAACTTTGTATGATTGTTCAAAATTTCTCTACAGACAAACCCTGCTACCTGCAAAAGTTGAGTGGTTTTTCTCCCAGTCTTGGCTGGAATCAGCTGAAAGCACATCCTGTCCCCATAAAGGTCCAGAGACCCCCCTCCCCAATTTCCTCTCTATGAAATCCTCTCATTACCTGGATAATGCTACTCTTAGGATCATTGGTTACTATTCTCAACCCTGTCTTTTATACTACAGTGTCTAAGTGTTTACAGCAGGTTATAATAGAACAAACTAAGGCCTTCAGCAACCAGGTGGTCAACCAAATGCTGCTACAAGGATATACTCGGCTTCCCACCCAGGAGACAGTGGTTTGAGAGACATCACCCCATGCCAGCGAAGAGTACCTCGTCGCCCCATGTCAGCAGGAAGTATCTCTAAAGACAGATCATCATCCCTCTACCCCTCCTGGACTTTTGGGACTAGTGTAATCCCATACAAATCCTGCTTTATAAAAAACAAAAGGGGGGAATGTTAGGAAACTGGGGCAGTTTTAGCCAGGTGGCTGCAAGGTCCAGGTACCTGAGCCAGGCTCCACCCCCATCGTAATGGGATTCGCGGCTCCTGCTTCCTTGCCCGCCCTCGGGCAAAGTTTTAAAAGGGCCTGTTCCTGAACACGTGCTCTCTTGGCCCCTCTCTTGGTCCTTCTCTCCTGCGCTCTCTCCTCTCTCTTGGCTCATCTCTCTATTCTATCTTCTCTCCTCTGTCTCTCTCTCTCTTATACTCTGTTTCTTTCTCTCTTTTTCCTTTGCCACCCCTTCACTCCGGTCTGTAGGGTGTTCCCCAATAAACCCTTTCCCTTAAAAAAAAGAATTTAGTTATTAGGGTCAATGTTGTGGTGCAGCAGTTTGAGTCACTGCTTACTATGCCAACACCCTGTTTCAGAGTGCTGGTTCTGGTACTGGTAGATCTGCTTGTGATCCAGCCCTCTACTAATGTACCCACAAAGGCAGTAGAAGATGGTGCAAGTACTTGGGACCCTGCCATTCAGATGGGACACCAGGATGGAGTTCCAGATTCCTGGCTACAGCATGGCCCAGTCCTGATTGCTACAGCCATTTGGGAGAGTGAACCATTGATAAGAGATGTCTATCTCTCTATATATATATATATTTCTATCTCTATCTCTCTCTATCTCTAGCTCTATATCTCTATTTCCATTTCTATCTCCATCAGTATCTCTGCTGTTCAAATAAATAAATAAGTAAACATGCTCTTAATAATTTAGTTATAATATAGGACAAAAATTGAAAACAAGTGGTTATTTGCATTATAAAAAGGATCAAATCCCCATAAGCTAACCAATGGCAGATCCAGAGGAAATATGGGCAAATGGTCAAGTACAGATGACAAAGGCTCCTACACATTTACCTGCTTCACTTACCTGTAAAGTTTCCACACTTTGTTTTTACACAAGGGCATGTTCATCATTATTCTTACTGACTTTTCCCAGAAAGTACAGGTGCAAACATAGAAGGAAAAAAAAAAATTTGGAGTTAGAGTGCAATTGGTTGTATTGGTTGATTTTACTGGTGACAGAGTCCCTATTTAAATTTGGGCTTAGGAAAGGAGGTAAAAGGAGAAATTAAGAGGATTTAATGGAATGAAGTTGTTGTAAAAACCATTAATGAGAAAGAAGCAACTCAATACTCATGACAAAGTCAATTATTATAGATTTATTTATTTTTATTTGGAAGGCAGATTTTCCCAGAGGCAGAGAGAGAAGAAAAAGGGAGGAGAGAGAAAGGCCTTCCATCTTCTGGTTCACTCCCCAGATAGCCTCAATGGCCAGAGCTGGACCAATCCGAAGCCAGGAGCCAGTAACACCTTCCAGGTCTCCCACACAAGTGCAGGGGCCTGAAGACTTGGGCCATCTTCTACTACTTTCCCAGGCCATATCACAGATCTGGATTGGAATTGGAGCTGCCAAGACTCAAACTGGTACCCATATGGGATAACAGCACTACAGGCCTGCTGCTTTACCACAATGTCAGTCTTAAGACTGTATAATATTATCATTGCTTTGTATTTTTGATTAACATAGGGCTGGGTGTGGACAATTTGTGCAGCAGTTAAGTTACTACTTGAGACACCCATATGCCATTTCAGAGCACTGGGTTTGAGTCTCAACTCTATTATTCCAGCTTCCTGCGAATGTCCACTCTGGGAGACAGCAGGTGGGGGCCCAAGTGTATGGATCTTTGCCACCCACATGAGACACCCAGACTGAATTCCTGGCACCTGGCTTCAGCCTGGTCTAATCCTGCCATAGGCATGTGGGAAGTGAATCAAAGGATGAAGTGTCTCTCTTAATCTCTCTCACTCTTTATCTCTGCTGTTCTGCAAGACAAATAAATATAGATTTTAAAAAGCATGTGATCAGAATGATTTGGCAAATGAAATGTTTCACATTCAAAATTAAAAGTCTACACTTCGGCCCTGCACCCGCATGGGAGACCAGGAGAAAGCACCTGACCCCTGGCTTCGGATCGGCATAGTGCACCAGCCTCAGCGTGCTGGTCGTAGTGGCCATTTGGGGGGTGAAGTAATGGAAAGGAAGACCTTTCTCTCTGTCTCTCTCTCTCACTGTCTAACTCTGCCTGTCAAAAAAAGAAAAAAAAAGTCTACACCTCTGATTGGGTCAAAAGTGGGGTTCTTTTCAAAGAAAAACTTGGGCAAAGATAAAGGCAAAGACCTTGGGAAAGAGCTTCCGATCTCTGGCTCCTGTGGGTATATCATTTGCCTGCTAACTACCTCCAATTACATTCAGCTGTGCGGAATTACTTCCCTTTTGAATCCAAAAAAAAAAAAAAAAAAAGAGAGATTTACCACGCCTAACCTGGGAGTGTCATCTTTGACACACCCTCAACCCTGAGGAACCAAACACAGCTCTCAGGCCACACTCATCTCAAGCCTCTAAGACTCCACCGAAAGCAGACAGTCCACTTAATATAGAGCCATAGTGTAACAAGAAAAAACACTACAGTGAAGAAACCAAATATCTCCAACATGCCAAACAACAAATGCAAAAACCGAGGTAACAAGAACAAGGAAGACACTATGACGCCCCCAAATGAAAAAGACACCCCAATTCAAGATTATGAAGATGATGAGATAGAAGAAATGCAAGAAGCAGATCTCAAAAAATTGATAAGAACATTAAGAAGTTCTCAAAAACAAACTCTTGAACTACAGAAATCCTTAATGGACAAGATAGAAAATCTCTCTCGTGAAAATGAAATACTAAGGAGGAATCAAAATGAAATGAAACAACTAGTAAAACAAGAAACTGTGACAGTGACAAGAAATCATAATGAAATGAAGAATTCAATAGATCAAATGACAAACATATTAGAGAGCCTTAAAAACAGAATGGGCGAAACAGAAGAGAGAATATCAGACTAAGAAGACAGAGAACAGGAAAGGAAACAGGCAAACCAAAGAAAAGCAGAGGAAATTAGAAATCTAAAAAATATTGTCGGGAATCTACAGGATACTATTAAGAAACCTAATATTCGGGTTCTAGGAGTTCCTGAAGGCATGGAGAAGGAGAAAGGATTAGAAGGCATTTTCAATGAGATACTAGCAGAAAATTTCCCAGGTTTGGAGAAGGAAAGAGTCATCTTAGTACAGGAAGCTTATAGAACCCCTAATAAACATGACCAAAAGAGATCCTCACCACGACATGTTGTAATCAAACTCACCACAGTGAAACATAAAGAAAAGATCCTAAAATGTGCAAGAGAGAAACGTCAGATTACCCTTAGAGAATCTCCAATTAGACTCACAGTAGAGTTCTCATCAGAAACCCTACAAGCTAGAAGGGAATGGTGAGACATAGCCCAGGTACTAAGAGAGAAAAACTGCCAGCCCAGAATATTATATCCTACAAAGCTCTCATTTGTGAATGAAGGTGAAATAAAGACCTTTCACAGCAAACAGAAATTGAAAGAATTTGTTGCCACTCGTCCTGCCCTGCAAAAGATGCTTAAAGATGTGTTACACACAGAAACACAGAAACGTGGTCACCAATATGAAAGAAGGTAAAGGAAGGAAACCTCACAGCAAAAGATCACAGGAAGCTCAGTTTCTCTTTGACATAGAATTAAACTCTGATGCTCTGTTAAAGCAATGTGTTAAAGTAATCTATTATGTTCTCTTGATGTCTGTTAAATTCTAATTGTTCAAAAACAGCTGCATTTTTATTAAGAGCTATGGGTTATTTAAATATGTGCTTATTTTCAAAGATTTGAATAATCACCTTGTAACAATGATCAAATTTGGTCTATGTTATGTCATGATTTTAAGGAATCTTATTTCAACCAGATATTTTGGATTTTGAGCCTTCTTGGCATTCTTGACAGGCATTCAAAAAATCAAAGTTTCAAACAATCTGGACTCTAAAATTTCCAGTAAATCTTGGACTTTGCTTTTTCCAGTTTGGGCCCAACTGAAAAAATCGAAGGACCTAAGTTTCTCATCTTATAGAGACACCAACTAATCAGGCTATTTGGATTATATTATAAGTACTGTCAAGATGTGATGTGGTACCAAACTTTAAGTTTCTATAATGGAAAATGCTATAAATACAAATGTTTGAGAATTAAAAAGTCTAATGATCTTGTGTTACTAGACATGATAGTTATCTTAATGAGAAAGCCCCAGAGGCCTAAAGGGTTAAATACTTGTAAAATCCTGCAGGTGCTTTCAAAAATACTGTGAAGTAAGCAAGTGCCTCTTGTTGGTTGATGAGTTTATAATTTTAAATGTGGCAACTTAAAGTCTTTTGTCATCCACAATTCTATATGATTTGCTGCTCATAAAACTAAAGCGTTGTTGGTTCTGTGTTTAGCTGTCCTCCTATAGGTTCCTATGTACTTTTTCCAGCCACTTCTATTGTATTCAGTACTTTGTGATGCCTCTGTAAACAGATGAAGCCAATAATGTATTAACAGTACCAACTGAGACAAAGTATGGTTAACTGAGGTTACTAAAAAGAAAAAGCAATTCAAATCAATTGGCAATCTACAAAAAGAGTTAAAGATCTTAAAAGCTATTATTAAAATTGCTATATTGGTCTATTAAGCTATATTATATGTATGTACATATTGTATGTCCACATGGGGAAATTTTATTAAGAGTTTTACTTTAATTGGCTTATAGATAAGATTGTCCATAAATTTAAGCTGTTAAAATCAATCAAAGATACATTTTAATTTGTGGGACCTGAATCTGTGTATCATATGTTTTAAACTTGTTGGTAGAAAGAAACTAAAAACATTTTATATGGTTGTGCTTAAGTTTACTGGTTAAACAAACTACATCATGTTAGATATTTAAGAGGTGTTTTCAAATACATGATTCTTAAAATTTATAGAAGGCATTGGACTTTCTGGTAAATGTTTTCTTAAGTTGTTATCTAATGGTTGAAATGGTTTGCTAAGTATTCATGTGATATTGCTATTGTCAGCAAGCGATCTAGGACTTGCTCCCTCATTTCTCTATTCTAAGCCCAACTTGTTCTTTCATTTCTCTATTCTCTTCAAGGTAGGAAACTAATTCTATTATGAAGGAATCTGTAGGATGCACAATTTAATCTTTAGACCTTATAAAAGAGATGGCTAACATTTTTCTATAATAGCATAGCCAAAATAAGAACTTAAATAATAATCTCATAGCTAGATTCACTTCGCCATCAGCGAAGTAAACAGTAAGTAGAAAACACCTCCCTTTCAGACCAAAGGGAAAGAAAGTTTTAAAGTGAGAATATAATTTTCCTCATGGGCATTGTCTACCTTAGAAAAACTACTACAGAACATGCCTGTGACTATAGACTTGTATTTCAGGCCACCGAAGATTAGAGATGGGACTTGGGCACTCCCTTGACTTGCATCCTCTGGTCTGCTTTAACACAAACCAGGAGGAAAAGAAAGCTAGGCATCAGAAGCAATGGGTGGCAGGCCTATTAATGGCTGATCTGTACAGTGATCTGCCCTCAAGGAGACCCAACAGGCCAGTCCACTGCAGTGGCTTTCAATGTGGTAAGCCTGGGCTTCAGCAGAAGTCAGCTTGTGAAGAGCCCTGGCAGCTCTGCCAAGAGTTGGATCACTGGAAATGGACCTGCCCTGGAGTCGAAGGATGCCCAGGTCAGAGCCATAGATCTTATTGGCTCTAAGCTGAAAAGCCCTTCACTCAGCCCAGCTTCCAAGGTGACCACTAGAGCTGAGGGGACGGCCAAGTAGGGTCAGCAACCATTGCAGGCAGAACTGTAAATTTCTTGTTAGAGATGCCCCCAGCCTTTGCCTGGCCAGCTCTCCTCCCAGGCCAGCCAAGTAATGAAAGTCAACAGAGTGCCTTCCCCTAGGAGGTTCACACCTCCCTTAGGATATACCCCATGTGAAGAGATAGATAGGTCTGGGCCTCTTAACTTACAAGGCCTAAAGCCCATCAGATTATTATCAAGCCCCTTCTATCAGGTTCTATTTGCCTCTCAATCAGAAAACTTAATTGTAGCTTAGACAGCACCTTTCTTAGCTCCTCTAATAATGACTCTGTCCTTTGTTCTAGACCCTGTCTAGCCCACTTGAGCCTCATTCCTTTGTAATCATAACCTCTACTCTACCACCAATGGCTCTACTCCCAACCTGTGTGTACTGATGGTCCTCTTCCCCACTTAATGCTGTATAATTGTTCAGACCTGGTTACTGCCACTCTTAGGATCATTGGTTACTATCCTCACCCTGTCTTTTATGACCTTGTCTAAATATGATGAGAGTCGGCAAACTTGGAAGGCTTCCATAGCCTTGGCAACTCATGATGACAGCCTGGGGTGGTTACTGGCACCATAAACTAGAGTGTCAATTTGTTGGGTCAACAATAGGAGTCACTGTACACTTGCTCCTCATGTGGGATCTCTGTCCTTAATGTGCTGTACATTTTGCTTTAATGCTATAACTAGCACTCAAACAGTATGTTTCACTTTGTGTTTCTATGTGGGTGCAAACTGTTGAAATCTTTATACTAAATTGATGTATATAAAGAGATTTGAAAATGCATCTTGATGTAAATGGAAGGGGAGAGGGAGCGGGAGAGGGGAGGGTTGTGGGTGGGAGGGAAGTTATGGGAGGGGGAAGCCATTGTAATCCATAAGCTGTACACTGGAAATTTATATTCATTAAATAAAAGTTAAAAAAAAAGATAAAGGCAAAGATGGGAAAAGGAAGCTGAATAAATTGTTCTGTTGAACCATTCTCAGCTTTTCTGGGCCACTACAGGGAATACACAAAGAAAAAGATCCCAAGAACCCCTGGGGCTCCAGGAACCATGAAAAAAGCTGGGGCTCACATTCTTTCTCAGGAAGAATGCTGGAACCGAATTGGGCAGCAGCTTGAGTTATGCCACAGTCACTACTGCTGATACTACTCAGGAAACTGAAATTTCTTGCTTTTCTTTTCTTATGAATGATGACTTTCAATGGGTGGTGAAAACCTCTTGTTCCCTCCAGTGGATTTGAAAACAAGAGCTTGGATTGGAAGCCAAAAAGATTGGAATCCTACACTGTAAACTTGAGCACTTTTGGAAAGGTATACTTTAGAAAGTGTGACTAACAGATCTCTTCCAGTCTCAGATTAAGAATGACCAGGCAACTCCACCTGGCATTAGGACAGCAGCCTGGGCAGAAGCAGGGGGAAATCTGGAGTGAATAACTATAATACCAGGAACCATAATGTAAAATTAGATCCTATTTTTTCAGCACATAATCACTGCAAGTCTAGACTTTTATCTCTAACTTATTGTGTTTGGGAAATTCATGCAAATAAATATCTGTATAGTTTTATTTGTTATCTGTCAAATAGGCTTGGATTAAGAATATATATTAACAGTAAGAATACCCCAAATCTAACTAAAGATATAATCTTCTTTCTTTGTCAGGAAAATGTGGAAGCAGTATTAAGAATGTGTAGAATGGGTTCAAGGTATATAGGTTGGGGATTCAATTTGACCAAGTGCCTTATGCATAATTTGTTGAAAGGAGTAATGACAGCTTCTGGATAAGCTGGAGTAATGATGTCCCCACTCCATAAACAGCCAGAGGAGGAGTAAGGAAGAGGGAAGTTCCCTCCAGACCATAGGAAGACTTCTTTAGCCCCAGGAGAGCCAAGAGGCCTGTGCTCTTCCTCAGTGCATGTTGTTGCAAGCACAACATTGTAGGGCACAGTTCACTACCTGCTACTGGTCCTTTGTGTTAAGGCCAACTCACAACCTCTACAGGCATGTAGGAGGTTGGCGCACAAAAGCATATACTTCATAACCGTGAGTCTTGTGAGCCCAAGTAATTGCCCAAGGCCCCTCTCCCCTACTCATCCCCTATCCAAACTGCTTCTCTCTTGCTGCCTCTTTCCAGGGTCCCTGTTGCCAGCTCAGGGACCTGACTTACTGCATCATCTGGATCTTTTGCTCTTTATGATGCATGGGCATCCGTACCCTTTATTATGCCTGCCTGCCTTCTGCTGTTCTTCATTTCTCCTTTACTGCTGTCCCTTGTAGTTTTAGGTAAGCTCACTTTACTCTAGCCTTGGGTTACACCATTCCTGAAGAAAGAGAGTGGTACAGATATAATGTAGATCCGTTGCCTTAGTTTCACAAGGCTTTGGGAAAGTTCTGGAGATAAGTTGGGTAACACAATCCTGTCATCAATGTTGAGTAGCATATCTTCCGTGATGGAAGAGCAGTCCCGGACTCTCCAGGAGCCAAGAGTAATTGTAAAAAGCAAGATAGTAAGAGAAAGCCTTTTATTTGGCCCCAGCAGCCAATTGGAGCTGTTACTGGGATTAGCAGAGGTTCCAGACTGAGTCCTTTCTGGGAGAAGGATCAGGTTTTTGTCACAATCCATGTGAAACTCAGAAGTCAGTTTCCATTCAACCTGACTTGCTTGAGATAGGGCTTTGTAACTTCTTGCAATCTCCCTAAAGAATTCAATAGCCAGCAGATCATCAGTGAACCATGTACAACTTTTATCAGACACCCAATAAGAAATCATTTAAAAATGCCCACTGGATATGTATGTTTGAAAAAATTATCTCTTCTTTGCTGGCCTGCACTGGATTTTTCCTTTCTATTCTGCATTTACATGGTGCCCAGGCTCCTTCTGCTGGAGTTTTGGCCACACTTATTTATTATGCGAATACCAAAACCAATGCCCTTAGAAGGCAATGGTGACTTACAAGCAACACAGCAGCTAAATACATCCATTAGGCCAGAATAAAAGCATTAATAAGGAGAGGTGACCATTTACATACCATGGTGCCATTAACTTATCTTTCCAACACAGGGATGCAAATATTATTTTCCATTGCTTATAAATGAGGGAACTGAAGTCCAGAAGCTTTGAAGTTTGTTTGCTAAAAGAGGTGAGACACAATCCAAAATCACCTGACTCCAAATCAGTGTTATTTCTGTACCCAACAGGTAGTCAGATACTCTTGAGTACTTAACATCTAAGGGGAGGAAGAGATTGTTGACCACTTGATATAATCCTAGCCTCAAAAAGAAGATAATACATTTTGACCAGAGGGAATTCAGAGGCTTGTTTTGATCCAGCTATCAGATTTCCTGAAAAGGTTGTGTTCCAAGAAAGGAAGTGGCCACGCCCAGGGAAGTCACAAACTGTTGATTAAGAAAGAAATGAGAGCCCTCACACGGGAAACTTTTTTATAACTTTCTTATTGTGTTCAGCTCATGTTGTGTCAGCAGGAGTTCTCTTTGTGAAACAGAGGAAGAAAATCCTTTCTTAACAAAATTATGCATGTGCCATGAAAGAGATGAAGCAGAAGTTTAAGCATGAAACCCAGTAATTTTATTGCCCTAAGGCATTACTCATTTTCCTGACACATTATGTTTTTAATTAAAATTGCATGTGAGTTAATTAAAATGTTCACTCTGGCACTATTTTCCTTCTTCTTGCATGGGTTCCTTGTTACTCTTCTAGCTTTTTGGTAAAATTCAGTTTCATTTTAATTCTGCTGTTTTTATTAGCTGCAACTTTAGCAAACAACTTGTAAACTAAACTATTTTTTTTTTGTTAAATATAATTTGAAGCACTAATTCTCAGCTGACCAGGGAAAAGAAAGGTGAAATTATTCTGGTTCCTGCATTCTTCCCTCGTTGTTTAATTAAAAATGTATGAAATCGGTCTTGCTAGAAAGTGTATTAAACAGAGTCCTGTGGTTTTCCCTTGAATACACATTTTTATCTATCTACAGTCCCCTGTTCTGGAAAGAATCACTGTTTATGACAGCTGTGGTTATAACCTCAGGTTTCATGATGCAGCTGTTTGATTAGCCCTCGGTGGACATCTATCTAGTTCAATTTATCAATTGACAGCCCAGCTCTCTGCAACAGACTCTTTGTTGAAAACACTGAAACAGAGACACAGAGTAATGATGAGGTCTGCATTGGACCTGTGGGGACAAACAGGCTGAGACTGGAGGTCTTGTTGGTTCATTTGCAAACAGAAGAAGTTTGTTGAAAGGTTGACCAGACAGGAAGAGGCAGAGATGGTAGTAACCACACGGGCTACAGGAAAGACCAGGGAGAAACCTCTGTGTCATAGCCTTACCAACCACTTCCCATGAGAACTGGCTGAGTCCTCACTGCATCCTGAGATTACCTATTTTTTGTGTGTCTTTTACAATAGATTTTTCTTTCCTAGATTTAGATAAAATTAATTTTGGATCCTTGTAAACAATGAGTGCTGATTAAAATATTCATCCCTCAAAAATCCCTATTTCCCCAAGCAGCCCTAACAATCTTTTTTGTCAGCACTCTCCTTTTAAAGAATTTATTTTGGGGCAGCTTTTGTGCTTGTATAGTTAATAGCCACTTAAGATGCTCATATACCGTATCAGAGTGCCAGTTTGTGTCCTGGATATTCTGCTTCCATTCCAACTTCCTCCTGATGCACCTAGAAAGTGGCAGATGATGCCTCAGCAACTTAAGTCCCTAACATGTGGAGGGGAAACCTAGATGGAGTTCCTTGCTCTTGGCTCTCTCCTGGCACAACCCTGACTGTTGCAGCCATTTGGGGAAAGAATCAAGAGATGAAAGATCTCTCTCTATCTCTCTGCCCCTCTCCCTGTCACTATGCCTTTCACATACATAAATTTTTCCAAGAATTTATTTAAATCTATTATAACACAAAGTATGTTTTTAAATACTGATGTATGACTCCACAATTAGATACAGAAAAAAGTTATCTTATTAGAAATAATATGTGTCATCACTTAGTCTGCAAATATCATTGCACTTTAATTTTTCTAAATTTTTTTTAATTTTTTTTTTTTTGACAGGCAGAGTGGACAGTGTGAGAGAGAGACAGAGAGAAAGGTCTTCCTTTTGCCATTGGTTCACCCTCCAATGGCCGCCGCGGCTGGCACACTGCGGCCCGCGCACCGCGCTGATCCGATGGCAGGAGCCAGGTGCTTCTCCTGGTCTCCCATGCGGCTGCAGGGCCCAAGGACTTGAGCCATCCTCCACTGCACTCCCTGGCCACAGCAGAGAGCTGGCCTGGAAGAGGGGCAACCGGGACAGGATCAGTGCCCCGACCGGGACTAGAACCCGGTGTGCTGGCGCCGCAAGGAGGAGGATTAGCCTAGTGAGCTGTGGTGCCGGCCAATGCACTTTAATTTTTATAATTTGGCAAAGCATTCATAACATTATCTGCAGAATAGTCTGAACAGGCATGACTGTCTTAAGTTGTTGGCTATGTATTAATTTTTTTTTTATTTTTGACAGGCAGAGTGGATAGTGAGAGAGAGAGAGACAGAGAGAAAGGTCTTCCTTTTGCCATTGGTTCACCCTCCAATGGCCGCCACGGCTGGCGCGCTGTGGCCGGCGCATCACGCTGATCCGAAGCCAGGAGCCAGGTGCTTCTCCTGGTCTCCCATGGGGTGCAGGGCCCAAGGACTTGGGCCATCCTCCACTGCCTTCCTGGGCCACAGCAGAGAGCTGGCCTGGAAGAGGGGCAACCGGGATAGAATCCGGCGCCCCAACCGGGACTAGAACCCGGTGTGCCAGCACTGCAGGCGGAGGATTAGCCTAGTGTGCTGCAGCGTCGGCCGGCTAGGTATAAATTTTACAAAGATTGTTTGTTCAGCAGTAATGGTGCAGCTGGAGTATATTGCACCTTCTCCATGTTGCACAGCAAGAACTACCACGTGTCATGGAACTTCTGACGCATTCCAAGGCCACCACTCTTGTGGTTTATAGATGTCAACCCAAACATCTGCATATGCTTGGTGATCCACTGAATATCAGATTTCTTCTGAAAGCTTTATGGAATGCACTAATGAGGATAACCTCAAAATTCGGGAGTCTGAGAGCCCCTGCTCTTTCCTTTACAACAGACTGAAGGCTTCTGCAAACTTTAACTGTATGACACCATGAAGAGCAGGCCTGCTCTATATCATGTATTCAGGAACTCAGCATTTGTGGCCACCAGGGCTCCATCCTAAATATGATAGAACCTTGCTTGGCCTTGTGTCCAGTCTGGGCACAGTGGGCAGGGAGCTCTGTGGAACACACAAAGCTGACGGTACTGCTAGCAGTGGACCCTCAGTGGAATGTACATCGGGTTCTCTCTCCACTGCTCATGGATGTACTTGGAGATGTCCATCCTGGTTTACCTGATGGCTGTCAGCAGACATAAAGAAAGGAGTCTTTCTGGACAGAGACAATCTTAAAAAGTAAAATCACTAAACATGTAGTAAAAAACAAACTCTTCAGTCTGAGAACAAACAGGCTGATACTACATAGGCAGTATGAAGTTGGGGTGAGTATTATAGTACATAAAATAAGAAAATAAAATCATTTTTTATTCAGTCATTTTTTTTTTTGCTTTTCTAGTGATGTTTTAGTAACTCAGTTACATATGCATGCAATTTTCTCACCTGGGTTGCCACATCTTTCTCCCCAGATCAGATTTCTAAAATACCAGAATTAGTCCAAATGAGTGTGGTACCCACCCAGGTTTAACTTTGTTTCGTGTTTGGACAGCTCCATGCCTGTAATTCATCAGTCATCTGAACTTTTGAACCTCCTTCCCAATTTAAACCCTCTGTTTTAAAATTATAATCTCATTCCAAAACTTTATGACAAAATCACAGCTCAGGTTTAAATCCATATTTCTGCCTACTTCTTGCTTGCATCTGGTCAGCATATGGATAGAGGAAAAACTAACTTCCATTTTGATTGGTCTTTTAAATTTATGAGCAGGTACACCAGTTGTACCTGTAACATTGTCTAGCATTCATGCAATTTTCTCCTAGTCCACCCATTCTCTCACTCTCCTAGATCTAGAACTTGAAATGACCTGAACTAGAGCTTCCTGTTCATCTATTCTCATCTTCTCTTGAACCAACTCTAATCAGACTTTGGCCCCTGTTCACTCTATCAAAGCTGTTCTTACTAAGTCTCCAAGGGCATTTATGTTTCTAGTATGAATGGTCGTATAACTGACTAGTCAGTAACATAGTTGAGTACTTTTTCAGTGATACACTTCCATCATCTAGCAGTAATGGTCCATGTTGCTTTGTTCCTGCCACCCACATAGGAGATCCTGCTTAAATTCCTAACTCCTGACTTTTTCCCAGCCCAACTGTGGCTTTTGCAGGCATTTGGTGGTTGAACTAGCAGAAGGGAAATAACTCTCTCTCTCTCTCTCTTTCTCTTTCAAATAAATAAAAATAAACTAATTTTTTAAAAATTAGCATTAAAGTAATCTATATGTAAATTCATGTATTGGCAGGCAAATATTAGCACTCCTTAAAAGAAACACAACAGAATCCAGACAACATGAGGAAGCCAACATTCAGGGCATTTTGTTGCTACACATGAGGTTTAGAACTGCTCTATTTCTGTGAAAAATGCCATTTGGGTCTTGAAATGGCTCATGTTGAATCTGTATATATTAGACAGCATAGATATTTATATTTAATAATATAGGCTTTTAACCATATTAATTTTTTTCAATATCCCTACTCAAGATGTCTCCATTTGTTGTATTTTATTTGATTTCTTTCATTAATGTACTATAGTTTTCAGTGTAAAAAAATTTCACCTCCTTGATTAACTTTAATTCTGGGGCCAACATCATGGCCTAGCTGGTAAAGCCACCACTTGCAATGTCAGCATCCCTTATGGACACCGGTTTGAGACCTGCTCTACTTCTGATCCAGCTCCCTGCTAATGTGGCTGAGAAAGCAGCAGAAGATGGTTCAAGTACTTGGGCCCCTGCCACCGATGGGAGAGACCCAGGAGATGCTCTTGACTCCTGGCTTCAGCCTGGCCCAGCCCTAGCCTTTATGGCCATTGGGAAAGTGAACTAGTGGATGGGAGATCTCTCTCTTTCTTTCTCTCTCTCTCTCTTTCTGTGTGTGTGTGTATGTGTGTTTGTGTGTGTGTCTGCCTCTCCTCATCTCTGTATAACTCTGACTTTAAATTAAATAAATAAATATTTAAAAAATTATTCTTAAGTATTTGGTTCATTATGGTTCACTATTGGTATAATGAAATGCAACTGATTTGTATATATTAATTTTGCATCATACTACTTTACTGAACTCATTTATTCTAACACAGTTTTGTGTGTGTGTATGTGTGTGTGCAGTTTTTAGAGTTTTCTATGTACAAGATCATGTCATCTGCAAACAGATCAATTTACTTATTTTATGATCTGGATGGCTTTTAGCTCTTTTTCTTGTCTGAACACTCTTGTTGCCGTCACCGCTCTTCCTAGTTCCAAATTATATTAGGAAGCTATACTAATAAAAACAGGATGATAGTGGAAGAAAATTAAACACATAGACTAATAGATGGGGACCAAAAGTCCACAAACCAACCAACAAGAACACACAATGGGGAAACGATAGTCTCTTTAATACTAGATGTTGGGAAAATTGAATACCCACATGCAAAAGAATGACCCTGGACCCTTCTCCTACACCTTACATAATAATCAACTCAAAGTAGATTAAAGATCTAAGTGCAAAACTTGAAACCATGAGACCCGTAAAAGAAAACAGAGGAGAAAATCTTTGTGATATTGGTCTCTACAATTTGTTTATCTGGATATCAGAATGAAAGCTAAAGAATTAAAGGGAAAAAAAAAAAAGGCTGGCAGGATTATATCAAACCAAGAATCTTTTTAAAGGAAACAACCAACAAAAAGAAAAGACAGCCTATAGACTGGCAGAGAATATTTGAAAGCTTTGTATCTGATGATGGGTTCATATCCAGAATATGTAAGCTCGGCCAGCGCCACGGCTCAATAGCCTAATGCCATTTTTTATTTATTTATTTTTTGACAGGCAGAGTGGACAGTGAGAGAGAGAGACAGAGAGAAAGGTCTTCCTTTTTGCCGTTGGTTCACCCTCCAATGGCCGCCGCGGCCAGAGCATCTCGCTGATCCGAAGCCAGGAGCCAGGTGCTTCTCCTGGTCTCGCATGGGGTGCAGGGCCCAAGCACTTGGGCCATCCTCCACTGCCTTCCCGGGCCATAGCAGAGAGCTGGCCTGGAAGAGGGGCAACCGGGATAGAATCCGGCGCCCCGACCGGGACTAGAACCCAGTGTGCCGGCTCCACTAGGTGGAGGATTAACCTGTTGAGCCACGGCACCAGCAGATAAATAAACATGAATGGAAGGGGAAAGGGAGCGGGAAAGGGGAGGGTAGCGGGCGGGAGGGAAGTTATGGGAGGGGGGAAGCCATTGTAACCCATAAGCTATACTTTGGAAATTTATATTCATTAAATAAAAGTTTAATTAAAAAAAAAAAAAAGAAATAAAAAAAAAATTGTTAAAAAAGAATATGTAAGCTCATGCAACTTCACAAAAAAAATTACTAATTAATTGATTTTTTAAAATAAAGTAAAAGAAAACAAATTTTTAAATATTGGATGAAGGATCTGAATAGAAAATGTTCTAATGAAATATAAATGACCAGCATATATATGAAAAGGTGTTCAACATCACTAATCATCAGGGAAAAGCAGATAAAAAATAATGAGATATCAGCTCACATATTAGGATATCAAAAGGGCAGAAAGTAACAAATGTTGATGAGGATGTGGGGAGAAGGGAACCCTTGTATACTATTAGTGCGAATGTAAATTGGCATAGTCATTTGAAGAAATAAATGAAGTTTCTTCAAAAAATTAAAAATAAAAGTACCATATGATACAGCAATTCCACTTCCAGGTATATAGCCAAAGAAAATCAGTGCCTTGTGGAGATAACTGCTCTTTCGTGTTCACTGCAACAGTCATTCACAATAATAAATACGAAAATAATCCAAGTATCCATTGACATATGAATGGATAAAGAAAAGTAAACTAATAAGCCTTTTTAAAAGGAGTTACTGCCATTTGTGACAACATGGATGAAACTGGAGGACATGATGCTAAATGAAGTAAGCTAGACACAGGAAAAAAATGCTGCATTATCCAATTTATATGTGGACTCTTAACAAAACAAAAGTTGAATACACAGAAACAGTAAAACAGTGGTTACCAACAATCCAAAGGAGGATAAGTGAAGAAAAGGAGGTCAAAAGATACAAATTTGAAGTTATATTGGATGAGCTAGTCTGAGGATCTAAGGTACAGTATAAGGACTGTAGCTAACAATAATGAAATAAAAACTAAGAGAAAGTAGATTTTAGATGCCCTTCCCCACCACACACACACAAGAGTAAACTATGAAATGTGATTTGTAGAATGATTTGTTTGACTGTAGTAATCATTTCACTATTTACAAGTATATGTATAGCAAGACATAATATTATATGCCTTAAAAAATAAAATAAAAAAGGAAGAGAAGAAAATCTAAACACTGATTATTGTAAATTTTTGCAACATATTGCATTTAGTTTTAAATTGTACTATACTTATCAATAAATTAACAAAATATGGCCCATGACCAACAGAAAAATTAGCACAGACAAGTACTGTTTCAAGGCATAATGTGCAAGAGAGATAATAGCATTTGGTGCTTTCTTTATGTATATTCGGTAGAAATCTTATTCCTCAAATCCTTTCTAGCTCAACATACCTCCTGGCCTCACAGGGCTTAAAGTTCTATAAAGCAATGTTTCTCTTGTCTTTCTCTTCCTCATTTATTTCTTCAAATGACCATGCCAATTTACATTCACACTAATAGTATACAAGGGTTCCCTTTTCCCCACATCCTCATCAACATTTGTTACTTTCTGCCCTTTTGATATCCTAATTTGTGAGCTGATATCTCATTATTTTTTGCTTTTCCCTGATGATTAGTGATGTTGAACAACTTTTCATATATATGCTGGTTATTTATATTTCATTAGAACATTTTCTATTCAGATCCTTCAACCAATTTTTAATACCTGAACTCACTTGATCTGCCTGTATAGTATTCTTTCTGCTTAGGTCTCTCTCCTAATGTATATCAAATTTGTGACTAGTTATTCTGATAATCCAATTTTGTAATCAGCAAAGACTGGTAGGGATACAAAAAAGTTCTCACCCTTATTACTATGCGAGACTTCTGTTTACCATTTTCTGATACTATCATCTCCCTATATACTCTAAGAGCTTCATTTGAATAGAAAAAGAAGTAACTTGGCAGGAAAGATCACTTTGAATGTTGGAAACTCCTGGAACAAGCTAGTAATGAAGCGTGGTTTGACACCTTCTTTGAGGTTCATATCTGGGTGCCAAGCCAGTCATGATTAGTATTATTACCAGAGCATAAGATTAGGCTGAAATTACGATGGGATGCAGACATGTGGCCAGATCTCTGCAGCTTTCTCCTGCCCTAGAATGGGTCTATGGTGCTTCAGACTGATGTGCAGTGAATCCAGTGTAACAAGTGGCCTCAGATGGGGAACAAAGTGGCTGGGGAGGTTCAAGGAGTTTGAACCTGACAGAAAAGATGTAGTGTTGCTGAATCAAAAAAGAGCAAAAAACACTTTAGTGAGCAGTGATTGTTTGGGGTTTCTTTGTATAGGAAGACTCAGCTTTTGTAGTTCAACCTTTTGATGTATTATTTGGTATGATCATTTATTTGGAAATACTGATTGTTGTACCTAAACATTTACTAAAAATCTTTAGTTTAACCTAAAATATGCTAATGTATTTCTTTCACGGAATCAGATAACTACCTAATTTTGCAGAAAAATTACTAATATTTCTTTGTTTTTAAAATAACTATTTAAACTCAGCAGGCATCTAACCTCAGAAATAGCAAGGCATTATTTAATTTTAAAATGCTTTAGTGTGACATTTTAGGCATTTTGAAAAGTGCATAAAAGATAAGGTTACCTGACAGTAGAGCTGGTTCACAACATCATTACACTGATAACTACCGGAGCCATTTCATTTGCATGAAACCATTTGATTACAGCACTGGGAATCAAGTGATATTGTGTTTGGAACCATTTGTGTGTGCTATTTATTTTAGCATAATACATATTTATTGGTATTTTATTCACAATATAAGTCACACGTTAATAACAGTTTAACAGCTTTTAGAGTCTTGCCTTCTCACATGTTCAATAAGGAGTTCATGAGTAATTTCACAAGGCACACATATCTGAAAAGTGCTCCTGTCCACACACACAAAGTAGCATTTCTTCCACAGCTGAGTAGATATTTGTATATTATAGCCCCCTTTGTAGTGGTGTCAAATTTAGTAAATTGAAATATCGTAAACTAAATTTCAATTCCAATAGATGGTGAACACAGCTCTTATAACTCATACCATATTTAGGTCAAACTTACACTGAAAAATTATTCATTATTTATCTGAATTTTAAATTTAATGGAGCATCCTGTATTTTATCTAGTAACTATACTTTTAAAAAGATAAATTTATTAACTTGTGAAAATCAACCACAGATACTTTAATGTAAGACAGCCAGGTAGAAATGCCATTTAAGTCACAAGGAGTTAATATGGGGGCAAACTGTTGAAATCGTTACCTAATATATACTAAACTGATCTTCTGTATATAAAGAGAATTGAACATGAATCATGATGTGATTGGAAGGGGAGAGGGAGCGGGAAAGGGGAGGGTTGTGGGTGGGAGGGAAGTTTTGGGAGGGGGAAGCCATTGTAACCCATAAGCTGTACTTTGGAAATTTATATTCATTAAATAAAAGTTTAATTAAAAAAAGTCACAAGGAGTTAGAGATGCCTTCAGCTATCAACCTCCAACCTCAACAATTCCATTTGGGTCTTGGTTGTTTTCAGGGACATGAGTGGCATCCCTCCCCCATAAGCTGCATCTATGGAATTGTGTTGTATGAAAGAGTCTATTGAGAGTAAAAGATTTAGATCCCAATGTAGATTTAATTAGCCTAATGGGAGCTATTAAAATTATTTATTTATTTATTAAAGAAACGGGGGGGGGGGGACAGAGAGAGAGGTGAGGCGCCTCCCATTAACTGGTTCACTTTCCAAATGCCTTAAACAGCTGAGACAAGCCTCTCATGGGTGGCAGGAACCTGACTACTTGAGCCAATCATCATTGTCTCCCGATGTCCACATTAGCAGGAAGTTGGCAGGAACTGGAGCTTAGGTGGAACCCATGCACTCTGATGTGAGGCACAGGTGTCCTAACTGACATCTTAACCACTAGGCCCGATACCTCCCCCATCCCATTAGAAATTTGTAAATATATAGCTAGATAGATAGACACAATGTTCCCACTGGAAGTTTATATACATATATAATATTTTATTTTATTACATATGTTGTAGATAGATACATAGATAGATGATTGGCTTGGAGACCCAGCCCTTCAGATTGGATTATAGAAGAAAAACAAAGTCCCTGATTGCTAGTTCCTCATAAACATTGATGTAACCTGGCCTGATGATCTGCTCCTATCAACACACCAAGTTAAAAGAAGAGGACATAGACAGAGAGGAAGGCTCTGGAGTGTCTTGACATACTCCATCCTGGCTATGTAAGTTCTCAGGGTCTTTACTGGAGGCAGCAAGGGGAAAATTCAAAATAGTTAACTGCTGAGATTTTAGCTCAATGTTCAGTGTCATCAGCAGGCTGCCATTAGTAGCAAATGATGATGCTAATGGCAATTCAGAACCTATAGGTGAACCCACCAGAGGCAAATCTGGATTTCCTGTTTTTTTCTTCTCATTATGAAGGTTGCACTCAGATGCTCATTCCCACTTCTCAGTTTCCTTGAGAGTACCTGGGAGTCGGGGCGGTGAAGAAGACAACAGAATTATATCTGCATCACATCTACATTATGTGCCAAGCAAATGGTGTCGAGGCTGGTGCTGATTCAGAGCTACTGCCAATGAATGAACATCCCTATGTGTATAGGAGCTGTCAACAGTGTCTACTGCTGTGTATGATTAGTGGGTGATTTGTGTACCTTTTGCCAACAGAGTTCATAAACTAAAGATTAATGACAGGAAGAGGTAACACATTAGGGGCAAAGCATTAGTAAAGCAGGCAAGTGTTTTGCTGTTTGGAGCTGGAATAACCAGGAGGATTCGTCATTGTTTCAACTGACTTTGGTGTCCAGCCAAGCCAGACGCACTGACTGCAAGCACATTTGGCTCAGTCCTCTCCTTTGCCACCCCCGGTGCCCCAGTAATCCTGCAACCACTGCACAAGTTGATGCCAGGCTGAAAACAGTAGTAGTGCTCCTTTTTCTTCCTTCTTCTCTGCTATTTTTAGATGGATTTGAATAACAACCTATTCCCCTCATTTATTATTCTTGATGAGTAGTAAATTATTCTAATAGCATTGACTGGTCTATTCATTTATTATTTGAGGATGATTAGAAGTGAATAGCTATTATGAAGCATCACCAGTTCCAAAAATTAGACCTTAGAATTTTGTGTTTCCTTCTGACTCTGAGTAATTATCTCTATTGCTTCTTTTAATTCTGTCACACACACATACCTCTTTCTTTCTTTCTTTTTTTTTTTTTTTTGACAGGCAGAGTGGATAGTGAGAGAGAGAGAGACAGAGAGAAAGGTCTTCCTTTTGCCATTGGTTCACCCTCCAATAGCCGCCACGGCTGGCGCGCTGTGGCCGGCGCATCGCACTGATCCGAAGCCAGGAGCCAGGTGCTTCTCCTGGTCTCCCATGCGGGTGCAGGGCCCAAGGACTTGGGCCATCCTCCACTGCCTTCCTGGGCCATAGCAGAGAGCTGGCCTGGAAGAGGGGCAACCGGGATAGAATCCGGTGCCCCAACCGGGACTAGAACCCTGGGTGCCAGCACCGCAAGGCAGAGGATTAGCCTGTTAAGCCACAGCACCAGCCCACATACCTCTTTCTTCTTTGCAAGTCATGCTCTCTTTTGACTCCAGAATAGGATACTGAGTATTCAAAATTTATCCAGAAAAGTAATGGTTGAGCCTCTGAAATGCAATCTCTCCCAGACATACAAGGTTTTCAATATTATTCAGGATCAAAAACATCCCTTATAACTCAGTTAGAACCATGTTATTTAAGTGTTCAGAATACTAAGCAAGCCATGGTTTGTGGATGACAACAGAGGTAACACCAGGGTAAATCACATTGCTATTTGCAGAAACTCAGGGTAAAATAATATTCAGTGTAAAACAACCAGAATAGTCTGTGAGGTTATAACTTCAGGATAAAATAATATGCAACATAAAATAATCATTTTAAATTTGTCTTATAATGAGAAATTATCCAATACCCTCTAAAATGGGTATTAATCTCCTCATCTCAATTACTCGTTTTCCTTTCTTTGATACTGTATCGCTCTCCTGAAGAACTCCATTCACATGCCCACAATGCTGTATAAGGACAAATTCACATTATATGGGACTTCATACTTGTATAATTTGGAGGATCTTTATGAAAAAATATTAAATTTAAAATCCAAAATAAGGTATGAGAGAATATTTGGGGAATATTAGTATGATGAAGTAAAGATTTCCAAAAATGTAACCCTTTATACAAGCAATTTAAGTACAGCAAAATTGGGCAGAATTAACTTTTTTAGCACTTTGGAAATTAACCAAAAACATGTAGTAATCCAGGGTGTGCTTATTCAAGAAAGCAAATGATTATTGGTAAGAAAAATGAGCTTTGTATCATTTTAATTTATCTCATCCCCAGGTCTGTAGCTCAGTGATAGACTTGAAAGGAGAAGCCCACTTTCCCAGTCCCAGTAACAGAAGAAGCAGAATTAACCTCACTTGCAAAAAATTTTTATTACTTGTTTTGAACAGTCTGGTTCAAAAGTGTTACCCTCCCTAACTCAGAACACACCCAATGCTAAAGCTACAAAAGGGTTAGGAGGTTGAGATTGGTGCATTCTTAAGAATATTTCCAGGCAAATGTTTTAACTGCTGAAAAGACAATAGATAACTATTGGAATGAACAATAGACTAATCAAAAAACTTGGAAAGAAATATCGAGGAAGCAAATGTTTTTTGAAAGTAAAGTTGGAAGGCTATGAAGTATTCTGGGGTATCTAGAAGACCACACACATATCCAGGTTTGTGCACATGTGAAGGAAAGACCTGAGAAGGTCCTAAGCTCTCACTTCCAGATAATCATGGTTTTCTTTGTAAGAAGAGAGTGAAAGTAGAGATATAAACTGATTGGAGAAGCTTCTAAACCACATCCCAACAAACACTCAAGAATCTATTCTTGGAATTTAAAGAAATTATTGCGCAACTGTGAGTTAACCACTAACCACACTGAACAAGATGAAACAGTGGTTCTATATGTCAAAGAATACGAGTTTAAAATATCAACTCAGAAAAATCACTAAGTAAACGATATTTGCCAAAAAAATGATAAAAAGTCTTGGGGAGTGAAGAGAATCTAACTTCAAGAATTGTCACATTATTAAGATCAAAATGTCTTGTATCTTTTTTGCCATAAAATTATAAGGTATGCAAAGAATAGAGAAAGTATAATCCATAGGCCAGGGAAAAGCAACATCAGAAACTTGATCAGAGGAAGTTCATATGTTGAATTTAGTAGACATAGGCAAAGACTAATTATAAATATGTGTATTTTTAGATTTCAAGGACTGCAGGAACCTATGTCTGGATAACAAAAAGAAGACATGAATGGTATCTTGCCAAATAGAGGGTATCAAAAGAGAGAAGTCATATGAAGGAGATGAATACAAATTCTAAAATTTAAAAGTGTAACAATTGAATAAGAAGCTCAACAGAAAATTCAACAAATAGAAGAAATAATCATAAAACTTCAAGACCATAAATTGATATTCAGTTGGCATCAGAGAATTCACTAACAACAGATGTACAAGGAAACCTCAAAAATATTAAAAGTTGATTACTTATCAGAAAACATGGAAATCAGAATCCTATGGATAGCATATTCTAAGTCTTGAAAGAAAAATTTAACTGTCAACCAAAAATTATAAATCTAGCAAAAATATATTCTTTAAAAATGAAGAAGATAAAAATTTCCCAAATGAACAAACTCACAGACATACCTCACAAAAAATGCCAAAAGGAGTCCTATGACATAAATAACAGGATATTAGACAGAAACTTGAATCCTCATGAGGTAACACACTGCATACACACACACACACAGAGGCAACTATGCAGATAAATATAAAAGATTACCACTTTTTGTGCTTTAAAATAAAAGACAATTTCTTATGCCAGGGGATTCCAATGGAATCCCATCAAGATTGCATGTACCAATGCCATCTCACTAGTCCAAGTGATCAATTTCAGTTCACAACTGATCACACTGATAGGTCTAAGAGTCAAAGGGATCACACAAACAAGACTAGTGTCTGCTAATGCTAACTGATAGAACCAAAAAGGGAGAGAATGATCCAACATGGGAAGTGGGATACACAACAGACTCATAGAATGGCAGATGTCCTAAATAGCACTCTGGCCTCAGAATCAGCCCTTAAGGCATTCGGATCTGGCTGAAGAGCCCATGAGAGTATTGTAGGCCTGGAAAGCCAAAACACTCTGGCAAAAAAATAAAAAATAAAATAAAATAAAACACCTAAATGAAAGATCTCTGCGAATGAGCGCCCAGTAGAAAGAACGGGCCATGAAAGAAGGAGGTACCTTTCTCTGAAAGGAGGAGAGAACTTCCACTTTGACTAAGACCTTGTCTAAATAAGATCAAAGTCAGCAAATTCAAGAGGCTTCCATAGCTTTGGCAACTCATGACTAAAGCCTAAGGAGATTACTGATGCCATAAACAAGAGTGTCAAGTTGTTAAGACAACAACAGGAGTCACTGTGTACTTACTCCTCATGTGGGATCTGTCCTTAATGTGTTGTCCAATGTGAATTAATACTATAACTAGTGCTGAAACAGTATTTTACACTTTATGTTCTGTGTGGGTGCAAACTGATGTAATCTTTACTTAATATATACTAAAGCGATCTTCTGTATTTAAAGATAATTGAAAATGAATCTTGATGTGAATGGAATGGGAGAGGGAGCGGGAGATGGGAGGGGTGCAGGTGGGAGGGAAGTTATGGGGGGGGAAGCCATTGTAATCCATAAACTGTACTTTGGAAAATTATATTTACTAAATAAAAGTTTGAAAAAAACAAAGTTGGGAAGGAATTATCTTTTCAATAATTGGTGCTGTGACAACTATATGTCCACATGCAGAAGACTTAATTTAGATCCCTCCTATATACAAAGATTAACTTTAAAATGTACCATGGCCATGTACCTAAGAGCTTAAACTATAGAGCTCTTGTGTAAAAACACAGGTATATAACCTGGTTTCCTTACATTTAAGCAATCATTTCTTTAAAATAACACCAGAATCATAAACAACTAAAGAAGAAAGTAGATAAACTGCTCTTCACCAAAGTTAACCACTTTTGTACACGAAAGAACAGTATCAAGAAAAGGAAGACAACCAACAGAATAAAATATTTGAAAAGTGTGTTTCTTATCAGGGTCCAATGCCCAAAATGCATAAAGAACTATCATAATTATGTAAATAAAATAAAAACCACACAGTTAAATAATGGTCAAAGAATTTGAATACACTACTTTTGGCAAGGAAGATTCAGAAATGGCTAACACACAAATGAAAAATACCAGATACCCTTAGTCATCAGGGAAATTCAAATCAAAGCTACACTAAGATATCACTTCACACCCACTAAGTTGGCTACAATTTTTTAAAAGTGAAAATAACAACTGTTGGCAAGGATGTAAAGAAATGTGAACTCTCAGATTTTGCTGGCAGACTGTAAAGTAAAATGTTACTGCCACTGTAGAAAATAATTTGTTAGTCCTTTAAAATTTTAAACATAGACTTCCCATTTGAGCAATTCAAGTCCTAGGTAACTACTCAAGACAACTGAAAGCATACATTCTCACAAAAACATATACACCAAGTTTCACAGAATTATAATTCACCATAGTCAAAATATGGACGCATCTCAAATACCCATGAACTCATGAACAAGTAAAATGTATTACATCTATTCAATGGATACTTATTTAGCTGTAAATAGGAAAGAAGTGCTGATATATGTCAAAGCCGAAATGAACTTTAAAAATATGCTAAATGAAAAGAAAGACACAAAAGTTCACAGAGCATATGATTTCATTTATATGACATGTCCAGAACAGGCAAGTGTGTGATGATAGAAAGTAGCTTAATGGTTACCAGGAGATCAAGAAAAGGAAACTTGGAGGTTGGGGGGTTGTTTTGGAGGTAATGGAAATATTCTAAATTAGAAATGTGGTATTTCCAATTTGGGACATGCTCAATCGGACTTGCTCCAAATGGTGGAGTTAGAAACGTGCCAGGGGATTCCAATACAATCCCATCAAGGTGGCATGTACCAATGCCATCTCACTAGTCCAAGTGATCAATTTCAGTTCACAACCGATGGCTCTGATAGGTCTAAGAGTCAAAGGGATCACACAAACAAGACTAGTGTCTGCTAATGCTAACTGATAGAACCAAAAAGGGAGAGAAGGATCCAACATGGGAAGCGGGATACACAGCAGACTCATAGAATGGCAGATGTCCTAAATAGCACTCTGACCTCAGAATCAGCCCTCAAGGCATTCGGATCTGGCTGAAGAGCTCATGAGAGTATTGTAGGCCTGGAAAGCCAAAACACTCTGGAAAAAAAAAAAAAAAAGAAGACCTAAATGAAAGATCTCTGCGAGTGAGATCCCAGTGGAAAGAACGGGGCCATTAAAGAAGGATGTATTTTACTCTGAAGGGAGGAGAGAACTTCCACTTTGACTAGGACCCTGTCAGAATAAGATCAAAGTCGGCGAACCCTAAAGGCTTCCATAGCCCTGGCAACTCATGACTAGAGCCTAGGGAGATTACTGACACCATAAACAAGAGTGTCAAATTGTTAAGACAACAACAGAAGTCACTGTGTACTTACTCCTCATGTGGGATGTGTCCTTAATGTGTTGTCCAATGTGAAGTGATGCTATAACTAGTACTGAAACAGTGTTTTACACTTTGTGTTTCTGTGTGGGTGCAAACTGATGAAATCTTTACTTAGCATATACTGAATCAATCTTCTGTATATAAAGATAATTGAAAATGAAAACAAAAACTTGGTGTTAAATTGGAAATTGCATACAAAAGTAATCAATTTTTAAAAATATCATGTATGATCTCTGTCCTTAATGTGCTGTACACTGTTATTTAATGCTATAACTAGTACTCTAATAGTATTTTTCACTTGGCGTTGCTATGTGAGGGCAAACTGTTGAAATCTTTACTTAATATATACTAAACTGATCTTCTGTATATAAAGAGAATTGAAAATGAATCTTGATGTGAACAGATGGGGAGAGGAAGCGTAAAGAGGAGGGTTTTGGGTGGGAGGGAAGTTATGGGAGGGGGGAAGCCATTGTAATCCATAAGCTGTACTTTGGAAATTTATATTCATTAAATAAAAGTTTAAAAAAAAAGAAATGTGGTATTTCATAGCCCTGCAAATATTTAAATATTATTTTTATATGTTTAAATAGCTATAATGGTAACTTTTATGTTATATGAATTTCATCCAAAAAATTAAGTAAGTATGTAATAATTAGTTAAAAATAAATTGAGATCAAGTCATTTAGCTTAAATTAGACACTCATGTCCCATATCAGAGTGCCTGCTTTCAATTCCTGGCTTTCGCTCCTGAGTTCAGTTTTCCACTCATACAGACGCTGGGAGGCAGTAGTGATGGTTGTAACTGGATTTTGGCCTCCCTCATAGGAGAACTGGATTGCTTTTCTGAATTTTGTCTTCAGCCCTGGTGCAGCCACAGCTGCTGTGGGCCTTGGGGGAGTGAATTAGTAGGTGGGAGCTCTGTCTATCTCTGTCTCTGTCTCTCTCTCTCCCTTTCTCTTTCCAATAAATATAAAACGTTTTTAAAAATATTTTTAGAATGAGAAAAGTTATTTTAAATAATACGCAATGAATAATAAGTAATAATATGTTAAAACCTGCCAGGTACTACAAACTTTACAACATCCAGAAAACTAAAAAGGTTTGTTTTATAAACACATTTGAATCATAACATAATACTGACATATCATTTATATATAAACCTACATAATATTATTTATCATAGCACAATATTTTATGGCTTTTATGCATAAAATGACATAATTTTTACATTGAGACATATTATCCAACTAGTACTCCCCCATAACATCATTTTCCCAAAATTTTTAGGTTCAATCTCTTTTTCAAAATTTTTCATACTTATAAAAAAACAAATTTAATATATTTCATATATACAGATTTAAGAGCATAGTGATACTGACCACCCTCCCCACCTCCTGCCCACACTCCCACTCTCCCTCTTCCTTCCTTTATTACTCTTTCTTTTAATTTTTGCAATGACATAATTCCAGTTTATTTTATAATCACAAGATTAATCCTCTACTAAATAAAGAACTCAAGAAGTAGTAAGTAAAAAACTACTGTTCCTCAAAAGTATAGGCAAGAGCTATAAACAATAATCAAATCTCAAAACAGTGGCAGTGGCTTTACCCACTATGCCAGAGCTGGCCCCCTGATTTTATTTCTTTTGAGTAAATTCCCAGGAGTGACTTAGTTGTGTCATAGGTAGATCTATCTTCAGATTTCTGAGGACTCTTTGAAAAATACTTGTTCATCGATCCAACATGGGAAGTGGGAGAGACAGCAGACTCATAGAATGGCAGATGTCCTAAACAGCACTCTGGCCTCAGAATCAGCCTTTAAGGCATTCGGATCTGGCTGAAGATCCCATGAGAGTATTTTAGGCATGGAAAGCCAAGACACTCTGGAAAAAAAAAAGACCTAAATGAAAGATCTCTGCGAGTGAGATCCCAGTGGAAAGAACGGGGCCATTAAAGAAGGAGGTACTTTTCTCTGAAGGGAGGAGAGAACTTCCACTTTGACTACGACCCTGTCAGAATAAAATTGAAGTCAGCGATCCCTAAAGGCTTCCATGGCCTCGGCAACTCGTGACTAGAGCCTAGGGAGATTACTGACACCATAAACAAGAGTGTCAAATTGTTAAGACAACAACAGAAGTCACTGTGTACTTACTCCTCATGTGGGATGTGTCCTTAATGTGTTGTCCAATGTGAAGTGATGCTATAACTAGTACTGAAACAGTGTTTTTACACTTTGTGTTTCTGTGTGGGTGCAAACTGATGAAATCTTTACTTAGCATATACTGAATCAATCTTCTGTATATAAAGATAATTGAAAATGAAAACAAAAACTTGGTGTTAAATTGGAAATTGCATACAAAAGTAATCAATTTTTAAAAATATCATGTATGATCTCTGTCCTTAATGTGCTGTACACTGTTATTTAATGCTATAACTAGTACTCTAATAGTATTTTTCACTTGGTGTTGCTATGTGAGGGCAAACTGTTGAAATCTTTACTTAATATATACTAAACTGATCTTCTGTATATAAAGAGAATTGAAAATGAATCTTGATGTGAATGGAAGGAGAAAGGGAGCAGGAAAGAGGAGGGTTTTGGGTGGGAGGGAAGTTATGGGAGGGGGGAAGCCATTGTAATCCATAAGCTGTACCTAGGAAATTTATATTCATTAAATAAAAGTTTAAAAAAATATATAAAAAACACCTTGTTCATGTCATTTGCCCATTTTCTTTTTTCTTTTTTCTTTTATATCTTTTTTTAACTTTTATTTAATGAATATAAATTTCCAAAGTACAAATGGACAGTTATGAACACAGATAATTTACCAAAATTGAGTCATGAAGACATAGAAATCTTAAATAAACCAACAACCAAGAAATAGGTTGAACCAGTAATAAAGACCTTCTCAAAAATGAAAAGCCTAGGACTGGATGGCTTTACTGCTGAATTCTACCAAACTTTTAAAAAGTAACTAATTCCAATTAATCTCAAACTATTCAAAAGAATTGAACAGGATGGAATCCTCCTAAACCCCTCTACAAGGCTAGTGTCACCTTAATTCCAAAACCAAAAAAGGATACAAAAAATAAAGATAAGTATAGATCAGTATTCCTGATGAACATAGATGTAAAACTCATCAAAAAAAAATGTTATCTAATAGAATTGAACAACACATCTGAGAGATCATTCACCCAGACCAAGTAGTATTTATCCCTGGCATGTATGGATGGTTTAACGAATACAAATCAATAAAAGTGATACATCACATTAACAATTTGAAGAATAAAAATCATATGATTATTTCAATAGATTTAGAAAAATCTCCTTTCATGATAAGAACCTTAAGGAAATTGAATATAGAAGGAACATTCCTCAACACAATCAAAGCAAAGAATATGATATTCCCAGGAAAAGAAGGACCACTGGTCATGGGCACAAGAGTAGCTCCACACCTGTGAGGAACCTTCATAGAAGCCCTATCTAGACCATATGCACTCTGCTTGTAAAATTCCTGACTCAATCATTCACTGCCTCCACGAGACTGACCAACTTATTTTAACATAGTTGAGTTGTATTTCCTCATCTTTAAAATCAACAATATCATATGTATTCTGGGGCATTGCTATGTATAATAGAAGAATTTCATTAAGCCTTGCTTATAGAAGGATCACTACATGGAATGAGTAACTGTATAATGGAAACTAACCTATTCCTGGTCACTAATCCCAGCTCTGTCATTTACTGGCCAAATATCCTTGGATAAAGAACTCTACATTCTTTTGTCTCAATCTTTTTATCTGTAAAGTAAGGATAAGGTATTCTACATGATGGCATTGTTATAAAGTAAAATGAATTAATACACTCATGGAGTATATACTCTTGGGGTGGGCATTTGGCTTAGCAGTTAAGATGTTGGTTGAGATGCCTGTACCCCATATTGATTCTTGGCTACATCCCCATTCCAGCTTCCTGTCAATGCAGACTTTAGGAGACAGCAGTGACAGCTCAAGTAGTTGAGTCTCTGTCACCTATGTAGGGTATTTGGATTGAATTCCCAGCTCTTAGCTTCAGCACCAGATGTTATAAGAATTTGAGGAGTGAACCCATTTCCCCTGCTCCCCAACTCCCCATATCCTCTGCCTCTTAAATGACAATGTTTTAAGGGTATGGTATAGCAGGTAAATCTGCCTCTAGAGATGCAAGTTTCACTTATGGGTGATGGTTCGTGTCATGGCTGCTCCACTTCCAGTTCAGCTCCCTGCTAACACCTAGGAAAGTGGCCTAACACCTAGGAAAGTGGCACACTTAGGAAAATGGCCTAAGTATGTAAACCCTTGCCACCCATTTGGGAGACTCAGATGAAGCTCTGGGTGTCTAGCTTTGGTTTGAATCAGTGCTGGCCATTGTAGCCATCTGGGGACTGAAGCAGAGAAAGGAAGATCTCTCTCTCTCTCTCTCTCTCTCTCTCTCTCTCTCTCTCTCTCCCTCTCTCTCTCTCTCACTGTGTGTGTGTGTTTGTGTGTTCTTCCCTCTGTAACTCTGCATTTCAAAGTAAATAAATAAACTTTAAAAAGCACAATGTTTTAAAAAAGGTTTATTCTCTTTTCTAGAAGCAAATCTTAACAGAGAAAAAATTCAATAAATGTAACTATCAACATTACAAAAAAGTACTGGGTTTCAGAGTTTGGTGAAATGCTACCAAACATCATTCTCGGGTTGGACTAGTCCTTTTCATTTTATTTTCTCATTTCTTATTTCTTACCATTCTCATTGTTTGTTCTCTTTGTACTATTTTTTCTCCTCCAACTTCTACATATAACACAGGAGGCTTCTAGCTGGTCCTTATGTTTGAGTGTCAGCTCATTAGACTATTTAACTTTTTTTTGAAATTCTTCACTCTCAACACCTGAACAAACCTCAGATTTGATGGGATAAGCTAGATAGGAATTCATCCAAGAAATTTAATGAGAGGACTTAACAAAAGCTAACAGACCACTTCAAACTAATGCTCACCATATGTAAGTGTGTGTCTTTCCTTCAGTGCCTGAAAATAGAAACACGATTAAGAGAAAAACTTGGGTATCTGTGCAGAGCATGTCTTCAATGTGGGCCTAATTTCAGTAAGAATTTTCATATTTCACAGTCAGTTTAATGAACTTACAGTTTTTAATAAATGATAGGGCATCACAGTAATTTATAAAGTGAATATTTTTGTATTCAATAGCACCAGGTGTTGTTCTGAGCAAAATGAATCTTTCCTATTCCTCAGACCTTTTTTACCTTGACTTGAGCACATCGTTGATCCAAATAATCCCAAAAGCTCCTCTCTCTCAATCCATTTTTGAGTTTAGGATCTCTATTAAATTCCAGTTCTTTTCTATGTTTCTATTAAGTGTCACTGAAAAATGGCCAAAACCCAATTTATCCTTCTCACCTCTCATTTCTGGAATTAGTTAATGCACCCATCTATTTTATTCATTATAGTATATATTTAACTCCTGAAATAAATTGTGCCTAACAGTGTAGTGTCAGTCATTTTCATTGTCAAATCAGTGGAAAGGGTGCATCATCTGACAGGGACAGCAATGTCTTAAGTCCAAAGTTCACTTTACTATTTTGGCATCAAGGCTATCTAGGGCATGAACAGATAGGATGTTTTAATATAGTCATGGCTTCAAATTCATTTACTGTCTTACCATGGGTAAATCTCTTGCATTTCTAAGTCCTAGCATCATTTGTTAGTAAGATAAATGAGAGTAATTAAGCTTCAAGGCCATAAGTGGCGAAACTTTTTAAAATTAGTGTGCTATTAAAATGACAGAGTGCCTGGCTCTGCCTAGGTAAGGCATGCTCTTTAACCTCTGCTCTGCTTCTTGGAGTGACCTCTGCTGGCCCTTCTAACCATGCACATTGTTTTCAAGATGCTAAATATAACTCATCAGGCTGTGCCCTGTATGGAAGGGCAGTTAGGTTTTTGTTTTATTTTGTCTTGTTTTGGGGGGAGCTTGTTTTGTTTTAATAATTTTTAATTTTAACTGAGAAATAAAAATTGTACATATTGTACACATTTATGGGGTACTATGTGATGTTTCATTGCATAGATTCATTGTATATTGTACAATCAGGGTGAATATATCTATGGCCATAAATATTTGTCATTTATTTATGGTGAAATTCTTAAAATATTTGTTTCTAGCTTTTTCTTTCTTTTATAGAAAAACATATAGTGTGTTTTTAAAAGCTATTTTTGACTAGATTATTTAGCCTCTCACTAAGCCAGGGACACACATTACCTTTTAGGTAATGTTTGTTAATCTGTTCACTTCAATAGCTAGACTAGGTGCTAAAGAATAGTTACTTCACAAAGAATAGCAGGTATGTGTGACTTTTTGTTCTCCTAAATAAGCTTAGGATTTAATCCTTTAAAATAGCTAAAATTAAATTAATAACATCATGTTTATTTAAGTATTTTTGAGTGATACAAAACAAGTCATAAAGTCTCCCAATTTTCATTAGGAAAGATCTTGAAGAATTAAATACAGACTGAGAGAAATGCATTTGACTTATAGTTTAATTTCTAAATTTACCTAAATTCCTGTGTACTTTAGCAGCTTGGGGTGTGAAAATATTGTATGCCAGAGAGTTACCGTGAATTTGTGAATTATCATCATTAGCTATCCTTCATTATCTGAGCTCTATGATGCATCAGGGAACTGCTCAGTGCAATGTTGTACATAACATTCCTGGCCAGTGCTTGCATATTCTAAACTGCACAGGAAATAGGCATTATATGTCATCACAGGTCTCTCATTGTGAAACCTTTATTTTTTGTGTGCACAAAATACTTTCCTTCAGATGAAGTGACATTTTTACAATATTGTTTTGTTTTCAAAATAAGTGTGGTTTGAATATTTGAAGAAAACGTTCAATGAGATACTACAACTTTCCATAGTGAGTTAAAAAGCTGCTGAACTTCGGAAAGTGAAGGTACAAATTGCAGACAATTTATTACCTGCATTTTTCAGATAGGAAAAGAAGTGTCAAAAGTAAAAGAACCAAGGAGAGACTCAAGATGACAGAATAGGGAGCAAGCTTATTGCTGTAGTCCAAGGGAAGATAATTTTAAAAAAATGGAGAAAGTTTAATCTCAGGGAAGAATAAGAGAGAAAACTACTATGAAAATGCCACGGAAGGAAGGGACACTGTGTACCTACATGGAGGCTGTGCACATGCAGCTGGAGCACAGACACAAAGCACAAGATCCCAGCAGCCAAGAGCCTCAGCTCCAGCTTTGGACAGTGAGGTAAGTCAGACTGCAGCAGCCCAAGCCACTGGCAAAATAGCTGTGGAGAGAACATGGTTTGAGTTTGGTCTGGAGCCCTATGGGAGACAGGGCATCTGCCAGCCTAGAGGGGACAAAGGGGATTGTTTCTCTCTCTACATTGCCCTGAAAATGACTCCTGGAGGCCCGCTAGGGGAGGGCAGGTGCCATATTGCACACATGTAACAGCTGCACCAGCTTGTGTCCCAGCCGAGGGGAGATGCCTGAGTCTCACTGGAAGGATTGACAGGGGACTATGCACCAACATAGGGTTGTGAGGTGCCTGCAGCCTAACGACACATCACAGGCCCTAGGGCTCAAACTGCCTAGGTGGAGCACCCACCGGCAACTGGCTTAGGGAGCATTTCTTCCTCTCTGGAGACAGGACAGACTAATGAGGTTGTATAGATCCTCGGCACCCATGAATGATGGAGCCTGTGTGCTGAGGCCATGGGAACATTGTGACTGCATGAAAGGGCTCAGGGTATAACAAGGTATCTGGGCAATCACTGTGAATAGCTCAACATGCTAAGAGCCTCCTGACTGCCTGGGGTGAGTCATTGCAACGGGATCTGTGCTCACCCTGAGGACTGTGTAGATGCTTTGTGGGGGTTTTACAGAAGCAAAGATGAGAATTGCATCCACTGTGAACTAACACCCAGGCATTGATAACTTTGGAAGAGAGAAGGTGAGGGTGTGGCAGTGCCAACAGAGCTGATCAAATCCTCCCTTCTGTTAAAAAAAAAAAAAGAGATCCTCCACTCCCAACTTGGGTGTCACCCTGGATACTCACCATACATTGGAACACTAAGCAAAGCTCCCTGACCACACCACGCACACATCTCTCAGTATTCACTGAAAAAGCAGACACTCCACTACACAGGCATAGTTTAAAGATAAAAACAATCAGAAGAAAAAAAAAACTAAAAGTATCTCCACAAATGTCTAAAAATAAACACAAAATTTTCAAGAAACAAGAATAGGAAGACAATATGACCCCCCAAAGGAACACAACAACACTTCAATGTTAGACTGCAAAGATGAAGAGATTGATGAAATATCTGAAGATGAATTCAAAACATTAAGCATAATATTATTCAGAGGCAATCAAAAGCAAATCCATGAATCACAGAAGACCATATATGACGTGAATTTATACTTTTCCCATAAAATTGAGATTTTAAAGACAAATCAAGATGAAATATTAGAAATGAAGACTTCAATGGATAAAACAAAAATGTGGTAGAAAACCTTAACAACAGACTTGGTGAAGCATAAGAATGAATATATGAGCTAGAAGACAAATCTTTGGAAATTTTAGTTAGACCCAAAAAAAAACAAAACAAAAAAAAAAAGAAATTATAAACATTTAAAACAGTGTTTGAGATTTATGGGATACTATCAAAAGACCCAACTTATGAGTCTTAGGAATTGCTGAAGGCATAGAAAGAGAGAATGGATTAAAAGGACTATTTAGGGGCTGGCACTGTGGTGCAGTAGGTTAGGCCTCCTCCTGTAGTGCCAGCATCCCATATGGGCACTGGTCCTAGTCCAGACTGTTTCTCTTCCTATCTAGTTCTCTGCTATGACCTGGGAGGACAGTGGAAGATGCCATAGGCACTTGGGCCCCTGCAACCTCATGGGAGACCCGGAGGAATCTCCTCACTCCTGGCTTCAGATCTGCAAAACTCTAGTCCTTGCTGCCATTTGGGGAGTGACCCAGCAGATGGAAGACCTTTCTCTCTGCCTCTCCCTCTCACTGCCTGTAACTCTACTTTTCAAATAGAGAAATAAAATCTTAAAAACAAAAACAAAAAAGAAGGCCTATTTACTGAAATAATTAAAAAAAAAAAAACTTCACCAATTTGGAGAAAGAAAGAGACATCCAAGTGCAGGAAGCACATGGGACTCCTAATAGACAACCAGAAACATGACACATTGTAGTCAAACTTTAAACAGTAAAACATAAAGAAAAGATTCTAAATTGTGCATGAGAGAAATGTCAGATTACCGTCAGAAAATCTCCAATTAGACTCACAGCTGATTTCCCATCAGAAATGCTACAGAATAGGGGAGAATGGCAAGACATAGTCCAAGTCCTAAGATTAAAAAAAAAATTGTCAACCCATAATACTGTACCTGCAAAGTTCTCATTTATGAATGAAGGTGAAATAAAGACCTTCCATAACAGAAACTGAAAGAATTTTTCACCACACATCCAGCCTTACAAAACATGCTTAATTATGTGCTACATATGGAGACACAAAAACATGGCCATCACTATGAAAGAACATGAAGACAGAAAATCTCACATGAAAATACACAGCAAATTCAAAGCAAGCATTAGAAATATTTGTGGTAAATTGGCAAAACCAAGTTGTTACCAAGTTGAATGTAAGTGGCCTAAACTCTCCACCTAAAAGATACTCAATGTATTAAAAAAGAAGACTCATCTCTATGCTGCCTGCAAGAAACACTTCTCACTAACAAAGATACTCACAGACTGAAAGTGAAAGGATAGACACAGATATTCCCTGCTAATCAAAACCAAAAAAGAGCAGGTGTAGCCATCCTAATATCAGACAAAATAGACTTTAACACAAACTGTTAAAAGAAACAAAGACGGTCACTATGTAATGATTAAGGAGTCAATTCAACAGGAAGAAGTCACCTTAATATACCTATATGCACCCAGTTACAGGGCTCCTGGCTATTTAAAAGAAATGTGAATGGATTTAAGGGGAAACATAGATGCAAATACAATAGTAATGGGGGACTTCAACACCCCAATTTCAGCAACAGACAGATCAACTAGACAGAAAATCAGCAAAGAAAACAGAGAGCTAATCAGCACTATGGAGAAAATGGACCTAAGTGATGTCTACAGAACTTTTCATCCCACACAGAATACATAGTCTTCTCATCAGTTCATGGAACTTTCTCTAGGTTAGATATATGCTAGGCCATATAACAAGTATCAACAAATTCAAAGAAATCAAAATCATCTTAGCTGACCACAATGGAATGAAGCTGGAAATCAACAACTCAAGAATCTCTAGATCATATGCAAACCCATGGCGACTGAACAACTTGCTACTGAAAGAACAGTTGGTCATAGAAGAAATCAAAAGAGAAATAAAAAATATCAGTAAATGAATGAAGACAACAATACAACATATCAAAACTTATGGGATACAGCAAAAGCAATGTTAAAAGGGATGTTTATAGCAATTGTTGCCTACATCAAGAAATTGAGAAGGCACCAAATAAGGGAGCTATCAATGTATCTCAAGGACCAAGAAAATCAACAACAAACTAAAACCAAAATTAGTATCAGAAAAGAAATAATTAAAATTAGAGAAGAGATAACTAAAATTGAATAAAAAACAATACAAAGGTTTAGTGAAACTAAGAGCTGATTTTTTGAAAAAATAAACAAAATTAAGACACTGTTGGCCCAACTAATAAAAAAAATATATAAGAGGAAGAAGACAAAGGAAATGTAACAACAGATACCATAGGAATAGCAAGAATGATCATAAATTATTACAAATAGCTGTATCTCAACAAATTGGGAAACCTAAAAGAAATGGATAGATTGTTGGACACAAATAACTTACCAAAATAGAGCCATGAAGACATAGACAAAAACAATACAGAGATTGAAACGGTAATAAAGACCCTCCCAACAAAGAAAAGCCCAGAACCAGAGAACTTCACTGCTGAATTCTAAAAGACATTTAAAGAAGAACTAATTCTCAATTATTCTCAACCTATTCAAAATAATTGAGAGGGAGAGAATTCTCCCAAACTACTTCTGTGAAGTCAGGATCACCTTAATTTCTAAACCAGAAAAAGTTACAACAGAGAAACAGAACTTGAGACCAATTTCCCTGATGGACATAGATGCAAAATTCCTCAACAAAACAATAGCCAATCAAATCCAACAACACATCAGAAAGATTGTGACCCTGGACCAAGTGGAACTTACTTATTCATGGTATGCAGGGGTGGTTTAACATATGCATATCAAACAATGTGATACATCATGAGCAAAAACCATATGATTGGCCGGCGCCGTGGCTCACTAGGCTAATCCTCCGCCTTGCAGCGCCAGCACACTGGGTTCTAGTCCCAGTCGGGGCACCAATCCTGTCCCGGTTGCCCCTCTTCCAGGCCAGCTCTCTGCTGTGGCCAGGGAGTGCAGTGGAGGATGGCCCAAGTCCTTGGGCCCTGCACCCCGTGGGAGACCAGGAGAAGCACCTGGCTCCTGCCATCGGATCAGCGCGGTGCGCCGGCCTCAGCGTGCTACCGCGGCGGCCATTGGAGGGTGAACCAACGGCAAAGGAAGACCTTTCTCTCTGTCTCTCTCTCACTGTCCACTCTGCCTGTTAAAAATAAATAAAAAAAATATGATTATCTCAATAGATGCAGAGAAAGTATTTAATAAAATACAAACTTTAAACAAATTGGACATAGAAGCAACATTCCTCAACACAATCAAGGTAATCTGTGACAAACCCACAGCCAGCATCTTATTAATGGGTAAAAGTTGAAAGCTTTTCTACAGAGATCCAGAACAAGACAAGGATTCCCCATCTTACCATTACTACTCAATATAGTGGTGAAAGTTTTAGCCAAAGCCATTGGGCATTAAAAAGAAATTCAAATGGATACAACATTGGAAAGAGGAAGTCCAACTATCCCTATTTGGAGATGACATAATTCAATATATAGGGAGTCCAAAAGACTACACTGAGAGAGTTATCAGAACTCATAAAAGAGTTTAGGAAAGTGGCAAAATATAAAATCCACACAAAAAAATCAATACCCTTTGTATACACAGACAATGCAATGGCTGAGAAAGAACTTCTAAGATTAATTCCATGCACAATAGCTACAAAAAAATCAAATAACTTGGAATAAATTTAACTAAGGGTGTTAAAGATCTCTATGATGACAACTGTAACACATTAAAGAAACAGAATAAGACAAAAAAATTGGAAAATCTTCCATGTTCATGGGTTAGAAGATGCAATATCTTCAAAATGTCTATATTACCGATTCAATTTACAATTTCAATGTGACACCAATCAAAATAACAAAAATATTCTTCTCAGATCAAGGAAAGAAGATGTGAAAACTATATAGTAAGATAAGAAAACTTGAATAGCTAAAGCAATCTATACAACAAAAACAAAGGTGGAGGCATCACAATACCAGATTCCAAGATATACTAACAGGGCAGTAATAATCAAAACAGCCTGGTACTGGAAAAAAAAAAAACAGATGTGTAGAAATCCTCGTATCTACAACCAATTTATTTTTGTAAAAGGAGATAAAATGAATCTCTGGAGCAAGGACAGTCTCTTCAACAAATTGTGCTGAGAAAATTGGATCACCACATGCAGAATTAAGAAGCAAGATCCCTACCTTTCACCTTACACAAAAATCAACTCAAAAAGTAAAAGCCGGCGCCGTGGCTCAACAGGCTAATCCTCCGCCTTGCGGCGCCGGCACACCGGGTTCTAGTCCCGGTTGGGGCGCACCGATCCTGTCCCGGTTGCCCCTCTTCCAGGCCAGCTCTCTGCTGTGGCCAGGGAGTGCAGTGGAGGATGGCCCAAGTGTTTGGGCTCTGCACCCCAGGGGAGACCAGGAGAAGCACCTGGCTCCTGCCATCGGAACAGCGCGGTGCGCCGGCCGCAGCGCGCTACCGCGGCGGCCATTGGAGGGTGAACCAACGGCAAAAGGAAGACCTTTCTAACTGTCTCTCTCTCACTGTCCACTCTGCCTGTCAAAAATAAAAAAAAAAAAAAAAAGTATCAAAGATCTAAATCTATAACCTTATACTATCAAATTACTAGAGAACATTTGAGAAATCCTGAAAGACATTGTCATAAGCAAAGACTTCTTGGAAAAGATACCAGAAGCGCAGGCAATCAAAGGCAAAATTAACAAATGGGATTACATCAAGCTGAGATGCTTCTGACCTGTAAAAGAAACACTTAGCAAATTCAAGAGGCAACAGAGAGAATGGGAGAAAATACTTGCAAACTACACAACTGATATGGGTTAATATCCAGAATATATAAAGTTCTCAAGAAATTCAACAACAACAAAACAAATAATCCAGTTAAGAAATAGGCAAAGGAATTGAACAGGCATTTTTCAAAACAGGTAATTCAAATGGCCAACTGACACATTAAAAAATGCTTAGGACCACTAGCCATTAAGTCAAAACCACAATGAGGTTTCATCTCACCCAATTAGAAAGGCTTTAATACAGAAATCAATGAACAAAAAATGCTGGCAAGGATTTGAAGGAAAAGGTATCATAATCCACTGTTGGCAGGAATGTAAACTGGTGTAGCCACTGTGAAAGAATGTATGTATATACCTCAGAATTATGAATATAGACCTACCATATGATCCAGCCTTCCCATTCTTGGGAATTTACCCAAAGAAACAAAACAAAAATCATCATATGAAAGAATGACCTCTACCCCCATATTTATTGCAGCTCAATCACAATAGCTAAGATATGGAATCAACCAAGATGTGCATCAACTGAAGACTGGATCAATAAATTATGATATATGTACACTATGGAATATTACACAACAGTAAATAAATGAAATCCTGTCATTTGCAACAAAATGGATGGATGCTACTGGAAACCATTATAGTTAGTGAAATAAACCAGTCCCAAAAAGACAAATGCTATATGTTCTCCCTGGTCTGTGGTAACTAATAGGGTACCTAAAAGGTAATCTGCAGAAGTGAAATTGACACTGGGATGTGATGATTTTGAAATCCCCTTGTATCTACTGTTGATTTACAGGTTTTTTTTTTTTATTTTCTCCATACTATTTGTTGAATTCCTTTTTTTTCCCAGAAACCTTTTATTTAAGGAATATAAACTTCATGTATTTTATAAACACAACTTTAGAAACATAGTGATTCTTCCCACCCTACCTGCCCTCCCACCTGCACTCCCACCCCTCTTTCTCCTCCCTCTCCTGCCCCCATTATAATTTTTACTAAGGTCTATTTTCAAGTAACTTTACAGACATACAATTGACTCTATACTAAATAAAAGGTTCAAAAAATAGTATTTAAAAAAACTGTTCCTCATCATCAAGACAAGGGCTGTTCAAAGCCATTGCATCACAAAGTATCAATTTTACTTCTATAGATTATCTTTTAGGTGCTCTATTAGTTATCACAGATCAGGGAGAACATATGGTATTTGTCTTTTGGGGATTGGCTTATTTCGCTAAGCATGATGCTTTCCAGTTATATCCATTTTGTTGCAAATGACAGGATTTCTTTTTTTTTTTTACAGCTGTAAGTATTCCATGCAGTAGTATTCTATGGTGTACATATCCCATAATTTCTTTATCCAGTTTCAGTTGCTGGACATTTGGGTTGATTCCATATATTAGCTATTGTGAATTGAGCTGCAATAAACATGGAAGAATAGAAAACTATTTGATATAGTGTAGGGTTAGTCTTGTGAGTATAAATTTAACTTTTAATAAATCTTTGTAAAAAAAAATGAGAATGGGAATAGGAGAAGAAGCAGGAATAGCACAGAAGTGCGATCAGGAGGTTGGGTATCATGGGAAGAATCACTATGTTCTTAAATTTGTATATATGAAATGCATGAAGTTTTTATTCTTTAAATAAAAGATTCTAGATAAAAAATAAAATAGAAAAGAAAAGAAAAGCCAAAAGAAGCATCACTTTTCTTACTTACCCAGTGTACTGTGAGGGTAATCTTGATGCTTTTATACTTTTACAGGAAGGAAATTTTCATATTATTTGTAGTCATGAATACTTCCTTAGGGTTTAGTCCTTCTTGAAATTTTTTCCCTTCTTGAATTTAACTAAAGATTCAGCACAAAATTTAAGAAGTTAAACTCTAAAGAATATGTTGAATTAATGAACTTGAAAAAAAATACGAAGAACAGTGCTCTAGTAAACCATCTGTACATGAGTGATTTCTCTATCGTTCAAAGTCACACTCTGCATTCCCTTTCTATCTCTTCATTACTTGTCTGAATAATTTTCTTGTCAATCCTCCTCCATCCATAGCCACACAAAAGCAGGTGTTTTAAAAATCTTCCTATTTAACCAATGATATAATTGAGAAGATAAATGAATCTTTTGCATCTTTTAAAATATTTAATATTTAAACATTTTTAAAGTATTAACATGTAAGCTATTTTAGAAAACTAGGATATTATATTATTCTACATATCAAAGCAAATTTTTTTTCCACAGAAAAAGCCTTCGGACTGGAATATAAATTTCCTGAAGGTAGGTATTTTCTGCTGTTACCCATTGTAAATCTCAGGACCAAAATGGACAATGAACTTTTACTAAATAAATGTTTATGGACAATGAACTTTTACTAAATAAATGTTTACTGAATGAATTAATAAATTTAGACAAGTCTGATAGTATGATTTTTATTTATATTTTATATGTATATTAGAGCTATGTTCACACTATATATATTATATATATATATATATATATATATATATATATATATATCCAAATTAAATAAGATGCTTTCTGGAGTGCCCATATCCCACATGGGAGTACCTGGGTTTGAGTCTCACCTTGGCTCCTGACACCAGCAACCTGTCACTGTGTACCCTGGGAGGCATAGTGATGACTCAAGTATCGAGGTCTCTGACACCCACAAGGGAAACTTGAATTTAGTTCCTAAGTCCTGATTTCAGCCTGGCCCAGCAACGGCTGTTGCAGAAATCTGGGGAATGAACCAGCAGATGGGAGACTATCTTCCCTTCCTCTCTGCCTTTTAAATTAATTAACTATAGAGATAATCTTTAAAAGAGAAGTCACCCAGTAATCCATGACTCTCCACACTGCAATTCCACTTATTGAAATTGTATATTTTATCTCCTCATTATCATTCTTTTCTGATTTTACAGATAATTCTTTTGAAGTCTGACTTTGATATTTGCTCCCAATACATATTCTAGAAATTTTATCTCAAAAGATTTAGTCATTTATTCTAATTATATATAACAAAGTGAGAAGAAGGAAGGAAGGATAGGAAGAACAGAGGGAAGAAAGGAAAAATTCTGAAAGGAAAAAGTGGAAAAAAATCTGTATGAAAGTTTATCAAAATAAAAGAGGGCACAAACTGATTTTCAAAGACAGTGTTATTCCTGTTCTGTTCTTCGTTTTAAATGTGAGGTTGAAGACTTTAAGTGCTTTTACGATATAAGAAAACCATCAAGGCACCTACTTTAAACTCCCATTCACCATCTCATGTCTTCCTTCAGCTTTGGATTTCTAAGCATATTTCTTAGATTACTAAATCACCCTCAGCAGTTCAAGCTCAAGAGGAAAATCCCCTTTGCCACCTTTGGCACTCTTTGGGAAAGTAAAAGATGAAGAAAGACAGAAAAGGGGAAAGAACTTCCTTCTTATGTCAAAAACACACACACACACACACACACAAAAACAAAACAAAACAAAACAAAAAAATCACCAATGTTCTCTAGAATAAGAACCACGACAGGAAACAGAACTCTTGTGTCTTAAGGTAGCACTGCCAAAAGTCACATTAGTGACTGTGACTGATTTTCCCCAAGAGTGGGTAGCTCTTGGGTTATCACAGCCCATCGTTACCAGGAGCAGTATCTAGAACTTGGATAAGTTGTTTTATTTTTAAATTAAACTATGAAGATCTTTTTTTAAACTTTTATTTAATGAATATAAATTTCCAATGCACAGCTTATGGATTACAATGGCTTCCCCCTCCCATAACTTCCCTCCCACCCGCAACCCTCCCCTCTCCCGCTCCCTCTCCCCTTCTGTTCACGTCAAGATTCATTTTCAATTCTCTTTATATACAGAAGATCAATTTAGTATACAAACTATGAAGATCTTTATAATGGCAAGTACATGTATGATGCAAAGAAGTCCATAATACCCAAGTGTACTATATGTCCATCTATAATATCAATAATTTCTTAAAAATTGTTAGGTAAAATTCAACTCATTCTGTCTGTAAAATGTTCACTTCTCTTCCCTTGTCCTCGAAATAAAACACGTGGACAGTAAAGGGAAAGCAAAGGGAAAAAATAAGATATCAATAGGATGTTAATAATGCTTCTTACACCAGAACCTAAACTTACACTATGCTATCTACCCAAAATGGGTTTGTCTCATCAATTCTGATTAATTGAATTTTCATCATTCTTTAGTATTGTATAGGTGAAAAGACTTTCCCAAAGGAAATACTCCATCAAAACATCTATGTGTTTAATGTTAATCTCCAGCCTTCGATCATAATCACGAAAAGTAAGGGCCACGATCGTTTGCTCACCATTGTCCCCTAGTACTTAGCATGGTGTGAAGTCTAACATCCAAAATAATTTTTTCAGGGTGGGCATGCAGTGGTTAAGATACCTTTTGTGACACCTGCAAACCGTATCAAAGTGCCTGGGTTGAAGTCACAACTGTTTCCAAATCCAGCCTTCTGTTACCATGTACCCTGGGAGGCAGCAGGTGATGATGGCTCAAGTCCTTGGCTTTCTGCAACCCATGTGGAGCATTCAGATTGAGTTCTGGGCTTGTGGTTTTAGCCTGGCCCAGCCCTGGCTGTTGCAGGTATTTGGGGAGTAAACCAGCAGATTAAAGATCTCTCTCTCTCTCTCTCTCTATCTATCTATCTCTTTCTCTTAGTCTCTGTCTCTATCTCTTTTGGTCTCTGTCTCTTTGCCCTTCAAACAAATGAAAATAAAACTTTACAAAATTAATTTTCCAATGAATACCCAGCACTTTGGAGATTGGGGGTTAGTGTGACTCAGGTCCCATCCTGTGAGTCCTCTCTCTGAATATTACCACTCTCTGATGCTCACTTAACATGTCAGTACCTTGGAACAAATATTTTCCTTACACACTTTTGTTGACAGCAGTGCCTGCCTCAGACAGAGTTAATAAGGTACATTATCAGGGAGCAGACCTTTTTGTGCAGAGAGAAACCGATGAGAAGCTTGGCAAAATTTGATGACTATGTAAACCTCACTCAGAAATAGAAAATCATTTCCTCTGTAACAAATGCAAGATGGTAACTGTTTAGAAAATATCTCCATCCTAAGAAATAATAATCACTTCTTGTTTCATCAATTACTTTCTCTCCATTCTGTATATCTAACATCTTTTCTTCTGTTAATATTTTTCAAATCAGCAAATAAATATTCTCAGAACCCAGCATCTTATAAAGCCCATCAGACAACTCCAAACTAACTCGGTATTCTTCTAATTTTCACAGCCAAGCATTTTGAAAGAACAGCCTGAAATTAGCGTCTTGGCTCTGCACTCACTTTTCTACTCATTAAACTCCAACTTAAAAAACCTCTCCACTTAATAAAAAAACAACTGAGGACCCCCTGGCAACAATATATGAGGGGGTGTCTACAAAAATTCATGGAAATGGGCCGGCGCCGTGGCTTAACAGGCTAATCCTCCGCCTTGCGGTGCCGGCACACTGGGTTCTAGTCCCGGTCAGGGCGCCGGATTCTATCCCGGTTGCCCCTCTTCCAGGCCAGCTCTCTGCTATGGCCCAGGAAGGCAGTGGAGGATGGCCCAAGTGCTTGGGCCCTGCACCCCATGGGAGACCAGGAGAAGCACCTGGCCCCTGGCTTCGGATCAGCGAGATGCGCCGGCCGCAGCGGCCATTGGAGGGTGAACCAATGGCAAAAAGGAAGACCTTTCTCTCTGTCTCTCTCTCTCTCTCACACTATCCACTCTGCCTGTCAAAAAAAAAAAATCATGGAAATGAATATTATGAAAAGATGCGTAATTTTAACATCTTTTGCATCACAGTAAGCAACTTTTAATTCTATATTTCCATGAATTTGTTGAGATATCCCCATATTGAGACACATTTTTGGGTCTCTTTCTAATTTTACCATTTTGTGATGTTTTACTTTATTGGAAATTCTTTGTTGAAAAATCCTTCTGATTTGTTAAATGTGGCCTTCTTCTCTGATTTTTCTGCTGTCTCTCTGGCTACCTTTTCTTTACTGTTCTTTGTGAATGCTCCCCTCCCATCTGCCATTTCACTGTTGATGTACCACAAAGTTCTACACACAACCTTTGCCATTCCCCCACACACTCCTGAGAAAACTTCATCCTCACACAGACAGATGGGCAGCATAAAAATTTCCAAATATGCCTCTGTAATACAAGTCTCTTCTAGGAAAATACCTGCTTGGTTTCTGTATGTGGATTCCTCTGAGATTACTCTAACTCCATATACACAAAGCTAGAAATCCACAAATCAGCGTCAATTTTTCTTTTGCCTTACATATGCATGGATTTCAAAATTTTGTGCACCAAAATAAACTTACATTTTAATTTCACTTTTCCACAAACTTTTTGAAATTCCCTCATATAATCGATTCATCCATATAGTCTATTAAATAGTCATAAATCTGACATTCTTCCTCTCTCTCCTCCAGAGTACAATCTTATTTTTTTTAAGATTTATTTTATTTATTTGAAAGACAGAGTTACAGAGAGAGGTAGAGACAGTGAGAGAGGTCTTGCATCTGCTGGTTCACTCTCCAGATGGTCGCAATGGCAGGAGCTGCGCCAATCTGAAGCCAGTTGCCAGGAGTTTCTTCCAGGTCTCCAACGTGGGTGCAGGGGCCCAAGGACTTGAGCCATCTTCTACTGCTTTCCCAGGCCGTAGCAGGGAGCTGGATCAGAAGAGGAGCAGCGGGACTAGAACAGGTGCCCATATGGGATGCTGGGGCTTCAAGCCAGGGCTTTAACCCACTGCGCCACAGTGCCAGTCCCTAGAGTAGAATCTTATTTCAAGCTGTTTGTCATCTTCATTACTGGTTACTCAGTCCTAACTGGTGCACTATAGGGAAAAGGTTAGTTGATTTTAATATGATCCGGGGCAGTGATAGAAATGCCTTCAGAAATAAAACCAATTTATCCAGCAAAAGTATACTTTAAGAAAAATCTACACCCTCCCCTCTAACTCTAGGATTATGAAGTAACATCTAGATTTATTATTTGATTGCTTGTGTGTATTCACCTATCCACAAGATCTAAGTTAGGGGGATCATTTATTAACTAAATTGGTATCTCATTATAGAACATAAATTCTTATATATTATTGGTTCCCTTTATAACTTGGTCAGTGAAATTCTATTTCTTATAAGCTGACATGTTGTTAACTTTAAGCTTTTAAATATATAAAGCTAAGAAGCAACTTGGAATCTGGACTGCTGGTTTTTTAAGGCAATCTCTACTGGCAGTTTCCAGTGTGTCAGTATCTGTTGACTCCCAAAATGAATATCTTGTACACTGGTGTTGGACATATCATGACTGTGGCATTAATTAGATTGTGAGGCAATAAAAGAGCATTCTTCCTGAAAATATCCACCCCATGACATTCCCAGATGTGAAACCCCCAAGTATTTTATTTGTTGAAGCCAAATAGGGGGGAAAAGCCCTTATAGGTGAACTAAGCTTCTTAGCGTGATTCTTGGAGTTATCTGAAAATTGAGCCTTCTCGGGAATAGGCTCTGACTGTTAGTAGTAAGTTAAGGAATGTATTTAGCACAGCCTCTATCAGCCTTGAAGGCTGAGTTTGATGGATAACATATTGTTCTTTCTTAAGAGTACATCCTGTACCTTGTAATCATGTAATTTATGATCACTGCACACTTCTAAGATTGATAAATTGTATCAGAGACAGATGGCATGGTCCCTGTTATGCCCAGAATACTCTTTGTGCAGAACTATGCCTTCCTGGATATTAGACTGAGAACACATTAGGTGCCAAGAAGATCTCTTGAATCCACCAAGTTTTCTGCCCTCTATTATTTGAGTAATACCAGAAACCATCGCACTTCCTGTAGATTACACCCTCAACATATCAACATAAATTTACCAACTCCTACTCTCTTCCAGACTGTTACCTTCCATGGTACCCTCATAAATGGAGAATAATAGGAGAACATTGTGAATTTTAGAACCAAAGACACCCGGGCTTAATACCAGTTCCATCATTTCTTATTTCCTCTGTGATCCGACTATTACATTTTACCCTCTCATGACTAAGTTTTCTCATCATTCGAATCAGAATAATTATTTTCAGGGAAAGTTATTTAGATAAACAATATAAAATAAATACCATATTTCCAAGATGTTAAAAGTACTTTTATGTCCATCTGCATAATAATGACATACAAGCATATTATAATCACTCTATAGGTGAAGAACCTGCAGCACAGGGAATTTAAGTAACTTGTATAAGGTGATGCAGCTAGTAAATGAAGGAGGCAGGATTTGAATATAGGCACTAAGTATGCTGCCTTCAGAGCTTATAGTCTCAAAGACTGGCTCCACGTATACACTCGACACTAGCACACTTGAGATGCAAAATCAAGGTATTGTTAGGATAATAGCAATAGCTTCTAATTAATTTCATAAATACAGGTTTTGCTGTCTTCTAAGTTATCCTTGAGCAAGTTTCTCCTAGAGCCAACAGTTTGAAATGTAAATGCGATTTCAAACTATTGAAAAAATATTTTGTAATTTCCCATTGCTTAATGAAAAAGTTTGAATGCCTATATAAGACATTTCAAGCCCTCCACAATATAGATTTTTTTTTTTTTTTTGACAGGCAGAGTGGACAGTGAGAGAGAGAGACAGAGAGAAAGGTCTTCCTTTTGCCATTGGTTCACCCCCCAGTGGCCGCTGCCGCCTGCGCACTGCTGATCCGAAGCCAGGATCCAGGTGTTTCTCCTGGTCTCCCATGCGGGTGCAGGGCCCAAGCATTTGGGCCATCCTCCACTGCCTTCCCAGGCCACAGCAGAGAGCTGGACAGGAAGAGGAGCAACCGGGACAGAATCCGGCACTCCGACCAGGACTAGAACCCAGGGTGCCGGTGCCGCAGGTGGAGGATTAGCATATTGAGCCATAGCGTCGGCACAATATGGTTTTATATAGCTTTCTTGAATCATCTTTTGAAATTCTGTTTTTTTTGTGTTTTTTTTTTTTTTGATTGTTTACTTGAAATATTTACAGAGAGAGGAACATGGAGGTAGATCTTCCATCTACTGGTTGATTCCCAAAATGGCTGCAAAGTCAGAGCTAAGCAAGGCCAAAGCCCAGAGCCAGGAGCTTCATGTGGGACTCCCACATGGGTAGCAGGCCCCTAAGTATTTGGACTATCCTCCACTGCTTTTCCTAGGCCATCAGCATGGAGCTGGATTGGAAGTGGAGCAACAAGGACACAAACCAGCTCCCTTTTGGGATGCCAGCATTGCAGGCAGCAGCTGTCACTACCATGCCACAGTTCCAACCCCTGACATTCTGTAATCAGACACACATGCTTCTATATTCTTGCCCAAGCAGATCACTCATTATTTCTCAATTCCCTTGTACCATTTTTTACTTCTGCCTGCCTGTCTTGCTGCTGCTTTTTGTACTGAGCAAGCCTGTACCCAATCTGCAAGGTCAAACTGAAGTTCTGTTCCTTGGCAAGGTATCCTTAGTCTCTTGAACCTCACCCCTTACACCAAGGGCAATGCATTATTCCTTCTTCTGTATACCATGGCAATTTAGTTAGGCATAATGGCCTCCAAATCGCAAGCACATTAAATCTGAAACACACTTGATCCACTAGACTTGCAGGGACCTACAAATCAAGTATTAGTTTCCTTTGCATTGCTTCTCCAGAAAAAATCCAAGGAAATCCCCTTTGTCTTGGGGAAAGTTGGGGTAGAAAAATAGAAGCTGATGCAATTCATCAAGAAGAATAGGAATATTCTTCATCCTCCATATTTCAAGGAGAGCAAACAGCCTTTTCACATCTTCATAGATTTTTAATGACTAGATGCTTCCTGAAAGGAAATCAAGTTCTTTGTAGGAGGGAGTTACTGAGTAAATCCTTCATATTTTCTGGATGAATAAAGGAAAGCAGCCAAATCCCTTCATGGCTGCCTGGGGTTAGCAGGAGAGTTCATGGCTACCTGCTCCTCACAAGTTAAATGCCCAAACTCGTGCAGAACCAGCATGTTTTTCAGTGACAGGACTTTGGAGAAGAATGTAACAACATGTCTGCAAGTTCCTGGCACTAAGAGTGATGTGAGCTCAGTGACAAAATTCAGTTTAAAGGATGGCCTGCCAGGAGCCTGATGAGCCATCTAGGTTTATCAGATGATGCCTCAGGAAGCAATGAGGAGCTAAGGTAGGCAGAGCAACATCAAACTACCCCGTGTGGATGTGACAAGGTACCTCATTTGGGGCTTTTGTCAGCCCTGGGGTCTTTGTTGAACTAGGTATACCCCCAGAGCAAGATAACATACCTCATGCCATCACAGCAACTGAAGTTTCCATGTAGATGTTTTTAAGGTTTTGTTGTATTTATTTACTTTTACAATTTTATTTTATTTTCATTATAACTAATGTTAAAAACCATACATATTTATAGGGTACCATGTATACACTGTTCAAACAGAGTAAATATCTGTAGTTTCAGACATGTCTCATTTCTTTATGTGGAAAGATTCAAAATCCTTCCTTCTGCATTTTTAAACATTTATTTATTTATTTGTATATTTATTTATTTGAGAGACAGAAGGAGGCCTCATCTTCTGGTTCATTTTCTGAGTGCCAGCAGTGGCTGAAGGCCAACTGGGAGCTAGGAACTCAATCCAGGTCTCCCACATGAGTGGTCCAGACTCAGCAACTTGAGTCGTTACTGCTGACTCCCGGGGTCTAATTGGCAGGAAACTGTAACAGGAATTCCAAAGTCAGGAATAAAATAAGCACCCTGATATGTGACACAAGCATCCTAACCGGAATCTTAGGCACCAGGTTAAATACCTGCTCTGTAGCTGCTTTTCTTTTTTTGTTGAGAAAGGTATAGAAGTGAAATTGACACTTTGAGATGCGATGACTTTGAGCAGCACTTGTCTCAACTGTTGAGGAACTTTTTTTTTTCATACTATTTGTTGAACTCTTTACTTAGTAAAAAGTTAATCTTAAATAAAAAGTTTCTGGAAAAAAAATTGTTAAAAGTATACAGTACATTATCATTATCAATATTCACCCTAGTGTGCAACAGAATGTCAGAACTAATTCTTCTACCTATGGATTTATTTAATTTCAAATAAAAAGTGACACAATTTATATCATAAGGTATGTTACAATCTGAGTTCTTATTCTGCATACATTATGGTATTTAGGGTGGTAGCTTTATTTCCCCTCCTGAGCATGTGTGTGTCGCTCCACTGCTCCCCACCAGGCCAGTCTAAGACATCATAACCTTTTAGCAGATCCTGGCAGCCTTTCTCAACCAATCTCCTGCTTCCACTCTTGTACTCATCCATTCTCAGTATAATAACACCACTCCTTTATTTAAAAATCTGTAATAGTTTCTCATCGGTCTTTGGATAAATGCAAAAATCCATTGTTTTCAGCCTCATCTAATCCCTTCCTGTGTCTTGAGCTTGTCTCATTCTACACCTTTAACCTGTGTCACCCTAGCTTCATACTTCCTCCCAATCTTATTTCCACCAGAAAAACCACCCATAGGTAGATTATTTCTTTTTTATTTTTCTAAAAAACATTTTTGTTTATTTATTTTTTTTATTTAAAAGGCAGAGAGAGAAAAACAAAGACAGATAGTCAGACAGAGAGAGAGTCTCCATCTACTGGTTTATTCCCCACATTCCCTGCAGCCAGAGACACAATCTCGGTCTCCCACATGGGTGACAGGAACCCATGCACTTGAACCAACACTGCTGCCCCCCAGGTTCACTGCAGCAGGAAGGTGGAGTTGGAATCAGAGCTGGTACTCAAACCGAGGCACTCCCATAAGAGATACAGGCATACTGAACTGTGTTTTAATTGCCATGCCAAACATTTTCCTGTGTTTATTCTTTGTGGAGCATTTCCACCAGCAAGAAAATTCCATCCTATTCTGTTTCCAGATCTCAGCTCAAATGTCAAGAACATTTTCCAAGTATCCTCTCTGCCACTTGTATACTCATACACAAACTTAAGCAGTGTTTGATTGCAACATTACTTGTTCCCACAGCCTTTTACATCATAGTCCTTATTTTCCCAATATAATTAATTTCTGTGAATTTTTTTCCAGTGTTTTAGTTTGCAAGTAAACGCAACACTTTATGAAGGCTAGGCAGGTTTTGTGTATTCTAACCAGCAATTTGTCCTTCACAAACACTTAGCTGCTGGTAGAAGTTATCTATCATATATTTCTGGAATTGAGGCTTGATTTTGCATAATTATAAACAATGTGAAGCTGCTATTTGGGGTAGGAAAGATGTGAAAAATATAAGTAAGGAAAATGATATTTTTGTAGTGACACATTAATTAAGATGAAACCAAATGAAAGAAAGTGAATCTTATGCTAGAAGAGCTCTTCAGTAGTCTAGAATATAGGAATATGCAATATGTGGATAATGGTACTTACTGAGAGAGGATCAGGGAAGTAGAGAACTCAGGAAATAGTAAATAGTTCCCTAAGGCATGGAATGGATCACTCTGAGGCAGGAGACAACTTCAAGTCATCAAATCAGAAATATTTTCAACATTTGGGTGGACAACCTAACGCAAGGGTAGAATAACTATAAAATAATGGATAATAAAATAATGCTAATCATGCTACAGTGAAATTTATAAACAAGACTAGTATCTGCTAATACTAACTGATAGAATAAAAAAGGGAGAGAATGATCCAACATGTGAAGTGGGATACACAGCAGACTCATAGAATGGCAAATGTCCTAAACAGCACTCTGGCCTCAGAATCAGCCCTTAAGACATTTGGATCTGGCTCAAGAGCCCATGAGAGTATTTTAGGCATGGATAGCCAAGACACTCTGGAAAAAAAAGAAGACCTAAATGAAAGCTCTCTGCAAGTGAGATCTCAGTAGAAAGAATGGGCCATCAAAGAAGGAAGTACCTTTCTCTGAAGGGAAGAGTGAACTTCCACTTTGACTATGACCTTGTCCAAATAAGATTGAAGTTGGTGAATTCAAAAGGCTTCCCTAGCCTTGGCAACTCATAACAAGAGCCTAGGGAGATTACTGATGCCATAAACAAGAGTGTCAATTTGTTAAGTCAGCAACAGGAGTCACTGTGCATTTACTCCTCATGTAGGATCTCTGTCCTTAATGTGTTGTTCAATGTGAATTAATGGTATAACAAGTACTCAAACAGTATTTTACACTTTATGTTCTGTGTGGGTGAAAACTGTTGAAATCTTTACTTAATATATACTAAATTGACCTTCTGTATATAAAGATAATTGAAAATGAATCTTGATGTAAATGGAATGAGAGAGGGAGCAGAAGATGGGATGGTTGCAGGTGGAAGGGAAGATATGGGAGGGAAAGCCATTGTAATCCATAAGCTGTACTTTGGAAATTTATATTTACTAAATAAAAGTTTAAAAAAAGAAATTTATAAAGTGTTTACATGGTCTTCGTCTAGTACAATATAATTATTGTTTTGTGTACAGAAACAGATGAATTTTCAGATATACAGTTGGCTCTCTATATACACAAGCTCTACATCTGCAAATTCAAACAACCATGGCTGGAAATTTTTTTTAAAAAAATTGTCTCGGCCAGTGCTGCGGCTCACTGGGCTAATCTTCTGCCTGGCACCCAGGGTTCTAGTCCCGGTCGGGGCGCCGTATTCTGTCCCGGTTGCTCCTCTTCCAGTCCAGCTCTATGCTGTGGCCTGGGAGGGCAGTGGGGGATGGCCCAAGTGCTTGTGCCCTGAGCCCGCATGAGAGACCAGGAGGAAGCACCTGGCTCCTGGCTTCGGATAGGCGCTGTGCGTCGGCATAGCGGCCATTTGGGGGGGTGAACCAGTGGAGGGAAGACCTTTCTCTCTGTCTCTCTCTCTAACTCTACCTGTCCAAAAAAAAAATTGTCTCTGCACTGAACATTTACAGTTTTTCTAATCAGTCCCTAAAAAAAGCAGTAGAACAGCCATTTACATAGCACTTAGATTGTATTAGATACTGTAAGTAGTTTAGAGGTGATTTATGGGAGGATATGTCCATGTCCTTTCCAGCGGTATCATTGTAGGTATGCTGGTCACCTGCCAGCTCTCAGATTCTGTTTTCTTTGCCTGGGAGATGTGAATTCATATCTCTCTGGGTTCAAGCTGCCTGGCCAGGAAAGGCTGTAAGGTTCAGACAATTAACTCTTCCTTCTTGACCCCCCAGCAGCTCTCAACTAGTGACTGAAAGGAGGCAGTATATAATAAATACAATAGCTTCTCCATTCTGGGGTTGGTATTACTCTGAGGTTTGTGTTTTACACTGACTGCCAGAGTTTTCCAATGGGAATAAATTTGAAGTAGTCATTGTGTGCTTGATAGCTCACCTATTTTGGATACTTTTGCTTTCCCTGTCCCGCTTTCCCACTCCTGTCCTGCTGCTTTTCCTCCAACACAAGCTACTTACATTCATTTCTTTTTTTAAGATTTATTTATTTATTTGAAAGTCAGAATTATATAGAGAGAAGGAGAGGCAGAGAGAGAGAGAGAGAGAGAGAGGGAGGGAGGAAGGGAGGGAGAGAGAGAGAGGTGTCTTCCATCGCTGGTTCACTTCCCAATTGGCTGCAACAGCCAGAGCTGCGCCAATCTGAAGCCAGGAGCCAAGAGCCTCCTCCGGGTTTCCCACAAGGGTGCAGGGGCCCAAGGACTTGAGCCATCTTCTACTGCTTTCCCAGGCCATAGCAGAGAGCTGGATTGGAAGTGGAGCAGCCAGGACTCGAACCGGCACCCTTATGGAATGCTGGCACTGCAGGCAGTGGCTTTACTGGCTTCACCACAGTGCTAGCCCCACTTACATTCATTTCTTTGTCTCTGGGTCTTCTTGCAGCTAATCCAAAATAAGACCACAAAGGAAAAAACATGATAGTTCTATAGCAATGGTTGGGGGCCAAAGCTAGGAGCCAGGAACTCAATCTAGGTCTCCTGCATGGGTAGCAGGGAACCAACCACTTGAGCCATCGCTCCTCTCTTCCAGGGCCTGCATTATCAGGTAACTGGAGTAAGGAGCCAGAGTGCCATACATATACATAATAAAGCTTATTGTAGTACCTTATATGTGGTCCTTTAAAATGATGGTTTTGCCCTCTTATAAAATCATCCTTCGCTCAGTCTCATTGTAAACAAGTTCGTGCAAGCATTGGTTTTGATAAATACTTAGGCACCAAATAGCAGGTAAAATACATATCCTATCAAATTTTTAAACCATTTAATCAGTGCTCATAGAGTATTTTTTAGTAAACCTTATTCTTGCCTGGGTCCATTATAATGTTTCATGTAATGCCATTTGCACAGGGAGCATGCAGTAGATTTTCTTGAAGAATTGCTTCATTAATATCATTTTAGGTTTATTCTACCAAACATGCTGCCATGGAAAATACATTATTTTGTGAAGGATGATCCTGATCAGAAATTGAAGCAGTCACAAGATGTCTCAATTATATCTATTTTCTTTTCTCAAAAAAAAAAAAAAAAACAAAAAACACTGGAAACTAGAATTTGATTCCTTCACTATCCAAGAAAGTGACTGCAAATTTACATTTAGCATTTCACCTCCATGTCACCTTCCTGAGTTTTGATGTAATGCAACAGAATGATGACTCCTATTTAATTAAACAGAAATCTGGATTAACTCCAGCTGTGGGCCATGCAATCAGTCCTGGGTAAGTAAAAAGGGGTGTAATCCCTAGCTCGTACATCATTCCTGCAGGGAAATCTGCTCTCACTCAAAGCCATCCGCAGGCTGTTGAAAATGATTTTTTTTTCCTGTATGAATTACTTAGAATGTGCAGCTGCCCCTGGTCCCCACCTTATGAAAAGAACCAGAAAGGTTAAAAGAGCTTGATTTGTCCTCATCTTGAAAGTAATTTTTAATCAAAAAAGGCCTGCCCTGCCTGTTGATACATCCCGCATTCCTTTGTTTGCTGCAAGAAGCACTATAGATGTGGTTTGCTGTTAAATTCAGTTTTTTTTTTTTTCACATGCATCTCTCCAGATGGGTGTGATTTGATTCTTTGATACATACTGAACAGATTTTTTAGAAACAGCTTTTTTAGAGGCAGATTTTTGTTGCAATATGACTTCATCTTTCTTCCAAAAGGAGGTGTCTTAGTCTTTCTGAATTGTGAATGGGTTTACTCACAAAAGCCATCCTTTTAATACAGAAGGCAGTAAGAGCTTGTCTGTCCCAGATTCAGGCCAACTATAGGCGATGAGAGGGAGTAGGGACACGTCTGTTTTGCTGTGGTTGATGAGGGTGGACAGAGACTCATCAATCTGGGGTAGTTTGCCAACAAGGAGGCATAAATAAAGCCCTCGGAGCTACTCAGAGGAAGTAGTTGGTAAATATGAACAAACAGAGCAGCTCAATTATTATGTGTAGCTCAGACAAGAGTGAGCTGAACTCACAGATGTCCTCATTGTGTCTACTGAGAGTTGGGACAGAGCATCTTTCTTTGCCAGAAAGAGGGAGAAGGGTGGGTAGAAAAGAATCCAAACACTCCCTGAATTCTTACAATTATTGTTAACGGCATGTTTTAAAAAATTAACTTATGTATCGGGCTTTCTCCAGCGTTTTGAAGTACATAATTCTGCAAGCCAAGTCAAAATTCATACTACACACGGAAGGTTTTGAAACTCTGAGTGTTCAGCTTTGAGAGTCCAGATGGGTTTGGTTCTCTAAAAATAAATAAGTAAAAAGTCCACTTGCCTTGGATTCTTATTTGATTGCTGAAACTCACCTGCCAAACAAACTGAAATGTCAAAGCTTAGCACTGTGAGTAAAACGGAATCAGCTTTGAGATGAAACTTCCTAAGGCAACATGACTTCTCAGCAGGAAGTGCAGCTGATCACATGGACTAGAAGTGCCTGAGCCTCATGGACAGGACCAGGGCCTCAGGTGTTCTTTTTATTATTTTTTTTAAAAAGATTTATTTATTTATTTGAAAGGCAGAGTTACAGAGAGCCAGAGGCAAGGGGAGGGGGGAGAGAGAGAGAGAGAGAGAGAGAGAGAGAGAGAGAGAGAGAGAGAGAGAAAGAAATCTTTCATCCATTGGTTCACTGCCCAATTGACCATAATGTCCAGAGCTGTGCCAATTGGAAGCCAGGAGCCAGGAGTTGCTTCCAAGTCTCCCACACAGGTACAGGGGCCCAAGGACTTGAGCCATCTCCTACTGCTTTCCCAGGCCACTTTGCTGGATCTGAAGTGGAGAACCCAGGACTCGAACTTGAACCCAGATGGGATGCTGGCACTACAGGCAGCAGCTTTACCTGCTATGCCACAGTGCCAGCCCCTCAGGTGTTATTAATAAGTCCCTATCTGATTCTAATGTGCATTCATGTCGCAATCCATGAGTTACAGAGGTCTTTTTAAATACCTGACTATAGACTTTCAGATAATTTTCTCATTGTCAGAATGAATCCTGTTTGTCCCAGCTTCAGATCTTACACCAACAGCAAACCTCTTCCTAGGTGGTATGACAGCAATGTGAAACTTAAAACTGATGTTAGCAGTTACCCTGATGTTACCCTGGCCTTTGTGAGACAGTAGTACAAGAGAGGTTGCCATCTAAGAGTTGCTGTATCAGCTCATACCCATGGCAATGGCAGCTGAAACAAGAGAGCACCGTAACTTCTATATCTTCATAAGCATATCACTTAAGCTAGTGATTTTTTTAGGGAAAAAGACATCCAAACAGCTCGATTTGATGAAGTCAAGAATGTATATTGGTTACTTAGGTTCCCAAACAGAACCATGAAGTTTGTCATTCATCAACTAGTGGTCTAGGGGTCCCATAATGGACTAGGTCAATCAGAGGCCATAATTATGTCCTGGACAAATATCAATGTATCAAATCCTATATTCTCCTGGATATTACAACTGTAATTTTAGAGAAGGTTGTTTTACAATGAAAAGAATGCTGGTTGATAATTGTTAAGCTAGAGTCTTGTCCCAGATAACTCACTGGCCAGTTCTGTTGTGCAAGGGAAATTAAATAGCAATAACAAAGCAGTAATGATGGTGAGCATTTATTTCCACATGTGCTAAGAGCTTTATATGCTTAATCTTGTTTTGACTTTTACTCCCCTCAAAAAAACTATAAAATAATTAGATTTTATCCAAATTTTGAGGTTTGGGGACATTAGATAAATTATCTAAGCTCACTCAGCTCTTCATTGGCAGAATCGGGATTGAAAAACATATCTGACTGGCTCACAAGCCAGTGCTTCTGACTATTACATGTCCTTGCTCAACCCTAGCTCAAAAAATTGTGTGTTATTTCTGGGTTATCTTCAATGACAGTACCACCTAATACTATTTTAAATTTCACTGTGGATCACTAAACCACCCTAAACATAATTTACTAATTAGTAGGTGCTATATAAATACTTAATGGAAGTATGTAGGTATTCCACACTTATTTCCACAAGTTTTACCAACTGTCTGATCGAAGCAAGGGATCAAGTGATCAAAATCAAAAATAGACAAATGGCCCTCAGACCTCAGACAGCATTCAGTTGCAGAGGAATTACTTATAGGAAATTGTCTATTGAAAATTTACACTATAAAGAATTCTGTAAAAAGAGCAGTGTTTTGTAATGCATAGTAACTTCTCTGTAGTGAATGGAATCCTTCCCTATTCAATTTCATAATTTTATGCATCCCTGAATCTGGTGCTCTAGTCAACAATTCTACAAGATTTTCTTGAATAAATATAGCTCACACAATGATACTTGAATCATGCATTGTATTGTGCACTCTGGTTTCCCATTTGACTCATGCATTCAGGGATTTGTTTCTTGCATAAGGGAGTTGGCAGGGCAAGTTCCTTGTGTCAGCAACATTGATGTTAGCCTCTTTGACAGGAGTTGGAGGGAACTCAAATTCCTACCAGTGGACTCATTGCTTTGAATTAAGGCTTTGATAAAATAGTATGACACACCAAATGGCATAAATCAAATAGCCCATAATTGCCACTTGAGCATATCCTTAAAGGACTTTTTATCCAAAAGAATTCAAGATCACTAAGGGAATTAAATAAAAACAAGTTAAAGAGGATTCTATAAGATATGAAAGAATAGGGCAAAATCCAGAGCTGCAGAAGACTAAAGACAGCAAGACCATGGAATTGAATGTTGGTTGTAACATATAATTCATATTTGGTGATAGATACTCTCAAAAATATTAAGACACACAAGACATACTTCCTGTCTTAATTTGGGTTCTTCCAAAAGCAAAGCCTGAGACGACATCTTCAATACACATTGTTCATTTGAACTGCATCCCAGGTAGTGAGGTGGTAAGGACAAAGTACCAAGCAATTGCAAATGGCCATGCTATGGTTTAGATATGGTTTGAATATGTTCCCCCAAAGATTCATGTGTCAGAGGTTTCCTCCACAGGAGGAAGTGGTGGAACCTAAAGGAGGTGGGGCCTAGTGTGGGAGGCAGTTAGGTTATAGGGGAGCTGACTTCAAGAGAGATCAATGTAGCTGTTGTGGGACACCTGAGCATCACCAGAGCAAATTGTTGTCTTAGGAAGCCTGATGCCTGAATCACCCTTTGGCTTCCTATCTGGAGATGTGATATCTTCCTGTATTCACTCCTGCTACTACTGCACTATCTACCATGAGGTTTCCCCTAGAGCCAAGCTGATGCTGGTGTTATGCCTTTGATCTTCTTGCACTGTGACTTAAACTGACCTGATTTCTTTGAAAAGTTAGTTAGTCTGCACTGGGTATTTCACAATAGTAATGAAGAAAAAAAAAAACAGATTAATACAAGGCAATGAAGGTAGCAAATGAACCTGTCACTACTCAGGGAAACTGGACCTTCATTAAATCAAGCAGCCCTTTGAGAAAGCATGAAGGAGGTGCCTCGAAACCGTCCTAAGAACAAGAAGATGGGTTTTTCCCCACCTATGTTCATGCCCCTGTTGCTTGAGGATGGCCTTCAAGGTGTTCACTGAACTTCTACATTTCGCTGGAAGTTGAACTTTGGAGAGGGATTCAAGTATGTAAATATGCAAGAGAGAGATCAAGAGATTATTATGCTTGATGTGGGACCCTGGATGTTACCTTTGTTCTCAGCACAGCATGACAGACCTGCTCACTTGATTATTTTGTTAAGGACTGGCCTGAGTTTTGTTATTTCCACTTTAAATTCATACTGATAACTGAAATATCATGATTTTAGTAGATTGCCTGAGAAATGGATTAATATCTACTAATATCTTAAGTTTTACCTTCCCTGGCCCTGAAAATAAAATGGAACATCCGATTTCAAAAGAGCCACACATTAAAAAGCAGACCAGCAAAGATTGTTCCAACAGAAGGCAATTTCCTTTTGAACAGTGTAGATAAAGACTGTTTCTTTCACACCCTCTATTCTTTTACCTTGAAGATAACCAATTAAGATCAGCTTCTTCCTGTACAAAGCTACTGAAGACTCAACTCAACAATAGCTCCCACTTACATAAAATACAGATCATGCCAAAATGGACATCCTTTATCCAATTTAGAGAAAGGTTTACGGTCATACATTCTAGCCCTACGTTAGTAATTACATTAAAAGGGAATCTGAAAATTTATCTCTGGCTTATAGGAGAACATGTGGTCAGCCCTTGCTAACACATGGCATAAAAGCCATTTTTACTACACTGAATATTGCTACCATTGCAATGTACTTTCTATGGAACACATACACACATACTTATTAATTCACTAAATATGTGTGTGTGCATGTGTTCACTAAGGGCTGGTTTCAAAGGGTGATACTTTGAGGTATTGGAGATGATAAAATGTCCTTTCACAAAAGGAATGCAGTTAAAATTGTGTCAATATTCCTGTTATAAGCTGATAAACCCCAAGCTCAGTGTGGTCAAGTTTTACATGCCTGAGCTGACATGCCAATCTGTCAGCAGTCATATGGTTCTCATATGGCGACACTCCACAGATGCCAGCAAAAAGTGAGAAGTTTCTGGCTCATTTCCTTTCATTTTCTTTAATGCCATGTTCCCTCTATACATACATGCTCACACGCATGTGCACACGTGTATGCACACACATGGACACACACATACCTTTGTAACACTATAGCAGTGCTGCTATATTCCACTCAATCCCAGCAGTTCTTGAAAAATTCATTCATCCCCACCTCTCTGGAAATTCATAATAATTCAGCAATGAACATTTAACATTGAGGCTTTTGTTTTCAAGCTGTTAAACTAAATAAGAATTTTCAGTTTCAAAAATGAATGTAATTTTTCTTAGGAGTCTACACAGATTCTTTTAAGCAAGGTATATATATTTTTGAATGTTTTACTAGTAATCATTTTCTGCTTTTCCTTGAAATATATTTTGTAGCACATATTTCATGTTGAAAGTTACCAGCTCTATGTGTTCTTGAAAGCATATGACTGCAAAAAAAGTAAACATTTTGTTATTCCCATTTTAAAACTGATGTGTGTCACTGTGTTGACAGAATCTATTGCTCTAGTTATTGGATAATATGATTACATAATTTTACATAACAAAAATTTTAAGTCTTTAAATGTTTTTAAAAATTGATTAAATGTATTTCCTCATCAATTGCTTCATTGAAACTATACCATGTGTATTTCAACAATACACTTTCAAATCAACTCAATTTATATAGAAATTCTTTGCTATTATTTTGTAAGTGGTATTGTGCAAGTTAATGGAAAATGAAATCAAAGTGACACATTCACATAGTTATGACAAATGCAACTATACACACAAATGAACCATGCTTCTAGCCAAACTTTATCCTCAACCCCCAGCTTTGAGCAGAGATGCATGTCTGGTTTTAACTCTGTATTTCCTTTCTTCAGACCTTAATGACACATAAATATTTGTAATTTAATGCATGCAGTATTTACAAATATAAATACAATATGGTCTACCTTTATCTTCTAGACCCTTATATGTAGTGAGCTCTTTAGGCATACTGTATACAAAATGGATGGCAGATGGCAATTGGATAAAACTAATATACTGTCTGGCTCACAAATGAAGAAAAGTATCTAATGAGTACTATCTTCCATTCCCTCCCTAAGGATGTTGCCATTACAGAAGATATGATTTCAATAAATATAATGAATTATTTTCATTATAAGCACATCATTGCCAATTTTTTTTCACAAAGCAGTGTTTATATAAATATATCCCAAAAGCAGAGAAACACATTCAAATTTAAACTGAATTCATTTTGAAGGCTACAGTCAGAATGATCCATTAGAAATAGTCCTTCAATGCTCACATAGACAAATTAAGATTAGAACAAAATATGTACAATCTTATAGGTGACAAAAAAAAAAAAAAACTCTAGAACTCTAGCCCTTCAGAGTGTTTTGGGATGGTAAGGATTTTGACTGAAAATCAAGCTTTCTCCAATTTCTGAGTTAACATACAATAAAGATTGCAATAACAGAGGTGAGGTGGGCATTGAACTTAGTAGTTAAGACACCTATGGCCCTTGACAGGGTACCTGGGTTCCATACCTGGTTCCAGCCCTTGATGCTAGCTTCCCACTGATGTAGATCCTGAGAGAGTGGTGATGGCTCAAGTGTTTGAGTCCCTGCTACCCACATGGAAGACCTAGATTGAGTTCTCAGCTCCTGACTTTAGCTCCTGCTGGGAGCCATTGTGGGCATTTGGGGAGTGAGAAAACAAATGGGAGTGCTCTCTCTCTCTCTCTCTCTCTCTCTCTCTCTCACACACACACACACACACATTCACTTTCTCTTTCTCTCTTTCTCTCTCTTTCTCTCTCTCTCTCTCACACACATACACACACAAATATTTTATTAGTAATAAAAATCATTATTATAGATTGTTAATAGCTTAGAAGAATTTAAATGTGTTCCAATTTCTTTATGTGTCCTAAATGAGAAAATGAAGACTAGCACCACTCTATGTATTCAGTAGTAATCCACCAGATTTCATATATTGGAAACTTACTCCCTCAAGTCATATGTTAATGGTATTTGCAAGTGGGATCTGCAGGAAATCATTGGATCATGGAGACTCTGCCCACATGGATGGATTAATCAACTCCAGAGAGTGGCTTTGCTGTGAAAGGGAACTGTGACATGCTGGCTCTGTCTTGCTGTGTGACACCCTTGGCCGCATCATTATGCAACAAAAAACCTCTCACTAGATGTCAAGCAAGAAGCTGGCTCTCCACCTTCCCATCCTCTAGAATTATGAGCAAAATAAAGCTGCATTGTTTATAAATTACCTGGTCTGAGGCATTTTGTTATAGTAAAAGAAAACAGTCTAAGACATATGGCTATCTACAGTGTATCCTTCTTCCACCAACTGTGAGCCTGTCCTTACTAAAGGGTCAGTTTACAAACAATAGCTTTCAAGTAGCATTCTCTTCAGGATGATTATAGTAAGAAATAAGATGAAGATAAGGACATTAAAAAAAGTTGTGTGGGCTTTGCTATCGGTCAGATTTAATTCAATGTCACATAAACATTAAGCCTAATTTAATCATGTATTAATATATATACTGATTTACTACATATCAACTAATTGCTAGATAACAAGCAATCATTGCTATTGTAATACAAATATGAAAAAGGCCTTGTTCAAAGATGTTGTTCTTAACAAACTCACACTTTGCCACTCACTTCTGCAGTTGCTACTGAACAATGCCTAGACAAAGAATAGAGTACACAAGAGCCACACAGCTAAGGACTCCACACAATTCACAGACTAAAACCTGCCCTCATCTCTTTCAGTGGAATAAACAAAGCCCTACATGAGATACTTTGAGCATTCTGCATGTTTCACATACACATTGTCTTATGTCCATTATAATATTTTAGGTTAAATTGTATGAATTCATTCTCAAATAATTTAGAATATTTAGAATTTTAAGTAAGATCTAGACTAAGATTGATGTTGTAGCATAATTTTTAATCATGGATAGAGTATTCCAAATTCTATATACAATGTCGTAGTGGGACTATTAGGAAATTCTTTAAGGACAAATATTTTACTTTCAGGCAAATGATAAATTCATTCATAAGTATTCTATCATTCAGAAAAACAGATCTCTCAAAGGATATCTATCCTATAAAAATCATTAGTTGGGGCCTGCGCTGTGGCATAGTAGGCTAAGCTTCTGCCTATGGCACCTGCATCCCATACAGGGTGCTGGTTCATGTCCTGGCTGCTCCTCTTCTGATCAGGCTCTCTACTAATAGCTGGAAAAGCCTCAGAATATGGCTCAAGTGCTTGGGCCCCTGCACCCTCTTGGGATACCCAAAAGAAGCTCCTGGCTCATGGCTTCAGATCAGCCCACTTCTGGCCATTTGGAAAGTGAACCAGTAGATGGAAGACCTCTCTTTCTGTCTTCCTTTCTCTGTCGTTAACCTCTCAAATGAATAAACAAAATCTTTTTTTTTAACTTTTATTTAATGAATATAAATTTCCAGTGTACAGCTTATGGATTACAATGGCTTCCCCCTCCATAACTTCCCTCCCACCTGCAACCCTCCCCTCTCCCGCTCCCTCTCCTCTTCCATTCGCATCAAGATTCATTTTCAATTCTCTTTATATACAGAAGATCAATTTAGTATAAAGATTTCAACAGTTTGCACCCACATAGAAACACAAAGTGAAACATACTGTTTGAGTACTAGTTATAGCATTAAATCACAATGTACAGCACATTAAGGACAGAGATCCCACATCAGGAGCAAGTGCGCAGTGGCTCCTGTTGTTGACCCAACAAATTGACACTCTAGTTTATGGCGACAGTAACCACCCTAGACTCTCATCATGAGTTGCCAAGGCTATGGAAGCCTTCCAAGTTTGCCGACTCTCATCATATTTAGACAAGGTCATAAAAGACAGGGTGAGGATAGTAACCAATGATCCTAAGAGTGACATTTACCAGGTTTGAACAATTATACAGCATTAAGTGGGGAAGAGGACCATCAGTACACACAGGTTGGGAGTAGAGCCATTGGTGGTAGAGTAGAGGTTATGATTACAAAGGAATGAGGCCCAAGTACGCTAGACAGGGTCTAGAACAAAGGGCAGAGTCATTATTAGAGGAGCTAAGAAAGGTGCTGTCTAAGCTACAATTAAGTTTTCTGATTGAGAGGCAAATAGAACCTGATAGAAGGGGCTTGATAATAATCTGTTGGGCTTTAGGCCTTGTAAATTCAGAGGCCCAGACATATCTATCTCTTCCCATGGGGTATATCCTAAGGCAGGTGTGAACCTCCTAGGGGAAGGCACTCTGTTGACTTTCATTACTTGGCTGCCCTGGGAGGAGAGCTGGCCAGGTCAAGGCAGGGGGCATCTCTAACAAGAAATTTACAGTTCTGCCTGCAATGTTGCTGACCCTACTTGACCATCCCCTCAGCTGCAGTGGTCACTTTGGAAGTTGGGCTGAGTGAAGGGCTTTTCAGCTTAGAGCCAATAAGATCTGTGGCTCTGACCTGGGCATCCTTCGACTCCAGGGCAGGTCCATTTCCAGTGATCCAACTCTTGGCAGAGCTGCCAGGGCTCTTCACATGCTGACTTCTGCTGAAGCCCAGGCTTACCACATTGAAAGCCACTGCAGCGGACTGGCCTGTTGGGTCTCCTTGAGGGCAGATCACTGTACAGATCAGCCATTAATAGGCCTGCCACCCATTGCTTCTGATGCCGAGCTTTCTTTTCCTCCTGGTTTGTGTTAAAGCAGACCAGAGGATGCAAGTCAAGGGAGTGCCCGTTTCCCATCTCTAATCTTCGGTGGCCTGAACTACAAGTCTATAGTCACAGGCATGTTCTGTAGTAGTTTTTCTAAGGTAGACAATGCCCATGAGGAAAATTATATTCTCACTTTAAAACTTTCTTTCCCTTTGGTCTGAAAGGGAGGTTTTTTCTATTTACTGTATACTTTGCTGATGGCGAAGTGAATCTAGCTATGAGATTAATATTTAAAGAAAGAGAGATTTACCACGCCTAACCTGGGAGTGTCATCTTTGACACACCCTCAACCCTGAGGAACCAAACACAGCTCTCAGTCCACACTCATCTCAAGCCTCTAAGGCTCCACCGAAAGCAGACAGTCCACTTAATATAGAGCCATAGTGTAACAAGAAAAAAACACCACAGTGAAGAAACCAAATATCTCCAACATGCCAAACAACAAACGCAAAAACCAAGCTAACAAGAACAAGGAAGACACTATGATGCCCCCAAATGAAAAAGACACCCCAATTCAAGATTATGAAGATGATGAGATCGAAGAAATGCAAGAAGCAGATCTCAAAAAATTGATAAGAACATTAAGAAGTTCTCAAAAACAAATTCTTGAACTACAGAAATCCTTCATGGACAAGATAGAAAATCTCTCTCGTGAAAATGAAATATTAAGGAGGAATCAAAATGAAATGAAACAACTAGTAGAACATGAAACTGTGATAGTGACAAAAAACCACAATGAAATGAAGAACTCAATAGATCAAATGACAAACACATTAGAGAGCCTTAAAAACAGAATGGGCGAAGCAGAAGAGAGAATATCAGACTTAGAAGACAGAGAACAGGAAAGGAAACAGGCAAACCAAAGAAAAGAAGAAGAAATTAGAAATCTAAAAAATATTGTCAGGAATCTACAGGATACTATTAAAAAACCTAATATTCGGGTTCTAGGAGTTCCTGAAGGCATGGAGAGGGAGAAAGGATTAGAAGGCATTTTCAGTGAGATACTAGCAGAAAATTTCCCAGGTTTGGAGAAGGACAGAGGCATCTTAGTACAGGAAGCTTATAGAACCCCTAATAAACATGACCAAAAGAGATCCTCACCACGACATGTTGTAATCAAACTCACCACAGTGAAACACAAAGAAAAGATCCTAAAATGTGCAAGAGAGAAAGGTCAGATTACTCTTAGAGGATCTCCAATTAGACTCACAGCAGACTTCTCATCAGAAACCCTACAAGCTAGAAGGGAATGGCGAGACATAGCCCAGGTACTAAGAGAGAAAAACTGCCAGCCCAGAATACTATATCCTGCAAAGCTCTCATTTATGAATGAAGGTGAAATTAAGACTTTTCATAGCAAACAGAAACTGAAAGAATTTGTTGCCACTCATTCTGCCCTGCAAAAGATGCTTAAAGATGTGTTACACACAGAAACACAGAAACATGGTCACCAATATGAAAGAAGGTAAAGGAAGGAAAGCTCACAGCAAAAGATCATAGGAAGCTCAATTTCTCTTTGACATAGAATTAAACTCTGATGCTCTGTTAAAGCAATGTGTTAAAGTAATCTAAAAACAAAAAGCAATTCAAATCAATTGGCAATCTACAAAAAGAGTTAAATATTTTAAAAGCTATTATTAAAATTGCTATATTGGTCTATTATGCTATGTTATATGTGTGTTCATATTCTATGTCCACATAGGAAATTTTTTAAGAGTTTTATTTTAAATGGCTTATAGATAAGATTGTTCATAAATTTAAGCTGCTAAAATCAATCAAAGATACATTTTAATTTGTGTGACCTGAATCTGTGTATCATATGTTTTAAACGTGTTGGTAGAAAGAAACTAAAAACATTTTAGATGGTTGTGCTTAAGTTTACTGGCTAAACAAACTACACCATGTTAGATATTTAAGAGGTGTTTTCAAATACATGATTCTTAAAATTTATAGAAGGCATTGGACCTTCTGGTAAATGTTTTCTTAAGTTGTTATCTAATGGTTGAAACGGTTTGCTAAGTATTCATGTGATATTGCTATTGTCAGCAAACGATCTAGGACTTGCTCCCTCATTTCTCTATTCTAAGCCCAACTTATTCTTTCATTTCTCTATTCTCTTCAAGGTAGGAAACTAATTCTATTATGAAGGAATCTGTAGGACGCACAATTTAATCTTTAGACCTTATAAAAGAGATGGCTAACAATTTTCTGTAATAGCATAGCCAAAATAAGAATTTAAATAATAAAGGTAAGATTATTGATGACTGTTAAGTATCTATGTTATAAAGTATCAAGCTAATTTTTCAAATTGCTGTTTAAAGATATTTAAATTATGTACATATTTTCTCCCCTAAAATCAATTTATTTACATTTAATCATTGCAACTATATATTTTTAATTTTCCAACTTTCAGATGTTTAGCTAATCTAATTGGAGGGCTCCCTTTTGATTATTTCTTTTAGGTAAATTTCAAGAAGTTGAATTGTTTAGTCAATGACAAAGGCAGTTTTAAGTGTTTTTTCATGAAATTTTCATGAAAATGAGTATTATGAGAAAACTGCATGTATTTCAATTTCAATTTTTTGTGCACAAAACTGTGCATTATGAAAACACATATGGGCCGGCACCGTGGCTCACTAGGCTAATCCTCTGCCTGCGGCACCGGCACCCCAGGTCCTAGTCCCGGTCGGGGCACCAGATTCTGTCCCAATTGCTCCTCTTCCAGTCCAGCTCTCTGCTGTGGCCCAGGAAGGCAGTGGAGGATGGCCCAAGTGCTTGTGCCCTGCACCTGCAAGGGAGACCAGGAGGAAGCACTTGGTTCCTGGCTTTGTATTGGCACAGTGCACCGGCCGTAGCGGCCATTTGGAGGGTGAACCAAAGGAAGGAAGACCTTTCTCTCTGTCTCTCTCTCACATCTAACTCTGCCTGTCAAAAAAAAAAAAAAAAAAAAAGGAAGAAAAAAAAAGAAAAAGAAAAAAAAAAAAAAGAAAAGAAAACACATATGGACTGAGAGTTTGATTTAGCAGTTAAGACGCCAATGAAGATGGCCAAGTCCCCCGTCAGAGTACTTAGGTTTCATTCCCAGCTCCAGCTCCTGATTCTATCTTCCTGCTAATGCAGACCCTAGGAGGGAGCATTGACATCTCAACTAACTGGTTTCCTGCTGCCCATTAGGGATACCTGGACTGCCCAGCCCTGGCAGTTGCAAACATTTGGGGACTGAACCAGACAATGGGAGCTGTATCTATTTGTCTGTCTCTCTACCTCCAACAAAAGAAGGAAGGAAGGAATCCAGGCAGGCCCACTGGTTCAGCATTTGTTGATTGCATCCTTGCTGGCAGAGTCCTGAGGCAACCACAGGGCACATGTAGAGGAAGTATAGAAAGTCCATCTGTCTGTCTCACCCATTAAAGTCACCATGATTTGATCATGAGGGCTGCACTCAATCTAATCCAACCTAATCACTTCCCAAAGATTCCACCTTGAGACACCATAATTAGAGTAAGCTTTCATCTTTTTAGTAGCATTAACATAAGGCTTCTGGGACCAGGCCTTTAACACATAGTCTTTGAGGGACACTCAAGCTATACCTAAATCACACTTCAAATCATAATTGCAAAAGTGTTTATTTTTTCTTTAATCTATGAAATAAAATGTTTTAAAATTGCTGTGCATTTGCAAGTTTACTTTCAGTTCTGGTTTTATTAGTGATTTATGTAATGTTTTTTCCTTTTAAAATTTTGTATATTTTCTGTGACTTTTAATCAACTTTTACTAAGTAAACAAAGAAGGAAAATGTATAGTCTCATTTTTCATGGTCCAAAAAATTACATATATTTTACAAAATAAGTATTATTAATGATTTTATTTAATTGTTTAATAATATTATTAATTACCATCTAATTCTTGGGATGTATTAAAATTCCACACAATTAATTGTCTGTTAATTTAAATTTCAACTATACTTGTAATATGTTTGTATATTAGTGTTAATTTTCATCAAAAGAATTTCAAAACTTCTATGTTACTTATAAACTGTGCTCTCATCATTGTAAAAAGATTTTCTTTAAAGTTTCCCTTGATTTCTACTTGGTAAATCAACATTTTGAGCACTGGAGGATTTTGAATACATTTTTCTCATGCCCGGGCTTATAACATTAGTCTGTTGGGAATCAGTATGTGAGATGCACCAGTTACAAACTATATAGGGACAAATTTTATTTTTGACACACAATACAAGCATGGCCAATCTCTGCAAAAAGAATTTGGGCTGTTCACACTATAGGCATCAACTTACTTCAATCATCTTATTTCAGGATTTCTAGGTTTTTGAGGGTAGTATTTGATGTTGCTTGTTTTCTGTCATTTTATATAAGAATTTTATTTCTTTTTTCAGTAACAGACAAAAATACAGGTTGTTTTAAATTATATTGATAACACACCATTAGTTTAAAGTATTTGAACATATGCTACTTTAATTTTTCATATCAATGGCAAGGTATTGATTATTCCCCATGTAAGAGAACATTAGCCCATTAAGCTTCTTTTTTTTCTTTCATCTCTCTTCTTCATGCTTCTTGGTAAGTTCGGTGTCCTGAAATGTAAGGCTTAGGTCTTCTTGCCAAATTTTCTTTATGTTTCTTCTCTTCAAAATCCATTTGTGGATCCTGATATAGAAGATATATTCCACTTTCTAAACATATTTATGACATTTTTGGACTAATTAATATTTAAATGTTTTCAGTGCTATCAACCATGCTTTTCCTGCCATGATTTCCCCATGTGTGATTCGCATCTTGGTTGCAGGAGTATATCTTAAAATAATATAGGTGGTATAGTTTCTGAGGCTCTAAATATCTATGGATGCCCATTGGTAACATTATGCATAAATTATGATTCACTGAATGTAGAATCTTTGGATTGCAAATATTTGACCTGAAATGTAAAACTATTATTTTTCTTTGTATGTTATCACCTATTTTTTGACATTGCAGGAAAGAATTTTTATTGTTAAAGTGATTTCCTTTTGTTAAGCATCACATATGTATTTTTATTTATTTTTTATATATCTATGGTTATACTTCTTTGTTCTTAAAAATATCAGCAGTATGCTTGAACAAGTCTAGCTACTGGGATTTTGCATAGTATGTCGTCAGCTCTGTCAGTTCACAGGGCTGGGACATTTTGTCATTGGAGTTTTCTGTCTATTATCAAGAGTTGAAAGTTTGTTGGATTTTAATTATTTGCTTCCATCATAAGCATCTTCTTGTCCTTACATTCATCATTTTTTCTTTTATTTCTCTATTCTGGAAAACCAAATCAAGTTGAATTTCATCAGTGGTAAAGTATAAGGGAGCATCATCTGTGCTCCCCACTTCAACTACCGTCTATTGCTGCTATTTTCTCTTCAGCTTCAATACCAGCTTTCTGAGTAGACATTGTTTCAATGTAGTCTTCCAGTTCCATTTTTACTTCTGGTTGTTTTAGTCAATCTGTCTTTTCACACCAGTCAGTTGCCATCTTTCTTTTTTCATTTTAAAAGGATCCCGTTTTCTTGAATTTAATTGAGAACACAAAGTAGATGCAACTCTAAATGCAACAGGATTCACAGTGCTTGAAAAAAAAAATAATACTTTACTCAGCAAAATTATCTCTTTTTTTGAGATTTATTTATTTGAAAGTCAGAGTTACACAGAGAGAAGGAGAGGCAGAGAGAAAGGTCTTCCATCTGCTGCTTCACTCCCCAATTGGCCCCAACTGCCAGAGCTGTGCCGATCTGAAGCCAGAAGCCAGGAGCTTCCTACAGGTCTCCCACATGGGTGCAGGGGCCCAAGGAACTGGGCCATCTGTCACTGCTTTCCTAGGCCATAGTAGAGAGCTGGATCTGAAGTGGAGCAGCCGGGACTTGAACTGGTGCCCATATGGGATGCCAGCACTGCAGGGGGCAGTTTTAGCTGCTACGTCACAGCGCAAGCCCCAACAAAGTTATTTTTATAAATAAAGAAGGGGCCAATGCTGTGGTGCAGTGGGTTAAAGTCCCAGCCTGCAGTGCCAGCACCTATATGGGTGCCCGTTCAAGTCCCACTTTCCCCTGCACCCGTGTGGGAGACCTGGAGGAAGCTCCTGGCTCCTGGCACAGATCATCCCATGTCCAGCAGTTGCAGTCATTTGGGGAGTGGACCAGAGGATGGAAGACCTCTGTCTCCCTGCCTCTTCCTCTCTGTAACTCTGACTGTCAAACAAATAAATAAATCTTTAAAAAATAAAATAAATAAATAAACAAAGGAAAAGTAAAGACCTTCTAAGACAAGCAAAAACTGAGAGAATTCATGATCAGTTTTACTAAAAATGTCATGGGTATCCCATATACAGAAACACAGAAAGTTAACTAACAGCATGAAAACTTTGGGGAGTGAACCAGTAAGTAAAAGAACTCTCTCTCCTTCTCTGTCTCTGTCTCTGTCTCTGTCTCTGTCTCTCTCTCTCTCTTTCTATCTCTTTCTCTGTTGCTCTTCCTTCCAAATGAATAAACAAGTAATTCTTCAAAAAAGAAAGAAAATACAAGTCCCAACTATACGCTGCCAACAAGAAACTCATCTCAACAATAAAGATGTGCACAGACTGAAATGGAAAGGATGGAAAAAGATATTCCATGCTAATGAAAGCAAAAAGCAAGCAGGAATAGCTTTATTACTTATTATTACATTTAAATCAGACAAAATGAACTTTACAAAAATTGTGAAAAGTAACAAAGATCACTGTATAATGGTCAATGGATCAATTCAACAAGAAGATAAAACAATTGTACATATATATGCACCTAAATCCCAGTGCACCCAATTTTATATAACAAGCATTAAATGGAGAGGTAAGTTCCAATACAATAATATTGGGGGATTTCAATACCACATTTTAATCAATGGACAGATTATTCAAACAAAAAACAACAGACACACAAAATAAAACTATGCTACAGATCAAATGGACTTGACATACACAAAGCATTCCACCCAAAAGTTGCATACTGCAGGTTCTTTTCATCATTAGTCCACAGAACAAATTTCAACAAATTTCTATAGATCAAAAAATGTCACTTTTTCATACCCAAAACTCCAGAATATATATTTATTTCATCAATATGTGATACACTCCCTAGGATCAACCATATATTAGGCCAAAAAAATTTCAAAAAGTGTTTGAAGATCGAAATAATATATTATTTTCTTACCAAAAATGGAACAAAACTAGAAATCAACAACAAAAGAAACTCTATAAATTGTACAAATACATGGAGACTGAATAGTATTTTCATGAGTGAACAACAGATCACTAAAGAAATCAAAAGAAAATTAAAAATTCCTTTAAACTAATAAAAATGAAAATATGACATATCAAAACATATGGCATATAGCAAAAACCATACTAAGATGGAAGTTTATTACAACAAATACCCATGTCAAAAAACAGAAAAATTAAAATAAGAAAATGAATAATGTATCCCCAAGGACCTACTAAAAACAAGAACCAAATCCAAATTTAGTAGAAGGACAAATATAAAAAATATCAGCACAGAAATAAATAGAATAGAAACTTAAAAGATAATTAGAAGATCCATAACCTGGAGAATTGTGGGGGTTTTTTGAAAGAATTTTTTCGGCTGAGTGAACTAAGAAAAAAATAGAAGAAAAATAAATAAAATCAGAGATGTAAAAAGAAGATATTACAATTGATGCCACAGAAATACAAATCATTAGAGAGTAACTACATGCCAACAAATTTGGAAAGCAGGTGAGGGAATGAATAAACTTTTGGATACATGTAATTAATCAAAATTGAACTATGAAGATACAAAAAAATCTGGATAGACAAACAACAAATGAGATTGAATCAGCAACCAAAAATCTCCCCAAAAATAAAAGCCCAGGACCAGATATCTTCACCAATTAATGCTACCAAACTTTTTAAGAAATAACAGCAATTCTCAAACTATTCCCAGAAATGGGAAGGGAAATGTCCCTTCCAAACTCACTTATGAGGTCAGCATCACTTGATTCTCAAACTAGACAAGAATGCAACAACAGCAAAAAAAAAACTACAGAACAATATAACTGATGAATATAGATGTAAAAATTCTCTAGCAAATTGGATATGGAAGCACATAAAAAAGATCATTAATCATGATCAAGTGGGATTTGCCCTAAGGTTGCAAGGATGGATCTGCAAGGATGGAAACTTTTCAAATGAAGAAATGCAAATGGCCAACAAATACATGGAAACTGCTCAGTTTCACTTGAGATCAGGGAAACACAAGTCAAAATCACAATGAGGTATCATCTCACTCTTGTTAGAACGGCTCTTTTCAAAAAGCAAATGCTAGTGAGGATGTGGAGAAAAGAAAACACTTCTACATTGTTGGTGGGAACACAAATTGATCCAGTCATTATGGAGAACGTTATGGGGGTTACTCAAAAAACTAAACACAGCTATCCCACTTCTGAAGATACATCTGAAGTAAATGAAGTCACTGTGTGAAAAAGATACTTGCACTCTCGTGTTTATTGCAGTACTATTCACAATATCCTAGATAATGGAACCAACATAGATATCCATGGATGGATGGATGAAGAACATGTGCATTTACCATGAAAGAACAAAATCCTCATGTTTGCTGAAATATGGATGCATCTGGATATCACTATGTTGAGTGAAATAAGCCAGACACAGAAAGACAAATATCCATAGGTGGAGATTTACAAAGATATGTTAATTGGAATTTAGAATAGTGTTAACTAGAGGTTGGAAAATGTTGGAGGAGAGCAGAAAGATGGAGATGGGATAAAGGGGCCAAAACACAGTCAGACAGAAGAAGCCAGTTTACTGTTCCTTAGCACAGTGGGATGGATATAGTTCACAATAATGTGTCATATTCAGTATGAAGAAATGGAAGTAGTTGCTTGGATACATTGATTTGCATCTGTATATGTGTTGAAATATGGCACTGTACCCAAAAAAGTATTGCATTTTAATCAAAATTTTAAAAATTTGAAATTGTAGTAAAGATGTTGATTCTTCTCAAATTGACACAAAGATTTAATGTAATTCTTATCAATACACTAAAAAACTGAAATTTATTATGAAAAGGTAAAGGGACTAGAACTAGAACAAATAAAATATTTTTTGAAAAGAAGGATAAAGTGAGATGAATCAATCTCCTGATTTTAAGACATATATAACTAGAGTAATTAAGACTATGCTGAAGGCCAGCGCCGCGGCTCACTAGGCTAATCCTCCACCTTGCAGCCCCGGCACACCAGGTTCTAGTCCCGGTTGGGGCACCGGATTCTGTCCCGGTTACCCCTCTTCCAGGCCAGCTCTCTGCTGTGGCCAGAGAGTGCAGTAGGATGGCCCAAGTGCTTGGGCCTTGCACCCCATGGGAGACGAGGAGAAGCACCTGGCTCCTGCCTTCAGATCAGTGCGGTGCGCCGGCCGCAGCGGCCATTGGAGGGTGAACCAACGACAAAAAGGAAGACCTTTCTCTCTGTCTCTCTCTCACTGTCCACTCTGCCTGTCAAAAAAAAAAAAACCTATAGACTGTGCTGCATTGGTGGAGGAGTAAACACATAGAACAGTGGAAAATAAAACAAAATCAAAGGGTAGAGCCATACAAATATACGCAACTGATTTTAGACAAATGTGCAAAAGCAGTTGAATGGAAGCCTTCAATAAAAGTTCTTAAAGCAAAAATAAGAACAACAACCAAAAAAATCCCATCTCAGACTAAGTCTCACATCTTATACAAAAATTAATTCAAAATAATTCTGAAATTTAATATATAACATATATCATGTAGAAAAATATTGAGAGAAGTCCTTGTGATCTGAGACATAACTCATAAAAGGAAACAATGATAAATAGGACTTCAAAATTAAGAAAATTATATTGTGAAGCATCCTGTTAAGAAGATGACAAGATAAGCAACATAAGACAAAAATATTTGTAAAATACTCTTTTTAAAAAAAAAAAGCTTTATTGATCTACTGGAAAAGTAGAGCTACAGAGAAGGAAAAGGAGAGGCAGAGGCAGAGAGAGAAAGATCTTCCTTCCACTGGTTCACTCCCTAAACAGCCGTAACAGCTGGAGCTAGGCCAATCTGAAGCCAGGAGCAGGAGCTTCTTCCAGGTCTCTCATGTGCATACAGGGGCCCAAGAACTTTGGCCATCCACTGCTTTTCCAGACACATTAGCAGGGAGCAGGATTGGAAGTGAAGCAGCCGAGATGTGAACCAGTGCCCATAATGATGCTGGCACTACAGGTGGTGGCTTAGCCCACTATGCCACAGAGCTGACCCCAATTACAAACTATTAACATAGAAAAACACATAATATAATTACAAAATAGGCGAAAGACATGAAGAGAAATTTTATCCAAGAAGATATATAGATGGAAAATTAGCACTTGTTCAACTTCATTTGCCATTAGGCAAATGGCAATTAAAAATACAGTAAGATACTACCACGCATCCATCAGAATGGAAAAAATAAAAAACAATGATAGTACCAGAGAGAATGTAGAGAACTGCAAAAACATTGCTAGAGGGAATGTAAAATAGTATAATAATTCTAGAAAATGGTTTGGCAGTTTATCTTTTAAATATTTACTTTGTTTATTTGAAAGGAAGAATTACAGAGAAAAAGGGGGGGGGGGGGAGAGAGAGAATGGAGGGCAGGAGGAAGGGGGAGAGATCTTCGATCTACTACTTCATTTCCCAAATGACTGCAATGGCTGTGGATGTACCAGGCTAAAACAAGGAGCCAGGAACTCCACCCAGGTCTCCCACGTAGGTACCAGGGGTCTGAAACAGAGCAGCTGGGACTTGAACCTGAACTCTGATATGGGAAGCCAGCGTCACAGGCATTGGCTTAACCTGGTGCAACACAAGAACGGCTCCAGAGTTTATTTAAAACTAAGCATGAAACTATCATGACATAGCAATTGCATTCCTAGAAATTTATTCCAAAAAAAAAAAACACTTGTATTTACACAAAAACCTTTATGTGAATGTTTATCTCAACTTTATTCCTAACAATGAAAAACCACAAATAATTCCACCATGCTTAAACAGATAGATGAATGGTTAAACGAACTGTCTTTGATCCACATCATGGAAGACTACTCAGCAGCAGAAAGGAATAGGCCACTGATGCACACACAGCCTGGGCAGGTCTCCAGAACCATTCTCAGTTACAAACAGTATGATTCCTTTTATGTGATATTCTTGAAATGACAGAACTACAGAAATCAACAACAGATCATGGTGGCACAGTCAAGGAGAGGATAAAAGAGACGTGGATGTGGCTATGAAAGGGCACCATGAGGTCCATATAGAGATGGAACTGTTGTGTTTCTTGACTGCACCAATGTCAATATCCTGGTTGTGATGTCAGACTAGTTTTTCAAATCTTACTCTTTGGGGAGAAATTAAGTAAAAGGTACACAGAATCTCTCTGTGTTGTATCTTAGAACTGCATGTGAATCTACACTTGCTTTAAAATAAAGTATGGGGCAAGCAGCACTTAAGTAACCACTTGGGATGCCTGCATCCCATAGCAGAGTTCCTGGGTTCAAGTCCAGACTGAGCCTCCAATCCAGTTTCCTGCTTATGTGCACCCCAGGAGGCAGCAGCTGATGACTCAGGTACTTTGATCCCTGCCACCTACATGGAAGACCCTAATGGAGTTCCATTGCTGGCTTTTGCCTGGCCTACTCCCAGCTGTTGTGGAAATCTGGACAGTGAACCAACAGATGGAAGATATCTCTGTCTCTGTTTGACTTTCAAAAAATAGAGTTTTATGACATTTTAAATGTTTATAAAAAAACAAAACAACAAATTTCCTCCAAAGAAAACACTGTGCAATTTTAAATAGTTTATGTTTTAATATTTCCAGTGACCAAAAAATAAAAATAAAAACAAGAAAACGTAGAGTGATAGTAATGAAAGTTAATATTATATCTATGCAATTTTAGTAAAAACATAAATGAGTCTCTTTTTTAAAGATTTATTTATCTATTTGAAAGAGTTACACAGAGAAAAGGAGTGGCAGAGAGAGAGAGGTGAGAGAAGTCTTCCATCTGCTGGTTCATTCCCAAATTGGCCTCAATGGCTGGAGCTGCACCAGGAGCTAGGAGCCTCTTCCAGGTCTCCTACGTGGGTGCAGGGGCCCAAGGCCTTGGGCCATCTTCTTACTGCTTTCCCAGGCCATAGCGGAGAGCTGGATCGGAAGTGGAGCAGCCGGGTCTTGAACCGGTGCCCATACAGGATGCCAGCACCGCAGGTGGTGACCTTACCCACTACTCCACAGCGCTGGCCCGGACAGATGAGTCTTTAACACATCTACTTAAGGCAAGTTTGTTGCAATATTTTGTAAGTGTTGGTAGTTGCAAGTTGTTAGAAATGTGCATTTGTTTTAATTCGGGGTAATAATTTAGAATTCTCAACTCTAAATACTTTAGAGCCTAACTTCTTGACACTGGGTTCGATTCCTGACTGATTCCTGCTAGTAAATGAATAAAGAGCAGCTCAGGAGTAGTCACGTGTTGAACATTCATGCATGGACCTCCTAAGGCAGATTCCATTGCATACATGACTGTATGAGCATATATTAATTTGAGATATAAAACTTTTATAGTCACAATTTTCCATCCCTTTAAAAATAAGACATTGCACAACTCAAAATTTCTCAAACTGAATATATCAAGCAGTGTTGATCCTGGTAGGGAAAATTTGAAAGAACTACAATCTTAGCATTCCCCCAAAAGTTATTTTTTGAACATGGTTGGGGGCAATGACAAACTATACAAACTATATTTTATTTCAAATTTTAATTTTGCTTATCCTAAAGAGAATAAACAAGGATTTAGTTCTGATAAACCATATGGAGAAAGAAAAACATGTTTATGATTGCAAAAAAAAAAAGACATTGAAGAGTCACACAGCTGAAAATCCTCAGAAAGAAAAATCAGGAATTTAGAAGGGATACAAATATAAGCAAACCATTAAAAACCTTGGTATCATTGCCACAGAAGCAAAGAAAAACTAAACAACTAATCCTTTCCCTCCCCTTCACTTGCATAAAAAGAGAAGTAGTTACAGAAACTACTTCAGGAACTTTGATTTCACTTTACCCAACTCTGAAAACAAGAAAAAGCATTGGATTTAACAGGGCAAAAAGTGATGACAAATATATAAATCTCTCCCTAAATCTTGTGTGGCTTAGCATTTTGAGATATCAATAAAGCTAAAAGCTATAAATAGTAATTCACACATAATTTCATGAAAAAGTATATATGTGATTGCATGCAATTATCTCCATTAAAAGTCCCTTCTCCTTTTGTTTAGAAAAATAAGATCAACCACATCATGTGCTAACTCAGTTTTCCAGAAAGTCTTATATATTGACAAAACAGTCACAAACAAGGCAATTCATAATCACCACCTAGATTGAATATGGGATTTCAGTGGGAATTAATCAAAGTTTATAGCCATGTGCACTATTCAAATGGAAATATTGGTGAATTCTTTTTTTCCTTTTTATTATAAAAATTTTAACATATTTTTTCATGTTTTTTTAACTTCATGTATTTTATAATACAGTTTCAAGAGCATACTGATACTTAAATAATATATTTGTCTCAGTTAATGAAACACATCCATCTTCCCCTTTTCTACATAATTTTTTTTCTTTTAGACATTTATTTTATTTATTTGAAAGGCAGAGTGACAGAGAAGAAAAAATAGAGAGAAGGAGATCTTCTATCTGATGGTTCATTGCTCAAATGGCTACAAGAGCCAGGACTGGGCCAGACCAAAGCCAGGATCCAGGAATTCCATCTCCTTCTCTCACCTGGGTGGCAGGGACCCAAGTACTTGAGCCATCTTCTACTTTCCCAGGCATATTAGTGGAAGGCTGGATCAGAACTGAGCAGCTGCTACTCAAACCAGCACTCCAGTGTGAGATGCCAGCTTTGCAGGCAGCAGCTTAGCTTGCTGTGCCACAAAACCTGCCTTTCTCTTAGTTTTTAATCCAAAATCCTTCTACCCATCCCACTCCTCCTATTGTAATCTCTATTCTGTGTTCAGATTAAGGAGTTTTGTTTTTGTTTATGTTTTTGTTTTTAGCTGTCACATAGGAGGAAAAGTATGCAGTATTTCTATTTCTGTGTCTGGTTTATTTCCCTTAATCTGATGTCCTCAGGTTGCATCAATTTTGCTGCAAATGGCAGAATTTTATTCTTTTTTATGGAGGAATAGTAGTCCATTGTGTGTATAAACACAAAAGTGGTATACTTTTCCTGTGTCCATTCATCTGATGATGGGCATCTTGGTTGATTCCATATCTTAGTTATTGTGCTGTGATAAACATCGTAGAGCAGGTATATATTTAATAAATTCTTAGCATGTGACACAAACTTGTGTCTGGTACAGTCCCAACTTCAGATGCACATTTGTTTTTGCATTATGCTTCTTTAATGTGAGGTAACAGAGAAAGTAACAGATTCTATTTCTCTCTCCTCTTTTTTCTATTATTTCCTTCCTAAATAGAAATGTGTTTAACTTTCACTTCCAAATTGTGTGATTCATTTGTCATATTACTTTCTATCCTCTAATAAAAATCCTGCAAATAAAGGAAAATGGTGGTATATATAGACATCTAGGCTAGGATAGAACCAGATCTGAAACATTTCTACTCGCCTTTCCCTTAAAATATCCATGAAGATTTAGAGAAGGAGAAGGGCATAGGGAAAGGGAAGGGGAAAGGTAAGAAGAGGAGGAAGAGGAAGAGGAGGAGGAGGAGGAAAAAAACAGTGCAACTATTTTTATCATGTCAGACATATGATATAAGATGATATGTTGGGGTCGGCGCGGTGGCACAGCGGGTCAATGCCCTGGCCTGAAGCACCGGCATCCCATATGGGCGCCAGTTCCAGTCCCGGCTGCTCCTCTTCTAATCCAGCTCTCTGCTGTGGCCTGGGAAAGCAGTGGAGGATCACTCAAGTCCTTGGGCCCCTGCAGCCACGTGGGAGATCTGGAAGAAGCTCCTGGCCCCTGGCTTCAGATCAGCTCAGCTCTGGCCATTGCAGCCAATTGGGGAGTGAACCATCGGATAGAAGACCTCTCTCTCTCTCTCTGCCTCTCCTTCTCTCTGTATAACTCTGACTTTCAAATAAATAAAATAAATCTTTTAAAAAAAAGATGGTATGTCAAAGTTCAGATGGAATATTCACTAACTATAAAGTTGATTAGGATGACTCATGAATAGAGTTCTAAACTGCAGACTTCCATATGCTCTACCCTGTGAATCAAAACACAGCAATTGACTTTGAAAGAACTGGAGAAAACCATTTAGAAATGTTTTCAGTGTTCAAAGAACTCTAAAATGTATCTGATGCTCTATAATTGGATCAAAAAATCCTACAGTTGAATCACAAGATCCTACCTTAATTCTTAAGACTCGCATTAAAAGAATGCCAACTAGTCATTGTAATGCTACTAAAATGGAACTTTAGATTTATAGCTGAGATGGAAAATCCTAACATAAAAGCATATTAAAGGAATTTAGACTGTTCTACCCTATTTGTTGGAAACTCCAGAATTTCATATAGCTCTTCCCTTTCAATATGAATAAACAGAGAAAAGTTGAAGAATGATCCATATCATAGACATGTAAGGCAAAGAATCATTTTCTCTAAAGATTAAGAGAATTATGTTTCTCAGCCGGCGCCGTGGCTCAACAGGCTAATCCTCCGCCTTGCGGCGCCGGCATACCGGGTTCTAGTCCCGGTCGGGGCACCGATCCTGTCCCGGTTGCCCCTCTTCCAGGCCAGCTCTCTGCTGTGGCCCAGGAGTGCAGTGGAGGATGGCCCAAGTGCTTGGGCCCTGCACCCCATGGGAGACCAGGAGAAGCACCTGGCTCCTGCCATCGGATCAGCGCGGTGCGCCGGCCGCAGCGCGCCTACCGCGGCGGCCATTGGAGGGTGAACCAATGGCAAAAGGAAGACCTTTCTCTCTGTCTCTCTCTCACTGTCCACTCTGCCTGTCAAAAAATAAAAAAAAAAAGAGAGAGAATTATGTTTCTGATTTTCATTTTGTTTTTAGAAAGACAAAATTTTGAAGGGTGTGTGTTTCACCTAGCAGTTAAGATGTTGGTTAAGATTCTGGTATCCTGTATTAGAGTGCCTAGATTTGAATCCCAGATCTTGCCCCTGATTCTGATTTTCAGATAAAGCAGACCCAGATAATGGCTAAGGTATCTGGGTACCTGCCACCTATATAAGAGACTTGGATTAAGTTTCCCATTCCTGGCTTTAGCCCTGGCAACCTTCAGCCACTTTTGGGAAGTAAACCACTAGCTATCAGCTCCGATTGCCTCTCAAATTAAAAACAATTTTAAAACAAAAATTTTAGGACAAATCTCAAAAAATCACAGGAGAATGTGGGCTATGTAGAAAACAGGAAGCAATTATAAATGACAAAGGCAGCATTTAAAAGAGATTTTAAATAATCTGACTAAAGTATTAAAACAATAAATATTTTACAAATAAAATAGCAGCATAAAAAAAACTTTAAGATACATGGAAAACATAATATGCAAACTTTGGGTCACAAAATTGAAACAAATGGGTAAATTTGATCACATGCTGAGTTTTGAGTGGCATTGAATTGTTAGTGCTGTTATATATGTACTATGAATGTGAAATGAATTTTCCTATTTTTAAGAAATGTATAACTGCACAGAGAGGTGAAATGACATAATACCAAGGATCTGTTTTTAAAATACTCAACAGACATGAAAATTAGGGAATAGTTATGTGAATGTGGCAAAATCTAAATTGCTGTCATCATGGTTTGTGCCAGTTTGCTTTTGTCTGGAAAGCTGGAGCTCAGGAGTTGGAGTTGGAGGATGAGGGTTTTGGGGGTGATCCTTGTGAAAGATAAAGGAGGAGGGAGCAGGATTATTCAGAGAAAGCTGTCAGGGCATAATACACATTTTACAACTGTGAAAGAATAGTCCAGAGGAAAAACAATTAAGCAGGAAAGCCCCAGACTAAGATGCAGATAAGACTTCCATTATCTTCTGGTATCTGTGGAGGGCCGGTTCCAAAACATCCTCAAATACTAAAATCTATGGATGCTCAAGTCTCTTATATAGAAGAGCATCCAACCCATGTGCAGCTTCCCATATACTTAAATCATGTCTAGATTACTCATAGTATTTCATACAACATAAATGCTCTGTAAGTAGTTGTAATACTGTACTGCATAGGAAATAGTGGCAAGAAAAAGTCTGTACATGTTCACTCTGGTGCTCTTTGCATTTTTCAATTTGGTTGAATCTGAAGACACAGAAGGCGCCAAATGCATTGGTCAACCCAAAAGGCAAGTGCCCACTAGAGGAGGCCTGGCGCTGTACAGAAATGGCCAGGCTCTCAGGTCCTGATGATGTCACTCTCTGAATGGCTGCAGGCTGCCCTGGAAGAGAGAGATTTTGACACAAAAGCTCCGCCACATCCCAGCTGTGTACCTCTCGGCTGAAGCACAAATTCCTCTTCACAGAAGATCTAACTGGCTGATCTCCAGGATTGTGTAATACTACTTGAGCTGTTTGGGGTTTTTTTTTGTTTTTGTTTTTGTTTTTGTTTTTGTTTTTGGGGGGGGGTGGGTGGGAAGGGAGGCTGGGAGTTATTCTGAAATTTTTCATTTAAATTTTTAAAAAACAATATAAGAATTAAAATACATTGGGAAGCACAAAAGCATAGTATTGACACTGCAGAAAAACAGATCTATGATAGAAAACAAATATGGAATAACCACCCAGAATGTAGAAGGAAAAAGGCAAAAAAGAGAAATTTTGGAGAGAAGACATGATTAGATGCTATAAGTTTCAGAAACAATTAAAGAAAGAAATGTGCAATAGCTATAGAAATTATTATCATATATTCACAGAATCCATATCTCAGTGGAAGAATTGCTAAATCAAGGAGTCCTCTGGGCCTTACAAAAAGAGCCCTGAAGCTGTGAGTGTGAAAAGTATACTCAAAACACATCAAGGGGCAGGTATTTGGCACAGTCATGAAGGAGCCACTTGTGACATCTGCATTCCATATCAAAGTGCCTCGGTTCCAAGTCCTGGCTCAGCTCCCAGTTCTAGCTTCTTGCTATTGTGCACTATAGGAGACAGTAGGTGATAGCTTGAATAGTTGGGTCCCTGCCACCTGCATGGTGCACCTGAATTGAGTTCCTGGCTCCTGGTTTCAGCCTAGTCCATTCCTGGTTGTTGAGGGCATTTGGAGAGTGAACCAGTGGATGGAAACTAGAATCTCTCTCTCTCTCTCTCTCTCAACAAATCAATAAATAGATAAACTTGAATGCTAGCTTTATGGATTTCTTTAATATTAACTTCTTTTTCTTATGATTCATTACGTGGTTAAGTAAATTTAATCCAATTTTTGAAAATCCTAATCTGATTTACTAAACGGAAGTCTTTGAAAAATTAATTCAAGTTACTCTGTGATAGATTCTTTACAGAGAGACTTTCCCTCCCCCCCTCCCCCACCTCAGGAGGGACTTCCTCTGTACCCAGGATAGAGAGGAACTTTTAGAGCTGTGTTATTTCCTGTCACTCCTTTTTGGGCTGGAGAATGATAGAGTTCGTCCGCTTGGCTGTTTTTACCATGCTGATAACTGTGGCTTAAGTCAGTGGCCAACAAATTCTTGGTTAGATTTCTCTTACCAAGATTGCTGATAATCACTGGTTCATTGGGTCTCTCTGTAGCCAGAGAATCTCCTAAATTCTCAGCTTGCTACTAGGCATGTCCTTTCTGTGGCTTCCCCCCAGCCTTTTCCAGGCAGGCAGAAGGTCTCACTGCCCCAGGGACCTATGGGCATCTCTGGATTTACTCAGTATGCATGGACTGTAGCTATCTGCTGCTTGCCTCAACTGTGCCACTGAGTTTACCACAACACAGAGGTGCCTAACATAGAAGGACTGCCACAGTCCCCAGGAAATGACCTCTGTCTTCTGCATTTTCCTCTCTCAGCTCAACCCATGTGTCTCCGTTCTTGTCACCTTATTTTGCTTTCCCTCTCTTTTTTGAAAAATGTTTATTTCTTTTTGAAAGGCAGATAGACATACAGAGATAGACAGATAGGGATCTTCCATCCAATGACTGGATAATTCCCCCAAATGCCTGCAACATCCAGGGCAAAGCCACAAGCCAAGAATTGAATCCAGCTCTCCCTTGAGTGGCAGGAACCTTAGTACTTGAGCCATCACTTTCCGTCTCCTAGAGTGTACATTAGCAGGAAACTGGAAAGGGAAGCAGAGATGAGACTGGAATCCAGGTTCTCTGACATGGAAAATGGATATCACAAATGTATCTAACCCCAACCCCACTTCCCTTTCTCTTGACAAGGAGGAACCCTAAGGCACCCATTGAGAAGTAGACAACAAGACAAAAATGAGACCCTCCTTATGCTTCTTCTTAACATAAATGGAACACTATCAGCACATTTGATCAAAGAATTAGACATTGAATCCAGTTGAGACACATGAGCCAAAAAATTTTCCAGACAAGGTAGGACTTAGAAATGAATCCCCTCAGACAACCATGAGAAGAAGTCTACTAGTGCATCCAAACATTGCCTAAAACTGAAGAATGCCAAAGTCAGATAAGATGACATTAGAATGGATTAAATACATACTAGAAATTATAAATGCTTACTATGCACATCCTTCTACAATAGAAAGCAAATGTCAAACTCTATTTTTCAAACTAAAGCACATTAAATTGTGTAATAATGTGATAGAGCTATAGTCCCAGATAAAATGTAAAAAAAAAAACATACAGGGGGTGAGGTGGGAGGGGAGGACAAGAGATGAGCCAGTTCGTCTCTCTGTTAAAAAGAAATGTAGGCGGGGCCTCCGCCATGGCGCAATAGGTTAAACCTCCACCTGTGGTGCTGGCATCCCGTATGGGTGCCGGTTCTAGTCCCAGCAGCTCCTCTTCCAATCCAACTCTCTGCTTATGGCCTGGGAAAGCAGTAGAAGATATCCCAAGTGCTTGGACCCCTGTACCCGTGTGGGAGACCAGGAAAAAGCTCCTGGCTCCTGGCTTCAGATGCATGGGGCTCCAGCAGTTGCAGCCATTTAGGGAGTGAACCAACAGAAGGAAGACCTTTCTCTCTGTCTCTTCCTTTCATTGTCTATAACTCTACCTCTCAAATGAATAAATAAAATCTTTAAAAATAAAGAAATATAGGCAACCTTCATGTTCTCAAAAAAGAAATTAGTTCAAAAGAAATATGCAGCCAGTTGCTAAAGATTTTGAAAACACCAAGAGAAAAGGTAAAGGCAAACAGAAAACAGAAGTGTCTTCCTTATTGTCAGAAAGAAAATCTAATGCAGTAGAGATTTGTTTGGACAGGGTAGGATTAATTAGAAAGGAAACTATTACAAAAAGAAAAAATTAGCAGAAAATGAAGAAATGTACACACTCTAAGAAATAGAAGCAGAACCATACATTACTCTGCAAAAGCATTTACTTCATTATAAAAGCTCATGGAAAATGAATATTAAGAATGATCGGTGACAACTAACTGAGCACCAAAGGGGAAACCTGTTGAAGTGAAATGGACACTATGAGAAACAGTGACTTGATCAGCTCTTGTCCTGACTGTTGATGTACAATGTAATACTTTATCCATTTTAGTATTTTTTTTTGTTCTAGTACTATTGGTTGAACTCTGTAATCAACACACAATTATTCTTAGGTGTTTAAATTTTAACTGAAAAGTGATCCCTGTTAAATATAAGAGTGGAAAAAGAGAGGGAGGAGATGTACAATTTGGGACATGCTCAATCGGACTTGCTCCAAATGCTGGAGTTAGAAACGTGCCAGGGGATTCCAATACAATCCTATCAAGGTGGCATGTACCAATGCCATCGCACTAGTCCAAGTGATCAATTTCAGTTCACAACCGATGGCTCTGATAGGTCTAAGAGTCAAAGGGATCACACAAACAAGACAAGTGTCTGCTAATACTAACTGATAGAATCAAAAAGGGAGAGAAGGATCCAACATGGGAAGCGGGATACACAGCAGACTCATAGAATGGCAGATGTCCTAAATAACACTCTGGCCTCAGAATCAGCCCTTAAGGCATTCGGCTCTGGCTGAAGAGCCCATGAGAGTATTTTAGGCTTGGAAAGCCAAGACATTCTGGAAAAAAAAAAAAAAAAACCTAAATGAAAGATCTCTGTGAGTGAGATCCCAGTGGAAAGAACAGGGCCATCAAAGAAGGAGGTACCTTTCTCTGAAGGGAAGAGAGAACTTCCACTTTGACTATGACCCTTTCAGAATAAGATTGAAGTCGGTAATCCCTAAAGGCTTCCATAGCCTTGGCAACTCATGACTAAAGCCTAGGGAGGTTACTGACGCCATAAACAAGAGTGTCACATTGTTAAGTCAGCAACAGGAGTCACTGTGTACTTTCGTCTCATGTGGCATTTGTCCTTAATGGGTTGTCCAATGTGAAGTAATGCTATAAGTAGTACTGAAACAGTATTTTTACACTTTGTGTTTCTGTGTGGGTGCAAACTGATGAAATCTTTACTTAGTATATAGTGAATCGATCCTCTGTATATAAAGATAATTGAAAATGAAAAAAAAAAAAACTTGGTGTTAAATTGGAAATTGCCTAGAAAATCAATCAATTTTTAAAAAATATCATGTAGGATCTCTGTCTTTAATGTACTGTACATTGTGATTTAATGCTATAACTAGTACTCCAACAGTATTTTTCACTTGGTGTTGCTATGTGGGGGCAAACTGTTGAAATCTTTACTTAATATATACCAAACTGATCTTCTGTATATAAAGAGAATTGAAAATGAATCTTAATGTGAATGGAAGGGGAGAGGGAGCGGGAAAGCGGAGGGTTGTGGGTGGGAGGGAAGTTATGGGCGTCAGGGGAAGCCATTGTAATCTATAAGCTGTACTTTGGAAATTTATATTCATTAAATAAAAGTTTAAAAAAAAAGAAAAAGCTATGCATAAATTTCTAAAGGTTTTTGCATCAAAAGAAAGTTAATTTTATTTTTACACTAACTTTTGAAATAACTTTGTTCTAATGCCAGTACTATTTGTTAATTTAGCTCTACAGTAATATCCATGGGGAGAACAAGAGCAAGGAGAAGTGGAGAGTGGAGGGCATAGCTAATTCCTCAGCCATGTGAAGAAGTTACTTGATAATAGCCAAATACAGAAACAACAGGGCTACTTACATTGCTTTTATATTTATACTGTTTATAAATATAGTTAAATGATTGCTGTATTTAAGATATATTTAAATAGAGATATGTAATTAGAAATATTTGATTTGAAAACAAAAGACAGACTATAAGGAGTATTCAAGGGATTCCTGTCAAGGAGAGGGACTGGGATGCAAATAGAGAAATGAGACAGCAGCTTTTGTTTTTCTTTTTGGTTCCATTTGTTTTGTACTACCGTATGCATGATTTAAACTTTGATTAAAATTTTTAAAGAAAATTGCATATTGATGGTACAAATATTATAGATTATTCAGAAAATAAGATATGTTTCATATCAAAATTAATATAAGAATCTTATACATTAAAAGCAATTAATATTCTTAAACTCATTCTTTATTAAACAAGAGACGAGAGGAACAGATGAATTGTAAACACAACCCAAATGTCTAAAAAGGAACAAATGGCTACAAAAAATCATCTCCAAGGAAAGTGGAAGGAAGGATATGATTAACTCCAACACAGATTAAAAAGAAACCTCCAAAAATATAAATTAATCAAATGTATTTTTCTTTGAAAAAGCTAGTAATGCTGACAAATTTCAGAAGAATCCTATAAGAAGTAAGTTAAAGAAATGGAAGGGGCTGGTGCCGGGGCTTAGCAGGTAATGCCACTGCCTGTAGTGCCAGCATCCCATATGGGCATGGGTTCGAGTCCCAGAGTTCTTCTTCCTATCCAGCTCTCTGCTATAGCCTGAAAAAGCAGTAGAAGTTGGCCCAAGTCCTTGGGCCCCTGCACCCACATGGGAGACCTGGAAGAAGCTCCTGGATCCTGGATCCTGGCTTCCAATTGTTGCAGCCATTTGGGGTGTGAACCAATGGATGGAAAAATATCTCTCTCTCTGCCTCTGCCTGTCTGTAACTCTGCCTTTCCAATAAAAAAAAATCTTTAAAAAAATAAAGAAAGAAATGGAAACAGAAAAGGAGTATGACAAATAATGGAAACTTTATCTAATTTGCCAAAGAAATTGTTCCATTGGGTCTTAATACTCAAATTATCAATACTCATTTAAAATTGCATAGTGATTTATAATAATTTAAGTGGTAGAACATTCACTTGAGTAACAAGCATGAAAGAAATTGAAAGCTGAAACAACAAAATCTCGGAGCAGGTATGTGGCCAAGCAGTTAAGATACTGATTAGGATACCCCTATCCCACATTGGAGTACTGGGGTTTCACCCCTGGCTTTGGTTCCTGACTCCAGTTTCCTGCTAGTGCAGACTCCAGGAGGTAATGATGCTAACTCAAATAATTGGGTCCCTGCTACCACACAGAAAAACTGGATCGTGTTCCCAACTCCTAGCTTTGTCCTGTTCCCACTCCATTACTGCAGGCAACTGCAGAGTAAACCAGCAAACAGGCGTTCTCTCTCTACCAGAAAATAAAAAACTAACAAACAACAACAAGAAAAAAAAAAAAACACAGATTCTCCCTAATTGATTTCATATCCAAATCATTACAACTTGAATCTTTCACATTTTCTTAGAAATGAATCATTCCTTGGTTGTATATTTCAGATAAAAAACAACTATTTTATAAATTGAGAATTTTTCTGAAAACAAAAATTTACCAAGATGGCATATACTACACACACACACACACACACATTCAGTTGTGCACAAATCCGACCTATGACTACCGACATAAAATATTACAAAGTCAGCATGAAAAATGTATTAGGAGAATAAACCACCACAATCAAACTTACTTTTTTTTTTAAGATTTATGGATTGATTTGAAAGAGCTATGCAGAAAGAAGGAGAGGCAGAGAGAGAGAGAGAGAGAGAGAGAGAGGTCTTCCAGCCACTGGTTCACTCCCCAGTACTCTGCAATGGCTAGAGCTATGCTAATCCGAAGCCAGGAGCCAGGAGCCTCCTCTGGGTCTCCCACGCAGGTGCAGGGGCCCTGAACTATCCTCTACTGCTTTCCCAGGCCATAGCAGAGAGATGGATCAGAAGTGGAGCATCTGGGACTCAAACAGGTGTCCATATGGGTTGCTGGCACTGCAGGAGGTGGCCCCACCCACTACACCACAGCACCAGCCCCCAAACTTACTTATTTCCTAGGATGGTAAGAAAAGATCCAAAATGTATTATTTTCCTATTCTTTCACTAGGACAAATTAATGGATTTTAAGCAGTAATTCAATGTAAAATCCAGTATTTTACTTGATTTAAAAATTAATAGTAGAGGGGCCGGCACTGTGGCGCAGTGGGTTAACGCCCTGGCCTGAAGTGCCATATGGGCCGGTTCGAGACCCAGCTGTTCCACTTCCGATCCAGCTCTCTGCTATGGCCTGGGAAAGCAGTGAAAATGGCCCAAGTCCTTGGGCCCCTGCATCCATGTGGGAGACCCAGAAGAAGCTCTGGGTTCCTGGCTTCGGGTCAGCTCAGCTCTGGCCATTTTGCAGCCAATTGGTGAGTGAACCATTGGATGGAAAACCTCTTCTCTCTCTCATCTCTCCTCTCTCTGTGTAACTCTGACTTTCAAATAAATAAATAAATCTTTTAAAAAATTAATAGTAGACTATGTATAAAAGGACAGTTATTTAACATGCTTTGGGATGTCTATTTCAGTGGCAACACCAGTATCTTACCCAAGCAGTAGTACATGAAGTCAGGAAGAAAACAGGTGCATAGTTATCACTACTCTTATATAACATTTCTTTGAATATTCTAGAGTCTACACGATGCATATAGGAGGAAAAAGCAAGAAAATGTTGGAAAATAAGAAGAAAAGTTATATATTCAGAGAAGTATTACTGTAAACCTAGGAAATTTTAGAGATAAAAGATTCACCCAACAAATATTTATTGAACTTGCACAATGTCATGTATGCTATGGTGGATGCCGGGAATAATGTCTTTAATAAAACAGTCTGAGCTTAAGGAGCTAAAATAAAATAGAAAATCCAATGGCTTACTTTTTCATTTAAAGTACCTCTAGAAGCCATATTGTGACTGAGCATTCTAAGCCACCATCTGAAGTGCTGGCATTCCATATGTGCCCTGGTTCCCATTCCAGCTGCTCCACTTCTGATCCAGCTCCCTACTAATCCACTTGGGAGAAGCAGTGGAAGATGGCCCAAGTGCTTGGGTACCTGCCACCATATGGGAGACCTGGATGGAGTTCAGGCTATGCTTGAGTCTGGCACAGCCCAGGCTGTTGGGGACAAGTCAGTAGTGAACCATTGGATGGAAGCTCAGCTTCTGTCTCTCTCTCTCTCTCTCTCTCTGTATGTGTGTGTATCCCCTCTGTGCCTTTCAAATAAATAAATAGATCTTTTAAAAAAATTAAAGTGCCTCTACAGAGAAGATAAAATAAAATGCTTGACTCTTCAGAATCTCCGGGAATAATGTTAACTGACATACTAAAATGCGAGTTGGGTTTGTAATACATCCATGCTTATATTAATTAATAAAATATTTCCTACTATTAAGTAAAATTAACATTCCAAGAAGCACATTCTTTATCTCAAGGTCTCAGGTAACCTCTGAGAAATTGTCACACACATCTAGGAATAAGACAAACCGTGGGAATTATAAGCCAGTAAAATCAACGCAATAAGTTCTAGGAAAAAAAAATGAAATGTTCAATCGGGTATTCCAACACAAAGTAAAATTATACAGTCTGATACCTTTCTTAGATACTAGCAATAATCAGTTAAAAATAAAACAAGAAAATAGATTCTAAACAATAGCACAAAGATATGTTGGTAATTTAAAAAGTCCATGGAAAAAGGAAATCAAAGGTATAATTTTTTTAAGATTTATTTATTTATTTGAAAGGCAGAGTTACAGAGAATCAAAGAGAGGAGAAAGGAAGGAGAGAGAGAGAGAGGTCTTCCCTCTGCTGGTTCACTCTCCAAATGGCCGTAATGGCCAGAACTGGGCCGATCCAGAGCCAGGAGCTTCCAGGTCTCCCACATGGGTGCAGGTATTCAAGTGCTTGGGCCATCTTCTACTGCTTTTCTATATCATAGCAGAGAGCTGGATCAGAAGTGGAACAGCCAGGAGTTGAACCAGTGCCCAGATGGGATGCTGGCACTGCAGACAGCAGCTTTACCAGCTATGCCACTGCACTGGCCCAAGTACATTTATTTTAGTGCAAAAATATCTTCAAATATATGTGCACAAGTGATCTTCAAAACATGGAATTCCATTTCTCCCAAAATTATGTATGAGATCAGCACTCTGTTCTGCTCAGATATCTGTACTGGATCAGCACATAACTTTGCGAGGAAGTAAATTTAGTTTTGACTTTTTATTTCAGAAATGTAATGGTTGTTTCATCACAGCCAATGTCTTATCAGTCAAGAGTACCTGTGGTTTTACTGCTGTCAAATGTTTCATAATTAGAATATATCTCTGTGTGGCCAGCACTAGAGTAAAGTGGGTTAAGCCGCCACCTGCAATGTCCTGACTGTCGAGGAATAACTTAATACTTTATCCCTTTTGGTATTTTTTTTCCTACTTAATACTATCGGTTGAACTCTTTAATTAACACACAGTTATTCATAGATGTGTCAATTTAACTGAAAAGTGATCCCTGTTAAATATAAGAGTGGGAATAAGAGAGGGAGCAGATGTACAGTTCTGCACATGCTCAATCAGACTTGCCCCAAACGATAGAGTTAGAAATGTGCCAGGGGATTCCAATTCAATCCCATCAAGGTGGCATGTACCAATGCCATCTCACTAGTCAAAGTGATCAGTATCAGTTCACAATCAATCATAATGATAGGATTAAGAGTCAAAGGGATCACATTAATAAGACTAGTGTCTGCTAATACTAACTGAAAGAATTAAAAAGGAGAGAATGATCCAACATGGGATGCAGGATACACAGCAGACTCATAGAATGGCAGATGTTCTAAACAGCACTCTGGCCTCAGAATCAGCCCTTAAGGCATTCGAATCTGGCTAAAAATCCCATGAGAGTATTTTAGGTATAACTAGTACTCAAACAGTACTTTACACTTTGTGTTTCTGTGTGGGTGCAAACTGTTGAAATCTTTACTTAGTATATACTAAATTGATCTTCTGTATATAAAGATAATTAAAATTGAATCTTGATGTGAATGGAATGGGAGAGGGAGTGGGAGATGGGATGATTGCAGGTGGGAGGGAAGTTATGGGGGGGGGAAGCCATTGTAATCCATAAACTGTCCTTTAGAAATTTATATTTATTAAATAAAAGTTTAAAATAGGAGAAAAATGACTGTATACATATTGTATAATACTACCTTTGGCCTGTGCACCTAAGGTATATAGAAAAAAATTAATTTTATGTTTAGGCTTGCATCTCATCTGTAAGATATTTCATTATGTATATGCAAATATTCCATATTTGGTCCCAAGTATTTTGGACAATCTATACTATATAACATACCCACACATATGCTTTATAACTACAAAAGAGAAGAAATTGAGAACAAAAAATAATCCAAATATTGGCTAGAATATGGAACAACTTTCTTACTACTGATGGGATGGCAATTGGTATCACCACATTAAAGAACTTGAAGTTGTCAACTAAAGTTGAAGTTATTCTTACCCTGTGATCTGTTCATTAAAAGATATACTAATGCCATCTCACTAGTCTAAGTGATCAGTTTCAGTTCACAATTGATCATAATGATAGGACTAAGAGTCAAAGGGATCACATAAACAAGACTAGTGTCTGCAAATACTAACTGATAGAATCAAAAAGGGAGAGAACAATCCAACATGGGAAGTGGGGAAGTGGGATACACAGCAGACTCATAGAATGGCAGATGTTCTAAACAGCACTCTGGCCTCAAAAATAAGCCCTTAAGGCATTCAGATCTGGCTGAAAAGCCCATGAGAGTATTTTAGGCATGGAAAGCCAAGACACTCTGGGGAAAAAAAAAAAAAAAGCCTGTATGAAAGATCTCTGTGAGTGAGGTCTTCAAAGAAGGAGGTACCTTTCTCTGAAGGGAGGAGAGAACTTCCACTTTGACTATGACCCTGTCTAAATAAGATCAGAGTCAGTGAACTCAAAAGGTTTCCATAGCCTTAGCAACTCATGACAAGAGCCTAGGGTGATTACTGACGCCATAAACAAGAGTGTCAATTTGTTAAGTCAACAACAGGAGTCACTGTGCACTTACTCCTCATGTAGGATCTCTGTCCTTAATGTATAGTTCAATGTGAATTAATGATATGACTAGTACTTAAACAGCATTTTACATTTTGTGTTTATGTGTGGGTGCAAACTGTTGAAAGCTTTACTTAATATATGCTAAATTGATCTCCTGTGTATAAAGATAATTGAAAATGAATCTTGATGTGAATGGAATGGGAGAAGGAATGGGAGATGGGAGGGTTGAGGGTGGGAGGGAAGTTATGGGGGGGAGCCATTGTAATGCATAAGCTTCACTTTAGAAATTTATATTAATTAAATAAAAGTTTAAAAAAAAAGATGACATCCCTTAGTTCAGTTATGTCAAGAAAAATTTACTTAACAAAAATGAAACAAGATGATTCACAAACTTGAAAACTCCCAGAATCATTGTAACATTTCAGAACTCCCACTGAGGTTCTGACAGCAATTATAAAGAAACAAACTTGAGGAACAGAAAGCAACTTAATGGGTTACAACTTGACCAATTAACCAGTTAGTTATAAGCTTATCTAGTTAATTGTTTTAGTGCTTTCTACAAACCAACCAAAACTAAGTTATTGCAATTAAACTTTATATTGGTTTGTTTTGTTGGGCCCTGTGCAATTGCTCAGTCCAAATCTGTGACCTGCTACTAATTTTGTCCCATCCTCGTTACATCACCAATGGAAATGTATGTGTAAGTGCACTCAGACACATGCAAGATGATGCCCACGGTATAACTATTGTTAACAGCCACACACTGTGCTTGGAGGAGATAGAGAAGTTTTTCAAATAAATACAGTGTGGCCTGTGCAGTCAATGGAATACAATATATCACAGAAGAATATACCACAATTATATGTAATGACATACATGATTGGAAAAAACGAGTGGAAGAAGCATAGACTAATATAAACAACATGCCTACATTTATAAATTTAAAATCAGACAAGATGGAAACATTGTATTTGGAATGCCCACAGAGTTATTAAACATATTTTAAAAAGCCAGAAAATGATTATAATAAAATTCTTTTCAGAATATATTTATGGCAGAAATAGAAATAAAGATAAATACTAATTGTAGGGGAATACTTTAGGAAATTAAAATGCAACCACAGAAAGGAATATTTTGTAGCCATTGTAGTTCTGTTCTCAAAATGTTCAACAGCATGAGAAAATGTTCATAAGATGATAAATGAAAGAATTTTATTATACAGAACATGAATTCTCTTATGCCAAAATATGTAGCTATACACAAAACAGGTATGTGAACATAGAACACACAACTATGGATTAAGGATATATGCCATTGATTTGAGAAAAATTATGTCGTTCATTTCCTCACCTTCAGAGATCTCAAGTTTGCGAAAATAATTCATGGTGATGCAATTCCATATAGAAACAATCTATAACATTTTTGAGCACTTTTCATAAACTTTAAAATTTTTAATTTTATCTTTTTTTAATGAAGGAAAAGAGGTTATTTTTTAGAAAAAGTTTTATTTATTTGAAAGGCAGTGCAACAGAGAGAGGGAGAGAAAAAGATATCTTCCCTCTTGTTCCCAAATTCCAAAACAGCCACAGCAAGACCAGGCTGAAGCCATGAGCCGGGAACTCCTTCCAGGTCTCCCATCTGGGTGACAGGGACCCAAATACTACTTGAGGCATCATTTGTTGCCTCCTGGTCAATTAGCAGGAAGTTGGATCAGATCTCAGGCGCTCAAATGTGAGATGTGTGCACCCTGAGTGGCAGCTTAATCCACGGAGCTGCAATGCCTGCCCCTGGAAAGCTCCTTCAGCTCACAGTTCTGGCAGCTATAAGTCCAAGATCAGGCAGCTGCATCTGATGGCAAAGAAGTGGAAGGACAAGTGGGTGCACGTAGAAAAGACAAAATGTGTGGGGCACCCTCACTTTATAACAACATGCCCTTGTCTGGGGCCAGCACTGTGGCACAGTGGGTTAACGCCCTGGCCTGAAGAGCCGGCATCCAATATGTGCACTGGTTTGAGACCTGGCTGCTCCACTTCCAATCCAGCTCTCTGCTATGGCCTGGGAAAGCAGTAGAAGATGTCCCAGGTCCTTGGGCCCCTGCACCCACATGGGAGACCCAGAGGAAGCTCCTGGCTCCTGGCTTCGGATTGGTACAGCTCCAGCTGTTGCGGATAATTAGGGAGTGAACCATTGGATGGAAGACCTCTCTGTCTCTCTCTGCCTCTCCTCTCTCTGTGTAACTCTTTCAAATAAATAAATAAATCTTTAAAAAACAACAATAACAACAACATGCCCTTGTGGGAACTAATCCATTCCCTTGAGAACTTCATAAATCTCTCTTAAGGATCTAATCATCTCTAAAAGGTCCCACCACCCCTCAACACTGTTACATAAAGGACCAAATTTCAATAAGGTTTTGGATATTCAAACCAAAGCAGAGAGACAGAATGGCCTAAAGTAAAAAGACCATGGCTAAAGATTGAAAAATGAACCTTTCTGAATTCTTTTCATAAACATTAAAATTTTTAACTTTATTTAAATGCTAGATTACTGAAATCCTTCCTGTATTGTTTATCCTTAATATCGGCCTTACATAATAATCTGTGTATTATGCTTAGACTATAAAATCAACAGGGTATCTATGAATTTTCTCTCAATATTAATATGTTTTGATAATACAAGAAGATGATGAGATTTCACTTATTTTAAATGCCAGTTTGCTATTTAAGCAGGAAAACGCTGTAATTTGTCTCAGATGTATTATTAGTGCAGTCTGGGAAACAAATAGATTGGAAGCAGGTGGTCTTTATTTAGCCCATGGGAATATAAAGCATTTCATTACATGTAGTACCCACTTCAGTCTCACGAGCAGAAAGAGAGTCCTAAAACTTGTGTCTTTCGAGTGTAGAGTACAGTTTCTGATTTTAAAGCCAAATCATGTGAAAACATTTTTAAAATATTTGCATTTCAACTGTTGATTGTGTGTCTCTGAGTGAATAAAGTTACAAAGCGAAATAAATGTAATAGCTTCAATTTTACAGTTTAAAACTGCTAATGGATAGCTTCTTCGCCTGTATCAATGTAACTCTATTCTTGGCAAAAAGTATATTTGGTTTAACACAAAACATCATTTTATATCATATCTATAGACATTCCACAAAAAATAATATGTCACTACCTCAAGTGTATGAATGAAACAGCTACCTTTAAAATAAGATATCAGATTAGCTAAAATCAGTGATAAACTTGAAGCTAATCTGAATTCTTAAATGACTATTTTTCTGTCCAGAAAAATGCTTGTGTATAAAAAAAAATGGAGAAAGGAGTGTCATCTTTGACACATCCTCAGCCCTGAGGAACCAAACACAGCTCTCAGTCCACACTCATCTCAAGCCTCTAAGGCTCCACCGAAAGCAGACAGTCCACTTAATATAGAGCCATAGTGTAACAAGAAAAAACACCACAGTGAAGAAACCAAATATCTCCAACATGCCAAAAAACAAATGCAAAAATCGAGGTAACAAGAACAAGGAAGACACTATGACGCCCCCAAATGAAAAAGACGCCCCAATGCAAGATTATGAAGATGATGAGACAGAAGAAATGCAAGAAGCGGATCTCAAAAAATTGATAACATTAAGAAGTTCTCAAAAACAAATTCTTGAACTACAGAAATCCTTAGTGGACAAGATAGAAAATCTCTCTCGTGAAAATGAAATATTAAGGAGGAATCAAAATGAAATGAAACAACTAGTGGAACAAGAAACTGAGATATGATGAAATGAAGAATTCAATAGATCAAATGACAAACACATTAGAGAGCCTTAAAAACAGAATGGGCGAAGCAGAAGAGAGAATATCGGACTTAGATGAAAGAGAACAGGAAAGGAAACAGGCAGACCAAAGAAAAGAAGAAGAAATTAGAAATATAAAAAAGATTGTCGGGAATCTACAGGATACTATTAAAAAACCCAACATTCGAGTTCTAGGAGTTCCTGAAGGCATGGAGAGGGAGAAAGGATTAGAAGGCATTTTCAGTGAGATACTAGCAGAAAATTTCCCAGGTTTGGAGAAGGACAGAGGCATCCTAGTACAGGAAGCTTATAGAACCCCTAATAAACATGACCAAAAGAGATCCTCACCACGACACGTCGTAATCAAACTCACCACAGTGAAACACAAAGAAAAGATCCTAAAATGTGCAAGAGAGAAACGTCAGATTACTCTTAGAGGATCTCCAATTAGACTCACAGCAGACTTCTCATCAGAAACCCTACAAGCTAGAAGGGAATGGCGAGACATAGCCCAGGTACTAAGAGAGAAAAACTGCCAGCCCAGAATATTATATCCTGCAAAGCTCTCATTTGTGAATGAAGGTGAAATTAAGACTTTTCATAGCAAACAGAAACTGAAAGAATTTGTTGCCACTCACCCTGCCCTGCAAAAGATGCTTAAAGATGTGTTACACACAGAAACACAGAAACATGGTCACCAATATGAAAGAAGGTAAAGGAAGGAAACCTCACAGCAAAAGATCACAGGAAGCTCAATTTCTCTTTGACATAGAATTAAACTCTGATGCTCTGTTAAAGCAATGTGTTAAAGTAATCTATTATGTTCTCTTGATGCCTGTTAAATTCTAATTGTTCAAAAACAGCTGAATTTTTATTAAGAGCTATGGGTTATGTAAATATGTGCTTATTTTCAAAGATTTGAATAATCACCTTGTAACCAGATCAAATTTGGTCTATGAGTTTATAATTTTAAACATGGCGACTTAAAGTCTTTTGTCATCCACAGTTATATATGATTTGCTGCTCATAAAACTAAAGCGTTGTTGGTTCTGTGTGTAGCTGTCCTATAGGTTCCTATGGACTTTTTCCAGCCACTTCCATTGTATTCAGTACTTTGGGATGGCTCTGTAAACAGATGAAGCCAATAATGTATTAACAGTACCAACTGAGAGAAAGTATGGTTAACTGAGGTTACTAAAAAAGCAATTCAAATCAATTGGCAATCTACAAAAAGAGTTATAGATTTTAAAAGCTATTATTAAAAATGCTATATTGGTCTACTATGCTATGTTATATGTGTGTACATATTGTATGTCCACATGGGGAAATTTTATTAAGAGTTTTATTTTAAATGGCTTATAGATAAGATTGTCCATAAATTTAAGCTGCTAAAATCAATCAAAGATACATTTTAATTTGTGGGACCTGAATCTGTGTATCATATGTTTTAAACTTGTTGGTAGAAAGAAACTAAAAACATTTTATATGGTTGTGCTTAAGTTTACTGGTTAAACAAACTACACCATGTTAGATATTTAAGAGGTGTTTTCAAATACATGATTCTTAAAATTTATAGAAGGCATTGGACCTTCTGGTAAATGTTTTCTTAAGTTGTTATCTAATGGTTGAAACGGTTTGCTAAGTATTCATGTGATATTGCTATTGTCAGCAAGCGATCTAGGACTTGCTCCTTCATTTCTCTATTCTAAGCCCAACTTGTTCTTTCATTTCTCTATTCTCTTCAAGGTAGGAAACTAATTCTATTATGAAGGAATCTGTAGGACGCACAATTTAACCTTTAGACCTTATAAAAGAGATGGCTAACATTTTTCTGTAATAGCATAGCCAAAATAAGAACTTAAATAATAATCTCATAGCTAGATTCACTTCGCCATCAGCGAAGTATACAGTAAGTAGAAAAAACCTCCCTTTCAGACCAAAGGGAAAGAAAGTTTTAAAGTGAGAATATAATTTTCCTCATGGGCATTGTCTACCTTAGAAAAACTACTACAGAACATGCCTGTGACTATAGACTTGTAGTTCAGGCCACCGAAGATTAGAGATGGGACTTGGGCACTCCCTTGACTTGCATCCTCTGGTCTGCTTTAACACAAACCAGGAGGAAAAGAAAGCTCGGCATCAGAAGCAATGGGTGGCAGGCCTATTAATGGCTGATCTGTACAGTGATCTGCCCTCAAGGAGACCCAACAGGCCAGTCCATTGCAGTGGCTTTCCATGTGGTAAGCCTGGGCTTCAGCAGAAGTCAGCTTGTGAAGGGCCCTGGCAGCTCTGCCAAGAGTTGGATCACTGGAAATGGACCTGCCCTGGAGTCGAAGGATGCCCAGGTCAGAGCCACAGATCTTATTGGCTCTAAGCTGAAAAGCTCTTCACTCAGCCCAACTTCCAAAGTGACCACTGCAGCTGAGGGGATGGTCAAGTAGGGTCAGCAACATTGCAGGCAGAACTGTAAATTTCTTGTTAAGAGATGCCCCCTGCCTTTACCTGGCCAGCTCTCCTCCCAGGCCAGCCAAGTAATGAAAGTCAACAGAGTGCCTTCCCCTAGGAGGTTCACACCTCCCTTAGGATATACCCCATGTGAAGAGATAGATAGGTCTGGGCCTCTTAACTTACAAGGCCTAAAGCCCACCAGATTATTATCAAGCCCCTTCTGTCAGGTTCTATTTGCCTCTCAATCAGAAAACTTAATTGTAGCTTAGACAGCACCTTTCTTAGCTCCTCTAATAATGACTCTGTCCTTTGTTCTAGACCCTGTCTAGGGTACTTGGGCCTCATTCCTTTGTAATCATAACCTCTACTCTACCACCAATGGCTCTACTCCCAACATGTGTGTACTGATGGTCCTCTTCCCCACTTAATGCTGTATAATTGTTCAAACCTGGTTAATGCCACTCTTAGGATCATTGGTTACTATCCTCAACCTGTCTTTTATGACCTTGTCTAAATATGATCAGAGTCGGCAAACTTGGAAGGCTTCCATAGCCTTGGCAACTCATGACGACAGCCTAGGGTGGTTACTGGCGCCATAAACTAGAGTGTCAATTTGTTGGGTCAACAACAGGAGCCACTGTGCACTTGCTCCTCATGTGGGATCTCTGTCCTTAATGTGCTGTACATTTTGATTTGATGCTATAAAAAAAAATGGAGAAAATTAGATCATATGATCAGGAAGAGGGAAAAACAGAAAAGGTAGTTTCTAAAACTACTTCTTAGTTTGTTCTCCCCTTTAATTGTAACAGGATTCAATTTTGTCACTTTGGTGTTTTTTTTTTCTTTTCTTTTTTTTTGTTTTTAATTTTTTGACAGGCAGAGTGGACAGTGAGAAAGAGAGAGACAGAGAGAAAGGTCTTCCTTTGCCGTTGGTTCACCCTCCAATGGCCGCTGCGGCCGGCCCACCACACCACGCTGATCCGAAGGCAGGAGCCAGGTGCTTATCCTGGTCTCCCATGCGGTGCAGGGCCCAAGCACTTGGGCCATCTTCCACTGCACTCCCTGGCCACAGCAGGGAGCTGGCCTGGAAGGGGGGCAACCGGGACAGAATCCGGCACCCCAACCAGGACTAGAACCCAGTGTGCCTGTGCCGGCACCGCAGGCAGAGGTTAGCCTATTGAGCCGCGGTGCCGGCCGTCAACTTTGTCACTTTGTTAAAGGAAGATCAAGTCATCCCACAATTCAGCATTTTGAAACTTGCCTGGCGATAAAAAATCCTACTCCCAAAAGTTTCCAATGAAAATTACAATAACATTTTTTGGCTGTTCTGTCTTTGACACAAGTCAAGTAAATAATGAGAAAATATTTTCAAAGAGCTAGCACATGGAGAATTTGATGTGGATTTACCATGAAGGATCTGCACGCACAACACAGGAGGGTCCAAAGGGCACATCTTTTACCAGGACTCAGAAATAAATGTGCATCAAGAGTTCTAGCATCCTTGAAGACCTCAAGATCACTCTTCTCTGTAAGTCAAAAATAGCAGTGGCAACTCTGCTCCAAATGGAATCCCTAAATGGAAGGTGAATATGGACCCCCAGGGGCAGAGTTCAAGCAATAACATACAATCACCAAGAAGAAGCTGGACAGAAAATTCTGAGAGTCAAACCTATGGCTTTGATTAATTGTTCAAGGTGTTCTTACAGATTGGCAGCGTATGAAATATGACTTGATCTGTATAAACAGAAGGTTTCTAAGTCTAGTGAACAGAACTTTCATGTTTATCACTAAAATATAGTTATGGCCCCATAATCAATTCCCAGATGTAAATAAATTTACACACCCAAAGTCCCTGAATGAAGGGTAAGCCTTGTGATACTGTCAAAGTCCATCCTACTTATCCTTCTCCCAGTCTTCCTCACAGGGACATGTGGCCATTTAGCAGAACCATGCATGGTAGAATATGAGAAGGAAGTCATACTTTGAAGGGATTACTGAACACAGGATCTGAACTGACATTGCTAATTCCTGGAGAACAAAAATCTCTCTTCGATAAGAGTATACATTATGACTGTTAAGTGATCAATGGATTCCGTGAGTCTGTGAAACTCATATTTATTTTACTAGCTTTAAAATGCTGAATTAGAATATACATAATCAGGAACTGACAGAATTCACACAACGGTGTGGGTCTGATCTGTGGTAAGGAAGAACAAGAGAATACTGCTAAAACTGCATCTAACTTTAAAAATAGCAAGTCAAAAGAAGGATCTGTTCCAATGGGTTCTATCCTCCAGGTCTTGAAGGATGCAGGGATGATTGATTCTCATACATCCTCACCTAACTTACCTGTCTGACCTGTGCAGATAACAAACAGCTCTTGGTTCAGAATGAAAGTGGATTGTTGTAAACTCTGTCAGGTGGGGACACTGATTGTAGTCACTGTTCTAATTGTGTTTTTATGGTTGAGCAAATTAATATATTCTTATGTTCCTGGCATGCAGCTCTTCACCTAGAAAATGTTTCTTTTCTCTATTACTGTTGGTAGTAAAGACCAATGTAAGCAGTTTTTCAACAACATATCTTCATTTTACTACTTCTGGGGAATATCAACTCTCAAATCCCATGTCACAATGTAATAACTAGGGACTTTTAGCACCTTTTGTTTCCAGAAAACTTCAAACTGCTTCCCTACATTAATATTATGCTATCTGGGCTTTATGAGTAAGAAGTAGCAAGTACTCTAGACTAATTGGCTAAGATCTCTGCATGTCATAAAATCATGTTGTATTTTATCAACTGCTTTCCCAGCATATGTTGAGATAATCATATAGTTTATATTCTTCAATGTGTTATTTGTTCCCTAACTTTAATTGTTTCTTTCCTCCTACTAATTTTAGGTTTAGTTTGTTGTTGTTTCCCTGGGTCCTGGAGATGCACTGATAGCTCATTTATTTAATGTCTTCCTAGTTTCTTTATGTAGGCACTAACTGCTATAAACTTCCCCTCTTACACTGTTTTTGCTGTATCTCACAAGTTTTGATATGTTGTATTATCATCTTCATTCATTTCCAGGAATTTATTTCCCCTTTGATTTTTTTCTATGACCCACTGTTAATTCAAGATCATGTTATTCAGTCTTCATGTGTACATGTTTTCTAGAGATTCTCAGCTTTTTAATTTCCAACTTCATTCTATTGTGTCAGAAAAGATACATTATATGATTTTAACTTTTTTTTTAAGGCTTCATTTATGGCCTAGCATATGGTCTGTGCTAGAGAAAGTTCCATGCAGTGATAAAAACAATCTGTATTCTTCAACTGTGGGGTGAAATGTTATGTAGCTATCAGTTAGGTCCATTTGGTCCATATGCAGATTAACTGTTGTTTCTTTGTTGATTTTCTGTCTAGATCTGTTCATTGATGAAGTCAGGTGTTGAAATCCTCCATTACTATTGAATTGGAGTCAATGTCTTCATTTAGATCCATTAATATTTCTTATAAATAGCCAGGCACTCTGGCATTTAGTAAATATGCATTTATTATAGTCACATCTTCCCATTGAATGATCCCTTAATCATTACATAAAGCCTTTCTTTGTCTCTTTTAATAGTTTTTGTGTTAAAGTCTATTTCCTCTGATATTAGAATGGCTGTGTCTGCTCATTTTTGCTTTCCATTTACAAGGACTATCTTTTTCCATCCTTTCATTTTCAGTCTGCATGTATCTTTGTTGGTGAATTGTGTTTCTTGCAGGCAACAAATATATGGGTCTTTTTGAAATCCATTAAGCAAGTCTGTATCTTTTAATTGGATAACTTATTCCATTTACATTCAAGGTGACTATTGATAAGTAACAACCTGGCCCTGCCATTTTTCTGTAAATATTCTCATTGTTTGTTTTGTATTCCCTTTGTATTTTTACTAGGATATTTTCTGCTTCACATTCTTTCATAATGATAACTATCTTTCTATGTTTCTCTGTGTACTTAAGCATTATTTGCAAGGCTGCACAAGTGGTGACAAATTCTTTCAATTTCTGTTTGTTATGAAAGTTATTTATTTCACCTTCTTTCATAAGTTAGAGTTTTGTATTTTATGATATTCTGGGTCAATGTTTTTTTTTTTTTTTCTTTCAAGACTTTGACTGTCTCTCCATTCTCTCCTAGCCTTTGGGTTTCTGATGAGAAATCGCTATCATTCTAATTGGAGATCTTCTGAAGGTAATTTGACATTTCTCTCACGTACATTTTAGGATCTTTTCTTTATGTTTCACTGTTGAAAGTTTGACTACAATGTGTCATGGTGAAAATCTTTTCTGGCCATTCCAACTAGGAGTTCCTGTGCTTCATATACTTGAGCATCCCTTTCTTTCTCCAAATGAGGAAGTTTTCTGTTATTATTTCACTGAATAAGCCTTCTAATCCTTTCTTTCCACACTTTCAGGAACTTCTAAGATCCATATGTTGGGTCATTTCATAGTATCCCTTAAATCTTTTTTTTTTTAATTTTTATTTAGTAAATATCCCTTAAATCTTGAGCACTGTTTTTAATTTTTCAAATTTCTTCTTTTTTTTTTTTTTTTTTTTTTTTTTTTTTTTTTTGTTCTCACTGAGATATTTCCAAACGTTTGTCTTCTAATTTGGGTATTCTTTCTTCTGCCTCACCCAGTCTATTGCTAAGGCTTTCTACTTTTTTTTACTTATTGAATTCTTCATTTCTAATATTTCAGCTTGATATTTCTTCAAAATCTCTATCTCACAGGAAAATTTGTCAACCATATCATGTATGGATTCCTTTAATTCATGAATTTGCTTCTCATGGTTTCTGAGTAATCCTATGATCATTCTTTTGAATTCCTTTTTAGGCATTTCAGCAATCTCTTTAACTTCACATTCTATTATTAAAGTGTTTTTGTGTTTCTTTGGGGGAGTCCTGTTGTATTCCTTATTCTTGTTTCTTGTATCTATTTTTAGGCATTTGTGGAAAGACTTGCTGGTTTTCTCCACTGGTGGGTTTTATCTTTAAACTATTCCTCTGTGGCTTAGTAGAGTGTCTACTTCTTCAGTGAATACCCAGAGGTGTGTGCTGGTATGTGGGGGTTTGGGGAACACAGAGGAAGCTCTTGCCAGTGCTCAAGGGTGGAGCGGAAGTCCAGGGTTACACCCAAGTTGGGCGGGTAGATCTCCTCTATTGTCAGAAGTGGGGAGGATATGATCTTGCTGTTGGCATAATCTCAGTCTCACCTCCTCTTTGCCAAGATGATCAATGCCCAAGGACATTGCTTTTCTCCACAGCAAGTAGTAATTTGTGACTCTTGGAGGGAGTGGGAGAACTGATTCCATCTAACAGTTTTATGACCACTCTGGGTTCTTTAGCAAAATGAAAGTGCTGAATTCCACTTCATGCTTCTCCCCAAAAGCAGCCTTTAGCAAGACAATAGTACCAAAGTCAACTAACTTTAATAAAGGAGATCACTTTAGTAAAAGATATCTTGGTGGGTCTGATTCAATCAGTTGAAAGGACTTTAAGAACAAGTGGAGGTTTCCCTAAAAAAGGAGAAAGTCTGCCCATGGATGGCAACTATGGGCCAGCCTGAGATTTCCAACCTGAACTTCTCAACAAAATTCATGTCCTACAAATGTTGGACTAGAATAGCCAGGGCCCACAATCATGTTAGAAAATCCTTGAAATAAGTCTCTTACTACGTGTATCCAACAGGGTCATTTGTTCTTGTTGAATGGATACACCTCACCTATCCTATTCTCAGTGTCACAACATTAGGCCTAAGACATGACTTATTAAAAAAAAAATCAAAAGCTACTTTATTTAAATAGTTTTACTTTATATTTAGGTAAAAGTTCTCAACAAAATTTCTTTAATTATTTTATAACACTCTACCTAGGTACAACACTGGTGAATAAATAAGTATTTAATAGATTTTACTGAAAAAAATCCCATTATTAAATGGTGATCACAGCTGCAGAGATTTATAAACAGTATATCATGGCAGAGAATATTTACAAAACACCACATTGTGCAGATTGGAAACAATTAAGCAAATGTTAGTATTTTATGAATTGCCATTTCACTTTGTTTCTCCTACAATGATACTCTTAAGAACTATAGTTAAATGAATGATGATAATTTTCTCCTTAATAAACATCTCTTACATTTTTGAGTATTAGCCAATCACCTAATGACTCTTGGGTCACGCCAGGAAAGTTCATGGAGGTCATCAGTCAGGCCATTGGCTTCTCAGATATTTCCCTGGTTTAACTCTAATGCGAGAAATCCTGTGAAGAATCCACTGCTGAAAATTGGCCCAGGAATCAAGTGGCATTTATTTGAATGAGGTGGAGAAGATGTCATGTGGAGTGACTTTTTTACAACAAGGGGAGCAAGACAAGAGAAAAGGAAGATGTAAGGACAAAAGAATAGTACATAAGAAATGTTTTGGACTTTCAAAGTTAAGTTGGGGGAGATTGATGATTTCTGTGAATGTGTTCCTAAGAACAAAGAATAAATAAATGAGGAAAGCAGAAAACAAAAATTAAAATGTCAGGAATTACTTTCTCAAAGAAAATGCTATCATTAGGTTACCCTCAATGCTATCATCAAGTGCAGGCATTGTGACACAGTAGTTAATTAAAGTGTTAATTGGGATGTCCACATCCCATATTGAGGTGCTTGGGTTCTAACCCTTGCTCTGTTTCCTATACAACTTTCTGTTAACGTGCACCCTTGGAGGTAGCAGGTGACAACTCCAGTACTTGCATCTTGCTACCATTGAGAGAGACCAGGACCGCATTTAGAATACAAGAATCAGCTTGTTGCTGTGGACTTTTGAGAACTGAACCAACAGATCAAATTTCTCTCTCTCGGCCAGCGCTGTGGCTCACTAGGCTAATCCTCCGCCTTGCAGCGCCGGCACACCGGGTTCTAGTCCTGGTCGGGGCGCCGGATTCTGTCCAGGTTGCCCCTCTTCCAGGCCAGCTCTCTGCTGTGGCCAGGGAGTGCAGTGGAGGATGGCCCAAGTACTTGGGCCCTGCACAAAAAAAAAAAAAAAATTCTCTCTCTCTCTCTCTCTCTCTCCCTCTCTCTCTCCCTCTCTCTCTCTGTCATCTCTCAAATAAATATAAAAATGTTATGTTCAGTAGTGAGAAAGAAAACAGATCAGTACAAGACAATTAGTTGGGAAAGCAGTCAGGACAGAAACTACTGAAATTCATTTGCTCAAACTCATCAAAATTTTGAAAGGTGATGGAAAAAAGAGCTAAGATATATTACCTTAAAAAATCTTTGCAGACTTCGAAATTTCTATTTTCAGAGCAATTACAAAATGTTCCTATTTGGTTAGGAGAAAGATATTTTTCATATCTACAGAATAAGATCTTAGTTCCTTGGTTAATCCTCCTCCTGCAGCTCCAGCATCCCAGATGGGCACAGGGTTCAAGTCCTGGTTGTTCCTCTTCCAGTCCAGCTCTCTGCTGTGGCCTGGGAAAGCAGTGGAGGGTGGCCCAAGTCCTTGGTCCCCTGTACCCGCATGGGAGACCAGGAAGAAGCACCTGGCTCCTGGCTTCAGATCAGTGCAGCGCCAGTGGTGGCAACCATTTGGGGAGTGAACCAACAGAAGGAAGACCTTTCTGTCTCTGTCTCTCTCTCTCACTGTCTATATTTCTAACTGTAAAATAAAATTAAATAATAAGATATAAAATAAAATAAAAATCTTAGTTCCATCAAAAAGATCTGACAGGACGTGAAAGTTTTCAAAAAATGGTTCCACGCTCTTTGACATCTATCCCGTCAAGAGGCAGGATTTATACACCTTTCCCATGAATCAAGGTCATATTCAGGTACTTTGATCAGCAGTCTCAGCTAATGCTAGCCTCAGCATCATCCTGGGCCAGACACTCATGTTAGAACAAATGTGCCTCATTGTATTCAGGTGATTTGCCTACAGCCATTTCAGATCTCAGATGAGACCCCAGATATCACATGTGGAGTAGAGATAAGCAACCCTCCACTCCCAACCAACAGAATCCAGGAGCATCATAAAGTAGTTGTGCTTTTATCACCAAAGCAGGAGTGGATTGTTACACAGCTTGGATAACAAATCCATAAAGACAGATTCTACCTTTTGAGCAGATGCACCTATTTCTGCCAAGGTGCCAATGTCACCAGCTTGGGCATAATATCTTTAAACTTTTGAAATGATGAAAATATTCCTTAGTAGGTATTTCCAATCTTGAGATTATTTAGAAGCAAATAATTGATAAAATAAGCCAACCAATGTTATCAACACTATTAAAGTTCTGTTTTAGGGGACCGGTGCCGTGGCTCACTTGGTTAATCCTCCGCCTTGCAGTGCCGGCGTCCCATATGGGCACCCGGTTCTAGTCCCGGTTGCTCCTCTTCCAGTCCAGCCATTTGGAGGGTGAACCAATGGAAGGAAGACCTTTCTCTCTGTCTCTCTCTCTCACTGTCTATAACTCTACCTGTCAAATAAAAAAAAATTTTAAGTTATGTTTTAAATTCAATGTTAATTTGTTCATAATTGGTACAATTATTGTATACTGAGATTCTGACAGATTGACCTTATAATTCCATTTTAAAGGAAATAATTGAATAATTAGTTTTAAATATTTATCTTAAAAGTATATAAAGGGTTTAAATGTTCCAGAGAATTTAAGTAAGTTGCAAATTAGACTCTGTTAAATGAAGTTTAATCTAATTAAATTTAGGTAATTGTTCATTGAACTTTATTTTTTATTTTTATTTTTTGGACAGGCAGAGTTAGACAGTGAGAGAGAGAAACAGAGAGAAAGGTCTTCCTTCCATTGGTTTACCCTCCAAATGCCCGCTATGGCCGGCGCTGCTGTGCCCATGCGAAGCCAGAAGCCAGGTGCTTCTCCTGGTCTCCCATGCGGGTGCAGGGACCAAGGACTTGGGCCATCCTCCACTGCCTTCCTGAGCCACAGCAGAGAGCTGGACTGGAAGAGGAGCAACCGGGACAGAATCTGGCACCCCAACCAGGACTAGAACCCAGTGCTGGCGCCACAGGTGGAGGATTAGCCTAGTGAGCCACGAATATTCATTGAACTTTAATCAGAAAAAATATATTATTAAAATCAGATACTAATAAACACTGAAAAAGAATTTAAAATGCAAGGGTTCTAAACAATCTTTACATCCACAAAAATATCTTACAAATGGATGTTAAAATAACACATATCAATAGATATTGGGAGGAAAGGGTATTAAAAAGATGGAAGAAGAGGTAGGCATTTAACCTGGTGGGGGAGGGGGGGAAGCCATTGTAATCCATAAGCTGTACTTTGGAAATTTATATTCATTAAATAAAAGTAAAAAAAAAAAAAAGACACTGAATAGGACATTGGCATCCCACATTAGAGTACCTGAGTTTGCTATGAGACTTCAGTTACCAATTCTAGGTGCTTGCTAATGCAAATCCTTGGAGGCAGTGATAATGACTCAAGTAATTGAGTTCCTGCCATCCACATGGGAGACCTGAACTAGATCCTCAACTCCTATCTTCAGCCTGGTGCAGCCCTGTTTGTTCCAGTCATTTGGGGAGTGAACCAGCTTATGTGAGCTTTTGCTCTCAGTCTCTCTGTGTTTCTCTCTTTCTCCCTCTCTCCTTCTGTGTGTGTTTGCCTCTTGAATAAATAATTTTTTTTAAAGTATAGTAAAATAGAAAAAGGGCAGAGGTCTCATTTTCCCCACAAGGCAAACACCAGAGTTAGAGCAGCTGTCAAAGATCAGTTTCCTGCACCATAGACAAGAGGTTGTTTGTAGCTCCTCGGGAATGCACTGACTCACAATGACTCTTACCAGAAAGATGATCAGCTCCACCCTGATGCTCATTAAGCATCATTGTTGGTAATTCCATGTTCCATAAAGAATGTCCCAGGCAGGCTGCAGTTTGATGCAATTTACTCATATTTGTAAGCATAAACTAAAAGCATCTGCTTACCAGCCTTTTCTAGATAAGTAGATCTTTGAGTCATCATTCATTCATTTATTTATGTTCCACAGACTTTTATCCAAGATAACCTATTACAATGGATACATAAGTGCTAGTATTATATAAACAAGGATGAAGAAATAAGAGTTGTTTTTTTCAAAAGGGCTATGAGAATGGTAATGATACCAGAATTCTAAGAAGATTTTTTTTCCAAATTCAGATGGATTTCTTGAGAACAAAATGTGAGGCACAGTGAATTAAACATATATTTAGATATATTTTTATAATCTTCTGATGAAATTATCTCATTTCCTGAAGTTTATACCTGCCCACCCCACAATCATATTTTCATTTTTGTAGATTAAAAATAAAATTCTCTGAATTCATCTTGATTTGCAGAGCTCAGACTGATTACTCTTGAGCAATCAGCAAAGTGTAAAACTTCCACATAAAAGTTAAATTAGGAAAATTCACTGGTAGGAAATGGAGAAACAGAACAAAGTGACATGCATACAAAATACTCCATTCTGAAATTTTAAAAAAAAGATTATAAAATCCAAATGTTCATAAAGAGGGGAGAGGGATACATGAGAACCACAATAGAAACCATAGTTGATAGAACCCAAATTTGTAAATATGATTTTAAGTTATTGTTTCTCTTTGTAGATACAATACAGCTTAATTATAAAAAATGAAACAAAAGCTGAGAAGTACAATGGAGAAAAACTCAGTGACTAAGTCTCATCACCACTTCCCACAAGGAATGTAAATTAGGTAGCATTTAATTTTAATTTTGGGGGGCCAGCGCTGTGGCGCAGTGGGTTGAAGCCCTGGCCTGAAGCACCAGCATCCCACATGGGTGCCGGTTCTAGTCCCAGCTGCTCCTCTTCCGATCCAGCTCTCTGCTATGGCCTGGGAAGGCTCCAGCTGCTGCGGCCATGTGGGGAGTGAACCAGCAGGTGGAAGACTTCTCTCTCTGTCTCTACCTCTCTCTGTAACTCTTTCAAATAAATAAAATAAATTTTAAAAAATTAATTTTGGGCCGGCGCTATGGCTTAACAGGCTAATCCTCCGCCTTGCGGCGCCGGCACACCAGGTTCTAGTCCCGGTTGGGGCTCCAGATTCTATCCCTGTTGCCCCTCTTCCAGGCCAGCTCTCTGCTATGGCCCGGGAAGGCAGTGGAGGATGGCTCAAGTGCTTGGGCCCTGCACCCGCCTGGGAGACCAGGAGAAGCACCTGGCTCCTGGCTTCGGATCAGCGAGATGCGCCGGCCGCAGCGGCCACTGGAGAGTGAACCAACGGCAAAAAGGAAGACCTTTCTCTCTGTCTCTCTCTCACTATCCACTATGCCTGTCAAAAAAATTAGTTTTGGAAATATTTTAAAAACAATTTGGTGGTACACAGAAAGGAATTGCATCCCATACCCTCAACCATGTCACCTCCATCTGAACCCAAGTTCTGGTGGTGTTTCCCTGTCCAGGGCCCCTCCCAATCCTCTCCCACTTCTCTGCCTTTCTCTATCCCCTACCCAGGCTGTTCCAGTTTAACTGTTTCTTTGATCAAAATAAAAACTTTAGACAAAACGAACTGAGCAGAAATTTTTTTTTTTAGATTTGTTTACTTATTTGAAAGAGTTACAGAAAAGGAGAGTCAGAGACAGAGAGACAAAGAGAGAGAGAGAGAGAGATCTTCCATCTGCTAGTCCACTTCCCCAAATGGCCGCAACAGCTGGAACTGGACCAATCTGAAGCCAGGAGCCCGGAGCTTCTTCCCACGTGGGTGCAGGGGCCCAGGCACTTGGACCATCCTATACTGCTTTCCCAGGCCCTTAGCCGGGAGATGGATCAGAAGTGGAGGAGCTGGGACTCAAACAGGCGCCCATATGGAATGCTGACGCTGCAGACTGCAGCCTTAACCCAGTACACCACAGCACCAGCCACGAGCAGAGTTTGCAGTTCATGAATGATCCACGAACTGAGCAGTACTCAAAACCAGAAGAGACTCAGGGAGCTCCACTTCAGGAAAGAGCAGTGAGCTTCTAATGACTGAACTAAAGGAATACTTAATGGGCTATAGCCAGGCATTTGCCTTTGTGGATGTGGATGGTTTGGTGATCCTTGGTTACCTCACTAATCAACTGGCTGACCCAGCTGAGGCTCAGGTTTTGTGTGTGTGTGTGTGTGTGTAACCAGTTAATAGAAATGCCTGCAAGGCTGATAGCATCAGGCTACTGGCACACTTATTTACTTTAACACTTCCACTTCATCTCCCACGCTCAATTGTGAAGAGCTATTCAGCCCGGCTTTCGTTTCTGGGAAATATGACTGAAAAGTAACTGGAAAGGAATTGGGGATGTTTTCTCCTTCTTGCACCACCAGCACCCAGGAAACAAAAGGCTCTTGGATTCCTAGAGCCTTTTTCCCATGGGTTTTCTTCTGGGCAGAAGCACTACCAGGTGAGCACTCAGCTGCCTACTCCACTTGCTCTGGTGAGAGTAGATGGGTGGTTTGCAAGCCACTCTGCTTTTTTCACCACACCAAAACATCTCTTTGTTTTCCAAGCCTAATTTTTGGAGAGTCATAATTGGACTCACCTCCTAGGTAAAGTCTAGCACAAGCTATCCTTCCTCTTCACAAAGGTAACAACAAAACAGATAGCATTTTCACTGCTCTGGATGCCAGGAAGCATAAAATTGGTTTATTAGGTGTTATCTGAATATTACCTGGATGTACCAGGTGAGGCTCCAAGGAGCACTTTCCTGGAACTTCCTTTAAACCCTAGGTAAAGGTCCTGTCTTGTTTCTGTGGGAGAAAGTGCTGAATCAAAAAAGGATAAGCTAGGGGCTGGCATTGTGGCACAGCAGGTTAACTCACTGCCTGCAGCACAGCAGGTTAAGTCACTGCCTGCAATGCCTGGCCTCCCATATGGGTGCCAGTTCATGTCCCAACTGCTCCACTTCCAATCCAGCTCTGTGCTAATGGCTTCGGAAAAGCAGTAGAACATGGCCCAAGTACTTGGACCCCTGGCACACAGATGAAGCTCTTGGCTTTTGGCTTAGGCCTAGCCCTGTCCTGGCCATTGCAGCCATTTGGGGAGGGAACCAGTGGATGGAAGATGGATCCCTCTCTCTCTCTCTTTTTTCCTTCTCCCTCTCTCCTCTTTTTCTCTTTCCTTCTCTGTCTGTATCTTTGACTTTCAAATAAACAGATAATTTTTAAAGGATAAAGCTAATCTCTTCAATACATATTGTAAATTAACTCCTAGTATATTGGATTTAGTTTTAATTCCACAAGTGTTGTTTGAGAAAATTTGATTTTCCATGTGCCTACCTATATTTGATATTGTCCTTTTCTTTTGATGTTGCCTGTGGGATAAATAAAAATGAAAGTCAAATTAGTGTATTGGTATATATCACTTTAATTGCTAGTATGGGTAGATACCATTTCAAATGTTTATTGCCATTTATTTTCCTCTTGTAACCAGCTTTCTATGAGAGAATGTTTTAAATTAATTTATATACACTCTTTGTGGATTGAGAATTATGACATTTATCTATCAAATTTTATGCAGAAAATTTCTCAGTTATCATTTGCCTTTCAGTCTTACTCATAGCATATTACGCCAATCATAACTCAGTTAAAAATAATTTAATTAAATCTATCAATATTTGCTTTTATGATTTCTGGTCTTAAACAATTTTGGAAGTCTGACGTAGGAGCAAAATAGGACAATCTTCTGATTTGGGAGATTTATCTTTCAAAAATGTTCAATTCCCCGGTTGCTCCTCTTCCAGTCCAGCTCTCTACTGTGGCCCGGGAGTGCAGTGGAGGATGGCCCAAGTGCTTGGGCCCTGAACCCGCATGAGAGACCAGGAGGAAGCACCTGGCTCCTGGCTTCGGATCAGTGCGGTGCGCCAGCCGCAACGCGCCAGCCGCAGCGGTCATTGGAGGGTGAACTAACGGTAAAGGAAGACCTTTCTCTCTGTCTCTCTCTCTCTCTCTCTCTCTCTCTCACTGTCTAACTCTGCCTGTCAAACAAACAAAAAAAAAAATGTTCAATTCAGAGCTTTTTGTAGTAATGAAAATTTGGAAGCACTCTTAAGAACCATCAGTGAGGAATGATTACCAGTGACTTTTCATCCAGTTACTGTCAATAAAATAATTATTATCATACAACTTTGCAAAAGATGGCATGGAAAGGATAACATGATGGGTGAGTGGTCTGTGAAGCCAGACTTCAGGCAACTTTACTTCTCTGTGCTCAGTCTCCTCATCTGTGAAATGGGAATTATAAAACAAGCTCACCAGGCTGCAGCGGGAGTAGCACATGAAGAATTTGGCACAGAGCCTGATGCGTAATAGTCACTCAGTAGCATAATGTATTTATGCTTGAAAAAACAAAAATGGAAACAAAAATAGTCATAGACATGGTGTTAGAATAGTAGGATTATATTTCCCTCATTTTCAAGATTGCATGTAAAACTGTATTATTCCCATTTCAATTTAAAATAAATAAATATTCTTATGTGTGTACTTCCCAAGGAGTACGCACCTAAAGACAATGAGGTTACTTTAAATGAGCAGATGAATTAATTCCAGAGGAGAGAATAATGATCAAGGTGATGGAGGAGTGAATTATGAGAAACAGTTAAAGGTAGAGATCGTATTTGGTGTTGCTAAATAATGGCTGAGGGGGCTACTCATAATTGACTACAAAACTCTGACAGGAGAAACACTGAACAGGCAAGAAAAATTATTTAATCTGCTGTAGGACAGCATAGCTAAAAAAGCATAAAGAAGGAAAGAAAAATTTATCCTGAAAGGGAGAGAAAACTTTCTGACAGTGAAAATTATTATACAAAAAAATCTTCCAAGAAAAGTGATGAAAGCCCCTGGGATATTTAAAATAAGATTGGATAGAAACCAAGAAAATATATGTGACAGAGAACCACAGTGCTTTTGATTTGGTGCTCACTTCCATCTCTGATTTTATAGCTTCTTTAGAGGGAAAAAAAAAATTGGGTCTCTCAGTCATGGTGGATGATTAAAATGTGGCTCAGGAAGCCAAGTGTTTGAACAGCTTTGAGATGTCCTGCTTGCATGATAAACACAAACCAGACCAAAAACCACTGTGTTGGCTTGTAATACAACCTATCCTAGGTTGCTGGGAACTCCACTAAGGCAAAGCTGCCACAAAGGGGATGGGTCAGGGGCAGGGACTGTCAGCAAACTATTAGTGGCTTAAGGGAAATCTGGATGCCAGTCAGCTCCTGAATCACAGGATGCTAGAGCTCAAGGGGGCTTGACCTAACCACTTCTTCTGAAGATAATGAGTAGCTCTACTTTGTAGATATGTAATTCATACCAAGTATTGTATTAGGTATTTTGCCAAAGTAATCTTGGATTCTTACAACAACCTTGGAGGGTAGCTATTGTTATCCACATTTGAAAAAAAAATGTGGTTCAAAGGGATTAAGTTCTGTCTCCAGGGCACATGACAAGTAAGAACTAAAATGTGGCTCTCAATTCATGTGTACATATTTCTCAAATCAGTGCCTTGTATACGCTATCATCTAGGAAGTCGAAAGGAGACTGATTCCCGGAAGATCAGACAGTCCAACCTTAGAGTCCAGACTGCAGCTCAGCCTCTTTGACCTTTGCCCAAATCAAATCTCATCCCTGACTTCTTGGTCCCTGCTCCATTCTCTTACCCTCTCCTCCTATGACACGAAGCAAAGGAAGAAAGAACACTATATTTTTGATGTAATAAACTGGAGATAAGAAGAAAGAATTTGCTTATCTAAATTTAGCCTATTGTTTCTCATAGTTGTTTTATTCAATACCAAAATTTATTATAGTATTTTTAACAATTTTTTTTAAATTTATTTGAAAGGCAGAGTTACAGAGAGGCAGAGGCAGAGAGAAAGAGAGAGAGAGAGATCTTCCTTCTGCTGGTTTACTCTCCAGATGGCCTCAATGGCCGGAGCTGTGAAAAACTGAAACCAGGAGCTAGGAGTTTCTTCCCAATCTCCCATGAGTGCAGGGTCCCAAGAACTCAGGCCATCTTCCACTACCTTCTCAGACCATAGCAGAGAGCTGGATCGGAAGTGGAGCAGCCAGAACTCAAACCCGTGCCCACGTGAGATACCGGCATGGCAGGCGGCAGCTTCACCCACTACACCACAGCGCCGGCTCTTCATTATAGTATTAAACTGATTAACTCAATATTCTACTTATCAAGAATTCTTTGAATCCAAAAAATAGCTTAGCTCTTCTATAATAGTTATTTTCTACGTAGCTCAGATATGTCTTTTGTAGTCTAGTAATGTAAAAAAAAAAAAAAACTGAAAATGGCAATAGGAAGCATAATGTGTGTGTAAGATGAATCTTTACTTGTTTGTATTTCCTTACTTAGATTTGTAATATTTCTTCATGATTGTTTACACATCAAAGAGAATCTGTAAGAACATAGAATTTGTTGCACACACTGTAAGTTATACTATATTAATGTCATCAACTACCTTTGTTTTAATTTTTTCGTTAATAGATTGCATTCTTTCTGATGCATATTCCCCAAACTAACAAAGTTAAATAATAGACAGACATTCTGAAATAAATGCATTAAATAACTTTGAGCAATCAGAAGCTAACCAAATAGCAACATGAATGAAGATTTCTATCAACTGAAAGCATTCAGGCTGTCCTCAGCTCACTAGAAATACCTCCCAGAAGCTCATGTAAAATACACATTATCTTTTAACTATACTTTGCCACGAACACTGTGAAGTGACCTTGTATCATTCATACCTTTTCCTAGCAGCTTCTTCCCACATATGAAGCTAATTATGACTGGAAGAGAAAATCTATGTGCCTTATGGGCTTCAGGCACCCATTCTTCCAAATCCTAAAAAACATTCTGGATTAAAAAAAAGTTAATTTCTAATAGTATTCAGTGAACTGAGAAAGGAAATGCTGTGGATTTAGAGAGAATGGAGGATGGAGAAATATGATTTTTATACCCTTTGTGCTGCACATAAAAGGATTTTTCTAATGAAAACAAAAGCAAGCAAACAAAAACTCCTTTCCTTGTACAAAGAAGCATTTCTTCCCTGCTCGATGTGGCTAAAATACATGTGACTCAGCAGTCCCCACCAGCACTGGCCTCTGGAAGAAACTGAGAAATCACTTACTATTGTGCCCTATTCTATGATGAGACATACACTTAAGTGTTTAAAATAAGGTCGGGTTTTTGGTTTTTGTTTTCTTGGCAGCCTTTTACAAATTTCTGATGTAAGAGATATAGGCTCACAGAGCAGCAACTCACTTGACAAGTGTTTGGAATCCAGGATTCCCATCCTCTCCCCAAGGTTCTGGTTCTTTTGAGCAGAGAACATCAACCAGAAAAATGCTTTCTAATAACTAAGTTTGCAATACTGAATTCCAGGCTTTATGGCTTCATTTTCCAATTCTGTTTGTAGCTCACTTTTCTCAATATTTGCAAAACTAACAGAACTTTTTTTTCCCCTTGCAAGACAACAATAAAAACTACTAATCCACAGATTTCTTTATTCTGTGCTCTTTAGTCCTGTGTAAAACCCAATGATCAACTGAGATTAAGACCAAAAATATTCACATTTATATTATGAAACCCAACAATATTAGTTTTTTTTTATTTTAATGACTAATAATTGTTTTTATACTTTACTATCTATATTCAGGATTACAATAAATGTCTTCTCTGTATATCCTGCTTACACATTATATCTTCAGAAAATTAAGTCTGCTAACAATTTTGGAATTATACTCTTGATAAAATGCTTATTGGATGCAGTTTTGTTTCAATATAGCATTAGAATAAAAATTATATTGCAACTTGATACTCTTTGTCATCTGAAAACAGAATTCAGATCACTAAAATTTTTGTATTTATTATCAAATTTAAGAGACACAGCAGAAATGTGAAATACCAGTAGAAAAGTCAAAATCCATGGCCGGTGCCGTGGCTTAACAAGCTAATCCTCCGCCTGTGGCGCCGGCACACCGGGTTCTAGTCCCGGTTGGGGCGCCGGATTCTATCCCGGTTGCTCCTCTTCCAGGCCAGCTCTCTGCTATGGCCCGGGAAGGCAGTGGAGGATGGCCCAAGTGCTTGGGCCCTGCACCCGCCTGGGAGACCAGGAGAAGCACCTGGCTCCTGGCTTCAGATCAGCGAGATGTGCTGGCCACAGCGGCCATTGGAGGGTGAACCAACGGCAAAAAGGAAGACCGCTCTCTCTGTCTCTCTCTCTCTCTCTCTCTCTCTCTCACTATCCACTCTGCCTGTCCAAAAAAAAAAAAAAAAAAAAAAAAAAAAGTCAAAAGTCAAAATCCAGATCTCACTTTGTTCATTGAATTTAGTCCTTAGTTGTCGCTTCACATTTTTCAGTTTCAAATCCTTCCTGTGTTTGACAGTTTCTTACTAGTAACAAATTACTTAAAATGTGCATGTTCATAATAAGAAGTAGTATAAAATTATATCTGACTAGCACCTGCACACAAATCCAATACTCTAGTAGTTTTTTGGGATATTAATCCAAGTTGAATATCCCTTATCTGAAACACTTGGGCTGCACTCCATGTTTATTGCAGCACTATTCACAATAGCCAAGATACTTATAAACATTATCTTCACTGAACTATATGCCTTACATAATAATACACACTTCTTTTCTCATTTTGTGGTCTTTGTCTTGAATTCCACATTGTGGAATCTTAATATAATATATATATACATATATATATTAAAAATGTGTGTATGAAGTCAACTTGGTGAGAAATTGAAAACTGTTAAATCTGTGTGCCCATTGAATTATTCTTTATACTTCTCTCTATTATTTGAATTATCTTAAAATAAAATAATTTTAAAATAAAAAGTTACTCCTTAAGTGCTTCTAAGGGTTGTTTCAAAAATTCTGAAGAACAAGAAGATCAATAATTAAAACTCAACTGTGGCCGGCGCCGTGGCTTAACAGGCTAAATCCGCCTGTGGCGCCGGCACTCCAGTTTCTAGTCCCGGTTGGGGCGCCGGATTCTATCCCGGTTGCCCCTCTTCCAGGCCAGCTCTCTGCTATGGCCCGGGAAGGCAGTGGAGGATGGCCCAAGTGCTTGGGCCCTGCACCCGCCTGGGAGACCAGGAGAAGCACCTGGCTCCTGGCTTCGGATCAGCGAGATGAGCCGGCTGCAGCGGCTATTGGAGGGTGAACCAACGGCAAAGGAAGACCTTTCTCTCTGTCTCTCTTACTATCCACTCTGCCTGTCAAAAAAAAAAAAAAAAAAAAAAAAAAAAAAAAAAAAAAAAACTCAACTGCATCCTATTAAAAGAAATTTTCATCTCAGTAAAAACAGAAAGATTTGGTGACATTCAAAGGTACAACTTGTTTGAACACTTCCTTACTGGCCTAGGTCTGGATTCTCTGTGGTACCTGCTGGCTGGAGATAAGGGTGAAGCGTCAGATCAGTCACTAGGGTGAGCTGAAGGCAGAAAAACCCATGTGAAGAGCTCTTTTAAAATTTTTTGTGCAGCTTTATTATAAAGCTTTATTGAGGTATGATTGATTGATAAAAAAATTGTATATCTTTAACATGTATGACATCATGTTTTGTTGTCAGTATATCTTGTGTAATTATCTCCACAATCAAGCTAATTAAAATATGGGGGGGTCAAGGCTGTGGCTTAGAGGGTAAAACCACTGCCTGCAGTGCTGGCATCCCATATGGGCGCCGGTTCTAGTCCCGGCTGCTCCATTTCCGATCCAGCTCTCTGCTATGGCCTGAGAAAACAGTAGAAGATGGCCCAATTCCTTGGGCCCCTGCACCTGCCTGGGAGACCTGGAAGAAGTTGTTGACTTCTGGCTTCAGATCGGCACAGCTCTGGCCGTTGCGGCCATCTGGGGAGTCAACCAACGGATGGAAAACTCTCTCTCTCGCTCGCTCTCTCTCCCTCTCTCTCTCTGCCTCTGCCTCTCTCTAATCCTGATTTTCAAATAGATGAATAAATCTTTTAAAAAATTTTATCACCTGACAGTTACTTTTTTTTGAGTGAGAATACTGAAGTTCTAAGAAAATTTCAAATATTTGATGAACTGAGAGGAAGGGATTGAGGGATGTAGATCAAAGGGTACAAACTTTCAACTTTAAGAAGAACTAAGTTCTAGAAATTAATGTACAGTGTAGTGACTAAAGTAATAAGAATGCATTATAAATAGTTATTTGTGAAAGCAAGTTGTGTCTATCTAATTTTGTGAAACAGTGTGTGTTTTTTTCCTAAGTGTTTTCAGGAAAGTGTTGAACTGTGAAAATATCTTATTTGGCTCATTTCTCTTCTACCAATAGTTGAGAGCTCTGCAAAGAGCTTGAAGAAAGCCCTGTAACCAAATCAACAGAAGAAGCGGCTACATGGAAAATCACTATTCTAGAGAAAGCTTTATTTTCATCCCTGTGTTTGTTTTTAACAAAGTTTTAGTTCAAGTTTCCCTAACCCCAATGTCAGTACATTTACAATGAGCACTATAAAAAATAACTCTATTAACAAGCTCTTGCACTCTCACTATTTGCACTCCAGTAATTTGACTGTTGCATGTTTTCTCAAGTCCTTATAATGAAATTAATTATATATAATGTGTTAAGCATTTGATGAGAGACTAATTATGTTAGTATCAACTACAAATTTTAATACCTGGCATTTATTTTGCCTTTTGTGCTATGCCCTTTATATTCATTCTTTCAATTAATCCTTGCCAGTCCCAAGAGAATGAAAGTTCCAGAAATATCATCAGTTGATATATAAGGACACTGAAGCTTAAGCAGCTTCAAGTTACAGATGGTCAGAGGACCAGCAACTGGCAAAGGCAAAAGTTGAACACAAATTATAACCCATGCTTATATCTTTTTAAAGATTTTATTTATTTATTTGAGAAGTAGAATTACAGACAATGAGAGAGAGAGACAAAGAGAAAGGTCTTCCATCCGCTGGCTCACTCCCCAAATGGCTGCAATGGCTAGAGCTGAGCTGATCCAAAGCCAGGAGCCAGGAGCTTCTTCCGGGTCTCCCATGTGGTGCAGGGGCCCAAGGACTTGGGCCATCTTCTACTGTTTTCCCAAGCCATGGCAGAGAGCTGGATTGGAAGTGGAGCAGCTGGAATTAGAACCAGCACCCATATGGGATGCCGATGCCACAGGCAGAGGATTAACCTACTGTGCCACAGTGTGGGCCCCATAACCAATGTTTTTTTTTTTTTTTCTTTTTTGACAGGCAGAGTGGATAGTGAGAGAGACAGAGAGAAAGGTCTTCCTTTTTCCGTTGGTTCACACCCCAATGGCCGCTGCGGCCAGCGCACCGTGCTGATCCGAAGCCAGGAGCCAGGTGCTTCCCCAGGTCTCCCATGTGGGTGCAGGGCCCAAGCACTTGGGCTGTCCTCCACTGCACTCCCGGGCCATAGCAGAGAGCTGGACTGGAAGAGGAGCATCCGGGACAGAATCTGGCACCCCGACTGAAACTAGAACCTGGGGTGCCGGTGCTGCGGGAGGAGGATTAACCTAGTGAGCCTCGGCGCCAGCCACCAATGCTTTTAATATCTGTATTATATGGCCACAGATTGATTCAATTATTATTTTTGTTCATTCTTCATTATGAAAAAGAGCTAATAAAACCTTCCAGGAGATGTGGAAGTGCATATCTCTGTCCTGGACATCAAATATGTACAGAACATCCAACCTATAGTGGATCCTGTGTTAGCTGCTGGCTCATGAACAAGAACACATTTTCTGTCTTCATAGAGCATATGAAGTAGGGAATATGCAGAAATCAAACTTACATTAAAAATCTAGGTAGTGATGAATACAGTGAAGAAAAATAAAGCAAGATGAAGAGACAGACTGCAATGGCATGAGTTGGCTTAGCAGAAGTTTTCCTAAGTTGTACTTATGAAATTTGAATCCATTAAATAAAAGGTTTCTTTGGGGAAAAAAAAAAAAGAAATCTTCCTACCTGGAGAGATCTGGTCACAAATATCCAGAGGAAGAGCATTGCAAGTAGAGAAAATGTAAGGCATAAAGCCCTAAGGAAGGAACAAGCTTGACTCATTGGAAAATCTGGTTACAAAAGTGAGGAAGAGGAAATCAACTTTGGATGTTGTTCTTGTTGGGACGGAAAGTCTTTGTAGGTTTCCAAGCAAAAGAATTATGTAATCTGATTCTGTGTGAGCTTGTGCTTGTGTAATATTGTACAGTGTAATATTAAATACATTGTGTTAACCATTTTCAAGTAGATGATTCAGTATCATTAAATACATTTACACTGCCGTTCAATCATCACCACCATCTACCTACATTACTTTTTCATCTCCACAAACTAAATTTCCATCCACATTAAACACACATGCACCATTTTCCCTCACCCCCAGGAGGCCAACTAGTCTACCTTGTGACTCTATGAATTTGACAACTCTGCTGCCTTTATGAATTTCATGACTCCATGTACCCTCAGTTAAGTAGAATCATACAATATGTTTCTTTCTGGGTCTGCCTTATTTCTTTCAACATGTTTTCAAGGTTCATCCTTGCTGTATGTCAAAATTAATTCCTTTTTGTAACTGAATAATATTCCATTATACATATATTCCACATTTTGTTTGCCTATTGGCTTTAATTTAATCTATTATCAAAATTAATTGCATTTGTTGCTTCTCGTTTTTTAAAATGTATGACTTTCAGTGAAAAAGTGGCTATGGTGACTCACATTTCTAGCTTGCATATATGTCTCTTAGACAATACTCATTGAAACTCTCCATACATGTGTGGAGAAGCCTATAAAAAAACTACCTTGAGAATTATTTTAGTGTCACCATAAGGAAGAAAATAAAACAGCTTACTGCCAACTACGAGAACCAAAAAAAAAAAAAAAAAAAGAACCATGTCCTACAACCAGGTCAAAATGCCCCAGAAACAACATTTCTGTGTGGATGGTAAATGATTTGATAGCCAAAGAAAGCATTTGTTGTAGTGGATTATTCACCAAAGAAGATTCATTGAAATCAAATCAACAGCCTATTCATTATGGAAGGTGGAGGAGCCTAGTGGGAAACAAGAAGCATTTTCTCACTGCCAGCCTGAGGAATATTAGAATGAGTGTCAAGTAATCAGTAGAATGAAACACTGCTATTTTCTATAAAAATGTTTATTGACCTTGCTAAGCAAGACATTATGCTTTAACAGAAATATTTTGCTGAGAGGATTTTTTTAAGTAACAAATCTGGAAATAAAAAAAAAAAAAACTATGAAAGCTGAACTAAAACACCCCAGAAGCTGGGGAAGTGTTTGGTGTGCTAGCCATCAGATTTTTGTGCAGATATGCATGGACACACAAAATACAAACATGGAAGGTTTTTGAGTTGAAAATTGGCCAATGAATGCAGTGGTCTCCATATAATCAATTTAGAGTTGGTGTGTGCTCCTGTGGCCACATCCCATACAGGCAAAAGGAGTTCCATTTCTTTGTTCCAAAACCAGTAGAGCCATATCTAAGTTGTTTCACTAGTCATTAAAAGATGTGATGTTGAGTCATCTTTTCCCTCCCTCTATGGAAGACAGCACAGTGCTCTTGAAGAAAAGTTGAATAAGTCTGGTGGATGGAAGACTTGAAAATTGACATTCAGTTTTTTATTGTTCATGGCAAGGCCATTGCATTAATATGCTTTGGAGATCTGAATTTTCAGTAAGATAGCATATTGGGGTATATGAGTATTGTAAGGGGGGCTCTTAATCCACTCTGATTATTGTGAGAGCAAGCCATCCTCTTGTGCCTACTTCTTTATGAATTCCAGGGACAAATAGAACCTCAAGATTTATGGATCCCACATCTTCTTACCTATCACCCCCACGGATGATAGATTAGATACACAGACCAAGAGATGATAGATCTAGATAGATAGAAAATACATACGTGCAGCAGCATAAAGAAAAAGCTCTGTTGACAGATACCAGTTTTAAAATTATTTCAAGACACTATCTCTAAGCAACATATTTGGACACACAAGAACAGAAGATCAGTGATATATGGATATTTAACTTGTACATGATCAGGCAACCTGTTTGAGCTTAGTTCAAGCTCCGATTACTAAATTTCATGCTACACATATGTCTCAGATCATTCACGGTCCAGAGTAAGCTGCCTTAACCATCTCGACCCAGCTTAAAGTCCCATACCATCTTTTCCTTTAAGGAAAGCATTGCATTCATTTGCCTATCAAAAGCCTCAGTCCATGCAGAAACATTACTCTGAAGGTAGAACTGCTGTCTAAAGACAGAAAGAACCCATCCTGCCACCCCTCCTGGTGGCAGCTTTGATGAACATGTCTCTTACAGAGCCTGTCATTCCGGAGAGCCAAAGGCCAGGAGGAAGAAGGCATGCAGTGCGGCAGGCAGCGCACCCTGGGCCCTGGTGTCACAGAAGAGCAGCGGTGATAGGCATGCTGTCAGTGCCTGCTTGCCTGAGAGCCAGAGAAGGGGCAGGGCACAGTGCCCATAAAAACGGCTTTGATTCCTACTTTTCCTTCTGAAGACTTACTTCTCAGCTCTGCAGAACCTGCACATGATAGGTGCTCAGCACCAATAAATACATTTGGTTCTCTGTTCCTAGGAGCCCACATTTGACCATGTTAGGGAGTAATTCTGTTCCCCTTGCACGCCCTGTGTGAAGACAGTCCCTGTATCAAGGGCTAGCCATTCCTATTCCTCAAAATCTGAGCTCCTCTTTGTGGTCTCTCTTTTTGTGTGTACACAAGTTAGGGATCAAGCCCTTTTGGCTAGCTTTGTTAGCTCTCTGAACCAGAATTAACATTCAGAGTGCAAGATGAGAGCAGTGAAGACTTTATAAGAATCCAAGACTCAACAATAAAATATTTCTTAACTGTCAAACAGATGATTTACAACACAGAAGATGGGGATGGGGCAGGAGCAAGATGTGGATTTTAAATGAAGTGAGTATGAAAAACCAGGACATGACAGTTCCACGAGAGAAAATTGATGGGAAGTTGGAATTCTGAGATGCTCTCCCAGGCTTACATGCTACAACACAAGTACTGGCATCAGATAGCAGGTAGTGGATACCTGGGGAAACATGGGGTGTGGGAAAGTAGACTTTTGCCTTCAATCTACATTTTTCTGGGGCTTGGAAGAACAACAGTGGAACTCTGCCAAGGGAGGAGGAGGGAGACAGAGGGAGAGAGGCTCCTTTCATTAAGATCCATCGTCTTTGACCCAGAATCCGTGCCGGGATCTCCCAAAAGATAGAAATATATTTTATTCCATGGCAAGTAACTTTTATTTATTTCCCTCTAGATTTAGGAGCAATTAGAGCTTTTGAAAATTTTTCAGTTTCTGGGTGGAGGGCAAAAATGGAAATGTGTCTAAAATTCCTGACCTTTGCAAATTTTGTATAATTCAGTTAGGACAAAACAACACATCTGTATTTTCTCCACTGTATGCCCAAGGTATCAAGTCCACAGAAACTCCTATACAATAAATATGTGTAGAAATGGAAACAGATACCAATTCTGTCATCAAGGCAGGCACTTTCTGTTAAAATATGCAGTAATAACAGCCCACCCTTCCTTTCCCTCCTTTCCATCCTTCTTTCCTTCTCTTCCATCAAGTGTTAAGTCCGCAAACATTTATGGGACACCTAGTACCCTGTACATAATAACCACTTGCCAAGCAGATCTTTTCAGGCCAGGCACTGATTTGCATTTTATTTCCATATCCAAAAATCTGCCTAAAGTTGGGCAAACTTGGGCGGAAGACTCAGGGCCCAGCCTCTGCGCTTGGGTGTCCCGGCACCTGCCAGCTGTGAGTCCCCGGAATTGAGGACATCGTGTTTTCAATTTTCTTCAATAAAGCAAGGAATCTGGCAATTGGCTGGCCTGCTTCAGCTACACAGAAAGGACAATTTGAGAAAGATCATAGTTCAGGCCCAGTCAGACGGAAAGGATTGAACACAGAGCTGGCCGCCGTGTTTCCCCAACGCAGCGCGCTGTCGCAGCTTGACTGACAAACTGACTTTTTTGAGGTGCTCGTGCCCATTTCAGTCAGAGTTTATTGAAGGTGATTTTGATCTTCTCCATGAGGCCACAGCAGTGGCCATGCCATCTGTCACCTTGATTGCATCGTGGATTCTCTGGAGAGCGCGCCATGGCTCCTGATCATTTACAGATTGCGCCGCTCTCCCCTCCATAAGGACCACATGCGCAGAGCCAGATGGTGAACATACACGCTTATTATAAGTCTTTATCTCCGTGCAGGAAGGAGAGGAACCATTAGGTCTCCCTCAGGAGCCCTGCTCCTCTCTCCCCTCATGCTGCTCCTCTGCAAATACAGTCTTCTTCAGCTGTCATCGGCCTACCTCGGAAAATTAAAAAAATAAACAATAATTCCATCAGCCGAGGACTGAAACCAGGACCGTGCGGCAGAGCAGTCCCCTGGCCTTGCCTGGCTTTCTTTTCTGTAGCTCCCACTCGCCTGTCAGTGCTAGGTAAAAACAAGTTCAGGTATGTGTGCCAATGCGTCATTAATGTAGTGATTTTGGGGGAGTTCGGGAGGGGTCCCCGCTGCTTAAAATACAGCCACAGGATCCTGTGTTTTGTTAGTGGGATCATGCCTTCCACTGCACTGGCCTTGTTTGTTTGTTTTCCATGTAAGGATTTTTGGTTCATTTCACCTATTTTGAAATTCCATGTTGCTTTTCTGAAATAATCTCAAGAGGGGACCACCTGTGTTGTCACCACACAGGCATCCGGGGAGGAATATGAGGATGCTGACTGCGAGAAAGAATGGAAATCCTGCAAGACAGTCAAACTCTGGAAAATTCCTGTTCCTGAACTTTGTGTTAGAGCTAAGCAGCAGTGAACAGACAGGTGTAAATATTACCTCTTCTCTCCTAAATCACCATTGCCTCTCATTATCCAGAACCCATAAAGGGGTCCATAAGAATCCAAACTGGAACTGTCACATGTGGAAAAACTTGCTGTCAAAATAAACACACCTGAGCTGTAAAGAAAGTGATTTTCAACTTTTTTGACTTAACTTCCAATTTAGCTAGGGTAAAACACATACATTTCAAACTCCCATTTTGCTTTTGAAATTTAAATGCTCCACTGAGATTGAGATATAGGTCATTTCCAAAACTCCACTGACTCACAAGCAGACCTACCTCCTCGGACTCCACGGTCCCTCCAAAATTAACAATACACCCAAGGCTAGACGTCTCTTCTCTCTGCACCTCTCTCTCTCTCTCTCTCTCTTTCATATGCATGTACAAACACGCACACACACATACACACACACACACAAAAAAAAAACCCTAACCATGAGGGAGCACCCCCACCAGGGAGCAGCTGTCTGCAGAAACCAGAGAAAGGTTTCCACTGACCCATAACCTTGACTACTCGCCTATTTGGGTCATTCATTTAGAATAACTGCCACATTAACCCAAAGATTGCAATTGCCGAAATCCAAAATCTCCTCTCAGACACTGCACAGGAATGATGCTGGATCCTGCACAGATGACCACCCTCTCGCTTACGGTTTGGGGTAAAATGGCCAAAGATTTCTCTACCCATGAAATGCCCAGGCCATAGCCTCTTACACACCATTCTCAAGGGCGTGACTCAGTAGAAATCTCAGTTGGAGGGCAGGCAGGATAAGCTACAACAACATAATCATGGGAAAAACAACCAGGACAGATCCCACCAGGAACACACAGAGCTGAACAAATGGCTTCCACAGCCACATCTTCACAAAAAGTAACGCAGCCCAAATCAAATGCTAAGCACAAGTCCCAAAGTCCTTGCATAGGCTTTGTTTACATGTGAAGAATTGTTCTAGAAGATATTTCATAGACCAGCTTCCTTTTTTAATAAACCTCATCTAAATCTTCATCTTCCATGATAGTACTGCTTTGCTTGCATTTTCTAGGAAACAAAACCATCACTCTTAACAGAGTAAGTAAGAGTCACTACCAAGTATTTTAAAGGAAGAAATTCAGCATGAATTTTTTTTTTAACTTTTATTTAATGAATATAAATTTCCAGTATACAGCTTATGGATTACAATGGCTTCCCCTTCCCATAACTTCCCTCCTACCCGCAACCCTCCCCTCTCCCGCTCCCTCTCCCCTTCCATTCACATCAAGATTCATTTTCAATTCTATTTATATACAGAAGATCAATTTAGTATAAAATACTTCAACAGTTTGCACCCACATAGCAACACAAAGTGAAACATACTGTTTGAGTACTAGTTATAGCATTAAATCAAAATGTACAGTACATCAAGGACAGAGATCCCACATCAGGAGCAAGTGCACAGTGACTCCTGTTGTTGACCCAACAAATTGACACTCTAGTTTATGGCGCCAGTAATCACCCTAGGCTGTCGTCATGAGTTGCCAAGGCTATGGAAGCCTTCCAAGTTCCCCGACTCTGATCATATTTAGACAAGGTCATAAAAGACAGGGTGAGGATAGTAACCAATGATCCTAAGAGTGGCCTTAACCAGCATCAGCATGAATTTAATGCAGCACAAATGTGTGTTCAGAGAGATGTATAGCAAATTCCTATCCATGAACTTTTTTTATGATTTTGTTTTATGCATTTGAAAGACACACACACACACAGAGAGAGAGAGAGAGAGAGAGAGAGAGAGAGAGAGTTCTTTCATCTGTTGTTTCACTCCCCTAATGACAGCGATGGTAGGGGCTGGACCAGGCTGAATCTAGGAGCCTGAAACTCCACCCAGGCCTCCTATGTGGGTTGCAGGAACCCAAGCACTTGGGCCATCTTCTGCTGCTTTCCCAGACACATTAGCAATGGAAGTGTAGTGGCCAGGACTTGAATCCATGCTCTGATACAGGATGCCAGTGTTAACCTGCCTGTACCACAAAGATGGACCTTCTCCCTTTCTTTACTTTGTCTTTTTACTTTGGGCCATAGGGAATGTGAGTTTGAAATGCTATATGAAGGTGTGGGTAGGTGCAGAAAATCCACATCCAGTACCTACCCCACCCCATTCCCCAACACCCGCCCTGACACCACATTCCACCCCTGCCATCTGCCATTTCACTTTCCACAGCTTCACTTATGGTCAACTGAAACCTGAAAACATTAGAAAATTCATAAGGCTTAAATTGTGCACCATTCTGAGAGGTGTGATGAAATCTCTGTTTCCTCTGAACTGTACACACTACCTTATCATTGGTCATCGGGTAGCTGTCTGTATTATCAGATCAACTATCCCAATAGAAGAATGTTATCTAGAAACTCTTGTTTTATTTAATCCTGGTCCAAAAATGCAAACTAATTGCAGTAAATTATTATAATTGTTCTATTCCATTACTGGTTATTGCTGTTCATCTCTTCCTGTGCCTAACTTATAAATTAAAGCTGATCATATGGATGTATGTATGAAAACAAACATAGGCTTCCACTCACAGTCCTGGGACACATCCCTTGTGCATACAAGGAGATTATGGTATCTGATGGGTTTTTATGCTCACTCTACTTGAAATATTTTGCAAATGCTATTTAAAGACACAAACAAGAAAACCAAATAGTCATTCCTTCTAAAATTACTGCTGCTCCTTAAACATGAGCCTATAATGGATTCTACCTAAGCACACAGATTTTTTAAAATATCAGCATTCTCCCCACTGTATGTCAATTTTCCACTCAGCACAGACAGGAATCAGTTTGGGATTAGCTCCACCTAGATAAACAAGTGATCCTGACCTTTGCAACTTCAACTTCACATTACTCTGTTCTGATAGAGCAAAAACAGAAAAAAAGGATGCATATGAAAAGCCAAATCATCCCATATAGCCCATCTTCTTAAAAAAATGGAAGATAACCAGATATGATACAGTGCATTTCATTAAAAATAAAAAGTGACTTTATAAGGTGAAAAATGTTACTAAAATCCGGAGAGTAAAAAATGAAACTGAACTGGGTTTGATTACTTAGTGTTAATAAAGCTTTAACATATAGGAAAGTTCCCTAGCCTCCACATGGAGAGAGGATAATTCTACAAATCTGAAATGTTGAGCATCTCTTCTTTCTTTTTTTAATATTCAGTTATTTATTTCAAAGGAAGATGTACAGAGAGAAGAAGAGACAGAGTTCTTCCAACCACTGGTTCACTTCCCAAATGGCACAAAGACCAAAGTTCAGTGTGTCCGTTGAATCTCCCAAGGGGCAGAGTAGCCCAAGCACTTAGGCCATCTTCCACTGCTTTACCAGGTGCATTAGCAAGGAGGTGGACCAAGAGTGGAATGGCCAGGACTTGAACTGGCGTATCCACATTGGGATTGGTATGGCTGTGGAGTTGTAGGTGGCTTAACCTGCTACACCACAATGCTAGCCTAGAGAATCTTTATTTTTTTATTCTGCTTTTGTGCCCTCTTTTGACATGAGGATCAGAAGCTATGTCCAAGTTGTCGAGGTACAGAGAAACGCCAGAGGGCAAAGAATCAGACTTGAGTTGATTTGCAGTCTTTTTACTTGGCTTTGCACTTGAACACTAACCTTATCTTCTTCCAGGGTTGTTTTCTCTGCCAATGAGCAAAACAATACCAATCTCCCAAGTGAGGATTAAGTTTGATAAATGCGAAAATATCTCACATATATCTGACATGTACTAAGCCCCTAAAGCATGCTGAAAATGAAATTAAGCCAGAGCAAATGCCACCATTTCTGTTAAAAGATAATACTGCAAATGCACATACAATGCAATCATTAAGATTATTAGTTTTCAGTGTAGAAACCATATTTTGTAAAATACATAATCATATTTTAAATGCATATTTAAGAGCAGAGAAAAGGGTATGGTGAAGAACGGAGGCCATGGGTTCAACATTTACTGTGTGATCTTGTGCATGTTACTCAAAACCTTTGTGTTTCAGTTTCTCCACCTGAAAAATGGGGGTCATAATCAGGCCCTTACCTCATAGGTTGGCTGCCAGAATTAGATGAGATGATATAGGCATCATGCATCATAAATTATAGTGCTATAAATGTTAGCTGGCATTGTGAGTGCACTGAAGGTTGTGAGAAGCAGCTCATGATTTCATCGTTTACTAATTTTTGGCTCAGGTGTAGCAATAAAATCATATTGATGCTTAAAAGCCCAGGAACTGACCAGAATTCATTGTTCACTTTTATTTGCTGGTTTCATTTTCAGTGTTTGCTAGGTTGGAACTATTGTTTATTTTATTTCATTGCTGCAAACCATATCTATAAACTTACTAAACTGTGTCACATCATGCAAACACACACACATACAGAGCATCCTCATGCAATGTGGGTATAGCTGTTTCTATGCAAACCCACAATTGCTACTAAGAAAACACCTCAATGTACAACAGGAAAAGAAGTGGCATTATTTTGGACTCAAAGTTGAAAAGACTTGGATGTTTGGTCCCAATCCTACCATTTAACTTGGAGTAAAGTACTTATTATCTCTGCATCTTTTGCCTGATTTGTAAAATACATATTGGAATACCCTTTAATTTCATGAAGTTACTGTAAGGATTGAATCCAGGAAAGGATTTTGAAAAATATAAAACACTATACAAGCTTAAGTATCCGCCATTATATATTAAAGACAATCTATTGTATATTAAAGACAACGTCGTTGCCAGTCATACACTAGTGAGAATTATAAAAAGATTAATGGATATTTTATGATAAATATATAACTTCTGGAAATAAATTAGATTCTAGCTACAAAACAAGAACATGAAAATCTATTGAACCCTGACCCACAGAAGCAACATGGAGATAGATGCAAATTCTGATCGTGGGGCCTCAGGAGTTCCTGGATCAAATGCTTCTGATTATTAGAGTGGACAAAGAGGACACACACTTTAATTTTGCTTCTTCCTATCTTGGAGAATATTTCCAATATTACAATGTCTATCTCCCAAATGGCATAAGACCCAAATAAAAGTAAATCCAACAAAATCTGCTTAACTCGGGCTGCTTTACAATAAGAGTTCATTCAATGGGACAGTTGGTCCCAATCCCGGTTTAATATGTCTGCAGTACAAAGGGTCTTTGCTGCCTCCTGTTTCTGCAGAAAAAAAAAAAAAGCTTATTAAAATGAATGTGAACTAGAATTTAAGCTCCTAACAGTAATGGAGAAACAGTAATTGAAAAAAAAAATAAATCTATCTTTCCAGGATATTTCTTACTCATGCACTATAAGTTCAATCAGTAATATTCAAATTTCAAGGGTTATATACCATGAATGGAAAAAAAATGGAAATAATTACTCATCCTTAAAATGTTCTAGAGATCTTTTAAAGAATGTTATGCCAGAAACAGCCATTCTGAACATAATTTTAAATAACCTCTAATGCACAAAGTAGTTCAATCTAAATAACATCAGGGAGTAGAGCAACATGGTCTTTTATTGCTGTCTGTCATTAGATAAAGTAGGCTTTAGAAGCTAATTGATCACAGCTACCTGGTTATAAATATTATTACAAATAATATATCATAATGTGTAAAAACCTAATGTGTGTGTTTGTGCATGTATGCACATTATATGTGCACATGTGTGTTTGTGTGTGTGTGTGTGTTTGAGCCAAATTTATCTACAGGCAGTACCACACATCTCATCTTGTGAAATGGCATTGGATATCTTGTTCAAAATCTCTGATTAATCTGATTAAGCTAGCGAGTGAATAATCCGTTAATCCTCTCAAGAATACAGTTTTTGTCTGCTGAGTGTCAAATTTAAGACTGGTTAGCTGTAAACACTGAAATTTAAGTGAAAGGAAGGAGAAAAAGGCAGCCACCCAAAGTCAAACTGTGCCGTCTCTTTTCCAGATTCCGTCTTTTGTTGGGTGACCTTCTCAGCTGAAACAGGAATGAGAAACATTAGGAAAAATAATAAATCATCCTCTGGAGGAAGCTCGTGGCAGTGAGTGTATCAGTCACTGAGGACCGATCTGCTAGCATGTGCTTCCCTTTTGCCAACCAGTTTAATTATAAATTAATGGAGACTGCCTTTTGCTTCTCATTTCATTTTGGAGCAGAAATGTTTCAAACCAGATAGTATTTATCTTAGAGTTGGAAAACTATCTCAGCAGCTAAAATTTGCTAAATGTATTGTTTGTTTGTTTGTTTGTTTATCTTTGTTGCAGAATCACAAAAACAAGATTACACTTTAGAACAAGGACCCTTGGCCTGATTAAATACAGTGAGGAGCCTTAATGCTGCTTCATCATTGTGTATCAAATTGAGAGGCCAGCAATGAAATCAGGCAATATGACAAGGTGAATAGGGGTGGGTGGTGGTAAGTGTTTTACTACACCTAGAAAACACAAAATTAAAAGAAAAATTCTTTCAAACCAACTGCTTTGCTTTCTTGGAGGTAGGTGATCCTGCAGTCAGCAGCTTGTAATATCTGTATCCAATATTTGTGAATTTGTTTGCCTGAAATGCCTTTTGTGTTGGTTGGTTGGTTGTGCAAATCACCCGCTTCTCCTAAAATCCTTGACTAATACCTGTCACAAGGGGCACAACTACAAGAGATTAATTTACCACTCAATGACTTTTTCATCTCCTTAGTGACAGGAGTCAGAGGGACCTGGACTAACTAAAGTACTAACCAACCCCTCGAAGCAGCAAGTCTGCATCATACTTAGTTCCTCAAAAAGTGAGGAAATGAGGCAAAGGAAGAATGTCCCTCCAAGCCCTGCGTTAAGCCCCAGAGCCACTGTCGCAGTCTGGGAAGCAAGGCAGAGACAAGTTCAGGGCTCTTCGCCATAGGGCTGTGGTGGAGCCTCTGCATCTTGGGTTTCCCGGGGAAGTCTGGAGACACTGTACGTCAGGAACCAGACCATAAATGGAAGCCGTGGAGGAACTGCTCTCCCGACTCTCTCTTAGTTTGCCTGAATGGAAATGCTGCAATCCACGTGCAGGTCATTTGAGGAGGGAGGATTTTCTGGCCCCAATTCAATTAGTGACACCCTCAGCCCACTGGCTTCACCCCATCCAGGGTCTACCAGGCACTGCAGCTAAAGCTTCAGTCATGCTAATTTGCGTGTCTTCCTCTAATATTCACACGTTTGGCACAAACTCATGTTTTCCGTCCTTCATGTTTAATCAGGTTATCAAATGTCTCACATCTGGCCTACGTACTCAGCTCTGACTCTGTCTTCCCATGCACATGGTGGTAATGGCTTATGTAATTATTTCTTGCTCCATGATCTGTTATCCCCGTGGATGTTTAGACTTATATTATCTTTAACCTCATCCACCTTTGACAATGAACTTTCCTCCTGCATTCTCCACTGGGGATCATCTGGCACCTGATTTTGAAGGGCAGATCCACACTTGGGCCCCAAGGACCACAGCCCTCATTATAGCTTCCTGACTAAGAGCGACTCAAAGCCAGGAGGGGAGGGTAAGGATTTCCTGCAGAATTTTCTAAAGCTTTTGCGACCTGACCAGGCAAACTGCAAACAGTTTGCAACCACCTCCAAGAATGAATTGCCAGCCAGATAGGGAAATTCATGGAGATACATCCTAATATTGTTAACAAACTGTGAAATGACCTTGCTCAAGGAGTAAGAGCTATTCTACAACCCCAAAAAGCAGTGACTTCCAACGTTGTAAGATCATTTATGAAATTATTTCAAAATGAATCTCATTATGAATAAATATCTAAAAAATATGGTTTTAAGGGTAGATGTTTGGCCTAGTGGTTATGACTCTGTTAAGATATTAAGATATTGTAATGGTTGCGTTCAAGTCCCAGGTCCATTTCCAAATCCAACTTTCTGGTAATGCAGACCCTAAGAGGTGGCAGTGATGGCTCAAATAATTAGGCTCCCACCATCCACTTAAGAGATCTAGGTTGGGTTCTTAGCCCCTGGCTTCAGTTCTGAGCCAGGGGCCATAATAAACATTGAGGGAGAGAAACAAGGGATGGGACTGTGCTCTCCATTTCTCTCTCTCAAATAAATAAATAACTTTTTGAAAAATAATTTATTTATTTGAGAAGCAGAGCCACAGAGAGAGAGATCTTCCATCTACTGGTTCACTACCCAAATGGCCGCAACAGCTAGAGTTAGGCCAATCTGAAGCCAGGAGCTTGGGGCTTCCTCTGGGTCTCCTACATGGGTACAAGGTCACTCACGGGCCACTAGCAGGGAGCTGAATCGGAAGTGGAGCAGCTGGAACACAAACTGGCACCCATATGGGATGCCTACACTGCAGGTAGAGGCTTAACCTACTACGCCACAGCACAGGTCCCAGTAAATAACTTTTGAAAAAAAGAATGCATGTAAAAATGGTGGCATTATGATTTTGTTTTTCTGATTGTACATCTCCTCTAATACACTGTCTTCAGCCTCTGCCCTTCACCTTTTCATAATCGCTACCATCCACATTACAGAATGGCAGCCACATTTTTTGTCTTTACATACGATGCAGCATCCCTGCAGCACAATGCATGTGAAGTCTACAGTATCAATGATGCCAAATGTGTCTTGCCAAAGAGCAACATAAAGTCACTCAATCTCTGTTCAGTTCATTTATTGGGATTCAAAACTCTATCACCAAAGTGTACTTGAAGAAAACAGCATATTGGAGTCATGGTCACCCCAGTCTCTTCTTACTACATTGGTGCCTGTTCACCTGGTTTTGGGTTCACCTCTCCCTTTTGAGAGCCCTTTAATTTCTACTGATCCTAAGAAAAGTCTACTCTTATGCTTACATGTGCTTATATAATCCTAGAGAGCCTTGATGAGAAAACAAGAAGTTTTTAAGTATTACAAGGGATTGAACTGAATGACTGACTTATGAAATCTTCAGATTTTGAAATCTACTTCTGACAATTTCTAGAGTTAAATTGGGAATCCAGACTTTAGGATATTGGAGCCCATGTTTACACTGGATCAGAACTTGGGATATCCATTCATTCTTGTCTTTTCTAGTCCCTAAGGCCTAGGCAATGAGAGTTCAGACCAGAAGTTTCCAAAACATCCAGGCTCCAATCAGCTCTGGCCAAGACAGGATCTGTATTACTAGTCTCAGCTCCAATCAGCAATGATGTTTAATTTGGTCAGATCTTTGTGGGGTAGACTCTGAGTCCTCAAAACACCTTTGAGTCTCTGTTCTTTTCTAACACCATCTGCATTTGCTCAGATGTAGTTTACCCAAGTTCAGTTGACTGGGCCACTAAATCCTGCCAAGATCTTCCCAGTGTGGTCATAGATGGTCCTATACCATAGTCAATGATGAGATCTTTTTTCAAAAAAAGAAAGATATTCCATATAACTTCTGGGATAGCATCATTGGGGAATTCCTCCCACACCTCAATAATCAGATTAGGCCCTTTTGAGTCCATGCTAACCTACCTTTTGTTCCAGTTCCCAGCACCCCACTGCACACTGTTGTTCAGTGTTGAACTCTCTTGTGATGCCTGAGAGACAGCTTATCATTTAGATCAGTTCCCCTAATCCACCAAGTTCCAGCAATCTTTTCTTCACCTTTTACTCATGCCATCAATGTTCTCTTGAATAATTTTTCCTAGTTATATTACTAGAATCTATTGTGGCAGATTTCTAAAGAATGTGGCCAGTGGGAGTGGCATTATGGCATAGTGGGTTAAGCAGCAGCCTGTGACATCCACATCCCATATGTGCACCAGTTCAAGTCTAGCTGCTCCACTTCCAATCCAGCTTCCAGCTAACAGCCTGGGAAAAGAAGCAGAAGATGGCCCAAGTTCTTAGGCTCCTGCCACCCACATGGGGGACCTGGTTGAAGATACTGACTCCTGGCTTAGACCTGTTTCAGTCCTGGCCAATGCAGTCATTTGGAAAGTGAATCAGTGGATGGACAATCTCTGCATGCGTATCGCTCCTTCTTTCCCTGTAACTAACCTTCAAATAAATAAGACTTCAAAATAAAAAAAAAAAAATATAAGAAAGCACAAGCTATTTTTAGATATTTTATGGGTTTCAAGGTGCCCCTAGAATTGAAAAAGGTCACTCAGGTTCCCAAAGTCAACCCAGACCAAGAACAGACTTCCAGGGCTGTCACTGTGGCATAATAGACACCGTGGCATTAAGACACTGGTTGCGACACCACATCCCTTATGGCAGCCAGTTTGAATCCCAGCGGCCTCACTTCCTAACCAGCTCTCTGACAATGTGCCTGGGAAAGCAGTAGGAGATGGCTCAAGTATGTGGCCTCCTGTACCCACGTGGAAGATTCTGATGAAGCTCCTGGTTCCTGACTTTGACCTGTTCCAGCCCTGGCCATGGCAGCCACCTGGGGAGTAAACTAGTGGATGAAAGGTTGTGTATGTGTGCATGTGTGTGTCTCCTTCTTTCTCTGTAATTCTGCATTTCAAATAAATCAATAAATATCTTTTAAAAAGACTTCCTGAATCTGTTAAACAATGAATATAACCCTTTACCTTCTCAACTGAGGTAAACAAGTGGCTAGTTTCCACAATATATCCTGAATGTATTTATTTGTATCAGTTACATTTTACTCTCTGGCCTGTTACCCTACTAAAGTATGACACTAGTGACTTTATTGTCTCTAGCTATGGAACAACCAGCAATGTGACCTAGTGTTTTCAAAAAATTTAAAAAAACTGTACTTTCCCACTTACTTTTGCATCTCAATTAAATGCTTTTACTATGAACTTTGCCACAACAGCATTAAAAATGTTCAAATAACTCATTTTATTGATTAAAATTGAAAAGATAGAGGATGCTATTATTTCAGGCAATGTAGAGGATATTGAACCCTTCATACATCTGCTAATATGAATATATACTGGTGGACAATTCTGCAAGTATTTAGCTAAATCCAATATTCTCAGTTCCAGGATAAAATATTTAAAAATATTCTCACAGACTAGGAGATCTGACCCATGACACTTATCACATTATTTGTGGTGATGCTAAGTAAAAGGCATTCATGGTACCCACCACTGGTGAATAGGTAACATAGTAGATGACAATTCTGCAGTATGTAGAAACAAAGCGCTAACTGCTCACATAGCTACATAAATAGGTCTTGGAAACAATAGGTCAGAATGATAAAAATAAAATAGTTAGCTAACACAATGATAATTGTGTAAATTAAACTACATGAACAAATGTTTTCCAATAACACATGCAAACAAATGTCATCAGACACATTAAAATGTTTGCCTGCAGTGGGAGGAAGAATGGAAATAGCAGTGAGAAACAGAGTTATGAAGACCAAATAAGATAGAAAGAGGTGGAAAATTGAATAAATGGTGATGATGATGATGATGATGATGATGGTGGTAAGGAAGAATAGAAAAGAAAAAAGAAGGAAGGAAGGAAGGAAGGAAGGAAGGAAGGAAGGAAGGAAGGAAGGAAGGAAGGAAGGAAGGAAGGAAGGAAAAAATGATATAAGCAAATGACAGATTAGATATGATAGAGAGAGAGAGAGATTTCCACATTCTCACTTCTAATTCTAGCCATTGACTCACATGCTCTGGCAGTTTCAAGCCTTAGATACAACAGAAATGAACACATTTTCTTGTCTTTGAAAAAATGTTTTCTTCAGAATAGTCCATCCTACACAACTCACAAATGGATGAGAGATTAACAATGCAGGGCTATGTTGTGCAATATGGCAGCCACTGGCCATACATACATACTGAGCACTTGAAATGTAGCTAATTCAAATTGAGATGTAAAAATCTGATATGGGCCGGTGCTGTGGCTCAATAGGCTAATCCTCTGCCTGCAGCGCCGGCACACCGGGTTCTAGTCCCGGTCGGGCACCAGATTCTGTCCCAGTTGCCCCTCTTCCAGTGCAGCTCCCTGCTGTGGCCCAGGAGTACAGTGGAGGATGGTCCAAGTGCTTGGGCCCTGCACCCGCATGGGAGGCCAGGAGAAGCACCTGGCTCCTGCCTTCAGATCAGCGCAGTGGGCTGGCCGCAGGGGCCATTGAGGGGTGAACCAATGGACAAGGAAGACCTTTCTCTCTGTTTCTCTCTCTCACTGTCCACTCTGCCTGTCAAAAAAAAAATCTGATATGATAAAAATAATGTAAAACATATAACACTTAAAATTTTTATATAGATTACATGTACAAATTATATCTTGGGAATATTGGGTTAAATAAAACAGATTATCATTTTTGCCTGATATATTATAATTTTTTGGAGTAGCTAGTAGGATATTTAAAATTACATCTGTGGCTCACTATCTACTCACTGTGCTCACTGTCTACTATTTCCAGTAGACAGTGCTGTTCTAGGGACTTATATATGTCAATTTATAGCTTCTCTTTCAGTTAGAAATGTGAAATTGAAGAGTGGCTGTTTTTCTACAAAGGTAGAAGATAGTCTTTTATAGATGTGACTGTTAAGAAGACGCTCAAAAAAATGCTTGGTTTTCTAGCATCTCTTTTTTTTTTTTTTTTTTGACAGGCAGAGTGGACAGTGAGAGAGAGAGAGACAGAGAGAAAGATCTTCCTTGTCTGTTGGTTCACCCTTCAATGGCCACCACGGCCAGTGTGCTGCGGCCGGCGCACCGCGCTGATCCAAAGGCAGGAGCCAGGTGCTTCTCCTGGTCTCCCATGGGGTGCAGGGCCCAAGCACTTGGGCCATCCTCCACTGCACTCCCGGGCCATAGCAGAGAGCTGGACTGGAAGAGGGGCAACCGGGACAGAATCCAGAGTCCCGACTGGGACTAGAACATGGTGTGCCGGCGCCGCTAGGCGGAGGATTAGCCTATTGAGCCACGGCACCGGCCTCTAGCATCTCTTATTGGTGGAGTTTGCCAGTGGAATCTTCTCGCAATTTCTGTGTTTGTAATCCCACCTTCAGTCTAAATAGGACAAGAACAAACCACAATAGACTGAGAGATCTGTGTATGTGGGGACAGTCTGCACCTATCTCAACAGTTATCTAAACTGTATTAGGGTTACTTATTGTATCAAGACATCTCATGGTATCCATAATCTCTGTGGGGCTTCTACTTCCAATTCTGACATGAAAACTCACTGACAATCTAGAGTAGAAAAGAAATGGAAGGAAAAAAAAAAAACAAATATGTCACTTCTCATTTCAAAGGAAAATTGGAAATACAGGAAATGGAATGCTCCTTTGCCTCTTATTCTCAGCATACAAATAAAAATTCAAGATTTTAAAAATGTACAAACAGGCACTTCAAAAAATTTATGGAAAATGGGATTAAATGATAAATTTATTTTTGGCACAAAAAATGTGAAATCTATGCTTATGAATGGTCTTTAAACCATAAATAGATTTCAAAAATTTTGCACTAAAATAAACTTATCTTTAATTACATTGAATCCATTTTTCTATGAATTTTCTGTTTCCTATGAGAATAGGGGGAAAACAACTTAGTTAACAAAAGAAAGCCTATATAATTTGAATACTGCAGTGTCAACAAGAAACTTCATTAACTTGCAAGAGGTCGCATTTTCTTGTTTGATTATTACCACACAAATATATGACTCCTCTGCTTTTTCCCTTCCCTTGGTTTGAGCATGATCCCTGGAGTCAGCCCCTAATTATCAAGGGACTTGTTGTAAGTAATGGTCATTTGTGTTTCATAATTATCTCGAATCAACACAATTAGTTCCACATTCTGCTGTTTTCTTCCTAAGGCATCTGTAAACATTTTTACACAATTCCAGCAAATAGCTTTTGGCAATAATTAATTTTTTTAATTACAAAAAGGTAAAATGATCCAGGATGGTCATTTTAAATGTGCTTTCCAGACCCTCCAAGAGTATAAGAAAATATTCTCCAAGATGCCAGTCAGGAGATTTTCCTCTTTCAGTTATCAACCTCCGTTCCACAATTCAGAGTGTCTTTGGTCACAGTGTTAACATGGTTAAATCAACATAAAGCCTGAAGGGCATTTAATTTAAAAAAGAACGCACTTTACTTGATTTAATGATTTCAATTTATTCCCTTGGATTATTTTTATTCATTACACAAAAATATACTGAACACATTGTATTTGATGCAGTAGTGTCAAAATTTTTCATGTGTATTGGAATCACTTAAATTCTGCCTTAGGAACTCATGATTCAGTGAGTGAAAAATCAGATCCCAGAAATGTGTACTTAGAAACTGCTGCCCAAGATGATTTTGAAGTAAATGGGACTCACATGCCCACTTTTGAGAGAGATTGTGACAAAAGCTTTCTGATTATGTCTCTTAATCTTAAGACAAAGAACAGGGATACAACTGCCTCTCCTCCTTGAAAACATGAGGTTGTAAAGTGTCTCATATACTTCATTCGAGTAAAATTTAAGACATGTAAATGAGTGGTTATTCACCCACAGCTAGGAAATTGTGTTCAAGAAGGGGGTAGAAAGCATGGGTGTCATTGCATGCCCACTTTGCATTTCAACATGTCTAAAAAGTCTTTCTTCCAGAATTACTCCTAAAATAGTATTTTCTAATAGATTCTTCATACCCCTCCTCACTGTTGAAATCTGCAGATAGCAACTAAGCATGGAAAACACATTCTTTTCAAGCCACTACCTGACAGCAAGCAGGCCTATTGGAGGGTGTGGCCACCAAGACAGGGAATGGGACCACAGAGTTCTTGTGTTGTGCTTTGCCTTCCCTCTGAGTCCCTTCGCAGAGGCCCTGGTAAGATACATTTTTTGCTTTATCTTGTTTTGTGGCAATGCTTTGCTGACAAGAAAGGTTTTGCTGGTGTTCTAAGGCCTGGGGAGCAACTGATGTTGCCTGCCCAAATCCTCTCACTGAGGCAAGGACAATGAGTTTGGCCTTGAAAGTCCATTCTCACGACTGACCATAAGTCTGGATGGAGAATCCTTCTGTCATTGTCTTCCATGGTTCTAAGAGGATCACTGATTAGAGAGAAATGGAAATCAGAGGATATCAATACATTAATAAAATAGTAAAAGTGTCTCAATAATAGATTAATATCCAATAATACATAAGGTAATTTCCCAACTCAAACTTGGCAATCGTGAGAACATTTAGCCACTTTAAAGTCAAGTGGTAACACTGTAAGGAAAAAGGCACGAGGTAGTTAAAAATTTGAAGAATATGTCAATTGGTAAAATTAGATAAAAAGTTACGCTGTGTTCTGCCCTACATTTGGACTATCGCAAGTGAGGCAAACTTTTCTAGGCAAACTGCTGAGGACTGCCAATTTAACAAGCTGTTCCGTGCTGCAAGGGACATATTTATGGACATACTTTCAACAAGACGTACCTAGTGCTACCAAGCTGTGCTGTACTAAAGAGCAGAAAGAATCAGAACGATAGATTGAAAAAAAAATAAAGGATTTCACACATGGGTCCTATTAAAATCAGATCAAGTATTCCGCAATTTACAGGCAAAAATATTTAAAATAATGACAGGGTTGTTGCATGATTTAAGAAGAAAACACCCGGGAAATGTAAAAGATGAGATTGACACAGCATGTTTAGCTCCGGCTGTTGTACAACAAGGCTCTTTAAGAGAGAGAGGGAAAGCCAGATTATATTGTGAATATTCTCCATTTTAATCAGCTAGGTCAACATGACTCTAAAACCTTGTCTTGGCTCACATATGGTTTTCAATATAAAAATTGCTGCTCACAGAATCTTTCAGGAAAAAATTGACTTTGTGCTTCTGAATCTTTTGAAGGCCCCAAGGTCACCTGAAGTCACTATGGACATTATTATTACTCGTTTTTAAAGAGAAGTCCTATGCTTGTGTATGCCCTATGATAGCACTTCTCATCCTTGGATGTGTGTTTTGGGATACTGGTGAGTCAGAACTGTGTTCTATTTTAAACTGGCTACCTATTTCTATTTCTAGGAGTACAGACACCAAGCCAACTTTGAGCTTATCTTCTTTGTTCTGGGGAAAAATAAAGCACACTGCTCACAAGATAGAGTATAAAAAATTTTTGTTGTTGTTGGTTTGACAAGAACCTGGAGTGTAGCTGCTTTTGGTGACGGGAGTTACCCCTCACACATGCATTAATTTACATCTCTCACTTTATTTGGCTATGGAATCTTCAGGAGGACGGAAAATAGGACCAAGAATATTTTAGTTTGATAATGAATGTCACCAGAGCATTTTTTTAGTCATGTGCATCTATACAAACTTTTTCTGTTAAAGGCCAGATAATAAGTATTTTAAGTTTTGTGGGGCACAGGGTCTCAAGCACAGTCAGTTATGCCCCAGGAAAGCAGTCACAGACATATGTATCAATAGCCTGGCTTGGTTTTTAGAAAATTTGATTTACAAAAATGAGTAGTGGGCTGGGTGTAGGTCTGGGACCATATGTTGATCATAAACAAGGGTGAAACCCACAGAGATTTCTCCTAGGTGGAAAGTCATCACGAGGTAAGGGAGCTCAAAAATGGAGACCCAACCCCAGGATCTGGGTAGTTAGCAAGGGATGACCCTCCGCTAGGTGACTGAGCCTCAATTCCCTTTGGACAGCCACTCAGAAACTATGGCATACCCAGGGCTGGGCTTTGGGTAGGACAGCAGGAAAAGCTGCTCACCTGGGTTCGAATCCTAGAGGTTCAGGCCTCTTTGGGCATGAAGAACTTTGATAATGTGTCCTTTTCCCCTTCACAAATGCACATTAAGAGGAAGTACCACTGACCCCATGACAGTCCTCACAACGCTGCATCTTCAAGACTCCTAGTGTTTGCTGTTGGTGTCAGCAACTGCAGCAAAGGCACTCGTCTGCAGTCTGAGCAGATGCACCCATTTCCCCTCTGTAAGGTGATATATATATACATATACCTAAGATGACTTTAACAGACTCGGCCTCTTCATGAGAACCACCAGAAAGAAGAAAATTGGATAAAAATGTACATTAGGAAACAGCAACTGATGGCTCAAGTAATTGGGTCCCAGACAGTCATATGGGAGACCCAGGTTGAGTTTCCAGCTCCTAGTCTTAGTATGACCCAGCCCCAGCTGTTATGGGCACATGGGTTGTGAACCAGCACATAGGAGATCTCTCTCGCTCTCTGTCTCTTCAACTCTCTCTGTCTCTCTGTCCTTCAGAACAAATCAATCAATAGATAAAAATTAAAATAATTTGAAACCTTTGGTGATTCACATATGTATGCCCTGTATAGCATCCAAACACATATTTTCTATTTGCTTTATTTTATCATCAGTACCATGTATGCAGCAGGAGGAAAAGTCTTCATATCGTCCCCACTGTTGCTTCAGATATGGAAACTAAAATCAAAAAGTTTCATTGACTTGTTCCAGGTAACAGAGGGGCAGGTCCCATCCCTACTTGATCCCCACCCCAGTTCTGCTTATCCAAATCCTATGTTCTCGCTCACTCTAACTGCCCTGGTACCTTTACTCCTCATATGCTCAAGCACATCCCTCCTTAGCAAAGAGAGCCTGGAAAAATGAGCCACTCAAATACAAGCTGCCATCAGCTCCTTGTCAAGGCCAGCTGACCCAAACTGTGGACACCTGTTGACTACTTATCTACACCAGGCTGGTTCAATTCAGCTAGGAACAAGGTGAAGAAGTGACAAAAGGGATACTGTAGGACATAGAGTAGGCACCCAGGAGATGCACAATTCATGGGAAGAGTGCCATCAGTGTAAGTTACATATATTATCTCGTTTAAAACTCATTTGCTACCATAGCAAACCTGTTCTACACATGAGAAATCTAACAGTTGTCCCGTGTCAGTAGCCTGCAAACAGGGGAGGGTGATTCAGTCCAGGTCCCAACTATCCCAAAAGGCAATCAATGGTTTTATATATTCCTTCCACTAAAAAAGAATCTGTCCTGTCTGAACAAATATACTGCTTTACTTGCATTCCTTTCATAGGAATTCAATTCTACCTTGAATTTTCATTTTGGGGAGCCTTCTTGCCCCTACCAAGGCATTGGTACTGTTCTTATTCCAGAAATGGCATCCATGGTATGGAAGCACTGTCCAGGTTGGCCCCTGTCATCAGGCCTTCCAGAAAAACAGGGGCATTCACTGGAGCCAGGATTCACAATGTGCATTCCCCACAGTTTCCTGCTGGCATGCTGTGGTTCTAAAAAGGGCGCCAGGTGAATTCTGCGAGAAACTGAACGTGCCCATCAATTCTTAATAAAGTTTTCACCAGGCTTACCAAGGGAGCCTTAAAAACCAGAACAGCTTGTTTCCTTGACAGCAGAAAAACGACAGCTTTAAAAAAACAACAACAAAAAAAACCCTTTGTTGCCTGTCAAGAACTCCATAGAAATAATAGATGCCTAAAACCACAAGGAAAAATGCATTTTTCCCCCATTTCAAGTGTTTGCCTCCAAAGAGACTGGCATAAGGGACAAGGAAAATTTCTGAAATGTGGGCAGCAGAAAACAAACACCCTCAGAGTGAATGGGGTCATGGTTCTATAATTCAAAACCTGCCTTGATTTAAAAATCAGGGAAAGGAAGAGAAAGGAAGGGGCGTTTGGTAGAACAGCTAAGATGCCCCCTGGGACTCCCACATCCCATATCAGAGTGCCTGTGGTCCATACCTGTCAGGCTTCTGATTCCAGCTTCCTGCTAATGTGCATCCTGGGAGGCCGCAGGTGATGGCACAAGTACATAGGTACCTGCCACCCAAATGGGAGACTGGATTGAGTTCCCCGCTCCTGGCTTTAGGCTGGACCAGCTGCTGTGGGTATTTGGGAGTGAACCAGCGAATGGAGATAGCAGACAGTCTGTCAATGTCTCTGTTTCTGTGTTGTCTCTCTTCCTTCAATTAAGTAAATAATTTTTTTTTTTAAATAGGGATTCAAAGAAATCTTTGCAGCCATAGGACCAGCAGGCTGCTCGGGAAGCAGAAGGCAACATTCCAAAACAAAAACAACAAACACACACTGTGCAAAGGGACAATTCCTTTTGCATGGCTGACTCAGGCCTGGGTGGAGCCACCCAAGACCAGGCCCTGTTTCCACCAGGGGCTGGGATTTCAGGACAACCTCCTGGAGCAGTGGTGTGGGATTTCCAAAGTAGGCAGGGGTCTGCCGTGCCCACCCGCCTTCCCCCCCTCCCCCCCCCCCGAGCTGTGAGCCCCTGTGCTCTGTTGGCACTCCCAGCCTATTGAATATTAATGAGCATTTATAACAAAAAGCCTTGCCAAGGGTGGCTGCCATGGACTTGCCAGTAGAGAGCGTTGAGAATGGGGGTGGGAAGGGACCTGGGGGAGGAAGCAAAATGCCTCTTTCAAGTTCAAAAGGCTTATTTTGCATGAGAAAACACGGGGGGCTTGCTTAAGGATTGGTGTAGGCATCCCTCCTCTGTCTTTAAAATCTGCTTTGCAAAAAGTCAGGATTAAAACCACAGGCCTCTGGGACACCTTTAGCAAAAAATCCTTTCTTCTGTGTCCTTATGTACAAGGGTAAAGACCAGCTTTCCACATCCAAGTTGCCAGTGCTGAAGGGAGGGCGAGCAGTGGGGCGCCCAGCCTGAGCCTCTGTCCTCTGCCTGTTCCCGATTCCATGGCCTGAGGCAATGGTTTGCATTTTTAGGACAACAGCCGGCTATCTGCAAGCAGGAGACCTCTCGTCAGGCTTCATTACTGCACACAAAATGACACGAGCGAGACTGTGGTCCACAACTAGGCTTGTGGAGTGCGGCAAAGACAGTGCATCTCCCTGCAACCCCAAACCCCCTTTTCCCCACTGGCCCCCGCACACCCAGACTGTCCCAAACCTGAGCATTGCTAAATACAGGTGCCTCACCTGGGACACATCACCACTCCCACAGGAAACTAGGCTTAACCACCTGGTGCTGTTTGATTTACACTTTTCTGGGAGACCTAGAAAACGACTGTATCTGCCAGCTAGCAAAGTTTAAATCCACCCATTTCCTTCCCCTTGATGTGCTTCTGAGGCTACATCTCTACTGCACCCGGGTCTAGATAGGGCAATTTATAGATAGGGCCCTGGAAGGACAGCTCTCTGGGAATGCAGACCTCATGCTTTACAAGGTCATTTAAACCTTTTAATCATCTCCCTGATGCAGTGGCGTTTTGCCTGTGGCCCAGATGATAACTGACCCTTTTAAAACAAAAGCCCAGAGCTAACAGCTGCAGATAGCACCATCAGATCCTATCCATGATGGATTGATGTTACCTGATACACCTTTCCAAACAAGGATGGATCTGTTTGGACCCACCACAATGAAAGAGGTCAGGCTAGTGTGTTCAATGCTGCTAGGCCACCAAGCATTCTGATCCAAAATTTCAGAGTAAAGATATGTAAGGACAAGATTACCAAACACTTGTATTTAAGCAATTGCTTTGGTGGAAACATTTAAGTGTAATCAGCCATGTGGATTGGCCTTGATTGTGATGTTCCAGTGTAAATTTTCTGAAATGTCTGAGGCTCCGATATGTGGAAGACTATTTGGTGAGTCCAACATCTGTGTCTTTAAAGGGAGCCACCAAGAGAGAAGTAAGATTAGAGTTCAAAAGCAAACCAAAGACTGTTGACTGACTGCCTGAGTGTGGCCAGGGAGATCAGCTGTTACACAGCAGCCTCCTCTCTGGCATACTGGTTAGGACAAGGGCTCAGCTGCTATAACATAGAGACCACACATGTGAGAGTTACCTAGGATAGAAGTCTGTTTTCTTCTTGCTTAACAGGCCTGGGGTGAGCAGGCCAACTTGATAGAGTAGGTCTGCTCCAGGAAGTTGTTCAGGGATCTAAGTTCCTTCTATTTCATTGATCTAGCCCTGAGGGCAGTGGCTCTCAGACTTAAAGCAGAGATTAGCACACTTCCTGTAAGGACCCTAAGATAAGTATTATTTTAGTCTTTGGCAGCCATATGCAGTCTGGATTACACATTCTTCTATGGTTTTGTCAGTTTTGTTGTTGCAACTCTTCAGAAAGGTAAAAGCCATTCTTAGTTCTGGGTTATACACTGCTGGGCTTTCCAATGTTTTTGGCCCCAAGGGCTGCAATTTGCTGGCTTCTGCTTCAGGGCATGAGAATTACCAGGAGAGCCTTCTGAGAGTTTCTGATTCAGAAAGTCTGGGTAGAATCTAGTAATTTGCATTTCTAACACATTCTCCCAGGATGTCAAAGCTGGTGGCTTAGAGACCACACTTTGAGAACCCTAACCTAATAGTGTTGCCTTTGCCTTCAGGGCCAAAGCTGACTCTCTTGCTCCCCCTTGTTTCAACACAAAGAGAAAGGAAAAAGAATCCACAGAAGCCTCCTTAAGTCTATGACCAAGAAATTCCACATCCCGGTTTCACTCTTATCCCCTTGGCTGATCTTAGTGCATATGGCTGTGATTGGTTGCAAGGAGTTTGGGAAATGTAAACTAAAAATGGATGCTCATGAACACGGCTACAACTTAAAGGGTTTAATTTTTTTTTAAAGATTTTATTTGTTTATTTGAGAGGTAGAGTTACAGACAGGAGAGTTACAGAGAGGGAGAGACAGAGAAAGGTCTTCCTTCTGCTGGTTCACTCCCCAGTTGGCCACAACAGCCGGAGCTGCACCAATCCGAAGCCAAGAGCCAGGAACTTCTTCCGGGTCTCTTACATGGGTGCAGGGGCCCAAGGACTTGGCCATCTTCCACTGCTTTCCCACGACATAGCAGAGAGCTGGGTCAGAAGTGATGCAGCTGGGACTAGAACCGGCACCCATATGGGATGCCGGCAATTCAGGCCAGGGCTTTAACCCACTGTGCCATAGTGCCAGCCCTTAAAGGGTTTAACTACTAAGAGGAATCAAGAGAGCATGTATTTTGCAGAACATTTAACAGATTATGGCAAAGGAAGGAGCTTAGCAAAGTTCTTCCACACTTGTTCAGAATGACCTCACATTGACTACCCTGGGGTTCATTGAAGTATGCCTTTGCTATTACAGTCACAAGCAAAAAGTGACCTCATGGGATCCTGGAGGGACCTGAACAAGCACACACAGCTAATAGCTTCTACAAGGAGTATATAAACTCCCATTCCTGAATAGATTTTGTTCTCCCCCCCCATGATGCTAAAAATATACAAATTCTAATGAATTGCTTCCAGTTCTTTAGGTTTTTTAGTTCCTACAAACGTAATAATCATTACAATAAAAATAATAAGCAAAAAAACCTGTTTCATATCTTTTAATAAATAAAGATAAGATAGAGGTAAATGCAAAAATAAACTAAAAATATATTTTATAAATGTTTTTATTATTATATTTATTTTATATATAATTATAATATATTATTATTCATTATAAGTTATAATATAAAGTATATTTGTATTTATTACAAATTATATTATTTTATTTTACAAAATGTATGTAATTGTGGGAACAAGAAAACATTGAGTCTACATGATGGTAAAGAGAACACCAATAAAGTAAAGAATGTCCAATTTGACTACAACAAAATCCATTAAGACATATACCTAAATATTCCCCCAAGTAAATGAAGATAATCACCAAATGACAGAGAAATATTTGCAAAAGTTGTAACAACAATAAAAACATTAAAGACTCATCCAAGGAACATGAAAGATAATTCCCTAAAGATAAATACCCCAAAGATCAAACAACAAAAATACATATTTATTTTCATTAGTAAATATATTCAAATTAAAATATGTTATTTTATTGTTATCAAATGGCAGATTATTCTTTTAAATGATGCTATGGAAATTGGTCAATGTGGCAGGGAAAAAGGTATACTAATTCACTTCTAGTAGAGATACACAATAATATTTGCTTCCTGATTATAGTTCTCAGAAGTTTTAAACAGGTATTGTAGAGGTCAGACTCTTAGAGTGGCCTCCATAATGCTACATCTTAGTGTTCATACCACAGTGTCACGCCTGCCCCTGGAGTATGTCTGGATCTAGAACTTTAATCCAGTCAGTGGAATGAACGTGGCAAAAGAGACAGGCTATACATGGCGACATGATTATGCTATGTAACATTGTAACACTCATCTTAACTGGATGGAGTATATTTCTCCTTCCCTTGCTGGTTTTAAAGAAGCAAGCTGTGGGGCTGGTGTTGAGAAACAGCAGATAAAGCTGCCACCTGCAGTGCTGGCATCCCATTTGGGTGCAGGTTGGAGTCTCAGCTGCCCCACTTCCCATCCAGCTCTCTGCTATGGCCTGGGAAAGCAGTAGAAGATGGCCCAAGTCCTTGGGCCCCTGCACCCATATAGGAGACCTGGAAGAAGCTTCTAGCTTCAGATGGAGCCGGCCAACTGCGGCCATTTGGAGAGTGAACCAGAGGATGATAGTCTCTCTCTCTCTCTCTCTCTCTCTCTCTCTCTCTCTATTTCTGCCTCTCTGTAACTCTGCCTTTCAAATAAATGAATAAAACTTGAAAGAGAGACAGACAGAGAGAGAAAGAGAGAGAGAGAGAGGAAGGAAGGAAGAAAGGCAGGCAGGCTGAGTCCAATATAAATGTCAGTTGTTTGTTTATATGGCTGTTAAATGTAAGAGCAAAATGTCTCAGGGGCTAAAAAGCTGCTAATAGATAGTAATGATTACCATTTCTTGAACATTTACAATGTGTCAGTCATGTGATGAGAGTTTGGAGTACATTTGTTCTTTTAATCATGGGCTAAGGGTTGGATTTGCTTAGGAAGCAGCCTGCGCTCCCAGCAGCCTGCAATAATTCCTCCACTTTACCTCTTGCTGTAAGGCAGATGGTAAGTGAGGCACAGCATGAGCAGGGAGCAAGGTACTCACTAGTCACTGATCTTGAGTCAACTAGGTTTACTATTGCAAAGGATTTTCAAAACCTGTGGTTTACATTTCACAGAGCCACACTCAGGCTTCCCAGAGAGACTTTCTTTATTTGTTGTGGAGTCTACCACAAAAATAGAAGAGGCACTTACCCGCACACTTTCCCCTTGAATGACTGAAAACAACAGTTGCTCTTACAGATGCAAGGAAAGAGCAAAGATATTTCAGTAGGCCTGAGGACAAGCTAAAAATTACCAGCTCTTCATAGTAATTACTCATTCAGCTAGATAACAATTGAAGGTTAGCTTTTCCCAAAATCTAACTTGCTTTGCAAATCAAGGTTCATCTTGGCTTAAGAGCCTTAGGCAAGTGTGGAGTGTTTTGCATCTCTGGTTAACTCTCCATAAAACGGGTTTCAGCTACTTTCCCTAATTGGAGGCAACTCAAGGCCATTGATCCCTTGAAGTTCCTAATAAGTTGAGGGTATGTGATTCTGAAGCAAATCTCCTCATCCAGTTGCTCTGTAGTTCAAACTTTGTAAAGGGAAATCCAAAGGACATATCCAGAACACTGATCAATGAATGAATGAATCTTCCAGAAAGAGGTAAATAACAGAAACCACAAGTTTACAAAAACCCTATAGATTCCCTTTTAATTAACTCTGCACACTTCTGGCATAGTGCTGCTGACCTGCCTGCCAGTTGAGGTCCCCTGTCCTGAGACACAAGGGAAGTACTCATTTATGTAAGGCAGCAGACCCAGGAACGCCTGCTCTTTGACCACAGAGAACCACTTCTTGGAAGGTCAATTTTATTACTTTAGATCAGTCTAGAGATTTTCCTTCTGAGATAGTACAGCTCTAGCATCTGTTCATTCTTCAGTGTAGACCAGTCCGTCACCCATGATTCTTCAATATTTAAACAAACAGCCAAAACAAAGCTGTGCTTCAGTGTTAACCTCTTGACTTTAAAATCCTGCACCTGTACAATTACTAATTAACATTTCAGTAACAAAGCTGGTAGGTAACTGGAGACAATCACACCTCCTAATTGGTGTGATTAGCAGTCCTTTTATCATCAACTCTTAGCAACTCTCCACAAGTGTTAAATGCTACAGGTAAAGGGACATTAGCAATGGGTGTGTGCAGGGGAGGGGCGCGAGAGTGGACAAAAACATGTATAAAACAGGTCTAGACTGATCTAGAGAACAGAAAAAAAGCTGATTACTACAAGAAACTGGCTAAAACTTTTTTTTTTAAGATTTATTTTATTTGTTTGAAAGACAGAGTTACACAGAGGGGTAGAGACAGAGAGAGAGAGGTCTTCCATTCGCTGGTTCACTCCCCAGATGGCCGCAACAGCCGAAGCTGTGCCAATCCGAAGACAGGAGCCAGGAGCTTCTTACAGGTCCATCTTCTACTGCTATCCCAGGCTATAGCAGAGAGAAGGGTCAGAAGAGGAGCAGCTGGGACTAGAACCAGCGCCTGTATGGGATGCCGGCGCCTCAGGCAATGGCTTTAACCCGCTGTGCCACAGCGCCGGCCCGGCCGGCTAAAACTTTTGAATGGAGTAGGAATGTTAATGATTGTGTCTCCTTTAATTCTTTGCTGCTCAAAGTTGAAGTTTTACAAAATCTATTTGTTCCCCATCACATTGCAACATGGGAAGACCTCAGTTTCATCAGATTTAGTTATGAATGTGAAACCCAAATCAATGCTTTTTAAATGAAGACAGGTGTGTGTAGAGAGTTTTTGCTTTCCTAACAGTATCCTACAAGATTTATTGTGGTTGATAAACATTCTGGTTGACAAACATACCTGGGATTTAAAAAGAATATATGAAATAATATACACTTCTGTATTTCTTATTTAATGTTCTCTTCTTTTTTTCAAAAGAAAGCAATAGCAGGCTCCCCTCCAATTTGATGAAGTTAACCTTATGCGTCATGTGTTGCAGTCTCACCAATTGACAATAAACCACCCAGAAGGCACATCATTCCATTTTTTAGATTTTGGCTTACAGATTTGGCATTTGTAAATTTCCCTTATATGTTTGTCCTTTCCTGAAATAATACTTTGCACTGACAATATAGTCATGTACTATTCTACTACCAACTAGAGGTGCCTGCACTTCTTCATATAGGGAGGGGTTATCTAATCATTATTCTGGGACAAAAATTACATGTAATTTGTTAGGAACTCCACGAGGGCAAGAGTTATGTCTCCTCCATCTGCTGTCACCTCCTTCTAACCCACATACATACTCAATAAACAGGTATTATCTATGGAATGCAAATGCCGATGTCAGTGAATCTTCCTCCCTCAAGCTTCCATTCAACATTATACTAGCTTGGTTTTTACACAAGTCTTTGAAAGTATCATGATGCTATCTGAGTTCTCCCTTTTCCTAAGATTATTATTCTCCTTTTGATAGGGTCTCTTTATAATAACATACTTTTTTCTTAGGCAATTTGTCTAGCTTTACCATATGAATTTCCCTATCACCTGATCTTTTCACTTGCTGAAACTCAGCTTTATATTAATAACTTCATCACTTTCCAGATCAGTTTGAATCCTTCAATCCTTTCTTACCTCATGCTTATCTTTTCTCCACATTTCCTGTATTATATTCTCTCTTCAACCTTCCTTTACATTACTTATCTGTGCTAAACCTTAGGGACTTAAAACATCTATTTTATTTTGCTAACAATTTTGTTGATCAAGAACATAAGAAGGACTTGACTGGATGATGCATGTTGATCTAGACAGCCTCAGTAGAGTGAGTGGAGTGGCTGGAGGATCCATTTCTAAGATGACTTCCTCATGCAGATGGATTTTCACAGTCTGTATTGGGCCCTTCCTCAGTGCATGACTTGGCTTCTCATAATGGGCATCATAGGATGATTATACTTCTTACAGAGCAGCTAGTTTTTCCCAAGTGAGGCTTCCAAAAGCAAGCATTTCAAGAAACAAAGTAGAGGCTATATGCCTTTACATTCTTTTGCCAACCCAACACCTAGGGTAGCCCAGATTCACAAGGGAGTGGAGAAACAGACTCTATCACTCCATAGGGAAATGGTAGAGCCAAAAGGGAAGGATGGGATTGATGGCAGTCATCTTGAAGACAAACTGTCATATCTACTATTTTCATTTGAATATTTTATGTTTCCTCCCTATTTTCAATTTCTAATAATTTCCTACCTCACATGTGGGTTGTTAATATACACACAAGCTGGTGTCAAGCCTATGTTCAGGCAGAATAAATGTCCTGCATCTCATCCCCAGGTGAAACTACTACAAGGACACTATGAGGTCCTAACACGCTACAGTCATCTCCCTTCACAACCCTATTCCCTCCAACACATGATTTGAGTCACTAACATCTTTCTGTGAGCACAAGAGCAGGTACAAGCTCTCATGTGACCGGGGAGAGAGATATGATTGATCAAACATGAGTACTTGTTAATAATTTGTTAGGAGAAGTTTTGGTGTTTTTGTTTTTATCCTGAGGACAAATAAAGCATGAAGTCAGGGGAAATGGTATTATAGCACTATCTGCCCCTTGGAGGAGACAGAGCTAAGCATGGCACTGGGAACCCAGAATAGCATTAAAATGTGATGTGCCTGAGTCCAAAAGACAGATGGAGGGCTGCAGAGGGTAGTTTTTGGTGGGCAAGACTTGGCAGTAATATAGCATAATAATATAAAATACAATAATATAAAATTATAATGAAAAATAATAAAAAGTATCTACATGCCCATTGCCATAAGAATGTATGTCACCTATCATCTCTATTTTTCCCTGAAAAACACAAATGATTTAAAAACTTGGTATCTGTGTTTCTATGGAAGGAAGTTATCTTGGAGATAAACTACCAAACTTACCCTCCTCATTTTGAAATTTCCTTTTGGTAATAAATGCAATATATGTGTGTATATTTTGGTAATACACGTAATATATATGTGTATGAATGCATGTATGTGTATAAATATACACAAATATACAAAAGAAACAGACACTAGTCAAAATATTCCCTTCTTACTCTCATGGTTGACATACCTCTTAGTCATTCTGTAGCCAAACTATTAAGTATATTTTCTTTTACTTGTGGAACTGGTCACTAAACAATAACTTAGAATACTAAAGCAATTAATTGTGAGCCTACTGCCCTGACCACTTCATTTTGTCCCTTTTTCCAGCAAAGACTACTAGTTAACTTTTAATCGATATTGGGCTCTTCTTATACAAGTATACACCCTCTAAATATTAGCCAGAATAATTCCACCTATAACTATGATATTTTTCTTCCCCACCGTCTTGCTATTCTATCTAATTTATGCAAGAAGAAGTGGCATATATGAGTTTTGAGAAATCTCTACCAAGGTACAACTGTCTGCATTCTTCCTCTTGTCCACTGGGCTGTGAGGAAATGAGGTTTGGAACCCTAGCTGCCATCTTGAATAATGAGATGGAAATCATGGGCAGGAATGGCTGAACAATCAGACAGAGGGAACCTCAGTTCCCAATGAAATTGACTTCCAGGAACCTGCTCTGCACATTCCTAATTCTGTGCTACAGATCATAATTAATTATCTAAGAGATATACATCTATCTCTATTAGAAAATTTCATTCTATAGAACTCTCTACTGGTAAGGTTGGAGAGTTTCATCAGATTAAAACAACCAACTTAGTTTAAACCACTCTTCCAACACACACAGTGTAAAAACTTGCCAAGGCTAATTAAATTTCACTAGGGCAGATCTTTATAAAAAGAATAAGTAATATATGTATATATCACATCTGAATTTAAATACAGTATTTAACTGTCCTAGATTTTGCAATGTATTCATAGCTGTGAGAAGGGATAACAAACTACTTTATAATCCATTGAATCCTTGCAAATTCTGTTTAAATACGTTTTTTAAAATGTGATTTTTGTGTGTGTGCCACTAGTAGTGATGATTGGGAGTTCTGCATTGTAAAATAATCCTCATTGCTCTGGAGAAGGAGCCAAGACTTGATGCAAGCCCTGGCAGCCCCTCCCAGCATAGAGAATGGTGTAGTGCTTTGAGAAGGATACTTGGTTATAAAATCCAGTGAGTTCTTTTTCCTAAATGGCTGCCACTGCTTTCATTTGGAATTAGTTATCTCATGAAGTTTCCTTTCACCACACCTCACCTATACACTCTGCATCCTCCCGATAGCCATCAGAATAAACTCTTTAAACCATAGTTTGTAATCATGTCATTTCACTGTGGAAAAACGTCTGTGGGTACCTTGTTGCCTCTAGTTTGTCATACAATGGCCTCCACTTTTTCTTCTATGTGCCTTCCCAGTACTTTATCCCACTTACTCCTTATTTAAACATGATGAAATTTTCACCTTTTCCCAAACATGTCATGCCTGTCATACCTCTGCATTAGGAATTTTCAATTCTCTATGCCTGAAATGCTTCCATGACCCTGAACTTCCTCTTTGAACCTTCAGGAGGCATCTCTTGGGTTATCAATGCTCAAAAACCTTGGCTGCCACTACGGATAAGGTTAATCATTTCTTCCCTTGTGTGCGTAATGCATTTAGTTCCACTTTCTGTCCAGCACTTACCAGGTAATATTATGATCGATCTGCCTTCAAATCTGATTCCTCCTAATGTGTGAAATGCTGGACATCTCCTTAGTGACCTGTTCAATATCCACAACAGAACAGGAGTTTGCTATGTCTTGCAAAATGGATAACCAGATCCATGACTTTGTCTAGCAAAATGGATAACCAGATCCATGACTTGAGACAGGGCCATCCCAACCAAAGTAATTTATATCTAAATTGAGTTTTAGAATTGTGTGATAAATTACTCTACTTAAGCAGATCCTTTCATCTCCCTGAAAAAGATGCTCAGGAAGTATACAGGACATGTAGAGATCTCCTATGTAGCTAAATATTTTTTATCCCACATTGAAAAGAAAATAAACATTCTTTAGAACTAAATTTGCCTGGATTAGAATTATGGAACTTTAGAATTGTACAGGTAAAATGGGTCTTAAAGACTATTAACTCCAGTGTTGTAATTTATAAATAAGAAAACTAAGACCCAGAGGGATTAAAATATTTGTTAAAGAACACCCAGCTAAATAGCTTCTATCATATCTGAAATCCTGGTCTCCTGACTTCAGTGTTCTTCAGATATTTGCCATAAGTCCCTCGTAGAGGCAACCAACAGCTGTGAAGCACACCCACTTTAATTTAATAAGGGACAAGTCAAGGGATTCAGTTAAAATTTAAAATGTGGTAGAAGACAAGCCAGATTATTTGAAAACTTTTACATCATAGACTTTTTTTTTAACTTTTATTTAATGAATATAAATTTCCAGTGTACACCTTATGGATTACAATGGCTTCCCCCTCCCATAACTTCCCTCCCACCCGCAACCCTCCCCTCTCCCGCTCCCTCTCCCCTTCCACTCACATCAAGATTCATTTTTAATTCTCTTTATATACAGAAGATCAATTTAGTATATATTAAGTAAAGATTTCAATAGTTTGCACCCACATAAAAACACAAAGTGAAACATACTGTTTGAGTACTAGTTATAGCATTAAATCAAAATGTACAGCACATTAAGGACAGAGATCCCACATGAGGAGCAAGTGCACAGTGACTCCTGTTGTTGACCCAACAAATTGACACTCTAGTTTATGGCGCCAGTAACCACCCTAGGCTGTCGTCATGAGTTGCCAAGGCTATGGAAGCCTTCCAAGTTCGCTGACTCTGATCATATTTAGACAAGGTCATAAAAGACAGGGTGAGGATAGTAACCAATGATCCTAAGAGTGGCATTAACCAGGTCTGAACAATTATACAGCGTTAAGTGGGGAAGAGGACCATCAGTACACACAGGTTGAGAGTAGAGCCATTGGAGGTAGAGTAGAGGTTATGATTAGGAAGGAATGAGGCCCCAAGTGCGCTAGACAGGGTCTAGAACAAAGGACAGAGTCATTATTAGAGGAGCTAAGAAAGGTGCTGTCTAAGCTACAATTAAGTTTTCTGATTGAGAGGCAAATAGAACCTGATAGAAGGGGCTTGATAATAATCTGGTGGGCTTTAGGCCTTGTAAGTTAAGAGGCCCAGACCTATCTATCTCTTCACATGGGGTATATCCTAAGGGAGGTGTGAACCTCCTGGGGGAAGGCACTCTGTTGACTTTCATTACTTAGCAGGCCTGGGAGGAGAGCTGGCTAGGTATACATCATAGACTTTTATAATTTAAAATTACCCTTTCCATAGCATCCAGTCCAAGTCACTCATTTTCATAAGTGATAATAACAAAGATCTAAGATGACTCTCTCTAGCTAGTTCTTGAAGTTAAAGGCAGGAAAAAAACAGGATTTTAGGTGCAACTGTGAAATGAACTCCACAAAACTCTTGTGGATGAAATTGGATGGTACCTGGTAGAATAGCCCTCTTGTTTGAAGCAGTTGGAGCTGGTTCTTGGTCAATTAATTAAAAAGTCAAATAAATTGAAAATCATTTTTAAAAGATATATATAATTTTTAATTTTATTAATAAACATAAAATGCAGTTATTTTTCCACTATCAATATATATCTAGACAAAGCATTTTCTTGAAATTTGTGTGTTAGATTACTACTGCTTCTATAACAAATTACCACAAACATAGTGGCTTTTAACAGCACAAAATTATTATAATACAATTCTGGAGGTCAGAAATCCCAGGTAGATCTCACTGGGTGAAAATTAGGAGTTAGAATTACACCCCTTTCCAGACACTCTGGGGAAGAACTGGCTTCTTTACCATCCACATTCTGGGCCTAAGGCCCCTTCTGTCTTCAAAGCCAGCATTGACATCACGCCTCCAGACCTCTCCTCTGAGCCTCTTGTCTCTCTTTCATTTATATGACCCGTGGGACTGCACTGGGTCCAATTGGATAATCCAGGATATTTCCTTCCATCTCAATATCCTTCATCACACCTGAAAGTTCTCTTTTGCTATGTGTGGAAATGTATCCAAGGGTTCTAAGGATAATAACATGGACATATTTGGGATAAGGGTGAAAGGGAGAAAGTTTTTTGCCTGCTGTGCATGGCTGTTCTGATTTAAAGTGAATTTTATTTCCTTTCATGAGTCACATACAAATTGTATTGTATATGATTTCTAGTTTTTGCCTCTAAAACAAAATAATAATTAAAAGATCTGAAAAGCAACCAGATTTGTTTCTCATCTTTTTATCTTTTTTAAAGGTACGTGAGCTCCATCCAGTCTCAATTTATGCTTTGACAATATTTTTTTCCATTTATTAAATTTTATTTAATGAATATAAATTTCCAAAGTACAGCTTATGGGTTACAATGGCTTCCCCCCTCCCATAACTTCCCTCCCACCCGCAACCCTCCCCTTTCCCGCTCCCTCTCCCCTTCCATTCACATCAAGATTCATTTTCAATTCTCTTTATATACAGAAGATCAGTTTAGTATATATTAGGTAAAGATTTCAACAGTTTGCCCCATATACCAACACAAAGTGAAAAAACTACCGTTGGAGTACTAGTTATAGCATTAAATAACAGTGTACAGCACATTAAAGACAGAAATCCTACATAATATTTTTTTAAATTAATTAATTTTCTATGCCATTTCCAATTTAACACCAGGTTTGTTTTTTTTTTTTTCATTTCCAGTTATCTTTATATACAGAAGATCGATTCAGTATATAATTAGTAAAGACCTCATCAGTTTGTACCCACACAGGAACACAAAGTGTAAAAATACTGTTTCAGGCTGGTGCCGTGGCTCACTAGGCTAATCCTCTGCCTTGCGGCACCGGCACACCGGGTTCTAGTCCCGGTTGGGGCACCAATCCTGTCCCGGTTGCCCCTCTTCCAGGCCAGCTCTCTGCTGTGGCCAGGGAGTGCAGTGGAGGATGGCCCAAGTGCTTGGGCCCTGCACCCCATGGGAAACCAGGATAAGCACCTGGCTCCTGCCATCGGATCAGCGTGGTGTGCCGGCCGCAGCGCGCCTACCGCGGCGGCCATTGGAGGGTGAACCAACGGCAAGAAGGAAGACCTTTCTCACTGTCTCTCTCTCTCACTGTCCACTATGCCGGTCAAAAATTTAAAAAATAAAAATAGAAATAAATAAAAAAATACTGTTTCAGAACTAGTTATAGCATCACTTCCCATTAGACAACACATTAAGGACAGATCCCACATGGGGTGTAAGTACACAGTGACTCCTGTTGCTAACTTAACAATTTGACAATCCTGTTCATGGCGTCAGTAATCTCCCTAGGCTCTAGTCATGAGTTGCCAGGGCTATGGAAGCCTTTAGAGTTCGCTGACTTTGATCTTATTCCGATAGGGTCACAGTCAAAGTGGAAGTTCTCTGCTCCCTTCAGAGAAAGGTACCTCCTTCTTTGATGGCCCCGTTCTTTCCACTGGGATCTCACTCACAGAGATCTTTCATTTAGGTCTTTTTTTTTCCATGGTATCTTGGCTTTCCATGCCTACAATACTCTCATGAGCTCTTCCGCCAGATCCGAATGCCTTAAGGGCTGATTCTGAGGCCAGAGTGTTGTTTAGGACATCTGCCATTCTATGAGTCTGCTGTGTATCCCACTTCCCATGTTGGATCCTTCTCTCCCTTTTTGATTCTACCAGTTAGTATTAGCGGACACTTGTCTTGTTTGTATGATCCCTTTGACTCTTAGACCTATCAGAGCCATCAATTGTGAGCTGAAATTGATCACTTGGACTAGTGAGATGGCATTGGTACATGCCACCTTGATGGGATTGTATTGGAATCCCCTGGCACATTTCTAACTCCACCATTTGCGGCAAGTCCGATTGAGCATGTCCCAAATTGTACATCTCCTCCCTCTCTTATTCCCACTCTTAAATTTAACAGGGATCACTTTTCAGTTAAAATTTCAACACCTAAGAATAATTGTGTGTTAATTACAGAGTTCAACCACTAGTAGTAGAACAACAACAACAACTACTACTACTAAAAAGGATAAAGTATTACATTGTACATCTAGAGTCAGGACAAGAGCTGATCAGGTCATTGTTTCTTATAGTGTCCATTTCACTTAACAGGTTTCCCTTTTGGTGCTCAGTTGTCACCAATCAGGGAAAACAAATGATATTTGTCTCTTTGGGACTGGCTTAATTCACTCAGCATGATGTTTTCCAGATTCCTCCATCTTGTTGCAAATGACCGGGTTTTGTTGTTTCTTACTTCTGTATAGTATTCTATGGAGTACATGTCCCATAATTTCTTTATCCAGTCTACTGTTGATGGGCATTTGGGTTGGTTCCAGGTCTTAGCTATTGTGAATTGAGCTGCAATAAACTTTAATGTGCAGATGGCTTTTTTATTTGCCAGTTTAATTTCCTTTGGGTAAATTCCAAGGAGTGGGATGGCTGGGTTGTATGGTCGGGTTATATTCAGATTTCTGAGGAATCTCCAGACTGACTTCCATAGTGGCTTAACCAGTTTGCATTCCCACCAACAGTGGGTTAGTGTCCCTTTTTCCCCACATCCTCTCCAGCATCTGCTGTTGGTAGATTTCTGAATGTGAGCCATTCTCACCGGGATGAGATGGAACCTCATTGTGGTTTTGATTTGCATTTCTCTGATTGCTAGTGATCTTGAACATTTTTTCATGTGTCTGTTGGCCATTTGGATTTCCTCTTTCGAAAAATGTCTATTGAGGTCCTTGGCCCATCTCTTAAGTGGGTTGTTTGTTTTGTTGTTGTGGATTTTCTTGATTTCTTTGTAGATTCTGGTTATCAACCCTCTATCTGCAGCATAGTTTGCAAATATTTTTTCCCATTCTGTTGGTTGCCTCTTCACTTTCCTGACTGTTTCTTTTGAAGTACAGAAACTTCTCAATTTGATGCAGTCCCAAATGTTAATTTTGGTTTTGACTGCCTGTGCTCCTGGGGTCTTTTCCAAGAAGTCTTTGCCTGTGCCTATATCTTGCAGGGTTTCTCCAATGCTCTCTAATAATTTGATGGTTTCAGGTCATAGATTTAAGTCTTTAATCCATGTTGAGTGAATTTTTGTATAAGGTGAAAGGTAGGGGTCTTGTTTCAAGCTTCTGCTTGTGGAAATCCAAATTTCCCAGCACCATTTATTGAATAGACTGTCCTTATTCCAGGGATTAGATTTGGATCTTTGGTCGAATATAAGTTGGCTTTAGATGTTTGGATTGATTTCTGGTGTTTCTATTCTGTTCCATTGGTCTATCCATCTGTTTCTGTACCAGTACCATGCTGTTTTGATAACAACTGCCCTGTAGTATGCCCTGAAATCAGGTATTGTGATGCCTCCGGCTTTGTTTTTATTGTACAGGATTGCTTTGGCTATTCGAGGTCTTCTGTGTCTCCATATGAATTTCAGCATCATTTTTTCCAGATCTGAGAAGAAGGTCTTTGGTATCTTGATTGGTATTGCATTGAATGTATAAATTGCTTTTGGAAGAATAGACATTTTGATGATATTGATTCTTCCAATCCATGAGCATGGAAGATTTCTCCATTTTTTGGTATCCTCTTCTATTTCTTTCTGTAAGGTTTTGTAGTTTTCATCGTAGAGATCTTTAACGTCTTTGGTTAAGTTTATTCCAAGGTATTTGATTGTTTTTGTAGCTATTGTGAATGGGATTGATTTTAGAAGTTCTTCCTCAGCTGTGGCATTGCCTGTGTATACAAAGGCTGTTGATTTTTGTGCATTGATTTTATATCCTGCTACTTTGCCAAACTCTTCGATGAGTTCCAGTAGTCTCTTAGTAGAGTTCTTTGGGTCCCCTAAATAAAGAATCATATCATCTGCAAAGAGGGATAGTTTGAGTTCTTCCTTCCCGATTTGTATCCCTTTAATTTCTTTTTCTTGCCTAATACCTCTGGCCAAAACTTCCAGAACTATATTGAATAGCAGTGGTGAGAGTGGGCATCCCTGTCTGGTACCAGATCTCAGCGGAAATGCTTCCAATTTTTCCCCATTTAATAGGATGTTTGCCGTGGGTTTTTCATATATTGCTTTGATTGTATTGAGGAATGTTCCTTCCATACCCAGCTGGCTTAGAGTTTTCATCATGAAAGGGTGTTGTATTTTATCAAATGCTTTTTCTGCGTCTATTGAGAGAATCATATGGTTTTTCTTCTGCAGTCTGTTTATGTAGTGTATTACGTTGATTGTTTTGCGAATGTTGAACAATCCCTGCATACCAGGGATAAATCCCACTTGGTCTGGGTGGATGATCTTTCTGATGTGTTGTTGCATTCTATTGGCCAGAATTTTATTGAGTATTTTTGCATCTATGTTCATCAGGGATATGGGTCTGTAATTCTCTTTCAATGTTGCATCTTTTTCTGGCTTAGGAATTAAGGTGATGGTGGCTTCATAGAAAGAATTTGGGAGGATTCCCTCTTTTTCGATTGTTTTGAATAGTTTGAGAAGAATTGGAGTTAGTTCTTCTCTAAATGTCTGGTAGAACTCAGCAGTGAATCCATCTGGTCCTGGGCTTTTCTTTGTTGGGAGGGCCTTTATTACTGTTTCAATTTTTGTGTCAGTTATGGGTCTGTTTAGGTTTTCTATGTCTTCCTGGCTCAATTCAGGTAGGTTGTATGTGTCCAAGAATCTGTCCATTTCTGATAGATTTCCCTGTTTGCTGGCATACAAGTCCTTGTAGTAATTTCTGATGATTCTTTTTATTTCTGTGGTGTCTGTTGTTACGTTTCCCTTTTCATCTCTGATCCTATTGATTTGGGTCTTTTCTCTTCTTTTTTTAGTGAGTTGGGCCAATGGGGTGCAATTTTATTTATTTTTTCAAAAAACCAGCTCCTCGTTTGGCTGATTTTTTGTAATGTTTTTTTGGATTCAATCCTGTTGATTTCTTCTTTGATTTTAATTATTTCTCTTCTCCTACTGGGTTTGGGTTTGGTTTGCTGCAGATTTTCTAGATCCTTGAGATGACTTGAAAGCTCATCTATTTGGTGCCTCTCCAATTTCTTGATGTAGGCACCTATTGATATAAACTTTCCTCTTAACACTGCTTTTGTTGTATCCCATAGGTTTTGGTATGTTGTGCTGTTATCCTCATTTACTTCCAGAAAATTTTTGATTTCTCTTTTGATTTCTTCTATGACCCAGTGTTCATTCAGGAGCATGTTGTTCAATCTCCATGTGTTTGCACGTGCTCAGGGGATTCCCGAGTTGCTAATTTCCAATTTCATTACTTTGTGGTCTGAGAAGCTGCATGGTATGATTCTAATTCTTTTGAATTTGCTGAGACTTGCTTTATGGCCTAGTATGTGGTCAATCCTAGAGAAGCTTCCATGTACTGCTGAGAAGAATGTAAAGTCTTTAGATGTAGGATGAAATGTTCTGTAGATATCTGTTAGATCCATTTGGGCTATAGTGTCATTTAAATCTACTGTCTCCTTGTTGATCTTCTGTCCTGTTGATCGGTCTATCTCTGAGAGTGGAGTATTGAAGTCCCCCAGTACAATTGTATTGGGGTCTAAGTCTCCCTTTAAGTCCCTTAACAAGTCTTTTAAATAAGCTGGTGCCCTGTAATTAGGTGCATATACATTGATAATCGTTATATCTTCCTGTTGAATGGATCCCTTAATCATTAAATAGTGCCCCTCTTTGTCTCTCCTAACAGTTTTTGTGGTAAAGTTTATGTTGTCTGATATTAAGATGGCTACACCCGCTCTTTTTTCATTTCTGTTGGCATGATATATCTTTTTCCAGCCTTTCACTTTCAGCCTGTATGCATCATTGTTGGAAAGATGAGTTTCTTGTAAGCAGCAAAAAGATGGGTTTTGTTCCTTAACCCAGTCAGCCAGTCGGTGTCTTTTAACTGGACAGTTCAAGCCATTAACATTCAATGTGACTATTGAGAAGGAGTAACTTTGCCCTGCCATTAGCCAAAGATACTTTCTAATATCTGGTTTGAGATTCCTGTGATCTTTTGCTGTGAGGTTTCCTTCCTTTACCTTCTTTCATATTGGTGACCATGTTTCTGTGTTTCTGTGTGTAACACATCTTTAAGCATCTTTTGCAGGGCTGGACGAGTGGCGACAAATTCTTGCAATTTCTGTTTGCTGTGAAAGGTCTTTATTTCGCCTTCATTCACAAATGAGAGCTTTGCAGGATATAATATTCTGGGCTGGCAGTTTTTCTCTCTTAGTACCTGGGCTATGTCTCGCCATTCCCTTCTAGCTTGTAGGGTTTCTGATGAGAAGTCAGCTGTGAGTCTAATTGGAGATCCTCTGAGAGTAATCTGACGTTTCTCTCTTGCACCTTTTAGAATCTTTTCTTTATGTTTCACTGTGGTGAGTTTGATTACAATGTGTCGTGGTGAGGATCTCTTTTGGTCATGTTTATTAGGGCTTCTATAAGCTTCCTGTACTAAGATGCCTCTGTCCTTCTCCAAACCTGGGAAATTTTATGCTAGTATCTCACTGAAAATGCCTTCTAATCCTTTCTTCCTCTCCATGCCTTCAGGAACTCCTAGAACCCGAATATTAGGTTTTTTAATAGTATCCTGTAGATTCCCGACAATATTTTTTAGATTTCTAATTTCCTCTTCTTTTCTTTGGTTTGCCTGTTTCCTTTCCTGTTCTCTGTCTTCTAAGTCTGATATTCTCTCTTCTGCTTCGCCCATTCTGTTTTTAAGGCTCTCTAATGTGTTTGTCATTTGATCTATTGAGTTCTTCATTTCATTGTGGTTTTTTGTCACTATCACAGTTTCATGTTCTACTAGTTGTTTCATTTCATTTTGATTCCTCCTTAATATTTCATTTTCATGAGAGAGATTTTCTATCTTGTCCATTAAGGATTTCTGTAGTTCAAGAATTTGTTTTTGAGAACTTCTTAATGTTCTTATCAATGTTTTGAGATCTGCTTCTTGCATTTCCTCTATCTCTTCATCTTCATAATCTTGCATTGGGGTGTCTTGTTCATTTGGGGGCATCATAGTGTCTTCCTTGCTCTTGTTACCTTGGCTTCTATGTTTGTTGTTTGGCATGTTGGAGATAATTTATGGTTTGTTTTTTTTTTGCTGTGGTGATTTTTTCTCGTTATACTATGCCTCTAAGTGGTCTGTTTGCTTTGCTTTGATGGATCCTTAGAGGCTGTGATGGGTGTGGCCAGAGAACTCTGCTTGATTCTTCAGGTTTAAGGCTGTGCAAAAAGTGACTCACCTTGCTCCTTGCTGGATCTCTTGCTCTCTCGCTCTCTCTCTCTCTTTTTTTTTTTTTTTTCTCAGTTGGGAAGTAATTGCGAATGGCTGAGTGGAATTGAGGGTAGTTGAAATCTGGCCTCTGTGAGTATTCGTTTGATCTACCCCTGGGACCACACAAAGAGTTTATGCAGCCCTCAATGTGTTCTCAAGTTTCACCTTAGACCCAAAGTTACTGTGTTTGTGTACTCATTGCAGCTTTACATATGTAAAATGGTGCCTGCTCTTTGTTTTGCTCAAGTGGAGGGAGGGGCCTCTGCCTTTCCCCACTAATGTCTCGCATTTCTGAGGCTTTTGTCTTACCTCAAGTTCGTTCCTGCGCTGGGGAGATTCTCCGGCTCGGCTCCCGCGGTCGGGTTTCCACGCGGTGGGCTCCTTGTAGGTCCTCTATGTCACATCCACTAGATCTGGAAGCGTTTCCTCTGCAGTTTTTTTCTTGAATCTTTTCCTGAGGCTACAGTAATTCCACTTTTATGAAACTTTATTTTCCAGACTATCGGCGCACATCCTCACTATCCGCCATCTTGGCTCCACCCCCCGCTTTGACAATATTTTTTGTACCTTCTAAAGTATTGATGTTAGAATTTATAGATGCAGCTGCCCTTTCTTTTACAGAAAGATCTGAAGATTGATTTCAAGATACAGTATGAAGTACCCCCTACTTAAACACTTCAAAGCAAACACAACTTTGTCAAAATTGCTCCACTGTTGGACATAAAAGTGACAGATTGCTGGTGAGAGCCCAGTCTCCATAGTCCTTAGGTGCCATGGAATCAATGAAAAGTTGTCTTTTTTAATTTTTTTTTTATTTGACAGAGTTAGACAGTGAGAGAGGGAGACAGAGAGAAAGGTCTTCCTTCCATTGGTTCATCCCTCAAATGGCCACCACGGCTAGTGCTGCACCGATCCAAAGCCAGGAGCCAGTTGCTCCCTCCTGGTCTCCCACACGGGTGCAGGGGCCCGGGCACTTGGGGCATCCTCCACTGCCTTCCCAGGCCACAGGCAGAGAGCTGGACTGGAAGAGGAACAACCTGAACCAGAACCCGGTGCCCATATGGGATGCCAGCGCCACATGTAGAGTATTAACCAAGTGAGCCACAGTGCCAGCCCTGAAAAGTTGTCTTAGTGTAGGGGAGCTTCTGCTGCATACATGCATTGAGTGCCTTAAGGCACTATGCAAATAGAAGATATTGTTATTTCTGCTTTCAGTTCAGGATCAGGTGCTGAGAATTACACAAAGAGACCAGAATGAATATATATGCAAGATACATGACAGAAAAAAAAAAAGCAGCTTGCAAAGCAGCATGATGGCTAGGAAGGTAAGAAAATTTGAAATAAACATTCTGGTCAAGCCTGTATAAAAAAATCTATAATTAATTAAGTCATTTAATACTGTAAGTTTCAATTAATGAAACATTTAATTATACTTAAGGATTTGTTTACTTTATTAATCTGCTCTTAAGCTCTTCCACTGACTCTTCTTTTCTTTTTCCCCAGAAACCTTTACTTTAAGGAATACAAACTTCATACATTTCATAATTACAGCTTTAGGATCATGATGATTCTTTCCACCATACCCACCCTCCCACCAGTACTCTCCCACCCCTATTGTTTCTCCCATCCCTCTCCTATTCCTATTCTTAATTTTTTTACTATGATCTATTTTCAATTAACTTTATACACATGTAATTAACTCTATGTTAAGTAAAGAGTTCAACAACTATTATGGGAAAAAAAAAAAACTGTTCCTCAGTAGTCGAGACAAGGGCTGTTCAAAATCATTGTTCCTCAAAGCGTCAATTTCACTTCTATAGATTGCCTTTAGGTGCTCTTATTAGTTATCACAGGTCAGGGAAAACATGTGGTATTTCTCTTTGTGGGACTGGCTTATTTCACTAAATATGATGTTTTCCAGTTTTTTTTTTTTTTTTTTTTGCAAATGACCAGATTTCATTGTTTACCACTGTACAGTATTCCATGGTGTATAAGGAATACTTTATCCAGTCTTCAGTTGACAGGCATTAGGTTGATTCCATATTTTAGCTATCATGAATTGAGCTGCAATAAACATGGAGGTACAGATAACTCTTTTTCATATGCTAATTTCATTTCCCTTGTGTAAATTCCCAGGAGTGGGATGGCTGGGTCATACAATAGGTCTCTATTCAGACCTCTGCGGTTTCTTCATACTGTCTTCCATAGTGGCTTTACCTATTTACATTCCCACCAACAGTGAATTAGGGTACCTTTGTCCCCACATCCTTGCCAGAATTTGTTTATTGATTTCTATATGAAAGCCATTCTAACCAGGGTGAGATGAAACCTTATTGTGGTTTGATTTGCATTTCCCTTATGGCTATCCACTGCCTCTCTTAAAACTTAGATTTAGCTGTCTGACTAAAGAACTATATTAAAATATATTTGGTTGGAGAAATTATTTTGAACCCCTCCTTTTGATGACCTGTCTTTAGAAAACTGCTACGTGGCCCACTAACTGTAAAATTGTGCAAGCCTCCATGTGACAGCCTATGTTGAGGCTGTTTGAGTATTGTAGAACATTTGCTAATATCCTGAGGCTACAAATATGTAAAATGAAGCGATACAAGCAACAGAAGAACATGCTAAATCTAGAGATGAAGGACTTTCCAGTGATGAGTTCTTTTGCCTTCAATTCTATTGTCTTTCGCTACTGAATCATTAACTGTCTTTGTCTCCTGGGTTACTGTTAGACATCAGGAGAGGTTAAATGACCAGAGACAGATCAACCTCCAAACATAGGGTGTCCTTGCTGGCCGCATACATGGATTTCTTTTCTTTCTTCTCCCCCCTGCCCCACCTCTTTTTAAGATTTCTTTATTTGAAAGGTAGAGTGACAGAAAGAGGGAGAGACAGAGAGGAATCTTCCACCTGCTGGTTCACTCCCCAGATGGCTGCAACAGCCAAGGCTGGGCCAGGCTGAAGCCAGGAGCCAGGAGCCAGGAGCACCCTGATCTCCCACTTCGGTGGCAGGGACTCAAGTACTTGGATCCTCTTCCACTGCCTTTCAAGGTACATTAACAGAAAGCTGGATTAGTATTGTTATAAGCTTTGACTAGAAGATATTATTTCCAGTTTCAAAAATGGAAACTATCATCTGAAACTATGAAATAAGAAGCAAAGAAAGGAGTGTGTGGAGGGGAGTGATTACATGTGAGGAGCATAGGCGATCTCCTGTAATAAAGCCTGTTCATCAGGTTGAGAAAAAATTTGACAAAAGGGGACCTGGGCTTCTTGGGTAGACTCCTATAATATCCTAAACAACTGAGAACTCTATCTTGTCTTTAGTGCTAGGGATGAACAAAATGTTTTCCCAATGATGATAATATTTTAGCGATGTAGTTGGGTATGGAAAACAAGATCTATATACCTATAAAGATATAAAACTGTGAATACAAGTATGCCTCTTTATAATGAGCATTTATACAAAGTACAAATATACACTTCCATTCAAGAACACAAGTATCAGGAAACAAGTATTGGACTAACATAGTGAATGTATTTGCTTCATATATGCAATAGATATTAAACAAGAAGAAAACGTGTCTAGGAATTGTACTATCCTTCCATATCCAGTCTTCTTCTTGCTTTGGAATTTTTAGAACTTACCATCTTAACATAAGATCTCAGTTATCTGAGGCTATTCAGTAATTTCAGTGATAGTTAAATTGTCCTCAATTTTTAAAATTTATTTCTTTCTTTGAGAGGCAGAAGGAGATACAGACAGATACACAGTTTCAGACACAGTTCCCATTTGCCCACTCATTCCCCAAATGCCTGCACCAGCCGTAACAGGGCCAGAGGCTAAAGCCAGGAACTCAATCCAGGTCTCCCACACATAGCAGGAATCCAATTACTTTAGCCATCACCACTGCCTCCCAGTGTTTACATGGCCAGAAAGCCTCAGTCAGGAGTAGGAGCTAGAAATCAAACCCAGGCATTTCCATATGGACACAGATATCCTTAACTGATGCATTTACTGTTAGTGTAATCTTCTGCCCCCTAATTGCCCCAAATTCTCACTCTTCTATTTTACTAGTAACACTCCCCAGATGTATAATATACAGTTCCATGTGTAATACATGGAATTTACTGAACTCGTAGTCAGCTGTGTTATTTAAGCACATGGCTTAGGACTTGAAGTTGACTCTTAAGTGCTGGTAAGCATTCATAGTTAACTTACTGTGAATTCTCTCTTTTTTACATAATGTGTTGTTTTGTTCCATAATTCTTTATAAAATATAATTACAAGAGTAATTATTAAATAAAGGCATTAAAACTGTGTATTGGTTTGTTATTTTACCTTCAATAAAATTCTCACTACCTCCAACCTATTTTCTATCTACTAACTTTAGTCAAGGAATATTCTTATCAAACTGTATAATACTGCTACTAAAGATCATGAATATACAATAATATATTGCTACATTTTCATTCTATCATAAACACAAAACAGCTATATACCACTGGTACTGTTTTTCAACATCTGGTATATATTAGTTGGGATTATTTTGGTTTCAAGTGACTAAACCAAAAGCAAAGTAACTTAATATTTCAAAAGGGTTTATTGCCTTATAAATTTGGAATGTCTACAATTGAATATATTATGGGTGGGCCTAGGAATTCAAATTGTGTTAGCAGATCTCTGCCTCAGCATTCTAGTAATTACCTTCTTTTTGCTTGCTGGCATCATAATCTCGTGCCTGAGACAAACAGCATACCACCTAAACTTCCCAAGAGAGCCAATACTTATAAGAACTCAGTGGGTTTCATTTTTTGTTTGTTTGTTTTTTACTTTTTTCCCACAGGGTTTTATTCAAAAAATGCCATTGTATTATGTTTATAGTGTAGCTTCTCGTCCTGGCATTACTTAAGCAAATGTGTATAAGATAATTACCTAGTAAGATACTGATTGTTCTCACCCATACCTATGTTGTAGAACAAGGAAGAGAAGGATGTTTATTTGTTTAGAAGTCATTTTCATAACTATATCTTTATGCTGCAAAAACCATTAACAAGAAAAAGAAAAAACAAAAACAAAACAAAACCCAAGGAACAACCAAACAACCCAGCAATCTCACTATTTCCAAACACCTAAGATTTGAAACCAAAATATCCATCTGTTGATACAGTTTTTAATTTTCCTAAAGATATTTCAGTTTCACATGGGCAAAACTCATAAAAAAACAAGCAACTAATTGTGTGAAAAGAAGACTTGGCTTAAAGGCAATTGGGATCCCATTGCAAGAAAATTAACTCAACCATGTAACAATTACTCTATAATGGACAGAGATGTTGAGTTACATTTTTAAGAGCTAGGAAGTCATGGAATGTTGATCAGTATAATTCAGTCGCAAAGCAAAGTAACAGAATAAGAGGGAGTGACAGAGAAAGAGGTCTTCCATCCACTGACTCACTCCCCAAAGGGCTCTAATCCCAGGGCCTGAGCCAGGCCAAAGCCAGGAACCACAAACTGCATCTGGGTCTCCCATGTGGGAGGCAGGGGCCCATGTACTTGGGTTATCTTCTGCAAAGCATTATTTTTGATTCAATCATTTTTAAATCCTGCTTAAGTTAATTTATATATGACTACTATGGCTTGGATATATCTGAGGGTGTTCACAAAAGGTTCATGGATTGGAAGCTTGGTCTTCAGTGTGGTGTTGGAGATGATGGACTTTTAAGAGGTGGAGCCTAGAGGAAGTTCTTTAGGTTATTGGACACTTGCCCTTGTGTGTGATCCCAGGCTCTCTCTGGCTTCCTGTTTTAAGATAGGATTTCTTCCTTACACACACACTTCTGTCATTGTGATGCCATCCACCGTGAAGTTCTGACCCTAGCCAAGCCAACATGGGTGTCTGGCCCTTAAATTTCCACAACCGTGAGTTAAATGAACCTCTTTGCTTTATAAAGCCAGCAGCCAGAGGTATTTCATTGTAGTCATGAAAATTCGACTAATACAATTATATTACATAATAAACTATTTTGGAGGAAAAAAATAAGTTAATTTGCAGCAGGAATAATTGTTTGTAAACCCTATTTATTAATATGGTAATAATTTTTCCATATTGGATTCTTGACCTGAAATGAATAAAACATAATTGTTCATCAATGTGTTATAAAGAATCACTTCATCCATTGCCTTAGACATGGTATATTTCTACTAGATTATATTTTAATAGTAATTTAGTAAAATTGATAGAATTCCAGTTTATCTACCAATTTGAAAGCTGAAAATCTAGTCAAAATATTCCTTTTTACTTTGTTATTTAGATCAACAAATCAGGACTTTAGTATCTAAAATAAAAATTCATATCCTAGTAATAATTCTCATTTATGAATAAGCATTATAGTAGCATGGTTTTCCTCAATACTGAGTCATCACACAGAAACAATAATAACAAAAAATGAAGAGGACAGAAAGTTATCCAGCCATGTGAATCCAAGTAACAAAAACATCTCCTGCTGTGAGATTTTCCAGCTGAAGACCTGGTTTTTCCTATTCAGTGGGAATATGAAGATGCAAGATCAAGAACTGCTTGGAACAGTGTGAGACCCTGAAGATAACAGGGCTGGCATGGGCCCTATGTTATGTTTGAAGATGAAATAAAAGCAAAAGACAAAGAAACAGAGCTAAAACCAGGCCTTGATAACATTCTGTAAGTTTGCAAGTCTCAATTACAGCCAGGCCTTGACTTCCCTTTCTATATTTGTGACTCTAACAAATCTCCTCTATGTTTATGTCAGTTTGAGCTGAGTCTCTATCATTTGAAACTTAAATATTCCTAACATATGTGACATTCATGACTATTAGGATGTAACCTTCAACGACCCTTGAGGGAAGAGGTAGAGAAACAGTAAAGTTACCAGTGGAGTCAAAGGAGTTCATAGGTGCTAGTACAGCTTCCTGAAATCCCATGGTGTTTCTGCAAGATGTAAAATGATATCCCTTTATAAGGAGCACCATGGCCTACCCAGTAACCATATTTTACAACCTAAAAATCCATAAACATAATCTAGCAAAATATTTTTTCCTGATTTGCCAATTCATTATATGAAATCTCAGAATAGCATAAAACATTGGAATCACATTTCATTAAGTATTTCACTAATTGCTTTTATTGGAGTGAAAATAAAATTACATGAAATCAGGATTATCCCAGAAAATTCAGGGCATATGGTGGCCATATCTAGGGAACATCCACCTTGTTTTATTGGAATAAATTATTGTTAAAATGAACACACTGCTAGAAAGGCTGTTACCAGTCTGCAGGTCATAAAGATAAAAAGAGCTAAACCAACCTCTCAGTGCTGAATTGGCAAGTGAAAAGATGCATTCTGCACACAATAGGTAGGCAGTGAATGTATTTGACTGACAAGAACCCTGCTAGGACTAGCAGTGAGCTATTTAAGCCCTGCTGTTTCTTACTGATTTTGCCAGGCTTGGCTGCAGCATGAGGATTTTGTAACCATTAACAAGAGCCCCAAGCTACATCTCCTCTTCCTCTACTTCAAACTTTTATAAGCCATGCAGTCAGGTGCTGGGCTCTCATCAGTGGCTGCTAGGTACACAGGGTCTAAAGAAAACATTTTTGGCCTACATTAATTGCTGTGGATAAAAATTTCACCATGCCTGTGCCAACAGGCTTGTTGTATAGAATTTGTAAATATATCCATTAAATTGTAAAATGATAGTCTTGCATCAAAATTGGCCTGCTTTTAGCCTATGTGTTTTAGACATCTGATATCTAAAAATTCTACCCTACAACACAGATCAAAGAGGATGAACCAGTTAGCTGAAAATAACATGAGGATGATCAGTGCTTTCAACTTATGGAAGAAATTAAGAGAACTCAAAGAGAGACCATCTTTGAAAATCAAAATTACAATAAGCTTTAGAAAACGTTAAAAATGTATGTATCTATTATTCATATTTCTAATATATACATCTAAACACATCTAGTCACACGTATTTCACACTGCCTTCAAGTATTAAACAATAAAAGATAGCAAGAGTTTTGTCTTCATGAGGTAAAGAAGTTCAATCTAGGAAGGAGACAGTTGTATTTCAGGAAATGGACTGATGTGTTATGGTTCTATAGAGTCTCTGCAGAAGAATCAAGTCTTATATTTAGGCTTCCTCACCAGTGAACAACAGCAGATGACCTTAACTTCTCAAAGGACCACATTTAACATCACATGTTCTGACATGCCCAGGAAAGAACTCTTCCCACCCACCACAATTGTCTTGGTCATTCCTCAGATCTGCTCTCTCCCCATGAAGCTTTTATCATAGAAGGAACTATCATTTACCGAACATGCATTTTGTCCTAAACACTGTGCTTTCTCATTTTGTTCTAACAAGATGGATGCTATTTTCACTCATTTTACAAATAAAGAAACCGAGGCTCAAGTTCACAGGTTTAAAATAGCAGGGCCAAAACCAGCTGAATTTTAACCCAGCCCATGTGATTCCAAAGCCCATGCTCTTAACTATTGCATAATTGATCATTAATCATTACTATTTGGGATGGGAGAAGGAGTGGGAGATGGGATGTTTGCGGGTAGAAGGGAGGTTACAGGGGGAAAAAGCCTCTATAATCCAAAAGTTGTACTTCGGAAATTTAGATTTATTAAATAAAAGTTTAAAAAAATAATTACTATTGGATTTCCTAAAAGAACATTAAAATTCCCTCCAGATTTGCAAGGTAAAATATCCCCATGATACAGTCTGGTCCTCATATATTTATTTACCCTGAAATTTTTCTGATAAATCAGGTAAAATGCAGCAGACAATGTTTGCATGACTTGTGACTGTTAGAATCCATCAATTATAATTAGAATCTGGCAGTTCAGATTCCAAGAGAACACACTGAACTTGTATTTTGCCCATTTCAGTAATGATTCACCAGGCTTTATACTTAATTCCATCTGAAACTCATCAGAGCTATATCCAAGACATTTCTTTTTTTTTTTTTCCTGTATCTGCCAATTTCACTTGATGTTCTCACTTTGTGCTTTTCCTGAAGAAACACCAATGATTTTGGAACATAAATGTGATGATGATGGTCTTCTGAATATTAGTGAAACTATTACTTCATATTTCTCTTCCATTCTTCTTTCAATGTGCCCAAGTTTTTTCTTTTCTCTTATTTTTCCCTACTTCTCCCACCAATCCCTTATGTCCTTCATTATTCTCATGGCCCAAAGACCATTTTTCTACTTGTTCTTCTGATTAGACACATGACCATAGTGTGAAAGATCTATGGATCCACCTTGATCCACTTGGAGATACGAATATACATGTAAATGTGGTTTGTCATCAATTTGAAGACATCATCTTTTCACATTATAGCATTCATGAGATCAAGTCTAACACAGTTGGTGCTGCCTTTGGTTTGATGAAGTGCAGTGAATATTATCACTTTCATGGCAATGTTATGTTTTCCAATCACTCAGTGCTATGTTTTTTTAAATCTCTCTCCCAGAGTGCACATTTGTCCTAATGGCAAAGAGACCCATGTCCTGCCTTGGAGTGATCCCCACCTCTAGCTTCTGATTTCAGCTTCCTAATAATACAGGCCCTGGGTGGCAGCAGTGATGAATCAAGTAGTTGTATCCCTGAGATCTATGAAGTATACCTGGATTGAGTTCCTGGCTCCTGGCTTTTGTCCTCTATCCTGACCATTGCATTTGAGGAGTGAACCAGTGGATGATGGCTCTTGCTCTATCTTTCTCTCTCACTCTCATCCACTCAGACACACAAACTCTTAATCTCTACTTATCTGTTTCTTAAATATATAATATTTTAATTTTAAAAGTCCCCTCTGAAATATATACAATTATATTCAAATACAAGGTCTCATGTGAAAATCCTCAGATTTCTTTCCGTGTCTTTTCCATGCTCCATGCAAATGGTATGGGACCCAAGTTCCATACTTATCTAGATCCTTTCCCCTATTTTCTGATTCAACAATTCTTGCAGAATATATGTCAAGTCTCCTTTTCAAGTCAAACTCCAAAACACCCTGTTGATTTTTTCCAGGCATTTTCCAATATGCTTGCCTCTCTCCTCCTTCTCCCATCCCCCAGCTCCCTCTGGTCTCTGACAAGGTGCTATGTACTGCAAAGGCTCTGTTGCTGGAGCAGTACTGGTGGGCTCCAGCACCAGCATGTGTGCTCGATGTACATATTTTATGACTACCTTTCCTCCACAGCCAAGACTGTCAGAGGAAACATGGCATTTTTTTTGCAGCTTTCTGCTAAGTGCCAGGCTTTGCACTTCAGAAATATTTGATAAGTGGAGGCTAAGCGGCGGGAGCACATGCGTGCAAAAGGCAGATACACAATATAACTTCAACTCTCCTGTTAACTTTTTCATTTCCCCGCAGAAGTTGTTTCTGTCCATATTTTTACTTCAGCTGGGCTGAGTGGGAGAACGAACTCAAAGGGAGGTCGAAGCAGATGGTTGTCACAAACTGCATACGGCAATTGAGAATTAGTGTGCAAGCATATGCAACCTGGTACAGTGTGAAGCATTCCAGCATATGAGTGCCGAAATAAATCAAGCCTGGAGAAGATCGGGATGATAAAAAGATGAGCTCTTCTTTCCCTGTTACATATATATATATATATATATATATATATATATATATATATCCTGAATTCATTAGGATATGTTCTCATCTAGATTCTGGTATCTTGCCTTTCCTCTTCTCTACAGTGCACTTTCTGAAAAGAAGCATTTCTAAAGAGAGATGCATCTTTTTCATAGAAGGAAGATTGGAGATTGTGACGTCTACTTGCCTGGACAAATTTTCTGACCATAACAGTTACTAATAACTTACAGTGATTTACATTCACTTCTTAATTTAGCAACAACAGCTATGCATGAGGCACGTGAAGTTCACATAGGATTTCTAGGCATAATTTTTACTGCTCATGACCCTGTTTGTGACCAATCTGTCGAATGCAATCCATTCACAAATATAGGCACTGCCAAGTGTTTTTCCAGGAGAAACAGCTCTAAAGAAAGAGTAGTTAACAGCAAGTTGTGCCAGATTCTCAGCCCAGAGGTCCTTGACAATAGTGATGAGGAGATGCACACAGTGTGTTTTATAATCATAAATAACTCATAACTATGTTCATTAGCACTCCTATGTCAGGACAGGAGTTCCTGCTCAAGTACCCTCATTTGGAGGAAAGTGTGGAAACAGAGGAGGAGAGTTTAATGGTCATCACTCCTCTTCTCATAAGAGCCAAGGCCACCCTATGGTCAGGCTCTGCTCCTGTGGGCGTGGATTTCCATGGCGGCTTGAAGAGCCAGGGTGAAGGAAAGTCTGCCATGGGATGCTGTGGCTCCTGGCATCAGAGCTACCTCTGCCCTCTCCCTCCCTCACTCTTCAGGGAGTTTTAAAGTAGCCATAGTTGTTTTAAGTAAGACCCTTCCTGCCTTGCCTTCTGTTTTGTTCACCTTCTATCCTTGTAAGACACGAAAGAAAGGAAAAGGAGGGAAAGTGGTAAGTATTGGCTCAAGAATAAATATTGAATTACATATTGGTAGACCAAAACACAAATCAACTCCGAACTACAGGAGTCCACCAACATGCACATAAATCATTTATAACGATAATCCAAGACTAGGTCCAAATCTCATTAAAGTATATGAATCCTTAATCTATTTTGGCAAAAAAGCGCCAATACACATTTTTTCTTTTTATCATAAATTACAGTTCTGTGGCACTGTGCAAATATTACCAAGCTGTAAGACAGCTGTGCTCCATTAAAATGTGTAATGGTCGCTGATTTCTTACAGCACACGGTCATCAGGCTGAATCTACAGCCAGTAATTAGGAAGATGAAATGTTTAATTGTGCCTTAATTTTGATAAAATTTATCTGTCACACATCCTGCAGCCGAGCATTATGCTCACAAATCAATGTCACCGAGCCGAGCAGGAACTCAAGCACCAGACTCTTGTCCCTGACAGATTCATTTGAATATGTAGCTGTTCGTGGTGAGTAACTAGGCTTAGGAAGAAAGTGAAAACTTTCCCCACTGGCAGCATTCTGGTGCTTTCTTTGTGGAAAAGTAAGGAAGGTCAGAAAATGGTATTATCCCCCTCTAAGGATTGCATCCGCCTCTGGTTCTGATGATGTAAAGGAAGATAATCCCTCAAGGACTATTTGCTTAATTTTGTGTGTGTGTGTGTGTGTTTTAAGATTTATTGTTTATTTATTTTGAAATTCAGAATTATGGAGAGCGAGAGAGAGGTCTTCCTTCCATTGGTTCACTCCCCAAATACTAAAATGACCAGGGCTGGGTCAGGTTGAATTTAGGATACCAGAGCTTCTTCTGGATCTCACACATGGGTTCAAGCACTTGGGACATCTTCTGCTCCTTTCACAGGTGTATTAGCAGGGAGCTGGATTGAAAGTGGAGCAGCCAGGACTTGAACTGGATCCCATATGGGATACCAGCATCGCAGGCAGAGGCTTAACCTGCTATGTTACAAAGCTGGCCCTTATTTGTTTATTTTTAAAATCTATTATTGTGGGGGGAGAAGTTAAGTGGAATGAGGAGGAAAGTGGAGAAGTTGAATGGTAGAGAAGAAAATTAAATATTGACATTTTTAGTCCTATATTTAAGATATGTTAGTGAAGTAGGTGAGGATCACTATTTTTAACTGAGTAGCTAAGTATTCATAGGTTCATAGATTGTTAGAGGTGAACCTTACCTCATTTTATGTAGATGGAAAGGGAAAACCAGAGATACTATCAAAGGACTCTGTGAGTATCATCAGGTAGAGTTCACTGCCATCACAGTTGAGACAACCTATATCTGACAGAGAATTGCATAATCCCTATAAGCAGTATTTACTAATCATAATGTTGAATTCATTTTTCAGCTGGCAAGAAATATTTTTAAGCATGGGGAAGTGTAAGTACAAATACCTGCCAATACTGGAAATTAATTTATGTCATGTTTTCCCTACAAAATGAATCAGTGATTATTCTTTCTCACCCACAATATCCATAGCTGCTTATCCAAGAGAACTTAATGAGCATATGTCGGAGTGTACTTTTCATTTTGTTTTACAAGCTCTGGGAAGACAAATAACTGAGCAAGGTCACAGCAAAGATCATAATAAGGGGTGAAAGGTAGGTGAGAAGGAAGAACAGCAGTTTCAAATCAAAGTGGACTCCATCATGGAGGGCACAACACAGCTCTAAGCTCCTGCACATGGACGAATGTCTAAATGGAGGGTCAGTTTTGCGAAACCAGCAAGTGGAATTCTGACTGTGCTTTGAAAAATGTGCTCATAGGCCAAAATAGTACCAAAGGACATCAGTCATATTTTCTAAGGTAACCGATTGCAGACCAGGTGAGTAATAAACCAACTGAAGACACAGAGCATGCCAGCTTACTTTAAAGTAAAATATGTCTGAAAATCAGAAATAATTTCAGAAAAGTCTTCAATGAGAGCCAAATGGCATTAAGCTATAGCCTGCTAACAAGAAGACTCATTAAAACACTTTTCTAAACTTAGTCATGGAAATAAGTCCAAGCTAAAGATATCCTTCTCCCCATTCCCTTTTGTACTATTTTCGTGGGCAGATATATTCAGGGATTGCATAAAATGGTGGTATTCTGGTAATAGAACTGCATTTCATCTTACAGGCATACCATATAGGCTAAACAGAAGCAGAAATAAATAGGAGAGTACAAATGGCATGGAGAGTAATACTAAATAATGGGTATTTGTGCATGTCTACAGCAAACTGATTTGACAATCCATTGTCTTCTGCGAGGTTTAGAGAGTTAACATTTTTCCCAGGATCATGTATCCTGTGGGTTGGATACCAACCATTGGATCACTCCAGGACTACTCTAACTCCCATCTACTGGGCCTCTCCATAACGCTCCTTCCAGGCAAAGGTTCTGCATATGACAGATGATAGAAGTACTGCAATTCAGACACATGTGCTTTAGCCTTTCATTCAGATTGAAGCTGCACACAAACACAGAGAGAGAGAGAGAGACAGAGACAGATGAAGTGCAGGGCATCCCTTTTAGGGGCCCCAGATTGTGACAGAAGAGTAAAATTTTGCAAACAGCAGACATGGTATCAAAATCTTCTAACTCACCAGCTTCATGATCAGGAAAGAGACACCTCCCGATTCTGCATTGTCCTAGCCATTGCAGAGAGCAGCCTTTGCCTATGTTTGGATGGCTCTCTCCTTTTCTACCTCTGTTGACTACAGTGAATTCCAGGAGCTGCAACAAAGAATCTCGATCAATATACCCAAGTCCTGTGATAGCAATCTAGTTTTCTTCCCACCATTTCTCACCACAAAGTGGAGAGTAATGCAAATTAAATACCTGATTTAGAATTTGGAAAGCCCACTGACTTCTGAAAACCAGTTTTAAAATATCTTATTGTTGTGAAGCAGAAATTGCAATAGTCTAATTAGGAAGAAAGATTGGATTTTAATTCCAGGAGTGACTCTAATTTTGGGCAAATCACTACTTCTATAGGCTTAATTGTCCTAATTTTAAAAATAACACACACACATGGTAAATTCAGTGATTTTTATAATCTTTCACAGCCTTATTTTTCTAAGATTCTATAATAAAAAAGTATTCATAGTATTTTTTTTTAGTTTATGTTATTTATTTTGAAAGGCAGAATTACAGAGAGAGGTCTTCCATCTCCTGGTTCACTTCCCAAATGGCCACAACAGCCAGGGCTGGGCCAGGCTGAAGCCAGGAGCCAGGAGCGTAATCTGAGTCTCCCACATATGTGCAGGGGCCCAAGCAGTTTGGCCATCCTCCAGGGCTCTTCCAGGTCCAATATCAGGGAACTTGATAAGAAGTAGAGTAACTGGGACTAGAACCAGTGACCATATGGGATGCCAAGACAGCATGTGGTGGCTTAACCCATTACGCCACAGTGTTAGCCCCTCCTATTTGTGGTCTTTTATGCACTTATAGACACTCATTTGTCATTGAACAGGAGTAAACCCCAAGCTAACAGTTCAAGCTTTGGACATTTACCTGGCCTTTCTATTTTATTAATACTGAATCTCAATGAATAAAAATGTTTTTTACTCTCTCTATGTACATACAAAGAAATCTGAGGATCAAGATCCCTATCCATTAGAGCTGGGCTTCAGAAGCTCTAATCCTCACTTTACAAACATGGAATTTAGAAGTCAGTCAAAGCAAAGCCACACTGGGAGTCAGTGACTCTGCTTGTATTAGCTGAGCACTCATGAGCTAGAGCATTCACTTTTGTGTGAAGTGACTGAGATAGTACCCACTATATGTGGAACTTAAATATTATAACCTACTGCCAGCCTCTATTTTCCATAGTAGACAATGTCCGGTATTAACTTAGAATTCAGTTATTAAGTATTATTTATGACAATGTGACATGGAAATTTATGCCTCCTTTTTAGTTACACATTTGGCCCAAATATTGTGGATAGTGGGAAGAAAGAAAAAGAAAGAGAGAGAAAGAGGAAGGAAGGGAAGAAAGAAGGAAGGAAGGAATAAAGGAAAGGAGGGAGGAAGGAAAAGTCCAAGGTTAAGTTTACAAAGTAAGTGAGGACCTGCTAATTTTTGACTGGTGGTGATTGTTGACTTTGATATGGAGGAAATGGTTGACTTAAGAATGGATAGTAGGAAAAGGAAATCAAAATGGTGGCTGAGAGGAAGTTCCAGTAACTATCTTTTACAGAGACACCAATTTGAACAGCTATTCACACACCAAATGACCTTCAAAAGAACCCTGAAGACGGATGAAAGACCACAGAGTCTTGTTTAATATAATAATAAAAAAGTCACATAGAACAAAACAGGAAGATGAGTCGCCTGTGTCACCCCTCTCCCAGCTCCAAGGTTCAGAATGAAAACAGCCAGGCCCATTGTACTAAATTCAGAGTCGGACAGAACCCCATGACCCCTGTCCCCAGACTCAAACCCGCAGACTCAGTATTTGGAGCTTCCATAGTGGCAGCCTCTGCCTCCTCCCCCAAACCACAGCCAGAAAGAAAGTGGAACAAGATTCCAGCCAATGTAGAGTGCACAGGCGAGTGAACTTAGGAGAGTGACCTAATAGTATGGCATTTGTGGACACAGGACAAGGAGTCTAAGCCTAACCCAGACCCAGGAAAAGGCTTGTGGGGATGATGTACTAAATTGGGGGAATTTCCCTATTGACTCTGAACACTATCCCAACCATAAGGTTGGAGAAATTTGAGCTTGGGGGGAATTGTGGGACTTAAAATGTAAAAGAACATCAATAATGGACCTGGGACAAAGCTTGACTTAGGATATCTCATGCTAAAATAGGAGAAATAGCCACAGGCTCGGAGAAAATAGACTGCTGAGAATTTCTAGAAAGACAGCCACAAATGAAGCCAGATTGGATAGCTATCCCTCAGTGTGCAAATGATATAATATACCAACAAACATCAAGAACTTTTAGGAACCATGACTTCACCTAAAAGATAATATGGGGCAATGTTTTGTGCAGTAGTTAAAGCCACCACTTAGGATGCCTGCATCCCATATTGGAGTGTCTGGTTCAAGTCTTGAGTGCTTTGCTTCTGATTTGGAGGTAGCATGTAATGTATTCCTTACATGGGTCTGTGTCACCCCCATGAGAAGCCTAGATTGAATTCCCAGTTCTTTGCTTCTGCCTGGTCCTCTTCTGTCTATTGTGGGCATCTGAGGGAGTGAACCAGTGAATAGATCTCTCTCTCTCTCTCTCTCTCTCTCTCTCCCTCCCCCCTTTTGTCTTTTAATTAAGAAGAAAAGAAAATAAACAAGTAAATAAATGATAAAAAGTAATTAAATATCCATATAAGCTGCCAGAAACCAACCATTGGGGCTGTCGCTGTGGCATAGCAGGAAAAGCTGCCACCTGCAGTTCCAGCATCCCATATTGGTGTCGGTTCAAGTCCTGGCTGCTCCACTCCTAATCCAGCTCTCTGCTATGGCCTGGGGAAGCAGTGGAAGATGTCCAAAGTCCTTGGGCCCCTGGACCCACGTGGGAGACCGGCAAGAAACTCCTGGCTCCTGACTTTGGATTGGTGCAGCTCCGGCCGTTGCAGCCCATTGGAGAGTGAATCAGTGGATGGAAGACCTCTTTCTCTCTCTATGCCTCTCCTCTCTGTGTAACTCTGACTTTCAAATAAATAAATAAATAAATCTTTAAAAAAAAAGAAACCAACCATCTAAGAATCAAAGTTTTCAAACTCTCAAAGATTTTAAAATATTTTAAAGAAATTTTTTAAAAAAACTTCAGTACAGAAAAATTTAATCTTCTAAGACAGAATTGATAAACAGAACTAAAAAAATCAAGCAGAAACCTTTCAACTGAAAGGTACACCAAGCAAAATTAAAAACATGATAGCAAGCATAAATAATGGAATAGACAGAGCAAAGAGTCAGTGATATTGAAGACAGGCTATTTGTGAATACAAAGTTGGCGGAGAAAAAAAGAAAAGAGAATCAAAAGGAATGAAGAAATTTTTTCAGGAACTTTGGAACAGCATGAAGAGAAAATATTTGAGCTATTCAGGTTCAAAAGGGACTTCAGAATGCCAAAGGGTTAGAGAGCATTTTCAAAGAGATAATGAAAGAAAATTTCCAAACCAGAGAAAGATATAACTAGTCATGTACAGGAAGAAGATATATCACCAGTCAGATTTAACCCAACAAAGTCTACTCTAAGACATATTATAATCAAGCTCCCAAGGTAAAGATAGGATTCTCAAAGTTATAAGAGGGGCTAGCACTGTGGACTGTGGCTTAGAGTAAAGCCACCTCCTGCAGTGCTGGCATTGTACATGGTCACTGGCTTGAGATCCAACCGCTCCACTTCAAATCCAGCTCTCTGCTACAGCCTATGAAAGCAGTGGAACATGGCCCAGGTGCTTGGGCCCCTGCACCCATGTGGGAGACCTGGAGGAAACTCCTGGCTCCTGGCTTCAGATCAGGCCAGCTCCAGCCTTTGTGGCCATTTGGGGAGTGAACCAGAGGATGGAGATCTCTCTCTGTCTTTCTCTCTCTCTCTCTCTCTCTCTCTCTCTCTCTCTGCCTCTGCCTCTCTGTAACTCTTGACTTTCAAATAAATAAATAAATCTTTTTAAAAAAGTTGCAAGAGAGAAGGAGTAAATAATACAGAAAAGGATCCCAATTTTCCTGACTGCAGATTTCTCAGTAGAAAACATACAGGCCAGGAAGGAGTGTGATGAGCTTTTCATATCACTCGCAAAAAAATATTGTAAAGTCTCCAGCAAAGCTAATTTTAAGATAAGAGAGAGGGAGATAAAGTCATTCCCAAGAAAACAAAAGTCGAAGGAATTTATTACCACTACATCTGTCTTATAACAAATACCAAAGGGAATTTATCAAACTGAAAGAGACACTAATGAGTAAGAAGAAAATATCAGAATGTAAAAAACTCACTACTAAAAGTAGCTATACAAACAAATTCAGAATGCACCGATATTGTAAACATGAGTGCCGGGTTCTAGTCCCGGTTGCTCCTCTTCCAGTCCAGCTCTCTGCTGTGGCCTGGGAAGGCAGTGGAGGATGGCCCAAGTGCTTGGGCCCCTGCCCCTGCATGGGAGACCAGGAAGAAGCTTCTGGCTTCAGATCGGCGTTGCTCCTGCCATAGCGGCCATTTGGGGGGTAAACCAACGGAAGGAAGACCTTTCTCTATGTCTCTCTCTCACTGTCTAACTCTCGCTGTGAAGAAAGAAAGAAAGAAAGAAAGAAAGAAAGAAAGAAAGAAAGAAAGAAAGAAAGAAAGAAAGAAAGAAAGAAAGAAAGAAAGGAAGAAAGAGAAAAATTTAATAACCTTAAAGAAATGGGCAAGTTCCTTAATGCCTACATCTTACCAAAATTGAATTATGAAGAAATAGATTACCCTAAATAGACCAATATATAGTAACAATATTGAGTCAGTTTAGACTTTCTAAGACCTGGGGCAAGACAAGGAGGCTCACTTTCCTCACTTTCACTCAACATAGTACTAGAAGCCCTAGACAGAGAAATAAGGTCAGAGAAATAAGTAATAGGCATCCCACTTAGGAAAGAGGATTCAATTTGTCAATGCAGATGACACAAACTTTTGTATAGAAAACCCTAAAGACATCATCCAAAAACTGTTAGAACTAATAAACAAAGGGACAGTGTTGTGGTTCAGTGGGTTAAGCCACGGCCTGAAATGTCAGCATCCAATATGGGCCCTGATTCATGTCCTAGGTGCTCTACTTCTGTTCCAGTTCCCTGCTAATGGGCCTGGGAAAGCAGTGAAAATGGCCGAAGTGTTCCGGTCTCTGCACTCATGTGGGAAAACCAGATGAAGCTCCTAGCTCCTGACGTCAGCCTGGTCCAGCCCTGGTCTTTGTGGCCATTTGGGGAGTGAACCAGCAGATGGAAGATCTCTCTCTGCCTCTTCCTCTCTCTCTGTATCTATGGCTTTCAAATAAATAAACAAATATTTTAAAAAATTAATAAACAAATTGAAGAAAGTTACAGGATACAAAGTCAACATTCAAAAATCAATAGCAATGTTACAAACTAATAGCAAATCATTTGAAAAAGAAATCAAGCTTTTCCAATAGCTTCAAAAACTACCTAGGAAATCATTTAACCAAAGAGGTAAAAGATTTCTACAATGAAAACTATAAATCATTGATCAAAGAAATTGAAGGAAATACAGAGAAATGGAAAGACATTCCATATTCATGGATTGGAACACCAATATCCTTAAATTGTGCATTATGCCCAAAGTAATTTACATATTCAATGCAATCTCTATAGAAATGCCAGTGACATTTTTCATGAACAAGAAAAAATACTACTAAAATTTATATGAACCACAAAAGACTCTAAATAGCAGAGCAATCTTGAGCAAAAACAATAGAATGCAGGAGACATTATGCAAATTCTTTAACATACATTGCAAAGCTATAGTCACTAAAACAGCATGGTAATGGCATAAAAACAGAACCATAGACCAATAAAACAGAATAAGAACCCTAGAAGTGCACACTAGAGTGCACACGACATGCACTGGGAAAAGGACAGTTTTTCAATAAATGGTGCTGGAAAACTGGATATTCACTTGCAGAGAATGAAACTATCTCACCACATACAAAAGTTCATTCAAAATAGATTAAAGACTCAAATAGAAGATCTGAAACTTTGAAACCACTAGAAGAAAACAGGACAGATATCTCATGACATTGGAATGGACAAGGCTTTTCTGACTCAGACTCCAGAAGCACAGAAAACAAAAGCAAAATAGGCAAACAGGATTTTATCAAGTTAAAGAGCTTCCATATAGCAAAGGAAATGATACACAGAGTGATGAGATAACTTACAAATGGGAGGAACTATTTAGAAGCTATACATCTGAAAATGTGTTATTATGCAAAATATATAAGGAACTCAATTCAATAGCAAAATAAACAAATAATCCAATTTAAAAACTGGCAATAGAGGGAAGACCTTTCTCTCTGTCTCTCTTTCTCATTGTCTATAACTCTACTTGTCAAATAAATTTTTTAAAAATTGGCAATAGATCTAAAAAGACAATTCTCAAAGAAAGATATACAAATGACTAACAGGTACATGAAAAAAATTATTAGCTTCATTAATCATCAGGAAAATGCAAATCTAAATTACAATGGGATGCTACCTCACCCCAGTAAGATTAGTTGTAATAAAAAACCAAAAGATAATAAGTGTTGGCAAGGGTGTGAAGAAAAAGGGAACCCTTGCACATTCTTAGTGGAAATGTAAATTAGTGCAAGTTTGTGGAAAAAACCATGGAGATTCTCCCAAAATTAAAGATAGAAATACAATATTTTCCAGAAATTTCACTACTGGGTATATATCCAAGAGAAATGAATTCATCTGTCAATGATACTTCTGCACTCCCATATTCATTACAGCACAATTCACAGCAGCCAAGAAACAGAAACAAACTGTGTATCCACTGATGAAGGGTGCAGAAAGTGTGATACATACACACAATAGAATACTACTCAACCATAAAAACACGTAAAATCTTGTCATTCACAACATTGATGAAACTGGTTGTATTATGGTAAGTGAAATAATCACAGAAAGACAAATATCACCTGATCTCATACATACGGAGAGTCTGAAAAAGAGGTATCGTCCACTCATATGTGGAATCTAAAGAAAAAAGGTGTGGCCTATCTGAACCATGCATCATTCAAAGTGGTAACATGAGGTGGGGTAAAATGGAAGTTAAAAGTATAATGGTAAAAAAAAAAAAAAGTATAATGGTAGTTACCAGAGCCTGAAGAGGGAAGGAGATGGGAATGTTGAGGAAATGTTGGTTAATGACTACACAGGTGTAACAATTTCTGTGGTTTTCCTGCACAGTAGGGTGACTATAGATGTTAATGCATTGTATATTTCTCTATTCAAAATACAGACAAAAAAACTGGAAGATAGGATTTTGGATATTTTCACCATACAGAAATGTTAACTGTTTGAAAAGATGGATATATTTACCCTGACTGGACATACAATGTATACATATATTGAAATATCATGTAGTATCCCACAGATATGTACAATTGTTATATATCTGTTAATTTTTTATGAATCAGGAAATTTTTTAAAGATTTATTTATTTATTTGAAAGTCAGAGTTACACATAGAGAGGAGAGACAGAGAGACACAGAGAGAAGTCTTCCATCCGGTGGTTCACTCTCCAATTGGCCGCAACGGCCGTTACTGCGCCGATCCAAAGCCAGGAGCTTCCTTCAGATCTCCCACATGGGTGCAGGGGCCCAATGACTTGAGCCATCCTCTACTGCTTTCCCAGGCCATAGCAGAGAGCTGGATCGGAAGGGGAGCAGTCAGGTCTTGAACCAGCACCTGTATGGGATGCCAGCGCTGCAGGCCAGGGCATTAACCCACTGCAACATAGCGCCGGCCCCAAAAATCAGAAGTTTTAAAGATTGATAATTAAAATGCAGACTTTTTTCAAGATTTATATTTTACCAATAAAATTCTACCTCTTTTAAAATTGCTCAAGGAAAATTATTATCACTCCATTTCAAACCTGTGTTTTTTCAGAGTCTGAAATAAAGAATAATTGATGCAGAGTAACTGACTTCCTATTCTTCAAATAACTTTTCCTAAACTGAATATATGCAATGTTTATGATGAAATCAGTAAGTTGATAATTTTTGTTTTTCTTTATTAAAAATAAAGAAAGTAAAATTGCACTGATAGATTTATCTACCAAAGCATGCAGCAATAAGCATTCTTATTGGAAATAAAGTTTTATTTAGGTATATGAGGTAATCGATGTATCATGAGGCCCTTATATATAAATGTCCTTAGGTGAAAACCATATGAAAAACAGATGTTACCTTCAGAGAAAGATTGATTCATATTTGTCCCATCTTCGCCAGCCCATTTGGCCACAACCACAAATCTTCATGCCAATATATGATCTCATCCATAAATATGTCACGTATTTATGTTTTTATAATATCAACATTGATATATGGGAAACTTTTTCTCCATTTCCTAATATTCTGCACTTTATAGAATGTGCATAAATCAAAAATTCCATTGGTAGAGAAGTTACTGAAATCTGTAAATTCATTGGTGAATGAAACTTTATTTTTTCAGTACATATTCATTGAATGGGTCTTATCTGCTCACATTTGGTGAACATTGATTCTGTGACAGGCAGAGGGCATAGTCCCTCTTTATGGAACTCACAACCTGGAGCATGAGACAGCCCCATAAATAAGTACAGCCAAGTAGTGCACCCATAGAGTCAGGAAATCTTGGAGATGAGAATCTGATTTTTAAAGTTGCATTTCCTATGAAAATGTAATTTAGCATGCTTTTGTTGAAAATCTTACCTCTTGGGGCCGGCACTGTGATGTAGCAGGTAAAGCCACTACTTGCAATGCCAGCATCCCGTATGGGCACTAGTTCAAGTCCTGGCTGCTCCACTTCCAATCCAGCTCCCTGCAAATGTGTCTGGGAAAGCAGCAGACAATGGCCCACATTTTGGGGCTCCTGCATCTACGTGGGATATCAGAAAGAAGCTCCTGGCTCCTGGCTTCGGATTGGTCCAGTTCTGGCCATTGTGACAATTTGTGGAGTGGATGAAAGATCTCTCTCTCTCTCTCTCTTTCTCTCTCTCTCTTTCTCTCTCTTTGCCTCTGCCTCTGTGTAACTCTGACTTTAAAATGGTTAAATAAATCTTTAAAATAAATTTAAATCTTTAAAAAAACAAAGTAAAGATAGGCACTTGGAAGGTAATGTTTTTTCTTAGGATGCCTGCATTCCATATCAGTATGCCTGGGTCCAAGAGTCAGATCCACTCTTGATTCCCACTTCCACTTAATGTGCACCTTGGGAAACAGCAAGTGATGGATCAAGTAAACTGATTCCCTGCCCCTCACACAGGAGGCCTGGATTGGTTTCCTGACTCCTCGCTTTTGGCCTGGCCCAGTTGTGGACATTTAGGGAGTGAACCAGCAGATGGAAGATTCTTTCTCTCTGTCTCTTGGCCCCTCATATAAAATAGAAATTTTTTAATTAAAAAATAGTACAAAATAATGAATAGTGTCAATAAAAATGAATTCTAATACATGGCTTAATCATTTTTACCAAAAGAACATCGTGTGTCCATTACAGAGATCAAATTAATAGAAGAGGATATGATAGGCTGGATAGTAGTGCCACAAAAATAGCTGGGTTCAAATTCCTGGAACCTGTGATTGCGACCTTATATAGTGAAAATGTCCTTAGTGATGGAAAGGACCTTGAGGTGTGTAGATTATCCCGGATTATGAGTGAACTGTAAGTGCAATCACAGATTTCTTGACAAGAGGAGGCCTGGGAGAGCTGACTGCAGGAGAAGGCAATGTGACAGCAGAAGCAAGACACTGCTTTGAAGCTGAAGGAAGAGGGACAGGAGCCAGACATGAGCTGGAAGCTGGAAGAGGCAAGGAGCACATTTTCCCCTGGAGACGGCAGAAATAACAAAAGAATCAACCCTGCTGACACCTTAACTTGAGCTCAGTGAAACTGACTTCAGACTTCAGAGTTCCAAGACTGTAAGAAAATACATTTGTGTTGTTTTAGCCTCTAGGTTTATGGCAATCTGTTCCAGTGTTAACAGTGGCAAGTACAAAGAATAAATAAGTAAGTTAATAAAATTTCCAAGCATGAGTACTGACACTCATGTGTTACAGGAAAATCACCACACCTAGGCTGGGATTCTTAAAGTGCACGACAGAATTCAAATTTAACCACACTTTGCAATTTTTTTTACAAAAATTAATTTGTAAAATGCCAAAGTCTGTGGAAAAGCATATCAAATCAATACACAAAGTTCCAAAGAGAAGACAGAGAACCAGAGATGAGAAAATTAAAGTTTAATACTATAATTTATTCAACAAGCTTGTCTCATTCACTAAATCTGTTGAGAAATTACATTAAAAGCTACCAATAAGGTACTGTTTAAATATTTATGATTACTTGCCTTGTAAGAAGATTCCTTTTAAAGTGATTCATTCACTACACACTTATTGAGTCTTTGGGGATAAAGCAGTGATCTAAACACAGCCTCGAGCTTCGTTAAAGAATTTGCACTTTAGAAAACTGTATGAAAGAATCAATAAATTTCAACAAATTTCATGAATGTATGGGAAGTATATACAGTGAGTATTGGAGAAAAGCCTAGAAGAATGGCATTTTTACATTATATTCAGATTTTCAAATATTTGATGCCATATTACAATAGAAAACATTAATGCTGGAAAATTGGCCCAGCTGCTCCTCTTCCAATCCAGCTCTCTGCTGTGGCCTGGGAAAGCAGTAGAAGATGGTCCAAGTCCTTGGGCCGCTGCACCCACATGGGAGACCCCGAAGAAGCTCCTGGCTCCTGGCTTTGGATCAGGTCAGCTCCAGCCATTGCCGCCATTTGGGGAGTAACCAGCAGATGAAAGATCTCTCACTCTTTCTCTCCCTCTCACTGTCTGTAACTACACCTCTCAAATAAATAATAAAAATAAAATATTTTAAAAAAAGAAAATTGGCCCATCTAGAATGTTCTTTTTTAAAAAATAAGTAAAGGCCGGCACCGTGGCTTAACAGGCTAATCCTCCGTCTTGCGGCGCCAGCACACCGGGTTCTAGTCCCGGTTGGGGCGCCGGATTCTATCCCGGTTGTCCCTCTTCCAGGCCAGCTCTCTGCTATGGCCCGGGAAGGCAGTGGAGGATGGCTCAGGTCCTTGGGCCCTGCACCCGCATGGGAGACCAGGAGAAGCACCTGGCTCCTGGCTTCAGATCAGCACGATGCGCCGGCTGCAGTGGCCATTGATTGGAGGGTGAACCAGCAGCAAAAAGGAAGACCTTTCTCTCTGTCTCTCTCTCTCACTATCCACTCCGCCTGTCAAAAAAAAAAAAGTAAAAATACCTTAACCAGTGGTGCCTCTAAAGCAGTTATCACATCATCTTCCTTGCTAATATGCATGGTGAATTGGAAAATGACACATATAAAGTGATAAAGAGATGTCTTAGTAATAGGAGTTATGTGTACTTTATAAAAATGATAGATATAAATATTTTAGAGAAATTATTTTTAAAATCCTGAGAGAGGGCCAGGTGTTGTGGCACCGCAGTTAAGACGTCCCTTGGGATGGCTGCATCCAATATCAGGGTGGCTGGGTTTGAGTATGTATTCCACTTCCAGTCCAGCTCTCTGATGATGTGGCAGCAGATGATGAAAAGCTCTTGGGCCCGTACCACCCATGTTGGAGATCTGGATGGAGTTCCTGGATCCGAGCTTCAGCCTAGCCCAGCCCTTTCTCTTTGGGTATGTTGAGAGTAAACCAGCAGATAGAGAGTGAAACAGCTCTACCTTTCAAATAAAAATAAAGAAATTAATAATAAAGAGCTATACATTTTTTTTAAAAATCTTGAGAATTAAAATTGTGGTTTGAGATTATGGAAATTGAAAGTATGTTTAGCAGGCACTGAGGAGCAATGGAAATGTGCACTTCAGCTTGTGGTTTGCTACAAATGGTATTCAGTGGGAGCAAATATTAATTATAGAAAATGCAGAACATGTTACCAAAGTAATCTAAATTTATACACTAGTGCTAAGCATATTGATCAATGTATTTTAAGATCAATGTATTTTAGGATCAAATATTTTAGGTTATTTTAGGATCAAACAATAAACTAATCTCTAATAAATGTTCATGACAGTTAAAGGCTCTTGTGAGTCAAGTACAAAAGTATTCTAATAGAGATCTTAAAATGCCACAGGTATCAGACAAAAGCCCTATGAGATCTGTGACTCAATGCTATAGATACTGTAAGGACAGTGTAATATATCATTTATTTAAAATTGGAATCTAATTATTAATAAAATGAATATCTTGTCTTATATTCATAGAACATCTCTGTGTATAATTTTTTTTTAATTTTGTGAGCCTAAATTCATAGCATTCCGGATCTCAGTGGCAATGCACAATGGACAAAGGAAAGCAAGTTATACTGGGTTGTATTTTCATTATTGATAGAACTAAAAGAAGAGTAAACGGAAAGGAAAGATAAGCATCCAGAAGACAGACCAAGAAGTGATAATAACTTTAAAGAGTTACCCAGGTCCCATTGTCAAATCCTCAGTTCTCACACTATCCAAATGTATTTTTATCAAAATTCCTAAAGTCAGTTAGTTTTCCCAGACACATGTACATTCACCAAACTCACAAGTGATTTTCATAGTCATCAGAACACCATAGAAATGTACAATACAAGAAACATTCTATAAGTGGTAAAATTTGCCTCCTTTGGAGTACCTTTTCTCTTTTTTAAGACATTTTGGAGGCTAATTTCATAACAGAATATTTTTTGTGTCACTTTAATGAAGAAAAAGAAGCTGAATAGTCACCAAGAGTTATTTTATCAAGACCATGGTAAACCCTGGTGAGCGATCTCTGGCCATGGATGGAATGACCAGATGCTTTTGTCAGGGCTGTCTGCTTTTGATTATGCTGCACAAACAATGACAAATTTTTGTGTGTTATGTTTTCCTATTCTAGATAACTTGAATATTACCATTTTCTCTCTTTTTCAGCACATTATTAAATTTAATTTGTTTCATTCTACAAATAATTTCATTGTCTTAAGGCCAGCCATTTTCGTGAACCCATTGACAAGTTACATCTATGATTTTTTTCTGTTCTAAATTACTTTGGGGTTCATTAGCACTAGACATGCTATAGGTAGTCTTATCTTCAAATTATCAGGAAAGTTTTTTCACTCGTTTACTTTGATTACATTGAGAACAATGTCAGGGAGACTTAAGTTGGCTATAGAGATGAATTTTAGGTATTGTTTCAGCATGACATCCAACCTGGTTAATCTGAGTGCTTTATGAGGAAAAAATGGTCTGTAAAGCGGAGATTCTGGAAGACAAGCAGGTAGCAATGGACACCACATACAGTGTTCCCAGGCAATGGTTAAATTAATGGGCACAGGGAAAAAAATCATAGAGAGACAAAAGCAGGACTAGAATTACATTCAACAAAATGAGCTGAAGTTTAGGGTAAAATTCAGATCATAACAGTAGCTAATAGAGAACCAAGAAATTAAATTAAATCAGACTTTATTAACCAATACAACATAAAATAAGGAAAAGGCTTCATAAGGTAAGCATGTTTGTCCAAGGACACTAGATATTACTTTGTGATGGCTAAGGCATGAATTTGGGAATAGGAAAGATGTATAGGAAAATCCTGTCTCCACAACAAACTAGATGGGGATAATAGGCAAACTTCATATTTTTCATCTGTGAAGTGGGGATATATATGTAAATAATAAAGCATTCATTACCATGCCTACCATTGTAGATACTCAGTGAATGATTGCCATGAATTTGACTTCTAGATGAGAAGCTACTCACAGATTGTCTGCTTTGGTGTAGACCTGCAAGTGCTTCTTGAGTCAGCAAGATGAAGGCATCTATCCCTGGTGATGGGAGGGACTTCAGAAAGCAATTGATTTCCTCTACATGGAAAAACAAGTCACAGTAAATCAGATGATTGTAGAAGAAAGATCAAAGCCTTTGGAATACAACAAACAGCATTCAAATCATGTCCTTTGGTCTCTCATTCACTAGATATATGAAGGGTCTTCAAAATGTTCATTGAAAATTTGTGTTGTCTTCTAATTTTAATTTTCTATATTTTTTTAAAAAAATAATTATTTATTGAAGAGACACAGAAAGAATCAGGCAGACAGAGAGAACTCTCATGCACTGGTGCACTCCTCAGATGCCTGTAACAGTTGCAGGTCTGAGCCAGGTGCCAGGAACTCAGTCCATGTCTACCATGGAAGTGGCAAGAATCCACCTATTTGAGCCATCGCCACAACTTCCCAGCATCTCCAGAAAGTTGGAATCAGAAGTCAGAGCTAAGAAGTGAACCCAGTTACTCAGATAAGGGATATGGATGTCATAACTGCAAGGTCAAATGACCATCTTTCCATGACCCTTTGGAAGTATCATCATATAAGTAAAATACTTTATCTTTCCAAGCATTACCAAATTTTATTTATAAAGTATAGGTAACACTTATTTCACAAGTTAAGAAATAAGCAATTGTTTTGTAAAGTATATAGAACATAGTAAATATTCAGATATATGTTTCCTTTCTCTCCCTTTCCAATTTCTTATTCTTCTATGAAGGAAAGACATCATTATGAGATTTGCCAGTGCTTGGAAAATATATACCCTTGTCTGCAAAAATAATTCACCCCTAAGAGGTGACTTAAGGAAGTTATGGTTGAAGAAGCAGTGATTTTTATTTTAGTTTTGATTTTTTTTAATTTTTTAATTTATTTTTTAAGGAGTACAAATTTCATAAGTACAACTTTAGGAATTTAGTGATTCTTCCCACCATATCAGCCCTCCTATCCACATCCCACTTCTCTTCCTCCTCCCTCTCCCCTTGCCAGTCCCTTCATTTTCAATTAACTTTGTACACAGAAGACCAACCCTATACTAAGCATAGATTTCAACAATTTGTGCACACACACACAAACTGAGAATTGGTTTTACAGTTAACTCTTAATAGAACTCATTGAGGGCAGAGGTCCTCCATGGGGAGTTAGTGCACAGTGACTCTTATTGTTAACTTAACAATTAACACTCTTATGTATGATGTCAGTGACCACCTGAGGCTCTTGAAGTGAGCTGCCTAGGCTATGGAAGCCTTTTGAGTCCACAAACTCCATCAGTATTTGGACAAGGCCATAAGCAAAGTGGAAGTTCTCTCCTCCTTTTAGAGAAAAATACACCCTTCTTTGATGGTCAGTTCTTTCCCTGGGATCTCACTCACAGAGATCCTTCATGTAGAACATATTTTTGCCACAGTGTCTTGGCTTTTCATGCCTGAAATGCTCTCACAGGCCTTTCAGTCGGACCTGGAAGCCTTAAGGGCTGATTCTGAGGTCAGAGTGTTATTTAACGTGATTATCATTCTATGAGTCTGCTGGGTGGACTGAAAGAAGCAGTGATTTTACAGAACAGCACTTAAACTTGAAGCTGGGATTGTCAGAGTTGAGAGTAGAAAGTCAGGAACCAGGTTCTGTTGAACTTAAGACAATGAATTGAACAGGACTCACACATACAGTAGGTATAATAATAAAGTTTTTATTATAGAAAAAGAAAGTACACTCCTTAAGAGAATAGGAACAAGACCGTAGCTGTGGTACAATAGGATAAGCTGTGGCCTGTAACACTGGCATGCAAAGGAACTCTGGTTCAAGTACCAGCTGCTCCATTTCCAATTCAACTCCCTACTAATATGCCTAGGAAAGCAGCAGAAGATGCCCCAAGTACTTGGGCCCCTGCTATCCACAAGGGAGACTGAGATGGAATTCCTGGTTTTAACCTGGCCCAGCCATGGTTGTTGCAGTCATTTGGAGAGTAAATCAGCAGATGGAAAACGTCTCTGTTTCTCCCCTTTTCTCTGTAACTCTACCATTCAAATAAACAAATAAATATTTTATAAAGAGAGAATAGGAGTAAGCCAACAGATCAAAACCTCAGGTTGAGGTTGTGCCTCGAGACCCCTAAGGCAAGTGTGACTATACCTTTTATATGGGTGGGTAGAAACTGGATGAGGAGTTTTTAGTGTATATAACTTCTTCAGGTAGCCCTTCTATGTTGCCTCTCTCAAGGTTGAAGATAAAGGAGGCAAAGTCAGAGAAGCAGATTAATCTATAAAGTTCTGGAATTTTTTTTTCTCAGCTTCTCCAGGTAACCTTTAACAATCTCCTACCTCAGTAAGGACCAAATGAGCACCGAACGCTAATCAGATATATAGCAATATAATAACTGAAAAAATATGTTGATATCAGAGCAGAAGAGGTGGTTTATAAAATTTCTAAACTAAGATGATTTGTCAAATGCATGAAGCTTTTCACTCACAGATTGATGAAAGGTGTGACAGGAAAATAAAATTCCAGGGGAAGAAAAGCAAAAATGAAAGATATCAAATGCCTGTCATTGAAAACTGGATAAAAGACTTCTTTGTTTGTAGAGTAAGTATTTGTTGACAAATATTTTCTAACTTTTTGAAGTATGATCAAAGTAAAATAAACTGCACCTTCTTAGACTGGTAATTTGATCTCTTTGGTCACACGTGTACCATGAAATTAGCCAACCATTAACAGAGCCATGGCCTTTTAGAGATTCAGTTACAGTGCCAGCCAGGTGACAATGCCTTGGATGTTTGAGGCGAGGTTCTTCAGAAGCCTATACATGCTCTGAATTGTATCCAGTATAAAGCACTGTTTTTTCCCATAGTCAGAATTCACAGGTCCAGAAATGAATGAGTGGCAACAGTAATGACACAATTCACTATTACCCCTAATGACCCACTAGCAACATCTTTGCTTCCTATCCCTGAGACTTTATGCTCTACTGGCCTGGAGACACACAGGGAGGAATGCTTCCACCAAAAGACACAATTCCATTGAACTGTAAGTTAAGACTGTCATCTGGCCACTTTGGTCTCCCCATGCCTCTCAGCCTACAGGCCAAGAAGGAAGTTACAGTGTTGTCTCTGGAACTTGATTCATGCTGCCAAAGGAAATTTGGACCCCGACTCTACAGTGGCAGTAACAAGGACTACGCCTGGAATATAGGACATTACTTAGAGTCTATGATTAAGATTAACAGAAAATTAGAACAACCTAATCCAGGTAAGAACACAAGCTAGTTATAAATACCAGCTAAATCCACATCACACATCACTGGGCCAAGAACTATAGTTGCCATAATTATTTCTCACTTATTTTGTTACAAATATGTTTATAAATATAATATATGAATATATACACAAATATTAAGCAAATATTTTTATTTCTTCTCTTATCCCATTATCATGTAGTGTAGGATGTATTAACATTACATTAGTGGGGAAGTGGGTGGGGACGGGATCTGTCTGCCCGTCACATTACCGAAAAGCCTGCAACAGCCAGGGCTTGGCCAAGTCATAGCCAGGATCCAGGAACACCATTTGGGCCTCCCACATGGATAACAGGGACCAGGTTCTTGAGCCATCATCCACTTCCTTCCAAGCACAATAGCAAGAAGATGGATTAGAAGTTAAAGCAGGACTCCATCTCACACAATCATATTTGAAATGCAGAAGTCAGTGGCTCGCACTGTGGCGTAGAGGGTAAAGCCTCTGCCTGCAGTGCGGGCATCTCATATGGACTCCAGTTTGAGTCCCGGCTGCTCTACTTCCAATCAAGCTCTCTGCTGTGGCCTGGGAAAGCAGAAGATGGCCCAAGTCCTTGGATCCCTGCACTTGTGTAGGAGACCCCGAGGAAGCACCTGGCTCCTGGTTTTAGATCGGCACAGCTCTGGCTGTTGTGGCCAACTGGGGAATGAACCAGTGGATGGAAGACCCCTCTCTCACTCTCTGCCTCTCCTTCTCTCTGCGTGTAACTCTGACTCTCAAATTAATAAATAAATCTAAAGAAAAAGAGAATGCAGATGTCCAATCAGAAGTTTAAAGTGTTTTGTCACATGCCTGGAAAATTAGTTTCTAATCCTAGAAATCTGTCTATTCCTGGCTAACCTATCATCGTTTTGAGATATAAAAGTGACATTTTGTGACATAAATATTTTAAACATAAAAAAGCCACAGATAGTTTTTTCTCAGTTACATCTTCTAAGGCAAGTAAGGATTTATCCAGGAAACAAACAAATAAGTAAGTAAGTAAATAAATAAATAAATAAATAAAAGAAATTCATAACAAAAAAAGTGACTTCAACATAGGAGATTCAGCCCAGGATTTAACACAGTATCACTATAACTCTGCAGCAGATCAATAGAGCAGTCACTTTATCACGGAGAAAGATAATTGATGTGAAGGTTACATGGTTAGAGGAACAGAAAAATAAGGATATCACAAAGATTTTTTTTTTCAACTTGGAAATTCTGGTTAGGAGGAACCCTATAAGGAAACTTATGGCCTAAATGTGAAACAAATCACATTTTTTTCAAATATCTAAAAGAGGAAGAGTTCACACTTGGAGGTCTGGGAAGGCATTGGGGAAGGCATCTGCATTTGCCATGGACTTGTTTAAAGAGATAGGCTTTGGGCAGACAACGATGTGGAAGAAAGGCTTTCTAAGAGACAGATCTGTAAGCAAATACTCAGAGTCAGAGAGTTGGGTGATTATCCTTTCTATAAATCACATTTAATCACTGAGATTATTATATGTCAAAGTCCCAAACCAGCCATTTGAAAAGGGTTTAATATAGTCATTATAAAATAAACTATCCTGAGCTCCAAGTAGAATGCACTTTTCATCTCCATCCTGAAATGAAGCCATACAAATTCAGTCTGGGTTCTAATCCCTTCATTGAAATAACACCCGTGATTTCAAACAATGTGCTCCCCAAGTGCACTAGACTAACAGACCTAACATTCTCCTGTCTTAGAAAATACAATGTGTACACCTCTTAGAACCTGAAAAATACCAGGGAAGGCATTTGGCTCAGCTGCTTAGACAGGGCTTGGAATGGCTGCATCTCATGTCAGAGGGCTTAGGTTCAAGCCCTGGCTTCGTTTTCAATTCCAGCTTCCTGCTAATGCACATCATGGAAGCCAGTAGTGATGAATCAAGTATCTGGGTACAGTTCCAGTCTCTGGCTTTGGCCCGGTCTAGCCTTAGCTGCTGCAGGCTTTAGGGTGTGAACCAGAGGATGGAAGATCACTCTATCTCTGTTTGTCTCTCTGCTTTTCAAACATAAATGAATGATAAACAAATAAATAGAAATTTTTTAAAAACAAAGTATTTGGAAAATCCCAACAAGATCTTTGAGCTAGGAATGGATGAGGATATGAGACGTCATAAGATATACAGACTTTAGCAGAAAATCTGTTGTCACATTTTCCACACTTCAATTGCTATTAAAAACTTGTTAATGATGGCAGAAGTCTTTTCTGAAAACACTTACAATATTGGTAACGGCCCATACTGGGGAGATAAATCCACTAGGTAGCCATGCTTAAGTAAAAGAAATTCTTATTACCTCATTTGTCTACTAATAAGTGTGTCTTTGGAGGGTCCTTTAGATATTATTGATATGAGGAGTGATAAAAGAAGACTTTCGTTGCCTGAAAACACTGGATGACTGACCTTCGTTAAAGCACTTCAACTGCAAGATTCTCAGTTTGCAGGAAAGGGAGAGTCCAGTTTCAGAAAATTCTATTTTTATTATGAACACTTTTATTATAACACTTTTTAAATGTGGAACTATTAAATATTGTTAGCTTCTTTTGTGTAGCTGTGATATCAGCTTGAAAGACTAATTTAATACAGTCTATATCCATACTATCCTTTTATTTAACTTTGAAGGATAATTAACCTTGTCATAGAATTCATTCACTATTTGTCACATTTTTGCTGAATCCTAATATATGTCTGCAGTATTCTGGACTTAAGGGATTCATAATTTAAACAAAAGAAAGCCCTAACCTCATGTAGAATTTTTCGCTCCTTCACCAACAATATGACAACGTTTTTCTCCTCCTAATTTCTAAGCTCTTATTTCATTCTCACCTTCACACTGATGCTCATCACAAGGCCTTGAATGTGCAGGCACTTGCTACATATTTATAAGGAGATTCAACTGTCATTTTCTACTTTATATTATAGTTGATTGTGTCTTTGTGTTCTTCCTATATTAGTGACTGAGGAGAGACAATGTGGCAGAGAAGATCAACTCTCCTGTTGGGACCCACAGCTAGAGTATATTTCCCAGACCCCCTTGCAGTTGCAATCACATGAATATGAATAGTGTGTGAGCAGAAAGTGATTTGACCAGAAATATGCCACTTTAATCCTGATCATAAAATCCTCTCATAAGAATTCTTCAATGCTGTTGCATGTAGGAAATCCCAAGGTCATCAGAAACTAGTAGATGCCTTGTGAGTCAATGTCAAAAATTACTGTGTGAGGCAGAGCTCCCCTACTCACCTGGAAACTTTTTAAAACTACTTATAGAAATTAGAAATAAATTTCTATTGTGTATATTCCATTTATTGTCTTGTTTATTTACTATAACAGCAAACATATTCAAATTCAAAAAGTAAAGACTTTTTGCACCTTGTACATGGAAAACTTAAGGATACTGAATGATAAAGTTGAATGACATAATATGGAAAAATCTCATCCCCTTTGTGTTATAAAACTCCATTACCTACAGTTAGTAGATAGCTACTTTTCTCAGAAAACACATATTAGGAAATTATAGATTTTACTGTAATCTAGTTGTTTTAGAACAAAGTAAATGGTAGCAAAAGTGAATGATTATTTATATGAAGTATGTTTTTTCTCTTCACTCAGGAATTCAAAGTCAGGAAAACAACTGAATAATTTTAGCTTCTTGAAGCATCACAGGCGCACTGTTGTAGATTAAATTTTGTCTCATGATCTAACTAAGATGGTTCTCAAAATTTATCAATAAGTCTATTTTATTGCTCCTTTTCCCTACAGTTTCTTCCCTAATCTTCCGCTAATTACCTCAAAAGACTAGGAAAATGTGCTTTAAAGTCTTTTTACCTCTGTCTTCAAATTATGATTAAGTACATTTTAATAGAAGCAAAAATAAAAATGACATCACCACACACATACCCATTAGGGTACTTCACAAAGTTTGTGGAAAATAGAATTAAATGATACATTTATTTTGGTGCCAAAATTTGGGGAATCCATGCAGTTTTTTCCATAATATGCATTTTCCACAAACTTTTTGAAGACCCCCCCATATATGCATGCATGCACATACTCACACACACACAAAAACACAAAACTCCATGTCAGCTCATTAATAAATTACTCAAATTGCTTTCTCAATAGAGAAAAACATTAATTTCAGAGAAGAGAGCATTTTTTTCTATCGATTTGTGTTTCATAGTACATGGATACGGTTTAGCTAGAGTACTTGGACCAGAAAATAAATGACTCCTGCTCATCCTTTAGGTGCCAACTACGTTCAAGCATGAGGGGTTGCTGGCCCGCAGTGCCAACATACAGCACCTTCGCAGGGAGGCCAAGGCCCTCATGCTCCAGCAATCCCAGACGGCGCTCCGATGAGGCGGGCTGCTTCTGACAGGTGGTGGCACAGGAGGTAGTAAGTGAGAGCAGCTCAGCATAAATAGTTCCAGTGAAATACAAGAATAATATTCTGGCGTCCCCAATTCATTTTCCCTCATTCATGACTCACAAGAAACACATATTCCGATGGGCACATGGCTAAAGCACCCCGAAGAAATGACAGTTCCTTTCCAGCCTCTCTTGGAAACTTGCACTCATCTGGAAACCCCCACCTCAAGTTTAGCAAAGTTTGAACAGATAGAATTCTCTCCTCATTGACCTTGGAGATATGTCCCAGGCTGCTGGCCATTCTGGTGATCTTTTCTAGACCAGCTGCTGTCTTCATATCGAGAGGGATTTGGAGCATTCCATGGGTCAGAAGAAGGTAATGTGTTCTGGGTCATTTCTAATCCGTGGAAAGCCCAGGTGTATAAGATTGAACCAGCCAACAAAAGAAAGAAAGACAAGAAGACACAAAGAAGCAGTGTATTTGACCCAGGCAAGGGGGGTGGGGAGGGAGAACAGTATTTGACGACTGGGAAATGAACTAAGATTCTAACACGTCCATAAGCAGCCAGAAAATTTAAATTGTACTATCTCTAAGAATTAAGAAATTAACTTTTAGAATTGGTTGAAAAATGTAATTTTCATGTCTTAGTTTTGGGAGATCAAGATGCAAATTGGCAGAAGTTCTTGTCACATCTAGAATATATCTTGTTAGAACTTAGTGATGGGTAAAAAAAAAGTATGTATTATACTTGGTTGTCTAATTTCACATAGGTTTGAAATTTCTACACAAAGATTATAAAAGTTAAAAATATAAATAAGTAGACCCAATCTGTGTAACAAGTATTTATCATATAGCAAACACGTTTATAACCCTAATATATATTTTTCCTGTTTCACAAATATCCTGTTTTTACAAATAGAATAACTAAATATTATATAGCTCAGTGACAATGAAATTATTTTGGAAATGAGAAAACAAAGAACCCATAAGAAATGAAAATTTCTCATAAATAACTAATCATGAGATATAAAAGCTGATGGGAGTGAAGTTTCACAGAGAGCTCCAAGAACTTGTGAAGAGTTTACAGTTCAAACTCTCATTCAGCAGATTTTGATACAGGGATGTACCTTAACACTGGAACCAACTGGGTGAAGTGGAAAAATCCTGCTTTTTAAGCCTGTCTATTCACTGCAAAATTTATCACGTCTTCCCAGGTAAATAGGCTCCACTGTGATAACCAGCAGAAACATCAGAGGTTTTAAACCTCTTCTCATTTAATAGGTCAAAATTTCAAGTCTGATTAAATTTTGTACTCCCTTGTTGCCTGATTTCTGTTCGGCCCACACTAATTACTTTTTGGATCTTGCTAATTGGGATGACTAGCAAAGACAACTTGTCAAGTGGTCTGTTTTTCTTAATATTTTCAATATTTAGTGTTCAACGTTTACACAGTTAAAGTAAATCAGATCAATATAAACAATAATGTCAACAAAAAGTTTCTGCCTTTTAGCATTTCAAAGTCATCATTGACCCTCCAATCTTCAAAAAGCCATTTGAGATTATGTGACTAAATTCTGTATGTAATTATAACTTGGTCATAGATATTTTCCTCTATGGGGATTCCTGATAAATTGCTCTTTCTTGGCATTCTTTTTGCCCATGAAATGAGGAAAGCCGAAATAATTCTTCCTTTAAATTGCTATGCCCCTTGAGATGGTAAAAATCTTAATAATGTGGGCATAGAGATCAGAGGGGGGAAAAGGAGATCACTAAGGGTTTTAAGCCTAAGAAGTTTGGAAAATATGTTTCTGTGCAAGCCCACAATTGAAACCAGATCACAAATGTCCAAGGTGATGCTAACTATGGGCCCCACAAGTACACAAGGATGCTGCCACTCTCTGGCACTCTGAACAAAGCCGCTCATGGCCCCAAAGGCTGAAGCCAAAAGCTGAAATAGTGGGACTCAGTAAAAATGGATACTTGATAAGTGAAAGAATGACTCAGGCAATTAAAGAAATAGACACACACATTAAACACTGACTTAGTAGGACCATAGGACCATCTGACTTTTGAGGTTTCACCATATGCCTGGAAATCTACATACAGGACCTCACTGAATCCTAACAGTGCTGTAAAGCAGGTGTTCATAGACCTGTTTTTCAAATCAAGAACCGAGATACAGAGATGCTATCTAACTTGTCCCATGTTATAGGTGGTCCCTTGCCTATGTTCTCCTAATATGATCATTGCCTTCCTCCTTCCAATCTCCACTTATGTTTCTTTGCCTGGTACTTTCTCCACTCTCTGGGGCCTACTTTACTAGTTTACCTAAGGCAGGCCAGAAATGCCTGGGAATAACTCTCTTAAACAGCTCTCAACCAATGACTGACAGGAATGAATGTGAACACCCCATCTTTCTCATCTCTCAAGGAGAACTAATACTGGCTCCCCAGTTTCTCTAAGAGGATCAAACTCCAACTTCCCATGGTGATAACTTGCTTGATAACACACCCTTCACTGTCTACCTTCTCTCCCTATTCCTCACCAGAATTTCCTGGGATCACCTTATAAATATCTTACTTCTTATCTTGGGGTGTACTTCAGAGTAAATTAAAGACCCAAGTCTGATTCTAAATCCTTATATCTTCACATTGTTTCACAATGGGAATAAAACAAATCAAGTGAGAGAGAAATGCCCATTAAGTAATATTTCATTAATAATAAATATAACTGGGTGTTCAATATATTTGCTAATCTTTTCCAAGAGGGTGCAGGATGCTTATGGCATCAGCTTCATCAATTACATGTCTTCCATCCCTACAGTCAGGTACATCAATATTGGATCCAAAGTGTGGTCATTCTTTTTATTTGCAAGGTTGATTAGACACACACAGCTGGGGAACAAATGAGCATCCCATCCTCTTGACCACTTGTAGGGCTTTCTCTGGGATGCTGCATCCTTTATCAGAGAGCTCTTTGTTTCCAGGACTTAGAGGACCACCTTTTTTTTTTTCTAGAAGTGTGAATACATAGTCTACCCTGCTAGAAACTCAATAATACATTTTAGAGTTGAAAACAAAGTATAAGCTGAGATTAAACAGATAGGATTTGAAGGCAAAAGAAAGTTACTGGCACTGTGGTAGCCTCAGGGAGCAGCCACTGAGAACCCTTGGCAAAAGCAGAGCCTCAGTCAGGCTAAACCATTAGGGAGCGCCCCACAACCTCATTTGTACTGAGGGTTTGTGCTCAGCCTTGTTACTCACAGGTGGGCACCACCCAGGCTCTGGCTTGTGGAGCCCACACGCCACCAGTGGAGGCAGACTAGAAACCAACATGGACGACCCACCCACCCTGAGATGTGAGGATTCCCACGTGCCTTGTGATGGGCAGCGTGGGGTCTGAAAGGCAGGTGACAATGGAGCTGGATTTTGAAAGATGAAAAAAAGGCCAAATAAGGACTTGAGTCCCCAGTAGCTCTGCCACACACTGCCTCAGGGACCTGGGCCCCATATCTTAATTTCTGAAATATCTGTTTCTTCTTCATCTGTCCAGTAAGATATTAGTAAACCCAACTCACAGGAATGTTTTGAAAATTAAATGAAATCACATATGTGCTGAGGTTAGCATAGGATTTTGCAGTTGTTAAGTGCTCAATAAATGTAGCTGTTTATAGTAGAAGCAGAATTTAATGCCATAACAATATTGTTTGCCTTACAAAGTTGACTAAATGTGTTATGCAAGCATTTCCTAGAGTAGAAGGAGAATAGTAGAAAAGTGAGGGAGCCTCTTGGTTGGAGATTTCAAAATGCCCCCTTCTCCTGGGGAGTAGCAGCAGTGTCAAATGCTCCAAGTGGCTCTATGACATTTTGTCCTTTGCAATGGTGAGTCAGCAAAGCACAAACTTCAGTACTAATTAATATTCCCAGTATCTGGTGTCTATAAATCCAAGCGAAGAATCACACTGGCAGGCAGCACAGCAAGTGGATATGTCTCTCTTGAAGGGCTTTCAGTTGTAATAATTATTTATGCAGATTCACTTCTTTATCTTTCTATATACAGTTTGCTATTCATGAAAATATTGAGGGGCCAGTGCTGTGGCATAGCAGGTAAAGCCACCACCTGCAGAGCCGGCATCCCAAATGGGCTCTGGTTCAAGTCTCCACAGCTCCACTTCTGATCCAGCTCTCTGTCATGGCCTGGGAAAGCAGTGGAAGATGGCCCATGTCCTTGGGCCCCTGCACCCTCGTGGGAGACCTGGAAGAAGCTCCTGGCTCCTGGCTCCTGGCTCCTGGCCATTGCGGCCAACTGGGGAGTGAACCAGCAGATGGAAGACCTCTCTCTCTCTCTCTCTCTCTCTCTCTCTCTCTGCCTCTCCTCTCTCTGTGTAACTCTGACTTTCAAATAAATAATAAAATTTTTTAAAAAGAAAATATTGATACCTCAAAGTTTGATTGTTTTATAACACATAATTTATTCCTGGGAATTTCCCTCTAAATTCTTAGAATTTTCCAACTGATTGGAGTGTCTTCATTATGTAAGGTGGGCTCTGAAAGTTTAGGTGACGCAGGAGAGGGCCTGTCCATGTCAGAAAGACCACCGGGTGATTAAAGAGTTGGAGTTTGAACCCTGTGATACTAATACATACTCTAGGAAAAGCAGGGGAGATGGTTTTGTAGTTCAGTTATGTGGCTACGATTTAACCAATCAGTCCTCTGCAATAAACCTCTAGGGGCTGGCATTTGGTGCAACATTTAAGCCATAGATTAGGATGTCCACATTCCATATTTTTTTGACAGGCAGAGTGGACAGTGAGAGAGAGAGACAGAGAGAAAGCTCTTCCTTTTCCGTTGGTTCACCCCCGCAATGGCAGCTGCTGCCAGCGCGCTACGCCAATCCGAAACCAGGAGCCAGGTGCTTCTCCTGGTCTCCTATGCAGGTGCAGGGTCCAAGCACTTGGGCCATCCTCCACTGAACTCCCAGGCCACAGCAGAGAGCTGGACTGGAAGAGGAGCAACCGGGACAGAATCCGGCGCCCGGACTGGGACTAGAACCCGGGGTGTCGGCGCTGCAGGCGGAGGATTAGCCTAGTGAGCTATGGTGCCGGCCCACATTCCATATTGAAATGTGGTGGTTCAAGTCACAACTCTACATTCCAGCTTCCTATTAATGTGCACCCTGGGAGATAGCAGTGATGGTTCAAGTGTTTGAATCCCTGTCCCTCATGCAGGAGAACCGGAATGATTTCCAGGCTCTGGCTTCAGCCTGGCCCAGCTCTAGCTGTCTCAAGCATTTGAAGAGTGAACCATTGGACGGATGTTCTCTCTGTCTCTGTCTTGGTATCATTCCTTTCTTTATATCTGCCTTTCAAACAACCAATTAATTAATTTGAAAAGAAGAATCCATACTAATAAAGTACCTAAAAGATAATCTATAAAAGTGAAATTGACATTTTGAGATGCAAAGACTTTGAATAACCCTTATCTCAACTGTTGAAGAACAGTTTTGTTTTTTTTTTTCATACTATTTGTTGAACTCTATACTCAGTGTAGGGTTAATCATATGTGTATTAAGCTAACTAAAAATAGATCTTAGTAAAATATAAGAATGGGAATAAAAGAGGGAGGAGGAAGAAGGGTGGGAAGGAGGGTAGGATGGGAAGAATCACTATGTTCTTAAGTTTGTAATTATGAAATGTATGAAGTTTGTATACCTTAAGTAAAAGGTCTCTGTGGAAAAAAAAGAAGAATCCATACAATTAAAAATAAATAAATAAATACTCTAGACAGTGAAGCTCAGGTGAAATTCCTAGTAGGAGATAGACATTGACATTCTGAGAAGAATTTATGAACTCTTTGTGTACCCTCAAAATTTGCATGTTGAAATCTAATCCCTAATGGGATGGATGAAGCCCCAAAAGTGGGAGGGAGGTAATTAGATAATGCAGGTGGAGCCGTCATGAATAGGATTAGTGCTGTAACAAGAAGAGCTTCCCCTCTTTCCACCAAGTGAGGACGCAGGACAACTCTAAATCATGAGGAGGATCTCACTAAGAATCAACCCTTCCAGCAATCTGATCTCATCGTCTAATCTCTAGAATTGTCAGAAATAAGTACATATTGTTAAAGTCACTCAGTTTGCAGAGTTTCATTTCCGCAGTCCACCCAAGCTGGCTAAAACAAGGAGTGACATATCCTGAAGACATAGAAGACTCTTGGGATACTCCCAGAATTGGCCTTATGGGTCTCTTCTTTTGATTCATCCCAATTTCTATCCTTTGTAATAAAATTGTAATCCTGAATTCTTGGTTTCTGTGGGTTGTCTTGACTGAATTATCAGGCCTGATAGGGAAGTGCAAATGTTCAGATTCATAACCAGTGGGTCTAAGGTGTGAGTGACCAGGTGTGATATTGTGAAATAAATATTTGGTCTCTGCCTGGCTCATGACAGAGGGTTCCTAAACCCCTTGTACACAATGGTACTAGGAGAACCTTCTGTTTCAATATTTGGTCTTTGAACTTAATTTTGGACACAGAGCTCCAAGAGCTTTTTAACTTCCTGAATGGAAGTAACATCTTTGGTTCCAATGAGTTACTCTTGGTGGGCTCCTGGATAGCCTCAGGATGGGGACTTGTTGCAAGTGGAACCAACCATTTGATAAGAGAGTTGGAACTTTCAGGAGCTCTCCCATCCATCTTCAAGGAGGGGAGAGGAGCTGAAGGTTGAGGTGATCATCAACAGGCAGTAATGTAACCAGTCACTCCCATCCAATCTGCTCTCTGTAAAAACCCAAAAGTGCAGAGTTCAGAGAGTTTCCAGGTTGCTGAGGATACGGAACAGCAAAGAGGGCAGTGCTTTCATGGAGGGCATGGAAGGTTTGCACTCTTTCCCACATACCTTACCCTAAGCATCTCTATCATCTGGCTGCTCATCTTTGTTCTATCCTTTATAATAAACCAGTAAACGTCTTTCCCTAAGTTCTCTGAGTCATCCTATAGGCATATTTGAGTAGAGGGGGTCATGTAAATCCTGGATTTTCAGTAAGTTGGTCAAAAGTACAGGTTGCAACCTGGGACTTACAGCTAACAACTAAAATGGGGGCAGTCTTGTGGCACCAAGCTGGTAACCTGCCGGATCTGACGCTGACTGCAGGTAATAGTGTCAAAACTGAGTTAAACTGTAAGACATCCAGTAGGTGCTAGCTAGAGAACTGGTTGTTGGTGGGGAGAAATCCACAAATGCACACACACACATACATACACACACACACAATTTTGGGGACCAGAAAAGTTTTCTACTACAGAAGATTGAGTGGCTATAAGAAAAGAATAAGTATTTGTTTCTCTGAAGACCTGGAAACCCCTGAACCTGCAACTGGTATCTGAATTGAGGTCAGTTTTGCTCATGACCATGTCCTTAGCTTGTGAGGTTCACCCTGTGCATGATTAGTCTCAGAACTGTGTTGCAATAATCAAGCTAAGAACTAAATATGAAGTGACTAGTGGAAGTAAGACATTGTACTCCACCACTAAACTGATAGAAAATGAGGTACCATTTTTAAGCAATCTAAAAGTGAAAGAGCTGTGATGTTCTGAAAGGCACAATTTTTCCTAATAAAAATTTTCTACTTTAACTTGCAGCTAGTTGCTCATTTTTATTCACATTCTCTTGCATGGCTAATGGTGCAGTCAGCACCCATGGAAGGCCTTACTGACATTTCAGGTTTTTGATTAACTAAACCATTAAATAAATGCAAACTCATACAAAGAATATCAATGCAAAAGGACCTCACTATCGTTTTTCACCTGATTCCTGACTTTTTGAAGTTGTACAGAAAGATGCTAGATACATCTAACACATCCGCTGGTTATCATAAATCTTTGTATCCAATCATTTAGTGATCACATATACTTTATCAAATTGCCATGTGTCCATCAATGAGTGAGATAGTGGGAATACCATACTTGACCTCAAAAGTTCTCTGAAGCTCTGTTCACTAACCCTGTGACCTTCAGCAAGTCATCTGTCCTTTCTGTAAGATAAAGAGATTGGACCAGATGACATTATTAGGGTTATGAAAGTCCTGTCCCACTCTAAATGCTATTGATTCCTAGAGTCAGCCTGTATTTCCTGGGAGACTGAAGCAGGAGGCCCCTCTTCTTTATTGTGTGTTTTCCAGTTCTCTAGTGAGTTTTCCCTGAGCTCATTCTCCAACTCCCCTCCTTGTTCCGTAAATCTGCATACGAAAGGACCAGACAGCTGCAGCTCCCAACAACTTGGCTTTCATCATTGCCTGTGTCATCCCTCATGCTGAAGCTGCTATTTAAAGGGGCCAGACCTCCTTTAAACAATTCTAAATATTTTTGAAGATATAAACTAGCATTTAACAAGCTTACAAGAGATAAACTGATAGCATTTTCCCATAGATGGTTGAACTAACTAGAGGACTTCTTTGTAGGAGCTACTCTATGATTGGAGAAGGAAGCAGAACAACCTTGGAGAATCTAGGATAGTGTCAAGCAATAAGAGAGGCATGGAGCAAATGGTCACATCATGAAAAAGCATGAGAAAGAGGACACTCATCTTCAGAGAAGTCAGTCTCTGTGCCATATACTCTGCAGGTGCCCCATTCAAAGCAACTAGAATTTCCCCCACAAAATCTAAACTGAGTCTTGGCAGTTTCAAGGAATGATATTGAACTGAAAAGGGCTCAACACCAGCATGGCAAAGGCTATGTCTCATCTTCCTAAGTAAATCAAAGGAAGAGAAATACACATTCCCACACTCACGCTCTAACACTCTCTGTTATAATTCCTTTTTTGCTAGACTTTCTCCCACACTGCAACTTAAGTTTCATCATCGATTTAGAGATAGCAAATTGTACTGTGGCTGCTCAGCTAAGCATACAGCACTGGGCATTTTTTTAATGGCAAGAGAGTAGAAAGAGCAAAATATTGCACTATAATAACCTAATGTGATATTTATATTTCAAAGTTCAAGAAACTGAACCATAACCTTGAAAAACCAGTACCAATGTCCATTCATACAACTGTTCTATCTCTAACCCCTGAATGTGCTTTGAATAATGGTATTTCTATTTACAATGGTTAGATCAAAACATCTCCAAACACTGGTACTTTTAAATTTCTGACATCAATATGTTGTGGTATCTGACCTCTTGCTGATACCCAGATTTCAAATTTTAGTTCATTAGAAAATGTTGAATTATTCTCATGCACTATTTCCTTTTTTTAAGAGATCAATTCAACATGAAGATGTGACTATAATAAATGTATATGCACCTACTTACAGGGCACACAGCCATTTATTTTTTTTTAAATTTTTTCACTTTTATTTAATAAATATAAATTTCCAAAGTACGTTTGGATTATAGTGGCTTTTTCCCTCCATAACCACCCTCCAAACCGAACCATCCCATCTCCCACTCCCTCTCTCATCCCATTCACATCAAGATTCATTTCCAATTATCTTTATATACAGAAGGTCAATTTAGTATATATTAAGTAAAGATTTCAACAGTTTGCACGCACACAGAAACACAAAGTATAAAGTACCGTTTGAGTACTAGTTATGCTGTTAATTAACATAGTACAACACATTAAGGACAGAGATCCTACTTGGGAAGCACAGTGACTCCTGTTGTTGATTTAACAATTGACACTCTTATTTATGACATCAGTAATCACCTGAGGCTCATGTCATGAGTTGCCAAGGCTATGGAAGCCTCTTGAGTTCTCCAATTCCAATCTTATTCAGACAAGGCCATAGTCAAAGTGGAAGTTCTCTCCTCCCTTCAGAGAAAGATATCTCCTTCTTTGATGGCCTGTTCTTTCTGCTGGGATCTCACTCACAGAGATCTTTTAGTTAGGTCATTTTTTTTTTTTTTTTTTTTTTTGCCACAGTGTCTTGGCTTTCCATGCCTGAAATACTCTCATGGGCTTGTTAGCAGGATCTGAATGCCTTAAGGGCTGATTCTGAGGCAAGAGTGCTGTTTAGGACATCTGACATTCTATGAGTCTGCTGTGTATCCCACTTCCCATGTTGGATTGTTCTCTCCTTCTTAATTCTATCAGTTAGTATTAGCAGGCACTAGTCTTGTTTATGTGATCCCTTTGACACTTAATCCTATCATTATGATCAATTATGAACTGAAACTGATCACTTTGACTAGTGAGATGGCATTGGTACATGCCAACTTGATGGGATTGAAATAGATTCCCCTGGCACGTTTCTAACTCTACCATTAGGGGTAAGTCCGATTGAGCATGTGCCCGAACTATACATCTCCTCCCTCTCTTATACCCACTCATATTTAGCAGGGATCACTTATCAGTTAATTTTTTTAACTTTTATTTAGCAAATATAGATTTCCAAAGTACAGCTTATGGATTACAATGGCTTCCCTCCCCCCCCCATAACTTCCCTTCCACCTGCAACCCTCCCTTCTCCCACTCCCTCTCCCCTTCCACTCACATCAAGATTCATTTTCAATTCTCTTTATATACAGATGATCAATTTAGCATATATTAAGTAAAACTTTCAACAGTCTGCTCCCACACAGAAACACAAAGTGTAAAATACTGTTTGAGTACTAGTTATAGCATTAAATCACAATGTACAGCACATTAAGAACAGAGATCCTACATGAGGAGTAAGTGCACAGTGACTCCTATTGTTGACTTAACAAATTGACACTCTTGTTTATGGCATCAGTAATCACCCTAGGCTCTTGTCATGATGCCAAGGCTATGGAAGCCTTTTGAGTTCACTGACTCTGATCATATTTAGACAAGGTCATGGTCAAAGTGGAAGTTCTCTCCGCCCTTCAGAGAAAGGTACCTCCTTCTTTGATGACCTGTTCTTTCCACTATCAGTTAAGTTTAAATGCCTAAAAATAATTGTGTGTTAATTAAAGAGTTCAACTAATGGTATTAAGTAGAAAAAGAAAATACTAAAATGAATAAAATATTAAGTTGTTCCTTGACAGCACAAGGGCTGATCAAGTCATTGTTTCTCATAGTGTCCATTTCACTTCAACAGGTTTTCTTTTAGGTGCACAGTTAGTTGTCACCAATCAGGGAGAACATATGATATTTGTCCCTTTGGGACTGGCTTATTTCACTCAGTATGATGTTTTCCAGATTCCTGCATTTTGTTGTAAATGACTGGATTTTATTTTTTTTACTGCTGTATAGTATTCTGTAGAGTACATATCCCATAATTTCTTTATCCAGTCTACTGTTGATGGGCATTTAGGTTGATTCCATGTCTTAGCTATTGTGAATTGAGCTACAATAAACATTGAGGTGCAGACAGCTCTTTTATTTGCCAATTTAATTTCTGTTGGGTAATTTCCAAGGAGTGGGATGGCTGGGTTGTATGGTAGGGTTATATTCAGGTTTCTGAGGAATCTCCAGACTGACTTCCATAGTGGCTTAACCAGTTTGCATTCCCACCAACAATGGGTTAGTGTCCCTTTTTCCCCACATCCTGGCCAGCATCTATTGTTGGTAGATTTCTGTATGTGAGCCATTCTAACCGGGGTGAGGTGAAACTTCATTGTGATTTTGATTTGCATTTCCCTGATGGTTAATGATCCTGAGCATTTTTTCATGTGTCTGTTGGCCATTTGGATTTCCTCTTTTGAAAACGTCTATTTAGGTCCTTGGTCCATCTCTTGAGTGGGTTTTTTGTTGTTGTTGTTTTGAAGTTTCTTGATCTCTTTGTAGATTCTGGTTATTAACCCTTTATCTGTTGCATAGTTTGCAAATATTTTTTCCCATTCTGTCGGTTGCCTCTTCACTTTCCTGACTGTTTCTTTTGAAGTACAGAAACTTCTCAGTTTGATGCAATCCCAATTGTTAACTTTGACTTTGACTGCCTGTGTCTCCAGGGTCTTTTCCAAGTAGCCTTTGCCTGTGCATACTTCTTGCAGGGTTTCTCCAATGTTCTCTAATAATTTGATGGTGTCGGGTTGTAGATTTACATCTTTAACCCATGTTGAGTGGATTTTTGTGTAAGGTTTAAGTTAGGGGTCTTGCTTCATGCTTATGCACTTGGAAATCCAGTTTTCCCAGCACCATTTGTTGAGAAGACTGTCCTTGCTCCAGGAATTAGTTTTAGATCCTTGATCAAATATAAGTTGGCTGTAGATGTTTAGATTGATCTCTGGTGTTTCTATTCTGTTCCATTGGTCTATTCATCTGTTTCTGTACCAGTACCATCATGTACCTATTTCTAAAGTAAGCAGGCTCTTGGCTGAAGAAATGATTCCCTTGACTAAGAAAGGAAATGATGTAGAACAGTATCAAAGGTACAGCATTTAGAGCTTTAAATAATGATTAAATTTAGGGCTGGCACTGTGGCAGAGTAGGTTTATCTTCCACTTGCAGCACTGCCATCTCATTTGGGCACTTGTTGGAGTCCCGGCTGCTCCACTTTCAATCCAATCCCTTGCTAATGTGCCTGGAAAAGCAGTAGAAGCTAGCCTAAGTCCTTGGGCCCCCTGCATCCACATGGAAGACCTGGGAGAAGCTCCAGGCTTCTGGCTTTTGCAGCCATTTGGGGAGTGAACTAGTGGATGGAAGATTTTCTCTCTCTCTCTCTCTCTCTCTCTCTCCCTCTCTGTCTGGAGTTATGCCTCTCAAATAAATAAATAAATCTTTTTAAAAAAAATAATGATCACATTCAGAATTTGTTCTTAGCAAAACAAAAAAAATATATAATCAATCACTTATATGCTTCACTTGTGTGGCAACAGATATCCAATTATTTAGATTCATGAAGGTTGTAGGATGCATGTTTCATGTTACATCATTGATAGACATTATATAGAATAGAACACATGGGACAGTAAAATGAAAAAAAGTTTCATCTTTGGAAGCTAAAGTCTCCTCTTCTTAAAAGCTGTATAGACTCAGGGCCCTTGGCTTTCCTTGTCTACTACTAAAAAGAAGAACAAAAAATAAAGAAGAGAACGAAGGAGGAAAAAAATGAGACAAAAAAAGGAAGGAGTAATAAAAGTAGGTAGAAATGATACCTATCTGTTATGATTATTGTGAGGGTCAGGAAAACACTGGCCATCATGCTACAGGTAAGTGCCGTCTTACACACAATAGCCTATGGCATGAAATAGTGCATGGTGGGTGGTGGTACTGGCCACATTGCTGGTTTAGTGTCAATTCTGATTTCCTAGCTGTCAAATATTTGTATATCCCAAAACATTTCAAGTCAAACAGAGCTAAAAGCAAAGTCCCAACACATAGTTCTACACTTAGTAGTATATGGAATCAGGGCTGCCTGTGGCTCAAGACTTACATTTTAAGTAATTATAAAGAAAAGATGAATAGAGTCACATGAATTCTAGATTTGAGATTGCTTTCTGTATGTCTTGACAGTGTCATCTTTTTAAAAAAAAAGATTTATTTTATTTATTTGAAAGACAGAGTTACACAGAGAGGTAGAGACAGAGACAGAGGTCTTCCATCTGCTGGTTCACTCCCTAGATGGCCACAACGGCTGGAGCTGTGCCAATCCAAAGCCAGGAGCCAGGAGCTTCTTCTGGGTCTCCCATGCAAGTGCAGGGGTCCAAGGACTTGGGTCATCTTCTGCTGCTTTCCCAGGCCTTAACAGAGAGCTGGATCAGAAGAGGAGCAGATGGTACTAGAACTGGCTCCCATATGGGATGCCGGCACCTCAGGCCAGGGCTTTAACCCGCAGCACCACAGCACAGGCCCTGACAATGTCATCTTGAAAGAGAAAAAAAAAGAATGTGTTTGGTTTTAAATTAGCCTCAGAAGACACAACTTTATGAGTAAAATTTAACTCATAAATAACTCTGGAAGGTATTATCTGGAAAAGGGAAATGGGAAATGAGTGAGAATTCACAAAAGCAGGGTAATGTTCATTGTAGATATACCTCAGGCTTATTTGATTTTCCATTCCCAGCACAAAACATGGAATTATTTCAAAAAGTTGAAGGAAAATGGAATTAAATGATATTTACTATCTTGCAAGCTAATTTGGAATCCATGCCTGTAAGGTTCTTCAAAATGTTCTTGGAAAATGAGTATTATGAAAACACTATGTATAGATTTCAAACATATTGTCTACAAACTTATCTTTTTTTTTTAACTTTTATTTAATGAATATAAATTTCCAGTGTACAGCTTATGGATTACAATGGCTTCCCCCTCCCATAACTTCCCTCCCACCCACAACCCTCCCCTCTCCCACTCCCTCTCCCCTTCCATTCGCATCAAGATTCATTTTCAATTCTCTTTATATACAGAAGATCAATTTAGTATAAAGATTTCAACAGTTTGCACCCACATAGCAACACAAAGTGAAACATACTGTTTGAGTACTAGTTATAGCATTAAATCAAAATGTACAGTACATTAAGGACAGAGATCCCACATGAGGAGCAAGTGCACAGTGGCTCTTGTTGTTGACCCAACAAATTGACACTCTAGTTTATGGCGCCAGTAACCACCCTAGGCTGTCGTCATGAGTTGCCAAGGCTATGGAAGCCTTCCAAGTTTACCGACTCTGATCATATTTAGACAAGGTCATAAAAGACAGAGTGAGGATAGTAACCAATGATCCTAAGAGTGGCATTTACCAGGTTTGAACAATTATACAGCATTAAGTGGGGAAGAGGATCATCAGCACACACATGTTGGGAGTAGAGCTATTGGTGGTAGAGTAGAGGTTATGATTACAAAGGAATGAGGCCCAAGTGCACTAGACAGGGTCTAGAACAAAGGACAGAGTCATTATTAGATGTGCTAAGAAAGGTGCTGTCTAAGCTACAATTAAGTTTTCTGATTGAGAGGCAAATAGAACCTGATAGAAGGGGCTTGATAATAATCTGTTGGGCTTTAGGCCTTGTAAGTTAAGAGGCCCAGACCTATCTATCTCTTCACATGGGGTATATCCTAAGGGAGGTGTGAACCTCCTAGGGGAAGGCACTCTGTTGACTTTCATTACTTGGCTGGCCTGGGAGGAGAGCTGGCCAGGTAAAGGCAGGTGGCATCTCTAACAAGAAATTTACAGTTCTGCCTGCAATGTTGCTGACCCTACTTGACCATCCCCTCAGCTGCAGTGGTCACTTTGGAAGTTGGGCTGAGTGAAGGGCTTTTCAGCTTAGAGCCAATAAGATCTGTGGCTCTGACCTGGGCATCCTTCGACTCCAGCGCAGGTCCACCTCCAGTGATCCAACTCTTGGCAGAGCTGCCAGAGCTCTTCACAAGCTGACTTCTGCTGAAGCCCAGGCTTACCACATGGAAAGCCACTGCAGTGGACTGGCCTGTTGGGTCTCCTTGAGGGCAGACCACTGTACAGATCAGCCATTAATAGGCCTGGCACCCATTGCTTCTGATGCCTAGCTTTCTTTTCCTCCTGGTTTGTGTTAAAGCAGACCAGAGGATGCAAGTCAAGGGAGTGCCCGTATCCCATCTCTAAACTTCGGTGGCCTGAACTACAAGTCTATAGTCACAGGCATGTTCTGTTAGATATTTAAGAGGTGTTTTCAAATACATGATTCTTAAAATTTATAGAAGGCATTGGACCTTCTGGTAAATGTTTACTTAAGATGTTATCTAATGGTTGAAACGGTTTGCTAAGTATTCATGTAATATTGCTATTGTCAGCAAGCGATCTAGGACTTGCTCCCTCATTTCTCTATTCTAAGCCCAACTTGTTCTTTCATTTCTCTATTCTCTTCAAGGTAGGAAACTAATTCTATTATGAAGGAATCTGTAGGATGCGCAATTTAATCTTTAGACCTTATAAAAGAGATGGCTAACATTTTTCTGTAATAGCATAGCCAAAATAAGAACTTAAATAATAATCTCATAGCTAGATTCACTTCGCCATCAGCGAAGTATACAGTAAGTAGAAAAAACCTCCCTTTCAGGCCAAAGGGAAAGAAAGTTTTTAAGTGAGAATATAATTTTCCTCATGGGCATTGTCTACCTTAGAAAAACTACAAACTTATCTTTTAATTCCATCTACCATGAACTTTTTGAAATAGCCTTATAGCTGAGTAAACAAATAGTTGTAAAGGGAAAGGAAGGAGGGAGAAGCAAAGGAAAGTAGGTGATCCATACACATCAGCTGAATGTGATCATACTTTGTTAACTCCCATTCTAAATGGCTAAATAAGAAAAGCATATAACAAATGTTTAATAAACATCTCTTGAATAAACTAATAAGTAACACGTTAAATTTTATCTTACTGATTAGAGCTTTATTTTTTAATATTTTATTTATTTATTTGAGAGGTAGAGTTACAGACAGTGAGAGGGAGAGACAGAAAGAGAGGTCTTCCATCTGCTGGTTCACTCCCCAGATGACCACAATGGCTAGAGCTGTGCTGATCTGAAGCCAGGAGCCAGGAGCTTCTTCCGGTTCTCCCACACAGGTCCAGGGGCCTAAATTCTTGGACCATCTTCAACTGCTTTCCCAGGCCGTAGCAGAGAGCTAGATTGAAAGAGGAGCAGCCAGGACTAGAATCGTTGCCCATATGGAATGCCGGTGCCACAGGCAGAGGATTAATCCACTGTGCCACAACGCCAACCCCAAGAGTTACTATTTTAATGCCAACTCAAAAAATAAAAAAATCAACAACTCTCATAACTGTCTATTGAAAATTTCACAAGCACATGCCATATAGTGTTTTTCTATATTATTGGTGAGAAGGAATATTATGTATTGGAACAATCTGTTGTAGGTATGCTTTACTTGAAAAAGTATTTCATTGACCTTTGCTCCATTTCTCTGGATTAGTAATTAAGTACTGATTGTGCTTACTTCTTGCCTGCCTCATAAAGCATTACTGAGTTAAAACTAGTAGCATATTTTGGATTGTTGGAAATGGATTAACGTAATAATCATTTCAGGGGAAAAAATAAGAGAAAAATCACACTCTAGAACATGATGGCATCTAGGAATCAGATTTCACAGGGACTTAACTCTCATTAGCTTCAAGTTTGTAAAGCATTTCAGCCAGTGGAGCCATAGTTCACAAATAAATATAATCAAGTGTGGAAGCCAGCACTACTTCCAAACTCACATTCTTCTTTGGTGCCAAAATATGTATTCAAAATGAAAGTATAAAATTATGGGATAGACAAGTCTTTCTTGACTACACAGAGTTCTTTTGTAAATTAAATGTTGTAGGACACAAAGATTTTTTATGTGAGATTTTCACATAAGATTTTTAAAAACATTTGACAATTAAAATAATAAAAACATTTAATTATCTTTAATAAAAATAAATATAACACTAGAGCAAGACATGAAACCATATGATATAATAATTTATTTATTATGGTTGGAATTTACAAAAGCGGAAATCTGGTAAATTTATACACAGACTTTCATTAAGGGGGGTTATGTGATGATAGATTCTTGGAAAGAAAGAGTTGGCAGAGGTTCCTAGCCAGATTATAAAAGACAATGAGTTACCATTGATTCAAAGCAGAAAGGTAAAAATCTTGACTTCAGAGTGCTCAGACAGATCCCACAGCCCTTCTGAAGACCCCTCTTTGTGGATTCCTTCCCGATTTTTCTGGACAGGCACATGAGTATCAAATAAACAGAAAGGGAGAAATACAGTCAGCCCTGCCTTCTGTATCCTCAAGCTCTGCATCCATGGATTCAATAATCATGGATTGAAAGTAGTTTTAATGCATCTGTTCTGCACATGTATAGGCTTTTTTTTTTCTTGTTATTCCCTAACCAATACAGTACAACAACGATTTACATAGCATTTACATTTTATTGGTATGATAACTGATCTAGAGATGAGTTAAAGTACACGGAGGATGTGTGTTGGTTTTATGTGAGTACCATGACATTTTATGAAAAGAGTTTGAGCATCCACAAATTTTGTTATCCACAGGCAGGAGTTGGGGGAGAGGGGTCCTAGGGCCCACCAGCACTCAAGGATGGTTGTGGATATTTGGTATGTTGGCCTAGAAGACCACTGCTATATGGTTGTTTACAGAAAAGATTAGTAAAGTGAAAAGAAAATTTAACCTGCACTGGGTCCTGGGGGGGAGGGGGATGGAGGGTGGGGGAGGGGTGCTCACCTATAGTCACAGAGGGCTGACCTAGACCAAAACTGCCCAGTGTTTCAATTTAGTGGAACTTACATTCTCTCTTTACTTTTTTAGCAGCCCTGCTTTTGAAGTGTAACACTCAGTTGAAGAATTAAAGAAGCCTTTGTGACCATCTAGATCAAACTCCCAGTGGTGAGAATATAGTCACAGGAGCCAGAAGAGCACCCCCTTGTGGAAGGCAGCGTCCTTTGTTCTATCCACCTAACATAGTAGCTGTGTTTCCCTCCACACCTATAAAGTCACAAGCACTTTCCATGGAGACTCTAACACATTGTGTCATCACACAGAAGAAAGTTTGCAAGACTGTGTCTTCTCTGGCTACTCAAGCATCTCTTACTCAGGCACAGAGTGTATCTGTCCACAATATAGCTCTCTTATGTAAAAACAAGAGTACTTGGCATTCTTCTATGACCCATGAGCCTTAGTACATCCAGACTTTTGTACAGATTGTTTCTCGTGAATGGAACAGCCTTTCCCAAGTTTATGACCGCTGAAATGGCCTTTGTTCCTGAGGTTTTCATCAACACATGTTTCCAAACTACCCAAGCTCAGCAGTGCCTCCTAACCCTTTCATATGCACTATCTTATTATAATTCAATCGTTTACTAAAGTGTTTACAAAAATAACTATGTTAAACTTATATAGGCTAGGAAAATTACCTTACCTCTCTTTTGGCCTCATTTTTATTAGTATAATTAAGAGATGGAATAGTTCTTCATAGATAATCTTTGCATTGTTCTCTGCCCTGTTTTAGACTCTGACAACAAAATGGCGAGCAAACTAGAGTTTTTGTCCTACACCCCACACATCCTAATGCAAAGGAGAGGAAGTCAGACAATAAGCATGTGAATCAGCCATAATTTCAGGTACTACTGGAGACATCCAAGATGAAAATGAAACAAGGGAGGCTTGAGGCAATGACTGGGAATGCAGGTTAGGTACTTCAGCCATGATGGAAGAGGAGGCCTCACTGAAGAAAGAAATTTTCAGTTAACAGAACCAGGAAGAGTGGCAGCCTTGTGTCAAAATGCACTGAAGTTGGAATGGTGTGCTGTGTCCAAACAGAATGAAGATGACAGTAGCGACCGAGGCTGAATATACAAACAGGTAGGTGAAAAACAAGACATGAGACAGGCATCAGATAATATGGGACTTTGTAAGAATTTGATTTTATTCTGTAGCAACAGAGAAACATTGGAGGATTTTAAACAGTTGACATAATTTGCTTTGCACTTTAGAAAGATCAGCCTCGTTGCTTGGTTTATTGGTAAGCAACAAATGAGGTAGGAGCAGAAAAAGCATTTAGGGAAATATTTCTTTTTTTTTTAATTTATACTTAATTCTTTTTTTTTTTTTTTTTTGACAGGCAGAGTGGATAGTGAGAGAGAGAGAGAGACAGACAGACAGAGAGAAAGGTCTTCCTTTTTGCCGTTGGTTCACCCTCCAATGACCGCTGCAGCCAGCACATCTCGCTGATCCGAAGCCAGGAGCAGGTGCTTCTCCTGGTCTCCCATGAGGGTGCAGGGCCCAAGGACTTGGGCCATCCTCCACTGCCTTCCTGGGCCATAGCAGAGAGCTGGCCTGGAAGAGGGGCAACCGGGATAGAATCTGGAGCCCCAACCGGGACTAGAACCCGGGGTGCTGGCACCGCAAGGCGGAGGATTAGCCTGTTAAGCCACGGCGCTAGCGGGGAAATATTTCTATCATCCCAGTGAAAGGTGCAATGGCTTAGGGAGTTTCGTAGCAGTGAAAATGATGAAAGTCACAATATATTTTAGAGGTAGAGTTGAATGAATCACCAACATGTTAGGTGAGAAGAATGAGAAAAATAAATTAATCAAGAATGATTGCCAAGGGTTGGACCTGCACAACCAGAGAAATAGGGAGGTGGAGAAGGTTTAGGGAGGAGGAACGAACTTAACAGAAGGGGATCTAATCTTGTTAGGATTGAGGTGAGATTGAACATCTTAGTGGAGATGTGAAGAGGCAATGGAATATATGAGTCTAGGGCTCCATGGAGAGGATCTGAAAGCATAACAAATGTGAGAACTCTTAGAGTGTTCATGGAAAAAGCCCTGGAATTCAATGACGTTGCCCAGAAAAAAGAGTGAATGTGGAGAAAACAAGAGCTTAGGAGTCATATCACAGTGTGTCAATATGCAGACCTAGAAGAAAGTACAACCAAAGGAGGGAGCAAGATAGGAGCGCATGGTGTTCTAGCACCAGCTAAAAATGTGTTTCAAAAAGACAGCGAACATCCATCGTTGAATGAGGAAGGGAGAATCAAACATTGTCACTGGTTGTTTTGGGGACAGACAATGTCAGACAGACCCCAGCGCCTAGCTGACAGTCATAAAACTGAGATCATTTCAGTTATCCTGATAGTGGGGTTTTCTCCATCAGCTTTCAGTTCCCCTGCTCTGGGTGTAGACAAGTAAACCACTAAGCCTAATGAAAGATGTGGCTTTGCTTGGCAAATAAAAAAAATATATATTTTATTTAAATTTATTCCAATCTATAAAGTTCATGAAATTAAGGAATCACCTTTAGAAAAAAAAACTGAATCTAACTTTCAAACTACTTCTTTAAGCCGTTCAGAATCACCAAATTAAGGTAATGTATTGCTGCATGCAAAAATTTGACAATGAAGAAATGGGAAGAGGGGTCTTTGCAACATTGAGTGTTATCTAATCACAAATATTGGATTAGAATCTGTATCAATCCAGAACAAATGCCATGGTTTATTCTTCTAGCATTTTTTACTGACATTGTCCTTCCCTTCTGTTTTCAGGCTTGACAACTGGAAAGTTTTATGGACAATGTTGATTGTGATGTCTGCTGAGTAGGATGAAGAGTCATCCAATGGCAAAGTTAGAGGTGTGTAAAAATCATTTTAAAATAATACAAAAAAGGAATTTATGCACTAATAGAAATTATTTCTCTAAGTGAATAATTCAAAGATTAACTATTTCCCCAAGCTCTCATATCACATAGAAGGCAGCATTTATCTTTTTTTCTTGTTTGTTTGTTTCATTTTAGGAAAATCTAAAATTAAAACCTACTTTACATTCTAAAAATAAGTAATTTAACTCTTGAAAATTTATTCAATCAAATTTTAAACTCTAACATACATATTTTTAGATTTGTAAACATATTTCCATTCTTTTAAGTTTAATTAGAAATACAGTTTTCTGAAATACTCACAAAAGATCTTCTGGCTTGAATTTTTTTCATAATATATGTAACATTTTTCAATAAAAACACCTTGAAATATATGCTACTTTGGAAAAAAGAATGAATGATTTAAGTTGACTTCTTATGGAGCATTAAGTATTTTGCAATATCCATTCACTGGGCAAAAATAAGGAGTTGTCATTCTCAGTATGATGCAATGCTTATCTCCTGTTAAACTCATTTTGTCATGATAAAGAAAACCAACTTGAATTCCAAACATTACAAGTGACAAAACATTTTATAGAGCATTCATTTTGTATGTAGACTGCACCTGAAGTACTCTGCTTTAATCTAAATGAAAAACCAAAGTGAAGTCAAAAGTTATTTACTGCTGCTTTTTCCTTGACATTTCTTAACAGGACATAACAAGCTGGTAAAAAAGAAAGTCTGCACAGACAGGCCTTATTATCCTTGTGTTCAGCAAACCCCACTCCTGGCTCTTCAATCAGTGGTGTTAACAGCAGCACTTTAACCCAAAGAGAACTGCCTTGCATTCATAGAATGTTTTCTAGTTTACAAAGTGCTTTTTCATATTGGGTTTGTTTCTTTTTAATGAGAGGAAAAGTTATCTTGAGGCTTTTATTCCCTTAGAAGGCAGGAGACTTTTGGCAAGATTTTGAATCTTTCCTCTGTGGCCAATTAGTGACAATTCCACTTTTGCAAGACAGCCGTCTCCCTGTCCAATTTGACAAGGCAAAGCAAGAAGACTGGCACCGAATTCTGTGCCAACAGTAGTTCAAAATCTTGCCACCGTCAAAATAGGAATTCGGATGCAAAATTTCAGAGCTTGTGTAGTCTGCTATGGCCTCCATACAGACTGAAATGTAACCAAAGTCAGCCTCTGAAAGGAGTAGGTTGGTTGGCAATGTCATTGGTATAGCCATTGCAGAGGAGGTTCAGCAACATGCTTATGATGAAGGCATCATTGTATAACTGGGTATCATATATGTGCCAATATATTTATTTCAGCCTTATTTCTAGTAGAAAAACATAGTAGGAATGGCATTAATCCATAGACACTTGGTTAACTAAAGTATGGCACAATTGTTTACTGGAATACTGTGTACCCAAATGTTAAAATACTATGTAGATGTCAAGGGCACTCCCTTGACTTGCATCCTCTGGTCTGCTTTAACACAAACCAGGAGGAAAAGAAAGCTAGGCATCAGAAGCAATGGGTGGCAGGCCTATTAATGGCTGATCTGTACGGTGATCTGCCCTCAAGGAGACCCAACAGGCCAGTCCACTGCAGTGGCTTTCAATGTGGTAAGTCTGGGCTTCAGCAGAAGTCAGCTTGTGAAGAGCCCTGGCAGCTCTGCCAAGAGTTGGGTCACTGGAAATGGACCTGCCCTGGACTCGAAGGATGCCCAGGTCAGAGCCACAGATCTTATTGGCTCCAAGCTGAAAAGCCCTTCACTCAGCCCAACTTCCAAAGTGACCACTGCAGCTGAGGGGATGGTCAAGTAGGGTCAGCAACATTGCAGGCAGAACTGTAAATTTCTTGTTAGAGATGCCCCCTGCCTTTACCTGGCCAGCTCTCCTCCCAGGCCAGCCAAGTAATGAAAGTCAACAGAGTGCCTTCCCCTAGGAGGTTCACACCTCCCTTAGGATATACGCCATGTGAAGAGATAGATAGGTCTGGGCCTCTTAACTTACAAGGCCTAAAGCCCACCAGATTATTATCAAGCCCCTTCTATCAGGTTCTATTTGCCTCTCAATCAGAAAACTTAATTGTAGCTTAGACAACACCTTTCTTAGCTCCTCTAATAATGACTCTGTCCTTTGTTCTAGACCCTGTCTAGTACACTTGGGCCTCATTCCTTTGTAATCATAACCTCTACTCTACCACCAATGGCTCTACTCCCAACCTGTGTGTACTGATGGTCCTCTTCCCCACTTAATGCTGTATAATTGTTCAGACCTGGTAAATGCCACTCTTAGGATCATTGGTTACTATCCTCACTCTGTCTTTTATGACCTTGTCTAAATATGATCAGAGTCGGTAAACTTGGAAGGCTTCCATAGCCTTGGCAACTCATGACGACAGCCTAGGGTGGTTACTGGTGCCATAAACTAGAGTGTCAATTTGTTGGGTCAACAACAGGAGCCACTGTGCGCTTGCTCCTGATGTGGGATCTCTGTCCTTAATGTACTGTACATTTTGATTTAATGCTATAACTAGTACTCAAACAGTATGTTTCACTTTGTGTTTCTATGTGGTGCAAACTGTTGAAATCTTAACTTAATATATACTAAATTGATCTTCTTTATATAAAGAGAATTGAAAATTAATTTTAATGTGAATGGAAGGGGAGAGGGAGCGGGAGAGGGGAGGGTTGCGGGTGGGAGGGAAATTATGGGAAGGGGAAGCCATTGTAATCCATAAGCTGTATACTGGAAATTTATATTCATTAAATAAAAGTTAAAAAAAAAAATACTATGTAGAAAGTATATATTAGGCCAGATAGCAAAGGACCTTTTTTATCACAGTAGTGCAAGATTTGAACTTTTTTCTCGATGTTAGTTATGAAGCCATTAGTATTTCTGAACATAGGAGTGACAAGATTTGACTTACATCTCCAAAGGATCATTTTGAAGCCATGTGGAGAAAAGACTATGGCAGGATTGTGGGAGGAAGCAATGGAACTATGCAGGGGAAACTCTAATGATGGCTCAAAGCAGGTGCTATCAGCACAGTTCTGGGGAACAGTACTAGAAGTCTATAAATGGTGAAGATCAAATCAAGAAAGCAGGATTTGCTAATGTATGGTACAAAGGATGTGAGACAAAGTGAAAAATCAAGGAGGACCCTCAGCCTTTTATTAAATGTGTGTGTATGTGTGTGTAGAGCAGAATGCAAAAGAATACACTCCTGAAAATAGCAAAATTGCTGCTGAGTAATTGAATAAAAAGATATTTATTTTCATCTTTAAAATTTTGTTTGGAATTACTCATGGAACATGCGTTACTTCAATATTTTAAAAACTACTTAGAAAGAAATATACTAATGCCAATGAGAATAAGAAACAGTTGGTCCTGGGAGATTTGTGTGTGTGTGTGTGTATTTGGTCATCCACCTCTTCTTGTGTAACAACTGAACCTCACAGAATAGCAAACAACAACTCTGGGATGGACAGCGATTTCGGACCCCCTAACCTACTCAGTTTTAGGATTCATAACAGGCAGTATCTCTTAATTTGAGTCTTTTCTAACTGAAGAGAAGAATTCACTAGGGCCTCCCACACGATGAACCTGAAGATTAACACCACAGAGTCAGCACACCTGCCAACCAAACCACAGAAGTAAACCTCCATCTGTGTAGTGAAATGACTAATTCTAATTCTCATTAACCCTCGTAGTTAGCATATTTGAGTCTTCCTCTTTTGCAAAATTTCATTTTCTGTTTATATTTTCATTGTCCTTATGGCATACATATCTATATTTTTGTAGGTGACCTCAAGTCCCTTTTTAAACGTGTGGGATAAAATAAATATGTATATAAATACTTGGATTTTTTTCTCCACTGCTTCCCCCTTTGACTCCAGTCCTATCTGTTTTGTTTGTGTCTTACCCACTCTTCTAACTGTTCCACTCCTTACTGTGCACTCAGAAGAAGTCGTGAGGAGAACCATGCAGTTGAGAAAAATACTCATGTAAGTGTGTAGGCTCCATTCAATCTCTTTGATGACAAGGTTCTCACTAATCTAAAACATGAATAATGCCCCAGATCCAGTGAACTGTGTATCAGCTTGGGCAGATACTTCCTCAGCAGACATACCCCAATGCAAGAATAGGGTTCCTCTGATGGCAATCTCTTCATTCAGGTCAATAACACCTAATTGTGACATGGTTCAATACAGAATATACAGAACACCTTTCCCAGCAGAGCGGGGTCTTCCAGTACTCTAGAAAGACTTCCTTTTCTCACACAAAGACAAGTTCCTCCTATCTCATCAGTTCTCCCTTCCCAGCACAGCTATGATCTTCGCTTTTTGTCCTTCAACACACACCTTCCTTGAACCCAATGGATTGGTGATAATCCCAAGCTGTGCCCTGGGCTATTTCCAATGGGGACTTTTGCATTTCTAGCTCACATCATGGCAAATATTCCAACACTTGGAAGTTGGGCATGCAGGCTGTGCATGTACTAAGCATGTGGCTTCCTGCATATGTCTGCACATCATTTCTCAGGAAACTCTATTTCACACTACGCCAGCTTGATGAGTAGCTGTTGCTCACACCCACTGAGAAATAACTCCATGTGAGAATAATACCTTTACAACTTCGAAATGTCCTCAGACAGACTCCTCGTCTCCAGGCCATCAACCTGCTGTGAACTCTCATCCTGACTTTTCGCACTTACAGGCAGCAGTCACGCAACACTCTGTCAAACAATATGAAGGTTTGTGGAGATGTGGAGAGTGAAAAAGCAAATTGGAGCCTAGATATCTTTTTAGCTGAGTGTAATTTTTAATAATTAAAAATTCTACCATACATGAGAGTATTTTCATATTTGGTATCTACTTACAAATTTTGCTGTGTACTAGCATGTCTAGACGTGGGATTCTCATCAATATTCATTCTGCAGAAAAGTATTAGATGAATTCAGCATCAGTGATCTCTGTCCTCGAGACACTTTAAATTTCCATCTTTTTAAAAATACATATATCCAGTTAAAAACTGGAGTCTTTACTTTGAACCACAGTTATGATAACCCATCAATTGTGTGTTCAGCATGAGCATTGTTTCAATGAACTGAATTTTCTGTTTGAGAGTTACACAGGAATAATTTTATCCATCCTCTTTGGTGAAAATTCAGCAATATATAAGCATGTAATAAATATCTCTGTAGGAATAAATAAAATAATCAACTCTTTCATTCAATAAATAATAGTTAAGCCCCTGAAACACACCAGGCTGCAGATAGGAGGGTGAGTCTACTGTGGATCTGATCGCAAGGAAATCCACTCAAGCTCCAGAGAAGAGTTGGCAGTGTTCATGGTGCCCTTTCCTCATGCAACTGGAACGTTTTTCAGCAAGGACTGAGCCCTACGCACCAAACATCTCGTGTTCATTTGTAGTTAACTAAGAAGTTCAATTAAGTGAAAATCAGCTCACTCCTAGTGTTTAATTCTTTCAGCTAAGGTCCAACTACCTCAATATATGTACACCATATGAGACACAAGAAAGAGAGGACACGGGCTAGGAGGGAGGCCAGGTGAACGACAATTTGCCAATCAGAAGAAGAAAGTGGGCTACTGCACATTACTTGTAATTTGAGTAGGAGCAGAAGGTTGTCCAGGATATGGAGACTGATCACAGATGTCAGAGAAAGAAGCAGATCATAGGGGAGCTCAAGGAGCTGCTTTTTCCTGCTGTAGATGCATGTTCAGGAGGCCTGATGGATATTCATACAAGACATCTTCTAGGTGTTATTTTAAAGATCTCCAGCATTGATTTGCCTCCTTGCATTTGCCTCTCGCCTAAAAAGTCAATAGAGAAAGTCTGATAAATTACCTGAATAGTTTTATTCTGTTTAACAAAAGTTGTCAGGAATGCACATCTTTAATCCCTGATTTACAAAATGTTTTTACATAAGTCATACTCTGCATATAAAAACTAAATGAATTACGTGTGGGTATATGTACATATAAACATAATATATCCATTCATATTTATATAGCATAGAGTATATATATACATAAAACAAAGAAAACATATATTAATATTAAGAATACATACACATTATATTATATATAGACACTGATAAAATGAGTATCGCTGACTAGATATTTGCTTGTGTTTGCTTTCAAACTTTTAAATAATTATTAAAGCCAAATATCAATGACAGCAGTTTTACTTCTAATTTAGAATTTTCACAGGAGGTTTAGGAAATGGCATATGGAAACATATGAATCTTGGGAAATTTGTGGTCAATCAACGGATGCATTTACCTCAAAGCACAAGGGTGCAAGAAACACTTGTTTCTTGCAATTTTTTTTTCAAATTTCTCAAAAAATGTGGAAGAATTTTTCTTCCAGCTTAGTGGAAGAAAGTGTCTTGAAGTGCGTTATGAATACATACATGTCTCAGAAAAGTGAAACACCAGCTACTGCCATTAATGCATTTAAGAAAAGCACTTAAAACAAGGGAAACTCAATGTCCCATTAAAAAGCAAAACAGCAACATTTTGTGACAATAAAACCATTTGAGGTATTGTATGAAGTAGTTATGATCTAGTTTGTAATGTTTAACATCCTTGCAGAAACTCAGCAAGTGAACTGTTTTATCTGTGAAAGATTTCAAAAACAAATAATTTAGACACCATGATGGAAAATAAGGCATGATGGCATTTTCCTGTGATTTTTCAGTAGTGCGACCAGCAAAGTTAGTCAGGAAGTGGCGAATGTCTAAGGTATATCTATCAGCTGACTAAAAACTCTTGGACAAAGTAAGTACATGCCCTTAAAAAAGCAATAAAATGTAAATACAATTTCTTAGACCGAAAATAATAGGAGACATAGAGCATTTTAAGAAGCAAGTGATTCTCCTGAACAGGTTCTCCACTGGCACTTAGATCTATTGATAATAGGAGATAAATCCTCCTGAAATAATCAGTGTTCCCTTTTAGTCCTTGGGTAGTAGAAATGAGCATCAGTTTTTCTCAAAGAAGACACAAAGAAGGATTTTCGGTGAGAAGATGACAAGATTTTGATGACTCTGAGTGGCAGAAATAGAATGTGGTACCAGTTGATTGTGATTTCTGAATTGTTGATTATGAGTGGCCATCATAAAGTATGTCCAACAGAACAGGAGTAAACATGACCGTATTTTAAAATTCAGTACCACAGCTACATCGTTTTGACTTAAGATACTTTCTGGGGTTGTTGTAAGTTTTCTGGTCTCTGCCCTGCCTCTTCAGATAGATATAGGTACCCTGAAATGAAGCTAATCACTCCAACAGCCAATCATCTGAATTTCCAACACCACGTACATCTAAATGTTCAAGCAATGAAAGAAAATTTCGAGGTGGAAAAAGGCCAAGAAGTCAATAACAAAGGCTACTTTACAAGGAAGGAAGTGGAAATCCATTCTCATATGGAAGTGGTGAAGACCCAACGGTGGCTAAGAGTGCCCAGCAGTCTTTCAGGATGCTCACAGGGACAAGGGTCGAAGCCTGACTTGCTCAGTACTGCATCTACCACCCCACACAGTGCCTAGCAAGAGAAACTCCTCCATAAATATTGGTTAAAATTCCTGGATTATTTTGCAAAATTATTTAAAACAAATTTGTGATCAATCCTTGTTAAAACTGAATATTACACATTTAGTAAAGAAGCTGTCAGTAATTTGGAAAACAAGAAATCCTTTCTCTCTCCACAATCTGTCATTCATTCCTGCCTGCCTTTGCTTTTATGCTGACAGATTATAAAACCTGCTCCTATGTTAAAGAGGCATAAATTAATGGAATTACTGTATTAAAAATTACTCCTGGCAAATGGTCCTTCTATCTGTACAGTTTTTCTCCTTATCTGTTCTCATGAATGATTTCAATGATTCTCAGATTTTCCACAATTAATTAATTAATTTGTCCATTGAGAACACAACTCCAACTAACACTAAGCTCCTCTTATAGTGTACTGCTATATAATGTATTTATCAAGACTAAGCAAAAAAATCAGATTTCACTGTCAAAAGATGATTTTAAATGATAAAATGACCCAATTTGGCAACCTCTGCATTAGCATTGGCTAAGCCTCCCATGCCCATCCCTTAAAGATGACAATACTGTGAGATGATGGATCCAAATGACAGACACACAGCATTGAAGAAGTAGCAAATCTCAAGGAGGAGTCACCAGAATCTCCAAGACTACATATGGTACATTGTCATTTTGTCAACTAGAGATGCATTATTTGTTCCTCTGTGTTTCATAGCACTGAGGATTGTATTTGATATTGGATGAGGTCGGAGCTATACACAGTTCTCAACAAGGATGGCATCTGTCTCCTAGTGATGCATGAATCGTCAAAGTCCTTATAGAAGTGCTTGCTGCCTTATTTCTCCAAAACAGTGGATGTGGTGATATAGATTGGAGCACACGTACTGTGCTTTGAATGATTATGTTGTAGAATTACCTGGAGACGATAACAGCTATCTAAAGTGTGGATTAACTTGCTCAACAATAGTAAGATAATCCGGGGTGTTTTGCAGATGTAATTGTCTTATGATTTTGAGAAATACTAGGGTACATCAAAAAGCTGGGGTACAATGGAATTAAAAGATGTTTATTTTGGTACAAAAGTTTGGAAATCTGTGTAGACAAGGGATCTTCAAAATATACATAGAAAATACATACTATCAAAAAAAATCTATGCACATGTTTTAAACTTTTTGCACCAAAATAAACATCCCTTGATTTCACTTTCCCACAAACATTTTGAAGTACCCTTGTACCTTTTGCTGAAAAAATAATTCCATTCTCCAAATTCAGTGAATGACTTCTCCAAAAACATGATCTCCAGGATTATACAAAAGGAATATTACTCACTACAAGGTTGAAATTTCTCTATTGTAGAATAAGATGTATTTTTTACACCTTTTGGAATTACACGACCCATGAAGTTACATATTTGTACACATACATTTTAAGTGTTCATGCATTAATATCTGTCAGATCACATACTAACATAAACACATATCAAATTAAAAATATGCCAGCACTGGATTTGGCCAATTTCCTGATATTAACTCGCAACTCTCTTGTGCCATTACCCATTAGTTATTCCCTGCTTAGTTCATCTTACCTAGGGATAATTTGATGCTTCCTTGGTTCATCTTACACAGGGATAATATGATGCTCAGAAAAATAGGTCTAACCACAATTCAAGATTTCAAAACAGGAAGATAGGAATATGACACATATGAAACACCCCAAAACACCACCTCTCTTGGTACACACAATGAGTTCATGATTCGTACAGGCCAGGTACCCAGTAAATAAATAAATAGATAAGTAAATAAATAATTCTAAATAAAAGATTTACAAACTGAACATACCACCTCAAGCCACATTTACTGTAGTAGATAATAAAAGATCGATAGAAGTTGCCATCTTCATTTCCTTGATAAAATCCTGCCCAGGAAAGTTAATTACAAGATCCCACCGAGTTTGACATATAGTGCGGGTAATGAAAACACTTTGATTCTAGAGAATTACAGTACAGTGCACAGTGCCTACAAACAGAATGAATAATTGAAATCCAGAGCTTTTATGCTCCAATGGAAAAAAACCAATATTTCATGGCACATAAATTTATTCAGCTTATTTGCATTAAGGTTGAACGATCAAAGCACTGTCCACAGGAAAACAGTGATGGTACCTTGATTTAAGTGTGATGAGCATTCATAAATATTCTTAGGAAGCAAAATGTACCTACATTTAATCAGCACTTATTAAAATTTTATTCCCTATAGTTATTCAACAGGATCTGTGGTATAAAAACATAATTACAAAAATCAGATTTGAGCTCATTTGACAACAGAAGGGTTTTATGGTGACCTATCTCCAAATGTTCCTATTTGTAATTAAATGCAGCGATCAGCAGTAAGGATTTTGAAGCTGTTTTAGTAGTTCCGCTATTCTGCTTAACATGTGGCACCCGTAATAATTAAAATGATACTAACACATGCACAATTTTATGGCCCTTATGGTGCAACCCATTATGCCAAATAAGGGCCTCTGTTTTCACAGCATACTGCACATGGTCTCATTACACCCACTTTTCTTTTCCTGTCTTCACACTAACAACTGTTAAAGTGAATCAACACACGAAACGTACTATAACAGCTTAGTGTTTATGATATGTGTGCTGTTAGTCAGTGAACAGGAAAATCTAAACATTTACTGTTTATGTAAAGAATAGCGTTAGTGTTAGCGAATTGCTCGGGTCTGCTTACTTTATTATCTAGATCACAAACGTAATGATGGGTTTCAATGGCATCTATATTTTTGCTTTGTTTTGTTTTTCAATACAGATGTCTATAAAAACCAGAAGAATTATGCTTTTATATATCTTGGAATATTTCTTCTGAACCATAAAATTATTTAGGGGTTGCATAAAGAAAGATGGATAAATCAGTGGGAGTGGTATTGTCCTGAAAAGAAGAAAAAGAAGAAGAGGGAAAAGAATGAAAGATTTAAACGTCTTTGAAGATGATTTCCTCCATGACATTGCTAGGCTGAATCTGGTTTACCTAAGGTATTAAAAAGCTGTAAACCATTTTTACATTGCACCATCCTAAAATTTATAAGAAACTGGGAATTTGAGATTAGTGCCGTTTTATCATGAATAATTTTGTAATTAAGAAGCTCCTCAAAGACCTCCTACACTCATTTTACAGTCATCAGTTCCGAATGGCGTTCAGTCTTTTTGTTCTGGGACACAGTCCAAAGTAGGTCCCATCGGTAGAACACCAACGGATTGGGCAAGATCTCATGTCTGCATTTTCCATTACCGTTTTTCTGAACATTAGTCGAAACTTCAGTTAGAGGATAACAACCTTTCTTCATTTTTTTCCCCCTTCTGGAGTCACACTCAAGCCTGTCCGTTTAGGAATTTTGCCTTATTGGCGCTTACGGGGAGTAAGGGAAGCTGAGTAGGCCTTGAATGTTAATGGCTTAATAGCTCAATTGATTGCAAAGATACAAAAGAAAAATGCTCACAGATTGCAGCCTTCACATGGTTTGGCTCCAAGATCTCATAAACAGTGTGACGTCGACCAGTAGAGAACCATGTGGATGCTGTATGAGGACCATGCGCTCGTTACAGAACTGTGAAAATTTGTGGGACCGCAAAATGAAAATTATCAGCCAGGAAAGAAAAATAAAAGGCAAGATGAGAAATGGTTGGGGAAAAGCTGCTTTTGAAAGACCTAACGCTTTCATCTATACCAGCCTCTTAGTAGAACGACATTTAATATTATGTAAATATCACACAGGTCCAACAAGCTGGAACAACCCCTGCCACCCCAGGCTCAGAGCCTCGCACTTTGAGATGATATTCAGGAAAGACTTGATTCCCATCAGGGTGTATTCTCCAACTCTGCTGCTTAAAAAAAAAAAAGAAAGAAAAAAAAACAAAAACAAAATCCCACTCTCTTCAATAATTAAAGAAGGAATAAAGCTTCTGTCTGAACTTGAAGACATTACATTCCGCGATCCCTATTCTTTGATTAAAATAAGCGTTTGTGATCACTATTAGAATTTACTACCCTATGATCAAAAACAAATAACCCACTTTGTTTGTTTCTTACTGCAAATGAATTAAATTAGAAGCCATTAGGAGGACTCGCTGTTTATATCCTTGTTTCAGCAGTGGTAGTATTTGAAGTTTCCTGCGGTAAGTTCATTACTCGTATTTTGTCCAGAATTAGTGAAGCGTGCTGAAAATTGCTAATGACAGATGTTTCTCCACTCTGTCACACTTCTTGTATCATTTGATTTGGAAAGCAACATACGGTGTTCTGCTCTATCAGTATGTCACAGACTGTCTGTAAACAGCTGGTCATAACTCAGTTCAGTGAAAACCATTACTTTCCAATGAAGGGCTGGACACCCTCCAAATTGCATTTTGGCATGGCCGCGGCTGCATAATGCACAAAGTTCCTCTGTTCTGAGGTTACCTAAGGAAGACTTCTCACTTTCCCGACTTGTTTTTCATGCTTCAGAAAATAAGAGTGTTTTTTTCAGCAGTAGATAGATCAAGAGAATATGAAAAATATATTTTAGTGATTATATCCAGCACTCAGAAAATCTGCAGATGATACAAGGCAAAAGACAACAACACGTCTACAATGTGTATCTCACCATTTCGGTTATGTCTGCAGTGGGACAGAGCAAGCCATGTCAGGGTCAGGACCCAGAGGTGACGTATTTAAATGTCTCCTATAAAATAGCCATGGCATATGAGCACGACCAAGTGGTTAATGCATGATGTCTAGTCGCTGTGAGAAAAATGAAAGTCATCTTCTTGTCATTTACATGATGGTGAAATTTAAAGAAAGTGATCTGGTTGTTTTTATCTGAAATTCAACAAGCCAAAAGCCAAATGCAAAAATCATGTAAGTAGAAGGCTAAACATGCTATTATTTCACATGACATTTTAAAACATGCCAACAATTGCATTAGCAATGCCAAGTTATTTGAACAGTTACCATCTATCGAATTCTAAGAAGCCATTAGCAACACCTGTCAGAAGGTTTGGAGTATTGTCTCTTCATGACAAAAAAAAAAAAAAAAAAAAAAAAAGAAGAAGTAGAAGACAAAAAAAAAAAAAATCCCTCATTGAAAACCTCTGGATAGAGCAGAGACAGACATAGATTTTGAATATGTTTAAAAGCTGCCTGACACTTCCAGATCTGTGCATCGAAACTTTCTGATTCTTACAAAGTAACTAGCAGAAAGAAGTGGCCTATTTGAGGATCTGAATGATACATGAACCCATCCATCTCAGCTCAGCACTCCTTCAAATATCTATCAGGAAAATGCCAGTCCTTACATATGCCAGATGGTTGCTGGTTATAATTTTGTGGGATTCTTTTCCATACATGAAAATAAGGCCTAGCAACAGTCAACTCTGAAGATGTGTCCTTTATTCACCTGGCAAACCACACTTCCATCTAGGTAAGGCCTATATGTCTCTTCAGAAGGCTTCCCTGACTTTCCAGGGCAAGTAGGACCACACCCAGGCCTTCCCTACACAGTCCTAATAACTCCACTAGGCTGCTACAGACAAAGTACCACTTGGGCCTAGGAGAGAGCAGTGCATCTTGTGAGCAAGACAAGGGAAACTTCAGAGGAGGTAACGTTTATTTTTATATTCCATTTTTTAATTTGAAAGGCAGAGCATCAGAGAGATGGAGAGTCAGAAAAACACAGAGAAACATATACAGAGGGAGAGAGAAAGATATCTTCCATTCACTGGTTCACTCCCCAGATTGCTCCAACAGCCAGGATTGGACCAGTCTGAAGCCAGGAACTCCATTTGTGTCTCCCACATGACTGGCAGGTGCCTAAGCACTTTGACCATCTTTACTGCCTTTCAAGGTCATTACCAGGAAGCTGAGTTGGAAGCAGAGCAACCAGGACTCCAACTGGCTGTCTGACATGGAATACTAGCATCATAGGCAGCAGCTTAACCCCCTGTACCACAACACTGTTCCCTGGTGACATTTTTGACCAGGACATATAGAATGATTCCCATATGCAAATAGACACTTTAGTACTTCCAAGTTAAGAGATATGTTCTCAACTAGTGAAAAAAATGCAATACTATCTGCAGACTAAATGACATGAGAATAGATGGCCAAATGTTTGACGAAGTTCCAAGAAGTAAAAGCTATATACTGTGGAGAATCACTAAGACAGGATATTTTACCTGGACCTAATTTTTTTCTCCTCTTCTTCCAAGCCATTTATATCCTTTCCTCCCATAGATAAATTCAATAGTTTCTGTGTCTGCAAAGAGTATGAACAGAGGAAAAATTCAACAATTGGATGAAGGTCATTAAAAATATATATATTTTAAAATCTGTATCACTCATCACACCACTGAGTACAACTAGTTTTTCAAAACACAATTTTAAGGCTATATTTCAGCAAGTCTTATTTCTACATGATTCTTTCATGTTAGATAATTCCTGGAAATTACCTTTACATTGGTCTTGTTTTCCGTTAAAAAAAAAAGAAAAAACAAGAAGTCTTCCTTCCATAGGATGTATCCTTCCTTTTAAATAATAGGCTCTTTGCAATTGCTGCATGGCAAATTTCTTGGCTTAGTGTTTACTTGCCCAATTAAACCAGGCTGAGCTACAAAATAGCTTTGTCATCTGCAAATGCAGTAGCAGAAGAGATTACAAGGACACTGCTTTGTGCTGATTGTAGAGGGCTTTACTTTTTTTTTTTTTTTTAAGGAATCTAGACAGTAAGGCTTCCTTAGATACTCAAAGCTAATCAAAGACAATGAAAGAGATATGCTTTCAGCTCTCTTATCCTTTTCTCCATCACCCTCTGCTTTCTTTCCTTCTTCGAATATTTATTTCCATTTATGGTCACTCATACTCTTCTGCTTCTGGTACTTAGTGAAGGGCTATTGCTTTCTCATCACAGAGAAATACTCTCACATATCATTAAAAACAAGAGCCTTTTCATTTTTTTTTCAAAGGGTAGCCCAGGAATCTCTCTGTTAGATTCATTATACCATGTGGCAATACTATAAAATCAAGACTTTTACATCAATTTTGCAACATGATTCATCCGCCTTGTTGTGGTTATATCTGCTTTATTTCAACGATGGTCTTTTATTCTTCTATTTTTACTTCTGCTGATGGTCTTTTTCCCCCTCACTGTAAGTAGCACTACTTGTAAATATGAGCTGTGGCTCCTGGAGCAGATGGGTGAGAAGAGAAATAATTTCCACCCTATAACTTGTTAGAAGAGCTCAGTGCCTTGCCAGTTGGCCAGGAGTTTCAGTACTCAAACACAAAATACACAGATTCTCAAAGAGTGGTCCTCTATGTGGTTCTTATTTGAGTCTCTTGAAATCTCAATAGGGCCAAAAATTTATTCATTGAATTTTTGACTAATGAAAATTGCAAGTTATGGCCAACTTCCTATTGGTAGTCCCCTGTTGTCCTTCTGGTGGAAACCCTGGCCAATACTGACAATAATAAAAGATACTATTCTTGTCCAATATATCTAAATAAATAAAGTCTACTTGTGGATATTGTCTTCAATAAACAAAATTTTTTAACCATTTCAGGGAAGAGTTTTTTTCTCAACAATACACAACTGGAGCTTTTAAGGAAAGCAAAACAAGGAGGAAGAGGCATAAAAATGAATTTAGCTGCCAGAAACATATAACGTTTAATGACATATCAGCTTCTCTCAGTTTGTGAATTGGAACACAAACACACAAATTATACTTCATGGCACAACAGTTTGATTTCAGTTTTTTCAATTCCATTCAAAAAACATTTATTGAATGTATGCTAAATACAAAACTCTTTATAAGAAATTGACACATACATTTGCAACCACTAAAGAGTGTTCTTAAGGAGGTCTAAGATACTAACTATATAGAATTCTTATGCAAATCACTTTTTTAAATTTGAAGAGATAAAGAGAGAGAGTGATTGTTAAAAGAATGATCACATACTGTATAATTTCCAGTTCAGGTCACAGGATCTCCATCTTCTACCAAAATATTTTAAAAAATAACCTAAGTCCCTGCAATTAGATTGCAAATAGCTTTTGATTATCTAGGGCCTGATTAATAGACAGCTTATATAATTTATCATCCAAACAAGGACACTCCGAGAGTGAAAAGTGATGCTATTAATAATTGTGCCAAGCCAATAGGAATAAACTGGGACTGTCCCAGGCAAATGGGGACACATAGTCACCCTACTGATTTAATTTGGGCATTATTAAGACAATATTGTTCCCCTTTTACTGCTACTTGCCTCCAGTGAAATACTTTATTTCTTACTAAAGAGTATTGCATGAGAAACTAGTCAGAAATGGCTAGTGTACTTCAGATGCATCAGTTTAAAAACAAAATAAAGACATGAGAGATCATTTAAGAATCACTTAATTGTTCAGAAACTGCTGTATACAGATACAAACAAGTAAATTATTATCTATATTTTGTTCCAATAAAATTTGAAAGGTTTATTTATATCCATAAAATTTTTAAACATTTTATAAGAATTCTTAATAAAATGGCAAAAATATTTAGGTAATTTTGAAAATAATCTTAAAAATCAATCATTTATTATGGGCTGGGGTTTAGACTGTTGCTTGCAACTCCAGTATCCCATTTCAGAGTGCCAGTTGGAGTCCCGGCTGCTTCACTTCCAATTCAGCTTCTTGCTGATGTGCCTGGGAAGGCAGCAGAAGAAGGACCAACTGCTTAAGTCCTTGCCACTCCAGGGGAGAACAGAAAATGGGAGACCAGGATGGAGTTCCTGGCACCTGGCTTTGATTCATTGCTGTAGGCATTTAAAGAGTGAATCTGATCTCTCTTGCGTGCCCCAAACATGTCTCCCCTTTTTCTGTTGCTCTGCCTTTCAAATAAATAAATAAATTTTTAAAAAAATCAAAAATGTTTCATTTTTCTTTTAAAATTTTTTATTAATATAAGAAGAACAGATTTCATGTAAGTTGAAGTATGTATAGAAAGACAGAGAGAAGGGGGCAATAAAAAGATTCTTCTATGAAAGGCTTTAATCCATTTTCCCAGTCCTGAATCCTGATAAATTCCCTCAGAGTGTCTCTACCTACTTTCTGTCTTCTTTCCTTTCTCCTGGTGTTTTCCTCTCCAAGTGCACCAGACAGGATTACGGGAGGAAGGAAGAAAGCCATACATACAGGAAAGAGCACAGTCTCTGTGTCCCATCTCCAATCCAGGTTAAAAGTGGCAAAATAAAAGAAAATCAAGTTTTGCATACATATACATAATCAAGTTAAGTCATACTGAGGAGACACAATAATCACTTCCTTAGAAAACCCATAATGAGATTTTTAAAAAATGTATCCATGAGAAATGATGTAAAAGGGAAAAAACAGAAAAATTTGAAAGAAAAATCTCTCTGGAAAGGTACAGGTAAAGGGGAGGAGATGCAAGAGAGACTAAAAATAAACTGAAAGAGGCCGGCGCCGTGGCTCACTAGGCTAATCCTCTGCCTGCGGCACTGGTACCCCTGGTTCTAGTCCCAGTTGGGGCGCTGGTTCTGTCCTCGTTGCTCCTGTTCCAGTCCAGCTCTCTGCTGTGGCCCGGGAAGGCAGTGGAGGATGGCCCAAATGCTTGGGCCCCACACCCACATGGGAGACCAGGAGGAAGCACCTGGCTCCTGGCTTCGGATTGGCGCAGTGCCAGTCGTAGCGGCCATTTGGGGGTGAACCAACGGAAGGAAGATCTTTCTCTCTGTCTGTCTCTCTCTCACTAACTCTGCCTGTCAATAAGTAAATAAATAAATAAACTGAAAGACCTGCAGAAGCTGGGCAGACAATGTTTAAGAATAAAGTGAATAGGGGCTAGCACTGTGGCTTGGTGAGTAAAATTGCCGCCTGCAGTGTCAGCATCCCATATGGGCACTGTTTCTAATCCCAGCTGTTCCACTTCTGATACAGCTCTATGCTATGGTCTGGGAAAGCAGTGGAAGATGGCCCCCTTTGGGCCCCTGCACCCACGTGGGAGACCCAGAGGAAGCTCCTGGCTTCAGATCTGCCCAGCTCTGACTATTGCGGCCATCTAGGGAGTGAACCAGCGGATGGAAGACCTCTCTCTTTCTCTCTCTCTCTCTGCCTCTGCCTCTCTGTAACTCTGCTAACTCTGCCTTTCAAATAAATAAATAAATCTTTTTTTTAAAAAAAAAAAGAATGAAATGATTCAGGAACGAGAAAATCAGACAAACATCAAAGAAGGGTGTGGACCGTGGAAATTACAGTTTATCCTTTTTTCATTTTTCTTTAATCTCCTTATTTTATTTGACAATGAAACCAAAAGGAAAGCTCTATGAACCAAACATGGTCCTCAGAATTGCTAGTCTTGGTACAGGTTTTCTGCAAGAAAACCTTTTACAGGGGCTGACATTGCAGCACCGCAGGTTAAGCTACCACTTGCCATACCAGTATCCCATATCAGAATGCCAGTTCAAGTCCTTGCTACTTCACTTCTGATCCAGGCACCTGCTGATGCAACTGGCAAGACAGCCAAAGATAGCCCAAGTACCACACATGTGGAAGATATGGATTACCTGGCTCCTGGCTTTAGCCTGACCCAACCCTGGCTGTTGCAGACTTTTGGAGAGTGAGCCAGTGTATGGGCAATCTTTCTTTCTTTGTATCTCTTTGTCACTCTGCCAAATAAATAAATAAGCAAACAAACAAATAACCTTTATTGGCACATGGTTTCAGAGAGACATGGAGCTTTTCTTTCAATATCTGGGCATATTTGCTTTTGCCTTATTTCTGATCCTTTCAAAATGGAAATTTTTTAAGAAGAGAGTTTATGTGCATATGTGTGATATGTAGGTTTTGAAGCATTTTAAGCATATGAAATAATCATGTATTTTTCACTGTATATGAGGATTTCAATGTGGAAAATTACCATATGAACTTTTATAATTAAGCTAGATGAGACTTAAAAGAAGGTCACAAGCCAGGATTCAACAACTCTATTCATCTTTCTCCAACTCACTTTCTGTTAATAAATTCATTCAAAAACATGTATGGGGCATCCTATGTGCTATGTTCTATTCTACATGTTGGAGATTCAACAAGATAGACAAAATGCCTTGCCTTCATAGAAGTTATACTCTACTGGGAGAGAGAAAATAATTAAACTTTAAAAAGCTAATTATTCTGAAATTTTTATGCAGGAGCAAAGTTAAGTTCAGAAGTTTCAGTTTAAACATGAATAATGTCTCAAACTGAAGTATGATCTGCTTGATGTTTTGAGACACTCTCAAATGTCAAATGCAGAAAATAAATCATCTCCCCATCAATCACCAATGCTGTTTAAGGAGGGACATAAAACATTGCGATCACTAGAGGGTAAATAAGGAAGTGAATTTTTATATGTGCAATATAGAAATAAAAGTATAAGTGCTTACCACAATCATGTTATTATAAGTGTTATATTGTAGTATTTAATTATTTATGAAGTTGATAAAATAGTTTTTAAAAAATCAAGCAGTACAAAAAGGGACAAGAAATGTCATCTAAAAAACTATCATAAGTATTACATGAATTTCATCTCTGCATTTATACTGTTTAAGAATGGATGACTGGAAAACTTAGCTTTTAATAAGTAGAATCAAGGTACGTATGAATATTGTATGCACTATGCCTGGCTTAAAATCTTGCCTCTTCTACTTCCTAGTGAAGAGAAACAGAACTTAACTACAATGTGTCTGTCTCCTTGTTTGGTAATAAAGTTAATGCTTATTCATGATATTTTTGTAAGGCTTATACAAAGCACTTAGAACACTATATGCAACATACTAAAGGCTCAGTCAATATTAGCTTCTATTATTATCTGATTTATTGCCCATTAATGATACTGGTTTGATCTTAGAATTATTCTCTTATTTCTATTATCTTTTTTTCTTTCCTCTGCTGTTTTATTGTGATGTTTCATCATCATATGTGAACTATTTAATTTCTTATTCTGTGGTTCAAAGTAGGAAACCTACATAGGAGCTATTTCTAGTTCCTTGACAGAAGGCAGTCAGAGATCATTTCTTCTATTTCTCTCGCCCCTCCTCCATCTCTTTCTTCTTCGTGGTTCACTTGTCTATGAGGCTTGCAGTTCCTCTCATTTTGCTTACATTTAACTGCCTGTGTCTGCTTTCAATTTGTCTGACTTGCTTTTCCATCTGTGTTCCATCGCTTTTCCTCATGCTTGTATTATAATGTTGACTATCTAGTGTTCTGTGCACCATTTCCTAGCCCAACAGACAACACCCATAAGAGTGTGGATTGGCTGAACCAAGGCTCTGTGAGTTCTGGCTGGGATACTTGCTCTCTGCACTCCGTTCCTGGATATTGGGGAAAGATTTGCAGTACCTATTTCAGTCTACTTATTGAGGATTGGGGAAGGAGGCACAGGAGGGATTTTCCCTCATTCTTTTCCCTTTCGTTGTGGAAGCTCGGCTTCATTTTTCACTCCTCCATTTTTTGCAGGCCTTCCCCAAAGGCATTAATTTTGTCACCTCTTCACCAGTTAGAAATGAGACAAAGAAACAATAAGCACTCCTTTCTCCTAAGTTCTCGGCTGTTAATGAAAAAATCTCAGGCACTTGTCAACTCACTGGCCTAATCTTGGAGAGCTGCAGGAGAAGGTGCTTAGATAGTGAATAATACCTACACAGTACTCCTTTCTCTGAACTTGTCCTCCAATTTTTAGTTCAATGATATTTGGTTATAATTTTTGCTTTGCTTGATTATTATTTCTCTCTCATTCATGGTACAGTTTTGCTAGGTATTAGAATATGGGGCGTTTGGTCTGACGTCATTCTTCCATTTTTACCTGAATTCTCTACTTGTGGTATTTTCATTTACATGCTAGTAGTTGACAGAGTCAGCACCTATTAAGATGCTAACAGTGTTAGCTCATCCAGACTTTGCCTTGTATTTCACATACAAGTAACTGAATGAAGGAACAATTCAACTAACAAGATTCTTGTTTTAACCCTTTGTATTCATAACACTTGAGCCCCAAAGCAGATATTCAGGTCAGATCTATAAGAAACATCAACCCATATAATTTGTATTTTTATTTAATTTTATTAAAGATTTTATTTGAAAGGCACAGTGACAGAGAGTGAAAGAGAGAGAGAGAGAGAGAGAGAGAGAGAGAAATCTTCCATCCACTTGTATACTCCCCAAATGGCTGTAATGGCTGGGGCTGCGATGGACCATGCCAAGAGCCAGGAGCTTCTTTGAGGTCTCCCTTGTAAGTGCAGGGGACCAAGCACTTGGGCCAACTTCCACTGCTTTCCTAGATGCATTAGCATGTATTGGAAGTGGAACAGTTGGGACTCAAACTGGCACCTATATGGGAAGCCAACATCACAGGCAGTGGCTTTATGGACTATACCACAGAGCCATTCCCAGTACACATTTTTTGAGATAGAATAATCAACATAGGTTAGATAACCATAGGACAGAGAATCTCAGCTGAGTAGTGTTCCTGTAAGGTTCTAAAATACCTTATCGGTCAAGGTGATGTTCATTTGCTTTTCTAATAAATAGTACCAACTTCTACAAGTAATAGCCAAGCAGCAAAGAGTATATTTGCCTTACTTTTCAGTGAATGGGAAACAGACTGAGAAAAAAATCAAATGCCAAAAGTGTGCATTAGTTAACAAGAAATAGAACATCCTTTCAATAGGATATACAGAATTATTAAGCATTACATTTATAGCATAATAACATGATGTTAACTATGTAGAACTGTGTTTATACATTTGTTTATTTGTTCATAGCATGGAAAAATAAGGCAAAGATTTTAATAAAATATTTAGATTATGGGATTATGGAAGACTTTTGTTTTCTACATTTTCTACATTTTTGTAAAATTTCTAGACTATATTATTTACACAATAATCAGAATCCATAAAATATTACTTAAAAATTAATCTTGTAGAATATAAAAAATTTTAAATTATATTAAAAAAGCAATGTTTTCCAGTGCAGTGTTTTCAAATATAAAATGAAATAGAGACATAATTTAGAAAAGAACAACCCTGCTACATCCTAAAAGACTGAATCTTATTCATTTTTCTTCAAGACATAGATTCAGACGTTTGTCTCTCACTAGCCTGGACATCAAAACCCACCACAAATGAATAAGAAACATCTTTGTGTGAGAAAGTCAAGTTTGTGAAATTGTCTGCTGATGACTTTGGTGAAAACTCACAGATCTGCCAACATAACCTCCTCTCCATTTGTCATTCAGCAAGCTATTTGTTCTTTCAGAGGGCTGTTTGCACTCAAAGGGCCAATTTTGTTTTTTGTTGTTTTTTTTTTTTTAAAGCAGAAAAAGGAAAAAAATATGGGAATGAATTTCATGATTTCCCAACCTTTTCCACCTCCCAAAAATCAAGCCAAGCAATATCAATGTTCTACCTTTTAGGGTTCAATGTACATTGGCCCGCAACAATGAAAACCCCGGGCTCTGCCTGGTCAGGAAGGAAGCTTCTGCTTGTGCAAAGAAAGGCATGAAATCAGAAGTTGACAGAGATTCTCATTCAGGAAAGAATTGTCACCATTTTTGCTGTGCTCCGGCCAGAACAACATATGGCAGCCCAGCTGACAAATATAATCTTTTCCTCTTTTTTTCCCATTTCACATGCACATTTCATTTGTGGAATATTAAAACTTCACACAAAGTGCCTGTTAACCCCTTGGAACCACAGCATCCCTCGTCTGGGACGCACTGTTTACCAGAATGCTCACGTCCAGCTGTGAGGGGGTTAAGGCCATTTAAGAGAGAACCCAGGCTCAGAGACCAGCTGACTCTTCCCTGCCTCCAGTAGGAAGGACTGACGCACAGCTTTTTCAGGCATGGCTGTCTCTATGTTGGGAAATTGTTGGCTTCCTGGCTTCAATGTCAACCGCCTTGCTACCCTGCAGCCCAGAGCACTTCAGTGTCCTCAATCCAAAGTATTTTCTGAAGCAGCTGTCCTGACATTCTGCCATCCACAGGGACCCAAAGTCCAGCCTGCTACCCACTCCACAAGCCCACTGCTGGCCCTGGTCTTGAAGCCTGCGCACATGATTTTACTACTTCTTTACATTCTCCATCTTTCTCCCCAGATACAAGCACTGAGGCTTCAATGTGTTTATGGAAAGAGACAGGGCAGAAAACCTGCTCAAATATGTTATGTTACACTGCGGAACCCCACTGTCAACCCAGATAACCCCAACACACAACCTGCAAGCATTTCTATGTAGGTATGAACAGGTGTTTCGCTATCTTATTTCCACTCACTCCTTTCATTTAGGAAAATTTCCCACCATAGAGTCTTGTGACTACTTTCGATTCCTTCTCCACCAAGTTAGCTACTGCTCCATAGCCGGTGTCTATCATTGTCTTGCAATTGTCCATTTCACATATGGATGTTGCTATGGTCTGAATAGGATCTGAATGTGTCCTGTCAGAGTTCATGTTCTGGAAACTGCATCTGCAAATTGGCAGTGTTGGGAAGTGGTGGAACCTTTAAGAGGTAGGGTCTGGGGAAGGTAGCTAGGTCCCTGGAGATATCACCCTCAGAAAAGATTAATGCTGGCCTTTAATAGGAGGAGGAGCAGCCAGGGCACAAACCGGTGCCCATATGGAATGCCAGCACTGCAGGCGGAGGCTTAGGCCAGCCTCAATGCTGGTCTTTTAGAGTTCATTCCCACAAGAATGGGCTGTTAGAATGACAGCGAGTCTAACCTGAGTTTCATGCTTCTTGTCTTACAACGTGACTTCTCCCTCTTGCATGCACTCCCACTGTGATGCTGTCCACTCCGAGGCCTCCACCAGAGACTGAACCCAAGAGATGGTCTCATCTTGAACTCCCAGCCTCCAAAACCATGAGCTAAATAAACTTTTAAAAATTATTTTTATTGATATAAAGAGAACAAATTTCATGGTTATTTTCTTAAACTTTTTAAAAAATATACATTACCACCCTCAGGTATTTTGTTATAGCAATGAAAAATTAACTAATACACGTTTTAATGAAAATGTATACACTAGTGGTTTTTCTCTTTAAAAATTTTCCATGAACACTATTGTATGGCACATAATATTTATCTACTCTTTTCCACTTAACATTATGTTTCTTTTTGCAATGTGTTTATGTTAATATCCACAAAACAAGTTCCACAACATTTAATTGTTGCATAATTTATCATCATTTTAGTGAACAGGATTTTGCATATTCTCTTCATAAGGGCCAGTTATTATTTCCCAGCTTTTGCTGTTACAAACAACCCACTTTGGACGTCCTCAATCATGCATCCTTTTGTATGTATGACAGATATTCCCTAAGGTGGTCACTAGGAGGTAAAAGTGATGAATCCTAGCCTCTGCGCAGCTTCCTTTCGTTAGAGAGATGAAGTGGTTGCATCAATTCCTATTTTCATTATAATTATAAAAGACCTGAGCCGGCGCCGCGGCTCACTAGGCTAATCCTCCGCCTTGCGGCGCCGGCACACCGGGTTCTAGTCCCGGTCGGGGCTCTGGATTCTGTCCCGGTTGCCCCCTATTCCAGGCCAGCTCTCTGCAGTGGCCAGGGAGTGCAGTGGAGGATGGCCCAAGTGCTTGGGCCCTGCACCCCATGGGAGACCAGGAGAAGCACCTGGCTCCTGCCATCGGATCAGCGCGGTGCGCCGGCTGCAGCAGGCTACCGCGGTGCGCCGGCTGCAGCAGGCTACCGCGGCGGCCATTGGAGGGTGAACCAACGGCAAAAGGAAGACCTTTCTCTCTGTCTCTCTCTCACTGTCCACTCTGCCTGCCAAAAAAAGAAAAAAAAAAAAAATCTGTTTTCCACATACCTGCCAATATTTGCTGTCATCAAACTTATTAATTTTTCCCAAACCTGTATACAGGTTTACAGGTCTATTGTTGGCTTAGTTTTTAGCTCCCTAATTATTAGTAAGACAGCATATCTCTTCTTACACTTATTAGATATTTGTTTTATCTTCTTTGTATAATGCCTTTGCCCATTCTTCTTTACTGTTGTTGATCTTTCTTTCTTATCAGTTTGTAGGAGTTCTTCATAAATGCAAGCATTACAGTAATTTTCTCAAAATCAGTCAATAGATATTCTTTTTACTTTGGTTTGGTGTCATTTTTGCTGTATGTAAATTTTTTACTCTTTTTATTACTAATACTGTCAAATTTGCCCACGTTTTATGGTTTGTATATCGTGTGTCTTATTTAGGACTTTTTGTCCATATTGTAACGTCAAAAAATATATTGTACATTTGTATGCTTTCTGATACAAGAAAGTTTGGCTATAGTGCTTTTTTTGAAAATGTGAATTTGTTCCAAGACAGGTGATATATGAGTGTAACAAATATGAGTGTAACAAAAATTTCCAATTTGCTTCTGTGCTATTTCACCAGGGAGAAACACTAGGCAACTAACTGCAAAAGAGTACATTCAATTTAACCAAGCCATGTAGGAACACACAAAATGCACACTTGCATGCATCTCAAACATCTACCAGCTGCCTCAGTTCATAGGTATTTCATGAGTCACACCATTGCTCTCTGGTGTTACAGTCTCCCTTCATCTTTCAGATAACTCCTTCCGCCACTTCACTGTAGGTCACCAACTAAAACCCTCTCATAGTCACTCTTATAAGCAACCTTTCAGGATTTGGGTTTTTATTTTTTTTAATTTTGTTTTGTTTTTTGTTTTGTTTTGTTTTAGTAAAATGCCATGTTTATTATGGTATTTATGTATTTTTTCCTAATTCAGCACAAGAACATTGTGCTTCCAGAATTTTTTTTTTCTATTTTAGTTTCATGTGTCACTAGTGAAGCTTTTTGACTGTTGTCTACCTGGCTCCATCTCTCTTTTAAACCCTGTGCCTTTTACTGTGAGATTTTTGCTTAGTTGAGTGAATTTTAGAAATATGTGTGCTGTGCTATAGTAAAGTCAAGTCTTGCACTTTACATTTAGATCTTTAATTCACTTGTAATTTAATTTTATAAATGTTGTATAGTTGAGAATTGTTTTTAAGGCAAAAAAGCAACTTAGCCTCCATTTTAATTACTATGCATTTCTTCTAATTTTTTGTCTCATTTCACTAGCTAAGACCTCTGGAAGAAAGATACTTTAAAGCAGAAAACAACAGCATCCTTTATTTGTTACTGAATTTTAATGCTTCTCAATTTCCATGATTTAAAATGATAATTGATGGGTATGATTCTATGAATAGGAAAATTTCTTTGTATTTTTAGTTTACAAAATTAGATTATCATGAACCATTGCTGAATTTTATCAGACACGTTTTCTATATCCAGTGATATGCTCATACAGTTTTCTTTAGTATCTTAATGTGATGATTTGTAATAATTGATTTGCTTAATTTTAAACTATTTTGTTTTCTTGGGATAAATCAAAATGGACTATGAAATAGATATATATGATATATGTATGTATATATTACATGTACATTGCATATTTTCTATGGTTTTGTTTCAATATAGCATACAAAAAATAAAATTAGCTAACTTTAACTGTAGAGTTTGATGAATTTGAGAATATATATGTGTATATACATATATATTTTTATTTTTATTTATATATATTTACATATATGTATAGTTAATCATATCCATGTGTATTTATACATACTTATGTATATAAAATCCTATGATTATCATCATTAAAAATTTCCAAACTTGAACCGCCGCCGTGGCTCAACAGCAGAATCCTCCACCTTGCGGTGTCGGCACACCAGGTTCTAGTCCTGGTCGGGGCACCGGATTCTGTCCCGGTTGCTCCTCTTCCAGGCCAGCTCTCTGCTATGGCCCGGGAGTGCAGTGGAGGATGGCCCAAGTGCTTGGGCCCTACACCCCATAGGAGACCAGGATAAGCATCTGGCCCCTGCCTTCGGATCAGCGCGGTGTGCAGGACGCAGAGCGCCAGCCGCGGCAGCCATTGGAGGGTGAACCAATGGCAAAGGAAGACCTTTCTCTCTGTCTCTCTCTCTCACTGTCCACTCTGCCTGTCAAAGATAAAAAAAATAAATAAATAAAATTTCCAAACCTTTGTCTTCTTATATATTTTTTTAAGTTTTATTTATTCATTTGAAAGGCAGAGTTACAGAGAGGCAGAAGCAAAAGGAAAGAGAGAGAGGTCTTCCATCTGCTTGTTTACTCCCCAGATGTCCCGCAACGCCCAGAACTGAGCCGATCTGTAGCCAGGAGCCTGAAGCTTCCTCTGGGTCTGCCTCATGGGTGCAGGGGCCCAGGGACTTGGGCCATCTTCCACTGCTTTCCCAGGGCACAGCAGAGAGCTGGATTGGAACTGGAGCAGCCGGGACTTGAACTGGTGCCCATATGGGATGCTGGCACTGCAGGCTGCAGCTTTACCCACTACACCACGGCACCACCCCCTCGCATTTTTACTATGAGGTGTCTAGCTGGGATTTTTCTTAGACTTTATCGTAAATGGAGTTTATTGAGCTTCTGGAACCATAAGTTAATATTTTCCATCAAATCTAGGGAATTTTCAGCCCTTATTTTATCAAATTATTTTTCTGCACAAATTTCTGGAATTCCAATAACATGAATGCTTGAATTACTAATACAGGCTCACAGATATCTAAGACTTTGTTCATTTTTCTTTATTTTTTTTTACCTGTGTTGATGGGATTGGGAGATTTCCATAAACAATCTTCAGGCTTTCTTATCATTTTTGTAATATATCAAATATGATTTTTAGAAAAAAAACTTTGTGAAATTCACATTTCAGTTATTAAAGGTTTCAGCTCTAAAATTTCATTCAAGTCTTTTCAGTTTCTACTTCACTGATTGATTTTCTCAGTTTTGTCACATTTTGCTTTAATTCTTGAAACATATTTAAAATCTACTTCATTAGTTATATTTGTAAATATGCTTTGATATTTTTATCTGATAAATAGCTATCTGGACCTACACAAAGTAAATTTCCATTGATTGTATTTTTCCTCCATGTCAAATTCAAAAGTTTCATTTTCTTTGAATTTCTAAAGTGAGTGTAGTCAAAACTCAAAATTACAAAATACATTGGAGACACTGTGGATTCTGTGTTTTGTCTTTTTTTTTTTTTTTTCTGACAATCGTCAGTTAATTTCCTGGATTTAAACTGAAGAATCTGCCCCTCCTGTGGTACCTAGTCACTGAAGTATCTGGGCAGGATTTTTCTCCTACCTTGCTATTCTCAGCCTGGTCCCCAGTACTTTCCTGTACTCTTGAGTAATTTAATGATCAGCCAAGTATTTGGGAAGGGATTTACTTAGCCTGAGCTCGGTGCTGGCCAGCAAACTCACACCCTCATCAGGGAGGAGCAGTCTTCACTTTCAAGGATAGGTCTCAGTGTTCATCTGTTTTTGGGTACTTGAAGAGTGTTCCACTTATTGTATATCTTAATACACAACTAGAGATTTGGGTAAAATTTTCTCTTATGTTTTGAATCAGTTTTACTAAAGTACCTGTATTTCACCCTTAATCTTGATTTATAGATTAAGAAAGCGATAAATTCTAAGTAGAATTTTTCCACAAGTATTCATGAAAGTATCCCATTATTGTATGCATTCTGCTCTTATTAATTAGAAATATACTGCCAGTCCAAATTTCCTTCTTTTTTAGAAAATCTGTCTTTTCCTTCTGGCTACTTTTATAATCTTCTCTTTGTCTTTGGGGTTCTACAGGTTCACTATGAAACATTTATGTGGGTATCTTTTTGGAATTGTTTGCTTTTCTTGAACTGGAGAGTTCATGTCTATATATCAGTTCTAGAAAATTCTCAGTGATTTTCTTTGTTTAATATTAACTCTTCCTTTTTTCTAAAAAGTTTATAAATTGTATGCTGATCTTTCTAATTCTGTTCTCAATATTTTTGAAACTTTCTTTCATATTGGTACATATAAAGATCTCCTGACCAAATTTTATGGATCTGAATTATTGTTTTCTATTTCAGTTATGTCTTTTAGCTTGCTAATATTTTCTTCAATATCATTTAGTTATTCTTGTGACTTATCCTGATTATTTTTGGTTTTCTGGAGATCTGAATCATGCCAGTCTCCCCTAAGAGATAGTAGGCTCCTTGAAAGTGAAAATAGAATCTCATAACTCTGCATCACACTGAACAGAGCAGCTCATTTGCAGGTGCAAATCAAATGCTAGTCAACAGTTCAACTTTCAATTTAACAAATTAATTTTCATTTCTAAAAATCCCATTTAATTTTCTTACTTGCTTATTTATTTCTCATGGCAATTTTTGTTTTTTAAGCTTTTGGTTAGTTATTTTATTACTAATTATAATAAATATATAGCCTCAATATACAGTTATTCAATTGTCTAAGTCCCCAATCTTCCTGTTGTTGTATGAATGTGTAAGCCTAAGTTTTGTATTATTCTTGCTCCTAATTAACCATTTTAAAATATATTTTATTTATTTGAAAGGCTGAATTATATATAGAGAGAGACAAACAGAGAGAGAGAGAGAGAGAAGGAGAGAGATCTTCCATCTGCTGGTTCACTCTCCAAATGGCCACAACAGTTGGGGCTGGGCCAGGACAAAGCCAAGAGCCAGAAACTCCATCCATGTCTCCCATGTGGGCAGCAGGGTTCGAGTATTTGGGTCATCTTCTGCTGCTTTCCCATGCACATTAGCAGGGTGTTGGACCAGAGCTGGAGCAGCGGGGACTTCAACAAGATCTCATATGGGTGCAGGCCGTGGCTTAACACATTGCTCTATAATGCTGGTCCCATAATTGACTGTTCTTAAATACTTCATAATTTTTAATTATGAGCTCATTTACACTTAGGCTTTATCCATGGAAATTTCATATGTGTGAAAGAAGGAAATGTCCCTCTAGAGTTTAGTGTTTGCTGAATCCTGATACAAATTCCATGTTGAGTGTAGGAGTTTATAAATAAAGCCAACAATGGAGTCAGTATTGTGACACAACAAATTAAGCCACCACCTGTGACAGCAGCATCCCATGTGGGCACCACTTCGAGTCTTCAGCAGCTCCACTTCCAATCCAGCTCCCTGTTAATGCACCTGGGAAAACAGCGTAAGATGGCCCAAGTCCTTGGGTCTTGCACCCTCGTAGGAGACCCAGATGGGTCTCCTGACTTCTGGCTTCTGCCTGGCCCAGCCCCTTGTTGTGACCATTTGGGAAATAAATTAGTGGTTGGAAGATCTCTCTTTCTACCTCTCCCTCTCTTTCTGTAACTCTGCTTTTCAAATAAATAAAATAAATTTTTGAAAGAATGCCATTAATTTAATTATGAAGTTCATTCTTTCATGAAGTCCAATCTTGAGGTTCTTATGAATAGATTATTATTATTTCAAACAAAATGTGAACATATCAAATCAAATTTATTATTATCTTTATTTTTTAAAATCTCTTGATAATAGCAGGTAGATTTTTTTTTCTAGTTTTCATTTTTACCAATAATATGGTCTGAGCCTTATGGAGACACCTTGTTTCCAACTTCCCATTTTATTCAGTAGTAAGGGCTCATCTTCTATTCCTCATGATCATTAAAATTGAAGCCCTTAGGTAACTGAGATGAGCAATCCCTCCCAAATTAGACACACATATCATCAACTCACATGTTTACCACCTTTTAAATTCCTTTATAAATATCTACCACTTAGGAATTTCCAATTTACTTATTGAAAATTCAACCATGCTTATAATCAATTTGTTGTAGTCTGTCCAGCATTCATATATGTTTTTAGCAGGTGAATTCTCTGGTGATTTTGAATTGTTTTGTTGTTAGAACCAGAATTACAGCTCATTCTTTAATTTATTCCAGCTTGGTTTTCATCCATATCATGTCACTGAAATTATTCTTGTTGGGATCACTAATACATTCATTTCACCAGATCCAGTGTGCCATCTTTTGACCTCTTAGGCAGAATTTTAGTATTATTTAACAAATTTAACTATTCTTTCATTTTTAACATCTTGTATCTTGGCTTAAGTGACAACAAATTTTTCTGGTTTTGTCATTTGTATTAGCTTAACTTTTATTCTGTGCCATCCTCTTGTCTCGGTCCTAGGCACTCTTATTTTTACATATTTTCTCCCTTGATGATATCCATTCCAGGGCCTTAAACAGTGTATTTATGACAATGATGCCCCAAAATTAACCTCTACCTCAGTCTTCTCCTTTGAACTCTATACAGATATATCTAGGTCTAGCCATAATTCCAGAGAATTGAGCTTATTTATTCAATATATTTGAACTTTATTAATTATTACTTTCTTGTTTTAGAGAAAAAATGCTTTATTCAAAATCAATGCTTGTTATAATCATCACAAATCTGTTCAAATACCTTGATAACCAAATCACTATCTTCCATAGTAAATTTATCTTTAGGATCCTGTGTTAACAAAATCACACTTGTCGGTCCTATTTTTCCATTAAAATTTTGGAAACATTTAAATTCTGTGATGTTTTGCAGCTCTCACACATAGACAAGCTATGTAGAAGCCAGTCCTGCATTGGGCTCGATGTACACCTCTCACCACTCAGAAAAGTTGAAGGTTCACATATGCAATGTCACATTGTCTCGGTCTGCCCCCAACAAACATGACTTATACCTACTGCCCCACTGAAATTATTAAACCCCATCCCTTTTCACATTCAAAATGATCCCAGTTTAGAGAGCAGTTTGTATGTAAACCAACGTATACCATTGTAGAAAGTGTGCTCTTACACAATGCTTGGTGATAAAACTTAACAAGTGGGGCCAGCACTCTGGTGTAGTAGGTGAAGCCTCTACCTGCAGTGCTGGTATCCCATATGAGAACCGGTTCATGTCCCAGCTGCTCCTTTTCAGATCCAACTCTCTGCTAATGGCCTGGAAAAGCAGTGGAAGATGGCCAAGTGCTTGGGTCTCTGCACCCACATGGGAGACCTAGAAGAAGCTCCTGGCTCCTGGCTTCAGATCGGCCCAGCTCCAGCCTTTGCAGCCATTTGGGGAGTGATACAGCAGATGAAGACCTCTCTCTCTATCTCTCCCTCTCTCTGTAACTCTGCCTTCCAAATCAATAAATAAAAAAATCTTTAAAAAAATCCATGAAGAACATTCCATAAGGGGCAAAGAGTCTAGATTGGTAAACTACAATCAAAGCCAAGGCCTGAAAGTTCATGAATAGGCAGATAATTGTCAAAGTTTGTACCTGTGGAATTGTGGTAAAGAAGGTATAAATTGAGGTCTTTAAAGAAAACCCAAAAAGGACATTTATGACAACAGACTAAACTAGGAGCACCAGCTTTTAGCAGACAAAACCAAGAGTGATCTATAACTGTCATTTACTGGTAGGCTGATAAAAATTTCCAGTTCTCTCCTTGCCTATTCTTTGTAAGCACAAAATCTTTTGAGATCGAGTGAATGTTAGAGTTCTTGGGTAATTTTGAGTCAAAGAAATCATAAGAGACAGAAAATGAAAACTGTTTACCAATATGAGTGGATAAAGAGAATTTCATGATTAACTGGGAAAATACAAGGGATATGACTGCATTGTTCTCCAAAAAAGAAAAACAATACAACTTCAAACCTTTATAATTCTTGTGTAAGACAGTAAAGGTATTTAAAGAATAACTAGTCAATGGCCAACATTATGGCATAGTGGGTAAAGCTGCCTCCTGCAACTCTGGCACCCAATATGGGGGCCGGTTCATGTCCTGGCTGCTCCACTTCCATCCAGCTCCATGTTAACAGCCTAGGAAAAGCATCAGAAGATGGCCCAGGTGCTTGGGAGCCTGGATCCCTGTGGGAGACCTTGAAGAAGACTGTGGCTCCTGGCTTCAGCCTTGCTCAGCCACAGCTATTGTCACCATCCAGAGTGAACCAGCAGATAGATTTATCTCTGTCTCTCCCTCTCCCTCTGTAACTCTGACATTCAAATAAATAAATAAATAAATAAATAAATCTTTAAAAAATAACCAGTCAGTAATGAGATAGGGAAGAAGCCTCCTGTACGTGGTATCTGAAGCAGCAAGACCTTGTCTCTAACCAGCCTTGTTAACATCCAGGTCTCCCCCAGTAAAGTCGATGGACAGGCCAGTGCCGCGGCTCACTAGGCTAATCCTCTGCCTGTGGTGCTGGCACACCGGATTCTGTCCCGGTTGCCCCTCTTCCAGTCCAGCTCTCTGCTGTGGCCCAGGAAGGCAGTGGAGGATGGCCCAAGTGCTTGGGCCCTGCACCCGCAGGGGAGACCAGGAGGAAACACCTGGCTCCTGGCTTCGGATCAGCACGGTGCGCTGGCCGCAGCGGCCATTGGAGGGTGGACCAACAGTAAGGAAAGACCTTTCTCTCTCTCTCTCTCTCACTGTCCACTCTACCAGTCAAAAAAATATAAAATAAAAAAATAAAGTCGATGGACAACCTGACTTACAAATAGCCATATGGAGATAGAAAGCCAGTTATAGAGATGTTTTCATCTCTGACAAGAAATCCGCTTTATGGAAGAAAATAAACAGGGAAGGACTAATTAGTAAGTGTAACACTGGCTTCTTAATTAAAATCTCCCTTTAGATTCAATCTAGTTCATGGAATGACATTTAATAATGTTGAGTTATAGTTATGAATGAGTTTGCCCAAATGTTTCATCTTTGATTAAGATAAGCATTGCCCATAGAGAAACATCCTTCCCAAGTTAAGTCATTTATGAATGGAGCTTTGGCAAATCCTTTTATTTTGGAGCTCAGATGTGCTGTGAGTATTTCCTAACAGAGAGTACCCTATCTACACATTTCTCAAAGAGCTACTAAGTAAGACCAGGTGTCTAACACTATCATCACACATTTCAACAATAGGTGTACACATAAATACATACATTCACCTGTATATTCATATATCACAAAAAGTTAGCCTTCCTTTTAGAGAGCTGCAAGAAAATGAGAAAGAGTAAGTCCTTATCATGTCTTCAAATGTAATAGATAAACAATAACACTACCATTTCCCTGTGATATCCTTTTGAAACTATGATGGACAATCTGTACTTGCATCCACTACAGGCACTTTCCTAAGAATGGGCAGAAGAATGAAGGAGAGAAAGGTAGTAACAAAGCCTTTGGTAAAAATGAATTTTCTTTTTCTGGAATCAGTTCCTTTTGATAAATAATATTATTGCCTGCGTCTTTGTAGCTACACCTCTATTCCACTTCACTTCCACTGTCATTCATAGAGATCCAATTGCCAGGGGAGACATATCCTCTGGGACAAGAGAGGCAACTCCTACTTCCTACCTGCAGTATAGGATCCAAAGATATTACATCAGATCCATCTGAATGTATTTGATTTCCTGGCATATTCAAGGTTGATCAGGCTTTGTTCGTTTCTACAAAAAATGGCATGGGGGGGGGTGGCGACGTGTGGCATAGTAGGTTAAGCCTCCGCCTATATGGCACCAGCAATCCATCACTGTGCTAGTTCATGTCCTGGCTGCTCCTCTTCCAATCCAGCTCTTTGCTTATGGCTTGGGAAAGCAGTGGAAAATGGCCCAAGTCCTTGGGCACCTGCACCCACATGGGAGACCCAGAAGAAGCTCCTGGCTCCTGGCTTCAGATAGGCTCACCCTGCCCATTGCAGCCATTTCGGGAATGAATCAGTGGACAAACTTTTCTCTCTGTCTCTCCCTCTCTATCTATAACTCTACCTCTCAAATAATTAAATAAAATATTTTAAAACAATGGCATCAAGGAGTAGCTATTTGTCACAGAAGTTAAGACACTACTTGGATGCCCACATTCCATATCACAGTGCCTGGTTCAAATCTCAGTTCCAATCATCTTTCTGCTAATGCTCACCCTGGGAGGCAACCAATGATGGCTCAAGTACTTGGGTGCCTGCCATCTATGTGTGATATCCAAATTGGGTTCCAAGCTTCTGGCTTTGGTCTGTTCCAGTGTTAGCTCTTGGGGGCATTTGGGAAGTGAACCAGTGAATGAAGATTTGTCTCTCTCTATTTCTCTCTCTCTCCCCCTCTCTTGCCTCTCCCTCTCTCCCTCCCTTTCAAATAAAGTAAAAGTAAGTAAATAAAAAATTTCCAAAAATGTAGTGCCAAGAATGACTTTTCTGATGAGGCCATAGTTAGTTGTATGTATATCTATTTGATGAGATCTTTAGGACCAGGGAGCATATTTTATTAATTATTGTGCCTTAAAATAAACATTTGTATAAGTCAAACTGAATTATCACCATGCCCTTCTTTTTTTAAGATTCATTTATTTATCTGAAAGACAGAGTTATAGAGAGAGGTAGAGCCTGAGAGAGAGAGAGAGAGAGAGGTCTTCCATCCACTGGTTCACTCCCCAGATGGTCTAAATGGCCAGAGCTGAGCTGATCTGAAGCCAGAAGCCAGGAGCTTGTTCCAGGCCTCCCATGTGGGTGCAGGGACCCAAGGACCCCATCTTCCACTGCTTTCCCAGGTCATAGCAGAGAGTCAGATCAGAAGTGGAGCAGCCAGGACAAGAACCAGCGCCCATATGGGATGCCAGCATTGCAGGCTGGTGCTTTAATCTGCTGCACCACAGTGCCGACCCCCACCATGCCCTTCTAATTAGTGTTTAGTTGCAAGAGACAGAAAATCTAATGCCAAGGGGCCAAAATTGTGGCATAGTAGTAAAACAACTGCCTACAATGCTGGCATCCCATATGGGCATCCATTTGAGTCCCAGCTGCTCCACTTCTGATCCAGCTTCATGCTAATGTGCCTGGGAAAGCAGCAGAGTATGGCCCATATGTTTGGCCCTTGCACTCACATGGGAGACCTGGATGGAGCTCCTGGCTCCTTTCTTCAGCCTAGTTCAGTCCTGGCATTGCAACTCCTTGGGGGATGAACCAGTGGATGGAAGACCTCTATTTTTGTCTTTCCCACTGTTTCTCTGTAACTCTAACTTTCAAATAAATAAATCTTAAAGAAAAAAAAGAAAAATCTAATGCTGAATGTTTTTTACCAAGAGGCAATTTGTTGATTGATAGAATTGATAGGTCCAATGATAAAATTAACTTCAATTGTGTCTGAACTCAAGATCTCAAAGGCTATCATAATAACTTGACCTTTTTGCTTAGTTCTTTTGAATATTGGACATTAATATATTAGGCAAGTTCTATCGTTTTGACCAGAATACTGAGACGAGATAGAAACAGGACTCACTAAATCAAGCCCCTTCTAACCGACAGGTATCCACCTCCATAACTGACTGTGTCTCCATCTCCACCTCCAGCTCCAAACAAATCAGAGCTGTGGACTATAGCCACAAAAGACCCTCTGCTGTCCTTGTAGGGACTTCACCAACCTGCATGCATACCCAAAATGGCCCAATGTGAGGGATATGTGATAATAATGAGAAAACACTACATTTTGAATGTGTCATTTGCAAAACAACAACAACGACCATCACCTTGTTCAGAACACCAAGGTTGGGGCAAAGCAAAATACTGTGTATGAAAGGGAACAAGCTAGAACTTTCGGCTGGGTAGTGCCATGTGCCAACAGGGAAGCACATGCTTCTCCAACCCCATAAAATCACCTGTTCAGCTCCAATTGAGGAGCCAGTCAGCAGAATTTATTCCTACCATGCTGTCTCCCTTATGTTTGATCATAAGCCCCAAATACACCTTTCCTGTGTTGCACTTTAGCCTCTTGTCAATTTCCGCTTCAAGTAAGCCAAAAAATCTGAGGTTGGTAACAGTATGGCTCCTGTATCATCAGTTCCCTGTCCTCCCAAGTTCAAGTACAGAAAATTAAAGGAAGTCTTTTCTAGTATCCCATGGCAATCTCTGAAGCTTATTCTAACTTGATAGGGTAAAATAGGACTGATGTTCATCCCTGAGTTATTCATTGTGTACACCAATGGAACCAGGGCAATGTCCCACACAGAGGTCTTGGATTATCCATCAACAATTTGGCATCATTTCCTTTTTCTATGCTCTCCTGCTAATGACAGATTTGGAAACTTAGAAACTACATTGCCTAGGACATTCCAACATAAATTCTTTCTGTGAGAGAACAAACTTTAAATTTGGAAATCAGAGGAGATGCTGACCACAGTTACCCCTGGTTCAACAGCAAATGGGTACATTGGCTTTGTTAGAAGAATAATGTAAGATTTGGATGGAAGATTCCAGGTATTCTCCTGGAAATAATTCAAATTTCGTGCTGCAAGCAGTCAAGATCATTACCAGATGTGCCATGATGGCAGCACTTCTGGACTTTCTGTCCTCTAGGGATAGTGTGCCTGACACTTCCCCCCATAATTCTAATGGTTTCATAAATCTTAAATACCTGTCTTAAATACTTCCTGCTCAAAGTTCCTACAGTGGTTTCTGACTTCTTCATGAACTTTTGTAAATACATCAGAGCACATGAGCTCATGCCATCCTTTCACATTGTCCTTTCCTCCTCCTCTCCCCACCGTCACTCACCCATCTGTCAGTCTTCACAAAACTTTTGATAGAGGAAGCTATCATTAGCCTCAATCTGTACATCAGGAACCTGGGGCTAGGGTAGGCTACAACTCTGCTGCAGTGTCTCACAGTAAATGACAAAGCTACCACTCAGATGTAGTCTATGACTGCTAGCCAAAAGAATATCTGCCTTCCACATAGTGTTTTGTGGAACTTATAGTCTATCTTTATATTAAAATAAGAATTGATTAGTATTACCCAGATTTCCCCAAGGCAACACAAAAGCCCCACATGTTGCAAGGCTTGGTCACCTATCACCCATGGCTTCCCATTGCTAAAGAATTTCCTCACTTGTGATTTCCCAGCTTCATCTGCATCTCCAAGGAATCTGAAATATTTCCTTCATTCTGGTCTCTTCCACAACCATGATTCTTAAATCTGATAAATCTTTCTTAAAATAAAAATTTTATGTAAAACTTACAGAAAAGCAGTTTCTTACTGATTAACAGACAGAATATCTGAGGCTACACACTGCCAGGTAAATTCACAGTTTTGGTATTTGACCAAGGACTTACATTCAACATAATTAGTATATCAGGTGTTTGGCAGATGCTCCTTTGATTTAAAAATCTAAAACATGGTCTAAAAATGGGTCATCACTGAATTATTAAGGCTCTCATTACCATTGTTGTGTTATTAGTATTGCTGTTATTGCTACTTCATGGCTTTAAAATGACTGAGATCATTAAGTAAAACAAACACAATCCAATGTTACTCCTTGACAATCATCTGACCACTAAAATCCATTTGATACTTCTGCTTGGACATATTATTTCCCCACGAGAAATACATATACACCCCTACTTCTTGGCAAATTAGAATGTAAGAGGAAGTGATATGTGCAATATTCATATCACTTTCATAAAAAAAGATCCATTGTCCTTAATTTATTTTCTTTACCCTTCCTGTGAGCTGGAACACAAAAGTGCTTGCAATCTGGATATAGAGAATTCAGTTATTTGCCAACCCAACAGCTCAATTTGGAGCATTTATATGATCTTATAAGAGAGGTAAAGAGCCCCTATTACTTTTAATTTACTTTAATTTATAACCTCTTTGTTCCAGGAGATTAAGCATTGTCCCAACTAATAATATCCATGAACTTCGAACAATAACAGAATGGACTGCATTCCCCTAAACTAAAACACACTGTAATCTAATACAACATACAATTGATCCTCATGATTTAGATTCTGTATTTGCAAATTGATCTGTTAACATTTAGTTGTAACCCCAAAGTCAACACTCAGGGCACTTTCACAGTCATTTGTGGATATGCACAGAGCAGAGGCAAAAATTTTTTGAATTGCTGGACAGACATGTTCCCAGCTGAAATCAAACAAGACAATGACTGCTCTGTATTCTTCTTCTTTTTTTTTTTTACTTTTATTTAGTAAATATAAATTTCCAAAGTACAGTTTATGGTTTACAATGGCTTCCCCCCCATAACTTCCCTCCCACTCGCACCCCTCCCATCTCCTGCTCCCTCTCCCATTCCATTCACATCAAGATTCATTTTCAATTATCTTTATATACAGAAGTATATACTAAGTAAAGATTTCATCAGTTTGCACCCACACAGAAACACAAAGTGTAAAGTACTGTTTCAGTACTAGTTATAACATTACTTCGCATTGGACAACACATTAAGGACAGATTCCACATGAGGAGTAAGTGCACAGTGACTCCTAATGTTGACTTAACAACTTGAAACTCTTGTTTATGGCATCAGTAATCTCCCTAGGCTTTAGTCATGAGTTGCCAAGGCTATGGAAGCCTTTTGAGTTTACCGACTTCGATCTTATTCCAACAGGGTCATAGTCAAAGTGGAAGCTCTCTCCTCCCTTCAGAGAAAGGTATCTCCTTCTTTGATGGCCCCGTTCTTTCCACTGGGATCTCACTCTCAGAGATCCTTCATTTAGGTTTGTTTTTGTTTGTTTGTTTGTTTGTTTGTTTGCCAGAGTGTCTTGGCTTTGCATGCCTAAAATACTCTCATGGGCTCTTCAGCCAGATCGGAATGCCTTAAGGGCTGATTCTGAGGCCAGAGTGCTATTTAGGACATCTGCCATTCTAGGAGTCTGCTGTGTATCCCGCTTCCCATGTTGGATCCTTCTCTCCCTTTTTGATTCTATCAGTTAGTATTAGCAGACACTAGTCTTCTTTGTGTGATCCCTTTGACTCTTGGACCTATCAGTGTGATCAACTGTGAACTGAAATTGATCACTTGGACTAGTGAGATGGCATTGGTACATGCCACCTTGATGGGATTGCATTGGAATCCCCTGGCACATTTCTAACTCCACCATTTGGGGCAAGTCCGATTGAGCATGTCCCAAATTGTACATCTTCTCCCTCTCTTATTCCCACTCATATTTCACAGCGATCACTTTTCAGTTAAATTTAAACACCTAAGAATAATTGTGTGTTAATTACAGAGTTCAACCAATAGTACTAGAACAAAAAAAATACTAAAAGGGATAAAGTATTACATTGTACATCAACAGTCAGGACAAGGGCTGATCAAGTCACTGTTTCTCATAGTGCTCTGCCTTCTTGTTTCAGCTGTCATGCTGTAAGCATGTGTTCTTTTCAGAGTATATCCAACACAACATTTTGCATATTTTGGTGACTTTTTGGGTTGTAAATTGAAGTGCTATGTGCAAGAGGTTGTGGCATGCCTTATGTAGAGTATACATGAGTTAGATATGCTTTGAGCAGTCATGAGCTACAGCACTGTTGACAATGAGTTCATTTTTCAGGAATAAACAATACATAAAAATAAGAAGTCTTTAAAGAAAAACACACATAACTCAAGGTTATGTATAGTTAGGCAATAAAATGTGACCAGTGACTTGCAGGAACCTAACCTTGATGTCCCTTCAGTTCAGTATTCACTAAGTCAGCATTTATGGGAACATTAAACAACACAATGAGAATTAACTATTTAGTAGCCTTGACTTTTACATGATATTATCATGAGGTCCCATGTTAAGTGGTATTTTCCAGGGGGAAAAAAATACCTACCAGCTTTCCTTATACATCTGGCTTAGGAGGAATACCAGATATGAAAACTTTGATCTGCCTGCCTTATGGGCAGTTTCAGTCACTAAGAGTGAGGATATAATCATAAACCAAGCACAATCATCCTACTCTTTCCAACATCCTTATAGTAGGGAAATATAAAGCAAGAAGGCATCCATTCCAATCCTTTCTTTACACATGAGGAAATCAATGCCCAGGCTAGAGCCACACAACTAGTTGGGAGCTAATAAAGCGAAAACTCAAGTCTCCTGGCTCCCAAACCAGGTCTGCACAAGGCTCGACAGGTAATACTATGAACAGAGAACAGATTCGTTTCTCAGTGCAATGAGAGGAAGTAAGTGTCTGATATAGTTCCTTGCTAATGGGCTGAGAAAATAGCAGATGGCCCAAGTTTGGGCCACTCATATGGGAGATCTAGATGAAGCTCCTGGCTCCTGACTTCAGCTTGGCCCAACGCTGGCCATTATAGCCATCTGGAGAGTGAACTAGCAGATAGAAGGTCTCTCTCTCTTTCAATTTCTCTCTCTCTCTCTCGCTCTCTCTCTCTTTCTCTCTCTCTCTTTCTCCCCCCCTCTCTCTCTTTCAAATAAATAAATCAATTAAAAAAGGAAGGAAGAAAGTGAATCGATCCCAGAAGTAGAGATAGCTGGATGAAAATCCAAGGCCAGAAGGAGCAATGTCCTCTTTCAGAGGAGCTCTGCACTCCTTTACCCATCTCACTGTAGCCTGTCGTGCTGAGACACCGCAATTTCCCCACCATCCTGATTATAGGTTCTTACATCCCCGTCAGGGCTGACAGTCAACCTCTAACCTTCTATCTGAATCCACCAAAGAGTCCTCATTCTTTGCAACCCTCAACTAGTTCTGTGTCACTGAACTTGTCCATGTTACAGCAGATAAGATTATTTTTGCTGAACAGCAAGAGCTCTATGTCTTGAATCAAGAAGCCATGACCCTGAGCCTGGCTTGCTGCCTGTTTTCCTTATTTGAACAAGGCATTATTTTTTTTTTTGACAGGCAGAGTTAGACAGTGAGAGAGAGAGAGAGACAGAGAGAAAGGTCTTCCTTTTTCCGTTGGTTCACCCTCCAAGTGGCCGCTACAGCTGGCGCTTTGCAGCCGGCGCGCTGTGGCAATCAGAAGCCAGGAGTCAGGTGCTTCCTCCTGGTCTCCCATGCAGGTGCAGGGCCCAAGGACCTGGGCCATCCTCCACTGCACTCCTGGGCCACAGCAGAGAGCTGGACTGGAAGAGGAGAAACCAGGACAAAATCCAATGCCCTGACCGGGACTAGAACCCGGGGTGCCGGCGCCGCTGGTTGATCAAGGCATTTTAAGTGACCTAATTTTAAGGAGCCAAACCACTTCCTCAAATATTATCATTGGCTCCATCAACATTTAATGCTGCGCACATGGAAATAGCAATACCTTGATTATAGACCATTCATATTCTATAGTTTGTTGTCAACTTACGGAGCATAGTTATTTGGCATATAGATATTCTCCAAATGACTCTCTCCTTAGGAATGTTTAAGGATACTCACCACACTGAGAGAAACAGAAGTACATTCCTGAAGATTGAACTCAAGTCTCCCCCAGCAGCATCTGTGATGAGAGGGTGGATCCAGAAAGCTTGGAAGGGAAGTTCCTTGAGGACAAGAGCCTACACGACAGGTATCAATCACAAACAACTAATATAGTGTGGACTTTTTTGAAAATATTAACTCACACTGTCATTTCAGTATGCCACAACAATGTCTGCACGATGCCAAAAACATCCAGATGGAATCAGAGAACTCAGCCGCCACCACATGCTTCATCTGCACCGATGTCTTATGGAGACAGCCAGCATGCATCTCTGGGGCCGGCAAGAGTTGCCAGGCAAGAAGCCAGAGGGAAGAAATATCGCCAATATATATTTAAATTAAATTAATTAACATTTATATAACTCTCTACACAATCTAAGTAAGTTCTATTAAACATAGTGTCTCATTTAATTGCAACAACCACCCTATAAATTAGGTATTATGCTTTGCCCAATTTATAGGAAAAAAAAATGTAAGGTTCCCCCAAATTTATATCACACAGCTAGTAAAGAATGAAACCATGACTTGAACCCTAGTCTTATGTAGTCAACAACTGTGATTAAAGGATTACTTAGGTCAAGAATATTGGATTACAGTGAAACCACACCCTTGTACTGTAACTAACGCCTTTGTACATAGCTGTGATGCTTTGTATTGCATTATAAACACACACACACACACACACATACACACACACATACCCCTACACCTATACATACACCTACACATATATCACTTTTTCTATATTCTTAGAACTGGGAAGCAAAACAGAAAAGCAATACAACTGAAGGATAAATTGGATCTATTTTAAATTCAGTAAATTTTGTTCTCGGAGGCCTTTTTACTGCAAATATGAGCCCAAGCAGGTTTTGCACACCTTCGTAGACCTTCTACACCTAACAAGGCATATGCTTTAGCGAAGACAGACAATCATAATGCAATATGTTTTTAAGACTCACAGGTTGACAACGTGAGGCAAGTTGCCAATTTTGCATTCCGGAAAATTATTCTAAGCAATGGGACTAATTTAATGGTGTTATTTCCCAGAATGAGAGTTCTCGGTTTATTCTTATTTCCAGAACCTATCAGACAACACCATCCTGTTTCACCTTTTTTTTTAATGGATACACTTTTTATTCACCTCAAAAGTCCAAGTCTTGGCCACAAGTATCCACTCAAGTGGTTTGATTTAAATGGCAAAAAGATGTGAATACAAACATAGCAGTAGTCTTGGAATTTCCACTTTCTACAGATTGAAAAGAGCAGAAGCAAAGTTTAATTCAGACCATAAAAGAAAGCTGTATCAGTTGAGAGACACTATAGCCATGTGCAGTGAGTTTATGAAGTTTCATTGCAATCAGGAGATAAAAATGGATGAATTTATGAAGGGTGCAGCCACTTACTCATGAACTGGAGTAAATACATTTCCTGAAACCTAATGCCTCAAAACTGACTCTCATATTCAGAGCAGACAAATCTTCCTACAACATCAGTCACCTCTGAACAACTTAAACTTCTGCCCCCTGCAAGATGCTTTTTGATATCAACAGATATTGATCTCTATATTCAACTTTTGCCTGGGTTTCCAAATTCCACCTATCCAACGGGTTCAGATAAAACAAGGCTCTATGTTGTATCTAAGCAGACAAATTTGGGGGTGATTATGTACTGCATAAATCACAAGCTACATAATTCAAAAAGAACATGCAAGTATTATCCATGCCCTGGTTACACAGGTGTTAAATTTTGATTACCCAATGTAACAGGAATTATAGATGTTAGAATTTCCTCACTCTCCATAACCATACACATGAATAGATACCCTGTACCCTCTTCAGAATGATAGATCTCAGTGTCGAGCATTATCATCATCTTTGAATGCAGAAGTCCCTAGGTGTCCTCAGGGGATTTGTTCCAGGACTCAGCAAAGTTACCAAAATCCAAGGGTGCTCATGTTCCTTTTATGGAATGATAAAGTATTTACACAAAACCTACACACATCGTCCTATATACTTAACTCATGCATACATCACTTATAAAACCCAATACAATTTAAATAGTTGTTGGGATGTATTATGTAAGAAATAACAACAGAAAACTTTGTGTATGTTCAGACTTTTCAAAATTTTTACAAATATTTTTGATAGTTGTATCTGCAGATGCAGAACCAACAGTTAGGAAGGACCAAAATACTTCAAAAATACCATGTTTTAAATCAAGAGTTAGCAAACCATGGCCACTGTGCCAAATGTAGCCTCTTTTTATATGGCTGTGACCTAAGGATTGCTTCAATAGTTTTAATTGTTTTGTAAACAAAAACAAAGAAGATTATGTAACCAAGACTGTATGTGGCTTGAAAAGCTTAAAATATTTGCTATCTGGCACTCTTCGGAAAAAGTGAAGTGACTATTTTAATTGGCGAGTTGCGGGGCAGGCGTTTGGCACAGTAATTAGGACTCCACTTGGGACACTCATATTCCACGTCTGAATGCCTGGGATTCAGTCCCCATTCTGCCTCAGATTTCAGCTTCTTGCTACTGCACACCCTGAGAGGTATCTGGCAATAGCTCGAGCACTTGGATCCCTATCATGCTTGTGGAGGACCTAGGCTGAGTTCTGGGCTCTTGGCTTCGGCCTAGTGCAGCCACAGCTTTTGTGGACATTTGAGAAGTGAAGGAACAATTGAAAGATCTCTCTCTCTCTCTCTCTCTCTCTCTCTCTCTCTCTCTCCCTTTCAAATAAATATATTAAAAAATTTTAAATGATGCGTTCCAAATAAAATCATGTAATTTGTCTAATGAAGGTGCAACACAACAAAGCCACATACCTGAGCTCAGGGAGGAAGGCTTTTATCTCTTAAGATTGGCAGTGGCTGCCTGAAGTGCCATGTAGAGAATTCAGAGGCCACACACAAGAGCCAGAAAGGTTGCTATCACGAAATGGTGAAAACCCATAGATAAAGGAGGGCAAAATAGGGGTACAAGTTCTACACATTGCTATCCCAGCCTTAGCTCCTATGAGATTTATAAAGCATAGTTAGATTTATATATGCAATCAAATATGCAAGAGTAAGAAACAAACATGTTACCAATTCAAGACGACATAAGCAAGGAGCCAGTCCTGGCCTGGAACATATCATGCCACATGTTCACTGGATGACTAAAATTATCACTGTAGAGCCGCATACATTAAATACTGAGACACAGAAAATCCAGGTCATTTTTCTACTGGGCAACTTCATGAGGGTGAAAGTTGTAGTTCAGGGGCTCTGGGAACCCAGGACTCTGCCCTTGAGCTTCACAGTCAAGCATTTAGACCATATTAGCAAATATTCATAAGTAACACAGGAGTGTTAACCACACCCAGGGAACACGGCCTGGCTGGCTGCTTCTGATCACAGATCACCTATCTTTATGTGCCAATTCTCTTCTCCTACCCATGAAGAAAGAGAAAACCCATCTGCAAAGAGGGAGGCCACTTCTTGGGTCTGCAATTTCTATAGTGAGACCAGTAAGTGGATTCCTTTTAACTCTGACAAGGACGCAAGCCAGAAGCACAAAGTCCCTGTCGTACTCGTTTCAAAAGCACAGCATGGTATATTTCTGTGGCATTGCTTCAACATGTATTACCTCATCAATTCATTTCTGAAAAAGTCAAAATAGTGGAGGCAGTCTATTTTGCCAACATTTTGAATCAAAGCTGTTTTGAGTTCTTCAGGCACCAGAAAGCAGCATTACTTAATGAGCCGCATCCTCTCCCAGGCTGGGTGCAGCTTTCAGGTTCCGAATGGAACACAATGTATTCATTCACTTGTTCTTTCATTCAAGAAATACTAATCAGGAGTGGACTGGCTATCAGATGCTCTATTAGATTCCAGAGGCACAGGAGTGCTCAAGACACAGTTGCTATGTTGTGGGGATAGAAATCGCAGCTGCATCTATTCCAGGTTCTTGCTTCTGTTTGACATAAGAATCCAAAGCAGGGACATAGATAAAGTGCTAGAATGGAAGCAGGATTTATTTTTAAAAATCAAAGGAATGTACACATTCAGACATGAATGCACGCAACCCTGAGAAGAATCACCAACCAAGCGGAGGGAAATGTGCCCCTACCCAGTGCAGTCACTCCTTTGTGGGGGTAGGTGAAGTTTGGGCAGGGTTTAGTGTGTGTGGTGATCCATGGGACAGAATTACGACATCACCATGCGGACCTCAGTTTACTTCTGTTCGTCATGGCATTTTCATGATGGAAGAGGCTAAAGTGCATCATGGGAAAGTGAGTGCTGAATTGGTATGCAAGAGGGTGGAGTTAGGGGTGCAGGGCTAAGGCAGAGAGACTGCTGGAAACCTCTCAGCTCTCTTGTTCCTCACTAACTCCCTGACTAGTCTGTATCACTTGGACTCAAAATCTAGGAGGAGGGGCCAGCGCTGTGGTATAGCGGGTAAAGCTGCCGCCTGCAGTGCCGGCATCCCATATGGGTGACTGTTCGAGTCTGGGCTGCTCCACTTCCCAGCCAGCTCTCTGCTATGGCCTGGGAAAGCAGCAGAAGATGGCCCAAGTCCTTGGGCCCCTGCACCCACAAGGGAGACCTGGAAGAAGTTCCTGGCTCCTGGCTTTGGATCGGCACAGCTTCAGCTGTTGCCGCCAATTGGGGAGTGACTCAATGGATGGAAGGCCTCTCTCTTTCTCTGCCTCTCCTTCTCTCTCTATGTAACTGACTTTCAAATAAATAAAATAAATCTTTAAAAAAAATCTAGGAGGAAAGGCAGAGGAGTCTGCAAATAAACCAAGGGCCAGGTGGCAGAGCTGTGACAAGAAAAGTGTGGGGTGCCGTGAGAGCAAAGAGAAAGGACGCCTCATCCAGACACATGGGAACAGGGAGTCAAGGGGGCTTCCCGAGGGGTGGAAGCCAACATGAAACTCAGAAAAACAAGAAGCCAATCACTTCACTGGCACCAGCACCTGCGTGCTCAAGGCAAAAAATATCTAGGACACTCTGGATATCCAGAGGGTAGTAGAGACTTGGAGGAGAGCCGGTTATACAAGAGACAGCTTTGGGTAGAACTACAGAGAGCTGTGAACAGCTATTTAGCACTGATCGACTTCATGATCTACATGTATTTTTTTCTTCCCAGACCCATTTTTGGGGGCATGGGGTGCCTGGAACAAGATCTGGGATGAAAGTGTCCTTTCTTCAATATATTTCATGCTTGCCCTCTTAGCAACAGAGTGAGGGAACTTCTCCCTTGTATTTCTCCACAAACCACCAACAGCCAAGACAATCTAATGATAGATTCAGCCCTGGGAGTCAGGTTGTTTCAGTGCCAGAACAATTGGAAACAGCCAAGCACCCTGATAAAAAATCCTCCCTTTTCAGCCTTGAATCCCTAAGTAATCCTATTTTACCTGTCCTAATCCCTGACACAAAAGAAAAACTCCCTGGGGGTGAGAGGGTTCTTGGTATGCCCTTGGACCTGCAATGTCAGAGACACTCCTTAGCATGCAAAGCTAGCTCACCGCTGTTGTCAGGTCAGGAAGGACCAAGCTAAATGCAGGAGGCAGAAACTTCAGCTGCAGTGAGGCTTGGAAAGGAGGACAAAGAAAGAGGAAAGGGAGGTCACCTGGTGGTGTCCTGTTTGAGAGGCTGGGGCTGACGGCTCAGTGCTATTTTAGAATTTGGTCTGTCACACCAACACAACACCCTGCCTTGCAGCCATCCCCTACTGGGGTTGGGGGGGAGGGGGAGAATTAGGCTAATTATGTCTCCAAGGCAGGTATTCCCCTAGTTAGGGGAGCACAGACCTAAGTAGGAAAATTGCTATGGAACAGAAACTGTGGGTCACAATGGGTTGGCAGGTGGGCAACGAATGCTTTCAAAGCCCGTCCTCCCCTAGAGGCTCTGCGGTCACATTTCAGGATGAACTCTGAGAAGCAGGACACAGGACCCGTAATTGGGGTCAATTATGAGGCTCACGTGTTGCAGGCATCGCGGCTGGAAGGCATCCTGGTGGGCAACTCTCACCCCCATCTCCTTAACCCACAGAGGAGGAAACTGAGGCCAGGGAGAGGCTTCCCTGAGGCCTCCTGCTTGGAGAAGGACACACACCTATTGCCAAACTCCACCTGCAGCTGCCTCCCTCAAATTGCCTGCCATCCTGCATTCATGGACTACGGCTGCCACAGCTGAATGCCATCAACTCAGTGGCTTAACAGAAACTTATTTCCTCCCAGCTCTGCAGGTTAGAAGTCCAAGATCAAGGTGGCAACAATGGGGATTCCTTGGAGGCTTCTTTCCTGCCTTGTCACTGGCTATCTTATCTCTGTGTCTTCACATGGTCTGGCCTCCCTGTATGTCCATGTCCTAATCTTTTCTTCTATTAAATACATCTGTCACACTGGATCAGGGCCCACCTAACAACCTCACTATAACGTAGTCACCGTTTTTTATGTCCCTGCTTCCAAACTGTCATATTCTGATGTCCTGAGTGTTAGGAATTCAGCATATGAATTTCAGAATGGTACAATCCAGTCTGTCACACTCCCCCACAGCCTGTTCTTTTTGTCCCTTCCCTGTAACTTGCTTGGCTGGTGCCACATGACCTTGCCACTCTCATGAGGGCACTATGGACAGGAGCTAATGAGCTGCCATGGCTCAGTCTTCTGGCAGCCCAGCAGCCCAAAGGGTTGGTGGTTGTGACAGCCCTGCCCAGTAGAGACAGTGAGCTGGACCAGTCCAGGCTCTTTCTTGGCAATTTGAACACAAGACATGGAGCAGGACCTCAGGGAAGCAGATGCACAAGGAGCAGGGCAAGGAGGTGCCACTCCACAGAGTGCCAAGCTCAGAGAAAGAACCATGACCTTGCTGCTGGCAAAGAGTGAAGAACCTAGATGCTGCTATGTGCTCAGTGAGTCCAGCAGCTACTCAGCACAGCCCAGTAAACTTCATATGACAAAGCCCAGAATCTGAAGCCGTGAATGTCTGATCTTCCTTATTTCTGAGAGTGTCTTCATGTCACAAACCAAGTAACCAATCAATGAAGCCAATACCTGGAGTAACCGCAATAAACCAAAAGGACTTTATGCAGACCACTCTTTCAGTTCTCTGCCTGAGAAGTGCATGGTTCCCAGGACAAAGAATACACTGGGGCATGAGCTTTCTCTTTGCTCTGAGACTGTGAGAGGCATTGAAACAGAACTGATAAGGCCCTACTGCTCCCTAAAACAGAGATAAATGGGATTCAAGGGCAAGGAGAAGCAAAGTGTATGATGATCACGTTCTTTCCTGTGGTTATCTTGAGTTCTGTATGAAGGAACTGTGATTTTAAATGCATTGGAAAAAGGAAGAAGGGTGATCCCTTCAGCAAGCCTTCCAAGAAGGTTCTCCCCACAATAGTCCTCCTTCTTTCCCTTTGGAGAGTCTTTTGAAACTGAAAAGCTTCAAAAGATTCTCATTCATTATCTCAGTGCTTCTACTTCACCCATTGTAATAGTGAAGGTTCTCTGAAGAGAGAGAGCCAATAGGAGACAAATAAATACAAGGGAAATTTATTACACAAATTGGCTCACATGATTAAGAAGCTAAATGATCTGGCCGGTGCCGTGGCTTAACAGGCTAATCCTCTGCCTTGTGGCGCCGGCACACCAGGTTCTAGTCCCGTTTGGGGCGCCAGATTCTGTCCTGGTTGCCCCTCTTCCAGGCCAGCTCTCTGCTGTGGCCTGGGAAGGCAGTGGAGGATGGCCCAAGTCCTTGGGCCCTGCACCCCATGGGAGACCAGGAGAAGCACCTGGCTCCTGGCTTCGGATCAGCGAGATGCGCCAGCCGCAGCGGCCATTGGAGGGTGAACCAATGGCAAAAAGGAAGACCTTTCTCTCTCTCTCTCTCTCTCTCTCTCTCACTGTCCACTCTGCCTGTCAAAAAAAAAAAAAGAAAAAAAAAAAAAAAAAGAAGAAGCTAAATGATCTTACAATCTGCCACCTGCAGGCTGTTGTAGTAATTCAGTCCTGAGAGCTAGGAGAGCTGACAGGGTAAGTGTCTGAGTATGGTACTTCAAGTTCCAGAAGCTTTGATGTCCAAGGGCATAAGAAGATGGTATAGCTTAAGAAAAGTAAGAGATTCAACCTTTCTCCACATTTTTTTTTCTATTCAAGCTCTCCCTGTCTGTGTTGGTGACCATAGATCTTCTCTACTCAGTCTACCAATTTGAATGGGGGTTTCCTCTGGAAATACTCTCACAGATACAACCAGAAATAATGTTTAATCAGCTGGGTATACCTAGCCAAGTCAAGACAACACATCAAACCAACCATCACATCCACTTAGAAGGCAATTTATCACCTATCTGCCCTTTTCATAATTACATCTTCAGATATTTTTAAAAAGTTAGATCCCATCTTTGACTCACTCATTCAAAGAAATAATATTTTTAAATTATTTCTTTATCTGTTTCCTCCTTTTTAGAAAATAGTTTGTATATGAGAGAACAGAGAGACAATGAGAAAGGGATCCCATCTACTGGATCAATCTCCAAATGCCCACACTGGGCAGGAACTTAACATGGATGTTAGGAACCCAGTTACTTGAACTATCACCACGACCTCTGGTAGTCTGCATTAGCAGGAAGCTGAAATAGGAGCCAGGGTAGGAGATAAAACCCAGACATCCCCATAGGAGATGAGTGTCTTAACCACTAGGCCAAAAACCTGCTTCTTTCCCCTTTAGCTCAAACCCTCTGTTCCTTGCCTATGTCCGTCATTCCACTGTAAACATGCATTAGTTTGTTTTTATTCTGGTAGCCACAACCCTCAAATGTACTATCAGGCTTCAGAATCACGGGTTACAATTACTCTAAGGTACAAATCAGGTCCCTGGCTTTCATTCTGCTTCTGCAGGTGCTCAGTTCAGTGTCCCTCATACAGTGGCCAAGAAACACTTGTCTCCTGACTCCTTCCTGCACGCAGGCTATTTGGGGCAGGAGGACATTTCTGCCCCAGGGCAGTGGGACTGTTCACAAATATCACAGAGACACTAAGATTCTGAACTTCTCAACAACCATCAGTTACATCACTGTCTCAAAAGCTTCCCCCATTGACCTGAACCAGCCCTGAGACTATCTACTTACTTCCTATCCCCAAGTCTTTTCTATCTGACCCAGTACTTGCTCAGTTCTTGAAAAAGGAGTTGAAAGTGGGTCAGGAAAAAATCTTAACCTTGGCATGACTTCCCCTAACATCTTAGAGATCCCCAGGCCAAACTTCCCTTTTTAGAATTAACAATTTATTGCCAAGAGATGCCCAAAAAGGCTTCAGGGGCAAAGCCACACTGACAATAGCTGATGAGGATGCTTCAGGGTTAGCTGAGCAAATACGTCCTGTATCTCCTATGGGAGAGGGCTGGGGGAACTGAGAGAAGCATGTGTGGATGAGAAAAGGAAAAAGGTGACTTTTTTCTAATCATGCCTAAGTATCCCTTTTTATAAAACAGTTGAGCTGTTAACTTCTATGCTAAGGCACGTATGCACTTTGGAAAGGTAATTTGAAAGCGAGTTGAGCCATGACAAATAGGGACAGCTGGCCTAATTGAATCATTTGATCTAAGACAGCTCAACTTGGTTATCCTCACTGCAGCCTACACTGATACTAGGGAGTGAATCATTAGCCATGAAATCATGTCGCCTTTCCCGACTGCAGCGTTCTTGACATGACAGCGATCGCAGCCTGCCTTTCATTATGGCCCCAGTAAGTTCTTTATTCTGTCAGGAAAACAACAGAGCAGCCTGGATAACTTTTAGGCTCAGCCTTAGAAAAAACCATTTGATCCATGTGCCACAGAAAGCCTTTCAAAGAAAGGCAGGGTATGAGTTCGCTACAGGAACAAGCAAGCTTCCTCAAGCTAGGTGCAAGCCAGCTCCTCTGACACCCACACCTGCTGTTACAATGGGAAAGCAGCTTTATCTTGCAGTCAACAATGTGTGGTCACTTGGGAAAGGTGGCTCCAAATGGGGTAATGACCAAGTGTTTAACACTTGTCCTACAGACATCCCTAACGATGTCTTCATGTATGTAGCACATTCCTATCATCTTCAATTTAGTCTTTGCAAAAGGAATGGAAGAGGTAGCTTCCTCTTTTCTTTGGGTTTGTCAAAGGCAAAGAGGTACTTAAGAGGGCTCAGGCGGGAGGGCCAGCCCACTGAAATGTAGAATAAGCCCTAAAGCCTCAGGGAAGCGTAACTATGACCTTACCTTACTTCCTCACAAGATGACATCTTCAGGTCACCTTTCAAAACTGCACCTGATGGCATTATCCCTGACTTTCCAGGAACAGAGCCCAAGATAGAGTTGTGAAGACCAAGAGAAGTAAAAAAATGAGCAGACAAAGGCAATGCAAAGTGCAGGGGAAGCTCTGCTCCATCCTGCTGGAGCTTTTGGAGGGAGCTGTGAGAGGCATCAGGAACTGTTCTCTTGGGAAGGGAGGAAGCACTTATACACTTGCTCCTGTCCTGCCTTGGTCAGAGATAGTCCCAAAGGGGCTAACTCATTGCTCTTCTAGATTACACATGTTGAGTGATGAGCCACCTCCCTCTGCTGGTCCCCACCGGGCCTCAGTAATGGCCAGGACAGCACAGTCTAAGGCAGGGCACTGTCTAGTTGTTGCTCCACAAAGCTGATCTAAGCTTGCCCAGAACTGGTGTCTGGGGCTAAGAAGTGGGTATATTGGTCAGTTCTTCATTACTACAACTAACTTGCTGAGAAAAGCTTCTTAGGAAAGGTTTATTTTGGCTCACAGTTTGCAGGCACATAGCCCAAGATCAGGTGTCCCCATTGATTGAGGAATCTGGTGAGGGTGGAAAATGGTGAGGATGATCACACAGGGATTCAGGAAGCAGAGAGGGAATGGCAGGGCCTACCCGACCAAGGCCTAAATAACCAACCCTTTCACAAGAATGACCTTCTGGGGGCATGCCCTCAGTGACCTAGAGACCTCTCAGCAGGCTCACTTTCCAGGCACCATAATTAGATCAAGGCTCCACCCTTAATCCCACAACCATTAACATCAATCCATTAACCTTTAACATAAGACTTTAGGGTTTCAATGTCTGCATGTGTTTAAGAAGCCAAAACCAATAAACTATTGACGAAATCATACTGATAGGAATTGCTGAAAGAGCAACTGTAGGTTGGTAAAATGGAAACAAATAGGTATATTCAAAGATTTGAAAAAAGTTACAATAATGACATTGCAGACAACTTTACTGCTGAAAATACTATCAAATTTAGGATGGAATACAACCAAGATGAAGAAACAAGAACTGATATTCCTCACGTTCACAGCTGTCTAAACAGTAGGTAAATCTGAAAAGCAATGACAAAAATTCCTTAAAATAAATGCTGTGAGTAGGAAAACCTGCCAAGGCTCTGCGTGTGACTGTGTGCGTGTGTGCATGCATGGATGGGTGTCACAAAATTTCAGAGCAAGAACACAACTTGCAAGGCGTTTCTTCCAAACCATCTTTTCTTACAATTAAGAAAACCAAGCAACTTTAGAGCCCCCTGATTGGTGGTAGCAGAATCGATTCCAAAACCTTGACCACACTTTGCTTGCTGGTGAACTTGAATTTCACCACTTGATGGAAGTAGTGGCCAGCAGAGAGTTTGATATTGACAACTAATCATTCTGTGACACCTCTACACAACAAAATTACTTTCATAGTAATCATGACATTTAACAAAAATAGCAATCGAAAAAGAAGCACAGACAATGAAAACATTTTAATGTATAGCACACATAAAATTGTGCCCATGAAAACATTAAAATTAAAAATACAGCACAAAAAGAATTGTGTGTTTGAGTCTTTTAAACATATATAATAACTTGAACTTTGATCTACTGGTTACAAGTCCAAACAATATTACCATCTTGTGTACTTCACTGCCCAATAGCTAAATTGTGACTTAAATAAACACAAAATGTCTGCAAAAGAGCAATTTAGGAATTATTAAACAGTGTCACATATGTAACTTTTTGTTTCCTTGATTATTTTATAGTTCTGCAACAATTAACATTTTAAAAGAATACATTTCAATTTTAAATTAATATTTAAATTCGGTATTTCACATGGAACTAAAATTTGCCCTTGCCAACAAAAATCTGACACTTGTCATTCACATTCTGATTGTTTTAAGTTGTAAATACAAACAAAAACCATTGGCAGTCACATAGAAAAGTAAGGTTGAAGAAGCTCAAGATCTCTTTCTTCACCTTGACAACCACTATGCTACAGTTTATTGCAAATCTATTGTTTACACTCGGGGATGTGTCCTACCACCAGACTAGCAGAAAAACAGCACCCACAGCCAGAATGATTCTGCAGCATTGGAATTTTCCCCTTGGGGACACTTGGGACATGAAGTCCACCTGTGTCAGGGCCTACTGTATCACTGGGAATTCTTGAGGTTCATTTCCTTGTAGAGTTCCATGTTTGTTCAAGAATGAGTAATAACAACCTGCTAATTTAACTGCTGTTTCAACTCAAATGATTCCAGCAGTTGTTTAGAGCTTAGACCACAAAATATGCTTTTCCGAATGTATTTTGTCACTGACATTGTTCAGAATTGCTGGCACATGGGTATGACACAAAACAGTTGTAGTTATTTTTATATTTGTTTTTGAATTGTCTTCAAACAGTTCACCCCCTATTGTGCACCTACGTGGGTCCTCTCTGTGTTGAAAGCCTCATTCTTGAACACCGCCCTGAGTGTATGATGCTGGATGACTGTGGTTTTAAGATATGGGGTTCAATGATTGGCAACAAATGGAAGTGTAAACTGACCTGACTTGACCCTCACATGTGTTGATGATCACATTGCACCTTAGAAATACATGTAAATAAAGCCCAGCCTAGCATATGCAAGGTTGTGGTTAGGACAGACCCTTCTCGTCATGCTGTTTTGCTATGCTCATGCTCTAAGATAACAGAGCTTTGTTTCTCTGCTACCTACTTCAGAGTCATTTTTCTATCAATATATTTCTTCCATAAAGGGTTTTGATGCTTAAGCATGAGTGCAATACTGTAACAAAAGGCCAGTGAAGCATTTACACCAGAACACTGTTTTTAACCACATGCATACACAGGTGTTAGAGCCTGTATCTGCAATGCTCCACAGCCCTGTTCAGATACAAAGATTCCTTAGTGTGAATCAACTCAACCACATTAAGTCAGTATGTATGTCTATGTTGGTGGCAAACCAGGTGAGTCATAGCAAAACAATACTATCCAAATGATTACAGCATCTTCCCATACTAAAGAAGAGATATCCAGGAAACAGAGACATCAAAATACTTCCCTATGGTCACACAGTAATTAATTGCAGACCCATTCTGCTCATCTTCTGATTAAATCCTCTTCTACTTAAGCTGAGTTCCTTACATGTATCACCTAGAATCTGGAGTGGGAAAAAGCCATTGGAATATGTGAAACTTCTCAGATTTGAACCACACGGTCAGATGCTGCATTGACACCCTTGCAGATTTTGAGAGGTGAAAGCTGCCTGGAGAAAGGCCTGGTAGGTGAGATGAGGTTCAGGACAGGTTGGCAGCTCTGCAGATGAAGGCTGCCTTAGGGATGAACATCTTATTTCTGACTCAAACGCACAAGAACAGCATGCTTAGTCTCCTCTAAAGAAGAGAGTATGTTGACTGGAACAATGTAATTCTTCTAGAATGGACCAAAATCATTCTAAGGATCTAGCAGTAAATGAGAAATAATGCAAAGTGGCTCTGCCAGAGAAAATGAGGCTTAATGCAGAAACCAATCATTAGAAAGCAGATGCGGGGACCTACCTCCACCCAAAGGGAGACCCAAAGAAGTTGCTACAGCAGTGAAGTTGAAACAACCCTACCCAGACTCACCTCCTGTTTCATTTTTGAAAGAGCACTAGTGTGCTTGCCCTACTTTTTTGTGCACTGGCTTCCTCTTGCCTTGTAACAGGTGTCTGAAAGAAGCAAACATTTCAATCAAGAGAGCAATGAGGCCTCCATACAAAGCCTTTTAAATGCTATGTCACTAACCCAAAGTTAGGACGATTAGGCACCTTGGCAACACCATCAGCTGCTTTCAAATTTCTAGTTTTGTTTCCATTTTTCACAGGGCAAATACCTCTCTGATTTTTCAGCATTAATTGAACAAGTTGGAAGAGCTTACGCCTAGCTTTTCAAAGATGTCCAATGTTTTCCCAAATATTTCCACTTCTTATTCTTCCCTGATTTGCACATCATTTTCTCCTGAACAGACAGCATCTTGCATGCCAGCTGGATCTGGATTACAGCACACTCATTTCCAAAGTAGGTTCATGTCCAGAGCGTTGATAAAAGACCAAGGAAATTGACCAGAGAAGGTTTTCTAGGAATATTTGAAGTAAAATGATTCAGATCTGGATTGCTGTTGCTATATAGTGGGAAATGGAAAAAATGTGTAAGCAGAGGTCCTATGTCTATAGAATCCTATGTCTATAGAATTTTCTCTTACCAGACCTCCATCCCTTTACCCCCTGCTACCCACCACAGGTGAAGGAAAAAAGGAAGGAAGGGAGGGAGGTAGAGAGGGAGAGAGAGTAAAAGGGTAAAAGAGAGTGAAAGAGGGCTGGCACTGAGGTGTAGCAGGTAAAGCTGCTGCCTGCAGTGCTGGCATCCCATATGGGCACTGGTTCGAGTCCCATCTACCCCACTTCCACTCCAGCTCTCTGCTATGGCCTGGGAAAGCAGTAGAAGATAGCCAGAGTCCTTGGGCCCCTATACCCTCATGGGATACCTTGAGGACACTGCTGCCTCCTGGCTCCTGGCTTCAGATCAGCACAACTCCAGCCATTGTGGTCATCTAGGGATGACCAGCAGATGGAAGACTTCTCTCTCTCTCTCTCTCTCTCTCTCTCTCTCTCTGTATAACTCTGAATTTCAAATCAATAAATAAATCTTTACGAAAAATTTAAAAAGAGAGTGAAAGAAAGAGAGAGAAATGAGTTAATTTGCAATAATATAAGAGCAAATAGCTCTAGTTAGATCCTTCAATCTTCCCAGCAGTTACAAACATCACTAACTGCTTTGGATAAATAATGTAAGAATTTACCCTCAAACCACAACACAAAGTACTGCAAGCATCGTCAGGAGTCATTTTTAAGTTATCTGCTATCCAGCTCCTATTGAAAATCCTGCTGTTAAAGGTTAGAGAAGCAGGCAAACGAAACGAGCTGCTGAAGCCCCATCTTGTTCCATTCTTGGTCCCCATGAACCATATCATTGAAGTCTCTCAAAGGCTTACTCTCTGGAGCTGCAGTTTCACAATTAAGGGAAACCATGGTCAATGCCTTTGTTAAAATCAAGTTGACGTGAAGGATGCTACCCATTGTAATATGTAGGCCCCCACCTGGTCTCATGTAATTGATTCTGTTAATTTTTAAAAATATTTATTCATTTATTCATTTTCATCTACTTGAAAGACAGCGAGAGAGAGAAAGAGAGAGAGAGGGAGGAAGGAAGGAAGGAAGGAAGGAAGGAAGGAAGGAAGGAAGGAAGGAAGGAAGGAAGGAAGGAAGGAAGGGAAAAAGAGAGCAGTCTTCTATCCATTGGTTCATTCCCCAAATGTCCTCAACAGCCATGGCTAGGGCAGACTGAAGGCAGGAACCTAGGACACCATTCAGGTCTCTCACATGGATAGCAAGGGCCCAAACACTTGAGCCATCATCTGTTGCCCCCCAGGAGGCATTAGCAGAAAGCTGGATCAGAAATGGGAACTCTGATATGAGATGTAGACATTCCAGGCAGCAGCTTAACTTGCGGCTCCACAATGCCCACCCTGAGTGATTGGCTTTAGATTCGAAGCAAAGATCTGCTTTATCTGGGGACATGAATTGGCCATCATCATAGAAGTCTAACTCCATTTGTGATTCTTGACTGCTGACAGCTTTTGGCCTCCTTTTCCCTGTCCCCCTTCATATCCCATTCTAGACAAGCTGCTAACAAAGCCTCCGCTTTCATTCCTGCAGGAAATTCAAGCCAGTTCCAGTGCTCAGGAACCTTCTCTCAGCCCTATGTCTCACCACACAGAAACCAGAGGCCAACCTCCTTTCCCTCTCCCACAGGCAATTTCACTCCTGTTGAGCAGCCTGACCTACTCCTTCCAAAGAACCATAATACATAAGTTACACATTTTTTCCTACCCTCTTAGGGTGTGTGTGTGTGTGTGTGTGTGGTCATCACTCGACATATGCCAACCCCACATACCCCCCACCATGTGATCCCGACTGCTGCCACCTTCTTTATGAAGTGAGAACCAGATAAGGTACATCTCTTTTTAAGATTGACCAATTTAAACAGCAATTAGTGGCAGGCCATGTGGTCTCTATATTTGTAGGTGCCTACAAACCAGGCAGATTGGCCATTGTGGTGGCAGAAATTAATTCCCAGACCCAGTTGGGAGCCACGTTTTTGTGCCCTCCTAGCACCCTACACTCTGCTCATGGGGATCTTCTTCAGCATGACTCAGCATTCTGTAATCTCCTGGAGAGCTGGAACCTACCCATCTTGTTCACCACCACATCTGCCCATACTCAGCACACAGTAAGCACTTAGTAAATACTTAGTTGATGAGTGATTGAAAGGATGAAATTGGGGCAGATATTTGGGCTAGCTGTTTCGATGCCCATCAGTTAATATACCCACATCTAGTAGCAGAGTATCTGTTGGATTCCCACTTCCAGCTACCGATTCCAACTTCTTGCTAATGCAGTCCCAGGGAGGTATGAGGATTTCTCAAGTAATTATGTTCCCACCCCATACATGGGAGACCTTGATTGGGTCTCTGGCTCTCAGCTTCAACTCCGGCTCTGCCCCAACCATGGCAGCTATTTCAGAAGTGAACTAGCTAATACGAGTGCTCTCTCTTTCTCTTTCTATACCTCTCAAATAAATAAATTTTCTTTTTTTGTTTTATCAAATAAATAAATTTTCAAAACTCAAATGCATGTTTAAAATAAGAATTAATAAATGTTAAGTAGAGGAATGATTTGCATAAAAGCATAGTGATTATTAATAAATATCAAGGAGGAAAAAGAAGTTTCTTCTGTAGCATAGAGAAAAATACCGAATAAAACCCTAACTTATAGCTTTCTCACACAGTTAAGCTGCCAGTATGAAGTTCAATTGCCTGGCCCCCACACCATCACAGCTACCTGCATTGAAATACTGGAGCAAATCACAATTTACTTCCCCAAAGTTAAACTTCATTAAATATTAGTTTAATTTAATGTTTTCCAGATTAATTTAAGATTAATTTATATCCAGGCGCTTGCACAACCCAAGCAGTATCTCACTTTCCTGTCATTTCTATCATCTCACAGACAGCAGAAAAGGGGGGAATGTATGGTTAAGGAGCATTATGATAGAGTAAGTAGGGGGAGATTTAATTAAACTATTACATATCTTTCCCTTGCATGTGAAAAAAAAAGGCCATAAATTTGCCAGCAAACAGAGTTGTAGGCCCATCAGGAAGCTTGATCAACAAAAACTTTACAGATATGAAAAGTGGTGTTTACAAAATGGCTTGAATGGAAAATCTGGTACCGTACTTAATCCTGCATTTTTTTTTCAGAAGTCTAATCATGTATATTTATGCCAAAGGAATCTTTTATCCCTTAATTTGCTTTCAAAGAATAAAAAAAAGTTATTTACTAATATTCAATACATCTCTTCTTGCTCTTGGCTGCCTTTTTCAGAAGTCTAGGATTTTAGAGCTCAAAAGAACCCTGGGGGAACATCTATTCCCATGGAATTTGTGCCATTTTAACATAATCTCCTTGGTTTAAATTAGCTTTTATATGAAAATCAACCCTTAAATCAACAAAGCACAACCACTTTGTTCTAAGTGATGATGGGGATCCTGAGGCCCCAGCACCCCTACCCTGCAACCACATATTTCACCATCAGCCCCAGAAACCCACAAACACAGTTTGACATTGGCCAATTCAACCCAACCTTCCCATTTAACAGATTGAAAAAACTGATGCAGGTAAGGCCAAAAGAAGAGTCAAGGTACATTGACCAACTAACAAAATGCTCCCTCGTGATTCACTGTTCTTCCAACTACCCTGTCCTACCATCTCTCAAAGTGACACCCAAACTGACCATCCAGACCCAGGAGACAGTATAACCAGGGGAAATGGACACAAAACATGACCCCATGTGCTGAGGGGCTGAGCATCCATGTAAGGAGACTGCCTGCTGGTTATTCTTTTTAAATCAGTAATATCTGCAACAATTTCAAAAGTCAAATCTTACCAAACTCTAAAAAAAAAAGAAAAGAAAAATCCCCCTCCCTCCACCTGACAAGTTCCACATCTTAGAGATAATCATTTTTATCTTCACTGAACATATGTAGAAGTCTGTCTCTAAATATATAAGTATTAGATTAAAAGATAAGGAATTTAATCCTTGTACTGCATTCCATGTCTTCCCTCATAAGCTTAGTTGCGTATTGTCAAGATTTTCAACTTTCATTTCTGAAATTATAATTACATCTTCTGTGCTCTGTTGATTCTTATGCATTTTTGAGCAATCTGTTTTTGTTTATTTGGTTGGTGAGTGGGTGGGTGGGTGGGTTGGTTGGTTTTGTTTCTTTTTTCTCCATCCTCTCTGGAGGCATTTGTAATGTTCTCTTTCCCCTTAATGTTCTCAACTTTCACAAGTTATATTTAATGTTGTGACTTTTATTTATTTTCACTTATCCTGCTCAGAACTCAATGTCATTTTTAATCAACAGATTTATGTTTTTCCTCAGTTTAGTGACATTGTCTCCAAGACTTCTACTAGCATTATAATCCCTGGTCAGTGGGAAGGATGCTGAACCTCTTAGGTCTATCTTTATATCACATTCCCTTTCTCTTCTATTTTTTGGAAAGCTGTCCATTTCGCTCTACATCCTGGGAGATTTCTTTGACTTTGTTCTCTAGAATATGAACTCAGTCTTGACTCTGACTTTCTTAGTATTCAGCAATTTATTGAAATTATTCCCTCAAACACTGTTACTTTTTCTCTCAACATCTCTTTGTTAATAATAAATTTTTACACATGTGCACCTTCTCCAATATCTAAAAATCCATGTTTTTCAAAATTGCTTCTCCTATATTATTTTTAATGAACCAATAAATCAGAATATTTCCCCTCTCTTTACCCTCTCCAATAAGTTCCTATGTGCCTATTCATACCTTTTGCCAAATAATTGCCTCTCCATGTGACACTCAACAAGTAGAGTTCACCTTGTTTTTCAAGTCTGAGGTAACGGTCTTAGTTTTCTCAATCAGAGGAAAGGATATTAAATACCGACTATAGTTCAAATGAATTCAGCAAATAGAAAGCAATATACCAAAGGTTACAGGAAATACTGTGAGACAATCGAGAGAGAGATACAGAAAAATGCCCAATTATGTACAGTTACACAACTCATTTAGAGGATGGTAGAAGACAGGTGCTGCAGACAAGAGTATCCAAGGTACCCTGGATCTTCTCTTGTAGCAGGCACTTCTCAGTCTCATCAGTTAGGTAGATCCAGGTGATTTGCTCTGGCCAACAGCATATGAATGGCCAACAGAATATGAATGGCATGTGTCCCTTGAAAAGAATGAAAAGAAAAAAAGACTCCCAGATGATTCTCTAGATTCCTTTTCCTGCTGTGGCAACTGTAGAGAACTCATGTTCAGGACTGAGCCTAGAGCCTAGAGCCACAGTGACTGGAGCAGGGACCCCTGAAACACAGGCAGAATATGTAGCTTGAGCCAGAAAAAAAAAAAAGTTTGCTCTGCTAAACCACTGAAATTTCTGCTACCTGCACAAAATCTAGTCTATGCCAACTAACAATAGGAGACAGTTAAAGAAACAGGGAGAAGGGGCATAGTGGATAAAGCTGCAGCCTACAGTGCCTGTATGTCATATGGGTGCTGGTTCAAGCCCCAGCTGCTCCACTTCTGATCCAGCTCTCTGCTATGGCCTGGGAAAGCAGTAGAAGATAGCCCAAGTCCTTGGGCTGGTACCCACGTGGGAGACCCAGAAGAAGCTTCTGGTTCTTGGCTTTGGATTGGCCATTTGAGGAGTGAACTACCAGATGAAAGATTCCCTCTCTCTCTCTCTCTCTCTCTCTCCCTCTGCCTCTCTGTAACTCTGCCTTTCAAATAAATATATACATAAATATTTTTTAAAAAAGAAACTTATTGCTATATTCTTAAAGTTGCTGTACATATGAAATTTGTATTCATTAAATAAAAGCTTTCTAAAAGAAAGTAGGAAAGTAGGAAGGAAGGAAGGAAGTAGGAAAGTAGGAAGGAAGGAAGGAAAGAAGAAAGAAGGAAGGAAGGGAGGGAGGAAGGAAGGGAGGGAGGGAGGAAGGAAGGAAAGAAGGAAGAAGAAAGGAAGGGAGGAAGAAACTGGAAAGGAGCAGGGATCAAGGAGAGAAATGAGGAGAGCAAGGAAAGGAAACCTTGTGTTGAATGAAACTCAAGATAGCAAAGGGCAATTTGTTGCTAACGTAACAGGAAAAAAATTCAGTAGGATTCTGATCCTCATTGGTAATCATTCCATCATCTTGAATACAGCTTTGCTTTGCTTCAACACTTTCCTTGGCTCAAAAAGCACATATGAAAACACCTCATCACAGAAGTATAAACCTGAAATGTGAGAATCAAATGCATATTACCAATCAGACCAAAATATTTACATGATGTAAAACATTGAATAAATAAGCCATTAGAATAGTCCTATTGAATTGAGCAAATGGAATCCAATAGAACAGCTGTTAATATTATCATCACCCATAAAGAAAAACCTTGATGACTCATTTAGAGCTTTGTAAATTGTAGCCTTTCCCTGTTTGGTATAAACAGAGGTTTTTTGTGTTTTTTTTTCTATCCAGTCGGTTATTTAGTATATATCACTAGACTCCTACACATGCTTCTAACAGTGAAATACCCTGTCTGCCCACTCTGTCTCCTAGATCTGGAAAGTCCCCTACCTTCATAAGCACCAAACAGCTCATTCAAGCAAATCCGCTAAAAACACATTGAAAAATACAGGCATTCTAGTGGCAATCAATTAAATTCTTCTTATCATTTTCTTCCAAGGACCAACCTAGGATAGCATGCTTTTCAAATATATATATATATATATATATATATATATATATATATATATATCTACGATTGTGATAACTAGATGTCAGAAGGATTAGGAGGAGGTAGAAGATAATAGACACCAAATCAGAGTTAGATGTAACAAATAAGGTGCTAGTGTTATACAGCATAATGGGAGTGCAGTTCACAGTAACCTATATTTTGTGAACAAATAGAAAAAAGAGGCTCCAAACTTCTAATCATGAAGTGATGTCGAAGAAGGAGAAATGTTGATCACCCTTATTTGGTTGGCACGCATTATATACATGTATTAAAGTGGCACAATGTAATGTACAATTATTATTATAAAAAACTTAAGATCATTCTTAAGAAATAGACATTACCAAAACAGTTGAAAGTTTTTTTTTTATTCCTCTACAATTGCAACCTCCTTCCATTATTTGCCTGAATTTTCTATACTGGCTTTATCTGCTTAGCACCATGTCTTAGAAACTGTTCAAAAGGAACACCTTCTGGCCTGTTCTCTGCATCTTGAAGGAGTCATTGGGCTGTTTCCTTCCCTGGTATAGGCTTCCCTCAGGGTCTAAAGTGAGAGAGCCCTTTTTCTGGTTCTAGGCCTATGACACTTCCACCAACCAGGCAAATACTTCGTCAGAGGGAGAAGGAGAATTTCTGCATTGTCCTTTTCTTTACAAAATAAGGTATCTTAATGTATTTTGAGATGCTATAACAGAATATCAAAAATTAAGCAATTTATAAAGAGCAAGGATTTATTTTAATGGACATTAATTGAATATAATGGACTATAATTTATTCTTAATGGCAACAATAAGATCAAAGGGCTGGCATCTGTCAAGGGCCTTCTTGCTGCAATCATCATCCTATAGTAGAAGGCAGAAGAGAAAAGAGAGCATTAGGGCAGGAGAAGGTAAATGGAGACCCACCTTGCTTTTACAACAAACTGACTACTGTGAAAGTAAAACCCTCATGACCTAAACATCTCCCATTAGGCTTCATTTCTGAGTATGGCAGCACTGGGGAGTCAGTATCCACCACATGAATTCTAAGGGCACATTCAAACCATAGCATGGGTAACGTTGTAAAAAACGATGATCAATGATATGTCCAAGTGTTTTAGTTTAAAATTGAGCAAAAAGAAAAGAAAAAGGGAAAACATTTGCATCATTTACTACCATACTTGCTTAAGGAAAAGCACTAATAATTTTCTGAGTTAATTTAAATTTAAATTTAAATTTAAACAATTTAAAACAGTTAGGTAGGCTCCATGAGGATTTACAGTGTTTTCAGGAATTTAGAACTGAGAGATCCAATGGACTGCCACAAAATATGAGCAAAGTCTGCTATTTACCAATTTTCTGAAGAAATGAAATCATACTAATAAGCAGAGAAGTTGAAGACCAGAGTGATAAATGAAAGGGGAAATGAAAGGTCTTAAACTAAAGCTTATACAGCTAGATTTTTGTCATTTTGAGTCCTCATTCTAACCATGTACAACCCAGTGTGGAACAAAACTCTCTGTGAGGGCCTTCACCAAATGAATGCAACAGAATTATGCCTCCCACAGTCTCCCATGGTTCCTTGTAAATGTGTGTGATAATCTATTAGTAACAGTGAAACCAATAGAATGTTTTAAACTTTGATAATTGATACAACCACATTGGGGGAAATTGGCATCATTTAGGAAATGTGAACTTCCACATTCAACTCAATAATTCTATATGTAAGTATACAGCCTGGGATGCACCTAAAGTACATGCCCATAACTGTTGCACAACTAAGAGGCATGTACAAAATGTTCATGGCAGTATTGTTTGTAAGAGCAAAAACCTGAAACTATAGAAGTCCACAACCAGAACACTGGATATCTTAAAATATTCATAATATGAATAAAAATATTTATATTTGTTAACATTGATGAATCTCAAAAATTTACCCAAAAAAGGACAGGTAAACAAACAATATGAGAATATGAAACATATATCCATTTACATAAAGATCAAACTCAAGAAAATGGAGGACTATGTGTTTCAAGTTCCACACAAGCATATGAAGGGAAAAAAAAGAGAACAGGAGAATGATTCACACAAAACTCATTATGGTGGCTCCTTAGGGAATGAGGAAAGGTAACCATACAATTTTGGAATGGCAGACAGTAAATCTTAAAGGAATTGGTAACTTTCTATTTTTTAAGTTTGGGTAGTAAGCATATGAGCCATTGGCCCTTAACCATATACATGTTAACTATACTCATGTCAAAAAACCTTCAAATTTAGTGTACATAAGAATTTCTGTTTCAAATTTATATTCATATTTATATTCACCTCTCAGGGGATCTGTTTCAGTGGATCTCAAAGGCAAGGAGATATCTCAGGTTCAGATTTTTGTAATGATAATCTCAGCTACACCTACGGGAATTCATGCAGATCAATGGACCATCCTATGCGAAATGCTAAATAATTCTTCTTGAATTACCAAGTTTATATCATAGGTTTACAGGCTTTATTTTTCAAATGAAATGTTGTACAAAACTCCAGTGTGTAAAAATTATCAAAGCAGAGGTGTTCTAGTTCTGGTTAAAGTTACAGAGTAGATCGCAAGACTTATTACCTGGCTTTCCTTGCCCCTGCTGCAACAGGCTTGGCAGCAGCTCCAGAGGTCCATGACTTTGTGAGCAATGAACAGAAACTCCAGTCCTAGCCCAATACAATATACTTCAAAATATAAAGAAGTAACTATGTAGGATTGACTATAAAGCAAAGGCAAGCTGGGTAACAGACTTTGAACAGAGTTTAACTAGAGTTTGCAAATATGTATGCCTGAGGACTGTGTTGTGGCTCATGCCTCATGCCAGCACCTCTTATTGGAACACTGGTTTAAGTCCCAGCTGCTTTTTACTTCTAATCCAGCTCCCTGTTAATGCGCCTAGGAAAGCAGCAGATTATGGCCCACGTGGGAGACACAGATGGAGTTCCTGGCCTCTGGCTTTGGTCTGGACCAGTCCCAGCTTTTGTGGCCATTTGGGAAGTGAACCTGTGGGTAGAAGATCTCTCTCTCTCTCTCTCTCTCTCTCTCACTCTCTCTCTCTCTGTGTCACTTTGCTCTTCAAATAAATAAATCTTCAAAAAATGTACATGCTAGTGATTATATGCATACAGTTTGCATATGAGAAAGTATAATGTCCAGCTCATAGTAAGTATGTGTGTAGTATAAGTAAATTGGTATCCAATTCATTCAGAACTATGTATAACATTTGGATAAAATAGGACTTAGGGCAGGAATCTGTTCCTGTGATTCCAAGATTTGGGTGAAATTCACAACCTAGTAATAGCCACAATTTCTTACACTGAAATGCTTCCAGGCAACAAAAGTAATAGATTTGTTAAGTTATCCATGGCAAACCACCGCACCCTGAACACCTGCTGAAAGACAGAATTTTCTAGTTACAAATGTAGTTTGAACATGCTGCCTAGAGCAGATCTACTCTGCATGAAGCATGCAGCCAAAATGGAAAAGAAATGGAATGGAATGGAATATTCAAATAGGAAAAAAATAGGTGGGTGGCTACATATTGGTGTAAATGGAACATCATGTAGAGAAATGTGTTCTTTCTTTCTGAATTTACATTTTATACACAAACACTATAATTAATACTTGGCCACAAGCAAAACTTCATGTAACAGCTTTGGGGACAATTTGCTAAATTTTTGCCATGTATAGAGTACCTCCCCACCAAATACTGGCCAAAACTTACAGTAGCTGTCATGACAAAAAGAACACTAAAGTTGGTTTTCTAGGTGAAAGCCCTTTTCTCATAAGCCTATTGGTTTCTGTTGATTCTCTTGGCCTTCATTCAAGAAAAGCTGGCATGGGCTGTTGCCTAGCAACAGCATGGAGTGCGCTTTCCTGCTAGCCCATAGAAACACTGTCTCAGTGGACCTTGTGGCATTTAGCATCATGGTGCTGTAAATGATGACAGTTTCTTAAGAACTTTTATTCCCTGTCTCCAAAAAAATTATTGAAGAAGACTATTTTGATAGTCTTTCACCACAAACATTGTACATAAAAAATGGCATAGTAAAGAACAGAGAGATAAGAATAAACACCTGTCAATCCCCAGATTCTCTGACCCTTGGCAGAGGAACCAAGATAATCATGTATTGTGTTGGAAATTGCAAAATATTTTCTTGGAGTGAGCTGTGGCTGTTTAATGCCCTCTACACATTCAACAAATGTTCACCCACAGAGCACAGACCACACCCTGGTTATTCCAGCTGAGAGGGAAGTCCTATTTTTTAAGCAATAAATACTCTCAAGCCTAATTCAAATGACTGAAGTCATTCAATCAGACAGGACCAAGAGGATCCAAGTTAGGAAGTCCAGAAAATCAACTCAGATGACTAGGAATGTAATCCGTGTGTATCAACACCCCACAGAAATGGTAGCGGCATCTTTGAGACTCATCTTCGGGTCACAGGATTAAGATTCTTGAATCAAAAATGAGGGATGAAGATTTTCAAAGGCATCTCTGAAAGGCCAAAAATTAATTTAGCAGCAAATGGAGATAATTGAAGTGTCTGTTCCAGTCTACAGATTCAAGGAAACCTAGAGAATACACTGCGAGTTTCATTCAATCACCTTGCAATTCATCCAGTAAGAAACGTGTTCTAAAATCCTCAATGGACATAGGGCCAGGAGAGCATGACAAGTGTTTGAAAAATCCAAAAGAACTCCAGCTACTTCAGTCTTCCTATAGAGCCAGGTCACTTAGGGAGAAAACTCCAATTTGAGGGAGGGCAGAACAAAGTTAACAGCAAACATTTGTAAGTAGAAAATAATGGCAATATTAAAGAACCACAATTATAGAACAAACGCATAACACTAATAGTAAATAAACACTACCACTAGGATGGGTGGAAAAGGATTACACCAAATACCAAATGCTCTAGTTTGTAAGACCTAATGTTAATTGGAAATATATAGACAGTATTAAGAAAGTAGCATGGTCCACAAGTTAATCTAAATATTAAACAACCACTACTTAAGTCTTTCACAATGTAAATCTAAATCCAAACAGCTCACCTGCTTCTAAATTTCTGGAAGATACTTTTAGGGCCCTTTGACTGTGTCAGATTGGTAATGGATGAGACATCTTTTTCTTAAGATTTATTTATTTATTTGAAAGGCAGAGTTACAGAGAGAAAGAGGGAGAGACAGAGAGAGAGAAAGAGATCTTCTATGTTCTGGTTCACTCCCCAAATGACCGCAACTACCAGAGCTGGGCAGATCCAAAGCCACAAAAATTTCAGAATCCTCCCGGTAGCTCTCATCATTATCAAATTGCAATAAAAATCATCCATTATTGTTCCTTTGGAAAGCCCCTGTGCCTTTTCCCCTTCGTCACCCAGCCATCTGCATGCTGAGTGTCTGAGACCACACAGCTTCAGCAAAGTGAGTCACCCAAGCAGCTCTCTGAGCGTGAGTGGCACTTCCACAGAAGAGGGCAGATGAGTCACCTCTTAAAAGATCATGGGCTCTGAATACTGCTACCTGGCCAAGGCTTGTGATGTAGCTAAGCCCGCTGGTACTCTCCCCTTGACATGGAATTGCATGAATTCTCTAACACAATCATGCTGGCTGTGAGACTTTTCAAAAGTATTTCCTCACCAATGTAACCTCACTGGTGAGAGAAGTGAGAGGAGCCTAAGAGAGGGGCAGGACCCTTCGAGGGTGTTCTAACTCACCCCTTCAACCTCCACAATGATAATGCAGTCAGTTAAGGGGAGACTCAAAAGCGGGGAGATCCCCCCTTGTTTTCTGTGTAGGACTTGAGAGAACATCCCACTGGGTGAGCAGAAACTTAAAAAGAGCCTGGTATAGCTGTCGTGGCTGCCTTACCCCCTCCGCCCCCATGGCACAGCCAGAAGTTAGCAGATAGTTCTGCCTGATGAGCTTTGGGGAAGGAGCAAGAGGAAGATGAAGAGGCAGCGACTGAAGTCACTAGCAAATCTCAGGAGAAGAGCAAGAGGGGAGTTGGGCCTGCAAGAGCATGGAAGCCTCAGGCCATGACCCACCAAGGAAACAGATTCTGAGTTCAACTGTTTGTGCCTTTGCTGTAGAGGCTAGCACGGGGATGAGCGTGTTCAGGCACACCCGCACACACAGATACACACATAGGCACATACACACCCCTTCTGATCTGATATTGCCTGATTTTACAGACTGGTCTCCACACCACTGACCACCAGAGGCTCATGGTACTCTATGCTTAGCCACCACAGACCTCTTGATGACTCTCTGGGCCCTAAAGGTGACGGTCTGGCCTGCATTTCATGCTTCTGTACTGCAGTTGTCCCTTGTGGATCCTTTATCTTCTTCCCCTCCTGATAAGTTCCATTTTACAAGGCCTAACCTGCGGTAGATGGAATGTTTGTGCCCTCCCAACCCCCACCAAATGTATGTGTGTGATGCTGTTAGGAGAGGAGCCTCCGGGAAGTAATTTTTTCTTGAGAGTAGAGCTCCTCTCGTGATGGGATTATCATGTCCATAAGAGGAAAGAGTTCATCCTCACTCCCTGCTCTCCACCATGGAAGAGATACAAGAAGACAGTAGAATGCAAACCAGGAAGCCAACCCAACCAACCCTGGATCTGCTGGCACTTTGATCTTGTGCTTCCCAGGCTCCAGAACTTGGAGGAACACATTCGTTTTTCAAGGCACTCAGTCTATAGCACAGTAGTGTAGCAACCTGAACTGACTGAGACCTAACCTGAGTCTCTCCGTCTATGAAGACCTCCCCGAGGCCCTTAGGCACTGATGCACTGATCCTACAAGTCTCTGCAATATAGCAGGCATTAGCCTTTGTTTTACTCCCAATCAGATCAAGAATTTCATCTTCATCTCAGCGTTTGGAGCTCTGAGCATAGCACCTGGCTAAGAGTAGGCATTCATTAGCTGTTTGTTAAGTGAATGAGATGTGGTTATTGTTTATAGGCCTTGTCTATGTTCTTGAAGAGCAGTGGTTTTTCTACTTGATATTTGTTGAATTCTTTGTCTGGTGGAAGATTAGGCTTGTGATTGTGAAGTGAATTGAAAATATATTGTGAATATTGAAAGAAAAATAAGAAAAGAAGGAGGAGGATGGGAGTGAGTGAAGGAGGGAGGGAGAGGTGGGAAGTATCATTATGTTCTTAGGGCTGTATATATGAAATTTGTTCCTTTTACATAAATAGTTTTTTAAAATTGATATTACAGGAATAGCAAATTTTCTGTAAGAAAGTCTAAAAGTAAAAATTCTGTTAAGTTTTACCTTATGCCAGGCACTACATTCTGCACCTCATACACACTACCTCATTGCATCCTCTCCCCAGCCCTGCAGAGTGTGTTATCAGTGCCATTGTATACAGCAGGAATCCAAGGTTGAAGCGATGTAAAAAGATTCACCCAAAATCACATGAAAAGCTCATGGAAAATTTAATTAAATGATAAAGTCAACTTGTATGCAAAGAAAAATCTTGAAACCTATCCATGCTTTTTCATAATATGCACCTCCCATGAACCTTTTGAAGATCTCTCATACCTAGAAAGTGAAGGATGAGGGTTAGAACCCATATCCTCCAACTCCAGCAGGAACTTTCCAATAACACCAGAATTTCTAAATAGAAACAAATAGAGTACTAGTAGTAGTCCATTCTTTGTAGAGAACTTAATACATTAAAATATCTTGTAAGCCATGGTTTATATTTTATTATTAACATCTCTCTATATGTTATGATTTAAGGGAATCAGTTTACATTAGTCATAGAAATGTACTGTCCTAGTGTGAAGCAGATGGGGTAAGGAAGAGACTGGAAGGCATGGTGACAGCATCTTCTCCATGTGAGTATGTTCAAAACAAGAGTAAATGTTGGAGTCAACCGTGAGCCAGCAGCCACAAGGAGGGAGGATTGTCGGGTGGCTGTAGCAAAATCGTGTGAAGTGTTTTTTAATGATGGAAACACTTTTAAGAGAGATGAGCTTTTCCCTGGCTCTTCTGGGTGTTTCTTTGAGCTATCGTGGTGAGTTATGGGTTTGACAAAGCTTTTCCCCCACTTCTTTGAGGCATTAGGAGGTTGTCAGAAAACTCACGCTTGTGGTGGAGATCTGTTTTTGAAGTTGTACAGAATTACCAATTAATGAGTTCTTGTATTATTCTTTTATAGCTGGGTACATCTGGATGAGACTCAAGCACAAGGGGACCCTGGTTGGTCTATCATTAATTCTAACTTCCAGAGGCATCTCTGGTCTCACAGTCACCTACTCTGTTTGCTTTCCATTCTGGAGACCTGATAACTTCAATGAACAGGCTGATTAGCAAAATGTCTCATTCTTCCCAAGTAGCTTTCTTTATTGCTGCAGATATATCAGACTTCCCAAGCAGGGGAGCCTTTAGACTTTTGTCTGTAATAAGCTCTCCTAGGCAAATGCCCATGTGCCAAGCCACGGGTAGACAAGGGATTATAGAATGGACCACAAGTTCTGAAAATGATTATATTGGAAATCATCAAACCCTCAGAATCAAGGAAAGACAAGGGTCAGTACTCAAAGCTATCAGCTTGGTGCCTAACACATAATAGATGCTGTAAAAATCTTTCTCAAATAAAATAATACCATTAAGCAGCCCTCTATCATGATATAGATTACAGAATCCTTTGATCTGCTCTCACATTCTCACATGAGAAACAGGATAGAGAACAGATTTACTTTTGTTAAGAATAATTTTTTTAAGTTTGCCTCAAAGTATAGAGCATAATATAATTAATACCCACATTCCCACCAATCATAATTAATCAATGTTAATAGTTTGTCACATTTAATATTTTAATAAAATAAATAATTATAGCTAACATTTATTGCAGATTAACCATGTCCAGGCAGTATATCAAGTGCTTTACATACAGTAATTTGATTAAATTTTATAAAATCCTAGGAGGCAAGGGTTGTGATTATCTCACTTTTACCAAGAGGAATCTGAGGTATAGAATTTGAAGCATGTGCCAAGTCATACCACTTTAATAAACTATATTAGTTTGCTAAGGCTGCCGCCTTAAAACACCACAGACTGGGAGATTTATGCTAAAGAAACTGACTTTCTCACAATTCTGGAAACCAGCTGTTGGAGATCAAGGTGTCAGCAGTGTTGGTCCCTTCTGAAGCCTTACTGCTCGGCTTGTGGATGACCAAATTCTCCCCAGTCTTCAAATCCTCTTCCCTCTCTGTGTGTCTGCACCCTGACTTCTTGCAAGGACACAAGTCATATTAGATTAGAGTGCACCAGCATGGCCTCATTCTAACTTAACTGGAGCATCATTCACAATAGCAAAGATCCAGACACAACCTAAGTGCCCATGGACAGATGAATGAATAAAATTATCATGGTATAGTCAGCCCTCCTTCTCTGTGGTTTTACATCCATGGATTTAATCAGCCTTGCACTGAAAATATCTTTTTAAGGGTCAGCATTGTGGCTTAGTGGGTAAAGCCACCATTTGCTATGCCAACATCCCATATGGGAGCCATTTCAATTCCCACCTGCTTAACTTCCAATCCAGTTCTCTATTAACGGCCTGGAAAAAGTAGCAGAAGATGGCCCAAGTCCTTAGGGCCCTGCCACCCATGTGGAAGAACCAGATGAAGCTCTTGGCTCCAGGCTTCGAACTGGTTCAGTCCTGGCCATTGAGTTCATCTGGAGAGTGAACCAGCAGATGGAAGATCTTTCTGTTTCTCTCTATCTTTCTGTCTTTTAAAAAAGAAACTATCTTGTTAACAGTCTTAACTATCTTGTTAGTATGTCTGTATGAACATGTACACTTTTTCTCTTGTCAATTCCTAAATATTAGAGTATAGCAAATATTTGCATAGTATTTACATTGTATTAAATATCATAAGTAATCTAGAGATGATTTAAAGTTATACAGGAAGGGCAGAAATTTGGCCTAGCAGTTCAGACACGTTAACATGCCCTTGTCCCATGTTGTAGTACCTAGGTTCAAATTTTGCTTCCAGTTCCCAAGTCCTACTTCCTACTAATGCAGACCCTGAGAAGCAGCAGTGATGGGCCAAGTAACTGGGTTCCTGCCACCTACATGAAGGATCTGGATTCAGTTACTGAGTCTCCCTGATCTGTCTAGGACTATCTGGCCATTTGGAATCATAAAATAATCTTCCTCTCTCTCTCTCTCTTTCTCTATCTCTCTCCAAATATATATATATATATATATATGTATATATATATGTATATATATATATATATGTATCACAAATAAATAAATAAGGTACACAGGACAATGTGAAGGTTATATGTATATATTACATCATTTTATGTAAGATATTAGGACATCTATAATTTGGGGCATTCTCAAGAAGTCCCAAAACTAATCCCCTACACATATTAAGGATGAATACAGATAAGCATGTGTATGCACACATACACACAAACACACATACACACACATACATAAACACACACACTAGAATTCTTCAAAAAATCATAGAAATATATATGATGAAAAAACTATGCATGGATTTCAATTTTTACATCAAAATGAACTTATTTTTAATTTTCTTTCTCCATGAATTTCTGGAAGTCCACTGGAATATTATGCAGCCCTAACAAAAGAATGAAATCTTGTCAGCTATGACAATATAGATAAACCTAGAGAACATGATGCTGAGTGAATAAGCCAGGCACTAAAAGAGATATGCTGCATGATCTCATGGACGCTTTGAATCATAAAATGTTGGATACTTAGAGTAAAAGAGTGGTAGCAGCAGGGAGGTGCAGAAATTAGGAGATGGGAGCTGAAGAGTACAGAGTTGCAGTTATGTAGGAGGAAAAGCCTGCAGATCTAATGTACAATATGTTGAGTATAGTTAATAATACAGCATTGTATGCTAGCAATCTGCTGAGAGTTCACTCCAGACACTCTTACCACACACACACACACACACACAAAACAAAGCTAGCTATGTGAGGATATAGCTGTGTTAATTTGCTTGACTATAGTGATCACTTCACTATGGATATGTATAGATAGTCCCCAATCCATGATGGGTCAACATAATGACTTTTTGGCTTTATAATGCATGACTTGAGAGTCAGTAGAAAGCATCCTTCAACTTTTGAAATTTTGATCCTCTCCTGGATTAGCAATCAGCAATACAATATTCTTTTGAGCCACAGGTCCTAGTAATAAGGGAAACAATCAACCTTTTGCAGTGTGCTGAACTAGGATGTGTGATAGGTTGGAAGTATGAAATGCATTTTCAACTTGTGATGGCTTTATCAGGGCAGAACCTCATCTTAAGTCAAGGACCATCTGTGTACCAAAACACCATGTTGTAAACCTCAACATGTAAACAATTTTCCCAAAGGTATTTGAAAGGCACTATCATCATGTTACAATCATATTTTGAAGTACTGAGGATTAAATGTGTCAGGGACATAATTTAGCCCATACACAGGCAGACTTGATACTCAGATGCAGGAAGCTGAGACTCAAAGTTGTGTCCCTTACATCAGTGACAATTGTCTCTGGTAATGGTCAAGTCCCCATTGCTCAATTCTCAAATCCAGTCTCCCAACCCCATCAGAATAGCAGTATTACCACAAACTTGATGTTTCTAAATAGATGCAGAGAAAGCATTTGATAAATTACAACAACCCTTCATGATGAAAAATTAGGTGTAGATGGAAAATTCTTCAACACAATCAAGGAAATTTATGACACACCCATGGCCAGTGTAATATTGAATGCGGAATAGTTGGAAGCATTCCCACGGAGATCTGGTACCAGACAAGACGCCCACTCTTACCATTGCTATTTAATAAAGTTCTGGAAGTTCTAGCCAGAGCTATTAGGCAAGAAAAAGAAATCAAAGGGATACAAATTGGGATGGAGGAAGTCAAACTATCCCTATTTGCAGATGACAAGATTCTATATATAGGGGATCCAAACGACTCATTCAAGGGACTATTGGAACTCATAGAAGGGTTTGGTAAACTAGCAGGATATAAAATCAACACACAAAAATCAATAGCCTTTGTATACACAGACAATGCCATGGCTGAGAAAAATTTCTAAGATCAATCCAATTCACAATAGCTACAAAAAAAAATCACATAGCTTGAAATAAATTTAACCAAGGATGTCAAAGATCTTTATAATGAAAATTACAAAACATTAATGAAATGAATAGAAGAAGATACAAAAAAAGTATGGATTAGAAGAATCAATAACATCAAAGTGTCTGTACTTCCAAAAGCAATTTACAGATTCAATGCAATACCAATCAAAATACCAAGGATATTCTTCTCAGATATAGAAAAAATGATGTTGTGCTCACATGGAAACACAGGAGAACTTCAATAGCTAAAGCAATCTTATACAACAAAAACAAAGCCAGAGGCATAACAATACTAGATTTCAAGACATTCTACAGGGTAGCTATAATCAAAACAGCCTGGTACTGATACAAAAACAGATGGATAGACCAATGGAACAGAATAGAAACCCTGGAAATCAATCCAAGCATATGCAACCAACTTATCTTTGACAAAGGAACTATAATCAATCCCTGGAGCAAGGATAGCCTCTTCAACAAATGGTTCTGGGAAAACTGGATTTCCACATGCAAAGTATGAAGCAAGATCCCTACCTTATACCTTACACAAAAATCCACTCAAAATGGATTTAAAACCTACATCTATGATCCGAAACCATCAAATTATAGAGAACATTGGGAAAATCCTGCAAGACATTGGCATAGGCAAAGACTTCTTGAAAAAGACCAGACGCAAAAGCAATCAAAGCCAAAATTAACAAATGGGGTTACATCAAATTGAGAAGTTTCTGTACTGCAAATGAAACACTCAGTAAAGTGAAGTGGCAATTGACAAAATAAGAACAATTATTTGCAAACTGTGCAACTGATAAAGGATTAATAACCAAAATATATAAAGAGTTCAAGAAACTCCCCAATAACAAAACAAATAGCCCAGTTAAGAGAAAAGCAAAAAACTTAAACAGACATTTTTCAAAAGAGGAAATCCAAATGGCCAACAGACACATGAAAAAGTGCTCCAGAACAGTAGCCATCAGGGAAATGCAAATTAAAATCACAGTGATGTTTCACCACACCCCTGTTAGAATGGCTTCTTTTTTTAAAAGATTTATTTATTTTTTTGAAAGTCAGAGTTACACAGAGAGAGGAGATGCAGAGAGACAGAGAGAGGTCTTCCATCCGATGGTTCACTCCCCAACTGGCTGCAACGGCTGGAGCTGCACCTATCCAAAGCCAGGAGCCAGGAGCTTCTTCTGGATCTCCCATGTGGGTGCAGGGGCCTAAGGACTTGAGCCATCTTGTACTGCTTTCCCAGGCCACAGCAGAGAGCTGGTTCGAAAGTGGAGCAGCCAAGTCTTGAACCGGCGCCCATATGGGATGCTGGCACTTCAGGCGGCGGCTTTACCTGCTGCACCACAATGCCAGCCCCAGAATGGCTTTCATATAGAATCAACAAACAAATGCTGGCAAGGATGTGTGGGAAAAGGTATCCTAATCCACTGTCGGTGGGAATGTAAACTGGTAAAGCCACTATGCAAGACAGTTTGGAGATACCTCAGAAACCTGAATCTAGTCCTACAATATAACCCAACCATCCCATGCCTCTGAATTTACCCAAGGGAAATAAAATTAGCAAATAAAAGAGTCATTTGCACCTCCATGTTTATTGCAGCTCAATTCACAATAGCTAAGACATGGAATCAACCTAAATGCCCATCAAAAGAAGGCTGGATAAAGAAATTATGGGATATGTACACTATGGAACACTACACAACAGTTAAAAAAGTGAAATCCATGCCGGCACCGCGGCTCACTAGGCTAATCCTCTGCCTTGCAGCGCCGGCACACCGGGTTCTAGTCCCGGTCGGGGCACTGATCCTGTCCCGGTTGCCCCTCTTCCAGGCCAGCTCTCTGCTGTGGCCAAGGAGTGCAGTGGAGGATGGCCCAAGTGCTTGGGTCCTGCACCCCATGGGAGACCAGGAGAAGCACCTGGCTCCTGCCATCGGATCAGCACGGTGCACCGGCCGCAGCGCGCTACCGCGGCGGCCATTGGAGGGTGAACCAACGGCAAAAGGAAGACCTTTCTCTCTGTCTCTCTCTCACTGTCCACTCTGCCTGTCAAAAATAAAAAAAAAGTGAAATCCAGTCATTTACAATAAAGTGGATGAATCTGAAAAACATCATACTTAGTGAAATAAGCTAGACCCAAAGGGACAAGTATCATATGTTCTCCCTTACCTGTGATAACTAATAGAACATCTAAAAGGCAATCTGTAGAAGTGAAATTGACACTTTGAGAAACAATGACTTGAAAGCCCTTCTCTTAACTGTTGAGAAACATTTTTATACCATTTATTGAACTCTTTACTTAATATATGGTTAAACATATGTGTATAAAGTCAATTGAAAATAGATTTCAGTAAAAAAAATAAGAGTGGGAATAAGAGAGGGAGAAGAAAGAGGTGTTGGGAGTATGGGTGGGAGGCTAGGCATGGTGGGAAGAATCACCATGTTCCCTAAGTTGTAATTATGAAATGTATGATGTTTCTAACTGTAAAGATATATAATTCTGCATATTTCCTTCTAAGGGTACAGTTGAAAAACTTGCCAAGGGACCCCAAGTCCCCTTAAGCTAGGTGGCGAAAATACCGTCTTAAGTGTTAAAGTGATCATACGGGTAAGTTTAAGGGTCTGGTAACAATAATAGATAGAATGAAAAAGGAGGGAGTGTTCCAACATGGGAAGCAGTTGAAATAGCAGACTCATAGAATGACAATAGCTTTAAACAGCACTCTGACCTCAGAATCATCCCTTAAGACATTCTAGTCTGGTTGAAAAGCCCGTTTCAGGCATGGAAAGCCAAGACACTGTGGCAAAACATGCCCTACATGAAGGTCCTCGGTGGGTGCAATCCCAGTAGAAAGAAGTGATCATCAAAGAAGGAAGTACTTTTCTCTGATGAGAGGAGAGAACCTCCACTTTGCTTATGGCCTTCTTCAAATACTGATAGAGTTTGTGGATTCAAAAGGCTTCCATAGCCTAGACAGCTCATGTCAAGAGCCTTGGGTGATCATTGGCATCATACATAAAATGTTAATTGTTAAATTAAAAAGAGTCACTGTGCACTAACTTCTCATACAGGACTTCTGTCCTCAAAGAGTTGTATTATAATTATGTCCAAGTGCTCACAAAAGATGTGTCATTCTTGAGTGCTTATTTAAAGTTAATTAAGTTTCTAAAAAAAAAAAAGAAGTGAAATAAAGAAAAAAAAGAAATTTTAAAGGCATCAAATAAATGTGTTATCAATGCATCTCAGAGAACCTAGAAAAAAAATCCTAATCTCACCCCTAGTCCAAAAAGAAAAAAATCAGGCATAATATCCACAGCCACCCCTAGTTTACTTCCTCGGCCCCATATCCTGAGGCCCATTTTAATAAAAGAAGGGTGGGCATAGCAGTTAAGACACCTACACTAGACTGGCGCCATGGCTCACTAGGCTAATCCTTCACCTGCAGCACCAGGACTCAGGGTTCTAGTCCTGGTTGGGGTGCTGGATTCTGTCCTGGTTGCCCCTCTTCCAGGCCAGCTCTCTGCTGTGGCCCAGGAAGGCAGTGGAGGATGGCACAAGTGCTTGGGCTCTGCACCCGCATGGGAGACCAGGAGGAAGCACCTGGCTCCTGGCTTCGGATGGGTGCAGCACGCCGGCCATGGCGGCCATTTGGGGGGTGAACCAATGGAAGGAAGACCTTTCTCTCTTTCTCTCTCTCTAACTCTGCCTGTCAAAAAAAAAAAAAAAACACCTACACCAGTTCCAGCTCTACTTCTAATTCCAGCTTCCTGTTACTGAGCACACTAGGAGGCAGTAGATGATAGCTCAAGTATTTGTGTCCCTGCCACCCATATGGGAGAATGGGAATGAGTTCCTGTCTTCCAGTTTCATCCTGGCCCAGCCCCAGCTGTTGTGGGCATTTGAGGAATGACCCAGTGACTGGAAAATTTCTCTCACTCTCTCTCTTTTCCTTCCTCTCTCTCTCTCTCTCCCTCTCTGCATTTTGAATAAAAACCTTTATAGCTTTTTTTAAAAAAGACAATAAAACAAAACTCCTTCAAAACTGTTCCCTTCCTAGCACCCTGTGAAAGGCTAACATTCATTAAGAAGAGTTTCCTGCATAAAGCCTAAAGCACTGTACTAAGATGCTTTTCCCAGGTCGAATAAGAACAGCCGAAAAGTCCAAATCTTCACTGCATTTGCCATGTTTAAAACACTCCATAGATTGTCCAAGGTATGCCTTGGGTACCCTGAGATCTGTTCCAGGGATGGCGGGATAGGACAGCCATGCATTTCCCTGAAATGGTAATGAAGTGCAGCCAAAATAGAGATAATTATTTTAATTAATGGTAATGATTTTAACGGTTGAACATTTCAACTAATTAATTATGATTGATTGCTTGTTACTAATCAAGGAATATGATTCAAAGTTGTAATTGAAAAACCAGGAGCAATAGGTTCCACAGAGAGCATATCACAACCCCACTGAGAACCAGGCATTATTTTTGCCTCAGAAATCACATTCTGGATCATTCCAGTCCTTTTTTTTCACATTTTCCTTAAGCTAGACAGGTAGGACGTTGGTTTTAGTTTTACATTTAGGATACTCTGTCAGAAATAGAAAGACACTGAAGAAATGGTTACGTTATTTTTGAGGCTACAGTTTTAATGCTATATATTCATCTAAATATATCTTACTGAGCTTCAAGTCTAAGACTTCATTCTTTTTTTTAATTTCTTGTTTTTTTTTTAAAGATTTATTTATTTATTTGAAAGTCAGAGATACACAGAGAGAGAGAGAGAGAGAGAGAGAGAGAGGTGTCTTCTGTCCGATGGTTCACTCCTCAATTGGCCGCAACTGCCGGAGCTGCGCCAATACGGAGCCAGGAGCCAGGAGCTTCTTCTGGGTCTCCCATGCGGGTGCAAGGGCCCAAGGACTTGGGCCATCTTCCACTGATTTCCTAGGACATATCAGAGAGCAGGATTGGAAGAGGAGCATCCGGGACTAGAACCAGAGCCTATATGGGATGCTGGCACTTCAGGCCAGGATGTTAACACACTGTGCCACAGCGCCGGCCCCAGCTTCATTCTTAAAGATTTTGAAGACAAGGAACTACTCAATTAGAGTGCTCAACATGATGAAACATTTTTAAATTTAATTTTTGCTGGTTTTATTAAATTCATTGCTTTGAAAGACAGTAAGAGAGAGAGAGAGAGAGAGGCAGACACAGACAGATCTTCCATCCACTGGTTTACTCCCAAAATGGGAGCGGGAAACTTAATCCAAGCCTCCAAAATGTGTGGCAGGTACCCATGTACTTGAATCATCACTAGCTTGCCTCACATAATGTGCTTTAGTGAAAAACGAATCAGGAGTGAAGCTGAGACCTGAATCCAGGTACTCTGGTACGGAATGTGGATATCCCAAACAGCATCTTAACCACTGTATGAAATGTCCAACCCACATTTTCAATAAACATATTGACAGAAAATTAGTTTTGTACATAATTTATATGTAGCACTTTGAACATTGACTTACTAAGCCTTTTACAATAGGACAAACTAAAACATCACTTTGCAAACCCCCATGAACAATGAAATAAGCTTCTTTGCACTGTTTATTTTTCTACTGGGTTTATTGGGCAGAGGCAAATGAATATCTCAACATAAACTGGGATGCGCCATGTGATTTGTTCATTATTCTTTCTGCATCAATACCTTGCTGTGGTAAGGTGGTTCTTTTCATCAAAGATAATCCTTTTACTGTAAAGAAGGAAAATGTCCTGTACCACTACCACTTGGTAGATAGAAAGGTAGGGGAGAGCAACACAGAAAGAGTAGCAGAGTCACAATAGGGCCTAGTCAGTTTGGAAAAAGAGGGTCAGTGAAGCTGTGGTACAGGGCCTGAGAACAGGATAGACATAAAAAATGGGTCCAGAGGGGTGGGAAAAGTCAAATTGTGAAGTGCCTTGCAGGTCATACTAATCACACTCCTGCAAATCAGGAGAAAACACTGGAGATCACCAGGAAGGGAAAAATAAAACCAAATGTATGGCTGGTGCTGTGGCACAGTAGGTTAATCCTCCACCTGCGGCATCAGTATCCCATGTGGGCATTGGTTCTAGTCCTGGCAGTTCCACTTCTGATCCAGCTCTCTGCTATGGCCTGGGAAAGCAGTAGAAGATGGCCCAATTCCTTAGGCCCCTGCCCCTGTGTTGGAGACCTGGAAGAAGCTCCTGGCTCCTGGCTTAAGATCTGCGCAGCCCTGGCCATTACGGCCATTTAGGGGTTGAACCAGCAGGTAGAAGACTTCTTTCTCTGTCTCTCCCTCTTAATTTCTCTAACTCTACCTCTCAAATAAATAAATAAAATCTTAAAATAATAATAACAATAATAATAAAACAAATATATTATAAGAAAGATCACACTAGAGAGCCTTTTGGAAATTAGAAGAGAACCCAGGAAGGTAGCTGTTCCTCTAGTCCAAGTGAAAGATAAGAAGAACCTTGGGGGCCTGACACTGTGGCACAGCCAATAAAGCGGCAGCCTGCTGTGCAGGCATCCCATATGGGTGCTGGTTTGAGTCACAGCTGTTCCACTTCCAATCCAGCTCTCTGCTATGGCCTGGAAAAGCAGTAGAAGATGGCCCAAGTGCTTGGAACCCTGCACCTGTGTGGGAAACCTGGAGGAAGCTCCTGGCTCCTGGATTTACATTGACATAGCTCTGGCCATTGTGGTCATCTAGGGTGTGAACCAGCAATGGAAGGCTCGCTCTCTCTCTCTCTCTCTCTCTCTCCCCCTCTGCCTCTCTGTAAATCTGCCTTTCAAATAAATAAATAGAAGAAGAAAAAGAAACTTGGCCAAGGCAATTTGAAGGTCATTCCTGGAATAGGATGCCCTGAATGTGGTTGGCAATTAGCTGTACGATTGTATGAGATCAGCAGTTAAATATATGGCGACTGTGGAACAGGTTCAAATCTGAAGGGGAAGGCCGGCGCTGTGGCTCAACAGGATAATCCCCTGCCTAGCGGTTCTGGCACACCAGGTTCTAGTCCTGGTTGGGGCACCGGATTCTGTCCCGGTTGCCCCTCTTCCAGTCCAGCTCTCTGCTATGGCCCAGGAGTGCAGTGGAGGATGGCCCAAGTGCTTAGGCCCTGCACCCCATGGGAGACCAGGAGAAGCACCTGGCTCCTGCCTTGGGATCAGCGCAGTGCGCCAGCTGCAGCGCGCTGGCTGCGGTGGCCATTGGAGGGTAAACCAATGGCAAAGGAAGACCTTTCTCTCTGTCTCTCTCTCTCTCTCACTGTCCACTCTGCCTGTCAAAATAAAAAAAAATAATAAAAAATTAAAAACCTGAAGGGGAAGATTGAGCCCAGTACAGGACATGTTAAAATCAAGGTGCTGAGGGCCATCTGGTTCCTTCGTGTTGTATTCATGTCTTTCAAAGTGCCCAACCCAACAACAACTAGGCCAGTCGTCCACAGCCATGATCCCCACAACGTGTGTCTGCCACGCAGAACAAGCTTCACCCACCAGGGATGCAGCCAGGTTCTAACTCCAGGGATAGCAAGTCTGGGGGAGGGGGCCTTTACCATTGACTGGGAAGGGAGCAAATAAACAAGAAGTTGCCAACTCTGGCCTATTTTTCTACGTTTTATGGTCTAAGTACTGATTTTTAATCAGTTAATTTACATTGCTTCCTCTGACATTACTTTAATCATAGTCCTTAAAGCACAGACTGCTGCTCACTGCTGTAGAATGTGTTCAGAAGGAGTGACTGATCTCCTGATGAATTTCAGTGCTTAATGATCTATAGTTCAATCCATTTCCATGGGTATAGCCCTCTTTGTAAGTGAGTCAGATTCCAGGGTACTGGACTCTTTCATTTTCTACTCCTTGTCGTGTGGTCCAGCCGTGATAATCACCAGCATGTTGAAATCCAGGTGACAAGGCCTGAGGTCCCTGAAATTCCATCTACAGTCAAGGTTGAACCCAGGGCCTCCAAGATTATATAGTCTGCAATTAGCATTTAAGTGACCTACAAGGCAATTGATGAGAGCTGTAGAAGGTGGGGACCAGGAAATTTCCCCAAAGCATTTTGATACAAACACTTCTTTTCATAATCTTGTGCTACAACTCTGGAGGCTAAGGAAATGTCTTTATTCCTCTCAGGTATTATCAAGGTTAAAGTGCATTGTTTGTATTTCAACCAAGAAATCTTTTTTCAAAATCAAGAGGGAAGTGGACACAGATTGTAGGAATAATGATATTCAGATCATCAGGGTTGTTTTTTGTTTTTTGTTTTTTTTTTGTTTGTTTGTTTGTTTGTCTTGCTGCAGATTGTCCACTCAGGAATTTACCCTTGGACATTTTTAATCTCAGGTCAGACTTCCTTCTGCCATTTGGCATTCTCCCAGGCCATCTCTTTCCATCAGTCAGTGGAAACATTCGCCAAGTATAATAAGGAAGGTAAATCTGCTGTAGAAATTGTCATGGTTTTATTTAGATTTAGCCGGTGTTAAACAATGAATAGTCGGTTAATTTTCGTTTCCTGGAAACTTAAAAAGAAATAATGGACCAATCCTCTGACACATCTAAATTGCATCTAGGTCAAACCACTGTAGCTTATTTTTCTGGCCCTAATATATGTTGTTATATTCCCATTTCAGCATTAAGAAATGAGCTTTGGAGAAAGGAAGAGAGAAGGAGTGCAGAGACTGAAGGAAAATTTAGAAAAGAACAACCAGAGAGGGCACTGTGCTCCACAAACTCATAGAACTTGGGCACTCAGCTGCAAAACAAAACTCAATAGTTACATTTGTTTTCAGAACTGTAGATCGGTTTTGCCAGACTGAGAAACATTAGCAATGTTAGCATCCTACTGCTGAGCTGTGGGTTTAGGTTTGAGTTATAGAAGAGATAATATACTGAGGAACAGCACCTCTCAGAGTGCAAAGTATACCTCTCAGGCTGGAAATTTAGTCCTGGTGCTTGCAGGGGCCAGTGCAAGGTAAAGGAAAGGAAGCAAGAAATGAATGGATAATTCCCCTTTACTTAGGACTTGCCAAACTAGTCTAAGAATTGAATTTTCAAAGCTGAAATCCTCCACATGTAATTAGGTTTAAATTGATAAATCTTAGCAAGGTAGGAAAATGAGGAGGGGATGCCCTAGCCACAGAAGAAAAATTAAAGCCTGACAACTTCTCCTCTTCTCCATCACCAACTTTTTGTACTTCTAATGAATTCTGTCTTCAGAAGATATTTGAATCTGGGATCCTTTCAATAGCTATTTTAAGTGTTTCAGGAAATGTTTTCAAGATTCTGATGAACACTAAAGTTTTCCAGACAGAGCACAGAACAATATTCTCCTGCATAAATATACATAGCTAGCTGCATATACCTAACCACAATGAGTTAAGCATCTCACAGCAAATAAGCCTGCTGGAATAAAAGCCTTAATTTTCCCAGCCCCAAATGAAGTGTAAAAATAATCCATTTACCAATTACAAATGTGCCCAGTGGAAGCTATTACGGTGCAGCAAATGTGTATTCTCTATCCAAAGATGATGTTATTGTTATATTCTGTGATAGGATTTTCTCTTTGGATCATCTCTCCAGCAGTTGTAATGAGTTCATACACAGCTATTCAAATGCTTTCTTTTCTTGTCAATGGTAACCAAAATCCCTATTTGTTAGATAGTTGGCCAGAATTGGAGCCATCATAACAAAATAAATCAATGCTTGTGGAATATAACTACTATCAATGCTGATTTTTTTTATTACTACCAAATTTTGCACAACCTGTAGAGTGAGGGTTTTTAAAAAATTGTAGATAAAAATGGTACTCTATAAAGCAAGTAAAACACATTATGTATGTTATTTCACATATGGATATTAAATTAACTACTATTATAAAGAATTCCCTATATCTGGGTAATAATTATAATGAATTATAAAAAAAAGAATAAGTAGACCCTTTCTCTAGAGGTTTATTGATATCAAGAAGTCCAAACTATATCGCTCTAAATAAAAAAAAAAAAACTGGTGCAAAACTTAGAGAACAATGCAGAGGTATAAAGAGATGTCCAATTAAATTATAAAAACTAAATAAAATATGATAAATTTAGAGTGAACTACTCAGCATTCATTTTGCAAAACAACTAACTTTGCAGCTATATCATCATCTCTTTTGAGCGCTAGATTTCAAATATCCTACTCTGTGATAAAAAAATGAAATCCTGTCTTTTGCAACAAAATGCATACAGCTGGAAACCATTATACTTAGTGAAATAAGGCAGTCTCAAAAAGACAAATACCATATGCTTTCCTGGATCTGTGATAACTAATAGAGTACCAAAAATGTAATGTATAAGAGTGGAATTGAGATTTTGAGATTTGATGATTCTTTATTGCTCTTGTCTCTACTGTTGAGAAGCAGTGTTTTTCTTCTTAGTATTTGTTGAACTCTTTATTTAGTGTACTGAAAATAGAACTTTGTAAAATTTAAGAGTGGGAATAAGAAAGGGAGGAGGAAGAAGGGTGGGAGGGTGGGCGGGAAGGAGGATAGGGTGGGAAGTATCACTACATTCCTAAATCTGTACATATGAAATATATGAAATTTGTATACCTTAAATAAAACAAAAAAGAAGCCACTGCAAATAGTGTTTCCAAAATTTAAATATTGTGTAATATTATATATAATATCTATACTTATATATTACTACATATAGTAATATATAGTAATATTCCTAATATTGACCAAGAGTTAAAAACCAATTAAAAATCTATTCAGCATCTTGTCCCATATATAAGAAAAATGAAATATACAAAGAGGTTTCCCTATCTTCTAAGTTACAGATATAGGGTCACTTGCTTAAGAGATAGTATTTGATGGGGCCGGTGCTGTGGCATAGTGGGTGAAGCTGCTGCCTGAAGTGCTGGCATCCCATATGGGCGCTGGTTCAAGACCTGGCTGCTCCACTTCGAATCCAGCTCTCTGCTATGGCCTGGGAAAGCAGTAGAAGATGGGTCAAGTCCTTGGGCCCCTGTACCCGTGTGGAAGACCTGGAAGAAGCTCCTGGCTCCTGGCTTCGAATCAGTGCAGCTCCAGCAGTTGTAGCCATTTAGGGAGTGAACCAGCAGATGGAAGATCTCTCTCTCTCTCTGCCTCTCCCCTCTCTGTGTAACTCTTTCAAATAAATGAATAAATCTTTTTTAAAAAGATATAGTATTTGACTAAAAGTATATATTGTGAAGGCTTAGAAAAGGTGATCTCCCAAGGTTTCTTCCAAGATTATGACTGTGTATTTGGAAAATAGTCATCAGAATAAAATATGGTTGCTTTTATTTGAGATTATTCCCATACACATATTTGCAAGATACATACTTTGAGGCAACATTATGTAATAGATTACACAAAGGAGTTTGCAGTCAGAAAACACAGAGCACCCTTTGCTCTATCATTTACAGTTTCTTTACGATTATAATGAAAATTGTAATGGTACTTCTTCTATATACCTCATATTTTGAGTTTCAGATTATGCAAGAATATAATAGCAATTTTTAAAACTTAAAGTCTTTTATAAAAGTTAAAGTTGCATATTCACTTACTTAATTTTACTAATTATCATACTGATGGACACTCAATCAGACTTTGTTGCAATTGTTTTTTTTTTTTTTTTTAGTTTGTTTGTTTTTGACAGTCAGAGTTAGTGAGAGAGAGAGACAGAGAGAAAGGTCTTCCTTCCATTGGTTCACCCCCCAAACAGCTGCTACATCCAGCGCTGCACCAATCCGAAGGCAGGAGCCAGGTGCTTCTCCTGGTCTCCCATGCGGGTGCAGGGCCCAAGTACTTGGGCCATCCTCCTCTGCCTTCCTGGGCCACGGCAGAGAACTAAACTGGAAGAGGAGCAACCGGGACAGAACCGGCACCCCAACCGGGACTAGAACCTGGAGTGCCCGAGCCGCAAGTGGAGGATTAGCCTAGTGAGCTGCAGCGCCACCCAAGACTCTGTTGAAATTGATGTAGTACACTTCCTCAATGCCTGACCATGGCTTAAGAATATAATCTGCGGGGCCGGCACTGTGGTGTGGCGGGTGAGGCTACCGCCTGCAGTGCCAGCATCCCATATAGGCGCCGGTTCAATTCCTGGCTGCTCCATTTCTGATCCAGCTCTCTGCTGTGGCCTGGGAAGGCAGTAGAAGGTGGCCCAAGTCCTTGGGCCTCTGCACCTGTATGGGAGATCTGGAGGAAGCTCCTGGCCTCTGGCTTCAGATCGGTGCAACCGTTGCGGCCATCTGGGGAGTGAACCAGCAGATGGAAGACCTCTCTCTCTCTCTCTCTCTCTCTCTCTCCTCTCTCTGTGTAACTCTGACTTTCAAATAAATAAATAATTTTTTAAAAAAGAATGTAATCTGTAACACTGAAATAATTTGGAATATTTAAAGCTAAAAATACAAAATTGAATATCTGAAATCAAACTCTCACTGGGTGATTTTTACTGCACTTGATCTTAGCCAAAAGGCAGAGAATCAGTTCTCACTGTGGATGATTTTTATCAGCAGGTTGGACACATCTGAAAACAAGATTAATATAGTCAAAGACAGAACAATATAAAATATTCAAATTAAAGCACAAGTGGGTGGAAAAGAATAAAGGAGAAAGCGTAATAAATATGTGAGGCATACTAAAAAGATCTAATGCAAACATCATCGAAACCCTAAACAAGAGAAGGAAGAGAAAGAAGCAGAAGCAATATTTGAAGAAGCAATTGCTGAAAATACTCATCAAGAAATTCAGTAAAACTCAGTATAAATAAAAAAGAATCCATACATAGTTACATCCTGGTCAGATGCTGCCAATTAGACAAAAAGAAACATTTTAAAGCAGTTGGGGCCGGCACCATGGCTCACTTGGCTAATCCTCTGCCTGTGGCACCAGCTTCCCATATGGGCACCAGTTCTAGTCCCAGTTGCTCCTCTTCCAGTCCAGCTCTCTGCTATGGTCCAGGAAGGCAGTGGAGAACGGCCCAAGTGGTTGGGCCCCTGTACCCACATGGGAGACCAGGAGAAAGCACCTGGCTCCTGGCTTTGGATCTGCGTAGCTCCAGCCATAGTGGCCATTTGTGGGGTGAACCAATGAAGGGAAGACTTTTCTGTCTCTCTCTCTCGCACTCTCTGTAACTCTACCTCTCAAATAAATTAAAAAAAAAAAAAACCTGTCAGAGAAAATTCTTCCAAAGAGCCTACAAAGGAGCAAAATTAAGACTTATAAATGACTTCTGGTCAGAAACTATGAAATGAAGATGACTATAGAATAATAACTTTTAAAATGCAAGAATAATCCATCAAGTTAGAATTTCATTTTCTGTTACTTTGTTTATTCATTTATTTATTTATTTTACTTAAAAGGCAAAGATACACAGAGGGATCTGTCATCGATTACTTGACTATTCAAATGCCCGAGGCAGGACGGGGGCAAGCCAAAACCTGGGACCAGAAACTCAACCCAGGTTTCCCTGTGGATGGCTGGTACCCAACTAGTTGAGCCATCACCTCCCACCTCCCAGGATACACATTTACAAAGCTGAAATGTATATCAGAGCCAGGGCTGAAACCCAGACATTCAAATGGGATGCAGGTACCCCAAGTCGCTGCACCAAATAGTTACCAAAGCTACAATTTTATAACAAGCAAAGGGAATCTTTTTCAAAATGAAGTTGAAATAAATATTCTAGAGATAAAATTAAAACATACAATTAATCATTAGCAGATGTACTATAAAATATACTAAAGGACAGGCAGTTAGCATGAGAATTAAGATGCTCATATCCTCTATTGGAGTGTCTGGAATTAAAACTCAGCTCTGACTCCTGGCTTCAGCTTTCTATTACCTGAAGATCCTGGAAGGCAGTGGTGATAGCTCAAGCAGCTGGGTTCCTGACATCCATTTGGGAGACCTGTATTGAGTTCCTAGCTCCCTGTTTTGACCCAGCCCAATCTCAGCCATTGTGCATCTTTGGGGAGTGAACAGAGAATGGGGGAGGGTGCTATCTCTAGTTCTTATCTCTACTTTTTCTCATCATCTCTATTGTATCTCTCTGCTGCAAAATAAATAAATTGGTGCATACACACACACACACACACACTAAAAAGAGTTTCTTTTCTGTTGAAGGAAAAATAGTCCCAGATGGTAATGCTTAAATTCAGGTAGAAATCCAAAACATAGCAAAGGATTTTCTTGTGTGAATACAAGATGTTTGGAACTTCTGCAACCACCTGACAGCCATTAAAGAGGTATTCCTCATAAACTGAAGAAAGTTAAGCCATAAGATAGCGAAAGTCATTAAGATATCATGGAACTATTGAACTATGTCTGGAATTTCCTACTATAAACTTCTTAAATTAGTAATAAATGTTCTTACTGTTCAAGAACACACACAAAGAGACAATTATCTTCCTTTTACAAACTAGGAATTTTTACTTCTAGCATTATATCAGGTGTTAGAAATTGCTCAAAGGCATATTTTCATAAAAACTTCATTTAGCCTCAGTACAACTATATTAGGCCTCAGTATCATGTAAGATAGAGAGTTGCAGAAACTCCACAATAGGCTAACTGCTGAGTTTACAGACAATTCTGGCCCTCTGATGGGTTTTTCTCCACCTTCTGACACCAGATGGTACTCCAGATGATATCCTCAAGGAAATTTACAACCTACTCTTAGATCAACCCTCCAAGGAATGCTCTGCTACTGTCCCTCAAGGATCCCTAACAGCAGTTAGGGCCCATTCTTCTGGAGGGAAGAGGAAGATGAGCTAATAGGCAGTTTGGTCAGTTCTCTATTGGAATGCAAAAGCGGAAGTTCTTTAAGAGTGGACAAGATGCTTATAAGTGTGAAATTTGTACTGGATTTTAAACAGTATAAAAATGTAAAATGTCAATAAGTTTTTATATTTAAATACAGAAATGATAAAAGCTTTGATATATTGGGTTAAATGAAACATTAAATTAATTGTAAAAAGTAAGTTAAAATGCAAACCATCATAATTAAAAGTCATTAGAAGAAATAAATGATACAACTGGCTACCCAAAAACTGTAGAAACAGTGAGACATGAGAGCATGTATGACATTTTCTTACTGTTTAAGGAGATAAATTGCACAACAATGAAGATAAGCACATAACAATTAACTACCCAAATAAACAGAAAATTTCTTTTTAATTTTTATATGCTTAATTTATTTGAGAGACGTAGAGAGAGATAGACAGAGATCTCCCCTTTGTTATTTTACACCCCAAATGCCTGCAACATCTGGGGCTTGACCAGGAGCTAAACTCAACCCAGATCTTCCACTTGGGTGGCAGGAACCCAAATACTTGGGCCATCACTGCAGCGTCCTATGGTTCACATTAGCAAGGAAGCTGTAATTGGGAATAAAGCCAGAACCTGAAACTAGGCTATCCTACTCTGAATAGAGAAGTTTGAAAACAATGACATGGTAGGAAATTATTTATAACTTTTCAATTTACAAAGAAAACTCAATGAACAGAATAAGCAACAGATCAAGCATTGCCTAACATGAAATGCTAGACTAATCTGATGAAATATTCATAAAGCATCACAGTAAGACAAGAAAATATAAAAAAGATTAGGAAGATAAGAGATATGAAGGGTAAAACAAGAATATAACTGGTCAGAGACACAAGAGGAGATAACGGAGACAGATGGGAGGGAAAGGCAATATATGACAAGATAATGGCTAAACTATTTCCAGAACTAGTAAGAATAGGGATTTATTTTATTTGAGAGGTAGAGTTACAGGCAGTGAGAGGGAGAGACAGAGAGAAAGGTCTTCTGTCCGCTGATTCACTCCCCAAATGGCCACAAGAGCCAGAGCGTGCCGATCCGAAGCCAGGAGCCAGAAGCTTCTTCAGAGTCTCTCACACAGGTGCAGGGGCCCAAGGACTTGGGCCATCTTCTACTGCTTTCCCAGGTCATAGCAGAGAGCTGGATGGGAAGAGGAGCAGCCAGGACTAGAACTGGTGCCCATGATGCCAGCGCTGCAGATGGAGGATTAACCTACTGCTCCAGGCCGGCGCCGCGGCTCCATAGGCTAATCTTCTACCTAGTGGCGCCGGCACACCAGGTTCTAGTCCTGGTCTGGGTGCCGGATTCTGTCCCAGTTGCCCCTCTTCCAGGCCAGCTCTCTACTATGGCTCAGGAGTGCAGTGGAGGATGGCCCAAGTGCTTGGGCCCTGCAACCTATGGGAGACCAGGAGAAGCACCTGGCTCCTGCCTTGGGATCAGCGCAGTGCGCTGGCCGCAGCGTGCCGGCCACAGTGGCCATTGGAGGGTGAACCAATGGCAAAGGAAGACCTTTCTCTCTGTCTCTCGTTCTCTCACTGTCCACTCTGCCTGTCAAAAAAAAAACTACTGCGCCACAGCGCCAGCCCCAAAAATACAGATTAATGGATTCAAGAATCATCACATATCCCAAGCAATAAAAATAAAACCACATCTAGCACATAGTAACAAAAATGCAGATCACCCAAGATCTTGAGAGAAACCTGAGAAAAAATATACATCATCTACAAAGAAGATAATCAGACAGAAAGACTTTTCAGTAGTAAAACTCAGAAAACAGTTGAATATTTTAAAAAGTATTGAGAAAACAGCTGTCTTACTCAGCTCAGGCTACTATGACCTGAGGTATCAAGAACCCAAACAATAGACATGTATTCCTCACAGTTCTGTGGGGTTCAAACATGGTTGAGTTCAGGCAAGGGCCATTTTTTCTGGTTTGCATGTCCTGCCTTTTTGCTGTATCTTCATATGGCAGAGAGAGGAAGTTCCAATGGTTTCTTCCATTGAAGACAGAAATCCTGCCTTGAGGGCTCCACCTTGATGGCCACCTCCAACCTGATCTCCTCTCAGAGACCCCACCTCCTCACACCATCTTGCAGAGGAATCCAGTGGAGACATAAACATTCACTCCACAACAATAACCGTCAACATTAAACAATTTATCTGATGAAATTCTTTCATGAAGATGAAATAAACACACTTGGATATAAAGGAAATCTGAGAGTTTACCACCAAAAAGACGGTGCCAAAAGAACTCAAGTATTTTTTAAAAGAAGAAAACAACTCCAGAAGGACATTTTTGAGATGCAAGAAAATGATAAACAAAATTACAAACATGTAGGAAAATCTAAACTAAGATTTATTTAAAATAATAGTGATTTAAAAGTTAGAAGGCTAAAAACAAAACAAAGCTAAAATGCTGGACAATTAATCCATTCAACTGGGACAAGGTGATCAAAGTGCAAATGTTCTGCAGCTTTGATACTGAAAAGTGGTCTATGGTTTGGCAACATCAACATCCCCTGGGAGCTGGTATGAAGTGCAAACTCTTAGGTCATTTTTTGTAAGAAGAGCTATGGTAAAGTTCTTGAACTGTTGGGGAGTGAATGTCAAAAATACCCAAACTTAGATTTAGTTTAGTTTATATATGCTAAAATTTCAAGGAAATTCACCTAAAAACTGTATAAATAAAAAAATAATAATTATTTCTTGATTCCACTCCCAGAGCTTGAATGAGTTGGTGTGTGGTATGAGACTGAGACTAAGATCTTTGAAGGCTTCCCAGATGCTTCTTATGAACAGTCAACTTTGAGACCAACTGCTCTCAATAAGTGGTAACATAAATAATTTGTGGTTTCTGGAACCTGGGTGCTATCTTTACAGTAAACATTCCTCCATATATCCTAAACTTGAATGCCCTGCCCAAGGACAATGAACTGGCAAATGGCACGTCTGAGATTACAGCTTAGATGTCCTGGCTTAAGTAAAATGAAACCTACATTTTGTTCTCTCTGCAGAGAGAGAAACATTTTTTAAATAGAATCATTGTAGGGACAAACATTTGGTGCAATGGTTAAAATGCTGCTTGGGACACCCACATCCTATATCTGAGTGCCTGGGTTCCAGTACTGACAATGTTTCCAGTTCCATTTTACTGCTAATACGCACTCTGAGGCAGGTGATCCCTGAGGTCTTTGGGTGCCTACCACACACATGGGAGACCATGACTGACTTCTTTGCTCCTGGCTCCTGTGTGGCCAAACCATGTCTTCTGCAGGCACCTGGGGAGTGAACCAGAAGATGGAAGATCGTTCTGTGTCTTTCAAATAAATGAAAAATAAATAAAAATTTGAAAAATAAATAATACAGTCATTGTGGATCAGGACTTTTTGGAGGAAACATTAAATGGCTGTTGACACTATTCTCTAGAGCTGCTCTGTCCAAAAGAATTTTTCATAAAGATAGAAATACCATGCATCTACATTGATCAATCTTATATCCAATAGGCACACCTGTCTATTCAGAAAAGAAAAAAGTACCACTGAGTGGAATTTAGACCCTGAATTTTTCATTTTATTTAATTTTAATACATTTAAATAACTGTGAGAGTGACTAAAGCTACCATACTGGTTAGGGTCCTCATAGAGCCTTGCAAAACCCAGTATAGGTGGCGCTCTGATTTAGAAACTACATGTTTTTTTTTTTAACTTTTATTTAATGAATATAAATTTCCAAAGTACAGCTTATGGATTACAATGGCTTCCCCTCCATAACTTCCCTCCCACCCACAACTCTCCCCTTTCCCGCTCCTTCTCCCCTTCCATTCACATCAAGATTCATTTTCAGTTCTCTTTATATACAGAAGATCAGTTTAGTATATATTAAGTAACGATTTCAACAGTTTGCACCCACATAGAAACCCAAAGTGAAGAATACTGTTTGAGTACTAGTTATAGCATTAAATCACCATGTACAGCACATTAAGGACAGAGATCCTACATGAGGAGTAAGTGCACAGTGACTCCTGTTGTTGACTTAACAAATTGACACTCTTGTTTATGGCATCAGTAATCACCCTAGGCTCTTGTCATGAGTTGCCAAAGCTACGGAAGCCTTTTGAGTTCCCCGACTCTGCTCATATTTAGACAAGGTCATAGTCAAAGTGGAAGTTCTCTCCTCCCTTCAGAGAAAGGTACCTCCTTCTTTGATGGCCTGTTCTTTCCACTGGGATCTCACTCACAGAAATCTTTCATTTAGGTTTTGTTTTTTGTTTTTTTTTTTTTTTTTTTGCCAGAGTGTCTTGGCTGTCCATGCCTGAAATGTTCTCATGGGCTTTTCAGCTGGATCCGCATGCCTTAAGGGCTGATTCTGAGGCCAGAGTGCTGTTTAGGACATCCTCCATTCTATGATAAAAACTACATGTTAATTAGATTCCATAACAATTCATTTGTATGTTAAAATTTGATAAGCACCACTTCAGAGAATTTGTCTCTAAATAAGGCTATACTAATTTCTTGGAGTTTTATTTCTTTGTTTAAATTGATTTTGCTTAAATGTTTTCTCATTGTGAAAGAATAAGCTGAATGATCTAAGCTTACATATAAGGAACACAGGATTTTAAACATACAATGCCCTTGTGTCTCAGTTTCCTTGTATCACACATGCAAATCTCAATTCCATAGCAACCTATATCACAAGACACTGCATGGGAATTTTTTAAGTACCTTGCAGTTATGAAGTATAATTCAAAATAAAAATAGTCATAATTTGAACTATAAAATGCTTTCTTGCAAATGGCATCTCATGGGTGGGTGTTGTGGTGCAGAAGGTTAAGCCACTGCTTGGGATGCTGAGCTCCTTACCAAAGTGCTACATCTTGCTTCTGATCCAACTCCTTGCTAATGTGACTGGGAGGTAGCAGATGATGACTCAAGTGCTTAGGTCCCTGACACTCAAGTTGGAGACAGAGTTCCTTTCTCCCTGTTTTGGAATGACCTAGTGCTGGCTATTATGAACATTTGGGGAGTGAATCAGCATATGGAAAGGATCTCTCTCTCCCTCCCTCCCTCCCTCTCTCTCCTTCTCTCATTCTCCCCCTTCCCCCTCAGTATTCCTCTCTCTTTCTATAGCTCTCTGCCTTTCAAATAAAATAAATAAATCCTTTTAAGAAACAGCATTTCGGCCGGCGCCGTGGCTCAACAGGCTAATCCTCCGCCTTGCGGCACCGGCACACCGGGTTCTAGTCCCGGTTGGGGCACCGATCCTGTCCCGGTTTCCCTTCTTCCAGGCCAGCTCTCTGCTGTGGCCAGGGAGTGCAGTGGAGGATGGCCCAAGTGCTTGGGCTCTGCACCCCATGGGAGACCAGGAGAAGCACCTGGCTCCTGCCATCGGATCAGCGCGGTGCGCCGGCCGCAGCACGCTACCGCGGCGGCCATTGGAGGGTGAACCAACGGCAAAAGGAAGACCTTTCTCTCTGTCTCTCTCTCTCACTGTCCACTCTGCCTGTCAAAAAAAAAAAAAAAAGAAAGAAACAGCATTTCATAACTAAGAAAACTCAAGGTCTTCAAGTCGATTTCCTTGATTTCATCTTTGAGGTATCTCTTCAGTCTCATGCTCTGCCCGCCTCTTCTACTCCTTCAATGCCCCTTTAGCAGGTAGACCAAACACTAAATCTCCAAGATGCTGCTCATTTCTGTCCCTGGCCCTAAGCAAAATGGTGAATCAGTGCCTCCTTTACACCCCCTTGACAAATTGTGTCTGCTTCCATGGAGTACATGTCGCATATAGAGCTATAAAAGTTTCTTTACTTACAGCTCCCTCCCACTAAATTATGAGCTCCTTGAAGAAAAACAAAGTACTTTTTTAGATTTTTTTTTTATTTGAAAATCAGAGTTACACAGAGAGAGAAGGAGAGGCAGAGAGAGAAAGTCTTCCATTTGCTGGTTCACTCCCCAAGTAGCAGCAATGGCCAGAGCTGTGCCGATCTCAAGCCAGGCACCAAGAGTTTTTTCCAGGTCTCCCATGTGGGTGCAGGGGCCCAATGAGTTGGGCCATCTTCTGCTGCTTTCCCATGCCATAGCTGGGTAGGAAGTGGAGCAGCTGGGACTCGAACTGGGGTCCATATGGGATGCTGGCACCACATGTGGCGGCTCTACCTGCTATGCCACAGCACTGGCCCCAAAAGTATACTTAAGACATCTTTATAACCCTAGTGACAACAGCAAATGTTGGTAAATTATCAGAGTTCAATGAATATAAAATGAATACAATGAATGGGTGTTTTCCTAAGTTGATATGGTCTTGGTCAGAGCTAGAACTGTAACCTACATTTTCTTATCCCCATTCAGGTCACTACTTTTCTGGTAGAAAACTGTAGAAATAATCCATGAAAGTATAGTCTTAGGTCACTACTCTTCTACCACATTCTGTATAGCATGTTTGGCACAGGAGGAGGTCTTGGATCACTTGGAGCAACAACCATGAGAAAGAGAACGCTGTCTTCTCAAGTGGTACTGGCAAAAAGGAAGTAGAGCAATGATGCTTTATAAGTCCTCCAGTTCACCAGAAGCTCCATTAGAGATTGTGTGACCTGGCAACATAGAGCCATGAAAACCCAAAAATGAAGCCAGGAAAAGAACAAAAGCAGAGAATTTGTACTGAAACATTCCCATTTGGACCTAATTTGTTTTTTTGAAAAGATGGCACAGTTCTAGGTCACCACTACCATGAACAAAGTAGGAATCTCAATCTCCCATCCAGAATTCTTCAAAGGCTTTGCAGTGATTATACTACTTGAGAGTTCTCTGGGAAAACTGCTCAGTTGTGACTGAGATCAAGAGAAGCACAGAGACATAAGGAGAAGGTCAGAAAATATGGAAGGACAGAGATAAGGACTGTGGATAAATAGCGAGCCAAAAGTTTTTTTCATTAAATTAATAGAAGAACTTATTTAGAATATCCATTTTTAAAGATTTATTTTACTTGTTTGAAAAGTAGAGCTGGAGAGAGAGAGAAGAGGGTGGGGAGAGAGAGGGAGAGAGAGAGAGAGAGCGAGCTTCCATCCACTGGTTCACTTCCTAAGTGGCCAGAATGGCTGGGGCTTGGCCAGGGTGAGCTAGGAGTATCTTTTGTATCTCCCATATAGGTATAGGGGTCCAAGGAATTAGGCCATCTTCCTCTGCTTCCCCAGGCACATTAACAGGGAGCTGGATTGGAAGTGCATCAGCTGGGCTTAAATCGGCACCAATATGGAATGCTGACATTACAGGCAGTAGCTTAATCTATTATGCCACAATGCTGGTCTCTAAAATATGCATTTTTTTTACAGGCAGAGTGGATAGTGAGAGAGAGAGAGACAGAGAGAAAGGTCTTCCTTTTTGCCATTGGTTCACCCTCCAATGGCCGCCGTGGCCGGCACATCTCGCTGATCCAAAGCCAGGAGCCAGGTGCTTCTCCTGGTCTCCCATGCCAGTGCAGGTCATCCTCCACTGCCTTCCCGGGCCATAGCAGAGAGCTGGCCTGGAAGAGGGGCAACCGGGATAAAATCCAGCACCCTGACCGGGACTAGAACCCGGTGTGCCGGCGCCGCAAGGTGGAGGATTAGCCTGTTGAGCCACGGCGCCGGCCTAAAATATGCATTCTAACAAAGGGTACCATTCCCTCTCACTTTTCTTTTATCAACTGTGTAGAGGTCTCCTCCTTTTCTTCTTGTTTCCTTTACTTGGGTTTTTCTGCAAAGAATAGGTGAAAATATGGGTAGCCAAGGAGTAAAATAATTGCACATTCTAAGGGAGTTCTAAACTTTATATGAGTTTTCCAAGGCTGCTGTAACAAGTTACAGTAAGTTTAACAGCTTAACAACAACACAAATCTATCTCACAGTTCTGCAGGTCATAAGTCCAGCATGGGTCTCACTTAGCTGAAACCAGGATCAGCCATACTGGGCTCCTTTCTGCAGTTTCTGCAAAGAATCCATTTCCTGTTCATTTGAGTTGTCGGCTGAACTAAATTCCTTGCAGTCGGAGCACTGATGTCTCCATTTTCTTGTTAGTCTGTGTTCTAAAGGTTTCCCTCTTCTATTCTTGGGCTCATGGTTCTCTTCCTCTATCATCAAAGCCAAGCCCCTCCCACACATCTAATCTCTCCTACTGTTAAGGATTCTTAGGATTGCATTTGGCCCAGATAATCCAGAATAATCTCCCTATTTTACAATTGATCACCTGAACACTAACTCAAAATTCCTTGTGACTTGTAACAAATTCACAGTCTCCAGGTCAGGGCATGCACATGTTTGGGGACTATTTATACTTGATCTTAGCCAAAAGGCCGAGAAGAAATTGGGGACTATTTATTCTGCCAACCACACCTTCCTTCAGCAGAAGCCAAGTGCGCATCCAAGAGAGCACTAGGCTCTCCCGCTGGAAAGATAACAGCTACAAAATAGCTCACACAAGATTTGGACTGGGTTTAATAGTAACTGGATGGAAACATGCTACCAAAATGTGTGGGAATTCATTCATATGTTCAATAACAAGTATTTATAAAATTCTACTGAGAACTGCAAGTCTTTTGGTGAATGCTAAAATAAAAGATGGCCATGTCCTGGTCTTCAGCCCTTCCCACAAGAAGCTCAGAATAAGATGGCAGTCTGGGCAGCAGTCGACTACCTATAGTGTCGATATGTGGTGAAGGAAAGTATAAGGGCAGGGAGGGTGGAGGAGCCAGAAGAGAGTCAGGAGAGACTTTCTGGAAGAACTGCAGTCCGAATAATAGAGATGTTACCCACAAAAACTGTGAGTGGTCTGGTGTGATGAAGTCCAGTCCAAGACAGGTTTGGGAAATGAGCAGATCACCACATCACATATGCGCATCCCAGTAAGAGGTCTGGATGGTCCTGCAAAGGAGATGAGACTCTGTTGAAGGATGTTAAGAAAAGACATAATCAGGTTTTCTTCATTTAAAGATCATTCATGAAGCAGACATGAAGAACTAAAGCAGTAAGCTTAGCTTGAAAATAATTTTGAATCCATCCACTCCCAAGCAAAAGAGAGCTATACTATCAAGAGGATAAACAAAAAGAATTGCAAATCCAACTACTTCTTTCAGTCTCCTTTTGTGATTTCTTTGTGGCAATTGGGACAATCTGAAGATATGCCTTTTTCTTTCTTTCTTTCTTTGTAAAATACACTGTGGTGGGAATGCTTCAGGGAGGTCTTGAAATTCACGTGACAGGCTTCCAACTATCTGACTTCCCAAGACCACATTATCTCCTTCCCCACATGTCCTCTTTTTTTTCTTCATCAACTACATTCCTCTCCCATGGGACCACTTTACTTCCTCCATAGATAGAATCTGGGGAAATTATAACACGTTTTAAATCTAGCCAAAGAGACTTCTATTTAAAGAAATTCTATATTTTCATAACATGTTTTATGAATATAAAATAATACATTTCATAGTTGAAAATTTGGAAAAATATAAAGAAGTTCATTGCAAATTTTTAATCTTTTTTACAAAAAGGAACACTTCTGAAAGTGTGATTATAGTACAACTTTTACTTGTCAGTTATATTTTAACAAAAAAAGGAATATATTATAAAATTTTTATTAGATTATTTATGTAAAACACAAATATTAGAAGTATTTCATCCTTAATAATATTTTTCTAAACAAAGATGTCTTGTCATTTTATTTTATTTTTTAAATTTATTTGACAGATAGAGTTAGACAGTGAGAGAGAGAGAAAGAGAGAAAGGTCTTCCCTCCATTGGTTCACCCCACAAATGGCCGCTATGGCCGGAGCTACGCAGATCCAAAGCCAGGAGCCAGGTGCTTCCTCCTGGTCTCCCATGTGGATACAGGGGCCCAAGCACTTGGGCCATTCTCCACTGCCTTCCTGGGCCACAGCAGAGAGCTGGACTGGAAGAGGAGCAACTGGGACTAGAACTGGCGCCCATATGGGATGCTGGTGCTGCAGGCAGAGGATTATCCAAGTGAGCCACGGTGCCGGCCCTCATTCTTAATTATTAAAATATTACTTAAGTGACAAGATAGAATCCATTTTATGAAAATATCATGACTTAAGTAACTGTAATTTCTTTTTTTTTGTTTGTTTTATTTTTGTCTTTCTTGTGCATGTGTGATACTAAATTAATACTGTTAACTTTGGGCTACAGCTGCCACTATACATCTTAAGCGTGGCTTAAAACTCTTTCTATGCATAATGACCTGTGGCCTAACTTGATAATGTAAATATATTTTAAGCTACCTTTGTCACAAATAGCTGAGTCCCACCCAATCTCAAGCAGCCAACCATGCAAACCATGTTCAAGTAAGACAGACTAAATAAAACTTGGAACCAATCAGGTTTTCTCTGTTCTTCATTTCCTTTCTCTGTCTATAGATGTGAGTATAACCTGCCCATTTGGTAGCAGTAGATCAGGTGTTCTGAACCATTTTTGGTTCATTCCAGTCTCCCACAATTAGAATCCCAAGAGTCAACTAAGAGCTGGAAAACTAGATTTGTTGTATTTTTGTCTTTTAACAATACTATATATTTTAAGCACTTTTGATTTTCTGAAAATATATGGTTTGCATTAGATTCTCTCTTGCTTTAGCATGTTTTGAGAATTAATTTTTAAAGTTTATTAAAGTATACTCATAGACAACTATTTAATATCCCCTTCTTAAGAAAAACAAAGGAAAATGACATGAAAATATTACTATGATTGTTTTTGGTGAGAGGAGAACCAATGACAGAAATCTTCCAAGAGTGAATATTTTAGAAATCAGGATTAGCAGTCTAAAGAGAGATACAAGTGGTTATAAAGCATTTACCATTGAGCAGCCACTATGCTGAGCTAGTGCAGGTAGACACAGCTTCACAGTCCCAGAGTTCACAGCCTAACCTGGTAGAAGTATTCACAGAAATGACATAGGAAAAATAATTCCAGTTTCAATGAAAAGCCTACAACTACAAATAATTTTTTTGGCAGGGGGAGTGACTGCATTTTGAACCTATCTGGTATTAATTCTTCATCCTTTACAATTATACATCAAAGATACTCTCATATTTATACTACTTTATCTTGTTGGGTCCTAGACATTATATATATATATATATATATATATATATTATTATATATCAGAGAACATTTTGCCTTTGTTAGGACTGTAGTATTTTATCTTGAGTTTTTAAAAGTGGCTTTTCTCTTTGATAGAGTAATTCGGCATCTATTAGCTGCACCCTGGTGGTATTTTTAGATTACAATTTTCAAGACCAGTATTTGAGAAACACAAATGTCAGTCTCCCAATTGGCATCTTCCAGACAACCATGACGTTATTGGTTTTTTTTAAAGATTCCTATATTCATGTTCTGTATTATAAAATCTACCAAGAATCAACTGATGATTTGCTTATCTGTTAATACTTACATGCAATTTTTCCCTATGTTGCACAAACCTAGGCACTTCTTAATTCAGAAGCCTCCACCTGAAATGAATATTTTCAAATCCAAGGAGAACAAATGAGGGGTGGGGAGTGTAGAAACTTTTTTCTGAAGAATGTGCTAAACTCTTCCACTATTTAATAGATAAGAATGAATACTGCTGTTTAACTAGATCCAGTCTCTGAAATATCTAATTAAAACTGATGTGCTTATTTAGTTTCCAATTCATCACAGGTGGGCCCACATTAATGTGAAAATGAGAGTAAATTACCAGCATTTGGCAATCTCACTGAATGTCATTCACATTATTAGCTCAAACCTCAAAATGCATTTTTAAAATGTGGTTCATAGGTAGGGCACTGTCTCTCCACACAAACAAAAATCTTTACTGGTGGACTTATGGAATTTCATTTTTATGTAGGGGATCTCCAATAACACAGGTCCCCCTACTAAAAACCTTATCTGTGATCCAGCAGAAGGAATGCTGCTGAGAAGATGGCAGGAGCCCTGTGCCCTGTCTTCCAAGGCATTAATGTCTCCTGAGAATGACTGTTTAGTTTGGCCCAACTCTTCTCTAGCTCGTCAACTGGAACTTCATTAAAAATGCAGTTCATTTTACTTTACAGAGGGATTCTTTTCTAGTCGTTCTCACACATGACTGGAAAAGGAGAGCAGCTTCAGTTCCATCCCAGTGGAGAGCCATATCCCTGCGGCACATGGGCCCTAGGCCCTTCATTCCTTCTTGTTTCACTTCTACAAAATGGAAAGCCATCTTCCATCTAACTCACTTTGAAAGGCTTTTTACAATAGCATACAGCCATATGTTCCGGAAATGCATAGATTGGAAGCTTCGAGGATGATGAGACAACCTCCAACTTTGTTGAGTCCACACAATGTATGCATACAATGACTCACCAACAACTCAAATTTGCTTTTTTCCCCATGTTTCCTAAAGCTGCCAAATCCACACAATCTCTTTCACTTTTAGAGCACCCACTGTTACAGGCTCATGTTTAAGCAGAATAAATTATTTCAGGCTCAGAGAAAAGAGGCCAAGAAAACTCCCACTTCAAGCACACTCACAAATTCATATCCTCCACACTCACTTGTAAGGCCTACAGTCCTAAATGGAAACTTGTTCTCTTAGCTTAAGGTTTTGAACCCTTCAGACTGAAACATCAGACTTTGGGACAAAGAACATGAATAGTCCACAAATAAATGATGCGGCTTTCAATCGCACTAGTCTAGAATCAAACAAGTACAACCCAACAACTTCACTCACAACCTTGATAAAAGTCTACAAATCAACAGCATACTATGCTGGTGAAGTAGGCAGTTTCTCATACATTAGTGGTAGGAGTATGTGAATTCCTACAAATTTTTCATAAACACAATCTGACAAATTGTATTAGGCTTAATTTACATATATATGTATTATATTTAATCTAGCAGTAGATGTTATAATGCTACAATTAAATGTATCCAAATCCTTGGGCTCATTCCTGCCTTTGTAAGTCTATAAAAATTAGCTTACCAGTACATAAAGATAAATGCAAAACAAAACAATGCTGCATTATTTGTGACAAGGTTGGGAGGAGCAGCTGAATACATTGAGGTACACCTATACTATGGAATATAATAGAATTTTCATGGACAACAAATGAATACTTTGTTAATTATTAACCTGGAGAAATGCCCATATAATACAGTTAAGTGAGTAAAGCAAGTTATGGTATTGAAAGTAAGCGGCAGTGAAGTGCAGTGGTTCTGTGCAAGGTGGCTAGTAGTCCTTGTCTTTAGTAGATTGACCTTAGGTAGTGTGTGGACTCTATCCACGTCTCAGTTTCTTTATCTATAAAATGAGTATAGAAAAACATGAAATATTATCATGGATCTCACAATACATGAGTAATATTAGCTAAAAGGGGATGTAAAGTATAATGAAAGGCACGAAATAGGCATTCAATTAATGCTAATTTCCTTTTCCCATGTCTCTAAAGTGAATCAGTTTTTGAACACTTCTTAACAGCTCTAGTGAGAAAAAAAACCTTAGGACCATCAACAATAATAGAGGACTCAATAGGAATTAACTCAATGGCTGGAAAGAAGTGAATTAAAATTCTTATTTGTCTATTTTACGACTGACCTGGATAAGTGTGTGATTGTTTGGTGCCTCATTCTTTTATCTCATGGTGTTTTTTGTGAGGGTTAAATCAGATGCAAGTAAGTGCCTATGAAATGTGTGTGTGTATGTGTGTATGTACCTGCATCTTGTCTCAGAAGTGATATTCTAAATTTTAACAACTGCTATTGCATAGGTACCAAACACTTGGCACAAACCCTGGCTCATTGCACATAACTGGAACACAATAAATAGAAATTTTAATTCATTTTCTTCTTTTACTTAATAAATTATCATTTAGATTATTTAACATGACCTTGATATTATGGTTTTCTTGATGGGAGAGAAGAATTCTGATAGCCAGTAAGTAAATGGCAAAGAATTTCTATGCAACAGAAGTAGAACCAACTTTCTGTGCTTAGAAATCATTCCTTAGGTCAGTGACACATATTTGCCAGTAAAAAATCAAAACAAAACAAAATCCTCAAATTCTTAACAGAAGCGTCATTTTAGCCGGGTGCTTTCCAGCTAAAGATGCCACAGAAACAACAACCAGGGAAACCAGAGAAAGGAAAGCCACACTGAAGTTCAAATTTAAAGACCTGATAGGTAATGTTGTTGGATGTCTGGGTCCAGGTTCTTGCCTCATTCACAAGAAACAATTCAAGGACAAGATGTTAAAGTAAAAGTATTGCAGAAGATTAAGATTTAATTAATTAGGGGCCAGCATTGTGGCGTAACAGGTTAAGCTGCCAACTGCAACACTGGCATCACACATGGGCCCCTGTTCTGGTCCCGGTTGCTCCACTTCCTATCCAGCTCCCTGCAAATGCACCTGGGAAACCAGCATAAAATGACCAAGTGCTTGGGTCCCTATACCTACATGGAAGACCATAGGGAGACTTGGATGACGATCCTGGCTCCTGGTTTCAACCTGGCCCATCCCTGACCATTGCAGCCATTTGGGGAGTGAACCAGTGGATAAAAGATCTCTCTCTATCTTTCCATGTCGCTGTAACTCTGCCTTTTAAATAAATAAAATAAATCTTCAAAAACTATTTAATCAGTTAATAAGATAGCAGAGGAATAAGATTATAAAGCAGAAGCATTCACTCAAGAGATAGTACAGACACTCAAGGGTGAGCTACACCAGCAAGATTTGGAGTCATCCTTTTATATGATTTCAGAGCATAAGGAGTGGTTATTTTGGGACCAATGCCAGTTCTTGTCTGCAGTTTCACAGAAACTTCAGTTTCCTGCTGCATGGACGTGGAGAGGAGGTCTTCAGTTCAGGTGGAGCAAGTGGGGCTGCAGGGAGGGGCTGAGGAATTCAGCTCCTGCTTCTTAGCTGTTTCCATTCCTATAGCAGCATCACTGGACTCATCGTGGCTATTTGCAGTGAGGATGGCCTCAGCAGACTGCAGGAAAGGAGAGGCAGCACCATTCCTCAAACATTCTAAGAGGACAGGTCCCAACAATTCTTTGTTGGCAGCCTCTGCTTCTTCATCAGGAAGTGAGAGCACCAAGGGACCACATCACCTGAAAGCTTCCTTCTCTCAAAGCACTGAATTTCTCTGAGCTCCATTCAGATCCATTTTAAAACTCTTTTGAGGGTCAGTTTTTAAAGGGAGAGAAATAGGGACAATGAATTCAACTTGAAATTGCAGGATTTGAACCATTTCCACAATGTTGAAATTCGTCTCCAAGGATCTGAATGTGATCCAGCTGAGAGGCAAGGTCTTCCACACAGGCATAATAGGGCTCATTGACTAAGTCAACACTAAGAAATGTATGGTATTACAGTTTCACTAGACTGACATGACTTGTTTGTCATGTACTAAGACAGCTGGGGAAGGGCGGGTATAACGGACTCAAGCCTCTCCTATTACTTTATTCAACCTCTCCTAGCAGAGTTTGTCACCTCATGGCTATGAGATAGCTGCTAGAATTCTAACAATTGCAGCTACATTCTGCTGGATAAAAGGATAATTGGGTGACCAACTGGGACGATTTGGATTTTAAGATCAAAAGTCCATGTCTCCAGAACCCCCAAAATTGCCAGACAAACCAGGAGAGCTGATCGTTCCAAAGGGAGCACAAAAGCTAAAACAGAGACTACCAGTTGGCTCTTACCCACATGACTTTCCTAAACAGCTTACAAAAGTTTTTCATGGGCCAAAACATAGTCACATGACATGATGCCCATTTGGAAAGCTGGCTGGGAAATGCACATGGCCACCTCAACAAACTTTGTGTCCAGGTAGGAAAAGAGGAGAATGAACATTGACCAGGCAGTCTCCTACTCAGTGAGCCTGGAACCTATCATTTCTTATTCCTGAAAACTCTACTCTATCATCCCCAGAGGTGATAGTAACTCGAGAATTTAGCAGATCAAAGCACCACTTAGTTTAGAAATGTTGGGATGGCTGTTGCAGCTGTGGCTGCTTGGAGGCTCCCTGTGGGCTCCTTCTCAGTGTCCCAGTACAATAACACAAAAGGGGGTTAAGGACTGACTTCCAATGACACTCCTCCAGGGAGCATGGCTCTCTGTCTAGTATCTAAGCTCCAGCAAGCAGAAGAAGGAAGAAAGATGCACACTTCTACCAGCACTGACAGGGCCCTGATTAGGGATTAAGCTTTCTCCAATCCTGTCTCCATCCAACCACAGAGTGTCGTTTTGAAGAATCATTTGTGGTAAATGAAGGGAGAGGAGTTATAAGGGCAAGAAATTGGTAGAAAATAATAGGAAAGAAGTGTTATCATTTGATGAGGGTAATAACCTTTCTAAACTAGTGTCCTACTGCATTAGATTTTCCATGAAATTATTTAAAACAGCAGGGAATCAAACATCCCCACATTATTAACCTCTAGTGGGTGCTTACTGAAGAAAATCCAAAGGATATTTATGTGGCTTGTGCAGAGGTTGAACCATAATGTCCCAGACTGAGGCAATGAAGCTATGGAATCCTGCCTGGATTGTCTTTTGTTAGTAATGGGAACCACAGCTGTGTTTCTTGCATGGTGAATATGCAAAGTCATTCTTCATCCTAAGGCAACAAGCAGACTGTCAGTCACTACTTTCTAGCTGTAGCTGCTCATCGCTTAAAAGGGGCAAGACTACTTTGCAGCTGGTTCCTCACTTTCCAGAGCCTAGGTTATGAGAAACAGAAAAACACAGATGTGTATTTTCTTGAGATTCTTTCCTATGGGAAACACAATGAGATGGACTCTTCACTACCATAGCCTTGATCTTGTTATAGCAAGCATTACAACACATACACTCACAAGAACATTTAGCCACAGCATATCACATTACCTGGGAGTAAATCTGCCATAGTCTGAGTCGCTGTAGAAGCACCATGGCCCAATAGGTTGAATTATAGCTACATGTGAGCATTAGTTATAATAATTATATCATCATCATCATTTCATCATAAAAACTAGCTTCACTATGACACTTGGTTCTTTGTTTCAGGACTTGCAAAATTCCCAAATTGCAATAGGTGTTTAAAAATAATGTTTGATCAAAGTTAAAAAAATGTAAGTTTTTACAGATTTATGTGTTTTTCTAAAACAGCATTCAAATAAATGATAATTAATATACAGGGAAGCTTGCTAAAAACTGATTGGATTCCTTATTCCCTATAAGTTAGAAGGATTTATTCTTTACATTTTTTTGAAGAGCTATGCATGTATAAATTATAAGGTCGTTGTGAATTCCAAAGCTATAAATACAGTGGAGGACCCTGGTGGTTTCATACTGAACAGCTGTTTGCGGCAAATATGCCTCTTCCGTACCCTGAGGAAGGCCCAGACTGTTGAAATGTTGGCTAAATGTTCAAATTGTTCAAAGAATAAATATCTCTGAAAACAAAAAGAAATTGTGAATGACATCCCTGAGTTTGTGGCTTGATCTGGGGAAGCTCTGCCAAAAATCATCTCCATTTCTCCCCTTATTTCTCTCCCTTCCTTTCTCTCCTCCCCCCTTCTTTTCTGGAACAATTTAGTTCAAAAGCTATATAAGAACCAGAGTTAAGAAAGGTAGGCACAGTGGAAGGGCAAATAGTGTATAGGCCACAGTGGCCACACACAGAATATTGGAGCCTGAGCAAGGTACAGAGGGAGCCATGGAAACTTGTGCCCTGGTGCAGGGTGTCAGACCCCAGGGCAAGAGAAGACAGAGTGTCCAAGCTGGTATATAGCATGGCAAGTGTCCTGTGGCTGTGGGATTCCAGAGAGTTAGGAGGGCACCCTGTGTAGTGGGAGTGAGTGGCAGTCTTTAGGTCTAAGAAGGTGAACAGGGCAGCACCATTAGAGGTCAGTAGCAGCACATGGGGTGCTGAGTCCCAGCAGGGTAGAGAGAGTGCTCTTGCAGAGAGGTGACCTGGTTCCAGTTAAGGCAGGAGTATGTTTGAGTGGTGGGAGACAAATCAGTGCAAAGAGCTGGAGCTGGAAAAACTCAAGGTATCCATTCAGGGAGGAGAAAGCCCCAGCGGCATGTACAAAGATATCTGAGCACAAGGTGTCTGAGATTCAGCTGGATGAGGATAGCACCTTGTGAGGTCTAGCATTAGGACTCCAAGCTCAAAGAATATGAAGACATTTAGGTGGGAAGGTCCCAGAGACCAGGTGGCTGGTGAGGACCTCCATGAAAGGTGAGGGGAGGCTGGAATCAAGGGAGAGGCCTAGGCAAAATGAGGAGGGAATCCCTGTGAGAGTGCAGTGCATCATGGCCTGTCAGCCCTAAGTAGGAGAAGAAAGTGCTCAGATAAGAGATAAGCAACCCAGCAGGGCTATCAAGACTGAGCAAAGGTTAAGCACACATACAAAAGGATAGTCTAATGCAGCTGTCACAGCCCTAATGGGCTTGTGAAGAAGAGGAGAACAAAGGAAAGTGGTCCTTACCATAATGTAGGTCATGAGTGTCCACCATGGGGGTTGACCCAACTCAAAGAATCTGAGCCCAGGCGAAGAGAAGAGATTGGATCTATGGAGAAGAGTCCTATGTGACCTGTCAGGGATTCAGAACACTGAAGAGTAGGGAGAAAGATGCGAAGTACTGTGTCAAGACAAGTGGGATGAAGAGGGTATATTTATGGAAAGATGGCCTCCTGCAGGTATTTGAAACTAAGCTGGGAAATATGGTGTCCACGTGAAGGGTGGGGGCTGTCAGAGTTGGACCACAGTGTTTGATTGAGGGACGAGAGATGCAGAAGTGATGATAGGAATTTGGCAACAGATACATGGACTGATCAAATAAGTATGTATGTTAAGGATAATAGGAGTCAGGTGTCCTTGCCATCAAAAGGAAAGTTTCTAATTTAGTCACATAGAAAGCCCTGGTTTATAGCAGACACATTCTGTAGTATTCGGGGCCATCATGTAGGCAGTTCTGGAAAAATAAATAATGTGTTCTATATTCAGCTTTTCTTTAAACTTGAGATAATTAAAACTATATTTTAAAGTAAAAAGTACTTATTTACTGATCAAATTTCTTTCTTCATAAAACTAAATCAATAAAATAACTAAAACGGATAAAATAAAAACAAAAGGAGAAAACTAAACCCTAAGAGGAAAGAAAATGTTGAAAATTAATATAATTTTAAGAGTTTAAAGACTTCAATCTGGTTAGACTGTTGATTATATTCTAGAGCACAAAAGAAGTTTCTATATGCATCATAGAACTATAATTGGTAATATTCATAGAATTATGAAAAATAGGTAAGAGGCTAGAGGATTTTAAAAGGCTAAATACACCTTTATCAAATAGAGGAAAATGGTCCATGCCACAGCTCAATAGGCTAATCCTCTGCCTGCGGCACCGGCACCCCAGATTCTAGTCCCAGTCGGGGTGCCAGATTCTTTCCCGGTTGCCCCTCTTCCAGTCCAGCTTTCTGCTGTGGCCTGGGAGTGCAGTGGAGTAAGGCCCAAGTTCTTGGGCCCTGCACCCGCATGGGAGACCAGGAGAAGCACCTGGCTCCTGCCTTCGGATCAGTGTGGTGCGCCGGCCACAGCACACCAGCCACAGTGGCCATTGGACGGTGAACCAACAGTAAAGGAAGGCCTTTCTCTTTCTCATTGTCCACTCTGCCTGTCAAAAAAAAAAAAAAAAGGAGGAAACAGGTCTGCACCGACCCTGAGCCTAGCAGAAAAACCTGACTCCGGGGGGAGGGTGAAATAACAGGAGATTAGCATCTAACTTGGCAACCCAGTGGGAGACTGCAGGAGAATTGGAGCCCACACTGAGGGCAGCAGAGATTCCCTGTGTGGTCCTTGGGAAAGAGCTTCCGATCTCTGGCTCCTGTGGGTATATCATTTGCCTGCTAACTACCTCCAATTACGTTCAGCTGTGCGGAATTACTTCCCTTTTAAATCAAAAAAAGAAAGAGAGATTTACCACACCTAACCTGGGAGTGTCATCTTTGACACACCCTCAACCCTGAGGAACCAAACACAGCTCTCAGGCCACACTCATCTCAAGCCTCTAAGACTCCACCGAAAGCAGACAGTCCACTTAATATAGAGCCATAGTGTAACAAGAAAAAACACCACAGTGAAGAAACCAAATATCTCCAACATGCCAAACAACAAACGCAAAAACCAAGCTAACAAGAACAAGGAAGACACTATGACGCCCCCAAATGAAAAAGACACCCCAATTCAAGATTATGAAGATGATGAGATCGAAGAAATGCAAGAAGCAGATCTCAAAAAATTGATAAGAACATTAAGAAGTTCTCAAAAACAAATTCTTGAACTACAGAAATCCTTAATGGACAAGATAGAAAATCGCTCTCGTGAAAGTGAAAAATTAAGGAGGAATCAAAATGAAATGAAACAACTAGTGGAACAAGAAACTCTGATAGTGACTAGAAATCATAATGAAATGAAGAATTCAATAGATCAAATGACAAACACATTAGAGAGCCTTAAAAACAGAATGGGCGAAGCAGAAGAGAGAATATCAGACTTAGAAGACAGAGAACAGGAGAGGAAACAGGCAAACCAAAGAAAAGAAGAAGAAATTAGTAATCTAAAAAATATTGTCAGGAATCTACAGGATACTCTTAAAAAACCCAACATTCGGGTTCCAGGAGTTCCTGAAGGCATGGAGAGGAAGAAAGGATTAGAAGGCATTTTCAGTGAGATACTAGCAGAAAATTTCCCAGGTTTGGAGAAGGACAGAGGCACCTTAGTACAGGAAGCTTATAGAACCCCTAATAAACATGACCAAAAGAGATCCTCACCACGACATGTTGTAATCAAACTCACCACAGTGAAACATAAAGAAAAGATGCTAAAATGTGCAAGAGGAACGTCAGATTACTCTTAGAGGATCTCCAATTAGACTCACAGCAGACTTCTCATCAGAAACCCTACAAGCTAGAAGGGAATGGCGAGATATAGCCCAGGTACTAAGAGAGAAAAACTGCCAGCCCAGAATACTATATCCTGCAAAGCTCTCATTTGTGAATGAAGGTGAAATTAAGACCTTTCATAGCAAACAGAAACTGAAAGAATTTGTTGCCACTCATCCTGCCCTGCAAAAGATGCTTAAAGATGTGTTACACACAGAAACACAGAAACATGGTCACCAATATGAAAGAAGGTAAAGGAAGGAAACCTCACAGCAAAAGATCACAGGAAGCTCAATTTCTCTTTGACATAGAATTAAACTCTGATGCTCTGTTAAAGCAATGTGTTAAAGTAATCTATTATGTTCTCTTGATGTCTGTTAAATTCTAATTGTTCAAAAACAGCTGAATTTTTATTAAGAGCTATGGGTTATTTAAATATGTGCTTTTTTTCAAAAATTTGAATAATCACCTTGTAACAATGATCAAATTTGGTCTATGTTATGTCATGATTTTAAGAAATCTTATTTCAACCAGATATTTTGGATTTTGAGCCTTCTTGGCATTCTTGACAGGCATTCAAAAAATCAAAGTTTCAAACAATCTGGTCTCTAAAATTTCCAGTAAATCCTGGACTTTGGTTTTTCCAGTTTGGGCCCAACTGAAAAAATCGAAGGACCTATGTCTCTCATCTTACAGAGACACCAACTAATCAGTCTATTTGGATTATATTAGAAGGACTGTCAAGATGTGATGTGGTACCAGACTTTAAGTTTCTATAATGGAAAATGCTATTAATACAAATGTTTGAGAATTAAAAAGTCTAATGATCTTGTGTTACTAGACATGATAGTTATCTTAATGAGAAGCCCCAGAGGCCTAAAGGGTTAAATACTTGTAAAATCCTACAGGTGCTTTCAAAAATACTGTGAAGTAAGCAAGTGCCTCTTGTTGGTTGATGAGTTTATAATTTTAAACATGGCGACTTAAAGTCTTTTATCATCCACAGTTATATATGATGTGCTGCTCATAAAACTAAAGCGTTGTTGGTTCTGTGTTTAGCTGTCCTCCTATAGGTTCCTATGGACTTTTTCCAGCCACTTTTATTGTATTCAGTACTTTGGGATGGCTCTGTAAACAGATGAAGCCAATAATGTATTAACAGTACCAACTGAGAGAAAGTATGGTTAACTGAGGTTACTAAAAACAAAAAGCAATTCAAATCAATTGGCAATCTACAAAAAGAGTTAAACATTTTAAAAGCTATTATTAAAATTGCTATATTCGTCTATTATGCTATATTATATGTGTGTACATATTGTATGTCCACATGGGGAAATTTTATTAAGAGTTTTATTTTAAATGGCTTATAGATAAGATTGTCCATAAATTTAAGCTGCTAAAATCAATCAAAGATACATTTTAATTTGTGGGACCTGAATCTGTGTATCATATGTTTTAGACTTGTTGGTAGAAAGAAACTAAAAACATTTTAGATGGTTGTGCTTAAGTTTACTGGCTAAACAAACTACACCATGTTAGATATTTAAGAGGTGTTTTCAAATACATGATTCTTAAAATTTATAGAAGGCATTGGACCTTCTGGTAAATGTTTTCTTAAGTTGTTATCTAATGGTCGAAACGGTTTGCTAAGTATTCATGTGATATTGCTATTGTCAGCAAGCGATCTAGGACTTGCTCCCTCATTTCTCTATTCTAAGCCCAACTTGTTCTTTCATTTCTCTATTCTCTTCAAGGTAGGAAACTAATTCTATTATGAAGGAATCTGTAGGATGCACAATTTAATCTTTAGACCTTATAAAAGAGATGGCTAACATTTTTCTGCAATAGCATAGCCAAAATAAGAACTTAAATAATAATCTCATAGCTAGATTCACTTCGCCATCAGCGAAGTATACAGTAAGTAGAAAAAACCTCCCTTTCAGACAAAAGGGAAAGAAAGTTTTAAAGTGAGAATATAATTTTCCTCATGGGCATTGTCTACCTTAGAAAAACTACTACAGAACATGCCTGTGACTATAGACTTGTAGTTCAGGCCACCGAAGATTAGAGATGGGACACGGGCACTGCCTTGACTTGCATCCTCTGATCTGCTTTAACACAAACCAGGAGGAAAAGAAAGCTAGGCATCAGAAGCAACGGGTGGCAGGCCTATTAATGGCTGATCTGTACAGTGATCTGCCCTCAAGGAGACCCAACAGGCCAGTCCACTGCAGTGGCTTTCAATGTGGTAAGCCTGGGCTTCAGCAGAAGTCAGCTTGTGAAGAGCCCTGGCAGCTCTGCCAGGAGTTGGATCCCTGGAAATGGACCTGCCCTGGAGTCGAAGGATGCCCAGGTCAGAGCCACAGATCTTATTGGCTCCAAGCTGAAAAGCCCTTCACTCAGCCCAACTTCCAAAGTGACCACTGCAGCTGAGGGGATGGTCAAGTAGGGTCAGCAACATTGCAGGCAGAACTGTAAATTTCTTGTTAGAGATGCCCCCTGCCTTTACCTGGCCAGCTCTCCTCCCAGGCCAGCCAAGTAATGAAAGTCAACAGAGTGCCTTCCCCTAGGAGCTTCACACCTCCCTTAGGATATACCCCATGTGAAGAGATAGATAGGTCTGGGCCTCTGAATTTACAAGGCCTAAAGCCCACCAGATTATTATCAAGCCCCTTCTATCAGGTTCTATTTGCCTCTCAATCAGAAAAATTACTTGTAGCTTAGACAGCACCTTTCTTAGCTCCTCTAATAATGACTCTGTCCTTTGTTCTAGGCCCTGTCTAGCACACTTGGGCCTCATTCCTTTGTAATCATAACCTCTACTCTACCACCAATGGCTCTACTCCCAACCTGTGTGTACTGATGGTCCTCTTCCCCACTTAATACTGTATAATTGTTCAAACCTGGTAAATGCCACTCTTAGGATCATTGGTTACTATCCTCACTCTGTCTTTTATGACCTTGTCTAAATATGATCAGAGTCGGCAAACTTGGAAAGCTTCCATAGCCTTGGCAACTCATGATGACAGCCTAGGATGGTTACTGGCGCCATAAACTAGAGTGTCAATTTGTTGGGTCAACAACAGGAGCCACTGTGCACTTGCTCCTCATGTGGGATCTCTGTTCTTAATGTGCTGTACATTGTGATTTAATGCTATAACTAGTACTCAAACAGTATGTTTCACTTTGTGTTTCTATGTGGGTGCAAACTGTTGAAATCTTTATACTAAATTGATCTTCTGTATATAAAGAGATTGAAAATGAATCTTGATGCAAATGGAAGGGGAGAGGGAGCGGGAGAGGGGAGGGTTGCGGGTGGGAGGGAAATTATGGGAAGGGGAAGCCATTGTAATCCATAAGCTGTACACTGGAAATTTATATTCATTAAATAAAAGTTAAAAAAAAAAAGAGGAAAATATATATAATCAGAACCACCTGGTACTGGTGCAAAAACAGATTATTAGATCAATGGAACAGGAAAGAAATTCCAAAAATCAACCCACACATCTACAACCAACTTATCTTTGACCAAGTAGCTAAAATCAATCCCTGGAGTAAGGACAGTCTCTTCAACAAATGGTGCTGGGGTAACTGGACATCCACATGCAGAAATATGAAGAAAGTCCCCTACATTACATTTTACACAAAAGTCCACTCAGAATGGATTAAAGATCTAAATCTATGACCCAATGCCATCAAATTACTAGAGAACATTGAGGAAACCCTGTAAGACATTGGCATACACAAAGAGTTCTTTGAGAAAGATCCCAGAGACACAGGCGATTAAAGCCAAAATTGACAAATAATTGTATCAAATTGAGGAGCTTCTGCACTGCAAAAGAAACACTCAGTAAAGTGAAGAGGCAACCAACAGAATGGGAGAAATTATTTGCAAACCATACATCTAATAAAGGATTAATAACCAGAATATATAAAGTGATCAATAAACTCAACAACAAAACAAACAGCCCAGTTAAAAAAGATGGGCAAAGAACTTAAATAAGCATTTTTCGAAAGAGGAAATCCAAATGGCCAACAGACACATAAAAAATGCTCAGGATCATTAGCCATCAGGGAAATGCAAATCAAAACCATAATGAAGTTTCACCTCAGCCCCTTAGAATGGCTTTCATACCGAAACCAACAAACAACAAATGCTAGTGAGGATGTGGAGAAAAAGGTTCCCTATTTCACCGTTGGTGAAAATGTAAATTTGAAAACCATTGTGGGGGCCATTGCTGTGGTGCAGCAGGTTAATGCTCTAGCCTGAAGTGCCAGCATCCCATATGGGCGCCGGTTCAAGTCTTGGCTGCTCCACTTTTGATCCAGCTCTCTGCTGTGGCTTGGGAAAGCAGTGGAAGATGGCCTAAGACCTTGGGCCCCTGCACCTGCATCGAAGACCCAGAAGAATGTTTTGGCTCCTGGCTTTGGATCAGCACAGTTCTGGCCGTTACGGTCAACTGGGGAGTGAACCATCGGATGGAAGACCTATCTCTCTCTCTCTCTGCCTCTCCTCTCTCTGTGTAACTCTGACTTTCAAATAAATAAATAAATCTTAAAAAAAAAAAGAAAACCACTGTGGAAGACTGTATGGAGATACCTCAGAAATCTGAATATATATCTACCATATGACCCAGCCATCCCACTCCTGGGAATTTACTCAAGATTTATCTGTACCCCTATGTTTATTGCAGCTCAATTCACAATAGCTAAGATATGGAATCAACACAAATGCACAGCAACCGCTGTCTGGATAAATTATGGGATATATACACCATGGAATACTATGCAGCAGTAAAAAAAATGAAATCCTGTCATTTGCAACAAAATGGTTTAAACTGGAAAACATCATACTGAGTGAAATTACCCAATCCAAAAAGGACAAACACCATATGTTCTCTCTTCTCTCTTGTCTGTGATAACTAATAGAGCACCTAAAATGTAATCTATAGAAGTGAAATTAATACTTTGAAATGCGAAGCCCTAGACACTCTGAATACACTTTCTCTCCACTATTGAGGAACAGTTTTTTGCATAATATTTGTTGCACTCCTTAGCATAGAGTTAATCGTACATGTTATAAAGTTAATTGAAAATATATCTTAGTAAAAAAATAAAAATGGGAATAGGAGTGGGAGGATGAAGAGGTGTGGTAGTGTGGGTGGGTGGGCAGGAAGAATCATTATGTTTCTAAAGTTGTATTTATGAAATGCATGGAGTTTATATTCCTTAAATAAAAGGTTCCTGGGAAAAAAGAGTAAAATATTCATTAAGTGAATCCTAATGGATTGATAATTGAATAATTATTTTGAAAAGGCAGAGATATCCATTAAGATTTACCATGGGTCAATTACAAACAAATATGTCAAACTAATTAGTAAACTAATTTTGTTTCCTTTTTCTTAGTAAATGAGACACACTCAATAGGACATATCTGAAAATAATAGTATATCCTTATTTTTAGCAGATTATAGTTCACAGCTCTTTATACTATCACAATTAAAAGCATAGCCAATATAATGAAACTGCCATTTACTGAATTACTATGTGACAGTTGTGATGTCAAGTGTTAAATCCCCTTGGCAATGCTAGGAAGTAAATATCATTACTCCCTATAGTCAATTTTCAGATGAAAAAAATGTATATTAAAGAAATTAAGTAGGGGCCGGGGCTGTGGCATAGCGAGTAAAGCCTCTGCCTGTAGTGTCAGCATCCCATATGGACACTTGTCTGAGACCTGGCTGCTCCACTTCTGATCCAGCTCTCTGCTATGGCCTGGGGAAGTAGTAGAAGATGGCTCAAGTCCTTGGGTCCCTGCACCCACATGGGAGACCAGGAAGAAGCTCCAGGCTCCTGGCTTTGGATTGGGCCAGCTCCAGCCTTTGCAGCCATTTGGGGAGTGAACTAGTAGATGGAAGATCTATCTCTGCCTCTGCCTCTCTGTAAATCTGCCTTTCAAATAAATAAATAAATCTTAAAAAAGTAAGTAATACAAACAGATCTTATAGCTTATAATTGGAATAGAAGAGATTCAAATTTATGACTATATCACTTCAAACTTCATCTTCTTAAGTCCTATAATTAAAAATACAGTTAAGAAAAAATACAGTTAAGAATAATCATAGCTAGTTGAATACTTATCTCTAAATAATCCATATTAAATAATCAATGGTAACTTAGAGTTTTCTAATTATGGGTCAATTTCACATGATGGAAATTTGAAAGCATGGAATCACTAGCAAGGCTAATGGAGTTTAGGTGGACAACACAAAGACCTACACAAGGGTGGGACCGCAAGTCTTAATGAAGAGCAAACTAAGTGTACAAAAGAAAAACATGGTCCTTGCCTCCCAGAATCTTACAAACAGCTATTATAAAATCAACTATACGGACCAGAGAAAACAGGGAAAGGGCAGCAGAAGTTCCATAGAGGATAGCTAGTTTAAGATGCCAGGAAACATCACTGGAAAAAAGCAGCTTTATAGGCAATCTACCAGGGATGAAGATAGTTTGTAGCTGTTCAATAAAGAGACATCAAATTAAGAAAGATCCAAGTGAAAGAGCTCATGCAAAGCAGAAGAGGAGAAATGTGTGAGGCTTCTTTGGGGAAGAATAAGAAGTCTAACTTATTGGAAGAAGAGAATACACAGAGTAATAGATAAAGGTAGAAAGATAGAAATGAGATAATGCTATTGATTTCCATCTCAGAGGTGTGTATTTTGTTCAGAAACTTCTGTTGCAGTTGAATTTTAGGAAGATAAGTCATTCAATCAGTAACCATTAAATGAATAATTGGAAACACCATTGAAGATATATTAGAAAGCAGAGAGACTGGAATTTGAGGAAGGGCAATTTAGGGTAGAGCATGGTATTTGATAGTTGACTATAAATTCAAATCTGAATTACAGAAAATGGTAGCTATAAACGGTGGTTACAAACTACATGAACTCTTACTGAAATTTCTATGGATCATTTAGAGCTCAAAACAGGTTGCTTTTTAAACTATATAATGGTGTATGTTACAAGTGCAGGTGAGAGTATCTCTGTGATACAACTGCTATTGGAATATGCAGGAGCACAGAACAAACTCAGCAAATACAGCAAGAAACCCACCAGCCTATAAATTACTTTAAAAAGGGTTCAAAGATAGTGCCAACTCAGATCTTACAAGGCAGCTTTCCAGGTAGTATTACAGCTACAATAGACGGCAGCAATAACTTCTCAACTGTAGAAAAGAAAGGACAGCAGAGTTAGACAAGAGGACAAAGAAAATACCCTGCTGGAGACAAGCTGAGTAGTATACGTACCCAACAGAGCCATGAGGGAACCCTCTGAAGTGAAGGGAACTGTTTCACTATATCTGAAAATCTATCATGACACTGGTTTTCTGTCCATTTGTTTGGACTTCATCCATCACTTTTATACCCAACTATTATTAACTCTCCACTAGTTATTCTGATTCCAGCTTCCAATTCCAACTTCCTACTAATGTGCATCCTGGGAAGCCACAGTGGAATCTGTGCACCCACCATCACACTCAAGATGCAGAACCACTCCATCACCACAAAGATCTCCTTCATGCTACCCCTTTATAGTTACACTCCCCTCCTTCATTCTCAAAGCATCCCTAAACCCTGGTAGTCATTAATCCATTTCCTTACTTATACTTGAGCCATTTCGAGAATGTTGTGTAAACCAAATCGTACAGTATGCAATTGGCTTTTTTTTCCACTCAGTAAATTATTGCCCTAGAGATTCATTCAAGTTGTTACACATATCAATAATGTATTGATTTTTACTGCTCAGTAGTATTTCATTGTCTAACTATTCACCCATTGCAGGATATTTTGATTGTTCCAATTATGATGGTTACAAATAAAGTTGCTATGAACATTTGTGTGCAAAAGCAGAGAGAGAGAGAAAGACAGAGAGAGAGAGAGAGATCTCCAATGAAGAAAAACAACTATATAAAACAATATAGGGACAATTGGGAAAAAATTTTGATTATGGGCTATGGATTGAGTATTAGTAATATATCAGTGTGAAACCTAACAGATTATTTTACTGTTATGTCAGAAAATGCTCCTTGGTTTTATACATTACAGACTAGAATATTTAGGGATAAAGAGGCAACTTACCTGTTGGTTTCAAATAGTTCTGAAGAGAGGGAGAGAAAGAGTTCAAAAGAGGCAAAAGGTAAATAATTCATAAATCTGAGTAAAAGGTATACAATAGTTCTTAGAATGATCCTTAAAATGTTTCTGTTAGTTTGAAATTTTATTAAACTAAAAGGTTTCTAGAGCTGGCGTGGTGACACAGTAGGTTAAGGTTATGTGTAGGATGTGTAGGATGAAAAGTTCTGTAGATATCTTTTAGATCCATTTGGGCTATAGCATCATTTAAATCTACTGTATCCTTATTGATCTTCTGTCTGGTTGATCTGTCTATTTCTGAGAATGGAGTATTGAATTCCCCCAGAACTATTGTATTGGAGTCTAAGTCTCCATTTAAGTCCCTTAACAAATCTTTTAAATAAACCAGTGCCCTGTAATTAGGTGCATATATATTGATAATCATTATATCTTCCTGTTGAATTGATCCCTTAATCATTATATAGTGCCCCTCTTTGTCTCTCTTAAGAGTTTTTGTGTTAAAGTTTATGTTGTCTGATATTAAAATCGCTATGCCTGCTCTTTTTTCATTTCTGTTGGCATTGTATATCTTTTTCCAGCCTTTCACTTTCAGTCTGCATACATCTTTGTTGGAAAGATGTGTTTCTTGTAAGCAGCAAATAGATGGGTTTTGTTCCTTAACTCAATCAGCCAATCTGTGTCTTTTAACTGGACAGTTCAGGCCATTAACATTCAATGTGACTATTGATAAGTAGTAACTTTCCCCTGCCATTTTCCCAAAGATATTTTCTAATATATGCTTTGAACTTCCTGTGATCTTTTGCTGTGAGGTTTCCTTCCTTTACCTTCTTTCGTATTGATGACCGTGTTTCTGTGTTTCTGTGTGTAACACATCTTTAAGCATCTTTTGCAGGGCTGGACGAGTGGCAACAAATTCTTTCAGTTTCTGTTTGCTATGAAAGGTCTTTCTTTCACCTTCATTCACAAATGAGAGCTTTGCAGGATATAAATTCTGGGCTGGCAGTTTTTCTCTCTTAGCACCTGGGCTGTGTCTCACCATTACCTCCTAGCTTGTAGGGTTTCTGATGAGAAGTCAGCTGTGAATATAACTAGAGATCCTCTGAGAGTAATCTGACGTTTCTCTCTTGTGCATTTTAGAATCTTTTCTTTATGTTTCACTGTGGTGAGTTTGATTACAACATGTCATGGTGAGGATCTCTTTTGGTCATGTTTACTAGGGGTTCTATGAGCTTCCTGTACTAGGATGTCTCTGTCCTTCTCCAAACCTGGGAAGTTCTCTGCTAGTATCTCACTAAAAAGGCCTTCCAATCCTTTCTCTCTCTCCATGCCTTCATGAACTCCTAGAACCCGAATGTTGGGTTTTTAAATAGTATCCTGTAGATTTCCAACAGTATTTTTTAGATTTCTAATTTCCTCTTATTTGGTTTGACTGTATACTTTCCTGTGCTCTGTCTTCTAAGTCCAATATTCTCTCTTCTGCTTCACCCATTCTGTTTTTAAGGCTCTCTAATGTGTTTGTCATTTGATCTATTGAGTTCTTCATTTCATTTTGATTTCTCTTCACTGTCACACTTTCCTGTTCTACTAGTTTCTGCATTTCATTTTGATTCCTCCTTAAGATTTCATTTTCACAGGAGAGATTTTTCTATCCTGTCCAGTAAGGATTTCCGTAGCTCAAGCAGTTGTTTTTGAAAACTTCTAAATGTTCTCATCATAAATTTTTTGAAATCCGTATCTTGCATTTCATCCATCTCATCATCTTCATAATCTTGGCTTGGGGTGTCTTGTTCATTTGGGGGTGTCATAATGTCTTCCTAGTCCTTGTTTCCTCAGTTTCTGCATTTGTTGCTTGGCATTGTGGAGATATTCTTTGGATTCTTCTTCCCTCGCGGTGGTGTTTTTTCTTACTATACCATGACTGTATTAAGTGGACTGTCTGCTTTTGATGGAGCCTTAATGTCTTGAGATGGGTGTGGCCAGAGAGCTCTGTTTGGTTCCTCAGGGTTAAGAGTGTGCCAAAAGTGACACTCCCAGGTTTTTTTTTTGTTTTTTGTTTTTTGTTTTTTTTTTTTGATTCAGAAGGGAAGTAATTCCACACAGCTGAGCGGAATTGAAGGTAGTCAGCTTCCGATCTCTGGCTCCTGTAGGTATAATATTCACCTGCTCTTTCCCAAGGACCACACAGGGAATCTGTGCTGCCCTCAGTGTGGGCTCAAATTCTCCTTGGGTTTCCAAGGTTACCGAATTGTAGTGTCTCTGGAGAGTACTCACGTGAAGTCCATGAGTTCTCTCACCCACCATCTCTTTTTCACAGTCTCAGTTCATTAGCACCACACATTCACTAGGTCCTAATCTCCTATTATTTCAACCCCCCAGAGTCAGGTTTTTCTGCTTGGCTGAGGGCGGGTGCAGCCCTGAGGTCACGCCGCTTTTACGTATGTCCAAAATGGTGCCTGCTCTTTGTCTTGCTCACCTTTGAGAGGTGAGTGGAGAGTCACTTTTTTTTTCCTCTCTCTTCTAGTTAGCCGCTTGAACTTTCCCCCACGGGGCTTCAAGCCTCATTCCCTTTAGGCTCTTCCTTCCACTTTCCCGCTAGTGTCTTGAGCTATTGAGGTTCAGCTCACCTCGCTTTCCAGCACTGGTGTGTTGATTCCACCACTGGTGTTCCGAACTGTGGGCTCCCACACTCTCCACGCAGGTCCACTGTGAATCACTAATTCTGGAAAAGTTTCCTCTGATGTTTCTTCCCCAACTCTTCCTTGAACCTGCAGTATCTCCACTTTTATTAAACTGTCTCTTCCCGGACTATCAGTGTGCTCCCTTCCTATTCTGCCATCTTGCCCATTGATTCAAGAAATCTTTACTTAGTATATACTAAATTGATCCTCTCTATATAAAGATAATTGAAAATGAATCTTAATGAAGAATGGGATGGGAGAGGGAGTGGGAAATGGGATGGTTGCGGATGGAAGGGAGGTTACTGGGGGAAAAAGCCACTATAATCCAAAAGTTGTACTTTGGAAATTTATATTTATTAAATAAAAGTTTAAAAAATAAGATTACTATAGCATCAGCCAACTCTCTCTTTGATAACAACACCTTCACAAGAGGCCTGGGAATGTGGTCTCTGGAACCAGGAGTCCTGAGTTGAATCCCAGCTCTGCTACTTCCAAGCCATGTAATCTTGGACAAGCAGTCAACCTCTCTACCCCTCAGTTTCTGATTCTATAAAATAGAAATTAAAAGTGTCATCTTCTGAGGGTTTCTTGTATTTCTTGTACATTTCTAAAGTGCTTAGAAATATATTGAGTGTCATTTAGGAATTTCCAATTATTAAATAAAGGAATTAAAGCTCATCCCCAGATGGATATGAATACTATATGCTGCACCTTTTTAGGCATCTATTCGCTTTGCCTCATAATTGCCTTCAAATTTGTATCAAACTTCATCTTCTTTTAGAGTATTTTTATTTTCCTGCTCTTTGACAAAATGTTTCTTAATCTTCAGCAGTAATATATCAATATGGAGTGACAGTTTGACAATATGGTCTCACTTTTCATAGTATAAATTCAAAGACAAATTGTGAACGAGTCAAGTGAAATTGTAATTCACAGCTGTGAGGTCACACTAGTGAGTTATAAGCTTTTCATTATGTCAGAACTGTGAATATCAAAGACTTTTTTCTATATTTCCTGTCAAATGACTTCTTAGTTATCCTTCTATCAAAGGATTTTGCAAAACCAGAAAGTACAGGGTCTGAACTGCAGCATTCCAGATAGAACAATAAGCATTTGGACATATGAATAATGTATGATGTTAAAAATACAACAATAAAATGTGGATATATGTTAAAAAATAATAATGGTGATTTTTAAACTGTACTCTTGCAAAGTTTAGAGTCATTCCTGATGAGCAGTTCATTTGCTCTAAGTTGGATCCATTGTGATTCAAACTTGAGGGAAGTTGTCTTTTTATTGTCTTCTTATTGTCATCAGCAATGATCATTTCTGAAAAGTCACTAAGGGTGCAAATTTTTAAGTTTTAAAAATTAAAAAGATGTTCTTGTTAATTTGCTGCTATTGCTATTGTCAAGAAACTCGGTATAAGTCTTTATAATTAGCATTGCACTTTCATGTCTTATTTATTATTCACCTTGACCCAGTGAAGTATAGAAGGACAGGTACTATTTCCTCATTGATTTGTACAGACATTAAGATCTACAAATACTCAGAGAAATTATAGAGGTTAATCTAAAAATCAGGTCATTACTAAGTATCGAAAGCAGAAATGATTTTTTCTGATACAAAATCCCTATTATTTTCCACAGTGTACTATAACTCTGCCCCATTTATAAACAAGAATTTGTATTGCAACTCTAATAAATTCTGGTATTTGACAGACCCTATCTCAATTCAGTATCACAATTGAAGAAGAACCTAATTTTTAATTAATTCCAAAGTAATTTTTGAAATTTTAAGATCTGTACTTGCAAATCTTTTTTATTTATTTATTTTTATTTTTCATTTTTTAATTTAGTAAATATAAATTTCCAAAGTACAGTTTATGGATTACAATGGCTCCCCCCGCCCATAACTTCCCTCCCACTCGCACCCCTCCCATCTCCCACTCCCTCTCCCATTCCATTCACATCAAGATTCATTTTCAATTATCTTTATATACAGAAGATCAATTTAGCATATATTAAGTAAAGATTTCATCAGTTTGCACCCACACAGAAACACAAAGTGTAAAATACTGTTTCAGTACTAGTTATAGCATTACTTCACATTGGACAACACATTAAGGACAGATCCCACATGAGAAGTAAGTACACAGTGACTCCTAATGTTGACTTAACAATTTGACACTCTTGTTTATGGCATCAGTAATCTCCCTAGGCTCTAGTCATGAGTTGCCAAGGCATGGAAGCCTTTTGAGTTTGCCGACTTCGATCTTATTCCAACAGGGTCATAGTCAAAGTGGAAGTTCTCTCCTCCCTTCAGAGAAAGGTACCTCCTTCTTTGATGGCCCCGTTCTTTCCACTGGGATCTCACTCGCAGAGATCTTTCATTTAGGTCTTCTTTTTTTTTTCCAGAGTGTCTTGGCTTTCCATGCCTAAAATACTCTCATGGGCTCTTCAGCCATATCCGAATGCCTTAAAGGCTGATTCTGAGGTCAGAGTGCTGTTTAGGGCATCTGCCATTCTATGAGTCTGCTGTGTATCTCGCTTCCCATGATGGATTGTTCTCTCCCTTTTTGGTTCTATCAGTTAGTATTAGCAGACACTAGTCTTGTTTGTGTGATCCCTTTGACTCTTAGACCTATCCATGTTGGACTAGTGAGATGGCATTGGTACATGCCACCTTGATGGGATTGTATTGGAATCTCCTGGCACGTTTCTAACTCCACCATTTGGGGCAAGTCCGATTGAGCATGTCCCAAATGTACATCTCCTCCCTCTCTTATTCCCACTCTTATATTTAACAGGGATCACTTTTCAGTTAAAATTTAAACACCTAAGAATAATTGTGTGTTAATTACAGAGTTCAATCAATAGTACTTGCAAATCTTAAAGAAAATTTACAGAGCCACATCTTTTTTTCTCTCTTATACCCTTAAAACAGGGTTTTTGCCATTTGTTCCCTTTCCCCTTACCTTTGATCTCTCTAGTCCTGTCTATCTCTCAGTAGTCCTTTGATTTTATACCATAAGAACCCAGGGACAAAATTCTCCCTGAAATTCAGAGATAGACAAAGGAAGTTAAAAAAAAATTTTTTTCTTAAGTGGTATTGGGGTAGTGAAAGCTCGTAACATTCACTCAGAAATTTAAAAATCCTCATTTCTGTAGTTTTTTTTTATTTTGCTAGATTGAATGTTATACAAATGACAATATTATTATATAGGTATCTTAGTGTTCCAGATAAGGCCAAAATCCTGGCTAGCATCTCGAGCCACACTTTCTATAGTTCAGCTTCTATGTAATTACTGAAAGGTATTATGCTCTTTCTAGCATCTGGACAGTGCTTCCCAGTCTTTTTCACATCATAGCCCACTGGGATAAACAGCAGAAGTTGCTATAAGGACAGGGTCCTCAGTAGCTATTTCAGGCTGTCCAATGTGACAAGACCTTTGAACATGCTTCCTTTCTCTGTGAAGCATTCTTCCTCCTCCCTGCTTCTCATATTTGCATGAAGTCAGCTCCTCCTCTTCTTTCAGGAAGCCACTTAGTTGGTACACTTCCTAGAACTGCTCCTCATTTATCTCAGCACATGGAAACACTCATAGCATTTCTGGGCTTATTATCATTTTAGCTCTCTGTATTGTAATTCTGTTTAGGTGAATTTCCCACTATACTGTAAACATTTTGGGAAAGGGAACTGTATTCTGTATACTTTTTTATTTTGAGTATTTATAGGTGCTTAAATGATCAGCACCCATAAATACTAATAAATTAATAAATGAACTAATGAACTCTTCCCAAATATATGGTTCTAAGTGTCATTGATGGAGCTTGCAACTTGACTCCCAGGAAAGAACTCCCCTGGGAGAATTCTAGCAGGGGGAAATCTCACAGATTCTAGGTCTTTACATGTAGACATGAGCCAACCTAGACAGACTGTCCTGGACCACATGACTATCTCCCAGCTCTTTGCATGTGTTATAATTTGCAATAATTGGTGTATTTACTCCGTAATGTCTATCTCTCCCACTAGACCATAAACTCAGGGAAGAGAGTATTTACAGCATTCTAAGCTCTTGGGATAAGATCTGGCTTAGTAAAAATAAATCAACCCATGAATTAAAAAAAAAAAAGAAATTAAGTCACTCCATCCTTAACAATTGAGATTGCTAGCCCTCAGCTCTATGATGGCAGTTCTTAAACTCTAACCTGTGCCGGAACAGTGGCTATGTAAATCCTAGGAAGCTGAAGAGATCTATTTCTATTGGAATTTTTATTGAAGTACAAAACTCAGACCATCGCGGCCATTTGCGGAGTGAATCAGCAGATGGAAGACTTCTCTTTCTCTCTGCCTCTGCCTCTACTTTTCTACTCTGCTTTTCAAATAAATAAATAACTCTTTAAAAAAGAGTTATAAGGATTTCCCCATTAGAGTTAATTATTCACATCTGGGCACTTCCTTGGGTCCTTCAATGAGACCAAAAGTATGTCCCAAAGAATCAACCCTTTTGAGCTACAAAATATCATAAATTAGGTAAAAATATTTCTTACTCTTGTTTTGTGCATCTCTCTCTCCCATTTCATGCTAAAAAAACAGAAGGAGGAAAATGAGGAGTAGAAGCATCTGAAGTATGGAAAAGTGTAATACCTTTCCTTTTCATGAGGCCCAGCCTGCTGTGGAGAGGAGAGAACCTTTGATAAGGGTATTAGACTGAGCTTTAAGCTGGAATAGACTGAATATAATATCTAAAATTGAACAAAAAGCTGCAGGAATCTGATTGAAGTATGAAGATGTTGACAAAGTCAGGAAAGGAAGAGACAAGAGAGACATTTACAGATAATAATTGGAGAAAAATTAAAACATTTCCTGACTAAAGTAACGTTGAGTTCTACTCAACCTGTAAACCACTCATAGGTGTTATAATCTCATATTGATAACCAAGTCAGAATTAGTTTGTATATAACTGATATGCTTTTTAAAAAAAGGGAAATTAAATCTTTAATTTGTGGCAAAAATGGAAATGCTGTTCTGCCTAATTTTCCAGACAAGCAACTACTCCATGCTTCTTCATTCTTGCCACACTCCACGTTAACACCATAAACCTTGGCTTATCCTACATGCACTGCAAGTGGCAAGGTCAGGCAGGGTACATTAAAAATTATCTGGTGATTGCTTTAAAAGCAAAGGGCAGAAGCATTGATAATGCAATTCACATCTGAGCTACTTGTTCATATCCTATCTCCTCAACTTTTTGTCAGTCAGTTTGCTTCCAAAGGGCAATTTTGATAGGACCATGAGTTTGTAGACAAGAACAGTTCAGAAAGTAATGTCTTTCTCCAAGAAACTTATTAACCAGGGGTTCCATGTGTGGGAAATGGTTCCTGTCCTAGAGGATCCAGTCAAAAATTCAAGTCACTCTAGCAGTTTCTTCTCTTGCATTGATGACACATTTCTTTTCTTTCTTTTTTTTTTTGGTTAAAGATTCATTTATTTTATTTGAAAGGCATAGTTAGAGAGAGACAGGTAGAGAGAGAGAGAGAGGTCTTCCATCCACTGGTTCATTCCCTGCATGGCCACAGTGGCCAGAGCTGTGCTGATCTGAAGCCAGGAGATTCTTCCAGGTCTCCTAGATGGATCCAGGGGCCCAAGGGCTTGGGCCATCTTCTACTGCTTTCCCAGGCCATAGCAGAGAGCTGGATCAGAAGTAGAGCAGCTGGGACTTGAACCAGTGCTCATATGGAATGTCGGCACTGCAGGCAGCAGCTTTATCAGCTATGACATAGCATCGACCCCTTACATACTTATTTTCTTTTTCAAAAATCCTCTTATATACTCAGAAAATATCTAAATAGCAGATCACACATGTCTGTACATATTGGATAGCCTTGCCTTGAATCTATGTCCCTAAATCATCCAACTTTGTGCCATCTCATACAGTCTCCCACTTTCCCCCTACACCAAGTGTTTCTTCTGATACCACCATTGCACTTGACTGCAGCTCCCATGTGGCCTTTCATTTCCTGCTGTGTACTTCCTTTATGTGTTTTCCAACTTTTGAGATAGAGAAGGAGAGAAGAAAAAATGCAGAAGCAGAAAGTACTGAGACTTGCGGCATAGTCAAGTCAATCAACTTCTAGTGCTTAATAGTGTCCCCCATGTGATCAATATTATGATAAGTAGTATGGGGAGGACAGAGACATTTAAACTACAGTCACTGCCTCAAGTAGGCCTCTTGAGAGAGAGGAGAGAAGACTATTATAATCTTGGTAGACATGATTTATAAAGAATGCAAGAACACCAAGTTAATTGAGCCATGTCTAGAATTCATAGAAGATTTGATGTGTTTAAATATGTTATGATATATGGTCCAACTTGGTATTTTTAAATTGGACAGTATTGACTTAAAAGCATTTTTCTCCAAGTTTTCAAAATAGTCAATGCTGAAATAGCACGTCCTGTAACTGTTATAACAAGCTTGTCCTAGATACAAGAAAACTAATTGTAGAATCTCGTTTTTTTCTTTTTTCTATAAATACATGATAAATAAAGTGGTATGAGCTTAATTAAATAAATATTAACATATCCTTTGAAAAAAATGAACTTCATCAGATTTCATTTTCTTGGCAATATCTCTACAATAGCCAGAGCAAGCAATGATTTAATCTTGTCTAAATATGAATTTTTAGTGACTAGGAATTCTTTTGTTTTAAGATATATTTATTTTATTGAAAGGCAGAACTATAGAGAGATGGAGAGGGAGAGAGAGAGAGAGAAAGAAAGAAACTTCCAGCCTCTGGTTCACTCTCCAGGTGACTGTAACAGCCAGGGCAGTACCAGGCCAAAGCCAGGAGGCAGGAATTTCATCCAGATCTCCCTCATAGGTACAAGAGCTCAAAGATTTGGGCCATCTTCAATTGCTTTCTCAGGCACATTAGTAGGGAGCTGAATCAGAAGCAGAGCAGCTGTAACTTGAACTGGCGCTCAACATGGCACTCCAGGTGGTGGCTTAGTCAGCTATGCACAATGCTGGCCCTGCCACTAGGAATTCTGCAAAGCAATCATTGCACGCTACCTTGTTAGTGGAATGTTTTCTACCTAAGAACTTGACTGATCGTCTAATGAAGCAGACACACTTATGTTATTTAATGATAAACTAATCTTTTAAACAGTTAAATTACACTCATTTATTTTTTAAATCCTAATATTAACCAACATTCAAGAAAATTGTAAAGTTAAAATTAGAGTCACAGAGGGGCTGGCACTGTGGCACAATAGGTTAATCCTCGGCCTGTGGCTCCGGCATCCCATTAGGGTGCCGGTTCTAGTCCAAGCTACTCCTCTTCAAATCCATCTCTCTGCTGTGGCCTGGGAAAGCAGTAGAAGATGGCCCAGGTGCTTGAGCCCCTGCACCCACATGGGAGACCCGAAAGAAGCTTCTGGCTCTTGGCTTCAAATCGGCGCAGCTCTGGTCATTGTGGCCATCTGGGGAGGGAACCAATGGAAGGAAGACCTTTCTGTCTGTCTCTCTCTCACACACACACACACACTGTCTGTAACTCTACCTCTTAAATAAATAAAATAAAATTTTTAAAAAAAGAATTAGAGTCACGGAGCCAATTTCATTACAAAGACAAACAATTTAAAGTCAGCTAAAATAATACTTAGAGTTCTAAATCCAAATATTTTATCACTTGCTATTACTGATTTGTTACTTCAGTCTAAAATTCAACCAAATAGATCTCTACAGTCTCTGTCCTACACACCTCCACCATATTTTGACAACTAGTAGAAATGACATAAGGCAGTCTATAATCTAGCAGTCAAGACCATGGTTTCTAGAGTCACAAACGTGGATTAAAATCTTATCCTTGCTGCTCATTGATCATGTAACCTTGAAAGAGTTACTTAATCTCTTCAAGACTCAATTTTATTATGTATAAAATGGTGATAATAACTGAACTATACCATAATACTGTCATGAAGATTAAATAATGATGTGTATTTAGCACAGTGCCTGTTGTTGAGTTTTTCAGAACACGTCAATTATTATTTATTATATAATTATTATAGTATAATTACACATTATTATAATTTCTGTATCATGCATTGTTCATGATCGAAGCTACTTTTAATTATTATTTTTGTACCCCCTCTTAATTTGTGAGAAACCCAAGCAAACAGAAGATGCTGTGATAGAAAGCAGATTTGATCACCATATGACCTCAGTGGAATCTTGTATGGAAACAAAAGGATGAATTACGTTGTCATCCCTTTATCTACTGAAAAGCAGCCAGTAATATACATATGACCTCAAAAGGCTTTTGAGAAAGTTAAGGAGAACAAAGTCATTCAATAAACGTTAACCACTCTGAGTTCATCATGAATAAGATTGACATACACTGTGCTCTCATGCAGCTTACATCGGAAAAGGAGCTATAAGTTTCCTACAATGGTGATTAAATGTTACAAAAGATAAAAAAAAAAATATATGCTAAAAAGAGCAGTAAAGGGCCAGTGCCGCAGCTCAATAGGCTAATCCTCCGCCTTGCAGCGCCAGCACACCGGGTTCTAGTCCCAGTCGGCGTGCCAGATTCTATCCCGGTTGCCCCTCTTCCAGGCCAGCTCTCTGCTATGGCCCGGGAGTGCAGTGGAGGATGGCCCAAGTGCTTGGACCCTGCACCCCATGGGAGACCAGGAGAAGCACCTGGCTCCTGGCTTCGGATCAGCATGGTGTGCCGGCCGCAGCGTGCTGGCAGCAGCGGCCATTGGAGAGTGAACCAATGGCAAAGGAAGACCTTTCTCTCTGTCTCTCTCTCTCTCTCACTGTCCACTCTGCCTGTCAAAAATAAAAAAATAGAGCAGTAAAAGAGAAATAGGGTTGACACTGAGACTTTAAGGATAAACTTGGGTATAGAAAAGGCAGTCTTAACAGGGGAAATACTGAGTGATCAGTCTCCAAAGATAGAAGGAACATGACACATTTGAAAACCTGAAGATTTATGCAATGGAATATGGAAGGTGAAGATAAGAGTGGTATCAAAACAGGCTCAGATTTTAGAGTCAGGCTGCACAGTTTGAACATCAGATATGCCATTCATTAAGAATCTGCCATTTTATTTCAGGTAATATAATAAAAGGATGTATTTCCCAACATGTTTTTTTTTTAATTTATTTATTTACTTATTTGAGAGGTAGAGTTACAGACAGAGAGAGGGAGAGATGAGAGAAAGGTCTTCCATCTGCTGGTTCACTCCCTAAATGGCCATAACAATCAGAGCTGGGCTGATCTGAAGCCAGGAGCCAGGACTTCTGGCTTCTGGGTCTCCAACGTTGGTGCAGGCACCCAAGCACTTGGGCCATCTTCTAATGTTTTCCCAGCCATCAGCAGGGAACTGGATTGGAAGTGGAGCAGCCAGGACCTGAACAGGCACCCATATGGGAAGCTGGAGCCGCAGACAGAGCCTTAGCCTACTATGCCACAGTGCCTTCCCCTCCTAACATGTTTTATAGAACAGGATAGCTTAAGACAAAACCTGGCAAGGATAATACAGGAGAGAAAAAAGAATCACACATTAATGGATACAAATGAGAAATTCTGATGCAAATAATACTAAATTGAATACAAGCACCTAAAGCAAGATGATTCATGACTATCAAGTTGGACTTATTTTAGAAATACATAATTGGGTTAACTTTTTTAGAAAATCAGTCATTACAATTCAACAACATTTCAAAGATATGAGATATATAAAGGAAAGCATAATGATATGAAATATATAGAGCCGGCGCCACGGCTCAATAGGCTAATCCTCTGCCTTGCAGTGCCGGCACACCGGGTTCTAGTCCCGGTCGGGGCGCTGGATTCTGTCCCAGTTGCCCCTCTTCCAGGCCAGCTCTCTTCTGTGGCCATGGAGTGCAGTGGAGGATGGCCCAAGTGCTTGGGCCCTGGAACCTATGGGAGACCAGGAGAAGCACCTGGCTCCTGCCTTTGGATCAGCATGGTGCGCCGGCCACGACGGTCATTGGAGGGTGAACCAATGGCAAAAGGAAGACCTTTCTCTCTGTCTCTCTCTCACATTGTCCACTCTGCCTGTCAAAAAAAATATATAGAAAAATTCCAAAAGAATCAAATTTTAATTTAAGAATTTTAAGAAAATATTCTTCTGCTATCTTTTGTTGCTAAATATAATGTAAATATAAGAAAGTACAGGTGATTCAAAAATACAAGTTTTAATCATATATTATATCAAAACATAAAATACCTCAGAGGAAAATCTTAGATTTTAATAAAACTACACAGAAACTGTAAAATAGCATTATAAAAATGAAATATAGCTTAATAAATAGAATATTATGCCAAACTCTCACTCTGGAAAGCTCAATAGCATAAAGAAGTCAACTCACCCAAATTGATTTTTAGCTTGTAGTTTAGTTCAAATTCTGATAAAAACTTAGTTATGTTTTTCTAGTGGAAACTATGAATCTAAATTTCAAATGAAAAAAGGACTTTCCCAAGTGATCAATTTCTGTTCACAATTGATCATAATGATAGGACTAAAGTCAAAGGGATCACATAAACAAGACTAGTGTCTGCTAATACTAACCAATAGAATAAAAAAAAAGGGAGAGAACGATCCAACATGGGAAGTAGGATACACAGCGGACTCATAGAATGGTAGATGTCCTAAATAGCACTCTGGCCTCAGAATCAGCCCTTAAGGCATTCAGATCCGGCTGAAAAGCCCATGAGAGTATATCAGGCATGGAAAGCCAAGACACTCTGGCAAAAAAAAAAAAAAAAAATGACCTAAATGAAGGATCTCTGCGAGTGAGATCCCAATGGAAAGAACAGGTCATCAAAGAAGGAGATACCTTTCTCTGAAGGGAGGAGAGAACTTCCACTTTGACTATGACCTTGTCTAAATATGAGCAGAGTCAGTGAACTCAAACGGCTTCCATAGCCTTGGCAACTCATGACTAGAGCCTAGGGTGATTACTGATGCTATAAACAAGAGTGTCAATTTGTTAAGTCAACAACAGGAGTCACTGTGCACTTACTCCTCATGTAGGATCTCTGTCCTTAATGTGTTGTACAATGTGAATTAATGCTATAACTAGTACTCAAGCAGTATTTTTCACTTTGTGTTTCTGTGTGGGTGCAAACTGTTGAAATCTTTACTTAATATATGCTAAATTGATCTTCTGTATATAAAGAGAATTGAAAATGAATCTTTGGGAGACCAGGAGAAGCACCTGGCTCCTGGCTTCGGATCAGCGCAATGCATGGGCCTCAGCGCGCCGGCCGCGGTGTCCATTGGAAGGTGAACCAATGGCAAAAAGGAGGACCTTTGTCTCTGTCTCTTTCAGTGTCCACTCTGTCTGTCAAAAAAAAAAAAAGAGAGAATCTTGATGTAAATGGAAGGGGAGAGGGAGCAGGAGAAGGCAGAGTTGTGGATGGGAGGGAAGTTATGGCGGGGGGGAAGCCATTGTAATCCATAAGCTGTACTTTGTAAATTTATATTCATTAAATAAAAGCTAAAAAAAAAGGACTTTCGCTTCTGGAAATATGAAGTAAAATCAACGTTTTCTTTTTATTTATTCAACAACCTTAGACATAATATATAAAACAGGGCCAGTGCCGTGACTCACTTGGTTAATCCTCCACCTGCAGTGCCTGCATTCCATATGGGCACCTGGTTCTAGTCCTGGTTGCTCCTCTTCCAGTCCAGCTCTCTACTGTGGCCCAGGAGTGCAGTGGAGGATGGCCCAGGTGTTTGGGCCCTGCATCCACATGGGAGACCAGGAGAAGCACCTGGCTCCTGGCTTCTGATCAGTGCAGCACTGGCCGTGGGGCCATTTTGGGGGTGAACCAAAGGAAGGAAGACCTTTCTCTGTCTATCTCATGGTCTAATTCTATCTGTCAAAAAATATATATAAAACAAACTTAAAAGGCTATGAAAGATAGAAAGAAGCAGAAGAAGAGGAGGGAGACCTCATGATCCAAGTGATGACACAGTAGTAAGATGCTGGGATTTTCTTCTGGCATCACATGTCCTAGCTGAGAGCTAGAGAGGCCAGGAACACAGAAATGGCAATGAGCACAGACCAAAAATAATCATAGTAACAAGCAAGAACAAAGAAGGGGTCAATCAAGCAAGACATAAAAACTACTGGACAATATAACTGCTCTGTGACATCTCAACACCACCACAGTCCTCCTCAACAGTTCTCCTACCAGCAAAGATCAAAAAGAAAGCCTGGACTTCCTCAATTTCCTGGTTATAAAGAAACACATCAAATCCCTTGTGGTGTGATATCAGAAAAAAAATCTAATGTAAAAGGAGAAATTTCATTTCTGCTGGGCAATAAGGAGTCTCCCCCTCACCAGTGACAAAGCAGAGGAAACTACAGAAACTACGTGAAAGTTTGGACTTCTCAGCCCCACATGACAGAAATGAGGTGACCCACTTAAACAAGAGAACAGAGCAACCCTAAATATGTGTATTTCAAATCCTAGACAAAAACACACAAGAAGTAAACAGATATAACTGAACATAGGTAAATCCACAACTATGGTTGTAGGCCATAATTCAACTCAACTATTGACAGAACAGCAAGTCATACAATCAGCAATGATATAGAAATCAGCAATGCCATCAGCCAACAAAAGCTAATTTTTTTTAAAGATGTTATTTATTTATTTGAGAGGTAGAGTTACAGACAGTGAGAGGAAGAAACAGAGAGAAAGGTCTTCCTTCCGTTGGTTCACTCCCCAAATGGCTGCAATGGCTGGAACTGCGCCAATCTGAAGCCAGGATCCAGGAGCCTCTTCCCAGTCTCCCACGCAAGTGCAGGGGCCCAAGCACTTCCGCCAACTTCTACTGATGTCCCAGGCCATAGAAGAGAGCTGGATTGAAAGTGGAGCAGCCTATGGCCGGCGCCACGGCTCACTAGGCTAATCTTCCGCCTTCAGCGCCGGCACACAGGGTTCTAGTCCCAGTCGGGGCACCAGATTCTGTCCCGGTTGCTCCTCTTCCAGTCCAGCTTTCTGCTGTGGCCCCGGAGTGCAGTGGAGGATGGCCCAGGTGTTTGGGCCCTGCACCCACATGGGAGACCAGGAGAAGCACCTGGCTCCTGGCTTCGGGTCAGCGCAATGCACCGGCCGCAGTGGTCATTGGAGGGTGAACCAATGGAAAAAGGAAGACCTTTTCTCTGTCTCGCTCTCTCTCTCTCTTTCACTGTCCACTTTGCCTGTCAAAAAAATTTTTAAAATAAAAGAAAGTGGAGCAGCCTGGACTAGAACTGGCGCCCATATGGGATGCCGGCGCCCCAGGCAGAGGATTAATCTTCTGTGCCATGTTAATTCTAATGTATAGAATGCTCAGGCCAACAAAATTAGAATGCAACTTAATTTCAATTACCCACAGAACTTATATGGAAGTAAAATACATCCTGCTTTACAAATTAATCTTAACAAATTCAAAAGAACTTAAACCACAGAGAGTGTGTGATTTACTGGAATCAAACTAAAAATCAATAACAGAAAGACAATAGGAAAATATTCAAATAATTTAAAAATAAGCAACACATTTATATATAATCCATAGGTTAAAAAAGAAGTCTCTGGAGAAATTCTTAAAAATGCACCAAACTGAAGCAAAAAGAAAATGCAATATACCAAAGTTTCCAGAGGTAGTCAAAGCGATGCTGACAGGCAACTTCATTAAATGTGCACAAAGATCAAATGAATAATCCAGACTCTCACCCCATGAACTTACAAAAAGAAGGACAAAAATAAACCTAAAGCAAACAGGAAGAAAAAAATAAGAACAGATATCAATGAAATTGTAAAGCAAACTCCTTGAGAAGAAAGTATTATCACAACATTTCTAATATGAAATTATTTTGCAGCTGGCATTGTGGCATAGTGGGTAGAGTTGCTGCCTGAGACACTGACGTCCCACTGGTTAAGGCCCCAGCTGCTCAACTTTCAAGCGAGCTCCCTGCTAATGTGTCTGAGAAGAGCAGCGGAGAATGGTCCAAGTGCTTGGACCACTGCACCCATCTGGGAGATCCAGAAGAAGCTCTTGGGCCGGCGCTGCGGCTCAATAAGCTAATCCTCCGCCTAGCGGCACCAGCATACCAGGTTCTAGTCCTGGTCGGGGCACCGGATTCTGTCCCGGTTGCCCCTCTTCCAGGCCAGCTCTCTGCTGTGGCCTGGGAGTGCAGTGGAGGATGGCCCAAGTGCTTGGGCCCTGCACCCCATGGGAGACCAGGAGAAGCACCTGGCTCCTGCCTTCGGATCAGCGCGGTGCGCCGGTCACAGCACGCCAGCCGCTGCGGCCATTGGAGGGTGAACCAACAGCAAAGGAAGACCTTTCTCTCTGGCTCTCTCACTGTCCACTCTGCCTGTTAAAAAAAAAAAAAAAGAGTCCAGGAAGAGAGATCCAGAAGAAGCTCCTGCCTTTGGACCAGGCCATCTCTGGCATTTAAGGCCATTTGAGGAGTGAACCAGTGGATAAAAGATCTCCCTCTATATCTCTCTCCCTCTCTCTTTCTCTGTAAGTCTGCCTTTCAACTAAATAAATAAATAATTTTTTTTAAAAAAATATAGTAGGCAATTTTTGAATCTTGGGTTTGGTGACTAGTTCTTAAATATGATGCCACAAATATTCCATACAGGGAAAAAAGCAACTGATGCATTGGATTTTGTAATAATTGACAACTTTCTTTCTGAGAAAGATCCTGCTAAGAAGAAGAAAATACAAATAGGAGCAAATCCATCCAAAAAATATATCTGACAAAGAAGGTCTTATATTTGAATACACATTATTGAAAAAAAATGAAATAAAAAAAGCAATTAAAAAAAGCAAACAACCCAAGGCTGGCATTTGGCACAGAGGTTAATTTGCAGCTTCCCACATTGGAGGGCTTAGATTTGAGTCCCAGCTCAGATTCCAATTCCAGCATCCTGCTAAGGTGGAATGAAACAGATGGTGGTTCCAATGCCTGGGTCCCTGTATCCTATTCAGGAGAACCAGAGAGTCTTTGGAACATATGCAAACTCACGGAAACTGAACAGTGTGTCCTGAATGAACAGTGGTTCATAGAAGAAATCAAAAGAGAAATCAAAATTGTTGAGGAATATTTTTTTCAAACAATTTGTTGAAATCATTACTTCTAAACATCTTCTGTGTATAAAGCCAATTGAAAATAGATCTTAGTAAAAAATAAGAATGGGAATAGGAGAGGGAGGAGAAAGAAGAGTGGGAGTGGGGGTAGGAGGGTGGGTATTGTGGGAAGAATCAGTATCAATGTGTTCCTAAAGTTGTATTTATGAAATGCCTGAGGTTTATACACCTTAAATAAAAGATTTTTAGGGGAAAAACTAAAAAAAAAAAATACACTCCAATAATCTTAAAAGTGCAGGTCTGTTTCTGTGGAGCGAGTGGCTCTGAATATGTTTCAAAGCTAAATAATAGTCATTATAAGGATTGTGACTTTTTGCTTCATGGTCAAGAACCAACATGGCTTCCTAAAGAGGCACTTTTATTCCATATAAGTCTCAATCATTATTAAGTTTAATGTTGATGCCAAGGCCTCACGTGGACTGTGGTATATATGTCCTAAAACTAGGGCCCAGTATTATATGCTAGCTTAATATATAGTAAAAGTGGAAAGTCCTTGAATAGGCTAAATGCAAGTTACTCTCCCTACTTCGTTCCAGTGGATAAAAGACCCCTAGACAAATAATTGTTCTTGTTAAGGGAACCAGGCTCAGGTTCAGTTCCTGCTAATTACTGAGTAGCAGGTTTCAGTTCTTTGCCATCCCATAGAATTATGCAAATCATAATTTGATCTCCAGCTTGTTGATTTCCAGCTTTGTTCCATTGTGGTCAGAGAAGATGCATGGTTTGATTTCGATTCCTTCAAATTTGCTGAGACTTCCTTTATGGCCTGGCCTGTGGTCCATCCTAGAGAAAGTTACATGCACTGGTGAGAAGAATTTGTGTTCTGCAACTGTATCATTAAAAGTTCTGTAGATATCCATTAGGTCTATTCCATCAATAGTGTCGATTAACTGTTGTTTCCTTGCTGATTTTCTAACTGGTGGATCTGTCCATGGCTGAAAGTGGATTATTGAAATCCCCCATTACTAATGTTTGAGAATCTATGTCTCCTATACATCCATCAACATAACTTTCAAATAGCTAGGTGCCTGTAATTAGGTGCATATTTGTTTATAATAGTCACATCTTCCTGTGAAATTGATCCCTTAATCTTTGTATCTTTTAACGATTTTTGTGCTAAAGTCTGTTTTGTCTGATATTAGGATAGCTATACCAGTTATTTTTTGGTTTCTCTTAGCATGGATTATCTTTTCCATCCTTTCACTTTCAGTCTGTGTTGTATCTTTGATGATGAGATGTGTTTCTTATAAATAGCAAATAGATGGGTTTTGTTTTTTAATCCATTCTGCCAGTATGTATATTTTAACTGGAATGCTGAGGCCATTTATATTCAAGGTGACTATTAATAAGTAATGACTTGGCCCTGCCATTTTTCCGTAAATAGTCCTCATGTTTACTTTGTACTTCTTTGTATTTTTACTGGAGATTTTCTGCCTTCACTTTCTTTCATGGTGATGACCATGATTCTGTGTTTCTATGTGTGGCATATCTTTAAGCATCTTTTGTAAGCTGGACGAGTGGTGACAAATTATTTCAATTTCTATTTGTTATGGAAGGTCTTTATTTCACCTTCAGTCATGAATAAGAGCTTTGCAGGGTATATTATTCTGGGTTGGCAGGTTTTTTTTTTTTCTTAAGACTTGGAGTGTATCTCGCCATTCTATCCTAGCCTGTAGGATTTCTGATGAGAAGTCAGCTGTGAGTATAATTGGAAAACTTTTTAAAGTAATCTGGTGTTTCTCTCATGCACAATTTAGAATCTTTTCTTTATGTTTTATGATAGAGAGTTTGACTTCAATGTGTTGCAATGAGGATCTTTTCTGGCCATGTCTATTGGGATTCTGTGTGCTTCTTGTACCTCAACGTCTCTTTCTTTCTCCAAATTAGAGAAGTATTATGTAATTATTTCACAAGGGCCTAAAAAAGCCTTCTAACCCACTCATTCTTTCCATGTCTTCAGAACTTCTAAGACCTCTATGTTGGGTAGTTTGATAGTATTTCATAGATATCCGAAACCATTATTTAGTTTTATTATTTCTTCTTATTTTTTGGTCTCACTGTAAAATTTCCAGAAATTTATCTTACAGTTCAGATATGCTTTCTGCTGCCTTATCAATTTTATTGCTTATTTTAATTCCTACAGCATTTTTTATTTGTTCTATTGAATTATTCATTTCCAATATTTTGTTTTCATTTCTCTTTAAAATCTCAATTTCATGAGAAAAATTTTCTTTCATGTCATGTACTGATTTCTTTAGTTCATGGATTTGCTTCTGATTACTTCTAAGTAATACTATGATCGATTTTATGAATTTCATTTCTGGCATTTCTTCAATCTCTTCATTTTCATATGCTAGTATTGAAGTGTTGTGTTCCTTTGGGGGCATATGTTGTCTTCCTTATTCTTATTTCTTGAATTGCTGCATTTATTTTTAGGCACTTGTGGAGATGCTTGTTGGTTTATTTTTTCCCTGTGATGGCTTTTATCTTTGGCCTATGCCTCTGTGAATTAGTGGAGTGTGTGCTCTTTCAATGAATACTCTGAGGCATGTGCTGGGTGTGGCCAGGGAGAATTGTTCAGTGCTCCAGGGTGACAGGAGTGTTCAAGGTGACTCACAAATTAGGCATAGTCAACATTCTATTGAATGGGGAAAAGATGGAAGCATTTCCACTGAGATCTGGTACCAGGCAGGGATGCCTACTCTCACCATTGCTATTCTCTATAGTACTGGAAGTTTTGGCCAGAGCCATTAAGCAAGAAAAAGAAATTAACGGGATACAAATTGGGAAGGAAGAAGTCAAACTATCCCTCTTTGCAGATGATATAATTCTTTATTTAGGGGATCCAAAGAACTCTACTAATAGACTATTGGAACTCATAAAAGAGTTTGGCAAAATAGCAGTATATAAAATTAATGCACAAAAATCAACAGTCTTTGTATACACAGGCAATGCCATGGCTGAGAAAGAACTTCTAAGAGCATTCCCACTAAGAGTAGATATAAAAACAATCAAATACTTTGGAATAAACTTAACCAAGGATGTCAAAGATCTCTACAATGAGAATTACAAAACTTTTTAAAAAGAAATAGAAGAAGACACCAAAAAATGGAAAAATCTTCCATGTTCATGAATTGGAAGAATCAATATCATCAAAATGTTCATTCTTCCAAAAGCAATAGATTCAATGAGATACCAATAAAAATAGCAAAGACATTCTCCTCAGATATGGAAAAAATGATGTTGAAATTTATACAGAGGCACAGGAGACCTCACATAGTTAAAGCAATCTTGTACAAAAACAGAGCCAGAGGCATCACAATACTAGATTTCAAGACATACTACAAGGCAGTTATAATCAAAACAGCATGGTACTGGTATAGAAACAGATGGATGGACCAATGGAACAGAATAGAAACACCAGAAATCAATCCAAACATCTACAACCAACTTATATTTGATCAAAGAGCTAAAACCAATTCCTGGAGCAAAGACAGTCTTCTCAACAAATGGTACTAGAAAAACTGGATTACCACATGCAGAAGTATGAAGAAAGACCCCTACCTTACACCTTACACAAAAATCCACTCAACATGGATTAAAGACCTAAATCTACAACCCAACACCATCAAGTTATTAAAGGACATTAGAGAACCCCTGCAAGATATAGGCACAGGCAAAGACTTCTTGGAAAAGAAGGCACAGAAAAGTCAGAGACAAAAGTAATAATTGGGATTACATCAAATTGAGAAGTTTCTGTACTGCAAAAGAAACACTCAGGAAAGTGAAGAGGCAACTTACAGAATGGGAAAATATATTTGAAAATTATGCAACTGTTAAAGGATTAATAACCAGAATCTACAAAGAGATCAAGAAACTCCACAACAACAAGACAAACAACTCACTTAAGAGATGGGCCAAGGACCTAAATAGAAGTTTTCAAAAGAGGAAAACTCAATGGCCAAGAGACACATTAAAAAATGTTCAGAATCACTAGCCATCAGGGATATGCAAATCAAAGCCACAATGAGGTTTCACCTCACCCCAGTTAGAATGGCTTACATACAGAAATCAACTAACAACAGATGCTGGTGAGGATGTGGGGAAAAAGGGACACTGACCCACTGTTGGTGGGAATGCAAACTGGTAAAGCCACTATGGAAGTCAGTTTGGAGATTCCTCAGAAACCTGAATATAGATAGCCCTACCACACAACCGAGCCATCCCACTCCTTGGAATTTACCCAGGGGAAATTAAATTGGCAAATAAAAGAGCTATCTGCACCTTGATGTTTATTGCAACTCAATTCACAATAGCTAAGACATGGAATCAACCTAAATGCTCATCAACAGAAGCCTGGATAAAGACATTATGGGTTATGTGCTCTATAGAATACTACACAGTGATAAAAAAAATGAAATCTGGTAGTTTGCAACAAAATGGAGGAATCTGGAAAACATCACGCTGACTGAATTAAGCCAGTCCCAAAGGGACAAATATCATATGTTCTTCCTTATCTGTGACAACTATCTGAATGCCTAAAAGGAAACCTGTAGATGTGAAACTGACACTATGAGAAACAATGACTTGATCAGCCCTTGTAATGACTGTCAAGGAATAGTTTACTATTTTATTCTTTTTAGTATTTTCTTTTTCTATTTAATACCATTGGTTGAACTCTTCAACTAAAACACAATTATTCTTAGGTGTTAAATTCAACTGAAAATTGATCCCTGTTAAAGATAAGAGTGGGAATAAGAGGGAGGAGATGTACAATTCAGCACACGCTCACTCAGACTTACCCCTAATAGTAAAGCTAGAAACATGCCATGGGACTCCAAATCCCATTAAGTTTACAGATACCAATGCCACCTTACTAGTTAAAGTGATCAGTTTAAGTTCATAATTGATCATAAAGATAGGATTAAGTGTCAAAGGGATCACATAAATAAGACCAGTGTCTGCTAATAATAATTGATAGAATTAAAAAGGAGAGAATGATCCAATGTGGCAGCAGAATACACAGCAGACTCATAGAATGTCAAATGCTTTAAACAGCACTCTGGCCCCAGTATCAGCCCTTAATGCATTCGGATCTTGCTAAAAGCATGGAAAGCCAAGACACTCTGGCAAAAAAATGACCTAAATGAAAGATCTCTGTGAGTGAGATCCCAGTGGAAAGAATGGGCCATCAAAGGAGGTACCTTTCTCTGAAGGGAGGAGAGAATATCTACTTTGATTATTGCCTTATCTAAATAAGGCCAGAGTTTGTGAACTCAAGAGGCTTCCATAGCCTTGGCAGCTCATGACAAGAGCCTTGGGTGATTACTGACATCATAAAAAAGAGTGTCAGTTCTTAAGTCAACAACAGGAGTTACTGTGCACTTACTTACTCCCCATGTAGGATCTCTGTCCTTAATGTGTTGTACTATGAGAATTAATGGTAAAACTAGTCTTCAAACAGTATCTTATACTTTGTGTGTCTGTGTGGGTGCAAACTGTTGAAATCTTTACTTAGTATATAGTAAGTTGATCTTCTGCATATAAAGATAATTAAAAGTGAATCTAATTACTGATGCCATAAACAAGAGTGTCAATTGTTAAGTCAACAACAGGAGTCACTGTGTACTTACTCCCCATGTAGGATCTCTGTCCTTAATGTGTTGTACAATGTGAATTAATGCTATAACTTGTACTCAAACAGTACTTTACACTTTGTGTTTCTGTGTGGGTGCAAACTGTTGAAATCTTTACTTAATATATACTAAATTGATCTTCTGTATATAAAGAGAATTGAAAATAAATCTTGATGTGAATGGAATGGGAGAGGGAGAGGGAGATTGGAGGGTTGCAGGTAGGAGGGAAGTTATGGGGGGGAAAGTCACTTTAATCCAAAAGCTGCACTTTGGAAATTTATATTTTTTCAATAAAAGTTAAAAAAATGAATCTAATGAAGAGTGGGATGGGAGAGGAAGTAGGAGATGGGGTGGTTTGAGGTTGGGAGGTGGTTATAAGGGAAAAAAACTGCTATAATCCGAAAGTTTATATTTATTAAATAAAAGTTTTCTAAAAAAAAAAACAAATTAGGCATGGTAAATCTCCTCTATTTTTTTAATCAGAGGGGAGGTTTGTTCAACTCTGTTGGCATAGTTTCACACTCATCTCTTCTTTTTCAGGAAGACCAATGTCTGGGTGCTAGCCCTACTGGGTACAATATTCGTCTGTGCTGCCACAAGAACCACACAAAATATCTGCAGTCCTCAATGTGAGCCCAGATCCTGAAGCAATGACCCTCACCAGGGAATCAGTGAGTCCTGAGCATTTGGAGCTGCCCACAGTGACTGCCCAAAGATCCAGCCATACCCTGCACCCTCATACACAGCCACAGTGTTTTCATAGTCCCAACACACAAGGCTTCCAGAGTCATGAGCACCAGGCCCCCATCAATTCTCCTAGCCAGATTCAGGTGCTTCTTCCCAGCTGGTTATTGGGGGTGCAGGCATGAGCTGGCACAACTATTGGTATTATGTATGTCCAACAATGTGTCCTCCCACTCTTAGCTGGTTAGAGGACACCAGTACTGGGTGGTTGGGGAGAGAGAAACATGGCCCTTTTTTCCCTTTAGATTGGCAGGTATACTCAATCAGACTTTTCCAGGATCAAAACCAGAGTCACACCAGGTTCTTCCCATTGCTTTATTGTCAGTGGCCTGGGCTGCTGGGGTCTGGTCTCACTTCACTCTCCAAAGCTGATACTAAGACTCTCGACTGTTGGAGTCATGAATTGGGCATGCCCACACCCTCCATGTAGATCCACAGTGTCCCTCTAATTTGCATAGAGTATCTCCATAATACCTTCCACAGTGGCTGTACCAGTTTGCATTCCCACCAACAGTGGATTACAGTACCTTTATCCGCACATCCTTGACAGCGTTTGTTGTTTGTTGGTTTCTGTATGCAAGCTATTCTAACAGGAATGAAGTGAAACCTCACTGTGGATTTGATTTGCATTTCCCTAATGGCTAATTATCCTGAACATTTTCCATGTATCTTTGGGCCATTTTATTTTCTCTTTTGAAAATTTCTGTTTAAGTCCTTTGTACATGTGTTAACTGGGTTGTTTGTTTTATTGTTTTTGAGTTTTTTGATCTCTTTATACATTCTAGTTATTAATCTTTTATCAGTTGCATAGCTTGCAAATAATTTCTACCATTCTGTTGGTTGCCTCTTCACTTTACTGAGTGTTTCTTTTGCAGTACAGAAACTTTTCAATTTGACGTAATCCCATTTGTTAATTTTTGTGTTGACTGCATGTGTCTCTGGGGTCTTTTCTAAGAACCCTTTGCCTATGCCAATGTCTTGCAGGGTTTCCCCAATGTTCTCTATAATTTGATGGTATTGTGTCATGTATTTAGATCTTTAATCCATGTTGAGTAGATTTGTGTGTAAGGTGTAAGGTAGGGGTCTTGCTTCATACTTTTGCATGTGGAAATTCAGTTTTCCAAGCACCATTTGTTGAAGAGACTATCATTGCTCCAGGGATTGATTTTAGCTCCTTGGTCAAAGATAAGTTGGTTGTAGATATGTGGGTTGATTTCTGACATTTCTGTTCTGTTCCACTGATATATCCATCTGTTTTTATACAAGTACCAGGCTGTCTTGATTATAACTGCCTTGTAGTATGTCTTGAAATCTGGTATTGTGAGGCCTCAAACTTTGTTTTTGTTGTATAAGATTGCTTTAGCTATATGAGGTCTCCTGGGCTCCCACATGAATTTCAGCATCACCTTTTCTATATCTGAGAAGAATGTCCTTTTTATTTTGATTTGTATTGCATTGAATCTGTAAATTGCTTTTGGAAGTATGGACACTGTGATTATATTGATTCTTCCAGTCCATGAACATGGAAAATTTTCCCATTTTTTTTGTATCTTCTTCTATTTCTTTCTTTAATGTTTTGTAATTCTCATAGTAGAGATCTTTGACATCCTTGGTTAAATTTATTTATTTGATTGTTTTTATAGCTATTGTGAATGAGATTGACCTTAGAAGTTTTTTCTCAGCCATGGCATTGTCTGTGTATACAAAGGCTATTGATTTTTCTGTGTTGACTTTTTATCCCGCTACTTCACCAAACTCTTCTATGAGTTCCAATAGTCTCTTAGTGGGGTCTTTTGGACCCTTTATGTATAGAATCATGTCATCTGCAAATAGGGATAGCTTGACTTCTTCATTCCATATCCCTTTAATTTCCTTTTCTTGCCTAATGGCTCTGGCTAAAACTTCCAGGCTATATTGAATAGCAATGGTGATGGTGACAGTGGGCATCCTTATCTTATTCCAGATTTCAGTGGGAAGGCTTCCAACTTTTCCCTATTCAATAGCACTGGCCACGAGTTTGTTACAGCATGATTGTGTTAGGGAATGTTCCTTCTATGCCCAATTTACTTAGAGTTTTCATCATGAAATAGTGTTGTCTTTTATCACATGCTTTCTCTGAATTAGACAACCATATGGTTTTTGTTCTACAGTTTGTCCATGTGATGTATCACATTTATTGATTTGTTAATGTTGAACCATCCCTACATACCAGGGATAAATCCCAGTTGGTCCAGAAGAATGATCTTTCTAATGGGCTGTTAGATTCAATTGACTAGAATTTTTTTGAGGATTTTTGTGTCTATGTTCATCAGGGAAATTGGTCTGTAGTTCTCTTTCTCTGTTGCATCTTTTTCAGGTTTAGGAATTAGGGTGATGCTGGCTTCATAGGAAGAATTTAGGAGGATTCCCTCCCTTTCAATTGTTTTGAATAGCTTGAAAAGAATTGTAGTTAGTTCTTCTTTAAATGTCTGCTAGAATTCAGCAGTGAAGCCATCCAGTCCTGGGCTTTTCTTCTGTGGGAGTCTCACTGATTCAATTTGTGTCTTGGTTATTGGTATGTTTAGGTTTTCTATGTCTTCATTGATTAATTTAGGTAGGTTATATGTGTCCAAGAATCTGTCTATTTTTCTAGGCTTCCCAGTTTGTTGGCATATAACTCTTCCTAGTAATTTCTGATGATTATTTTTATTTCTGTGGTGTCTGTTGTTTCATTTCTTCTTTCACCTTTAATTTTATTGACTTGAGTCTTCTCTCTCCTTTTTTTGTGGCTAGTTGGGCCAATGGTGTGTCTTCAAAAACTAGCTCTTTGTTTTGCTGATCTTTTTTTGTTTAAATTTTGTATTTCTTCTTTAATTTTAATTATTTCTTTTCTCCCACTAGTTTTGGGTTTGCTTTGCTGTTGTTTTTCTAGATCCTTGAGATGCATTGATAGCTCACTTATTTAGTGGCTTTCCAATTTCTTGATGTAGATACCAATTTTATAAACTTTCCTCTTAACACTGCTTTTGCTGTATTCCATAAGTTTTGATATGTTGTTTTGTTACCTTAATTTGTTTGCAAAAATTTTTGGATTTGTTCAATGACACACTGTTCATTCAGGAGCATGCTGTTCAGTATCCATGTTTTGCATATATTCTAGAGATTCCTTAGTTGCCAATTTCCAGCTTCATTCCATTGTTGTCTGAGAAGATGCATGATATTATTTCAATTTTTTTGAATTTTCTGAGACTTGACTTATGGCCTAACATGTGGTCAATCCTAGAGAAAGTTCTATGCACTAATGAGAAAAGTGTTTATTCTGTGGCTGTAGGGTGGAAGGCTCTATAAATGTCTGTTATGTCTATTTGTCTGTAGTGTCAATTAACTCCATTGTTTCCTTGTTGATTTTCTGTCTGGCTTCTCTGTCCATTGCTGAAAGTGGGGCATTGAAGTCCACCACTACTATTGTATTTGAGTCTAAATCCCTTAACATTTCTTTTAAATAGCCAGGTGCCCAGTAATTAGGTGCATATACAAATACAATAGTCACATCTTTCTGTTGAATTGATCCTTTAATCATTATGTAGTGTCCTTCTTTGTCTCTTTTAATAGTTTTTGTGTTAAAGTCTATTTTGTCTGATGTTGGGATGGCTACACAAGCTTTTTTTTGTTTCAGTTAGCATGGAATATCTTTTTTCATCCTTTCACTTGCAGTCTGTATATATCTTTGTTGCTAAGTTGTGTTTCTTATAGACAGCAAATAGATCAGTATTCTTTTTCAATCCATTCAGCCAGTTTGTGTCTTTTAACGGGTGAGTTGAGAGCACTACATTCAGAATGACTATTGTTAGATATTGACTTTATCCTGCCATATTTCTGTTAATACTGGGTCATTCTCTGCATTCATCTTCTTTCATAGTGATGTTTTTGTTTCTGTGTTTCTGTGTAGCACATCCGTGAGCATCTTTTGTAGGGCTGAACATGTAGTTACAAATTCTTTCAACTTCTGCTTTTTGTGGAAGATCTTTATTTCACCTTCATTCACAAATGAGAGATTTGCAGGCTACAGTATCATGAGTTGACAGCTTGTTTTCTCTTAGGAATTGGAATATATCTCACCATTCTCTCATTGCCTGTAGAGTTATGATGAGAAGTCTGCAGTGAAGCTAATTGGGTATCCTCTGAATATGATTTGGTATTTCTCTCATGCACATTTTAATATCTTTTCTTTATGTTTTAATGTGGGAAATTTTACTCCATGTGTGGTGATGAAGATCTTTTCTGGTCATGTCTACTAGGAGTTCTTTATGTGTCCTGTACTTTGATGTCTCTTTCATTCCTCAGATTGGGGAAGTTTTTTAATTATTTTAATAAGAAGGCCTTCTTTCTATTAAAGATTTATTATTTATTTGAAAGGCAGAGTTACACACAGAGAGAACGTGAGACACACAGAGAGAGAGAGAGAGGTCTTCCATCTTCAGGTTCACTCCCCAATTGGCCGAAATGGCCAGAGCTGCACCGACCTAAAGGCAGGAGCCAGGAGCCTCTTCTGGGTCTCCCACATGGATGCAGGGGCCCAAGGACTTGGGCCATCTTCTACTGCTTTCCCAGGCCAAATCAGAGAGCTGGATTAGAAGTGGAGCAGCCAGGACTTGAACTGGTGCCCATATGGGATGCCTGTACCACCGGTGGTGGCTTTACCCACTATACCATTGTGCCAGACCAAGGCCCAAGAAGTCCTTCTAAGCCTTTCTCGCTTTCCAGGTCTTCTGGAACTCCTAGGATCCATATGTTGGATCATTTTATATTATCTTGTAAATCTCCAACCACCCACGGTGATTTCCTAATTTCTTTTTTTTATCTGACTATAATATTTCCAGAAAATCTTCTAGTTCTGATATGCTTTCTTCTGTCTCACCTATTCTGTTAAGGCTTTCCACTGCACTTTTATTTGATCTATTATATTCTTCATTTCTAGTATTTCATTCTGACTTTAATATCTCAATTTCTTTGAAGAACTTTTTGTTTAGATTGTGAATTTGCTTTTGATTGCTTCTCAGTAATCTGATGATTAATTTTCTGAATTCATTTTTTTCTGGCATATCCTTGCTCTCTTCATCTTCACCTTCTATTATTGAAGAGTTGTGGTGTTTCTTTAGGGGGCTCATAATATCTTCCTTATTCTTATTTAGGGTTTTTCCCTTTGTTTTTCAGCATTTGTGCATTTTTTTTCCTCTGGTTGCTTTGCTCTTTAATTTGCGTCTTTGTGATTTACTAGGACATCTATACATTTAGTGAGTTACAAGAGGTGTGTGCTGGATGTGGCCTGGTGCTGTGTTCAGTATTCCAGGGTGGAGGAATATCCAACATAAAGCTTCCATGGGGCTTTGTAGCTTTATTCTGGTTTTTTGGTTAGAAGAGGTTGCTCACTTCTGTTGCTGTGACCTACCCTTTTCTTCACATTTGCAGTGCGCCCCAGTATTAGCCTCTGGAGTGTTCAGGATTATTTATTTGTTTGTTGATTTATTTATTTATTTATTTGAAAGGAAGAGTTATAGAGAAGTAGAGGCGGGGTGGAGGGGGCCTTCCATCCACTGGTTCATTCCACAGATGGCCACTATGGCTGGAGCTGCACCAATCCAAAGCCAGGAGCTTCTTCCAGGTCATTCATAACGGTGCAGGGGCCCAAGGACTTAGACCATCTTCTGCTTTCCCAGGCCATAGCAGAGATCAAAAGAGGAGCAGTTGGGACATGAATCTGCATGCATATGGGATGCCAACATTGTAGACAGCGGCTTTACCCACTACACAACAGTGCCAGCTCCAAAGAGAAATTTTTTAAGAACCTTTATATTCATGATGGTGTCTATGGATGTAAAATGGGGAAAGAGTTGAGTGCGAGGTCCTCAGAATTTGAGGGAATTCTGTCATTTCATTGACATGAAGAAGAAAAGTAGCGAACAAAGAAAATGAAAGAGGATTGGGAAGAGAAGCAAACAAGGCTACTGAGGACAAGAAGTGCGAGTTTAAAGAGGAGGTGGTTGGGCCTATAAATACTTAGAGAAACTGGAAAAGCTAAGGTCTAAACGTGACAAATCATTGACCTTGATGATGGAGGATAGTTGACAGCTCTGAGTGATGAGTTTATGTGATGTGGTCAGGACACAAGACAAATTACATGGATGCAAATGAGTTGATGAGACAGAACCAATATGAATGAGTGAGAGATTTATTATGGAACTTGGCTTACAGGATTATGGAGGGCAAAAAGTCTCATGATCTGCTACTTGCAAGTTGGAAAACAAGACAAGAGTAAGAAGAAGGACGACAATGGTATAATTGCCACTCCATGATAGCAGGGATTATACCATTGGCTCCTTTGTGATTCTCATTCTCAAGTGTTAGAGGTACAGTCCCAGAGTACAAAGGCCAGAGAATCAGCAGTCTCAACATCTAAAGGCAGGAATATATGGATGTACCAGCTCAAGAGGAATGGAAACTTGCCCTTGCTCTGCCTAGGTATCCTATATGGACTCTCAATGGCTTGGGTGATCCACATCTGCATCACCTTGAGGGAGACTCTTCTTCCCATTAATCAATTGATTCAAATGCTAAGCTATTCCAGAAACACTCTCAAAGGCAGACAGAATAATGTTTAACCAGCTATCTGGCATTCCTTACTCCAGTCAAGTTGCTACATAAAACTAATCATTACAGTTAGAAATATTAAGATAGTTTCTCAATATATAAATTATGGGATTGGCATTGTGACATAGCAGATAAAGCTGCTGTCTGCACTGCCGGCATGCCATATGGGTGCTGGTTCACATCCAGGGTGCTCTTCTTCCCATCCCGCTCTCTTCCGTGTCCTGGGTAAGCAGTGGAAAATGGCCCAAGTTCTTGGGCCCCTGCACCCGCATGGGATTCCTGGAAGAAGCTCCTGGCTCCTGGCTTTGGATCTGCCCAACTCCAGCGATAGTAGCCATTTGGGGAGTGAACCAGAAGATGGAAGATATCTCTCTCTCTCTCTCTGTCTCTCTCTCTGCCTCTACCTCTCTGTAACTCTGCCTTTCAAATAAATAAATGAATCTTTTAATATATATATGTATATATATATATTATATATATATGTTCTATATATATATATATATATATATATATATATATATATGTTCTTTTCCTTTTCTGGGAGTTGCAATTCCATTGAATCTACATGCTGACTTTTGAATGTGACCAGTATTCAGAAAAATAACTCATAGGGGAAAATATAAATTATCTTAAGAATCAATGTCTGGGGGCCGGCGCCGTAGTGCAATAGGTTAATCCTCTGCCTTCAGCGCTGGCATCCCATATGGGTGCTGGTTCTAGTCCCAGCTGATCCAATCCAGCTCTCTGTTGTGGCCTGGAAAAGCAATAGAAGATGGCCCAAGTCCTTGGGCCCCTGCAGCCATATGCAGGGGAGACCCGGAGAAAGCTCCCGTCTCCTAGCTTCAGATCAGCCAAGCTTTGACCATTGCAGCCAATTGGGGAGTGAACCAACAGAAAGAATAGCTCTCTCTTACTCTCCCTCTCACTGTCTGTAACTCTACCTCTCAACTAAAAAATGAATAAAATCTTTAAAAAAAGAATCAGTGTGTAAATTATAAACAGTTTACCTTCCAAATAATAAATTTTAATAATATGATATTCAAAATGTTTTCCTGCAGGAAAAGTTATAAATTATAATTAAATTTCTAGGCCAACATATTCCTCCAAACTCATTTAATTCATAGTGTACTAAAAATAGCCTTATTTCAAATATATCTTTAATATTATTTAGTACCTTTTTCAAAGCAAAGACATTCCCTAACTATGATAATTATTACACCAAAACCAATTTTGGATATTTTGAGGACCTCCTTGGCTATTGTGTTAGAGAAACCAGCCCTCTACACCAGCATAAGGAAAAATATTTCACTGCATTTGTCTAAAAGGTTAACTCTATAACCAATACTCTCCCCTGCATATTTAACAGGGTCACCAGAGACCCTTGTTATGAACCCCAAAGGTATCCTTTTTCCCACATTGCTCTTTATTCTGTGTATTCAGTCATAAATCGTGGTCATAAGTTGGAGAGTGCTTGTAATACATGTGCACAGGCATGCACACACATGCACACACATGGAAGGTGGCATATGTAGGCATTAATTCATCCAGTGAGTATTCAGTACTGACAGTTACAGACACCTCTGTCCTGAAAGTTTGCTGAAGGAAACACCAAGATGGCAGAATGGGGAGGGATAGAAAAAAAAAAAACACGGAGAGAATGGAATCTCAGGGAACAATAAGGGAGAAAACAGCAGAGGAAATGCTACATAAAACAGAGGGACACTGTGGATCTACGAGGAGGGTCTGGACATGCATAACTCAGGACCCAACAGCTGAGAGCCTCAGCACCAGCTTTGCAGAGTGAGGTAAGAGGAGACTGCAGCAGCTCAAGTCACTGACAATAAATCTGCAGGAAGAGCCTGGTGGGAGTCTGGCTTAGAGCCCTGGGGGTGACAGTACACTAGCAAACCTAGAGGGAAAGGGGGGGCACCTTTCTCTATACCCAACCACCCAGAACTGGCATCCTGTAACTAGCTGAGAGGACATATGTAACAGCTGTGCCTGCTTGTGTCTGCATCCAGCAACCAGCTGAGAGGAGATGCCTGAGTCTAGCTGGGAGAATTAGCAGGGAGTTGGGTGCTTGTGACTGTGGCAGCCTTGTGTGTTGGGACCATGAAAACACTGTGGCTGCTCATGAGGGCACAGGGTGTGGCTAGGTCTTTGGGTAGGGACTGTGGGCAGCTCCACATGCTCAGAACTCCCAGATTCCCTGGAGAGGGTCACTGCTGCAGGATCTGTGCTCAGACCAATGACTGAATGGATGCTTTTTATGGTTCTTGTGACATCACAAACAAATATACCCAAAGGACTAGGAATCAGGCATTGGTCTCCTTGAAGAAGAATAGGTGAATGTGAGACTATACCAACAGACCAGATTAAACCTCCCCTCTGATGAGAGAGAGAGAGAGAGAGAGAGAGAGAGAGAGAGAGAGATTGATTGATTTCCCATGCCCAAATTGGGTGTCATCTTGGACAATTCCCTCAACCTACAGCAGTGAACAGAGCTCACTAACCACACCCAGCACATGTCTCAAAGTATTCATTGAAAGAGCAGATACCAAACTAATCCACAGAGGCATTGGTCCAAAGAAAAAAGGAGGGGAGGGAGGGACCAACAAGTATACACACAAGTACCTAAAAATAAGTGCAGTAATTTAGAAGCAAGAAAAATGAAGACAACATAATGCCTCCAAAGGAACACAATGACACTTCAATACTAGAATGTCAAAATGAAGAGACTGAAGAAATGTCAGAAATGAAATTCAAAAAATTGTCATAGGATTACTTAGAAATAATCAGAACCAAATACACATATTAGAGAAATCCATACATGACATGAATGAACAGTTTTTCCATGAAATTGACATTTTAAAGAGAAATCAAAGCAAAATCTTGGAAATGAAGAATTCAATAAATTAAATGAAAAAACATGGTGGAAAACCTTAACAGCAGACTCATTGAGGCAGACGAAAGAATGTCCAAGTTAGAAGACATACACTCCTATACAATAGTAACAGGGGACTTCAATATACTGCTTTCAGCAAAGGACAGAACAACCAGACAGAAAACCAACCATAAAAGAAAAAACAGCAAATCATCACTATAGACCAAACAGATCTAACAGATTCATTTTCTTTTTTCTTTTTTCTTTTTTTTTTTTTTTTTTTTTTTTGGACAGGCAGAGTTAGTGAGAGAGAGAGAGACAGAGAGAAAGGTCTTCCTTCCATTGGTTCACCCCCCAAATGGCCGCTACAGCCGGCGCAGCACCCATCCGAAGCCAGGAACCAGGTGCTTCCTCCTGGTCTCCCATGCAGGTGCAGGGTCCAAGCACTTGGGCCATCCTCCACTGCCTTCCTGGGACACAGCAGAGAGCTGGAACTGGAAGAAGAGCAACCGGGACAGAATCCGCTGCCCCAACCAGGACTAGAGCCTGGGGTGACAGCGCCGCAGGTGGAGGATTAGCCTAGTAAGCCAGGGCACTGGCCATAGATTCATTTCCTACAGAACTTTTCAACCTACAGTAGCAGAATACACATTCTTCTCACCAGTACATGGAACTTTCTCTAGGATACAGCAATGGTTAAGCAATATAGCAAGTCTCAGCAAATTAAAAAAAAAAAAATGAAATCATACCAAGTATCTTCTCTGACCATAATGGATTAAAGCTGGAGATCAACAACTCAAAAGTACATGGAGACTGAACATTATGCTCCTGAATGAACAAGTGGGTCACAGAAGAAATCAAAAGAGAAATCAAAAACTGTTGAGGAACAGTATTTTTTTTTCATACTGTTTGTTGAACTCTGTACTTAGTATAGAGTTAATCTTATGTGTTAAAATGTAATTGAAGGGGCCAACACTGTGGTACAGTTAGTTAAAGCCCTGGCCTGAAGAGCCGGCATCCCATATTGGCACCGGTTCTAGTCCAGGCTGCTCCACTTTGATCCAGCTCTCTGCTGTGGCCTGAGAAGACAGTGGAAGGTGGCTCAAGTCCTTGGGCCCCTTCACCCATGTGGCAGACCCAGAAGAAGCTTCAGGCTCTTGGCTTCAGGTCAGCTTGGCTCTAGCCATTGCGGCCACTTGGGGAGTGAACCATCGAATGGAGGACCTCTCTCTCTGTGTAACTCTGACTTTCAAATGAATAAATAAATCTTAAAAAAAAAGAAATGTAATTGAAAATAGATATTAGTGAAAAATATGAATGGGAATAGGAGAGGAAGGATGAAGAAGGGTGGTAAAGAGTAGGAGGGAGGGTGGGTACGGTGGGAAGAATCACCATGTTCCTAAAGTTGTACTTATGAAATACATGAAGTTTGCACACCTTAAATAAAAGTTTTCTGGGGGAAGAGGAAGCCTGGTTGAAGGCTGCAAACTTGTAAAATATGTGAATGCCAGGAAACAATGCAAACTCCTTTTCCTTAATAAACACTTCAAGAGGTGCCCTTATTTATTGTCAACCTTTTACCCCAGCTTTGATTTTCTAAACAAATTCCTTCACTCTATTAGGGGGCCCACTAAACACAGTCACTGAATTTAAAATGCCTTGGATGTTGAGTTTAAAAAAAATTTAAAAAAAGAAAGATAATTGACCAGAAAAAGAGTTGTCCATCTGCAAATTCTAATGGCTACTGGCCATGGCCCACAGTTTAAAAATGGTTCCTGAGGTTGGCGCTGTGGTGCAGCAGGTTAAAGCCCTGGCCTGAAGCCCCGGTATCCCATATGGGTACCAGTTCTAGTCTTGGCTGCTCCTCTTCCAATCCAGCTCAGCTCTCTGCTATGGCCTGGGAAAGCAGTGGAAGATGGCCCAGGTCCTTGGGTCCCTTTACCCACTTGGGAAACCTGGAAGAAGCTCCTGGCTCCTGGCTTCAGATCAGCGCAGCTCGGGCGGTTGCGACCATCTGGGGAGTGAACCAGTGGATAGAAGACCTCTCTCTCTGTCTCTACCTCTTTCTGTAACTCTTTCAATTATATAAAATAAATATTTTAAAAATTAATAAAATATAAAATAAAATATAATGGTTCCTGCCAAACAGAAATCTTTTATCACAGCCTTTATGGTGCAATGTGTAGGAGTCCTGCCTTCTCAATCTTGAATTCTTATATGGTGAATTGTGCCATTGCCTTGTCACAGCAGAGAATCACAGCCCCTGATCTGAGCAGGGAAAGGGCTGGTGTTACCCCAAATAAAACTGAGCTGTCAGAACAGGACTGAAGCCAAGGTTCTGCCACTTTGTAATGTTTCTGTATCCAGGGAAGGGGAAGATGCTCATCTAATCCTGCAGCTTAAAAGCCCTATAGCCTAAGGGTCAGGGACCTTCTCCTGGAGTCTAACATCTGTACTTTCTAGATCTCCATGCAATGCCCTGTAATGCAATGAGAAACAAGGGACCTGTTATTTCTCCTGTCTTCATGAATTTTCCCCCATAAACACTGCTGCAGCAGGCCTGGTACATGTGCTGCTTGGCCATTTGCCCTTGATATACAAGTACAAACAATAAATCGGGCACTGGAGACATGGAAGTAAACAAAACAGAAAGTCCCAGCCCACAAGCTTACATTCTCCTGGGAAGCAAGAGAGCCAATAAACAAATAAGTGGATACCACACCAAGTGGAGAGAAATGATGAAAAGAATAATAAAGTAGTAGGAATGACAGGGTGATCATGGGTGTATACAGGGAATTAGAGATGCTTTTCCTTTTAAAGTGATACCTGAGCAGTGATCAGAAGAAAGCAAGCAAGTGATTGAGCTGTGTGTGTGTGTGTGCATTCGTGGCAAACAGAACTAAAATCAAAGACCTAACAGGAAGGCAAAAGAGACGCTTTTGCAGATGTGTTTGCAGGGAAGAGAAGATCAAGATCAGAGAAGAGGAGCAGGAGTTGAAGCCTTGCAGGCCGTGGTTGACATTTTGGATTTGACCTTGATTCAGATGGAAAGCCAAATCTCAGAAAGATCTTTTAGACTTTCTGTGGAGAAGAGACAGTTGCCATGATCTTGGCAAGAAATTTAGTGTTTTGGTGTAGGATGAGGTGGAAATGGACCTCATGAGAAGAAGTTGAATTTGAGAAATATTTGCATCGTACAGCTGATGGTATTTGCTAGTGGATTTAATGAAATATAAAAGAATAAAGTTTAAAATGACACAACCATTTGTTTAACTCAGCAAGAAATAATTTATTAACACAGTGAAATTGTAGAATGATCAAGTTGGTGGGAGCAGATTGAGCTCAGATTGAGATATGTTAAATTCAAACTGTCTCTCAGGCCAAGAGGAGATGCTAGCTAGAAATTGCACATATATGAGTCTGGCATTCAGAGAAGTCCCCTGGGCTGAGATATAAATTGTAGAAATCATCAGCATACAGATAGTGTGGAAGAGCACACGTGATGAGATTGCTTAGGAATATCATTCACAGATTGTGGTCTAGGACCTTATCAGGATGTCCACATTGTCAGCACCTCTTCCAGAATAATGCTAAGATAACAGGTGCCTTTTTGAGTCTCATTCTTTCACAATTGCACAGCTGTATATTCCAGGGACTGCATGAAGTCTACTGTGACAACAGCTTCAATGCAGAGGCAGCTATGCGAATCCAGCTGTCTTCTCTTAACCCAGACATTAAAGAGGTCCACAAAAAGGTAAAATATGCCACTCTTCTCACTAAATTTTTGTTTTGGAAAACATACTTTTTCTTCATAAAATGTTATTTGTATTGATATGTAATAGATTTGTCATTGACCTTTTTAAAAGATAATAGATATTTTTAAATTTCTCAGATTCAATTTCTAACTCCGTAGTCATCAATAGATATAACCCTTATATGCGAGCATTCCTTGGGAGCCTTAATAATTCTTACAGTTATAAAGAGGTCTAAGACCAACAAGTTTGAGAGCAGTTAACCTAGGGAGCAAGTAAAAATGGAAAAGAAAAGAAGCCTAAGAAAGAAGTTAAGATGGATAAAAGTGGGAAAGTGAGGAAGAGCCATCAGGAAGTTGAGAGGTAACCAGGGCAGTATCCTAGAGGTTAAGGGTGGAAAGCATGAAAGGGAGTGGTGACAAGTTGCAGAGAGAGCAAACAAAATGAGAGCTAACTCTTAGGACTGACCACACAGAAGTTAGCAATGATATTCCTAGAGCATTTTGTCAGATTAGTAAGGACAAAAGATTGACTAAAGAGAATGTTGGGAAAATGGCGACTACCTGGCTTTCAGCAATGGTGGCCGGAACCGGGGCATAGGATGTAAATCAGGGTGTAGATCTCACCATAGATAAAACTGCACCAGTTTCATAACAGAGAATCCAAGAGATAATTGGAAGATAGGAAATGAAAAAAGAAGTTTTAATCAACATTTCATGAACTGAGTTTAAAGAGACAAAAGAAGTACAGGATGGGATACAAGAAAGGATGTTGTTTTTTCAGATGAGGGCTGTAACAGGATATTTTGAGGAACAGTGTTTTTTCCACCTACTACTTGCTGAATTCTTTATTTAATGGAGGGTTAAGCTTGTAATTATAAACTAAATTGAAAATTATGTCATTGCAAAAACTTAAAGAAAGCATTTGGGAATGATCCAGAGGATGAAAAATCTCTCTGTCTCTCTGTCCTTCTCTCTCTCTGTAACTCTGCCATTCAAATAAACAAATAAACTTTTTTAAAAAATTACATTCCGGCCAGTGCCGCGGCTCACTAGGCTAATCCTCTGCCTTGCGGCGCCAGCACACCGGGTTCTAGTCCCGGTCGGGGCGCCGGCTCTGTCCCGGTTGCCCCTCTTCCAGGCCAGCTCTCTGCTGTGGCCAGGGAGTGCAGTGGAGGATGGCCCAAGTGCTTGGGCCCTGCACCCCATGGGAGACCAGGAGAAGCACCTGGCTCCTGCCATCGGATCAGCGCGGTGCGCTGGCCGCAGCGCGCCAACCGCAGCAGCCATTGGAGGGTGAACCAACGGCAAAGGAAGACCTCTCTCTCTGTCTCTCTCTCTCTCACTGTCCACTCTGCCTGTCAAAAAAATAAAAAAATAAAATAAAAATAAAAATAAATTAAAAATTACATTCCGTAGACCAATCATTAGAAAACTGCTAGTTCAATCCAGATAAATGACTAAAGAAAGTTAATCAGATGTGCCTCCTAGGTTTGCTGTTTCCTCTTGTCGGTCCGGTGCACTGTGAAATCCTGTGGAAATTTGCCAACAATAGCTTTAGTGGTACAACCTTACACCCGTAAGAAGAAAGAATATGACCTATGTTGAGTTTTCTTTTCATGTTTCAGGGCTAGAGGAGTTTGCTGGAGTTATACAGAAAGAGCTAAACTATTAATTTTGCTGATGCCCAGGTCTCTGGAGTTGATTACCCTAATTTGACTAAGGAGCATTTTGCCTTTCCTTTAAAAGGCATCTGTGGGAAAACTAGAATTGCAGAAGTAGGAGGTGTACCTTACTCATTGCCTCTTGTAAACAAACAACAAAAAAAAGTTTACTAGTTGAATAAGCCTGCCAAGGAAATCAAACTGCCTGGAGCATTTATTCATAGAGGAGGGGTGGGCCCATTTCAGACTCCTGGGTTCAATTCTAAGTTAATGCCAGTTACTCAAACAGAAACTGAGCACAAATATGCTGTGAATGGTAGTTACTTTGCTTGTATGAACCCTGCCGGTGGAGGGTGCCTACCAGAGAAATAATGAGAAGTATCATGACTTTTGGTGTTCTTTACTAGCTTATCTTTCTTTAAGATTTATTTTATATATGGAAAAGCAGAGTTACAGAGAGGCAGAAGCATAGAGAGAGAGGTCTTCTCTCTGCTGGTTCACTCCCCAGATGGCTGCAATGGCCGGAGCTGTCCCAATCCGGAGCCAGGAGCCAGGAGCTTCTTGTAAGTCTCCTATGTGGGTGCAAGGGCCCAGGGACTTGGGCCATCCTCTGCTGCTTTCCCAGGCCATAGCAGAGAGCTGGATTGGAAGTGAAGCATTTGGGACTCTAAACAGCATCCATATGGGATGCTGGCACTGCAGGCCAGGTCTTTAAAATGCTATGCCACGGCCGGCGCCACGGCTCAATAGGCTAATCCTCTGCCTTGCGGCGCCGGCACACCGGGTTCTAGTCCCGGTCGGGGCGCCAGATTCTGTCCCGGTTCCCCTCTTCCAGACCAGCTCTCTGCTGTGCCAGGGAGTGCAGTGGAGGATGGCCCAAGTGCATGGGCCCTGCACCCCATGGGAGACCAGGAGAAGCACCTGGCTCCTGCCATCGGATCAGCGCGGTGTGCCGGCTGCAGCGCGCCTACCGCGGTGGCCATTGGAGGGTGAACCAACGGCAAAGGAAGACCTTTCTCTCTGTTTCTCTCTCTCTCTCACTGTCCACTCTGCCTGTCAAAAAAAAAAATGCTATGCCACAGTGCTGGCCCCACTAGCTAATCTTTTTTGCAAGTGAGGGCCAACCTAGCAAGGTCATTGGGGTGAAAGTCAAAGAAGAACTGGACCACTTAACTTTGTGTCTTGCATGAGACAGACTCTGAAAAAACATTATGGAGATAAACATATAGGAACGGAGTGGAGGGGAATGGTTCTTTCATTATCCAGAAGGGAAAAGTAAAGGCTCACATTTGCTAGAGAATTTTCTTCTTACCCATTGAACTCATGATGAAGATGAGAATAGGTCGGCGCCGTGGCTCAATAGGCTAATCCTCTGCCTTGCGGCGCCAGCACACTGGATTCTAGTCCCGGTCGGGGCACCAGATTCTGTCCCGGTTGTTCCTCTTCCAGACCAGCTCTCTGCTGTGGCCAGGGAGTGCAGTGGAGGATGGCCCAAGTCCTTGGGCCCTGCACCCCATGGGAGACCAGGAGAAGCACCTGGCTCCTGCCTTCGGATCAGCGCAATGCACTGGCCGCAGCGGCCATTGGAGGGTGAACCAACGGCAAAGGAAGACCTTTCTCTCTGTCTCTCTCTCTCACTGCCCACTCTGCCTGTCAAAAAAAAAAAAAAAAAGATGATGATGATGATGAGAATAACTGGTTGCATTTTTGTGAGATGAAGGCTGCTTTGGTCTCTCTACCTTTTTCTTTATTTTTTTAAATGTTATTTAAGGAATACAAACTTCAGGCATTTCATATATAAAATTTAGGAACAGTGATTCTTCCCACTCTACCCTCCCTCCTATCCATACTCCCACTATTCTTCCTCTCCCCTTTCCTATTCCCATTCTTATTTTGTACAAAGATCTATTTTTAGTTATACTCATAAGGTTAACTCTACAGTAAGTAAAGAGTTCAACAAATAGTATGAAGAAAAAAAAACAAAACAAACAAACAAAAAAACACTATTCCTCAACAGTCAAGATGAGAGCTGTTCAAAGTCATCACATCTCAAAGTGTCAATTTCACTCCTATGGATTACCTTTTAGGTACTCTATTAGTTACAGCAGATCAGAAAGAACATATGGTATTTGTTTTTTGGGGACTGCATTATTTCACTAAGTATAATAGTTTCCATTTGCATCCATTTTGTTGCAAAAGACAATGGGGCCGGCACTGTGGTGTAGTGGATAAAGCCACTGTCTGTATTGCTAGCATCCCATATGGGCACCAGTTCAAGTCCCGGCTGCTCCAATTCTGATCCAGCTCTCTGCTATGGCCTGGGAAAGCAGTGGAAGGTGGTTCAAGTGCTTGGGGCCCTGCACCCACGTTGGAGATCCGGATGAAGCTCCCGGTTCCTGGCTCTTGGCTCCTGGCTCCTGGCTTGGGCTTGACACAGCTCTGGCCATTGCAGCCAACTGGGGAGTGAACCAGCAGATGGAAGACCTCTGTCTGTCTATCTATCTATCTCTCCTTTTCTCTCTGTGTAACTCTGACTTTCAAATAAATAAATAATTTTTTTAGAACACAAAATTTCATTTTTAACCTTTGTGTATCTTAGTTATTCTCTCCAGAGACCCAGAGTTTGACTTATAACTGTAGCACACTCACTTTTTCAGTAATCATAAAAGAAGGTGGACCTTACCATTATGACAGCACCCCCAACACAGTTGAATATCAGGGATACTTTTTACCAGCAGAATTTCTCTGTTGCATCAATAGATCAGCCAGAAGAGACCAATTCTGTTGGGTTAGAGTAAATCAGTTGATGCTCATTTAGAAAAAGAACAGTTAATGGGTCGGCACTGTGGCATAGTGGGAAAAGCTACCTCCTGCAGTGTCGGCATCCCATATGGGCGCCAGTTAGAGACCCAGCTGATTCACATCCTATCCAATTCTCTTTTGTGGCCTAGGAAAGCAGTAGAAGATGGCACAAGTGCTTGGACACCTGTACCCATGTGGGAGACCCAGAAGAAGCTCCTGGCTCCTGGGCTATGGATCGGCCCAACTCTGGCTGTTGTAGCAGCCATTTGGGGAGTGAACCAGCCAATGGAGGACTTCTCTGCCTCTGCCTCTCTGTAGCTCTGCCTTAGGAAAAAAAAAAAAAAAGAACAGTTAACTAAGGTAATTAACGGATACTAAATTAAAATCCAATAGAAACAGCCTTAGTACTTAAACCCTATTTTCTTGGCCTTTACAGTGAAGAGGTATTCTATTCTGAATTATTTTCCAGATCTGTCAGAAAGAGGTTCTTGGGACCAATGATCCATAACTGAAATCTTTTTTGCATATATACATTTATTAAACCAACTTCATTTTTCTACTGGTATAATATAGAGAAAATCTGTTTTGTTTATGCCTCAGATATAAATGTGATCAAGAATCATCTAGTTATTCTTACTATTTTATGGTAACAATTTTCAGTTATATAACATTATTATATTTTGCAGTCTCACAATTGCTAACCATATATTTCTGGATATGAGAAAAAAATTATTTAGAAATGTTGAAAAAACTGAGTTTCATAAATATGTTCTAGAAATCAGAGTATACTATGGAGCAAGGTTGGCAGGAATGGTTCAACATCCACAAAACAATCAATGTGTTCCACCACATTAACAAACTGAAGAACAAAAGCTATATTATTACTTCAATAGATGCAGAGAAAGCATTTTATAAAATACAATACCCTTTCATGATGAAAACTGTAAGCAAATTGGGCATAGAAGGAACATTCCTCAACACGATTAAGGCAATTTATGACAAACACATGGCCAGCATCCTATTTAATGGGGGAAAGTTGGAAGCATTCCCAATGAGATACGGTACCAGACAAGGATACCCACTCTCACCATTGTTATTCAATATAGTCCTAAAAGTTTTAGCCAGAGCCATTAGGCAAGAAATAGAAATTAAAGGGATACAAATTGGAAAGGAAAAAGTCAAACTATCCCTATTTGCAGATGACATGATTCTATACATAGGTGATCCAAAAGACTACACCAAGAAACTATGGGAACTCAGAAGAGTTTGGTGAAGTAGCAGAATATAAATTCAACACACAAAAATCAACAGCCTTTGTATACACAGACAATGCCATGGCTGAGAAAAAACTTCTAAGATCAATCCCATCCAAAGTAGCTATAAAAACAATCAAATACCTTGGAAAAAATTTAACCAAGGATGTCAAAGATCTCTACGATGAGAATTACAAAATATTAAAGAAAGAAATAGAAGAAGATACAAAAAAAAAATGGAAAAATCTTTCATGTTCCTGGATTGGAAGAATCAATATTATCAAAATGTCCATTCTTCCAAAAGCAATTTACAGATTCAATGTGATACTAATTAAAATACCAAAGACATTCTTTTCAGATCTAGAACAAATGATGCTAAATTTCATATGGAAATACAAGAGACCTCAAATAGCTAAAACAATCTTATACAACAAAAACAAAGTTGGAGACATCACAATACCAAATTTCAAGACATACTACAAGGCAGTTATAACCAAAACAGCCTGGCACTGGTACAAAAGGAGATGGATAGACCAATGGGACAGAATAGAAACACCAGAAACCAATACACACATCTACAACCAACTTATATTAGACCAAGGATCTAAAACCAAGCCCTGGAGCAAGCACAGTCTCTTCAACAAACAGTGCTAGAAAAACTGGATTTCCACATGCAGAAGTATGAAGCAAGACCCCTACCTTACACCCTACCCAAAAGTCCACTCAACATGGATTAAAGATCTAAATCTATGACCTGACACCATCAAACTATAGAAAACATTGAGGAAACCCTGCAAGACGAAGAGTTCTTGAAAAGATCCGAGAGGCACAGGCAATCCATGCCAAAATTAACAATTGGGATTGCATCAAATTGAGAAGTTTCTGTACAGCAAAAGAAACACTCAGGAGGCAACTGACAGAGTGGGATAAATTATTTGCAAACTATGGAACTGATAAAGGATTAATTACCAGAATATATAAAGAGCTCAAGAAACTCCACAAGAACAAAACAACCCAGTAAAGAGATGGACAAAGGATTTAAATAGACATTTTTCAAAAGAGAAAATCCAAATGGCAACATATACATGAAAAAATGTTCATGATCATTAGCCATCAAGGAAATAAAATCAAGACAACAATGAGATTTCACCTCATTGCATACAGAAATCAACAAACAACAAATGCCAGCAAGGATGTGGGGATAAAGGTATTCTAATCTACAGCTGGTGGGAATGTAAACTGGTAAAGCCACTATGGAAGACAGCATGGAGATACCTCAGAAATCTGAATATAGACCTACCATATGACCCAGCCATTCCACTCCTGGAAATTTACCCAAATGAAATGAAATCAGCATATGAAAGAGTTATCTATACCCTCATGTTTATTGCAGCTCCATTCACAATTGCTAAGATAAGGAATCAGCTCAACTGCTTGTCAATTTAAGACTTGATAAAGACATTATGGGATATATACACCATGGAATACTACACAGAGGTAAATGAATACTAGTCATTTGCAACAAAATGGATGAAACTCGACAACGTCATGCTTAGTGAAATAAACTAGTCCCAAAAGGACAAATACTACATAACCAATACAGCACCTAATAGGTAATCTATAGAAGTGAAATTGACACTTAAAGATGCAATGACTTTGAACAGCCCTTGTCTCCACGACCAAAGAACAGATTATTTTTCCTCATACAATTTGTGGGACACTTTACTTAGCATAGAGTTAATCGTATGTGTATAAAATTGTATATGTATATTTAGTATAGAGTTAACCTTATTTGTATAATTGTATGTGTTAATCATACTTGAAAATAGATCTTAGTAGAAAATAAGAATGGGAATAGGAGAGGGAGGAGGAAAAGTGATGGGAGTGTGGGTGGGAGGGTTGGTACATTGGGAAGAATCACTATATTCCTAAAGTTCTATTTATGAAAAAATAAATAGTTATACATTAAAAAAATAAATAAATAAGAAAATAAAAATAAAAACGTATTCCATTTATATAAATTTAAATATATTTAAAAATAAAGAAAAAAGTGAGAAGAGCAGACTACCAAAGCCATGTCTTGCAGTAGGCAAGATCCAGTGCATTAAGAGAATATGAACAGTTCTTTCATTTTTATGGACCAAAAGAGGAGCAGGTACAAGTGCAAAAAACTCAGCAGTTATTGGAGCAGGAATATCTGAATGTCTGAAGTTCTTTTCAGATTCTTCTACTTTCTCAGAAAGCATAAGTTGGAAGGTTATCAGCTGAGAGTAATGTAAGGAGAGCTGGTATTAGACATTTGAATAGAGAGGAGAGAGTAGAAAATAATAACAGGAAAATAAGAGAATGAATTAACCAAGGAAATATGGTAACATAACAGTATAGGACTAAGAGCTAACTCCAGCTGAGTGATAGAAAATTAAAAAGAAAAAAATTTAAGATTTAAAATAAGACCTGCCAGCAGACTTGTGTGTTTCCCTCCAGTCATGTTTAACCAGCAGCTTTCAATAAGCACCACACATCTCAAAATCTGCAACTTGAATTCAGCTTTAAGATTATTTTTGCTTATTTTGGCACACTTTAAATTTTTTACCTTTCTTTTTCTTTATCCTTTAAAAAATCAACACTTGGTTCTAGAAGTGATGACCACATTAGGTTTAATCAAACAGTAAGACAATGTCTCTTTTTTCAAACAATTGACTCAATAAAGAGCAGAACCTACATACTGTTACTAAGTGCTTAACAAATTCTGAGTCATATAAATGCAAATATCTGTATTTCACAAGGACTTCCCCACCTCCACCTCCACCAAATCAAATTGGAATAAACATAAACAATGCATCGTCAATACTATCATCGTGAGCAATTATGCCCTAGTTAAGTCACTTGTTTCATCTTCTGAGTGGTGTGCACAGCAGTGATGATAATTACAACCACAAAGGTCACAGCTATATTCTCTCAGCTTCCAGTCATCCGCTTTATTACCATAATTGACAGTTTTTGCCAGAAGCACACTTGTTAAGAGCAATCGGAATGCTGCAAGGCCCATGTCTAAGAGAAAGCAAATGTGTCTAATCTTTGCTCATCTCCCCATTGCCAACAATGATTAGCTCTTTGAGTTTTTTTCATAATTGTCTGGAATCCAGGCCTAATAAAGGTCTTCACATCACAGTGCTAGAGGTAATCAAGGCCTTTGTCAACTTGAAACACAAACACAATCTGAAGGTCTCTTGTAGTAGAAGATGGTATGATTGCTCTATACTGGCCCCATCAGGAATGTGAAATACTCTCCGTTGCGCACTAGTGGATGAGATTGTGGTACAGTTTCTAACAAAAAGTCTTTCTTTACAAGACTAGCCAAAGCAATTACTGTGTATTGCTGATGGACTTTTGTCCACTAAAGGCTCTAACTGTGCCTCCTTACAGTTCAACCCCTGATGTGCTGCACTTTTCAGCTTCTGCTCACTCAATTTCCTAATAATTCCTAAGAATATCCAATGCTCACAGATTTTATATGACTCCACTTAAGAGGAGTCTTCAAAAAGTTCATGGAACACAGTATCTTTTCATTTCATTTTCCCATGAACATCTAAGGTACCCTTGTCTATGAGGCACATATAGAAGTCAAATTCATAGAAATAAAAAGAACAGTTGTTGGCAAAGTTATGAAGAATGGGGAGTAATGACTACAGAGTTTCAGTTTAGAAAAATGAGAATATTCTGGAGGTGGATAGTGTGATGCTTGCAACAATATAAAAGCCTTTAATGTCAAGATGTACACTTTAAAATGGTTAAGATGGTAGGTTGGGTGTTATGGCACAGTGGTTTAAGCCATTGCTTGGGACACTGGCATTCCAAGTTCAATCCAAGTGCTAGTTCAAGTCTTAGCAAGTCCACTTCCAATCCAGCTTCCTGCTAACATTCCTGGGAAACTCCAGGTGATGGCTGAAGTGCTTGTACTCATGCCAGACATGTGAGAGACCCAGATGGATTTCCACGCTCCTGCCTTCAGCCTGGCCCAGTCCCGGCTGTTGTGGAAATTTTGGGAGCGAGTCTCAGATAGAAGATCTCTCTCTTCTCTCTCTTCTCTCTCTCTCTCTTTCTCTCGTCACTCTGCCTTTCAAATAAATAAGTAAATAAAACTCTAAAAATGGTTAAGATGGTAAGTTCGATGATATACATATTCTGCCACTATATTTTTTGAAAGAATATCAATTGTTTGGGTCCAGTCTTGTGGAGTAATGAGTAAAGCCACTGCCTGAGACACCATCATAAAAATACGGTCCCTGATTTGTGTCCCAGTTGCTCCACTTCTGTTCCAGCTCCCTGCTAATGGCCTGGGAAAAGCAATGCAATTTGGCCCAAGTACTTGGGCCCCTGCCACACATGTGGGAGACACAGATGAAGTTCCTGACTCTTGGATTCATCCTGGCCTAGTACAGGACATTACGGCCATCTGGGAGTGAACCAGCAGATAGAAGATCTCTCTCTGTCTCTCTCTCTCTCTCGTGTGTGTGTGTGTGTAACTCCAACTTTCAAATAAATAAATAAATCTTTAAAAAATAATTCAACATCTATTCATGAGTAATTTCCTCTATTCAATTTGTTACCAACCCAAGAAATAAAAACTTCCACCAAAAGTAGTGTTACACAAAGTAATTTATTTGTAGCAAATGAGCAGACCACAAGGAATTATTTCTAAATCTGCAGTTCCACAGTCAGAGGAGGGAGAAAACTTTAATCTTAGGGAAAATTAATGAGCAAGAGGGGAAGTTCTTTTTTTTTTTTTCATAGTTACATGAAACTGTAGGTTTATGACATCATAATTGATTAGGATAACTATGACATCACAATGTTTTCTATGATACCACAATTTATGTGCCATCAAAAATGTTTTATGACATCATGATGGTATGTTTATGTTTTTGCTAATTGTGACATAACATTTTTATGGTATTATACTTGATTATGATACAACAGTGGATTTTAGGACATCACAATTATGACAGAAATTGTTTATGACATCAAAACACAATTATTACAAAGCAGTGGTAGATTTATGACATCACATTGGTAATTTTATGGCATAAAACATTGTCTTTTTTTTTTCTTTTCAACTTTTATTCTGACTGTCAAGGAACAACTTACTATTTTATTCCTTTTAGTGTTTTTTGTTGTTGTTGTTGTTCTACTTAACATCATTGGTTGAACTCTTTAGTTAACACACAATAATTCATAGTCATTTAAATTTAACTGAAAATGATCCCTGTTAAAAATAAGAGTGGGAATAAGAGAGGGGAGAGATGTACAGTTTGGCACATGCTCTTTCATACTTAACCTTAACGGTAGAGCTAGAAACATACCAGGGGATTCCAACTCAATCCCATCAAGGTGGCATGTGCCATCTTACTTGTTAAAGTGATCAGTTTAAGTTCATAATTGATCAAAAAGATAGGATTAAGTGTCAAAGGGATTACATAAATAAGACCAGTGTCTGCAAATAATAATTGATAGAATTAAAAAGGAGAGAATGATCTTACATGGGAAGCAGGATGCACAGCAGACTCATAGAATGGCAAAAGCCCTAATCAGCACTCTGGCCTCAGAATCAGCCCTTAAGGCATTTGAATCTGGCTAAAAAGCCCATGAGAGTTTCACAGACATGGAAAGCCAAGACATTGTGGCAAAAAAACGACCTAAATGAAAGATCTCTGTGAGTGAGATCCCAGTAGAAAGAACAGGCCATCAAAGAAGGCAGTACCTTTCTCTGAAGGGAGGAGAGAACTTCCACTTTGATCATGGCCTTGTCTAAATAAGGTCAGAGTTGGTGAACTCAAGAGGCTTCCATAGCCTTGGCAGCTCATGACAAGAGCCTTGGGTGCTTACTGACTTCCAAAATAAAAGTGTCAATTGTTAAATCAACAACGGGAGTCACTGTGCACCTGCTCCCCATGTAGGACCTCTGCCCTTAATGTGTTGTACTATGAGAATTAATGGTAACACTACTACTCAAACAGTACTGTATACTTTGTGTGTCTGTGTGGGTGCAGTCTGTTCAACTCTTTACTTAGTGTATACTAAGTTGATCTTCTGTATATAAAGATAATTGAAAATGAATCATGATGAAGAATGGGATGGGAGAGGGAGTGGGAGATGGAATGGTTGTGGGTGGGAGGGAAGTTATTGGGGAAAAAGCTGCTATAATTCAAAAGTTGTACTTTGGAAATTTATATTTATTAAATAAAAGTTGAAAAAAAAAACCAATGAGGGGAAGTTCTTGTCATCACAGGTAGGGGTGGGCACAAGCTCATGTAGGCACATGCTTAGAAATATGCTTATATAACCATCACATGTCATGATAACAAGGCTTAAGTTCCTCTTAGGGCAGAAATCTTAGCATTACAATTAAGGAAAGTTTAGTTCTCAAATACTTGCAGGTACTCAGTTGTCCTGTGTGTGATTGTGGCTGGTTCCTGGTAGATTCTCAGGTCCATTGAAGCCATCTAGTTACTTTGTCTAGGCAGGAAAGACAAGTTTTAGTGAAAATGTACTTTTTTGTTTGGCTACCTAGAGGAAGGAGTTCCTCAAATTCACATTATGTGTGTTATAAGTCCAGCATGAACCACCATTTTTATGGGATATAAAGAACATTTGTTACTTGTTTAGTTAGCTACCCAGCATCTCTAGAACAATCTCCCTAACTGAGGGGTAATTATCACCATATGAGCCTTTTCATTCTCAAATAAGAAGGTGATAGATGCATTTTCCTTGGCAGCTCAGCACATAAAAGGGAAATTCTATAGTTTGTGTAGCTGTTTTTTTTTTTTTAATTTGACAGATAGAGTTAGACAGTGAGAGAAAGAGAGAGAAAGGTCTTCCTTCTGTTGGTTCACCCCCCAAATGGCCGCCATGGCCGGAACTACACTGTACCAAAGCCAGGAGTCAGGCGCCTCCTCCTGATCTCCCATGTGGGTGCAGGGGCCCAAGCACTTGGGCCATCCTCCACTGCCCTCCCAGGCTGCAGCAGAGAGCTGGACTGGAAGAGGAGCAACCGGGACTAGAACCCAGCACCCATATGGGATGCCAGTGCCACAGGTGGAGGATTAACCAAGTGAGCCACGGCGCCAGCCCCTGTGTAGTGTTTATGTCAGTGATGCTAGTTATACTTCCCTGAAGTTTTTTCTAAATCATCAGATTATTTGAAGATTAAGTTGGAGGCTATGATCACCAACTGTTTAAGCATTATTCCTTTTTTCCAATGCGAACATCCAAGGATATTCTTGAGTCACATATGAGTGGAATAAGATGTCTATGCAGGTGTATGTTCTTGTTGGTCTTCCATTTGACCCAATCCTAACCAGCTTAATTTTGAATAAAGAATGTATTTCTGATTTTCATCTATAGCAAGAAAGTTACTATATCGTGTAAGTCCTGTTACATAAATATATTTTTATGAATATCTATCAAATATTGTGCAAGTTCTGGATTAGTTGAAGAATATACATACATTCAATTCACCCTTGCTTTATTTTTTTTTTAGTTTTTATTTAATGAATGCATTTCTTCATAGATACAACTTTAGGAATATAGTGGGTTTTTTCCCCCTTACCCTCCTCCCAGCTCTCATCCCACCTGCCTCTCCCTTTCCCATCTCCTTCTTTATTATGGTTCATTTTTAGTTTGATTTTATATACAGAGGACCAACTCCATGCTAAGCATAGACTTAAATAATTTGCGCACACACAACATATAAAGTTTGGGGAGAAAATTTGCAGTCAGTTCTCATATTGCAATTCATTAGGGACAGAGGTCCTACATGGGGAGCAAGGGCACAGTGACTACTGCTGTTCCTTTAACAATTAACACTCTTTTTTATGACGTCAGTGATCATCCGAGGTTCTTGCCATGGGCTGCCAAGGTTATGGAAGTCTTTTGTGACCACAGACTCCATCAGTATTTGGACACAGCCACAAGCAAAGTGGATGTTCTCTCTTCCCTTCATAGAAGCATGTATCCTTCTTTGATGACCCTTTATTTCCTCTGAGGTCTCACAGAGATCCTCCGGGTAGGATATTTTTTGTCACAGAGTCTTGGATTTCCATGCCTGAAATGCTCTTGTAGGCCTTTCAGCCCAGCCAGGAAGACTTAAGTCACCCCTGCTTTAAACAGAATTGTGTCCCTGAAATATGTAGAGCTGTTCCTTTATTGAACTACTTTGTATAAGAATGGGCTGTCTCCTACATTAGGAATGAGTTGGCCTTGATTCTATTTCATCACTCCATGTTTGTTTTTAATTTTTATGCCACTCTTTTGTGTTATTCTGCTGTGTTTCATAGACTCTCAAAAACTACCTTCAAGTCTTCTTTGGAATAAGGCAAAGTATAAACAAACAAACAAACAAGCTCCCTTTCTTTTCCTTTCTACAGCCCCCACACACAGAAGGCCCAATCCAACGTATGCCTCAATTACTGTAAAAACCTTCTGGCTGGTTTCCCTGCCTCTATTTTCTCCTCACAAATGTTGGATTCGTCTTCTCCAATATTGTTTTCATCACTTCACCCAGCTGCTCAAAATTTGCAGTTGCTTGGTAATGTCACTGTAGTAGATATAATCTTCAGGCTTACATTCAGAATCCTCCATCAAGTGCCCACACACTTCCAATTTTATCTCTCCTGCTCACTAACAAGGTGCTTCTGCTCTGATCACTTGAAATGATTGCCATTCTCGCTCCTGCTGCTTGCAATTGTGCAAAACCCAAATCTAGCAATTGCTGTTTGCATTGCCTTTGGAAAACCACTAAAACTTTCAGAACTTCAGTTTCTTGAGCTATAAAATGAAAATATTACTTTACATCGCCTTTATGGTTCATAGCAGCGTCTACTTTAACTAAACAAATGCACTAAAATGTCTATCTTCTAAAATACCTGACACATAGTTGGCACCCACTTCCCAAAAAAATAATTCATAATGTAATATTCTTTGCTTTAGTACAATTTACACAACCCTGAAAAACTGCTCCATCCTCAGCTATTAGCTCCTAGAGAGCAGGTAACAATCACATCGGCCCTGAGGTCCAGCAGAAGGAAGTTTGAAGCCTGACACACTCTGTTTTCTACTGTATGACTTTGGGCAGGCAACATCAGCATTCTCCCGTGTGACCCATCCCTACAAGGCCAGGAGCGTAGCAAAGGATGGCCATGACATGACTAATACTGTTTTTGAAATACAGTCAGTGCTGTGTCTCCCCCTCCTGTTTTCTTCGTATTCAAGATGAATAAATGTTTTGCTTCATTTGGCTTGATATAAGATGGTTCTTCTCATGTGTGGCACCTAAGAACGGTAACTGCTAAAACAAAAATACAAGAAATTGGACATTAGCAGTAACCTTTTATTTTCTAGCTTCTCGTAAGCTGAGAACAAGCATCGTTTCTCAAGGTTACCCCAGACCAAGATAGAAAAATGGTCATAAATGGCATTCCCAGTGTAACAAGAGCTTCAAGTCATTGCCATACCTGGCTCCCAAACCACTCAAGTGAAATTTCCTCCACCAGTGTAAGCATTTTATGAATAAACTGGCATTGCTTTTAAATGTTCAAAATATAGAATTTGACATTGAGCAGTTGCTTTGTGTTTAAGTTTTGACTAAATACAGGCTTTGTCACCTCCACAAGTACATGACACCAATCACAAAGGGTGCCTTTCATCTATGATACAGCATCCTTACCAAGAGTTTTTTCAGTTCATCTGATCCAAAGATAATCTGTGAGGCCAACAAATTTTCCATTAGCATGGCCCTCATGCATAGACCTTGTTAATTTCAACACTTCCTATAGCTCCTGATATCTGTATGTGTTAAATTCCTGCCCATAGTTGGTACTGGCAAAATCTCAATGGCAGCTATCATGTCTTAGCCTGTTTCATGCTGCTGTAACATAATACCACACACTAAGTTATTTATAACCAACAAAATTTCTTGGCTCATGGTTATGGAGACTGAGCCACTGAAGATCAAGGTGTCAGCATCCGATGAGAGCCTTCTTGTCCCATAGCAGAAGGTGAAAGGGAAAAATAAAGGAGAGGGAAAGAGACAGAGACAGAGACATCAGTAGGGGATCAAACTTGTCCTTTTGTAAGGAACCCATTCCTTCTATACTGGCATTAATTCATTCACTTCACTCTCATAACTTAATCACTCTCATTTGGTCCCAACTCCCAACAGTGTTACATTGGGGATTGCATTTCTATGCATGCTTATTGGGCTACATATTCAAACCATAACATTGCCCATCGCTTACCCCATCCTAGCTTATTCCAAATTATTAAACAACCTGAAACAGAATTAAAACATGAACTAAAGAGAGTAACAAAATTTAATTCCTCTAGCTCATTCCTCAATTCCCATTTTGTCTACTCTGGTTTATTTTGCATTGTGAGTTATGGGTTGAGTTATGTCCCAGAAAAGAATATATTAAGGCCTGACATTGTGGTATTGCAGTTAAAGCTGCCATCTACAATACCATCAACTCATATGGGCACCAGTTCATGTCCCAGCTGCTCCACTTCTCACCCAGCTCCCTGCTAATGGCCTGAGTAAAGCCGTGGAAGATTGACCAAATATTGGGGCCCCTACCACCCACATGAGAGACCTGCATAAAGCTCCTGGCTCCTGGCTTCAGCCCTGGTCATTGTCTATCTCTCCCTCTATAACTTTGACTCTCAAATAAATAAATATATAATTTTTTTAAAATAGGATATGTTGAACCCCTAATGTGAACTCACTTGGAAATCAGGTAATTAGTTAGGATAGGTCATGCTGCAATAAAATGGACTTTAATCCAATAAAACTGATTCCCTTCTAAGAGGAAAGGGACACAGCGAAGGACAAGCCATGTAGAGAGACACAAACACAAGGGAAGCCAACATGAAGACAGAGGCAGATTGGAGGGAGCTGTGCTGCTGCCAGTCAGGAAACAAGCCTCCCAGGAGCTGGGAGATGCAAGAAATCTCTTCCCTCCGAGACTTCAGAAGAAGTGCAGCCTGGGAACACCTTCATGTCGGACTTTGGCCTCCAGGACTTGAAAGCAATGTGTTCTCATTATTGAAGCCACTCTGTTTTTTGGTACCATATCATGGCATCCCTAGCAAATCAGAGTTTTGGGGTCTGTGATCATCTCCCAAACTCACTTAGAAATGAACTCATCTCCCCAAACAAAACACCAAGCCTAAGGTATGTCAGTCTACTCTACCCCATTTTCCATTTTCATGTCTTCTTCCTCAAACTTGGAAGTGTTTATGGGTACCAATGGACTAAGAATGCCTTTTCTTTAGTGTCCTTACATTTTCTCTCTTGGCATCCCAGATGTGACAGGTGTGCAGTGACATTTTAGAGCACTTAAAAGCCCACACAATGTGCACATAAGCTACAATAAATACTATTCCCACTGTTTCAAGACAGCACAGACTTTGAACAGCTCAGTCTAATACTCTCAATACTGTCAGAAAAACTACCCCAGACTCCAGAGAGCTGACCTCTCTTCATCTGGTCTTGTTAAACAGGAAAAGAAATGACAGCATTCATCTACGTCACCATCTGTAACACTACAATTGAATATTTCAAAAGCAATACAGGACCTGTTTGACCACAGGTGGGTGAGAGACCAGAAATGGAAATACTATCCAGCTGATTCCTCTAATTTTTCATTGTCAATACTTTCAATGATATCCAATTAAATGAAAAACTCTAAGCATGAGGCACAGATTTGACTTTTAAAAACCAGATGCCTGATGCTTTGGGTCCTCCTTTTAAATTAATGTAGGCAAACAATATTATCTCCGTGTTAACAAAGAAAACCATCTCCTCCCCTTTTTGTGTTTTTTTAGAGACTTTGGGTAAATGAAGGCCACACGTGGTCCACTAGGCACGTTTGCCCAGAATGGAACCAGTGCCAATTCAACCAGTTCCTTTATGGGAAATGACATTCGGCAGAAGGGCCGAGATCTCCCCGTAAGCTCCACATATTGTTGAGGCAGCTCAGAGGACGTGCGTGGATAAGTCAGATGGTGCCCACAGCTGCTAACAGCCCCTGTGAGCTGTTCTGACCTCGTGTGTCTACCATTTTCCCCAGGCTTCCCTTGAAAACTTCCCTCCTGGGTCCCACTGCACACAAGGACAAGAGACACACAGAGATCCTGTACACCTTTGTCAGGATTGAAAAACATGAAGCTTTCAGGGAGCAAACTCCTGGAAAGGTAGATCAGATATATATTTTTTGCAGTTTTTTGTGAAGTGTTTGATTTTGTTGTTTTTTTTGGGGGGGGGGGGTGGTTTTGGTAGAAGGGATTTTTTTTTCCTTTAAAGCATGAATGTTCTGCCTTTCTAAAAACTGGTGCCCCAGTGCTATGATTAGCACCAGGAGCTGGAGAGTTTCCATCAGAGTGAGCCACTGATTTCAAAGCAGTCTTGCCTCTTGTTTTTCAAACCCGATGAGCAGGCCCTTGAAACACTTGGGTCAGAGTTGGGAAAAACAATTCCATAGTTAGTTTATAAGCCTCAGAAAAGCAAGCAAGAGTCCAGTTTACTATTTTTTTTTCTTTCATTTTAAGAAGTGTAGCCAGCCACGAAGGTGCAGAGTCGGCGGGGGGTGGTGAGGGGGGTTAACTTATACATAGTTATTCTACACTGTGCCATCTTGCAGCAGATTTTCTGAGGACTTTGTGTGGGTTTGTTAGGGAAGCAAAAATTGGGTCAGAATAGTTTCACACTCTACTACAATGTTCTTTGCATTTTTATAGCCTTCAATTTAGATGAATCATATTCATGTATCATTGCTAATTTTCAAAACAATGACAGAAAACTTTGGCTACAAATGCACAATATATTTTAGCCTTGTCTTGCATTTCTCTGATTTATCAAGTTAGCACTATAACCAGGGACTTAAATAAAAATGATCTGCACAATATCATTCTTATTTTTCAAGAAAAATTATTATAGTGCTTTGTATTGAGAAAGTTTATTAAAATTGAACATCTTTTTTCTTTTGCAAACAACAGAATTTTTAAATGACATGGAGTTTTTCATATTTACTTAGCATGATTACCAAATTTACAGTTGAAAGGAAAATAAGAATGTCATAAAACATATTGATGACAAAATCAGGAATCTAAATTATTTCAATATAGAAAACTTACAGGAAAAATGTAGCACAGTTATATACCTTTATTATAACACACGCAAAATCAAGTACTTGAAGTTCAGATGATCATACAAAGAATGAGTTAGTTGCAGCTAAATGGTAGCATTTAGGAGGACAACTAAATAAATGTAGTTGAGTGCAAATTCCACATGAAGTACAACTTGCTATCATGTCATAGATGACCTTCTAATGCCAGAAAAGCCAAGACTGGGTTTTGGGTCTCCTAATCACACACATGCCATGTCTCACCTGGAGGCAAAATCGTCATGGCTTTTGATTGTGCTCACTCAGAAGAGTCCACACTATCCAGTCTGGTTGTTCTGAAATTTTAAAGAAGCACAAACCCCTCAAAAGTCTGCTAAAAATTATGAACCTTTCCTCCAAAAAATGCATGGATGTACAATGTGACCTACTATTTCTAGGTGCTGGCATTTCCTGAAGGGTCTATGAACAACAGTCCTGGATTCCAGTAATTCATGGGTATTGGATTAAGAACTCCAGATCTAGAATATCTCCAGAACGAGAACCACAAGTATTCTGGAACTGAGCTTCATCTGTTTTGCTCATCCCTGCTGAAACTAAAGATTGAGTTGGGAGGTCCCAGGATGGCAGTCACCAGCTTGGACCGGAACATGCTGGTTTTATACCATCACAAAACCACAGGATCGGATTCATGAGATCATTTTGGGAAAACATAAGTCAAACATTTGAAAATTGTTTTTCTGTGAGTAGAAATTCTACTATGTGATGGTTTTCAATGGTTTAGCTTCCTGTACATAAATAGTCAGATTACCATATGCTAAATGCCTTATATGAGTATTCCCAGGATAACTTCATATTAATTTTATGAAATAAATACTATGATTTTCTCCAGATCAAATATGAGGAAACTAAGGCAAAGAGGTATTGATCAATTTATCCAACACAGGTGTGCCCTGTATGAAGCTGTCCCCAACCTAACCACTGTCTGCTCCTAACTTAACCACTATGCTCTGTTATCTCCCTGGTATGACAGGGAACCCCAGCTTATCTTCTTCAGGGAGATGTTGAGCATCTACTGCATGAGTGTTAGTTACCAGGTCATATTCTTTACCTAAGACAAAGCAAAACACTCTTTCACTTATAGGTTTAAATGTTTTATTGAGTTGCTCACCTTATAAGGTTTCAGGCTTACCTTTCATTTTGCATTTTCCTTATGGTTGTAGAAGAAGAACTCTCACCTTCTGACCTGTTGTGTCTCTCTGCCATACCACATAACCTCTTTCATCTACCCTGAATTATGAGCCTTCAATGTTTTGGCTTACATTCTAAGAGTGTTACTATTCCTCAGAATTGTGACCTCTTTTTATTCAATATCGTGGCCCTGACCTGACTTACATACTTTTCATAAAATGAAAGCATGAACAAGTTTTGGAGTGCTTTCTAGTTCTAGGTCCAGATATTGAATTTGTAAAATCTGCCCTTTTGAATACTAGCACTCGAAGACTCTCTCTGTCATATAAACACTTTGTCTTACAGGGCTTCAGTGATGGAAGCCATGATGCAAGCATGAGGCACAGTGTCTGATTAAACCCAACAATCTCCCTTCTCCTACTCCCTGAGGAGCAAACTCACCCTTAACAATCTTTTTCTCCTTCTCCTATGGTCTCTTTCATCTTCGTATTCTTAGATCTTTATACTCCAAGAGTTATCCTCTTTTTTATCACTGAAATTTTGGACTATAAAATGTTGGATACCACAAGGGAGTTTCATTTTGTGCTGCTTAAGCAAGAAAGAAAGCAGATAAATCATTAACAAATTATTAACAGGATCACTATCAGTTAACAGGATATAAAATATTTGGATCTTGAAGTGCCATCTCTTCTGATGTGAACTTTATGCTGTGGAATTCCAATTTTTGTGAAATAGAAGAATCTCTGACTTAACCAGAAGCAATTATGAAGGGAAGAGTTCATCTCCCTCCCCTAATTCCATAAAGAACACATTTCTGGAGAACTTACCCACAGTTCAGGTTCTCACATTAATGGGCCTCACAAATAATCTCACTGAACATCAAGCTGGGAAATGAACACTTGCACAGTCCTGATAAATTCTCTCAAACTGGTCCCTGGTGGGAGCAAAACACCTCCAAGCACATTTGTTCTGTATCAGAGTAATACTTCTAAAGGTTGGCCATGGTATGTGTAAAAAAAAAATCCTAATAAACATATCTGATAAATCATGATAGCCTCCATATTTCTTTGTTTAATTCTCAGTTTTCTTGTAAGCCCTTCTTGAAGTTTGGTTGTAATGGATCATTACGTCCATAATGTGCTCAATGTTGGAGTGAATTTTGAACAGTTTTTAGGCTGCATACTGTTTTCTTCCAGATAATTTACTGGATTAAAATTAGCAGTGTGAAAAGCTGTAGAGAAATCTAAATGCCTGCCAAATCAAAGAAATAATCACATTTTTATGAATATTTAATATCATAGTCATGGCAAATAAGGCAAGTAATTAGTACTTACCATAAATTTGCAAAGTATTATTTTATGTAAATGTTACATTCTACTAGTTTGATATGAATTATTCATTGTATAACCAGACACTGACACAAACCAGTAAACATTTAAATCTATGTGCTATTAGTTTACCTACCTTCAATGATTTTGTGCAGAATATATACATAGTTTTTCCATGAACCCATGTTTTCTCTCTTGCCTCAAAATGAGACAAAAGCCAATGAGAAGAATGTTATTTAAAACCACCTGCAATATATTCAATAGTAAAGACACTTAAGATGCACCTGTAAAATATGTGGGTTCCTCATGTGTACAGATGCAGAGCCTCCCATTCTACCTCTATCTCTTCACCTATCACATGCATTATTCATGAACACCAGTTATGAATGATATTATAAAAATAAGTGTGTTGAAGAGAAATAATTGTATGATATAGACTGTGAAGAATTAAGCTTCTCCAAAAGAGGAATCTTTTGCCCTCAAACAGTGATGAGCAATCTCCATGCTCCCAGAAAATCATGCGTAGGAATATCTTTGAGCTCTGGCCACTAGATAATCCAACAGTGTGGTTTATGTTGGGTCACATGGTATCCCTGCTCTCTGGAGGAAATGGAAACCAGAGGTATCAGCATAGGAATAAGTTATGACCACCTGGATAGGGAAAAGACCCTAACATAGTGTGAACTGCTGGATTCCCAAGGCTGAGGAAGGAGACTTATGCAAATAGCCAGTGCAAATAGGAAAATCCTGGTAATCTGTGTGTGTATGTATGTGTTTGTGCATGTGTGTGTGTGTGTGTCAGAGTGAAGGAGGGAGATGGGGTGTATTATAGTTTGAACAAGGTTTTGCTCTCCATTTTATGCAGACATGTAAATCCCAAAGTCTACAGTTAATGGCTAAATGAATAATGTTAATGGTTAGTGGATTAAGGATGAAGGCTTGATCCAATGGTGGTGTCAAGGAGGTTAACATCGCATAAAGTCTTTAGGTCACTGGGGGGACTGCTCTAAGAAGATAGTCCTCATAAAAGGATTGGGCATATAAGCTCAGTTCCTGCCACCTGTGTCTGCTTCCTGACTCACCATGAGATAATCCCTCCATACACATTCCACTCTTATCAGACCTCACAATCTTGGGGCTGCCTGATTTTGGACTGTGAACCTCCAAAACTGTAAGCTGAAGTAAATTTTCTTCATTCCTAAGAAGGTCCTCTCAGATATTTGCTGTTAATATAGAAACTTGGTGTCAAGGAGTAGGGTCATTACTATTAATATACCTGAAGCTATGGAGGAGCTGTTGGAATTGGTTTCCTGGAAAATGGTAAAAGAGTTTGGAGAGGCAAGCTAGAGAAAGCCTAATATTCTGTAATTGGAGTATTATTGGTCATTCTGATGAGGACTCCGAAAGCCAGAATGCTGGTAACAATGCAAACAATAAAAGCCATGCTAATGAGAGCTCACATGGAAATGAAAATTCTGTCGAGAATTGAACTAAAGGCCATTCTTGTTATTTCATGGCTAAAACTTGGCTTTCTTGTAACTGTGTCCACAGACTCTGTGGAAACCTGGACTTAAAGATGCTGGACTAGTTTGTTTGGCAGAGAATATTTCAAGGCAGCAAAGCATCCAGGCAGCAGAAAGGATGTTCTTGGCCCCTGCTAGTCATTTGTATAGTGAGAATCAGTAGCAAAAGGAGTCAAGGAGAGAGATTTGGATAATTCACAGCTTGGCCAGGGAAAGAAGGAAGAAACTCTTGCGTGAGACACAAAACTGAAGCTGAGGAAGTGCTTGCTGAGGAGATTAGGTCAGGTAACATGGAGCACTGTGCTAATGGGCAAAGCAATGGCAGAAAGACCCTGAGGGTCTTCCAAAAATCTTGGAGACAAACTTTCCCATCACAGTCTCATCAGAGATTTAGCAGTGAAAATTTGTTTCAGAGATCTTCTGAAAGGGCAAAATCTAGAATTCCACTCCAAATGCTGGTATATCAGCAAAGTGCTCCAAGGCTACAGAAGCCAGGCGTCAAGTGGGCCCAGGTGTGGCTCCTGCTGGCAGCAGACCTTGGCATTGTTCACACGGTGCTGTTTTTAAAGGCATGAAGAATGCAACAGTGATAGGGTCATGGCAGCTTCTACTGGGATTTCAAAGGAAAATATGAGAGGCCAAGCAGAGTCGTACAACAGGGTTGGAGCTCATTGAAGGGGTGATGTCAATTGGAGTTATGGGAGTGAAGCTGCAGGGGAAACTGCAGAAAGGTAGAGGTATCAGCATCATGAGACACTCACCAAGGAAACCTGCAAGCAGTGTGCCAGGCAAGCCTGGGAAAATCACAGACAAAAAAAAAAAAAAGCCTCAGAGAGCAACCATATGGGCATAGAACAAGGGCCACGAAACCAAGGAGGTCTTCACTTAGATTTCAAAGAATGTTTCAAACTGGGAACCCAGACAGAGATCAGTCTCAGGGATGATGTCACCACAGAAATAATCCATTAGAGTAATACCAAACAGAAATGTAGAGTTTGGGATGCTGCAGAGACTCTCTCCTAGTGGACCTTCAGAAGGAAGACTCCAACCTGTGGGAACTGAAGCATGGGCTAAGATCAGCAAAGCTGCCAGGCGAGGGGTAGAGAACTTGCCCAGGCCATTGGAAATCCAGCCCCTGCCACAGCGTGCCCAGCATGGTAGACATGGAACTTTAATATTTAATGTTTGCCCTGCTGGATTTCAGTCTTGCTTTGGTCCAATTAATGCTTTCTATTTCCCTTTTTTGAAATGGAAGCGAATACCTATCCTGCCATTGAATCTTTGAAGTATCTGACTTGTGCCTGACTTCAGAGCTAAGGGAGTTTGCCTTGGATCTCAGATGAGACACTGGATTTTGGACTTCTAAATTCATGTTGGAATGAGGTAAGAATTTGAGGTTTTGTGGAATGAAATGATTGTGTGTCATATATGAGATGGATAAGACTTTTGGGAAGCCATGAGCAAAATGTCATGACTTGAATGAGAGTTATCTTCTCAACCCCAGTAGATGCTTAAACCCCCAAATCTCATGTTAACATTAATACATTAATGTTAAAAGCTTATGTAAGAAGGGTGGAGGCTTCATTCAATTATAGTGTCTGGGGAAGAGGACCTAGTAAGAAGTCCCTAGAATCACTGGAGATGGAGGTACCCTTAGAAGATAATTCTCAGAGAAGGTTGGTTATGTAAGCATAGTCTGGCCCATTTGCTCTCACTATCTGCTTCCCAGCTCATCATGCGATCCTCCACATGTTTTCCACCATCTACCATCCTTATCAGACACCAGACTGATGGGGACACTCAATCTTGAACAGTGAACCTTCAAAATTGTAAGCTATACCAACCCTTCTTCCTTCCTAAGAAATTCCTTTCAAATATTTTTTGTAGATATAAAAAGCTGACCAAGGCAAGAGTAATCCATGAAAGTATCTGTCTTGGTCAAGTGTCTGTCTTGGTTAGGCTACTATAACAAAATGTCTTAAACAAAGTAGCTTATGAACTACAGACATTTGTCTCTGACAATTCTGGAAGCTAGGAAATCCAAGATCAAGGAAATGGTAGATGTAATGACTGGTGAGAGCCACTTCTTGGTTCATAGACCATGCCTTGACTTTCTGTTCTCACATGATAGAAGGGACAAGGGAGATTTTTGAGATCATTTTTATAGGGCTCTAATCTCAGTGATGAGGGGTCATGACCTAGTATCATTCCAAAGAACCTAATTCCAAATATCAGTCCTATGGGAATTGGAATTTCAACATGTAAATTTTAGGGCGACACAGATATTAAGACCCTGGCAGTATCCTGCAAGACAAAAGTCGTTTTACAAACCTTCCATCTCCAGGAATACATCATTAGTAAGACCATCCTGGTGCTCTTCTCTCCCATGACAGCTACCCTCAACCCGTGCTGAAGTAGAGCACTGTATAAGGAACGCAAAAGAAGACACCACCACCCCCCACTTTAAACACACACACACACACACACATACACACACACAGGTCTAAAATTGGGTTGTTTGCAGCTGTCCCAAGCTAAATTAATAAAATAAATTAAATTAAAACAGATGCTTAGGCCGGCGCCGTGGCTCACTAGGCTAATCCTCTGCCTTGTGGCGCCGGCACACCGGGTTCTGTCCCGGTAGGGCCGCCGGATTCTGTCCAGGTTGCCCCTCTTCCAGGCCAGCTCTCTGCTGTGGCCAGGGAATGCAGTGCTTGGGCCCTGCACCCCATGGGAGACCAGGAGAAGCACCTGGCTCCTGGCTTTGGATCAACGCGATGCGCCGGCCGCAGTGCACCGGCCGTGGCGGCCATTGGAGGGTGAACCAAAGGCAAAGGAAGACCTTTCTCTCTGTCTCTCTCTCTCACTGTCCACTCTGCCTGTCAAAAAAAAAAAAAAAGATGCTTGATATATTACTGCAGCTTAGATATATTAATTACTAAGCCAAAGTTGAATTATTACTAAAGATAACCAGACAATCTTTTGCTATCTAGGGCTAACCAGAAAATCAAGAGGTCAGCCTTAAGCACAAAGGAAAACAAGCATTGGGATGAAATGAATGTAAGGATTTTTCTGAGCATACCTCATGAGCCCTGCTTATTTAATATGATGATGATGTCATGAAAAAGGATCGACACCAAGTGTATCAGTCAGCTGTGTGTTACTACAGTGAAATACCTGAGTTAGGCCAATTGTGAAGTAAACACGGGTTTATTTAGCTTATGGGTCTTTTGTGGGTTTTTTTTTAAAGATTTATTAATTTATTTGAAATGCAGAATTACAGAAAGAGAGGAGACAGAGAGAGAGAGGTCTTCCATCCACCAGTTCACTCCCCAAAAAGCTGCAACAACCAGAGCTGAGGCATGCCAAACCCAGGAGCCAGGAACTTCATCCGTCATCCACAGGATCCCAAGCATGAAGGCCATCTTTCACTTCTTTCCCAGACGCAGTAGTAGGGATCTAGATCAGAAGTGGAGCAGCTAGGACTTGAACCAGCACCTATGTAGGATGCCAGCACAGCAGGCTATGGCTTTAACATGCTGCACCACAGTGGTGGCCCTTAGCCCATAGTTTTGGTGATTCAAGTTCAAATTCAGGCATCCCCATTGGTTTGTCCCCTGGTGACGGCAGTGGATAGTGAAATGTCATGGCAGGGGCATGTTTAGGAGCAAATGATCACACCCTGAACTGCACTAGAAAGGGAGTATGTGAAGCTAATCTCAGATTTTAACAACAGTTGTCTCACTGAGAACTTCAGAGGTCTCATGAGAACTACCAAGAAGTTGTTTGAGAAATACTTCATGTCCCCAACAATCGAAGTACTTCCCATCAGGCCTCATCTCCTAAAGGGTTCATCACCTCCCAATAGCACCACACAGGGGACAAATTTTAACATATAGACCCTTGGTGGACACTCAAACTGGTATCCTTATTACTGGTAATCTTATTACACCAATTCTGTCCCATGCTTTCCACACATTGGTATGACACAATCACCCACCTGAGTGTCACTGGAGTGACATCATCTGAGGATGCTGAGAACAAGAGAAATATTGAGAGCAACCTCACCCCCTGAGACTTGTTGGCCATCTGGTAGCAAGGATGGATGCTGAGGCTCATTTCCCTATGCCTCCTCTCCTGATTCCAAACGCTCAGCCAAGAGCTGGATGTGGAAAGTAATGACAAAGTGACTATCATCTATTGTAAATTGGTTAACTTAACAGTATCTGAAAAGTACTCCAAAGTGACTCCATAGAACAATTGTTCCCATTAGCAGTATTTTTATGATAAATGAAGGTGTCCTAGGTCCTCCATCAGAAATGTCCAGCCAGTCACTATGGTGGGGATGGACCATCTAAGTAACTCTCCATCTCTCCCCACCCCTAGCCCAGCCCAGGCTTGTTTCTAGCAATGGGAGAGAGGATGCTGTCAGATTTAGAACTGAATCAAAAAAAAGTGTAATTTCTAAACCTAGAATAAAACTTGAAACATTTGGAATTTGCGTTTCATTTGGCTCTGGGAAAGATGAGTTTGAAGCTGCTGAAAATTTTGTCATCTATTTCCCTGGGGAGTCTTTAGGGCTGCATCGATAAATCATAGTGCAATCCTGGTTGAGAATGGAGATGGTGATATCTTGAAATACACAGACTATAAAGCTTGAATTTCTAAGTACTTAACTCAGTTTGTGGAGACCATCTAATGCTATCCCATGTAAGCTGTCAAATGGTTGGGTGACTTAGCTTATAGCTTTGGGAAAAGCACTCCCACCCCATACTCAGCAATTTTTCTTTATAAAACCAGAGCATGTTTTGGGTTTTTTGTTTGTTTGTTTTTTGGGGGTTTTTTGCCTTTGTAAAGTTTACAGCAGAAATAGTTCTGGTTCTTTAATCTACCCCAAAATGACACACACCAACACATATACATATTCACACACCAAATTTTTTTTGAAAAAATGAAAAAAAAAAGACTCTAAGCACAGAAGAATGTGTCTGACAAGTACAATGAACAGAATAGAGCAGAGAAGTGAAGCCATGTGCTCCATAGGAATCTTCTTGGCTTGAAGAGTTTGGGCTGCGCTTGCAAGCCACATGCTGTAAATGAGGAAGTCCACTGTGGAGTTGACAGGTAAGATACAGTAAGTGCCTATCAGAAGTCAACTCACAAAACCAAGCCTTTGACAACACACTGTGATGCTCAGTGGGAAACATAAAATTTGCCAGCTGGCCCAGCAACAAGGAGAACTACATCCAGGATGCTCAGCTTCCTCTCTCCTACAGAAAAGGGCAGCCCCTTTTGATTTCAGGTTGGCACGCAGAAAGGACGAGAACGGGAGACAATAATTGCTTATGATCAAAAGATTGTGAAGAAGAAAATAAAGCAGTGGAAATCACTCCATTAATTGTGCTCCTCTGACCTCTCATCAATACAAAGTGAATGTACAAGAGAAAATACAGGCCCAGGGAATATTAGAGCAAGAAGCAGGAGTCTACGCACACAGACAAAAAGATGGGGCTCATGTAAATGTTTGCCTTTCATTTATTTTGAGCAAACATTTCCTTCCACGTAACAGACTCATCCTGATCAGCAACTTCCACCTGGTGTTCTTTGAGCCAGATGGAAGTGTAAATTATTTAAATACATGATCTTCCATTAGCTGTTGAGCTTAAGTGCCTCGAAAAAAAATTTTAAGTGCTTTTCAGGATTCTAGCAAGCATTTGCACTAAGACAGATAAACATATTTTCAAGATGCAACTCCAATGACAGCAATTTTTAGATTTTAAAATACAGTCAGCATTAGCACTGTAAGTAATTATGACTTCTGCAAATGATTGTTTATACTGTAAAAGTAAAATCAGAGCAAATGAACTAATTAAGGGGTCTTCCCCCGCCACATGACACTGCTCCATAAAAACCAAACATCGTGTTCATCATGACCCAGTTGGGGGGAGGGGGCAAAAATGATCCATCATGAATAGTTTTTCCCATTCATTGATTGTCTACTTTTCAAAAACATGTTTTTGAATTTTTAAAAAAAGAAGGCATATTTTAAAGTTTAAACAGTTTCCTGAGGGGAATCATGCTGACACTCATGCTAAAACAATAACTGTTATGTTCATGTAGTGCATACAGTGTGTAATGGGTAGATTCTTGAGAGTAGACATCCTACTTGACTTCCAAAGCTATAATTGCTCACTTGATTATAGAATCATAAATTGAATATACTACAGTTAAATATTCAAAATGTATAACATTTCAGAAGCTGGAAAGACAGTAGACATCACCCAGATAGGTGCTCATCAAACTGATCTCCTAAAATACAAAACCTGAGTCTGTGGCCCTGAAACAGGTTACAAGAATCTTCACTTCTTTCTTTTTAAAATTTTTGCCAGGCAACTCATGACTAGAGCCTAGGGAGATTACTGACGCCATGAACAGGAGTGTCAAATTGTTAAGTCAGCAACAGGAGTCACTGTGTACTTACATCCCATGTGGGATCTGTCCTTAATGTGTTATCTAATGTGCAGTGATGCTATAACTAGTACTGAAACAGTATTTTTACACTTTGTGTTTCTGCGTGAGTACAAACTGATGTGATCTTTACTAATTATATACTGAATCGATCTTCTGTATATAAAGATAATTGGAAATGAAAAAAAAAAAAACCCCTGGTGTTAAATTAGAAATGGCATAGAAAATTAATTAATTTTAAAAAATATATTATGTAGGATCTCTGTCTTTAATGTGCTGTACACTGTTATTTAATGCTATAACTAGTACTCCAACAGTATTTTTTTTTCACTATGTGTTGCTATATGGCGGCAAACTGTTGAAATCGTTACCTAATATATACTAAACTGATCTTCTGTATATAAAGAGAATTGAAAATGAATCATGATGTGAATGGAAGGGGAGAGGGAGCAGGAAAGGGGAGGGTTGTGGGTGGGAGGGAAGTTTTGGGAGGGGGGAAGCCATTGTAACCCATAAGCTGTACTTTGGAAATTTATATTCATTAAATAAAAGTTTAATTTAAAAAAAAAAATTTTGCCAGGCACAGAGACAGGCAGAGAAAGCGAGGGAGACCAGAGAGATCTATCTGTTGATTCACTCCCTAAATGCCCTTTCAGCCAGGACTGAATCAGGCTGAAGCCAGAATCTGGATCTCCCTCATAGATGACAGGGGGTAAAGTGTTTGATCCACCGCCCACTGTCTCCCATGATGTGCAGTATACCCGCAGGAAGCTGGAATCAGGGATGGACCCAGAAATCAAATCCAGGCACTCTGAGATGGGAAGTGTGTGTTTTCCAAGTGATGTCTTAACCACTCCACCTAACGTTTGTTCCATTTCTAACACTAGGTTCTCAGATGATGCTATGGAGCTGGTCTATAGACAACCTTTGAATAACAAAATCTTATTGTTAGATGCACTCTCATCAATCCTTATAAATACGCCACATCCTGGAATAACAAAGCTGTCAGACCTCACAAGACAAGAAAAAAAAATCTCTTTTTGTCATTAGAGTAGCATTAATAAGTTTTCCATCAGATATCAATCAGGTCCAAAAATAACATTGGGCAGTACTGTATTAATCTGTGTTCTGTTGCTATAACAAAATACCAGAGGCTGGGTACTTTATAAAGTAAAGAGGTTTGATTAACTCACACTTTAATATACTGAAAGTTTCAAGTTGGATAACCCCATCTGTTTGGCCTTGGATGAGAGCCTCAGGCAGATGGCATCACAGTGCTGGGACTGTCATCAGAGGAGATCACGTGGTACAACAGGAAGTCAGAGAGATTTAGGATTCGGCTGTGTTCCTTTCACAAGCACCCACTCTCAGGCGAAATCACCAGAGTCCTGAGAGAACCACATTCACATCTTCCCAGGGCAGCACCACCAATGACCTGACAACCTTCCTCTAAAGCCCACCTTTCAAAGGTTCCACCACTTCTCAACATCACCACCTGGAGGACCAACCTTCCTGCAGGTGAACTTCTGGGGGATACCCACACTGTGTTTTAATCACAGTAGGCACAGTCATTTTGAATTAAATATATTTTCAAGCAAGGAATCATTCACTGTAAGATATGTTGTTCAGCAGTCTATATAGAACACAAAAGTGGAATTTTTCAAGTTAAGGATGGGGGGTGTGTGTGTATAATGTGCCTCATTTCACCTCTCTCATCTTAACTCTCTCTCTCAACCACAGTCATGGTCCAGAGGGCAGAAGTCCTCAACTTTGAAAAACTGAATCCACCAGCTGTGACTTTTGACAAATATCTTTGTGTTCTGGAGTTGACTTTTCTTGTTTGTGGTTTGAGTCATGATGCCAACCTACATGGAAGAGTGGCTCTAGCCTTACTTCTTAGTACATTGCAGTATGCTTACATTGAAAATCTTGTGACAAGCTCCACATCCCGTTTCTTACATGATCTTCAATTTTCTTAGTTACACTATGACTGTGAACCCTTGACCACCCTACTCCTGCTTTCATTCTGTCAATGTTATTCTTCATTTCTGTGCCTCTCACTTGCCTTTTCCACCTTCTTTTTGCTTACCCCACTAGTGGGGTGCCTAGAGGGGCCCACACCTCAGGAGCTCCAATCCTGTATCTTCTGCCAATCATCACCCTCCTTCATCACAGAATCTAAATATTTCAGAGCAAGCACGGACCATGGAGCCTTCCAACTCCATCACTTCAGTGGAGGTTTCTGTTTTAAACAAAATTACTTACCATGCCTAGTTCTTTCATTTTTTTTAATTTTTAATTAGTTTTTTAACAGATTCAATATAGTTCATAGATAAAATTCTAAGAATTTAATGATATTCCCTTCCCACCTCCCTCCCTCTCTCTTATATTCTCCCTTCCACCCTCCCTCTCTCTTTCTGTTTTTAGTTTTTGAGATAACATATTTTAAATTTACATTACAGAGAAAAGGCTTAGTACTTCACCAAATAAGAAGCTTAACAAGGAAAAAAACAAAAAACAAAAAAAAAAAAAAACACCCTCATTTAGGGGAATAGACAATGGCTATAAACAACAATCAGATGGAAAAGTGACCATTTCTATCATATACAGTAAATTTTAAAGTAATCACAGATAATTAAAACTGTAGTAATATAACATTCTTAACCATTGGTTTGACAAAGCTATAAAACAAAATGTTACAAAACTATATTTATAGCAATACTAATACACACAGGCGCTTCTTTTTCTTTTTGGGTTTTTGGTTTTTTTTTTTCCTTTTTTTTAAATTTTAGCTCCCACATATAAGGGAAAATATGTGGTGTGTGTCTTTCTGTGTTCAGCTTATTTCACTCAACATAATGTCTTCCAATTATACTCATTTGGATGAAAATGGAAGAATTTCATTCTTTTTAAGGATGAATAATATTCATTATATATACACATATAAATATCACATTTTCTTTATTCATCTGATGATGGACAACTTGGTTGATTCCGTATTTTGGCTATTGTGAACTGTGCTGCTATAAACATGGTGGTACAAGTACCTCTTTAATACAACGTGTTCATGTCTTTTGGGTATATATCCGGGAGTGGGCTTGCTGGATCATATGGTAAGTCTATTTCTAGTTTTCAAAGAAATTTCCATTCTGTTTTCCACAGTGGCTGCACTAATTTACATTCCCACTAACACTGTATAAGTGTTCCTCTTTTTCCACATCCTTACCAGCATTTATTACTCTCTGTCTTTAGGAATTTAGTCATTTTTAAAAATTTATATAAAGAAAAAATTTCATGCATTTCATATATACACTTTTAAGACCATGCCTGGTTCTTAAAAATCTCTGCCTTTTAAAAAGTCATCACCACGGGGCCAACACTGTGGCTCACTTGGTTAATCCTCTACCTGTGGCACCAGCATCCCACATGGGTGCTGGGTTCTGGTCCCGGTTGCTCCTCTTCCAGTCCAGCTCTCTGCTGTGGCCCAGGAACACAGTGGAGGATGGCCCAAGTGCTTGGGCCCCTGTACCCACATGGGAGACCAGGAGGAAGCACCTGGCTCCTGGCTTCGGATCAGCGCAGCGCCGGTCATAGCACCATTTGAGGAGTGAACCAACGGAAGGAAGACCTTTCTCTCTCTCTCTCTCTCTCTCTCTCTCTCTCTCTCTCTCTCTCTCTCATTGTGTATTACCTGTCAAATAAATTTTTTTTTAAAAAAGTTGTCACTGCTATAAATGAGGTTAACTTCAAAATATAGCAATGTGCCACCTAATGACATGTCAGTCAATGAAGGACCACTTATTGAGTGGTGGTCCCAAAGATTATTTCTCACCTAGTAATGTCATGGCTATCTCCATTTGTGTGACAAACTGTGTGATGGTCACACAACAACAAAGCTGCCTAAAAGTGCATTTCTCAGAACGTATTTCCATAATTCAGTGACACTTGACTGTACCATTTTTTCACATAATTGAGGTTTGAAAGATTATAAATACCACACTTCTTTTCCCCAACCAAGCTCAGAATTGAGAAATGCATAGAACCAGAAAGATGAAAATAAAACATCACTTTTGCTTCTGATAAAGTTGTTAGGGAGTTTACTTCAAAAGAGGGAACAAAATGGTGCTGTTAGTGATGCCAGACAGCATTAATGGAGGTCCAGGAGTACGACAGCTGCAGGAATGCTGTGCCTCTGATCGCCTCCTCCTCTACTCCCAGAGCTGAGTGGAGAAGATACCCTCCTCTGCTCCTCTACTCTTCACTCTGCAGAGCCAGTCCTGCTCAATTTACTACATATCCAAGAGTGGATTAGCACACAAATTCTCTGCAGGCTGGAGAAATTGAGACAATCTGAAAAATGAGCCCTCTTTATACTTCTCTCAAATTTACCCATCATATTTCTCTTGCTCTTTCACCCAGAAAGAGGGGTTAGGAAAAATAAGGTGCTTGGCCGGCGCCGTGGCTTAACAGGCTAATCCTCTGCCTTGCGGCGCCGGCACACCGGGTTCTAGTCCCGGTTGGGGCGCTGGATTCTATCCCGGTTGCCCCTCTTCCAGGCCAGCTCTCTGCTATGGCCCGGGAAGGCAGTGGAGGTGCCCAAGTCCTTGGGCCCTGCACCAGCATGGGAGACCAGGAGAAGCACCTGGCTCCAGGCTTCGGATCAGCGCGATGCGCTGGCCGAAGCGGCCATTGGAGGGTGAACCAATGGCAAAAAGGAAGACTTTTCTCTCTGTCTCTCTCTCTCTCACTATCCACGCTGCCTGTCAAAAAAAAAAAAGAAAGAAAGAAAAAAAGAAAAGAAAAGATGCCACTTCACAAGGCAACAAGAGGAGTGGGGTAATAAATATTTCCCCTGAACTTGGACTTTTATGTGAAAAATGTATTTTGATGTACCAATTCTCCCCTTATATATGGCTATCTTTCCTGAAACTGGCAATAAGGAATTTATTGTGTTTGCTATTCATTATCAAGTATCCAAAAAATTTCATTAGCAAGAAGAAATGCATCATACAAGGTTTTATGCCAACATTTGTATGGTTACAAACTATAGGACACTGTTAATGTCATCATGATGTTTAAAAATCTAGCCAGTGACACTGGACTTAAATAAGTCAAATTACCTAATTAAATATTTTAAAAACAATTCAAGATAATAACATGAAAGATGTTATTAGTCAGCATGTGATTAACTTCTATGATTAATTTAAAGAAAAAATAAGAATTCTAGAAAAGAAATTTTGATAGGCTGGGTGATAGGACAATGTTTTACTAGAAGGGATGTGATCTGGGGCTTTAGAAATGGGCAAGCATATAGAAGAGAAGAGGGAATAATACAAATCTGAAAGAAGTCAGAGGAGAAATTGCAGCCTACAGTAAGGTGGTTTACAAGGGAATGCTTAGAGGGCAATATAAGAAGTTCAAATGTGTTTGGCTACAGTCTCATTGATCTCAACTGTGAAATGGGTATTTTTTCCTTTTCAACTTTTATTTAATAAATATAAATTTCCAAAGTACAACTTTTGAATTATAGCAGCTTTTTCCCCAATAACCTCCCTCCCACCCACAACCATCCCATCTCCCACTCCCTCTCCCATCCCATTCTTCATCATGATTCATTTTCAATTATCTTTATATACAGAAGATCAACTTAGTATACACTAAGTAAAGAGTTGAACAGACTGCACCCACATAGACACACAAAGTATAAAGTACTGTTTGAGTAGTAGTGTTACCATTAATTCTCATAGGACAACACATTAAGGGCAGAGGTCCTACATGGGGAGCAGTTGCACAGTGACTCCCGTTGTTGATTTAACAATTGACACTCTTATTTATGACTTCACTAATCACCCAAGGCTCTTGTCATGAGCTGCCAAGGCTATGGAAGCCTCTTGAGTTCACCAACTCTGACCTTATTTAGACAAGGCCATGATCAAAGTGGAAGTTCTCTCCTCCCTTCAGAGAAAGGTACTGCCTTCTTTGATGGCCTGTTCTTTCTACTGGGATCTCACTCACAGAGATCTTTCTTTCATTTAGGTCATTTTTTTGCCACAGTGTCTTAGCTGTCCATGACTGAAATACTCTCATGGGCTTTTTAGCCAGATTCAAATGCCTTAAGGGCTGATTCTGAGGCCAGAGTGCTGATTAGGGCTTTTGTCATTCTATGAGTCTGCTGTGTATCCTGCTTCCCATGTAGGACCATTATCTCCTTTTTACTTTTATCAGTTATTATTAGTAGACACTGGTCTTATTTATGTGATCTCTTTGACACTTAATCCTATCTTTATGATTAGTTATGAACTTAAACTGATCACCACTTTAACTAGTAAGATGTTTCAAGGAATATCTCTTATTCCTTTCTCCAAAAACAAAAGAGATAGAGATAAAATCTTTTGATTAAAAGACTTAAGAAAAACATTATGTAATTGCAATGTTGGATTTTGTTTGGCTCTGTCTCAAGCAAACTGAAAATAATCTATCTAAATAAAACATTTGGGGACATTTGAGCATTGTTTGAATATTTACACTTATTTTTAGGCATGATAATGAACTGTGATTCTAATGTCCAAAAAGAATATGGCTTTAAAAATTAAGAGTAGAGTCAGCATGAAACTTTAAAACTGGTTATGAGTTGATAACTGGTGAATATTAGTGATGGGTACATATGCTGTTAGTTTTATAAATGTTTGAGTTTTCTGTAACAAAAAGGTTTTCTTTCTAAGGGTAAAGTCTATAGGCTGAAGAGAGGTTGGACATGAGAGGTCAACTCATTCTATATTAAATAAATTGTATCAGCAAGTGCCACAGAAAATATGGGCAGCTATCTAGTGATACACAAAATGTAATGATAAAAAAATAACCAAACACTCATTGAGTAATTTGTACATTCCTGTTGGTTTATATATATCTTGCTTGATACTTATAAAACCTTGGAGTAGTAACTCTGTAATACATATTTTACAGGATCACTAGCCATCAGGGAAACACAAATCAAAACCACAATGAGGTTTCACCTCACCCCGGTTAGAATGGCTCACATTCAGAAATCTACCAACAACAGATGCTTGAGAGGATGTGGGGAAAAAGGGACACGAACCCACTGTTGGTGGGAATGCAAACTTGTTAAGCCACTATGGAAGTCAGTCTGGAGATTCCTCAGAAACCTAAATATAGCCCTACAATCCAACCCAGCCATCCCACTCCTTGGAATCTACCCAAAGGAAATTAAATTGGCAAACAAAAAAGCTGTCTGCACCTCAATGTTTATTGTAGCTCAATTCACAATAGCTAAGACCTGGAACCAACCCAAATGCCCATCAACAGTAGACTGGATAAAGAAATTATGGGACATGTACTCTATAGAATACTATACAGCAGTCAAAAACAATGAAATCCGGTCATTTGCAACAAAATGGAGGAATCTGGAAAACATCACACTGACTGAATTAAGCCAGTCCCAAAGGGACAAATATCATATGTTCTCCCTGATTGGTGGCAACTGAGCACCAAAGGGGAAACCTGTTGAAGTGAAATGGACACTATGAGAAACAATGACTTGATCAGCCCTTGTCCTGACTGTCGAGGAACAACTTACTATTTTATTCCTTTTAGTATTTTTTTTGTTCTACTTAATACCATTGGTTGAACTCTTTAATTAATAACAATTATTAATTAATTATTTAATTATTAATTTATTAATTAATAACAATTATTTAATTAATAATAATTAATTAACAATTATTCTTTGGTGTTTAAATTTAACTGAAAAGTGATCCCTGTTAATTATAAGAGTGGGAATAAGAGAGGGAGGAGATGTACAGTTCAGGCACATGCTCAATCAGACTTACCCCTAATGTTACAGTTAGAAACGTGCTAGGAGATTCCAATTCAATCCCATCAAGGTGGCATGTACCAATGCCATCTTACTTGTTAAAGTGATCAGTTTAAGTTCATAATTGATCATAATGATAAGATTTAGTGTCAAAGGGATTACATAAATAAGACCAGAGTCTGCAAATAATAATTGATAGTATTAAAAAGGAGAGAATGATCCTACATGGGAAGCAGGATACACAGCAGACTCATAAAATGGCAAACGCCCTAAACAGCACTCTGGCCTCCGAATCAGCTCTTAATGCCTTCTCTAAATAAGATCACAGTTGGTGAACTCAAGAGGCTTCCATAGCCTTGGCAGTTCATGACAAGAGCCTTGGATAATTAGTGAAGTCATAAATAAGAGTGTCAATTGTTAAATCAACAACGGGAGTCACTGTGCACCTGCTTCCCATGTAGGACCTCTGTCCTTAATGTGTTGTCTTGTGAGAATTAACGGTAAAACTAGTCTTAAAACAGTATTTTATACTTTGTGTGTCTTTGTGGGTGCAAACTGTTGAACTCTTTACTTAGTATAGAGTTGATCTTCTGTATATAAAGATAATTGAAAATGAATCATGATGAAGAATGGGATGGGAAAAGGAGTGGGAGATGTGATGGTTTGCAGGTTGGAGGGTGGTTATGGGGGGGGAGAATCGCTATGATCCAAAAGTTGCACTTTCAAATTTTATATTATTAAATAATAGTTTTCTATAAAAAAATTTTTAAAAATAACTTTACATGGTGAAGAAATTAAGTAGTTTTTTTTCATTTATTAAACTTTTATTTAATGAATATAAATTTCCAAAGTACAGCTTGTGGGTTACAATGGCTTCCCCCTCCCATAACTTCCCTCCCACCCGCAACCCTCCCCTTTCCCGCTCCCTCTCCCCTTCCAATCACATCATGATTCATTTTCAATTCTCTTTATATACAGAAGATCAGTTTAGTATATATTAGGTAAAGATTTCAACAGTTTGCCCCCACATAGCAACACAAAGTGAAAAAAATACTGTTGGAGTACTAGTTATAGCATTAAATAACAGTGTACAGCACATTAGAGACAGAGATCCTACATAATATTTTTTAAATTAATTAATTTTCTATGCCATTTGCAATTTAACACCAGGTTTTTTTTTCATTTCCAATTATCTTTATATACAGAAGATCGATTCAGTATATAATTAGTAAAGATCTCATCAGTTTGTACCCACACAGAGACACAAAGTGTAAAAATACTGTTTTAGTACTAGCTATAGCATCACTGCACATTAGACAACACATTAAGGACAGATCCCACATGAGGAGTAAGTACACAGTGACTCCTAATGTTGACTTAACAATTTGACACTCCTGTTCATGGCGTCAGTAATCTCCCTAGGCTCTAGTCATGAGTTGCCATGGCTATGGAAGCCTTTAGAGTTCGTTGACTTTGATCTTATTCCGATAGGGTCATAGTCAAAGTGGAAGTTCTCTCCTCCCTTCAGAGAAAGGTACCTCCTTCTTTGATGGCCCCGTTCTTTCCACTGGGATCTCACTCACAGAGATCTTTCATTTAAGTCTTCTTTTTTTTCTTTTCCATGGTATCTTGGCTTTCCATGCCTACTATACTCTCGTGGGCTCTTCAGCCAGATCCGAATGCCTTAAGGGCTGATTCTGAGGCCAGAATGCCATTTAGGACATCTGCCATTCTATGAGTCTGCTGTGTATCCCGCTTCCCATGTTGGATCCTTCTCTCCCTTTTTGATTCTATCAGTTAGTATTAGCAGACACTAGTCTTGTTTGTGTGATCCCTTTGACTCTTAGACCTATCAAAGCCATCAATTGTGAACTGAAATTGATCAGCTGAGTTGTTGGTTTTCTCATGGTAGCAGTCATTTATCATCATTGCCTATACCTGCTTTTTCATTAGTTCCAAAAAGATAATTTTCTAATGTTTTGTCTACATTCATGTTTTTTCTTTTATTAGCTTGAATATATCAGTAAAGGGAACTTCCTCTCCATGATTATTTAATTACCCAGAGGTCTGGTTTATATAAGAAAGACCAGATAAATGCCTCATTTTCAAAGTAATGAATTGCTTCACTAGCAGCAGGTAAATGGAATCTACATTGGAATCATTTTTAAATTGTAGGTTTCAGCATATTTAAAATGTTTTGGTCCATTGAACTTATTAACCTTACTAAAGATTAATTTGTTCCATTGTCTGCTGGTGGGGCCCTCTTCAAGTCAACCCTTGCTCCTTTGGATGCATCTGTGTTCTGTAGTATGAGACGCTACAACTTCTTCTTATACATTTCCTTGAGTACTGGTTCCTTCAGGAGATAAATGATGCTGGCAGACCAGGACCATAGCATCAAGATTGCTGACTGCTACTGAGTTGGCCCTTCGTTTCCAGGACTTTTCCATCAACAGAGTAGAAGTATATTATTTGCTGTTTTGAGGATTCAAATGTATATTTCTGATTCAAATTTAGGACTACAAGATGTTTACCTTTGCCTTACATATATCGCTTTTCCGGTAATGGAAACATAATTACTCATTTTCGTCAACCACACAATACACAATCAATAGTCATAAAATGACAATACCAACACTACCACCTACAATATGATTACTGAAAATAGTTTTGAAATTTTTCAATTCTATGTTGATTAGAATGTATCCAATGGAAATATGGTCAAAGTAGTGTGTTTTAAAGGTCTCTCAAAATGGTTTATTTCTGCGTTATGGGCTACAACCTCAATATTTTCTTGATTAATTTATTTCTAGAATTTTATTTGATTTCATTTATAATTATATGACTATTTCTATATTCCAAAACAAAATAATTTATCAATTCAGATAAATGTCAGTTACTACCCTTATTCCTTCCAATACAAACACACACAAACAACCATGCATGCACATTTGTATACCATCTGTTGTGGGTTGATTTGTGTTCCCCAAAAAGATATGCTGATGTTCTAACCTATGGTACCTGTGAATGTGACTTCATTTGGAAATAGAAGCTTTTCACATGTACGACTTAAGATGTAATATTGGGAGCCGGCACTGTGAACTAGTAGGTTAAGCCTCCGCCTGAGGCACCAGCATCCCATATGGGAAACAGTTCGAGTCCCAGCTGTTCCATTTCTGATCATGCCCTCTGCTAATTTCCTAGGAAATTGGTGTAAGATGGCCCAAGTGCTTGGGCCACTGTACCCATATGAGAGACCCAAAGGAACCTCCTGGCTCCTGGATCCATTGTGGCCATTTGGAGAGTGAACCAGCAGATAGAAGACCTCTCTCTCTGTCTCCTTTTCATTGTCTGTAACTCCACATCTCAAATAAATAAATCTTTTTTTTAAAAAAAGGATGTAATATTGGATTAGGGTGTACCTAACGTTCTTAAAAGAGAAAATGACTGATGTTCTTGTAAGAGAAAGAAGAGGGAGATTTGGAGCCAGAGACTAAGACACACACATAGGGAAGGCTGACATGTGAATGTGGAGGCAGAAATTGGAATGATGTAGCTACAAGTCCAAATATGGCCAGAAACCTGCAAAAGCTAGAAAGAGAGAGAGTGGCAAGATGGTGGAATAGGAAGGGAGCATACTGATAGTCCAGGAAGAGACAGTTTAATAAAAGTGGAGATACTGCAGGTTCAAAAAAGAGTAGGGGAAGAAACAGCAGAGGAAACTCTTTCGGAACTAGTGATTCACAGTGGACCTGCGTGGAGAGCGTGGGAGCCCACAGTTCGGGACACCAGTGGCAGACTCAACACACCAGAGCTGGAACGCAAAGTGAGCTGAACCTCAATAGCCCTAGACACTGGCGGGCAAGCAGAAAGAGGAGACTAGAGGGAACGAGGTTTGAAACCCTGTGGGGAAAAGTTCACCAGGCTAACTAGAAGGGAGAGAGAGAAAAAAAATAAGGACACGAGTTTCTCTCTCTCCGCTCACCTCTCAAAGGCGAGCAAGACAAAAAGCAGGTGCCATTTTGGACATACGTCATAAGCAGGGCGACCTCAGGTCTGCACCAGCCCTCAGCCTAGCAGAAAAACCTGACTCGGGGGGGGGGGGGTGAAATAACTCACGGAATTCACATGAGTACTCTCCAGAGACACTAGAATTCGTTAACCTTGGCAACCCAGTGGGAGACTGCAGGAGAATTTGAGCCCACACTGAGGGCAGCACAGATTCCCTGTGTGGTTCTTGGGAAAGAGCTTCCAATCTCTGGCTCCTGTGGGTATATCATTCACCTGCTAACTACCTCCAATTCTATTCAGCTGTGCGGAATTGCTTCCTTTTTGAATCAAAAAAAGAGAGAGAGATTTACCACTGCTAACCTGGGAGTGTCACCTTTGGCACACCCTCAAACCTGAGGAACCAAACAGAGCTCTCGGGCCACACCCATCTCAAGCCTCTAAGGCTCCATCAAAAACAGACAGTCTACTTAATTCAGTCATAGTATAACAAGAAAAAACACCACAGCAAGGGAAGAAGAATCCAAAGATATCTCCACAATGCCAAGCAACAAATGAAAAATTGAGGAAACAAGAACAAGGAAGACATTATGACACCCCCAAATGAACAAGACACCCAAAGCCAAGATTATGAAAATGATGAGATGGAAGAAATGCAAGATACGGATTTCAAAAAAATTATGATAAGAACAGTTAGAAGTTTTCAAAAACAAATGCTTGAGGTATGGAATTCCTTATTGGACAGGATAGAAAACCTCCTTCAAGAAAATGAAATCTTAAGGAGGAATCAAAATGAAACACAGAAACTAGTAGAACAGGAAAGTGTGATAGTGAAGAGAAATCATAATGAAATGAAGAACTCGATAGATCAAATGACAAACACATTAGAGAGCCTTAAAAACAGAGTCAGTGAAACAGAAGAGAGAATATCGGACTCAGAAGACAGAGCACAGGAAAGTATACAGTCAAACCAAAGAAAAGAAGAGGAAATTAGAAATCTAAAAAATATTGTTGGGAATCTACAGGATGCTATTAAAAAACCCAACATTTAGGTTCTAGGAGTTCCTACAGGCATGGAGATAGAGAAAGGATTAGAAGGCCTTTTTAGAAAGATACTTGCAGAGAACTTCCCAGGTTTGGAGAAGGACAGAGACATCCTAGTAAAGGAAGCTCATAGAACCCCTAGTAAACATGACCAAAAGAGATTCTCACCACGACACGTTGGAATCAAACTCACCACAGTGAAACATAGATCTCCAATTAGACTCACAGCAGACTTCTCATCAGAAACCCTACAAGCTAGAAGGGAATGGCGAGACATAGCCCAGGTACTAAGAGGGAAAAATGCCAGCCCAGAATATTATATCCTGCAAAGCTCTCATTTGTGAATGAAGGTGAAATAAAGACCTTTCATAGCAAACAGAAATTGAAAGAATTTGTCACCACTCATCCATCACTGCAAAAGATGCTTAAAGATGTGTTACACACAGAAACACAGAATCATGATCATCAATATGAAAGAAGGTAAAGGAAGAAAACCTCACAGCAAAAGATCACAGGAAATTCAAAGCATATATTAGAAAATATCTTTGGCAAATGGCAGGGCAAAGTTACTACTTATCAATAGTCACATTGAACGTTAATGTCCTGAACTGTCCAGTTAAAAGACACAGATTGGCTGATTGGGTTAAGGAACAAAACCCATCCTTTTGCTGCTTACAAGAAACACATCTTTCCAACAAAGATGCATGCAGACTGAAAGTGAAAGGCTGGAAAAATATATATCATGCCAACAGAAATGAAAAAAGAACAGGCGTAGCCATCTTAATATCGGGCAACATAAACTTTAACACAATATACCAAAACTTATGGCATACGGCAAAAGCAATGTTGAGAGGAAAGTTTAGATCAATAGGTGCCTACATCAAGAAATTGGAAAGGCACCAAATAAATGAGCTTTCAATTCATCTCAAGGATCTAGAAAAATTGCAGCAAACCAGATCCAAATCTAGTAGGAGAAGAGAAATAATTAAAATCAGAGAAGAAATCAACAAGATTGAATCCAAGAAAAAATAACAAAAAATCAGCCAAAGAGATGGTTTTTTGAAAAAATAAACAAAAGTGACACCCCATTGTCCCAACTAACTAAAAAACAGAAAGACCCAAATCAATGAAATCAGAGATGAAAAAGGAAACGTAACAACAGACACCACAGAAATAAAAAGAATCATCAGAAATTACTACAAGGGCTTGTATGCCAGCAAACAGGGAAATCTATCAGAAATGGATAGATTGATGGACACATGCAACCTACCTAAATTGAACCAGGAAGACATAGAAAACCTAAACAGACCCATAACTGACACAGAAATTGAAACAGTAATAAAGGCCCTCCCAACAAAGAAAAGCCCAGGACCAGATGGATTCACTGCTGAATTCTACCAGACATTTAAAGAAGAACTAACTCCAATTCTTCTCAAACTATTCAGAACAATCGGAAAAGAGGGAATCCTCCCAAATTCTTTCTATGAAGCCACCATCACCTTAATTCCTAAGCCGGAAAAAGATGCAGCATTGAAAGAGAATTACAGATCAATATCCCTGATGAACATAGGTGCAAAAATCCTCAATAAAATTCTGGCCAATAGAATGCAACAACACATCAGAAAGATCATCCACCCAGACCAAGTGGGATTATCCCTGGTATGCAGAGATGGTTCAATGTTCGCAAAACAATTAACGTGATACACCACATTAACAGACTGCAGAAGAAAAAACATATGATTCTCTCAATAGACTCAGAGAAAGCATTTGATAAAATACAACACCCTTTCATGATGAAAACTCTAAGCAAACTTGGTATGGAAGGAACATTCCTCAATACAATCAAAGCAATTTATGAAAAACCCACGGCCAACATCCTATTGAATGGGGAAAAGTTGGAAGCATTTCCGCTGAGATCTGGTACCAGACAGGGATGCCCACTCTCACCATTGCTATTCAATATAGTTCTGGAAGTTTTGGACAGAGCTATTAGGCAAGAAAAAGAAATTAAAGGGATACAAATTGGGAAGGAAGAACTCAAACTATCCCTCTTTGCAGATGATATGATTCTTTATTTAGGGGACCCAAAGAACTCTACGAAGAGACTACTGGAACTCATCGAAGAGTTTGGCAAAGTAGCAGGATATAAAATCAATACGCAAAAATCAACAGCCTTTGTATACACAGGCAATGCCACAGCTGAGGAAGAACTTCTAAGATCAATTCCATTCACAATAGCTACAATAACAATCAAATACCTTGGAGTAATCTTAACCAAGGATGTTAAAGACCTCTATAATAAAAAATTACAAAACCTTAAAGAAAGAAATAGAAGAGGATACCAAAAAATGGAGAAATCTTCCATGCTCATGGATTGGAAGAATCAATATCATCAAAATGTCCATTCTTCCAAAAGCAATTTATACATTCAGTGCAATACCAAAGAAAATACCAAAGACATTCTCCTCTGATCTGGAAAAAATGATGCTGAAATTATATGGAGACACAGGAGACCTCAAATAGCTAAAGCAATCTTGCACAACAAAAACAAAGCTGGAGGCATCACAATACCAGATTTCAGGACATACTACAGGGCAGTTGTTATCAAAACAGCATGGTACTGGTACAGAAACAGATGGATAGACCAATGGAACAGAATAGAAACACCAGAAATCAATCCAAACATCTACAGCCAACTTATATTTGACCAAGGATCTAAAACCAATCCCTGGAGTAAGGACAGTCTATTCAATAAATGGTGCTGGGAAAATTGGATTTCCACATTCAGAATCATGTGCAAGACCCCTACCTTTCACCTTACACAAAAATTCACTCAACATGGACTAAAGACTTAAATCTATGACCTGACACCATGAAATTATTAGAGAGCATTGGAGAAACCCTGCAAGATAGGTACCAGCAAAGACTTCCTAGAAAAGACCCTGGAGACACAGGCAGTCAAAGGCAAAATTAACTGTTGGGATTGCATCAAATTGAGAAGTTTCTGTACTTCAAAAGAAACTGTCAGGAGAGTGAAGAGGCAACTGACAGAATGGGAAAAAATATTTGCAAACTATGCAACAGATAAAGGCTTGATAACCAGAATCTACAAAGAAATCAAGAAACTCCACAACATCAAAACAAACAACCCACTTAAGAGATGGGTCAAGGACCTCAATAGACATTTTTCAAAAGAGGAAATCAAATGGCCAACAGACACATGAAAAAATGTTCAAGATCACTAGCAATCAGGGAAATGCAAATCAAAACCACAATGAGGTTTCACCTCACCCCGGTTAGAATGGCTCACATTCAGAAATCTACCAACAACAGATGCTGGCCAGGATGTGGGGAAAAAGGGACACAAACCCACTGTTGGTGGGAATGCAAACTTGTTAAGCCACTATGGAAGTCAGCCTGGAGATTCCTCAGAAACCTAAATATAGCCCTACCATCCAACCCAGCCATCCCACTCCTTGGAATTTACCCAAAGGAAATTAATTTGGCAAATAAAAAAGCCATCTGCACATTAGTGTTTATTGCAGCTCAATTCACAATAGCTAAGACCTGGAACCAACCCAAATGCCCATCAACAGTAGACTGGATAAAGAAATTATGGGACATGTACTCTATAGAATACTATACAGCAGTCAAAAACAATGAAATCCGGTCATTTGCAACAAGATGGAGGAATCTGGAAAACATCACACTGACTGAATTAAGCCAGTCCCAAAGGGACAAATATCATATGTTCTCCCTGATCGGCGACAACTAACTGAGCACCAAAGGGGAAACCTGTTGAGGTGAAATGGACACTATGACAAACAGTGACAGAATCAGCTCTTGTCCTGACTGTTGATGTACAATGTAATACTTTATCCATTTTAGTATTTTTGTTTTGTTTTGTTCTAGTACTATTGGTTGAACTCTGTAATTAACACACAATTATTCTTAGGTGTTTAAATTTTAACTGAAAAGTGATCCCTGTTAAATATAAGAGTGGGAAAAAGAGAGGGAAGAGATGTACAATTTGGGACATGCTCAATCAGACTTTCCCCAAATGGTGGAGTTAGAAACATGCCAGGAGATTCCAATACAATCCCATCAAGGTGGCATGTACCAGTGCCATCTCACTAGTCCAAGTGAGCAATTTCAGTTCACAATTGATGACTCTGATAGGTCTAAGAGTCAAAAGGATCACACAAACAAGACTAGTGTCTGCTAATACTAACTGATAGAATCAAAAAGGGAGAGAAAGATCCATCATGGGAAGTGGGATACACAGCAGACTCATAGAATGGCAGATGTCCTAAATAGCACTCTGGCCTCAGAATCAGCACTTAAGGCATTCGGATCTGGCTAAAAAGCTCATGAGAGTTTCACAGGCATGGAAAGCCAAGACATTGTGGCAAAAAAATGAACTAAATGAAAGATCTCTGTGAGTGAGATCCCAGTGGAAAGAACAGGGCCATTAAGGTAGGAGGTACCTTTCTCTGAAGGGAGGAGAGAACTTCCACTTTGACTATGACCCCGTTGGAATAAGATCGAAGTCAGTAAACTCAAAAGGCTTCCATAGCCTTGGCAACTCATGACTAGAGCCTAGGGAGATTACTGATGCCATAAACAAGAGTGTCAAATTGTTAAGTCAACATTAGGAGTCACTGTGTACTTATTCCTCATGTGGGATCTGTCCTTAATGTGTTGTCCAATGTGAAGTAAATCTATAACTAGTACTAAAACAGTATTTTACACTTTGTGTTTCTGTGAGGGTCCAAACTGATGAAATCTTTACTTAATATATAATAAATCGATCTTCTGTATATAAAGATAATTGAAAATGAATCTTGACGTGAATGGAATGGGAGAGGGAGCGGGAGATGTGAGGGGTGCGGGTGCGACAGAAATTATGGGGGGAGGAGCCATTGTAATCCATAAACTGTACTTTGGAAATTTATATTTACTAAATAAAAATAAATAAATAAGTGGAGAAATGGGAAAAAAAAGCTAAAAAGAGGGAAGTTAGGATTCATCCACAGAATCTCCAGAGGCAATGGAGTGTGCTCCTGCCAACACCTTGATGCTGGACTTCTAGACTCCAAAACCATGTGAGAATAAATTTCTATTGTTTTAAGTCACTTGTTAAGACAGAACTTGGTACAATCCCCTCCTCACCTCCAACTCTGTGACCTTAGATGAATGGTACCATATGACATGTTTTTGTCTAGCTTGCTTTTTTGTCACCTAAAATATATATCCTGAAGGTCACCCCACCAAAGTATATAAAGACATTCCTCATGCCTTTTATGGCTACACAGGACTCCAATGTGTGCCGTCACTAGGATTCACTCAACTAGTTCACTACTGATCAAAATGTGTGATTGTTTCCTAGCTTTTTGCTATGATCCATATTACTACCAAACGCTTTAATTCAAGACGTACTACAGAGATATTGTAACCAAAACAGCATGGTGCTAGCCTCAAAACATATATACTGGTTTAAGGAATAATAACAAGGAAAAAAATGTTAACAGATGCAAATTTTTTCAAATATTTTTGACCTGCTGTTGGTTGAATCCACAGTTGTGGAACCTGGAAAATACTGAGAGCCAACTATACTTTCTAAAAATCCCCTTTAAAAACAGATCTAAAATAACTTTTTAATTTAGAAACAATTGTATAGTGTGTATAACTTGATTTGCTAAAAAAAAAAAAAGTTCTGCTTTGGTGTTTTTGAAGACTGTACCTTGAAAACTGAAGGCAATTTTTGAAAGCCAAATGTATATTTTGGGGGAAATTCCCTGTACCATTTTGTCTTCCTCTTTTCTTGGGCTTTCAGGTTTTTGCTAATAAATATTCCAGTGCATTAAAAAAAAACAAATACACAGACCAATGGAACAGAATTGAATAAATCCAGAAATAAATATACTCATCTATAGCCTATTGATTCTCAATAAAGATGCTAAAAACATATAGTGGAAAGAGACCACTTCTTCAATAAATAGAGCTGGAGAAACTGGATGTTCATTTGTAAAAGGTTGAAATTTGACACCGCTCATCCATATGCTTCTTATCTTGGGAAAAAATCAACTCAAAATACACCAAAAATGTAAATGTAAGACCTGAAACTACTAGAAAAACACAGAGAAGAAACACTTCAAGATATAAGTATAGGCAATAATTTTTTTTCTTTTTCTTTTTTTTTAAATTTTTTATTTCATAAATGTGAATTTACAAAGTGCAACTTTTGTATTGTTGTGGCTTCCCCCCCCACCTCCCTCTCTCCCTTGGCCCTCCCCTCTCCCTCTCCCTCTCCCATCGCGCCCTTTATCGAGTTTCATTTTCAATTACCTTCATATACTGAAGATCAACTTAGTATATGCCATTCTATGAGTCTGCTGTGTGTCCTGCTTCCCCTGCAGGATCATATTCTCCCTTTTAATTCTATCCTTCATTATTTGCTTACACTGGTCTTATTTGTGAAACCTCTTCGATATATACCCTATCTTTTTGATCGGTTGTGTATTTATACTTATCACTTTACCAAGTGCGCTGGCATTGGTACCTGCCTCCTTGGTAAGATTGAGTTGAAATCCCCTGGCACATTTCTAGTTCCACCATTGGAGGTAAGTCTGAGTGAGCATGTGCCAACCTATATATCTCCTCCCTCTCTTATTCCCACTCCTATGTTTAACAGAGATCACTTTTCTGTTAATTTTAAACGCCTAAGAATGATTGTGCATTGATTACAGAGTTCAACCAGTGGTCTTATGTAGAACAAACAGAGCAACAACAACAACACCAACAACAACAAAAATACTAAAAGGAATAAAATAGTAAGTTGTTCCTTAACAGTCTAGACAAGGGCTGGTCCTGTCATTGTCTCTCATAGTGTCCATTTCACTTAGCAACAACAACAACAACAACAAAAATACTAAAAGGAATAAAATAGTAAGTTGTTCCTCAACAGTCAAGACAAAGGCTGATCATGTCATTGTCTCTCAAAGTGTCCATTTCACTTCAATGGGTATCATTTTAGATGCTCATTTAGTTGCCATCGATCAGGGAGAACATATGATATTTGTCCCTTTTGGACTGGCTTATTTCACTCAGCATGATGTTTTCCAGCTTCCTCCATTTTGTTGTAAATGCCCGGATTTCATTGTTTTTTACTGCTGTATAGTGTTCCATAGAGTACATATCCCATAGTTTCTTTATCCAGTCATCCGTTGATGGACATTTAGGTTGATTCCATGTCTTAGCTATTGTGAATTGAGCTGCAACAAATATCGAGGTGCAAATGGCTCTTTTTTTCTCCCCTTTAACTCCATTTGGGTAAATTCCAAGGAGTGGGATGGCTGGGTCCTGTGGTAGTGCTATATTCAGGTTTCTGAGGACTCTCCAAACTGTCTTCCATAGTGGCTTTACCAGTTTGCATTCCCACCAACAGTGGATTAGTGTCCCTTTTTCCCCACATCCTCACCAGCATCTGTTGTTGGTTGATTTCTGTATGTAAGCCAATCTAACCAGGGTGAGGTGAAACCTCATTGTGGTTTTGATCTGCATTTCCCTGATGGCTAGGGATCCTGAGCATTTTTTCATGTGTCTGTTGGCCATTTGGATTTCTTCTTTTGAAAAATGTCTGTTAAGGTCCTTGGCCCATTTTTTTATTGGGTTGTTTGTTTTGATTCTGTGGTGTTTTTCGATCATTTTATAGATTCTAGTTGTTAATCCTTTATCTGTTGTGTAATTTGCGAATAACATCTCCCATTCTGTTGGTTGCCTCTTCACTTTCTTGACTGTTTCCTTTGCTGTAAAGAAACTCTTCAATTTTAGGTAATCCTATTTGTTTATTTTATCTCTGATTACCCGTGCATCTGGGGTCTTCTCCAGGAATTCTTCACCTGTTCCAATATCTTGAAGGGTTTCCCCTATGCTCTCGATTAGTTTCATGGTGTCGTGGCGCATCTTTAGTTCTTTGATCCATGTTGAGTGGATTTTTGTATAAGGTGTAAGATAGGGGTCTTGCTTCATACTTCGACATGTGGACATCCAGTTTTCCCAGCACCATTTGTTGAAGAGGCTGTCCTTGTTCCAGGGGTTGGTTTTAGGTCCTTTGTCAAATATGAGTTGGTTATAGATGTTTGAATTGATCTCCGGTGTTTCTATTCTGTTCCATTGGTCTATCCATCTATTTTTGTACCAGTACCAGGCTATTTTGATTATAACTGCCCTGTAGTATGTCTTGAAGTCTGGAATTGTGATGCCTCCAGCCTTGTTTTTATTGTAAAGAATTGCTTTAGCTATTCTCAGTCTCCTGTTTCTCCATATGAATTTCAGCATCATTTTTTCTAGGTCTTTGAAGAATGACTTTGGTATTTTGATTGATATTGCATTGAACTTGTAAATTGCTTTTGGGAGAATGAACACTTTGATGATGCTGATTCTTCCAATCCATGAGCATGGAAGACTTTTCCATTTGTTGGTATCCTCTTCTATTTCTTTCTTTAAGGTTTTGTAATTTTCATCGTAGAGATCTTTAATGTCCTTGGTTAAGTTTATTCCAAGGTATTTGATTGTTATTGTAGCTATTGAGAATGGGATTGATCTTAGAAGTTCTTTCTCAGCAGTGGCATTGTCTGTGTATACAAAAGCTGTTGATTTTTGTGCATTGATTTTATATCCTGCTACTTTACCAAACTCTTCTATGAGTTCCAATAGTCTCTTATAGGAGTTTATCGGGTCCCCTATATAGTATCATGTCATCTGCAAATAGAGATAGTTTAACTTCCTCCTTTCCCATTTGTATCCCTTTAATTTCTTTTTCTTGCCTGATGGCCCTGGCTAACACTTCTAGGACTATATTGAATAGTGATGGTGAGAGTGGGCATCCCTGTCTGGTGCCAGTTTTCAATGGAAATGCCTCCAACTTTTCCCCATTCAATATGATGCTGGCCATTGGTTTATCATAGACTGCCTTAATTGTGTTGAGGAATGTTCCTTCTAACCCCAATTTGCTTAGGGTTTTCATCATGAAAGGGTGTTGTATTTTGTCAAATGCTTTCTCTGCATCTATTGAGATAATCATATGATTTTTGTTTCTCAATTTATTAATGTGATGTATTACATTGACTGACTTTCTAATATTGAACCATCCCTGCATACCAGGGATAAATCCCACTTGGTCCAGGTGAATAATCTTTCTGATGTGCAGTTGGATTCGGTTTGCCAGAATTTTGTTGAGTATTTTTGCATCTATGTTCATCAGGGAGATAGGTCTGTAGTTTTCTTTCTCAGTATAGGCAATAATTTTTTGATAAATCACAGACAACAAAGCAAAAATAATGGAATTGTATCAAACTAAGAAGCTTCTGCACCACAGGGGAAAAAAACAAACAGTAGGGAAAAGAGACAACTGACAGAATGGAAGAAGTTTGTGCAAAGTATTCTCTAGGCAAAGGATTCATATCTAGAATATAGATGGAACTCCAAGAAATTTATAACAAAAATATCAAATTTTCAAATGGGCAAATGATATGAAGAGATCCTTTCTAAACAAAAAATTCAAATGAAAAAAAAAATAGAAAGGCTGGCACTGTGGCACAGAAAGTTAAAGCCTTGGCCTTCAGCACCAGCATCCTATATGGGCACTGGTTCGAGTCCTGGCTGCTCCTGTTCCAACCCAGCTCCCTGTGAATGTGCCTGGGAAGGCAGCAGAAGGATGACCTAAGTCCTGGGGCCCCTACACCCATGTGAGAGACCCAGAAGAAGCTCCTGGATCTTGGCTTCAGATCAGCTCAGCTCCAGCCATTGAAGCCATTTGAAGAGTGAATCAGAGGATGGAAGACCTCTCTCTCTCTCTCTCTCTCTCTCTCTCTCTCTCTCTCTCTTTCTCTCTCTGTGTGTGTGTATGTGTGTGTCTACCTCTCTCTGTAATTCTGCCTTTCAAAAAAGTAAAATAAATCTTCAAAAAAATAAAAAGAAAACAGAAAGGCTAACTGCCTGGTTTGATTGGTTTAAGCTGTTTATATGCATGAAGATATTGCAGACACACATCCTATAACAAAATTTACATCATCTAAGCCACTCAGTCTTTCACATTTTGTAATGGCAACCTTAGATAACTAATCTAAAAACTGAAAATAAGGACTCAAGATAAGGACTCAATAAAAAAAAAAAGTCTAGCCGAAAAACGAACAGTTGAATAGAAAGATCACTAGAAAATACCCAAACTGGAAGGAATCATCTGCCTGGGACACCAGAATCCCATATGGGCACCTGTTCTAGTCCTGGTTGCTCTTCTTCCAGTCCAGCTCTCTGCTGTGGCCCAAAAGGGCAGTTTAGGATGGCCCAAGTCCTTAGTCCTGTACCCACGTGGGAGACCAGGAGGAAGCACCTGGCTCCTGGCCTCGGATCAGAACAGTGCCGGCTATAGCAGCCATTTAGGGAGTGAACCAATGAAAGGAAGACCTTTCTCTCTGTCTCTCTCTCTCACTGTCTATAACTCTACCTGTCAAAAAAAAGAAGAAAAAAAAAGAAAATACCCAAACTGAAATATAAAGAAGAGAGATGTAGTGCAGTAGATTAAGCTGTCATTTGTGATCTCAGCATACCATATTGAAGTGCCAATTTGGGTCCCAGTTGCTTTACTTTTCCAGCTTCCTGCTAATACGCCTGGGAAGGCAGCAGAACATGCCCCAAGTACATACGTCACTGACACATATGTGAGAGAACAGGATAGAATTCCTGGCTTCTGGCTTCAGCTTGGCCCAGATATAGCTGTTGCAGGCATTTGGGGAGTGAACCAACAGTTGGAAGATATCTCTCTCTCTCTCTCTCTCTCTCTCTCTCTCTCTCGTTCTGCCTTTTAAATAAATAAATAAACCTATTTTTAAAAAAATAAAAGAGGGATGGAAAGTATAGAAAATAACCAATTGAGAAAATAAAATGCATTATTTGTGTATAATTGGAATTCCAGAAGAGAGAGAGAGAAGGGAGCAGTGACATTTGAAAAGATACTGATTGAAAGTTTTTTAAAGAAATAGAAAACATCAGTGGGTCTAAGTAGGATAAATATAAAGAAAACTACACTAAGGTAAATCAGAGTAAAGCTATTGAAACTTAGAGAAAAAGACACAGTACTTCCTTTTAATTTTTTTTTTTATTTATAGAGTTAGACAGTGAGAGAGAGACAGAGAGAAAGGTCTTCCTTCCATTGGTTCACTACCCAAATGGCAGCTATGGCCGGAGCTACACTGATCCGGAGCCAGGAGCCAGGTACTTCTTCCTGGTCTCCAATGCAGGTGCAGGCGTCCAAGCACTTGGGCCATCCTCCACTGCCTTCCCGGGGCCACAGCAGAGAGCCGGACTGGAAGAGGAGCAACCGGGACTAGAACCCCTCACCCATATGGGATGCCGGCGCCGCAGGTGGAGGATTAACCAAGTGAGCCATGGCGCCGGCCCAAGACACATTACTTTCAAAAGAGCCACAAGAAGATTGAAGATAGCAGAATGGTATAATTAAAGTGCTCAAAGAAAATTACTATCAGCCTACAATGCTATATACAGTGAAAATATCTATTTCAAAAATGAATGCTAAAGACAGAATTTCATTCTTTTTTCTTCAACAAAATGGATGCATACTTAGTGAAATAAGCAAGCCCCAAAATGACAAATATCATGTTTTCCCTGATCTGTGGTAACTAATACAGTACCAAAAAATTTAATGTATAATTATTTACATTGCAATCTGCATAAAATTATTCCTGTGCATAAACTATTGAGAGGAAGTGGTTTAAAGTCTAAGTGAACTTAATTATCTTGTAACCATACTGCAAATGTTTAGATGTTACATTGTCACTGATTCTATTTCATTGAAAGAAATTATGAATAACTAATTGACAAAAAATTGTATATGGGTGAAATAATCATTTTTCCATTGAATTATTGCTTATAGGCATTATCTATATTCTCACTAAATTAGAATATTTTTGTTTTTTGCTTGTTAAACGTATTTGGTGAAGTATTAAGCCTTTCTACCTTAATGTAAATTTAAAATGTTAGCTCAAAAACTTAAAAAAAAGAAAAAGAAAAGTATTAGGATGGAGGATTGGAGGGAGAAAGGGAGGGAGGAAGGTAATATTATTATGTCTTAAACTTGTATCTACAAATCATATTGAATATGTTAAAAAGTAATTAAAATTAAATATAAAAAAGAAGGGAAAATAAATGTTGCTTGAGACAAAGACTGAATAGTTTGTCACTAGACAACTTACACTAAAGGAAAAAACAAAGGTATTTCAAAAAGCTGGTGGGAAATGCAAATTATGAGAATACTCTCTTGGGGCCAGCACTGCAGTGTAACGGGTAAAGCCACCACCTGCAGTGCCGGCATCCCACATAGGTGCTGGGTCCAGTCCTGGCTTCCCCTCTTCCAATCTAGCTCTCTGCTATGGCCTGAGAAAGCAGTAGAAGATGGCCCAAGTGCTTGGGCCCCTGCACCCATGTGGGAGACCTGGTAGAAGCTCTTGGGTCCTGGCTTCAGATTGTCACACCTCCGTCCATTGCAGCTATCTTGGGAGTGAACCAGTGGATGGAAGACCTCTATCTCTCTGTCTCTACCTCTCTGTAACTTCGCCTTTCAAATAAATAAATAAATATTTTTTAAAAAATAAATAAAATAGTCTGCATGGATTTTAAAAAATTTTATGCCAAAATAAATTTATTTTTATTCCATTTTTTTAAGAATTGTTTATTTTATTTGAAAGGCAGAGTTACAGAGAGAGGGAGAGACAGAGAGATCTTCCATCTGCTGTTTCACTCCCCAAATGGCTGCAATGGCTAGAGCTGGGCTGGTCAGAAGCCAAGAGCCAGGAGATTCTTAATGGTCTCCCATGTGGGTGCAGGGGCCCAAGCACTTGGGCCATCTTCTACTGCTTTCCCAGGCACAGCCGAGTCTCAAACCCAGTGCTCATATGGGATGCCTGAACCACAAACAGTGGCTTTATCAGCTAAACCACAGTGTGAACCCCTGATTTAATTTTTCTACAAACTTTATGAAGTTCCTACAGACTAAAGGGAGTACTTCATGCAGAAGGTAAATGACCGCGGATGGAACACAGAAGTGTAAGAAAGAATGAGAAGCACTAACAATGGTGAAGATGCAATTGTTATGGACTGGATGTTTGTGACCCCTAAAGTTAATATGGTAAATCCCTGACACTCAGTGTGGCTTTGTTTGGAGGCGAGATCTTTAAGGAGGCAACTCAGGTTAAATAAGATGGCACAGGTAGGATCCTAATCAGATAGGATTAGTGTCATCAGAAGAAATACCAGAGCTTTCTATCTCTCTACACACAGAGAGAGAGAGAGACATACACATACAAAGGAAAGACCATGTGGCTTCCCAACAAAGACCCAGTCACCTGTAGCCTAAGGAGAGAATCCTCATCAGACACCAACCTACTGACACATGGATGGTGCCTTCTCAGCCTCCAAAACTGTGAAAAAAACAAATTTCTGTTGTATAAGCCATGCTAGTTCATTATAGCAACCCAAGCACACTGAGGTTGTAGATAAATCTCAGTGAACATTGATTGTTCAAAACAATAATGGCTTGTGGAGGTTAAAAATGTGTTCAAAATTAAAATACATGATGACAACAATACAAAGCTGGTAGGAGGTAAATGAAATTAAAAGGGTTTTAAGATTCTAGAAGCTGTCATTAATATGATTATGATGCAGGTGATTAAATTAATCATTTATGTTTGACTGGATGGTTTATTTATTTATTTATTTATTTGAAAGGAAAGGTGACAGAGGGAGAATGCATGAGAAAAATCTTCCATCTGCTGGTTCATTCCCAAATGCCTACAGCAGCCAGAGCTGGACCAGACCAAAAGACCCTGGTTTTGGAGACCCCTTTCAGGTCTCCCAGGTGAGTGACAAAGACCCAAGCACTTGAGCCACCATTTGCTGTTTCCCAGTTCTATTAGCAGGAAGCTGGAACTGGAAGCAGAGCCAGGACTTAAATCCAGGCACTCCAATATAAGATATGGGCATTCCACACAGCAGTTTAACTCTCTGTGCCACAACACCCACTCTGACTGAATAATTTTAAAATGAATATTGTTGGAGCCAGCACTGTAGCATAGGAGGTAAAGACGCTGCCTGCAGAGCCGGCATCCCATATGGACGCTGGTTTGAGTCCCAGCTGCTCCACTTCCGACTCAGCTCTCTACTATGACCTGGGAAAACAGTAGAATGTCCCAAGTCCTTGGGCCCCTGCACCCACATGGGAGACCTGGAAGAAGCTTCTGGCTCCTGGCTTTGGATTGGCACAGCTCCATCTGTTGTGGCCACTTGGGGAGTGAACCAGCGGATGGAAGACCTCTCTGTCTCTGTCTCTCTGTAACTCCTTCAAATAAATAAATAAATCTTTAAAAAATATTTGAGTAATCTAAAGAAAGGTGAGAAATGAGAGAAAGGGGCCCCTTAAACACATGGGCCAAACAGAAACCTAACAAGATGGTGCCTACAAACCCAAATATATAAGTTACTACATCAAATACAAATGGTTTCACTATGCCAATTAAAAGAGTTTGTGGATGTAGTTTTTAAGAGAGTATTTATTTTACTTGAGAGGCAGAGCTAGAGATAGACAGAGGTCTTCCATCTGCTGGTTCATTCCCAAAATGGCCACAATGTATGGAGCTGGGCCAATCCGAAGCCAGGATACAGAAGCTTCTCCAGGTCCCCCACCCAGATGCAGGGGCCCAAGGACTTGGGCCATCTTCTACTGCTTTCCCTGGTGCATTAGCAGAGAGCTGGATTGAAAGAGAAGCAGCTGGGACTTGAACTGGCACCTAAATGGGATGCTAGCATCGCAGGCAGTGGCTTTACCCACTACACCTCAACACTGGACCCAAGAACATTTTCTTACATAGCCACATATAATGATCAAATTCAGGAAATTTAAACTATAGTTAGCTAATAGAATTAATGCTAAGGTTTTTGAAGTGTAGCTTATATATCATGTTATCAGAGAAACTTTTTCTGGCCCCTCTTTCTGCCTGCTTTTTTCTTTTTTTTTTTTTTTTTTTTTTCAAATCTTCTCTCTGATCTCACTTTCCATAGGATTTCAGCTGATGCTTGCCACACTCAAATAAACTTCCTCTTACATCTTTTCTCCCCAAAAGCCATGGCATTCTGGAGAGCAACAACCAAGTTCTACTTATTTTTGTGTCTCCAGTGCCTAGGACAATGCTCATCACATTGAAGAGTCTCCAAAAATATTCTTTAAATGAACAAAATGAATGTTTCATGCATACTTTATTTTTTTATACAAACATAATTATGGCTAATTTATGTTTAAGGTGTGGTGAATTTAAATATCTGATTGTCTTTCTACTATATTAATTAGACACACTATTTACTATATTAATTACAGCACACTCACCATAAAACTTCAGTCTGTTCATTTGTAGTTAAGATTCTGTCCTTCGAAATTCTGCCCATCACCTGTCACTGTCATATAACCAGCTATAGTATAAAACTAATAATATTTGTGAAGATACATGAATGATAAGGAGTTATCATAAAAATTATAAGGCAGGTGGTTATGTATCAAGCAAATACAAGTAGATGTCAAGATTAGTATTTGTGATAAACAAGGGGACTTCAAGTTCATGGAAAATTGAACTTGAAGTGGTGTGAAATATTTTGTGATGCATTCAGTTTTTTCATAATATGCATTTCCCATGAAACTTTTTAAAAACCCCTTGTATACATTAGGCTTCCAGGTTTAAATGACTTTTCCTTCCCTATGCATTTCACACAATCAGGAAAGGGATTGGAAGGACGAAGTAAAACAGAAAAGTAGTTGCTACAGTTTAGAGATAAAACCTAGATTTGTGTCAACACAGATGTCATTTGGAAGAGCACAGTTCCTAAATATGTGTAGCAAAGGAAAGATGATATACTAAATAGTAGTTTTCATCTGTCCTGTTATCTTCTGGATCTAAAGTTTCTGTCAATGAACATTCATTAAATGGCTGCTATTGTTCAGTTTTCTGACAAATTCACGCATGTGTTTTATCTTACTTTATCTCCACAACAAACAGCAGCAGCATCACTATTCTATAAAGAAAACTGACGTTTAGCAATGCTGCATCAGAGCATCTCACTGAATCCAAGTTCAGTTCAGCTGTTAAGATTCACCATTACTCTATGTTCTGTGAAGAAAGAAACAAAAATGCTAAACCTTAAACTCCAACAACATATGAAGACGCTATTGACTATCAAATGCAAATCAGTTTCAGACAAGTTAAAAATATGTCTTCAGATGAATGAAATGGAGTGAGGAGTAAGGATGGGAATTAAGCATGAATCGGTTTGTCTTCCTCCTTGGTGACAATTCTGCTGTCATCATGCCAAAGTCAGATCCTCCTCTGTGCCTGCATCCAGGCAGGGTGAGGTTGGGTACTACTACGTGCTAAAAGGTTGGGAAGCTTTTAAAAGAAAGTGGTATGTCCAACTGCCCCTCCAGATGAAAATGATCAGTTTGCCTCCCTGGGAGGTGGAAGGAAGACACAGGGAAAGCCAATGATTGCCTGCCCAGCACAGCAGACGTCATTTTCCCCATCGTCTGCCCAGTATGCCTGAGAGTTACAGGCAATGGGCCTTGCATGTGAAAGGCCTAGGCAGGAAGGTTCAGGACTCGCCTAGTAGTGCAGTGCATCAGGGACAAAATCTAAATTAAAATGTGCAGTTTCTTGCTCCCAGGCCTGTGCTGAGTCCACTTTGGCAGGCTGCTTTCCCTGCACAACTGTGATTCTTGCTGAATAATTGAAGCCCAGGCTTTGTCCATATCAGGGATATTACTGTTTGATTTTGTGATCCCAAAGGGACAGCTGCAAACAGCTGATGCCTCTGCTAGTACTGAAATTGCTACAGAATGTGGGGATTTTTCTAGTCTCCTGTTGGAAAAGTCACCAGGCATTGCACTGGAAAGTGCGGGCTTCTTGGATAATTTTTATAAAGTTCAAAAATATGGGTGAGAGGGATGAGAGGTGGATAAGATGTTTTTCTGTATAGCAAAATTGCATCTGAACAATAAATTATGTGCAAAAATTAATTATGAATTGAATCATCCATACCCTAAGGGACTGAGATAATGTAGAATAACTTTCTGCTCATGGAAAGAAGTAAATTTTAATATATACACCATACCCCCAGTGAAAGGGTTATAAAACCTGCTCCATCTTCCCATTTGAGTGACAAATGGTATCATCTTCCAGTGTAAACCCCCCAGACATGCACACACGAATGAAGTGACAGTGGTCTGTGATCCCCGCCCTACAGTCCTCCACGAGGGCCACAGAGCAGAGAGCAGTGGCCTGTCCCAGAGCAGAGCTCGTGTTCCTTGCCACACATGTCTGAAAGCTCCCTTCATGCTTAGTGGTTATTTTTCACAGAAACATTATTGATCAAATACCTACAATTTTATTATGTAAAAAAAAAAGTCCGTAATAGAAAGATTCCATGACTTCCTGTGAGAAAAACACAGACACTTGAATTCATCCCAAGTCCCAGGTTCAGGCAAAAGAACGTGAACAAAACATCCCTCTGCTTGATGGTGAAGAATCTTGTGGGGGAAATGTAATTCCAGATCTACCTTTTCAGACTCAAATTTATTAAAAGGGATCAACAGCAAATTTGTAAGAATGATGTGGCAAAACCCCACACTCACTTTCCCTGTTGTTCCCTCTATAATCTCACAGCCATAGACAAAGTAGACAGTTGCAAGAAACATTGTCTGTTTAACATAAAAAGAAATTTTCATGTGTTCTTAAAAAGATGGTAGTTGGCCGGCGCCCTGGCTTAACAGGCTAATCCTCCACCTTGCGGCGCCGGCACACCGGGTTCTAGTCCCGGTTGGGGCACTGGATTCTATCCCGGTTGCCCCTCTTCCAGGCCATCTCTCTGCTATGGCCCAGGAAGGCAGTGGAGGATGGCCCAAGTCCTTGGGCCCTGCACCCGCATGGGAGACCAGGAGAAGCACCTGGCTCCTGGCTTCAGATCAGCGAGATGCGCCGGCCGCAGTGGCCATTGGAGAGTGAGCCAACGGCAAAAAGGAAGACCTTTCTCTCTGTCTCTCTCTCTCTCACTATCCACTCTGCCTGTAAAAAGAAAAAAAAAAAAAAAGATGGTAGTTACATGGAGCTAGCAAATGTATAAGTTCATTTGATAGAGGAAGCAACTGAGAAAACAAGAACGCTGATTCTGGAACGCTCCCCGAAGTTCCACTTCTGTGGCGTGAGGAAACCTGGGTTCAAAACCCTCCACTATCAATTCCAGCCTGGCACTTCATTGACTTGCTGATGCCTCAGCACTCTCAGCATCACCATGGAGGACAAAAATCCCCTCTGCCCATCCTTGTTGAGAAAGGAGGAACCCACGGGCAGAGCTCTGAGGACAGGGCCCGCCCCAAACAAATGTGAGTTGAATAGGAACCTGGTACCCAAAAATGCATACTTGGCAGGGCAGCCCCGAATAAAAGTCATTTATATCAAAATGTTGTCAAGGAAAAAAAAAAGTCCCCATTTGCTGGAAGGCAAAGAATGTTTAACTGGAAGCAAAAAAATTACTTTGTTTTATTAAACTTAATTTGGCTTTGTGTTTATCTGTTTTTATTTAGTTTGAGTTTGTTTTTAAGAGAGAGAAAGTATGCGTGTGTGGTCTGTCATATGTTAGGTTCTCAATAACTATTTGTTGAGTGGAATTTTAAAAAGGAGGAATTTGGCCAAGGAATAGAATGTAGTAGTCCCAGGACTTACCACAATTCCATGGATATTACATTTTCCATGAGTATTTGTTATACTTCTGAATACAAGTTTTTAAAACAGGAATTTTTCAAGTTCGTTTCCACTACCACTGCTCTGTCATGGTCTCTGTAATAAAATAAAAAATCCAGACCCCTGTCTGGCTTTCAGTATTGTAGAAAAATTTATTGTCATGCTAATATCACATGTATTACCCATAATACAATAGTCTGTCTAAATGTGTCCCCACTTAATAATCTCCCAATCTTCTCACCCTAACAAGCCACGTCACTGAGCTCCTGGTACCTAACACACCTAACCCTGTCACAGTGCTGAGAGCATTCAAATCCTCCCAACCTCTTTACCCAAGTCCACAACTGAAGTTCATCTTTTCCCTCACCCAGCATCCACCTGCACACTCAAAGAACACAATCATATAAATAACAAACCCCATATAGCAAAGGGAATCAGGACTCCATCTTTAATTGTGCCTTCATCAAAAGGAGAATTCTCTGAGCCTGAAGGGAATACCGACCACCTGGAGGAGTTGGCTCAAGGCGGCAGCTGTTAGAGAGAAGCCAGCACTCACTACTCACATACCTCTCTCTCAAGTTCTTCATCTTAGAATGGGAATTCTAGGGCTAGTGTTGTGGCGCAGTAGGTTAAGCCGCTGCCTGTGATGCTAGCATCCCATATGAATGCTGATTCAGTTCTAGCTCCCTGTTAATACACTTGGAAAGCAAAGAAAGTTGAACCCTGGTTTTGGGCCCCTGCCACCCATATGGGAGACTCAGATAGAGTGCCAGGCTCCTGGCGTTGGCCTGGTCAAGCCCTGACCATTGTGGCCATTTGGAGAGTGAACCAATGGATGGAAGATCTGGCTGGCACTCCCTCTCCCTGTAACTCTGCCTTTCACAAATCAATAATCCCTTGCAGTTGCCCTATAAGCTCCTAGAGTTGCAACTGCACAGAAACAGTTCCCACAGGTTATGAAGAAATAAGCAGACACAGTCACTGCTGTGGCCTGAAATTCATATGTTGAAATCCTGATCCCAAGGTGACTGCATTAGGAGGCCGAGCCTTTGGGAGATGATAAGGCCTTTTTCCTTATTAAAAAAAAAAAAAAGACCCCAGAGTGACCCCCTCCCATCCTACCATGTAAGGTGTGAGAAGACAGCTACTGATGGAGAAGCCCTCACCACATACCAGACCTGCCAGGGCCTGGCTCCATCCAAAACCAACCTCTACTTCTGTAAACCCTCCTTAGAACTACCCAGACCACATCCAAACCCTACAATCAGCTACTCCCCAGTCCCTCTTAACAGGTGGCTTCAAGGTTCGCCCACATGCACTCTACTCTCCCTGAGCCATCACACCAAGCACACCTGACAGCTGCCTGGTGGGCCAGAAGACAACACCTCTAATAACAACAAAACCGACAGCTGTCACTTCTGGGGCTTAATCTGTGCCAGAGACCTTCCAAAGTGCTTGACATAGATTCACTTTTAATCCATGTCCTGGGTCAAGAGATCCAGTAAGTGAGGAAGCCAGAATTCAAACCCAGGTCTGTCTGCCCCAGAGTTGATGCTTCTCACCACTGCTCTCCCTGTCTCCCGAGTATAGGCTGCTTGGCGAGGGCAAAGAGGCTCAGTGTCTTCTTCCTCTGAAGTTGAAGTGCAGCACAGCTTGCCCCAGTTCTGCCTGTTTGTTACTAAAGGGATAGGAAAGGGAAAGGGGGAATGAGTCATCTCCCTGAATGGAGTCCAGTTTTCATTTTACAAAGCATAAACTTGAAACTGGGGCCATGGTGTTAACATCTGGGGGGAGAGCAGCTTCGCAACTGGGGAAGCAGAATGGCAGAGAGAGCTGTGAAATCCAGGAGATCTGGGTCAGTCCTGGCTGCAACCCTTCTAACAAGGGGAACTATAGGCAAGTTGCTTAACCTCTCTGAAGTTCGGTTGCCTGTTCTATAAAATGGGCCCAATGATGCCTCCCTCGATGGGAGACAGTAAAGTGTGTGATGCTTCAAGTACTGGAGACATAAAAAGCAATGATTGCTACCATTTTAAAGAGCAGTGAATCTCAGAAACTCCACATGTCCTAGGAAATCATAAAAGGCTCAGATGGGTCCTTTTAATGTTCATTAAAAGTCACGGGGGCTGTCAGAGCCAGAATGAGGGCAGGGAGGGGAAGGCCAGGAGAAAGGAGCTATTTAAAAATGAGAGAAAAGAGCCCTGTTTGAGATCCTGTGACCATTCATCCTGGAAGCCAACAGCACAGAGAAAGAAAATCATAATGTTTTAGCTACAAGACATTGTCATTTTCAGATACTGTAAGGATCCAGGCTTTGGGGGACTTCAGGTCACACCACCTCTGAACAATAACAAATTTTCCTCTTCATATAAAGAAGCCTGGAGACTTCGCAAACAGGCTTCGGAAGGAGAAAGAAAAACAGCGATACATGTGCACACGCGCATCTCTATGTCAGATAAGAAAGCTACACTCACTGCCAGAAAATGAACAGTTCCCCGAACTTACCGCAAGCCTCTTTAATGAGCTGCAACCTAGTCATTAAACAGGAGGGGAAAAAATATGAGGACAGGAAATGGGAAAGGACGGAGCACAGGGGGAGAGAGGGTGAAAGAAATCTGTCTGCTTCTAACGTGATGCAGTAAGATATAAATACAATCAGAGGGGTTAATCTAATCCTTTTGTGAAGCACTGAGTCAGAGAACAAGACAAAAACAAACCTGTGATCTGGAACTTCTCAAGCCCCCACTCGGGGGGATTAATGAGGAGTACACGGCTGTGAAATTACGTGCCCTCTGAGTCAGGAAAATGGTCCTGCTGGTGCATGACCTTGAAATGAGGGGACGCAAACTTCACCTGATCCACAATTATGAAGCCCACAAAGGAGGGGCTCGGGGAGCAGGGAGAGGCCGTACCAAAGCTCAGAATATGAAAACCCACAAATCTCAACCAACCCGAGGCTCAAAGGGGGATCTAAACACAACATAAAATATTCAGAGGACTTTAAAAGGACGCTGGCATTTGTTGCAAAGCATTAGGAGACAAGGCTGTCCTCTTTATTTACATAAAGTAGATATTTTGTGGCTGTTGTTATGGACTTGGTGATGTTTGTCTCTGTTCAATTTTCCCTTTGCAATGAAAAATCGTTGCGAGATGATTTCTAGTCTTAGCTGCTTTACATGACAGTATTATCAAGGATTCATCAAGAGGCCATCTGTCGAATTTATGAAAAAAATATGCAAAAACAAAACAGATGAAAAGGAAAGAGCAAGACAGACTGGTCCAGGGGAAGATAGATGTGGCAGCATGTGCCTCCGTGTGAAAATTACAGCATTTAAATACTGCGGAATAAATTACTGTGCCGAAAAATTAGTGACGCTCTCCCACTTTAGACTCTACCCTTACCATAAGAGCATAATGAAATATATCACATATGAAATCACCCTTCCCTCAGACTATTATTATATTCTAATGAAAAATTAGGAGAGGAGAGACACATAAACCTCAAATGGGAGGGATGAAAATGAGCCAGCGTGGATTTGCTCTAGGACGCAGCCACGAGAGGCATCTCCAAAACACACCGTCCATATGGAAATAAGAGCTTTCTCCCTCTATTTATTAGAAAGTCAATAAAATAAATTGTGGATTGTGTGAAAAGCTGAAATAATATATATTAAAATGACAGCGAGGCCGGCCAAGCTTACACCCAAATTAGATGGGCTGTAAAAACAATGTATTTCAGAGAAGTAACAGGAAGGAACAGAGAAAGCACAAATGACCAGAGCTGCAGTGTCGCCCCCTAGAGGCGAGACACAGAACCACATGCACTCATAGTGCATTTGTGCCTGAAGGACTTAGGAGCTGTTCCTATCAGATCTAAGAGCACTCCCGAGACTGACTCCTAACAGATCACTGCATGAAGGCAGCTGCCTTTGGAGTTTGTTTCCAGGCCACAATGCTCACAGCAGCTTCCTACACCCACTGAAGAAGCCATATTTCCCCTTTTCCCCTCCATTTCACCCCTTCCTCCTAGAGATCGGACTATAGGAATCTAACGTTTCAGTGCCCTCTGAAGTATTTCACAGTGTTGCTAATCCTGTATTCAAGTGTAATGTCTCAAACATAATGACATAGTAGATGACACCCACCCCTACATTTCAAAAGAAAAGCAAAATTGTCGCTCACCAAGAACCAATGGTGTAATAAACCTGCAATGGAAAATAGTGAATGATGACAGGATAAGCTGGTACTTGTCTAAGTGCATTGGTTCACTAGTTTAACCCTCACACAAATCCTGTGAGAAAGCTACTGTTTCTGCTGATTGCCCATTTCACAGATAGAAAAAAATGGAAGCCCAGAAAGATATAAGGATCCCATTCAAAGTCACATACAATCAGCAGTTGGAACTCAGACTATCATGGTCACAGCACGTGCTGTAATCCACCACACTGTGCTACTTCTCATTAGAGAGGCAGCCTGGCAGTACTTCATTCATTATGCTCGAAATAACACAAATTCTTCAACCAATCCTTCATACTATTACAAACCATAATATTGAACAGCCCTGGCTATCTTAGTTTGCTCCCTTCCAACGACAACCAAAGAGTCTCTGATGGACATTGAATATCTGATTAAATATTTTATCTCACATCTAAACTAAAAAATAATTTCAGCATTTGAAATATTCAAATCGTATTACACGTAAGTTCATATATCTATGTTGGTCCTTGTTAAGACATTTAAGTTGGAAGTTTTTTCTACTTTCAACATAAGCAGAAAGCTGACCAACTTTGATTCAGTTTCTCCTTTTTCTCTTCCAACTTTATGTTCCCTTTTTAAAGAATTATGATTGTCTGGAAAAAAAATTGGAGTATACCGGTTCAGAAGCTTGGTGGCCTCAACTCACCTGGTACTGATGGCAGTAAGATTTACCACCTCCTCGTCCATCGTATTGGCAAATACAATGGGTCCTTCTCCACAAGCGGCTCAGCCACAGCAAGGTGAGATGGCACTTTCCAGTTGTCCCTCTTTCACAGACATAGATGACACTTTCTAAACATATAAGAGCAAATTCTTAAAAACTTTTGTTACTTTTCAAATTGTAGGTATGATGGAATCATATTCATTGATCATCTAATGTAAGCCAGCTGTTCATCTTAAATTAATTTCTATCTACAACGACCCCAAAATGGAAAACATGTTTGTTGGTTGACTCTCCCGCACCTGCTGCTAGTAAGTTCTTTGGTTTGACAACTCAAAGACCAACACTGGTATAAGTAGTTTAGACAGAGCCACAGCAATCTGTGGAAATTAGCCTAGGATGTCAGAAAACTACTCCCAGCTTCCACAGTGGCCTTGGACACATTTTAAAATGGATAGGCACATAAGATGTTTTATTTACCTGCCATACTTATCCAGATACCTTCCCTCCCACTTCTTGTTCCTCCTGTGTCACCAGACTCAGCGACACCTAATGGCCAGACCACAGATCCACATCTTCATAGCCAGGAAATGGACAGTTGAACTCTACTATCCCAAGATCTTAGCACCTGGGATTACTTTCCAACCAGGAGTCCTTTATTAACTCAAAACTTTATTAAATTTGTGTGTGCTTGCTGTCTGAATTCCAACTGGACTTAACTCATCTATCCTACACACAACTCTCCTATCTCAACATCTCATGGACCTTAAGAAAATACCTATAACACATGAATGCACTCAGGCAGTTCTATCTACTTCACACCACACCGCTCTTTCTAAATTACTAACTCTTACTTTTCTAACATTTTAATTTTACTTTACCTCTCTCTCTACTTTACCTCTGTCTCTATTGTCTACAAATATGCATCAAAACTCATATTTGGATAGACTTTCATTTAGATGCATTTTTGAGGCAATGACTGATAATGTTTTCCTCCTCTGGAATGTTCTTCTATTTCCCATCCATCAGCCCATCTCTTTGGCACCCCGTTTCTTAAGTCCAAAGTTTTGTGTCCTCCACTTTCTGTCCTTACTAACTCACTTTTTTTAAGATTGTATTTATTTATTTAAGAAATAGAGTTACAGACAGAGAGAGGGAGAGATAGGTATTCCATCCACTGGTTCATTCCCCAAATGGTCACAGTGGCCGGAGCTGGTCTGATCTGAAGCCAGGAGCCAGGAGCTTCTTAGGTCTCCCATGCAGATTCAGGGGCGCAAGCACTTGGGCCATGATCTAAACTGCTTTCCCGGGCCATAGCAGAGAGCTGGATTGGAAGAGGAGCACCCAGGACATAAGCCAGTGCCCATGTGGGATGCCAGCGCCTCAGGTGGAAACATCCTACTATGCCACAGCACCGGCCCCCGCTAACTCACTTTTGGCATTTACAGATGCCCTTGTTATAGCACCCTCTATAAAACAAGCATGATATTTACCACCTTCAATTTTGGTGAAAGCTGTGATTGTTTTTCTGCACATACAGATTTTGCCCAAAAAGATATATAAAATGAAAAAGATCTCTCATTATCATAATTATGAGAACTAAGCAATGGCTGAAGAGGACTGTTTCCAAAATGCTTAAAGTTACTGCATTTCACTTGGGGTATTTCTATAAAACATTCTTCTAGTTATGAAGAATCTGAGTGTGTACTCCCCTGATCACAGTGAATGGGGTTCTAACAGATCCTTACCTTTTTGCAGGGGGCATGGCATTTGTCTGTCCTTTCGTTATTGACAGTAGCATGGGTTCATACAGCCATTTACAAAGGCCCTCAGGCCTATCAGGTCATTTCTCCCTCACCTCAGCACCAAGGCAACTGTCTTTGCCATGTTACAAATGGAGGTGCTGCTAACTTGCCCAAGGTCACTTCATGTATCAGTGCTAAAATTCATCCCAGAACCTCAGTGTCCTAATGCCTGGTACAGTGCATACTCTTCCGGAACCTTCTCTGGCAATTCTTCCCCTCCCTAACCCCTGCCCTGGAAATCAGCCAGACACCCCATATGTATGTGTGTAATCACACAGACTCATATGTACACATGCATTCACCCATGCACTGAACACACATGCACCTAGACACACACTCACGGACGTGCACACACGGCACAGTTTCCACAGTTGCCCAAGCTCCAGGCTGTTTCCGCAACCAGCTCAAATTCTGTGACTTGCCTGCCTTGCTCCCTAAGACGAGGGTATTTCTTGAGAGGAATCACCTGAGACCCCATTAATATACATTATATTAGCCACTCAATACACAACACTGCCCCACAATGGAGTCACTGGCAGCAGTCGCCAAGGCCAGAGCTCCTGGCGCTCCTTGGCTTGGTTATGGCTGAGAAAGAGCTCAGAAAGAGGAGCCGGGTGGGATGCCGGAGCTGTGAGGCTGCAATCTGAGTGGCAGTCCCAGCCTCGGGTTGTACTCAGGTCCGTTTTGTTCACTGTAAAGCGACTGCCCTTTGTAGAACAAATCTCCTCTGATCTGTGCCTGCTCAGCACGGGGTGACGAGGCTGGCGAGAGGTGGTGTTATCTTAAATGACTGCTACGCCAAATAAACACTATGCACACCCCTCAGCCTTATAGACACTGAAAATAAATCATCACCAAAAAGCTTATTTTACAAACCCACAAATCATGGGAAATATAAATGCTTTCCTTTCCAGTCCTATGTTTTAATAAAGACTCCCCCCTCCTTTTTTTTCAGACTCACTCAATTACAATATCACTATCAGTTCACATTACAGGTCAGAGATACAGCGCTTAATGTATGAGGAGCCAGTTCTCCTCTCCTAATAGCCTGTCATTCCGGGGATTTGAATGTCAGAATACAGCCTGCCGCGGTAATGCTACCCGGCAGCCTGGTGATGAAAACTTTGGACAAATCATAAAGAACACTGCAGCCCCACATCATCGGAAGGTTACCGGGGAGAGCCTTTCCTTCCGCTTTGACCCCTTGATCTGACAAGTGACACCTACAAAATGAACAGCTCTCCAACTTAAATTGTTTAACTGTAGCCTGATCAGTTTTATTATCTTGCTAATCCGAATATCAGCCGTTTCATCAGAATGGAAGATATGCATATCATGAATTATTTTGACACGGGGACCTTTTAATTTTTGCCAGCAATATTTTACTGCCCCAATCAGGGCCTGCAGTCACTGATGCCGCTTGCCTCCTGGGATGTCAGCGGACAGCGCACTCCTGACAGCACCAAATCATCCGGGAGCTGTAACGAGCCATTGCTGCGATTATTATTATCTCCTGTAGTCATGCATTTCATTACCACGCGGCAGCCGGGGGCTTGGGTTTCGGGCAGTCGTCTTCAGAAATCGCTGCCATTTTATGGGCTCGCCGAGCTCTGGGGTATAATTTGCCTTTTCTTTCCCCTCCATAGACGAGGCGAGGTGAATTCCTAATAAAAACAAAACACAAGGTAGACACTGCAGGAAGAGAGAGCTCAGAACAGGACATTAAGCAGCAGTAAGGCAGCCTGAATGACCCACTTGAAGTTTATGAAAGCAGTGGTTAATCAGCAATATGGTTTGCTACAGAGGGAAATAAAAAGGGGAAGAAATGCTCCTTTTAAAATTGCTAAGTGCTGAGAATGCTTTCTTAAGAAACACTCGCTTCTTCCCATAGATGTGTTTCTTCATTTCCCTCTCCCTTGCTAACCATTTTCCTCTTCTGAATTTCCATCTCGGAGAACCAGCTCCACTCTGAGCCTGGACCACGTTCTCTGCATTCGCGGAATTGGGCTCTGGCTCTGTGCCATCAGCTGCACTGAGCAGCCCAGGAATCGCACCATCATGTGTGCTTCAAGGCTGCGGTAGATGGTGTCAATCAGTGCAGGACACCACATCTTCTGCATAAGCACCAAGGACAAAATCTTCTGTAGCCTTACAACTAACGGATTGCTTTTCAACTTGGGGGCACTGTGAATCATGTTTATCATTTTTTTTCTTAATGGTGGCTGCTAAAAACCCTGAAACCATTCTGTTCCTTACAAAATTAAGCATAACTATCTTATGATCCAGTAATTCCAAAGAACTGACAGCAGGAACTCATACAGAAATCTGGACACGAGTGCTCAGTGCAGCACTGTTCACAATAGACAAAAGGAGATAACAACCCAAGAGTCTACCCATGGGTGAATGGATAAACTACATGTGGTACCAGAATCACGCAATGGAATATTACTGGGCCTTAAAAAGGAAGGAAGTGAGCCTTGAGGACATTGTGCCAGACCCAAAAAAAAAAAAAAAAAAAAAAAAAAAGCAAATATTTAGATTATTCTGCTGTGGAGCACCCAGAAAAGTCATATTTATAGAGAAAAAGTAGAATAGTGGTTTTCAGGGCTCTGGGGTAAGGGTGAGGAGGATATGGAGTCCCAGTTTTGCAAGATGAAAAGAGCTGTGGAGATGGATGGTGGTGAAGGTAGCACAACATTGTCAATGTACTTAGGCTCACTAAGCTGGACACTTAGAAATGATGAAAAGGGTAAATTTTATTTAATATAAATACTTTATCACAATTGTAAAAAACAAAATCTGTAGCCAACTTCTAGCAAAGAGAAGGATCTTCTAGAATATATGCTGTGCATGTGTCTCATTAGCAGCTTCATTTATTCTTCTTATCCTTATTATCTTTGCTTTATTTTCCTCACCAGCTTTTTAAAAATATTATTGTATTGTTGCATGTTAGTTTTTGTGCAATGATTTTTTTCCCAAGACCAGGAAGAAATTCAATATTAAAATATACCCAGTCTGGCATGACAAAGCTTTTGGGTGATTGTGTCGCATGGAGAGAATAAATGAGAAATATGCATTTCTGAAGCCCAGTGGTAGCACAGATGATATGGGGGAAACCTCTGAGAGGGAAGGCTGCTTCTCACTTCTTGAGAGCAAGGGACCACTCTCTCCTGGGTGCTCCCACACTCCTGAAAGACTTTATAGGGTGCTCTCCCAGGTGCTGCCCCAGCCTTGGATACATTTGTATTTATTACCTCTCTGCCTCTAGGCCATCCCTTGGGTATGTGAGCCCCACTCTCAGAAGGACTCTCCACTTAGTTATGAATGTTAACGTTCCTGATAACTTTTCAACAAGGAGCCCTGGATTTTCATTTTGTACATAACTTCACAAATCATGTAGGTGGTCTTGCCACCACTAGACAATGAGCATTGTAGGAGCAAAGTGCCCGTCTTACTTTTCATCAAATGCCCAGTGGCTGATGGGCAATCCCATAGAAGATAACCAACATACAGTCAGCCCTCCATGTTCATGGGTTCCACATTTGTGGATTCAACAAGCCACAGATTGAAAATATTCAGGAAAAAAAATTGTGTCTGCACTGAGCATAAGAAGACTTTTCTTGTCATTATTCCCTTCAATACAGAACAATGACTATTTACACAGTATTTTCATTTCATTTTTTTGTGTATCATAACTAATCTAGAGATAAAGTATACTGAAAGATACATATAGGTTAGATGCAAATATTATTTTATATAAAAGACTTGAGCATCTACAGATTTTGGTATCCAAGGGTGTTTATCCCCCAGCGATACTGAGGGAGGACCAGGTAAACTAAAATTACATTAAGTCCTTTTTGTTACAGGTGTAAATGTTGTTTCCTCATGTTACCCACCCAAGTTATTGCCTGCTTCTTGCTGAGTATAATCGAGGAAGATACCAGAATGAGTAGTTGCGCAGAGTAACTTTATTTGCAGCACATAAAGAGACTGCATGTCCAAAGTCGAGACTCTTCAAGCAGGGGACAGCAGTAATCTTTCATTTGAGGGGTACATTAATCTTTAAAAGGGAAAATCTGGCCATTACCTGTGGAGGTGGGTACAAGTTTGTGCAGGTACTGTTCATAAATATGTTCTTACATGCATGTTATGTTATGGTAATGAGGCTTAAGCTATGCATAGGGTGGAGATTTTATCAATAATATCAGGGCAAAGTTAATGCTCAGATACCTGCACATGCTCAGTGGTCCTGCCTGTGGTTATGACTGATTCCAGCTATTTCTGGGGTCTGGTAGAGTCACCCCTTCCTCCATCCGAGCCTGAAATTCAGCTTTGAGGAAATTCTACCAATTTCGTTCGGTTACCCAGGAGGAGGGTTCCCTCAAAGTCCTGTCATGCTATTGGTTACACTCATTATTCTATGAAATCCACTCCAGACAAAGCCTGCAAAGCCAAAGGGACCAAGTCGGTAAAAGGGAGGCTCATGAACCCATCAAAAATGAAGAAGACACCACAGCCACAGTGTTCTCTAGATCGGGATGCATATGTGGGAATCACCTTTGATGTGAGCAGTGCGATATGTACTACACCCATGGCCCTAGTGGTTATAACCTAAGCCCCAGCAGCAAGACAGAGCTACATGTGGATTATCCCATGCAAGTCATTATCAACACAATTCTAAAAACTCCGCAGATATGTGACCAACCCAGCCAAGCCATCTCATCATTCCTTGCAGTTTTGCTGGGAGGCAAGACCTCGGTGGCTCTCCATTTAACTAACTAGAAAGGGGGAAAGAACACAGAGCTACAAGAAGACTGGGAGAAAGAGAAGGAGAAAGCTGAGGAAAGAAGAGAGACATGCATGCAAATGGCGGTAACAGGTCACAGCCCCCAGCTTCCAACAAATCCAAGGCCTTTGGTGACATCAGACATCCAGCAGAGATTTCCAAAAGCTGAGCGACTTCAGGTCCTATTCTTTCATTTCCCAAAACCTAGCAAAATGTAAAGAACTTGCAACCCAAGAATGATTGTTTGAAGTCTTTGAAATATGTCAATTAATTTCCATTTTTATGAGAATTCAGGGACTAGCATAAATAAAAATAGTATTAATTTGAGTCAGGAAAGGAGAAGAAATAGAACACTGGGTGTGCATGATGAGGAAAGGGTTGGAAAGAGAATGGCGCCGGGGCAACGTTTTTTAATTTGCAGACTCGCACTAAGCCACCCCCCAACCCACATGCTCACTCTGTTCCTAACAGCATCTTCATCAATTAAGATTCTATGGGACTGGCAGGCTCCAAGATCAACAGTACCATCCACATATTCACTATTCCACTGGCACGGCGAACAATCCCGAATATTAAAAGTAAAGCAACACATTCTGCCGTGTCTTTTGTATACAGACAGCTGAAGCTGCGTGAAAGTTTGGCACCAAAAGGCCAAGTACCATATTTTCAGCCACCCACACGCCAAACCCTATAATAACTACAGACTCTTGATGTGAAATTTTCAGACATTTGCCGTGAAGAAAAACTAATAGTCATGTCTCTTCTTGGGCTTCCTGTCTTAACAGGGCAGTTTCTGCACTTTAAAACCTCGCCGACGTAAGCTGTAGAGAACAAAGGGTGCTGCCCTGCTATTTCACCAGATGTCACTTGGTGCTTATTTATTGCAACAGAATGCCCTACTGTGTATACTTGGTTCACTTAGTTGTATGTGCTCTGTAACCAGGATTTTTTTTTTTATGAGTAATAAGCTGCCACCAGTGTTACAATAGGGCTTTGGGAGAGTCTGTTAGCTGAGACTAAATATTGCTCTTTTTGCCTTTGGTTAAAATGTAAACTCCCTTCCCATCTTCCTCCTTCAATAGGAGAAACACTACAGCTGAAATTAATGCAGGACTAATAAGTAATCCTTTTGCAAATCTAGAAGCAAAGATGTTCAGTCTCGTTGTGCTTTTCCAGGTAGGTGGATGAGCTACAGAAGAGATTTTTCTCAGCAATAACACCAGAAAACATTGTAATGCTGTCCTGTGTGACTCTCTGAAGTTCCTGTGCCTGGATGAGCTACAAGAACCTAAACTGAGAACTTAGGTTGCCCATTCACTGAGGATGACAAAATGGTTGACCTGAAACTCCATTGAGCTTATGAAAATATGGAGAATGTTAAATTGTTCTATATTAGAAGGGCCTTGATGGGGCCAGTGCTGTGGCATAGTGGGTAAAGCCTCCGCCTGCAGTGCCCACATTCCATATGGGCACCAGTTCGAGTAATGGCTGCTCCTCTTCTGATCCAGCTCTCTGCAATGGCCTGGGAAAGCAGTAGAAGATGGCCCAAGTCCTTGGGCCCCTGCACCTGTATGGGAGACCTGGAAGAAGCTCCTGGCTCCCGGCTTCGGATTGGCATGGTTCCAGCTGTTACAGCCATCTGGGGAGTGAACCAGCGGATGGAAGATCTCTCTCTCTCTCTCTCTCTGTATAACTCTGACTTTCAAGTAAATAAATAACTCTTTAAAAAAAGAAAGAGGGGCCTTGATGTCCCTCATTCTGCCCAATAGAAAATATATTTTCACATCAGGTCTCTGTCATGAAGTCTCCTCCCATCAGAAAGGAAATGTTTGAGTATCCTTCCTATCAACAAGGTGAGAGGAAGCTGGACAGAAATGACACTTTGCTCAGACTAGAAATAGACAAAATCTCTCAGAGATAAGTAAATATAAAAGGAATGTATCCCAGATTATCAAGTAGCTGCCTGCAGATTTTACAGAGCATAATGCAAGTTTCCAACCTCTTAGAAATACAACAGAAAGAGAGTGTGTTTATAGGGACAACTTTGAACAGGTCTATAGAGAATCTGAGCACTCTGGTAGTTATGAGAAGCAACCTCCCAGTGAGAATGACCTAAGACAAATGGGGAGGGAGGCATAGGTAAAGGGACAACAACACTTAGACAATGTAAGGAGAACCCTGGCTGAACTTGAACAAGACTATTTGCCTAAATACCCTTGGTGAAGAGTTTTCACCAAATTCCTTTATGAGGAGATAATGGCAAATTCAGCCAGCAACCCTGAATGACTATGACTTTCTGTAAATACTTTTAATTACTATAACTTTTCAGTATAGTGTACCCAGTTCCTCCCCCATATTATGCTTTATTGCACTTAATTTTCTTTTTAAATCCTAAAATAAAATAATTCATTCAACTTTATGTTAACCCTAGAAATCTGGATGAAAAGAAGTTGAAATAATATTGTAATATAGATTGGAGCTCTTTATTAGGTCTTCAAAGACAGGTCATCATAGATATCCTCTGATGGAGTAGCACCTCTAATGAATGCTAAGTTAACTTCCTTTGCTATCAAACCACCACTGTAAAATATCCATAAATATGGATCATTTTTCAGAATTATTTTAAAGTGAATATCTGAGCTCACAAAAAAGTAAGCAAAAGCTATAGATACCAAAAATAAAGAGTAAACTGGGGTTGACACTGTGGCATAGTGAGTAAAACCCCTGTACCCACATGAGAGACCCAGAAGCTCCTGGACTGGATCTTGGCTTCAGACCAACCCAGCTCTGGCTATTGGGCCATTTGGGGAGTGAGCCAGCAGATAGGAAATCTCTCTCTCTCTCTCTCTCTAAAAATAAAAATAAAAAATAAAAATAAAAAATAGAGGAAACTGAAGACCAGAGTGAGCTTTCTATCAGCTTTTGACTACATAGTTTTGAAATCACTTGCTATTCATCAGAGTCAAGTGACTTCTATTTTAATGGCTAAGTAAGGACTTTAAACAAGGCCTTGGGCCTAAATGCAAAACACTGTAATGGAATCCCCAATAAATCAGAGATTTTCAAACACTGCAGCTACAGAGAAAGAGTGAATTAGAAAAGAAATTAAATATTCATCCCCTAGTAATAATAACATATTCAACAATCCTGGCTTGTATTCTATATTTAAAACCAAAACTAAACTAAAATCTGCTCTGATAATTACAGAATATGTAACTAGACGTCTGCATCATGATCCAGAAACTCCTAAGCTGATATATCAACATAAAATATGACTCCTAACTTGTTAACAGCTCCCAATGACACCAAAAATAGCCAAATACAAAATCTCCCTGAAGAGATAGGTCTGAAATCCAGTCAATCCTAACAACATAGGATTCTCATATTAAAAATCTCAGTGAAAATGAGCTGAAAATTCAAAATCACAATACTGCCTAGGAAAATAAGTCATCATTAGCAAAATCTATAAGAAGCAAAAAAATAAAAGAATTGGAACCCTAGGAACATAACATAACTGTTTGTAAAGAGTATCAATTTCAAAGTATGATCTTACTTTAAAAGATGAGACAGACTAAAATTCATCTTTTCAATTCACCTTTTAATGAGAAAAATTAAAGGCAATATAAACTTTGGAAATTAAAAAATATAGTTATAAATAATTAAAAATTCATGTGAATTCAAGAGCAAAGAAGACATAGTTAAAGAGAGAATTAGAGAACTGGACAAAAATGGAAAAGACGTAAAATAGAGCTCAGAGAGAAAATGAAATGAAAAACACGAGAAGTCAAGGAAAAGAAAATTGTATCCAGAAACAAGGTATTAGTTGCAAGAACATATGATGAGCAAAAAAATTGATAAATTTGTGGATAAATATTAAGAAGCACTCATAAAACAACAATCATAATCAAAACTAATTCTTACAGCTAAATACTAAATAGAGAGCTATAATTTTCTGTGCTTGTTTGAAAGAGGAAAAACATGGAGGATCTCATTTAAGGGATTTTATAGGCCATCTCTGGAAGAGGCACAAAGCATTTTATTGACCCTCCATTAGTAAAAGCTAAGTATGAGGCCACATTCATATCTAAGAGGGTCTGAAAAGGGGAGCACACCCAGAATGGATTGGGAATAAGTTTTGTTGTCAGTGACCCAGACTCTAACCCAGATGCCCTTTGTCTTTCTAATGCCATTTTTAAAATAAAAAATTTTGAGAAATGATTCATATACCATAAAATTTTAAATTATACATTTCAATGTGTTTTACTGTATTCTGAGTTGTGCAACCATCACCACTGTGCAATTTTGGAACATTCTGATCACCTCAAAAGTAATCCCCATTCCTATTTAGAAATCACTCCCCTTTTCCCTCTCCCCCTAGTTCACAGCAATCACTAAACTATTTTCTGACTCTAAATTTGCCTACTCTGAAAATTTTATATAATTATATTTAAATTCATTTAATGCAAGATGTGGCCTAATTTATCCAGCTTCTTTTTTTAAAAAAGATTTATTTTATTTATTTGAAAGAGTTACAAAGAGAGGTAGAGACAGAGAGAGAGAGGTCTTCCATCTGATGGTTCATTCCCCAGATGGCCGCAACAGCCGGAACTGTGCTGATCTAAAGCCAGGAGCCAGGAGCCAGGAGCTTCTTCCAGGTCTCCCACACGGATAAAGGGGCCCAAGGAGCTGGGCCATCCTCTACTGCTATCCCAGGCCATAGCAGAGAGTATCCAGCTTCTGTCACTTACATTTTGAAAGTTCATTAGTATTGTAGCATGTATCATTATTTCATACCAGATAATATACTGTTGAATGGGCAAACCACATTTGTGTATTTGTTAATAACTTAATGTTTAGTGGAGTTGTTTCTGTGTTTTGACTATCATAATTAATACTGTGAACATTCATATACAAGGTTCCATTTGAACACCTATTTTCTGTTCTCTTGGGTATATACCTAAAAGTGAGATCGCTGGGTCATATGATGAATCTATGTTTGCTGTTTTGAGGAACTGCCAGACTATCTTCCAAAATAGCTGCAACAATGTTACATTCCCTCCAACAATGAGTGAAGTGCTGATTTCTCCACACTGTTGTCAACACTTGCTATCCCTTTTATTTTAGATATCTCAGTGAGTGTGAAGTGATATATCATTTGGCTGATTGTCCTTTCTTTAATCCTGTAGGACATCTTTTCATATGCTTATTAGTCATTTGTGTATCTTCTTTGAAGAAATGTCTATTTAAATCATTTGCCCAATTTTAAATTGGACCATTTCTCTTTTATGGCTAATTTGTAAGATATTTAATACTCTGTGTATAAATCCTTTATCAAATGTACTAATTGCAAATATCTTGTCCCATTTTGTAGATTATCTTTTCTTTTTTTATGATATCTTCTGAAGTGTGAATTTTTTTTTTTGACAGGCAGAGTGGCCAGTGATAGAGAGAGACAAAGAGAAAGGTCTTCCTTTACCATTGGTTCACCCTCCAATGGCCACTGTGGCCGGCGTGCCATGCTGATCCGAAGCCAGGAGTCAGGTGCTTCTCCTGGTCTCCCATGCGGGTGCAGGGCCCCAGGACATTGGGCCATCCTTCTCTGCACTCCCGGGCCACAGCAGAGAGCTGGACTGGAAGAGGGGCAACCAGGACAGAATCCGGCGCCCTGACCAGGACTAGAACCCAGTGTACCGGCGCCACAAGGCAGAGGATTAGCCTATTGAGCCGCGGCGCTGGCCCTGAAGTGTGAATTTTTAAAGTTTAATTTGTCATTTTTCTTTTGCTGCATATGTTTTTAGTGTCATACCTAAGAAAACATTGCCTAATCTAAGATCATAAAGATCTACTCCTGTGTTTTTTTCTTCTAAGAGTTTTTTTGTTGTTGTTGTTAGTATTAGCTCTCACTTTTAAGTCATTGATCAATTTTGAGTTAATTCTTTATATAGTGTGAGGCAGGTTTCTAATTACCTTTTTTAAGATTTTTTTTATTTATTTGAAAGGAAGAGTTACAGAGAGAAGAGGGTGGGGGAGAGAGGTGGAAAGAGATGGAGAGGGGGAGGGAAAGAGAAGGGGGGAGAGGCAGAGAGAGAAAAAGAGGTCTTCCATCTGCTGGTTCACTCCCTAGATGGCTGCAATGGCCAGAGCTATGGCCATCCAAAGCTAGGAGCCAGGAGCTTCCTCCGGGTCTCCCACATTTGTGCAGGAGCCCAAGGACTTGGGCCATCCTCTACTGCTTTCCCAGGCCATAGCAGAGAGCTGGATCAGAAGTGAAGCAGCCGGAACTCGAACTGGCGCCCATATGGGATGCCGGCACTGCAGGCAGAGGCTTTAACTCACTGCACCACAGTGCCAGACCCCCAGCACATATTTGTGTGCATGTATTTGACTGAAATATGATCATGCATTTGCAAAATGCGTATGAAAGATTAAGAGGTAAAAATCAGAACTCATAAAAATATTAAGATCATGCAGTACTACAGTACTAGTGAAGAGATAAATAAGTGTAAACAAAATTTATCAATAGAATTGACTGGAAAGCCTAGAGGGAAATCCGCACATATGAGGTTTAGAGCTGGCTTTACAGATCAGTGGGGGATGGAATTTCAATAAACAGTTTCAGATACTAGTTTTTTAATTCCAAAAACAAACAAGCAAGCAAAAAGCAATAAATATCTACTTTATATTATACCAAAAAGGAGACCAAGGTGAATCTCAGGTGAATAAAAGATTCAAATGTGAAAGGCAAAATGATTAAATTTTTAGGAGAATATCTTTATAACTCTGAGGTGGGGAATGATTCCTTATGATACATGAAGTACAGAACAATTAAAATATTTCTCAATTCAACTTCACATATTTAGAAACTTCTGTATTAATTAACTGTACTTCAAAGTGAGGATTAATATCCAGAGTATACCCTAAAATCATGAAAATCAATAACTAAATAACAAAATAAGCCAGAGAATTTAAAGTAACAATGTGCAAAAGATTTGAAAAGGTTGTAAAATTAGTAGACCTAATGACCAATAAGCATATGAAAAAGTGTTCAAACTCCTTACATACATGGCGACTACAATCTGAAAATACAATGAAACATCGTTTCTTGCACACAAGGCTGACAACATCAAGCTAACGAGAATATGGGGTTTGAATTGGTACCACTGCTGCAGAAAGTGTTTTGATGCTATCTAATAAAAATGGAGGTGAGCTTTCTAAGACCTGTAAATTCCCCTCCTATTCCTATACCCAAGAAAAATTCTCATACAGAAGTACAAGGATGTTCACAGAAGCACACTGATGATAGAAAAATAAACAAACAGAACTGCTTAAGAAACTCAAATGTTCATCAAAAGTAGAAAGAATAAATCAATTGGGAGATACATTTAATGCAGTGAACATCAATGAATTACCAGGACATGCAATAACAAAGGCAGAGTGTTGGGTAAAAAGAACAAGCTGAAGAAGAATATGAACTGTATGGTTGCAATCCTGTGAAGTTCAAAACTGTATGAAACTAAGAAATATTTTATTATAAGATGCAAACATGTGGCAAGATATAAATAAAAGCCATGATATGGGGATTAGAAAATTCAGGACAGTGGGAACCTCTGATTAGGAAGAGGCATGCAAGGAGTTCAGAGTTAATGACAAAGTTCCTCTGAGGGGTCTGGAGCTGGGATCCCCAGCTTGATTTTATGTACACTTATCATACTCCCTTATAGCTAATCCACAGTAGTTAAGAACTATCTCACCAAAATAAAGAGCTGATGTAATGAGCACCAATGTAGCTGCCACTAGGTGATATAAAGTGAGATATGGTGTTACTATTTCATCAGCTTCATTCATTATATTTGAAATGTTTTTATGGTTTTTAATTAGAATATATCTTTATGTGCATTTCTCAATACTGATTTTGCCAAAAACACTGTGAATCTTTTGGTTTCTCAGTTTTAGATCACTTTAAAAGCTGGAGAGACAGGGAGTAGTATCAGTCAGACTCATCCATAACGTGCTACTGCAAATTATGCACTTCTGATATTCTGTCTTTTTATCTTTAGCCTCATACATTTTACAGTTAAAAACTCTTCCAGATGAAGGCTAATGGCAATTATGTGGCCATCAGACTCTGGAAGTGGAGAAGAGTAGGTTTGGATGTGAGAAAGAAACTCTTGGCATTTCTTTATCTATCAGTAAAAATATTGGAAGGGGACTAATAATGATGAATTGTATCAATCCACCTTCTGCTCCAAGTCAAAGCCTGATTTACATGTCCTAGTCTAAGGATGTTTCTGATGTTAGAAGTTGGACAAAATTCTTCTGTACATTATTCTCTCTTATTTTCCAGAATAATGTTGACCATTGGTGTCCCGAGTACTCACGGCATAAGAGCCAAAACTGGTCTGTGAGCCTTCTGGTTGATGGCATTGGAGGGGCAGCCTTGAATGATGGCAGTTCTGCTCCTCCATGACCACTGGTGTGCTATCTCTCCTTGCCAGAATTTTCTAATTTCAAGAGAGTTTATCATAGCATGGTTCTGAGGGTTGAGTAAATACATAAAGCACTCAACATCATGGATGCTCCAAGAAAGTCAATACCATTCTCTTTGCACTGGTGAGTAAAATCCTCTACCCCAATGTCCTGAGCATCTGTTCAGAACTGACCAAAAGCTAGAATCTGAGAGGTTTAAAAAGAATAATTAATAGAGCAAGGATGCCTAGATTCTATTCTTACAGCTTTTGATTATTATGTTGTCAAAAGTGCTTTTGTTGAATATGCTCTGTACGACAAGCAATTTTATATTTACCTCAAAATTTTTGTGAGAAGCTAGAAATTAAAATGATAAAACAAAACTACTAGAAACAAATCTGAACTCCAAGAAATTAAGGGACTTGATTTGATTCTTCATATACAGGTTTTAACAACCACTGTAAAGATGTTGGGTTCTTTTCTTTCTTAATTGGGGGCTGTCAAATGTAGATAATAGAGGCAGGTATTTGGCACAGCAGACGTCTGTATCCCATATCCCAGCACCTGTACTCTGGCCATGGCTCCACTTTTCTTTAATTAAAAAAGATTTTATTTATTTATTTATTTGAGAGAGAGCACGCACGCGCAAGGGAGCACTTCCCCAAATAGCCACAATGACCAGGGCTGTGCAAGGCCAAAGCTTCCTCTGGGCTTCCCACATCAGTAGTAGGGACCCAAGCACTTAGGCCATCTTCTGCTGCTTTCCTCAGATTATTAACAAGGAGCAGGAGTGGAAGTGGAGCAGCTGGGACATGAACCAGTGCCCACATGGGATTCTGGCATCACAGGTGGTGGCTGAAGCTGCTAAGCCACAACTTCAGCCCCATGGTTCCACTTTGCAGTCCAGCTTTCTGCAAAGCTGTACCCTGGAAGGTAGCAGTGTTGACTCCAGTGATTGCGCTCATGCCACCCATGTGGAAGACCTGGATTAAGTTCCTGGCTCATGGCTTCAGCCTGGCTTTGACTCAGCTGCTGTAGGCATTTGGGGAGTAAACCAGGAGACGAGAGATAGTCATATTCTCTCACCTTCTATCTTTCTCTCCTTCCCTCTCTCCCTCCCTCCTCTCTCTCTCTCTCTCTCTCTCTCTCTCTCTCTCTCTCTCTCTCTTTCTCTTTCTCTTTCTCTCTCCCTCCCTGCCTTTCAAATAAATAAAGTTTTTGGAAAGTAGATAATATTTTTACAATCTAGAAAACAAAGAACTATTTGTATTTATAAAAATTTTGTGTTGCTAAAAGTAGATGTTAACAAACTGGGAAACAAAGAACTATTTTAAGCCTCATTTCAGGAGGTTCCATCATCATCAGCTGGTATTTCTTAGCATCCTGTTGACCGCATGACTTAGCATTTTCCATTGCAGAATACTAAATAACATGGAAATATTAATTCTTGTCCTCTGAGGGTTTACTTTCTAGGATATATCATTCATTCATTTGGAAGAAAATAACTCTTTCATTTTGAAAACAGTAGGCAGATGGTTTAATCCACTGGGTTTAATTTCAAACAAATAAGCAAAAATATTTTTGAGGTGTAGAAAAACTAAAAGAAACAGATAAAAACATGTCTAGAGTTTTATATATAATTTGGCTCTATGGAAACATTCAAAATTAAGTGTTAAATATGCATAATATTTACACAGTTATTCTAAGTCATCAGTTTAACATTCTTCTCCAGTTCCAGTTTCCAAAAGATTCCATTGAATTCAGCAAGTATTTTTTCCCAGAATCTACCGTGTTTTGAGTTGCTATATGGAAATTCCATTACTATTGCTTTGTCTCATACTTGTTGAACACCCACCATGAGCCAGATACAAATCTAAATGGTGGGACAAGAGATTTGAATGATATCAACATCCTCCTATTCAGCCATGTCCATCTGATTTCTAAATCTTATAAAATGAATAGAGGTGCGAGAAACACTTAAGTGTGTCTTGTCCAATATTTCCACCTTACAGTGAAACACAGAGGCAATATCAGACCATGTAGTGTATGCATAGGAAAGTCTGCAGCATATGTGTTGCAGATCTCTATGGTTATTTGAAAACAGCCAAGAAGTAAAGATAGACATCAACATCAACATCATCCCAAAGTTATACCCAAAACTTCAGTTCCTGTGCGTGAATACATTAATACAGGAGTCCTCCCTTATCCACAGGATGTGTTCCAAGATCCCTGTGAATGCTTAAAACCATAGATAGTTACAAACTCTCTCTCTCCCCTCTATATATAATATATATTTATATTATATGTAGATATACATATATATAAAGTATGCTGGAATAAAGCTTTTTAAAATTTGTGATGGGGCTAGTGTTGTGGCCCAGCAGGTTAAGCTGCTATTTGCAATACAGACATCCTCTATAGGAGAATCGTTTTAATTCCTGGCTTCTCCACTTTCGATCCAAATTCCTGAGAGTGCACCTGAAAAAGAAGCAAAATATGGCCCAAGTACTTAGGACCCAGACACCCAGGGGGGAGATCAAGAGGGAGTTCCTGGCTCCTGGTTTTAGCCTGGCCCAGATCTGGCTATTGCACTCATTTAGGGAGTGAACCAGAAGATTAAGATTTTCTCTCTCTCTCTCTCTTCCTTTTTTTCTTAAAGATTAAAGTCAGAGATACACAGAGAGAGAAGGATAGGCACAGAGAGAGGTCTTCCATCTGCTGGTTCACTGCCCAGTTGACTGCAATGGCTGGAGCTGAGCCAATCCGAAGCCAAGAGCCAGGAGCATCTTCTGGGTCTCCCACATAGGTGCAGGGGCATAAGGACTTGGGCCATCTTCTACTGCTTTCCCAGATGATAGCAGAGAGCTGGATCAGAAGCGGAGCAGCCAAGACTTGAACCAGCACTCATATGGGATGCCGGCACTGCAGGCAGCAGCTTCACCCACTACACCACAGCACTAGCTCACTCTCTCACTTTCAAATAAATCAATCTTTAAAAATAAAATGTGTGATTTTTTTATTTCTAGAACTTTCCAATTAACATTTATAGATCATGATTGACCATGTGTCACTGAAACTGTGAAAAATGAAACCATGGATCAGGTGAACCAGTGTAAGTCTTGCAGAACTTGAGAATTTGAGGTTAAATGATATTTACTATGCTTAGGAATAGTAACAATTGGAGTTTCCAAGATGGCAGATTAGGGAATGAAAAAACTGTGCTAGGATAGATAAAAAAAAAAAAAAAAAAAAAAAGGCCGGCGCCACGGCTCACTAGGCTAATCCTCCACCTGCGGCGCCGGCACCTCGGGTTCTAGTCCCGGTTGGGGCATCGGATTCTGTCCCAGTTGCTCCTCTTCCAGTCCAGCTCTCTGCTGTGGCCCAGGAAGGCAGTGGAGGATGGCCCAGGTCCTTGGGCCCTGCACCCGCATGGAAGACCAGGAGAAGCACCTGGTTCCTGGCTTCGGATCAGCACTGTGCGCCGATCGCAGTGCACCGGCTGTAGCGGCCACTTGGGGGGTGAACCAATGGAAAAAGGAAGACCTTTCTCTTTGTCTCTCTCTCTCTCACTGTCTAACTCTGCCTGTCCAAAAAAAAAAAATGTAAGAAGTGCACTCTCAGGGGAGAATTGGAGAGAAAACTACAATGGAAATCCTATAAAAGGAAGAGAAATGCCATGGATCTGTGTGAAAAATGCAGACACACAGCACAAACAACTGCAGCAGCTGGGAGCCAGAAAGGGAGGCAGCTTGGAGACAGAGGTGAGACCAGACTGCAGCAACCCAGGGTGACACAGCCAGAGGGAGAGCCTGGCATAAGTCCAGACTGGAGACCTGGAGGCTAGCTGTTCCTAGTGGTTGCCCAAGGACCCAGTGGAAGTAGAGGGGGCATGTTTATCTAACCCCAACAGCACAACAGCACCCACTGCCCAGCTAAGAAAAGAAAGGCACCATTTTGTGTGTGAATAGGAGCTACATAAGACTTTGTGCGGGCACACAGCAACTGGCTGAGATAGAACACCATTTTAGCAGTACTGGTGGTAGTGGCAGGGAGACAGCAACATTCAGCCAGTTGCGCTTGTGTGCACGTGTCATCCAGAGATTCTAGCAGAGGGAATAATATTCAGTCCCCACTGACGTTGAGCCTGGCTTTGCGGTGACTGTTCCTCACCACTGCCGGAGAATTAGGCAGGCTGCCCACAGCTTGCCTTGACCGAGGAGGGGAAAGTGCGCCACCCACCACTCAGCCTTCCCCAAACCCAGGGGACAATCAGGCATGGTGTGGAGCCCAGTCGAAGCAGGGTCTCGTTTATTTCGTGCGTAACAGAACCTTTTATAGCACAAAACTGCAGAGTCATTGGGGCAGGGTTAAGGACCAACCAATCACTTAAAAGATCACTTTACGGGGGGATTTCTACAGGACTAGCCATATGTCTATACACTTGTTACTAGTTTTGTTACCTCCGCCTGCAGGCTGTAGATGAAGTCCTCCTGCAGGCATTGCAGCCAGTCCTGTGCCTCCTGGAGCTAGGCGCGCTCCATGTTGACCCCTCCTTGGCGCCGCCCGGCCTGGGGGCTGGAGCCGCCACCGCCGTGCACCCCGCGGGGTCGCTGTCCCCCATGGTGGTGGCCGGGGCCACATGCGCGCGTGCTGGTCCCTCCCTGCGCTGCCATCCCCGGGACACCCGCCGGCTGGCTCCGTGGGCCCTGGCTCAGGTTAGTTCGCGGTCTCGGCTCTGCGCGGCTCCGTTCGGCGCAGCTAGGGCAGGGGCACCTGGGGGCAGCTGTGCATGCGGAGCCCCCAGGCCTGGCCTGGCCATGCCATGGCCACACTCATGCCCTGCATGACTTGAAGGTGGCAGGGAACCATGTAGGATAATGAGGCATTTGCAAACTCCCAGGAGCAAGATGCCTAGACGGAGCTGTCTCGGGAAACATCTGCCTCTCTGTTGAATGGACAGGCTGGCAGGGCAGAGAAACCCGCGCCCCTTGTGTACTGAAGCCATGGGGACTCAGTGGTTACATGAGAAGTTCAGGGTGTAGTGGGATCTCTGTGCAATCACTGGGTGCAGCTCCACATGCTGAGAGCACCTTGGTTGCCTACAACAGGTCATTGCAATGGGAACTGTGCTCAGAGTGAAGACTGCACAGATCATTTGTTAGGTTCATATGGTGGTGTGGAACACACTGGGGACTAACATCTGGGTGTTGAGATCTACCATGCCCAATTTGGGTCTTACCCTGTATACTCACCCCACCCCCAAGCACTGACCAGAGCTACCTGACCACACAACTCTTGTTATTCACTGAAAGTGCAGACATTCCATTAAGCCACAGAGGCATAGCTTAAAGATAAATGCCCTAAGGGGGAGAGGAGGAAATCAACTCCTCAAATGCCTAAAAACAAATGCAGAGATTCAAGAAACTAGAATAAGGTAGACACCATGAACCCCCCAAGGAACACAATGGCATTTCAATATTCAAATGTAAAGATGAAATGATTGAGGAAATGCTGGAAACAGAATTCAAAAAACTAATCATACGATTACTCAAAAGCAATCAGAAGCAAATCCACAAACTAAAGAAAACCATACATAACATGAATGAAAAATTTTCCCACGAAATTGAGAATTTAAAGAGAAATCAAAATAAACAAGAGGGGCCGGTGCCGTGGCTAAACAGGCTAATCCTCCGCCTAGCGGCGCCGGCACACCGGGTTCTAGTCCTGGTCGGGGTGCTGGATTCTGTCCCAGTTGCCCCTCTTCCAGGCCAGCTCTCTGCTGTGGCCCGGGAAGGCAGTGGAAGATGGCCCAAGTGCTTGGGCCCTGCACCCCATGGAAGACCAGGAGAAGCACCTGGCTCCTGCCTTCGGATCAGCACGGTGCGCTGGCTGCAGCGCACCAGCCATTGGAGGGTGAACCAACGGCAAAAGGCAGACCTTTCTCTCTGTCTGTCTCTCTCTCTCTCACTGTCCACTCTGCCTGTCAAAAATAAAAATAAAAAAATAAATAAGAGCTTATACCCCTATGTTCATTGCAGCATAATTCACAAAAGTTAAGATATGGAATCAACCTAGATGTCCATCAACAATTGACTGGATAAAGCAATTGTGATATATATATATATATATATATATATATATATATATACTATGGAGTACTACACAGCTGTAAAATAAAAATGAAATTCAGTCTTTTGCAACAAGATGTATGTAACTAGAAACCATTATACTTAGTGAAAAAAGCCAATCTTAAAAACAGATATCATATATTTTCCCTGATCCAAGGTAATAATAGAGTACCTGAAATGTAATATACTGGAGTGTAATATTCAATGATTATTTATAGTCCTATCTTTTCCATTGAAGAACAGTGTTTTTGTTTTGTCTTGTTTTCTATTCTTTATACTGTTTTTTGAATTCTTTTACTAAGTGTAGAGTTAACTATACTGAAAGTTAAGTAAACTGAAAACAGATCTTTGTAAAAATTTTCTGTATTAATTATGAGAAAAAATTGTTAAATTACAATCATTTTAATTACAACCAACAATTTTAACCTACTGTTAATATAACCACTGATACCATTGTTACTGTAATTCTGATTTAGTAACTTGAGCTCTGAGTCACCAAATTTCATTTTTATCTGTATTTATTTCCAGTGTTTGCAACCTGAATAATAGCATCCTTCTGGCCATCAGACTGAACCCTCAGTATAAAGGCCGGTAAGACTCAGGGAGATAAAACTAGCATTTCTCCACAGCACATGAGAATAAATTGGCTACTCAGCTTTCAACTAAACATAGTATGTTATGCTATGCTTCTTACTTACTGATTCATGCTGTATTGCTTATCTGCTGGTTACCTCTTGCATGCTAGGTACTGTGCAAGATGCTGCAAAAATGATAATTCAGGAAAAGATATAGGAAAATATAAGTGGTGTTCTTTATACCTAACAAGATTGTAATGTATTTGGGATGATAAACAATGCACACATATAAAGCTGACAAATTCAGTTTTTAAGTGCTAAATGTATACTTTTTCAATGTCTTAGAATCTTAATGTTTACAGCTTTATTTTCATAATTTTGAAGTAAAGAAGGGTTTGTGGGATACATTTTTAAGATGAAAATAACAAATAAAAGCAAACTGGAAGTTTTCTTCTCCCTTCAGAAAAGAAAGGCCATTCTTGTTTGATCACCACTTCTTTTGACTGGGGTCTCACTCACAGAGATCCTTCATGTAGAATATTTTTTTTGTTGCAGTTTCTTGGCTTTCCATGCCTGAAATGCTCTCATGGGCTTTTTGGCCAGACTAGAATGTTTTAAGGGATGATTCTGAGGTCAGATTGCTACTAAAGTAATTGTTCTTCTTTGAGTCTGCTGTATGGATTGCCTCCCATGTTGGAGTATTCACTCATATTTAATTCTATCTATTATTATTACCAGACACTTAATCCTATTTATATGATTACTTTAACACTTAATCCTATCTAAAGGGTCACTTTTATGCTTAATCAATTCATATAATCACTTTTACACTAATTGGAGTTTCTCTGAACATAATCTGCTGATTATCTTGTGCATATTTTAGAATCTTTTCTTTTTGTTTTACTATGGAGAGCTTTACTGCAATGTGTTATGGTGAAGATCTTTTCTGGTCATGTCTGTTGGGAGTTCAGTGTGCTTCCTGTGCATGGATATCCCCTTCTTTCTGCAAATTGGGGAAGTTGTTCTATTATTATTTCATTAAAAAGGCCTTCTAATCCTTTCTCTCTTTCCATGCCTTCAAGAACTTCCAGTATCTGTATGTTGGGTCATTTGAAAGTATATTGTATGGCCGGCACCGCGGCTCACTAGGACAATCCTCCGCCTTGCGGCACCGGCACACCGGGTTCTAGTCCCGGTCGGGGCACCGATCCTGTCCCGGTTGCCCCTCTTCCAGGCCAGCTCTCTGCTGTGGCCAGGGAGTGCAGTGGAGGATGGCCCAAGTGCTTGGGCTCTGCACCCCATGGGACACCAGGATAAGCACCTGGCTCCTGCCATCGGATCAGCGCGGTGCGCCGGCCGCAGCGCGCTACCGCGGCGGCCATTGGAGGGTGAACCAACAGCAAAAGGAAGACCTTTCTCTCTGTCTCTCTCTCACTGTCCACTCTGCCTGTCAAAAATAAAAATAAATAAATAAATAAATAAATAAATAAATAAATAAAATAAGAAAGTATATTGTAGATCTCCAACAGTGTTTTTTAGCTTTCTAATTTCTTCTAGTTGTTTCAGTTTGATTGTAAAATTTCCAGAGACATGTCTTCTATTTTGGATAATCTTTCTTTTGCCTCATCTACTCTGTTAAGACTTTCCACTGCATTTTTATTTGATCTATTGAAGTCTTCATTTCTAGTATTTTGTTTTGATTTCTCTTTAATATCTCAATTTCATGGGAAAATTTTTCAATCATATCATGTATAGTTTTCTTTAGTTTTTGAATTTGCTTCTGATTGCTTCTAAGTGATATGATGATTAATTTCTGAATTCTGTTTCTGTCATTTCCTCAATCTCTTCATCTTCACCTTCTAGTGTTGAGATGTTGCAGTGTTCCTTTAGGGGGGCTCATAGTGTTATTTTATTTATTATTTATTTGTATGTATCTCATAAATACTACATTTGGAACATAGTAATTATTCTTATTTAAGTTTTTCCTTGTGTTTTTTTTTTTTTTTGCATTTGTGTGTTTGTTTTTTTAATTGTCTGGTGTCTTTTATCTTTGGTCTGTGTATCTGTGGCTTAGTGGGACATCTACACTTTCAGTTAATGCCAAGATATCTGTGCTGGGTGTGGCCAGAGTGCTCTGTTCAGTATTCCAGGGTGGAGCAAGTATCCAAATTAAGACTCCCGGCTGGTGCCGTGGCTTAACAGGCTAATCCTCTGCCTTGCAGTGCCGGCACACCGGGTTCTAGTCCCGGTCGGGGCACCGGATTCTATCCCAGTTGCCCCTCTTCCAGGCCAGCTCTCTGCTATGGCCCGGGAAGGCAGTGGAGGATGGCCCAAGTGCTTGGGCCCTGCACCCACATGGGAGACCAGGAGAAGCACCTGGCTCCTGGCTTCGGATCAGCACGGTGCGCCGGCCGCAGTGGCCATTGGAGGGTGAACCAACAGCAAAAAGGCAGACCTTTCTCTCTGTCTCTCTCTCTCTCACTATCCACTCTGCCTATCCAAAAAAAAACACCAGATTTAAAAAATAATGCCAAAATGTAGTGGGTCTCCTCTGCCAGGCACTTCAGTCTAAAAAAAAAAAAAAAAAAAAAAGACCCCCATTGGGCTCGGTAGCTCTCCTCTGGTTATCTGGATGGAGGATGATGGTCACCTCTGGTTGACACTCCCTTCTCCTCACAGCTGCAGGATGCCCTGGTGTTAGGGTGTGCTCAGCACTCATTCATACTGCTTAATGAACTGCACCCTTGAGCTGCGAGTCTTTCCTGTGAGCACAGTTTCCTCTGTTATGATCTGCTATAGGTAACTGAGGAGCTCAGGGGGTGTGGGGAAGCTCTCTGTAGTTGTCGAGGGCCTACTCACAATTTTTTCTCCTTTTATGTAGTCACTATTTTCTCAGACTCAGCTCCCAGGGAGGGTTTTTTCCTCTGGTTAGGTCTGTGGATTGGATCACAGACAGGCAAAGCCCCCACCATTTCTCAATGGTGGTGGACAGGTAGGAGATTCCTATTACCAGACAACTGGCATGGTGCAACCATGGGAAAGGATTCTTATAAATTGTTGTGGCCCTCGTTGTTTGGGTGGGATATGAGGTAACCCCCACTATTGCTGTGTGCGCCTGTGGGTGGGAATGGCAGCCACCTACCTGAGTTCAAAAAAACAGAGGCCGGCACCACGGCTCAATAGGCTAATCCTCCGTCTGCAGCACTGGCACCCCGGATTCTGTCCTGGTTGCTCCTCTTCCAGTCCAGCTCTCTGCTGTGGCCTGGGAGTGCAGTGGAGGATGGCCCAAGTGCTTGGGCCCTACACCTGCATGGGAGACCAGGAGAAGCATCTGGCTCCTGGCTTTGGATAAGCGCGGTGCGCCGGCCACAGCGCGCCAGCCGCGGTGGCCATTATGGGGTGAAACAATGGAAAAGGAAGACCTTTCTCTCTGTCTCTCTCTCTCACTGTCCACTCTGCCTGTCCAAAAAATAAAAAAGAGAGAGAGAGGAAGAGGGGTGTGGGAGATGTGCCAACTCCTGATTTATTTATTTATTTTTCTCTTCCCACCTCTGATATCCCAGGAGGCTCACACAGAACTTCAAAAGAAGTTCACCAAGCTTTCTCTTCTGCTGTTATTTGCAGTACCATGGCCCCGTGAATTCCCCTCTCACCTGGTTTGCCAGGGCCAGCATTCTCCTTCCTGGGTGCAAGTTTTCTACTGTTTTTATGTGTATTTGCTCTTTAGGCAATTATTTTCTCTGGGTTTCCTGCTCTGAATTTCCCACAGCTTTAACTTAAGCATGTACTTTCTCCCCTTTTTAAGTATTAATTTTTCCCCATGTGAGTAACATATCCTGTCACTATTCTACCATCTTAGACCCCCCCTAAATGTGTATTAAAAATAAAATCACTTAAAGAACTTAGGGGGAACATAAAGTCTTTTCCTTTTTATTTTCTCTTACATCTCTGTGATTTTTCAAATCTCTTCAAGTTCATTTAGCTCAGTTGATGAGGATAAAGATTTCACTTATTCAAAAAGACAAATAATTACTGTATATGATTTATTTCATGGATCCATCCATTATCCATCTATCCTTATTTTGTACAAGCTATTTGCTAGAAAATGGGAAAACAAAGTTGCCTTCAATTCATACCTGTTGATGAAAAGTCTACTTTGAGTACAAAACCATCCAAATGAGTGACTCTAGAATCCTGGTGAATGACAGATTGAGTTCAAGGCCCTTCAATCTACTTCTGAATAAACATGGAGTCTGTATTTCCCCCATCATTCCACATAGTATGTGTTCCTTAACAGCAAATATTTAGTGTATGCGTAAATCAGTACATGAATGAATGAACTGATCATTCATCTCTGAGCACTGAGCAGTCTGTAATCTGCAAGTTTTGCTATGTTGGGTTTTTAAGCCAACCATGAACACCTGCACAAAGCTAGATTAGCTATGGACTAAACTCACTGTACCGAAAAAGGAGTGGACTCCATCAGTAAAGATCATTAAACATGGATCCCCTAAACATACACTCCTATGTGTAAACTATCTATGCATTAGACTGTACTAATTCTATATCATAAGACTTACATAATTGTATAAGGTGTTAAAGAATGAGACAGAAACAAATGTAAATGACAAGTGCTGGTATTTCCTTTCCTCATTCCCATGAGCCACACTCCTTGAGATGAATGCTCCCATCTTGGAGACACTGGTTGAAGTTCCTGTCTTGACTTTCCCTCTGGTTCCTTCCTCCTCTCAGCCCACCAACAGCTGCCACCTTTTTGAATCCCAACTTATTCATCTGGACTCCCAAAACCCTGAATTTTTTCTGTTGTTGTTTTTCCAAAACAATCCTGCTCTCAAATCTCAGTCACTGATCAGAACTTTAAACCGTAAACATATGGAGCACCTACAACCATGAAGGTGCCACTCACCTAGCTCTAGCATTGGCTCTACCTAGAAATTCATTAGTTATATCACATCCTTCAGGTTGCTCAGCTGTTCCAAGGCTGCGCCTCAGGAAGCAAGAGTAGAATGTTCTGAGAAAGCAACACTCCAGCGTACTCATGCCTACCACAGGTACTGTGCTGAACCACATACTACACTCCCAGGGATATGTAAATCTGACAGAACACAGCACAAATCAGAGGGTTTATTACAACGCATGCCTAATATATCTTTGGTGTCCATTGTATTGACTTCCCTCTTAATTATTAGAAAACATTAAATAAAAAAACATTTACTACCACATTAAAAATTAGGCTGGGTTTTTTCCTTTTTCTGCTGTCTGATGTGTCTTCTTCCACTACACTGCCTTTCAAATATATAACCTAGGGGCTGGTGCTGTGGCGTAGTAGGTAAAGCCGCTGCCTGTAGTGCTGGCATCCCATATGGGTGTGAGTTTGAATCCCTGCTGCTCCACTTCTGATCCAGCTCTCTGCTATGGCCTGGGAAAGCAGTAAAAGATGGCCTGAGTCCTTGGGCCCCTGCACGCATGTGGGAGACCCGGAGGAGGCTTCTGACTCCTCGCTTCATATCAGCACAGCTCTTATCATTGCGGTCATTTGGGGGAGTGAACCAGTGGATAGAAGACCTCTCTCTCTCTCTCTCTCTCTCTCTCTCTCTCTCTGCCTCTCCTTCTCTCTGTGTGTAAATCTGACTTTCAAATAAATAAATAAATCTTTAAAAAACAAATATATAACCTAAAGATTAGCAAACTCGGGACTGGCCTCATGGCACAGTAGGTTAATCCTTCGCCTGCAGTGTTGGCATCTCATATGGACGCCAGTTCTAGTCTGGGTTGCCCCTCTTCCAATCCAGCTCTCTGCTATGGCCTGGGAAAGCAGCAGAAGACGGCCCAAGTGCTTGGGCCCCTGCATCTGCTTGGAAGACCAGGAAGAAGCTCCTGGTTCCTGGCTTTGGATCAGCTTGGCTCCAGCTGTTGCGGCCATCTGGGGAGTGAATCAACAGAAGGAAGACCTTTCTCTCTCTCTTTCCTTTTCACTGTAACTCTACCTCTCAAATAAATAAATAAAATCTTCTAAAAAAAATTTAGAAAACTCTCTGAAAATGTAATAGCCAATAACAGTTAAACAAATGGACAAGAGAAACACTTTGTTGAACTTTCCTAAGTTTCACTGTGCTGTGCTTTTGATACCAGCAACTAGAACAATCCAATACTCAGCATCCTTAAAGCCAAAAGACTCTAAAGTCAAAAATGAGGGACTCAAAGTTCTGGCCTCAGCTCCTTTAAGATCTTGTTATTGTTAAAATTCACAGCTGACTAAGTTAAACAATTATCAAAAGAAAAAAATATAAACAGCAGGTTTAAAATAACTTTGTTCTAATAGTGCTATATCTAGGGGTCATTCAGTCTGTTTAAATTTGGTTATCTCATAGGTAATAATAAAGAAATAAATAAAAACTAAATTTTATAAATAAAAGAAATACAAATAATCTTGCACATATATACAAAAGGAGCAATTGCAAAACAGCTCTAAAACCAAAAACAAAGTACCAAGTATCCTAACCAGGTAAGTTATCTCTAAATTTACACAAAGGAACACTGAGAATGAAAATACAATCACATTTAGCAATTGTATTAAATCTCAACTGAAACTTGATAAATCAAAAAACATAAGAAAAATATGAAGGATAAATAAAAGTATGGAAGATGGCGGAATAGGAAGGGAGCAAATTGATAGTTCAGCAAGACACACAGGTTAATAACAGTGGAGATACTGCAGGATCAAGGAAGAGTAGGGGAAGAAACAGCAGAGGAAACTCTTCCGGAACTAGTGATTCACAGTGGACCTGCGTGGAGAGCGTGGAAGCCCAAGTTCGGTACACCAGCAGCAGACTCAACGCACCAGCGCTGGAACGCGAGGTGAGCCGAACCACAATAGCCCAAGACACCAGCGGGCAAGCAGAAAGAAGAGACTAGAGGGAACGAGGCTTGAAACTCCGTGGGGAAAAGCTCACCAGGCTAACTAGAAGAGAGAGAGGAAAAAAAAAAAAAGTGACCGATACGGACACGAGTTTCTCTCTCTCCGCTCACCCCTCAAAGGCGAGCAAGACAGAGCAGGCGCCATTTTGGACATACGTCATAAGCAGGGCGACCTCAGGTCTGCACCAGCCCTGAGCCTAGCAGAAAAACCTGACTCTGGGGGGAGGGGTGAAATAACAGGAGATTAGCATCTAACTTGGCAACCCAGTGGGAGACTGCAGGAGAATTGGAGCCCACACTGAGGGCAGCAGAGATTCCCTGTGTGGTCCTTGGGAAAGAGCTTCCAATCTCTGGCTCCTGTGGGTATATCATTTGCCTGCTAACTACCTCCAAGTACGTTCAGCTGTGTGGAATTACTTCCCTTTTGAATCAAAAAAAAAAGAAAAGAAAAGAAAGAGAGATTTACCACGCCTAACCTGGGAGTGTCATCTTTGACACACCCTCAACCCTGAGCCCTGAGGAACCAAACACAGCTCTCAGGCCACACTTATCTCAAGCCTCTAAGGCTCCACCGAAAGCAGACGGTCCACTTAATATAGAGCCATAGTGTAACAAGAAAAAACACCACAGTGAAGAAACCAAATACTCCAACATGCCATACAACAAACGCAAAAACCGAGGTAACAAGAACAAGGAAGACACTATGACGCCCCCAAATGAAAAAGACACCCCAATTCAAGATTATGAAAATGATGAGATCGAAGAAATGCAAGAAGCAGATCTCAAAAAATTGATAAGAACATTAAGAAGTTCTCAAAAACAAATTCTTGAACTACAGAAATCCTTCATGGACAAGATAGAAAATCTCTCTCGTGAAAGTGAAATATTAAGGAGGAATCAAAATGAAATGAAACAACTAGTAGAACATGAAACTGTGATAGTGACAAAAAACCACAATGAAATGAAGAACTCAATAGATCAAATGACAAACACATTAGAGAGCCTTAAAAACAGAATGGGCGAAGCAGAAGAGAGAATATCAGACTTAGAAGACAGAGAACAGGAAAGGAAACAGGCAAACCAAAGAAAAGAAGAAGAAATTAGAAATCTAAAAAATATTGTCGGGAATCTACAGGATACTATTAAAAAACCCAACATTCGGGTTCTAGGAGTTCCTGAAGGCATGGAGAGGAAGAAAGGATTAGAAGGCATTTTCAGTGAGATACTAGCAGAAAATTTCCCAGGTTTGGAGAAGGACAGAGGCATCTTAGTACAGGAAGCTTATAGAACCCCTAATAAACATGACCAAAAGAGATCCTCACCACGACACGTTGTAATCAAACTCACCACAGTGAAACACAAAGAAAAGATCCTAAAATGTGCAAGAGAGAAATGTCAGATTACTCTCAGAGGATCTCCAATTAGACTCACAGCAGACTTCTCATCAGAAACCCTACAAGCTAGAAGGGAATGGCGAGATATAGCCCAGGTACGAAGAGAGAAAAACGGCCAGCCCAGAATATTATATCCTGCAAAGCTCTCATTTGTGAATGAAGGTGACATTAAGACTTTTCATAGCAAACAGAAACTGAAAGAATTTGTTGCCACTCGTCCTGCCCTGCAAAAGATGCTTAAAGATGTGTTACACACAGAAACACAGAAACATGGTCACCAATATGAAAGAAGGTAAAGGAAGGAAACCTCACAGCAAAAGATCATAGGAAGCTCAATTTCTCTTTGACATAGAATTACACTCTGATGCTCTGTTAAAGCAATGTGTTAAAGTAATCTAAAAACAAAAAGCAATTCAAATCAATTGGCAATCTACAAAAAGAGTTAAAGATTTTAAAACCTATTATTAAAATTGCTATATTGGTCTATTATGCTATGTTATATGTGTGTACATATTTTATGTCCACATAGGAAATTTTATTAAGAGTTTTTTTTATGGCTTATAGATAAGATTGTCCATAAATTTAAGCTGCTAAAATCAATCCAAGATACATTTTAATTTGTGTGACCTGAATCTGTGTATCATATGTTTTAAACGTGTTGGTAGAAAGAAACTAAAAACATTTTCCATGGTTGTGCTTAAGTTTACTGGTTAAACAAACTACACCATGTTAGATATTTAAGAGCTGTTTTCAAATACATGATTCTTAAAATTTATAGAAGGCATTGGACCTTCTGGTAAATGTTTTCTTAAGTTGTTATCTAATGGTTGAAACGGTTTGCTAAGTATTCATGTGATATTGCTATTGTCAGCAAGCGATCTAGGACTTGCTCCCTCATTTCTCTATTCTAAGCCCAACTTGTTCTTTCATTTCTCTATCCTCTTCAAGGTAGGAAACTAATTCTACTATAAAGGAATCTGTAGGATGCACAATTTAATCTTTAGACCTTATAAAAGAGATGGCTAACATTTTTCTGTAATAGCATAGCCAAAATAAGAATTTAAATAATAATCTCATAGCTAGATTCACTTCGCCATCAGCGAAGTATACAGTAAGTAGAAAAAACCTCCCTTTCAGACCAAAGGGAAAGAAAGTTTTAAAGTGAGAATATAATTTTCCTCATGGGCATTGTCTACCTTAGAAAAACTACTACAGAACATGCCTGTGACTATAGACTTGTAGTTCAGGCCACCGAAGATTAGAGATGGGACTTGGGCACTCCCTTGACTTGCATCCTCTGGTCTGCTTTAACACAAACCAGGAGGAAAAGAAAGCTAGGCATCAGAAGCAATGGGTGGCAGGTCTATTAATGGCTCATCTCTACAGTGATCTGCCCTCAAGGAGACCCAACAGGCCAGTCCACTGCAGTGGCTTTCAATGTGGTAAGCCTGGGCTTCAGCAGAAGTCAGCTTGTGAAGAGCCCTGGCAGCTCTGCCAAAACTTGGATCACTGGAAATGGACCTGCCCTGGAGTCGAAGGATGCCCAGGTCAGAGCCACAGATCTTATTGGCTCTAAGCTGAAAAGCCCTTCACTCAGCCCAACTTCCAAAGTGACCCTGCAGCTGAGGGTGTGGTCAAGTAGGGTCAGCAACATTGCAGGCAGAACTGTAAATTTCTTGTTAGAGATGCCCCCTGCCTTTACCTGGCCAGCTCTCCTCCCAGGCCAGCCAAGTAATGAAAGTCAACAGAGTGCCTTCCCCTAGGAGGTTCACACCTCCCTTAGGATATACCCCATGTGAAGAGATAGGTAGGTCTGGGCCTCTGAATTTACAAGGCCTAAAGCCCACCAGATTATTATCAAGCCCCTTCTATCAGGTTCTATTTGCCTCTCAATCAGAAAACTTAATTGTAGCTTAGACAGCACCTTTCTTAGCTCCTCTAATAATGACTCTGTCCTTTGTTCTAGGCCCTGTCTAGTGCACTTGGGCCTCATTCCTTTGTAATCATAACCTCTACTCTACCACCAATGGCTCTACTCCCAACCTGTGTGTACTGATGGTCCTCTTCCCCACTTAATGCTGTATAATTGTTCAAACCTGGTTAATGCCATCTTAGGATCATTGGTTACTATCCTCACTCTGTCCTTTATGACCTTGTCTAAATATGATCAGAGTCGGCAAACTTGGAAGGCTTCCATAGCCTTGGCAACTCATGACGACAGCCTAGGGTGGTTACTGGCGCCATAAACTAGAGTGTCAATTTGTTGGGTCAACAACAGGAGCCACTGTGCACTTGCTCCTCATGTGGGATCTCTGTCCTTAATGTGCTGTACATTGTGATTTGATGCTATAACTAGTACTCAAACAGTATGTTTCACTTTGTGTGTCTATGTGGGTGCAAACTGTTGAAATCTTTATACTAAATTGATCTTCTGTATATAAAGAGAATTGAAAATGAATCTTGATGTGAATGGAAGGGGAGAGGGAGCGGGAGAGGGGAGGGTTGCGGGTGGGAGGGAAGTTATGGCAGGGGGAATCCATTGTAATCCATAAGCTGTACACTGGAAATTTATATTCATTAAATAAAAGTTAAAAATAAAATAAAATAAAATAAAATAAAATAAAATAAAATAAAATAAAATAAAATAAAAGTATGGCATGCAAAGGTGAAAAAAAGATTCACCTGCCCTTTTTCACCAGGGAATACTTCTCTATTAGAGAATATTAGTGAACTATAAACACTTCCAATTTGGTTGTTGTGTTTTTCAATTCTAGAATTTCTAGTTCATTCTCTTTCAAATAAACAACATCACTTTTTTATAGTTTCAAGTTTCCTGATGAAATGTTTAAGTCTGAGTTTTATCTCAATAGACTTGAAGCCTTGCAAGGGTGCGATTTGTGTCCAGTTCACGCTCACTCCTAGAGTGCAGCTCTTTATTACACCATTCTCAACTTAGGTGATTCCACAGACCTCACATCCTTGGATCTCTGGCCCCCATTTTTGATTCCCCATCTGCATAGCACCCCAGAAATTTCTACAGAAATATCCTACAATGCATAGCATTGTAGATACAGGAGAGACAGAGTAAGTTCTCATCCTACTGATTCCACAGTCATGTAAAACCAGCCCTGTGCTAACGTGTGACAAAGCTGAGCTGCATCTCCAACATTACTCCATTTCCCTTTCTCTAGACCCTTCCATCAAGCGACCCTGAATCTTCAACTCCACTGGGTACCTGGTGACCCCAAACCTACTACTGCCTAATACCTCCTGATGCCCAAAATTTTTAACAAATCACTTCTCACTGTTGAAACTCACCTGTTCTCATGTTCTGTGTTTTTTGGCTTTACAGTCTCATCCTCCACTAAAAGACAAAGGTGCTTTTACTGGATAGTGATTCATTGTGCTATTCTACTTAGAAATATTTGCACCTATAACTGCTTTCAAACTTGTACACTGATTGCCAAAGACTGGACATTTAAGGCCCATCACAAGTCATATGTTGAAATCTTAACCCCCAATATATGGCCTTTGGAGGCAAAGCCTTTGGGAGGTAATTAGGCATGAGAGTCTGATTCCTGTGTTTGTGATGAGTGACCTTATAAAAGGACCCTAAAGCTAGCTTGTCCCTTCCTCCAGTGAGAAGATGGACAGCTGTGAACCTGGAATAGAGCCTGCACCAGACATTGAATCTGCCAGAGTCTTGCCCCTGTGATTCCCAACCTCCAGTCCTGTGACAAATAAATATTTGTTGTTTCAGCCACACAGTCTATGGTGTTTCTGCTAAAGTGGTCTGAATGGACTAAGATGTTGATTAAACTAAAGAACTAAGGGTATTTTGGAACCATGGCAGTTTTACCATAGGATGAAAGGAGGCATGAGAACACTCCCAGTGCACAAGGTTCTGCTTGGAACTGCTTGCAAAGAATTCTACTAGGGGAGACATCGTGGTTCCATGCACCTGGGAAACAGCAAATGATGGCTAAAGTACTTGAGTCCCTGCCACTCAGTTGGAGACATGAATGGAGTTCCTGACTCCTGCCTTCAGCCTGGCCCAACTCCAGTTGTTGCAGCCACTTGGTAGCATCACCAATGAATGGAAGATTCTCTCTCTCTCTCTCTCTCTCTCTCTCTCCCTTTCAAACAAATAAATAGATAAATCTTTTTTAAAAAGTAGAATTATACTAATCATCTCCCTGGCAGGCAAACGCTAGGCTGTCCCCCTCCTTCATATATCAAGGGGTCATTTTAACTTGGGATTCCTATGGACTTAATAAGACTACTTGACATGCACTGAGGTCACATTATGTAATGAAGCATATAAAGATCAAGAGTTAATTTAAGAGAGAGCACTGTGGTGCAGAGGGTAAAGCCACCACCTGCAGTGCTGGCATCCCATATGGGTGCCGGTTCGAGTCCCAGCTCCATTTCCAATCAAACTCTCTGCTATGGCCTGGGAAAGCAGAGGAGAATGGCCCAAGTCTTTGGGCCCCTGCACCCATGTGGGATGAACCAAAGGAAGCTCCTGACTCCTGGCTTCAGATTGGCACAGCTCCGGTCGTGGTAGTCAATTGGGGAGTGAACCAACAGACAGAAGACTTCCCCCCCACCCCCCGCTTCTCCTTCTCTCTGTGTGTGTAACTCTGACTTTCAAATAAATAAATAATCATTTTTTAAAAAAGAGTTAATTTAGTCATTCATTTCACCTAAGTATGAGATTGAACCATGAAGTAGCCTTTTGTAAGTCAAAAATAATCATTTAGTTCAACCTAATAAACTCATGTGCATATTTATTTAATACAGAGCTGTAACTATTTTGTGGCTTTGTTGAAAAGTCTACCCATTTCTCTTATTTATTTGTGATTGCATAAATCTGTGTATCACTGGAATTATTGCTACAGACATGCATCTCCTTGAATGTGAATGAACTCAGCAAAATGCTTTCCATGAAATGCCATCTGCCTAGGGTATGGCAGGGGGTCTTAGGGTTTGTCAGTTAAGTCTATTCTAGGCTGACTGTGGCCTGTAAGCCTCTTGCACAAGTTAAGAAGTGTGTATTGTAATCCTGTTTGACCCCTTCAAGCCCATTCCACAGGTGTGGTTAATGTCATCATCTTAGCATCAGTGGACTTAACCCATTGCTTTAGGTTCCTTAGTTCACATTATAATCTAAACTTCGCACTCAAGAAGTTCATTCTGCTCCTCTGATTAGAAAGATGTTTGCATTATGAGTCTTTTACTGCGATCTCCTGAAGACAAAGGATCTGTCCCTTAGTAGATGTGTGACCCTGACTGGAGGCTCATCATCTTCCAGGATCCACATAAGTACCAGGCTCTCTTGAAATTAGATAAAGCTATGGCATTGAGTCCTTGACCATGAAATGTAAGTAAAAATGATATCTGTCACCTCTGGACACAGCAATCTGGAACAATCACTACTTTTCCACACTCTCTGACCTTGGCTCCCAGCCGGGTGCCAAGGCTCCTTGGGAGGTCTCTGGGCCATGAATAACTATGTGGTCTCCTTCAGGACCCCACTGGGTTGAGAATAAAACAAACCTCAATTGTGTCACATGATACAGCTGTTAAAGTTTTTTAACTTTTAATTTTTTTAAGGAGAGCAAATTTTAAATATTTCATATATACAGATTTAAAAGCATAGAGATACTTTGCATCATTCCCTCCCTCCCCTCCACACTCCCACCCACTCTCCCCCGTCCTTTCTTATTCTTTCTTTTTTTACAATGATCTACTTTCAGTTTATTTTGTACTCAGAAAATTGAAGTTTTTAAGAGCACTTAACTTATTCTAACAACCTCCTTTGTCATTTATTTCCTCGTCAATAAAATTATGAAAATAACATAACCTATCTCAGAAGAATTATGTGAGGATTAAGGGAAATAACAAGCAATAGCACAGGGGGCTGCCATTGTGGTATAGTAGCTGATGTCGGCATCCCATTTGGGCTCCAGTTCTCATTCTGGCTTCTCCACTTCCAATCCAGCTGGGAAAACAGTGGAAGACGGCCCAAGTGCTTGGGAGCCTGTCACCCAGTGGAAGACCCAAAAGAAGCTCCAAGCTCCTGGCTTTCGCATGGCCCAGCCTTAGCCATTGTGGCCATCTAGAGAGTGAACCAGGGATGGAAGATCTCTCTCTCTCTCTCTGTGACTATGACTTTCAAAATAAATAAATAAATCATTTTTAAAAAACTAAGTGCAAAGCATAGTGCTTGGTCCTGAATGAGGCTATATAGATGTAAATAGATGCTACTTCATAATTACCATCATCATCATTATCATGATCTTTCCCTCACATGGTAGCTGAAATATTTTCTATAGGCCTAAAAGCACCCCAGCTGTTCAGAAAATAATTTTTTGGCACCTCTCCATTGGCAGCATACTTCCAAGATCCATATCTGGCCCATGGGGTCTAATAGCAAAGCTTATAAGGCATTGATAAATCTTCTTTTGCTCAGAACAGTTTTCTTTGGATATTAGACTGTTAAGGCCTATTGTTTACTGAACATTGCTCTTTTGCATGCAAATGTAGAAAATCTTAGAATACCATCTGATAGAATTTATTTGCTGTAAATCATACATGTAGCAAAAATCACTTTACCCACCATGCATGCTCTATACATGTTTGTTGGTTGACTACATGTTATTTCCTTTTTTTTTTTAAAGATTTATTTGTTTTACTTGAAAGTCACAGTTACTCAGAGAGAGGAGAGGCAAAGAGAGGTCTTCCATCAGCTGGCTCACTCCCCAGTTGACCACAACTGCCGGAAATGAGCCAGTCTGAAGCCAGGAGCCAGGAGCTTCTTCCAGGTTTCCCATGAGGGACAGGGGCCCAAAGATTTGGGCCATCTTGAACTGCTTTCCCAGGCCATAGCAGAGAGCTGGATTTGAAGTGGAGCAGCTGGGACTCCAACCAGCGCCCATATGGGATGCCGGCTACAGGTGGCGGCTTTACCCATTACTCCACAGCACCGGCCCCAACGGCATGTTATTTCTTTTCCCAGTCTCAAGTTTCCTAATGACTTTCTACGTTTATGTCCATCAATTGCTTTTTCTGATGAAATATTATTTGTCACTTAGTCTAACATCAACAGAACACACTTCTTTCCAACCACAGTTTTGGCCGACACCACGGCTCACCAGGCTAATCCTCCGCCTGTGGCACCAGCATTCCAGGTTCTAGTCTCGGTTTGGGCGCCGGTTCTGTCCAGTTTGCTCCTCTTCCAGTCCAGCTCTCTGCTGTGGCCCGAGAAGGCAGTGGAGGATGGCCCAAGTGCTTGGGCCCTGTACCTGCATGAGAGACCAGGAGGAAGCACCTGGTTCCTGACTTCGGATCGGCACAGCACACCAGCCATAGTGGCCATTAGGGGGGTGAAACAACAGAAGGAAGACCTTTCTCTCTGTCTCTCACTGTCTAACTCTGCCTGTAAAAAAAAAAAAAAAAAAAAAAAAAAAACCTCAGTTTCCTCACCTCATCATGAGAGAGCAAGCTTGAGGTAACACCAATATAGAACATAGGACTGGTGGGTGTCTATAAATATTTCAAACTACCATCAAGCACAACTTTATCAACTATAAAAAGAGTTCTTCCTACAGAAAAAATGTCATTTGAAAACAAATGTTTAAAAGAAAAAAAAAAAACATAGGTTGGTGCTGTGGCTAGTAGGCTATGCCTCCGCCTGTGACAGTGTCATCCCATGTGGGCACCAGTTCATGACCCAGCAGTTGCACTTCCAATCCAGGTCTCTGCTTATGGCCTGAGAAGGCAGTAGGGGATGGTCCAAATGCTTGGGCCCCTGTACCCATGTGAGATACCCAGAGGAAGCTCCTGACTCCTGGCTTTAGCCTGGCCCAGCTCCAGTCATTGCAACAATTTTGGGAATGAACCAACAGATGGAAGACCTCTCTCTGTCTCTCCCTGTCTCTGCATCTCCCTGTCTCTGCGTCTCAAATAAACAAATAAAAATGTTTAAAGAAAAGAAAAAACATAAAAACTCAACCAACCTTCAAATAGAAACAAGGAGTCTTCTAACAGACTCTTCAATAATTCTCCAAGACTTCTGTCAACCCTAAAAAATTACTTTGCACTTGTCATCTCTTTATTTCTTCACCCAACAAATCCAAGTACTTATGGAGCAACATGGCTGTATTAGAGCCATGCGGATTGTCAAGAACGTCAGACTTGCTTCATATTTAGACAGCTGTTTAAATTTGTAGTTTAATAAATATCCATGTTTTATTTGACTATATTTTTCTAAAAGTGATTTAAGGTGGTTCATAACCACGTATACAAAAAATTACTTTACAGAGCCAGCATTGTACAGCAGGTTAAGCCACCGACTGTAATATTGAAGCACTGATTTGAGTACCAGTTGCTCCTCTTCTGAGCCAACTCCCTGCTAATGTTTCAGAGAAAGCAACAGGAGATGGCTCAAATACTTGAGCCTCTGCCACCCACGTGAAAGACCCAGCTGGAGTTCCAGGCTCCTGACTTCAGCCTGGGCCATTGCAGCCATTAGAGGGGAGAACCAGCAAATGGAAGTTTTCTCTCTCTCTCTCTCTCTCTCTCTCTCTCTCTCTGGCTTTCAAATAATAAATAAATAAATCATTTTTAACATTATTTATATAATCTTAGCAAAGTTAAGACTTTAAATCAATAGAAAACTGAACTGTTCACATCAAGAAATTCCTGTAAACCAATTTATATGAATAAAGTTTGCTAATCTGGGCAAATAACTTTCTTACCAACACAAAAGTTACTTGCCTGGGTGAAGAGCTTACTTTTTAAGCAGTAACTCAATTACAAAAAGTCAGTTTAAGAATTTGCTGTACCTACTAAGGCTAACCTATCATATCACAAATTTTTCCCAATTCCAATCATTGCCACACCTTGAAATATCTAGTTTAATCAACTTGAGTCTAATTTTCAAGATATTATACATTTCTCTCCAAGCCTTTACTCCCTCTCAAAGAAGCTCTAGTTGTTCCTTATTGCAGTAAGCTTAATAAACTTAATATTGCTTAATCAACAGATTATGCCCAATGCTCTTTTGAGAAGTCAGAAGTCAATAATCTGGTGAGAAAATAAAAGCACAATATCCTATCTTACCTTCAACTAAAGAGGGAAAAATCTGAATATTAAATGTTTAACATGGTGCTAAAAAACAAACCCTAAAATTACTTATAATAAGATAAAACAAAAATGCAGAGAAAAAGGCCGGCACTGTGGCGTTGCATGTAAAGCCACAGCTTTCAGTGCTGCATCCCATATGGGTGCCGGTTCGAGTCCCCAGCTGCTCCACTTCCAACCCAGCTCTTTGCTAGGGCCTTGGAAAGCAGTAGAAGGTAGCCCAAGTCCTTGGTCCTCTGCACCCCCGTAGGAGATCCGGTAGAAGCTCCTAGCTCCTGGCTTTGGATCAAAGTATCTCTGCCGTTGCAGTCATCTGGGAAGTGAACAAGTGGAAGGAAGACCTCTCTCTCTCTCTCTCTTTCTCTCTTCTGTCTCTGTCTCTCTGTAACTCTGACTTCGAATAAATAAAAACAAATCTTTAAAAGATGCAGAGAAAAATAAGTTAAAACAAGAATAGAGAGAAAATATTAAGGTGAAGCCGTTGGAACAGGTTTTGAAAAGTAACAAATGCTGTGAATTCCTAAACATCTTCTGAAAGTAGCCACAAATTTTGCTCTGAGATTCCTGATAAACAGTGCCAAACAAGAAATATAATTAGTTGCATAATTCACAAAGTTCATCTTTATAACATTGTTACAAGACCCAGGCCAATATGCTAACACTAAGAAAGACTAATTTGTTATTTTAATTTTCATCAACATAAAATTTTTTTAAGTCTCAATAGAAGAAATGTCAAAATAAAAGGTCATATCACCTCTTTATACATCAGTAGAAATTTGGGCAAGGTCATGATATAATGCTACTGTTTAAAGGTAGATATAGGCCGGCGCCACAGCTCACCAGGCTAATCCTCCACCTATGGCGCTAGCAACCCGGGTTCTAGTCCCGGTTGGGAGCCAGATTCTGTCTCGGTTTCTCCTCTTCCAGTCCAGCTCTCTGCTGTGGCCCAGGAGGGCAGTGGAGGATGGCCCAAGTGCTTGGGCCCTGCACCCACATGGAAGACCAGGAGGAAGCACGTGGCTCCTGGCTTCCAATCAGCGCAGCGCACCAGCCGTAGCGGCCATTTGGGGGGTGAACCAACAGAAGGAACACCTTTCTCTCTCTCTCTCTCTCACTGTCTAACTCTGCCTGTCAAAAAAAAGTAGATATAAAAAAAAATTCCTGGATGGTTGATTTGGAGTGTTTTTTAAGGCCAGAAAGGGTTCAGGTAGTAGATGATTCTGAACAAAAACATGATGGAAAATATATGAGAATGGGGGTGATGCAAGAAGTGAGAAGGACAAGAAGATTTCCTTGGCAGAAAGAGAGTGGGATTTGATGAAAGAGTCTGGTTAACGAAAGAAGAGAGTAAGGGAAGGGGAGAGAAGAGTAGAAGGCCCATCCTGTTCCTGATACACGGGACGAGCAGGGGAACTGTAACAGCAGAGTCTTGAATCACTCTCAACAGTACAGTACTTGGTATTTGATCACTGACTAATAAGAAAAAATGGGATTGACGAAGAATCTGGTGCAATGGTACAGTTGGTGAACCACTGTAAGCGAAACCCACAAGCAATTGATGAAGTAAAATCAAGAGAGAGGAAACTTAGCTGTGAGAGAGAGTCCATGGTCTAGCTAATTTCAACTTTGTCCATGGGGATATCACTTTCCCACCAGTTTGTGAATTTATCAATGGGGGGAGTGAAGGAAGAGGCAAAGAAGCCAGGGAGAAGTCCTGAATCTTTGGCCTTATTTATCTGTATTCTGAATGTGCAACTAGAGAATGGTATGTAGCCAACATTTAGATTGTAGTTTGTTGTGGTGGAAAAGTACAAAACCCAATTCATTCAATTGAAATAATTTATGACTACTTCAATGTGATAAGTGAGTGGATGGTAACGTAAGGAAAAAAGAGGCATCCAACATCGCCCACAAATATTAGTAACAAAGGAACAGATGGAGAGTTTTGAACTAGAAAGAGAAATTGGGCACTGAGCAGCTATGCTTTCAAAAGCTTTGCTATGGGGTTTTAAGAGGCAAAGATTCAAGCCAGTGTCAGCATTCTTGTGAATGGAATGGATATACACTTCAACCACGGCAAATAGACAAGAATAATAGATTTAAAAATACAATATCATGGGCAGGCATTGTAGGGCAGCAGCTTAAGCTGCCTCTTGCCACACCAGTACCCCACATCAGAGTGTCAGTTTGAGTCCTGGCTACTCAGCTTCTGTTCTAGCTTCCTGCCAATGCAACCTCGGAAGCAGCAGATGGTGGCTCAAGCATGGGGTCCCTGACACCCATGTGGGAAACCTAGGGAGAACCCTGGCTCCTGACTTCAGCTTGGCCCAGCCCTGGCTCTTACAGGCATTTGGAGAGTGAATTAAGGAGCAGATGGAAGTGCTCTCTCTTTCTGTCATTATGTCTTTCAAATAAAATAATTAATAAATATTTTTTAAAACATTATGTCATCTATATATCAATAATTAAATTTCACAGAATTTAACTTTTTAAAGACAGTAGAAATGGAGACTCAAATATATCCAATTACTATATATCAATTCAAAATAAAATACATTTTTATTATATCAGGGGCCAGCCTCCACCTGCAGTGCTGGTGTCCTGGTTCTTAAGTTCATATCATGGCTGTTTCTCTTCCAATCCAACTCTGTTTATGGCCTGAGAAAGCAGTAGAAGATGGCCCAAGTGCTTGAGCCCCTTTAATAATCTGTGATTATTTTAAAATTTACTTGACATGAGTGAAATGGACATTTTTCAGTTGATTATTATTCATAAGTTTGCCTACATTCCCAAAGAACTATGGGGAAGGGGACAGTATTGTAGCACACCAAGTTAAGCAGCCACCTGCAACACCAACCTCCCATATCGGTGCCAGTTCAAATTCCAGCAGCTCCTGACCAATGCAACTAAGGAAGCAGTGGAAGATGGTCCAAATACTTGGTGCCCCTGCCAGCTATGTAAAAGACCCTCACGGAGTTACAAGCTCCTGACTTCAGCCTGGCCTAGCCCCAGCTGTTATAGCCATTTGGAGAGTAAACCAGCAGATGGAAGATGTCTTTCTCTCTCTCTCTCTCTCTCGCTCTCGCTCTCGCTCTCGCTCTCGCTCTCTCCCCCTCCTACTCCCTCTCCCTCCCCCTCTCCCTCTCTCCCTTTCTCTCCTGTAATCTGCCTTTCAAATAAATAATAATTTTTTTTAAAAAAAAAAAGAAAGAAATGGAGAAACATAAAACAGTTTAATGGAAGGGATTTGATTGGGAGTCCAAAGACTGGGCTTTGGATCTCACCCCCGGTATGAGTTCTCTCTCAGACTTCTGCTAACTCCTGGCCACTGGGGCTTGGTTCTAGTCACCGTAAGACAGGAGTGAAGATGAGCTTGGTGGTTTCCACACTGTGTTCTGCAGATCCCAGGGGCTCCTTGGAGACAAGGTGAGACTAATTGGCCAGGTCCTCGGTGAGGCCAGCCGTCCTGAATCCAGTGTCAGTAGCACAGAGCTACTCTAACCCTGTGCTATAACTTGTGTAAAAGGCTCTTCCTGCACAAATTCTGAGACCTAACTCTCCAAAACCCAGAAACCTCTAGACCAGATGATCTGTCCCACTCATCTCTAATAAATACCATTAGAGTTAGTAATATGCTTGAGTAGGAAGTGTAATCAGATACTTACTACAAGTATTACCTCCAGGTTACAGATTGGAAACAAGAACAGGAGGATGAAGCAAACTTTCACTAACAGAAATGCCAAGACCAGCATCTCAGTAGACTAACAAGGCAGAGTTCATATTTCCAAAAAATTTAAAGCACTTTATTTTAAGAAAGAACTCTACTGGTTGATTTGCTTATGCCACAACGCAATATGCATACCAGCACATGATGTGGTCTCAATTTATGAAATCATTTTACATAAAAAACATGCATAAACATTTGCAGCAATATGTTTGGAGTCCATGGACATCTGTAATTAAAACGACTCCAATAGCATTCTGGTTTTGCCTCCTAAATATAGGTTCTTCCCCTCTGATTTTGGCTGCCTGTGAGCTGCCCCACCCCCTTTTCAAACTGCATCTTATAACTACAGTTTCATGAATCACAAAAAAATAAAGGGCTACTTGACACGGAAAACTCATAGTTCACAATTTTGTCGGAGTAAATTATGTAAAATATAGCTGTTCTAGAAGATTTACATTTGATGAACATGCTTGTCTTTTGTTTTTTGTTGTCAGGTATCAACTTAGTTTAAGTTCCTGGATCCTGGCTTTAGTCTGGCCCAATCTATTATCTCTTTCTCTCTTTCTCTCTCTCTCTCTCTCCCTCCCTCCTTCCTTCTCTCCCTCCTTCTTCCCCCTTTCAAATAAATACACACACACACACACACAGATAGAGGAGAGAGAGAGAGAGAGAGAGAAGGTTTATTTAGCTCACAGTTTTGAAGGTTCAAATACAAAATCTGGAAGCCCCACTGGTTTGGCAATTGTGGAGCACCTGCAGAGGAAGAATCATATGGTGAACCAGAAAGTAGAGAGAGTGGCTGGGTCCAACCCAGGCTTGCTTTTATAATCACTCTCATAAGAACTATCTTTTGACAGCATGCCGCCAATGACTTCCCAATAGGCCCCACTTCTGATCACCATAGATACATTGTTTCTGCCCTCTCAGTATCACTAACTTATGAATTTTGGGTTTACTATACTGTGAATTTGGGAGTCAAATCATGTTGAAGACATAGGACAGATTTTTAATATAGATAGACATCTATTAGATATAAGTACAGTGGATTTTTATATGTAAGTTATCTATGTATATTCCCTAGCTCTGTCCATTAAGAAAGTCTGAAAGCAGCAAAACTCCAAAGTAATGACCACACCTTGCACCTAGATCCTGACTTCCAAATACCATTCTCCACTAAAAGAAAATAGGGCTCTTTGCAGAAATGACAGATTGGAAGACTAGGGCTGGAAATATAAGCCTGGAGGCATCTTATTGTGTCAGGTCATAAGAACGTGTTTAAAGAATGATGGGCACACATGCACCCATCGAAAGGAAACAAAAGGGGCTTCCACTGGCCAAATATGGGACTATGTATGTATCCACATAAATAATGACAGTAGTAGACGATACTGTTAAATAAGAATTCATGAGTCTACACTGACAAAAATAAATGAATAACTAAACAGTAAGAGGACAAAGTCTTTCCATACAATGAAATGCCATCTCATCAATGTAGGAGCAATTACAGAATCGGAAAATCACCATTTGGTATTCATGACAGCAATCATTAATTCAGCCAAAAATCTTCAATGAATCCTAAAACTAGCAGGGTAACTCAATGAGGAATTGAATATTTACATAGTCACCAAGCATGTCCCCACAAAATTCTGTCTGCAAAGGGAGTCAAGAGTAATTTCACAATGGACCTAATAGGTTAAGTTTAATATCATCAGCACTGAGACAAAACCGTTTACCATCTGATAGAATGCAGTGAAAGCACAGCATCAATTCTGTGATATTCCTGCATTAAAAAGGAATAGCCTGAGTCTCATCATGAGGAATTATCAGACAAACACTGATTAATGGACCTCCTATAAAATAACTAGCCTATAATCCTTGCTAGTGTCAGGATCACAAACCCCAAGGAAAAATAAAGAAATGTTCCAAATTAACAAAACCTTTTCTTAAAGCGACAATATAAATCAACACATGATCCTGCATTAAATCCTTTTGCCATAAAAATAAGGAAAATTTGAATGAGGTCTGTAGGTTCTATGGCTTCAATGTATCATCTCCAGTGATGCAGGCTCAGGAGAAAATATACCTAATTCTAGAAAATACTCATGACATGCAAGGGTGATGGAATTTCACATCAGCAACCAAAAAAATCTGGAATATTTGTGCAAGTTTTCTGTAAGATTGATATTATTTCAATGGAAAAAAGATTTATTGTGAGAACAGCAAACACTGTATTTTTAAACTATCTATTTATAAATCTGTTGTGACAATTAAATGAGTTAATGAATACAATGTATTTAGCACAATGCCTTGTACAGGGTAAGACCCAAAGAATATAGCTTTATGGGGTACAATATTATTATAATATTAAATCACAAACACATTCCCCCATCCCACTGGCAAATGAAGATGATCAGGGAAGTCGAATACATGAAAGGATTCAGTCAGATGGCTGGAATAGTCACTACCATGAAGCAAATGTTGGAACTAGATGACCTTGAGGCATCGTTTGTACTTAATTATGTCTGGTCCCATAGTGCTAATTACCATATTTCCTCAGCCCTTTCATAAGCAGCCTCCTGATTAAAAATCATTCATTAGGTACAGCACAATGTATACCACACCACCAAAGCATTATAAAGCTTGATTAAACGTTGCTGTTTTCTGGGTTCCCCTCGTACACTTACCCACTCTCACTCTGTAAATGAAGAGGCTGATTCCAAGTGTCTCACCCAAGGGCACCACGCAGGCTGATGGCAGAGACAAGAACAAATACCTTGAGACTCACTGACCTCGTTTCCCCTGCTGGTTCCAAAGCACCAGCTCAACGCACCCAACATGAGGATAGGCTCCAGAGCAGGCCGCAGTGTATCCTAATAGTAACTGCAGCTCAAGTTGACCTTCTTCAACTCTACTTTGCACTTGGTTTGCCTATCATAAAATACACACACATACACACACACACCACCAGCCCCCCGGGGCTTAATGTAGCATTTTGAAAAGAATTGTATGGAACTACTTCTGTGTAGAAAGCCACGTTCTTTTCTTTCGAAAATGGTCTTTGTGAAAAAAAAAAAAGGCGGGGAGAAATGTAAAGCACTCAGACCCGGTATGGAATTCTCCTCACACTGCCTCATTCCTGGCGCGCACAGCCCACTTTGACATCGAGGGGCGCTCTGCCAGGAAAGAGCCACATGGACTGCCGAAGGGACTCACAGGCTGACCCGCTCCGCTCCCACTCCTCCCCACTGCCAGCTTCACCAACAGTTAATTGCCTTTTCATGCAAAGATCTTGACAGTCACCCTCCCACAAACCCCCTGTATGGTTTGTGGGGGAAAAAAAAAAAAACTGTTTCCATTTTTAGGAGAGCATAAGACCTGGCCCATTTTATTTAGAAATTAATAATAATTCTGAGTGCTCTCTTTTCTCTGTTCTGGAAGAGCAGTGAAGCAGCTCTGAAATGAAGCATTTACCACTGTGCGTGCCAGGACAAAAACAGATGGACAAAAAAAGTTTAGATGGATGAATCTGAAAAATTGGATGACCTTTATTATACCCCCAAAAGTTATAAAAAATTAGAAGAGCAAAACTTCCATTTGCCAACAAGGTTCTCTCCAATTTATAAATTTCATTCTGTGGATTCAGGCCCAGGAGGGAAGCTCACATCATTCTCCGGACAGCCAGACATTGTGCCACCAGCAGCACAGTCTCCCTGGGTCTGCTTACCTGATGCTGTGGTTTTGAACATGATTTTGCTCCCAAATTCATGCAGGACCTTTAACCCCAAAGTCATAAGTCAGTGGTACTAAGAGAAGAGGAACTTAATCCAATTACAGTGTTAGGAGGTAGGTCTAACAGGAGGCGCCTAGGTTCTTAGGGGAGGCACTCTCAGAAGGTAGCTCTTGGAGAGGTTGGTTGCATGAGCCCAGAGTCAGCCAAGTAACTTTCTCTGTTTCCTGGCTGACCACATGGTCCCTCCTCTGCAAGTGCCAATGCACTGCCATCCTCACCCACAACTCTCACCAGAGTCCAACCTGACATCCAATGTTGAAGTAAAACCTCCAACTGTGAGCTAAATAAACCTTTTCCCTTTAAAAAGTTGGTTTCCTGGACTATCCTGGTTATTGTCAAGAAAAGCTGACTAAATCACATGGACAACCTAGAAAACTGTTTTGTTCATCAGCTACTATCCCCTCACTCCAATAAAAAGAAGGACTGAGCTCAGGGCCTCACAACAGTCTGAGATTCCTGAGTCTAAGCTATAGCAAAAGATGTTGCAGCGTGTAGGAATTCAACTTACATGACACCAAGAACCAGCTCAATTCTCAGGCAAGCCAGCTAACTCCATGCTGTGGCTTCTTTCCAGTGGAAGCTACCCATCTCACAAATCTGCTAAGGATTAGAGTGATCTGAGACATTGCAGATCTAGAGGCAAGCATTTGGCATAGTGGTTGGGCTACCAGTTGGTATGTCCTCATCTCATATCTGAGTGTCTTCGGTTCAAATTCCAGGTCCACCCTCAAATCTAGCTTCCTGCTAATGCGCATTCGGGGAGGCAGCTGGTGATGACTCAACCTGGATCACTGCACCCACCTGGCTTGAGTTCCTGACTCCACGCTCCAACCTGGCCCAATCTTAGCTATTTTAGGCATTTTTGAAATGAACCGGTAGAAGGAGAAATCTCTCTCTCTCTCCTCTCTCTCTCTTCTCTCTCTCTCTCTCTCTCTCTCTCTCTCTCTCTCTCTGTCTTTGTGTGTGTGTGTTCAAGGAAATTAAAAGCAAAAAAGAAATTACAGATTTATAGGGTATAATTGGATCAGGACAAATTTAGTGCCAAGTACAAAATTCTTTGAAGTAGCTGCTGTATCAAAAATGAGTCAGTAGCATATAACTGTGCATATGTTTTGAGCATAGATACAGTAGGGGAAAATGTTTACTTCACAGACTATAATTCTAAAATACATTATCATGAATTTTCATATTATTTATAAATTAATAGTGCCGAGAGACATCAAGCTTCACCCAAACACAGTTCTGCTCTTCTTTTGAAATATGGAAGAATCACACATGCCACCCATCTTGTATTTGTATGAGGCAATGTGAATAGTTCTGGTCAACGAGCTGTGAGTATCACTTGAGACTTAGAGAATCCAACTGACGGAACAAGACCCTTTGTGTCTGCTGTTACTCAGCTACAGTCAAACTTGAAGATTGACATCATAAGATGAATGGAGTGAAACTTAGAGTAGAGCCTCTTCAATCCCTACTCCATAAGCAATGACTATTTTTTCTCATTTTAAGCTACCAAGGTTTGAGTGATACTTGTTACTGCCATCCATGCCTACCTTTGACACTTTGTCTATAAAATATGCTGTCTAAATATCCAATTCAAGTCATATTCCCCAGTCCGATGTAACTTGGCAGAAATGGTACAAGGCATATCATACCCATAAAAGAAATAAGAGGTATGTCAGGCTTTATATGACAACCAAGCAGCAACACTGAAGAGAGGGAGCAAGATCTCCCGTATACACTCACATGAAGAGCCTCTGAAGTCACAAGACAGAGCAGAATTGAGCAGCATATAAGCTACAAAGTCAGAGATCAGAAAGGGGGAACAATTCCAAAGCCAGGGAGAAAAGTTGAGTCTTAAACTATATACCTGCAATAAGACACCGGATGATTCTATGAAATTTTACCTGTCTTTCCTAATGTTTCAGATGGCTCATATCGGCACCAAAGCACACACAAGGACTCTCTCACTCACTTTGTACTAGCTCGAAAAGCACCACGCAAACTGGGACAAAAAATGAAGCTCCCAAACTTTTTAAATTAAAATCTCTTAGAATCCAACTAGTTCTACAGATCTGATGACTAGTTTAATTCTATTTATATTTTTTGAGCATCATCTGGACAAGAGTAATTAAAAATATCTTCAGGCTTTATCTCCCTCCAAGCACAAGATCCACATGATTTAATTGATTCTCATTCCTACTTCAGATACTCTGTGTGTTAGCATAGTCTTGGAGTAATAATCTTAAATCTTAAAGGAGTCTTAGAGACAAATATAATCTTCCCCCTGCCAAAAAATTGGACAAGGCACAACCAAAAATTAAAAGCAAAAAAGTTTTCCAATCTATAGCTTTGGTCTTTTTATATCAGACACTTTTACATCATGACTAAAACAATGAATCATTAGTGAGGCCACTGTACATCACTATAAACATATCAGAAAAAAATATCATACTAATAATTACATCAAGTTGCTTGTATCCCTTAGGATCTTTTTATTATTAATAGTAAGATATTGTTATTTGCTCACATTTTTCTGATTAGGAAATCGGACAGTAATTGTTGATGCTGAGCCAAAAGGGCTAATTAAATGATAAATGTCAATTTTTCTTCCAACTTACAAAAAAATTTTGAATAGCACATTTTTCTATTATGCCAAACCAAGAAAGAAAACACTACTTTTTGGCCTTTACAAGACCAAAAGAGATTCATCCTAAAAGTGGTTAATTTATAGATAGATAGGTTTTCTCAATATTATTTTTTAAAGACCTCAGCACCCTCATCCCATATGGGTGCTGGTTTGAGTCCTGGATGCTCCACTTCCAATCCAGGTCCCTGCTAATGTTCCTGGGAAAGCAGCAGAGGATAACCAAAATTCTTCAGTCCCTGCACCCATGTGGGAGACACAGATGAAGCTCCTGGCTCCTGGCTTTAGTCTGGCCCAGCCCTGGCTGTTGCTGCCATTTGGGGAATGAATTAGCAAAAGGAAGACTCTCTCTCTCTCTCCCTCTCTCCCTCTCTCTCTCTTTCTCTCTTTTAAATAAATAAATAAACCTTTTTTAAAAAGGCATTCATGATCCTCTAAGCACAGTACAAACATTAATTCACTATTTTGACAAAATCCTGAAGGGCTTTATAATTATCATTTTCCCCATTTATAAATAATTTTCAGAAAAGGAAATTTAAGAGTATCAAGCTCATCTTACTCAGGTAAGACAATGGTGAAATCTGGTCTGAATTCCAAATAATTTTTGTTCTATTTGAAAAGTTGTATTTCAGCTAGAGTTCAAATTCTAGTCCCCTTCCACTCTCAACCCCATTGCCATTTTCTACAAAAAGGAGGAGGAGGAAGAGGGAAAAAAGGAAATTATACCAACAAATTCAGCTACCAAGAGAAACTAGCAAGGTTTAACAAGTCAAAATATAAACTAAGTGATACTTTACTAGCTCATCTTCATATCATTTATACAGCCTTACATCATTCTTCAAATTCTCAGTCCCCTTAAAAGAACCGATAATAACCCAGGCATGAATGAACTACATCAATTCACTGTTAATGGACATTTTAGGTAATGGAATATTAACAATATTAGCTATTATTAGTTATTGAGGGTTGGCTATGTGCAAGCACTGTTCTAACATCTGTAGAATCATTCATCTTATCCTCAGACAGCTCTGTAGTAAAAGGTTTGTACTTACAACCCTTCTTCTGCAAACAGACACTGCAGCACGAACGTATCATTTATCTTCCCCGTAGCAATGTGGGACTCAGATTAGGGATGGCAAGTCTTGGAATTTACCATACTCCCCACAACCACTCTTGTTGATCCAGTGTTCTGCCTAATGAAGAACTGTTCTGTGCAATTCTTCACTAATTTCAAAGTTATAATATAACCATATAGCAATAGCACTATGCCTAATTGGACTTTGATGATTTAGAGATATATGAGTATTTTCAAGGATTTGGGGCTCAGAAATGATAAGATGGAAATAATAATAAAACCCATATCAAGACACTTTTCAGAGAAATGAAAAAAACTTAGATGAAATGTTCAAGCTGGTCAATAGTGTGTGTTCAATAAATGGTAGCTATTCATTATTATTTTAATCAGAGATTGGTAAGAATACTTTGTAATCATAGAAATAACAATTTGGAGATGAATTCTTGATTCTTCCTTCTAATAATGCAGAACACATTTATTATCTCCCTTAAAATAAGATTCCTAAAAATTTGATATCCTTTGCAATTTTCATTGAAGTAGTCATACTTCCTCACTGAAGGATATTTTCATTCAGAGATAATTCACTGTCTTCATATCTAACTAAATTTCAACCAACAGTGGCTGCTATAATTTCAACTCTCCAGTTCTACAGCCACCTATATCTATCAAGGATTTAGAATCCATCAGATATGTTATTGCTTTGAGAGCCAACTATTTACAGAAGCTTAAAGTAAGTTATTTAAAGTGCAGAGGCATGCAAATTTTATTTCAAATTTTTTGCGTGGATTTACTCATAGTAGGAAAGAAGACACGCTAAATAGCATTCCAGTAAGCTCGCCTCTCCCCTTGCCAGTGGAAGGAAGTCCTTGAACTTGTTTGCATGGAGCCAGATGATGGAGGCAGGATGAAGATGCAGACAGAAACACATCCCTTTGAACTCTTCTCATAACAGAAGCTGTGTGATGCTATTTGGAGACAGGATGCCACAGAAATGAAAACTTGCTCTGAATATGAGTCCCATATCAACCTATTTCCCAGGAAAGGAAAAAGAAGCAGGGACTCAGAAAAGCCCAGCCTCCGCAGAGTGGCAGTGTTCCCATGCTACCAGTCCTTGACTTCCACTCTCTAGAGTCTCCGGGTGCTAGGTTCATCCATGATGTAGCAAGGAAGGCTTTGAGAAGCGACTTTTTATAGGCAACAGCAAGCTGAACACAGAAATATTTAATCAATGCTAAATTAATAATATACCAAACTTGGTCAATTAATAGTACTCGGGGTTTCTTTTTTTTAATATTTAATTTACATGCATTTAAGCCACACAAATCTAAAATGTGCAGCTCAAAGCATTTTTACACAATTCCACATCTATAGATCACACTCAGATCAGATAGCTAAAACTTCCTAAATCTCAAGATTACTTTTACATTATTTTAAAGTTTTGCCTAAAGAAAATGCTATGATCTGAATAGGTCTCCCGAAAAGTCCCAGAAAAACAAATAACCGTAAGTTTTCCCTGAATTGTAGCAACTATTAGAGTACCAAAAAAAATTTAACATATAATGATTTGCTTTGCAAACTGCATAAAATGTTTCCTTTGCATAAACTATTAAGAGGAAATGGCTTAAAGTACAAATGAGCTTAGCTATTATCTTGTAACCATACAGAAAATATTTAGATGATACATTGTCATTGATTTTATTCGTTGAAAAAATCATGATGACTAATTGACAAAAACAACTATATATAAGTGAAATGGTCATTTTCCATTCAATTATTGTTTATAAATGTTGTCTATATTCTCATTAAACTAGGGCCTTTTTGCTTTTATTTGTTAAACGTATTTGGTGAAGTATTAAGCCCTTTTGCTATAATGTAAATTTAAAACATGCTATCTCAAAAACCAAAAAAAAAAAAAAAAAGAAATGTAGAAGGAAGAAAGGTAGGAAGGAGGGAGGGTGAGAGGGAGGAAGGGAACATCATTATGCTCTTAGATTTGAATCTGTTAAAAATTAATTAAAATTAAAATAAAAAAGTTAATTGCCAATGTGGTTGTAGTCTTAAGAGGTAGAGCCCTTGAGGGGTGATTAAATCAGGAGAGCAAAGCCCTCATTCGTGAGATTAAGACCTTTATAAAAGGACTTAAGGAGTGGTTTCCAACCCTTCCATGTCTTCTTCCACATGGGGATGAAGCAAGAAGACCTCACCAGATACAAAGTACTGATGACGTTTATCTTGGACTTCCCATCATCAATAACCATAAAGAAAAAATTTCTGCCCTTTATAAATTACCCATTCTCAGGTATCTTGTTACAGAAACACAAACTAAGACAGAAACTAGGTGACAGAGATGGTAGTCTTATTTTCAGTGGTGAGTTGGAGAACCATTAGTTGTGAGTGGTTGGGGAGTAGGCATAAGTGACTAGACATGGTGGGGTCATGGAGATGAAGGTTGACCTGGAAATCAGAAAGACCTGCCACTCACTATATTTGACATTTGGCAAGGCATCCCTCCATAGCCCACATTTCTTCTACTTGTGTCATGAAAATAATAACATACCTGCAAGTGTGTCATGGGATTAAACAACTTGATGCATGCAAAGGCTTACAAGAAATGGGTGGATACATAATAGCTGAAAACGCAAACAAATGACAGGTGTCAATATTAAAATTAATCACTTTAATATTCAACGGATGCATAGTTTGGATCAAAATGTCTTCCTTCTTTCTGCTGCTATACTTTCCCATGATGATGCCTTCCAGGGTTGAAAGACAATCTCTTCACTCATATAATTTTCATTTAGCAGTTGAAAGAAACTGTATTTCATTTGAACTACTATATCAGTATAAAATTCTGTCTTTGAAATAACTGTTAAGAATTCTAAGGAAAAATAAACTTATACTTTCTTTGATAAAAACAAGCTGCTGTAATCGGAATGCATGTTCTGCAATGATCAAGCTATTTATTTTTCAGAGCTTCCAATTTTTTGAAGCCTAAAATGGTTTAATTCTATCCACCAAGCAATTAATATGTTCTACTAAACAAATCAGAGCTGGAGAACCAAATTAACACCTTTCAAGAGTGATATATCAGTGCAGATTCTACTGAATGCTTTATGACCCTTCCACCTAATTTAATGGATAAATTCTAAGCATCAGAATGCCCAAGCACGGCTTGAATTCTTTCAGAGGCTAAAAAATATGCATCCTTTTAAAGTTTAACATCTGAATAGAAAAACAAAACTCCATCACTATATATGAAATGCTTCTCTAAAACCCCTCACCATTATCCAAAAATAGATTAAAATTCTTTTCGTTAACCAGGACTTAATTCAACTATGAAAGGTGTTTTGTGTAAGTGGATAAGAGCTGAGACAAATCCATGTTCATCTCCTTCATGCTTCATATGACTGACAGCTCATGTTTCCAGACTGCAGACCTCTGAGATGCCACTACTTTACCCTGGTATTCATTTTGGAGCAAATGGCCACCGTTTTAATACATCCAGTTAAAGGTTACACCAGGATTCCCAAATCTCAGCCACATTCCTCCATAAAAGCATTTGTGCATTGATTGCCTATGCTTCTAAAGTCTTTTCCAAGAAGTTTTTGCCTATGCCAATGTCTTGCAGAGTTTCCCTCAATGTTTTCTGGTAATTTGATGGTATCATGACATAGATTTAGGTCTTTGATCCATTTTGAGTGGATTTTTGTGTCATGTGTAAAGTAGGGGTCTTGTTTCATACTTCTGCACATGGAATGCTTTCCTTTGCAACAAAATGCATGCAACTGAAAACTATTATACTTAGTGAAATAACCCAACCCCAGAAAGGCAGATATCATGTTTTTCCTGATCTGGGGTAAGTAATAGAGTACCTAAAATGTAATATATTGGAGTGAAATGGACATTTTGAGATTTGATGATTGTTTACAGCCTTTGTCTCTTCTGTTGAGGAACAGTGTTTTTTCTTCATACTATTTTTTTAACTCTTTACTTAGTGAAGGGTTAACCTTATGAGTATAAAATATACTAAAAATAGATCTTTGTAAAAATTAAGAGTGGAAATAAAAAAGGGAGGAGGAAGAAGCATTGAAGCATGGGCAAGAGGGAGGTTAGGGTGGGAAGAATCTTTATGTTCCTAAATCTGTATAAATGAAATACATGAAACTTGTATACCTCAAATAAAATTTAAAAATAAATAAATAAAAAGCTCTCTCCCTCTCTCTCTCTCTCCTCCTTTCAAGTAAATAAAAATAAATAAACAAATTAATAAATTAGCCTTAAAAAAAGAGTACGTGTGTGCTTTCTCCCATACTCTCAGGCCTTGCTCTTCATGGATTTGAAGTTAGATGAGGAGATAGGCAAGGAAATTTGCCTTTCCCCGGGGTCTCTAAAACTATCACCAGTATACATTGTACCCTGACATTAAGGACTAAAGCATAAAAGAATGAGCCCATCCAAAAATGCTCTGGACCTGATATATGAAATACAAACTGATACTTGCTTCTGAAAGTAATTATTAGATGTTACTAGACAATGTGGCAATCCAAAACAGTCCCATGGACGATGAAATACTTCAAGGACACTTCCATCCCTTCAAATAGAAAGATTCCATGATGGTGCCTTTCCACTTTTTTTTGAGATTTATTTTATTTATTTGAAAGTCAGAGTTACAGAGAGAGTGAGGGAGAGACAGAGAGCTAGAGAGAGCTAGAGAGAGATCTTCCATCCACTGGTTTACTCCCCAAATGGCCACAGCAGCCAAGGATGGGCCAGTCCTAAGCCAGGAGCCAGGAGCTACTTCTGGGTCTTCCACGTGGAGAGGCATTTGGGAAGTCCTCTGTTTTCCCAGGCACATTAAAAGGGAGATGGATTGGAAGTGGGGCAGCCAGAACTCGAACTGACACCCATATAGGATGCCTGCACTTCAGGCGGCAACTTAACCCACTATGCCACAGTGCTGGCCCCCTTTCTTGAACCTTCTTCAGATGTATTCACCTCATTAAAGAGATTGGTGGGGAACTTCTATATTTCTTCATTAGTAGCATATAAGGACTTCCATTGTTTTATAAAGAGAGAAAGGAGAAAATAAAAAAGAAAATATGATGGTGATGGTGATGATGATGGTGATGATGATGATGTATTTTAATGTAACTATATTGTTCAGGGAGTTCAAATCACTTTCTTCATAAATGCTCTCACCTTGCCTTTGTTTCAGATATATGAGGGGCCTTCAGAAGGTTCACAGAAAATATGTATTATGAGAAAACCATGGATTTCAAAAATTTTTCATTGAAATAAACATGTTTTAATTCCATTTTCCCATGAACTTTTTGAAGTACCCTCGTATATCAACAAAAACACAACCTTCATTCTGACAGACTCAGAATCCATTTACTCTAAAGGTAATACAAGCAATTGGGCCTGGGGGAGTCCTGGCACAAATTAATATCTACAATAAGCAGAATTATCTCATAATATAGAATTAACATTGTCACAGAGAAAATATGGTAGCAAGAGGTAAAATGGTATCTCTCCTGTTAAATAATTGTGTGCATGGATGTTAAAAGGAAGAAAGAAGTGCTCTACTCCCAAGATTTCCCATTAGTTGCACACCTCTATGGTAATATTATTTATTTAATCTTCACAATAACCCAGTGAGAAATAGACTTTTCCCTACTTGTAAATGAGAGAAGAGAGCTTTAGAAAAGTTGAGTGGCTTGCTTGTGATTACTCAGTGGAGGAGCTGGGAACCTCAATGTGGATGCATTTGCCTCAAATGCCTGTTTCTCCAGCCCCTAACCTGTGGCAACCGAACATATAACAAATTAAGTTACCAAATCTGAGACTGGACATTCAGTAAACTATATGGATGCAAACATTGATTATCCCTCCCTACAAAAGAAAACAAACCGAATACCAAACACAAACATGAAAATAGCTTCACCTAAAACCTAACAGATATGCAAAACCAGGCATAAAATGTTGAACTACACCAGACACCCATAAAAAGGGAGATTTAAAAAGCTATTTTCTTTTTACCTTTTGTAAATTACTTTAGTAAAGGGAAATCACACACGTGAAACAAAGTAATAAGAAGCATGCAATTTTGCCCACTGCTACTTGTACAACCAGTGCTCCCATTATTATGAAGAAGTCTGCCTACAAGGACAGATGGCGACTCTGCTCTATGTAAGATGACATCAAATTAGGCATTTTTATTTACTTAACAGTTATGGAGGCTGGGAAGTCCAAGAGCACGGTGCTGACATCTGGTAAGGACCTCCTCACTGAATTATAACAGCAGAGAGCGCCACACGGCAGAACAAGAGGTGGGAACTCAGGAGTCTCCTCTTCTTCTTAGGAAGACATCAGTGCTATAATGGAAGCCTCACCCTCATGACTTCATCTACCTGATTGCCTCCCCAAGACCCTACCTTCAAATACCATTAACATATGACTTGGGGGGCTACAATTAGGTATTCGTGTATGCATATGTACTTAGACTTTTCTATAGGACTTATGTAACCCATAGTTCTACAAAAAAATTTATTAAAGCATTTACAATTAAATTCTTTACCTGGTCACTACTAATAGAATATTTTTATTCTATTATTTTATTTATTTCTTAAAATTAAACTTCCGGGGCTAGCTTTGTGGCGAAGCAGGTAAAGCTGCCATCTGCAATGCCAGTATCCCATAAAGGCACTAGCTCGAGTCTCGGCTGCTCCACTTCTAATCCAGCTTCTGGTTAATGCCGCTGGGAAAAACAGTGGAGGATGGCCCAAGAGCTTGGGCCCCTATCACACACATGGGAGACCTGAAAGAAGCTCCTGGCTCCTGGCTTCTGCCTGGCCTAGTCATGGTTGCTGCGGAATAAATCTAGGGATGGAAGATCTCTCTCTATCTCTCCCTCTGTGTCTGTAACTCTGCCTTTCAAATAAATACATATTTTTTAAAAAAAAATTAAGCTGTTTCATTAATCCTTTCATCTTTCCTTTACCTCTTTATCACACACTTACTTGAGTAATATGGACGGTTTAGCAACCACCATAGAAAGAATGTGAATCTAATGGGCATAAGAAAAAAACACAGTGTAACGACCATGCCCTACCATAGGACCAGCCCATTAACAAAAAAAAAAAAAAAAGGCATGTCATATGTTGAGAAGGCACCTAAAAAGTCAGTACGTCAGTCTTTTCAGAAGCGTCTGGTCTGTTGAAGCAAACTCACTATGAGAATCATTTATTCAGTGGCTGACTTTTTAATGATTCCATGTACTTGGCATTTGGTTACATTCTGGGGACACAATGCCTGCCCAACAGAAAACCAGAGACATCAAGAGAGAGGCATCAATTTAACAATTACAGAAGCCTTTGATAGAGATTATAGTTGTAGCGTACATCTGAGGCACAGTGGCTATTCCTATGTATTCATCCTTTAATAAAAACATAATCATATTCTGGTGTACTAACATGTATCGCACGTAAATATTTACTGATACAAAGTGTAGATTGCAAAGGGTTATGTGGAGATATAATAAAACTATTTCCAGTTTCACTTCCTGCAAAAGATATATCCAGAAACTTTTTTCCAGTATTGCATCCTAGTGAGCCTTGGCTTACCACATCCTCATAGTTGCAGATCACTACCATCCTGTGCCCTGTAATTTTCATTAAATTTTCTGCCTTTAGTTTCCAAGCCAACATGGACTTTGTCATCCACCTTCCAATTTGGAGTGAAGGTCATCACCTGGCCATTTATATTGCTGTATTCTCAATATAATAGAGACATATGGCTAATGTGTCCTTAATTGTGTTATTTTGTTGTGCTCAGTTGCTATCGCATCTCCTGAATTTTCTTCAACCAATTACTGTCAAGTGCACTTAATTTCTTCTATTTCATGTTAGTCCACCGCCAATAGTCCCTCATCACCACTCTCCCAATGGAGTCAATATTCTGCCGAAGGCATGTTGGGGTTCATTTTATACTGCTACAGAAATTCACTCAACAGTAGTTTCTTGAAAGCAAAACAGTTCTTTTCTGGGAGGCCTAGACAACCATCAGTAAAACAGGGTCCTTCCAGCCTTTCAGTGTATGCCTATGCTCTTTATTGAGTATGACCTCGTTCCCATGTTGGACTTCATCACTTAATAATGTGGACAGTGCTGCTGTGTTCCAATAAAATAGGTTGAATTATTCTCAATGTCAACAGCTACAAATGGCAGAACCCACTGACAATGCCATTTATTCACCCTCCAGTCAACAAAAATCATCTTAGGTCTTAGTAGTATAATCTGAGAGTATAAGTGAAAGGTCCATACTCCTACAAAATAAACTATTTTTCTACTGAAGACACTACAGTAAACTCTCAGTATCCATGGGTTCTGCATGCATGGAGTTAACCACACGTGAATCCAAAATATTCAGAAAAGCAAAATGCAACTGTGCTGAAGGCATGTGGACATTTTTATCACTATTTTCTAAATAACACAGTATTACAATTATTTACATAGTACTTACATAGTATCAAGGATATAAATAATCTTGAAATGATTTAAACTATACAAAGGGGGAGGATACTGTGTCGCAGTTGTTTAAACTAACACCTGGGATGCCCACGTCCATGTCAGAGGGCCTGGGATCAAGTCCTGTCTCAGCTTCTGCTTCCAATTCAGCTTCCTGCTGCTGCAGCTGAGAGGCAGCAGGTGATGGCTCAAATACTGAGTCTCTGCCACTTGGGAGATCTGGATGGAGTTCTTTACTCCTGGCTTCACCCATGCCCAATAGACGAAGATCTCTCTCTCTCTCTCTCTCTCTCTCCCTCACTCCCTCCCCCTCTCCACCCTCCTTCCATCTTTCTGTCACCCTTTCAAGTAAATAAAAATGAATAAATAAGCTTAAAAAATTTACAAGGGGATTTGCCTTGGTTATATGCAAATACTACAGCATTTAAGGGACTTAAACACCCATAGGTTTTGATATCTGTGGGAGGTCCTGGAATCATCTCCCCATGGACATAAAGAGAAAACTATATTTACTACAGCTTCAACAGATTCTCATTTTCTCAGAACATGTTGTGAAAATCATTAGCAATAAGCTTGGTCTAAAATACAACCGAAATGCTTTTTACAGAAATTGGAAAATATTGTGATTATACTTAGTACATGAATGCTTTTCTTGTTTCTTACATTATAGCTAATTTATTAACCACAGAAATGGAGCAGGTTACTTTCTATCTACAGAATGCAATCTAATTTTTTTTTTACTCTACCGTTTCAAGAGTTGGTTTCAAGGTGGGGTTTGCAGTTGGCAACTTTTAAGTTAGATTGCATCTACATTTTTTAGTTTAAATCCAAATTGTACTAAGAGTGGAACATTTTTTAAAACTGAGCATAACAGCTTAGTCCAGATCATGATTTTCATAATTTTAACTATTGGGGAAAGCACATTAACAATTTTTTTTAAAATAGCACAACATTTCATTGTGAAATTTACAGTGCATGGATACCAAATTTCTCCACAAAGATTTTTCAAAGGTGTGTAGGCACCAAATTTCTCCACAAAGATTTTAAGAGGACATTAAAAGTGGACTTAGAATACTGGACGGCAGCTGGTCTGACATGACAGGCTTGAATAAATGTGCCAACAAAGCCCTTATGGTTTATTGGGTAATTATGGGAAGTGCCATTGGTGCCAGCCAATCAGATTCCTGGGCAGCTACTTCTAAACCCACTTACTCTTAAAGTAGATCATTAAAAATGCACTTTTGTGGAGAAGCTTTGCTCCTACTCGACATAAATAGTCTATTTGCAAAGTTAGTCATTTGGTCAGAATGCAGCACATCAGTGCTGGTACAGTGAACAACCACCTCCGTATTGCACGGACATCTTCCATTAAAGGCATTTCAGAGTGGGGCTTTTCAAACATGAGAGGAACAAATGGGCCTGCAATGGGCATGAGCCCATCTATTCCTATCTATAAAACCACATATTGACTCACAAAAGCGAGTTCATGCCATTTGTTTGCAGGATTCTGAAAAGTTCACTCCAGAGCTTATGTGTACAGTACACACTGAATTGGGTTTTTAAAAAATGCCAAACCAAAGTCAAATTTTTCAACTTGAAAAGACAAATCTCAATTCCTGGAAGCTGGTTAAGTCCATCTTCTCCTGCCAAGCCACTAAACAGAGGTGATAACTTAAAAAAAAAATCCCAAAAATTTATTCAGCAAGATTAGGAATTTTTTTCATGACATGGAAATGAATATTCTTAAATATAGAATTGTCCATTACCCAAAACTTCAAAATCTAAGTTGGTTCCAAATACTGTCTTAAGGATAAAAGGATTGGAACAATATCAAAAAATTATGAAGATTTTAACCTAGGTCTGGGAAACTGTTTTAAGATTACTATGTGGTGGACATGGACTTGATGTTTATTTTTTAATGTACCATTCACCTTCACTCCCAGAAGGGTACAAGGTCTAACATGGGAAGTCAAGCTTCTCAACCAAAAATTTAGTCCCCAGAAGAAGGATAGGTGTTAGGAGCAGAAAGTTCTGCCAGTGAATTCCAACTCATAACCAGGGGTAATGTTCAAAATATTTAATAACTAGCTGCCGTAAGCTCCAGCCAATCAGAATTAACTTCTAGATGCCACTGCACTGGAGCAGAGTCCAAAAGTCCCCTTCATAGATAGCTCCGAGGGATAAGTGCTGGGACTTGGGCCAAATAAGCCAGGGCAGTAGGGGTACCCAGGATCTCAAGAAAAGAGCCATTCACTGACCAGTTCAGATGTAGTTCAATATTTTAACAACTAATTCAGCCATATTCAACTAATTTAGCCAAAAGCACATGTTACCTGTGCATGTGTCTTGTTCTTAACTATATGAAAACATCCATCACATACAGTTAGACTCAGAGAAGGTGAATTTAAAATATACCTATATAGGGTTGTGGTGCAGTGGGCTAAGCTTCTGATTGAGATGCCAATAGCCCAGATGTGAATGCTAGTTCAAGACTCAGTTACTCCATTTCTAATCCAGGTTCCTGTTAATGCTCCTGAAAAGGCTACAGAAGGTGGCCCAAGTACTTGGGTCCCTGCCACCACTATGGAAGATCAGGATGGAGTTCCTGGCTCCTGAGTTTAGCAATCTGAATGCTGCCCAATGTAGATATTGGGAAGTGAACCAGCAGAAGGAATTACAATCTCTCCTCTCTCTCTCTCTCTCTCTCTCTCTCTCTCTCTCTCTCTCTCTCTCCCCCACTGCCTCTCCCTCTCCCTCTCTCTCTTCCTCTCTCTCTTTCTCTCTCTCCTTTAAAATAAATAAATATTTAAAAGAAAAAAAAAACATTAGGGGTGGACATTAAGTCTAGCTGTTGTCACTAGTTAAGACAGCCACATTTCAAATCAGAGTATGTGGTTCCAATACTTGATTCCAGCTTTCTGCTAATACAGATCCTGGGAGGCAGCAGGTGATGACTCAGAAAATTGGGTTCCTTCCACCCATGTGGAAGACCTGGATTGAGTTCCCAGCCCTCAGCTTTGGTCTGGCCCAGCCCCAGTTATTGCTATTATTTGTGGAGTGAACCAGTGATGGAAATTCTATCTATCTATCTATCTTTCTCTTTCTCTCTCCCTCCCTCCGTCCCTCCCTCTCTCCCTCATCCCCTCCCTCCCTCCCTCCCTCCCACCCCAGAGATATATCTGTTTGCCTCTCAAATAAATGAATACTTTCTTAAAACTATAGACTTCCATTGAAATTATGGATGCTAGTCAAATTTGCCTAAGGTCTTTTTATCAGAACACAATGAGGGAGTTGAGAGGGCAAGAAAGTAAACAAGGAAAGACTAAATTCAGAGATAATGATAACCTATCACAGCAGCTAAAGGATGTAGACCTCAGGAAAAGGGAAGCAATCATGGCTGGAAGGGCAATCTTACACAAAAGGAGGCTTGAGGAGGTAAAATGTAGCCTTTTCTCTGGCTGACAAGAGTGACAAGTGTGCAGACCACCAGGAGCAATGAGGTAAGCACTGGTTTCCATCAGAATCCTAAATCCAATTTGAAACCTTCATTCAATCTTCAAAGTAATACATGAAAAAGTTTACACTGAAGACAAAGCACCCAAAGCTGAATCACATCATCAACCTGGGACTGATGAGACACTGCATGGATTTTCTATTACATTTCTCCAGACTGAACATCTGTCTTAGAGTGAGCTCATTCAGCCTCCGCCAAAAGCTTTCAGATCCAGGAACACTCATCATGATCTGAGGGCACTGAACTGAAAGATACTCTGAAAAGACAAGACAGACCATTGGGGAAAGTTTTCACTCATGAAAGCTTCTCCTGAACATGAGAACACACCTCAGACGAGTCAGCAGGAACAGGAACTATGGCTCAGTGGCCAGGTTCTTTTCAGAGACGAGCCCTCTCACCACTGCTGTCGAGGAAAGTGACCTTCCACTTTCTGAAGTAGAGCCAGATACCAATGGGTGGCTGGTTTGTTAAAAGCCCGCCCGTAACACTCTATCAGTTAAGAAGGAAATTCATATACTGGGCTTATATTTCATAAAACAAGCATCAATAAATGCTAATAAAAAATAAGAGGATGCATGCCTCTAGCTTTATTCAATGTGTTATTCTGAAAGTATAGACTTCTGGCTTACAATTCCTTCCCTGAAGACAGTGATGAGGGTGATATCTAGAGATAACAGTGCAGGAAAAGATGAAGTATCAGTCCTGGCCGAGCATTAGTTAAAATGTCATGCCTTCTTTCTCAAGCAAAAAATTGACAAGCAAACTCCCAGATCTTCAGTTCTGAAATGTTTTTGCAAATGATGTAGATGTGCAAGAAACTCTGCTGGGCTGTCTCACCTGCCTTTACAGCTCTGCCTCCAGCCTCTTGATTGCTGTTGGTCTTTCTGAGATGCTGAGGCATCTCTCAAAGCACAGTGCATGTCACACAAAGTCTTGCCTTGGAAGTCAGAGCTCCTTGGAATGGACCCACGTTGGCCAGAAACTCTCATTTCCTGCAGTGCAGCATCCTTCCAAGAAAAACTCTCTCCAGGACCAATATTGCCAAGAATAATACAAACACGTTGGCATTCACAAACCTTGAAGGTAGCCCAGAAACTGAGATGCTCAGCCCACTCACAGCAGAGAAAGACATATTCTCTCACCTCTTTCTCTGGATTACCTGCCACATACCTGAGAGGTTTGGCTATCCCACTACTGATGAGCAGAGACTGGCTTGGGGATGATATGAACAAATTCTTTGAAAAGAGTATCTGATGTTCAAGAATTGAAAACTTGGGCAAAAACTGATTCTACTCAGAATGGTTCCTCCTAACCAACACTGCTGGTCCAGATCCTGCCAATGTGTATTCTACTGGGTGAGTGCAGCTATGCCCTAACTGAAAGAATCCGCAACAAGTCAGCTCAGACTTATTAACTGCCCTCAGTCTAGATCCAGGAGCATACATGCATTTGAGAAAGCTGACTTGAACTGTGTCTCACACACCTTTCAAATGCCTTGGGGTAAGACTGTGGAGATGTGGCCAAAGGTGACAGTCATGATGCCCCTCCTGAACCTGTGTCCCTCTCAGCCTTTTGTGCAAGAAAATAACATGTGCAGAAGCTAGACAGACACTTGAATAATACACTCCCTTCAATTTAATGGCAGGAAATCCTAATTAGTAGTCCCCCAAATCTCCTTCCACATTTATCATTAGCTACCAATCCACCTACATGCTCAGGCCCACAGCCTCTTCCTCACTGAGAAAAGATAGCCCACTCTCTTAAAAGGATACTTTTGTGTTGGAGCATTTTTATATTTTAATTTATAAATATTATTCCAATAACAAATGTTTGCTCACTGGACTAATAATTTAGCTCATGAACTTGTTAATGATTGAGTTAATGCAATTTAATAAGTGACCAACATATAGTTCACTGCCCTGAACTAACTTAGGCAACTGCATTCCCATAGACGAGGCTGAGACTCATAAGCACAGTTTGCAGTTATTTTATAGCAAGGTTTGAGTTTAAAAAGGAGAGTTTTCAAGCACACTGGAGAAAATAATTTTAGACCTTGGAATCACAGACCATCAAGAGAGGCAAAGTAAAATTAAGAAAGATGAGCAAGGAGAAAATATCTAAATACCTTTTAAATGAGATTTGAAAAAGAGATGGAGGAGCAATGAGGTGTAAAGATAAGACAAAGGCAAACTTTCAGATTTCCAGATAAACAAGCAGACATCATTCACACACAGTGAACTAGTGAGGCAGAGAAGCCATCAAACCTCACAAGGAGCAATGCTCCCACCTTGCACGTTAATTATGGGAGGAAGTCTAGTCCTTGTCTGGCATACAGCTAGTTAGATTTCTAGTTTTCCATCTCACTGCTCTAAGGAATCATTTATGTTGGCTCAATCCACCAGAGACTAATGGATATTTCCCAGTCCATAAACCAGCAGCCACATTCATGTGCTTCTATGGAGAGGCTGGGGAGAACATGTATGTAAGGTTTTTTACGTCACCAAAACTATTATTCACCACGTGGTGAAACACTCCCACATGTAAACCAAATGAACCTATATCTTTCTGAACTTTTGGTCACCTTAGTACTTAGGATTATATTTCTCTGATCTGGTAGTGAATTTAGTGCAAAGCTGCATTAAGAAGGGAAAAAATTCTTAGCTACAGTGGAAAGAATTACTATGACAGTACATTTAAGAAAATTACCCTTGATCTTTACATCTACCAAAATTTCTATGAAAAAAAAAAAGAAGTATAACTGGTAACCCAGGACTTAGACATGATTAAACAGTTGAAGAGATAGTTTGTAGCCCCTTTTTTCCTACCAAAAATGCCAGTTCTGGACCATTTTACTATTCATCAATAACTTCATCAAGGATATTTTTTATTAATACTCAGACTTTGCCTTATAGAGATTCAAAATAACACCAAAGAAATAGGCTCAGGAAAGGGGAGACCAGGGCAGCATTGTGGCACAGCAGGTTAAGCCTCCACCTGCGATGCCAGCATCCCACATAAACACTGGTTCGAGCCTTGGCTGCTCTACTTCCGAAACAGCTCCCTGCTAATGTGCCTAGGAAAGCAGCAGTAGATGGTCTAAGTGTTTGGGCCCCTGCCACTCATGTGGGAGACCCAGATGGTGTTCTAAGCTCCTGGCTTCAGCCTGGTCCTGCCCCAGCTGCTGCGGCCATTTGAGAAATGAACCAGCACATGGAAGATCTCTCTCTCTCTCTCTCTCTCTCTCTCTCTCAACTCTACCTTTCAAATAAATAAATGAAACTTAAAAAAAAAATAAAGAGTATAATTAGTTTATTTTTCTCATGTTTAAAAAAGACTAAAAGAATGGTGAGTGTTTAATGCGGTTTTTGAAATGCTCACAACCCGTACCAGAGCACCCGGTTTTGAGTCCCAACTTCTCCATTTCCAGTCCAGCTTCTTGCTAATCCACGTGTATTGAGACAGCAGGTGATGATTCAGGTAGCTGAGTCCATGCAACTCATAAAGGAGACTCAGACTGACAGACTCAGATTGAGTTCTGGGTCCCAGGCTTCAGCCTGGTCCAATCCTGGTTGTTGTAGGTTTTTGAGGATGAAGTACCAAATGAAAGTTCTACCTTTCAAATAAAGTGAAAACAACTAAATAAATTTTAAGGACTAAAGAAATATTGAAATGGTGAATAATTTCTCATTAACTATCTAAAAAGTCTGATTACTGATTAAAGTTGGGATATCACATTCAACCCAAAATACCAGGTCCTCACTGACAGCACATTCTAGCTAATAAAACAGGCCAATTGCAGTTAATGAAAAAGAAGGAAAAAAGATTCAAAATTGAGGCATGCTGTTTTGAATGAAATCCAAAGTCTCATGAAATTGACACAAGAATAAAATGAATTATTCTTCATTTTATCTTCATTTTAATAAAGTTTGAATTTTTGTCCTTTGATCTTTTTGGTTTATATGTTTGCTTGTCTTTTGTTATATATGCTTTGGGTATCTACTGAGTTTGGAAAATATAAAACAATGCCAGCTGGACATCTTATTCTGCAGCCTAGAATCTAGAGTTTGGCCCCACCCAATGCATTTGGCAAATCCAAACGTCCAGTTGACATGACCCTCTTACAAATGCAGGCTAATATGGTGATCATTTCTAATTCAGGAACAGAAAGTTAATCTCAGGTAAAAGTTTGGGACTCATCTTTTGTGGAGCAACCCCAGCTGCTCCTATGATGAGTCTAGACTATCCCTATGCCAAAATCAATGTGGAGGGAGTTGGATCTGCCTAAACAAAGATCCCCTGAAATTAAAAAAAAAAAGCCACTTATCCAGCAGTTTATAGAAATAACCATTGTTTTTGATAGTGAGTAATGTGACAGATAGCACTTAACTATTTTTTAACAAAATGACTTGTGAACAAAGATAGTCACAATTTTAAAAAAGACATACACCTCCTTTTTATTATTTTTCTTCTGTAATATAATAAATGGCAATTTCACTCTTTGTACCCTCTTGAGTGCCTAAGGAAAACTACAAGATGGAAATCATGAGAATAAAGCTCCATGGTAACTGTGAAAAACAGTCTAGCAATCACTTATGGGAATACAGTGGGTTTGAAGCTCCCCCAAAAAAGCTATATTCCCAGAGAATTGTAACCATTTGATCTTAGGGCTTACTGAATAGTTCCGTTATGAATATTTGTCTTTATTTGACATAAATAAGAGCTCATTCCATGCAATCAGCCCTATCTAAAAGGCATTTGTCAAAAACAAGGGCAATTGTTTAGCCTTGCTGCTGCCAAGGCACCATTACAGTTGGAGCAAACAAGAAGTTAACCAAAAATCTCAAAAGACAAAGAAATATCCACGCAAGTTTTGAAAGTTTCTCCAACATTTCTGGGATTCAAGAAAGCAGTGAATATAAATAGGGCTGTATGTACAACAGAATTGGACAGATACCCAGAAAAGACCTAAAAAGGCCATATTTTATCCCTACCATAGCATTAAAGATAAGCCTCAACACACACACACACACACACATACACAGTCCCTCAGCAAAGGATGAGAGCCTTGTTGGTTCAAGGCATTTAAGGAAATTTCTGCCCATTCATCAGGATCACTAAACTAATTAAGAGTCTTAAGTGACTATATACAACAGATATAGAATTAGCCCAAAATTGTCACTTAATAAATACTCACAATGACACAAAAACTCTGAGGGAGGAGGTGGGAGAAGTGGAGAGGAATATAATTATCAGAATTGCCACCTAGTATTATTTATATGTCCAGATTTCAACTAAAAACTATAGGCTATGAAAAAAAAAAACAGGAAAATATGACCCAGAAAATAAGCATCAGATGTTGGGCTTAATAGACAAATACTCTGAGTCAGCTATTACAAATATATTCAATGAAATTTTAAAAAATACCCCACAAATAAAGAATTAAATGAAATCATGAGAATGATGTCTCAGAAAGCAGAGATTAACAATAAGACAGAAATTATGAAGAAAGAAAAGAAAAAGAGGAGGAACCAAATAAATATTCTAGAGTGGAGAAATAATATATTTTTTAAAGATTTATTTATTTATTTTACAGGTTGAGTTACAGAGAGAGAGAGAGAGAGAGAGAGAGAAACAAAGGTTTCCCATCCACTGGTTCACTCCAAAATGGCTGCAATGGCAAGGCCAATCCGAAGCCAGGAGCCAGGTGTTTCTTCCAGGTCTCCTATGAGGGTGCAAGGACCCAAGCACTTGGGCCATCTTCCACTGCTTTCCCAGGCCATATCAGAGAATTAGATTGAAAAGGAGCTGCTGGGACATGAAACAGTGTCCATATGGGGTGCCAGCACTGCAAATGGAAGCTTAGCCTACTATGCAATAACACCAGCCTTGAGAAGTGTAATAAATATCTTAAATGAAATGTTCTGTAGAGGAGCTCTACAACAGATTTTAACTGGTAGAAGAAACAATCCACAAACTTGAAAGATAAAATTTAGATAACCAAGTGTAATAATAGAAAGAAAAAAGCATAAAGGAAAATGAACAAGTCCTTAGAGACATGTGGGACACCATTTAAGCATATCAGCACACTCATGTTGGATGTCCCAGTGAAGTGACACCCTGAGCATTAAGGATGCCATTTTAAAGGACCTGAGACTCCATCTTGAGAATGCATCCCCCACAGTGAGACTATGGTCTGAAAGTAACTATGGTCTAAAGCTATGTTAATAACAGTATACTACATATTTCTTGGCAAAACATAGAAATCCCCTAGCATGATTGCTCAAGCTTAAAACAGATAAACTGTACCTGGATTAATGTTAAGATTGTAATTTATCAATGTTCCACATATGGTTTAGGTCAGTACCTGGACTAATGTTGAGACTGTAATTGGTATTGTCAAGATCTTAATTGATAGTAGTTTCTCATATGTTTTAGGTCAGCTTGAACCCAGTAACAATTGTATTCCCCCAATCCTAGCAGCCATGTATTGCCCCTCCCGTCCTTGTGTTTTTTGCCTTTATAAACCCTGTTGCCATGAACGTCAGGGTCAAGAGTTCTTCAGGGCATATGCTTGCTCTCCACCACCAACAATAAAGGACCATCAAATTTTATCAAGGTGTAGTGCTCCTCTGTTTGCACTTGTTCAGGCACAACACCAGAAGGAAAACAGAGAAAAACGTTGAAGCAACTTACCGCACACTGGCATTCTTAATGTATTAGTCAGCTTTTCAGTACTATAATGAAAAACCTGAGACAACTAGCTTTACAAGAGAAAAGGTTTGTTTACCTCACAGTCTCAAAGGTTCAAGTCCAAGATCAGGAAGCCCCATTGGCAGAATATGGCAATGGTTGGTCACATGTGGAGGAAGGATCACACAAAGAACTGGAAAGCAGTGGTGGGGGAGGGTGCCTCAAGTTCAGGCTTTTATAACAACCTTCTTGTGAAAACTGAAGAGATCACATGATCACTACCTTCTAAAGTCATGTTATCAGTGACCTAAGAAGTTCCCACTGTGTCCTACCTCCCAAACACAATAATTAGATTAAGTTTCTACCCTTTTAGTATCATAACTTATGACTTTGGAACTCAAGTACCGCATGAATTCAGGTGCCAAATCGTATTAAAAACATAGCACCTAATAAGATTAAAAATTTTGCTTCTCATCAGAAACTGTAGAATCCAGAAGGCAGCAGAATGATCTTTGAAAGTGCTAAAAGAAAAAAATGGTCAATCAAGAATTCCAAATTCCACCAAACTATCTTGTAAAAACTAAGGAGAAATTAGAACATTCCCAGTGCTGAAGACTCTCCTCGAGTAAACCTCATTCAGCATCTTCTGAGCCTTTTGTCAACTAGATCTCAACCTTGGTCTGCCTTTGTAAGTTAGGGTTTTTATTTTTTTAAAAGATGCATTTATTCTTTTGAAAGAGCTACAATCAGTGAGGAAGAAAGAGACAGACAGACAGAGACAGAAAAAGACCTTCCATCCACTGGTTCACTCCCCAGATGGCCACAAGGACTGGGGCTGTGCCAGGCTGAAATCAGGAGCCAGGAGCTTCTGGGTCTCCCATGTGGCAGGAGCTTTGAGCCATATTCTGCTGCTTTTGCTGCTTCAGAAGTGGAGCAGCCAAGACATGAGCCAATGCCCATATGGGATGCAGGTGTCACAGACAGCATCTTTTTTTTTTTAAACTTTTATTTGATGAATATAAATTTCCAAAGTACAGCTCATGGGTTACAATGGCTTCCCCCTCCCAAAACTTCCCTCCCACCCACAACCCTCCCCTTTCCCGCTCCCTCTCCCCTTCCAATCACATCATGATTCATTTTCAATTCTCTTTATATACAAGAGATCAGTTTAGTATATATTAGGTAACGATTTCAACAGTTTGCCCCCATATAGCAACACAAAGTGAAAAAAAAATACTGTTGGAATACTAGTTATAACATTAAATAAGAGTGTACAGCACATTAAAGGCAGAGATCCTACATAATATTTTTTTAAAATTAATTAATTTCTATGCCGTTTCCAATTTAACACCAGGGTTTGTTTTTTTTTTCATTTCCAATTATCTTTATATACAGAAGATCGATTCAGTATATAATTAGTAAAGAACTCATCAGTTTGTACCCACGCAGAAACACAAAGTGTAAAAATACTGTTTCAGTACTAGTTATAGCATCACTGCACATTAGACAACACATTAAGGACAGATCCCACATGGGATGTAAGTACACAGTGACTCCTGTTGCTGACTTAACAATTTGACACTCCTGTTCATGGCGTCAGTAATCTCCCTAGGCTCTAGTCATGAGTTGCCAGGGCTATGGAAGCCTTTAGGGTTCGCTGACTTTGATCTTATTCCGATAGGGTCACAGTCAAAGTGGAAGTTCTCTCCTCCCTTCAGAGAAAGGTACCTCCTTCTTTGATGGCCCCATTCTTTCCACTGGGATCTCACTAACAGAGATCTTTCATTTAGGTCTTCTTCTTTTTTTCTTTTCCATGGTATCTTGGCTTTCCATGCCTACAATACTCTCATGGGCTCTTCAGCCAGGTCTGAATGCCTTAAGGGCTGATTCTGAGGCCAGAGTGTTGTTTAGGACATCTGCACAGACAGCATCTTTGTCACTACACCACATAAGTCAGTTACAACCCTCTAAGTCAGTTTAGAAAAAAATGCCCCACCCTTAATCTGATCAAGTTCCTCATCTCCTACCATTGCTGTCCAAGTCCTTGCCTGCCTTTTACAAGAATGTTCCTGTTATTGATGTCTCTTAGTAATTTCCACCCATTGACCTCCTCACTCTGCTTCTTGGCTATAAATCCCCATTTATTTTTGAATTTAGGGTTGAGCCCAAGTCCTCTCCCTTACTGAAATAGCATTGTCCTCTATTAAAATGTTCTTGAGGGAAGTTTTCCTCACCATTTTAGCAAGTATTGAAATAAATTTGTCTCTTTAATAAGATAAACAAAAACAAGAATCTGTATCAGCAGACATGCCTTATAAGAAATACTAAAGGGGTTCCTCCATGCTCAAATAAAAGGACAGTAGAATGTAACTCAATCCACATGAAGAAATGAAGAACACCTGTTACCCTAATCCACTGTTGGTGGGAATGTAAACTGGTCCAGCCACTATGGAAGACAGTACGGAGATACCTCAGAAATCTGAATATAGATTTACCAGCCATCCCACCCCTGGGAATTTACCCAAAGGACGTGAAATCAGCATATGAATGAGTTATCTTTACTCCAATGTTTATTGCAGCTTAATTCACAATAACTAAGATATGGAATCAACCCAGATGTCCATCAATTGAAGACTAGATAAAGAAATCATGGGATATGTACACCATGGACTATTACACAGTGGTAAAAAAAAAATGAAATCCTGTCTTTTGCAACAAAAAGGATGCAACTGGAAAACTATACTTAGTGAAATATTCCAGTCCCAAAAAGACAAATACCATATGTTCTCCTTGATCTGTGGCAACTAATAGAGTACCTAAAAGATAATCTATAGAAGTGAAACTGACACGTTAAGATGCGGACCGTCACGGGGCTGAGGCTGGTCACTGAGCCGGTTGAAGATTAATGCCAGAGGACTTGGATCTCAGCTGAAGGACAGTATTCCAGTCACTGAACTTTCAGCGAGTGGGCCCTTTGAAAGTCACGATCTTCTTCGGAAAGGCTTTTCTTGTGTGAAAAATGAGCTTTTGCCCAGTAACCCTCTTGAACTATCAGAAAAAAATTTCCAGCTCAACCAAGAGAAAATGAACTTTTCCACACTGAGAAACATCCAGGGTCTGTTTGCTCCACTGAAACTACAAATGGAACTCAAGGCCGTGCAGCAGGTTCAGCGTCTTCCGTTTCTTACAAGCTCAAACCTCTCATTGGATATTTTTGAGAGGTAATGATGAGACTATTGGATTTGAAGATATCCTTAATGATCCATCACAAAGTGAACTGATGGGAGAACCACACTTGATGGTGGAACATAAACTTGGTTTACTGTAATTCAGTGCTCTGTCCATGGAAACAGAAGAGCTGCATCTTGTTTATACCTGTCTTCTTGCTATAATTTGATGTATACAGCATTAAAAATACTGACACATTTGAGAATTTTTGCCTCAGCAGTCTCAGTATCTTTGAAGTTATTTGGGTCTCTGGTTTGTGGCTTTGGAACAATTCAAACTACTTAATCAAAATGATTTTAAATCTCCTACTTTATATTAAAACAGTAGTCTTCTATGCATTTAAAATATGGTTGCTCATGAATTTTATAAAACTGTCTATAGATTCCAGCTTGGCCCAATGTTCAAGTGTTGCATAAAGTTAATTCTAAATAAAACATTGTCAGTAAAAAAAAAAAAAATGCAAACTTGATTTTTAACAGCTCTTGTCTCCACTGTTGAGGAACAGGTTTTATTTTTTTATACTATTTGTCAAACGCTTTAATTAATGTTTTGTTAATCTTATATGTATAAAGTTAATTGAAAATAGATCTTAGTAAAAATAAGAATGGGAATAGCAGAGGGAGGAGAAAGAAGGGTGGGAATGTGGGTGGGAGAGGGGATATTGTAGGAAGAATCACTATGTTCCTAAATTTTTATTTATGAAATACATGAAATTTGTATACCTTAAATAAGAAAGATTTTGAAAAAAAACAAATGTGGTATTAATTCCACTTAAAAAAAGAATGTTTGAAACATAAATACACAGGAAAACATAAAAATGCATAAATGTATTTTTGTTTGTAATTCTTTATTTCTCCTATTTGATTTAGAAGAAAACTACATAGAGCAATAATTATGAAACTCTTGATGAACTAAAGTGTATAAAGGTGTAACTTATATAATAAGTGTACCAGGGAAAGGGTAGGATAGGGCTATATTGGAGCAAAATTCCAGTATTCTGTTAAACTTAAATTGATATTAATATATACTAGACTGTTTTAAGATGTTAACTGCATTCCTCAAAAAAATACTAATAAAATGACTCAAAACCATATATTGTCCAAAAAGACAAATACTACATGTTCTCCATGGTCTGTTACCTAAAAGGTAACCTATAGGAGTGAAGTTGACACTTTAAGATACAAAGATGATTTTTAACAGCCCTTGTCTCAACTGTTGAAGAACAGTGATTTTTTTTTTCTTCATACTATTTGTTGAACTCTTTTCTTAGTGTAGGGTTAATTTTGTGAGTATAAAGTTAACTAAAAATAGATCTTTGTTAAAAAAAAAATAAGAATGGGAATGGGAGAGGGAGGAAGTAGAGGGGTGGGAGCATATGCAGGAGGGAGGGCAGGATAGAAAGCATTACTATGGTCCTGAAACAGTATATATGAAACACATGAAATTTGTATATCTTAAATAAAATTTTAAATGAAATAAAATAAAAACCATATAGTAAAAAAATTAAAATGGCATTCTAGTAAATGTCTGTTTAATACACAAATGAAAACAGTAATGGACAAATGTAGGACCCAAAAAAAACAAAACATGGAAATCAAATAACAAAATATGGCAGACATAAGTCTTACCTTATGGATAATTACATTAAAAGTGAATGGAGGGGCCAGCACTGTGGCGCAGTAGGTTATCCTCTGCCTGCAGTGCCAGCATCCCATATGGGTGCTGATTCGGGTCCTGGCTGCTCCTCTTCCAATCCAGCTCTCTGCTATGGCCTGGGAAGGCAGTAGAAGATGGCCCAAGTGTTTGGGCACCTGCACCCACAGGGAGACTAGGAAGAAGCACCTGGCTCCTGGCTTCAAATTGGCACAGCTCCGGCTGTTGCAGCCATTTGGGGAGTGAACAAACAGAAGGAAGACCTTTCTCTCTGTCTCTCCCTCTCCTGTCTGTAACTCCACCTCTCACATAAGTAAATAAAACTCTTTTTAAAAAATCCATGGATGACAGTAGTATTCAAAAAGTTCATGGAAAATGTGTTTTTTTTTCTTTTTTTTTTTTTAACTTTTATTTAATGAATATAAATTTCCAGTGTACAGCTTATGGATTACAATGGCTTCCCCCCCCCCATAACTTCCCTCCCACCCGCAACCCTCCCCTCTCCCGCTCCCTCTCCCCTTCCATTTGCATCAAGATTCATTTTCAATTCTCTTTATATACAGAAGATCAATTTAGTATAAAGATTTCAACAGTTTGCACCCACATAGACACACAAAGTGAAACATACTGTTTGAGTACTAGTTATAGCATTAAATCACAATGGACAGCACATTAAGGACAGAGATCCCACATGAGGAGCAAGTGTACAGTGGCTCCTGTTGTTGACCCAACAAATTGACACTCTAGTTTATGGCGCCAGTAACCATCCTAGGCTGTCGTCATGAGTTGCCAAGGCTATGGAAGCCTTCCAAGTTTGCCGACTCTGATCATATTTAGACAAGGTCATAAAAGACAGAGTGAGGATAGTAACCAATGATCCTACGAGTGGCATTTACCAGGTTTGAACAATTATACAGCATTAAGTGGGGAAGAGGACCATCAGTACACACAGGTTGGGAGTAGAGCCATTGGTGGTAGAGTAGAGGTTATGATTACAAAGGAATGAGGCCCAAGTGCACTAGACAGGGCCTAGAACAAAGGACAGAGTCATTATTAGAGGAGCTAAGAAAGGTGCTGTCTAAGCTACAATTAAGTTTTCTGATTGAGAGGCAAATAGAACCTGATAGAAGGGGCTTGATAATAATCTGGTGGGCTTTAGGCCTTGTAAATTCAGAGGCCCAGACCTATCTATCTCTTGACATGGGGTATATCCTAAGGGAGGTGTGAACCTCCTAGGGGAAGGCACTCTGTTGACTTTCATTACTTGGATGGCCTGGGAGGAGAGCTGGCCAGGTAAAGGCAGGGGGCATCTCTAACAAGAAATTTACAGTTCTGCCTGCAATGTTGCTGACCCTACTTGACCATCCCCTCAGCTGCAGTGGTCCCTTTGGAAGTTGGGCTGAGTGAAGGGCTTTTCAGCTTAGAGCCAATAAGATCTGTGGCTCTGACCTGGGCATCCTTCGACTCCAGGGCAGGTCCATTTCCAGTGATCCAACTCTTGGCAGAGCTGCCAGGGCTCTTCACAAGCTGACTTCTGCTGAAGCTCAGGCTTACCACATTGAAAGCCACTGCAGTGGACTGGCCTGTTGGGTCTCCTTGAGGGCAGATCACTGTACAGATCAGCCATTAATAGGCCTGCCACCCATTGCTTCTGATGCCGAGCTTTCTTTTCCTCCTGGTTTGTGTTCAAGCAGACCAGAGGATGCAAGTCAAGGGAGTGCCCGTGTCCCATCTCTAATCTTCGGTGGCCTGAACTACAAGTCTATAGTCACAGGCATGTTCTGTAGTAGTTTTTCTAAGGTAGACAATGCCCATGAGGAAAATTATATTCTCACTTTAAAACTTTCTTTCCCTTTGGTCTGAAAGGGAGGTTTTTTTTTTACTTACTGTATACTTCGCTGATGGCGAAGTGAATCTAGCTATGAGATTATTATTTAAGTTCTTATTTTGGCTATGCTATTGCAGAAAAATGTTAGCCATCTCTTTTATAAGGTCTAAAGATTAAATTGTGCGTCCTACAGATTCCTTCATAATAGAATTAGTTTCCTACCTTGAAGAGAATAGAGAAATGAAAGAACAAGTTGGGCTTATAATAGAGAAATGAGGGAGCAAGTCCTAGATCGCTTGCTGACAATAGCAATATCACATGAATACTTAGCAAACCGTTTCAACCATTAGATAACAACTTAAGAAAACATTTACCAGAAGGTCCAATGCCTTCTCTAAATTTTAAGAATAATGTATTTGAAAATACCTCTTAAATATCTAACATGGTGTAGTTTGTTTAGCCAGTAAACTTAAGCACAACCATCTAAAATGTTTTTAGTTTCTTTCTACCAACAAGTCTAAAACATATGATACACAGATTCAGGTCCCACAAATTAAAATGTATCTTTGATTGATTTTAGCAGCTTAAATTTATGGACAATCTTATCTATAAGCCATTTAAAATAAAACTCTTAATAAAATTTCCCCATGTGGACATACAATATGTACACACATATAATATAGCATAATAGACCAATATAGCAATTTTAATAATAGCTTTTAAAATCTTTAACTCTTTTTGTAGATTGCCAATTGATTTGAATTGCTTTTTCTTTTTAGTAACCTCAGTTAACCATACTTTCTCTCAGTTGGTACTGTTAATACATTATTGGCTTCATCTGTTTACAGAGCCATCCCAAAGTACTGAATACAATAAAAGTGGCTGGAAAAAGTCCATAGGAACCTATAGGAGGACAGCTAAACACAGAACCAACAACGCTTTAGTTTTATGAGCAGCAGATCATATATAACTGTGGATGACAAAAGACTGTAAGTCGCCATGTTTAAAATTATAAACTCATCAACCAACAAGAGGCACTTGCTTACTTCACAGTATTTTTGAAAGCACCTGTAGGATTTTACAAGTATTTAACCCTTTAAGCCTCTGGGGCTTTCTCATTAAGATAACTATCATGTCTAGTAACACAAGATCATTAGACTTTTTAATTCTCAAACATTTGTATTAATAGCATTTTCCATTATAGAAACTTAAAGTCTGGTACCACATCACATCTTGACAGTACTTCTAATATACTCCAAATAGACTGATTAGTTGGTGTCTCTATAAGATGAGAGACATAGGTCCTTCGATTTTTTCAGTTGGGCCCAAACTGGAAAAACCAAAGTCCAGGATTTACTGGAAATTTTAGAGACCAGATTGTTTGAGACTTTGATTTTTTGAATGCCTGTCAAGAATGCCAAGAAGGCTCAAAATCCAAAATATCTGGTTGAAATAAGATTCCTTAAAATCATGACATAACATAGACCAAATTTGATCATTGTTACAAGGTGATTATTCAAATTTTTGAAAAAAGCACATATTTAAATAACCCATAGCTCTTAATAAAAATTCAGCTGTTTTTGAACAATTAGAATTTAACAGACATCAAGAGAACATAATAGATTACTTTAACACATTGCTTTAACAGAGCATCAGAGTTTAATTCTATGTCAAAGAGAAATTGAGCTTCCTTTGATCTTTTGCTGTGAGGTTTCCTTCCTTTACCTTCTTTCATATTGGTGACCATGTTTCTGTGTTTCTGTGTGTAAGACATCTTTAAGCATCTTTTGCAGGGCAGGATGAGTGGCAACAAATTCTTTCAGTTTCTGTTTGCTATGAAAAGTCTTAATTTCACCTTCATTCACAAATGAGAGCTTTGCAGGATATAGTATTCTGGGCTGGCAGTTTTTCTCTCTTAGTACCTGGGCTATGTCTCGCCATTCCCTTCTAGCTTGTAGGGTTTCTGATGAGAAGTCTGCTGTGAGTCTAATTGGAGATCCTCTAAGAGTGATCTGACGTTTCTCTCTTGCACCTTTTAGGATCTTTTCTTTATGTTTAACTGTGGTGAGTTTGATTACAACATGTCGTGGTGAGGATCTCTTTTGGTCATGTTTATTAGGGGTTCTATAAGCTTCCTGTACTAAGATGCCTCTGTCCTTCTCCAAACCTGGGAAATTTTCTGCTAGTATCTCACTGAAAATGCCTTCTAATCCTTTCTCCCTCTCCATGCCTTCAGGAACTCCTAGAACCCGAATGTTGGGTTTTTTCATAGTATCCTGTAGATTCCCGACAATATTTTTTAGATTTCTAATTTCTTCGTCTTTTCTTTGGTTTGCCTGTTTCCTTTCCTGTTCTCTGTCTTCTAAGTCTGATATTCTCTCTTCTGCTTCGCCCATTCTGTTTTTAAGGCTCTCTAATGTGTTTGTCATTTGATCTATTGAACTCTTCATTTCATTATGATTTCTAGTCACTATCAGAGTTTCTTGTTCCACTAGTTGTTTCATTTCATTTTGATTCCTCCTTAATATTTCACTTTCACGAGAGAGATTTTCTATCTTGTCCATGAAGGATTTCTGTAGTTCAAGAATTTGTTTTTGAGAACTTCTTAATGTTCTTATCAATTTTTTGAGATCCGCTTCTTGCATTTCTTCGATCTCATCATCTTCATAATCTTGAATTGGGGTGTCTTTTTCATTTGGGGGCGTCATAGTTTCTTCCTTGTTCTTGTTAGCTTGGTTTTTGCGTTTGTTGTTTGGCATGTTGGAGATATTTGGTTTCTTCACTGTGGTGTTTTTTCTTGTTACACTATGGCTCTATATTAAGTGGACTGTCTGCTTTCAGTGGAGCCTTAGAGGCTTGAGATGAGTGTGGACTGAGAGCTGTGTTTGGTTCCTCAGGGTTGAGGGTGTGTCAAAGATGACACTCCCAGGTTAGGTGTGGTAAATCTCTCTTTCTTTTTTTGATTTAAAAGGGAAGTAATTCCGCACAGCTGAACGTACTTGGAGGTAGTTAGCAGGCAAATGATATACCCACAGGAGCCAGAGATCGGAAGCTCTTTCCCAAGGACCACACAGGGAATCTCTGTTGCCCTCAGTGTGGGCTCCAATTTTCCTGCAGTCTCCCACTGGGTTGCCAAGTTAGATGCTAAACTCCTGTTATTTCACCCCTCCCCCCAGAGTCAGGTTTTTCTGCTAGGCTCAGGGCTGGTGCAGACCTGAGGTCGCCCTGCTTATGACGTATGTCCAAAATGGCGCCTGCTCTGTCTTGCTCGCCTTTGAGAGGTGAGCGGAGAGAGAGAAACTTGTGTCCGTATCAGTCACTTGTTTTATTTTTTTTCTCTCTCTTCTAGTTAGCCTGGTGAACTTTTCCCCACGGAGTTTCAAGCCTCGTTCCCTCTAGCCTCCTCTTTCCGCTTGTCTGCTGGTATCTCGGGCTATGGAGGTTCGGCTCACCTCGCGTTCCAGCGCTGGTGCGTTGAGTCTGCCGCTGGTGTCCTGAACTTGGGCTCCCACGCTCTCCACGCAGGTCCACTGTGAATCACTAGTTCCGGAAGAGTTTCCTCTGCTGTTTCTTCCCCTACTCTTCCTTGACCCTGCAGTATCTCCACTTATATTAAACTTTCTCTCCCCCCAGACTAAGTGTGCTCCCTGCCTATTCCGCCATCTTGCCGCCTCGGATCGGAAAATGTGTTTTAAAAAAAGTGAATGGAGGCCGGCGCCATGGCTTAACAGGCTAATCCTCTGCCTTGCGGCGCCGGCACACCAGGTTCTAGTCCCGGTTGGGGCGCCAGATTCTATCCCGGTTGCCCCTCTTGCAGGCCAGCTCTCTGCTATGGCCCGGGAGTGCAGTGGAGGATGGCCCAAGTCCTTGGGCCCTGCACCCGCATGGGAGACCAGGAGAAGCACCTGGCTCCTGGCTTCGGATCAGCGAGATGCGCCGGCCACAGCGGCCATTGGAGGGTGAACCAACGGCAAAAGGAAGACCTTTCTCTCTGTCTCTCTCTCTCTCTCACTATCCACTCTGCCTGTCAAAAAAAAAAAAAAACCTAGATAGAGTTCTAGGCTGGGGTTTCTGCCTGGCCCAATCCTGGCCCTTGCAGGCATTTGAGAAGTAAACCGGTAGATGAAAGATATTTCTTTTTTCTCTTTCTCTGCCACTCTGCTTTTCAAATAAACAAAAATAAATATTTTCCAAAGTGAATGGACTAAATACTATGAGCAAAAGGCATAGATAGGCAGAATAGCTTAAAAAAAAAAAAACAGGATCTTGGGGGAGGGGTCATGGTGCCAATGGGTTAAGCTACCACCTGTGAAGACTGGTATCCATATGGGTATCAATTGGAGTTCTGGATGCTCTGCCTCCGATCCAGCTTCTGCTAATGTACTTGGGTCCCTGCAGCCTGTGGGAGACCTGGATGAAACTCTTGGCTCCTAGCTTCAGCCTGACTCAGCCCTAGTCATTGTGGCCATCTGGGGAGTGGACCAGTGGATGGGAGGTGTCTCTGTTTCTCTCTCTCTCTCTTTCTCTCTCTCTCTCTCTCTTTTCATCTCTCCATCTCTCTCTCTCTGTAACTCTGCACCTTAAGGAAATAAATCTTAAAATGAAAGAATCTATTTTTATAATGTCTCTAAGAGACTCAGTGTAGATCCAGATATGAAAAGACATATGATACAAGCAGTAACCAAAACAGAGCTGTGGTAGATACAGTAGTAAATCAGGCCAAATAAACTTGAAGACAGATACTATTACATGAGAAAAAAATTTACAATAATTAAAAAGATCAGTCCATCAGGGAGACAAAACAAGTGTAAGTGGATGGGGGGAGCATTCCCATTGACCATTTCACTGCCCAAATGCCTGTATGCCAGGCTGAACTGAAGCTGGAAGCTGAGAACTCAACCCAGGTTTCCCAGGTGAACAGAGGGGAGCCATCATTACTACTGCACATTAATGGGGAGCTAGAATCAAGAGCCAGGCAGCAGAGTCAGAAATCAAATCCATGTACTCCATTATGGGACATAGACATCATAGTAGGCTCTTAAAAATTTATTTATGTATTTGAAAGTTGGTAGGCCAGCGCCGTGGCTTAACAGGCTAATCCTCCACCTTGTGGCACCAGCACACCGGGTTCTAGTCCTGGTTGGGGCACCAGATTCTATCCCGGTTGCCCCTCTTCCAGGCCAGCTCTCTGCTATGGCCCGGGAAGGCAGTGGAGGATGGCCCAAGTCCTTGGGCCCTGCGCCCACATGGGAGACCAGGAGGAACACCTGGCTCCTGGCTTCGTATCAGCACGATGCGCCGGCCGCAGTGGCCATTGGAAAGTGAACCAATGGCAAAAAGGAAGACCTTTCTCTCTGTCTCTCTCTCTCTCACTATGCACTCTGCCTGACAAAAAAAGAAAAAAGAAAAAAAAGAAAGTTGGTATTACTGAGAGGAAGAAGAAGAGATTAAGTCTTCCTTCCCCTGGTTCACTCCCCAAATGGCCACAACAGCTAGGACTGGGCCAGTCCAAAGCCAGGAACCAGGAGCTTCATCCAGGCCTCCCACATGGATGCAGGGCCCAAACATGTGGGTCATCCTCTGCTGCTTTCCCGGACATGTTAGCAGGAAGTTGGATCAGAAGTGGAGCAGCTGAGACTTAACCAGTGTCCATATGGGATACTGGTGCTTCAGGTGGCTGCATAACCCACTACCCCACAGCACAAGCCCCCAAAGCAGGCTTCTTAGCCACTAAGCCAAACATTGTCCCATTGAAAATCAGCAGAGAATGTGAGTTCTACCAGGAATCCTGGAAAATATCAGGGAGGGCACTGGAGCCCAGCATTTGATGGAATGAAAGCTTCCATTGTTCTGTTTAGAACAAATTATAAAGAAAAATGTGAAAGCTGGAGAACTCAGTTATATTATGATTAAGATTACTAATTCACATATATACTACTAACTTAAAATTTTATGTAACTATTCATGTATATTTGGCCAGACCCAATTATAAAATTTTATCTAAGAATCATAATTTAAGAAGTTAAAATATCCATGGATGCTTAAAAGATAAAGACACAGTACTTATATTATCTCTGTCTCTCCTCTCTCTGTGTAACTCTGACTTTCAAATAAATAAATAAATATTTTAAAAAAGAGAGAAAGAGAGAAGTAGTAACTAGAAGCTCACTGTCTAGTTTAGCATATGTAGCTTTTAAAAAATCAATACTAGAGATGCTTAATTTATTATAACAACATGTATTATTTAGTCCTAAATAATCAAAAGAATCATCAGGATCTCAGGAATGTCTTAAAAGGTCATATAATACAGCAAAACCAACACTGATGTAGGAATCTGCCAAAGTCAGAGGAAAATTCCAGTTTTGCTTCTTCTTGTATGAATTTAAAAAGTCACTTCAGCTTACAAATTTGCATCCATGTCAACTGTCACTGAGCCCTAGGGAACCCCAATCTGCCAGACCAGATATGTACAATTCTCCCACTCCCCACTCCATCATTCGTTCGTAGGTGAGCCCCTTCCTCCTGTTGGCTGCTCACTGAACCTCCTTGAGGTTTTAGGATGCTCTGAAATTCTCTGCTGGCTTTTTTAGACTTTAGCATGGTCTTGGCTCATTCTTGCAGTTTTAGCATCTCCATCACCCTGCCGCTTCCCACTGCCTTGGATGAGACTCTTGGCCCCAGCCACTGCTCTACTGCACCCGCTCACACCCTCTAGAAGTAGACAAGATTTCGAAAACAATGCTAAGTTCCTATGATAATCAGAAGAAATCATGTCTAGAAAAATTTTACATAAAAATAAGGATGTAGAGGGCCATGGGAGGGAGGGAGGTTGGGGGGGAAGCCACAACAATACAAAAGTTGCACTTTGTAAATTCACATTTATAAAATAAAAAATTTAAAAAAATAAGGATGTAGAACATGATTTTGTACTAGTAGTCACAGAGAAATGTCTAAATAATCCATGTTGTTATATTAAATTAACATCTCCAGTATGGATTTTTTTAAAACTATATATGCTAATCTAGACAGTGAACTTCTAGTTACTACTTCTCTTGTGATGACATTCTCAATAGGAACCTGCTTAACTAAGATTTTAACACCTTAGCCCAGGGCATAATTCTTTTAGATGGTTCCAGGTGCCAAGTAATTTGGTAGCTATAACTGAGCAGCCTAGCCTCCCTGAGGTTTGTGTAAAGTGTTTGTACCTCAAGAAACAGAATTTTGCCACTCATTAAAAGTTCAAGCGTTATTTTTAAACTAACAAGAAATTTAATAGGAAATTCTTAACTGGAATAAGCAATAGTCAACAAAGCCATTGCACAGGGAAACTGCAAGCCCTTTGTGCTAAGTCTGTTTTCAGGAACTCTGGTTAGCTGTCTTTCATACCCAAACATTACCCTGTCCGTCAGCTACAGTCACTTCCCGGCTCACTCACAAAAGCTCCCTGTCATCTCTGGGCAGGATCCTGACAGCTTCCAGAACATCAATTCTGTCACTAACACTTATTTGTTCGCAACCTACATAAGATTATATTAACTTAACCAGACGAGAGACACTCTTTTTCTGTTAAGATCAACCTTTAGGCCAGACCTGTCCTCCCTGAGTTTTTCTGCAGGGTCCACTGAGGGCTGTCCCTCCTGCTGCCTCTCAGTTGCCATAGTCAGGGACTCAGTTTGTGAAAGCCACATTCAGGAACACACACACACACACACACAAAATAGTACCCTCAGTTAACACTCCATTAACTTTGGAGGTGAATTACTCTGGAGGTGTGCTTTTGCTAAATTATAACTGGCACATTCAGGTCAATTTCCTCCCCTCTATCTGTGCTGACATCTTTCTCTCTCTCTGGCATTAAGAACTGCCATGTCTCTCTCAAAGCACCCACTTGGCAGAGCATACCTTTACCAGGTGACTGCTGCACTGCCCTGTGGCCAAGCTTCTCTGGCCCTCTCCCTTGAAGAACCATACGAGCCTTGCTTTCCTTTCATGAGTTTCTCACATACATCATAAAATCCTAGACAGCAAGGAAGGTGCATCCTGATGATTTTCCTCATAACAATACTCTGGGACCTTTTATTGATTGCCGCAGCAATGAGATGACATGTGTTAGTGTTTGCTAATCACATTGAAGTTCAGCTAACCCATCCAGATAGGATGCATGACCAGTAAAATTGATGAGAGTTGGAGACCAACTGGAAATGGGGATGAAGGAGATTTTATGTGAGGGTAAGTAGAGGAAATAGCTGAGTGGTGAAGCCTTCCCATGAGAAAAGAATTTCAAGAAGGGGAGCCTGATGGAAGAGGGGTTAGGAGACCTTGAATAGCTAAAGCAATCTTGTACAACAAAAACAAAGCCAAAAGAGGGGTTAGAAAGCAGAGGAATAGAGAAGGGAATGTAATTGTAACTGTTTTGTGTTGGAGGTGTCTGAGACGTCTATGAAATGAGAATTGAGAATGGAAACTTAAAGGAGAGGTAGAGGCTGGAGAAACTGAGTTGAGAACAATGATTAAAAGAAACAGTTGTTGCTGGTGCCAGCGTTGTGGTTTGTCACACCAGCATCTCATATCAGAGGCCCAGTTTGAATCCCAGCTGGTCTGCTTCCAACCCAGCTCCCTG